>NC_088615.1:3740000-6195000 GCF_036013475.1 Columba livia | reverse complement strand
GCCATCCCAGGAGGTGCTGGTCAGCTGTACTCCAGGGTTGTTGATCCAGGACCACCACAGCCCCAGCTGCATTGCCAGACAGTGGGAAATCCCAGGCAGGGTCCTGCACCACGAGCAATGTCCCTGCTGCTTTTCTCCCCCCAGTAAACCCTCGCAGCCACCTCTTCCTACAGGTTCAAGGTTTCTCCATGCACATGCACCTGCAGCACTTCACATAGCTAGAAACCATCCACCAATTCCTGGTCCTGTGTCCCAGCCTTGCTGCTCTCCCCCTCTACATACCACAGCAGAAGTAAGCCCAGGAGAGATTAAAACACACTATAACTAGGTGGTTCCCTAGAAGAACCCTATTTTACCAACATGCATGGGGTGGACAACTTTTTTTGCAGGCTATGGAATGTGCTGTGGGCTTGAAAAGGGTGCCCTGAGTTGTTGGAGGATAATGACAAAGTAGACACTAAATGTCAGGGCAGTTGGATGTGAGTCTCTGCTTCCCAAGAGCTTTTGCAAGGCAGTGGTGGAGAGGAAGTTTTTTGTCGAGACCAGGATGGCAAGGTGCAACCTGCTTGCTAGGGCAGCCAGATCACTTCGTATAATTAAAGGACTTTCATCAAAGCCACAGGGATCTCCCAATCCTATTCTCCAGTTGCAAGAATTGTGCTTTTGTTAAAAAAAAAAAAAAAAAAAAAAAAAAAAAACCAAAAAAAAAACAAACAAAAAAAAAAAACTCCCTTACTCCCTTGCCCTGCCTTTGCAGAGAATTAGCTGGTTCTCCAATCAAAGATGTCTTTTCATGCTGGGCAGCTTTATGCCCAGAGCCAGCCATCTGTGTGCTCCTACCCATCCCCTGGCAGATCCACAGCAGTGCCCAGTCGATGATCAGTGCTGTGTCCTCCATCACTCAGCTTCAGGCCTTATCCCAAAAAAGTCAACCCAGCATTTGGTGTAAAAGCTCAACTGCTGGAGCTGCTACCTGCTCTAAGGACAGGTCCTCTACAGAGACTGCAACAACTTGAGATGCCATCAACCTGTGCTGCCAACGGGCTCTGGTCATGCAGGGCAAAAGAACTGGCCCTTCGGGGAAACCAGGCCTATTTGGCCTTAATGCTTTTCAGCCAAGGAGAATATATAATGACAAAGAGGATGACGGACACAGTGCCACATTTGAGAGGAACAGACGGGAAGGTGCCTGGTTGCTGCAGCAACAAGGCTGGGCTTTCGGAAAGATGGGTTTTTCTTTCTCTTTTCACCTGCCAATCTTCCCCCCACGTCAGCACTCTGCCGCTGCGGGAGACAAGCGGTGACATTTACACTCCCACTAACAAGCTGGTTCAGTGATGGGCAACTCCATGGGAGAGCATCTGGTGTCACCGAGCCCGAGCAGAGAGGAGTCCTCTCAAGCAGTTAGCATTATTTGGGACTTATTAGCATTATTAGGGCAGGAGCACGTACAGAAACAGCAGGCAGATCCTCGGTGGGGCATGCAGAGTTCCCTTCACATGCCCCTGCAGCCGATGGGAGCAATGAGATGCCACTCCTGCCCAGAGAATGTCGCAGTGTGTCATGCTGGGAGCGGGAGGGAAACAAAAAGAAAAAGGAGAGGATGAGCAAAAAGTCAAGCGGCACCACAGGAGCAACTCCCCTTAGCCTGGCTCATGATAACAGGCTGGGCCACCAGCTGTGCCCCATGGTCCGGTGTTCCTTGTGTTCTGCTGAAGCTGCTGGTGACTTTGGCTTATTGGGAGAAACCTTGTTATGGTGGCAGGGGTGAAACTCCAGCTGCTCTCTGCCTCCGGGCAGGTTCACCCACCACTGTGACTCACTATGCTTTCCTTCACCTTCTGCGTGAAACAACTTTCAGTTCACCCAAATTGTCCCAATAATAATAGTAGTAGTAGTAATAATAATAGCAATAATAATAATGCTATGGCAAAGTAAATGCAAGAAGAATACAACAGCTCTGAAATTAATTGTATGGAATAGTGGTGCACGACAGTGCTTTGGGTCATCTCCTCTCTCTTACTGATGCTGCTGGCATCAGGAGGGAAGTGGAAATTAAGAACCAGCAGCCTTTCCTGGCTGCCAGGCTGCTCTGCCATTGCAGCCAGCTGAGAAGGTGCCCTGTTGGACCATGACCCTCAAACTGCAGATGGAAATACAAGAATATCATGGCAAATAAAACTTGAAATTTATGTATTCCCATGCCTGGCAGAGCCAAGGAAGGCGGGTTTCCTAAGGATCTGCAGTTGCAAGTCAAAGACCCATGTGGTGTCTCTGGTGCCTAGTATGGATTGTGCTGATATGTTTGAGTGAGAGCATTAATAGGTTTTCTCTTCTGTAAAGCATCATTCTGTTTCACAAAGCTTAGAGGTTCCTGATGTCTTGGAGATCTCCACTTAAATCAAGGTGAAACTATGGGCTGAAAGTTATTAGTAAGACAGACAAATAGGCTGTTCCACCTCCTTCCCTGTCCCATCCTTCCCTCTGAGTGCAGAACATGTGCTAATCAGCCACTTTTAATTAAGGAGCCAGGCTAAAATACTAGGATGTCAAGGAGAGCAGCCCACCTCTAGTGTCTTTGTCCCTCCTTGAAGCTGGTGCAGACCCTTCAGACTGACTTTGAAGAGGCAAAGTACCAGATATGTTGTAATCCAGTTTTCTCAGAGTAGCTGCTCAGCTTTTCTAAATCTTCACTAAAAAACTCCCTACGTTTTTCAGCTGGTGCTTAAAAGTATACCCAGTAATCTGCAGAGAAGAGATCAAACATACAGTCAAGCCTGGGGGGAAAAATGCATGAAGGCAGATTATAAAAGACCAGATAAATAATCCTTCCAATATGGAAACTGCAGAAATCAAGAAGGAACTTGCAGTAATCTCTCATTACAGAGAGCACATGGGAAACATTGGTAAGGTTACAAACTGACCATATGAAAGTTACACAAGAGAGAAACCAAACCTGGACACCAGTGGTGACCATCACATCTGCAGCAGTGTAAAACACATGGTGACAGCAGCGATCTCTTGACAGTGACATCAGTCAGCAAAGCATGGAGAATACAATCACTTGTGGAGCTTCTGGTGACCAAAACTCTGCAAGGCCGACTCCTAACGAAACCTGAGCATCTTTCAGCAGAAGGTTCAGGACAGAAAGTTGCTCCCTGTGGCACTGGAGCCTGTGGCGAGAGCTCCAGTGGAGGATCTTTGCAGCTCAAATGGGCCACGGGCCCAGGTGAAAGAGCAGTAGGAAAAAAATAATGTGTTACAGGAGCTTTTCTTAATTTTGAGAATTGAAGTGATTTCATGCATCATGAGTTAATTTTATTTGCCATCAAACCCTAATATCGCAAAAGACAGAATCCTTTTGTAAAACACACTGGTCTGAAAGACAGTGCCAGTGTCAGGCAGATTGCTCTTGAATCAAAACCTTCCGTGCTCATCTTGGTAATCAGCTTTGGACCTTTTTGCTCCAGTAGAGGTTTCTGCTTCCTGAATCCTTGCCCTTCCTGAAAACTGTAGGTTGCTTATTGAAAAACCTGCCAAGCAAAGCAAGTAAATCAACTGTCCTACAAGGGCAAGGAACAAGCTGTGCCACCCACCGGTCCACATGTCTATGGAGTAGGAGGGAGCACCAAGAACTGCACAGAGGCTTCATTCCCAAATGTAGACACTTCTACAGACATAAATATTATTCTCTGTGTGGCTCAAATGATCCATATGCAATTTTCCTCCCACATCCAGGGAGCCGGGCTGTCAATGCTGGTCAGACCTTGGTTGCTCCAACAGATTTGCACTGACCTGTTGGACCTGCCCTGGGGAATCTGTATAGGCAAATAGGCATCAAGCCAACATTGCAGAGTAGCAGCAAGCACGGAGCACGCAACCTCTGTCTGGTTGCACTGTAGGGAGAGCCTGTCCTAAAATCAGGAGCCTGGTACACGGAGCTGAGCCAAGCTTTTGGGTCTTGCTGCTGCCCAGATTATCCCAACACCCCAACTCCACCTGCTGGGCATGGAGAAGAAGGTTTTGAGAGCTGCACTGAGTGACAAGGGGGTTAGATGTGGGGACTCATTTCCCTAGCAGTGAAATGAGTCTTTCTGAGACTTGTCTCTTCCTCAGAGAACCATGACAATTCATTAGGCAATTGTAAAATCAGAATGTCGCTGCTGACTGTGAGTTGCGGTCTGTTAATAGCCCTATTTATTGCCAACCAAATAATTAGCTTAGACATGCATCAAGGGGTATTGATTGCATATGAAATAACTGCCTTATTACACAGAAATCAAATGAGTTTCTGAGGATAGCTCAGGTGTCACTTCAACCTCAGTACTGAAGAGGAAAAGAAAAAAAAAGGAAAAAAAACCCAGTCATTTCGATGTGTTGCTCAGCAACAGAATTTGCGGGGGAAACAATCTAGGAATGAAGGAATGAGCATTTCCAAGAGAACAGGTTATTTCAGGCAAGACATCAGGGACAAGCAAATGTCACCGAGGCAAACAACTTTTTTTTCTTCTCCTTTAATCAATAATTTAAAGTAGGCATTTTGGGTAATATAAGCATTTAAGTTAGCTGATTGAAAAACGGAGATCCCAAACCTTTACAAAGAGTCACATTGCTGAAGAAATGTTTATTTGTTTGTGTGAGGGAAACATTAGATTTACTAGACACTGAATTAAAAACTGAAAATGCTTAGAAATGTCACCTGTTCATTGAAAGAGGAAGATGATGTAATGCCAACATTGCTATATTGTGCAGCATCCCTCCCGGAACAATCTCATATTAATTTTGTTGTTCTCCCTCCCACATGCCCTCCCCTCCCTCCCTTCTCCTTTCTCTTCTAGGACAAGACGAGCGCGCTGAGTCTCAGCAATGTGGCCGGGGTTTTCTATATCCTCATCGGTGGGCTCGGACTAGCCATGCTGGTTGCCTTAATTGAGTTTTGTTACAAGTCCAGAAGTGAATCAAAGCGGATGAAGGTGGCAACCCATTTTCCGGCCTTTCACACCTTCTCTCTGATCCCACCCCGGCTCCCAAGCTGCCTTCAGAGACGGATGCAGCCCAGACCATGGGTGGAAAGCCAAGACATAGGGATAATGAAGTGACCGTGTCACTTAACTTGCTAGAAAGGAATAGGAGCATCAGAGAAAGCTAAAAGAGGGTCAAGTGGGCCATAGTGGGCAGCTGATGCAAGATCAGACGTGGCATAATGCTAGTTCAAAATCTAGATAATAGAGAAAAATCGTAGCACAAATAGTAACGGGAACACATTGCCTTTCCTTAAAATTACCAAAGCAGACCATGGCAATGCATGTGCAGCATGGATGAAGTGTGTTTGGCTTGGTGTGATACAGCCATTATTGCAGTATGAAAAAATCCCCAAACCCAAGCAATTAATAGCAAGATAAAACTGGAGTAGTGCAGTAATGAATCAGATCCTGTTGTTCCCTTTGCTGGCACCCTGCTGGCACTATTTGCAGCTTGGCAACAGTGATATATGCTCAGAGTATTGTTGCCCTGGAACAGATGAGTGGGTTTCCATATTCAGAATTATGGGTCCCCTTAGAGAGAAATTGGCCTCTACTGTCTCCTGTAATGTTTGGGGTCTTTTTTCTCCACCCTGTCATGGTCTTGCAGAAGTGTACTTCCTGTGACACAGGAGATTTGTTTCAGCCCTAAATCCTTGTGTGGCTAAATTTCACAGTGTCATGTCAAGAGTGGATTAGATTTGAGAGCCTTGGGGATACACATGTAATGCAGCATGGGTGGAACAAGTACATCTTGACTCAGATGACTCACAGACGCAATCACTTATATAGAAACCATTGTGTACAAGGTCGCGGCGGAGTCTATGCTGTCAGAGTAACACATTCCTTATCTTCCTCATCTTGACCTCTCCCATGAGCATGGAAGTCAGTATGAGTACATGAAGTATGCAGTGAACTTCATAAAATTTAGAGAGATTCTTACTTCTCTGAGCACTGAAACTTATCCAAAATCAACAGAAATATAAGTGATCATTTCTCTGGGTTTTATAGTACCATTTCACAACATGCTTAATGTTTTGTCAGCAATAATAACATTTCTAATTCACTGAAAATGTACAACAGCTCTTTTCCCATTGAGATTCAGAAAATTCCACAGGCAATGAAAGGAACATTGAGCACAGGGGTAAGATAATGTGAGCAACGAATGTCCCTCAATATAAAAAAATTATAATTGCTGTCTATACTGTAAAGCTAAGTATGTCACAAATACACTGAGAAACAGAGTCAGAATGTAATAGCTCTGTGGTTTTAGTCTTAAGGAGATTCTGCACTGATATAGCTTTCCTGTGTTACTTGAAATGACCCTCTCATTCACGTCACTGTTAGCTTGCAGCGCTCCCAGCATTGTAAAACCAGCCACGATGGGAAGGTGTTGTTGCTCCCAATGATAACATCTGGTCTAAGTTTGTCCCTTTCGCTGGCTTCCCCCCTTCAGTGGCTGCCCGGTCCATAAATGATGATGGTCCCCTTAGAGATAGATTTAAATGCAAAGAAACAAAATGACTTCATCTGTTAGTTTAATTGGTCTAAATTGATGGTTTCCTTAGATCTCTGAAAGCAAATGTTTTGGATGGTATCTGGAACAGGAAGATGAGATTTGCTTTCCTGAACTAGGTTTGCATTTCCTGGTTACCTCAGTCATCTCTGTAGACAAAAACATAGGCAAACGCTCAACTTTTCACATTAGGAAAGTCAAACATATGCTTACAGTGAGTCAGAGTCCACCATACATAACAGTACTGGAGTAGTAATAGCATATCTATGGAGGAATTGTGTATAGTACCTCTGCTCAGATCCAGGATGACTGGTCTTATGTTGTAGAGTTTGAATAGTTTTTCATATGAAATGTATGCTTTATACCCCAAAATACTGCTGAAACATTTGATTTTGAATGTAGAAGAAGTGTGAATTAACAGAGAAGGTGCAGTAGGGACATGCAGAAAGTGAGAGTCTGAATGAACACAGGGAGGGAGGGGACAGTGACAGAAAGACAACACTGCTTCATATTGTAATTTCTCCAACATTCCTAAGGACAGGGGGAGACCCCCCCGTCCTTCCTAAAAGGGTTTTTGTTTAATCCCACAGCAATCAATCAACGAAGCCATACGGACATCAACCCTTCCCAGGCCGGCTGCAGCAGGAGGCAGTGGAGAAAATGGACGTGTGGTCAGCCACGATTTCCCCAAATCGATGCAGACAATCCCGTGCATGAGCCACAGCACTGGCATGTCCCTGGGAGCTACGGGATTATAATTGGCCTTTTGACCCATTGCCTGGGTGAGAGCAAGGGCAGCCCTACTCTACCCCCTCCAGAGCCAAAACCAAACCCAACACAAACAAGACAAATGACCATGACAGAAGGGACAATCGGATGGATCTTTTTGAGGAAATCAAATCTATTTCCCTTTTTATTTGCAAACAGATCAACTGGCAGGAGAACAGAAACAGGTCTGTACTGCAATAAAGAGAGTGTAATGGGATTTAAGAGACTCGCAAACCATCCCTGATCAAAGAACCACTGGAACACTAATGAGGACTATGCCATTTTGTTTTAACTTGGTTGTTAATAAGTCTTAGTGTGTGCAATATATATATTTTTTCTTACTAATTCCTGTGGTGTCAGGGTAACATCAACCCTTTCTCCCTTCCCTGCTCAGTCCTTCAATCTGGTTTAGTTTGGGATGCAAACCATAATGTCTGAGCTACTAACAGCAAAAAAGAAAATCCTATAAATGGCAAGTTGAACTCCTTGCAGGGCATCAGCATTGACCCATTTTGTCCTTCATGATTCTGCCTTCCGTTGTTATGTTGTGAACTCAGGCTGTGGAGTTACTGCGACAAGGCAGACATAGCTGAAAACGGCTCTCCCTGCAACAGGAAGAACTTGATGTGAGAAAGAACCTGAACAAAAACATGGGGCAAAGTGATGAGTGAATTTGGAAACCCCAGGTAACCTGAGGACAAAGTGGTCATTTTTCTAGAGATGAGTGGTGCCTCAAGAGAAGAATCAAGTGCCCGGACTGGAGAGCATCATGTGCGGCAGACTGGAAGAGGTGGTTGGTCTAAGATCATAGTCAGCTGTTGTTTATGGAAGAGAGAAAGTAAATGCTGCGTTCCTCTTACATGCGACTCTCCTGCCTAGGTTATTGGGGACTTATAAGCAATTGTGAACCATTTCTTCATTGCTTAGTGTCTGTGTGTGTTCTCTTTGTGGTGGCCGCATATGGGAACCACCATAAGCCGGGAATAGACCATCTCAAGACATCCAGTTGTAGATGGCTGCCCATTAACCAGTAAAACATGCTAGAAGTCATGGGCTGCAGTGGGAATATCCCTGCCTTTTTGCTCTGAAATCCCTTTATGGCTGGTTTTCTAATTAAGAGAGATGTTTTGTAGATAGTTGGCCAGAATGGCTTCCTGGAAGGAACTGCTGAAGCAAACCAAGGAGGAGACCCAACAAGAGCTTCATTCAAGTGTCCATGACATCCAGCAGCATCAGGGCTGGTCAAACTAAGCTTTCCTGTCAAGTCGTGGTCTGAGTACAAAGCCAAAAGTAGCAGATTCCCACTCATGTACCCCTAGGGAGGGGGAAGCATCCACAAGCCAGAAGAGCAGGTTGATGACCCCAAACTTGGTTTTGCAGAAACCTGCATTGTCAGGGAGGCAGCTGGGAGTCCAACCACAGGCATGGAGATAGAAAGGGCAAGGATGGTTTTCCAGAACTTCACTAAAGGTTTGTTGTGTGAATCACTGGCATGGACAGACAAATGCTTCCCACCCTGGTGGGCCTGTGACACCTCCCCAGAAGTGAAGGATTCCCAGTGGAGCATTTGGAGAGAGAAAAGCTCTGTGGCGCAGGGACCACAGTGAACCCACTGAGCCTTGTCCCATCTCACAGGTCCATCGCTGATGGCAAATAAAGTTCAAAGTTTGTTCTGACAAAACCCAGCAAATATCTGTTTGAGGACTGAGCTGCTCTTAGAGTGTTCCCAGCTGCTTTTTCTTCTTTTTTTTTTTTTTTTTTTTTTTTTTTTTTTTTTAATCCACAACATAGCTAGAGAGAAGCAGGAAAAGAAGGGAGGCAGGTGAAGTGATGCAGGCAAATGACTGGCACAGGTCTATGAGGAGGACCTGTCTGTGCAGCTGTCCATAGGTACAGCTGGAAGCTGCCTGACTATTGGTATCTATTAGTGTACGAACGTGCAGAGCAATACGTTTACCACCTTTAACACCAGCCTGGTCTGAAGTATCTGTTCTGTTTACCCACTTGTCATGCAACACTTGGGAGACCAGCAAGTCAAAGTCAAGGTCCTACACTCAGGCACAGCATGTCTTGTGCCAATATGTTGTCCTCTCTCCACTACTGGAAACCCTTGTGATCTTCATCTCTCATCGCCAAACATGAACTCTGTTATCAGCCACTCCAAACACCTCTTCGGGTCCTTTTGTATTGGTTACCATTATTTTTAATCCTCTTTTTCTTAATTTTAACTTCAGTTTTGTGCAAGTGCTAGCACAGTGGAGGCATCTCACAAGCTAGCCTGTTTCCATGCCCAGAGCCCTCAGATGCATCTCCTGACCAAGCTCTTACCATGTCCCGGACCTTGCTGAGTGCTGCGGTGGGAGCTGCTGATACAGGACCACATGGCAGCAGGTCATGGGGAGGCCGACCGGGCAGTTAGATGGTCTCGTGAGAAGCAGCACGTCTGTGCTAGGACTGGCCGCCTGTGATGTGAAGATGTGACCTGCAGTTTTCAAAGGCTTTTGATCAGTGGAGGGGTTTAAAAAAAAAAAATAGGACAGAAGCGTGGAAAATGTTAACTTGTAATATGTATTTTTACTACACTTTTCTTAAAAATAGAGTAATGGTAAAACTCTTAAAGACATTGACATTTTTTCTCAACAGGAGTCCATATTTAACAGTTTTGGCTTTCATTAAATTTTGCTCTTTGGTATCTGGATCTTTTATTTAACAGCTATATTTGTTTTAACTCTCTTTTGTTTTTTCTTTATTTTGGCAGTACTGCAAAGGATTTTACTTTGTCAAATGCAACAGTGTTTTTATTTTCACTCTCTATTTTTTCAAGCAGCATTTTAATTGGTAATTATTATTTACACAAAAATGAAACTATCAACTGGAATTTTAACACCAAGGATCCATGATCCATTTTTCATACCTGTCCATGCCGTTTTGTGCCAGTGCTGGATGTGTGGAAATGAAAATGATGTTACCCCTCAGGCAATATTACCCAACCTGAATCAAACAAGCTTTCCTTGATTATTGCTGTGTCTGACTTGTGAACAGCAGCCAAATAAACTGCTTCAGGTTGAAATTAGGAATCTATCTAATATTTACCCAAGAGTCAGGAAACTAAATATTAATTGGGCTCAAAGTTACTGATTTTGCTTTGTTTGGAGTTTTGTGGGGTTATTTTTTGAGGAAGGCTATTAGAGGATATTAGCTTGTTTTTACAGAGAGGGAAGACATGGTCAGCTCAGAGAGAATTCAGAACCAGCACTGGTCCAAAAATCCTTACCAGGATCAGCTTTCCTAGGAGCTCTCATGCTGTTTCAGAGGCTTGGACATTTAAGATGTTTCTCACTCAGTTTTCACAAAATTAACCTGGTAAATTCCTCATCCAAATGTCTGTTGAAGGGGAAAAGAGAGTAGGATTTAAAGGACCTTGGATATTTATGCAGATGCTGACAGTTGCTGGGGTTAACTATAATCATTGATGTTGTGCTCTTATGTAGCACATGGTGTCACAGATCTGGAAGGGTTTCCCTTCTCCGTATCGTCATTCTCAATTATCGGCTGGGCACAGAAGTGCCTTGGACCAGGCGTCCCAGCTCACTCCACAGGGACATGGTTATAGATTCAAGGTATCCAGTATTCACAAGGGTTTCTTTTACCCACTAATAAGTTTTAAAGACAGAGTCAGCAAGAGGCAGAATTAACATGTTTTGAAAGGGGCTGTGAACCCTCAGGCTTCAAAGCACAAGACTCCCAATCAACAGGGCCTGAAGGAGAGGTTTCCCATGGGCACGCCATGTTGGATCAGCCCATTTTGGTCTTCCACAATTGCTTAGCCATCCAGTACTGTACTGTGGGCTGGATCCTGTCGCAAAACGCTCAGTGGCTCACTCTGTTCCCAGTGAGGTTGCGGAAATGCACAATAAGTGTTCCTTTATATCTTGGCAATTCCCTTCTAGCAGCAAAAGCAAATATTCCTTGTAAGAAAGTCTCCAGCAAGAATCCAAAATTATCTTCAGCAGTTGCTGAAGCAAAAAAAAGCACCAAATCTTTAAGTGCAGAAAGTGAGGAACAGATGTATCACCCAGTCCATCCCTTTGCTATAGGATGATAACCCTGGCATCAAGACACAAAGTTGGGATGCTGCAAAAAGATTTGACTGGACTCGTTTGTCCATGTGTCTAGCTGCCATCAAATGCAAAGAGAAATTCATCTAAGCTCAGTGAAGACACAGGACAGGGGCATATTAATGTTTGCTGTAGCCCCATGGGTACCACTAACCTGTTCAGCTCCAGCAAGTCAGTCACATGTCTCCATCCAAAGTTTTGGGACACCTGGGAAAGTTTTCACTGTGAACACAGGCTCATGCTCTGTTTTCAATGACATGGTCAGTCATCCATGGCACTGGGTCCCCAGAAGAACATTTTTGTGCACGTTTCTAACTAACATGTTGGTCCACCACAGAGGCACATGTCAGAGCTTAGATGACCCATCACAGTGGTATGTGGTATCCTTAAGACACTGCTGGTACTCTTCACTGACATGACATGAGAAATAACAACACAGATTGGGGCTTAGTGGAGTTTACTCTGAATTACAATGTTGGAGGCTAGAGGAGATGGGTGTAGGCCCTTCCTACCAGCAAAGGTACTACATTAACCCCAAATACCTTTTGGAGACCTGCATGGCCTGTTCTCTGATGGCTTTTGTAGCTGCTGATGTCCCTTAAACTTAGATTCTCTCGTTGCCTTCATGCTACCTATGGGGACAAATCAATTTGTCAGCCACCAGTGCTGGGTTTGTTTCTTGGCAGCTTACTGCTCTTGCAGCTCTGCTACCCAGTTGGTTAACTATCAAGAATACAGTGATGTCACTGTGCCAGGCACAGCTGCCCACCAGCCCACAGAAGGGCAGAGCTTTGGGGGCAAAATCCACATGCAAACCCCAACTCAGAAGATGCCTGACAGTGCCAGACAAACCTGCTTGGGCTTCATGTTGCTTGAGCATCATTACAAATATGACACCCCCTCCCAGCTTCCTTCTTACATGGAGCTGTTCTGTTCTTTTCCAGGCACTTGATCTTGGTGGTCTGAGTGTATAAGAGGGATGAATTTAGTGTGCAAGGACCTGGAAAAGGGCCTCCTAGGCATGGAGGGGCAGCTCCAAAATGAGCTCTCCATCAACATCCTGACAGGTCCCACTCAGCCCTGACCTGTAGCATCACCTCCCATCTCCCTTCTGTCCATTTTTCTCTCTCTCTCCATCTGTATGTCAGTCCCACTCTCAGCACTGCCAGCTACTTCTCTCCAAAGCCTGAAGTAGTCTCTGGGTGTGTACATCGCGGTTGTCTTACTGCAGATAAGTCTACATCATCATATAGCCTGAGAAAGCAAATGAACTCACCTTCCTTTGAGACGGAGGCAGAGATGTGAATCCAGCTCTGAACTGGACAGAAGTGATCCCATAACTCATCATGCTCTACTCAGGCAGCAAGGAACCTTTCTGCAAATGGGGTGTTATACAGATCCACAATCTTGCGAAGTGCTCAGATGACCTGGCTGTTTCCAGAGCACTTAGATTAATCTCCCTATTGCTGGTGCACACTTATCCTGAGGAGGTATCGCTGTCTGGCTGCCAGGAGGTAGACCTGGCTCAAGGATGGAGAGGGGAAGGTGCTGAGCATCATCACCACCGAGCTGGTACCCAAGTGAACTCATCTGCTGAATATGTGCAAGAGGAGAGCTGTCTCTAGAGCAGTGAAATGCAATAATCCTCACCCCTAGAAGGGATATTGAGAAGTTTAACTAGCTTATGTTTGCACATCCCTTTCTCAAGCACTAAGTACAATGCGTACACTCACATATATGCATACACAGATATTAAGAGATGCCTTTGATGGCCCAAATTAGCTGTCAAGGTACCTTTTCATTCCTAAGGATCAACATGGTATAATGTAACAGCCACGAAGTACGTTCATTACTGGTTCTGTAGGGCTGGTTTAACATGCTCTCTGGATTTCTGTGACAGTAATTCCTCCTCTGTTCAAGCTGGCATCAAAATTAATGGCATGTCGTGTTTTATAAGTTCCGATTTTTCAGATGAAAGGTACATGGTGTTGTTCACATCAGTATTACAGTGTAATAAATCATGCTTTCCCTTTGGAAGGATTTCAGACGATTTCACAAGTCACTCTCAGGAACTCCAAAGAAAACCTGTCTGCCAGGCCGTGAGCTGATAAAAAAAATCCATAAAAACAGAAAAAGGAGGACAAAAAAATAGCCATTTCATTGCGGTATTGTTACCTGCTTTGTGTAGGACTCTGGATCTAGGGCAGCGATGCCAAAGTTTGACCAGACCCCATCACACAAGGTGGTGCACAGCTATAGCAAGCATATTCCCTGCACTGAGGAGGTTATGGGCAAAGCCTTCAGAGGTTGGGAGGGGGAACACAGCCTGATTTTGCTTGACCAAATAAGAGCAGAGACAAAAGTAGAGTTCTGATTGCCAGACCCTAGAACAAACTGCTCCCAGTTTTCAGAAAAGCAGCAGGAAGGGAGAAGAGGAGTGAAGACTGAGCATGCCAGGACAGAGCACCCAGCAACCGCCGAAAGGTGCCACAGTTATCGTCCCAGCTGCTTTGCTAGCTGCTGCCCAGAGTGCAGTTCATTTACTAACAACATCTTTACCAAGTGAAACTTAAATTCCCTGCTCCCAGGAGCACATAAGCAAGACAGGAAGAGGCTGAGCTTGAAAGGGGAGTCGTTTTGTTGCCTCAGATTAGCTCAAACTGTGTGACAAGCTTTCCCCACTTCAAAACCAATGTTGCTAACCTTGAAATCTGCATTATTAATATTTCAACATGAGTCCCATCAGGAGCTGCTGAAAGAGCTCTCCTGGACTCGTGACAGCTCATCCTGTTTGATTCTAATCATATATGAATGCATGAGTTAAGAAGACATCATTAAAAGTACATTAAGTTTAATTATGCTAGCAGCCGTAGACAGTGGGAGCATCATCTTAATGCAGAATGCATAATTAGATCAGACCTAATCCATTAGATTCATATTTGTTAAAGAAAATGCTCCTCATCTATAAGTGTCACTACAAAGTGATCCATAGGGTTTGGAGGAATGGCACTGTTTTCTGGGGGCTACTGCCATCCCACCCCCTCTCCCCTCCTCCCTGTCCATCACCCCTGTGCACGCTGCCGAGCCCTCGCTCAGCTTGTTGCACATCATGGTTAACAAAAGCACCTACAAAAAATTAGCAAGAAGATCCTCTGCTCTGGCAGCTGAGCCCCGGGGATGTGCTGCGGTGGTTTAAGCCGTTACGTACCTAGATCTCTTTAGCAAGGAGTCAACACTACCAGAGCAGTCTATGGATGCCGGAGTACATGCAGTCCCAGCTGGGTGGATTGCATCTCAGCCTGGTTAGACCAGAGCAACCATGCTCGGGATTGGAAACTGGTAGTCCCAGTGTGGTCAATGCCCTTTCACTGACTCCAGCAGCTGCTGCCTCCAGTGGTTTGGGACAACTTTCCAAACAAAACTAACCAAAAGACAAAAGTAAACCAAAATAACAAAAACAAAGGCATTTCAGTTCCTTCCAGGGCCGGTCCAGCTCTCTCCACTAACACCGAGGCACCAGGAGGGCAGTGTGAGGGACCAACAGCTGCAGCAGCATGGAAGGTGGCACGTCCCTTTTCCCAGCACCATAGCACTACAGACCACCCACTGCACTGCTCTGCGAAGCCACCACATTCAGGGGAAACCACCATCACTGGTGGGCTTGAACTTGAGCCAGAGAGCTAAATCCCAAGATGAGCAGCCATGGGTTACCACCCCCATCTTCATCCCACAGCAGAGCCACAAGCATAAGTGGTACCAGCAATCCATCAGACCCCAATCAGCATCACCATGGTAGGAATGACAAATCTGCCAATGCTCAAGCCTCCCAGCTAATCAGGTTGCTGTAGCTCAGTGCTCTGCAGCTGGGACATGGGATCCTGTGGCCATATGCTTGTCTCATGGAGTGATTGCAGCAGTATCTCCCAGCCCAGACCTCACCATGGTGGCCACTGCCTTGGCAGGGCATTTCCCAGCTCCTGTGGCCAGTCCCAAAGGTGATGCACCTCACCAACACCCCCCAAACCACAGTGGTACCGGTCCACATAGGCTCACTGCCATCCTTGCTGTGGAGATGGGTGAATTTACCATGAGCCTTTACCTGTCACAGGTTACTCACACCTGTCACCCCACAGACTAACTCAGTTCAGCTTGAGGGTGATATCAGCTAATGTCCCCACTAGCCTGGAGTCCACACAGGAAAGGGGAGGAGGTTGTGGCCACCATGTGCCAAATGCATGGCAGCTGTGAACAAGCACAGGAGCAACCGAGGTTCCAGAGAGAACCTGAGAGCCCTGTGCTTGCTGGCAATCATGGGCAGGAGACACACTTAGCTCAGCTGAGCTCTCTAACACCTGCCTAAGTGCTGAATACTATTGCTATGAAAATATAATAGCCTCTTGCTGCCTCTCCTCCATGGAGCTGGGTAAGGATTGTGGCTGGGAAGCCACATCATAGAGGCACAAGCCCACAGGCAGAGCAGATGGGCAGGATTAAAACCTTTCTGAAGGTACCATTGACAACCAAGGGCCAGCTGCAAATGGAACACAACTACTGGTCAGACAATAACTGAGATTTCCAGGAAGTTTTCTGAATAACTGATAATCTAATCTAACTAGTAACTTCTGAATAATCTGATAACTTAGGTTTGGGGAGGCTTTTGTGTGTGTGTTTTGTTGTTTGGTTTGTTTGTTTTGTTTTGTGTTTGGTTTTGTTTTGTTATAAGAGAGATAAAATCCCTACCAGTCAGCACATTTTATCCATATTTCATTTTCATGAAATAAGAGGCACCTCCAGCCCCTCTCTGCCCTCCTCATACAGGCAAGGGTGATGCAGGCAGATAAATATAGATACATATTTATATTTATATACATAAAGCAGCTATCACAAAAAAAAACACAAGACTCTGCTGCCAGCCTACCTGGCTGGTGTTTAATACTGCTACTCCATCAGGGTTGGAGGGAGACCTATTGTGAATGGCAACAGTTTGTGCTACGGAGTCCGGGAGGGGATGAAATGGGGCTCAGCGGCCCATAGGACCCTTCTGCCCCCCAGTTCAGCAATGCTGTGGGACACCAACACCATCCTGCCCTGAAGGTCTTCCAAAAAGGTTGGAGGACCCCATGGCTGTTTACTTGCCACAGAGGTGGTTTCCATGTTCTCTGTTTTTCAGGGTTTTTAACTGACAATGGTCATCAGCATTTCTAATTTCAATCTAATAAACATAGGGAAAGACCGGCTAAAGGCTATTGTGATTTTCTTCCCCATTTCTGTGGTTAAGTCTGTTTGCCAGTAACCGTCACAATCCAGAGTCCTGGTTCAGCTGAGAAGTAGGAAAAGATACTGCAAAGACTTGGGGAAACTTTCATCCTCTAGGGAAGCAGTTGATTTATAGTGAATTGTACATACTCTTATCTGCTGATGTACTTTTTGGTTGGGTGATATTCGGGAGATACTTGGAAACAATCTAATGTCATAAGGCCTTTTAAAGAAAGCCTTGATCTTTTAAAAAGGCAGCAACTGACATGTTCAAAGTGAGCATCGTGTGCATGGGTGTTTGCACATATATGCATCTGTGTGCCATTTAAAAATAAAGCATCAGTCCCCATAAAAATCAAAGGTGAACACAAAGAGAAGTTCTTCAGAGAAAGAAATGTCAGGACCTTTATATGCTCACTATCAATTCCCTTTAGTATAGCAATCCATAAGGCAAGATGAGAGGGACACCTGTGGTGCTGCTAATTGTTCTTTCCAAAGGAAACAGGTGAAACTATTCAGGCTACACTCATTGAATGCTCAAAGGGAGATGTAAGTTAACCCCTTTGTGGCCAGTTAGCCCAAGCCAACTACTGGCATTCCAAATGGGAGATGGGAGGTAGCTGCAACCCTGGAAGCCATTGCCATAAATTCCCAAAGTCTCATAAGCAAGTTTTAGGCTTTAACAACCCTCTCTGAGACCCCAACAGACATCTACCAGACTTCAGCAAGACATCAAATATCTCCATCTAATCTGCAATATATTTTGACAGGATCCTGATGCAGCAACATGATCGCAGTATGATCAGCTCTTAGGTTTCATTTGAAGAAGTGTTTCACTCTGGTGTAAGAAAAATCTACCCACCTCTCACAGACTATATGCCACATTTTATTATATTTGTTGATTATCCAAAAAGCACTAAGAGAGCTTGAACACTCATCCCAGTGATGCCCGGATCCCTTTTACAATAATTGGCATAGAAAGGTCTGCAAAGTCCCTTTCTGAAAAAACTGAGGCACAGAAAATTCCCATGGGATCCATGCTGCACAAGAAGCCCAGACAGAGAGACAGGTCACTGACTGGTCTTCTGGCTTCCAGAGCGTTCCCCTCTTGTACAGTCAGCAGCTCACCCCACCAAGACCATCCTGACCCTTCCTGGGAGCCCAGAGCTCAGTATTTCCAGAAACAGGGGGGCACACCCACAGTGCAGACCCTCATCCTTTTTTTAAAAGGATTTTGTGATGCTGTGACTTTGTGTCAGGTCAGAGAGGAAGAAAATAGCCTGTGGTTTGATGCAATAAGGCAAAAGAAACTCCACTTCAGCCTCCCTCTCTTTCTGCTGTGTTTCTTGAAGGGACTAAAACATAAATTCAGAAAGATATTTTTCAGGCTTCGGAGAGGCAAAGCCCAGATGTGTAGCTTTGCAGCAAATGCTCCCAGTCCAGACTGCTAGATCCTGCAAGTAGCTAGAACTTCATGACAGCAGCACTACCTCTCTCCACAGGGATGGCTTTCCAGGACAGCGTTCCCATCCCAGCAGTCCCAGTGTCACTTGATGCCACACAGTGAACCACACCTGTGCTGCACCCTGGGGTGTAAATGTCTGTGTCTGGAGGTTGGTGGAGAAAGGGTTAACCCCACCCTCAGCTATCAGCTGCAAAGCTGGGCCCAACTGGGAGGAACTGGGTGATCACCAGGAGCTATAAAGGTGTGCTGGGAGGGCAGGGAGGGTTTTACTGGGAGAGCTGGGCTGGGGGGGCATGGCTGATATTGAGGAAATGATAAAGCAGTTGTTTTGCTGCTGGAATGCAGGATGGCTTCTCTAATCAATCATCACCTGTATCCTCTCTTGGACCTATGGAGGAGATGGGAGAAAAGGCACTCACTTGCTTTTAATACCACAGGTAGGAGGGGAAACTCTGTCAATGCCTTGGCTGCTGAGTTGGTCTCCAAGCAGGCATGTAGGACAGAAAGCTTCCGTATCCCTGGCTGTGGTGCTAATGGTTAATCCCTTTGATAGCAGGAAATTCTTCAGCTGTTGAAAGAAACAGGAGGCTGCTGAGCAGGAAAAATTGGATGGATATTAAAAAGGGTCAAGAGAGATGCTGAAAACTGCTGAATAATGTGTCTGTGGCTTCATAGTAGACTGGTACAAAGTTGGGAAATGACGTGAACAGTAAAGGGAATCAGGGCACAGCAAAGGAGTCTTTCTATATGCTGAGCACAGGGCAAAACTCAAATGCGTGCCGTCAAGTGAGCAAAGCCAACTACTTTTCAGGCTAGGAAATACTTTTTTGGTAACTGTAGTGCACTAGGTAGAAGAGCAGCAGGAAGAGCAAACATAGCCTATCTCCAGGCCAGGAACAAATAACTAAACATTCACAAGTAGTCTGCAAACAAGAGAAAAAGGCCTGTTTGTTTTCCCAAAGACAGATCATGGCAGACTGCTGTGATTTGTTTTATTTGTCTGTTTTGCTACTGAAGGTGCTTGTATTTCTAAGTGAGGAAGGTGTGGTAGGTCTGAAGTAAATCGGCTTCACAAAACCATTTGATTTTGCGGGGAAGCTCATTAGCTAAAATGAGGACTATAAAAGAAGAGTTGTCAAAGTGAGACATCTAAAGAGAAGATAATGAGTTGTACTGCAAAGCATAACTGGCTGGAAGGAAAGGTACAGATATAGATTATCTGAAGGATTTATCGTGAAACCACAGTTAATTCACATGATGAATTGAAAGACTTCAAATTTGGGAGGTAGAAAGACAGGATGAAAGGCAGCGGTTCAACGTCATGATTGAGGGGCTGACTGCAAGACTACCTAGTGCTGAGAAGAGCAGATGAAGATCTCTGTACATGTGCTGATAGCTGCAGTTTTTGCCACCAATGGAAAAACATTCTACAGCTGTTAAAAAAAAGAGAAAAATATAAAAGAGAAAAAAATAATCAAACCCACACATTTAAAGGTCACAGCAAGAGAATTCCAGCTGAGAGAAACCTTTGGTGATATCAAAAATGTTATGCACAATCCTGGCCAGCCAACATTGAGAAAGCTGACCTGAAAATGGCAGAACTGGGAATTCAATGGTGCAGGAAATCCTTTCCAGTCCAGCCTCATTTTTTGTTTCTGCCTACCAGTAGTGCGGTGGCCACTGTCAGCTGAACAGCCTCTAGCTATGAAATGTCTTCCTGTGGTGTCCCAGGGGTTTGTAATCCTACTCATGAAGTTACTGGGCCATGGAGTTGCCAAGGGCAAGAGGAATCTCCCTTTCCTGGGCTAGTCAGCCCCAAATTCTTTCTCCAAAAACTTTTTCAACCTCCCTGGGAAATGTCCTGAACTTTAAACAGGCAGGAAAGCATGACAGAGAAGAGGCCAAGAATACATTGAGCTGGTAGACTGGAGAAAATGAGAGAGGGGAGAATGATGAACCAGAAGCTGGTGCATAATGAGTACCCCGCAATGAGCTGTGATGGAGCTCATCCCCAACCAGCTGGTTTACAAGGCGCAGCAAGACTGCGAGCACTGTGCCCAGGGAGCAGGAAGCACCGCGATGCTCCGTAGGTGTTACTTTGCTGATTTAATAAGCTTCGGCTGCTCCCTGTGAATGTGCTGGCTCCCTTCAGTGGTACTGGCTATATAACTGGGGCATCGCTCCAGCCCCCGTCAGCATCTCCCAAAGGTGAGAGAAAATGCGTACGAGCACCAGGTTTGCTGGCTTTGAGAAGTGCTGCGCTGAGAACAGCCTGCCTCGGAAATACTACCGAGCCGACACGTGGGAGTCCTCCTACGCTTGGCAAGGAGACAGGGAGGGAAGGCTTAAAAGCATGATTTGTATAGGAATAAAGCAGCAGCATCTTTGTGCCAGTTGGCTCAGAAGCAGTAAGGTGTAGCAGGGAAAACATGATTTTGTTTGGTGGGCTTATCATCTCTCTGGTAGAGACTGGCTCATAATTACTCCTTTTTACCACTTGCAGGTTGACTGTGTGTTAAAGAGTGGGTTGTTTCCTACAGTGTCCTGATATGTAAATTGTGGAGCAGCAGGTTTTTAGTGAGGAGTTTCTGAAGAGCTGTGAGGTGACAGCAGGGAGGCTGGGAATGACTCCATGGAGTAAAGTGATGCCTCCTTGCTGCTCATATCTGACTTTCCAAGAGTCCAGGTCCTGCCCATCCCAAATGGACCCCTTGCCATGGTCATGAAGCCCTGAGCAGTCCTTCGCCGTAGGCAACGAAGGAGATGTGCAAAGTGCAGGTTACTCTGGAAGACTTTGGTGACCTGAGTGCTCCTCAACAGCTCAGGTCAGTGTTTGGACAATTTTTGGGGTTTTGCCATTTCCACCCATTTTAGCAGAGAGGATATCTTGAGGTTTTTCCCTGACACTATATGGATGGGGAGGTGAGTGCCTCTAGGTGATGCAAGGGGACAAGCCCATCTCATGAGGGACCTGGTGGTACAGAAGCCACAGCGTTCTCTTGGCAATCAGTGACTGCTGGGCAACAGCAGGGCCAAAAGCATTTGGGCCTTAAAAGCTGTGGAAGATATTTCTTATGACGGGATATTTCTTTCACTGGCTGAGTTCTCTGTCTTCCTCCTCTCTATCAATTGTAAATATATTTTAGGGGAAAAAGAAAAAAAAAATGCCGAGGTCCCAGATCTCACCGTGTGTCTGTAAAGAGCTTTTCTGGTTAGCTCTGTAAAAGTAGGAGATCCCAATGGCTGGTGATTCTGTATTCACACAGCATCAAAAGCCCTCCCTGAGGAGGAGGAGAGTAAGGAAGATCTCATCAGGTCTGGCCACTTGTTTAGAAAGGAACTTTGGGTCTCATCAGTGCCAAAAATACCAGGACACATCCTCTCATTCTAATTTACAGTAACAGCCATAGAGAGCTTTCTCTTTTGAGATAAAAGTGGGCTAAAAGCAGCTGAGCGAGGAACTTCAGAAGCGATGGTAGCGACACAAGCTGCTTCTGCTCACACAGCTCAGCCATGGTGCCGCAGACGTGGCAAGGGCCAAACGATTGGGATAATTGCTCTCCCAGCAATACACTGACTATGTACATTTAGGTTTCAATTAATTTGCTGGCTCTAAATGAACTGCCTCCTATTGCTTTCAGCAATCAAGTCTTGTTAATTGAAAAGGGCGTTTATCTTATGTCTAGGAGGAAGCTGGACAAAAGTAGGGCAACAAAATCCAGTGTGAAGGTAGCACCAAGTGAAAGAAGGAGGAGGAAAATGAAGCTGAGGGAGGAGAGCAGCCAGGGTGGCCAAGGGAAAATGTTCAGGCTTTTTTTCTTGATGGCTTCGATATTCTCAGGCTGTCCTGATTTGAAAGGGCTTTTCTTTTCGCCTGGACTCCTGTTGTCCCACTTCCAGCTGGTTATGCACTGTCAGTGGGGTTACATATGCTTGGGGGGCACCAGCTTGTGCTGCTAGGACTTGTGAACACGGGCTTTTAACCCACTGCTCCCTCCAATATCTTGGTGCTGCCAGGGGGAGTATCCAACACCTGGGTAAAACAGAGCACAAGCAGGAGCATTTAATGCATTTCCTCAAGTGATGGGTGAACCCAAAGTAGTTGTTCATCCTGTCTTTGTTTTCACAGGGGTGGCCATGCTCCTGGAGAAACAGTTGCTGAAACGCCAAAAGTGCCTTGAAAATCAAACAACCCCTAAAGCCCACCCAAGGAAAGCCCTTTAAAAAGGAGATCACTGGCTATGCTATAATGTTTGAAGAATGATCCCACTTTCTTACCTTTAAATTAAGTTGCAAATACAGTCCTTAAGACATGAGATCTAGCACAGGTTTGGATTTCTTTTTTTTCTTTCTTGATCTGACTACTTAGAACCTCTCTCTGAGTTTCCCACCAACTGAACCTAATGTTATCTCCTACACACAGTCGTCATCTCATTAAAGGGAAATCAGAGAAACTGACTTTAATAAATTTTAACACCCTCTGTGAAAAATCCAGCAATTAAAGCTTCCTGCCCCTGGACCTTTAAAAGCGACACGTGACAAATCCCCTTCAGTGCTTAATAAGTGCGGCTCATCAAAGGGTGATGGCATGCAGGGGTAGGAGAGGATGCAGGGAAAGGAAAGAAATAGGAGCATCAACACTTAAAGAGACTGAAAGACGAAAGATGGCCCTCTGTTTTTACCCTCCTTCCAGAAACTGAGGAGAGAATGAGCATCATTAGAAGGAGACTGATAAGCTCAGCTTGCTTTGGAGGAGAGGGCATGGGGAGGGAGGTGCAATGGAGGTCAGTCCAACCAGGCAGCACTAGGAATGCATCGTTACACAGAGTCACTCAGAATAGTATTTACCCTCCAAGTACAGTTCTGTGACTGTTTTTGTTGTTGTTGCTGATCTGAAGAGGCAAAATGTTCTGGATAACAGCAAGCAGGTGGATATCAAGCAAGACCATGGAGCAAGTTGCCTACTCCTCTGCAAACCTTCTGGGAAACCATCTTAGACATAAATTTATCATCAGGTTAAATTCATCCCCGTTATCACCCATTGATAACAACCACTTGAGGGACAACCACTGCTAGGATTGTCTTTCTGGAGAAAAGGTTTGGGGTTTTTTATGGATGAGGAGAAACAGGTGGATTTTATCACTGCTGAAGCTTGGCTGCGGGAAGGAGATGCACTAACCACGTGTTCAACTTTTCTGTAATCAGGTGGGAACCTCTCAAGATATCTTGGTCCTTCCAGCTCCTTCTGAAACCTTGAACAGGTTTTCTGAGCTCTCAATCACCTGGTATTTCTGGTCAGTTGTACAATGGAGATTATGGTCTTTATTCCCATTCTCTTATGGCTCATCTCAGAAGTGCATAAAGTAGCACAAACCCCTTGGAAGAAAGGCACAAAGTATTTCTGTTGTTTTTATGACTTATCTCTTAATCTGGGGCAAATATCTTTCTTTTTTCTTTCCACTTCTTTATTATCTGGTACTTTCAGGATGGTAAGAGATGGGGAATGAAGGAGTCTTTACAAGAGAAATCACTGATTCTGTGCACAGGCAGGTGAAACACAGGTGGTGAGGAACTGATTATGTATTGGCGTTCATTAGCATGAAAATCCTCAGGTGCCTCATAAGGTTTCTCCTCTGAGTCTGCTGAAGTGATAACACCACTGGAAGTGGGTTTTCCAGAAAAGGAATTGCCACTCAGGGACTTTTGGTTTGATTGGATTGCAGTGAAGCTTCACATCAGGCCTGAAACAAAATCTGTGGAGCCAACAAAAGTTTCCTAGAAGACAAGACCAAACCAGGAGACTGTGTGATGCAGCTCGGCTTTTGCCCAGCACAAGAGTTAGGAGAGGTGGTCCCAACCACCAGCGCTGCACTGGGGACAAAGCCCAGGAGAGGAGCCCACACAGGGCAGCACAGAACACTCTCCCCTCACCATCTAACCCCAGGCCCTTGCATCCCATTTGTGTCCCCCATTCCCAGTGTTCTCCAGCAAACACTGCCCTGCAGCAGCAGCTCACCCAGAGAGGACCAAGCCAGGAGTGTCCCTGCCTGCTTGGTGGCTGTCACTGGGTGGCCTGGACCCTCCCTATGCCAAAAAAGGACCATTTTAGGGAGAGATTTTGTTCTGGCTTTGTGGTATCAGCAGTCACTTGGCAGTCCACATTAGCAGGCACAAGGGGATGCTCAGCACCAGTCACACCATGTCCTACAATGTCATTGCCTTTGGCTTCAAACCCAGGATGGTCCAAGCACCTCAGGTCTCCTGACCTCCAGCCTTCTCTTAGCACAAATCTTTTCTTATCAGGGAAAAATAGTTCATGGGCCTTTTATCACATTGATAGGCCATGCTTCTGCCCCCAGGATTCTGGTTCTTCTGTGACTCCAGCAGTGTTTAATTTCCAAGGCAATTCAGTTTTGGGCAAAAAGCAATCTCAGCACCCCCAGCCACTGCCGTCTGCCTGTAGCATCCTACATCAGAGCAGCCGTTCTGTTAATCAGCTGCTGGGGGAGAAACACAACTGGAAGCCCTGGGCAGGCACACAGGCCAGGGACTGCAGGAAGTAGAGGTGTTTGATGTTTGCCTTATTTACTTATGTAGCAGCCCCTGTCTCTGCAAGAGTCCCTTTCTGTGGAGGAGTGATAAGCTGCTCTTGGCTCCCACTTGCCCATTCCTGCTGGCTCCATTTTCTGCTAGGTGCCATCTCATTAGCATGCACCAAAAAGCCCCCGCTGACATCCCTGCCAGGCTGCCCTCCCTGCCCTGCCTCCGAAACACCACCAGCATGCCGTGGAAACAGCCGACAGAGCATCCAGGCTCAGCGGAGCCTGAGGGTGCAAGAGAGAGGGATGAAGGATGGCTCCAGAGATGCCTCAGGAACCCATAAGACAGAGATGCATCTCCAGAATTAAATCCCCACTGGCCTTCTCAGAGTTGGACTGGGTATGGTAAGTGATTTAAAGATGTATAATTAAGTCAATTTGCTTGCAGAGGTCAACATGTCTGGACCTGCACCAGGAATGATGGAGGGCTGAGTCCAGCAGGCCCTGTGCTTGGACTCTCTTCCCTGGTAGGAGCACGACCCTTGGTGTGGGGTCTGCGTGGGAGCTTGCGCCTCTCTATGCCGGTGCAGCTCATACACAGGTGTGCCCAGCTCCTGCCCTGCCTTGCTCTCCTGCCCACTGCTGCTCATCGTGCCCCTGGACCCTCATCGCTCACGGGGTTTGGGCAGTGGTGGTGGCGTGCTCTCATCGAGGCATAGCTCTGCCAGGTGATGCTCCTGCATCCCACATGTATGGATGCTCCACACCACAATATCCCCAGCCATCCCACTGCCTCTCCCATCCCACTGTGGTTCAGCAGCTGGGAGAGAGGGATGCTGCCAGGGAGGATCTTTTTTTAAAAAAAAAGGGTTTTGTAGTGCTTCCCATCACAGCAGCAGGCTCAGTGTGCTGCGAGCTGAGGAAAAGGGGAAAGCTGTTTATCTAGCAGAGTGGGAGGGTGCTATTGCCCAGGCAACAGTTTCGTTTGTCTCCCTAACTACAAGAGAGGCAAGTTATGGCAGAGCCTTTCCCATGGGCAAGGCCAGCATCGAGGGGGCATTTGTTAATGTGCTTGGGCTAGTAGTCCCTTGTGAGTGCTGAGCACAGGGACGCTAGGGATACAGAAACATCACTCCAGTCACTGAATTAACAGCATCCTTCTCATGTGATTAGGAGCTCATGGCTGTGTGCACAAGCCCTGAGCTGGCAGCAGCTGGACTCCCATCACAGCTTGGCCACGGCTCTGCCGGTTGACCCTGGGGGAATGGCCCCACTTTGGCAGTGCCTGGGAACGGTGCATTGGAAAGAGCTGGAGAGGACACAGCTCCTCCTCAGAGAGCTATAATTAATATTTGGAAGCTGCTGGCTGCTCTGGCAATTCCAAGCTATCTACTTTGTGCCTGTGCCATTCACATCTCTCTCCTCCTGCTTTGTGGAGGATATCTATTATTATCTTTATTAATTACATACTGCAATGCACTTAAAATAGGGAGGAGGGGGAAGGAATGGCCAGCACTTTCCCACCATGGAAAAGCAAAATGTTACATTTTGTACTTGTTGAAAGTAATAAAAAATCTTTAATTTCACAAAGTGTGAGATGCATTACTAATTGCACAATTATTTTGTTCTACGGCACTCGCAAAACAGAACTTGGAGTGCTTTCAGCAAATTCTGATGTTGAGGAAATAATGACTTGTGTTTAAAATAGTACTAAATTAAGTGCTCTTCCTTTATGAGAATTTTTTCTTGGGTTTCTAGGATATTTCTTCCCTAACTGTTCTTAAGATAAAAGAAGCAAAGCTTTGCTGAATTAGTAATACGCTGGAGTTGGTGTAGATGCTGAGAAAAGGAAGGGAATGAGCAGGGGCTGCTCCCTGCCCACCTCCCACTGCCCCTTGCAGCATTTGAGCCCTTTTCTGGCAGGTGATTGGGCTGCAGAATGTCACTTGGTTCTCTTCAACAGATGTTCCCACGAAGGCCAGATGACATCTTACATGGAAAATGCATTCTGTGCCCTATAGAGGTGCCACCAGACATCACGAATGCATGCAGCTCGAGCAGCTCCTGCTCCCCAAGGACAGAGCAGGGTGCTACAAGTGCTCCAGCTGTCCAGTATGGAACTGCAGCAGTGGAAAAGAGAATGGTAGTATGTGGCTTGTGCTCAGTGAGAGGGACAGTGGCAGAGCTGGATTATGGCAGGTGAGTTCCTTTTGCAAGGTATGCACAGGCTGCAATATGCAAATACTCCCAGGGAGATGGATTTTGCAAGGCTTTAGATTTGAAGGTCCTAAAAGTTCCCCCAGGGTGAGAGGTAGGATAGCCCCACCACTGCAGTGCTGGGCTGCAATGTGTTCTTCCCTGGATGCTCTGGGTAAGCCCATCCTGTGTCCCTCTCACACCACATCTTGGCCAGCCAAACTCAATGTAATACAACTACAAAGCTAATGACATTGAAAATAGCACTATGGACTTTTGTGTGTGTGTGCTTCTTCTACTGCTCTCCCAGCAGTACCACCACATACATAAAAATGGAACCTTTGGGCCAGGCTCAAGACTCTCTTCCAGCCCTGCCCTAAGCTGAGCCTGTGTTTGGCAGCATGTGAGAGCAGCACGGACAAGAGAGAGCAATCTTGCTCAGCTCAGCAGGTAAGCACAGATGTTTGGAAAACTAACCTCTTCAAGACTAGAAGAAAAATAAGTCTGTTTCTGCGAGATTGATCTGCTGGCACCAACAGAGCAATCAGCTGGACTTCTAGGAGAGCGGCAACAAACAGCAAATTAGAAGGTGTCAGCCCGCTGAGATTTCAGACAAATTAGAAAACGAAACGGTGATGCTGCTATGCTGTGCCTTTCAGCAGCTCTTGGCTTGGCTGAGCCAGCTCCTTGCTTTCCTGCAAGCCAGCCCATGACTGCTGTGGTGGCTGGTGGACGCTGCTGCTGGGGCATCCCAGGGGATGCTGCACCCAGTGCTGATCTGGCAACAGCCACTGGGCACCTTCAAAGAGAGCTGTTCCTCCCACCAGCCAAAACTTTGAGTTCTTGTCACTTACCTGTATTGTTAAAGCAAGCTTGAAGCTCTTCTTGCTTGTCCTAGAAGGCTTTGAAATACAGCTACACAAACCCCAAAATACCAGAGCCCTGTGTGCAGCAGGAGTGCAGGGCAGGCTCTGCAGGGTGCTTTGGCCAGTGTGAGCACACACAGTGAATCAACCTTGTGCTCCAGCCTGCTGTCAAAACGAAATTTCTGCATCCACTAAGGAGCATTCTTAAGCAGCATCCCTGTTAACTTCTGCAGCCCAAAGGTGGATCTGGATTTTCCTTAATGTCCCCCCAATTCATCTAATTGTGTTGTTTCTAAATCTCTCTTTTCTTCTGACAGAAACTGAAGAAGAAAGTGTGTTGTCTTCAGAAACCACCATTCCCACAGGAGGTCAGTGGGTCAAACAACTTGAGTTGCCTTCACAGGCTGTGATATTCTGATGACAGATGTTTCCACCAGTGTACAATATTTCAGTCACCGTTGTTTAGCAGCACTAAGGAGGAGCTGAGCACCCAATGGAAAATCTGTCTTTATCGCCAGATGCTGGGGACGGACCCAAGGGGATGATCCTCCCAATACTTTCGTCCACCAAAACTGGTATTGCTCCAAATGAGATGGATGATTAAATATCTCTGCTGATTCTGAAAGCCTTCAGAAGAAAAATTCCCAGATTACAACAGCACATTATCAAGGAGTGCAGGTTGACAGTCAAATTCTGCTCAGGTAAAAGCACTTAAATGTGTGGGGTTTGTCTTTTTCTGAAGTCACAGAATTATTAAGAAATGTTTGTCCTTGGTTCTAAGGAGACAAAACTTCACCTGACATTTTTGAATTTAGATTAATGAAGTCTGCTTTCACTCCTTCTCCCATTCCCATTGAATAAAGGCAAACACTTGCCATTTTCTCCTGCCACTTTTACTGTAGGTATTAATGCTTCTTTTTGGCTGGAATGTCTGGAGCAACTTAAACTACCCCCAAGAAATTATTGCAATAGCTGGATGTGCAAGACAGGCAGAATGAAGAATCTGCAAATAAAGTGGGGGAGGGAAAATGCTTTCAAGTGTTTTATAATTACTGAGTTTTTTAATCCTGTTTACATTTAACTTTACACAGTAGATTCATAACCATGGTGTGCAACCAGGTGCAGTAGTGATATACGAAATCTTATTAAGAGGAGCAAATGAAGAATATGGGAGGATTTGGGATGAGAAAGGAGGTTGTGATGGAATTAGCACCTGCTGATTTTCATCCTTTCTAACAATAAATTGCTTGTCAAGAAACTCGATGGGGACCAACTACTGTCAGTTAACTATGCACTTGAGAAAAATAATTGGAATGCAAAATGCAATGGCTCACAGCAATCTCCAAAGCATCCTGGCTCCTTGAGCTTCCATCCACTGGGCTCTGCCTTGCTGCAGCTTGGCATTGTTCAAGGGCCTTTCCACTCCTCTCTTTCTCTCACTGATGCTAATTGCTATGAGGTTTATTTAACAAACCTTTGTTCAAACTTAAATACAAAATAATATAGAGCACTCTGTCTGGATTGAACCACTGCATCTGCATCGTTTCAGCTCTGCCAGTGATGCTCGAAATGAGTTAGATTTTAACCAGGTTTGCTATTAGAACAGAAACAAGGATCCACTGATTACATGACTCGCTTAGGGAAGTCTCTTAGCTGACACTGGTGCTTAAACACTATCAGCCACTTCATATTAATAGCTGTAGAAGTGAAAGTTAAGTGCCATCATCCTCCTTATACAGAGGCAGAAGTCCTGACCCCAGTGACAAGTGACTTTCAGTATTGCTCAAAAAAATAAGTGCCAAACCAGAAATTTAATCTCCACCTGGGGATTCTTTAAAATTCTCATTGCTGACACAGAAATAGGACCATGAATTGTAGAGAGAAAAACAATGGAGATGTGGACATAACTTCAGAATTTATATTTTTATTCTTTTTTTCTATGATCAATAGGTACACCTGATCCCATGGGCTGGGCTGCATCCTGCACCCTCTCTTGAGCAGTGTCCCAAGAGCCCTCCTTGCATCCTAGTGCCTCTCGCCCATAGGAAAGAAGGTAAGGTGCCAAATCAAGACCTGAACCCAGGGTTAAATCTGGGTTCAAAAATCCAATGAGCTTTCCCCCCCCAGCCTCAGGCATCTGGCGGTAGAGGGCTCTTACACAGATGAGTTACACTTGGTCAATTGAAGGATCCCAAAGGCACTGTAGCAACCATATGCCACATTGTTGTGCCCCTGTGAACCCACAGCTGCAAACCCAGGGCTGAGACATCCTGTCTCCCCATGAGCACCTGGAAAAACTAATCTCAGTCTAGCACAAGCCCAGGAGCCTGGCCAGCCTGAGCTTGCTGATCAGCAGGATCTTTTCATTCATGTAAGAAAACATTTCCTGCAGAAAACAGAGGAATGGGAGCTTATCTCTGAGATATGTCATCTCCCAGTGCCACCTTCAGCTCAGTGTTACTGTGGAGCTGCCAGGGAACTCTGACCTTCATGGGAAATGTTAAATCATTGTGGTTTTCATATTGTTTAATATTCCTCATTGATTAGTTTCCATCTCCCTGAAGGGAAGAGAATTTGACTGAGAGCCAGAGATCAGCAGCACTCAGTGCTGTGGGTGGTATTGAGCTTTGGAGAGAGAGAAATCTGACAAGATAAAACGCAGCGAACAAATTTCAAAAATAAAGGCAAGAAAAAAAATCTTTCAGAAGGGATGTTTTTCTTGACCTGGACTAAAACCCAGCTACCATTTCCATAAATCTTTAACTCCCAGAGACAAACATTGACAGCTTATTTCAGCTCCAAACCACAGATTTCATCTGTTATAGCTACAGAAATATTGTGTGGGCCTGGTTGTTGTGTTGTTGTTGTTTGGTTTTGGTGTGTTTTTTTTCTTTTTTGCCAAGAATTGGCTATATTTGCTATGCCCACCCAAGTGCAGGTGTGTGGGTGCAGCAGCCTTGTGTCTTCGCCAGTGATCCGGGCTTCCAGTGGCAGGATGCTGTGTGCCAGCTCCCCACCTCACCACCCTCGCATGGACAGGACTTCCCAGTCCAGCCTGGAGCAGGCAGGAGGAGGCAGAGCTGCCTGTTCAGCTGGTACAAGCAGAGCTGCTGCCAGGGCACAGGCCAGCAGAAGCAGGTCACAGAGCTTGGGGGAGGCAGTTTTTCATTGAGGGGGGGACAGCACAGCTCCCATGAGGATATCATGGTTCTCCATACCTGGAGCATTCATCCTCATAAATCCACCCCTGTGCCAGATGTGCTGAATGAAGCAGCGCCTCTGAACAGGGAGGGGACCCATTGTTACAGCCTGTTTAATTGCCTCAAAGCTCATTTTGAGGAACCATAAGCAGTAATCTCCCTTCTAATAGAATAGCCAAGAATAGCCATGTCTGGGCAGCTCTTTCTTTTTAATTAATCTCATCTTGGCCCTGGCCTCCCTCTCCCAAAGCTTGTCCCACAAAGCCCTGACTCGTCTCTTTCCACTGAGTCATGCACAGCGCAGATCCCTCAACTCCCAAGCTGTTTCTTCCATCTCATTATATTTTTAAAGCCTGGGCTAGTTCTTTCCCTCACCCTGTGTCCAGCCAAGTATACACTGAGATCTGGTTTATCAAGTCAGGTTTTCATCTCCTTCCAGGAATCCCAGTAACAACCTCCAAGGGGGATCTGGTTCTCAGCACATCCCATGCCACGCCACCTGTGCCGCAGCTTTTGGCATGGGCAGAGGAGCAGCCCTGTTGCAACAGCTGGTGCAGAAAAACACACCACTCTCTTCTGCACAGTCATTCCCTCCCTGGTCCCAAGTTTTGAGGTGTCCAGCTTCATCAAATTGTTGTTACACCTCTCCAAACTGCCTCCCTCCTGCCCTTCCCACTCGCCCGCTCCTCTGCTGTGGTGTTCATTAACGGGGACCTCCCGCCCACCAAGCTGCAAAATCTCTGCTCTCGCTTCTGCTGCTGCATCACAGAGAGAAAAAGGAAGAAAAACAAGAAGAAAATGTCAAGCCGAAGGATGGTCATCGCTTTTGTAGTTTCATGCTATTCCATGTCAGCTTAAAGGAGGTAAATATAATAACAGCAGTAGATAATGGAGAAACACTGAGAATTAGGAAATAGCTTTGAATTAATCTCACCTTATTTATTTATTTTTAAGCACAGCAGTGCACCTCCTAGCTCCCTTATCTTTTTGGGTGCACCTGGAACTGTGAAAGCTTTAAACTTGCAAATCCTAAGCTTAAACAGGGTAAATAGTTTTTCTTCAAACACTCTAGAATGGTAAAAAAATAAAAGGAAGAAAAATCATGCTCTATATTTGGCCTTTGGATTTGTTGCGTGTGCAGAAGAGGAAGGTTTGGGGGAGCTTATGGATTTATATAGGAGCTGAAAAGCTTGTGCCTGCTTAGCAGCCTTCATTGCAATGCACACATAAAGGGGAGAACTGCTCTTCTTACGTGCCAGTGTGAGACACAGTGCTGCCCGGCCGTCCATGAGAAGGGTACTGCTGCAACATGAGTGCTGGGGCTGGATTTCCCCCAGCTTTATTCAATGCCTTTAAAAATTACTTTCTAAGCATCCTTTTTCCCATTTCAGAATAAAACTTGCCTTCTCCCTACTGCAGTTATTCATGCAAGCTTGATAAAATACCCGGGAAGGAAAACAATTTTCCCTGTTCTCAATCTTTCAAAATTCAAAAAAAAATAAATAAATGTAATCATCTTCCTAGAAAACCAATAGTGATAGCAGTGTGTCTGAGTGATGTCAGGAGTGTTGATGGAGACAGCCTGGTAGCCAGCTCTGGCAGGATCCCCAGGGATCTCCACTCCAAAGGAGCCTGCGATGGGCAGAGCAGGGACCGGTGTCCTGACAGTGGTGCCGGGGGTGACTGTCAGCAGAGGATGCTCTGCCAGCGCAGATTTTCGTCCCACTGCTCAAGAGCTCTGACAGCACGTGCCAGCTAAAGCCAGGAGTGTGCATCAGCCTAACGGCACCGCCTGCATCCCTTGCTGGGGAAACACGCTCCAGCCACACCATCGGTGGCATCTCTGTGCGACAGAATGTGCAGCCAGGGGCACCGGCCAAGGGGCTGTGACCTTGCGGCAGAGGCTGGCCAGAGGGATGAGGACAGCTCAAGCCATTTCCCAGAAGCAGACAGGTCACATCCTGTCTCTGTGAAATAAATAAGTTTTCCAACCCGCTGGGAGCAGGACGGAGCATTTCCCTCCACTCAGGGCTGTTCACCATGGGATGTTATAGCCCCTCAGTCTGAGCTGGGACCTAAGATGCAAGAATGAGATTTTTCCCAGCATTTGAGGTACATCATGCCAGACTTCTTCAGGTTTAATTTTTGGCCAGGAATTTGCAAGGGCTGTAAAGAGGATTTGCACTATGCAGTTCAGTTTTTTTTTTAGCTATTTTCAGCAAAACGGGGCACTGCATATAAGAAGAGCTGCTGCAGCAATTCACTGACCTATGAATAAAATTTGATGAGGAGATACCCCCATTCAGTCCTGGGTATGTTTTCAATGTATACCACGCTCCCCAAGTACCTGGTGGTTGGTCATGAAGAGTGAATAAATCTGCCCAGAGAACAGAACTCAGGTGGATTTCAGTGTGATGTGAGAAACCCTAATGAAAGAGTTTTTAAGGTTAAAACTCCTGTTTTTAAGGTATCCTTTGGAGTTCAAGAGCAGGTTAATGTGCCAGTGGAGTCAGATCCATTTCCCAGCTTTTCTTTAGGAAGAAAAGACAAGGGTCCACATGCTTTCTGTATGCTCAAAAAGCAAGAAGCCAGAGAAGGCTTCCAATCTCTTCATATTGATTATATTCCTTTCCAGTCTTGACATTTACAGCACTCCCCAGTTTGAGCTCCTCATTTTTCAGTGTTTGGGGCTGGCTGGCAGGTTTTCAGTTTCCATCAGCGGAGTAAAGCACATGGTTACCCCCACGAGAGCACCCAGAAGAGCCAGGGGAGGTCTGGAGGAGGGAGCAGGACGGTGTTGTCCTTACAGCGGAGAGAATGAAGAGGATGAGACAGATGCAGCTCCACAACACAGCCCTACCTGCTGCTTTTCAGTAATCACCCTATTTAGCTGTTTTTTGGGTTTTTTTTTCCCCCGTCTCTTCTTTCACTATTAAGATTTATGGGGAGGAAGGTGCCCAGCTGCATCTGAACGCAATAAACCTCTTGTGGCTGGTGAAAACCAAAGAGCTATTCTTCCAGCTTGTTAGCAGTCAGGAAGATGGAAGGAAGTGGGAGGAATCCAAAGGGTGAGGGTTTTTAATGCCTCACTCGTCACTGCCGAACCCAGCGCTATTTATGGTGCAATTATCACTGCAGACAGACTCCTTTATCATCCAGCCAATATTCTGGGTAGAAATCCTACTGCAGCCCAGCCACTCCATATATCATTCGGTCGCAGGCAATGGCCAGATGAAGAAGTTCACAATTGCCAGACACTGCTTGTCCAGGACATCCCTGCCCACCCCATATTTGCTGTCCAGGAGGAGGCTGCTGTCCTTCTGCCCTCCCAGCAGTGTCCAGAGCAGCGGGAGGAGGTGAGGATGGTATAGGGCTGTTCTGCACAGCAATGCCGATGAGGGCTTCCTACAGGAATCTGCTTCTCTTGGGGCACAAGAATGGTTTTTTTACTAGTTACACAAAGCCAGCAACAAGTCTGCTGGACTGAGGGTGGTTCAGGGCAGTAGGGGAGGGACAAGGATTTGCAGAAAAGTGACAGGAGCTCTGTGGTTTGATAAATGAGACACAAGGCAGAAAAGAGGGAATCAAGTGCCTTACACCCTGGCCGTGTCTCTGAATAGCAGGTTCCCTGGGTCTCCGCATACCCCCATAGCTCTGGTGCACCCTCCTCACCTCCTGCCTGGAGCCATTGCCCCAGCCAGCGCTGCAAGCATCATCCTCCAGGAGACATCTTGGGTGGGCAGTGCAGCTCCGAAGAGTGAAATTTGGATTTTTTCTCTTCTTTCTCATCCAAAAATTCTTTTTTCTCTAGGGAGGAAACTGCATTTTTCTCCCTATTTTGTGTGGAAGTCCCTCCCGAAGTTTGGCTGTGCTTCTCCATGAGGCAAAAGGGTCTTGGGCCAAATTCCCACACAGCCCACTCCTCTGGCTCGTTTGGTATGAGCGCAGAGCAGACTGGCTCATGCACAGCACCAGTGAAGCCAGGTTTCCTCTTGAATACTTATCTGGAAAAGATTGTGGTGTAGATTCTCTGGTGTCTAATAAGGCAGGAGCATCACCTTCTCCTCATTGGCAGATGTAATTCTCTTTTCTTCTTCTCCTCTCTTCTCTTCTTCTCTTATGTTTCATTGCCTATTTTCACAGACCTTGTCAGGACCTCATATATCTGGGAGCTTCTTCTCCTGTGTCAAATGTGGGTGGTACTGGGCAGCTGCTAGTGGGAACCAGCAAGGACGCACGCAAGGTTGCTGAGTCACAAAGCCTAATTTTCCTGGAGAATCAAACTAAACTCCCACCCACATTGCTGTTTCCACTACCAGGGCAGAGCTGAGATGCACCCTGGTCTCCACTCCACCATCTCCCCTTTATCTTTCATTGCCCAGAGCCGGGCTGCATTTATTAAGGGATGAGCCTTAATACTTGCAAGGAGTGGAATTCTTGAGGCAGATAAGCTAAATAACCATTGCTCATACTGCCTGTTTACCTTCTAATTGTCACTGACACCTGTCTTTTCACGTTCCTAGAGCTTGAAAAGGGAGGAACAGATCTAGCCAATGTAATTTAATACCACAAACATACTGGCTTAATTGCAATCCTCATAAGCCAGCCACACAAAACTCTAAACAAATTCAACTAATTTATTTCAATTTGCACGAGTCCCCCTCTCAAACTGTAATTAATGGAGGAAAACAATTAAGGTAAACACAGCACAGCTGAGAGAGCTATCCTTGCTAAAAGTCACATTTTATTTTAATAATGCTGTATTTATATAAGTTACACACTTTTAAGACGTTTCTCATTTCCTGGGTGTTTAATCGGTCCTGTAAATATTTTGCCTGGGCTGAAACAGTTTTGTGAAATCAGAAATCAACAGGGAGAAATCAACTGTTGTGGGACTGGGGACAGTCACACACTGCGTGGGATTAATTCCTCCTCCAGGTGCTTCCTAGGGGCTGAAAGCTAGTCCTGGATCAGGCGGTGTGGGAGAGCTGGGAGGCAGCCCCATGCAGCTGCCCCAAATCCAGGGCTCCCCAGCTGCAGCTTGGCAGCATCATTGGTGTGATGGGCCCAAATGGGTTTTATAAAGCCCATAGGAAGAGTCCATCACAGTAAATCTGTTTCCTAAAGGTCTAAATGACCCCTGGTCACACTGAGATGGCTCTACCTGGATCTTCCAAGGTTTTCTGCTCCTACTTGAAGCAGAGTTTGGCTTTGCACAGCTCCTCTGCGCAGCACAACTTGGGGATGTGCTAGTGAGAGACCTCCAAAATGCTACTTGATCTCTGCTCTGGGTTGTCTTGGTGCATGTCTGCAATCACTCTGCTCTGTACAGGACAGAGACTGACTTCACAACAGGTACAGCCTCGCCAGAAGAAGCAATGGGCCGTTTCTTCAAGGAGATGCGCAGGTCCTACTTGAAAGCTCCAGCAGTGGCTTTGAGTCGCTTTCTTCATCACTTGTCATTTTCCATCTTTGAATACATCCCGTGGGTGAGTTTTCTTGAAAGAAATGGCACATCTGTCTTCATTGCTTGCTTTTTTTTTTTTTTTTTTTTAAAAAAAAAAAAAAAAAAAAAAAAGCAGGAACAATGCAATCTATCCTTCATTACACCAGCTGGTATTGCTAAAGGATGGAAAACAATTAGGTGCTGGTTTTCTTCCTTTTCTTCCCACCTTCATTAACCTTAATATGTACTGTACCCTTCTTCCAGTGTGAGTGCAGCCTTGCTAGAGAGGAAGATCTCAGCTCAAACAATCTCGTGTTGATTTTCCGCTATCTCAAGTACCAGCTGGTCTAATTAATTTGGAAATGCACCATTTGTTAAAGAAAGACGAGGTGCTGTCTGACACCTGTTTTATTAATTACTTGCCTCTTTAGATAATTGCTTGCCCACACTATTAGGTGAGGGAAGTTGTCACCTATGTCTCAAGCTGAAGGTGCTGAATAGGAGGGGAGGAAATGGTGCTGTTGACAAGGAGGTCAGGAAAGCTGGAGAATGCGTTTTGGGATGATGGGAGAAGTGCCAGTGCTGGTTTATACCTGCCCAGAGATGTGGAACACAGGTGCAGGATATGTCTCAGTATCCACAGAGGTGAGAGCTGGACGGGGTGGGAAGAGGGACCCATTTGGAGAGTGGTCCCCTGACTACCAGGGACTTTGTCGGGTGACCCTGAGCAACATGTTACCTCTTCCCACCCTCAGTTCCTGCCTGTAAAATCCAGAGAAAGATAGAGAAGTTTTTTTGAAAAGCTCTAATGACAAGGGTTACATAAAGGCCAGAAATCATTACTGGATCCTGTTGGGATGTGCAGGGGAGGAGCTCACACAGAGGTGGAAAAACACAGAGAGGAAACAAACCTGAGCACCACAAAGAAAAGCACTGTGGTGCTGAAGGTCCAGAGCTCCTGTGCGGTGTGGCTGGGCAGCTCGTCTCTCCTTGAACCCGAGTGCCTTCGAGAGCCTATACAAAGATGGACCACTTCCCCATGGATGTGGCTGTTGACTTGGGGGTGAAGCTGTCATGTGTGCTGCCACGGAACCTGGGGCAGAGAGGCTGAAGGTGCCTGGAGCTGCCAGCTTCAGCTATGCCAGGCAGGACCAGACCTGGCCTCTCCACAGGCTCATGGTGGAGGATGTGTAGCAGGAGCCCTTAGAGATGGGGAAGGAGCCCCTCCCGGCCACCCTGATTCCTCTGTGCCCCCACAGACAGAGTCAGGTCATAGCAGCCTGGCTCCAAAAAGCTGCCAAAAGGGATTTTGAAGGGAAGTGCATCTCAGGAGAGGATGGTTTGATGGGAGCCAGTGATGAGCCCAACATCTATCTCACGGTCCCACCTGATGGTGGGGATGCTGGGGTTCCCTTGCCCAAGTAGACATTTGGGGCAGGGTTGGTAAAGTGGCAGTGTGGATGTGACCAGGTCCCTCTGAGCTGCCCCATCCAGATCCCAGCTACTTAGTAAAGAAACTCATCGTCCTAGTGGGGCTGTGAGATGCCATGTCTGCTTTTGCAAAGGGTCATGGGACACCATTATGTCCCAGCTGTGTGCTGGGACAAAAAGTTGCCTCATCTCCCACTTCTGAGCTGAGTGGCCAGAGGAGGATGAGGAGGAGGACACTCCCCAACTGCTCCAGTCCCAAGAGGGCAAACAAGACCTCTCTGGTCAGAGTGGAGAAAGGATCTCCCAGGACAGACCCCGTGTACCTTGGAAGGAGGACAACATCACAAGTGATGCACTGGACCAGTCTCTGTCTTCACTTCTGTGCTGATGGATTGCTCAAGGCAGTCCAGCCCTACTTGCTGTGAAGGGCCAGGGCTGAGAGCGGGGCTGCTTTTGGGGCTGGGGGTGAGAAAATCACGGCAAAGGCTCTGGCAGCAGCTCATGCTGCACATTTCTCTGCTGTGCCTTCCTCCTCACCCACACTCAGCCTCTTCCTGACATCTAGTGGGAGCAGGGGAACATGGCAAAGGGATGCAGTGCCAGCTGCAGACTCACAGACATATAGACACACGTTATCTTTCTTCTACCATTGTTCCAGGTTTCCAGGTGTGGTGCCAACCAGATGGGCAGAGGAAGTTCCCTTCCTGCCCTGGGTTTTGGATGGCACAATTGGGAGGTAGAAGAAAGAGGTGAGGCAGGAGCAAGAGACAGGTGAGAGCTGTCCCAGCAAGACATCCCCGTGCTTGGGGTTGAAGACCATCCCCTCTCCATCCAGGGACACTCCCTCATTTTAGACCCCGCACATGTCTCCCTCGATCATCGCTCATCTCTCATGTCAGCTGCCAAAAACAAACCTGCTCCTGGCTCGCAGTCCTCTGCCCACAGTTGCAAAGGTGGGACAGAGACAGTTGTTCTTCACAGCATATGAGGGACAGACACCCTCCAGGGTTATCCCGCTCCAGTCAGCATCTCTAACATACTAGTCTCCTGGGTCCCATCCTTCCCCAAAGCCTTTAGTTGCAGTGATGGGCAGGAGCTAATTCCTCCTGCCTTGTTTCACATGTTTGCTTTCTGTGAGCAAAACCATCTTATTTTTTTCCCTTGCTGCCACTTTTGCTGGACTACATTCACCACATCTATCTAACTTGCTATCTGAAGGCCAGGGTGCCACCTCTTCACACATCCTCATCTTCCCTCCTCATACCCAAGCACTTCCATCAATGAGCTGCTAAATTTTAAACACCAGCAATGAAACAACAACAAAAAGGTCTTTATTTCAATGACCAGAAGATAATTTAATTCGAAGAGCACAGATACTAATACAATCCCCAAAGGCGCTCCAAGCAAATGGGACTGATTTGGGAGTCCGTTCCCAAAGCAGCCAGGCAGATGTTGCTCTGGTCCCCAGCTCTCCCCCAGTGTGGCCGTGGGGCAGCACCACATCTCTCCCCTGCATGCCCCCATGCCACCCCCTCCCTGGAGGGACCCGCAGTGGCCCAGGGAGCTCCCACACCTGGGGAACTGGCAACTTGGGGTGTAGGTGAGGGCCTCGGAGTGGCGTGGAGGTGTCATTGAGAGAGCTTGCATTGACCCTGTGGCAAAGAAAGGCACTTCCCAAATTTCAGCGCCACCAGCACACACCCACCATGGGACCACGAGGCATCCCTCTATCACCTGCCCCTGCCCACTCCGATCAGACATCCTGAGGACGTAGCCCCTTGGAGGAGTTATGGTGCCCCACAAACAGCAGCAAAGTGTGGAAGGACGTGGCTCAAAGGCAGAGGAGCAAATCCAGCTTTGAGCTGTCCCCAGCCACCCTGTGCTCACTCTGGTCCCTGGGAGCAAACCCCCAAAGCCCCCAGCCTCCCCTGACCATCGCTCCAGGGAGGCACTTTGCTGACAGGAGGGATTGAAACCTCATGCTCCTGGAGAGAGCAGGACAGGGAAAGGCGGTGGCCCCGGGCAGGGACCTCTCCAGAGCCCCCTGCCCCAGGCTCAGCCCAGCAACACATGCAAGAAGGAGCATTGCAGCCCCGGCCTGATTTTCTCGCCCCCACACACACCCAACAGCCCCTATATGTGTGGCAGAGCCTTTGGGAAAAGCAAGGATAAAATTCTGGAAGCAATGTTAATCCAACAACTAAGTGGATGTCACTCCTAAAATTTAACTCAAAGCCATTGAAATTATGGATGAGAGACAAAAAAATCCAAATGTTCAGGTTTTCCATCCCTGTCCAGAGGGATGCTCATTTCCCTATATCTAGAGACAAGCAGCTGCCAGGCACTTACAGGTAGGCACTTGCTCCCCGACATGGGCTCACAGCCTCAGTCACCGGTCCTACCTCCTCCCCTGAGGTTTGGCTCCCTGTGACTACATCCTGTGCTTTTTGGGGGGATCCTGAATTGTTCTGGGTCTGAAATGCAAAGATCTGACCTCAGCTCAGATCCTTATTTTCTCCTGAGGATGCAGCAAGTTCACAAGAAACACTGAACACAGGAAAATTGCACTAGTCAAGGAGCAGAAAGTCTCACAAAACCACTCCTAGGCTTAACCCCCTCAAGCCATCAGCTCCTTCCAGCCCCCAGATCTGATCATGCAACCTGAACCCAGCCAGGCTCAGAAGCAGAAGACTTTTTGGGTGTGAGAAAAAGTACCAATGCTGCCAAATTCCCTGCTTCCCACAGCATTTCATGGCAGCAGAGCAGCAAGCAGCCTCCAGCATGGGGAAGCTGCTGGCGAGTTTGGCACTGCACACATGGCACAGCACCAAGTAGAGCGGTGGGAAAGGAGACATCCAGACCCGGGAGCACTTGGAGAGCAACATCTCCTTGCTGTGTGGCCATGGAGGTGGTTAGGAGCAGGGCCATAAGTTTCAGATTAATTTAACCTTTCTTCTTGTTGGAATAGAAATTAAGTCAAAGTCATAAGTGGAGGCACAGTCATCAGCTCCTGAGGTTGGGGGAAGCCACCAGGACCTCTCTGCCTCCTAGTACCACCACTCCCAAGCATGAAGATCTGCTGCACAGAGCAGGACCATCTATCAAAAACCCTAAGTTGTCCTTCAAAAAGGAAGAGACAATATTGGCACTTGATCCACTGCCCTAAGGAGAATCCTCCTTAGCACCGAACCAGCTCAGCAAGTGATTTTGGTTCCTGAGACACAACCCAGCTTTCCATCCCAGTCCCCGCTTTGGTGGCACAGCACAGCACAGCCACATCATCGAGCAGCTCCCGGAGATGGTGCGGATGGTGTGGTGTCACTGCCGGTGCAGCGCTGGCCCCACTAAGTCAGGTAGAGGGTGCCCAGCTCATCGCTGAGGCCACTTTTGGGGAGGCTCAAACCACACGCAAAACCATGAGGCAACACACAGAGAAACCCAAGGGGTTGCGGGGTCTCCCCTGCAGAGAGGACGGGGGCCGGGGGGCTCAGACGCGGCCCCGGGAGTTGTACTCGAGCAGTGGGTGGCCAGGGGGCGGCTGCTGCAGCAGGGAGGTGAGGATGCGCTGCAGCTGGGTGAGGCGGGCACGCAGGGACGTGCTGGAGAAGAGGTTCAGCTGGTAGGACGGGTCAAGGGGCAGGATGGAGATGAGCCACCAGCACCATGTCGGGCCATCTGGCAAAGCCTGGAGGGGACAAAGGGAGAGATCCTCATGTCAGGAGCTGCAAGGGGAACACGTGGCAGCATTGCTGATGGGAAACTTTTGCTTTTGTCAGTATGGCAATGCAAGCTCTGGCTAAGGTGTTCCTCTGAACAGCGCTTATGTATGTCCAGGCTCAAAATTGCTGGATAAACTAATTTAATTTCCAGACAAACATTCCCCAGAGAGTCTCCAGATACAGATTTAATCAGGAAAAGTCTATACAAAAGACACAAAGAAATATCTCGTGCATTTCCTTTTTTGTAAGGCATTGCTTTTTGTGAAAATCATCACTCAAAAGGTGAGGTGCAGGCCAGGCAGGCACAACCGCTGGGCACTGCTTTTGTAAATCGACTTTTTTAAAACCCGAGCCAAACTAAGAGGGAAATGATCAATTCAGCTAAAGGAGGATGAGTCATTTTGTAATTTTGAGCACAGCACTGATGCGACGGCTGCCCAGGACAGCCTTAGCCTTGGACAAGCCAGCAAGAGTGCATTTGTAACGATCCAGACAGGAAACACTTTCTTAAAAGAGTGAAAGCTAAATTTGGGGATTTTTTTTTCTCTAGCATCTGATTTTGTTACAGCAATTTAATATGCAAACTGGGTCCTGCCTTCTTAGCTTCTCACCCCTGGCCAGGTATGGCTGTCTTAAAGGAACAAAATAAGAAAAGAGACCACAGACTTGCTGAGCTGTGGTGTTTGTTTCTTTGCCCACTTGTTTGTTTGTTTTCCTCAAGTGTTTTCAAATCCTGATAGTTCAGTTTCTTGGTTCCCATTCAGGAGAAGACTCTGGGAAAGCTTTTAAAACTCAGTGCTCAGTTTCCAAGAACAGTTTAAAAATTAAACATTAAATAGCTTTAACAAACGAGCCCTACCACCTCCCTCAGTGAGAGGTGACGTAACTGGTAATGGCAGTGAAACACAGGGTTTGTTTTGCTCATCTTGGGGGTGGCCAAGCAGGGTGGTTAGTGCAGGAACGGTGCAGCTTCAAGGGCTCTCTTGGTACCTTTTCTATTCAGAGCATCCCTTCCCACAGGGCACTACCTGGATGTCCTCTTCCTTCTCCGGCAGCGGTCCATGCTGCACCAAAACATGCCTGGAGGCAAGGTCTCCATGCTCACAGAACCGCTGAGCCAAGCAGTAGGTGCTTTCATGCAGGCACTGCAGCTCCTGCAGCTCCTCCCCAGCCACCTGCATGGAAGGAAGAGGGATGCAGAAAGTGTTCATGCAAAACTCTGTCCCACCCCAAGCAGGGGCTTTTGCCATGGCCCTGCCCCTTACCTTCTTGTCCTCCAGGTACTCGATGTCTGCAGTGTTGTAGCCGTCCCTGTGTCCACGGCTCAGCACCCGGAACCGCCGCTGGCCAATGGTGTCCACCAAGGACCTCCCATCCGCCAGCAGCTCGATCTGCCGGATCTCCAGCATGCAGCCGTAGTCAGCAAAACTGGAGGGAGCCAGGGAGAGAAGAAAGGGGCTGAGCTGGGATATGGGTGCTGGGAGAGCTGCTTCTCCTGAAGGCACCATCTCCAAGGAGGAAAAGGCCCAGGAATGAGCTGGCTGGGAGGGGGCAAATTCAGAGATTCACTCAACACTGTTGAGTTACCACTTGCTGCTAAGAGGGTGGGGAACAGCGAGCACACTGCCTGCACTCCCTTGGATTTGCCATATACTAAAATAACTTTGGTCCTTATACTGCCCTGATGTCTACTGGTCCTGAAGATACCATCCCTTGCAGAGACATCCTCCCAAAGCCCAGAAGATGTTATTTATCTCATTTCATTTGAACAAGACTGAAGCATGGTGCGGATATGTCATGTAAATACAGGTATTTAAGAGAGCACTTGGGTTAGAAGCCTGAACACTGAGCCCATCTGAGGTTTGGAGGTGCCACCAGGAACATAAGGATGGCCACACTGCACCAAACAAAAGCCCATTTACCCAATGTTCCCTCATAGCTTGTTAAGGACAAAGTATGAGAAATAGAGCAATTTTCAATTGCTCACTAAGAGGAGCTGTAGCTCACAGCCAGGGAACCATGCAGCTCAGAAATATCCTGAGCCAGAAGCTGTTCCCAGACAGCTTTAAGAGCCACTTTAAGTGGCTCTTTTAAGACAGCTTTAAGTGGTTTAAGAGCCACTGACACCTTGCCCAGGAGCTCACCTTTTCCCGTCCTCATATATACACATGCCAAACCTCCTCGTGCCGGTCTCCTGGCACCGCCGGATCATGAGGCGGTAACGAGGTTCAAAGACATGCAGAGGGCAGGCGATTCCAGGGAAGGACATTGTGCATACAAAGATGGGGATGTTGTTGGTCAGGCTGAGGAATAGGAGAAGAGACCACTATGAAACCTTCCAGAGCAAATCCCATCCCAAGGGCACCGCATCAGCTGATCCTCCCAACCAGATCTGTCCTTTACCCCAGGAAGTGATGCTGCAGTGGGGAGCAACACCAAAGCTTCCACTTGGCTCACCAAGAGCCCAAGGACAGACTCTGCCCACAAAACAGCTCCTTGCAGAGATGCTCCCTTATCCCCAGGTACCCCATGGGGGATGCCTGCACCCACCCGGCACTGCTGTGATATAGTCCTAGAAATGGGACAGCCATCAATTGAGCAGAATCAAGTCAGAACAATGGTATGTGGCATGGACAGTCCCCTCGGAGCACCTCCCAGCCCCTGTGCAAACACACACACACCAGAGCAGGTCCCGGCTTACTTGGAGAGCTCTGCCATCTCTGCCTGGTGCAGATCCCGGCGCTGGGCCAGCTGTGCAGGGAAGGTGGCCAGCATGATGTCCTGCAGCAGCACGGTGGGGCTGTAGCTTCCGTCCTTCAGGTACTGAAAGAAATTAGACCCAGATATAGGTTGGAGAAGAGCAGGGGGGGAGCCCTGAGACCCTGCCAGGCTCTAAATCACGCTCACTTTTATTGGCCCTGAGGGTAATTTTAGATCTGAGAAAGTCAGGGATAAAACCTATTGAGGGATGTTGAACCATCTAACAGGACGGGATGTCACCTCCACTGAGACCTCCAAATGCTGCTCAGACCCAGGGTCCATCCAACACAGTGTCCTGTCTCTGACAGTGATGCAGCCCTTGTATGACAACCTAATTTCCCTCACGGTCTCATCCAAATCCCATTTCATTAAAGATTAAATCAAATCTCCAGGCTAGCAGGTTTTCCATCCATTTCCATTTCTAAAAGTAATTAGCATTCACTTCTTTCTCTCTCTCTACCTCTCAGTCCTGTTTACAATCTCACTAAATCACTGTGGCATCTTGTGGAAATGAATCTCTTAGTCTTAATTATCAACTGTCTGGCTATTCCCACGTGACTGGAGATGACACCGCCGTGCCAGAGAGCTGCTAACATCAGAGCATCGCTCCTTCCCACCCCAGCTCTGGGCACGCTGCCAACAGTACCCAGCTGTCCCCTGGGCTCCATCCCGTGGGACACATGCCCTCACCTCTCTCAGGCTCTGTTTGCAGAGGGGACAGTTGGGCCGGTGGTCCAGGCAGCGTTCGAGGCACTCCTTGCAGAAGGTGTGTCCACACGGCGTTGTCACCGGCTCGAAGAACATCCTGCAAAGGGCCCACAGTTAACAGACCGCAGAGAGCAACATGGGGAAAGGAGTGCAGGTGACGCCAGCTGAGAGAGACTTCACAGAGCCTCTGTCCACAGGGCTGGGTGCCCTCAAACTGCTGTTCCCCAGGCCTGGCACAGCACCCTGCTTTGGAAACCCCAGCTGACCTCAGTCCCATGGTGCAGGGGTTCCCACAAAGCCCTCGGGGACTTGCAGAGGCCCAGGCTGGTGCTGCAAGGGTCAAGCAGGTTAGGGTGGACAAAGCCATGGATGCAGCTTCTGGTTATCCCCAGCCTTGTACCTGCACCTTTCTTTAATCACCTTGCTGACAGCAAGAGATTTTGCTTCCAGCAGGAATAAGACATTTCCTACGTTCCTTCCTACCATTTCAAGAGAAATCTGCTGCCTTCACCAGCCTTCTACACTGAAGACAACGATGTTGCAGGGATGCGATGTCATGGGAAGTTATCTCACAGTGTGTCTTCCAAGCCCTAGTAGTCCATGGCTATGAAACTTGCCTTCACTAAAGCTGCATTGGCTAAGGTTTGTTCATTACTCCTGTTCATTAAATGTAAATGTTTCTAACTGACTTATTCCTTTAATTAGAAGTCTGGCCTCAGACTGTCGGACTTTCACAATGATGTAAGATGAGAACTGCCCCAGGCCAGAGCACTGCTCCCCATCCCTGTGGGGTCCCCGTGGAGCCCATCAGTACACACATGGCACTTCTTGGTCCTGGCAGGGCTGCGGTTCCTCAAACACACAAAAAGCAGTGACAGGAAAGTGCCTCGTTCTCCTCTGCTCCAAAAGCAGAGCTGGCAGCAAGCACTCAGATTGCTCACACGTAGCTCCAGGATCAGAAATGAAACGAAGGTGTTGGGAAAGCCCTGCTCAGCACAGAGCCCTGACTCCTCCTGAACACTATGTTTCCCTGCTCTCAGAAGAGACTTAAATTCACCTAATTCAGATCAGATGCAGCCTTGACCTCTCTTTCTCCCCTGTGTCATTCTTCTATGCCATGCCCAGACCTGGAGAAAGCTGCTGTGACAGAGACCTTGACCGTCTTGCACATCCAGTGGTGCAACATCCAGCCCTCTGCCAGCAGCCACTTGCACAACTGCTCGAGGTCCTGAGACACACCAGAAAAAACGGCCTGGTTTCTGCCTGTCCTGTGGCAGCACCCAGCCCTTCCCCAGCCCTGAGTCAGCAGATGGACATGTGCTCTACCCTGTTCCCTTTTCCACCTCCAGCAGGCACAGAGCTCAGAAATGCTCCCCTCTGGATTTGCAATATCCCCGTCACAGATGGCATTTATGTGGGGCAACACCTTCATGTTCCAGCCTGCAGTTACAAAGGGCAACCACTGCCTTCAGTCTTTGACCCTGCTGAACATCCCCACCTCCACACGGATGGCCCAAGTGATAGAGACCAAACGATGCTGCGCCCTGAGACAAGGTGATTTGAGCTCTTACAGCCTGGCAGGGCAAAGCATGCCCCTATCTTCTCTTATCTCTACCATAACCTGTGTTTCAGCAGTACTGGGGACTGAGTGTGCAATTAAGATGTGAAGAAAGATCCACACCAGGAAAGAGAACTCAGCAGGTGCTAACTCTTCATCCTAAAAGCTCTCCTGCCAAAGAACTCACCGTATGCAGAGGGAGCACTCCAAGTCAGATATGCTCAGTAGCTCCCAAAGGGATGGCTGGGTATCCTTTGCTGCTGCTGTTTCCTCTTCATTATCTAGTGGCAAAAAAGAAGGAAAGAGAAGAAGATGCCCCATTTCAATGCCGAAAATTAATCTATCTTTGCTTTCTGACCGTATTCTGAGGTGTAAGTAGTTAATTGCTATGCAAAGTGCTTTGAAGGTTAAAACAAAACTGCTAGAAAACATGACATAAACCCCCTCTATTAACCCACCCATGTTCATCCATCGCTTTTCCACCTGTGGGTCTCATGGTACTTGGTAGAGGAAGGTGGTATCTCCCTACCTCCTTTTGCAGGCAGGGAAATCGAGGCACCGAGAGGTGAAGTGGCCTAAGAAGCTCCCAGATGGAGGTCTCTGGAGACCTACCACAAGGCATCATCACTGCTTTATGAAACCCATATACATGGCATTAATTGAATTAATGTCAATGGAGGTGTCACTGCTCCCAACACATGACACACTGTGTCCCTCACAAGAGAATTTAAGTTCTGTTCTAAAACCCATGGGAACCAAAGGAAGCCTCTCCCTGGCTCCACACAGGGAACAAGCCATGTCTGGCTTTAGCAAGAACTTTTCACCAAGCTAGACCCGAAGGTTTGGTGTAAGTTCACCAGTTCAACACAGGAAGATCGGATCCTCCTCACAGGCGTGAGAATCAGCGAATGTGCTGGTCAGAGCTGCCCCTGGGATGTCTGCTCCCTGAGCTGGCACACAATGCCAGCACCAAGTTTTCAATGCCAAAATGGATTTTAAGCAAGTATTTTGCATGAGATGAGATTTTGGTAGATGCTCACCTACCAACCACCGGTCCTGCCTCTCTGCTGAAGTGTCTTGTTCCTGCTGTCGTCCCGGCTGGGAAAGGGTGGCTGTCCCCTGGCCATGCTCAGCGTCCCCTCTGCCATCCGCTCGCTCTCCCTCCTGATCCTAGACACAGCAAAGACAAAATTGAGACCAAAACCTCTTCTCTGTTTGAATACACAGCCTCATTCGCCCCACCGAGCCCAACGGCACTGGGAGGTTTCCTGGTGCGTTGCTGCGTATTAACATCTTGCATCTGCGGGACAGCAGGAACACATGGCCTTCACAGACATCCCGGCTCATCTCATGCTTAAAACGTGGGTTTACTCTGTCCAGATGTACCACCTGATATTTGGGTGTATCTGAGCCCATTTTCTCTGATCTCCTCCTCTCCCTAAACCTTTCAAAGGCAAAGAGCAAAAGATGACCTTTCCTTAATAGCTGCTAATGGTCTGAATTGTTCTCAAATGTCATTTTTGGACAAAAAAAAAAAATTAAAACCTACTTTTTTATTTTCTCTGAATATAGCATGACTTGGTTGTTTTAAACCCAATCAGAGTCTAAAACCTCACCAGAAGTATTGCAGAATAAACCTGGGAAAAGAATGGAGGCAGAAGGAGCGTCCTCTCTTTCCCCAGTCTCCACAACATCAGCTCCGATGGTGTCTTTGCTCTCCCGCCCTCCACTCCTTGCACCTTCTCTTCCCAGCACGCAACCATGAGCACATGGCTATGGTCCTGCACAGCCTCCCGTTATCACACCTCCTTTCCCCTCATTGGAAAACCCCAACTTGGGACGTCCCACAGGGACAGTAAATCCCACCGCAGCCTCGGATCTTTGCAGGCTCTCTTACCCGAACTTGTGGGGAGGAGGATGGGAACACAGGGCTCCCTCCATCAACCTGGGGACCAGTCGAGCCCTGGTGAGCAACATCTGGGTGTGCAGCAGCCGTGCATGGCTGAGGAGCATCCTCTGCAAGGATCTGCAAGGAGAAAACAGAGCTCAGGTGGTGTGGGGAGAAGGAAGCAGGGAGGTGGGTGGACTGACAGGCTCTCCCTTTCCCCAAAGCAGCCTCGCGCTCCCTGCATGGCACATCAGGGTTACATGTTTCAGCGCTGGCTGAGCTCTCTAGCAAACAAATACCAGCACGTAAGGAAGAAAGCAGCATGAGCTAGCAAACAAAATTGTGTGTTTTAAGGGCTGGGACCCATGTTCTCTACCACCCACGAAGAGCAGGAAGGGAGTGAGCTGTGGAGGGTACAAGGTCATTCCCCATTCCCCTGCCCTTTCCCTCCTGGAGGGCAAGTGTCCATTCATGGCATGAAGTCCCCATGCTGAGGAAACTGCTGGAGGCCCCACCATTGTGAGTGATTTTGGTACACAGGTGAGTGCTGATATGAAATCACCTACAGAAAAGACATTGACTCTCCAGTGGCAGGTTTCAGCTGGTTGCTTTGCCTTGGGTTACTACTGATGCTGCCTCAAAGCCCACCTCATGCCACGTCCGCATCTAAACTCTGCAAAACCTCAGACTTGAAGATATGGACTGAGGAAGGGGAGTTTTGTTCATGGGTGAACCTGCATCGGAGCGATGGGAAGGCTCTTAGACCACAACCTGACTTCACTTGATCGTGCTGTCCAGAGCAGCACAATCGAGATGGACACAAGTCCTTCAGAGGACAAAAGCATCTCCCCACCATGGTACCTCCCACGCACCTTCTCCATCTCTCTCCGAGCAGGATGGAAATGGGGACTGAGTGTCAGGCAGTGTTCCCATGCCATCAGGGCTTCAGCTCTCTGTCCCATCTTCAGAAGCACCTTCCCTTTCCTGAAAAAGCCCTGCAGAGTAGAAAAACCTGCGGTGACTATGAGACAGTGACCAGCTGAGTATGTGTCCCTTCAGTTCCCATGCAAGCCCCAAGGGAAACTGACTGCAGCCTCCCATCCCAGGCCAAAGCACCCAGACATGTCATTTCTTCCATGCTCAGACCTGCCTAAAAACGACAGGTCCACCCAGAGCCATAAAACAGGACTCTCCCAAAATGCAGCAGTTGCAAAAGCCAAGCAAACAAACCCTACAGAGACCTAGAGAAGGTGTCAAGGGCTTCTGCCTTTGAAGTTGAAAAACTCTTGCCAATGAGTGCTTCGCAAAGCAGAAAGCAAGCTCCAGGGTTGATTTCACTAAGGGCAGCTCAGCCTCTGGCCAACAATTCCCCGAGCCCTCAGCTGCCATCCCACACACCAGCACGGCTCCGCGCGAGCAAGGAGGGATGTGGTGCCAGAACTCTCCTGTTCCTGCAACGCAGCGCTTGCAGCCTGGGTTTGCAACTTAATGGGTTTCACAAGTGTATTTCTGAGCAGGACGAATCCAGCAGTTAGGATAATTCAGGAAAGGGGGAAACTGCTCCCATAGAGTGAGATTTGGCTCCAAGCACAGCCAGTCGATGGGCCATCCCCTCTGCTCACCTCATGCTCTCCAGGCTCAGCCTTGCACACAGCGTCCAGGTCCTCCAGTGCCCGCTTGTGCTGTCCCAGTGCTGTGAATGCCTCTGCCCGGCACAGCAGCAGGGAGCTGGCGTCTGGGGCTGCAAAGAGAAATGCCATCACTCATGTGATAAGTCCATGGTGAGGCAGTAGGGCTGGATGGGGCCAGGGAGATGCCACTGCAGTGGAATAGCCTATGTGCTGCTGCCTTGTGCTGAGCACAGCCAGAGTCTGTGCTTCTCTTGGGCAGGAGTCACTGGCCTCATAAGTCTCTGCAAGAAAGCTATTTCCTCTAAATATCTAGTTTTAAACTCTTAGAGGCTCTTGCCTTTGTTTTTCCCCATCTCCCCCGCAACAGCCTCAGCCAAGGGGCTCCACCACTGCCTTGAGGCTCAGCCATGCTGGGATCTGGGCTCTCATCCATCCTTTTGGGATGCAGCAAAAAGGCTGTACCATACACATATTTCCTAAGGGGGCTGTTGCCACAGGAGGCTCCGCAATGTGATTCATCCAGCAGAGCCACAATAACATGTTACCAAACAAGCCTGCAGCTGCAGAGACCTGCAGTCCCAAAACACCAGGGAGCCTCCTGGACCCACCTCACTGCCACCGCTCTCCCAAGGCAGAGAAGGAGCCGGGGAGGTGCAAGAATCTGCCCCCATCACGAGACCCAGGGTTTTCAAGTATGAGGGAAGGTTGAAATTTCCCAAAGTGGAGGAAGGGAACTGAGCATCCAGTTCCTCGTCAGCGGCATGTCACTGATGGGATCTCTGTGGTGGGGGAGACACTGTTCCCTCAGATGCTGCTAGCCGTGACATCCCAAGCATCACGGTGCTGGGTGCCCCGCACGCTCCTGCCTGCTCCCAAATAACAGGCAGTGAGATCCTCTTCTCCCCTGCCTCAGCGAAACCGTGTAAATACTCTCCTTTCTACCAGCACTGACAGCAGGGGAATTGGGGTAGGGGCTGTCAGGAAGCATGAATGAACAGCACCCAAAAGCCCACACAGTGAGGCTCATGGAGTAACCAGGTGTGGTAATGTTTGCGGGTTTGAACCGTGGATGATTCCCAGATCCACCCCGTTATATCACAGCTTGCCGTGGAGGTGACCTACATCCACCACGCTGCCGGCTTTCCAGCTAAGGCAACAGGTCCATGCACCCAGCCCTGTGTCCCACCCCCAGTGCTGAGCATCACCAACAGGATGCTGGCTCTGAGGCCAAACCTGCAGCTCCCTTGGAGCTTATTTTACAATGTTAGTAGGAACCTTAGGGCTCAAATTGGTAAATGTGGGAACTTGCTGCTCCATATCCCATCCTGCAAGCATGCATCCAGAGATGAAATATTCCAGCCCCTAACAACACGTAGAGATGGACAAATGGGTACAAAGTCTAGAGGCTTATTTTCCATGTGGGCAAACCCATTCAGACATCTGCACAGGCTCGCAATAAAGCAACCGATTTGGTGAAAACAAGATGTGTAAAATGGGGCTATGAATTCTGCATTTCTCCTCTGCTGCAGCTATTTTTGATCTATGATATCATTAGACACTGGGGACATAAGCCAGCTGGCGGCCCCGGCGGCTGATGAGTGACTGATAGCGCTCCCCAGCCTCCTGGCTCCAGGCATGTTGAGAGGCCTCCTGTGTTACGCCTTCCAGTGCCTTTTTTGTTTCTTTTGTTCACTTAGGAAAACAGAAGATAAGAAGTTGACAATTCATTTTCTGCCAAGCAAAGAGAGCTGCTCTGTGGGCTGGGCTGAATGGGGCACTGCAAACTGGCTCACAATGCGATGCTGAACCACAAAAAAAATCCCAAACATTCTCATGGGTAAACACGTAGTGGCTATGTTTGAAAGTGAAGGGAGACCTGTAAGAAGCTGAGCACCCTGCAGGCTGCCGGAGCTGGAAAACACATCCTGAAAGCATCACCCACGTGGCTGAGCCTGAGCAGCACTAGCAAGCGCAGGTTTATGGGAGCTGCACCTGGGATTGCAATTTCCTCGTTTGTTGCCCTAAGCTGGACTTCCCCTGTCCTTGGGGGAACGGAGCGTGCAGGAAAGACCGAGGACAGAGCTGCTTTTCCTCTTTATACTCACAGAGGCTTTTTGAAAAGAGATAGATAATTGTATAACCCAATCAGACAAAAGCCTGGCAGCAAGGAAAGCAGTACTAGAGAACCGTGTACATGCATTTGCATTGAAGGATGGGTGAGCAGGGTATGCGACTGTTGCCTCGGGAAGTTGCATAAAGGGACCCGCTTCCTACCGCCAGCACCAGGATGGGCCAGCCCACTCAGCCCTTTGGTTCTAGGCGTATCCTGAACCTCTGGCACTTTTCTCACAGCAGGTGATGAATAAGTGTCTGCGCCACGGGAGGAGAGCTGACTGCTGTCATAGAAACGCCGCTGGAGAAAGGACCTTCTGCCTCCACTGTCCCAACACCCTGCTCCAGACACATTGTATAACCCCTTTTATTTAAGCATTAATTTTCAAGAAATCCACTTACAGCCTCACCCCTGGGCTTGATCCTGACTCTGCAGACAAATGTTTTGCCAGAGCGGGTTGCACACCCTGCTCTGTGCTGTGGGGCTGCTGCAGGAGCCTGGCCAAGGCTGCATTCTCGCCAGGCTCTGGGCGCAAGGTCACATCTGTCCAGGACTGGAAAAGTCCCAACCACTTTACATAATGGCCACCCCCGGGCAAGTCTCTTCCTCCGACTATGAAATATTGCTGGGTGGCAAGATGCAAGAAGCTGTTTGCGGGTCCTTCCTCTCCAGCGTCTTGCTAATGCCAGAAGCATGTGGCCGATGGGGCACAGGCCATGTGCCCTGCCCTGCCCACGGCCCTGGCAGCTTGGATGAGCAGTGGGGCTTGCCCAGCCACCCACCCCCTCACATCATCCTAGGACACCTGCAGCCATGGGAGACATGCCCAGCAGCTGGGTGCCCCCTCCCCATCCCCACCAGCCTTTCCAACACTACCAGTTTCCAAGTTATCCCAGCTCTGGGCTGTGCAAGCTTGGAGAGCACTGTGGTGCTGGGACAAAGTGACCTCCATTGGTAACCCCCTCCCCAGCAGCACATCCCCTTCTCAGCTGCAGGACTGGCCCCTCGCACCCAGCATCCTCACCCCTTGGGCCCGGCGGTGCTTACCCAACTCGACCCCTTTCTGAGCCATCCTCAGCGCTTCCTCTGCATCCCCACGGGTGAGACGGTCCTGGACATGTGCCGCCAGCCAGGCCAGCCGGATCTCCCGCTCCACGCATTTCTCCAGGAGGCCGCAGAGCACCACGTTGCACCTCGCCGTCCCAACGCCTAGCAGCTTCAACCTCTCCTGGCACAGCGGGCAGCGGGGGGGCAGGGACCCCCCAAGGCACGGCTTGCAGAAAGAGTGACCGCAGGACACGGTCACCGGCTTCCAGAGGAGAAGAAAGCAGGAGGGGCAGCGCAACATGTCCAAGTCCCCGCTCCCGGGCCCGAGGGGTTGCCGGGAGGGGCTCTCCCCCCGGGGTGGGGAGGACGGGCTGGGGGGCCCGCGGCTCATGGCAGCAGTTGCAGCCGACGAGGAGAGCTGCCCTTAGGGCTGGTGGTGTCCGCACACTACGGCCACCGCCGGGTCCCCGCGCATTGACCCACTCCGCTCCGCCCGGCCTAACACATCATCCCCGCCCCTCCCGGCACAGCCCGGCCCGGCGCAGGGCTGCGGCTCCCAGCACGTCCCGTCCCGTCCCGTCCCGTCCCGCCTGGGCGAGACCCCCCCAGGCCGAACCGGCGGGAGCCGCCGGTGGCGGAGCTGCCGGTGCCACCATTGGCCGCCGCGCTGCGCCGCCCCGCCCCGCCCCGGCCGCGTTTCATAACGGAGCCGGCGGCGCTGGGGCCGCTCGGAGCGGGACGCAGGTGCGGGGAAGGTGCTGTGGAGTAGAGTTGGGCACGGTGTGCTCGGTGGGGGTGGGCTCCTGTGCCGGCCCCCGGAACGGGGCGCAGGGTGTTGGGGTGCTCCGGAGCAGCTGGGGTGTGGGGTACAAGTTGGGGCACTCGAGTGTGAAGGCATGCAAATGTGCGGGAGAGCTCTCTGGACTAGCTGGGGTGCTGGGTTCCCAGGGGGATCTGGGATGCTCTGAAGTGGGACCAGGATGCAAAGTGCTCGGGGGTGTTTTGGGGTGCCCCAGAGTGGGGCCAGGGCACTTTGGAGCCAGCCTATGGCATTGACTACCTGGGGTGTCTGGAGTGCTGTGGAGAGGGGCTGGGGCACAAGGACTGGGGGAAACAGGTGATCTGGGATGGGGACAGAAGGGTGGGATGCTCTGAGGCACTGGAGACCTGGGGTGCTTGGGAGCAGCGTAGGGCACGGGGTCCCTGAGCTGGCTGAGGTTCTCCAGAGCAGGGCTGGGGTGCAGACTGTTGTGATGCGCCAGAGCAACTGAGGCTGGTGAGACTGGGATGCACCAAGTGCCCCTTTGCAGACCTCACCATGCAGACTCATCATGTTAGAATGTTTGGAGAGAATGGATGTCCTTCCAGTGTAGATGGGAAACTGCATCTCCTCCACATGCTTTACTTATCCAGAACTGGACCAGTTCAGACCCTGTTTGGGGAAGGTCTCCTTCTCACTCGCAGACCCCCGGGATGGGTTCTATGTCCCGAGGGAAATGCAACCCCCCCACCAGGCAGCCATACAGCCAGGACCCAGCAGTTCTTACATAGCAGGTGCTGAGAAAAACAGCTTAATCTGCCAACTCTGAAGCTTAGCAGATCAGATTTTATGTAAGGATGATGCACATTCCCTAAGGGCTCTTTTGTTTGTCCCCAAAACCAAGCCAAACCAAACCTGTGCACCCACTGGAAGGGGTGCTCAGGGAGGGAGATCACCAGTAGGATGTGAGCACTTACTGGTGAAACACATGCTCCACTAAGGGAGTGGCTGGCAGAGGTTTGGGCTGTGGAGCAGGTTTTGTTTCAAAATCTACTGTGATTACATTAAATAGCTCATGAGTGACTTTAAAAGCTCAACAACAAAGTATTTTATGTGAGCTTGGAAGGCTTTGCTGCTTGCTCCGTTACCTTTTTGATCCCTTCGGAGTGGAGAAATCTCAGGCGATGCTTAGCAGCACAGCCCCAGCACCTCCTGGGAGTGGCATTAGGGACAGCAATCACCCTAGAAGCATCATGGGGCTGTCTGGGACTCTACCCCATGCGGGTTATTTTCCATATTTTCCATCCACAGGATCAGACTTTGGTTGCCCCCCCAGAACCACATCACCTCCCCCAACAGCTCTCCCAGGGGCATTTCTCAGATGGACAAGGCTCATTCACACCAGACACTCTCCTCTCGTGATTTAGTTCTCGCCATGTCCAGTTTTCCCACCAAAACCTGGCTATTCACTAAAACTAAAGATTGCCACCAGGGAGTCCTCACCAGTCTTACCTCCAGATTACCCCTTAAAAAGGACATGTTCATGGCTCCTGGGCTGTGAAATGAGGGTGATTTTAGCTGCCATGGCCAATTTTGCAGCAATGTGCTTGAAGAGTGCTCCCATAACCTGGTTGTGTGGCTCGGTTTGGGAGCAGCAGCACTCGGCCACGGGGAGCCGGTGTCAGGTAAGACTCTTCCATCACCCCAGCCGGCTCCTCCAGGAGGCACCGGGCTGTTCCCTGGGACCTGCCTCGTTCTTTTCCTCACCTCCTGATTCACACCGTGACCATACTCACATGTCTGGCCTCTCCAGTGCCTTGTAAGTGGCAAGTACGTTCTGCTGCCTTTGCACAATGCAGTTAAATAGTGATCAATCACAACTCATGAGTCTATTGGAAACCAGGCTTTGTTAGCGCCAGCACAAGGACTATTTGTTGTCTTCATTCCATCCAGAGCTGAGCTGGTTCTGAACTCCAAATGCTTTTGCTTGTCACTAGTGTGTTTGTGCTGACCCAGTACATAACTGGGAGGAAAAAAAAAGCTTTAAATGCTTAATGTTAACGACTCTGCTGGACACATGAGGACTTCCCTTTTTGCGTAACACAGAACAGATTACACGATGTTCAGGAGCTATTTGCAAAGCACAACAGGATTTATTTTATAGGTTGTTTTGGTTTGTTTTTTTTTTTACTTTAAAGGTGGGAAACAGCCCAAGGTCAGCACAGGGTGAGGAGTTCCAGGTGTTGCTGCAGGGCAAAACAGCTCTTCCTTGGCTCCCAGCCACACGCGCGTCTTGTGCTTCAGCTCCAGTACAGCCTCATTAATGTGGTCCAGACTGTTGACAGCGTAACATGGGGATCGGGGATTTCACACCAGCAGAAATATTTGTTGCAAGCATTGACATTTGATTTTGACACACTAGGGATTAAGGAGTGGCTCAGAGGTGACAGCGCCTGCCCAGTGGTGCCTTTTCTGTGCAAAGGGAAGAGACCCGTGTGCTCCTTAGGGTGTCTGCAGAGGCACTGGAGGCACTTGCTAAAACAGGAATATGGACCGAGAATGTCCTGACCCCTTTTACTCACAGCTATCCCCGCTCTGCCTACCAGCCTCCTCCTGAGCTAATGACACTGCCATCATCAGACCTGAAAGTCCTGTTGCACAGAGGTAAAACTAGTTTCCCTGTTTCAAAAGCATGGGAAGGATGAAAGCGTGGGCATCCCAGCTGAGGAGGAGGAGGAGTGGTGTCATCAGCAAGGGCCATGCGGGGCTGATGTGGCACAGATGTACAAGAGCCAGTGCAGCCTGCCCAGGATCAGCCCCTGTGTTGTTTTTTTCTGCTTGGGTGATCAAGCGAAGAGCCAGGGACAAATCCAGCCTCAGCAGCTGTGCAAAACCTGTGGCTTGCAGCACCCTTTCAGCAGCACTCTGCCTGGATCCTGGCTTGGCTGCAAGCCTTGAGACTTGGGCTAAGGAATTATTTTTATACCTCAGTATGTGCAAATAACACGCAGGGAGTCATTTGCATCATACCCCTCCCAGCCTCTCAACAAACACATCAGCATCCTGGAATTTTTGCTTTCTTTGCATCGTATTATTTCTAGATCCAGGATGTTATTCAACCACCAGGTTTCTCCGTTTGCCACATGTGTTTCAAAGCCTCTCCTGGTAAGTGAAGCAAAAGGAAGTGGAAGCAGGTGGTGTGGGAGAACATCTGCAGTCACAGCTCGTCTTTTATAACAAGCATCTTTCCTTTCAGGTCTTTGTATGCAATAAGGGGAGCTGCTCCATGCCTGGTTTTCTCTTACGCAGAGGCAAGCAGTTTGGTATTTGAGGTCTGCACTGTGCTGACTATGCTAGGCAGGGAGCAATCATCTAAATTACATGTTGTTGTTCCTGGGTCCTGCAACTCTGCTGCTTGATTGCTCAGAGAGACCCTGACTCTCTTAGTAAGGAGGATCAGATGTAAACACGGTTGGGGAATTAAAGAAAACTTTCATCTTTTCCCTTCTGAGTCATACAGGCTTTGCCTGTGGCACTGTCATTCCCAGAGAAATGAGTTGACAGTCACATGGATTGTCAGGACACAGAGCTGCGATGTAATGTTACCTCATTGCTCATGTAACTGGGCTTATGCTTGAACTCCTGGAAACTGGAGAGTCACAGAGGGAGAGCCCAGATCCGTATCTGACTCATTTTACTCTCTTGGACCAAACATCGTGGCAAAGAGGTTGGCAGAACATTATCATTCAGTCTTGGAAGCAAGTTTCACATAAAATGAATGCATGGAGATATCCTTTTCCGTGGGCAGTCAGGTACAAGTCACATACTCCTGAGAAGGGAGTACAGCTAAAAGCAAGGTCAGAATTGTCCCCATCATCTGTGCGGAAGCCCTTGAATGGGTGACGAGACCATGGTCTGTGGTGCAGGGTGCTATAAGCTTGCCTTGATGCATTGCAATTGTTTCATTGGTGTTTCAAGGGTAGCTGATGATCCTCTGTCTATAGGAGATCCTATAGAGGGGCTGAAAGTTACTACGGCTCATTTAGCACCGTCTAATCACAATGTGCATAAGGGCATGGATAACATAACTGAGTGATTGGAGAAGGAAAAGCCATAAGGACACTTTCTGCGGACATCACCTTTACATTGCAGCAAGCTCCACCACTTCCAAGGGTGTTGGTGTCCACAGGGAGCTGCATCCTAGCAGTTGTTGTCTGCGTGCATGGCAAGCATGAACAAGCTGGGAGGTCCTGCAGCTGAGCATCCCCTCCGTGAACGCCAAGAGCTGCGGGTGAGCGCTCCCCAGCTGCACTGTGCTGCCAGGGGGCTGCAGATCTTTCCCCCACTTTCTGCTCTTGGTGTTGGCTCCTGTACAAATGTTTTGCTGGATGAGCTTTTGTGTGTCACTTGCTCATCCTCTGCCCTGCCTTAGTCTTTATTCCTTCAATTCCAGCATCTCCACCAGCACCAGCATGGTAATTCAGCGTCCTTCTTATGTGAGGGCAAAAGACCTTCTGCAAAGCCACTGAGTGGCTTAAGTTCTGCCTAAGACCCATGTCTGACCACGGAGGAGAACAAAACGCCTTGAAGCGGCCCCTCTTCCCCACAGCCAGCTTGTGTGACACACTAAATACAAGCACTGGGCTGGATTTCAGGCAGGATGAGCAGGTCTGTGTCTCTACCATAACTATAAGGAGCTGCCTGTAGGCTCCCTGGCTGGCTGCAGTGACGGTGGCCGGGGCAGAGCTCTCTGCTCAGGGAGAGGACAAGTGTTTCTGGCTGTGCCCTTTTTTTTTTCGCCACGGGCTGTTTCACTTCCACCTCTCGCTGCACTTTGGACGGCAGGTGGATCGTAGTTGGGTAACTGAGTCATCATCCCCGTCGCCAGCTCACCCTTTCATAACATGTGGACGTCATGGCTTTTAAAGAGGTCAGGTTGTTAGTACTCGGTGGAAGATCTTTCACCCAGAAACCTGTCCCGGTGGATCTGCTGGAGAAAATTGTAGGTTTTCCTTTGCAAGAAGCTTAGCACCATTTCTGTGTGGATTTTAGGAACGTAATGGGGTAAGGTTTGGGGAGTAAAGAGCTTGATCTGCTCTTCTGAAAGAGTCAAGGCAGAAGTCCTGGAAAGCTTTGCAAGGGAGAGACAGGTGCTGTGATAGTTGTGTGACCTTTGAACAATTTCTATGAAAATGAATCCCAAGAAGTTCAGTGAATAAAGCTCAGCTATAACTTTCAGTTGCTCGTTAACAACGCAAAAAGTCTTAATTTGTGGATTTTCAGAATGAGGGGACAAGCTGCAGAAGGACACAGCCCACAGAGGTGTGAGTGTGAGTGCTCTGCTAGACCTTCCAAAACACCCTTCACTTGCAAGACTTACGTATTTTTGGGGTTTAACTTTTCTTTTTATTCAGTGCAAAAGTAGAAGAGCCATTTCATAGGAAACCTCTGCCTGGTGCTTTGCAGAGATTAGCAGATTGTAAGCAGGGCTGCAGGAGTCAGCTTTTCTGGGAAAGTCAAGATTTCTAACTGTTTCCATTTTTAGTGGAATGAAAAAGCGGCTTGAATTTTTCCATGAAGAAGGTCACTTGGGAACAGAGGAAAGATTTCTTTTTTGTCTCTACCTTTGAGAGGCTCATTTCCCTTACAGGACACTTTATAAAATAAAACACCAGGGTTTACTGAGCACAGCAAGATGCAAACTTTCATCACAAAACAAACGCTCAACCTTCCTGTTCTGAAATTGTTGATGTTCACAAAAAATGCCTTAATGTGGGGGCACCTCTGCATAAAATGGTATGGAAATCAGTTCTTTATGTGTGCCTAAGCTCTCTTGGCATCTCTGCTGCTACAAGGCACCAGACGGCTGTATGCCATGTGCGGTCCCTGCAGGTATCCCCAGATGCCGTGAGCAGGGCAGCACAACCCCTCCTGCTCCCTGAGGACCAGCCAACGTCATTATATAAAGAGGAGTAAATGTGTGTAAACAAGACTTGCTTAAGTAACTCCACGGCTGCCAGTTTCTCTCGCTAGTCTCCCTACTCCACCCCTCCAGAGCCTGATGCGATGGGTGTTCAGCACAGCACAGCCCACGCTCCTCTCCTGACCGGTTGAGGGCACATCAGCTCCAAGGAGCCCCACGTTGAACCGTACAGATGTTTCAAGCAACTGAGGTGGTTAAACACCCTGATGCAGTCAGACATTGTGCCCAGCAGCACTTGGGGAGCTGCTGGCTGTCACGTCTGTGGGTAAACGCTCATCCCAGCACACCCCAGTTGTGCTGGGAGAGGCCCAGCTCCCTGTGGCTGAGGGGCCCCAGCATCCCCAAAAGCCAAATGTTCCACCTGCTTTTTGCCTCTTCCACTAAGTGTTTGTAGAGCCCTAATCCACACAGCTGGTGTGAATGCCTGTGCTGTTAGGCCCATTCACATTGCTTGGCTTCAAACCACGGCTGAGATGAAACAAGTACTAAAGGACACCAGATAATGTGAAACGGTTTTCACCCCTGCAGCTTTCTGGGGAAACTTGACCGGTTCGAATCAAGGCAGCACAGGGGCACAGAGGGGAGCGAGCTACGTGCAGGGCGAGGTGCCAAAGGCAGGACAGAACCTCTCGGCTGCTGGAGGAGACGCCTGGATGTTCTCACAGCTGGTCCTGGGGTGTGTTTTGCTTTTTGCACTTGTGCCACAGGAATCTGGTTGCTCACGTTATATTTGCACAGAGCGCAGCGGCCCAAAGCAGAGACTGTAAAACACAAGCAGCAAACAGTAAAACTTGGCCTGGCTAAGCACTCGCCATCACCCAGCAGCACAGGATATACCCAACACTGGCTCCAAGGACATGAAAGTGCCGGGATTTGGGAACTGTGTGGACATATTAGTGGGGTCAGCTGCAGACAGTTGTTTGTGAGCTTCACCCACTTCTGGAGCTGGGTGCAGAAAACAATTTTAGGGCTTTTTATTTTATTAGGTAAGATTTCTGTCATCAGCTGAAAAGCAGAATCTCACTCCAGTGAGATGCAACAACTCTCAGCTCCAACTGAGCATCTACAGACATGCTTGACCTAAGAAAACAGAGCCTGGCACAGTATGCTTGAAAAGTTTCCAACCTTTAAGTTAAAAAGCAAAGGCAGGGCCTTCCCTTTTCATGTCCAGACACAGAATTTAGTCCAACAGTTTCCCATCCTGTGGGAGAATGGCCTAAGGGGACTGCAAAATGCCACATCTCCATGTACTGTTTGTAACTAGGTTGTACCTTGCACAACAGCCCTGCATACTTGCACTAAGGGGAGTGTGAAATATGGAAAATAACTCTACATGGGGTTGTTTTATATTAAGGCACCCTTGTTCACACAGCAATAAGACACTTACTTAGACTTGGTCTTTCCCTGCTGAAGCCAAACCGGTACATTAAAATCCAGTTTAGCTTTTGGGGTTGTTAATTTTTCCTGTCTCTGCGTTTTCCCTTTAATCTTCGTGCTGGATAATTAAGACAACATTCCTCAGCATCTTTCCTGATGTTTGTTTTGATTATACAAGAGCTGGCTGCATTTGTTCCATAAAAACAACATTGAAAACCACATTCTCTGGTTTTGAGTAAAATCCTGCACGGTGTTGACTCTTAAACTCGAGTTTGTCTGAACTCTGCATTACTCAGGAAAACACCCTTAAAAATTAAAAACCCTAAGAAAACAAATCAAAGCAGTGATGCAACAGGGAGAGCTTGTGCTCAAGTTTGCGCTCAAGTGTTTATAGATAGTGAGACTTTTAGGCTGAGCTTAACGGTGCCAGCAGCAGTGGTGGGTGCACCATCTCCGCATCCCAGGTCCATGTTGGACGTGACCCCGGCCCTTACAAAACAGCCGAGCTGTTATGAAACGCGGGGACCCGCTGTCACACGTCCCATCCCCGGTAGATGGCGGTGCCACCTCATTTTTTTGTCCCCTTTTTCCTGGTGCTGCGACCGGTTCCAGCCCCAGGAGGGCTGAGGTGGGGTGGGGGCTGCCGGCTGCGCCCCTGTGCTGGGGGCTTCACTGCACAAAAGGAAGGGGGTTTTGCTTCCCCCCCCCCCCGCCGCCCCGTAACCACTTTTCATGTGTTTTTGATAAATTTGAAATCACAAACATTTGTAACAGTTCAGCACAGGCTCAGGCTACTCCACCCCATAGCAAGTGGGATGGAGAGGACGGGGAGGATATTGGTACTACCTAATGTTGGGGGGACTGTGCAAAGCCAAGTGACCAGAGCTCCTGGATTTCCATCCAGCCTCTTTCACCGTCTTGAACAAAACCTGCCTGTGCTCACCCAGATCCCGGCTCCTCACCTATTGCTGTGCCTTGGCTGTTTCCTTTGCAGGACAGACAGATAGCACAGGGTAGGCAGCGTGACTGGATGGATGAATAAATAGCATTTCTCTTTGGAGCCTGCAAACACCTTTATTTAGCTAAAAGTGGCCCAGGCCCCCTCCAATGTGTGCTGCCGTTTGCATCCCCACCTCCTCAGCATGCCCAGGACAAGCGCTGCCACTCCAGCATGGAAAGGCTAATCTTTGTCTTCCTTCTCATTGCTCTTTTCACTGCTATGATCCTGGGGCAAGAACAAAAAGAAAAGGGATGCCATGTGAGGGGAGTGCTGCATGTTTTGTTTTCCATCACCTGGTACCTGTAGGAATTTAATAGCACCTGCAACCATCACCCACACAGGAGCTGTTGGTGGTGTTACCTCCTCCGAGTCGCTGCCAGAGCTGCTGCTGCTCCTCTTGTCCTCTTCCCCAACTCTCTATAGGGGCAAAGAGAGAAGGACAAGCATCACAAGGGACCCTGACACCCCATTTGCTGTTTGAGCTAGATCATCGAGTGAGCGAGATGTCTGGCCTTGTGGGTGTCTTAGGCCAGGCTCTGCACCGCTAGAGCTGCTGTGGACCCATGTGTGCCCATGGCCCCGCAGAGATCGCCAGAGCCAAGAGCAAGGATTCCGGGATGTGAGTGGTGCAGACAGCATCGATGTCCATGGCAGTGTCTCATCTGGGTTGAAATAGAAGAAGGAGGGAGAACTAACTAGGAATATTGGGAGCAAAAAGAAAGCTATCTCTCAATGGAAAACATACACACTGTAATTTCTAGGCTGTGCACGGCATAGCTCCATCTGCCAGAGGTGTGATGATGCTGTGGGTCAGACACAGCTTCCCTTCACAGCCAGGATGCCCATCAGTTGGGGCTGGTGCTTTCTAACACCCTACAAACCACGGCCGCTGTCCGTGCCTGCCTGTGCCGAGCATCCTTCTTCATGGGGCTCAGCTCTAACCTGGGAGCTCTGCATCGTTCATGTCCTCACCAACCTGTGCCCACCTGCAGAGGTGGCCCTACTGTGAAGCTGCCTGTCTCCTCCTGGGACACCGATCCTCCTGGCAGGAGCTGGTCCCATCCCACCGTGTGCTGGGCAGGGGGGTGCTTGGGGTGCTGGGTGCCCCACAGACACTGCGCAGTTGGTCCAGGGGGTCCCCAGCACAGCCCCCAGTATCGGAAGGTTTGGGAAGTGCTGGGCTCACCCTGAGCACCACACTGGGGACTTCAGGGCTGGAAACCCTCTGGCAACTGCTTTGCAGAAAAGTCCATCGTTCCCCTACCTTTTCCTTCTTCTTCCTCTTCTTCTTGTCCTTCTCTTTTTCTCCCTCAGTCTTTTCCTTCTCTTCTTCCTTCTCTTCTTCTTTGTCCTTTTCTTTCTCCTTCTCCTCTGTCTCCTTATCTTCCCGTCCAAACCCTGCAGCAGGGCACAGAGGGAGATTCTTTGCTCACATGCAGCATCCAGCACTCACAAACCCAGCATGTCCCCCAGGTTCGCACCAAACACTCACATTTCAGGATTGTCGACATTTCACCACAGCCAAAGGACTCTGGGGCACGAGACTCTCAAACCTACAACACAGAGGAGACCTAAAGGAGCAACTGGAGGGCGGAGTAAGGTGAGCTTTGTGAGGATGAAGACATCTCCATGGACCCCACCATTCAGATTTTTCTTCTCCATGGGAGAAGATGCCCTGTGCACCTCCTAACACACAGAACAGCAGGTAAAGGGCTAAAGTAGTAGTGGTCTCCAGAAAAATAAATAAAATAAAATAAAATAAAATAAAATAAAATAAAATAAAATAAAATAAAATAAAACAAATAAAATAAAATCATAAAATAAAATAATAAAATAATCAGACCTTGTGCAGAGATGGAGGCAGACAGAGAAACCTTAGGGCAAATGTGCAGGGATGCCTTCACCCTTCTGCTGTGAGGAGGTGAAAATCACAGAAATACTTAAAATTACCTGAGAGTGAATCAATAGAGAGCAGGAGTTGGGACTCTCAGGAGTCCACAGCAGAAAGGGGGATGGCAGGGAGGGAAGTGGAGGCAGCAGCAAGCAGAAGAGAAGCCAAGGGCAACAGCAAGAAAACTCAGCATTGATCGGGTGCTCGAAAGGTGACAGATAAAAGAGAAGAAAGAAGAGCAATTTCTTTCAAAATAGCAGAACCCAAATCCATGAAACAGCTCAGGCAGGTCAAACCCTCCTTCTCATACAGAAATGGCACAACGGGGCAGAGGAAGGGCAGCGGGGGTGAGAGATGGGGTCCCTTCTGCTCGCAGAGAAGAGCAGGGTCGTTACTGCAGCAGGTAATTAGGGAATGGTTTATCTTCCAGCCACTGATGGAGGGAGGCAGGACGTTAATGCTTTCTTTTAATGTTTTTATGGCCAAAAAAAATGACATCATCTGGCTGGTACTTGAGCTTTTAAAAGAGCCAGTGGCAGCCTCTGAGCCCATATCATTGATTTGTATTTTCTAAGCAGGTTTGAAAACCCCGGGGATGCTGCAGGGCAGTGGGAAGCAGTGGGGTTTGGGGCAGCATCAGGGGAGAGCAGAAGCGAGGGAAGTGGTTGGTAAAAGGTGTAATCAGTGCAAAGTTAAAATCTAATTAATAATGAACAGTAATCTAATTCATTTCTGTAATTAAGAAGTGCAAGTGCTAATTGAAAATAATTACCTTTTAATCCAAAATCATTAAAAATAATCAAACGTTAACAAAAGAAAAGCAGATCATGGGAAGGTGCAGAAGGTGTAGCTGATGCCCCAAGTCCTGAACACCAAAGCTGCTCCATTATTACTGTGGCATGTGCCCAGTCCCAAATCTGTGGGGATGTCCCTGCCTTGTGCCTTCACTGTGGGGGGCGAGCAGACAGGAAAGGCACAAGGTACACAGAGGTGGACTTCAAGCTTTGCACTAGGAGATGGGCAACCCGATCAAAGCCCAGCAGGCAGGATTGGGAAAGGGTAACGCTGCCCCAACACATGCTAAGAAATGCCACCATGGGTGCTGACAACCCTGTAATTCCCCACCACACTGGTAACCCTGTCCCTGGGGACCAAGCCAGCGGATTTCCAAGACATGGGGTGGGCTTCCCTGCCCCCGGGGCTCTGCCATGCTCCTGTCCAGGGGTGTCGCCCAGCACCCTGTGCAGCTCAGACTTGGGTGGTGGCTCTGATGATGGCTCTTTTTCCCTGTCCCATCCTAGACTAGCAGATACAGTTCTGCCCGTTCCTTCAGAGCCCCATTCGGGGCGGGCAGCTCTCCCTGCCCCAGATGCGCTGGTAACCTAAAGCCTGGGCAAGCAAACCAGCAACACCCAGCGACCAGCGCTGTTGTCCACGCTCACAAGCTCCAATTTTTTCTTGATAGCTGAGCAACACGCGAGGTGCACGTGGATCAGACCTGTGGCTAGCAAAGCACACCTTTGTATTCATACCCCAGCAGGTATGGTAGCCTAGATGCCTTACCTGCCAGACATGATGGGTCGTGGTGGTTGTGCCCACTCCCATCTCACCCAGGGGACTGAAGTCCTTCTCACAAGGCTCAGGAATGATGCCCGATTCCCATCCCCAAGACCTCACAGAGCACCAGTTGTCCCAGGGATGCTCCTGCTGCACCCTCTGCTTCACCCTGCCCTCCTGCTCTGCTTCTCCAGCCCAGAAAACTGATCAGGAGAGTCTGTAAATCCCCTCGATGACACGAGGGACACAGGGAAGTGCCTTACCTGGAGCTGAAAAAGGTGAGTGGCAGCCTTGATGCCTGGTTGGCAGCAACAGAGGATCTGGGTATTTGAGTGTTGCGGTCTCCTCCCCAGTCCCACTGTCAGAGCAGAAAAACTGGCTCTGCCACCCCCCAGGGAGAGCACATGACACTGGGAACACGACCAGTTGCATTTAAACCTGCAAGAGGCATTGCCTCCAGCATGGGCAGGAGCAGAAAGACCTCCTGACTTTTTTGTAAAGAAGCCAGGGCAGCTCTGGAGGCTGCAGACATCCACGGGGGACCAGCCAGGGCACTGGGAAATCAGTCTGGGAATGTGCTGTGGTCAGGACCCTGTTTGGGTAGAAAAGAAGAGATTTGGGGGTGTCCTTAAAACCATGGCGAGAGGAACCTCCAGCAGGTCCTTGCTCTCCTCATGGTGGGAGGTGTTGCGCAGCTCCAGGAAGCCCAGGCAAGGCCAGACCAGGCAGAGCTCAGTACCTCCAGCTCCCTCGGATTCTTGTCCTTGCTTCTGGCTTTCACTCCAACATATCATTAAGCAAATACATGTCAGCAGAGAGCAGTTACCAGCAGGTCTAAACACTTGCATAATGTGCTTTCCCTCTAATGCAATGCCCTCATTTCTAATAGCACCAATATGGGATAATAACAGTAACAATGATGTCAAGGAGGGCTTGTGTACCTGAAAGCTAATTTGTTTTCTGCACCTAATTAAAGGTATTACCCTTCCCAAGAGATTTGCCTCATTTAAAGCCTTCAACTCCACAATAAAATTGCTCCAACAGTAATTTTATTTTAATTTACCATAATTGCAGCATGCATGGAGCCCCCTCCCACCATGCAAGACTAACCCTGGGTAACTCGTGCAGGGAGCAAGCAGCTGTACAGAAGTCACTTGTCCCAAAAACCTGGCCATGGCTGCCCCAGGCCTCCTTCACAGGAGCCTGCACGAGCCCCAACGCAGAGCAAGAGGCCCCTCGGCAGGCTAAGGTCAGAAATAAGGGAGGGGTTTTAACAGCAAGGGTGGATAAAAACTGGAGCAGTTCAGCCAAACCACTGTCAGAGTCCCTGCTGCTGCAAATTCTACAATTGACAGCAGCAGTGCTTTCTAGCAGAGATGCTTCAGCTCACACACAAATCATTCAGGGAACTCCCGGCAGCCAGTGCTCAGTTTGGGGGTGAATGATGGCAACGATCCTGCCCGTCCTTAGGGTGACACAGTGGGGAACTCAGGGTACCACCTAGGAGCTCGGTGGAGAGGTGCACAGGGAGCACAGTACGAGATCTGGGGAGGCTGTTCAGTTTTGGGACCAGCTGGCATCCACCCCTACTCCTCTGAGCAGCTCCTGCCACTGCTTTAGGAGGATCCTCCCCCACAAACACCACACTCAGCCTTATTTTTAACTGGTGACCTCATTGTGCTCCCTGCCAGCCCCAGCTGGTGACCTTGTTGCTCACTCCCTGCCAGGCTCTCAGTGCTCTGACACACGGTACCTAAGCCTGCAGCATCCTCCAGTTCGAGCAGCCCAGGGGACATCCCTGCCATCGCTCCCTGGACACGGGGACACAAAGCATCACTACTGGGACCTGGCTCTCGGGGATGGCCCTGGCCATTGGGCCAGGCTGCAGCCACCAGCATCTTAGAGCGAGGGGTGGCTGCCACCCCCGGCAGGACAGCAGAGTGGCGGCTGCATCCCCCTCTAGGTGCCAGCCCACAAACCCAGCGGGCTCTGCTGTCACCCCGCAGCAGCACAAAACTGCCCTCGAAGGAGGGAAAGCCACCTGTCAGCCAGCACCCAAAACACCAGCGCACAGCCACCTCCTCACTGCTGCCAAGGTGCAGAGCTGTGAGGGACTAGTGAAACCCCCAGAAAACAGTAATTAGGAGAGTACTGGGCACTTACATCCTCAATTTCTGTGCCAACAAGCCTTTGGCTACAGAATATCACCTCTGCTTAAATCACATCATTCACTGCTGTTACTTTAGAATCCAGTGCACTCACGTGAGAAAGAAACGCTGGAGCTCTCCTCCTCCTGCCATCAGTTCTCTGAGTCAGGCCATTTAATTTGTGTTGTGGGTGACCCAGGAGGAGGACTGAGCCTTTTTTATATCTTAAACCTTTTCACAGCACCTGCCAGGAAGGAGGTTTTACGGCTGCAAGTAACAGAATTTCTCCCAAGGAAAGAAAATAATTGTGGAAGGCATTTTCCCGCTCCAAGTCACTGCCAGCATCTTCACTCTTATCTATTCTCAGCCACCTCTCACCTCCCCAAACACTACCAGAAGTGCTCAAATTACTGCCAGCTCTCATTAGGTTCACGAGCAAGGCAAGGCAGAGCAATAAGATCTCCAGACAGCCGGATGCTGAATTCTGATGAATCCTTTGGGTAGGAAGATTTCGCAACTGTGGAATTGTTTTTGCTGGCTATCTACCGCAGTCCTTGCACCGGCACACAAATGAGGCTGGTGCACATTTGATTACTGGCTGCTATAACCAAATCCAGGTGGGCGCATGACTGAAAGAATCACTGTCTGCATCTTAAAAACAAAAAAACCCAACTCATTTCCTTTAATTATTAAACTACAACAAAGCACTGTAGGTCAGCAGAATTTATTTGTAAGAAAAGCAGTTGCTGCTTCATAAAACCCCATTGTTTCTTCTTTTCTGACATTTCTGTAAATTTAGGCTTTGCAGCAGACGCAGAGCTGCCATTTTACACCAGTGCAGGAATGGGGAGCGCAGCTGTGGGAGCTCCCGCTCCCCAGCCTGGGTTCAGAGCCCTTTGCTATGAGACAGTCCCTGCCATGAGAAAAGCCCCAGCTGGCCCGGCCCCAGAGCAGCACCCAGCGCTGCAACCACAATCACGGCTGAGAATTAAAAACTCACAGTTCTTTCTTCTCATCTCATTTGTGCCCATTGCTATCTTGATAGCTCTTAACTGAAATTGTTATCAAAACAAATCCTTTCTTTAATAATACTACCACTGTAAAGAAGGAAAAATATAGTTTATTGTAGTGCAGATTCTTTTTACCCCAGACATACTCAAGTCCAGTTTTCTTTAATATGCAAAAAAAGACTCTTTGGAGATCTGATAAATCGAACCAGGACTAAGGCAAGGCTTTTTCCATATATATAAAATTAGAAGAGCATTAGCCAAAAGGTATTCTAATAATAAAGACACTTCTCTACTGCAGCAACAGAGCAATGTTAAGCCTTCAGTACAGCAGAAAAGTGCAAGACCTGCTAAAACCCAGAGGATATTCAAAATGGGATTTGAGCATCATTGTTACCAACGAGCAAGCAGAGAGGCAGGTGTGACACTCAGTCACCTCTGGTTAAGCTATTCTGGACTTCCTGAAGTTCCATTTTAGCTGTGCATTTCGGCTCTTGTGATTCCAACAGAGGCTGCTCCCTCCCAACGGGCAGGCTCAAAAGATAGAAATTGCAAAAGGGAACAAAGCAGAGAACTTTCACAGCACAAAGAAACAGATACTGTAAGTGGAGCAGCTTCCGAGACAAATTAGGACTCCCGCTAACAGAACCAAATTGCTTCCTCTCCCCCTACTTTAATACACCTTCCAAGAAGAAGGAGCATTGCATTATAGTGTTTTTATACAGAAACAGGAGAAAAGCAGTATCTGAGTTTGTGAAAAGTCTGTGGCTGACATGTCAAGCTGCACTGAAAAAGGGGAGTCCTCCTACTAAATTCTCTCATTCAGTTGCCCAAACAGGAATCAATCCCTTTTAGCCAGTTCTTGTTTATTGCTATAAAGGAAAGTACCCACATTCTTAAGGCCAGATCAGCATTTTCTCAGCTCGTGCTGAAGCAAGCGCTTCGCAAGAGAATGAGAAACAGCACCCCAGTGAGATTCGCCATCCCACATCCCTGAGTCATTAGCAGGCATCTTCAGGAACCCGGGGCTTCTCTTCAGCAGCAGCAGCAGCTCAATAAGGGATCCCCTCTGCTCTATTATTTCCAGCCTAGGAACTGCAAGGTTCATAATCATAAATATTTGCCTCTTCTTGCACCTCCTACCCAATATTCACTTCAACACCAACAAAGAGCTATCAGGAACCTAATTATGTCTCACTGACTTAAAAGAATCACACCATGATTTTAGCTAACTCTTTAACTAGCCAGCTGCTACTCTTCTCCAGCACTGTCTTCACAGTCCAGAGAGTTTCTCCAAAGAGCTTGTTAACATACAGCAGAGGGATTTCAGGGAAAAGGCACAGACAGCCCATGAAAACAGAGAAGCAATCTGCACTTTAAGTCTGTCACGTTGTCCACCAGCCTGGACTATGCTAATCACATCTCACAACGTGCTGTAAGAGCTGTCATTGTCAGACTGCATTTAATCATCGTTCTTGCAGCAGCAGCAGTGATCAGAGTTAATCTTTTTCTCTTTAATAACAGCCATTACATCATTCTCCAGCATGGAAACTACAACGTGGGAAGGTCAAAAAGTTCTTAATTAGAAGGATTTTTATTGCTGTGATAGTTCCATTCTAGCCTCAACAAGAGAGATCTGCAGTACAGGCAGCAAGAGCTGGAAGGCATCTTGGATATATGAAGCACTGTTTGAAGCCTACGAAAACAAAAATCAAGATACACACATGAATAATTACACTACCAATCAGCTTTACTAACCACATACGCATTTCAAACAGCATTGATTAATGCACATAAACAGACAGCTAGTGCTTGTTGGATTTTTTTTAAGGCTTCATTCTAGAAATCAATTAAATATTACATTTTTGAGAAGCTTTGTGCCATTAGGCAGAAAAGCAACTGGCTTAAAAGCCACCAAACAAGATCAGGTGCAATTCAAATGCAGGACACTGTTTTCAACTACGGCTGAGAAGAATTTATTTCAAAGTGAAGCACAAATGGAAGAACACACCAACAGGAAACACCCATTTCCTACCACACCTCAGTAGTTTATAAGCATTGAGAACCAACTTAACAGCTGGGAAGTGTTGGGATTCTTGCATGCTAATTTGTGAGCTTGTCTAAGGTTTGACTTTGAACATTTCAATTCTAGAAATCCAGACTGCTGAATCTAATATGTGGCTTCTGACCCATCCTAACTGTCAGCTCAGACCACATAAGCCTCACTCTTCACTAACTCATCTCTTGTGCAAATCTACAGACATTTATTAACATTTTCAAGTTATTAGATAGGTAAGCAGCATCTTAGACCATGGGTTACAGAACTTTGCCTGCATAAGGATAAGAAAGTTGAAAAAACAGCATATGTATTTTTGAAGTATTAGTTTAAAGTTTTAACTTTAGTATAACTGACCTCTAGAAACACTCCAGTGATTAAGGGATTAAGCACATCTGCTTTCTCTTTGACCTGCAGAGATCAGACATATATTATCCTGATTAAAAATTTGATCACATTTCTTCAAGCAAGATAAAGCTAAATCCTCAGTAAGTTTAAAATCGCCATGTCACCCTTGGCTATAGGAAAGCAAAGTGACAAGCTGCAGACGACCTGCCCCGGAGCATGAAAATAAGAACAATGTTATCCACACATGCACAGTGAAAGTCATATATGAGTACACGCATTCCATCTTCAAATGAACTGTGGATAACTGGAGAATTTAGAGAAAATGATGTTAATCTCCAATAACACCTGAGTGTTCTGGAAAATCCACAGCAGGATCACAAACCTCATTTGTTTCTGTCTCCTCAGTACTGTCAGCATCACTTCCCACCCCCACCCTGTGCCACACTGAATGCAGTTTCTTTCCCTTGTTTCCAGAAGCTCAGTGTACATTCAGCTGCAACAGCTGGGAGGACACTGACCTAGAAGATCAGTTCACAGGGCAAAGAAAATGCATATATAAATGTGCAAACACAAAAAAGCTTTGTGGTGAAGATCCCAAGGCTGTAATCAACTAATCACATCTCATTCCTAAGAACTACAGTGTAACTCTTACCCCTGCAGTTGTTAAGCATGTAGTAAACTCTTTAGAGAAAGTTGACAGTTCTTTACACAGCACAATCGTCATTCTGTGGAAGAAGAGTGGGAAAACCATGGAGTAAATACATTCTACAAGAGTAACTTTTTTTTTCTAGCATTCCTCTAAAACACAGATGCCTTTTTTTCCCATGCATATAAAGCTAAATTAAACCCAAATTTATATAGAGCATATACACGGTATACAAAGATCCACAAGTTCCCTAAATAAATTAGGGAGAGTAAAGATGGAAAAAGAAATCATTTAAGCAGAAGATCTGAAACAGCACTCAGGACAGACACTTCCACTCAATAAGGAACTGTGCTAACTTGCTTTTTTTACTGAAAAGTGTCATTTTCTGAGTTAGAAAGTACTGCATATTTCATACACTTGCCAAGTGTCTCCCAGCATAAAATAAAAATCTCGTGTTATGCATTATTGGTAAGATCAATCTACTAATTAGTTGCAGTAATTTTACAATATCACGTTCCTAACATACTAAATGGTTAACAAAGACGTAATTAACAATCATTTTTATACAACCGCCTTGCCAAATTTTAAATGTTTATCTCCTAATTAGCACAAGCTTAGGGCAAACATTCTTCTTGGCTATGCAGAAGTTTCCAAGTAGGGTTTCCTCTTTCCTATCAGGAAAGAGACAGCTGAATTCTGCTGGAAGATAGTGATGTCACCCATTGCAACTCTAAACATAAAAGCAGAATTCAAGAGCCCTGCATCCCATGGATTGGCAAAGAATTATTAGACAGTTTAATCAGTATGTCAGTAATTATCTGCTAGACGTTTGCTAAGAGATGAACTTACTGTGAAAGGGACTTGGCTCTGTCTGTGGCCGTCACCTCTTGTTTCTGACCATGGAGAAACAAAGCTGCGGTTTTGTGAAACATTTCAATGGCACATGCTGTCAGTTCAGCCAGGCTTCTTATGGCAAACGCATGAATATCCTGCAAGAGTTAAAAAGATTCCCTATACCACACAAAAACTAGCAGCTTTTATTATTTAAAACAAGCGAATCACACAATTTACTATCACTACACTGCCCTTTCAGACCTCAGAATCTGTACAGAAATAGAAATCCATAAACTCTGGGAGTTACAACTCTAACTTAGCAGCCAGATACTCTCTTCCTTCATTACTCAGTTACCTCTACTGATTTTTTAGCATCATGGTCACCATCTCCAGATTTTACTTCTTGGTTTTCTTCACTCTCTTTTTCTTCTTTTGGAAGATTACTGTTGAACTGTGCTATCCATTCATGAGCAGATGTCCTCACCTGCATGAAGATATGCCATAGTATTAAACGACTGGAATGAAACCCCTCTGCACAGCACAGAAGATGGAGTATTGGATCTCTCTAGAGCAAAGAAACAGCTACAACTCCTGACCTACCGAGGAGAACCAGGACAAATGGTCCTAGTGCCTCCAGGGTTGGCTGCGCTGATGTAGTTAAGGGAAGTTATTTCTCTAGCAGCGGGTGCTGGAGTTTCCCGGCAAGACCACGGCTAACAGAGGTGCTTTTAAAAGCTGTCAGCAGAATGCTGCTGCCACTTGGTGGATCTGAAGGGTAGTGAAAGGAAAGCAAGGAAGGCAATTCTACCTCATAACAGCTTCTGAACCCAGTAATAGCAACTGCTCTGTACCAAGAGGAGGACTTCAGTTCATGACTATAGGTTGTTTTCACTGTGGAGGCTGAAGGCTGATTGCTCCTGATTATCTTTGCCACCACTCACTACTGCCCAGTGACAGGGCAAAGACACACTGGTGTCTGCTGATGTGGAGCCAAAGCCATTACAGAACACGATTCTGCTCCATAAAGTCAAAGGCCCATTGCTTTTCCCTACCATTGTCAAAGGATCTAAAGCACAGCTTGTTTTCATGCCTTTGATATTTTCATAAGCAAAGCAGGACTGAGCAGCAGTTCCTGTGAGGAATCTCTCCAGCTTTTAGAAGACGGGAAATAACTCACCATGATGAGTTTGTCCGGCTTTGAGGAGATGCGCAATTCTGAAAACAACTCTGTTACTTCTTTTGTGAACTCCTCATCTCCTAAAGGACAAGAAAGGAATAAGCAGCACTTCAATGCACAACCAGTTCTGCACAAGTCTGTCAACTGTTTCCTTTATTTCTTTTTGAACCATCACCTCAGGCAAGAGTGCATCAAACCTGGTCTTTTAAAACATAATGTATATGGTAAGTTCAGAAAATGTGGATACACCGGTGCCATGTTGGGTTTTGCTTTCTCAATCTTACTTTTGTAGCTAAAGTAATTCCTTTTGGTTTTTTCTTACAGGCAGCATTTAATAATGCACGAACTTGCACACCACCTGAAATAACACTTAAAGCCTGTGGTTCTCCTAGAATATACGGCAAGACAGTTGGTCACAGTGGGGGGAAGGCTGGGAGATCCATCATGTGCAAAAAGATACATTAAATGTTAAATGATAGCACATGTAGGTGTGTAAGCCCTTCCTGATGAGCCATTTAGGCAAAAGCAATGCAATAAATTTACATTTAAATCTGTGTAATCCTCAAGAATCAGATGGCTCTGGTATATGGAGGCACCTCTAAGTCTTTTGGTCTGTATTGCTAACTCTGGTTTAAAAAATAAATAAATAAAAAGGCTTTTTGCTTTCCCACAGATTGGACAACTCTATTTGGTCTTTCCCTCATGGTCAAGGAAACGCAGCATCTCTTTGAATTTGCATCTTGGCTCAAGGTCAGCTGTGTGAACTGCCCAGGAGTCAAGCAACTCTAATCCTGCTCTGGCAAGAAATCGTTCCTGCTACAGAATTAATGCATAGCAGCTTTTCAGAGATAAAGAGTATTGCTACTTGTCATGCTCCTGGCCACAGACAGCTTTAGGATTAAGTATCCAGCTAAAGAATAACTTAATTTTGGCATCGTGCCCATTGCTAGTGATAAGGGCTGGTTGGCTCTACAGTGGGAATTTCTTTGAGAACCAGCTTCTCCAGCCAGGACCTGGGACTCTCTTACCCATCTTTTCTTCCTCTTCTTCTTCAAAGAATTCAGGTAAAGAAAATGCTTCTTTGAGCTGTTCCATTTCCTCCTTCAGTGTGTCCAATTCTTCTCCATGGAGGGCATTTAGAACCGATTTCACCTGGTTGGAGGTAGTACAGACAAAGAGAGAATCATAAATCCAACAAGAAAAAGAAATAGGATGGCATGCAGCACTGGTTTACATCACATGTAAAAACATCACAGACTGATGTTCGTGAGAAAGTGGTATTTTCCTCCAGGAAGAAGGAAAGGGGAAAAGACCTATTTGTGAAGCCCCATTAGGTAAAAATGGATTCTTAAAGAGTTATTAAAGTTTCTTTCATAAAAAAAAGTGAAAGACTTCTGGAATTTCATGCTGGTCTGCCCTCCTTCCTGCCTCAAGACTCTCTGCTGTGCTTACAAAACTCTCCTCCAGACCAAGGCAGCAAACAAGTGGGTAGGAGGAGAGTGTAATTCGTGAAAAGTTGTTGAAGACATGCAAGAACTGAGGCTAACTAGGCAAAGAGAATGGCTCTAGGAGCTGAGGACAGGACGTAATCATAGAACTGTTTAGGTTGGAAAAGACCTTTAAGATCACCAAGTCCAACCATCAAGCTAACACTGCTAAGTCTACCTCTAAACCATGTTCCTCAGTGCCACATCTACATGTCTGTTAAACCCTTCCAGGGGTGGTGATTCAACCACTGCCCTGGGTAGCCTGTTCCAATGCCTGATAACCCTTTCCATGAAGAAATGGTTCCCAGTATTCAACCTAAACTTCCCGTGGCACAACTTGAGGCCACTTCCTCTTGTCCTATCTCTTGCTAATTGGGAGAAGAGACCAACACCCTCCATGCTACAACCTCCTTTCAGGCAGTTGCAGGTAGTGAGAAGGTCTCCCCTCAGCCTCCTTTTCTGCAGGCTGAACCACCCCAGGTGCCTCAGTCGCCCCCAATCACACTTGTTCTCCAGGCCCCTCACCAGTTTTGTCGCCCTCCCCTGAACTTGCTCCAGCACCTCAAGGTCTTCCGTGTAGTGAGGGGCCCAAAACTGAACACAGGATTCAAGGTGGGGCCTCACCAGGGCTAAATACAGTGGGACAATCACTGCCCTAATCCTGATACCAGCCAGGATGCTTTTGGCCACCTGGGCACACTGCTGGCTCATATTCAGCCACTGTCACCAACACACCCAGATCCTTTTCCACCAGGCAGCTTTCCAGTCACTCCTCCCCAAGCCGTTCAGTGCTGCCTGGGGTTGTTGTGACCCAAGTGCAAGACCCGGCACTTGGCCTTGTTAAACCTCATACAGCTGGCCTAAGCCCAACAATCCAGCCGGTCCAGATTCCTCTATATGGCCCTCCCACCCTCCAGCAGCTCAGCACTCCCACCCAACTTGACGTCATCTGCAAACTTACTGCAGGTGCACCTGATGCCCTCATCCAAGGTAAACATCAGATCATAATGCAGGGGTTAAAGTGAAGTTGTGTAATCAATCATTTTATAGCAAGTTCTGAGCACTTGATTTTACATATATATATATATTTCTAATATTTTTTCCCTGTTCAGCTGAACTCAAAATAGCAGGCAAATTGCTCAAGGCCATTACCTTTGATTCACTCTCTCTGGAAAGCATCTCTAAGGCCTCCAGATGCGAAAGACCCTGAAACTCATCAAACAGTAACCCATAATGGGCTTTCTTCTCTGTAGCCATGGTAACCTCAGTAGCTGTCTGCTGCTCTTCTTTCTCCTTTGCCTCTCGTAAGACCTGAAAAGGAAAAGCAGAGGACTCAGGTCAGTACCAGCAGATACAGAATATGGGAGGAGAAGGCTTTTGGTTCAGTAGTAAAAATGGTTGCTTAATGACAGGACTGTAAAAGAAGGGAGAAGAAATGAGAGAAACCAGTGAGGAGCTGATATGGAACTGCCATACCTGAGATAATGTAGAGGTCCTGTTCATAAGGCCCTTTGTTTTTTTGAATCCAGGGTCTCCCTCAGCTATTACATCCATTGTCTTTTTCCCAATGAATTCCAAGGCATCCAGACCTCCACTAATAACACTTTTTCCCTAAGAATCAGATTTGGACACAGACAGCACATAAAACTCACAGATGACTATACAATTGAAAGAAATTAATTGGGGGATTTATATCAGCAGCGTTATGCCAGACACTCATATAAAAGCCAAACTGGTTTCTTGTCACCCTAAAAATTCAGCCTAATCACCACAAAGAGAGCAGAAGGACATGGAAAGAACCACAGCACACTATCATCCAACAGTTTAATATAGCACTCAGACAGCTGGAGCAATCCGCTGGGAAATACATTTCTATTTTGTGAACAAGCTGGTTCTCAGCAGACTGAAGTATATAGTTCTCATCCTTCCAATCAGAGAACACTAGACCTGTGGGTTTTGGTTGCTAACTCTTGTTTAAGCCTTAAAAGCAGGCGCAAGCTTTCCATCTGCAGCTCTTTCAGATTCACGGGCAAATCGACAAGACAGCAGATCACAAGAGCACAGTTTCTAAGGGTAATGGGTTCCCTTGAAGTGCATTTCTCATAGTCACAGGAGCAAGCTGATTTCCAAGCAATTTGGGCTAGTTTCACAGAAAATTTTGAAGAGGAATATGGATTTCATCTCTAGACAGTTCTGTGGAAATCAGTGGAAATATTCCAGGAATGAGTTTGACCCTGTTTTTACCTGAATACTCTAAAGGGAGCAGAGATAATAGAATACAGAGGTGACACAGGAATGCACGCACCACACAGTCTGCCTTCATTTTTTTTTGATTATGTATCAACACTCAATACAAAACTATCAAAATTCGAGACAATTTACACATTCGGTGCCAGCAAGAAGCAAGGCACAGGATAAAAGCCATCTCAAGGTTGAAGCAATTTCTCACCATTCATCCCACAAAAATCAAAATTAAAAGTTTCCTTTGAAAATGTTCCAGATGAAAGGCAAAAACCTCAATGCTCTCTTAAACTCATATTTTTTCCTGCATTCCCAACTCACTCACTGTGCTTTGGACAGCAGTGGAGATGGTTGACAGAACTCCAAGAGCCCCAGCAATGGGAAAGGAACTGACATCATCAACTGGATCTGTGTTCCCAGCACCAGGATTCTCGCTTCCTGCATCAGAAGGCAGAAAATTAACTCCCTCACTCCCCAGAAAAGGATCCTGTCAGCTGCAGTGGAGAAAATCAACAAACATCAAGTGTCAGCCAGGAGCAGGGCTGGAATCAGGATTATTTTCCTACCTAATTTTTAGAGCTACCAGAAATAAGTAATAGAGTATTATTTTAGCACAGAGATATCTACCTCAATATGCAAGATGCCAACCGAGGTGATGTTATTTTGGGGTTGATTATATTATGAGAAATGTTTCGATGTTGTTCTTATGCAGTAAAAACTGACCTCTTGTAGCATCTCTAGTCTCTGAAGAGATTTCACTAGGACTGGGGATCCCAAGGGTTGTTTCTGCTTTTTCTATGACATTTGAAATACCTTGACCTAGAGAAGACAGCAGTATTACTTTAACCATGAGATACAACAGAAATCAGAACAAAATCAGGATTAGGGCTGCATATTGGTTTTTTATTATTCTGGATTCCTCCTGCTCAAGACTGTTTACCCTGCACTAAAACCTACTGCTAGACAGCTTGCAATTTAATGAACCCATGTTTTATCTCAGCTTTTTAATCAAGTTGTAATTACCAGCTGAATACCAGTTAAAAATACCACCTAAAATCATGCAAACATCTTAAAAACTTGAAAGCAATTTGGCTGTACAGATCTCCTTAATATCACTGTACCTTTTGGTACAAGTTTTCCCTATTACATGAACAATTCTCTTGATATTTTTCCAATAATTGCTGCTATAACAGAAATCCCCTTCTCTGGAAAAAAGCTCAAAAGCACTTGCTTGAGGCACGAAGCATGGTTGGAATATATATCAAATACCAGAAAGAGCCTTACCTACAGTAGCTACAGTAGCAGACGCAGTTGACAGAAGAGATTTCCCCCAGCTTCCCCAGTAGCCCCAGCCTGTCTGAACTGGAGCAGGAGCATCTGAGACCTGTAATGAAGGAAAGCAAAAGAGAGTAATTGTCCCAGTTTTAGCTGGGATACAGTCAATTTTCTTTCTAGTAGCTGTGTTTTGGATTAAGTATGAGAAGAATGTTGATAATACACTGATGTTTTGGTTGTTGCTAGCTAGTCAAGGACTTTTTGGCTTCCCATGCTCTACCCAGTGCAGGAGCTGGGAGGGGGCACAGCTGGGCCACACTGGCCAAAGGGATATTGCTCACCACATGACATCATGCTCAGTATATAAACTGGAGTTGACCGGTCAAATCACAACGCTGATGCAAGTATTATGGTGAGAAGAGGAACACAAACAGCCTGTGATGTGTAACTTTTGTACAGCATTTTCTTTTCAGATAAACAGCAATGTGAATTTTCAGTAAAGGAGCATGGCTTATGCTCAGAATTCTGTGCTCAAAGCCGTGAAATGTGACGTCACGTTATTTGGAGCCAGCATAGGAACATACCTTGAGGGTTTCAGCTGGTGGTTTTTCTGTGGCAGAAGACTGGCTTGGGGGTTTGGGCTCAGGTCTTTTCCGAGTCATAGGCGCAGGCTCAAGCTCTTGCTCTCTCTCTTCATTACTCTCAATGCAGCCAGCTTCCTCTGCTTTCTGTTCACTTCCATCTTCGTAAGAGGTTTCTTCTTTCAGATTTTCACCGCCGTCTTTCTCAGACATGACTACAAACACTCACAGAAAGCAAAGCAGATAAAATATTCACTTCCTTGTACATTTTGACATCAGTCCAAAAGCATCACATTTGTGTTTTAAATAATTAAACACAACTAAGACAGAAATCCCTTCATGTTGCTGCACATACCCACATAAACTGATTGTATTTTTAAGCAAGTGTATACACCAAGTTGCACCTGACTGGAAGAAATGTCACATTTGGAAGTTTGAAGTCCCACAGAAACATGTGGCTTTATCTGACACACCCTCTCCACGGGAAAGAAACAGGCTGCTCACTCCAAAGAGCAAACAAAAAGTACAAAAGGTCCTCAGATAATTCAATCCATTATTTGCTTCACTAAAAAAATAAAAGCCAAATTAAATAGCTTGGGATGGCTGGTCGGATACAAATGGGGATAGCTGTCACAAAGCTGAGCAGGTAAGGAGGCAGCAACCTGTTGCCTTCTGTATTTAGGGCTGAGCTTCGCCAGGGCGTTACCACCATCCTGGAGGTGAAATACACTCCAGCTGCCACAGCTCCCGGCCCTGACATGGTGCGTTGGGATGACGGGGCCCACGAACGGGGCTGCCACGCTGCGGCCTGCGCACGGGGACAGAGGCTTCGCTGCTCTGCAGGCAGCGCTCCACCGGCTGCGGGGCACCGACCTGAGGGGCACCGACCTGCGGGGCACCGACCTGCGGGGCACCGACCTGCGGGGCGCGGCTGGGCCGGGCACCTCCAGCCCCGGCGTCGCCTGGTGCGAAGCCGCACCACCAGGGCAGCTCCCCCGGCCATGGGATGCTGGTGGCTTTGAAGGCAGGAGAACAGCGCTATAGGGGGGCAGCTCCGGGTGAGGGGCTGGGGACTCCCCCACATCAGCCCCGCACCCCCGGGCCCGGCCGGCCCAGTCATTCCCCCTAGCGGGCTCGTCCCCCTGGGGCACCCCCAGCCCTAGGGCCGCCCCCAGGGTCCCATAACCCCCCGATGGGGCTGCCTGACCCACAGGGCACCCCCAGGCCCCCCAAAGCCGCCCCACGGCATTTCTGCCCCATCGGGGCACCTCCAGGTGCCCAAAGCCCCCCCGCGGTAACGCCTGCCCCACGGGGGGCCCCCTAGAGCCCCCTCCCCGTGGGACCCTCCATCCCACAGAGGTCCATTCGAGGTGCCACCCCCACCTCACCCGCCGGGCTGGGCCGCCCCGCCAGCTCCGCGCTCCCCACACCGGGCGGACCGTGACCATAGAGGCGCGGCGCAGAGCGGCACCCGCCGGCTGGCCCCGGAAGCGCGTCTCGGCCCGGAAGAGCGAGCGGAGAAGCGCATCCGGGCGGCGGGGCTGGCGGCGGCGGAGCTGCGCGGCGGGGCTCCCGGTGAGAGCGGCACAGACCCCGCGGGGGCGGCGCCGGGTGGGACCTGGCCACGTCGGAGGCGGGGGGAATGGCGCAGCGGCTCGCAGGCCCTGTCCCGTACCTCGCTTTTTGGGCACAGGAATGCTGTCGGGGGTGATGGCGCGCTGTTGTGGCGTGACGTAATGTCCATGTGACGTCATGCCGCGTGACGTCATGTCGGAGTTCCCTCGGCCGCAGCGTGGGGGGTGTTCGCGGTGCTTCCCGCAGCTGCAGCGGGGCCACCCCACGGGCGGGCGCGAGTGGGGCCGGGGCCGCTCGGGGCGGGTTCTGTGCAGCGGGGGCTTGTGCCCGAGCGGCGGGAGCTGACAGAGGGAAAGAGGCTGGTTTTGGTGGGCGGCCCATCCCGTGCCCTTTGTGGGCGGCCCCGTGACACGTGTCAGCCAAGGGACCACGCGGAAGGCGAACCCCCACGCACAGGGCAAACCCCCACGTCACGTTAGCCCCACGTCAGCCACATGTGGTGAGATTTGCTCAGGTCTCCTGTCAGTTTGCTCCTCATGTTGTTTTCTGGGGCTGTGGGTTGCCCCCGGAGCCTTCGCTGGTCCCAGCACAGGGTGAGCCCTCCCTGTGGCCTGTGGGCACACCATGATGGTCTCGTCAGACCGCTCCATCTGTTTTCACAAACTTCCCGGGAGTTAATGTCTTTAGGGCTCTGCCATGTGCTGCCCCCAGATTTGAAAAGGGATGGACTGACCTCCTTCCAGTGGTGCCCAACAATAGGATGAGGGGTAATGAGCACAGGCTGAAGTATGGGAGGTTCCATCTGAATATAACGAGAAACTTCTTTTCTTGGAGAGTGCCAGAGCCCTAGAACAGGTTGTGGATTCTCCTTCTGTGGAGACATTCAAACCCACCTGGACACCTTCCTGTGTGATCTGCTCTGCTGAACCTGCTTTAGCAGGTGGGTTGGACCAGATGATCTCCAGAGGTCCCCAACCCCAACCACCCTGTGATTCTGTGAAAGGGTCAGAGGGACCTCGCAGGACGGGCACAGCAGTCTGTTTTCTGTAAGAAACCACGCTGTGAGTAGGAAGGTGTGCTCTGTGCAAAAGTGATGCATTCAGATCTATTTAGTGTGCATTGTTACCCATTAGCTTGTTGTAAATGCTAAAATACATTTCTACATCACGTGCCAGAAGTGGGAGTCAGTCAGTCTGTGGTCTATCAGGTGTGTCTCGGTTTATTGCTTCACTTTTCTCCAGCTATGAAGTGATGTTATGAGCAGAGAATGTAAAGCCGTATAACTTGCAACCTCTTGGGCCACAATTTTGCTGTGCCTTATAAATGTGTGTAATTTTAAGCACTATCAGTACTTCCATTGACCTCAGTGGGACTACTTAGAGTGCTTTCCGTTCACCAGACAGGCGTTTTTTCAGGATAAGAGCCAAAGATGACTCATACAAGTGTATGCATCATGGATTTTTATGTTTCCATCACTATTTGTTGTTACAACTTACCGTTTAATAAAGGTTAAATATGTTGAGCTCAACTTCAGGTTCAGTTGTAAAATAGCCAGTTTCTATTCTGCACATTTCATCTTGCTGGAGCTTAATGCTCTTGGGAAGGATTGTGATGTTGGCACTGCTCTCACTTTATCCTTTTTGGATCCTTTATCAGCTCCAGCAGCTGTTTTGCATAAGCATGATGGCTGAAGAATATGGATTTTGCAAATCATTTTATTTTTCCCTGCACTTGGCAGTGAGAGATCATTGTCTGCTTAGCAATAATGGCTTTTCCAAAAGCGAAATGTGACAAACAATTTCTAATAAATCAGACCTCGAAGAGTTTAGTAGTAAAATTCAATGACCCATCACCAATGTTTTATACATTATGCAAGCTCAGTGCAAATATGGTGGAGAGCATATACAATTACTCAAGATAATTATTCTTATGAGGGAAAATGTTGCTGGGTATTTTTTGTGTTAAATCATTGACTGCGGTTCCTAATGTCATTTTAGCAGGAGTGTCACAGACACTTAGAAATTTGATAATTCAAAATGATAATAACACAGGCAAAGTACCAGAGGTACTGGAATTACTCTCTGATAAATCTGAAACATTATTAATGGGGAGGTTATTGTTTTGGAAGACTGGAGGTTATTTTGTGCGTTTGATTCGATCCTGAAGATGAGGGTTCGCTTCATTGCCGAGCTCTCATCAGCTGTAACAGCATCAAACACTGCAAAGTCACGTCCCCATGCATGCGAAAGCCATGAGGTGCAGCAGGATTCCTAAGAGACAGCAGCCGGGTGGTCGAGTGATGCATGTTGAAGATCTGTGACCACAGCACCCCACTTGCTCACACAAGCCGTGACAGACACTCCAATGGCAACCCTGGCTATCGCCGCTCTCAGTGGTCCACAAACCACTAAAAACCTGCAGCCTGCCTGCAAGAAATCTGCACAGAATTAACAGGTCAGTTGTCAGCAGCCTTCTGGAGGCTCTGAAACCCTCAGAAAACGCTCAGGGTCTGAAGGAGGAAAGCTAAAACCACTCGTCAAACGGAAGATCAGTTGTTGATCAGTGCTGGGGTTTTCTCAGCCCCGTACGGTTGATGTGGCTGGGATGCTCATCTCCGGACGCCACAGGACTCGGTAGCGCTTTCCATAATGTGTAACTGGTGAAAAACTGGAATGAAAGAGGCCTCGGTGCTTTGGTAGCTGTTTAGGTGCGGGAAAGGTGCAACAGAAATGGGGCAGGTACACATTTCTCATTGACGTCAAGTCTGAAATCTGGTTTGATCTTTGACAAATTATCTTTAACTGAAAAAATACCTAGTCTCAGTAGTGTGTTATCAGCAAGTTTTCCCATTCTGAACACACTTATTTTTTCTCTGCTGAGAAGATAATTAGTACAAATCACCTGTATTTATTTATAGTAAATTATTTTTCATAAGTGATAAGATTTCTGTCTGCTTTAGGCAGTGTTAACTAGGGATTCTGAAAGGATGAGAAGGGTCTGCATTATTTATTAGGAAAATACATTCCTTTGTATTGTGATATTTATGAAATTCAACTCTACCAGCATTTGTTATTGACAGAAGGCAAGACGGTAAGTTTGAAGTCACGGTCAACAGGATGGAGTGATATTCTTTAAGACAGGATTGTAGCTTGTGGCTTCTGTACTTTGTAAATTGTTTTTTAGGGCTCTGGAGCAGTCTAGAAGGAAGCAGAACTTCAGGGAATGCATATTTGATTAGAAATTTCCTTGAATCCAGCTTCCAGGAAAATCGATTACAGATTTTCTCTTATTGGCGTCATCTCATTTTGGTTACAAATTGGTTTTATTTTGGCTTTTAAAAATGGAAAATCCTATTGTCTTAAAATATCTTTTGCAAACATTATTTGAAGAGTGTGAGTTCTATCCCTAGACAAAACATTTTTTCAAATTACTGTGAAAAATGAGGCAGCATTTGGGTAGAGAAGACAATAAACGAGATACAACCACTGAGATGTAGCACCATAAAGTAAAAGATTTTCAGCAGGAGCTTCTCGTAAAACAAACAAGACAACAAGAGGCAGAGTTAGAAAATACAGCAGCAGCAAGAGAGATTGCTAAAAAGGAAGGATGTTTAGACATCTGTGTCCTGATATTCAGAAATAGGTGTCCTGACTTCCTCTCTCTGGCTGTAGATAACTGCCAGGAGACTTTTCCCACTACTGAAAATTATAAGGATCTTGTTTAGTGTTTAGACATAGAACACTGACTGTGACTCTAAAATCAAGTAAGTGGATGTATAAATGCTAAAAAGGAGATGTGTTTGTGCTTTGTTTTTTCTCTAGATGCTAAATGAAAGACTGGTGTTAGAAAGCCAGGGCGTAAGAGCACTTTGATACTGGTGGAGAGGGAGGCAGAAGTTATTTCCTCTTTCTTGCTTTTCTTCCCCTGTTAAGAAGCCACTTTTTCTCTGTTAACAAATGCAGAATCCACTTTCTGACCCTAATGATAGTTATGCATTTCGAGTAGTCTGAACAATTTGTTCTTTTTTTAAAACCCTTTTCCCCTTAATGATTATTGTTCCTGGGATTACGTATTTGGATGGGAAGATGAACATCTAGAGGACTGAAGGTTGTGCTAATACCTTCTTACCCTCGTTTCATAACCATGTTCTGAGCAAAGCTCTGATTTGGAACCTCTCGGCTGACAGTTTATGTTACACTAATAGAAATCTGTTTACTGGAAATGAAACTGGAATACACCGTAAGCTCGCTAGCATTAATAAACTTAATTTTCTTTTTCTTTCAGTTGGATTTCCAGTTTCCGCTTCTAATATTGATGGTCTTGAAAGTGCATTTGGATCCAAGACGTTTTCTATCACTGAGCAAATCAAGAGCCTCTTCTACTATCTCAGAGCAATGCAGACAGCTTAATATCATATGACCTCATTTCTCCAAATTAAATGAAAGAAGAATTTTCTCTAGCTTTCCATGAAGCTCAGCTACTGCCTGTTAATTTTGACTGTTAGTGCTGATCTTTCAATTGGATTTATGCTGGAAAATGTAGCTTCTAACAGGACGGTTGCTTTTGAGTCTTTCAATGCATCACTTCATACAGTGTCTCCAGCTTTACTGAGTTCTCCAGCACACCATGATCTCATAGCCAAAGAGGGGACCAGTATTTTAATTGAATGTAAACTGAACATCAGCCAGTATGAATATATTCTCTGGTACAACTCCAGAGGACACCTGCTTGAACAGAAAGATGAAGGTGAGCTTTCCTGCTGTTTTTTGTCCTTCGGTATTCCCCTTTTACACAGTGTCTGAAAACCTCTGGAACTTCATTATCATTTTCTCTTCCTACCCTCCTATTGTCACAGTTGGGAGATAAGGAGAGAGCAAGACAAAGCCCATGTGAATTATACCTGAATTCTTCTGTCCTGGCCCATCCATCCCATTGTGGTGCCCTGCAGAATCATTCCATTCAAGAGGCATCACAGTATTCAATACAGAAGAAATGAATCTGCATCCTATGAGATAGTAACTGATATTTTTATTTGTTATTGCTCTGGGTTATATTATATTTTTCCAAACACGTGACTTAAAAGACAATTCTCCACAACTTGTGACTTTTTCCAGCTGGTAGTCAGTGCTTTAATTTTGTTACAGGATTTTTTAAAGCATGAGGTAACTTATTAAATTTATTTTCTGGGTTACGCACCAGTGAGACTGTGGAAACTAATGCAATTTGTAATGGCCAGTGGTGAAATACATGCTACTTAACCCTTTTATACAGAGTGAGAATATATTTTCCTAGCCATTGGCTCTTATAGTTCTGTCCCTGTAGTTTTTAATTTTCAAAAAATAATGTATTTTAGAGATGCATGTGGTTTTCTCTACCCTATTAGTATTAATGAAGGTCATTGAGCTAATTGATAGGATCTCCTCGGAGGCTATCTTTCTGCCTTAAGTATTCAGTAACCTCTTAGTAGTTATAATGCCATTTGGAGATTAGTTCAAAGTAGAGTAATTAGAAAAATGAGTTATGAAAACAGTTTTCCCCCTAAGTTATAAATGCATAGGAAATACTGTATAAAGCTCATTTCTTTTATTGATTTCTTTATACATGGATTTTGTATATCAGCACTGCATGCTCAGCAGAAAACTGTCTTAAGAAAATCCTGGGTTCTTTTGCCAGCGGAGCCATTTACAGACTCTGATCATTTTCATGGGTCACTTGGCTTTTGACTCCGAATGTGTGGAAAATCAGACTTTATAGAGGACAGTCTTTCAACATAGCGTTACACAGCAGGTGAGAAGCACTAGTTAAGAATTGGGTTTGCTGTCAGAAGGAGCTAGCAGTCCAAAAGCACATAAGAAACTGCAGATGAGAGAAACCAGAGTAGCAAACAAGCTGAATAAGTTACCATAAAGCAGTAGGACTGGTGACTGGGTTATGGCTTTCTATCTCACACGCCCAAAAAGGAAATTTCAATCCTTGCTGCACTGTTTGTATGATGGACTGTTTATAACATGGACTGCTTACTTCCACGCTCTGTCTCCTGTTGATGGAGCAAACAGCATGTGTAATTTTTGTTTCGTTAGCTCACTTTATTTCTTTTGAATCTGCAGGTGGCCGGTGGAGGATTGCTGATAATTCCCTTAACATTACAAAGGTCAAGTTTGCTGACCGAGGGCGATACACATGTGCAGCTGTTGGTCGTAATGACACCTTGTATTACACAGTCACCCTGAGGGTTATCTTCACCTCGGGAGACATGAGCATCTACTACATGATCGTGTGCCTCATTGCCTTTGCTATCACCCTCATTTTAAACATAACCCGTCTGTGCATGATGAGCAGTCACCTCCGCAAAACTGAGAAGGCCATCAATGAGTTCTTCAGGACGGAAGGGGCTGAGAAGCTTCAGAAGGCTTTTGAGATAGCCAAGCGGATCCCCATCATTACATCTGCCAAAACACTCGAGTTGGCCAAAGTCACTCAGTTTAAAACCATGGAGTTCGCTCGGTACATAGAAGAGCTCGCCAGGAGCATTCCCCTTCCACCTCTGATCCTGAACTGCAGGGCCTTCATGGAGGAGATCTTTGAGGCTGTGCGCGTTGACGATCCCGATGAAGTTGGTGTGGAGGAAAAACAGCCCCAAGCCTGTGGTACCCAAGCTGCGATATACCCCGTCAACCCAGAGATCAAGCGCAGCGTTTCACCAGCCGGGGATTCAGACGATGGGTCCGTGAACGAACAAGGTCAAGAGATCGCCGTTCAGGTGTCCATTCACCCGCAGTCCGAAGTGCAGAGCATTGACACTGTTTCTCATGACAGCTGCCAGTTTGCACCTTCTGAGGAAGGCGCCTGCTGAGTCCAGCAGTTCACTGTTGTGAAGGAAGCACAGGTGACCTTGGGATACTGCGAGAAAAGGGTCTGCAAACAACCTGCCTCAGTCCCATATGCACAAGAGTTTTCTAAATTGCCAAGTGCCAGAACTGTTACTGAAATGTTTTCTGTCAGTGTTGATCTAACGATGTTCAGTCTGTTAGAGAAGACCGTTTGGAATATTGTGCAGTGGCTTTTCTTTTTAAAGCAAGCTTGCTATACTTAAAATATTTACGAAACAGGAATTCTTTGTTCTTGGCTCCTTGGTAGCTTCTGATACTTCTGACCTGTGTTAGAAGTGGCCAAGCCAAGCAGTACCACTTGCAATAAGATCTTTTCCTTTGTGAACTCTTTTCTTCCTTCACAAAGTGGAGCTGGAATTCCTTTGAGTCAGTGTTGTTGTCCTGATGAATTGAGTGGTGTGCTCTTTTTGAATTGCCTCTTGGTGCGTGTAGCCCATCGGAACCATGGTGAGCTTGAACAAATAAATCTGTTTTGTGTCATGTGCTTCAATGTTGCTATCAAAATGTACTGTACTGAGGAAAAGAATAGTGCCAGGATCTGCTGCTGGATTAAATGACTTGTCGTAGTTTTAAAGCAGCTTAGAGAACAACCAGGTAGTCTCAGTTTTTTCTGCATCTGCAGAAAACTTGTGTGTGCTCCAAGTGTGCAGAGAGCAGATCGTTGTGACAAAGCTTGTCGCTTGAACTTGGTGCTGATTGCCAAAGCGCCTTACCCTGGTGCTGTCTTACAGAACGGAGCAGTAACAGCACTGCCGGCACTGTCTGTCTTTTGACTTTGCTGATTTCATTCACTATAGAAAATCCAAAGTTTTATATTGTATTTAACATTGTTGTGAGGAAAAAAATGACAGTAATCACATAGTGGCATCATTGGAAAGTTATTTCACCTGCAGATCAGGTGTCTCAGGCGCTTCTTTGGGAACAGCATTATAACAAAGGAGGTGAAAAGCAGTGACACTCCTTTTGCTCTGGCTGGCGTTTTCAGAACGCAGTGAGGAGAGCGCGGTTTGCGGAGGGGCTGGCTGAGCTGTTTGCCAGCGCTGTGTACAGGAGCAGAGGAACCCGCTGACCCTGCCCCGTCTCCTGAGGAGCGGTGGCAGAGGGAGCGGCGCAGGTGCCGACATACGTACAGGACGTAGGTACCTCACTGAGGATCTCCCCGTGGCTCCCTCAGCCGTGGAGATCCAGCCATGAGAAATCAGTGCAGATGGGAATCTAGTTTCTTTTTTCGCTCTTCGGTGCTGATATTTTTTTCTCCTTAACATTTGTAAGTTGTATCACTTAAATAGCATTTTACATCCTGTTGAGATTTAGTAGATGTAAGGCTTGTAAGCACTCCACAAATTAATTTCTTACAACTACTGGAAGCATATTGCCATATAATTTTAACAACTTGGCAACAGGAGCACCATTTAATTTCCCACAACTCTTTTTTCTTTCGTTATTATTACAGAAATGTCAGTTGAACAAGTGATTCTGGACGGCTTCTCAGGATTCTTAAGAGGATTTGACATTACATTTACATGAGTAGAGATGGAAAACAAGCAGGCACAGTGGTAATAACAGGGTGGGGCCGTCTGTTGTAATGTGTGCTTGTAAAAAAGGGTCTGACCAAATTATATTTATCGTATCATGTCTGAGGATGGGAAACTGAAGCATCTATTACCATTTTAAACTACATTCTGGGGAAAGTTCTGCAGTCGTACACCAGTAAATGCAGCCAAATTAAGGGTAAGGGTGGTGTTGGTCAGGAAGAACAGGCCCAGCTTTGGGTACTGTTGCTTTCCCACCAGCTTGGTACCATTTCCAAGCCTGTAGCAAACTGTATCTTCTTCAGGGAGTAAAGCCTGGTGTAGGAACAGACAGTAGCTACTACCCTCCACAGTAACTTCTTTTTTACTTCTATGTTTGATGGCGCTTTATGTCCAGGTGAAAAGTTTGTGTCGTTTTGTGTAACCTGTCTGGTTTCTTTAAGTTTTTTGAGGTGATCAGTGTTTAAAGATACTCTTGCGGATAAACGCCTAGTTCTCTTAGAAGCCCTGCTGAGATGCTGCTGGCTTCACTTCTGTACTACAATGAGCTCTTCAGGTCTGTGACACATGCGCAAATGGAGATTTGGGGGTTTGCACCATATTGGTTTTCCTAGTTGAAAGAGGTGAAGGCTGAAAGAGAGAATGATCTGGTTTAATCTCCTTTGTGCCACAGGCCATCAGGATTGTAACCGCACCTGCCTTTTTTCCCCATAAACAGCTCTCCCTGCTTCTGTGGAACTGTTGCATTATATATGGCAGTAGCAGCTTAGACATTTTGTCCTGAACTACATGCACAACATGGAGATGCAGCTACAAAATCAAAGCTCCATTTAATTGCTTCCTAAGAAGCAGTTGTGCAGTCGAGATTGACAGATGTCTCATCAGAAGTAGCGGCTTACAGGCAGCAGAATGACACCAGAGGTGTGTCAGATGGGTGTCAAGAGAGCAGTTTCTAGATTAGCTCAGTCTGTTCTTTGACTTTACTTTCTTTACAGAGCTCCAGTTTCTCACGAAGCACAGTTACCTGGTGTCTGTGCGTCCTCTTGCCAGTGGAGAGGAAACAATGACCATGTGTAAAGGTCCTTGGAAACGCAGTTGCGGTGTCAATTGCTGTGTAGCAAAGCTCAGAGTTTCCCTGAATTATTACAGGATTTTGTTCGCTAAATTAATTTCATTCCTGAGGAGAAGGCTGTTTTGTAAGGATTTCAGTAAATGGGGAGTACCTACTACACGTAGGAAGTGATCCTACTCCCACTGAATTTAATTAGAGCAGATTTGAAGCTCCAGTGTATTTTACAAACAATATTACAGGATTTGTATCCATCTGAAAGCAAGGATGGTGGTGATGTTATGCAGTAAATGTAATTTCCAGAGAATGAAACCTGACGCTGGTTTCCAAACAACTTGTGAACTGTTCTTGTTATCCAGAGCAGATGTGTGCACTTACATTTGCTTGATGCATCTAATTGAACGTTAGCATTGAAAGATTATGTAAAAGTCAGTGTTTCTCTCTTAACTTTTTGTAGGACAAGAGTCTACAGTGGTTTCTTTGCTTTAAGCTACATTCTTTGACAATCACAGGCTATTTTATCTCTTCTTTTTGACTTACTTTTGTTTTAAATAATGCAAAACCTCCTTGTTATCCGAGAGTACCTAAAACTAACTTTGTAGTGGTTATTTGTATTACCTGGATTGTAATGTAACTGTTTAATGTAGCCACATAGGATTTCATACTTTCATAAAATGAACTGGTAGATTTGCAAAATAAATTAAAAACAAAACCCTCAGTTTGTTGGAGTTTTCTTTTTTGTCCCTAAGGGGTGATGAGTAGCTGTGTACCGGGGGTTCAACAGCAGCTCTATTCAACTCAGCAGAATGTTGTTACCAGCCTGACCGAGGTTGTTGGGGTGTTCTGTCATCTGACAGACCCTTCCTTCCGTGATATCTTTGGGTCTGTCATTTTTTTATATCTCAAAGTCTTCAGCACCATCTGTAATAATTGTTACCAGCTGTATTAACAACTGGTTACAGACTTGAAATGGTTTCGGGAAGGCCCGTGCGTTCTTGATTTCACTTGTGCAAGCTAAAGGGTGATTGTGAAGTGCAGTGACCTTCACCCACAAACCTGCATTTTCTGTTCATACCTTTTTCACGGGATTGTACTATTCTATATTGTAATCACCTTTTGGGTTTTTTCTTTAATCCTCTTCAAAACCCAGTATACTCGGACACAACTTATCTCCTAAAAGGCAACACAGCACTAACATGCAGTATCTGAAGCCTTCTGGTGGCCAAGTCTGTGCCGCTGTTTTTGCAGTGAGTTGCTGAGGTGGCATAAAGGAATTTCCACTCCTGTGCCAAGGGCAGCGTGTGGGCTGCTCATGCTCTGCATTCCCAAGGCTGGAGATGTAGGTCTGACTTAACCCTTCCTCTTTGCTGGCCAGTGGTTTGTTAAATTACACCAAGAGGGAATAGCATCCCCTGGGGTGCTGTGCTAAGGATACTGAGAGTGGGAGAGAGGGGCCAGCCCACCTCATTTCGGTGGCCAGGCTTGGGGTCCTGCTCCCTTTGCAATCATTTCAGAGCATTAAACTCCGCTTGGGGATGATCCCAAGCCCCTGCCTAAGCAGAGCACGCACTTACCACCACTGATTACACTGGGAAACCGCATTTCCCATGTGAGTGCATGATGCTGCACGATATGGATGTCTTCCCTACGGGCATGTCCTGCAGCTCGGAGTACAAGTGCCCCCCAATTGAGTTTAAACTGCAGTCCCCACCCCTCCAACACCAAAAATCAGCTTGCTGAGAAACACTATATAATATGGCCAGTGGTGCTGTGCAAGTGTGAATGAGAGCAGACTTCACCCACATTGCTTTGAAAGAATAGTCTCTGGTTGCCCAGTCTCTGCACAAAGCAGATAATAGAATTAAAGCTGAATTTTGAGGATTTTTCCATGAGAATAAAGAGCTTAAAGGAAGAATTATTTGACCCATACTCCTCAGGCTGGGTCAATGTTTGGTCAGCATCTGCTTTCTATCTCCATGTTACGAGATATGCATGAATGATAAGTTTCTCAAAGCTCTTGTAACCTGACCATTCATGGTCCTATCCACAATGAATGAATTAATCTGCATGAATTTAAAGGATTTTTCCATTTGGATACCAACAGATCATTGAAAAGGGAGCTGCGCTAAGGTCATTGTACTTTAATTTGGGGTGTATTCCTTAAAAAACTACAATTTTTCTTAATGTTGCATCACTCTCATCACCTGAGTCAAGTCTCCTGCTGGGGACACCACCACGTCATTCAGCTCAGGCAAGTTACAGCTTTAGCAACTCCCATGCAACCAGGTCATTCCACACCAGCTGGGTCTCCTCTCCATTTCTTTACTATATAGTAGCTCATTCAGCTATTTCCAAATATTGCCAGCTTTTTTGCATGTGGAAGGGACAATTACACCATCACAGCAAAAAGATTTAAAAAAAAATCATTTTGATAGATGTCCAAATATCAAAAAAGCCCGAAAAGCTGGAAAGCTGCACTTTATCCCTGGTAAGACAGTGCCTATTCTTTGGTCACGCCTGGTTGCCAATGATTGTAATAATACTGAGCAATTAAGCCTTTCATTTTCATTAGGCTAATTAATTGTTTGCACAGTGCCCTGAATATGGAATCATTTTCCTTTGGAAAGAGTAAAAGGATTAGAATGGCTTCATCCCAAGATGCTCAGAACGTATTTTATGGGAGAAAAATTCTCTCGCGCCCCAAATGCAAACCATATACTGGAGTGTTAATGCCTGGGCTGCGACGTTTCCGTCAGCAGAGATGCACACAGATCACACATATGTCCACCCATCTGCCTCCATGCTCCATATGGTACCTGGGGTTTCTGCTGCATGTCGATGAGTCCGCAAAGAGGCTGGAGCTGCCGTTGCACGTGCGATGCCGGGTTTGTTCTGCGGCCGTTGTCAGACGCTGGAAGAGCACGTCCCCTTGGAGACCGACCATCCAGGGCACAGGCGTGTGCCCAAGGCAGCTCCGCTGGAATGACGAGTGTTGTGTTGTGATAGCGCTCGCAGGGCAGCACACCGGGGTGTATAAATGTACCGGAGACTGTCTCAAGAGGTCTATACTTGAAGTAAATCAAAGGCAAATGAAGTCTGGGCGAGGATTTCATGCAGAGGGTACCCAGTAGACACAATATTGCAGAGGCTATTGCTAGCTCTGATTTTCTTACGTTTGTCCTATTCAGTGCCCCTTGGTGCTATCATATTATTAAATATATATTTCATATTAAATTATTCCAAGTGTAATACAAGCTTGCAGAAAGCCAATTCAGTGGAAAGTGAGGGGATGTATTCAGCCTTAAATTTAAGGGAGAAGCTGCTGTCACACAAACTTCCAGTAAAGAAGTTAGAGATAGCTGCTGGAGTTCCCATTGCCTTTCCTTCTCTCTGCCTCTGTTATGGGCTGGCTGCAGGAGACGAAAGTGAAAGTTATGTCCCATGATACTTTCTCTTCCTCTAAAGATTGGAGCGCTGAGAACAGCCCTGGGTTAGAAGGGAGCATGAGAGACCACCCAGGACCCGCCCTCAGCCACAGATGGACGTCCCATCTTAGAAACAGCCGCTGGCAGAGATGTCGCATCTCCCAGGCAATCTGTTCCCTTCTAAGCTACCCCAGCTACTGGAAAGATTTCCCTAATATCTGCCCCCAAGCATCTCTAAATTCATCACCCATCTCATCCCATCTGTGCCTACTGCTGCTACATCTCAGGCCAAGTCAGGGCCACCCCAAACATGCAGGACAGGAGTCGGGTAGAGCCATACCTGGCTTTATGTGCCTGGTGTGCCTGAAGAGGTCATTCTGTGCTCAGGCTAGGCCTGCAGAATTAAACTGAAAGTCAAATTCCTTTTGTTTTTTTAAATGCCTGGATGTCTGAGTGTTGCTTCTTGGGCTTTGGACGTTCTTGCTGTCTAAGTGTGCTGGGTCATGCAAATGTCCCTGACATCAGTGCTGGCAGACAGCATGTCAAATGAGTAAATCCAGTATTGCGGGTGTAGAGTTCTTGCAACAGCTTCATACATATATGCAGTACGGGATGCAAAGCAGCCACTGCATGCTTGTCCCACAATTATCTCAAGAGCTTTTCAGCATTTCACTTACTTTCCCTCCTTGGTGTCTTCACTTCCCTTCATGGTAAATAATCTGAGTATCTTGCCTGGCCAATGGGAGAATCCCAAATTCTTGTTTTTCTTTTTTGTTTTTTCCCTTTTGTGGGTTTTGCTTGAGCTTAACTCTCCTAAATAATGACTAGGGAGAAGGACAATGGACCAGAACAGACACGAAGGAATTTGGACAAGTGTCCTAAATTAGAGGATGGGTTTACTTTGGAAATCCTATATGCATCACACTCTGTTATAGAGAGTTGGCTTTAACAGCAAATCTCTTGCAGCAGGGTGTCACTTCACTTCCATACATTATTTGAAATGCTTTATTAATTTGATGACCTTGTGCGCTCTCAGAAAAAGCCATTTATCAGTGTTTTGAGGAAAGATGACTCCTCTGAGCTAAAGGGACTGGTTTGTTGCTCAGATTTATTGCTTGGCTGATTTAATTCACCATTCAAACGTGATGATTTTTAGCTGCTGGGCAGTGGCCCTTTCAATGTTGAAGCTAATTAACTGCTAGAGCTCTTCTCAGTAAGGCTGTTTTCTTAATGTCTTGTTTTGTTTTTGTTTTATTTGTTTTTAATCCACAGAAATAAAGCAAACACCATCCTTGAGGCACAGGTTGCACGGATACGGTATCAGCACAGACACAGCACTGTGATTTTGTGTGACAAAGAACGTTGCCAGCTGTCCCTGCTGTCAACGTGACACTGTACAAAGGTAAGATGAGAAAAGAGACAACATCTGAAGACAGAAGAAAGGAGGAATGACAGAACCATGTCACAGCGAGAGCTTGGAGAATAGCAAGAGAGGTCTCCGATCTACAGCCAGGGATCCGCAGCCATCAGCGACCTGAGCTGTGGACCTCGCTGGTCAAGGTCAATGGCTGCGTGGCTGGGGAGCCCTTGTCCCTCCCTCCCCATCTTTCATCCCCACTACCGCTGTTGCAGCCTGTACTTGTGACAGAACCATATGCTGCACAGCTCGGATAGATCATAAGGACTGTGGTGCCTGCTGTCAGGACCTTGTCAAAACCTTGTGTGGGAGGAGAAAGAAGGGAAAGGGGGAGTCACAGGTTGTCACGACGCATCCGGCTGCAGGAAATTAAGTGACTGGTTGTTTTCCCATCAGGGACTTCTGCTCATCAAAATATTTCCTAAGAAAAGTTTATAACTCCTGCAGTACTTCATGGTGATGTCTAAAGAAGGCATAAACAGGTCTAGAAGCTCAATGGCAGATAAATTCAGTGTCTGTTGTACTCCTCCCTACAGTGTTTCTGTAAAGCACTGCTGCCCTCCTCCTTGCTCTGAGCCCGTAGGTGCAAATGGATATAAATCACAGCTGCTAACTGAAAGCAGGGGATCCCTTGCCGGCTCCAGTGAGCTCCCCATCTGTCTTTGTTCCTGACAGTTTGATTACCTCTATCATCATCTTTAAATGCAGGGCTGCAAATACCATTAGTGACCATAAAGAGCAGCAATTCTTCCTGACATGCCTCAATCACAGAGTCCTCCTGGACTGGCAGCAAGGAGCACAGGCCAGTCGTCTTTCTCCAGTGAGTTTGGGCTGGGAGACTCAGCCCCAGCTGTTGATTCACCTCCACTGGTTGTCTTCTTCCCTGAATTTCATTTCAGATGTCTCCAGGATTTCCAGCCGCCTTCTGAAGCTTCACGGTCTAGTTGCGATTTCCTGGTACCAGCAAACTGCAGCAGCAGGGCGGGAGATAAAAGCCGACAAAGAAAGGATTTGGTTTGTCCTTCTTTCTTTGTAGATTAACAGATCCAGCTCTGGCTGAGGGATCTAGTGACTAAAGCGACCTAATTGCATGGGGGAAACATTTCCTAGCAATTACTTATGTGTCCGTCTTGGGTCACTGAGTGTTTCCCTCTGCACCACTGACAGGGGGGACAGTCCTTGTGTGGCAGGCTGCCCTGGTGCTTGGGGACACAGCCCAGGGACAGGCACACACAGCTGCCCCCGCGCTCCAGCCAGGCTTTCAGGACAAGCCCTGCCAGCTGGATGCTGCCTGCAGTCCTGCTCCTGCCTGCTGCATGCCCTGGGGAGCCCTGGAGGGGCCAGATCTGCTCACCCACCCTTGGCTTGGCACAGGCAGCGTGGGCAGTGCAGGCAGCGTGGGCAGTGCAGGCAGCCAGGCAAGTCCTCAGTGGCCAAGGAGGCGCTCGGCAGCCACCCACCCCCCTCTGTCACACCAGGGCTCAGCCTGGGTGATTTCCAGCATTGCTCTTTTCATTTCAGTGCAGAAGGAGAGGAGGCTCACAGTCGCCTTAAAGGAATAAACGACACATAAAAATATTTGATCAATTAAGCCAAACGATTTGGCAAGCACAGGCTCCCACTGTACCCATCCTCCTCACATTTGCCTCATTATCCAGCCCTAAATCAAGCTGTCACAGCTTTTTTTTTGGCTTGAGGAGGAGAGGGAGGAAAGGGGAGGAGGGGGAAAAGGAGGGAGCTGCTTTCCAGCGTTCACCTCCAAAACAGAAAACCCTCTCCTGGAGCGGGGAGTGGGGCAGTGACTCACCAAGAGCATCCCCCCACTGCCACCTTCCCCCGCCACCCCCTTGTTGTGCCTTTGTGATCTGCCGATGCTGCTGCTCCTCATTAATTTGATCACGGAGCGGGGAGTGGAGATGTGATGGAGCAAGGGCTGTGTCAGCTGGGCACAGGCTGGTGTGGGGACTGCGGGACTCCAGCCCAGCTCTGACTGTGACCAGAGGTGCCTTTTCAGTGCCGTTCCCAAAGCCACTGGTTTGGTAACTCACTGCTGTCTGGGAACTGTCCCAGAAGGGGGACACAAGTTTCACCAGTGGGGCAACAAGGTCTGGAGGTGACCCAGGGTCAGAGTCTCCACTCTTCTCAACTGCCAAAATGAAGAGAGGTCAGATCTTGCTTGTCTCTGTCCATACCACATGTGACAAGTGTCTGGAGACCCTTGTCTTACCTTAACTGGGACAAGGGGCCCCTGGAGTCCCATCACAGTGGACACTCTCGAACTGTACTATCAAATCAGCCTCTTTGCACCAGGAAACCATGAGGGAATTGCACCAAGAGGCTCTTGATATGAGCAGGTCCCAGAGGGACTCTGTGTCTGTGTGTGAGCCCCAGACACCAGACATGGAGTCTTTCACTGTTCGTCAGTCAAGAGAGAAGCAAAATCGATCTCTCTCAGGAGAAATCACCTAAGAAGCAGTTTCTTGCAACCTCAGGACAAGGGAGCAACCACCGCCCTGCACACAGAGAATCCCCTTCTCGTGTGGGAGGGTTCCCCCCGCTTGGCAAGGGTCTCCCTCACCTCCTGCCCTGCCTCAGCGGTGCCCTAGGTGCTGTGCCAGGTTTGCCTGACTCTCCAAAGACCAAGTCTGCTAAATGGATTTGGAGCCAGACCCATCAATTCACTTTTCTGGGAGAATGAAACAGTTGCAAACTCATCTGTTTAAAGGAGCAGAACCAGGCAGCCAGAGCATCCCTGCTAAGCTGGCCACACCAGCTCAAACCAACTTCCAACCCAAGAAAACCTTCAACCCAAGATGAAAAATAGGAGATCATGTGGTGTAAACACAGACCTTTCTGTACAAAATCACTCTGGCTGGACTTAACCAAAAATGTGTGGTTTTCTACTGTCAGCACCACGCCAGCAGGCAGGGCTGGGCAGGGATGCTGGCTCTGGCAGCCAGGTTGGGACCCCACTGGTCCCCAGGACCTGCTGTGCTGCTGGGGCTGCCAGCAGATCAGTCATTGCTGGGTAGCTGATGTCGGAGCGACAGCTTGCATGGACAGTGTGTTCAATACACACTGTTTAGTTTCCATGCCTTTTTGACACTGTCAAACACAAGACGCTCCTGCTGCTCCTGCAGCCTTGCTAATTGGCTGCAAAGAGCAGATTTCTATTCAAAATTGCAGCTACTTTTGAACTCCGGACTTGCCTTTAAAATACAATTCCTACGTGGTTCCCCCTTTCCCCTCCTAAACACGGCTCTACTCCTGCTCGCAGCACTGCCACACAGCACAAGCGGCATCCCACTCCCATAGCCCTCCCTGGAGGATCGAGGGCAGGTCACACACACTGCAGAGATCTCACAAGGGCTTTTCTATTACTTTGCTCATTGCTCCGGGCTCCCCCAGCCTCTGGAGCCTCTGGAAATAGAGATGGCTGCAAGAAAGACCCTCCCTGGGGAAAATCTCTTGAGCCAAACCTCCAGCAGATGCTGCGGTGTCTCCAGCACTTTGTGCACCATCCTCATGGCTCTGTTCTCCCTGCTCCAGTGGCTGTTTATTCCTCCAACAAGCCTCTTCGATGGCATAGTCGTGGGATAAGACTGTGTGTTGGGTGCCGTGTGAAGCACCTGCATGAGTCACAGCAATAACTGCACTCTGTGTGGGTCCTCCACCCACACCCCAGCTCAGTCACCTCTGCAATCCAGATTTTTCAGCTCTGCTGAAGCCAGTGCCAGTTTGAGCTGCACACAGGGCTGGAACCTTCCCATTGCCACACTGCTGGTGGGCTCTGGTTTTCCTTCACTGGGGCCAAACGGAGCTTTGGAAAAGCCCAAGTGAATCCAGAAGCAGCCTTTGAAGTGTTGCTGAGCTGAGACATCTCCAGGCTCAAAGGCAATCTTCTCCAGGGAGACTGGGAAAATCCCATTACAAGACTGGGCCAAGCCCAGACCCTCAGCACCAGCAACACAAGGAGGAATCGGGGAGATTAACAAAATCCCCTGAGCCCTCTTTGGTCATCCTGCAGTCTGTGCTAATGAAAACCTGGGTGATGTTCACGTATGCAATGCCAGGGGGGACTTGTAAGTCAAGTAGTTGTGCCAGGGGAGGTTTAGATTGGATATTAGGAAAAAATTCTTCCCGGAAGGGGTTGTCAGGCATTGGAACAGGCTGCCCAGGGCAGTGGTGGAGTCACTGCAGGAGTTTAAAAGGCGTTTAGACAAGGTGCTTATGGACATGGTTTAGTGCTAGAGTTCATTTAGGTTATGGTTGGACTCGATGATCCTGAGGATCCCTTCTAGCTGAAATTATTTTATGATTCTAAAGGTCAGTGGGGAGGACAAACTTTCAGGGATGGCATCTGCACTAACACACACACACGTGAAACACTTGCCAAGACCCTGTTGCTCAGGAAACAGCCTGAAGCTCGCAAGGAGCTACTTGAAAAGCAGAAAAGGTTCATCTCCAGCACATCCTTCACTCAACAGATGTGTTTCAGGTTCTGCTAAGCTGTAAGGAGACTGGCCAAGAGTCCCCAATAGTTGCAGATGGGCTTAGCTCCATTAGTCGTCATTAAGTGGCCAAAATGCACTGTCCACCACAAGCCACAAAACCAGCCTGCTGGAGGCAGCCGTGACCAGATCCAGCCCTGGAGTCTGCTGGACACAGGGGAGGAGAAGCTGGACTTGCACGAAAAGTCATGGTGAAAGCACACTCAGTGGGAGCAGCTGGAGCAACTCTTCGGGGTTCCTACATTACTTGATAATTTCAGATCACAGATGGAAATATCCAAGAGAAGCATCTCATAAATCACATGGTCTGTGGGTTTTCCCTTTTTCCTTGCTGTGTTATGATGGAAAATTGCAGCTGGTGTTTCCAAAAGCCATGAAATACCACGCAGGCCCTGGCAAGTTCCCATCCAGCTGAAGCAAACTCCAGCTTGCGGCTCGCCTTTGGAAAGGTCATGGAACCCAACAGCTTCATTTTGCTGAGTGTAATTTGCACCTTTCCCTGAGCTCATCTGGCTGCTCTGACACCTTTCACATCAGCTTTGATTCAACGTTGTTCTCACATGAGCTTTGCACCCCTGGAACACAACTGCAACTAGTGGATTTCTGAAAGGAAACATGGAAAAGGGCAAGCAAAAAGGGATTTTTTTAATATGATTCTCCAACAAAAAGAAAAAAGACAGAAGCATTGCTAAAAGTTACCATGCTGTATCTAGCAAGATGCTTGGGCTAGGAGGACCTTCTCTGTGGCTGCCTTCTTCCATGACCCAGTGACAACACAGTGAGCGCTATGGCAGAGACACTTCCCAGCATCTGGCACCTCAGCTCTGCCTTCAAAACCACGTTCTCCATCTGTGCTTAGTCTCAGCAGTGGAGAAGTAAATTGTCACCGTTCTTTTCCCAGTGCTGCCCCAGCTGCCCTCACACCCCTGTGCCTGCAGGCTATCCCACTTTACCCTCAGGGCTCTTGGAGAGCATTGTTCAGTCAACTGGGAGCAGCAACAGCTTGGTGTTGCAGCCCAGGGCATGCTGCGGTCCAGGATCTGGCCCCCTGATTACCCTGGAGCTATGCTAATGGCTTTCTATTTTAATTACATGGAAGTCTAAACGTGCTGCAGGGTCTGGGTAATTCTGCACAGCACAGAGGAAGGCCTCTGCATCATCCGGCAGCTTATTTTTTTGCATAATAAATGTAAAGTGACACGGGGGACTTGTGCCTTTTATGGTCCGACGTCAGCCATCTGCGGGTCCGGAGAGCTGTGAGCGGGAGGGGAGAGGGGGGGAAGGCAGGCAAAATAAACAGATAAATCCCTGGAACATATGGCTTGTGCTCAGTACCTTTACGCATGAGGCACCCCACTTAATAAAAGTTTAGGATGAAAAAGCCAAATAAAATTGATAATCTGCCCAGGGAGGGTGATTCAGATGAAGTAAGCACATTACAAGGGGGTGACTGATTTACAGTTTTCTTCTATTTGCAGTTTTATGACTATTACAGTTATTCTTGTGAATATAATTCATTACCATGCTATTATTCCCAGAAGTGAAAATCAAAGGTTTATCAGCTGACACCAGGAAGCATAAAGTACTGCCCTAACACACAGCTCTGCACTGAAATCAAAACTCCAAACCACCCAAGGAGGCAGGAGCCGAGTGCTCACCTCTCCCAAACCCCAGGTCCCTTCCCGGGAGGCGGGCAGGGGCAGGCAGCCCAAACCCAGCAGCATCTCCCAGCTGGGCAAGGAGGACATGGTGAACCAAACTCGTTGGCCCCAGCCCAATGGCACAGCCCTCCCCGGCTGTATCCCATGGCCTGTCAGGCTTTGTCACTTTTGCACAACAGCCTCAGCTGTGAAAACCAGGACAAATATCTTCCAGCCTCTCTTTGCTCCTCTTTTCAACAAGTTTTTGTCTGAATAGCCACCTCCTTCTTTCCCCTGTTTGACTCCATGATGTATCCTCATCCCAAATGCTTCTTTGCATTGCTCCAGATACTCATGCCATCCTGCTCCAATGCTGACAGATATCAGCTCTTGATTTAAAAAAAAAAATCCAGATGTTAATGGCAAAGAGAGCCCTGCACAGCACGGAGACCCTGCAATAATGCCCTGTAAATAGAGGAGATGGAGCCCAAGATCACCATGTCTGGGTCAGACCAAGGTCCCCTTCAGCCCAGCATCCTAGTGATGGTCCAGGCCAAGAGCAGGTGTAACAGAGAGAGCAGGAGGCATCAGGCAGATTCAAGGGACACTTCCCTGGCGTCTACCCATACGGGTCCCAGAGCTTGTCTTGGTATTTAATAGCTCTTGATGGATATTTTTTTTCTTCCTAGAATTTGTCTAATAGCTTTCCAAAGCCTTGCAAAGTTTTGGCATTCTCAGTATCTTCTAGTAATAAGTCTCTGGCTGAAGGGCACGTTGCAGGAGGAGGTTTGTGTGCTTTCAAAGGCTCGGTCCATGGTGCTGGGATCTAAGTCACGTATGAGGATGTGAAACATGAACTCAGAGGCAAAGAGTTTACTGCTCATCACTGCAAAGTGCCACAGTGGGAACAGAATCTCTGAAGTCTGAATTGCTCAAAAGGAAATAAAACTGTCCCCAGCTGCATTGCCAGAGTCTGTCCTCAGCCCTCTGCTCTGCCTGGGGCCCTAGAAATGGCACGTCCCAGAGCAGCCAAAAACAAGCCACCAGGATGAGCCGCAATTGCTGTTTATCAGCTTTAGACCAGGAAAAAAACAAACAAAAAAACATTTAAACAAACATGCCCATAGCACTGAAGTGAGCTGAGCCTCTGCCCACATTCACAGTGAAGCATGTCTCAGCTCTGCTGAGAAAGGGTGGTTCAATGAAGCCGAGAGCTGCGATAAAGGGATGTGACCAGACCAGCAAAGGCTCAGCCCAATGACAGCCCCTCCTGCAGCCCCTCAGATCGGCAGAGTAATCTCAGGACACTCGTCCCTATCCCACCACCATGACCAGGCACCAGGTTGGGGGCCATCCTCGGCTTCCCCAGTGCTGCCGGCATGGTGGCTTCCAGCCAGTGTTTCGTGCAGCTCCAGCTGGACATGTGCAAAATAAATCCTATTAAGCTGCAAACAGCATGAAGTAAAGGCAAATCAGCTGCAGCAATAACCAAGTACTTTCCCTGCCAGAGTCTGGGGACAAGGGGCAGTGGGGACCCTAAAGTGCCCAGTGAGGACATAGCTCCAGACTGAGCTAATGGCACACATGCGGCCGAGAGGCTTTAGCATCACAGTTAATTGTGATGAGGAATAAAATTCCAGCTGGGGATGAAGGCCCCAACGCCAGCCAATTAGTCCTGGCATCCTGAAGACAGACTGTAATGGGATTATTGAACTGGTCCTATTATGTACTAAAGTGTTCAGGGAACCTCGCCACTGTGCCACTGCTGAGCTGACGAGAGCGATGTGCACACCAGCACACACTGGGAAGGGCTGTGCAGGGAGCCAGGATGGAAACCAGGCACCCTCCCAGCCCCTACCACAAAAAATAAACTGTTTCCTCACTCCCTGACTAAAGCACTCATCATGCCAAAGGCGTTTGAGTCGACAAGCAAGCAGTAAAGCTGGGCAGTGACCAAGATTTTGCTGTTTAAGATCAAAATGGATTTGTTTTCTCTCTTGAAAGACAGACTCAAAGAAGCTGCATCAGCCCCCAGCTGAGAATATTTAAAAGGTAGTGCTGATGCAAGAAGCTGTTTGCTTGGCCATCTTACTATAACGGCAGGTATTTGTGAGTTGGAGCTTTTTCCTTGGCAGCCCTGCTGAGATTTTGTGTGTAGAACATGACAGGGCATTTCAAAAAGATGGACTAGATTTCAAATAGTGATTTCAAATCGGGTCCATATTTTTGAAACACCCTGCACAATTAAGGGCAGGAGGGTGGGCTCAGCCCGCCAAAAGAGCCACTGCCCTTCCAGGCTCACAGGTGACATTTGGAGCTGGAGGGTTCACCCTGGCAGACGATGGAGAGAGCATCCTGCAGGCTCCTCCAGGACCTGGGGACAGGAGCCCAGGCATGTTGGGGACGGTGCCTGCCCCAGGGGAGGACCACAGCCATGGCAGCTTCACAGACAGATGATAGAATTGAATCATATGCCATTTATTAAAATGGCAGACTAAGTGGAAAACAGGGGAGGTGGTAGGGGATGGGGTCTGGGCTGTGTCTGCAGGAGACATGGCTTATAGGGATGAAAAGCCATTTGATTATTAGAGTAACATTTAGTGGCCGTGACTGCAGGAGAGGAAATGCTGCTGCTTTTCCCCCTGGTCAGCGCAGCGCAGAGCCAGGATTCACCCAGCCGTGCCCAAGGGCTGCAGTAAGGTGGAGGAGAGCAGCCCCCACAGCCGAGGCTGTGCCGTGATCCACGGAAAGGTCAGCTGCCGAAGCAAGAATGCTCTGCCCACGCTGGGCTGCAGTCAGTTTCTCATACAAAAGCGTTGCAAATGTCTGAATTATATATCCAATCCATAAAGAGCTTTGCTTTTCTACCTGGGAGCCTGGTGTGAGGTGCCTCAAGGTGGGGATTCATTTCACCTTTATCATCCAGGCAGATGCCCCCAGGGTCTTAGGAAGACTCTGCCAAGGTGATGTGCACATCTCAGAGCCCTGAGAAAAGTAAGAAAATGCCCTGAGAGACACCTGGGGCACACAACCTTCCCTGCTGTCCCCAAGAGGCCAAGTGACACTGACAGCAAACAGCCACACTCCAAATCTATTCTGAACCCATCTTTTCCACTGCATTAATTTCTACTTATTATTGATCACCTTGTAACACACTAGGACCATGCTGTGCTCCACCAACCGTGAGTTATGAGCCCATCAATATCTGGCCATGGTAAATGGTGTGTGTGCCCTTAGAAGCCACCCTCCCCTCACCATATGGAGAGGACAGGCCAGCAGCCAGGATTTATCCTGTGTTAGAAGAGAGCACCCATACACTGCATTCAGTTTGCCTGGGGCCAATTTGCCACTGGTGGGACTCAGACCCACATACTGGAGCCACTTCTCAGCCCCTGGTTGTGTCCCAGAAGCCACGCCAGCATTGCCCCAGCCACAAGGACTAAAAAGCACACAAAAAACTCTGGAGCTCCTTTTGCAGATTGGTGCTGTGACCTCTTACCAAGGATGAGTTTGATTTATTTACTGTACAAATTTTCCTGCAGTCCCCAAGGCAGGAGAAGGCTCCGGTCAGGCAGAAGCAGGAGCAGGAGTTTTGCCGGGAGCAGCAGCTGCAGGGGCATCACGAGCAAATGAGCAGGTGCCAGACTGGTCACCATGAGCATCCGGATAAAAGCCGCTGCTCATTTATCCCATGGGTGAAGCAGGGGCTTACAACACACGGGAGCACCCTGCAATCCCACTTTGGCACCCAGCCGCTGCCTCCAGACCTTTTCACCCCCCAGTACCCTGTGGGGTCTCCTTACCACACTCAGCAGCCATTGCACCTGCTGCCTAATGAGACATGTAGGCAGCAAGGGGAGAGGGGGGAGGCTTGGTGCTGCAGGGTCTCCCAAAAGCAAACAGTACATTAATTTGTTAAAAGTTAGATGCTCAAGGGCTCAGCTCACATTTGAGACTTGGGTACAAGAGCCATGTGCATGCTGTGAACAAGTGGGCACCTGCAACAGGGGAAAGCGTCCTCAGGGCAGCCTCTGCAGATACTGGAGGTAGGTGTAATATCAGAGGAGGGGGTTTGTTCCTCGTGTTGCAGGGCAGGGGTTGGGTGACAGCAGAAACTGTGCCCCTCAGCAGCACCTTGGGTGATCAGGTGCATTAAAGCACAGAGCAGCTGCAGCTGGAGATGCTGGGGAGGAGGGATGGAGCATTGATCTATTCTCTACTGATGGTTTCTGTGACCAGCAGCAGCAATTAAAGCAACTCCATGGAGGATGTGGAGCCACCACAGAGCACAACCTACAGCAGTAGAGGCAAGACAGGACTCGGTCCGGGTCATGCTGGTGATGCTGCAAGCTCACAGCTTCATGCTCATGGGATCTGAAGTGTGCACCAGGAGCCCCAGGGCTGTCACTTGTGTCCCATGGCATCAGGATGGCTTCTGACCCAGAACAGAGCACACCGGGATGTCTCCAGCTCACTAATGGGGTCCTTGCACTGGGGAGAGGAAGGGAGAGCTGGCAGCCTCCCCCAGGACGGGCAGGAGAGGAGTGGAGGTTGCTCTCAGGACAAGGGCAAGATCAAATTGCTCAAGCAGGCAGTGAGCAGCAGCATTTCCTCCGTTGAATTTGCTCTCATTTGGCTTTGAGTTCCCCTTTTACCCTTTCTGCTGCCCTGAAGGGCTTTATGCACACAGGAGGGAGCTCTTCCCAAAGCCCTTGCCTTGAAATATTGTGTTATTGATCCTCCCAGCATGTCAAGACACCATCTCCCTGCCACACCACAGCAATCGCAAGATCAGCCTGGATTTGAAAAGGGATGGCGAAGGGACATCAGACGTGGACAGCCAAAACAGGGACACCCAGGGAGAGAAGGAGCTTGAGTAAGGTCCCCAGAAAGCATTGGGAATTGCAATGTTGTCTGCACAGACACATCGGTTTGAGAGGGGTGATGGGTTTCTTTACCTTACAAGAGCTAACATACCTTCAGATGACCTGCTACAAGCTGGGAGATGAGGGACAGAAGGGCTGGGTCTCCTGGCTCTGGGACCAGCACAGCCCTGTAACACTGCTCCTCCTGCCAAGCTTGTATCCAGCTCAGCAGCTGGTCCAAAACTGCTCGTGCCTCTGGAAACCTGAGCTTACGCTCCAGGAAAGCAGAAATCCCCTGGTGTGGGACACCATGCTGATGGCATGGCTGCACACACCCGCTTCCTATAGGCTATATTAATAATTTTTGTTGTTATGAGCTGCAGATTTGGAAATTCTAGTTTTTTGCCTTTGTCAAAAACCAGAGTAGGTCTACATAGATATTAAAACCCCACACATGCGATTTATCTCAGATCACCTGAACTTCTTGTTCTGTTATTTTATCTGCCAGCATCCACCCTGGGAAGCGTTGTATGGCTCTTTGTGGACCCCCACTGCATCAGAGCCTCGCTGGTTTAGATCATGTTTCCTCAATAAGACATAAGCTGTTGGAAGAAAAGAGCAAACACACCACAAAAATGACAGGGAGCCTGTGAGCACATATGGAGAAAAGGCAAAGCAAGTTTTGGGTTTCCCATCCATGTTCTCTAGAGTGTCCTATCAAATTGCAAACCAACTGGAGGCAGAATGATCCAAAGCCCAGCTGTTCCTTAGCCGTGCAGCGGGAATTGCTTTCAGCCCCATACTGCAGTTTGTCAAATGACATTTTTATCTTTAGAGGCTCCTAATTAGTCCCTTTATCATTCACTAAAAATCTCTTTGGTTTTGCAGCCTGCACATTGAAATGGAGTGATACTGAGTACAGGATCCCAGCATCCTGGATTATGCTGCCCTATTCCCACAGGACCATTCCAGTTCCCTCTATAACCTCTATGAAAATGCACAGCAGCACATCCCTCCAGCCCCCCCAATATTTTTTCCAAGCACTTTATTTATAAGAAAATTAGAAATAGGCTTAAACCCCTCCTTTTTGGCTCTGTTACTCTAAAACACCAATGCTATAAGCAAATGTCAACAGCCTCAAACCTCTGGGCAGGGGTTCCTCCCTTGGGGGTGACCTCTTCTGAACCAGGCTGCTCCTCAGGGCTGTGATGCTGCTCCCCAAAAAGAGCATGGGGCAGCCACAGAGCTCCAGGGGGGCTCAGAGGGGGCTGTGTTGTGCCCACATCCTCTGCCAGCCTGTGTAAGAGGGGGGACCATGATGTCCCTTCCCACCAACCTCCAGCTGAGGAGGGAAAGTTCAGGACGAAGCAGGATGAAGCAGGACCTAAAGCATTGTGGGGCTCCTAAGTGATTCAGAGGAGGAGCAGCGAAACAGTGCTCCCTTTATTGATTTATTTATAGAGAATGAGATATTAATGCAAGACCTGTTGTTTGAACTGGTTTCTTCTCGTGCTGGGAGAGAAGCCCTGCAGTGCCTGGGGGTGTGTGTGTGCACGCGTGCAGGCGTGTGCAGTGTGCTAATCCCTGCCCGGTCCCCTCCTTGCTCCATCTGTTCCTTCAGATGATTCGCTTCGACTTCTACACTTCTGTTCCCTTTCCACACCCTGAGCATGGAGCGGCTGGCAATTAAAATATTAGCAGGGGGGAAACGTTTCATAATGCACATGATTATTCCTTAGTCCAAGGAATTTTAATTAGCTGAAAATACAGACGAACAAGTTTTGCAGGTTGGACCCTGCAGCCTGGTGGTGAGACCTCACTGGCTGCTTTCTCCTGCCCACAATGTGCCTTGGATGGTCCATTATTACTTGGTCAGAGCTTGTGCCTCCAGATTTTCCTTCAGCTTTATTGTTATTTTTATTACCTGAGTTTTATAATAGACAGGCTTTACAGCAGGGTATATTTTGTGATGGGTTTTTATCTTGGTTTTGGTTTTTGCTCAGTGGCATAATGAGATGATGGGATTTATGGGCAGCTCTGGGTTTTCTGTTACAGCTTTTCTTAGCAACATCATCACTTTTGTCACTATCCTTGCTGGCCTTCCTCTCTGGCTTTGGTGGTCCCCAAGAGACGCAGCCCACATTAGTCTCCAGCTGTTGTTCGAGCAACACAAACAGTGATCACACAGGAGCTGTTGTAGCTAAATAAAAGTTTCAAGAACAGAAGGGTTTTAAAAATGTTCTGAGATTTTTCTTCTGTCATCCATTAACATCAACTTGGGCAAAGCCTCACTTTTGGGGGACAGCAACAAAAAGTATCATTGCTTGGAAGGCTGAGGACTGATGCAGCAGTCTCCAACAACCTGCCAGGGACTGAGAAAGCATTTGAGCGCTGCAGCAAAGCCAGGACCTATAAACTGGCAAAGGGGTAAAAAACAACTGGGATGTTATTTCTTAACGATGCCGAACTCAGGACCCAGGTGGGGAAGGTGTGAGCCAGCTCCAGCATGTGCCCGAGCTGCTCCAGGACAAGCTGCCTTGTGGCCCAGGAAGCAAAGGCTCTGCCCAGCCACCAAGTTGGGGCTGTGATTTTGAGTGCAGTGCCTGTGAAGGCTAAGAGATCCCCAGAGGGCATAAGCCTTCCTGCGGTTTTGTGATGAAGGGAGAACAAAGATCACTCTTCAGCTGAGATTGTGGTAAGAATTTGGAAAAGCCCCCACTGGGCAGCCAGCAGCCTTTGCAGACTGGGTCTCAGTCCAGCCCCATCTCAGAAGGGATCTCAACACACAGCATCGACAGGGTTTTAGCTCAAGTGGGCTAATGAGATTCACTCGTTAAAAAACCCTCCAGCTCACCCACACACCCAGCAAGAGTGTGAGGATAAAGATCCAGCAAAAATCTTCTCCGCCTTGATTTTGTGGGGTTAACACTTGAGTCTTGTGATTTCCTTTAGCTGGTGCCCCAGAGTAGGCACCGAAGGGCAAAGGGATGCTGATAACACAGCTTGCTCCATCAGCATCTCTCAAGGAAGGACAACATCAACATCCCCCTCCTTGCCACTCAAAAAAAATAAATTAAAAGGAGGAATTTCTAGCAGATCTGACTGCCTCAGCATAGAAAGCCTTTCCCATAGCAGGATCTCTCCTCTCCTCCTCCCTGCAGCAGCCTGGGCGTAACAGGGCTGAATCTGCCCTCCGGCAAGATGAGAAATTGCTCATCAGGCGGTGCAAATATTTCAGCCATGTCTCTCCCAAGTTTAAGTGCCCTGTCCACTCCTGCAGACTTGCTGCTAATTGCCTGGGGACCTATGCAGAAGTAAAACTGAGCCCCCAGTCCTGAAATGAATGCAACCAAATCGTCACCAGTTTTCAAGGAAACGTGAAGAAAAGGTGAGTTCGTTCATGCTTTACATGCTCTAAAGCCGTGGTGGCCATGATTTGCTCAGCTCTGCATGAGGCTGAGGCCAAGCTGGGACAAATTGAAGTGAACACAAGCCAGAATAAAGTGACCAGCTGAGTGGCACTTTGCTCTGATCCAGCCCCAGAGACATGGCCAAGGTGATGTGTTCAGACCCTTGATCTGTGCAGCACCAGAGAGATGGACCTTCGGGGACATCATAGACCCGTGTCCCTGGGGATGGCCACCATAGACTCTCATGGCTATCCATCGTCAGAGGGTGCCTGGGGCTGGCAGCAGCACAAAGCATCACCCACACGCTGACTTGTGGGACTTCCCAGTGGCCAAGGGCTGTTAGAAACCACTGCAGGGACACACACAGCCTTGGTGGGCTGGAGACACTTGCCCAAAACCCCTGGGCGAAAGAAAACCAAAACAGCTCAGCCTGGAACAGAGGAGGTTGAGAGAAGATGCTGGGGTGTGTGTCCCACCTCCAAGGGCAGCGTAGATGAAGGGGGATCAAGACTAGGGGAGACCAATATAAATCAGAAATGGCATTCTTAGAGCTGGTCCTGCCCCAGAGATGAGAGAGGATCTAGTGATCCTTTCCTATGAAGTCTGCCTGTGAAAAATAAAAATAACAATACTTATCCGAGATTCGCCAGTGACACATAACCTACAGCAACAAAGCATTACCACCGCATTAGCAAAGCCTCTCTCCCTGGCACTGCCAGACCAGCAAGACATTTACATTAAGACATCCGTTATATTTGGGAATGAGATGAGAATCTTGTATGGCTTCCCTGCAAGAGACAAAGCAAATAGGGATGGTTTCTTTGGCAGAGCCGCAGAAGAAGTCAGAGGAGAGGTCGGGCTTTGCAGACACTGGGTGATGTGGGGAGGTGGTGAGGGATGCTGATGGTGCATGGCCAGGGCCATCTCCTCCCCAAGCTGGGCATCTGCGGGACACAGCTGCTGCAGGAGCAGAGCCAGGCTGGGCTGGTGCTACACAACCCCAACCCAATCTGTTAAGGAGGGAGAAATTATATCAGAAAAATGACATTTCCAGCTTTAGGAGAGAGAGTGTGTTTGACAGGAGGAGTTAGCAGAGAGACAAGATGCTCAAAGGGGTGCTTGCTATCAGCAAGCAATTAATAAAAAGCGGGGGGGAGAGGATGTGGGATAAAAGCAGAGTTGCAAATGCTGATAAAAGAAATCTCTGTCAGAGGCACAGATCAGTATTCATCTTTCTCAGACTGCTGAAGGATTCAGGCTGACCTGGGCATCTCTATCTCCATCCCACAGGAGACTGGTAGCAGCTCCAGGAGGAACAACGCTTGTCCTCAGCAGCCTGTGGTCAAAATAATAATAAAAAAAGGAGGCAGAAGACAAATGAAGCCCAGGAGGGTGAGGCGAATTTTACACCAGGTAGGAATTTCCCAGGAGACCAGTTTGCTGACTGAAAACGCCACTCTCACAAAAATGAAAATTTTTCCTTTGGGAAAATCTCAAGATCGATGACAAATTATGAGTTTCTTCTGGGGGAAAGGGTGGGAGAACCGGAGACATTTGCTTAGTCCCATGTCTGCCTTCAGGGAAAAAACAAAATTAATGGGCACTGGTTGAGCAGTCACGCGTCAAGCCAAGAAACCCCACTGAGCTCTCCTAAAGCTTTTTCCACTCATTCTGAATATCTCCTCCTATGAAAAAAAATAAATCTTATACTGCATTTTGCCCCAATTCAGGTCAAAAAATGGCTTAAAAATCACATTCTTGAGTATGGTATGGGATTTCATTTTCCAGCTGGCAGCAGTGAACCTGTATCAGTGAAACCTGCGCTCTATGAGGCATGCTCTTCCTGGCCTGCCCCAGTGTCACCAGTTTAATTAGCAGCCATCCCCAGTGCCTGCAGCTCAGCTTAACCTCATGAGAACAACCCCGCTGTGCTGGCTAAGCTGGACTCCTGCTTGCGCCAGGGAGAAATCAGTGCCTTTCTCCCCTTTTGTTCCCCAAAACTTCATACCTGGCAGAAATCAAAACTTGGAAGATGACCCCAGGTGGATTCATACCTGCCTCAGTCACTCAGTCTTTTATCTGAGGAGGTAAATAGGATAAAGGGACCTAAGGGAAATTAATCCTTCACCAAGCCTTGATGTGCAACTTGCCAGGCTGCTTTTGTCTGTCTGGGAGTGGGATTAATACCCATCATGGGCACTCATGGAGGTGAAGACCATCCTCACCAGATATGGGAGGGTGCAGAGAGGGGCCAGGAGGGCTGTGTGGAGGTAGAAAACACAAATACAGGCTGGCAAAACTGGGATTTAGGCTCAAAAAGAGCAGGTTGTAACAAAGCAATAATAGCAAAAGTGATGGCAAGGAAGGTAGGTGTTGGTTCTTCATCCTCTGCTGGGTAGGACAAGGTGTGATGGGATGAAGCATCAGCAAGAACATTTGGGGTTAAACATCATGGAAACCATGTAAGGGCAGCAATGAATTGTGGGACAAGCTGGTCAGGGTGAAGACAGACATACTGTTATGGTAAAGAACACACCAGAGGCACATCTCTCTGGAAAGATGCAGGTGGAGCTTGTCCAGCCTGGATGCAGTGCTCTGGGCTGGACAAATTGCTGAGGTTTCTGCTGCTCCATTTTCCACTGGTCCAGCCCAGGGTCTGACCCTGCCTGACTGCCCAGGGGGATCAGTTTACAGCCATTTTTTTGTCACTTTAGCACTTGTTTTCCCAAATGAGAGCAGCACCCACCGATGGCTTGGGCTCCCAGGTGGGATGCCATGGAGGTAATTGGATTTATGGAGCTTCAAGGTAAACTGTGCATCCCCATGTGAGCCAAGGGGGCTGGCAGCACTCACAGCTGGACACAGCAAGTGAGGACAAGGACATCCACTTGCAAATTTTGCAAGTGGACTTGGAAAATACCTCGGACAGGTTGGTTGAAGAGAGGTTTTTCTTGGTTGTCTCCATTGACTGGATCAGGAACCTACAACTCGTATCTCAAAGCACTAAAGTTATCACTTGTCCTTTGGATACATGATCAGGGGCTTCTCCAAATAGACAGTAGAGGATGGCTGGGATATTTTCTCCCAAAAAGAGAAGCAGTGCCAATGGACAGGACTGCATCTAACCAATCTGACCTGCATTGCACCTCACAGCTGTGTCCTGCTCCTTCCCCCATGGCTCAGCCACCAGCTAAACCATCCACGCCAAAACCATCTCCCCATGGCAATGAGCAGTGGTGCATGCAGGGACAGGGCCTTATCTCCCTCTCGGGGTAGAGGAGGGGAGCGGGAGGGGATGCACAGGAGGGGGTAACCATCCTGCTACCGAGTTTACCAGCCTTTTATGGTGCCTGATTTTTGTCATCTGCAAAGCTATCAGCTGAAAACGTCAAATTAGTGCTGTTAGTCCACTGCGTGGCTCTTATCTGCGCCTCTCAGAATGGAAGACACTTCAAGATGATTATTGTTCCCCACTGCTCCTGAAATGAAATCGGCCCTCCTGGAGCACTAAAAAGGGACTGAGAAATTGTTTGCCTGAATTTGCATGAAAAGCCTTGGAGACATAATGGAAGGGGGTGACAGGCCCAGTGTCACCTTCTATCAGCTAAATGACAGAAGAAAAATTTTCCTTTGCATTTCTGCTTTATTTTAGGGTCTCGATTCCCTCTCCTGGCCCTTTCCCCCACCCACCCCTGAACTCCTCATCCCTGCACATCTGCCCACCCTGTGACTGCCATGGGGGCTGCCTGCTTTGGAGCCGGGTTGAGATTTTGCCACCCAAAGAAGGATGGTCTGTCCCTCACAGAGACATGGACCCTGTTCCCAGCACCACAACAACGCCTGTGTGCCCAGGGACCAGCTCTCCCACCTTCACCCCAGGGGCAAAATCGCTCTAATTTTTCCCAGATTTGGGACATCTGTACACTGGAAAGGGGTGCAGTGACACAAATTCAAGTTCCAGCCACTCTATCATTGCAGCTTGATATTTTTCTTTTGATGCACTCACTTGACTGTGAGTGAGAAATGCTGACACCAGTTCACAGGACAGACAGACATCTGTGTGCTTCCAGGGCTCCTCCTGATTGCCATGGGATCATCAACCCAAACCTGCAACACCCTCTATGGACAAAGAGCTTTCCTGGTGAAACACAGAGGATGCGAACATCCTCTGCCATGGGGCTGTGTTCAGAGTGTTTAATCTTGGAACCTCACTGGTTGTGGCTTTGTAAGGGAACCAGCCGGGTCTGCCAGCCCTCATATGTCCCATTTCCCCACCTCCCTGCCCAGCTGGAATTTGTGCCTCAACCTTCCCTTGGGTTTGGGGAGCTCTGAAAGGGCTTTAAAGCACAGCAGCACCTCCCCAGCCCCAGTGAGGGGTTTGCAGGGCTGGCCTGCGGATGCATTGTGGCAATAAGAGGGATGGGCCAGCACTCCTGTCGCATTGCACTGTTCCTGAGGAAGGGTTTCCATCCACAGCAGGGCTCCAAGTGACAAAACACAATGGAGCAGATGGCATGTGCTGGGGCATCCCTGCAGGAGGAGAGCCGATACAGGGCTCTCACCACCGGGACCCCATGGGATATCACCGCGTCCATCATTCTCCCACAGCCCGACACATCTGTCCCAGCCCCAGCAGAGCAGCACCATCCCCTTTTCCCAGCTAGACACCTCCTGTGTGCAACATAGGCAGCAGCCGTAGCAGACACAAAGTCCCATAGGATGTTTCCTCCGGGTCTCTGCCTGCTTTGGAATCCCTGCAACAGCTTTTGCCTCCCTTCACAGGGACCAGGAGCCCACAGCCCATCTGTGCTGGCAGCATCCCACCCCACGCAGGGTCACAGGCAGCCTGAGAAGCATCTGCACACAGGAGAAAATACAACCGGAGTCACATGAGTGTCCTCATGGTGCTGCCTGGAGAAACCGTGCTGACACATTCTTCCCCTTCCTTATATTTTCTGCCTCCAGCAGTGCAGTGGGAGTTTTCTTGCTGCTTCAGCTCTCGCAGCCAAATGAAGGTGGGATGTTGCGTAATGGGCACCCCCAGGAAGGGAAACTGAGTCACAGTGTGGGGTTCATGGTCCATCCCCTCGCTTTGCTGGAAGGGGACAAGGGAGGGCAGTGAGTGAGCCCGCGGCTGCATGGCCAGAAGAGCCACCCCCGACACGGGGCTGGGGCACAGCAGCTGCCCCCCGGCAGCAAACCCTGTTGCTATGGCGGGGAATAAACCTGCCTGGAGCGAGAGAGAGGAGAATATGTAAACAGTCATCATATCCCCGGGAAGGCTGGTACGCTGCTGCTGGCTGTGGGGGGAGAAACTCAGATGGAAAAATACATGGCTAGGAATTAGGAGCTTTCAGAGTCAAACAGAGGGATCAAAAAGCCTGGCTAGAGAGTCAGAGAAGGAAACGATTAAAACACTTGTGGTTTCAATGGTGAAATGAAGGCAGCTATTACAACGGAAAAATGTATATATAGCCGAGGAAAACCAGATAGTAGTTCTTATGGTATGGATGATGTGAAATGTTAAGAATGCAAAAAACAAGAAAATGCCAGGGAAAAAACATGCCTGTAAGGGCTAAAGGCAATAAGAAAGGAGGTTTTTTTCATTATATTTGTATTATTACAGACAAATGCTTAATAGAGATGGCAAAATTGCTAATGATGATACATAACAGGCAGAGACAGGCAGCAAATATTTCTATTTGGTATTTGGAAATGAGCAGACAGCTATATTTGTCTCACGTTTGGCTGTTGAAGCACTTTCTAGTTCATTAATGATGTGGCCTTAATAAATATCATCTGCCAGGAATAAACATTGGAGAAGTGGTAGGCCGGGGTGGCTCAGCTCTGTGCCCTGCCTGAGCCGGGTCCTGGGGCAAAGCCCAGAGCCAGAGGTGCTGCAGGAGGTAAAGGGGGTGGTAAAGGTGAGTTGACTCTCAGAGAGGGGATGTGGGGTGACCCAGATTGGTGCTGCGTGCTCAGCTTTGCCTTTAATCCTAGTAAAAATAAAAGAGAAGCTGATGTAAGATTCAATTAATAAAGAATTAAAGGATAGAAATCTAGTTAATGCCAGTCCACGTGGTTTATGGAAAACAACATCTTGTCAAACAAAGCTGGTTGGTTCCATGACGGGTGATGAGTCGCATTAGCAGATGTGACCGCATGATGTACCAGCACTGGCTCTGAAACAGAGGGTATCCTGGTCCCCCCAAATTGGTGCAATGCCTGTTAGCAAAAGGCACATGGCTGGGATGAAATCTGGGCTATGAGGAGCTCACAGCATCGCAGGGATGCTTGCCCTGCACAGCTGGGACCAGCCTGCAGCTGCAGCGGGCACATGGGGACCTGCTCAGGAACTGCTGCTCTGCCAGCATAAAGGTTGGAATTTCCTGTGCTAATTGAGGCAGAATAAGACTCTTGGTGGCTGTCCTGCCTGGTAGGATGTACACTTGCTGTCCCCCTTGACGGTGAGTGAGACAAAATGACCCCTATCAGCTCCTGCTCTTTGCACAGTCAACCCACCAGCTCATTTCCCCCCTTTCCTTTTTCTCATTATTCCCATATTGACTGATTCCCCACCCACCTCCACACTCCTCCCCCGCTTTTGTTTAATCAATAGCTTCTTGGGGTCGGATTTTGGAAGCAAACTAAATATTGTGGGTGCCTGTCCCAGGGGAAGGGGCTGTGTGTATATCAAGGCCAGAAGGATGAGTTCAGCCTTAAGAAGGCTTAGGGGAGACCTTGTCACCATGTTCCATTATTTAAAGGGTGGTGACAAAGAAGACAGAGACTCAGTTTACAAAGAACCACATAGAAAAGATGAGGGGCAATGGGTACAAGTTACTCCTGGGGACATTTCAATTGGACATGAGAGGGGACATTTTTCATGTTGAGAAAAATCAGCCACTGGAACAATCTCCCTAGGGAACTGATGGATTCCCCAACATTGGGCACTTTTAAGATTCAGCTGGACAGGGGGCTGGGCCAGCTTGTCTAGAATGTGCTTTTGCCAAGTCCCTTCTAATCTGGTATTCTATGATTCCATGACTTCACAATTCTACTGCCCCCACTGGGGTGTGCAGGAGGATTTTGGGGGCTGGAGGGGAGCACTCCTTCTCTGCTTGAAGAGCTGGTCTGCAAACAGGTTCTGTCTGCAGGGTGTGGGCTGTGACACTGGTGGCAGAGATGTCTGTCCACAAGCAGCGGTCAGTCCATCATCTCTCCTTGCCCCACTGACACATGCATCCATTTGCAAGGGACTGCACATTTCTGGCACTCTGCACACCACTGTGCTTCACTCTGGAGGAGGAATTATCCTTACAGGAAAATACAAAGATATGCTATACCAGCTGGTCCAAATACAACTGGCACGTCACTTTGAGGCACAGCACCAGAGGGGGACTGTGAGAGCTGCTTGTAGAGCAGTGCAGGCTAGAAAGGTCTCTTTATCAGTGGGAAGGGAATGGAGAGAATAGCTTCTGTTCAAGGCATGTGAGCAGAGGACAAGAGGGAAACATCGTGGAGGTCCCAGTACACCTGGGAGCATCCTGGTGCCATGAGCCCAGCCAGCTGTGAGCTCCCTGAGACACTGTCCCCATATGCCTGTTGCCTCCGGGGAACCATGTCCCCAGGTGGGGAGCACAGTGATACATCTGTGTTTGTTTTATCTGCGCTCCAAAACTCAGCCCATTTCAGCTTCATTGCAATTCCACGTCCTCATGGCATCTCCTGACACTGGATCATTTACAGCGCCCAGGAGGCAAATACAATGAGTCATTATTATTAGTTAATGAAGCATCCAAGCACTAAACCCACAGTCTGCCGAACGGATAAAGAGCCCAGGCTGAATCCGATTTACCACACATCTCACTGGCTCCTCTGGCAGCAGCAGAGGTGCCGCCCGTTGCAGCTCCCCAGCCCCTTCCCCACCACTGGGAATGTAGGCAGGACCCTGGTGCCGGCAGGGAGTGGGGCTGGGAGCATCCATCCCATTGTTGGAGCTGGTGAGTGGTGCTGGCTTTGCACCCCACTGCATCACCTTGCAGACCAGGGACCACCAGTAAGGCACTGGTATCTCACCTCCTGCAGTGCCACGGGCTTACAGGGGCAAAGTCCTGACACAGCACTGGGGATAAGGAACCCCAGGGCACGAGGGACCCCAAGGGGCAAGGGACACCACTCTGCATTTCACACCTGCACCAAGGGGGCCAGGGAATAAGGGCACAGGGAGATGTGAAGGACACAGCACGTCCTTGGCTGGCCGCATGGATAACACAGAATCTCTCAGGCAGCTTCTCCCTTCCCAGAAGGATAAATATTTGATAATAAATTACTTTGAAGATAATCCACTTAATCCTTTGCCATGTCTCCAGGTTTCACTGTAATTAAAGTGTGATTAATTTTCTAAAGAAAAGCTAAAACCCCATGCGTCTCCTCGCTCCCCCTCCCCAGGGCACAAGGGATGGGCTCAGCTCTGTGACAGCAATGATGGGGTCTTGCCGAGCCCACCGCTGGTAGCCCGGCAAAGCCTGGGGTTGGACCCGCACATATTCTGCACGGTTCAAACCACACCCTTGCAGCTGGGGCATGAGAACCAGTCATTCCTCTGGCATCAGGAAGGGCTGACACAGGCACACAGCCCCCAGGACCTGCTCACCCACATGTGTCCCTGGACTGGGAAAGCACTTTTGACCCCATGTCAGCTCCCTCCAAAGTCTTTCCCCAGCCCCTCAGCTCCCTTAGCCCTTGTCACCTGCCCAGAGCAGATGATGTCCCACTGGTGTCCCAGTTTTAAGGCTGCAGTCTGTAGAGCTGGTAGGATACCCACTGCATGCTCTTCTGCATCTCCCAAGGGCTGGTGCAACTCTGCACTGGGGGTTTCAGATGCTCAGCCCTTTAACCCCCCACTTCAGAGAGGCAAACATGTATTATAGTGGGTTTGCTCATGGTGGGGAGCTGCTGGTGCAGAGCTGGCGTAGGCTGGGAGTAAGGCAGAGGGGAGGTGTGTGGGTTGTGCTTCGCTGATGGAGCAGCATCACCTTTCCACTCTTTGAGCACCAAACCCAGGGTTGACTCAGCTGATCAAAAATAGAGAGTGAGGGGAGGTGTGAAAGCCAGAAAAAAAACAACAAAAAAAAATTCAACTAACCTGACTAAGGCAATTTGCATCAGGCTTCACCTCCTCCAGGGTTCTGGAGCCTGGGGAGGGGGACCTGGCTTGTGTTGGGGTATTTCTGAGATGAGTGATACATCTGGAGAGCCATGCTGATGCCCCTGGCTGTGGCAGTCCTGGTCCCTATGGGGGTCCCTCTCTCCCAGGCGCATTCCTCGTTCCCAGCTGTGTCTCTTGTCCAGGAGGCAGCAAAACCAGGTTGGGTTTTCTGGATTTTTCCTGGTTGCTGTTAAGTGAAGTGAGCCAGGAACCCTGAGCTTCCCTACAGACCACTGCTGCCCCAGGTTCGAGCAGTGTCCCTGGGGCAGCCCAAGCCCCATGTGTGTCCTGTGGCCCTGCTGTCCCCTGCCACTGGGGCAGAGCAGAGGAGAGGACAGAGGCAGCCCTGGCTCCTGGCACTTAAATATTCCCCTTCCCTGCGGAGAGCAGATTTCCCACCAACACTAGGCAAATGGACCTTGCTGCATGCAACTCTGACTCTTTGTCCCGCATGAGTGGTGTCACCACCTCCCTGTCCCCAGGGAATTTCCTGGGGAAATGTGCTGGGCCAACTCCTTTCAGCCCAGGGTTTGAGGCTCCATGCCCTGAATTGTTCCCAGCCCCAGCACAGGCCAAGAGGAGACAGACAAGCAGCCAGGAGGGGTTTTGATGGGAGCTGCCCCTGCTTGGGGACATCAAAGCACAACACAAGCATGAAGCCACAACCCCTGGTTCCAGGCAAGCCAAGCTGTCCGTGCCAGCCAGGGGAAAGTTAATTTGCTTTGCCCATATATAATGAAGACATGAATCCTGGCTAAAATTAACACCATGCTTTCATTGCACACATCTGGGGAAGGGCTTTCCTTATTATCTGTCCCAGGATAGTTGGGTCTTCAGATCAACCCTGTGAAGAGAATCTTTGGAGCTCAAGACAATTTATCTTAGAGTAAAACCCCCCTGAGCACAGGGAGCGTGGGAGAGCATCAAAGTGCCGCACTTACCAGATACTTCAGCCCAGCACCGTCTCTAAGGACGCAGGTAAAGCTGCATTATTCATAATATCAGGTTTTGCTATTGAATCCTAATAGCTGGCCAGAGCTTTTGAAGCAGCAGAGTGGACACCTCACTTCAAGTCGGTTGTTGCCCTGGAGCTGCTTCTGCAGCAGACACGTGTGCATGGATGTGAAAATTTGCTGAAGAGCGGGAGCCAGTTGGCGAAGGCTGCCAAATTGTCAATGAAAAAAGAGTTACACTGCTGAAGGATCAGTTATTCAGCAGAGATGGCAGCTTCATTGCTGGGATGAATCAAAGAGCCGTGACAGCCCGCGGCGGGGGGACTCTGTGCAGCCGCTGGGGTATGTGCTGCTGGAGCAGAGAGTTTTTCCAACAACACACCACTAGCTTTTGTATCACGAGGTCTGGGGTTTTCATTAAATTATAACATTAAGGAATAAAACTCAGCACATGCCCAGTTTTTCAGCATGGTGCAGTCTGCAAGGCAAGCGAGCTCTGTGCTATGGACTTCGCCTTTGCTGTACCCCAGGGAAGCCCCGATTAAGGGAAGAAACAACTGCTTTCATAAGCTTTCCTGCCTTCCTCTTTGCTCCTCCACTTCCCCCCGCGGAATTCAGATTCCCAAGCAAAACCAGGGAAAGAAGCTCCCGTGATGGTCACGGCCGCAGCAAGGAGCTGTATTTTAGGAACATCCCGCTGGGCTTTCTGTGTTCCTCTCTCGCCTTACAGCACCTGGACAAGCCATACTGCAAAAGACCATGGAAAAAGGAGTTGAAACCACCATCTGCCTCAACCAGCACCTCCAAAAGCCACTCAGCAGCACAGGAACCCCAAAAGCCCTTCCCTGGTGACATGCAGGGGACAGGCTGAGAGTCCCCGCTGTCCCTTGAGTCCTGTGATGCCCCCGAGGGCTGTGCCCACGCTGAGGCATGTCAGGGTCCACCCGAGGCAAAGCCAGCCAGCAAGTTTTGTGTTTATTTCCCTTGAAAACATCTCCTTAACAGGCACTTAACATTATGCTTAAGTGACAACGAATTGCACATTTTATTTAAGAGTAGGCACAGGGAACAGTGTAATTCCCTGTAGACTAATGGTGCATTTCTCCTCACAGACAGCCAATTAAATATTTAATCAGCAAAATAGCCAGTTAAGTATTGTATATGGGCATAAATACAACCCAATACATTTCCACGCCACATTAAGCTGGAGCTTGTAGACACTTTTCTCCCCAGCATCAGGCATGACAACTTGGCCAATACATCCTTCAAAAGCAGATTCTATTTATTTTCTGTCATATTAAGTAGGCATCATTTCTATCCTGTCCCAGCCAAGTAAATTAACTCTTCAGCAGCACTATAAGAATAATCTGCATCAAATTGTGGATTAGAGGAAGATTGTTGCCGTCCTGTTCAGCAGCTATCTGTGAGCTGACTACAAATTTCCACTAATAATTTCTTTTTGGGTCGCATATTGGAGTTGTGGCAGTGGCTGGAGAGCCATTGTGCTCCACGGTCCTCAGATGCTTTAGAAGAGACAGAAGATTTAGCAATTACAGACACAAGCTAGAGAAAAGGGGAAAAGAAAAGGATTCTGCTTCTTCTCATTCAATAGAGAGGGTTGAGGTTAAAAAGGCATTAAAAATCAGGTTTTCAGAAATGACATGACTACAAGGAGGGAGGGACAGGGCTTACTACACCCTGCAGGGACACACTGGGGCTCCCAGCACAGGGTGACGGAGCAGCAAGGGCTGTGGGATGAGTGGGGTTTCCCGTGAGGAGCACCCCAAGGCCCAAAGAGGAGGCATCACTGGATCCATGCATGCAAGGCTACGCCCACTGCAGTGTACAGAGAGAAACACTCATTCTGTTTTCCCACCATCTAGGAGATGTATTCATTCCACGAGTGTCTTCTTTCAGGCTTGATTTCTGTTCGGCTTTCTTTCACAGCCTCCACTTCCCATGCTCTCATCGTCTCGATTATCACTGTAAAAATAAATCTAATTACGACGCATTGTTGCAAAGTGAATCAATAAACACGAAGCAAACACAAATCCTCAACAGCTCGAGTGGGCAGTTTTGTGTTGGCTGCAGTGGGTGCTGCCTCCCGCTTCTCCCCTGCATTTCTCAGGATCTTTCCTGGTACAGAAAGTTAAGCACAATGGATAATTGACAGCTGATTTTCTCTCCTGGTTTCTGAGTGATTTCAGATATGAATCAAAATCCTCTTCTGAGTTCTGCAAGCCATGGTGATCAGTGCTGTTAAAGTACACGGAGCAATATGAGAACCCTGCTCGCAGAGAGATGAGCTACTCTTGGAAAAAGGGTCTTTGCTTCATTTCAAGCACATAACACTAGGCATGCAGTGATACAGCACCTAAACACAGCAAAGACCGAGCAAGAATGGGATATAGTGTTAGACAGCACCTTCCCTGCTCAGGGCATTTCTAGGGCTTTGCAAAGCACCAAGCTGGCAAAATGCTGGCGGTGGAAGCAGATGCCGACTGCTGACGCTAGGATGGAGCTCCCAAACACCAGAGATCATCTAACTAGAGGGGTACAGGGTAAATCCTGCAATATGTCCATGTAAAAAGGCTTTTCAAGATTTGTGAGTTGCATTTTGGCGAACTAGAGACTGTGAAAGGGTGGTATGTAGGGAAAGATTAAGCTACAGGAGGGACACCAGTTTTTGGTTAATTTTTATCTTAGAATAGTTTCTATAGAAATCTGTTACATTACGGACAGGTTTTGGGAAAGCGAAGGCTGTGTGTCTTGCCGGAGACCAATGAATAGACTGAGCAGCCCAGGACCAGTCTGGCCCCATAACCAGCACTGGTGGGCTTGGCTGGGCTGAGCAGGTTCACACCTTCCCAGTGAGATGTCGTGGCCAGACGGGGCCATGACTACGGGCTTCATGACCTCACGGTGCTTTAATCTGACATGTTATTCCACCCTTGGCCAGGCTATGAGCATGCTTCTGCCAATTACATCATCTCGGCTAAAGCACGGAAAGCCTTTAAGCCACACAAATGCCCTCGCTTCTGCGCTCATTGCCTTAATTACAACCTGTATTTCCTCAAAGGTTAATTTGATCCTAGACCTGGGAAGCAATGCAGCTGGGAATCTGCCTCCAGTACCCCCAGCCACCTCCATTGTCTTCCTACTAATAAATCTCCTTCTATTAAGAAAAAATAGGCAAGTGCTAAGGGTGGTTTCCACTTTTCTGTCTCTGTTGCTCTTAGTTCAACCTCTGTAACAGCTGCCAGGAGTCATAAATCACTGAGCAAAATCCTGGAGCTGGGGATCACTGTCTTGTAAAACAAATATCTTCCAGATTTTGTAGTGCCTGATGCTGGTTACAAGCTGTTGGTTGTCAGGTTCTTCCTCTTCTCTTCCATTTATTTCCCAGCCCCGCGTCTCTGCTACTTCTTCTCTGCTATATATTTCCTGTTTATTGTTATTTCTTTCCCCCCTTTGTTTTAATAACTCTTTTACTGTGGATTCTTGTAAAAACAGCTGCTCTAGCCAGTAAAAAAAATATTATAATATCTGGAAACAGATGCCCTGGCATTGCTTCAGCTGTAATCTTCTAGATTTATAATTCCTCTTCAGTTCAATATTGATTCAGAATAAAGCAAGTCAAAACACACTGGCAACTCACAGCTTTCTGTAGTTGTCTTCTATATTTCTTTTTCTCTGCCGTGACATTTCTTTTCTTTTCCTCCACACAACTAAAACGTACGGAGGAATGCAAGCTGATAAGGGACACCCAGGTCCCTATAGAGAACAGGGTTTATGTCTGTAGAAGCTCAAAGGAATGTTGTCAGCTCATTTTTATTGTTCTAATGTACTTTCCTCTTTCCTGGCACTATCTACCTCCTCTCAGCATTCCCCTTTAAGTCACTCCCCTGTGTTTCAGGGACTTACAGAGTCCCTAAGGCTCACAGGGAGGTGACAGCAGCCCAGCAGCCCGGGGACAGGACATGGCATCTGCCATAGGATGTGGTTGTGTCCGTCTCCCTCAGGTTCTGGGTGCGGGACCCTAGGGACTTGGTTCTGCGGCTCCTTCTCAGCCTGCCTGCTGCTGAATGGCAGTGCAGGGGTTAGCGAGCCCCTCGAAAACACGTAGAAATTGAAATAATAGCATTTCCCTTTGGTAAAGAGCTCTCAGAGAAGAGCAGGAGAAAGTTATTAGCACACATCTTTTGGGTCTAAAAAACCCATTTAGGGTACATGTAGTAAATATGCACTTATATCCCCACCAGCAAGCACAGACACCAGGAATGCCTGCAGCCTGCCTGTAAGTGGCTCGAAGGCCATACCATCCATCCACCAGTGTACAGACATCTTCTGACTTACCCTGTGCCGATGAGACTGCACCTGAGTGCAGAGCAAAAGGCTTTTTTGGAGTGTAAAGGAGGAATCTGCTCCTTTGAACATTTTCCCGCACATCAGAGGGTGCCATCACTCTTTAATGTCTCAGTTTCTCTCAGGGCTATCTAGTTTGAAAGGCTGGGGCTATTTATGCCCAGTTCTTTTCTTCCAAGCCCAGTCCCCCATTGCTTTCTCCTGACAAAGACTCTGCCAGACCTACAAGTGGTGTCTTCCCGGCAGAGCTCTCATTTGGGTACTGTAAATTAGCCTATTGATTTCTCCTTCAGCAGAGGAGGTAGCCTGGGCTCTCTTTAGCTTGCAAAACCCCAGGTGGTCTCCAGTTATCACACCTTGCCCAGACACGGTACCATCTGCACTCTCCAAGGTCAGCATAGCCCTTTGGGTTCCTTCCAGGTCCACCCCCAAACTGTCTGCCTTCACCTCTGAGGAGAAGGGACCATCTCAAGGACAGCACACAAAAGCCAGCAGCCACATATCTCAGTGCTCACCTAAAGCCAGGCACTAAGAGGCACAAATTTAGGAAGTGGAAGTAAAGGACTGGTCCTACGATAGGCTGAGAAACATCACTTCTAGCAGAACTACACTGTTGTGGGGCATCTAATTTGGGGAAACAAGCTCCAGCGCTCTCAGCCAACAGCCAGGCTGGCTGTCTCAGTTGAGAAAGAAGTTCAACAATTCCCTGTGCTCTGCCACAAGTCAGCCAGGAACTGGGAAACCATCAAGTGATCGTTTACTTCGCTGAGCACAGAATGGCAGAGATGCTCTGTGAGCTGCTCTCAGAGATCCTCCCAGAGGCTCCACATCAGCAGAACAGCTGCTCTTCATGCTGTCTGCCTGTGGACTGGGGTGTCTCGTCCTACTCCATGAGGAGTGGGGCAGCATGGGAAGGGTTTGTACACCCCCATAGCTGCCGTGCCAGGAGCTGGCAGACCTGCTGCCAACCAATATGGGGTTGTCCCAACTTGAAACATGATTTCCCAGCTGAGAGCATCTCTTCTCCAGTGCAGGACACATTTACTGTGTGTTGATGAGGTCCTGCTTAATCGGCAGCAGCTAAAACACTCTCCAGAGGAAGGAAGGGCAGATCTCTCCAGCTCTGTGTCAGCAGGAGCGAGCAGTGCTGGGGCTCTGCCAGGAGCTGGCAGGGACCCAGAGTGGCTCTTGAACCTTAGTAAATCACAGCAACTCTTCTCCCTTCTCAGACAACCCAGCAGCAAAGCAAGATGTGGCTCTCTGAACTCTGGTTCACCTGGTTCTACCCTCACTTGCTCACCTGAGCAAACCCATGTGTCAGCTCCAGGTTGAAAAACAGGAGTTCCAGAACTGAGCTTTTTTTGCTGTTGTTTCTTACTTTTTTTTTTTTTTTTTTCCGGTTTCCATCAAATTTATCAAGCAAACACCAGATTTGCAGCTGGGTGTGCTGGGGCAGCGCAGACCATGAACGTCTCCCCTTTGCCTCTACCTTCGTAATACGGGGACCCTTCCGACCCTGGCCAGCCATGATGGTGACCACATGGCTCAGGCCAAGGGGCTTCTGTGGCTGCTGTTTCCCCTCTGCTCCCTCTCCATGATACAGGCAGGGCTCAGCCTCGGGTTTTCCTGGAAAGATGAATTTTCCTGACTTCTCTGGAACTTTAAGGTCTGTTTCCCAGGAGGGAGACTCTGAGGGAACCCCAAGGGAAGCGCTTTGTCTTGCAGTGCTATGTACTGCAAGATGATGGTTATTAGCACACTCGAAGAAGCTGCCAGTTATCTTTCATCCTGCTGTATCTCCTGGGAATAAGACAGAAACCTCTGCACAGCACCTTGCTCAATAGGCTCGAATATTAACCACAGGGCTGCTGAATTACAAATCCTCAGCCACAGTACAGCGACGTGATACAACAGCCACAGCCTGGGATGTCTCTGGTGTCTCACGTCAGCCCTGCAGACTCACCTTCTAAGTAACACAGCCATGGGACATGCAGAGTTTTGCTTCCCAGGCTTTCTCCAAAGGCAGCATCGTCCCTTCTCCCTTCCTACCCCGTCCCCAGCCCAGCACTGGTGCCTCCATGTTCTCCTTCCTGCAGAAGGAGCCCAGGCAGCGCAGGCACAACGCCTGCACTGAGAGATTGTCACAGCAAGTTTTCCTGATGGCCCCAGGTTAATCCCTGTCTCTCACACACGCAGTCACTCAAGGTTGTTCTTTGCTGCCACAGGAGACTTGTGGCCAGCTGGGCTACATCACAGGGCAGGAGGAGAGGAAGGAGAAGGAGGAATATGGGAGGAATAGACTGCAGAATGCAGGAGGAGGAGAAGAAAGGATGTTTGGGACCTTCAGGATGAAGGCAGCACTCTGCATGCTGAGCTTCAGCTCTCCAAGTGTGAACGTCTCCAAGTAAGCCACCGTGACATCTTCTGTAGTCAAAAAAGGAAAAAAAAACACTTCAAAGGAGCATCTGGCTGTTGGAAATACCTGTCAGGACAGCATCTGCCAGAGAGACGACTGCCTGTTCATTGACATCCAGATAGTCTGTGTGTACTTCCATATATTGGAGTTAAAGAACAATGGGATTTCAGTTGAATTATAAGGTTCAGCTGATGGGAGGGGAGCTGTATAATTCCTTACTCAATGCCTTTGTGTGTCTCAGAGGCCAGAAGCACTGAAAGACTCTGAAGCAACAGAAAGGACGAAAGCAACCCTGGGAACACTGGGCAGGAGAAAGGAAACAGGACGGTATCCAAACCTGTGGCTTTATGATATCCGTTCATTTCTAAAAGATAAAAAAATGGGAAAAAACACCAACTGGCTGAGCAACTCCATCACTCCCCGATGGTTACCTAAAGCCACACAACAGGCTGGAGGGAGACATGAAGCTCGTTGAAGATGAGGAGGACCATGCCTTTGAGACACAACAGAAGTGCTGACCTGACATGGTACAAGTGATCCCGTGGGCCAGGGCAGTGAGGTCCTGGTGACACAGAGCTCTCGGCTCTCCTGGTGTGTGGCCACGGGTCAGCACTGCAACACCGGCAGACGCCTGCCCTCCCAATCTCATCTTCTCGTCTCATCCTGCACTGCGTCTGACTTGCTTTTCTGCTTCTCAACCACTGTTTTTTCAGCCTTTCATTTTAAAGACAGAAAATAAAGGACAAAGGACCTGGTTTCCTTCTGGCTCTTGAACACAAGAGCCCTTGGAGAGGATGTATTTTAAGAAAGGAGAGCCTTCCCCCCGCTGGAAAAGCAGCTCAGCAAGGGTAGGCTCAGCGCTGTGGGCACTTGAGACACCTGCTAGCAGCCACTTCAGCCAACAGACGCTCATCCAGCAGAAATAAATGTCTGCAAGATGAGCTCCATCAGGATTCATGTGTAAGGTGGGGAGATTCATGTCCTGGGGAGAAGCCCTCCCCACATTCCCCCTGCACCGGTTCACTGCTCAAGTGACATCAATGTCACCTCCTCCCTGGGGTGGGCATTCCATGGGCCATGTGCAAGGGCATCTGCTGGGTGGTTTGAACCCCCTCCAAGGCTGAACCTTGCATGCTTTCAATACATGGAGCTGAAAAAGCAGGAGGTTCCTATGAGAAGAACTGCCCAGGTTCCCCTTGCAGCTGGCAGTCATTTTTTTGTTCAGTATGAAAAATCCTGAAGCTGATTTTATGGCTAATGTAGAAGGCAGGATTCCACAGGGGCCATTTGGCACATCTCACTCTGTACTTCACCCCAGGCTTGTGCTCCAGGGACACAGCTCACCTTGGAAAGCTCTGGTGTGACTGCTCCAGCCTTGCCTGGCAGGTCATTCCCTGTGATTTTGATTCTCCAATGGGGAAGGTGCTTCTTGACATCTGTTCTGAATTTGATTCTCCTCTATTTACATTTTATAGCCCTTGCACCTCTCCACTTGGTGAAGCTGAGTGCAGTAACTCGAGATGATATTACCTGTATCACTTAAGCTTTTATGCACTTCACTTAAATTTTCTCATAACCAGATTTATTTTTCCCTTTCTCCCAGCTGTCTTCAGCACTAGATACTATAGTGCTATCTATTAAGCATCTTCTTTCCCCTTTCCATAAGGTTATTTTTCAATCTTATGAGCAGAGTTTATCACACTTAGCAAATACCTTGTTAAAGGAAATTTTGAGCACGTAAGTGTTCTTGATTTGTTGCAGAAGAAGACCTTGGACCCAAGTGGTGCTCCTCTCATCCCAGGCTGCATCTAGTGAGCTGGCAGAAAAGCAGACCTTTCCTCCAGGTTCAGCTTGGTAATGCACAGACTGTTCATGTTCATAGCAAAGCTGCAAACCTTCCTCAAAATCAGCTCTATGTTGCTCTCATATGTGCATTGGAGAATCTGCTTTAAGTTTTGCCTTGCTAAACCCATGGCAAGCACAATTTGAAAGCTGATACCTGTTCCAAGTGCTAATGGCTGCTATGGGAAATAGTCAGAAACATAAGGCTGAAGGCTAAGGTGTTCAAAGCTGCCTTTGTTAGAGCGTGAGCTTCCAAATCCCTTGAGAAGAGCAGAAATTGTTGGCCTCAAAATCCATGGTGTGCTCAGACAAGTGGGAGCCAGGGAGTTTTGGGGACATCTTGACTGCAGTCTCCCTGGCTGGCTCCACCGGACTTGGAATCAGTCCGATTCATTGCAGCAGCTCTGAGTTCAGAGCAGAGGGAGCAGACAAGGCTCATTGCCTATTCCAGCCAGAAAGACTGCAACAACATTTGCCGTTTTCATTCTTTTTAAGTAAGGTTCCTTGAACAGATGGCCAGCAGTAGCCCCTCTGTCACCTCATCCCCAAACTGAGCCCCGCTGATAATTGAGCGCAAACTATGAGGGCTGCTTCAGGAAAACACTGCTAGAACTAAAGCGTCCTGATGTGGTTTTGTGCAAGGGTTTGCAAGGAGAATTGGGGTCCCTGCTGACCACCAAAGCCCGGTGGGCAGAGCACGGACCATTCCAACCCTGCAAAGTGCAGCAAGGGCTTTTTCTCCTCAGCCACTGATGGTTCCGGCCCAGAGATGGGCAAGGGATTCAGGCTGATCCTTGGAAAGAAGCACATTCCCGTGTCAAGCGCATCTCTGGATATGTTGGTGCAACTGCTTGCAATGTGGAATGCATGAGGCTCATATCCCTCCTTGCTTCACATTCTGTTCCAGTATATATCCTCGCAGCAAGCCACCGCTAGCTCGTCCTCCAGGACTGTGCTTCAACTTAGACATCAGCAATTTCCCCTGCCACACACCATCAGTGAAATTACCCACCCGATTTGAGGCCAGGGGAGTTAAGAGAGTGTTACACTCTGGGAAACTCTGCCAACAGCTTGGTTGCTTTTGCACCCCTCCAGGGTACAGATGTACCCAGCTGCTCCTTCCAACTTTGCACCAGGCTGGAGGAGCGACCACCAGCAACGGCACCACTTTCCAAGCAAGGCCCTGAGCATCCTCCACCAGCATCCAACCTTAGCCGCCTTCTCCTACCCCACACTGCTGGGCTCTGCCCGAAGCAGATGCAGGCAGATTTCCCTGTTGACCGTGAGGATTTTGCTTGCTAAGGTAGATCCACTGGGAATATCAGCATTTTAATTTTATTTATTTTTCTGCTAAAAACGGTGCATAGGTCTGTCCTATGCAGATAAACTCCCCGGTCAGTCACAACACAAATAACTCCCTGTCTTGCTTTCCAGCCAGGGGACAAGGATTCATAGATGCTGTCTTTCTATCCCTGACAGACACAAGAACACGGTTGGATGCCCTCCTGCAGTGCCAGGGCTTGCAATTTCTTTTTAAAAGCCTGTAATCATCCTCACTTCTGTGAGCTATTTAAGCATTTGCATTGTTTCACAGCATCTCGAGTGCCAGCCAGAAGCAGATCCCAGATTTGGGGGAGCCCAGCAGGATTGCTGGGGGGGCCATGCCAGCAGACACCCCCCGCCAAGCAGCAGAGGAGGGTTGTGCTCCTGCCAACAGGGGAGCCAGGTCCTGGGCATTGCTTTTTATCAGGAAAGAAAAATAGAGGGAAAAAAAAAACAACAAAAACAACTCAATTATGTCCACATGATATTTGAGCTGAACTTCAACCAATAAACACTGCAGGATAAAGAAATGCTGTGGAAAAAGAAGTTCTGTTGTGACACAGCCACAGCTGAGGCTCATTCATTTTTTAAAGATTGTTTTTGCTTTTCCCCTCCTGGTCAAAAATGAGATTTGGAGAAAAGAGAAAGCATCACCAGCATACACACATCTGTCCAAAAATCCACCCAAAGCGTAAGTGGAGGAGTTGACTTCCCCTACGGGTGCAGCCATCGGACACAGGGCACAGTGTGAACACAGAGATCTGGACCAGAGTTTCCCACTGCATCCCCTGTAGCAGCAACATGTATCTGTGGTATCCACAAACCCAAGAAGAAACATAACAGGCTCTCATGTGGTAGTTTAGTTCCCATTTGCCCCTTGCTATGAGAGGCAAATGTGTCCTCCCTCCAGCCATGTCTTCCCGCCCTGCCAACCCATGTCATTAGGCTGGCACAGCAGCTGGGGGCATGCAAGGCCAGGTCTTGTCTCACTCATGAGCACTTAGCAGAAGAGAGGGGATCCCATAACTGTTCAGCTCTCTTGCAGGGATGGAAAGGACCCACTGCTTTCCATTACCCACCCCTGCAGGAGTCCCAAGGTCAGAATCTGGTCCTTCTCACAAATCAGTCCTTGCCCTGAGGAACTGAAGACAGAGGCACCAGAAGGCAGGAGAATTCTGATTGCCAACATCTTTTCATGCTGTCGTGCCATCTGTGGGCTTCATCTCAGGAACTCCTGTCACATCCACTCCCGTTAGCATTTTGCAATGCTCTCTTGCCCTCCTAAGCATCTGCTGACCAAGTGCTCCTGGCCACCCCTGTTCCTCATCCTTCATCCAAGGCTTCATCACACCGCTACCCACTTTTGCTGTACTCTGCCCTGCAGCATCTCAACACACGAGCTGCAAACCAGGCAACCCAGCTTTCTAGCAAAGAGCTTCCAAGTGGGGATTGAGATGCTATTAATTTATCCTATGTTTGTTTTGAAAAAATGCCTGGGAAAGGTACACCATTTCCCTTTCCAGTTAGAGGCTTAACAGCCACAGGCTTTCTTTGTTCTCAGAAACATAAATCCGTATTTATTTTGCATGTACCAAATTAATACCCAAGGCATTGCATCCAACAGGCCAAAATCAGAGCTTCGTCTCTACCAGAACACTTCAGGAGAAAGAGGAGAGGGAAAACTGCTGGAGCTTTAATAGAAGAAACGTGTATTTATTTAGGACTGAGGCAGCTCACGGGGTATAAACTATTTTACTGGGAACGCCAACAGGATTCAATTAATCTTAAAATGTGTAGGAAGGACCTGGAGCATCCATTTCCAGCATGATCACCAAGAAGTAGCCAGACTTTAATTCCTACAAGGCTCTTCAGAGAGTTTGATTGTTGAGGCTGTTCTCAAATACAAAATACTGATCTACCTGCAGCACCGGCCATATTCTGTTCCCAGTTAAAACTTGTGCACCTCTGCTGAAGTCAATTTACGAGGCAAACATTTAATTTAGCAAGCAGGCTCACAATCCTAAATTTAAACATATGTCAAGCCAGCTAGTAGCTTTGTTTTAATTAACTCTCAAACTTTGTGGCTGTCATTTCTTTATATAAATGAGGATATTCTGCCAAGAGCAGACTCTAATCCTATGTGCATACCTACAAAACCTCCTGCTATTTCACAACCACTTCTCAAAGAGCTCTAGCAGAGGCAAGAGGATGTGCATGTTATTATAAGGGTCCATATGGCAGCACGTTGGCACTGCAGTATTAAATCAGAGATATTGTAGCTTTCCAGCCTAGATTCTCACAGTACCAGGTAATGTATATGTAGCTTTATTGTTGTACAATTTTAGTGGCTATGCATTATTCAACAGCGGCCAGAGTCTATGCTGGCAGAGGCGATTCAGTGATGATAAAGGGAATACGTTTTGCTCTAAAGGCACGAGCAAAGGGATTTCACAGGTCAGTATCTTCTCCACCCACTGAGGAACAATGAGAGCACTAACATTTCTAGTAAATAAATCAGCTGCTGACAAATTCTCATGGATAATTAAAATTAAATGACAAGCTGTCTTAACATGTAGTTAGACATAGGAACTGGAACCTGCTCTCTAAATTAAATGCTTTCCTTGATAATTTGGCTCTCGAAGCCAGCACTGAAATCTGCTGGAAGGTGCCATCTAGTGGGTTATGGAAGTTTATTTAAGTTTAAATTCACTTGCTGATGCGGGGCAAGAGTGGCAACAACTGCGAAAACTAGCATGTGTAATGCTTCTCATAGACGTTCTGTTGTTGTTTTTCTAGGAAATAAAAATTTCCCTGCGGGGGTTTACATTGGAAGAAACCTAATATTTATTTTGCCAGTTTCCCCAGCAGGAGACTGGATTGTCACAGCTTTGCTGCTGGCAGTAGCCGAGCTACATGGCTGTTCCCCTGGCAGGGCATCCTCTAATCACTAGGGATGTTCGCTCTTCTTTTAAGAAGTTAATCCACTCCTCATTTCTTTTTGGAAAAACTGTAACACTGTTTTCTCCTTCCTAAAAAAACTGATCCAAACCCCCAAAACAGCAAAAAACAAACACGACATCCCGTGCCTTTAAATAATCTAGTTTATGGTACAGTAGAAACCACTTAATCGGTACCCAAATGAATAGCATTCCTTGTTGATGGGACCCATCGCTGGGGAATGGACTGGGAACAATCCCGCCCGCGGGTAAGGCCAGAGGAGACCGATGGCATCTCCATCCACGGAGCCTTGTCCCCCCAGTTGCCGTGTGTCCGTGGGGCGAGCTGCAGCCCCTTGGGGAGCATCCACAGCCCTTCACGTTGCTCTGACCCCCACGCCAGTGCTCGACCCCGGGCCCCGTTTGACCCCGGGTGTCGATCCACTCTCGCCGCCGGTTCCCTGCCGTGCCAGCCCCTCCTAACGTGCTTTGCAAACCGCTCATGTTTTTAGGGAGAGCATGGACCAGCGCTGGGGCCTGGGCAGCCCCCACCGCAGAGGCCAGCGCTCAACGGCCGCGGGTGCCGCCGCCGGGCCGCTAATTGCCGAGCCGCTAATTGCCGAGACTCTCCTAAGCAATTAACCACCTGCGTTCTCCCACCGACGGCAGCTTCGGAGCCCGCTCCCTGCCCGCTCCCGCGGCGCCCACCCAGACGCCCGCCGGTGGCATGGTATCCTTCGAGAGCCGTTATTAGAGAGTCATTAAGGGAAAGTCATTAGCGGGGAGGGGAAGCGGAGGAGGGGGCGGGGCCGCCCCCCCGGCTGCGGTGGGCGTGGCCGCGAAGGCCCCGCCTCCCCCCTCGCGCGGAGCGGAGCGGAAGTGCCGGAGTTGCCGCCCGGCGCTGCCGCCGAGCGCGGGGGAAAGTTGGGCTCCCTCAGCGCGGCGGGGGCGGCCGGGCCGCGCTCCCTTCTTCGCTGCTTCACCGTCTCCTCCTCCCCGGCGGCGGCTCCGATGCGGCGGAAGCAGAAGCGGCTGCTGCAGGCGGTGGGGCTGGCGCTGGTCGCCCTCGTCTTCTTGCCCAACGTGGGGCTCTGGTCCCTTTACCGTGAGCGGCAGCTGGAGGGCGGCGGGGCGGCCGGCGGGGAAGGAGCCGCCGCCGCGGGGCTGCCGGGGGCAGCGGCCGGCGAAGCGCCGGTGAGTGGCGGCGGGGGGGGATGCGGGCACGGGATGTGGATGTTCCCCGTGTGCGTGCGGGGAGCGGGAGGTGCCGCCGTGGCGGGGCCGGAGGGGGTGTCCCCTGCTCCCGTGTCACAAGAGCGAAGCCTCGGCGGAGGCTGGGGCAGGGGCAGGGCGCGAGAAGCAGCAGCCACCCGGTTACAGAGGAAGGCTGGGGGTGGCCTTCTGTGCCCCTCTTCTCTGGCGTGTGTTGGGTGCAGGGGGAACGCGAGCACTTTCTTGGCAGTTTGGAGATGCAGGGGCTGGAGGGGCTGCTTGCCTCTTTTCTTCTTGGCTGAGCTTGGGAAGAGGATAAAGCGAGGCTTTTGCCCCTTGCTCCAAGGAGTGAGGAAGGGGAGCTTGTCCCATCCTTGCAAAGAAACTGACAGTAATTCTGTCTCTCAAGGGTGTGCGTTCTGTGCCATTTCTCTTTACCTGCCTTGGAAAGGTACAGGGAATAAACATCACCCACTACCTCTGGGTCCTTGTAGAGCCTAAGGCCAGGGCTGGCAGAAGGTACCAGGGAGAGCCTGAAGATTATGTCTGTGTGCTGATTGTCCTTTGGGAAAAGAGGAGTGGATAGCTTTCCTGAAGAGAGGCAGAGGATGCCTGCTGGATACGTGGCCCGATGGGGTTGCAGCACATGACCGCGCTCCTTTCTCATCCCACTGGTGTACTGGTAAATTTACAGACAAACCATCTGGTTAGTGTGTGAGACAGGAAGGTTAGATCACCTAAATTAGAAGCTCAGTTTAGCCGTGTTTACTTTTGTCTACATAATTGCTTTATCCCCTTCTGGGTTTGGCTTTGTACCATTAAGAATGGTTGGGACTTGAAAGCCTGAAATGTCAGCTGTTGGTTCAGCTGCCACTCTACAAGGCTCTGCTTGTTCAAAACCACTTAAAACTCTTAGTTGTCTAATTCTTTCCCTCCATGGAGACTTGCGGCTTTGAATGCACCATAAAGGTGGAGAAATGTACTGTGGTGATTTCTGCTCAGAGGGAGAGAAGGCTCTCAAAAAGAGGTATGGTCTGAGGCTGAGCTCTTCCTTCCCTGAGGAAATGTTTTCTTTTCCAAATTCAAGCATTTAGTGCAAGTCTAGGTGTAAACATGATCGCATCCTTGTAATGTCTCATGCTGGTAGGCAAAGAGGTCAGCTGTTATCTGCCATAACACATACATTTGTAGCAGATCCTTAACCTGCCCAGAAATCCTTTAATATACGCAGTGATCGTTACGTGCCTGGAGTTGTAACGTTACTGCCTTTTGCTTGTATTTTTGTGTTGGATACAGTGAATCTATTTTCCACAACTGATAAAAATCAAGCCCTGTAGTCCACTGCTCCACAGCTTCACATGGTAGGATGTTAGTTATGGTGGAATAAAGACCATGGTAAAATCACATGTCTTTCAGAGGTTATAAGGAGAAAGTTGGTGAATATCCTTAGGATGCTTAGAAGTTCCTTGCTGTAAGGAGCAGTTAATTTTGATTAAATCTATAAAGCATGGAAAAACAGTGACAAGCTGACTTTTAAATTTTGGTCTTCCAAAATTGTCCTTGTTCTGTGAGCTTTGGGTAGCTGTAAGCCAGGTAGTTCCTGCGGTGCAGTGCATTACTGCTAATTTTTGTGTGTGTTCAGTGTTCAGGTATCCTATATTGCCCATGTTGTACAAAATGTTGACTCTATTTTTCTTTGTATCTTTTTAAAGTATGGCAGGTGTCAGTAAATTGAGATCTGCTTTTGTTTCGATGGTGTGTTGAGCTGGGCAGGAAACCTCTGTGCAACTTGCAGGAGAATTTGCAATAAAACCTCTTTGCACTTGTGTAAATCAAAGTTACGCGGTTTTAGGCTGAAGGCTTCATTTTCCAGTCTAATTAACGTGGAGTTATGGGACACAGTGGATCTGGGAGTGAAGATATGCTTGTATCATATGCCTATTTTTTTTGAAGGATTGAGCACTGAAATGATAGCTCCTGTTACACTGAGCAAGGGAAAACATACCCTAAAGGACAACTGGCTGTCTCAGTAGAATTAATTTCAGATGAAGCAGAATACAAACCAAATGTTTTTGTGATGTGGGGGGGGTTTGGTTTTGTGTGTTTGGGGGGTGTTTTTTGTCTCATTTTGTTTGTGGGTTTTGTGTATGTGCTGTTGGTTTTTGTTTGTTTGTGTTTATTTGTTTGGTTGGTTTGTGGTTTACTGTTGTCATTGAGTTACTTGCCAGCTGATTGCAGAGAGTTTTTTGGGCATCCTCACATTCAGTGGTTCCAGCCTCTCTTCCTTGGTCCTGACAAGCATTCATGAATTTTGTACTTAATAATCAACTTCCAGCTTGTAAATGAACGTGCTGTTTGTCTGCTTGTTCACAAAGCCATTTGGAAGAGATAACCTCTTAATACCAAAACTCTGGATGATAGGAGGCTATATCATACAAAATTATGTTCATAGTAGTCAGAAAATATTTTCTTCTGTTTCTGGCTTTAATTTGCCTTTTTGTGCAGGCTAATCTTTGAATTGGGGACATTTTGAATGTGCTGCAGAATTGAGCTTTTCAATGAAACCTCTGTCCAGGCTCATTCTTTCTTTTTCAATGATGCCTGCTGTTTCAATCAGTAATTTTATCTTTCAGAGTAACAGCAAAAAAAGGGGAAAAGGGTTTTAAGAAACAGCTGAATTAAAGCTATAAAGCAATTCCTAGAATAGAGAGTTGTGATGCTAAAATTTTGAAGTTTAAAACCTGCCAGGAGTTTGTTTCGTTGTCTATCTTGTGCTGTGCGTTACCTTTGAAATGGCAATACATCAGTGTAGACGATTTTGCCTTGTTTAATCTTTCTAGTGCCTGAAACAAATGTGTCAGAAAATTAAGCAATCAGAAGCCGTATAAATATATTCCAGGAAAGATTATGCTAAATGATTTTTGCAGAAATGCTTAGGCAGCTAATTGCTTCTGTATTTACACGTTCAGGGGAAACATTACGCTAGCAGGAAATGTATTGCTTTAATAAGGTGGATTTGGTCTGTGTTCTTTCCTTCTGCCTTCGGGTTTGTTCTTTTGCAGCTCCATTGGGTGCTTCTTGCTCTGCAGAGGAGGGACTGGCCTAAAGTCATCGAGGTCTTGGCCTCAAGGTCGTGCTGCGGATCTCTTTAGAAAAGCTGATGCACTGAGTTACTCCTCACTACAGCTGCACGCTCACAATTGTCCTTCATCTGCGTGTGTAGCTGCTCAGCAGATGGTATCAACTGGGAAGTCCCCTTTTCATGCTGTGGGTAGCAGGTTTGGCTGGTGTCGTGGCTTTAAATGGGGATGATGGTGTCAAGGTACTGAAGTGCTTCTGCTGGTAGCAAAAGTATTGGCTTAGAAGCTTCTTATACTTCATGATTGTACTTTTTTTGCTCACCAGCATGCTTGTTTTCTGGATGCTCATGTAATGCACATTGACATATGCATAGTTTAATCTTTTTCTAACAAGTATTCAATAGGTAAAACCATATGATCTGTAGGTGTGGAAGTAGGAAAAAGCAGGAGAAATGTGGCTATTCCTGTTGTCTCTTGAATCTCTGCTGTCTGCCTCGGGGGCTGCTGGGCATCCTCAGCCCAAATGTTTAATTGATGTGTAGTTCTGCAGTACGTAAAACACAGATGAGTTAATTTGTGGGCTGGTGGTTTATGCTCGGACTAATGCAAGGATTTCTGTGACTTGTAATGCTCTGCAGAGATACCGCTCTGGAGATCCACTCTCTGCTTGATACCTGGTGGTGTGGGAATGTGGTGCTTGAACTTGGAGACATACTGAGCTTGAACATGTCTATCTTTGGACTGCTGGCTAGAGGCATTGTAGCAAATTAGCTGTCTTTCATTGCTTGTGTTTCTATCTGATATGATGCATGCTTTATGGAGTCACCCTGTAGCTTGTTGTAGTAGTAATTTGTGCTCTATAAATTCACTTGCAAGCATGATGGAAGCATATAAATCACATAGGTGATGGTGTGGTGCCCTCTGCTGCCAGCTGGCTGGAGTGAAGGGGGGGTACCTGCTGGTAGGTTGAGAATGAGAAACCAGCTGCAAACTTGTGATTAAAAAATAGTTTGCGAGAATGGTCCTGTTGGAAAGTTTGGGCTTGTAAATGTTGCCTTTAGTGCAATTAAACTTGAAGTTTCCAGCCCATGTTGCTGAAAATGTAGCCCTAATGGTGAGCTTGAGTGGGCAGCGATCCTGTGCTGCCTTCCAGACCACTGCTCGTGTCCTCCTCAGCAGAGGAAGATGATCAGCTTTGCCATTCTGACCCGGGGGCAGCTATGAAGCTGTCAAGGATTGTCAGCTTCATGTTGCAGCTGGTGAAAGTTAAGAAGGAAGAGGATGGTTTAGCAGCCTCTGTGCTGCCAAGGCTGGGGAGGGTGGAGAGGGGCTTGGGAAAAGTCAGAGGAAAACCTTTCTGCTCTCTGCCAGCTAGAGGTGAATGGAACAGCTGACTCACTGTCCTTCCTAGGCCTGTTTCTTCAGCAATTAGGCTGGTTGTGCCCTAGACCTTGTGGCTGCTGTTGAACTCTGGAACCTGTCTCCTCGCAGGCCTCTTGGAGACATCTGTGCAGGCAGTTGTACTCGCTAGTCACTCATCAGCTGGTAGAAAAGAAAACTTTGAAAACCTTATTTTGGTAAGCGTAGTGTAAACCAATTGGCATCTAAGGACTGACGTGCAAGTGCTAGAGCTGAACAAGCCTGTTTTAGTGTGAGAGTGACTGATTTCCAGTCTAGGCTACTCAAGTCTGTCACTTCAGTGCGCTTGTGAAACAAGGTTTTCCTCGACTAGGTAAGTGTGGACCACACTTCTGATCAGCCAAGTGAGCTGAAGTGAACATGAAGTGACTGAACCATCTCACAGCTCTGAAATGCGAAGTAAAATTTGGAAGAAGTGTTTCTTAAGGAACTGGGGTTTTCAGAGGTCTTCACTGAAGGCCTCATTATTCCCTCTGGTGATCTTCACTGCAACGGCAACACAGAGCTGAATGAACAAATGGGCTGTGTTCTAGGTCTCCTATGCTGTGTGAAAATAAAAGGTTTATTATATTTACTGTTCTTTAGGGGGGTATCTCTGTTATCAGATAAGTGATTCTGTGTTTCACCATTCCAACATACTGTGTGCAGCTCTTAGCTGCAATGGTACCTTTCTTCACGGAAGGAAGATTTCAGTGGGAAAACTTTTTGGCTCCCGCCATTTAGGCTACTTTTTAGGTCACCAGTGAAAACTATAATCATACTGTGATCTCCAGAGCTGTGTGTGTTTTTTCCGGTATGAATATGGATCAAATTCTGACAGGCAGTGAGATTTAAGAGCAACTGTATTTATTCATTTCATGGTGGATAACTGCCATGCATCTGAGTGAACTGAGAAACTAATGGACACCAGTGAGGAGTGTTGGTAAAACTGGGCAGAACAATGCTATCTACCAGACTTTGTTATATTGTATCATTTTCTCTCCCTGTTTAAATAGTTACAGGCATCGCTATAAAAAGATAAAGAACTGCAGTTAACCTTCCAGTCACTTTTGTATTTGCTTCCCTGTGGAGTCAACTGTAACCTTGCTTATGTTAGATAAGAACAGACCTTATCTAACTGAAACTTTGAGGAAATGGTTAATCCAGGTGTAAGAGCAGACTGTACTCTGCTCCTGGTCCTTTGCCACCTTTCCCTACACCAGGTATCGCAGGCAGGGAACCATCAGCTTCCTTCTGGAAAGTGAAGAGCTGATGGGGTGTGTTAGGAGTTTGTAGGAGGTATTTCACTGTGTGCTTGAAATATCACTAGGAAAAAAGAATTTTCAGCCTACTGGCTCAGTATCATGTTGGCTTTAGCAGAGGTGTGGTTGGCAGGCTTTGATGGAGTGCCCCGTGCTGAGTTCCATGGCACTTCAGGATGCTGTAAATGCCATGTAAACAAAGCTGCTGGGGTATTTACCCTTGGAGGATACTCCTCCTCTCCGGTGTCCATCATGCTTCCTCTTTGCCATCCTGTTAACTCCATGGAGTAACCTCTTGAGTTCTGCTGCTTTAAATTGTTTGATAGTAGCGTGAATAGCGCACGATGCTGTGTGGACACAGGGAGAGGGGTGGCTTCAGTGACTTTGTGCATGTGAAATCTTTTAATAGTAAGAGATACTCCCAGGTTCAGTGACCTGAGCGTATGTGTAGTTTTTCTTCTGGATCACCTTTACTAGAAAACTGGAAACGGATGTTTCCATGACTGAATGGATTAAGAACTGATGGGACATTGTGATGGCAAGCAGACATTGATTATTTAAATAATCATTCATTTAAATATTATTTAAATATTACTTCAATCAGACTGAGGTAGATTGAGTTAAGGCTGAGTAGTTGCTTTTTTAACTTCTTATCTGTCTATTCCTCTTCTGGAATCAAATTTGGAGCAATCTTTTTGCCCTGCAGTTGCACTTTGTCTTATCCTGAGCTCATGTCCCCAGACAGAAAGTTCCAGTCAGTCCTGGTGCGGTTTGGCCATCCATGTGTTCTTCCTAGATAGAGCTTGGCCTGGTGTTCCTCTGTGTCCGGAGAGGAGTACAAAAGACACTCTGACTTGACCTCAGGCCCCAGGTGGTTTGCAAAACTGATAGCTGTTGGGGATTTTTAGCAGTTAACAGAGTGTGTGAATCTGTTTGTTTGATTTCACAGACTCCTGAACAGATCCTGACGCTCCAGTCACTTCCAGCATAACAGCATGATGCTTTATTTCCAAATCCAGGGTTAATAGCCTCACCTTTCTGATTTAAAATTTTTACGTTCTACATTTTGACTGCCTTCCCTCTTGTTTGCGATGAATAGGCTTTCAAATTCCCTGTTATCTCTTTAAAAGTCTACTTGTGGTTTTAGCTTCACATCTGGCATGCTGCTTATGACTTCTTACAACCCAGGGAGCGAGGAAGTGTTGCTGGTCTTGCTTTATTCGACATGAAGCACAACCTCTCAGTGGTAATGGTATCTTTTCTATCAGTGTAACCGACACTTGTGGTCCTTCCTGCATTTTGTGTTACCCTGGCTAGATGATGGGTAGCTAACAAGGATGGAAGTGTTTATCTACACAGCTTTGTTAAGGATATAAGCAGTACTGGATATCAAATTATGGCTGACTTGTCAGACTGGGCCTCTTTTGTTAGATTTAAAGGGTCTGGCAAAGGACTGGAGAAAACTACAGATAAGTAAATCAATATGTAGCACAGTAAGTTACCAGTCAGCCCCTCCTGTTCAAATGCCTGGGTAGAAGAGTTACTTTTACTGTGTCTAAGATATCCTGGCAGCTCAGCATCTAAAGTCCTGTGCACCCCCTAAAATATGAGAAATATGTCACTTGGCATGTCTCCTTATTGTTCATAAACGTGGTAGAGCTTTAAATCACAGCTTCAAAGAAAGGAGGGCTACCATTTCTTGGTCCTTAAGTTTGCTTTTCTTTCTAAATAACTACCTCTCTTCTCTGCCCTTTTGCAGTTCCTCCATTTTCTCTAATCTTAGCTCCAGGGTTAGAAGAGAACTCTCTAGAGCATGTATCTATAATTAAGGCTTTTTAACCACAGTTACGGTGGAGTACAAGCAGTGTTCCAGTGGTGCTGTTACCCAGGGAGAAACTTGCTTCAGTGTAAAAGCCGGTGCTGTTGTTATAACAGAACTCTCTGCTATTGCGGTCATGGAGTTACCTCTGATACTTTGTGCCTTCCCGCTCTGATAAGTTATCTTTCTAGGGCTGGTGACCATCAGTGGCACATCTTCTGTAGCTCACAAGAATAACAATATTTATTCTGCCTGGCATTTTCCTGGAAACACAGCCTGCCAGCTATGGTGAGTAGTGTCACTCATGAGTGTCATTAGAAAGCTCGAGGAAATGTCATCCAGCTCGTTTCAAAGGTCTGACTTCTTTGGGTGTTTCTGCAGCTCTCTCCAAGCATCTGAACTAAAACACAGCTTTCACTGACTGTCCTGATGGTTGGTGACGTTCAGCAGACTTTCTTCTTTAGAAGGTCATTATATAAACACATGAACGTGTTGCCACTGATGTGAGTCAGGGATGAAATTCCTCACTTAGCCTCTGTGCTCTTGGAGGTCTTACAACTACAGTAGACAAGAGCAGACTTAGAGGCAAGGACTGAACAGCAGCCGATGGCTTAAATTTGCACCCTACAAAACTGGGTTTCTGTTACTACATCCTTTGCTTTTCGGTATTACTGAGTTAAACTGTAATGATAAGCAGTTTAAACATATTAAGGGTTTAAAATGGAAACCCTATTTTAGGCAAGTCGGTGTAACTCTTGTGGGTATTATGATTCTTTCCTTGGCCAGAAATAGAAAGCAAAGGAAGGAGGGTGGAGTTAGTGAAGGTTTGACTATGTAGCACTGCAAACCTGGTAGAGAAATTCGCTCTTAATGTTTATTTGGTGGCTGCGTTTAGCAGTCTTAACTCCTTATTAATTTTTCAGCTGTAATACTTTTTTTCTTCCCAATTAGCACAAGTAGCAGAAAACAACTTCTAAAATCTGTCTTTCAAAACAGGGAATGCTGCCATCCTTCCCTGTTATGCTGAGCATTGCCCCTACAGCAAGGTAACTAATTTTGGTTCAAAGTGTCTCCCCTCAACACTAATATGTACTTCTCACATGTATGTTGTGTAGCTGATGTAGCAGTGACCTGACACGTTTCCCTGATGTAGCTTTCAATAATTCCAGGTGGTTGTGGTTTGTACGGTGACTGCTGAAGCCAAACTTCCAAAAGACATTGCAGAGTATTTTAATGCACAGAAACTGCAGCTGTTTGTTGCAATAATGACCAGCCAAAGGGTTAAATGTCAAACAAATGTTGAAAGGTGGTTTTCCAGGTGCAAATGTTTGAACATGTGTCTTAAATTCGGATGTCTGTAAATGAGCTCTGTGTTCCTGCTGTAGAGCTACTTGGTCATAAAAATAAAGGATTTGCAGAATAACAGTAAATCAGTCTGTCTCCTGCAAGAACTTTCTGCATGAATGAAATCTACCTTCTTGGTTAACCACTCTTCCTTTCCAAAAACCTGATTAGAGTGGTGTTTTGTCTTTGTTAGTCTAAGTCTTGTGGTGTTTTAGGCATTTATCAGATCTTATCTGGAAACAGTGTCAGCTGTCCCTCCTACATGTAGAACTGCTTTGCTTCTGGCCTCTTGAACAACTGTTTTGACAAGATTAAGTTGTTATGAAAAGTTCTGCTCTGCTTGATCTCTAGAGCCTGAAATTATTTGCTTGCAGTTACATGTGCAAGCTAAGGTGACTTTTCAAAGGACAGTTCATCCTCTTCTCCATCTTTGCTTATGATTATTTGGAAGATCTAACATTTAAAACCTCGAGTAGCTGGTCTTCCTTTTTTTCAGTAGAAGATTGCATAGGCTTGTCTTTGTATAAATGACCTTTACTTGTGTTCACATTCATTTGGGAGGCTACTTTTACCTGGTTCATGACATTAGCAACAAAACAGTTTTTCTCCATGATGGAAAAGAGGTAGTTTTTTCTTGAGCTTACCTAACATTTCTCAGTCTTCAGATGAAGCCCAAACAAGAAATTGTCACAGGGATTTGGAAATATGAGCTGTTGTTTAATAAATAAAAAAGGTGAAACAGACTTTGAGTGTTTTTAATGTTTAGACCAAAGTTTTCCAACACATTTTAGAGTATGATGTTCCTTTGAAAAAGTAAAGTCTTAGTGACTTTGACCTAGGGTACGATACAAAAATAACCACATAACCAGGTCTGGCATCCCACAAGCTTTTTTTGGTTTTCTCTTTTTATATATTATTATTTTTAAAAGAGTGAGCAACTCCTTCACTTCTGCTCAGACTGGCTTTAATCTTAACTCTGCTTCCTTGAGAGTGGTTCTCTTGGAGACTCTGCTTTCAGCTCAGAGAACCAAAAGCAAAGTACATTCCTTCACTAAAGAAAATCAGAACCCCAAAAGCTAGATAAACACAGGCATAACTGTGTTGTAAGGGCTTCAGTTCAGCGAGTAAGTTATTTTCTCTAACATTACAGAGGGTCACTTAAATTTAGCCCCGCTGTCGGTTCATGTTAGCCACTACATAACAGGATTATTCTGGATCTCAAAAAGAAGTGAACCCTGTGATTATCTTCTGTCTTCTCATTTATCTCCCAGGTGGCCTGTTGCCAGGGTTTTGTGTATGATAGCCACGTAATAAAGTATAACCAATTCTTTCCACTCCTGCATATGTTAGTTTTGCTGATCCACCCAGTTCACTCTGCACTGGCACTTCTCTTCGATTCTCAGGCTGCAGTTTACTGTGTTGGAATTAGCTAAAACCCCTATGGATGTTTTAATGTTGTGTGCTGCCTTTTTTATTTGTGTCCATTTTGGAATCTGATTCAAGGTACTAATTTAGCCTGGGGAAAGAAAACAATTCTCCCTTTGGAAAACTGGCATCTGTTCCCAGTGGCAAAGAAGTTATATTGCTACAATTAAAGTGTTTGGAATGAGACTTCTCAAAATTATTTTGTCTGCTTCTGAGGGCACAGAAATAAGCTGCAAAACCACCTGCAAAGTATTGAAAGACCTGGGATTTTGTTATAGAAACGTGCAGAAAGGTGTTTGGATATATGTATGGAAGCCAGAGGACTATCCAAGTCATCGTGGTTGCCGTTCCCCTGCTATTGCTGCCGACCTTTCAGAAATGTGGTTCTTTCCCCATTCTGCCCCAGATTGTTTCTGATCTTCAGCTGCAGGTTATGTGCTCCGCAAATGGGAACGTGGAAGATCGGAAAAGTCTTATCTGCAATGTGCAAAGGTCCTACTTGTGTTGGCCTTGATTTTTTTATTGCTTAGTATCCGTGTGTAAAATACAATAGGTTTTCTTTCACCGTAGTTGCATATTTTCCGCAAACAGGAACTTGAGCCAGCTGGTTACAGAGAGAGAGTCATTGGCAAAGCAATTACAAACTAACAAGTGTCAATTCCCAGGCTGTGCCAAGACTCTTTTCCTCATATTTTGGCCAAAGCTGTAGTCAGCATAAAGTTATACTGGTTACCATGGGTGAAAGGCCCAGGCTCTGGAAACAAGTGATGTCTTGTGACTTCCTTAGTGCTGATATTTTTATAGTAGAAATGCATCTGAGAAGCTGTGGATTGATGCACATGAGCAGGGAGCGCTGGTGTGGCCAATCGATCAGCTGGGAATTGTCAGTCGTGTAAAAGAAATCGCATATTGGCTTAACCTGAAAATGTTAAATGAAATATAAAACCTACAGATTTTCTCTGCGGATATTTGAAAACAATAACAAGTCATCTGAAAACTTGTTTTTTTTTTTTAATTATTTCTAGAGGGTATGAATTTTCAAGCCTAATGCGGTACAGTCTATTTTTATAGTCCTTGAAAACAAAACCTGACAGAGCATATTTGCCAACACTTCCATTGCTCTGGTGACAGCGCTTCTTTTTAAAGTGTGCCAGAGGAAACGCTCTATGCTGGAGCATATGGCAGTGATTAGTGGGACCAGTGCTGCAGGATGAAGTGGGAGAAATATGGTTGTGCATAGAAAAAGCTGAATGGACAGAACATGAGAAATGTAGTGGTTTATGGGTTGGTTTTACAGTAGGAATGGAAAAGAGTTATTTTTAGGGTTGCCTGTAACTGAGATCACAGTATCACAGTATCACAGTATGTTTAGGATTGGAAGGGACCTCAAAAGATCATCTAGTCCAATCCCCCTGCTGGAGCAGGAACGCCCAGGTGAGGTCGCACAGGAACATGTCCAGGCGGGTCTTGAAAGTCTCCAGAGAAGGAGACTCCACAACCTCCCTGGGCAGCCTGTTCAGTGCTGTCACCCTCACTGAGAAGAAGTTTTTTCTCAAATTTAAGCGGAACCTCTTGTGCTCCAGCTTGATCCCATTACCCCTTGTCCTATCATTGTTGGCCACCGAGAAGAGCCTGGCTCCATCTTCATGGCACTCACCCTTTATATATTTATAAACATTAATGAGGTCCCCCCTTAGTCTTCTCTTCTCCAAACTAAAGAGACCCAGCTCCCTCAGCCTTTCTTCATAAGGGAGGTGCTCCACTCCCTTAATCATCTTCTTTGCCCTACGCTGGACCCTCTCCAGCAGTTCCCTGTCCTTCTTGAACTGAGGGGCCCAGAACTGGACACAATATTCCAGATGTGGTCTCACCAGGGCAGAGTAGAGGGGAAGGAGGACCTCTCTGGATCTACTAGCCACCTCCCTTCTAATACACCCCAGGATGCCATTGGCCTTCCTGGCCACAAGGGCACAGATGCTGTCTTCCACATCAGTGGAGGTTTAACTGAGAGGACAACTGGTGCCTTTCTATGTATATTTCCCTTAATTTCTTCTGTTTGCCCTTTGTATCTATCTCTGTTTATATAATTCAGATATTTGCACGGTCTGTTTGTGCCAGAGTGGACTGAAAGCCCTAGGAAGTGAGAGGCTTTGGTACCCAACTCTTTCTGTGGATTTAGGCCTAAGTGGCTTTAAGGGTGGAGGGTGATCCTCAGAAACCAGCCGATCCTCTCCACATCTGACACCCTCGGTCCAGGGCTCTGGTCAGTCAAACCCCTGGGGTGCGTGTGCTCATGTTTTGCTTCTAGTATCTCTTGCCACCTCCTTTTCCTCCTTGCTGCCCAGCTGCTGTCCTGAGCATTGACAATCTCTTGTCAAGGATGCAACTCAGGGACCTGAGTTCTGCACAGGCCGTGTGGGACTCCAGGTACTTCAATTTGAAAGGTTGGGGTGGAGAAGAGGGGAGGATGGTGTCCTACTGCCCTTCCACAAGGACCGTTGATGTCTTTTACTCAAGGGTTGCAGTGCAGTAGCTACATCACTCAGTTGAGTTGGCCTCCCTGCTTTGGCCACGCTAAATAACACCTTGTTCCCTGTTTTAAAGGAGCAGCTCAGGCATCAAAGCATGCAGACAGGTATGAGTCATTCTTATGGTGGCCACCTTGTATGTAAGGACCGTGTAGCCAAGACCTGGAGAAATCAGAGGTCAAAATCCTGCCTTACCCAGTTGTTTTGAATTTGATCCTGAATGTGCCTACAGAACCTTGCTCAAGGACACAGACCCCACTGTGGGAATAGCAAAGCTGGAAGTTGAGCTGCGAGATGCACATCACTGTGATGTCAACGTTTCTTGTAGATTTAGCCCTCGACATCATAGGTAGTCATCATTTAAGTGCTGTAAAAGGTGTTCTCCTGCCTTACCCTGTGCTTCATATTTCATCAATTATGTTGGAGTCTGCCAATTTTTTTTTTATTCAATACAGGCAGGAGCAAAATGAAAATGCCCTGCTCCATTTATCACATTTGATGTCTGTATTTGCCGGTGTTTTTTTATGAAAACTGCTTGTTTTCCCCTCTGAAATCTTCTTGTCAGAGCAGCTCAATACATCTTGGACTAAGGAAAGTCACAAGATGTTAGAGAATCCCTGAAAATTGGAGGAATGTATCAGACTGCTGCATACCATCACCCTCCTAGTATCAAAATTGCACTGCTATTTTTTGTGGAGTGACATTTAGATATTAATATTTAAAGAAATAATGTAAGAGGCCAAGTTATTTCCAATTAAATCCAAGTTATGAAATTATTGTCTTGAGCTCACTACAGCTGTGACTTGCCTGTTTTATGCTTATTTTTTGTGTGTAGCATTTTTCCGCACGTTTAAGAGTTTTTAAAGCTATTTTAGGTCTGTTTTTTGCTATCTTTTAAAGTTCTTGCTTTTGCTTAACTCTGGAGATAATTAAGAAGCCAGAATTAAATTCTTTGTGCCCTTTAGGAGAAAGGGATGGCTTCATGAGGATTGATTTGTTTGTATTTCTATGGCATGGAGGAATCCTAGTCAGAAATCTGCAAGGAGAATGGGACAGCTGGATTTTCACTGATGACTGAATCCGGTGTTTGAAATTTTGGGGCATTTTTAGTCTTTTGTCTCTCTAAGTTTTGTAATTGCTTTGCACTCGAGTCTGCTGGCTCAGGCACGAGCCTTCTGGATCCAGCTGCTTCTTCCTTAGCTTGTCAGAGTTGCGAAAGGATCTGACTTTGAAACCTTGATTATTTTAAATCTCTTTTTAATTCCTTACAGCTCTTAAAGGTCTAAACATTTAACTCTCTGTGTAACAGTGAATTTTCTGCAAAAGATCTTAATCTTAAGAAATAACTAATACTTGAAAAAGCAGGGAGGGAGAGGCAGCAGTTCCAAAGGTATCCCCTGGTTTCTTGAAGATCCTCAAGTTTATTCTGTGGTTCAGAGCAATCTTGGCTTTGTCTTACGTTATGTAAATTTCCTCCATACTAGTCTGCAGAATGGCTTGGACAACCTACAGTGAGTATGGAAGAGATTACTGGGATTTGCAGCCAAAATGGTGGAAGCATTAAACAACGCTCTTTAGCAAAAGAAGTGTGGAATAGCTTTCCAAAGGGATCTATTGTAGCTCAACCAGTAGCCACAAATGCTGGCTTATGTCCCCAGAATGCTGGATGTTTGAGAAATGGCAGAGTTTGCAGCAGGAGTTAGTCAAGATTTAGTTTGGGTATGTCCCTACCCCCGAATGCTGTGCCATCGCTTCAGTCAATCCTGCAGTATTACAGGTTTTAGCTTCTTTGCTGTTGGCTTCTGCTTATCAGCACTGCCCGTGCTGAGAGGTGACATGGAGAGAACACAAGGAAAGCTGCTGAGCTGGTTATCCTCCGACCGCTGCACACAAGATCTTCTTAATTCATACATTCAGGGGTGAAAGTGTGGGCAGGGAAGGTTGCGTTATTCTTTGAATAGTCAAACTGTTAGTTTTCCTCCTACACCCTTCACGTATAGCTGTGTGCACAGTCTGAAATGGGATGCCACCTTAGTGATTCTTGCTCTTCATGGTGGTTTATGTTCAAGCCCAACATCAACAGTAAGAGAACTGATGTAGTTCTTGTTGGTTGCACCTTCCTTGACACAGGAACTGTGCCCTGTTCCACCTGCATAGGCTGATGTGGGAATGAGACTGAATGTGCTTCTCTGGAGCAGTGGACTTGAAGAGAAGGGGAAGCAAATGTCCATCTCTTTGTCTTGTCCTCAGACAACATTCTATCCCAAACCCAGCTGGCAGAATGGGCTGCACTAGGCAAAACACTTGGCACTAACTCTGGCAAGGCTGGTGGTTTTGTAGCACTAGACAGCTGGCATCCCAGCTGTGGTGTGACAGCCGACACAGTGCTTGACATAACTATTAATCTATGATAATGAGATTGCCTGAATGGCCTTTATTTTTCATTGTGGTGTCAGCTGGGTGGATGCTTCAAGTCTGTGGGACTGAATATGAGCTGCTGAGGCACCCACCCAGCTCCAGGCTGGGAAGCGTGTTCTGGTGCAGCAGGTCGATGTGCGGCTTACACCAAAGCAACGGGCTTGGAGCTGATGGGACTGTGTGTCCTCTTTGTGTGTAAGAATAGTCCTGCTTTTCCTAGTGGTCTGCAGCTTGAGATTGAAAGGAAGTGTCTATTGTGTAAACACTCTTGTGTATATACAACAAAGTGTAAATGTTAAGGTTTTTTGGTATCTTGCAGTGTAATGTACCATCTAGAAACAGAGTGACATTGGTTGGATGGACAGCTTTCAGAGAAAAAGGTGTCTCTGCTGCAAATTTACTGATACATTTTTGAGTTTCTGTTGCTAGAAGGAAACCCGCTGTACTTCGGACAGGTTATACTTGAAAGAAGTTAAAAACCAGCACCCCAGCAGGGTATAATTGCCTCAAAGTAATCTCTTGGGAACTGTGCATACTTGATGGACATTTCAAGGCATAAGCCTTCTGTAAGAGTAAAGGAGAGTTCACTGGTATCCAGACAAAGACCCTTTAGCCACCTGGACTTGACTTAGATGTTGTGTGCTGCTTGCTTGTGGATGAGAAGCTGCTGTCTGAGCTGTGGATACAAGGTGCTATGCAACATATTTTAGTAGCATTTAAGCTCCCTTGACCTAATTCTCTTGCTTTTTTACTGGAGCATGGATTAGCAGTGGCTTGCTAGTGTAAAAGTAAGCAGCAATTAATTCTTCTAAGTCAAGTCCTGTATGACTGTAACTCGGGTAATGCCATCTTTCTGGAAAAAATGGGGCAAACTCCTTGAATGAATATAATAAAGGATAGGCGGGGGGCTGATCCTGGTGCCAAATATTGACATGACAGGCAAACTGCGTGTTAAAACTTGGATGGTGTTTGCTGGTTCCTACTGCTGCTTTCCTTCCCTCAGTCAGGCCTGATCTCAGCCCTTGGCCACGTCAGCTTCCTTGGAGGCCTTAACACATTCCACAGGATTCCAGATTGTTCGGAAAGTACTTTCTAAATGCTGTCTTAATTAAAGATTTCTTTAAGTCAGAATTAAGTTATTAAAATGTTCCAGGCATTTTCTAGAAGTCTTTGAAAGCTGACTGTACATTCCTTTCAAAGTTGATTCTACTGCCTGTTATGGATTACAAAGTAAGATTGTGCTGCTTGTGGGTTACCGATAAGTTCAAGTAAGCATATGATGATTTTTTTTTCTTGCAGCAGTTTGGCTTTTTGTGAACTGACACTGCCATTGAATCGCTCTTTAGGATTTAGCAATTGTGTAGTTGCGGTCCTTTAGCAGTGATGCAGAAAATGTCCAGTGTTCTTCTTGCGAGGGCATTTCCAAAATCCCTGCGGGTGTCAGACTAGATAGTGCTGTGTAAGACAATAGACTAACAGCCATCTAAAACGCTTTCGTTTTGTTTTGCAGAACCTGTGGCTGCTTCTAAAACACTTGGTAATGATATGTGATAGGGTTTGTACTTCACAGAAAAATTGCACTGTGTGGAGTTGTTGGAAGGTCACACAGCTGTGGTGCTGCAAGTATTTAATATGATGTTTAGGTGACTTGAAGATAACGAGTGCTTAGGGAGATGTGCCTTTAAAGACAAACTGCACTGTCCTGGGTCTGTCCCTACCAAGATCTGTGAGATTCTCTGCCATCAAAATAGTGATTAGAGCCTCAAGCCTAAACTGTGTGGTACCAACATGCATTGAATGCTTCTGTTGGACTGTGCTGGTGGTTTGCAGTTTTAATTAAAGGTTTAGGATTTTAAAGGCACACTTTAACTAGATGTATTCTGTGTATTTAACAGAAAAGGCTGTGTTGGAGGGAAGTGAATTTCTGTAACAGTAAAGCAGTTAGCTTAAAAGATGTGTTTGTAAGAGAGCCTCGGGGCTGCTATCTTGCCAAATCCAAGCTCTGCAGAGATGATGTTCTTCCTTGCATTTTACAGGTAGTTTGGAGCAGCTAGTGGCTTCAGAAGAGTTGCCACCTTTTTGTGGCGCGTGTATGTAATTTCTGCAGAAGACGATATTCAGTCTCCCCTTATTCAACCAGCGTTAGGAAAACTCGGCTGCTGGTTTGAAGGTGAAGCCGGTGCGGAGGTGTATTTCTGAGCTTGTAGCTGGCCTTTGACATTTTGCTGCTCAGTTCTATAAAGTTGCAAAATGTTTAAAATAATAAAATCACAAGATTGTCAGTTCGTGTTGCTTCTGCTGGCACCCATGATCAGCTGTGAAACTGCTTATCAAGTTGATGTTCAGATTCTGACTGGAAATTGTAAAAGCATGTCAGACTAGAACTGAGTGCCGAAACAAATGTGTGGTTATAGGCTTGCTATTGTCATGTACGTCATCCCAAGACTTTTTTTTACAAAAAGTGAAATGTTAATTCATTTCTATTTGCTTTGAAATCTTCTGATGTATCAAAAGCCATGTAATTTTCTGTTTTTATTAAAGGTTCTGCCGTGGGAATGGATGACTCTGCCTCCACATTTGCTGTGCAATTACTGTTAAGTAAGAGGAAAGCCTGCTAAGCGGTCAATCAGCAAAAGCATTACTGGGAAACTACGTGGCTATTGAGCACTTAAAAGCTGAAGATGAATTTTGAAGTGTCTTTTGTATTCTGCAAGAAGGATGGGAGGCAGTTTATATGAACTTTGCGCTCTGATCAAAGACTAAGCAGCAAAGGCAATAAGTGAGAGCACTAATCTGTGGGGCTGAGAAAAAACATTTTCTTCCTAAGAGAGATAAACAGCCCCATCATACTTTGTTCCCTTAAGTTTCTCAGGAGATGTGAACCCAAAATATGTTGCGCTCAGCCTCTTCTATCACTGTACTAGATAATTTCTTTGTAAAGCATCTTACCCAGAGAGGTCAGTTTTCTAGCACAAGCCTTGCTCCTCTGTCCCTCTTCTGTCCTTGAAAGCACTTTGCAGATCTGCCCTGTTTGCGAGTGGTCCTTCCTCTGGAGCAGCATGGGTAAAAAGTGATTGAGAGCTGCTTGCATTAAAAGGAGACAGCAATAACATAGTTGTGCGACAGCTGCTTCTGTCTGACCCACAAAACAACAAATATTGGGAAGGTGTGGCTGGGCAAGGTTCACGTAGTTTTTGAACTGCTTCACTGCAATCTGCAGCGCAGGTTCTGTGTTTATTCCGGAGGTTTCCACGTGCAGTAAATCGCTCTCCCTCTGGTGGATCTGGCCGGTGTGCCGACCTCAGGGTGTTGGGGCTCTTTGCCACCAGACCATGAGGTTGTGCCGAACATTTGCTATTTGCTTGGAGCTGGACACGCTTGCCTGCATGTTGGGCAAGTTGTTTCAGTTGGCTCCAGCCTTCCCATACAAGAATGCCTGTTTGGGCAGTAGCAATATCTGAAATAGCTGCTTTTCTGGAATGTTTTGCTTGAGCTGTCCCTAAAGCCAAAACCATGGAAGGGTTCTTAATACAGTAATTTAGCATGAGTGAATGCAAAGTTAGGCAAAGCGTGTTGAGTTGGTGGCAGCTGAGGGCTCGTGCAGAAGTGCTGTGTGAAGGAACGGCAAAGCTTTTCAGAGTGGCTGGTTGTGTATGCAGAGCAGGGAAACTTGGCTGGTTGCGATGGTGGGAGTGAGTCCACAGCCCAGCAGTTCTCACCTGTCCCTGTGATGCACGTTGCTGTGCTTCTCCAGCCTTGGTGTCTGTGCACCGTATCTCCGCACTGACTTACAGAACCTTTGGAGCAGGAAAACACTCGCCTTGTTTGAATGGTGTTCATTCAGAGGGAGTGAAAAACCTGGGATGGAACTGAGTTTCTGGCTGGATTAAAACCCCTTGCACTCATTCACTTCATTTGGAGCCGTAAGCCACTATTTATTTGAAATGGAGTTTAAATTGAAAAACCACGATGTAAATTACTCAGGGATGTAATTTTGTGCACCTGTGGTGGTGGTAGCTTGGCTAAAACAATCACAGGAAACTTATTTCTGGCAGATATTCTCTGGGCATGGCACTTCTGTGATAACTTCTAGAGCTTATGCCTCTTACTAGAAGTATTTTGTATGTTTGACTCGTACAATCAAAACCAGCTGAATTGTGGGAATTTGAAGGGCTTTTTTTAAAAAAGCATTTTTTAAAAAGCCCAAGAAGTCCAATTAGTAGAATTGAATTCATAGTAGTTTAAAAATTCATGGTAAGTTACCTTATAAAATATAGATCATTTGAGACTAAACTAAGACCAGGCATATGGTTTTGATTTTTTTCTCTTTTTTTCCCCTCAAACACTGGCACAGTACTGAGTCCAGACAACTTCATTTTTCTGATGCATTATAACCAGCTGCAGATGTTTTAGACATTATCGCTTCTAAATGGGCTTTGACAAATGTCTCCTGGAAGCCAGCAGCTCTAAATAGTCCATGCAGTGTGTTCCGAGGATATGTCGAAAATAAAGTTTTAGGAATTAAATGTTCAATGTCTGAATCAAGAAAATTTACTTTATGCCTTTGTCTCAGGGGATTTCCTAGCTGGAAACATTCTTTTGCAAGACACGCACAGGTGTTAGTCGGGACACATATGGAGATTGGCATAAATATTGCTATGGATGGTCTTGCCTGGTATGTTATTTACTGGCCCTCTACTGATAATACTGGAGGGTGGGCACTTACTTGACAGGGTACTTCAACATGAGTCTAAATGCTGGACTGAAATTTATAACAGATATGCAACTCTTTGACATTAAGGCAAAAAAATTGAAGTATGCATTTAAACATATGGAAACATTATGTTTTGTTTCAGCATGGCCCTCTACTACAGAAACTTTGGTGATATTTCAGTTACTCTGTTCAGGATTAAAGGTCTTTTTGTGCTTTTTGTCTTGGCTGCGTAGCTTTGAGTTGTACACTTGCCCAGAAGGGCATCTTCATATATACATATATATATGACAAAAATGTTGCTGGTGTATTCAAATGTATAGCTCTGGGGTAAAGAAGGCCTCTGTGATTATTGACATGGGAATTGCATCAGGTGTCCTTGACTTCCAAAATTTAGACAGCTCGATTCATCACTACATAAATGATTCACTCATTTTTCCATATCCTGAGAGAGGCTTGGAAAATACTTGTGCTTTGCTGTAAACGCTTCATTAAAAATGGGATTTAGTGTGCAGCACCCTGAGTTCTTAGTCTGGTCAATGCAGGAGGAGAGAAGAGATGTCCTGAGAGAATGGGATAGGCCAAAGGCTCAAAACTAGAGAGTAGAAATACCACCTTAGGGATGTGCAAAACATGCAATATGTCTGATAAGGATTGTTCATATGTTGATATGTTCATATCAAGTAATGGTAGTCCTAATTGTGTGAAATTGTTGGGGGTTTGGTCAAAAATATTTGTAGAGAGTTTTAAAGGGAAGTAAGGATTGCTTAAGTGTTATCAGTAGCTGCTTGTGCAAGGACTTTCTTGGCAGAAAGGTATTTCAGGACAAGGGATGTGTACCTTTATATATAAAGGTTAACGATGCATCTAATTCATATCACCAAGAGGAATCTCCTTGCCCGTCTGTATTACCTATAAAGAGCCTTCCTCCAGCTTTGGACCAGTTTAAATATAATCCAGCTCATGCTCATTGAAATCCCTAGAGTCTGCCTGGCACTGGGGAGCAATTCCAAGAGAAGATTAGAGGTGGAAACATCAACGGGGAACTGCTTGAACAGGACCTGCGTGCTTTGCTGGCAGGGCCATGGCACACTGCCCTGCAGCGGGGAGCCCAATCGAGCAAATGCAGGTCTAATGATTTGGATTTTGCTACTTCACATTAGTGTTTAAAACTGCTTAGATATAATCCTCCTAGTAAATCTCTCCATGCTTTGAGATGGCGAACATTCACGGCTGCACACTGATTTTTAAGTATGAACTGGTTATGCCGAGTTCTTGTGCAGCTGAACAAAGGCTCTCACTGATGCCTGGCGAAGAGAAGTTTTCATGTTTGATTCTGTTTGTACAGGAGCATTAAATGGTTCTTTGTATCAACGGGCTATAACAAATGAAACATTCAGCCAAAGGTTTGGTTTTGATTCTTCCCAGTTGTGTAGTGACTCTGGAAAATGTATACGGCAAATACTGGGGGGGGTGGGCAGAATTCTGCCAAGTTACTGTAGAACTACTGGTTGCATGGGTTTAGTTGGGTGTGTTTTCTTGTCTTACAAATTACTATGAAAGTTTACTTTGAAGTTTGCTGTTCATAATATCAATCTTTTCTTAGTGGTTGCTCACCTGAGCCACAAAGAATTCTTTTCCCCAGTCACCCAGGATATTTCTGCTGCCTTTAGATTTGCTCTGGTTTCTTGCTGTGATTACATCAGAAAAATCTGAGGTGGTGTGTGCCCCTCAGCTGCAGCCGTCTTAATGGATTTACTCAGAGGTCCCTTGTCTATACAGTGTATGGATCCCAAAGTCCTCACACGTCTCATTAACAGACAAGCCACAGTTCGTTTTCTGAAACATCAATCAGAAGCATGCAGTATTTTTATGCTCAGTTGGAAGATTGATGAGAATACTTTTAAATCGGTGGTAGCTATGAACTTTGGCTTAAATCTTCTTGTAAGGAAAAGAAAATGATCCTACCTTTAATGGAAACTAGCAGAAAGTTGGCTTCTATTTCACTTTAAGGAATTTGGGATGGTTTCTCCTCCCTGTGGTCAAAGTGGAATATCTTGGCTTGTCTGAAACAACTGCTGCTTTTTGGAAATGCATTTAAAGGAGTTGTGGAGGTTGAAGTATTTGGTTTTCCCACATGTACTATAGTTTCTTCATACATTCCCTTCTTGGGTGAAACATTTAGCTTACTGTAGTGAGAGCTGCTACATAAATTGTTCCAGACGGTCGGACTAGTTATTCCTGAGGATGGAACATTACGTGATGAAGGCTTTTAGCTACATAAGCGTTGGGTTTTTTGCATGCAGTGATCTTTCTGAAGGTTGCAAAGAAGATTACTTAAATAGACCGGTGTTGCTGTGAAGTTGTAGTTGTTTAATTGGGATCTTCTTTAGCTATCACTAGATTAAAACGTTAGCATGGGACTGCTGCAGTTCTGAAGACTAAAGCAAGTGCCTTGTAAAAGTTTTATATGGGGAAGATGGGTTTAAATTGCTGCAACCAATTAGATTCACCTGTCTGGAGATATTAAAACTAGGTGTATTAAGCAGCCAAACGTGTTGAATTTACCACCTACTAGTAAGAATTTATTGATTCCTTTAAGGCTGGTACTGAGGTTTCCCTTAATTTTTTACATAAGCAGCTTATTACTTGGAAAGATTTTAAACTCTTTGGTTCAATAAGCTTGAAATTTGGGGGAAAGCGGAGATTGATGCATGTTCCTGTATTAGAGAGTAGCAATTTGAGTTGATGAGTGGTAGAGATAGCAGGAAGAATAGTAAATAAATTGCCTGAATATGCTCTCCTGCCTGACAAATAAGGATCCAGTAATGATGCAGGGTGTGTTACAAAGGGCTTTGACACAAGTCGACTCGGTAATAGAGGCGATTTCATGATCTTGCCCCCATTTTGCAGCTCCAGTGTGGTGGTGCATGCAGCTCTGGATGGGCACCTACTGTAAACCACATGGATGAGACGAGCTGGGTTTGAAACACAAAAAAATGCTTTTAAGCGAGCTTTGCTCCCAAAGATTATGAATATAAAACAGCAGGGTAATTCAGCAAACTATTTTTGCAGATCTGTGTAGAGGAAAGAGGCTGCTGTTCTCACCTGTTCAAAGCATTTGCAAGGATTTACTTCAGACCGCGGACAACAGTGTCAGGATTTATCAGTCTAAGGTAGTTTTACTTCAAAGTACGTAGAGCAGCCTTGATTTCGTTTGTTTTATTATGCAAATTGGAAAGCAATTCCACTAAGTTGCATGTATTAAGAATCTTTTGGCAAGATTGACATCTCGTCATTACCGTAGTGTTACGGTCCTTCCTCTTCCTCATGGAATTGGTGAAAATCCAGTCCTACACAGGCTGCTTCTGAGCAGCTGTCCCAAATGGAATTACTGAAACACTGACATTTTTCTGAGCTTTTTACTTTTATAATTAATAATAGCCAACTGCTCTGGCTTATGCTTTTTGGGATGGTGAACTTGTCTTGCCTCTCTGCACAGCGGTAAATTTATGGAAATACATAAATATTTCTTAGTCTGGGAGCGTCATATGGACACTTAAATCTCAAATTCTCTTTTCTTGTTACTTCAAGCTTCGAGAGATGTTCTTAGAAGTGAAAAGGACTAGTTCACTTAATGTGTGGCCCCTAGAGTGTTTTATAACAGGAGGCACAGGAAAATAGGTCTGATACTGAGAGAGAAGTAAAAGCTTGAAGAGGGGTGAAAGAATTTCATTGCTCTGTGTGCATTTTGAAGTGAATTCAGATGAATCTGGAAGACCACTCTGCTTGGCAACTTGCTGTGCAATATCAGGCTGACTTTTACGATGTGTTAGATATGAATTATTAAGTGATCTGAGTCCATATTCAGTGTGCATCTCTTAATGGCATAAAATTATTCAAAGCTGAGTTGTTTCCTAGCATTAAATGCTTGGCATATTTATGATTCTTGTGCCTTTCTAGCAAAGGTGGTGACTTTCACATGTAGCATTTTCAGAAGGCAGCTGCTTTTTTATATTGCCTTAAAATATTTAGCTTGTTTCCCAGCCATCTCGCATGTGCCAGCATCCAGAACTAGAACTGTATGTATTTAATGGGTTTAGTTTGGGATTCAGGCTAATATGTTGGGGCGGGGGGGGGAAAAGCTTGCCATGTAGTATCATATTCCATGGTCTAATGGAGAGAGATTGCTCGCAGGTTTAGGTGTGGCTGATTTGGGGTTAAATAATCTGCCTACTTTTTACTGCTAGTTTGGGTAAAAAACATGATGAGTTAGTGTTTTTTTTTCCCTGAAGCTTGACAACCGTGTGGTTCCACTTATGAAATCATCTTTCTAACCACAACCTCTATCTTCTGTGCATCCTTTCCCTAAGCGTAGCACCGCAGAGATGATGCTTTCCACAACAGGTCAGTTGATTAAATGTTACGACAAATTACAGCTACCTGAAAAGAGTTGCTTTTGTCATTCATTTTATAATGTCAAGTCACTCTGTTTTAAGTAAAGTGCCAAAACTCTCCATCTCCCTTTTGTAGAGCTCATTTGATGTGTCTCACCTGTAAATCTGTCATCCCCAAGAGCTCTCTCCTGTATGGTGGGGAGAACAGATGTCTCTACCTCCCAGAAGATGCTTCAGACGCTTGCTGCAGGAGATGGTCACGGGGCTGTCAAAAGCAATCTTTATGGGCAGGCTGGTCTTTCACAAGGAGATGTGTTTATAGAGCATGAAATCAACAGTTTTGCACAAAGGCAAATAATTACTTACAATGTAGACTTTAGTAGCAGATTTCAAGCTTCAATGATTATTAGTAAGGTCAGGTGGAGCACATAGTGATGTCCACCTCCTGAACAAAGTCATTCAGAACTTTTTAGCTGTTGATTTATGTTGAAAGGTTTTAAGGTGATGTAATGTTCACGCCTTGAGCTTGTCACCTCTGATAAGAATGTGTAACAAGCTGTTTTGCTGTATCTGTGTATGTGGTATGGTTCCTCAAAATCATTCTTGAATGGAAAACCCTTTTTAGACTTGCAGAAAGAGGGAGCGAAACCCCATTCCCATTATCTTAGTCTTGAATCATTATCTTGTAGTTCTCTAATGATAGCAGGGTTTTTAAGAGACTTTGCATGAAGTGTCTGTAAAATAGGCCGTTGTCACAAACAAGAGGGTTCTGTGAAATCTTTCTGTGCTCAGGATGTGGGGCTGAAGGGCAAACAGGTCTCTGGTGGTGCTGGCTGTCCCAACTGCTCTGGTTAATGCTCCCACTCCTCGGGTCGGGGCTTTTTCTTGGGCAGTGGTGAAAAACTGTTTCCAAAGAATGGATATTGGCAATATTAATCAGATTGATTCTTCACTTATGACACAGATTAAGTCTTGAACTTCAGTCTTCTATGGTAATAAGACCAGTTCATCATCACTAATTGCATCTCTTCATTCCTGATTTCCTCGGCCTTCTTACTCCCTCAAGGTGACTTCCCCACTCACCGAGTGTGCGTGTCTGACAGAACGTGTAAAAACCACTGAGCCTGAAGTAGATGAACTTTTTGTAAAAGAAATTCTGTTCCATTGCAGTTAACCACATCACAGAATTTATTAAGTCTGACTAATGTTCAATGTGTCTCATCAAACCCCACAGTGGAGGCAGTTTTTCCTCTCTGCACACCGGTTGTAAATGGTGCTCAAGGCTTGGAGCCCTCAGTCTTCAAAACATCTGTTGTTCTTCAGGGAGGTGGAAGGACAGGCAGGTGTGGAGCTCAGTGTTTCTGTGCCATTGCGTAAACTGTGCAGTAGCAGTTCTGCCAGTGCTGTTGTTGCCATGAGGTGTTAACACCACGTGCTGTCAGAGGGCAGAATGTTCATACAATCAATTACTCAGAGGGTCTGTAACAAGACCTGCTAATTGCCTGCCCTCTTTGAAGTAGTCCTAGCACTGTAAACATTTTCCTTGCTGTTTCATAGTACTTGGTGGAACAAACACCTAAGCAAATCGGAGGAGTTTGTATTAGTCATTCTGTTCTGTATTTTATGAACAACCATGCATTTTATTTCTTCATTGATTTTTCTTTTTTTGTCAATGCTTAAGCAGTATTCTTTTCATACGAAGTGAGACTCATAAAAATACTGGATATAAGATGTTCAAGTCAAATTGGGTACTACTTTATTCTGGTACAACAAGCTTGAAAATCTCTTTCAGAGAACGTCCAGCTCTGCAGCAATTTTTCTCGGTCCTATGGAGCTTCATTATAGCGAGGTCAGACTATGTGCCATAGAGAAGAGAATTTATATTTTATCATAGGGCTAACTGCTGTGCGCTTGTAATGACCCCAAAGGACAGCAAATGCTCCAAATAATTCAGTTTATTTGGAATATAGTTCTGCTGTTTTATAGGAGCTGGAGTAGATCTAGGAAAATACAGAACATTTTGGTATATTTTAATGTGATTCCTACTGGATGCTTGTGAGACTGTTCAGACCCCACAGCCCTTACTTATTTTAAGCTTCCAGAAAGTGGACAGCGAAGATTTCTGGAAATCAATGTTTTCAGTGTGTTCCCAAGGGAGAGACCTCCCTGAAGACCCTTGTGGTAAAATGAGACTCCTCAAAGTCTAATTGCCTCTTGGCCCAAGATGGAACTTATTAATTTCTCATATAGTTGAAAAGCCTTTTCCATAATTTCATGTGTTGTGCTTTTAATTTTGTGTCTTTTTGTTTTCTTCTTTGCAGCAGCGTGGGAAAGTGTGAGGACTATTTGTAATACTTGCCCTTCCTTTCTTTCTGCCCTGTCATCTCTACGCTGGTCAGCACCCATTATTTTGCATTTCTCTGTATACGATGTTTCTGTAAATATCACAGGATGAAACTTGTTTTTCAAACAGTAGGACACAGATTCGTACCGTCTGTGATCTGTCATCACCCAGAAATTATGATAAACCAGCTGCTGAACACCTGCATAAAAAGTCACTCGAGTCTCTCATTTGTACAGTTAATGCCGCCTTTGCTCACCCTGTTGAATCGTATCCCAGATTCTGTTGTCAGGACCGCTTCTAAATTTTAATCCTGTTCTCCACTTAGCTGGCAACATCAGCAGATTTAACAAGCATGCTTTTCACTGCAGTATTGAAATCAATAGAATTTACAAGGTCTAGAAAGATTCAGATAAAGATCATTTTTACATGACCTGAATGTTTGCATCAAAATGTGAAAGTTTTGATTAGATTTGAGTGAACTGCAATTTGGATATTAACAAGACTTGGTACACTCAGGTTTGCATCATTGAGTGGAGCGATGCATCTTCTCTCTCATGTCTGCCCCGTTGTTACTTGTCTCAGAAGCTGCTTGTTTCTTAGTTTTTAATCCTGACACTGCTGTAGTTAATAGCACTTTGTCATCTTTAAGGTGACACCTAAAAGTGATTTGTCACCTTGTAGGCATGTGCAATGTTTTGCTATCTGCATCCCCAGCCTTGCTTTGCCTCAATTGCGCAGAAGTGTTTGTCATCTTTCAGTTATTGGAAATTTCATCTGTATTCCACAGGTACTTGGAGATAATGACCCTGAGACCATCAACCAGCTTCTTCCCTGACCCAACCAATTTATTGTACCAGTTTCTATTTATCCCTGTTGTACCCTAACCAGGCATAGTGTTCCCTCTTGCTACACTGTCGCTATGAGGTAGTGTCTTGCTGTACTACGACTTGCAGCTGCCCACGTCAAGTGGTGATCACTACTGGAGAGTATCTCTAGGAGTGACCAATGTACCTACACAGGATCAAGCCTCTAGATTCAGCATTTCAATGTCGATTACTTTATCTCTTCCTGGCTTTGGGTCCTCATCTCAGCCCAGGGTGGGGGCATGGACAATTAAAAACCTTGGGTTGGCATGAAGATGTGTGATGTTGACAGTTTCATGCTGTGTTCCAGAGGGGCGGATGTGAACCCATTGAGGAGCTTGCTTAGAAGAGGAGTATTAAACCTGGGAAGTGTGACCAGCTGGCACATACGGTGCACACAAGTATGCAGGGAGTTCTGCCAATGCTTCCCTGTGGAGGGAGGAGTGGCAAAAAACTGATAGACGCTCTCTTACTGTGTATGCACACTTGGCACTTCAGCTCTTAGCTGGTGAGAAGTCTCTATCCGTTATTGTGAGCACAATAAATTTTAAGGTTCCAAATGCTTTCCATGGGATAACCTTCCCCATACGGTTAATGGTGGGGTTTTAGTCCTTAGTCGTGTGGTGTGAATGTTCTGCAAGTCATCTTTGCAACCCATCTGTGGCAGCTTGGTTTCCTAGAAGAGGTTGAAGACTAAAGCTGGGGTTTTTGTGCTTGGCTTTTTGTTCCCGGTGGGGAAAATGCAGCTTGTGGCCGGTCTCAATTTGCGGCTTGTGCTTCCTGGTGAGAACTGCTTAGAGGAACACCATAATGACACAAGAGTCTCCTCCAGCTGTTGCCCAGCTGTTGTGCACTCCTCGCCACCAAGGGCAGGAGTTGTGCCTGCTGCCTGCTGTACGGGGAGAATCCAGAGGTGCAAACGAAGCACGAGTACATCAAATGAGCTGACAGGGTAAACATGGGGAAATTGGAGGTAGCGTGGCTCTGGTTTTTTGAGTAGCTGGAGTAATGGCAGTACGTCTGATTCTGAGAGGAGAGTAATTAATCCTGGCGTAGATCTGTGCGCTTGCTATTGCTGGGTGCTATGTCCTGCTTGTCTGAGCAGCAGTTAAATAACTTCTTGGGAAGAAGTGACATGTTAAATGTTGCTTTTTAGTGCTGATGTTTTCAGTTTAACATAACACTGTCAAGAAGCATCAAGGCTGATAGAAAGCTGGTAGAGAATTTACTTTAAAAATGCTTAAAATAGCTAAAAGGAAGATAGTGGTATTTCATTGCTGAAAAACAGGAAAATGTGGTTTTGCTGCATCGCTGCTAAGAAAAAGCTGTGCTGAGACTGATGTGAACAGTGTGAAGCAGGAATCAAAGCAAAAGGTCAGCTCCTCCAGAGCTCCACCTGAAGTAATTGTAAATGTCTTATTGAAAACAATGATTTTCGAAAGCTGTCATGGTGATTGTTACGGGTACTGTTGGTTGCCCAGTGACTTGGAGGCAAGCAAGCAGTTTCAGCACTGAAGTACGGAGTGAAGAATGTGGAAAATAAAACAGAAAAATGCTCGTGATTCTCTTTGCTTTATTGGAGTTAGCAGGAACTATTTTGCTCAAGCAATGTTTAAGTATTACGTGAGCATGGTATTGTTCCTGGTAACAGGAGACAACTGGGGGAAAATAACCTCTGAAAATACCTGTAAGCCTCTTAAGGTGTCCCTACAATCCTTTTGGCCTGAGTGTCTATTCAGCAGGGGAGCTCCTGCGTCACCGGCCACACTGCAGGGACAGGTTGTTAAACCGCAGCTGTGATGTGAGCAGGACGAGCTGCCGCAGTGTGTCTGGGGACCCCGTCCTGTCCTGACAGGTGAATGCCTCTGGGAGATGATTTGACATCATGAGGTCTGATTTTTTGGCAGGTGACATTGTCCTTCTTGGTCAGATTGTGCCCGCTTTCAAACTTCAGATAAGTGAGATTTCTGTAATTTTATGTGTAGCTTCTAATGATGGATAAGGGCTCAAGAGAAAAGCTAAAATACAGAGTTTTTTTTCCTGTATCTTTCAAAACTCATTGGTGAAAAAGCAATTTCTAAGTTTGATATGCAGCTTGCTATGGGAAGCTCTCTGTCTGCTGACATAAAACACAACATCTCAGTACCTGGCACACAACTAAATGGGAATTATGGTTTTTATTTTGGTTTTTGAGTCATATCTGTCACATAGCTTGTCTGTGGATTGTATATAGTTTTCAGTAGCAGTAAATGTTTTACCTTTTTGGAGCATCTTGGAATAGTGGTATTGACCTTTCTAAGTCAGTGCTTTTCCAGGCAAAACCCATATCACTTCTGTTAACTATTACAAACTATAACTCTTGGCAAGATTTCAAACTGCCTTGCTCATCCTACCTCAGAAAACATAATGCAGTCTCTTGTCTTGTGCCTTTCTCTATCACAAAGTGCAAGGCGTCCTTGTTGGATAGTTTGCACGTTGGAAAGCTCTAAAGTTGAGTGGTTTTCTCTTCATTTGTCAGCCTTATGGAAAATGTTTAGGCTTTTCCCCTCGGGTATCTGGCAGGTGGGTTTTGTCCTGCCCTCACCCCAAAGATTGTTGCAGCATTAGCAGCCACCCCCTATTTTATACCAGTTACACCAGCTTGTACCAGGAGTTACATCAGGGTTTCCCAAGGACCCGGTGCCCATCCAGTTAGGTTCCATTTTATGGAGTGCATGAATTGTTGTAGATCTTTCATAATGCAAATCATTACAAATGCTGTTTTTTTTGTTTGTTTGTCTGCTTTTTGTTTCTTTGTTGTTTTTTTGTAAACTAAACAAAGTCAAATTTGCAGTCACACATTTGCCAGGTCCACCTGTGTGCAGCACCAAGCTGTTGTGATCTTGTCCTGGTTGTCTAAGTGCTGTGAATGTCACTCTGTGTAGTATTTTTGCATTGAGGATATATGGGATTTTTGTCATTTATCTTTAATGAGGTTTCTGAATTTTTGCTAGTATGGCCAGTATTCAAACTATTTGGAAGTTGTGTTCAGCTGAGCAATCCTTGATTGGTTTAACATTCCTATAATCTGATCAAGAGTTTGTGGTTTGAGTACAGGGAGTTCATGGAAATGATGGAATTACTAGGTTTTGTATCCTGCATTTTTATTAAATCCTAATGCAGATTAGTCAAGTGTTGCTGAATATGCAGCATAATCTGTAAATGTAATTGGTAAATCAGATTTCAGAAATGGTGTTGTGAAGTGTGTCCTTATAGGAAACCACTACAGCTTGTGTGCGTTTGCTCCTGTTAAATGGAGCGTGGATACATGCAGACACCTGGGAGGTTCTGTATTAAATGTCTGTTTCTCAAAATGATCTCCAAACGAGCCTGTTTGCTCTTCTTTCATTGAACCTAAGGCTGCTTGTACTTAAGACACGTTCAGATAGCACTGGATGCTGTGGAAAACAATGTCCACCTCGGAGCTTCCACCAGGAGCTGCGGTCAAAAACCAGCTCTTGGAGCCACGATAAAATGCCACATGTACGCTGGTTCCTCAGGAAAGTTCACCTGGTTTTACGTTTCCAGAAAGTATGTGAAGCAGACGGGAAAGGTGGGAGGGGTGGGAAATCTTTAATCTCGTTTGGAATGGCAGTTCAGAGATGACTTTTGCCTACATTTTCCTACCTGATGTATCTGATGTCAAAACCTCAGTCCGGGTGAGTAACAGGTTGTGTCTCCCGTCCTGACCCGAGGGCTTTGCTGTATGTTAAAGCGAGCTCAAAGAAACACGCCTGTTGCTTGAGAGGGAGCATGAGGAGGTTTCTGATGCAACTAAATGCCTTCAGGAGCTTATTCCACCGCTTTCTGCAGATCCCTGAGACACGCTGCTGTGTGGGAAATGGAGCATTTCTGATGGGAAGGGCTGTGAGCATTTTGGTGAACAGAAAAAATGAGAAAGCTGTTGTGGGCAAATTAAAGCAATGGCTCCTGTCCCCAAGTCTGAAACGAGACCAGCTGGGTTTTTAACCGCTGAAAGAAGAGACTGGAGCTGCTGTGCTATCACAAGGTGTGTGAAAACCCCAGGAAGAACTCACTGCTTGGTGCTTGTGCCAAGACTTTGGAAAGATTCTGTGCATTTGGAGGCTTGGGTTGAATTAGATGAACAGTAAGTTCAGAACAGCAAACACTGAAAGACCATAATATTATTTCCAAGGGAGAGTGAAGAAAAGTGTGAGGTGTTTGGTAGAGATTGATGACCAAGCTGGATGTTACGTTGCTGTCCTCAGCTGATGTCTTCAGGCTTTAATTGGCTGATCTACCTGGACTTTTTGCTAGATAAAATTGTGCTACGGGTTTTTCAGCAAATGAGGTTGAATTAAACTTGTTAGCTCAAGGAATTTAAAGAGAGGTAGAAAAGCTTCAGTTGAAGCACTAGCACTTGATACAAAAAGCTTTCTGCATTAAGAAGTACACAGCCAGGTAAAATCTCTTAAATGCTTAAGCAGTAGGTTGTCCTGTCCACCAAGGAGCTGCATGCCTGATGTTCTGCAGGGAACATATTTGTTCAGTCTCTCTACAAGCAGCTGCCAAGTGTCCCTGGGTGTCCTGCAGAAAAGGCTCTGCATTGTGTCCGTACATGCTGCCCTGTTCAGCTGGTTCTGGTCTAGCTGTGGTTTAATGGTCTAGCTGTGGTTTAATGGTCTGCCACGGGGTAAGGACTGATCCAGAAGTGCCCACAGTACTTTGGCTCTTTCTGAAGGAAGCGGACAGATTATTTCCTTGCCCCAACATGTGGTTTTCTCATAGAAATAAAAGCACAAATCTGAACACGTGGATTTCAATGCCACTCGTGTTCCAGATGGGAAAGAAGAGGATGATGACCAAATGGTAACATCATGGCATTGTGCAGGAGACTTTTAGGTCTGGTTCGAACCTGTTGTTTGGATCTGAGTCACAACACAGCTTTGAAGACATACTTGGCTTTTTTTGTCTTTGAAAGCACTTAATCGTTCCACATGATGTGCTGCCATTTAGTCCTGTGTTGCCTTTTAATAGTTCCTGAAATGCTGAAGGTATGGATTATGCTAATGTAGCTTTTAAATTTTTGATGGGCTAAAATAGCTTAAAAAATTAACCTTTTGAAAATACTTGGGTAGCTCTCATGACAAGGCTTTTAGCAGCTTGCTTTTTATAGTAGTACCCTATCTCCTGTTCCAGTAAATGAAGTGCTTTGCCCAAGCCAGGTTATGCTTATCTTCCTGGCCTGGGTCAAATGCCTCCAGCTGATGTTTTTCATTAGATCATCTGAAAGTCTCAGCTGTTTTCATGCCTGTACGAAGGACGGAGGCTGTTTGCACTGTGTGTGTGGGTGTTGTACCAATTTGTTGTTCAACACATGCTAATAGAGCTCTGATAAACTATGGTGCAATAGGACTTGATATCTATTTATTTATGGAGGGGTTACCTACATTTACCATGGATGGTCCCACCGTCATTAAAACCTGGGCTTCTTGCTGCAGTGAGGGGTGATTTCTCCCAGTTTCTGCCAGACGTGGCTTCTCTCACATGTTCTGCCTTCTGAAGCATCTCATGTGCTCTAGGTTTTGGAAGGTTGAAGAGAAGCTGGTTATATATACGTTTCTTATTTCTGCTTTGCTGTGGCACAGATCATGACAATGAGGTTGCACCCAAAGTGCACACACTGGAGACTTCCACTGAGAACACCTAATAAATAGAGGGATGGTTTCTATTTGCTGTATCTTTTCCTGTTGTTTTTCTGGATTCATTTGTCATATTTGGCAACTCGCTGTAGGATATAAATGCAAGATATACTTGCTGAGGAGCTGGGGTAAATGAAGAGACCTAGGATGGAACAGATGCCCCCTATAAACAGTCTCCAAAGGCCATAGCTTCTTGGGTCTGATTATAACACCTTAGTTTTTGCTGTTTTGTTTTGTTTTAAAGTGTTTGAACAGTGTTTGAAATGTCTACAGCATTATGATTAGTGTATGCACTTCAGCAAATCTTTTTGACTTGAGTACAGAAAACTCTTGGCTTACATCTCCATCCCTTCTTCTTTTATTCTGGCTGGAGCCAGGCACGCTAAATAGTGATTAAACAAAAGATTAAAATTCCATTTTTGTGCATTTGGCATTTGAATGCTGATCAATTGCTTTGGCGGCGTGTTAAGTAACAGCATGGTAGACAACAGAAGGGGCTTGTTTACAGCAATCTGTCTAAATCTATTTTTGATGTATTGCTTAATATGCCTTTCTACTTTAATTCATTTTCAGTTTTTAAAAAATGAAGGATGGAAACAGACAGGCGATTAGTTGAAGATATTGCTGGGGAAGTAATCACTCCTTAGTGGTAAACAACTTCCAGTTCTTGAGGAGAAGAAACTGTGCGTGAGCTGAAATAGAACTCATGGGCTTGCTGTAGAATTTAATGGATAAGATTCGATGGCTGGTGCGCTTTCATAGCTTGACTAAGTAATCATGATGAATTCTTCATGCTTTGAAATCTCCTTTTGGCATTGTTTTTTACGACTGTCCATTTCAAAAAGTGAAGAAATTTTTGCAAAATGAGAAGCAAAGGTAGAGCAAAACAGAAAATTGCAAAGGCAATAGCCATGCTGACCTGTTTTGTAGGGACAGAAATCCAGATCTATAATGCAAATTTACGCTAACGATGCGGTGTTGATAGCTGCGCCGTTCAAACAGTGGTCACTGTATTCCACAGTTAAAACACAGACAAGGGGGATGCGCTGGTGAGGTTTGGAGAAAAATGTTGTGCCTCCTGCCATACAACTAGAATTATTAAGAAATTAGCATTGAAGTGCAAATTGACATGCGATACAGCATCACAGGTAAGACGTAGCTCCCCACAATGAGATGCTTATTTAATAAAGTCAGTCCTAGGAAATTTGCTGTGTTTGGCAGATTGAGATATCCCAGTCTAGAGCATCTGTTGAAGGGGTATCATCAAGTTAAGCAATTTGCATAATTGAGTCAAATCCCATGCAGCATCCTTGAAGGAAACCACTAAAAAAAGCAACATTCTGGTCCCTGTGCGCTGTGTCTGGATTTCTAGAGCTCAGACATCTTTTACAAAGAGGGAAAAACTGACATCAATGTCATCAGCCTGCCCATTTTCCCAGTGAGAGGGACTTTGGGCGCTGAGATGCGCATCTTCCCTCTGCCCGTGATGGCAAGCTGCCCACAAATTTACACACTGCTCTGCTAATAGTGATGACATGAGCATAAAAATTGCAGTCGGGAGGGGGGAGGCAATGTTTTGTCATTCGCACTGACTGGTTTTGGTGGTCTGCTGGAATTATGCTGGTCTTGAGAGTGTGATTCTTAGCAAGAAATGCGATGCTAATCAGCCTGCTGCCGCTGCGCCTTCCCTTCGGGGCTGTGCAGATCGGGGGTGCTGGCAAGGTCACTGAAGCAAAGACGCTGATATTAATTTTCTAGCACTGAAAGTCACTTCAAAATTAACATTCAGACATTGTTGTTGGAACCTGTCAGTGACTCAGAGCAGACTTGTCAGATGTGTTTTAATAGCGACCTGCAAAACCAATATAAGTGTTAAAAGTTTGCTTGCAAAGGATGCAATTAGAAATACTCAACCCCCTTAACACTTACCCAGGTTGAATTAAGTTTAATGGAACATTTCTGAATTGGATTGACTAATATAACTTCTCTACCAAAGACCAAAAATGCTCCAGAATGCAGCATGTCTGTCATGACCATCTGCAGCAACATCTAGCCTTCAGGATTTTAAAAATCATTTAACAAGAGGTATGTCGATCCAATGGAGATTAATGTTGTGCTTATCTTGTGTGAATCTTGTTTGGTTTTAGTTGTACAGGGCAGTAGCATCATGAGCATTGCAGGCAGAGGAACATATAAGTCACCCTACACAGTCCTCATTTTACATTGCCAGTGCAAACATGAAGAAAATTCAGTCTTTCTAAAGTTTCCAGGACTGCCAGCTAAGGAAGAGGCTCCTTACAGGACTTAAGAGATCAATAACTCATATTCTGTGTGCGTCCGAAGTCCAACACTACAGTTTGGAAAGGTCTGGATAACTGATGCGCGTACTCCATAGTTTCCCCTCTTGCTTAGTTTAAAGTTTACACATGACTGAATTCTTTCTTTTGATGTGTGTGCTGGGTTCCTGCGTGTAGAGTGGGTGTCGTGAGCCTTTGAGTCCCAATGTGTGTGTCTCTTTTTTACACCTAGCCCCTAGACGCTCTTACAACACTCGTCTTCAGTGCTGGGTGGGATTTCTGCAGTAACTGCTGGTAAGGTGTTCACATGTGTCAAATCACAGCAAATAGCAGAAGTGATAATGGTGTTGTAAACAGTTCTGGTGTGCTCATTCAGTCCAGAATGCTATAAACAGGAGACAAAAGAGACTTCAAATATTGAGGTTTCAGATTTGCCAGCTGTTCCTTTGCCCAGTATGACACTTGTGCACAAGCCTAGTGCTCAGAAAGCTGGCAAAACTCTCCTGGCAAGGGGATGCTTGGTCTGCAAGGGCTTTCCAGGACTTTTCCTGGCAGGGGAGTATCCTGGAGAGGAAACTGGCTGGTGAGCAGGCCTGGAAAGCGGGGACCTTGCAAAACAGAGGCAAAACATCTCACAGAATGGTAGTGTGCTCTGTGGGTTATTTAGTGGGGATGATTGGGAGGGTGGCTTGTTGTCTGAAAAATTAGAAACCACTGTGGTGGCCAAATAAGTAGAGGTGTTGGACTGTCACAGCAGCACGGGGCGGCTGCTTTGTGGAGCTAAAAATTTGATCCATTTTACATCAAAAATAACCAAGCTGCTGTTTCTACTGTCTGTCGTGCAGCTGTCAGACCTGCTCACAGAGCTGGCAGAAGTCAGAGTTTGCATAAATTACTCAGGCAAGCATTCGGCCGGAGCCACAGGTGGATGCTGGGCTTGGTTTGCCTGCCCCTCGCCACCCCGTGCCCTGGCTCACCGCACCCAAGGGAGCCTCGCAAACCACCGCTGCTCGCGCCCGCTATGCAGAAGCAGCGGCAGCCTCCTGCGGTGGAGCAAACATGAGCTTTCTGGCTGGTGTTGGCATATCCTTGGTATGTTTTTCAAGGTGCTCTGTGGTCTTATTGCTGACACCAGCCTCAGGTTTGCTCCACAAGTGCTGCTGCCTGCTATGTTCAGTTTGCCCTCCCAGTGCCTTCTTGCACATTTAGTTCCTGACTCACACACTCATCTTGACACTTAAATGTACTTTTGCTTTATCAGCAGGTAGAAATTCGCGTAAGAACAGTGGTGTTTAATGGAATGGCTAGAAAATCACAAGGCAGGATAAGCAATTTCGGCTGGTATTTATATCTGTTGAGTTCAGGGGTGGTCAGGAGCCTCTCCAGAAAAGGGGAGAGTGATTCTTCACCCCAGCTCTGCTGCTCTGGAGCTGAACTTGCCTGTTCCTTCATGATGGGAGTCTGAAGACTTTTGCAGGGCCTCTCATGAAACCTCTTTCCCTCAGCAACTGCAGGTCTTCAACACATGCGGTCAGAGGTGGACTGAAGACATTGGATCGCTTGTGGCAATCTTCATTTTACATCCTAGTTCTTGTAGAGTGAAATTCAGGACAGTACACTGCCAGTTTCTGCATTTGAACAAAAGGATTCAGAGGAGTTCATGGGCTGAAGGGACAGTAACTAACAACATAAAAATGAGTTATTGCTTTTGATTCATATAACTTCATCAGGGTAGAAAATAAAAGAACAGATAATGAAGAAAATTAAGGACCCATGAGGTAAATGAAAGAAATCAAGTACACCATCAAAATATAGCTCTGCTGAGGGTTTTCTTAAAGTCATCACTCTTTTCCTGGGTCTAACTGTCCTTTCTTGCTAACCAGCCTTTTCTGGTGGTTATCTGGTTTTTACCACTCTTAATCACATTCCATAGTGTGGTCCTGCCCTTCCCCTGCCACCCTGAGAGTTCCTTCCCCTCCTTCTTCCTACATCATAAGTATTTTTCAGAGAACATCCTTGTTAGCTGCAGGTGGCACAAATGGAAATTTGTTAATACTTGTTCAGATTATGAACTAGCTGTGTGACTTGTGACTGATTTCTTGTCTATCCCGAGTGCCCATCAGCTCTCCTTCAGTGAAAAGAGAATTACATGGCAGGGAGCAGGAAGGGGAGTGCTCCGAGTATGGATGGTAGTTAATTGAAATGTGTAACTGAGTGTCTGGTTTCATGGATGAAACTTGACTTCTGCCAGGTACGTTACTATCTGCAAAATGCCAAGAAGCCAAGTGTAAATCATTTTATGATGCATGTTTGAAAGGATCTAGATTGATTTAAAATCTCTTATGTAAGAAAATAGTCCTAATAGTTCACAAGCCAGCTTTTAGTCAGACGGAGCTCTATTAGCCTTAGACCACTGGTTTATACTTTGGCATGGTAGTAACCAGCACAACTCCAGGTTTTCATGCAGTTCCTTTGCTGAGGGTCACCACCCATAACAGCATCGGAGCACGTACCTGCGTTCAGCCGCTCTAGTTCAGTTGGACATCTCAGCCGAAACCTGTCGGCACTGGTGGTTTGGGAAGGTAAGACCCAGGGCTCCCTTCCCGCTGGCTGCTTTAGAAGGGGGTGATGGGGTGAGGATAACCTGCAAAACCTTCTCAGCGAGGTTCGCCAGAGCTCACCTGTCAGGCTGCAGCCAACTGTGTCAGCCTGAAGTCTGGTGCCTTGGAATAACAAGAAAAATGTCTGAATGTCCTATTTTCCCAAGACAAATCTAGGCATGAAAATGAGTTTGTGATTTAACTAGTCAGGCAAATGATGTTTGTGTCCCAGATGCTAAAGATGCTTGATAACCTTGCAGGGTTACTATGCCAACCACTGCTTTTTGGTGGTTGTTTGGTTTGATTGACCCATTACTGAGACTTTAAACGTCTTGCCCTCCAAGGAGCAAAAGCTTATTTTTGGTTTCTAGGAAGTTCTAGCCTGTGGAGTTCTCTCTGCAGGTCATGAGGAATTAAAAGGGAAAAACCTCTATGGTCTTTGTAATGCTACAAATGACTTGCATTCAAACTCTACCAGCATATTGCAACATAGTTGAAAACGCCTTCTCAGAGAAGATGTTATTTTCTTGACCCTAAAACCTACTTATATATTTATATTTTCCCTTAGATTTTGGGCATGTCAGTGTTTGAAATGTATGATGATTTTCTTTCCACACACCATAGTCTCTTTGATCCCGAATTCACCTCATCTTTCATTTGCTAGCTTGTTCCCAAAGCACCCATTGCTTTTGAATTTAGGAACAACATCATGAAAAGAGGAGCTCTAATTGGGTTCAGAGCATACTCATGCCTTGTGTAAAATTTGCTTTTAAGTTGAGCAGCAAGAGTCTTAACAAATGACCTTTTAAATCTTATTTTGATTTTATTCAGGTATAGTAGTGTGCTCATTAATAATGATCCTGCAATAAGTCTCCCATTACAGCTTTATTGTTAATTAAATAGGATGTGAGTTGTATTGGATGTTTTCAAAATGAAAATGGGAGTTTTTAATAGATTCCCTGATTAAGAATACTGGTCTGCATACAAGATGGTGCCCTGAAAAATATATCACTTAACAGCTATAGATAAAGTACTGTTGTGGGCAAGCAAACCTTGCTTCTTCCTCCTCACCCCTTCCAGGGTAGAACTGCTTGCTTGTCTTACCGTAAAGAAGATGCTTAATCTCCTCTAACAGGAAGGGGAGGCTGTTAAGGAAAGGTTTCATGTGTTCTATATTTAATATATCCAATCTTTTGTTTAAAAGGTATCATACGCGAGGCAAAAGAAAGACCCTTACTTTGGTGATGGACAAAGGATAAAGGACTGGCATAACAAAGATGCTATAAGGAGGGACTCCGAGCGTGTAGGTACGTAACATTCCTAGGAAAATGTTTTAATACAGATTGTAATTTACTTTGCATTTATTTGGTAGACTGAGTGCAGAACAGCGTGTTCAACTTTCAGGGTCAAGATGATGTTCTTGATATGATGCAACAGTTATTGCAGTTATTATGTGTTAATCCCAATTAAAGCCTTCCTCCTCAAATCCACATTAACCATTTTGGGGTGAAAATATGTTGGTAATATCTTGGTAATTTTAGAATAGGTTCAGTATTGATATTTTATTTTATTTTATTTTATTTTATTTTATTTTAACTTACAAAACCCCACATACCTGTACCTCTCCCAAAACCAGGAGATCCAGAGGATAAGAAGAATGTTCTAGACTATAACAAACATGAAAGTTTTATTCCATAGTTCTGGATTTTTCCCTTGAGTCACATAAAAGTGCTCATTTTGAACATCGCAGCTTTACACTGGTGTGTCTGCAAGGGCTCTACCTCCTCTGTTCCAGAGCTCACATTGTTCAATATACATGTCTATCTGTGCTGAAAAAAGCAACAGTGATGAGGTGTTCACGTTTATTCTTCCTGCAGTGAAACAAAAAATGCTCTATAGATCCTCCACAGTGTTGCCGTAGCCCCTTCATCCGTTTCTGATGTTAGAAGGAAGACTTTTAACTTCTACAGTTTACACAGCTGAGTGTTTTGGAGCAAAACTGCTTATCAAATAAAGTTGTTAGGTTGACATGGTTGACCCAGTGCTAAATATGACATAGAGTACAAAACTAATGAAGGGATTTTCAAATGGCTATAAGATGACCGCTGTTCTTCTGATATGTGGATTAGTTTCTGGCCAGTTAAGTACCAATTAGTAGTAATGATGCATGTTTACTTTCTGTCTATCCACAGGAAATGGAGAGCAGGGAAAACCTTACCCAATGACTGATGCAGAGCGAGTGGACCAAGCATACAGGGAAAATGGCTTTAATATCTTTGTGAGTGATAAAATTTCTCTGAATCGTTCCCTTCCAGACATCAGACATCCAAAGTGAGTATCTAGTTTGCATTTCTATGAGTGAAAGTTCCCAAGTGCTAAATTACCGCATCTACAGGAGTGTGCTCTCTTTTTATTATGGACTCTTGTAACTTTGTTCATCAAACACAGTCCTTTCACAGCTGGGTCCTGCTGTCTCCTTAATAAAGGACAGTGTATAGTAATTGCAATGGGAAATTCAGACTAAAACTGCGGAAAAACAAAACAAAACAAACTTCTGATTCTGAAAGACTTAAAATTACCAAAAACTTGCAGCCTTGTGCAGAAGAGATCTGGAACTTACCCCAGAGCTGGCTGCTTCCTTCAGCTCTCCCAATGTGACCGTTCAATTCCTGAGCCCACTAACACAACCAGCAGCTTTGAGCACCTAATGAGGTGGAGCTGGTTCTTTCTGTAGTGGAAAATGATGTAAATGTCCGGTGATGACTGTGTCACTGAACACTCTGTCCAGTTCTCACGTGGGCCGCTGGCTGGAAATGAGCGTGAAATGCTCAGGAGCAGAACAAGATTTGAGAGCCTCCACTCAACTGTGTATGAAGAGTTCTATCAGAAGTCTTTCAAATTCATAGATTAGTTTTAGACCCTCTTCTTCATAAAAACTTATCAGGTTTTAAGAGTACAAACTAGTTCCAATTGAGTGCTGGCTTTTGAGTTCATCTATTTTTGGACATTATCCCTTTGGATGGTGTCAAACTGGATTTTGTGCAAACCAGGAGTTTTTCATTAGTGAAAGTGCTTCAGTTGGGACTTAACCCTTGTTTATACAAAGCTGAGAGGTTTTTTTAGATACTATTTGTGCAGTTCTTAATCTGAAAGCATCATTAGATATTGGAACAGAAACTTGGTTTGTGTAAAGCCATTTTTATGACAATTTAGTGAATTTGAATTCAACATCCACTTTATTCATGAGAGATTTCCAGTATTCAGGTTTTATAATTTGTTAGCTGCACATTTGAGAGAATCTCTCTTCAGCTGTCACAGCAAACTAATCAAATACTCTGCCTTGACACCTTTTCTCAATATATGCTTATGAACCAGAACAGTGTGTATGGCTCCATAAATATTTTAGGCATGCAGTTGAAATGTTTAAACGTAGAGATAAATCAAGTAACTGAAGATGCTTGTGGATCAGCCCATACTCAAGTTCTAGGAAACACAGTTTGAGCTGGCTAACCGAAATTACACCTGGCCTCCATTTGCAGGGGCTGCTGTGGGCACTGAGAATTTAAACATCAGGCAATGCCAGTATTTCCTTGAGTATTTGTTACACCACATTCCCCATTGTTTCCCGAAGTTGCTGACTCCTCATTGCTAATTCTGCTATGTAAACTTTTTTAAAATGTGAAACTTCGAACTCCAGTCCCCAGTTAAAATTAATAAGTCAAGTGTCTGGGTCGTCAACAGCTTAAGCTGTGATTAATGATGCCGCTGCAGCTGGTTTGTTTGTTGCTTGACACATCCTTTCCCCCAGTGTAGAGAGTCATAATTGTGGGGGTCTCAAGGAAAGGATAAACAGCGTGTGTATAATGGATGCTGGGATTAGCTGGGCAGAGAGTGGAGTTACATATAGTGGGGATTTGCAGTAAAGGAACTCATGGCTGAAAAGGTCTGTTGTTCATTCCTGGTGCCTATTAAAAGAGAAATACTTGAAATGGGATGTTTTTTGTCGTTTAGGAGGTTGATGAGGACAATTTGTAATGAAGTTAGGCTGAGATGAAACCCATAAAGAGCATTCTAGAAAGGAGCTTACTTTACCCAGCCTTTTACATATGGGAAGAGAGTAGAGATGATGTTGTTTGTTGATGTGCCTGCAGACAGCACAGAGTGTAAGGAGAAGGTGAATTGGGGAAAAACACAGCAGCTGTCCTGTCCTAAGCTTTGGGGCTATAGCTGCAGCTCTCCCCAACAGCTGGCCTGGGTGGGGAAGGACAGAAAAGCTGCCAGTGTGTTTGCTCACTGCTGAGATGGTTTGTGAGGACCTTTGTATAGCAAATAGTGTGTCACCTCTGCTTTCTGTTAACTGTGGGAGTCGAGAGGCTGGGGGAGCGCAGGTACTGGATGTGCCTGGTGCACACATACAACACTTTAATAGTCATGTCTTTCCCTGCTAACATTTCGAAGTGCTTCTGGGTTTTTTAATATTAAATACTAATTTTGCAGGTCTTGTAAAGCAATTGTAGATGTGGTAGCTAGAGGGAAACAATTTCTCTCCATGCTTAATGGTTAAACTTAATAGCTAAAGTTTCCTACTTGTTAAAGTTAGTCGTAAAATGAGAATTTCAGTTTAAGAAGAGTTAGAAGAGATTTGGGGGCTCTTGTTTCATATTGGAACAGAATTATCTTGGAAGAAGGTTAAGATTGCAATGCCAAGGGCTGGATGAAAGCAGCCCTTGCAGCTTAATTTTGCATCTTGCATCTGTGTGTTGCAGCCAGAGCCTGCAAGCTCTTGGCAGCACCCCAAGACAATTCATTAGACTCAGAATAAGCTACTGTCCTTTCACGCAGGCACCAGAGTAACTTCCTGTAGCCACGGATTTATTGAGCTTGTACAACATCAGTGCATCCTTCTCCATTCCCTGGGAAAGGTACTGGGAAAAAACCTGCCGCTGCCAAAGCCGCTTTCCGTTCCCATCAGCCCTTCCGGAGAACAGGGGGGAATTAAAGCACATACGTGTACGTGCTCTGTGCTGTGCACGTAGCAAAAGCCTCACTGGGTGCTGGCAGGAGAACATCTGCAAATGGGCTCTGGTGCAGGCTGGGCAAGAGGTTTGGTGTTGGGCAGGGGACGCAGCCTGCCCTGCTGGCAGCATCGTCAATGTGTTCTAACTATCTTTGTTCATGCAGCCGCTTCTGTTCCGCACTGAGTATGCGGGGTTCTAGGAGTAGGATAGATTCTTGCCCAGTGGTGAACAGCTACTGGGTGTTTTTTAGGCACAGTTGTTTGCTGCATGGCCTGAGTTGTTACCTGTTTAACAAGGTTCAAACTCTACTTGGAGCCACACCTGCAGGAAAATAAATACTGCGCTTATTGCTGCAGTTCCTATTTTCTTCACCAAGCTACCTTGAAAACACACCCACAATGCAACTAAGCATTAACCCTACTTCAAAATCAAGGATATGAATGCTGTAGGGAAATACTCTCAAATTCAAGGGGTGTCGGTGGGGTCTCTGCAGACCTATCTCCCCAGCTCAATCCAGGTTCTGCAGTGCTTTGTGTTCCAAGCCCAGCCTTCTTCCCTTCTGCCTGCAGAACTGATCCCACGTGTCAAACCAGTCCTGCTGAAAAAATGAGGAAGACAAGATTGGTTGTTTAGGAAAAGTCTGGTTTAAATAATTGTCCAGCATGACAAAGGAACTCTTTGATAGAGGTTGATCTGTTACTGAGACAGGTGCGTTTCTTTATATTGAGCAATCCTTACCATGGAATGATCCTGTCTCTTCAGTGTATTGTTCACAATGTCTTGAACTTCTGGGACTGTTTAGGGAAGGTGTCATCACACAAAATCCTTACTTCGTGCACCTTTTGTTTAAAAATATTTGGACAACAGTTATACATGTGATTAGAGTGGTTTGCTTCTCTGAAAACTGAGAATAAGTGAGCTAAACCAATGTACTGATAACGCCTAGATTAGATACATTTAACTTCTGAAACAACTTTGTAGAAAATCCTCTTCCTACTGACCTTTTGGGAATAAGGACAGGGGAAACAAGTATTTTAGAGACTTTTGTATCTTAAGCTATGAATGGAGTTTCCTTTAAAAGCAACTTCAGCATCTAATATATCCCTCTGTCTTTCTATGTTGCTAAGTGTCACTGGCCATTAAGAGTCCTCCTTTCATTTGGAGGTGTTTTTGGCCTGGTAGACCAGATCAGGGAAACACTGGCCTAATAAGACCTGGAAGTTGATGGGTTTTTTTTTTTTGGGGGGGGGGCACTTTGAATCAATTTGAGGAGTAAAGAATGAACTAAGTTACTTGATGATAATTAATATGGAAGTGCTGGTGGGTTTGGGGGCACTGCCTTTTGACTTACTCTGTCTATGTCCAGCTGCAAGAATAAGCTGTACCTGGAGAAGCTGCCGAACACGAGTGTGATAATACCGTTCCACAACGAAGGATGGTCCTCTCTCCTCCGGACAGTGCACAGTGTCCTCAACCGCTCCCCTCCCGAGCTGATAGCAGAGATAGTGCTGGTGGATGACTTCAGTGACAGAGGTATGATCATTTGTATATAACATCTCCACCATGTTTACCTACCTAAGGAATCAATGAACTTGTAAATATGCATGTAATGACTTTATTATAAAGTTTTTTACTTGCCAACAGCAGAGCTCAGGTGAACCTTGCTCCAGTACATTTGAAAGGCCGGAAGTCTGGCAGAAAACTCACGTTCCACATTCAGTTTGTGCTGGTTTAGCCGCTGATGGCATGGGCTGTCCTGCACTTTGGATGATGTGGATAAACAGAAAAGCTGGTTTTAATGTTGTGCTAAGGGCCTGCACAGGCCATTTAATCCCAAGGTTAAATGTTTGATGCTTGGAATACCAAAAACAAAAGAGGAGGAAATTTCTCACTCCTCGTGTTCTGCATTTCTTTTTTGTTCTAGATACAGAAAATGGTAAAAGAAGCCTTGATAAAAGGTTTCCACCTCAGACTGGCTATGATTTGGCTTACTGTTCTCCTGAAGTTTGTGCTCCTGAAAAGTAAATCTGCGACATCCAGGCTTGGCTGGGTTTACATAGATCCGTAGTCTTCAGGAGGCTGTTAAGTTCTAAACATGTGATCTTGACTTGAAATGCTGCTGGTTACAAACTTCTGGTTTTAATTTATCCATTGTATGTAATTAAAAAAAGCCCAGTATCTGGGAATTGATTATTTAATGCATCAAACTGAACTGCATGAAGGAGTTGGAAGCTTCAGGAAAACTTTTATTTACATTTTGTGTGTTTGGATTTGGACTGTTAGGCCACTGCTCTGCTTATTTGTTTCTCACTATTAAATTAGGCAGGTAATAAAAGCTCCGTGTCTGAGCTGATGATCGTCAAGACTGTGCTACAGAACCAGTGAGCAGTAGAAAGAATGAGGACAGTTTTCTTGTGGGTTTTCTTTTTAATTGTATGTTATTATATTTGTCCTCTGTCTGCGAGGTGAAATGCTGTGCATCTGCTTCAAATGCTAGTCCTGTGAATTTGTAACAGCATCTTCTGAAATTCCAGAATCACTGTTGGACGTAGTGATAGTAGAGACCACATCTGAGATCAGAGAGGCATAGTATGAACAGTAAATGTCAGCTTCTTCCCCAAAGAGGTCAGTAAATAGTCATCATAAACTCCAGTGAAAAGAAAAGATGAAAAGGATAATTGCTCAATAAAAATCTATTATTTTTTTTTTATCGAGAGGTTATCCTGACAAGATAAAATATCAGATATATTCCACTGTAGCTCATGATGGCCTTTCGCTTGAGAGTTGTCTAAACAGACCTCTAGCACTTTAGTAACTCTTTAAAAAGAGTGACTTTCAAGAACTTGGCTTTCCCTGGCAAGGAAACTGGATCCCTGTTGCTGGCATTTCTTGTGTACTGACCTGTGTGGGGGTTAAACATACTGGGCTTTGCCAAGTTGCCCTTGAGGTCCTGTCAGCGTTGTGCTCTCGTTCTGCTGTTGCACTGGTTTCTGTAGATGGTGATGTTTGTGCCAATCCATCAGCTTCTTTCATCCCTGTATCTCATCCATGGAGAATCTTTGCTTCACATGCAGCAAAGAGGACTTTGCTAATAATAAATAGTAAGTCTGGAAACCTGGCTACTGTGCACATCAATGATTTCTCAGACAAATGTTACTTTCATATGTTTTTCATCTGTTTTTAAGCTTGAGAAGTAAGAGGGTTTTGGTGTGACTATGAAGAAGGCTGAGAAGTCAGATAACAAAGTGACAGGAGAGTGAAGATGGATTCTGGGTTAGCTGGTGGCTGCTGTGGCCTGCAGTGCACCTGAGAGGCAGGTGTGCTGCTTTGCATTGTTGGAGCTCTCGGATGGATGAATCAACATCTGGAAGCGTCAACTGCCATTTATTTCTTAATTTGTTTGAGAGAGACAATTCTGTGACCTCTAGCAATAAACATTTTTCAACCAGAAGGGGCTGTCCTGATGGCAGCAAATCTTAACAGTGAGAAGCAAAAGCTCTACTAATTGTGTTTTTTGAAGTGTTTCCTTTGTTTTGTATTTGAAAAGAGTCACAGAATGGTTGGGGTTGGAAAGGACCTCAAGATTATCTGATCCAAATTGAAATGTGCTGGAACAACTTGCTGCCTGGAATTTTTTTTGCATGCCTGTAGTATAATGCAAATTATCAAAATGTAGCTTTAGTTCAAACAAATTTAGTGCTGGATTCCACATCGGCCACAGAACTCTGGGAAGGGCATCAGTCTGATGCAGGACAGTGGTGGCATCCAGTTTGCCTTGAGGTGAGGACCATACTGTCACCTCCGGCTGCCGTCACTTAAATCTTTGCTGACACTTGAATCTTTCTTTGTGGGGATTCCCTTGTTAGGCTGGGTTAGTGTAAAAGAAGCTGCTTTCCAGCGTGTGCCATTGGTCACAACAGGGTAAATCTTGTGGGGCTGTTTTCCCCTTTCTCTACTAGTCGTCTGTGTTCTCAACATCATGTTCCCATTAAGACTGCTGTCATAGCCTGTGGTTTTTTGTCCCCACAAACTTAGTTGGAATGTCCATAATATAAGGACTTTCTTCTCCTGACCAGAAGCATTTCAAAGTAATTATAGGGATTTAATGTGCAGAAGAACATAGGTTATGTTGAAGAGGGAGGCACCAGTTCAGACTTGTTGGAGAATAAGAATTAACCCGCCTGGTGTTGTCTGCCCCTTCCTGCACGGTACGGAAAACTGCTAAAGACCCACAGATGCTACAGATTAACGTCAGCTATTCCAGGGTGGTCTGAAATAACGCCTGCCCCTCTGGATAAGCAGAAATCAGAATGCAATACATGCGAATTACAACTTTAGAATTCCTGATCATAAAAACACTTAGCTGTGGCAGTCCTGTGTGGATTTGTAGCTTCACTTTTAATTTCTATAGCTGTTCTTTAGTTCTGATCTCAGTTAAATTAAACCTTTTCATATGCTGGCTTGCAGGGTACTAATTATGTCCCTCTGAGCTTGTTGTTACCAGAATGGCCCTAAGTAAACTAAAATGCTTTTTTCATGTATATCACTTTTCTCCTGGGGACTGTCAGATGTGAAATTTGTTTGCTTTTTGATTATTTAATTACAATGCTGCTGAGTGGTAACTGAGTTCTGTTATATTGTAGAAATGGGAGGAGAGGAAGAGCAGATCCAGTGTGTAACACTGCAGGTTTTTGTGTCGGCTCTGATGGCATTTTATTATTGATAGCAGGCAATGAATAATGGGCAGTTCATGATTCTTTAGGGTCTGCCTCGGTCCTTAGACCTACAGTCTGAATCTGGCTGTGGCTGTTAATCTCTAGTCTGTCTTGTACAAAGCGGATTGTTAGTCTCCATGTAATTCTTGTAGCTCGTGGACACCTCTGCTGTCCAGGCTATCTCTCTATTTGCACGAACAAATGTAAAACTGTCCTTTGTCTCTCACTAGGTAAATGAACAGCCTTAAGCCAATGGAACAGAGTGCAGAGGATGGCACATTTTCTTTTTGCGGGATGCTTGTCTAAATGTTCTTGGCTTTTCACCTGATACATATTTGGTAGCTCTGTGCAGCAGTGGAACATCAGGTGTATGTTATTACTGGATGAAAAGCAGAAGTCAAACTCTCTTCTGTCTGTTTTGGAGAAGAGATCTCTTTCAGGTGGAGGCTGGATGGAAGCACATACAGAATCACAAATAGTTGAGATTGGAAAGGATGCCTGGAGATCATCTAACCTGAGCTTTGAAAATCTCCAAGGATGGAGGCTCCATAATGTCTCTGGGAAACCTGTTCTGCTGTGCTTTGTGCTGCTGATTACAACCCTTTGAGCTCAGCCAGTTTTCTGTCCGCTTCCCCATCTGCTTCATCTGGCCCAGATTTCGTCAGTTTGTCCATTAGGATGTTATAGGAGGCAGTGATGAAACTCAAGATGCCTTTTGTAGGTAAGAAAAACCTAAGAATGAGGGAATCCAAACAGATCGGAAGGGTAGAACTAATAACATGGGCTGTGTGAGCATCCTGTATGCCCCAGTGCCCTTGTTCCATTGTTGAGTCACCAAAAGCTGTAACTAGGGAACACTAAGACCTCTTAAATCTAAACTAATTGTTTGCGTTTGTATGTTTATCTGGAACAAAACAATACGATGTATTTTTCAGCTTTTTCTTTACTGTAAAACAGGGTAGGGTTTTTACCTTTTCACCCATTGCAGCAATTGAAAATTTTGAATCATTCAAGGCACTGTAAACTTACTGTGTGCTAGAAGGCTGTGACTTAAGTGCTGATTGTCATTTAAAAGAAACACCTTGCCCTGTGCTTGGGGCCAGCTCTGTATGGAGAGGAAAACGTACATGTCACGCAGGTAGTTCAGAATTACTTTGAGTTTATCTTATTTATGGCTTAGTTTGACAGAAATCAGTGATTCCGGCTAGGTGTTTAAATTTTGTATAAAAGTCACATTTCAGCATTCGGTTATTTGCATATTGACTGACAGCCTGTTCTTACACATTTTTGAAACTACTTTTGTCTAAATGACAGTGTTCTAGAACAAGCGTTGTCCCTTGTTGAAGAATGAGGGCCGCAGCATCAGACAGCTCTGAAGCATCTCTTGCATGCAAAGCACTGTGTTGATACAGTAATAAAGTCAAATGTGGCAGCACTGAAAATACTGCAGTCTCCCAACATCAGGATTGTTCTGGAAGTGTTAACCCTTCTGGCACCGTGTGTCTGTGCAGTGGCAACGCATGGAGACTTTACATCCCTCTTACAGTAACCAGTCAAAATCTGCACCTGTGACTGGGAGGCAGCAACAGGTTCAGCTGAAGTACATGAATGTATTTAACCGAATATGACAGTGACATTCACAAAGTCAACATTCTGGCTTTTAGATTAAACATGGGATATTTTAGGGTGTGGTTATCCAAGAGACATGCATACTTGGCTAGATTTGCTTATAACAGAATTTTCTCCTCAAAATCAAAGCGTATGGGATCTCATTTTCTCTTGGTGGGTAGTTAGGGAGGTTCTAGATTTTAGCTCCATCTTTCTTCCGGGACTACCCTGTATCCTTGAGCCTTATTTTAATTCATGAAAATTGTATTTCTTTAGGATTCCTGAAATTATTTAATTGTTCAGCCATTTTTGATTTTTTTTCATATTCTTTCTCCACTTTTACTCCTTTTCTTAGTTGTCTGTTTTCAGCAGGACTTTGAGCTGCTCTTTGATGTTTGAGAGACAGTGAAACATGATGAGCCCCGACTCTGGCATGTGGCTACTGCTCATCTCTGAAAGGCCACATGAGGCTTTTAAGCTTTTTATTAAAGGAGACCAAGGAGTGTTCTCCCCAGGTAGTGTCATCTCAGTCTTTGGTTTTGACCAACTTTGTTGGCCCGTTGACCCTTTGTTTGCCCTCTCCCCTCACAGAGGACCAGTCAGATCCCTTTGCTTCGCACCATCGTGCCATCCCCGCACCGTCCTGTACCTCGCTTGAACATTTACTGCTGGGGGTCTCGGAGCCACCGAGTGTCAGAGGGAGCAACAGCCAAATCCTCCTTTTCCCTGTTTAAAGATAAATCCCTGTGACTTTTTAAACCTCTCTTTATATTGCAGTACATGTAATTCTGGAGGTAGCCATATGGTGTCATCTGAATGGAAAAACAAATGTGGGTAAGGCCACTTGGCTGAACCACGAGCAGCGTAATTTGGTGTGAAGGGCAGAAGTCGCTAAGTGGTGTGTGAAGGGAGAAGGGGAGGGGTGATTAATGTGTCATTGGTGCGACATCAGGTATCTAGCAAGTACAGCTCTGTTCCAGTAACCACATCTGCCAGGCTCTAATTGAAAGAAATCGTGTTCTTATTATCTGAAATAGAAAAGGGTTTAATACTTGAATTTTCTGATCTTTAACAGTAAAGGATTTATGCAGCTAAAGAGATAATATTTTCATCTTCAGGTGCATGCATTGTAAAAGTCTTTTTTCTCTTAAATGTGCTCAAGTGCATCTGGTTAGTACATCTCTGAATATGGAGTGACTGTGCCTAGGACAAAGTGGTGACAGTTTTTCTTACTGAATTTTGAATAAGATTCCTTTAAAGCTTTTTAACTTATTTAAACAAAAAAAGAAAGTCACGCTTTTCTTAGGTAAATATGCTTTTCCACAACCTTTTCTCAAATGTTGCTTTCAAGGTCTCATGTAGAAGTTATGGTAACTATTGTCTCAAACAACCAATTAAAAGATTATTTTTGTAAGTAAAGAGACAGAATAAAGAGCTTTTTTTCTTTGCTGTTAGAATTCTTGTCAGACCATCTCAGATCTGTTTAGACTGTCGTGAATAGTGGGCAGCAACATCTCCCCTTGGGTAAGTGGGAGTAGGTTAATTCTTATAGGTGGAGAGACTTGAAAGTCAAAGAAAACAAATGTACTCTTTGCTTTCAGTGGAATGAAATTCTCTGTCACAAAACGTACTCGTTTTGATGTTTGTATCCCATTAAATCTCAGGCTCTTGCTGATGCTCGGTTTGTGGGTCTGGTCATCAAGTCACGCTGAGCAGTTCTCAGGCTATGGTCAAGTTCTAAGAATTTCACTATTAAAATGCTTCTGACGGAAGCCAACACCGATGTCATTTTGGGGAGTAGGAAGTGACTTGCCTTTGGTGAATATCACTGATTCTGGTAGTGGCAAAAATATTACAGAGTGAAATAGGCTTCGAAGGCGTTTAAGTGGTTGTGACCCACAGTCTAGGTGTGAAGTTTGATACCCAAACTCTGGTGTGATGTCTGGGGAGCACAGCAGGACATGTTGGCTGGTGTAAGAGTGGAGCAATAAAACAAAACCTCTATGAAGACAGTAACTTGTTATTCTCCGTTTCTGGCAGTGTCTTGTGGCTGTGCGATACTTTAGACAACTGTTAGTGGCAGAGCCTGCTTTGGATCCGTGGTGGAATGTGGATGGGATTTGATTTTGTTTTCCTTTTTTGAGTATTCATTTTTAATGTATCTGTAATCACCATTTTTGTACTTGTGTATTCCCATCATGAAGGGATATCTAAAACCTGCATTGCTCATTAGGCAATGGCTGGAGAGTATTAAAAGTATATTCTCTAGTGTTTTAAGGGACCTGAGGGCCCATTGTAGTTGTTTACTTCAGCTTTTTCTGTGACAGCCTAAATTAACCAGTTTACTTTTCATCATGTTATATTTATTACTTCAAGAGCAGTTGCTACGGCTGAAGGATTCTTCTAGAAAGGAGACGAGGTAGCTTGGAAAGATCCAGTTTACTGTGACCTTTTTCTAAGCTAATTATTGTGTAGGGAAGGATGTCTGGCAAACTAAAGTTTAAAAAACATAAATAATTGAGGAGCAGAGCTTCTATTACAGCTCATTAAATAAATCTAGCTGCATTGCCTGCTACTAAGAAACCCTATGCATGTAGCATCTATTAGTGGGAGTTTGCAGGAAAACAGCTTTTATTTTATTCTCTTCACCTTGAAGTCTGTGTCATCACCTGCTGGGAGTCAAAAATCAAGATATCTGCCAGCTGCGGTGCAAATCAGCATTTTAATGCTTTACAGCTGCTTCTCTATAGAACTTAATTAGAAATGTGATCCAAACACCCTCTGCCAGTACTCGTATATACCTATTATTGGTAATCATAGTTTCTGCTGTTTAAGCATGCATTTTGGGTGCTATTCACAAAGCTATTCTAACATAGGAACCTGGAGAAAGGTGGAAACTTCTTCACTATGAGAAAGTTGGAAGGTAGTGCTGCTGCAATTTAAAAATTGGATAATCTAAAACATGTTTATTTTCTATAAGTTTTAATTGCAGTGATATTTTCTTAATAAAGAAATGCCACATTCTCTCACCGTAGCATCTATTCGTAAATGTCACGAGGACCACTGTTACCAGTAACTATGTACGCGGTGATGTGTCTACTGGAACATGGTATTTTACCATAATGAGTGGTGGAAACCAAGGCTCAAGATTTAAAAGCGGGGCACCTTGGTGCTACCCTCTCCTCTCCATCAGCCAGCTAAAATGAATGTGGCAGGTGAGAACAGCATTGTCCGTGAGAAGTTTTAATTTTGGTATCAGCACAGCTGTGAGCCGTCCTGGATTTGTGCTTCAGGATTGAGTAAGATTTATTGACATTTCTGACAGGTGTCAGTGACTTGTTGTAATAGTTGCATGTCTTGCCAATAAACTAAATGAGCATTGGGAATTTATAGTGAAGAGGTCTTGAAGAGTAAAGTGTAAGTTGTAGAATATACTTCTCACATGCCAGAGTGTGTTTCTACAAGTCAAATGTGTCTGTGTCCAGCAGCTCTATTGGTAACTTTTGCATTTGCCAAATAACTTCATTTTCTGTTCTCTGACACAGACTACAAGACAAATGTTTTTGCTTTGTCATTCATGGTTATCAACATATGAGCATCATTATAGGAATGAACGATTATCAGTTGGTTTTCCAATATTGCACTAGGCTGCAACCCCAAAGCAAAATTTTCATCAGTCTGCACTGTTAATTTTAGGCTCCATAGTTGTTCTTCCTCACTTAGATACTTGAGCTCGAAGCCTTTGGACTCCAAAGGGCTACCAAGTCAAAGCAACTTCTCCATGGGTTAAATCTTGGGCCTAATGGTGTATTCACTAACAAGACAAAAGTCCAGAGTAGAATTTTCTGTTAATTCTTGTAATCTTTCTAGAATATTTCCTTTTTTTGTTGTTTTGCACAGAGCAAATACTTTCAGGCCAAGAAGTTCTTTGTAGGTGAATGCTGCTGATGAAGGCAAAACTGAATCTCTGAGGACAAGATTGTTTGGCCTCTTTTAATTTTAATCCGGTCTCTCACGATTTTTGACTCTAGTATGGGAAGCAGAGTAAAAATACGCAGGATTCTGGACCAGTGTGTGGTGTATCAGCCTCAGAGTGCTGGAGGTGGTGATGCCATTGGTGGGCTTGCTTGGCTTCATGGTTTTCAGTGTTTTCACCTGCCCATAGTGTTTATTGATTTAGTAGAAGGGTGTTGTTACAGCCTTGAGGAGGAGTGCTGACATTCCTTTCGTTAAACAACTGGATAACCAAAACCATTTATTTGGCCTTAAGATGAGGACACAGATTCCCCATGTAGAAGGGCAGCATTTGGGACAGTAATACCCTTCCTACCAGTCACCATGGCTACATCAAACTCGAGCGGAATATTAAGCATGCTGCAAGGAGTTTGCTCCTGTTTCAGCACTACAAAGGCCAAACCCTGCAGCTGTCTAGTCTGTATGTCAGCAAAGCTTTCTCTCTGATGTTTAAAAGCAACCGGCAAGGAAATGACTGAGAGTCACAAAATCACCTTGTTAGATCAAATGTAGATGTCAGAAGAGGAAAAAACCTAAATGGCTCCTTTAATCTTGATACATATTTAAAGAAATGGGAAGGGAGAAGAGTAAACTAATGAGAATGACTGTTCCCTCTGGGAAAGATGAATTATGGCCCAGGAGGAAAAATTGATGTTGTTGATTGACCAGGGGGTCAATGCAGGATTTAAGAACTGATGTACACACTGCAGGTTGGCCGCAGTGCTCCTTATAAACAAAAGATGCTTACGCTTTACAGCATGAAGGAAGGATGAGTAAATGGATTCTTTGGATTCCCTCGGGAAGAAATGGTTGAAATAGACTTTCTTTACAGATGAACTTTCCTGAGAGATTAAGAGGTTATGCTGTAACTAAGATGATTATTCCCTGTGTATTTCCCTGCTTGGAAATGCAGCCTACTAAACTGTCCCTAGGGTCTGGGTGCATTTATATGCTAATGCCAGTAAATGTGAATTTTCTCATTTGCAGATTACACCTTTGTATTCAGTACTGGTATCTCCTGAAGCTATAAGTGAGTGGGGTTTGGATGACTGCTGTAGGATGGAGAAAGCTATGAGAAGTTCCCTTTGCAAGTTCGGGAAGTAATTGATGATACAGGCAAGACAGCAGAAGTTTTAGCGCTTGAGTTTACAGAAGCGCACAGCACAGGCTCGCCCAAGTGGGCTTTGCCCAGCAACTTGCGGTCTGGCTTGTTTCTTAGGTCACACACTTCGAGTTTTGTGCACTTCATTGCACCTAAAATGTAAGCGTGGTTTTAAAATATTTAGAAAGTGAACAAAGTCAATAAGCTTTCCAGAAACCTATTTCTTTTAATCTTTGTTACAGTCTAAACAATGATGACTGCTGCATTATTAACAACAAGTGGGGTGGTACACGGTCAGCTCTTGTCCAATGCAGAGAAACCCTTTTTCCCCCCCAGTTTTTGTATGTAAAGATGTGCTGAGACCCAACACTGATGGAGAATGAGCAACAGAAGCTGAGCCTCCCCTCCTTTAAGAGTCTACCGCAGAACTGTAATCAGTGAAGCAACAGATATTAGTTTTCTCCTTTCTCAGGCTGCCTTTTCTTTGTAAGATGATTCAGCCTGGAAGGCTGTGATCAGCTTAATCAGTTTGCTATTATTGGGGCTGGTGTTCACAGTACAATTTATTAAATCAGTTTATTATCCTCCCAACCAACCTCAGTGATCAGAGAGTGAAAACATTGTAAAAAAATTAAAACTAGCGTAAGTGCTGTCTGTTTGGATAACAGCACATTTTGCTATTTAAAAAGATTACTCATCTGCACCAAAACAGGGAGAGATGGTAATTTCAATGATGTAGAGCTTTCTATTTCAGGGAGGCCTGGCTTGCACATTGTGATAGATCCAGGAGAAGTATAATTCATTCTTAAATTGTTAAACAGCCTGTTAGGGCCAAGTGTCTAAGTAAAGACGAATGGATTCATTTGTAATCTTAAACAAGCACGTCTGCTTGTGGAGGGCAGGGACGGGAGGCTGGGATAACCTGTAAATAGATGCCAGCTGAACAGTTGCACTTCAGGTCCTAGTGGTTGGACATGATCCAAAACATCCTGCAGGGAAGGGAAACCAGCCTTACCTTCTTGAAAGGGAATTCTGCAGATCCTCCCGTCCTCTCCTCCTGTGCCATCTGCCCTTCAGCAGGAGCGGTCCCTGAATTTCCAGAGTGCAGCAGCTCTCCCGTCTTCATGTTATCTTCACCTTCCTGAGTGTAACCTGGAGCAAAACACCTCGGCGGGAGCCAAGATGCTGTGGGGCAGAGGGAACTTTGGTTTTGCTGGTGGCATCTGAGTAACACGGGAAAGTGTCTGTGAGTGTTTCTGCAGCGCTGTTCATTCTGGATTGGGTTGATGGTACTCATGAGCAAGGAGACGAGAGTTGCAGATGTGCTTTACGGTGTAAAATTCAGAAACCAAAGGTGATAGAGTCTAAAGTAACATATGAAACATTTCCCCTGTCCTACTTGTGCGATGTTTGCCACCTAATTCTTTCTCTGGACATAAATCTGTACTGTAGTTTCAAGTCCTGACTGGTACTTAAAATTAGTTAATTTTTTTTTTCTGTCCCAAGATCACAAAGGTTGGTTCTCCCTTCCCTGCCAAATACTGCAGAGATGTTACAGGGACATCCATAAAAAGGCTTTATGCCAACAATGTTATTGCCAAACAAACTGTGAGTCCTAAAAGCCTTACCCTGTCCTCCTCTGCAGAGGACAGTTTGCCTGAGTTTGCTTGCAGCTCCTTTGAGTTCAAACATCTGTGAAAATAAAGGTTCCATGGGATCAGTTAATGACCCTGACAGCTCAAAAGCCTCAGCAATGGCCACATGGCTCAAAACATCCAACTTGAATCCTTCAAGGTACAGAAAGCAAATGTGTGCTGAGCACCCCTCAGTGGCAGCTGCCCATGATTCACTGCACCCCGAGGTGGACGTTGTGTTAATCACCTGAGCTCTGAAGAGTCCCAAAGTGCCACCAGAACATGGGTCTGCTCTAAAAGAGCCCAGTGACTTCCTCAAAACAACCCCCATCTTTGCATCTCAGGAGAGAATGACCTGAGTCATCAGTTCCACGTCTTTTAAGCCGCGTCTCCTGCTTAAAAACAAAACAAACTCTGAAGTTCTCAGCAGACCTGATGCAACCACTTCTCTTTAACTCACCCAACCCCCTGGGAAGCAGCCTGGCATGGGCATCCAGTTTGCCCAGGGAGGGAGGTGCACACTGATTGCACATAGCCGTGGCTTTTATAGGTGTTTGTGGGGAAGGTGAACCACCCTATATGCAGTCACCTCTTAGCAGGTGCTTCAGGTCTTGGCATGTGATTTGGGGGAGAGAAAGGGACACCAACCAGGCCAGGCTTGAGCTGCGTGCCTCCGGTGGCCCGTGGCTCTGCAAAACTGAGCTCAGCAAGCTCGAGAGGAGAAGGTTCCTCTCTACTGCAGAGCAGCTCTTGAGAGGAATAGCTGTTGAACTTAAAGCAGGCAGGCAAGACGTTATTTAAAAACATGTCAGAAACTTGAGAACTGCTGGTTCTCTTCCACTGTGAGAAAATTACTTAGGTTTGTAGCGTGTTTTGAATGGATTTGGCTCTGACCAGTTGGTGATTTTGCAGAAGCCTCAGTGAAAACGTGGTGGAGCCGACGGGATGTGAAAGACGGGCAGGATCTGAGCGGTTTGCCGTGAGGGGTGCATTGAGTGACTTTGACTTCAACAGCCGAGTCCCTGCAACTGCAGTGCCATTTAATCTGCTCTGGCTCTGCAGATCCACATCTAAGTCACATTGTTTCTTGTGTATTTGCCTCTTTAAGCTCTAAAAAAAAAATCCATCCCAGGAATTCAGCCTAGGGATAAAAAAAGTGTTATTTTTGGAAAGATTTGGAATTGCTTATGTTCAGCAGGCCTGCTCTTGAAGCTTCTCTGCTATCTTTACCCAGTTTTATTTACACCTCAAATTAAAGCAGTAGTTTTTAACTGATACTGTTAATGTAAATGCTGTATATCAAGTTTATCACTAAGTCGGTTAGCAAGCTACTAGTCTAGTTTTTAATTTGCAGATAATCCTTCTCTCATTTATATGTTTGGGCTGTATTACTTTGCCCAGGGTAGGCACAGCCATTGGAATCCATCCAGCTCACCTAACAACTTTCATTAAAGAAAATTGCCCTTGTGATAAAAATTACTCAGTGTGACAAGATTCCATAATATATTTTTTTAAAGCCTCATAAAATTTTGTAGCAATTAAGGCCACTTGTTTGTTTTTTTCAGATTTGCTTTTAAAAGCAAAAATTGACTTAATTGTGAGGATATTTGTAATAGAGTGAATAAATATTTTCTGTTTGGGTGTGTAGGGGCCAGGCTGGTTGGCAGGAATAACACAGGGATGAGGAGACAAGAAAACCTTGTCTTTGAAAAGCAGATTTCACTGTGTTTTGTATGTTGTTTGTGAGATTGCATGGAAATCTGTGATTCTTCAGTAAGGGAAAGGAGACGCAATGAAGTCTGCTCACTTGCAGTTCATGATACATAAGTCTTAACCACACAAACCGCAGTAATAGAGTGCGGGTATTTCTGCAGGAATTAGGAACGGTGTGTCTTAGCATCATCCCTCCTGGCTGCCAGGATAGCGCTTGGTACGTGTGTCCCTGTGGCAGCACCTGTGGCTTTTCCTCGCTTCTGTTTGGGAATAACACAGCCCAGAGGAATCGGCTGGGCTGCCTTCAGTATCACCACATGTGAAATTGCACCAGAAACCAGCAGAGTTCAGAAAGGTGTATGATGCCAAAATGTAGAAGGACCATCACACAGGTGGAAGACAAACCTCTGGGATCTTTCACAGTCTCGTCTTCATGTTTCAATCAAAATAAATGAGTTACAGAAAGTCTATATATTTTTTTCCGTTGTTTTGGAGTGTTTGGGATTTTTTTAAGACTTTCCAGTGCTGTGTAGGTCTGGTTTACATAATATAAGTATTGTGGGGTCTGATCTTGCAAGTGCTACAGTATGTGTGGCTGCTGCTCGGGGAGTCAGACCCAGAGCTTCTGTCTGACAGTCACCTCCTTTATTATAACACGCAGCCATGCTCATGTTTATCTTGTCTTGGGTAGATTAACTAAGCTGTACCTCCTGCCTTGGGCTTGGCTGATTTGTGCTTGAAGCGAGGATTGATTGTTCTCTTTTCTGATGAACTAATCTTTTGTGATAAACTAACAATGGCAAAGGATGAGCTGTGATGTTAAACAGTGGTGGGTTTTCTTTTCTTCTTTTTCTCCTCTTTTTTGTTGGCTTTTCAAGTCTACCCACTGCCTCGGGAGGAAGGCAGCTGCACTGATAATATATCTAGTCTCTATGGAAGGCCCTTATTTGAAAAATCTGTAATTGAGTGGACGAAATTTCTGGTTGCTTGAGAGGATCTATTCAGAAGAGACTTGAAAAGGATGAGGGAAAAGCGTGCTAGACAGCAAGAAGTACTAAGGGCTCTATTGAGCAGGGAAACATATGTAGATATTGTGGGACAATTAGACTTGTCAGGCAAAACACTAAAATGCATTTGTGAGCAAAAAATCCTGGGGAATGTTAAATAAAGCTTTGAAAAGGGCATAGTGCTTGCTAGGAATACCTTAAAAGCAAAGAAGTTGGTTTGGGTGATCTTTGAAGGAAGGCAGGTGATGGCTGTTTCAAAGAGAAGGTGCAGAACATGTGTTAGTCATAGGGATTTTGCCCATTTTTTTCCTCCAGTGGCTAAAACCCTGAAGCACAATTGCTGGGTCAGCAGCATGGGGGTGAGCTCATCACTTAGTTAATTTACCCCTATGCTCTTTTTAGACAACTATTTCAATATCTGGCTTCCCTGGTGCCCTGTTCGGGGCACATTCACACTGTTCACCTTTTCAGCCCCTGCCTTTCCTGCCTGCTTTGGAAGCCGAGGAAGACTCTGCTACACAGAACGTGGTGGATGTGTTCCTGATAGTCAAATCAAATAAGCCTATGAGGTTGTTGGTATTTGAGTGACTGCCTCTATTCGAGTTTTGTTGTGTGAGATTTTAAGATCAGTTAATTGCTTAATTTGACAAACCAGCTTTTGTCTAGAGAGGCTTGTTTCCTCGAAGGCTGCTGATGGCGGTGGATCACAGTGCGTTAATGAGCAGTCCCCGGCACGCTCTGAGTGGGGTTTGCTGTCAAGTAGGTCAAAACTTCAGATGCCTAAAGATCAACCCGCTAGTGATTAGGCCAGCGTCAGCTCTTTGCTTATTTTTAGGTTTTTCTTTGGTGTAAAGACAGCTTTGTGCCCCTCGTTCTTTATATAGACCAAGCTTTCTGCGTCCGTATCTGAACAATCTATCCACTGTTTTGATCACTGCAGCTCTCCTGTTTGAATTCTTGTTAATCATGCTGACTACAAGTGTCTGTGCTAATTATTCAGATGTGGCTTCAGTCCATATTCAGTAGCACAAATATTTCAGTATTTAATTGCAAATATCTCCTCTGATAAGCATTTAACATAGGCATCCAAATGTACACAGTGGCTTTGTCGGCCTTGCCGGCTTGAAGGGATGTCTGCCGAGGCTTTTGCTCTTTTTTATTTAGGTATGAGTGGATGGTCACATTGTGTGGTTTGAAGAAAACAAACACAAACGCGCTGAGTGCGTTTTACTTCTGAAAGTAAATTGTGCTGTGTCTCTTCTGAGCTTCCCTGGGTTTCCACAAAAGTGTCCAAGAATCCCTGCCCTGATCAAGTTCTCCCATAGGTCTGCCAGCTGGCTTTTGATTCCTTCTGCTCTTCCTCTGCTGTTTTCTTCCCTCCTCTGTCTTCTCCTAGTTCCTGCTTTTCTATTCTTTCTAAGGTTTTAGAACATCTTCAAAAGTCTTGGTTAAACAGTTATGTTTAAACCCTGGATATAAAATAAATTATTCTTGCTTCCTTTTTCCTGTTATTGCATTGTTAATTGTTCAGGACGTACTTCCAAAGCCACCTCCTTCTGGTAAAAAAGGAGCTGCGTTTTTAAGAAACCAGTCGTTACAGTGTTTAAATTTCTCATTTTCATACAGAACACCTAAAGAAACGCCTGGAAGATTATATGGCCCAGTTCCCAAACGTAAGAATCCTCCGAACCAAAAAGAGAGAAGGGCTGATAAGAACGCGCATGCTGGGGGCCTCTGTGGCCATAGGGGACGTCATTACCTTCTTGGATTCCCATTGCGAGGCCAATGTGAACTGGCTGCCTCCTCTGCTGGGTGAGTTCTGGTGCTGGACGTGGCTGAGGGCTGAACGGCTAAAGAGCCGGCAACAGGTGTTGGTGTTGAACTGGTTTTACTTACACCTGCTGCTTTCCCCTCACGCTGTAAATGGACAAAAGGAAGACGAAATGTCTTAAAAGGGAAAATAAACAAAACCAAACCAAATAAACAAACATGTGACTGTGTCCTTCTATTCTGCTTCTGGTGATGGTCACTGTTATTTGAGTGCCTGGTGTTTCTGTCTCAATAGTTTTAGCTTGCATTAATATAAATTGGAACATCCGCCTGAAAAGGAATGAATGGGAAGAATGAGTGTTGTTCTTAGACAACTTCATGTTTTGATGCTCTTTTCTGTAATTTCATGGTCAACAAAACCAGCAGGTGCAGGTTTTCTAACATGTTTCTCCAATCTTCAGATCGCATTGCCCGAAACCGCAAGACTATCGTTTGCCCTATGATTGATGTTATTGATCACGACCACTTTGGATATGAGACTCAGGCTGGAGACGCAATGCGAGGTGCATTTGACTGGGAGATGTATTACAAGCGGATCCCTATTCCTCCTGAGTTACAGAAGCTTGATCCCAGTGATCCCTTTGAGTAAGTTACTGAAATGCAGGATGGTAACCAACCCTGTTACAGGGTTGGTTTACATCTCAGTGTAGTAGAAGTCAGAAGTTGGTGTTAAGCTACTTGCTTTTTGGCAGTTGTTTGCTTTGTTGGTTTAAAAGAAGTGTGTCATGTAGTAGCTGTGAACACTCTCCTTTTCACTGCTATTTTTTGCCACCTTGATTCCTGCAGAAGTTAACATTTCATTTAAAACTGGTATGTAACACTTAATGTGGTCATTTATTACTGAGATCTTTCAGACATAACTTAGTATCCCTAATGCTCTGCTGAAAACAAGAAACCAATGGCAACTTATATGTCATTCCCAGGTGGCAGAAGAAGAAAACCTAGCAGAATAATTAGAGCAATTTTGATGATTGCAGTGCATTGCAGAAGTAAATCTGTGGTTGTTATGTTCTGCTGTTGCTGTGTTTGCCAACATTGAGACAGTTCTGCTGTCCTTTACTTCTGCAGTGCTCAAAAATAACCCAACAAAACACTTTTTGAGGTCAAGCTCCATGACTTGATTGGACTACTGAGACAGAGCATCCCCTGTGCAGCGTATGGGTCCCTCTGGGAGAGGTTTTGTCCTGTCACCTCATGGTGACTCTTTTTGCCAGTTTGGAGGAGGGACATTGACTGCTTCTGAAGGGAGTCTAGTCTGGTCCTTCTCATTTGCAAGTGGGAAATTAGTAGATAATGCAAAGCCAACTGTTCAATGCTCAACAGGGCTGCAAACACAGTGGGAACACTGGGTGGTGAAAATATTTGTCAAATCTTGCTTTGTTTTTTAAATGTTTAGCTAGAGATCTGTATCTATGAATGTGTTTGTAATATGGAGTCTGGTTTTTCCTTAAGGTCTCCTGTAATGGCTGGAGGACTGTTTGCAGTCGATAGAAAGTGGTTCTGGGAGCTGGGAGGGTATGATGCAGGTCTGGAGATATGGGGAGGAGAGCAGTATGAAATATCCTTTAAGGTGAGCTATGTTCTCTGGAAATTACTTTTGTTTTGAAAACTAAAAATTGTTCCGAGGAACAGAATGTGAATGATCTATCTTGTCCTTGCTTTTGCGTGTGACTAAAGGTGAAAGAGCTGGAAGTAGTTTGATAGCACACAGAAGAAACAGTGATGATGTGACCAGTCATTTGTGAGGGTCAGTTTTGGAGCATGTTTAGCTGGGGTGTCCACTGATCTGTGGTCACAGCTTCAGGTCCATACGCTCTTCCCAGCAAGGGTAAGTCAGCTCGTGTGCAGCTCTCTGACTGTCAGGCTGCTTAGTCCTCGCCCTGGCAAGATGATGAAATACTCTCCTGCTTGACGGAAGGAGGATTCAGGCAGCTCAGTATTTGCTCAGTCGAGTATGTCAGTCCTGAGTTTGAGTTCCCAGAGATGAGAGTAACTTACTGTCTGCAGTCGATCCATCTGACTCCTGGCTGCAAGGAACGGAGACGATTAATTACCCTGTAAGAAATCCTCAACAATTGGAATAATAACGCTGTTGCTGGCAATGACTTCAGATCATTATCTGCCTGGCTTGGGGACAATTCTTTTACTGATTGCGCAAGCTGTTCAGTTGAGGGCTTTAAAATAAGAGTTAGCCAGCTGACCAGAAATGCATACTAATAGTAATGAGTCACTGTGACCTACAAAGATCACTGGTTACCTGGGTTATCTTGGAATATGGCAAACTGGAATCAGTTCCAGGAAACCCACTGGCATGTCCCAGACCACTGGCAGTTGGTGGCTTGTCTTGTGTTCAGTGGTGGGAATCGTTTCCATAGCCTGGAGCAAATTGAGTAAAGATTTCTACATTAAACTCTGTTTGGACCACCACACAGTTTCTCTTTCAGAGGTTGCATATTTAGTGTTATAGGTGTTTGGATGCCACTGAACTAAGCCGGTTGACCTCAGCACAGGGCAAGAAGATGGTAGTGATGCTAACGTACTGCAGTTTAGCTTCAGCATCTGAAATTCCTCATGTCTCCCCTGATAAACAGGTTATGGCTGATCTCTTATAAAACATTCCTAAATCTCAATGCCTCTATGCATGTAAAACTAGATTCAACAAGCCATATTACTGTACATACACACCATGTACTCCTGTACAGCAAACAGTGGAAGAAAAGATGTTGTTTTCAAGACAATGTATTTTTTCTTCCATTGTTTGCTCACCAACCCCTCCCCACCCCCCCCAAACCAACCACAAAACCAATACTAATCATGTCATATTGGAGATCACTTATCCTCTGTAATGGTGGCAGGAAGGGGTGGGGGGGTCACCCTTTTTGGAGATGCCATTGTGGTTAGAGCCATTTATTTTTGTGTTGCATGTAATGAAATGGTGTAACAACGTCATTCTTTGCAGGAGGGGCAGGGGCTGTGTTCAGCCTCTTTGCCTTGGCCCTTTTGGAAAGCGCTGATTTCCAAGAGCAATGACAGCGGCTGGGCAAGCCCTTTGTCTCTAATGCCACAGCAGACAGTCGCACTGCTTGATCTGCAGGAAATAAGACAACCTCATTCAGCTGTTTGCTTATCCTCTCTGAAACACACTGTGGTTTATTTCAGTCCAGAGATGGTAATTTATGGAGGGATACATTTGCTTTAATTAATCTCTGCAAAGACCCCTTTTTTCTTTCATTATGCAACAGAAAAATGAAGTTTTAACTGAAAGAGGCTCAGTGTATTTTCAGAAATTAAGATAAATTGATACATTCATCTGTGGCTGATAGATTTAATAATTCTGCTGGAATTGCAAGAATAGAAGGTTTGTTCATAGAATTTATGAAGCTATGACATTTCCTGGCGAGCTTAGAGCTGCATTTTTACCTTTAGAAGCAAACTGAGATTTTTGAAGTTAAAGGGGCACTGTCAAATAATTTAAAGTTCTGGTTTGAGATTTGGGGTAGCTGTTTTCACATTGTTTATTATCTAATGGGAGTTCAGGTTTTAAGTGTGTCAAATGCACAGCATGCCTATGACAAGGGATCCCTTCCTGTGCCTGGGGGCTGTGGGTGCAGGTGCTCTTTGTGCTGCTGGTTTTGATCCATTCCATCAGATCTGGCCTCCTCAAGCCTCACCAGGAGCAGATTTTTTCTTTCATTTTTCTTTTTTCCTTAAGCATATTTTTTTTTTTTGGCCACATATGGGCTGCGCTTTACAGTTTTTTCGCCTTTATTTTAAAATTCAGGGCTCTGTTGCTGAGAGACTGGGAATAAACAAGTTTATTTAGGAGCCTCTTGCCTTTCTGTTTTGAGATGGTACGTATTTCTGTCATCAGCTGGCTCTGCTTCTTTCTGTGAAGAAACTTCCAGGCGGAAGGCAAGCCAACAGAGAAACCATCAGTGTTTAGCACCTCAGAAAACATTTAGCTGGAGGATCGAACTCTATTAATAGCCTTGCTTCTTGTATAAAAGATGTACACCAAACATCACTAGAAAACATAGCATGCTGGAGGGACAAAAAATGTAGGTGAACTTTAAATTAGAGACAAACTTTCTAACTCAAACTACTGTTTCTGGGTCTTCTCAATCTCTTAAAACAGGAATTTCTAGATTCAAAATGAAGGAGTCCATCTATCCCTTCCATATTGAAACAGAAGACACATGCTGCTTCTTTTTCTTACTTGTGTATACCCAGAATAGCTCAGCCTATAACCAAGGACTTCAACAAGTCAGGGATCTTCCTATTTCAGGTCATCATCCAACACAACGGGAAGGTTACGGGCTTGAGTCCGAGTCGCAGGTGTTATGCTTGTTCAAATGAGCCTTGCTGCTTCAGGAACCCTGTTTGCAGAATGCGCCGGGCAAACCGCGCTGTAAATCCACATGGTGTGAGAACCGTGGTGCAAGAACCGTTCTGCTCCCTCTCGGTGGGGGTGCTGACCTCAGAGGGCACTCCTGGGTTTTGGAGAAAGGGCCAACAAGCACACACAGCTGTTTGTGTGTGGCACTTGTTACCGTTCCATTCTGCTGCCCCTAACTACAACCATTTCCATACCTCTTCTTTTCTAGAGTTTTTCCTGTGTTTTTTATCTTTCTGCAATGATGAGAACAAAACTTAATACTTTACCCTAAGTGACAATGTGTCTTTTCTAACCACAACCTCATAGCTCTGATTTTCTGAATGCTCCTGCGTACTCCACAAATACCAACATTCTGCTGCCTCCATAACCACTTCATTTTCTTTGAGATTAATATATTTAATTTGGAGCATTACATAGGAAGCATTTAAACTGTTCCTTTCTGCAGATGCTACTTTATACAGCACTTATCTACGCTCGGTTTTATTTGCAATCAGGGTGCCTCTTTTCCAGTATTTTTGTGGCTTCTGTTCTGTTTGGCTTATGTAACCTTCACTAAACTTCTTCAAGCCTCTCTTCCATAAATATATAGTCTCTGATTTTTTGGATATGGGGAACAGAAGAGGAAAAATTATGTCTCTGACTTGTATAGGCATAAATATAGATGTACTCTGTACCTCAGATCTTGAGTGGTGTGGTTCTCAATCTTTTAATTGTATGTTGCACTTCAAGAGCAAAGAATGAGAATCTGGAGTGTCTCTCACTAGGTGATAGATCATTTCAGTTTTAGAAATGTTCGTCTTGTCATTTAGAGATTGTAACACCTTTATAAAATTCAAAGGGCTTGGTGCAAACAAGCCATATTGACAGGTGCCCTGAAAAGAACAAGTAATGAGGGGAAAAGGGATGGGTAGTACTCATGGTCTTTACTCCTTGCTTCAGCAATAAGAAACATCCACTGCACTTATTCTGGTGATCGTAGATCACTGCGTTATTCCAGATCCTTTTCCCAAAGTATCGACATGGGTTGCTTCTCCTGATTTCCATAGCTGAAAGCACGTTGCATGTTTTCCATCAAACCCAAGTGCTCCGTAGCTTCTCTCCGCATATCTAAGGCCTGCATCTCCCTTGCCCCACGTTGGCAGCAGATTTCTGATTCACATTTTGCCACCGGCCTCCTGGCAGGTGCTCGGTTAGGGTTCGCTTCTGACAGCGTTCACTGAAGTCAGTGCTGACGGGGAGCCTCCGCTGCTCATTCCAGGCACATCCCCACACCACTTTCCAGCAGCTCACGTTTGCCCACACTGAAACAGGCCAGGCATTCTGCTGCTTTTTTTTGTGGTTTGTTTTTTGGTTTGTTTATTTTGTTTCTAAGCCAGCACATGCTGCTTAATTCTCGGGCTCTCAGCTGCAGTACAGGGTGGCTTCTTCCTCCTTTCCTATGTGCTGATGCAGAGATCAGGTTCAGCCCGTTGACTTGAATTTTTGGCCTCTGTTCACGCTGGTGTGCTTGGTTCAGGTTCTGGAGTAGCCTCCCACCAAGCAGCAGCAGGAAAGTGGAGCCTGAAATGTGATTTTTTTGGGAAGTGCTATCATTCCTCTGAAGTGCCCCAGACAGTAAGGAGGGGCTGTGCTGGTGGATGTTGTACGAGCGAAGGTGTTGTGCGAACACACAGATCCCAGTGCTTTTTGAGCTATTTTAATCTTTTATAGAGCAGTAAGTCCCAGCTGCAAGAGCAGCTGATGCTTACAATACAAAGGATTATGATTTCCCTGAATTATTGGTTGCCCTTGCTTCTATCCTCTCACCTTGTTATGCAGAGAACCCCCTTAACTTCCCCACTGTGTCCTTCCCACCTTTCAGTGTGTGCTCAGACAACCAGGCAGCTTCTCTCCATTGGTCTAACCCATGGTCTTTATCTTTGTTATGGCTTGCAGAACCAGCTTTCTTTTCAAGCCTTGACTCTTTCCTTTGTGTTGTTTTTCTTTTTCCCCTCTTGGGAAGCATGGGCTCGATAAGGTTGCAGTCTTTGGAAACCATAAACCTTGTACACCCAGATAATTTGTGTTCAGACACCAACCACAGTATTGTATTGTGTGTTTGAGAGGAGAGGTTCAGCTGTCTTACGTGACATTGTTTTCTGAAATAGCGGAGAGGGAATTGCATCAGCATCACATTCCCATGTAGAGAATAGGTGACATATTATCTTGTGCTTTTCTAGCACACTGGCTGAGCCAAAGGCTCTGGAGTTGCTTTATGAACAGGGAGTTACAGGTCTCCAGGCCACTGAGAAGATGGAAGTAATATCACCAGTGGTGTTGTTTTACTTCTTTTGCATATGGTTTTATTATTAGGGTGAGATTATGGCCTTAGAAAAATCTCCCGCGGTATCACTTCAGTGTAGCCAAGATCTGTCAGCTGCTAGGTGCCTCGCTCAAAATGTAGATTGGTAAAATTGTGCCTGAGGAAGAAGAGAAATTTCCCGTTCTCTCCTAATGAGATCTGATTAGATCATTGTATAAAGCACCGCCTGCCTGACCAGCTTTAATTCTTGTTCTCACGGTGGTTTAGTAAATGGCTGATTGAAATTAAGCGCGTCAGGCTCAAGCTCTGATGTTTACTGTCGTGTCAGGGAGATGAGGCACAGTCTCACCCTTCCGTAAAACAAGAAGAAAGCGGCTCTCCAGGCCTAAGGAGAACCCAGCAAGTGACAGGCGGTGTAATGTGAAGGCACGAGGTGCTGCCCCACGGAACAGCACCGGTTCAGCGGGTTGACAGTGCTGTATTTTTAGCAGCGTAAGTTCTGGCGTGTCATGCCTGTTAACTGTACCCTTGTTTAAAAACAACCAAATACTGCTCACTGAGTGGAAGCATTCTCTCAGCTAGCTGGCACACAGCTATTTTGGGTTTGCTTCACTTGCAGTTATTCCTTGACAGACCCTTGGATGTGATTCCCCTGACCTTTAACTTTCTAAAGCTTTTGTTGGCAGTGTTTTACCAATGCATGTCATGCACTTTCCCTCTCCCCCTTCTTCCAGTTTTATAGATAAGGACTGGTAATTGTCTTTATGGAGGTTGTAATGAGTTCTGTCACCACACAAAGCAGCTCACTAATAAAATAAATCAAAGCAGCAATGAATGAAAGGAAAGCGTGCTTTTAAAATTAGATTTGTACTGCAAGTGCCACACTGTCACTTGCAGCATGAGACAATATTAAAAAGGCACTGAGTTGGCAAAGTACCTTGAAAGGGTCACTGAGCTCTGCTAGCAGGGATTAGGAAGCTTTCCCTTGCCTCCACACAGCACTGGTAATTGAAGCATCGTTTGGGAGTAAATATTTTAAAGCATGATTAGGAATAGAGCCTGCGAAGCTGATCTTAGATTTTTACTTGTTCAGTAAGTCAGTTAAGTAGCTTTTCTTATCATATCATTACATGAGTTTCTGTAACATCTCCTGTGCCTGGAGTCTTGTACCAGCTTGGAGCTCTTGTCCCAGCGTATCATCTCTCTGGGTTCCCACGCCCCCCATGCTGTGCTGTCCCCATTGCCGCCTCGTGAGCTCCGCAGTGCCAGGACAGCGCTGTCCTCGTTTCTCGGGTCATTTAGGAAAGTTGTGTTTTCAGAGGAGACATGCTCACGGAGGCCTGTTCGAAAGCCTTTCCTTAGGCGTAGGGCAGGTGAGGCATCCCGTGGGTGGGCAGCAAAAACCTGCTGTTTCCATTCAGGCTTGTGTTGCACTACAACGCAGCTGCTTGTGGACGGACAGGGCATAGGTGCTGCAGGGTCAGAATTTGGGTTGTTGAGCGTGTGTGCCCTGGCAACTGAGCTCTCAGCTTCTTCAGCTCTTCCTACAGTTTTTTATAGTTCCAAGAACTGTTGCAGCTCTCACAGCCTTGCACAAACTGTTTGTGTCATAGAAACACAAAACATCCCCAACTTCTTGTTTTCTCAGCCTACCTGTTAATTTCCTAGCAGAGAAATCATTCTGTGGCCCTCTGCAGCAAAAAGCACAGCAGCTGCGGAATAAGCAGCATTTCTAATTCCACTAGAAATATCACAAGCTAAGTGCTAGTTTCTTTTTTCATCTTCATCTCTTCTGTACCAGCCTCTCAAGACACAGCTGGGACAAAAAGATTGAAATTCTGTGGAAGGAGTGTTTGTCAACTTTCTTCTTGTCTCTCTCACCATAAGGACATGTAATTAAGTACCTTGAACTGTAGAAGTTGCCTGTGAAAAATATTCCTCTAACTGAGAGCAACTAACCTCCATTAAGTTATACGCAGTCAGCAAATGACTGTAATTGTAAGGGCCAGTAGACAGAGCTGAAACTCCAGAGGACTTTCATGTCAGAGCTAATAATTATGCAGCAGCCTTGGCCAAATATTTCTATTCCGAGCTAAGTATTTAATATTGTCGCTGTAGAATATTAATGGAATTGCCCGCTATGTGTGAAGCTGTTGACTAAGCTAATTGTACAGTGAACTGCGGTGGCTCAAATTAGCCACAGTGAATGGAGAGATCAAGAACACTGCAGCAGGCAGCGCCAGCGGAGCTTCTTAAATACTGCTGGCTTTGGGGCGTTAACGTCAGATCTAGGGACAAAATGAAGGGCAAGACAGTGTCGTGCTTAGAGAACTCAGAAAGTCATTTGTCTTGCGTGCTGAAGGATACTTCTGTAAGTATTGATTAGATATATCTGGGAAGCACATATGAATCTATTTCTTAAACCTAATGAAGTGGATTGGCTGGTTTGGAAAACATCTCCTTTGGTTTCACTTGGACAAAACTGTTACATCCATGCTATAAATAAAGGATAAAAGAAAGTTGTGGCAGAGTGTTGGCACAAAGTGAAATCTTTCCAGATGGGGAAGGAAACGTCTGGGCCTCATCTCGACATGAACCAAGGCTTGAGGTAGTCTTCTTCAACAAGCAGTGTGTTCCAGTGACTTTCTGAGGGCTTTTTTAGAGCTAATTATGCTTTCACCAGGCAGGGATTTCTACTGAAGTTGTAAGGCTGCAAAAGCAATGAGTGCATGTCAGCAATGAAAGTACATGAGAGCAGTGATAACCACGGGGAAAAAGTAGCAGTTTCTTCTGGTTTCTGGCACTTGAAGAGGCTCCTGAGTTCCCTGGAGTGTTTTGTGTCACAGATGACCAGTGCTACAGAGATGCGTTCCCTTTTACAGCAACATTACACAACCTACACCCAGGTCTTTTATGGCAGTGCAGTTTAACTATTGAGGTTACTATTGCTGTAGTAACGTATATCAATTTAAAATGTGTCATGTGCTGTTCTCTGGGTGCTTGGATGGGTTTTTTTTCCTGTTCTTTTCTCTAAAGAAGGCAAAATTGAACTGTTTAGGCATTGGTCTTGATAACACTGGTGCTAAATCAAGGCTTGCTGCATGGCTCGAAGTGGGGAGTTATAGGATTTGAGACTAAGGGAAGGAGGGGAGGGTGTTACAGAGAGAGTGTACTTTAAAGTAAAAGATCTGGTTTAAACTTTTTCATGACTTGAAAGTCTTTCTTTTTTTTCTTCTTCTTCGTTTTGCTCCACATAACCAAGAGTGAACCTCTATCTCTGCTGTTGCACAGGTATGGATGTGTGGAGGTCGCATGGAGGACATCCCGTGCTCTAGAGTTGGACATATCTACAGAAAATATGTTCCATACAAGGTTCCAACAGGAGTCAGCCTGGCAAGAGTAAGTGGCAATGACATTCCACACGACAGACGTCTGATTGCAACGTGACCATGCTGTTGTCTCCTCTCACCCCACAATGGGAGGCAAATGTAGGCTTTGTAGTCAATAAATTGTACTTGTGCAGTGCTCACATGTGCAGTTTTGCGGTGGTGGATGTGTAGCACAAAGTGAAGAGAGCCCAGGGGAGCTGCGGACTCATGCAAACAGCTGCCGTGCTCCAGACATCAGCCGTTCTAGGTGCTGGGAAGGGGCTTTGTGATCAGGCGCTGGCTATGGAATCACCAATAAAAACAAGATATGGCTTGATTTGTCCAATACTCCAGTCATTTTATGGCTGTGCTCTCCAAGAGCAGCAGGCTTTGGTGTGGTGATTGTGTTTTGGTGACTGAAAGACCTCTCAGCTTCAAGCATCACAGACCACCGAATGAGTGAGCTGTAATTTTCCACAATGTAATGTTCTGTGCCATCTTATTTCTCAATCTAGTGCAGCCAAAAGAGGAAAGAGCTTTTGCCTTTCATGCACTAGCTTTCTCCAGTTAATTTCCAAACTGAGAAGGGATTGCATTGCCCTCTGGTGGGAGAAAAAAAAAAAATCGTAAGAGTAGGAAGGCTGCAAAACTGAAAAAAACAAAACAAAACACAAAAAGTACCCTGCTGTTCTGCAGTCTTATGGCTTGCACAGTGTTAAGATGTTTACCGGTTCAGTAGCATCACCCTAGTCATAGATTTGGATTTATTACTCAGCCAAACAATGACCTGTCAGAGCGATAGAGTGCTCTCCTATCTATGCCATCGCTTCAGGAAGGAGCTTTATTTCTTGTGATTCGGTATTTGGCTCTCACACACTCCCACAGTGCTGGAAGGAGATGGTGAACAGGTGTAGGGAAGGCTGTTACTTGGCATCTAAGATAGTGCAGCACCTTGAGATGAACACCTGCTCTCATCGTGCGCCAGTTGCATTTGAGGCAGGGTCAGCACCCTGCTCGTTCTTAACGTCGTCATTGTTTTTGGTAGTAAATGACCCCTGCTGGACTGACCATCTCTGTGCAAGGTGGGCTGTGCTGTTGAGTCACTGCAGTGGTGACTGCATGAGACTCATTACTGTGTGACACCAGGAACGTACCTGAAGTTACCAGAGAACAGTCCAAGGTCTGACGGTCTCTGGAGTGTGTTGGGACAGGCGGTGGGGCGGGTGTCTCCAGAGCAGGCTGTTCTTTGCTGTCTTGGAATTGCACAGTGGATTAAGCTTTACAGTGATAGGTAAAATATACTGCTGCCATGAAGGAAACCCTTTGCTTCTGTTCTGAAAGGTCATCACCTAAAAGTTCTGTATTGCTGTGGTATCTGAGAGTTTCTTTTGAACAGCTTTTTTTAGCCAAAAAAATAGGAAAATAGTGGTAAGAAAGAATATTGTAAGCTGAAGCTTTCCAGAAGGGAGTACTGCAGATCCCATTCCTAGATGGGTATAAAAGATGCAATAAGAAGGATTTAAGAAAGTGCCTTTTTGTCAGGGACCTTTCAATGTCCAGTGGTATTTACCAGCATCATTTTCTGACTAGCTTCTTTGCAGAAGAGTAAAAAAGGGGGGGAGGTTGGAACCACACAACAACTTTTGATTAATGTTGTTTTTCTTAGCCACAAGGAGCTAGATATAATGGCCAAGTGCCAGGATTCTGTTTTGACCTCAACTGAAAATATCTTTCTAAAAGTCCCTTGGAACCGGAGAATAATAAAAATAATCTTTGTCCTAAAGCTGGAGAGAAAGAGTGGATGTGAATGAAAATCCGTTCTGAGCAAAAACACGAGAGCTGTTCAGAATGCTAATGTCGGTAGTTTGTGCAGAGGGTTCTGACGTGATTTTTCTGGCACGTTCTCACATGTGGCTGTTACCCACACAGAACTTGAAGCGTGTGGCCGAGGTGTGGATGGATGAATACGCAGAGTACATATACCAGCGCAGACCGGAGTACCGGCATCTTTCTGCAGGGGACGTCGCGGCTCAGAAGGAACTTCGCAACAACCTCAACTGCAAGAGCTTCAAGTGGTTCATGAACGAGGTCGCCTGGGACTTGCCGAAGTTTTACCCACCAGTGGAGCCTCCGGCAGCTGCCTGGGGAGAGGCAAGTGTGTGCTTGAAATCTGCAGTGGGCAAACAGGCTGCGGTTTGGCTTTTTAAAGTTGCCTGAGCCATGTGCTCCAGCACTGGTTTGCTGTAAGGTGGGAAAACGGAGTTTAAAGATCCTGTTTGCTATGTTTCAGAACACTTCTACCATTATATTGGCCTGATAAAAGGCAGCCACTAGGCAGATGTTGTGAATTTAATAGAAGGCAGAACATGCCAGCAGGGAGGACTACGGAGAGGTGGCAGCTGAGCAGTAGTAGAAATCTTGTCTTTCCAAAGGGCTGCACAACTGTGGTGAGCTACTCTGCTCCTTAGCTTTTCCATACAAAAGCCAGGAAAACCATCCCTGGTTTTGAAGTCAGCTGTGTTCTGGGAGAAGAATCGCCCCGGGGCGAAGCGGTGGATTGTTAGACACTACAACATAGTGGGCTATGGGTTTTTCTGTGTCCTGGAGGTTGTTGTACAGCTGGTGATGGTTCCCATGCTCTTTCCTGGCTGTTGTATACCAGCTGAGATACATAGTTTAGTGAGGAATCGTGAAATTGTTTGCAAATGAGTAGTTGAGGCAGTTTAAGCCTTCTTTTCTATCACTTGGTAACAGTAGGAGATTCAGCGACTAGTTTACTGTTTCAGATACGCAATGTAGGAACTGGACTGTGTGTGGACACTAAACATGGTGCCCTGGGATCCCCACTGAGGCTGGAAAACTGCGTGAAGGACAGAGGAGAGGCAGCATGGAACAACGTGCAGGTAACCGTCCCTCGGTAGATCATTGGCCCCTGAATAAATCCGCAGTGGAAGAAGTTATAAGCACGACTGTTTGAGAAGGAAGGCTGCTGCACAACTCTGTCAGGTGAACAGAGGGTGCTGTGCACTCCAAGGCTCGTGTGCTAATTATATTTGATGGGCTTGTAGCAGGATGTGGCTTTTGCTCGTAACGAGGTCTGGAGCCTGGCAGACTTGGTGCTGAGCTTTTACCTCCGCTTTGAAGTTCTCAGAGCAACAAAAGAAAGCGGAAGAAAACAATGTGCCAAAATAATAAAAGAAACCAGAAACAAGGCAGCTGTAATATGTAACAAAGTGAATATTAACTTCAAAGGTTGTGCTGAAAGAAGTGATGGAGGAACATCATGCATATTAATGAACCTGCAGGAGCATTCAATAACCATTTACTATCATCCTTGTGACAGGAGGCAAATGCATTATAAACACCCAACTATTGCTGGAGAGAGATGAAACCGGCCAGGCTATAAATTCACCTTCTCAACATATAAGGTGCCAGAAATGACAGCTTTATTGTAACAGAAGGGAGGGAAATATTAGTTTGTCTAAACTGTAGCAGCTGAGCTGAGAAAAGATCAAGAAAACAATGCCTCTATTACAGAGCCATGCATAACTCTTCAGGGGAATGGCTTCAGTGGTAGGAGACAGAAGGCTGTTGCATATCAATTTTGATGCATGAAAACTAGAAACAAAACCAATTTACTCAGGCACAGTCCAAAACTAAGCCTTTGTTGCTTCAGGAGGATCTTGAGCAATTAGTGTTGGCTTGTATTTAGGAGGAGAATGTGGTTTGAACTTCTATGTAGCATTGAGCCTAAACAATTGCAATAATTTCTCTCGCAAGAGAGGTTTAAAAGAGAGACAAGAACAAAGTAGCTTCTTTGTGCAAAAGTTTTTGGCCATGCTACTTCAAATAATAGCACCCTGCTCGTTACTGGTCTTCCTTACTGTTCCATGAGATCTCTCTGGAGAGAGGACTGTTCCTCCCCATGGCTCCAAAAGGAGTCCCCAGAACAGCCCTTCCCTTTGGGGACTGAGAGGAACGCGTGTGCTGGCTGTAAAACCACGCTGGCTAGTGCTGGTCACAGAGGACACTTGCAGCCTTGCCAGAGATGCTGTTCTTGTCAAAGCAGAAAGCAAAAGCTGGATACACGTGCCTGCCTTTAAACCAGTTTGTGTTTTGTGAGATTTGGTCCTACGGTGCTTAAAACATGTCATAAGCCAAGCTCTGATCATCAGGCTGACGATGCAGCTGGATCACGCAACTGTCTCAAGCTGTGGCCAAAACCAAAAGCCAAGAGGGCAGGGCAAGGGGCAGAGCAGGCGTGTGGTGGTAGTTCCTCCAACTTTTCTACCATAGTCCAACCTGGTGGCTCAGGGTTTCCAGGCCACATGTGCTCGCATCTGGTGGTGTTGTGGTTTAACCCCACCCGGAACCTAAGCACCACGCAGCCGATTGCTCCCTCCCCGTGGGATGGGGGAATCGGAACAGTAAAAGTGAGAAAACTTGTGGGCTGAGATAAAGACAGTTTAACAGGTAAAGCAAAAGCTGTGTGCACAATCAAAGCAAAACAAGGGATTCATTCACCACTTCCCATGGGCAGGCAGGTGTTCAGGCGTCCCCAGGAGAGCCGGGCTCCGTCACATAAAGGTTGCTTTGGAGGATGAACACCGTCACTCTGAGTGTCCCTGTGTTCCTCCTTCTTCCCCCAAAATATATACTGAGCATGACATCATGTGATGCGGAGCATCCCTTTGGCCAGTTTGGGTTTGCTGTCCCAGCTGTGGCTGCTCCCACCCTTCCCAATGGTAGGGCCATGTGAGGAGCTGCAAAGTCCTTCACTACTACTTAGCAATAACTAAAATATCAGTGTGTTATCGACATTATTTTCCTTCAAGATCGAAAATGCAGCACTCTACCAGCTAGTAGGAAGAAAACTCTATCCCAGCTGAAACTGGGACAGGTGGCTTTCATCAAGGCCACAGCGTTGTCAGGCATAGGTTGTGCCTGGTTACTAGAGCTAAAATCCTTTCTGTTTTTTTTGTAGTATCCTTCCCTTCATTTCATGTGAAAGTGATGAGAAATCACTGCAGGGTCAGTAGGAGAGAGCTCCAGGAAGCATTTCCCCCATGTTTGTCCTTCTGACGCTCCTGTGAGTGGGGTGGGGGGCTGTGGGCTCCTGTCCCAGAGGTGTGGGACAGACTCTTCCCAAGGTGGCTGCAGGCAGACCCGTGTGATTACCATCAGTGTTAACTCAGAGCTGCTGTAGCACTCTGACTTTTTTGCTACCTGTGAAGTGCTGTAATTGGTCAGCTGCTCACTTAATCCGCGATGGGTGTCTGCATTGCAGAGACATTCACAGCTGCTATCAGTACCTGAGATAACCAGTACGGCCGTTTGCAGCATCACGCTCATTTAGCGGTGCAGCAGTCCATGGAGTGGCTGGTACAGACCCCCCGGTCAGCAGTCACTGTCCCCAGAGGTATTTCTCTAGAAGATGTCATTTCCCTGAAGCCATCCTCACCTTGTGGGCAAAGGAGGGAACGTCGTTCTGCTGGTGAAAGCACCATGTGCCATGCCAGCCATCCTGAGGGTTCTGTTTGTCCTGGCAGGTGTTCACGTTCAGTTGGAGAGAAGACATCCGTCCTGGGGATCCTCAGCATACCAAGAAGTTTTGTTTTGATGCCATTTCCCACAGCAGTCCTGTGACCCTCTATGACTGTCACGGAATGAAGGGGAACCAGCTCTGGAGATACCGAAAAGTGAGTCTGCATGTGTGCGCATGCATGTACGTGTGCTCGTTTAAGGTGCCAAACTGTCTGTAGGTGTTCAAGTTTCCTTAAAATGTCACCGCTCACGTTTTATTCCTCTGTTCATGTAGCGGTGCTAAGAGAATCTGCAGGCAGTCTGTTATCGTTGTGCCATTAATTACTCTTGATCAGAAAGAGGCGACTCCCCTCTTCTCCCCTCTTCCACTGGTTAGAAATGTTGACAACTGCTTCTCCAGGGCTTGCTAAGCAGGAGGACACTCTCCTTGCGGCTCTGTCCGCAGCTGGCACTGAGGTGATGCAAAACGCTTGCAAAACCTGCTTGCAGAATGGTGTGGTGTGTCTGTTGGTTTGTTCTAAGCACTAGAAGTTATGCCAAAAGTAGATAAGGATTTATTTATCCTCCTCCTAAGCTATTCTTCTGTGGGCATCAGGAAGAGAATTCTTGACTAAATGTCCTGTCCAAGTCCCTGCAATCTTCATGCAGGTGCTGTGGAGCGACTGCAGCGGGATGAGAGCCTGGTGGCTGGAGAACCTGGCTTTAGATGTAGCTTTCCAGCTTCCCTGTGCAGATGGGAGGATTGGGCTGGGTTCTGTTGCAAGGGGTGGGAATGGACCCTGTCACTTGCCAACCAACAACTTCTTCACACACATCCCAGTGACAAAACAGCTTGCCTTGTTTTTTAAGACTTCTTTCTGTTGGTTTTAGAACAACTTTGCTTCTCTGCTTAGCAACCTCACGTCAAATTTCTCTTCGCCAGGACAAGACCCTCTTCCATCCAGTAAGCAGCAGCTGTATGGACTGCAGTGAGAGTGACCGAAAGATCTTTATGAACAGCTGCAATCCTTCATCTCCAACGCAGCAGTGGATATTTGAACATACAAACTCAACCGTCTTGGAAAAATTTAACAGAAACCTTGATCTTTAAAAGACTGAGAAAACATATATATTTTACAATTATAGTTTTTACTGGGGAGGGTTGCAAAAGATTTTTTTAAGAATACTTTTTTTTAAACAGTTCATGAAGGTAAAAGGGAGAATCTCAGGAGAAGGTTAACTAGCAGGCCAGTCTTTATTGTGAAGATGCTGCATCCTTCTCTTCTGAGGATGGTGAAATTTCAAAGGCTTTGCCGGAGCCACTTCTGTGCTGAGACTGGAGCAGAAACTCTGTTTTTAGAGGAGTCTGAATGTGATTCAAACTGCTTTTTGCCTTTTTTTTTTCACTGTTGTTTCCCACCTGGGTCTGATGTTAAATGATTTTCTTATCCAGGAGCCTCCAGGACGTTCTGTAGCTGCTATACCACCTGCTGAAGTGTTCCCACATACGTGTTTTATCTCCCAAAGTCCACATAAGTAAAATCTTGAACGTGAGATTTAGTCCTTTGATAAAAAAAAAAGGCCATCAAAATGTAAAACGAAGTTAATTTTTTTTTTTTTCCCTAAACAAAGATGTATTTCAAACAGATTGAATATTATTACTTTCCAAATCGTAGCTCTGATAAAGGAATGAGCTCTAGTGGAAGTGCAGCCAAGTGTTGGGAATATTGCTGTAGTTGATAGTGATGAGAAATCTGAGTTTCTAGTCACTTCACTTTACAGTCAGTTTGTCGCTCACTGTTGACTCTTCAGGGTGAAAGGTGAGCAGAGGGTTTTTAACTAAGCATGGTCAAGATTTTTGCCAAGAGCCTTTGGATATCAGGTTCTAAATTGGCCTCTTATTCAGAATCTTTCTAACACGGACACCTCTAGGGTTTCTCAGAGTTAAATCTACTACATGAGGGCAACTTCCATTTTTTCCTTTAGAGTTTTAAAGGCTAACTTAATTTACAGTTGGTGTGAGCAGATTCATTCAGGATGATTAAGTCAGGGTTGAGATTAGCCATTGGTCTGTACCCATTAGTCCATCAGTCTGTAGTTTGCTGCGGTCACGAGTCCTGTGGTCAGTAGTGTTCTAGGCTTGTGGGAATGTGCTGTTAATCTCTCCTTTTTTCCCCCAACATCCACAGCACTGTACAGTTTACTGTGACTGGAAATCTGTGCTTAGGCAGATGTGGGATTGATGGGCCCATTTCACTGGTGCCCTGTCCCTTGTGTAGTCAGTTAGCAACACCAAGGTGTTACCCTTCTGGTTTGGCTGCAGGATCTGCCGGACACTGAACCAGAGTTGTCTCTGGAAAAAAGTTCTGCCACTGAAGAATGAATGGAGGACCCTTGGTTTTGAGTCTGAGCGAGTGTTTAAAAAAGAAAACCCAATCTGGTTTAAAATGAAGTTGTTGCAAAAACAGATTTACTGGTTCATCTGACTTAGCCTTAAGCTGAAAGCAGCAGTGGCATTTTTTAGTAAAAGCTGTGAATGACGGTGCAGTTAACCATTTGCAAAGATGCTGCGTAAATCAGTGAAACTGGTCTTTTTTGGTAATTGCCCGGTTCCGCGGTTTGTCCCATTGCCCATGCAGGAGTGTTGCAGGGGTAGGTGGAGTGCAGGCAGCTCTGGGGTGCCAGGCTGAAACACTCGGGGGGGGGAGCGGGACGGCCCTCTGGTGAGAGCTGGAGCTGTTCAGCCTGGAGAAGAGAAGCTGAGAAGGGATCTTATCAATGCTTACAAGTATCTCAAGGGTGTGTGTCAAGAGGATGGACCAGACTCTTTTCAGTGGTGCCCAGCGACAGGATGAGGGGCAATGGGCACAGGCTGAAACACAGGAGGTTCCATCTGAATATAAAGAGAAACTTCATTCCTTTGAGGTGCCAGAGCCCTGGACCAGACTGCCCAGAGAGGTTGTGGAATCTCCTTCTCTGGAGACATTCAAACCCACCTGGACATGATCCTGTGAGATCTGCTTTGGTGAAGCTGCTTTAGCAGGTGGGTTGGACTGGATGATCTCCAGAGGTCCCTTCCCACCCCAACCACTCTGTGATTCTGTGAGTCTGGTGTTTTTGAGGCTGTGTAGGGCTGTGTCTGTAAACCAGGAGCAGACTGGGGCATGACCAGCTGCCTCTCAGGTCTGATGTATTGACTATGAAGTTCAAAATCATTAGCAAGTTGCTCATCCTTACAGCTCAGGCCATGCCTGACCATTTCTGCCAACTTACCGGGCCCATGCAGTCACGAAGCAGAGGAAACACGAGCGCTGTGTTGCAGCTGGGAACCAGGCTTGCCAAATGTGTTTGGTGTCTAATATTTTGGGAGTGGAGAAAGCTGTAGGCTTTGCTTGTGACAGTTTTGCAGCAGTATTGCTATGGAAGTGAGACCAGTGTCAGACAGCGTTGACATTTTATGTTCTCTGTACCTACAATATGTCTGTCATTAGGATCCCTTTTCATTCCTATGGGAGGCAGAGCCACCTTCCAGTGTTTTGTGTCTGGTTGCTGCTTTCCTTAAGTTATTAATGCTCTCATTAGCCTAGTAGTGCTGACAGTGGATTGCTTGATGGCCTGACCAGATGTCTTTATGAATGTTTCAATACCTGTGGAACAAGAAGCTGTTTGTCCATGAACAGTGCTAGTTTTTTACAATTGGGACACAATCAGCAAACGATATAAATGGACTGTAGGTCGTTCTGCTTGCAGCTTGCAACTTTGTGTGTCTTAGTTTCTAATGAGAGGATTAACTTCCATTTCTAAAATGCATGGCTTGCTTTGTACTTGGGCTCACCTTGTGAAGAGAGCCCTCGCTGCTCGGCTTGCTGGACGCTTGCTTCAGAGAGAACTGCAGTAACGAACAGGTCTTTTACCACTTAGTGATCTTAATTTGGAGAGAATGGACGACTCTTAGCGGTTTGTACCGAAAGATAGGTAACGGTTGAGGCGATTCCTGTTTGACAACCAACCACCAGTACATGGAAGCTGGAGCTTTAGTGTGAGTGGTCCTACTGGATCCTTCTCAGTATGGTTGATCTGATCTGTTTTCTGAAGGTCTGGGATCTGAGTGTGATAAGTGCCCCACAAATTCTGTACACTTCCGACTGGCTCACTGGGCCTCAAGCTATTAATTTATTTGCATCAATCATACTTTTCAATACCCTAGAGGCTTTGCTGACTAATGAGAAGACTTAATATAGCCAACCATCCACTGATTGAGAAACAGAAGCTGTATTTCATCATCTACATCTTTAATTGAGCCTTTGCTGCGCAATTTGGTTAATTATTCCAATTACTTTTGGTTATTTGTAAGCAAAATTGCCAAAGCATGAATACATAAGCAAATCTTCACATCTGCATGCAAGTCAAGACTGGAGATTAAATACCAGTGATTATCTAATGCAAAATAAATGTTTTCATATTTTTCCCCAAGAGTATTCAACCCACCCCTCTCTCTGTGGCTGCATCAATTCTGCTGCTTTTAAGTATCAGAATCCAAACAACAGGGGGATCCCTGGACGTGTGTTATGTGGCAAAATAACACTTTGATTTGCTCGTGTAGCTGTTGTTGATTTATACTGGTGCTAATTTCTAAGGCCTACAGACAGAGTAGTAGGTCTGGGGCTCTTACCTGCGCACGGTGTCTTTTTTTCATGCCTGGGAAATTAACTTTATTTTCCATACCACAAGAGAAGCGCGGTGAGCCTTACTGGAGGGGGAGTACAGCATCATTAAAATAAAGATGTGCCTTTTTACATGTAAATGTACAGCAAATGCTTAAACTTGAACCATTTCCTAGTGCCTTGCTGGACAAGAGAGAAGAGGGGAAGGGATTGGGAGATAAGGATTTGAGAGGAAGCTTGACTTGTGCAGTGTTTGTGTGTGTTTCTTAAAATATCGGACTTCTAAGTGCAAAACTTGTGTGAACAGCTAAATCAGAAGCTCCTGGGTTTCCAGTGTTAAATCAATAGTGTTAATGACTCTGGGAGGGTGTGTCACTCAGAGGCCGGCAGGTTCCTCCTGGTCCTCTGTAGCAACTAAAGCTGGATCAGAGGATGTCTCTGTTTGCTGTTGCACGTTTCACCTCATGGTGAAGGCTCCTGCATTTCACTGGCATGCAAGATCCTGCATTTTGTTTTCTAAGTATCCAAATCAGAAATCACAAATAGTCCCAAAGGGATATAAAATCTGCAGCAGCAGTGTCTTGCAGAAAGTCGATGCCTTCCATCACTGGGAAACTTCTAAAGGATGCGTTCAAATTTCTCATACAGAAGTAGCAAGAAAGCGATTTTTCAGCTCAACTTCAGTCCAAGGCTGGTTTACAATAGTCTGTGCACAGGGCTTTGCTTTACTGGAGAGTTCCAGTCAGCAAACTTTCCTCCTCACTGCTGCACTGAGACATCAATGTATGGAAAGTCAAGCAGGCACCACCAACAACCAGCATTGCAGAACACGGTGCTAGTGTAGGATCATCACAGTAGCTATAATAGCTTGATGTATTGAGGAGAGCAGAGGCATCTCCTAAAAGTCATATTGGGCAATCATGCTGGGTAAAAAGAGAGAAGCTTTTATTTTACATGGTCTTTCAAGATCTGGGCAGATACTTGAATGGTTTTGACTGGTGATGACAGCTGCTGGCAGTCGGCCTGTCACGCTTTCAGTCAAAAGTGCTCTGGTAAAGTCATGTCTGAAACAGTCTGGCTCTGCTAGGACAAGGGATTCAAGCATACTTTGCATCCCATGTCTGCTCACAGCTGCTGCCCTTCATGTTCCTACTCACCTGCTTGCAACAAAAGAGCCTGGTGGTGCCTCCATCACTCTTTATCTGACAAGCAGCAACCTAGGTTTCCATTTCAACAGCCATTTAGCATGAAAAGCTTCTTAAATAGTTAGGAAACTGATGCCAAAATGGTGAGTAGGTTAATGTCTGAGTCTGGAGGGGTAGGATTAAAAAAGATCTTTCACAGGATACATAGTGAAGGGGGAGCTGGACTGGGAATCGGGAGCACTGGGTGCTGCTCCCAGTCTACCAGTGGCCTATTACTTGATCCTGAGGAAGACAAGTCTGCGTGCTCCAATTTCCCAGCCTGTGTAAGATTTCCAGGGCTTTATTTGCTGACCTCATGAGTGTTGAGTCTGTATTTTAAAAAGAGCTGCAAATCCTCGCCTAGTTTGAGTGGAGAGCAGAGATGCAGTGGGTGGAGAATGGGAAAGCTGAGATCTGAAGTTTCCATCAGCATTCAACACACAGTTGTCAATTCATTTCATATTCCTTGTTAACCAGTCCAATTGATTTATTCGTGTTATAAATTTAAAGCGTAACTGAAATAAACTCACCTCCTCTGATTGTTCCTTTGTAGTGTCACGCTCTATCTTGGAGGTCTGTGTATGAAGGTAGGCAATGATAGATTATGGAAATCCTAATCAAAATAATATGTCTGGTTTTTGACTCTGCCTCTGCCAGCTGACCATGTTCCTTTATTTGCTGCATTTGAGCTTTCTTGATGCTTCTGTATGACCCAAAAGGCTTCAATGATTCCAGCAGATGTGAGGGATTTGGGAGTTTTATGTAAATCCACTGGCTCTATGTGGTCTTAAATCTACTAGTTCAACTTTAGGAAAAAAGTAATCCCAATTAGGGAGCGAGCAAATGTGAACTTCAACACCAAACAAGATAAAAACTGATCAAGCGAATAGACTAAAATGTTATCCTTTATGACAACAGTAACAAATAGCTTTAGCCTCTAGGGTGGAGAAGGGAATTGGTTTCAAAATGCATTCTCCAGGATCTCGGTGATAAGGTCCAAGTTTGTCTGTTCCTGTACTGCATGCATTTTATCTGTAAAACTGGATGGTGCCTCTTGAATCAGTGTGTATTTATTTCTGTGTATATTAGGACCAACAGCCTAATATCTGGGGGTGGTAAAGGACTTGTAGCACTTTAATGTAGTAGCTTTCATAAACTGGGAATCATTGATAGAATGCCTAGTGTTTTTAAAGTTGAATGGACTTCCTTTTATAATATATTTAAAATAAATTTTTAATGTGTTTTCTGAAACTGTGTATGCAGAAATGCCTGTCCCTGCCTGTTTTGCTCCAGTGATTGATTTCCCTTCTCTCCACTTCTTGTAAGAATGAGCTTAGTTTCCCTGGTCTGGTGTTTCCCGGGCAGAGGATTCCTGCTGTGTCAGGCACTGCTCTCCTCCAACCCCTGGGAAACGTCTTTCTCAGCTGCTCTTGAGAGGCGTTGGGTATAAATTGCAGGGTTTACCGTGTTCATGCACAAGCAGCCGCCAAGCTCACGCCTGAGCGTTGTGTTGGGCCTGCGTGGTAGGTTCAGGCTGTGGGGGCTGCAGAGAATCCTGGGGGCCATGACGGGAGGAGGTACATGAGGAGAAATGTAGTGAGATGTGGACAAAGCTGGAGGAGATGCAAAGGGGGACATGTTCGTGCAAGGAGGCACTCCGTGCCCAAGGATGCAGTCCTGGAGGGCCCATGTAGATGGCTTGTGCTGAGGCAGGACACCCCTGGGGGGTCGCAACCATGGACGATCCTTGTCAACAGGGGACACCAAGAAGCACAAAGGAGCAGAGAAAACCCAGTATGGAGATTTGAAGACAGACCCACTTGAGCCTGACCTCCCACACCACCTGTCACCTTGCACAATGAACGCGGAGAAACTCTATGAACCGTGGCAAAGGGGAGGTGAGACTCGGAACGACGGGTGTTTGGATGAAATTTAACCAAAGGAAGGAGGAGGAAAAGTGTTTATTTCAGTCTGTGTTTTCTTTTTCTCAATACCCAAATCAGTGATTAGAAGTTTGTGTTAAATGGCAACTGAGTAAGTAAAAATTCCCCAAGTTGGTGCCTTGCGGATCTCCTGCAGCGACTGCTGGTGCTCAAGCTGCAGCTTTCCCCAGGGAGGAGCTTTTGCGTGTGTGGTGAGTACTTTGGACGAGGGGCTGGGGTGGGACCCTCGGGCACTCTTGTTCCCATGGCGGAACACGGCGATGCTGTCATGCCTGGATGGTGACCCTCTGCGGTCCCTGGGGCGCGGACCTTGTTATCCTCAAGAACGGAGCCTTGCGGCTGAGAACCTCCAAGAGCCGACACCTGGGCAGAGGCCACCGCACCGGGTTCGCTTCCCTCCCTGAGTGTCACCAGCCACAGGTTTAAAGCAACACAAAAAGCTTTTCTCAAAGGCAGTTTGTGTGTTTACTTCTGAGATACACGGCCATGACAATAGAACCACCCTGTACGTGCACCTTGTCCGAAATACCTTTTCCCGCAGGTTGGGGGAGCTCAGCATCACACAGCTGCTCCCCAGCTTAGGGCAGGGTGAAGCTGTTGCTTTCCTTACTCTGTGTGTCCGCCTTGAGAGCAACTACTGGCAGATCTGTCCTGCTCCTTGGTTTTCAGGTGAGGGTTTTTAACAGCTCGCTGCCCTTTTTGTGTTCCGATTTTTCTGTGGGAAGGGCAAGTCTTTCAACCTAAGACAAGGCAGGTTTACAGGCATTGAGCCCAGCCCTACCCCATGTTCCCATTAGGACTCTCAGCACTTTCTGCTGTCACCACTTCTTTTGTGGCCTTCCCACCGCTCCTTTTTACTAAACTCCATGGGGTGGAAAAACAGTGAAATAAACAGAGGGGAGAGAAACAATAGCATGTGTGAAAATGTACATGTGTGAAGGAATGAAAAGGCTCTTGAGGGAGCAGCTCACAACTGCAAGGCGTGCTCCTAAGGGAAGGCTGCTCTGTGGTTTTTGGTCACGGGAACATTTCCCAGGGGGAGGATGTGCCAAAAGCTGTGACAGTTGAAGCATTTTAGCATGTTCAGTATGTGCCACCCTAGAAAAATGCTGAGGAGAGTGGGAGTCTGGGGGAAGGCACTAAGGCAGGGTCTCCACTGGCCCCCAGGTACAGAAAATGGAAATGGTCAGATTTCTCACAGTATCACAGTATGTTTGGGATTGGAAGGGACCTCAAAAGATCATCTAGTCCAATCCCCCGGTGGAGCAGGAACGCCCAGGTGAGGTCGCACAGGAACATGTCCAGGCGGGTCTTGAAAGTCTCCAGAGAAGGAGACTCCACAACCCCCCTGGGCAGCCTGTTCCAGTGCTCTGTCACCCTTACTGAGAAGAAGTTTCTTCTCAAATTTAAGCGGAACCTCTTGTGTTCCAGCTTGATCCCATTACCCCTTGTCCTATCATTGTTTGCCACCGAGAAGAGCCTGGCTCCATCCTCATGGCACTCACCCTTTATATATTTATAAACATTAATGAGGTCCCCCCTTAGTCTCCTCCAAACTAGAGACCCAGCTCCCTCAGCCTTTCTTCATAAGGGAGGTGCTCCACTCCCTTAATCATCTTCGTTGCCCTACACTGGACCCTCTCCAGCAGTTCCCTGTCCTTCTTGAACTGAGGGGCCCAGAACTGGACACAATATTCCAGATGTGGTCTCACCAGGGCGGAGTAGAGGGGAAGAAGGACCTCTCTGGATCTACTAGCCACCCCCCTTCTAATACACCCCAGGAGGTATCACACTCACTGGAGGTATTAAAAAAATAAATAAAATAAAATAAAAATAGCTTATTCCCAGGACATCTTTTGGACCTTTTGGAGAGTGGCATATCTGTCCTGAGAACCCTGAATGGCTCCATTAAAACGCTAAGTTCCAGATGACAGCTGCCTTGCAGACCTCCCTTTAGAGGGTAGTGCTGCTCCAGGTAAGATTTAAAGTCCTGCGCAGGTTCCCCTAATTTGATTAGAAGGCTGACTTGGATGGGCAGGTTATTACAGCTTCCAAGGCACTAAAGCTGCCTGGATGTTGATGGGTTTATGAAACATTGTTTCTCACTTCATTGCAGCTCCCACAAAGAATTATTAGATCAGGTTAGTGATAGATACCTAATAAAGAATGTCTCTATGAGGCAGTTTATTTCACAGCAGGCTAGTTCCAGACTAGCAGACTGTGAAATCTTGAGCTTCCCATGAGGATAAATATGCTGAAAGAAACTGCAATTATATGAACACCTCCATGCGTTATTTTTTTTGAAAGCCTGAAAAGAAGGTGTCATTGTGTTAGCCTGAGCTGAAGGTACTTAGCATTGAACGAGCACACAGGCCGTGAAAAAAGCACGTTTGTTGGGGTTTTTTTCGCTCTTAGTGGGCATTGCGAAACAAAATCATTGCATAGGATGACAGTTTGCAGCCAAAGACAAAATACAGTCTGATGGTCAGTACCGACCTGTTCTGGCGCTGATGTTGCCTGTTTCTCCAGCCACTCCCAGCTTCCTGCTTGTTATGATCATGTTCTCTTCATGTTTACCTGCTTGCTGGCAGCTATTAACATGCCCCTGCGCTCCGTGTTTTCAGCTTGCCAAATGGTCAAGATAGTCTTTCTGCAAGATTTCCTCAGCCTGCTCTTCAATTTTTATTTGTAATGTTAAGATAAACCTCAAAAAGCTTGCTATGGGGATCTCTGAGAACAATGTCAGCCTTCCGGTGTTTCCCTTTCCCAAAAACAGGGGAATACCTGTGAGTTTTTTGCCAGGAGGTTATTACTTCAGGCAGGCAGATCCCAGGCAACTTGGCCCAGGGGCTTTTACAAGCAGTAGCATCTTGCTTTTTAAGATCTCTTTGTTCTTCACTAGCTGCTTGCTTGTTGGTCTTGTGAAAAATGCAGTTGTGATTCGTGCTAAGATGTTTAATGTTTACAGGTATAACCAAATGAGGCACGGACTCTGAACTTGGAAAAGGGAAAGGTGGTTAAGTTCTATGTAAAAAGTTATAAAGCTTGTTTAGGAAGTTATATTGATATCGAGAACTAACATTTTAAGGGTTAAGCAACTATGTAATAAGGGCCTACTAACAAGCTAACATTTTAAACCACATTATTAACATCTAGTTTAGAGCTGTATGTAACTAATTGTGCTAAAAAAAGCAGGACTTCATTAAATGCCAAGATAAGAAGTTTTACAGCACCGGCTGCAACCTTGAGGAGACAAGATAGCCAAGATTTACAGCAAAAAGGGGGCGCCAGTCTGGTTCCAGTCGGTTTGGTCGCTTGGGTTCCAGCCAGTTCCTCCTAATGAGCCAAAGGTAAAGAGTCCACTGTGATGAAGCTGAGGAGCTTCATCCAAAGACGCCTAAAGACCCTTCCTTAAATTCACCAAGTGACATTGTGCAGGCGCAACAGGGGAGGGTCAAGGAGGGGAATATGTAAATGATTATATGAGACTCATTTTAATAAAAAGCGGGAAAGGTCATGAATATGTATAGGCGTTCCTGGGGTCATTATGAATATGTGATTCCATACTGTTTTTAAGCACACTTCTTATAGTTAAAAGTGTGCGTGTTGGGCGGAGTGAATCCCCCGTGCACCCAGCGCTGTTTTGCTTATGCTCTAATGAACACATGTTTAAAGAATACAATTAAGGAATTGGATTAAGCGTTGTTTATCCATAGAAAAAGCGTAAGTTATTTATTTCACTCTGCAGGTAAAGTCATTTGTTTCAGCACCTCCCCATGCAGTGGCCGGCTCCGGGGAGCCGTGTCCCCAGGAGGGTGCTCTCTGGTTCTCCAGGAGTCACACGGACAAACAGGAATTAGTAACAGCCCAAGTGCACCAACAATAACAGCTGGGACAAGAGGCAAAACTGTTGAGGACGAGTATTAAATCACTGCCGTCCAGATTCATTTGAGACCTGTTTGGTATTGCAGGGACTGGCTGGAAAATACATATTTTAGCGTTTCTCAGTCGTCTTGCGGGGATGAGGCAGAACAGGCTGCGGGATGCTTGTGTCAGTGCTGCTGTGGAGCAGCTCAGCTGCTGACCACGGGCTCTGAGTCTCTTGCAAAGGTATTTCGTGTGCGTGGTTCGGTGCATCTCGTCTCGCAGTAACGCACGTTGTTCCACATGCGGGATTTCAGACTTTGAAGTTATTTCAGTCTATAGAACCTTTTTTCTGCTTGTGCAAGAAGCCTTTTATTCAGAAAGATGAAATCCTTTTCCATTTACAGCTGCCAAGGTGCCTTTGACAGTAGCACATGCTGTCCACTGCTTCAGAAGTGAGAGCATTTCCAGAAGTGATCTCTTTTCTCTACAGATCAGTAGGAATTTCTTATTTTTTCCTCCCTTTTTTTTTTGCTTATTTCAGAAGAGAAATGAAATGCAAAGCTTGCAGTCAGATTGCTTTGGGAAATGCTTCTCTAGGTCCAACCTTTTCACTCTCCCTGCCTTGTAACCAGGAAAAAGATAAAAAATCTTTAATATTTCAGCCAGGGACTCCTACTTACACGACAGCAGGAGCCTGGTGCTGATGTAGCCGAGCAGAGGCAGCTGGGGGCTGTGTAACACGAGTTGTGTACGCGGGTCTGGGCTATTAGTCGAGCGATGCTGGTGTTGGTTTGCTCGGTTGGAGAAACCCGGGCTAGGAGCCCCCGGGCCCGAGCCACAGGCGGGCGGGTGCGCGGCTGGAGCGCTGTGCTTCGCTGTGCGGGGCTGTGCGGAGCGGAGGCCGAGCGCAGGCCGGCGGGCCCGGGGCGAAGGGAGAGGCCGAGCGACCCCGGCTCCCGGCACAGGCCGCACGGCGCTGCCCTGGCAACGGCGCGCGCTCCCCCTCCCCGCGCGCCTCTCTGCCGGCGACCTTCCGGCTGCCGTGCGAACGCGGAGGCGGGCCGGAGCCGGGCGGTGGCGGCAGACAGGCAGCGCTTCCACCCAATAGACGCGCGGAGCGGCGCCGGCGAGCCCCGCCCCACGATCCGCGCAGCCCAATTAGCGCTCCGTCTGCAGGGGAGGAGGTGGGACTTCCGCTGCCGGGGAGGCGGTTTTGTGTGTGTGTGTGTGTGAGCGGTGCGGACGGGGTCCCGGCTCCCCCGCGGGCGGCGGCGCTTGGGGGGCCCGGCCCGGCCTGGCCTCCCTGGGCAGCGCTGAGCGGCAGCGGCGACCCTTCCTGCGGCGCGGCCTCTTCCCCTGGCGCTGAGGGGGGTCCCCCCCTTGAGGGGGCCCCTGCAAGAGTGGGGGGTCCCCTCGGGGGCGGCGGGGTCCCCCCCGGAGGGCGCGGGGCGGCCCGGCAGCGGCGGCAACGGCGGCTGTTTCCCCGGTTCTCGGCTCCCCGGGCGGAGTGAGGGGCGGGCAGGTGGGCGATGAATGGTTTCAGCACCGAGGAGGACAGCCGGGATGGGCCTCCCGCCGCCCCCTTCTACGGCCAGAGCTGCTGCCTCATCGACGATGGGGACCGCTGCGTGCGCCCCGCCGGGAACGCGTCCTTCAGCAAGCGGATCCAGAAGAGCATCTCGCAGAAGAAGCTGAAGCTGGACATCGACAAAAGTGTGAGTTGCGGCCTCCGCCGGTCCTGCCTGCCGCCGCCGGGCCCCCCACCCCGAGGGCCAGCCGGCCGCTCCGTGTCCTCCCCAGCCCCCGCCGCACTGCGGTGCTTCCCGGGGCCGCGCTCCGGCCGCCTCGGCCCAGCGGAAACTTGCTGATCGGGCAGGCGAGTGGAGCTTCCAGGGGGGTCACTGAACCCCGACAGGCTGTGGGGAGAGGGGGTGCGTTGGCGATGCTTTGTGTTCCCAGCTCGGTTCCCCGCGCCGCGTTCGCCGGTGTTCGGTGTCGCTGCGCTGGGGTGAGGGAAGGACGCGCGGTGAAGATGCGGCTGTGCCTCCTGGCGCTGATTAGCTCGTGAGGCTTAATGAGGCGGCACCGAACCCGTGTTTGGGAGGAACAGGAGCCGTCTTGGCTTCGGTGGCAATAGCGCGATTTTAATTTCAGTTTGGGATTGAAAACCGCAGGGTGAAATCAGCGTCACGGGTTGCTGCTTCAGTTGGGCGGCACTGCCGGTACTTTTTGCATTAGTAAGAATTTGTGCTTTAGCAAAACAGATGACTTAAAAATGAACGATTGCATGTAACTCGGAACGTTTGGTGTGCTGCCCTGTGCACAGAGCTCTCGCTTGTTCCCTGGCTGGCACGAAACAGCCTAATTTGCTGCTGACCGCTTAATGATGGTAAGTGACAGCTGTCAGCTCAAGATAGAAACGGGTTGTTTGCCGAGCAACGAAATTGGTAGAGCAGAGCAGCCTGTTGAGATATTACAGAAGGAATTTCTCAGAAGCGACTCGGTCCGCCCTGCGTGCTTTTCTTCCCTGATCTTTAAAGATTAAAACCTTTAAAAACAAACAGGCAAACAAAAAGGTGAAGTTTTGAGTCAGTGTGTTTGGCAGCTTCCCCAGTTGGGTAGGTTCCTTTTGCATGGCTGAAATCCATCATGTTGCAGGAAGAGAGTGACTCAGTTTGAAATACAATCTTACTCTTAAAACCCTGAGTGTTTCTTCTGCTTGAAGTCCTCAGCAGGTTTGTCTAGAGGTATAGTCATTTCTTTCATTTCAGAAATAATTCTTTGTCGCCAGATGAAAGGCTTTACAAATAAAAAAAAAAAAGAAATCAGACTAATGAGCTCAAAATAAAGGAAATATATGAAAATATGAAGTGGGCTGCATAAAGTGAATTCAAATGTAGGGTGTCTGTGTTGTCTGAAGACATTTTTGCCTTACAGATACCAAATAATTTTGATCATTTTGGTTTTTTTTTTAGTATAGATGCTAATTCTAGTGAGATAATATTTGTTAAAAAGGAAGTTCCATGGCACGATGAGCTATAGGAAAGAGACACTTGCTTTCACTTTGCTTGTTTTAATTGAGGTAATTAGCCAACTTTTATCTGGTCTATCTAGATTTTGAAACACTTGCATTAATAATGTGTACTGTTCAAATCAGAAAGTTCACAAGAGTGGAACAGAATAATGTTTTCCTTGGTAGTTACCTGAAGCAAATGCCCTTCCTCCAGACAAGTTGTTTTGGTTTTTGCTTTTGTGATGTGTGATTGCAACTATAAGAAAAATGTATTATCTGCAGAGGTTCAGGTTCAGCTGGGCTTCCTGAGTCGTTCATTGTCCTTGCCTTTCGTCTTTGTAATGTAAATTATCTCAAAGGCAAGAGTATGATATCAGGTCTGGGGTTTAAGATTAGAAACTCCTTAATGTCGTGAGGGATGTGCCCTCTCCTGCGGTTGTCGAACTGGCTGCTCTCAAGTGCTGTTTCTACCATACCTGTTTTGATCGCTTTTTTACCACTTCTGCTCCTCAGGTGAGACATCTGTATATTTGCGATTTTCACAAGAACTTCATTCAAAGTGTCCGAAACAAAAGAAAGAGGAAGACAAGCGATGACGGAGGTGACTCTCCTGAGCATGAAACAGATGTGCCAGAGGTTAGTAGGTGCCGAGTGGGTGTAGGCTGCTTTACTAATTTTGAGCATGTTAATGTTTCACTTGGATGTTTTCACGTATCAGAAAATAATTACATTTTAAATGGCAACTCCACTTAAACTGCTATGGAGTTACTCTTGCTTTTCAGGGGCATTTTTTCTGATGTCTCACGTCCTATTTTTTTCTTCATTCCTGTATGAGTTCTTTGCCTATGGAAAGTTTTCTATCAAAAGCCATACAGTGAGGTAACTGTGCAGTTTCATGTATGTACCACTTCCAAACAGAGAGCTGTTAAAACAGGATTTGATACTAAATCTTTTGTAATGGTAAAAATAAATTCTTTTCGGTGGTGACTTTTTTTCCTGTGTTAAGAACTCTAGGACAATCTCTCCTCTGTGCCGTTGTGTGCTGTATTTGTTTTGGTGATGCTTCTGGCACTGTTGACACTGCAAAAAGTTGTGCAGAGGTGATGTTTGCAGAAGAGCCGAGTTCTGGCCATGTCAGCAGAGCCCTCTGCTGGAAATGCCACCCAGATTGGCAAAAGGTGAAAAAACCACCAAGAATCATTTTGCCAGCAAAGTTGTGTCTTAACTGCAAAGCTCTGCCCGCACATCTCCTGTGTGGAGGTGTTGAAAGAGCAGTAAGTTTTCATGGGGTTTGGTTGGTTTTTGTTTTAAGGATACCTAACCTTTCGTTGTAGCTGTTTGTGTTTCCATTCTACAAGGTTCTCCCTCACAACTTTCCTGTTCAGGCTTTACCTTAGTTGCCAGGATGACTGGTGAAGACCCAGCTGGTATCTATAAATGGTAGTTCTGTAGGGCATTCAGGGTACTTGGTGGTTGAAACTGGGGGCTGCACATCACCTGACTGAATAGAGAACTCTGCCGTGTGTCGGTTGTAATGTCATTTTCTTCTTGGTTTTCAGCAGGGACTCCTTTTGTCTTCGAAACATGGCATTTTCCACGTGATCTTCATCTTCCTTCCTGTAATCTCCCCCTCGCTCGCTTTTGAACTGTGCACTTTTCCACTGAAGTATTTGAATTTCATTTCTTCTCCGTCCTCTGTTTTATGTCACAAGCCATTTGTTCAGTGCCTACTAAATTGGTATTTCATGTGTGAGCTTTTTAAACCTTGTGGGAACAAAAGGTTCCCCTTTACTTGGAGGTTGCAGAAGTGTAATTGAGAGCAGAAATTGGCGAGCGATTCTGTTGACAGCATGTGAACCAGAACAAAATTTTGTGTATTTCCCTGAGGCTATTTTGATCCTTTAGCATTAACAAATGCAAAATATACTTAGATTTGTCAGTAGGGCGAGCTGATATGGTTCTGAATGCAGGCAAGGAGCAATCCTGTTGAAGAAGACATAGTTATTTTTAGATGATTCTACATTTCTGCCTAACAGAAGCTAACAGTAGTGCTCATCCCCTCGTCTCTGCATCACTTCCAGGTTGACTTGTTCCAGCTCCAAGTGAACACTTTGCGACGTTACAAGAGACATTATAAGTTGCAGACTAGGCCTGGACTCAACAAGGCTCAGCTAGCAGAAGTAAGTGACGACAGAGGTACTGTCATCTCTGCTATTAAAAAACCTTCTTATCTCCTGTGCGGAAGTGCAGATTTCTTGGATGCTGATACCGGTAGCGACTCTCTCAATTCGTTACCTTTAGGGAGCAGAACCAGAACCCAGTTTCCAGAGGCTCAGGCGTAAACTGAAGATGGCTGTTGTACTCAAACTCACACGCTGCTACTCACCTGAAGCGCCTCTGTTAGTTTTTGTTTCCTCACAGGCACTTGAACTGGTTGGAATTGCTTATTATTACAGACAAAGTCATTGACCATGACTTCAGATTCCTTATTTCCCTCCCTTGTCCTGATGTCTTATGTATTAAGTCAATAAAAGGCCTTTAAGTCTTTATTAAGTCAATAAAAGGCCCTTTTCTTTAAGGGCCTCTACTGCTGCTTTCTTACCACATGGGATACTTGTTAAGAAATAACTGCAATTCTTTGTTACTTGGGCTTGTTGTGCTTGGTGTTCATCTGCTCTGCTCTCTTTCCTGAATTGATCTGAAGGCATTCGGTGGGAAAAGTCTTCTCTAAATTTGGAAAAACGGTAGCAGTTATTGAGTGGTAACGAGATTGTTTTTGCATGCTGAGGCTTTCACAACTGTCTGCCCAAAACTAACGGTTTTGCTTTAAAGAACAACAACCGGCAGACCAAAAAAGACAGCAAAACACGCTGTCTTACCCTCTTTCAAGGTCAACCAGGAAATGAATACACAGAATATAGAGAACGTGTAGTGTAGTGTGTGTAGGAGTAAGCTGAACCAAGCAGGGTGGGTATATGTCCTCATTAGTAGTTCTGATTTGTCATGTTCTAACTAACATGTTCATAGTCTCTCAGCTACCTCCTGCCATGAACAACTTCTTACTTAGGCAATTTACCATCAATGTGCCCAGGAGGGGAAAAAAAAAAGAACAAACTACTATGCAAGCGGAAAATAAAGGGAGCCTAACTTAAAGTTGTCACACACTTCCCAGATTTCCTGTGAAGTCTGAGCAGCTTTGACCCTACGCTGGATCCTCGTCCAGCTCCCATGCTTGAATCACTGCTGCCTGAGGCTCTTAGACTCCTGCTGCTACCCCACCGTAAGGAAAACTCAAACTTCCATAAATCTTCTTGGAGTGACTTATTGCTCAGCCTACATCAAAATCCAGTTCTGGAGCTGTGCTGGGTACCGTAAAAGAGCTTCTTCCATTTGAGAAGCAAATCTCATCCAGCTCCAACATGTTTTCTACATTCGTTTTCTGAGGAAGAAAAGCAACTAATGGTTCAGGGCTTATGCCGGTGTCAGGGAAGGGTAGCCCTAACCAAATCTGAACTCGCCCATTGCAAGTCCCTTGGTGTTCCTTTCAGTGAAAACTTATCCAGTGTGTTTTCCTTTGGACTCTGTAACTTTGCTACATCTGGTTCACACAGCAAAGTGCTTCAGTATTTCTGATACTCTCCTTTAAAATACTGAGATGCAAGGCAAACTTGCTCTCCAAATAATCTCGGCATGAAATGTCACTTAGGAGAGGCTGTGCTGTTTTGGCAGGAGGACGTTCTGGCTTCCAAATTCCGCTTACAGGTTGGCTGCAAATACTGCTGACATAGTCATTCCAGCACTAAAGAGAAAGGGAAATGAGGACTGACAGTTTGAATTGGTGCATGTTTGACTAAAAGTATATTACGCTCAGTGGCCATAAAATTGTTTTTGGAAAGTGAAATCCTGTTCTGATTACTTCTACTTTTTAATTTCCGAATTTCTGTCCCTTTACATGTTGTCCTTCCAGACTGTCAGTCGTCACTTCAGGAATATTCCCGTGAACGAGAAAGAGACGCTGGCATATTTCATCTATATGGTGAAGAACAACAAGAGCAGGCTGGACCAGAAATCAGAAGGTAGCAAGCAACTAGAATGAAGATTAACAAGACTTGGAATAAGAGAGACCTTGAAGGAACAGATGGTATTGTGCATTTTAGGTTTATAAAAACTGTTGAAGTATATTGTAAATTTTTTTTTTAAATGCAGTAAGTCTGGATAACAGAAAAAAAATATAGACATTCTTATCAGGAGTATTTGCAAACATGTGCCCAGCATGTTTCTGAAGACTTCTTCCCCTCATTTCAAAGTCACATTGGAATAAACAAATGAGGATAATGAGGAAACCAAGTAAACCTGTAGGACTGTGGAGTTTGTCATCTTGGTATTTTAAACTATTTTTGGAAATCTGCATCTCAGTGCAATTCAGATCACAGATGGAATTTTTTCACTGAATTCAGACCACATCCCAAACCACCGTGCAGTTTGCCTTGGCACAGGACTGGAGCAGCCTCAGAGATAAAATGCGTTGTTGAGGTGCGTGAGCCAGAAGTTTGCTCTGTCTTGCCTTGAGTCAGTGTTTCAAGTCCCAAACTTCTACAAATGTTCCAGCTCACCAAATCTACTCCAGTGAACACGACTTGAACAGTCTGAAATCAATTCATTTTTTTTCAACCATTTTCATCCCACCCCTTGCAACATGGATGCCAAACAACTCTCTGCAATCTCTTTTCCTAATTTCTTTTATTTAAGAACTCACTAATTAATTGTCTGTAAGAATCTTAAAACTTCTGCATTTCCTCAGAATGTGGTATTAAGGCAAATACAGCTTATTGGCTGGGTTTGATCATGTTGGCTCATTTAATTCACTTATGCTTATTTGCCTTGTATTCAAGGCTCGGTGATGGCAGGTGAATCAGTGGCTTAAGACATCTGTCTCTTAATCTCTGTGTCAGATCAGGTATCAATCGCAAGTGGTGTGAATTTTATACTGAAGCTTGTCTTTAGCAAAACTGCTGTGTGGATTAGCGGGCTCGCAGTTTCCATTTAGTATAAAGCAGATTTATGCTGCCATAACTGAGGTAGTGAACTGACTGAAGTAGGATGTGCTTCATCTGTCTCTCCAATGGCAAAACGGTATCAAAGCACTTGCCTTTTTTGAGCGTTACGTGTGCTTTTGTAAGAGCTGTGTGAGGGGAGGGCGGCATGCTGGTCCTCTTTAACTGGCAGCTGCCTGAGGAGATCGCTCTGATTTTGGTGTTTAAAGCCAAGGTGTCCTTACAAATAACTCAGTGGTTAATTTGGCAAAAGGAGCTTACAAAAGTGTTGGTCGTGACTGACTGTTATCCAGTGACCTCAAATTCTATTGAAGGGGATGTCATGATTTAAAGCACCACCCCTGTTTCTTTGCTGTCCTGACCAATGTCTCTGTTCTGTTACAAGATGCCAAGACTCCACATAGAGAGTATATTCTCAACAAGCCTTAAGCAACGAACTGAGCGGTAGAATACTTCGGCTAGCATTTTGTCAGTGGCAGGTTTTAATATTCCAAAACTGGATGAAGCTTTGTTGAAGAGCTAAGCACGCAGATCACGACCCCATCTTAGCGCTACGTCGTGTTTTGTAAGGCATGAAGGGTTCACGTAGTGAAGCTCTTTGTGAAGCTCTCCCAGGGTCTCTTTAAAAATCAAGTCACAGTTTAAAGCAAGCTGTTCACATCAGCTCTGAATTGTTTGTTAATACCCCAAAAACCATGTTCAACAAACTTCAACACGTCCAAGTCCTGTGTCATAGGCAGAAATACTCTGTTATGGTACACGTCCCATTTGTGAAGTTTGGGAGGGTGTGACTGTTTCAGCATTTCCTTGTTCATTTCAGTATGGATTTTAAGAACATCAGCCAAGAGAGAGGTTCAAGGAACGAGAAGAGAATGTCTTGTGTCGGTGTTTCATGAATGTTTAAAGATTTTCTAATTATGCTGGTCCTTTCCTTGTTGAAAGGATGAAGTAATTCCCATATCAGTCAACATGATCTGGCTTCTCTCATTCAGGACAGGTACCTAAAAGGGTGTGTTCTTTGACTGCATGTTCATCTTCCAAGTGTTCATGTAATCAGAGGATATTACCAAAGGAAAACGAGTTTCTGAGTTGAGAGGGTTATGCCTCATTGTAACCAAAACTGTAAAAATGTAGTTTGTTTGGGATTTACTTTTTTGGTGGTTGTACTTTGTTTTAATTTCTAAAAGTAAATAAATCTGTTGGGGTGTTTTAGCAGCCAGCAGCAAAATGATTCATTTCAAGGAAATACGGCAGCAGGTTCCATCTGTTCAGGTGTATTCACTGGAATGTTTTTGTGCAGAGGTGGTATCCAGGAAGCTTTTTTTGTTTTCTTAATGAAAATAATCAGTTGATGTGAAATGTGATCCTTGTTGGTTTCACTCTTAAAGCAATTATACTTTTTTTGAAAAAATTCTTAATGAAGTATGATGATGAAGAGATGTTTACCAGCCATTAGCAGTTGTTTATAAGGTGGAAAACTTGGAGGCAAGACACCAAAGAAATGGAAGAATCTTTGGCTGTCAGACCCCATGGCCTTATAAACCCTTGCAAATGCCTTATTACCTTGTTCTCAACTTAGCTAGAGCAAAACGCCTTGAGCAAAAGAAAGCCGATGTCTTGTTGGAAGGGTCAGCCACTTTACGGCTGCCGCGCTATGAACTGAAATCACACGTCAATTCAGTAGCAATATCCATGTTCAGGGTGCCTGTGATTCTTGAAAAGCATTTAGTGTCTAATAACCAGAAAACGCAACAATGCAATTGTCGTTCTGTATAATACCATTCTGTGTATTTGATTCCTTATGCTGCATGCCAATTCAAAAAAGACTTTCCAACTTTTTGTTTTAAACTGCAAAGTAAATGTGTTTGAACCTCACACTTGTGAAGCCATGAGGTGGGACATTTTCTCAGCACTTTTAAGTGGGACTTGTTGGAAAGGTGGACGATCCAAATCGCTTTGTCTGGTATGATAAGAGTTCTTTTCTTATTTTACATTTTGCTTTTCACAGATGGGCCTTAAATTCTGTCTAGCTTTGAACCATGGAGCACAAGCCTTGGAGGCATGGAGGATGACCAGATGTCATCTTCCATTTATAACAGTGGAAGTCTATTTCTTACAAATGTGCATAGGTGACATTCACCCTGCGGCAGAGGAATCGGCTTTGAAGCCCTCCAGCCATAACAGAGCCTGATTCAATTGCGTAGCCTGATTGAATTCTCCTGGAAGAGTTGCATTAACTTCATTAGACTTCTGAAGAGATCCAAGCCAAATCCAATCCAAATAATGCAGAAATGTCTCTTCCGGGGTTAATTTCATCCTGTACAAGGACCCTCTGCTTGCTTTAAGGGAAGAAGAATAACTCATTGCTGGTAGTTATTGGCTTGAGCTCAGCTCAAGGGAGTTGGAAGCATGCAAAGACTTGGGTTGGTGGCAATCCGATGATTGAAAAGTGCAAATATATCTAGGGAGGCTGTGTTAAAATGCAGTTTGTTTGGCTTTTAATTTCTGCATCTCAAAGAATCTGAAAGAATATTGTATATCAATGTGAAGTAAACAATTGCATTAGAAGCTAATGTTTCTTTTGCCAGGCACTTTAGATGCTCAGCCTGAGAAAAGCAGAGAGGGCAGATTTGTACCACTTGTCTCCAGCACTCTGATGTCGCAGTTTTTGGCTGTAAACCACTAGATACCCTGGTGTGCAAGACTTGACCAAATCCTACCAAGTTTGATGTTTAAAGTTAGTCTGAAGTGCAAGCTGACTTCAGAGAGGCTTCAAAATCAAGAGTGAAAATAATGCACAGTGAGTGCGAGTTTTCAAGTGGGCTGTGATGGCACAGAGAAGATGAAAGAGGACACAGCCCAGAGAGAGACTGATCAAAACACGCTTCCACAGTTAGTGACGTGGAGGAGGATTTGTTCGGTGTTAGCTCTTGTAATGGATGTTTTCTGAGAGGGGAAGCAGGGGGAGCTGTGCACTTTACGTCTTTTGGCTGAGCCAAATGTAAATACCAATGGGAGATCTTCAGTTGGAGAGGAGAGAAATGATCTGCTGGGGGCCTGTTTGTTTCAATTCTTCCCCAGAGCACTAGATTCACTTTGCCTCTACAGTTTAAAAAAGTGGGTGACACAAGGTAGCCTCCAGTACAAAAAAGTCCTTGTACTGCCCAGAGTATTGAATGAAGAGTCCCAAAGGTGAAGGAATGTTATTGATGCCTCACTCCTCTTGTCACTGATGCCCTTTAGTCATCTCTATTTTTTTCGAGTTAGGGAGTCTTTGCTTTCCACTTCCAAAGTGCAAACAAACTGTTAGGATGTAAGATACTCCTTGCACTTTTCACAGCTCTCCCCGGTCTTGCGTTTTTGACTTGCTTGTATGGAATGAATTAAGTGCTTGAAGAAAGTGGGGGAAGAACTGGGAGGAGGGCTCCTGCCTTAAACCTGAACTTCCCTTGCAAGCAGCTCTGCAGCCAACCCCGGACATCAGCAGGTTCCAGGAGCCTCTGCCAAGCTGGGTTTGCTCCTGTCCCAGCTGCAGCTGCAGCGCAGGCGAGGGGGACAGCAGGTAACGTGCAGAATGGCTTGGAGTCCTTCAGCGGGTTTACTGGGAGAGAAGAACTCTGTTCTCTCCTCCGTTTCTGGCCTCCATGTGTTGTGCTGATCTTATGCCAAATGTTTTGGACACCTTGTATTTTTAACTGTGTAATATAGCTGTGTATTGTTAAAGCAACTTAGTAACTTATAGCAAAAACTGTAGAACTCATTTCTCTGAGGTGTAGGAAATGTCCTGCTTCCACTGTGTATGAGACTTTAACTCTGTACTGTCTGACAAAGATAAAATGCTGAATTTCACTTTAATAAACGATCTATCTAGCAATGAGGCCTACATTCCCTTCTGTTTGCCTTTCTGCCTTTAGCACTTTAGCTTCAGAGCTGGTGGAGTTTTGCTTTGCATGGACATTTTGTGCCAGGCTTCTCTGATTCACTGTCATTTCCCACCCACCTCCCCGGGGCTGAAAATATTGCAGGCGTGGAGGGGGGAATGGCACTGCTGACTAAGATGGGTCAAGCCTGAAGCAGAAAACTCAGGTGGTGGGATATTTTGCGACAAACCTGCGTGGGCTGCATGGATGTAAATGATGGAGTATTTTGAATGCAACAAGAAAGATGGAGTCGGTTGGAGAGCCACGTGACCTTGCATTTTGGGGAGTGTTGGGCTTTTCTATGATGGAGGTATTTCCCCCACCCTGATAATGAACAGTCGCTCAAGTGCAGCATCTCATTTGATTCATGTTTCCTAATCAATCTTCTTTATGTTTAGTTCAACCCCGTGCTTCTGCTTCCTTCTCCAGTACACCCTTGGCTACACTTCACGCATGACTTCTAGCTCCTGTCCTGCAGAGTCGAAGCTGCATGCTGCCCTGACCAGGTGGGTGCTGCTCCGGAGCAACACTGACATGTAGCATCCCGACGTTCAATCAGTCAGTCTGCAAGATCCTTTTCCATTTAGTGTTTTGTTCATTTCCATTTCCCATATTGCTTTTCCTCCTGACTATCAGCCTTATAGACAAAGATTCCTCACTTTTTGCTGCAGTGAGGAAGTGGGTGATGCCGGATACCAGAGCTTGAACACTTCTTTTCCTGAATCCTGTCATGGTGTTTCCTAAGGCTCTGCTGGTGCTGTCTCAGGCATGCTCTAGCCTTGATTTTTAGCCAAGGAAGAGGTTGTAGTGTAGCTTTTCAGACACAGTGGATGGTAAGGTGTTGAGAGCTTTACACTCAAATTACATGATCTGAATTTATCGTTGCGCTGTTGATGTGCAGTAAAGCTTTGCACAGACAATTCTCTCCAAAACAATCACACAACACCTATACCCTTACTCCTTGGTGCTGTCCTACAGCCACCTGACGTGTCTCCTCGTCACCGTTTAATTCATGACAAGGGCTAAAACGCTTTCTGGGAGGAAGGTGGAAACTTGTGTTGCTGCTGTGTGGTGACTTCCAGCCGTGCAGAACCTGCCCGTTGACGCTGCTGGAGCTGCATCCAGGAGATGTTTGGTCCTCCTGGTCCTACGTCCCAGGGTATGAGCTTTCACTAGAGAGAGGGAGTGGGGACTGCAGGGAAGAGACCTTCAAGAACTGGTTGTGTTGGTGCTTTATTAAGCTGTGAGAAACAATCAGCGATCACTGATGGTTTGAGCCTAATCTTTTAGCTAAAAACTGACCTCGGTGTGTTTGAGAGCTGAGGGACACTGAGCGGGCGCAGCAGAGACATCCCCGTGTCCTCTGTGCCTGCTTTTGTGGATGTGTCTGGAGGCCTTTGCGATGAACCAGGATCTTTTTGTGCGAGGCAACGTGCTGCCATGCTGCAGGAGTGTTATACCTGTCTCAAGGAGCTCGCAGCTGAAGAAGGCAAGAGCAGAGGTGACACAGAGGTGACACAGGCGGGCACCACAAAGAGTGGGTGACTTCACAGGGGTGTCACCTGCATGTTGTCAAGTTTTTTTAGAAGGTATCGGGGAAAAGTCTTCAGGTGAGGACAAAGGCAGTGTATCCTAGTGGAAAGGGAAAAGCCGTGTTGTTCACATTCTCAAACTGGTGGGTGTGGGCTCTTCTGCCAGCACGGTGGGGATGTGTCCTGCCCGGGGACCAAAGGCTGAAGGAGGACAGCTGTAAGCAGCAACCTGTTGTGCAAGTGCTGGTTTTGGCATGAGAGGGTACACTAGAAACTCCAGCAATACAAACAACCTCTGCTAGTTAATCTGTTATTTGCACAGACTAATGAATAAGGCTGCTTAATCTCAGGTTTGCTCCCTGCCAAGAAACTCGCAGAAGATTTCAGGCTTAAAACCAAGCAGGAACCTGCTCAGTCTTTTTAAGGTCTTCACGCTGAGAAACTGAGCAAGCAGCAGATTGATCTGATGGGCCCAAGGCCACCCGTCCCTCTCTGGGCTCCCTGCCGCCGTGCGAGGGCAGTGTTAGCTCGGGAACCCGGGCTGGGTGCTCTGCAGCTGCACCTCGGAGCCTCTGGGCAGCTGGCGGAGGGACCGGAGCTGCTTTCCCGTCCCCAAGAAGCCTCCTCGGCAGGAGCTGGCCGTGCTTGTCAGATACCGGAAGCGGGATCATGCTGCAGTGGGATGTAGAGATCATAAAAATGGTTTGTTTGCATTTTTTTTTGCCTGCTTGGACATTGAAGTTGAACACATCCAATTCCCTGCGTGAGCTGTCCTACAGCCTCCTCGCAACACTGATGGAAACCAGGCTTCGTTTCTCTGCTCCCCAGCAGAAAGGGCAGTGCAGAGGACTGGGGAAAAATGTGAATTTAATGGTTTTATGTTTTAGAAATGTGGCTGAGCAGGCTGAGTGTGCAGGGAGAGCATTAGGGCTTGCTTTTCTTTTTCCTTTTATTTTACCTGTATCCAATGAGGGGTGACTGCATGGCTCTGCCAGCACTTAATCTCACTTTGCCAGGAGCTGGAGCCCATTTCACATCTCTTATCCTTGCAGGTGGTGTTGGCCTCTTCCCTAAGTACCTCAAAGCCCCCTAATATGCTTTTGTGTTTTTGGAGCTTTCTCCAAGATCTGTTCCCTTTCCGTGTTGCAGGAAGCACTTATTGATCACTGCAGCATCCTCCACAGGGAGCACTGTGCTGTCCCAAAACAGGATTGTTCAGCTCTCCTCTGTTCTGGAAGGATCCCTGTACCCTGCAGGTTGAGGTTCCCATTGTTCCACACCCACCCTCCCAATGGAACCATGTTATTGTTTTTCCTGGAATTTCCACTGGTTTACTGGCCATTAACCCTGACCCTCATGTAAAAAGTAGAGCCCTCGATGCACTGCTGCTGGTCTCAACTCACCTTAGCCCTCTGTGTCTGTTTGCCTGGGTGTAAAAAGCAGTTCGAAGGCTCTTCATTGGCACAGTGATAGCACTGAGTGTGGACAGGGCTTTTCTTATTAGACTAGCACAAACCACAGCGCTGGAGAGCTGCTGTCCCCTACCATTCTTTGTCCTCTTCCCTTCTCTCCTTTTCCCGATCCTGTTTTTCCCCCTATTCCCTGCTGCTCATCTTCTCCACGTCCTTCATGTGCTCCCCAAAGCAGCCCAGTAAAGGTATGTCCACAAGGGCCTTCCCGCCCCTATTTGTCACGTTCCTAGAAACAGGAACCTGAAAGGGCATTGGGTGTAAGATTGCGTGTGTTCAGCCCTATGCAGCTGGATGTTTTGCAGGGTGAGTTGCTGAACGCAGCAGCCCAGGCTCCGGTTTGAGTCAAGCTGATGAGCTCCAGTGCAAACCCTGCCCTTCTGCTCTCCATCAGACACGGCACCAAAGTGGGAGCTCACCAGTGAAGGTGAGCAGAGGAGGCAGTTTCAGGGCTGACACAAGCTTTGTGCACCAGTTCAGAATCATAACTCCTTCCAGCTTTTCAGTTTGGGAAGGAGCTCCTGGCTGACGCAATTAAAGCAGCCTGCTCTGGCCCCTGCATCCCCCCTGGCTGCTCCTGCGAGACAGTTACAGGCCATGAGAATTTTGTCAAGGTAGCTGCAGTCTAAGGCGAAAAAAAAATCCCTTTTCCTCTCAATTCCTCAGCTTTCAGCCACTGGTGACGCCATAAATTCCCCTACTTCTCTGGTTACTGTAAAGTCTTTCAGGGTGGTCAGGACCCAAATTCCTCACGCAAGAGAATAAGCACGGAAAAAGGAAACTTTGCAAGGAAGGACCTTCCCCGCTTCAGGGATCCGTTGCAAGGAATCGGCGAGGCTCCAAGCCTGTGCTCTTGCCTTGCAGTCCCTTGGCTCGAGCCTCTTCAGTTACTGCCAGTCCCGCTCTCCTCTCAGCAGTAAATACTCTCCTACCAGCCTGCGCTTCCCGCTTGGGCTCCAGCAGGTCTGGCTGGAGCTGCAGCAGCTCCAGCTTTGCTATTGCACTTTAGCTTTGGAGTAACCAGGAGAGACAGTTTGTTCAGCATCACGCAAGGATGGAGACAGCACAGAGTCCTGCTGAGCAAAGAGCACGGCTGTTTTTACCCCCTGCCCTGAGCTGTGCAGCACTGATCCTCCACCCGAAAGCCCCAGCTCTCAGCCTGGACCTTAGATCCAGCTGCTGTGTGGAACACAAACGGGCTGCTGTGCCACACACATCATCCAGCTTCACTTGAGGGCTGTGCTGAGATGCCGTGGGAGAAGATCAGCGGGAAACTGGCAGCAAAGCATCATTGCTGCAGGAGAAGATGCTTGCTGATGGGATTGCTCCACCACTGAGCAGGACAAGGACTCTGCAGGAAGCCAAGGTGAGCACCTTTGCTAACTCCACACCAAACACATGAGTCTTGGGAAGAAGCACTTTCTCCCAACACCCCGTGCTGGGGAAAGGGCCTTGGTTGAGTGGAGCAACAAAGGTGAGTTTTGGAGAGGTAGGGGCATGGGGTGGATGGTTAGAAGGATGATTTTGGGAAGGTTGGCCCACAGCACAGTGCTCTTGGTCTTCTCCCAGGGCAGGCAGCTCCATAGAGAAATACGCCATGGGGAAGAGCTCAGTGCTAGCAGACCCACGCAGGGACAGCCAGAGGGGAGAAAACCCGGAGAGTTTGGATTTGTTTAAAAAACAACAAATAAAAGAAGGAAAAATAAATGTTGGAGCCTTCATTTGCCTTGGGGCTCCAGAGTCTTTCTGAGCTTGGATGTTGTTTCCGTAGCTGCAGGTGGGTCTCACAATCGCATTACCCCAGAAACACGGAGATTTGAGCATGAACTATTGCATGACATGAACTTTGCAACTGAGGGGGCCTCTGTTGGACAGAAAACCTTCCCACCTGAGCAGTACTCGCAGGAGACAGTCTGACTTGGGAACCAGCAACTGGACTGAGAGGCTCTGAGTGTTGGGAGAGGATCAAAAAGCTCCCCTGGCAGTAAATCTTTCACCTGCCATGTTACTCACTGGGGCTTGTGGCTATTCCTCCAAGGTCGGCCTCAGGTCAGGATTTCTCCTGTCTCTTTAGCCCCCAAACCTGGAGATTTTTGTCTTATCTTTGACGTCATCTTGACACAGAAAACGAATTATGACCCAATTACCCTTACTGCGAGGGGCTGGGGCTACCTTAAATGGCCAGAACTATCAGGCGCTTCCTTAAAAGCGGATAATTAGAGTGGGGTGCAGGGTGGGGAGAGGGGCAGGAACTGTGGGGGACCCCTGGCATGGTGCTGCCCCTGCCTCCCTGCTTAGCATGGCAGGAGGGGACATCCCATCCATCCTGTCCCACTCACTCTGGCCCAGCCAAGCTGCACCCTTGGGTTCCGCAGAGGCCGAAGCAGAGATGGGGTTCCCTGCTGCTCCCAGCAGCGAGGTGTCGGGGGTCCCCCTGGCCCATGCCACCCCCAGCGCTGTGCCACCAGCTGGGGCCAGGCCAGAGAGGCCCCATGTCGGGAGGCGGCTGCCCTGGCCGTGACCTTCGGGGTGACCTTGAGCGAGTCCCCGCTGCAGCTGGGGACCGGCTGTGCCTCTCGCACCATGGGGAACGGACATTGCCATGCTCACCCCAGGGAAATAGCAGACAGCAGCCTCACAGCTGAACTGCTGTGACAACTAACCTGAAACTTTAAAAATTCCTTTTTCTTTCCCTCTTTCAGTGACATCCAAGCATGTTCTCCCCGCTGTGTGTCTGGGCATTTCTTGCCCCGGGTTGTGCTGTCCCTCTGAAGCCAGCAGCTGTTTTTTGGGGGCCAAAACATGCTGAGCTGAGTCTCAACCCACAGCCTGGACCGTGCTCTTCTGGGATCCACTGCCCGAGTGTCTCTGTCCAGGTAAACGGTGTCAGGAGCAAGAGGAGCCGCGTTCCCCTCCAGGATTCAGCCCAGGGAGCAGGGAAGTGGAGCTGTGCAAAAATATGGGATGCTCTCCTGGCCTTGCAGGTTTGCTCCAGGTATCGGCGCACTCCTGGGTGACTGGGGCTGGGTGTCTCTTTCCCTTTTTTTAAAATCTTTTTTTGTCAGATTGGTATTTTATTTGGCTCCATACTGTCTACCAAGCTGTCCAGTGTAACCCTTCCCTTGCTGCTTCTGAGATAAGAATAGGCTCCCCCGAGATCAGATAAACAGGCCCATAAATACCTACAGCAACAAGAAGCAGGATCTAGGCTTGGCAGGAAGGGAGAAGTATGCAAAAGCAAAAGAAGAACCATTTCTCCTCACGCCAAACCCCAGGGGTGCAGAGCACGGGCTGGGAAGTGCCTGACAGCCCCTCTGCCCCCAGCACTTGTCCCCTTGGCCAGGCAGGGGGACGAGAGGCCGGGCAGGGCAGGCAGCACGTGGCCAGGTCCCCTCTGCCATCCCCATGGCTGGGTTCCAGCAGCAGAGGACACAGCACGTAGGATGTTGCCCTGGGGCCAAGCAACCCCTGCATGCTTCGGTCTGGGCAACCGCAGCCCCGCGCCTGCATGCCGGGGGCATTCTGCTTCCCAACGGCACCAAGTCACAACAGGGTTGAGCTGTAGGTGTGTGCAGGAACCTCCCCTGGCCAATGAGCTGAGCTCTGGGCCAAAAATCCAAAGCTAGTGGCCAAACCATTCTTCTTCCACCTAGGTTTGGTGCAGCCAGCACTGGGAGCCGTGCTGCTGCCTGCCAGAGGCTGCTGGGATTCACCTCACAGCCGGGCACGTTTGCTGCCTGAGGAAGAGAAGCTGCCCTTGTGTAGGACTCCCAACCCCCCTGCTGCTCCCATCCCTTTGGGGGTGACCCCATCCTAGGCTGGACCCCGTCCTGAGCTCAGCATCAACACCCCTTCTTGGCCCAGGAGTGGTGGAGCTGCATGTGCAGTGCCAAGGTTGGGATTGAGCTGCTTGCAAATACACCCCCTCCAAAGTGTGCGTTTTGGGGAGCAGTGAAGCCCTGGTGTACAGGAACCGTTTTGTGCCTTTCTGCCCCCCGGATCCCCCCAAAAAATGCTGAGACAATGTTGCAGGAAAATCCCCTTGCTGGGCAGGGAAACCCCCTGTGGACATGGGAACAGAGATCGTTTTCACTTGCAAAAATCACAACGGAGTGAAGGGTGCTGGCATGGGAGAGACATTTCCCACAAGTTTGCAGCCAGTAGGTACCACCACCTGCATCTCGTGGTAAGAAAAGCCACAGTCCTGCAGGAGCAGGCAAAGCATTGCCCCAGCTGGGGGAGGGTGCCCCCCTCCTGGAAGCAAAGCTGGAAACCCGTAAGAGAAAAACATCCAGAGGTTTTTGGTGAAGCAGGGAAAACTCCTCAGGCTGCAGATGATGTCCCAGATAGAGCCTGGTGTGCCAGAGCAAGGACACAAACTCCTCGGTGATCCCTGCCTTACGCATCAGAGCAAGTCCTAGGTCCCCGTTTAACCCTTTCTCTCATCCGATGCCATGGAACAACCCTGACTGGTGCCGTATGGTTATGGGGATATGGGCTGACACACGTAAACAGGATTGGGGCTGGGCACATTGATGGGGCACTGGATTACAGTGTTAGTGATGGCTTGGGAACTTTCCCGTAAAAACCCAGCCCTTTAAGGGACTGTGAAACTTAGCCATTAAATAGGATATTTGGGGTTTGCTTCCTGATTTTCTTTTTCTTTTTTTCTTATTTTTTTTTTTTCTTTAATGTGTTTGGTTTTAGAAATGCTCTGTTCTGGTTGCACTCATGGACTTGGTGCCATGCTAAACATTTTATAGCCCAAACAAAAAAATTACCACTGCGGGCCTTGCTCCGCTCAGGCAGTCAATTTTCATCTCTGCCTCCTTCAAAGTTATTAGAAAACAGATCAGGGGCAGAGAAGGCAGCTGTGCAGTGTCTCCAAAATGAGGGACTGATTGTTCTGTGAACTTTAATTACAACAGCCATACTCCCCAATGCTTGTGTGTCCAACCGTCTGCATTTATACACAAGCACAGAGTGGTTATAAAGTGCAAGCTGCTTTCCCACAGGTGAGCTGGTGTATTTTTGGTGTGTGTGGCTGCACAAGGTCAATCAATGTGTCCACAATTTATGGCTATTGCATCATTATTTCGATACTTTTATTTGCAAGCAAAAGCTTAGTTTCAAACAGAAATCTTAATGCTTCCTGCTGAGCCTCAGATTAACCCTACAACAACGTGCAACTCTTCCCTATCTCTGTTTTCTTTGCCCCAAGCAGCCAGCTGAGCATTAGGCTTTATCCTGGCGTCTCTGGAGCGGCAGCATGGCCAGGCCGGGAAGGCAGGATCAGGCCCCGAGCCCATGCATGCACATCTTGGAAGCCACCCTTCAGTAATAGAGCTGTGTGCGCAGAATAAAGGAACAAGGATCCAGCTTTAATTATTAAGGATTATTAAGGAGTTATGCTTGAGAGGTGACAGAGATGACTTTGGGCTGTGTGAGTGCTGGCGGATTTGAGGCTGGGGGTATCCGTCATGTTGAGACGGCGAAGAGGAGATGTTGCTCCTTCCAAAATGTGCCATCCTTCCCCAAGCCAAATATAGTCCGGTCCCTTTAGCTGGTCTCCTGGGTCAGGAATGAAGGGGTTGTAGGGCAGGGGCAGAGTTTGTGTCCTGGGGCAGACTGTGGGTACACATCGCAGAGCCCTGCCAGCTTCTGGAGCGAGGAGGCATGGCATAAAGACATCCCAAAGATTCCCACGGAGCTGCCCAAGCCCCACGGGAGAGAATTCCCCCGCAGGACACTCATTTAAGGGGAGTCCTGTGGGCAGGAGGGAGGGGGGCCTGGCCATGGCAGCGCTATCTCAGGAGCAAGGGAAGGCAAAGGCGTTGGACCCGAGGCTGTTTGCGTAAAGTTTGAATTTTCTTTATTTTTTTTTTTTCTAATTATTTCTTTTTAAATATGTGGTGTGGTGCGCCCGGTCCCTCGGGAAGTGGTCATGCAGATCTGAGGTAGAAAACCCGGCACAGGAGTGTTCCCAAATGCACCTCTAGGTAGTTTCACCGCAGCCACACGTCGGTCAGGCAGCGGACGGGAATGGGGCAGGGGGCTCGTATTTACAACAGCAAACGAATCAAACCGTTTTAGCCCGGCCCGGGAGGGCAGGAGCCGCCGATCGTTGCTGACAGCGAGAAGGAGCAACGATTACTGCAAACGGGGGAAGGGGCGAGGGGGAGGAAGGGCCCGGCCGGTCCCCGCTGCCGACGGGGCGGGCAGGACCCGGCCCCACAAGGCGCCCTTCGCTTGTCTCCTGCGGAGAATCCGTCTCGGCGTGGGGGGTGCCGGGCCGGGTACCCGCATCCTGCGCCTGGATGGGCTTCGGGGACTGGGCCGGGCTCTCTCCGACATTGCACATGGAGGGGCGAGCGGGGAGCGCCGTCGGGGCGGCGGGGCAGCCCTCAGGGGTTCAGTTCCAGAGCCCAGACCTGCTGGGGCCAACCCGTCCGGCCCTTCAGCTTCTTCTCGCCGTGGCCCAAAGGCTGCGAGTAGACCTCGGGCTGCTGCGGGAGAGGAGACGGGGAGAGGGGGGAGAAAGGAGCCGTCAGGAGCGGAGCGGAGGGCCCGGCCTGGCCGACCGCACCTTGCGCCCGCCTCGGGGCTGCAGCCGAACCCCGCAGCTCCGAGCGGTTCTTACCAGCCCGAGGATAAAGAGGGTTTTCTGGGGTTCCCACCTCCCACCCCGCACGCTGCAGCAGGGGGAGAAGCAGCCGCCTTTGCTCCAAAACGCACCCGCGCTTGCTTGTCCCGGGAAATCGGCCGGGAGAGGGGAAGGACGAACGGGCGGGAGGCTCCGGCGCGGCCCGTCTTGGGGTTTATCCATCGGGGAAAGAGCCCAGCAGCCTGGCCGGCCCGTCGGAGCCCTCCGCGAAAGTCCAGCCCACGGGTCGTTTAAAAAAAAAAAATAAGCTGGGGACTGGGGTAAAAAAAAAAGGCTCCAGCGAGGCCGAGAAGGTTGTTTTTTTTTCTCCTTCAGCCCTCCGGGCTTTCTCTGCCCGTGCCCGGCCCGGTAAGAACGGTACAGCAGGGGCCCGGCTCGCCTCTTACCGTCTCCCGTTTCCTCTTGTTCTCCCTGCCGTCGGCTTTCTTGAGCTCGGCTTTGAAGCCCTCGGTGTCCCCAGGCTGGCTGTCCTTGGCCAGGACCTCCATCAGGTAGGCGATGTAGCTGGTAGCCAGGCGCAGTGTCTTGATCTTGGAGAGCTTGGTGTCGGCGGGGACGTTGGGGATGCACTCGCGGAGCTCGGCAAAGGCACTGTTGATGCTCTCCGTCCTCCGTCGCTCTTTCTTGGGTCCCCCGACCCCTTTCCGTCGGCCCAGGCGGCCGCTGAGAGCCTCCAGCCGCCCCTGGCCGGTCGGGCCGTACTCGGCGGGGCTGTAACCAGGGCTCTGCCCGGCGAGCTCGGGGGTCACCTCGGCCGGGTTGAGCACCCAGCCGGGGAAGTAGGCGCGCTCCTGGTGGCACCGCGCCGCCGGCCCGAAGAGGAAAGGGTCGTGCAGCATATGGTGGTGATGGTGGTGGTGGTGGTGGTGCTGGTAGCTCCCCACCAGGTTCATGGTCCGGCCCGCTGGCCCCAGGGGCCGCGCTCAGCAGCGCACCATGGCCGCGGCGGCCGTCCGGGAAGCGCTCCCCACCGGGCGGGCTCGGCGGGCAGCGGCGGCGGGAGCGCGGCTTCGGCCTGGGGCTGCCTTTGGGGTTTGCGTTGGTGCGGTTGGGGTTTGGGGTTTTAGGTTTGCTGGTTTTGGTGGCGGGGGGGGAGTGTGTGTTGTGTTTTTTTGGTGTGGTTTTTTTTTAACCCCTTCTGGTGCCGCCTAACCCTGGCTTTATATAGAGCCGGGCCCCCCCCCGCCGCGGAGCCAATGGGCAAGGGAGGATGCTCGGGGGCCCCGGGGGGAGCGGGGCGGTGGAGGGGGCGTGCGCCGCCCTATTGACTCAGTTTATTTGGGCTCACACCTCCGCTGTTTGCTCTCGCCTCCCGCTTGTTCCTTGTTTTCAGGGAGAAGCGGGTGAGGACTGACCCGGGGGGGACCCCAGCCCCCTCCCCGTCTCGCTTCTGTTCCCACCGCTTCCCTGTTCCTGGAGTCGGGGTGTCCGAGCCCCCACGGAGAGCGGCCGCGCCGGGCGGGGAACGAGAGGCTGCAGCGAGTGCGGCGGGGCCGCGAGCGGCCGGCGCCCCGACGGCCGGGCCGGGCGGGCGCTGCGGGGCTGCAGTGACTCGGGGGCTTTTTGCTTCTCAAAAGCAGGAGAACCTGGCGGGGGGAGCGCCTGGCCCCGGGGCCAGCGCGGCCCGACCCCACGCGGGGGAAGGTCGGCGCCGTGGGAGCGGAGTGGGAGGTGCGGGCGGTGCAGGCAGTGCGGGGTGCTCGGGGCAGCACCCGGGGCCGGACAATGAGCAGCCTCCACCGAGGGAGCCGGGTGATGAGGGACAGCAGGCGACGAAGGCACTGGAGAGAGGCTGGGCTGGGCATGGCGGGGGCAGTGGTGATGGCACAAGGGGGCATGGGCACATTGCCCACGTGTGTTCTGTGTGCACATGTGTGTTGCACAACTGCACGCTGCACAGGTGTGCTGCATGCTTTCAGGCACGCTGCACGTGTGTTCTGTGCGCACACCTATGTTGCACAGATATGTGCTACACACACTCGTATGTTGCACACATATGCAGTTACACCACGCATGTATGCTGCTCACACACTGGACATGTTGCCTACACATACCACAAACATATCTGTGCTCTACACACACCCCCTACAAATACATTACACACATGCACTTAACTGCACTCCTATATGCTACGTACACACACTGGCAGCACACGTATGCTACACACAAAATGCCACCATATTTATATTACATACACACACGTGCTGCATACACATACTGTGCATATACACATTGCAGTCATTGCATTTTTACACACAGACGTATGCTGCACATCCATGCACAGACCCTGCACACACATACATACACATATATAAAAATTATACTATACATACACACAGTCATATTTACCACAGGGCAGTGGGGACACAGGGACCTGTCCTGTGTTTCCCTGTCACAGCCGGGCTACGAAACAGCTGGAGGGTCCTGCTGGGGCTGAGATCTTGCACCACAGCCCCCCAAAACCTGAGCCCAGCTTGGTGCCCTGCAGGGAACAACATGTCTCACTCGCCTCTGCACCCATGGGAGACAAATCCCCAGGGTGACGGCTCCCAGATCCCACGCTTCGGCCCCAGCCTGGCTGGGTGACGTTGGGGCCAACCTCTGCTCTTGCTCCATTTACTCCCAGTGAGGGCAGACTGGGCACGGCAATGGTGATCACAGCGTGGTGGGGCAGGAAGGGGCTTTGGGCCCAAGGTATGTTAGCGATTAACGGCGCTTTCCAGCGATTCATCTTGCAGCGGAGGGTGGAAACGTTGGAGGGTTGTTTGCAGGCGCTTGTATTAATCATCCGGGCTAACACACCATTAACGTCCTCCTGCATTTTAAAGATGACAAATTTTATTTGACTTCTCTCAATCACGGTTCCCGGGCGGATTCAGGAGCCACTTAAATGCCTCGGATTTTCCATCGTTAGTTGTTACAAGGCGAGTTGCAAAGGCGGGAGGCCGGGGGGGCTGGGGCAGGGTGCAAGCAGGACTCCAGTTCTACTGGGCCCCAGCGTTCAGGGCGGGGGGGGGTGGCCGTACCGGATCTGTCCCGCTTCACTCCCCCTCACTTTGTTCTTGGCTGCTGCAAAGCCCCCCCTTCCCCACCCCTTTTAAACAAGCGCCCTGCAAACATTTGCTAGTGATTACCCTCCCGTTAGAGTCAGGCCTTGGGTAGGACATCATGTCGCTGATTTCCTCCAAAATGCCAGTGGCTGGGTGGGATCCCTGAGCCCTGCTTGGAGCCATCGGAGGTCAGTGCCCGCCTGGGAGAGGGACACATCTCCCACTCCATGGCTTTCCCCCCCCATACTGGTGTGGCATCACCTGCAGTGCCCTGCTCCTCCTACCAAGCAGCCTGGCTGTTCGCTGAACCTCTCCCTGACCCTGGAACAGCCCTGATGGAGCAAACATCCAGGCTGGGGTCTGTGCCACTCAGCCTCATCCCTGGAAAACACCCCCACCTCCCCAAAAAACCCCAGACCTTCCACCCTGTACCCCTGCATTGCACAGGCCACTCACAGCCACATCCAGCTTGGAGCTGTCGCCTCGAACCGTGCACCAGAGCCACCTCCAGCCTCCGGCTGCTGAGCCAGGTAAGCCCAGCCCAATCCTGGGCATTATCTTGCTTTATTCCCCCTCCCTCAATGGAGGTCCCTGCACCCTGTGCACTTTGGAAGTGCTCAGCTGAGCAAATAGTGGGACCAGTGGGCTGATTTTCCTTTGGAAAATCTTTCTAATCTTTCGTGTTTTAACAAAATAATAAAACTGGAGCCCTTTTCACGCTGACACCTATTAAATCAAACCAGACTGCCTTTGTCATGGCGTCCAAATTTAGCACTTCTCAAACTTTTGGTGAGTTTCTTTAATTTCACGTCTCCCCGCTCATGCAGGGGGAAATGCTGAGCAGTTTGGATTAGGCGATTTATGACTGGCATGGCAGGAGGAACCACGTTTCTCTCCACCTGTTTTCCTTCAAATTCTTCCCAGAGAAAGATTTCTTGCCCTCACAGCCAAGCAATGGTGAGTTGGGGGGTGCTGCATGTTGGGGGGGGTGAGGTTATCCTGGGTCTCCACAGCCCACAGCACCCCGACCCCAGCAGGAGCCACCCAGCTGCTCACCCATCCCCTGCCCTGGGACAGGGGCTGTGCTTTTGGCCCCTCAGCCACCTCCTTATCAGCGCCCAGCGAGCAGAAGCCTGGGGTGTCCTGTGACTTTGACGCCAGTTCTGCTCCCCGCCTCTGGCTCCCTTATCTAAATAGGAACGTAAATCAGGGCCTTGGCAGATGCCCTGGCAGGACAGGGACTCCATAAAAAGGGGCTCTGCTCCAGCTCTGTTTACATTGCAGCCCCGTAAAATATTCCCCTTGTCTTCCCTGCTAGCATCTCCCTGCAGCATCCCGGCACCCTCCTGCTCCCGCATCCCCCCCGCCCCAGGGTCCTCTACAGCGCTGGGGAAGGTCCCAGCCCCAAAATCCAGCAGCCCCTCCATGTCCTCACATCAGGTTATGCCCCAAGATACCTCCACTCCCAGCTGCAGCCTCTGATCCCTGCTCCGACAGCCTCCGCAGGCACAGAGTGGAGCTGAACCAGCTCCCCCGGGCAGCTGGGTTGTGTCTAAAGGTGCCCCTGTGTATTTATAGCACTCACTCAAAATAATGCAGTAATAATCACTCAGCACCTTCCTAACAGTTCTGTTCCTGGAGGCCTCACGGGAGTAGTTGCAAAAGGCCTTGGGAAACTGAGGCACAAACAGAGTCTGCTTCAAGGAGAGGTGTGTGGGGCGAACAGGAGCTTGTGGGTCACTGCTTGGGGGAATTATTTTCCTCCCAGTGACATGAGGAGGGAGAGAACCTGCAGAGGTGAACAAATGAGGTCAGTTGGAAAGTGGGTGTTGATTGGCAATGAACCCAGACCCAGGGTCATGGCCAAGGCTGGGCAACAAGTGCCATGGCTGTGAAACCCCACACAGGGCATCCCTCCTCCCCGAGAGGGCTTGCCACATGTCCTGCTCCACCAGCACCAGTCTTGTAAGGGTGAGCGAGTGTTGGGGTGCAGGGGAGCTCACGTGTGCTGGGGCTTGTGCACTATGTACCCACACACTGCACGTGTCCCCCAAACTGCAGCACTGAGCTGCTTGATGCTACAGCATCACGGAAGCAACCCCAAGTGGGGTTCAGCGTGTCAAAGCCCCACAGAAGGAGCAGGAGGAATTGGGAGTGAGCTGGGTACACACAGTGGCTGTGCTGTGCTGGACCCAGATGCTCCTGTTCTTAGCAACAATCCGCGGCATCTTCTCTGTACACACACCTCCCGTGCCGCTCCTCTGGTGACATAAAGGATGACTGCGAGCATTGCCGCTCCAGAAATACAATCTGTTTATGGCCAAGCAGCCACTGCCTTGTCTGGATAAATCAAAAAGAAAACAAAGCTTTATGGAAAAAAGATTATTAAATTTTCCATGTGCTCCTGAAGGGATGCGCCAGGCACTCACTGTTTATTTTTTGTCCTCTTTCCTTGCTCGTACTGTAAATGACATTGTGTTTACAAAAGTTTTTATGTCATCAGAGCAAAGTCACAGCTCAGCTTCCTCTCCTGTGTATTTTATGTAGATGGATGTGTCTGCGAGGAACATTCAAACTAAACAGAGCGCTGGTTTATAGGAAAATGTATTTATTTGAAAAATCGTAACTCACAATTTCGGCAAAACCGGGCTCCACATTTATTGCCACTAATGGGGTGTGGCGGCCATAAATTAACCTGGAAAATTGCTGCGACCATATCAACAACGGCTCATTGTGCTGACGGAGCAGAGTGGTGCAGTCGCTCCCCAAAGACGCCTCATGTCAATTTGCAATTAGGTTTAAATGCAAACAATAGGCAAAGGGAAGGTAATGGCAGCCTTGCAGCTCACCGCTGGAACCGGCCCCAAAATCATTACTCCAAGTTGGCCTGGGTGCCCCCAGTCTTACTTAAAACAGTGCTGTCACCCCATCTGATTGCCACTGAAATAAGTGGCAGGAGGCTCTACCTGCCATAAAGGGAATTTTCTGTTTATATAACATTACCTGTCATGGACATGCAAGTGGAGATGATGGAAAAAACAAGTCAATGAGCCCTGACTGGCAGCCTGGGTGCACAAAGAGCTGGTCCAGTTGCTCCCTGGTTCTCTTAATCCAGAGGAAACTTTTGCATGGAAGCAGGAGTGATATTTCTGCCCCCAAACGTCTTCTTTCCCCACTCAAATTCCCATCTGAGACCAACCCTGATCCCAAAGCCCCACGGCCAGGTGCTGACCCCATGGCAGTGTGTGCCGCCATCATCCCCTCATCCCTGATCCCTTGGTTTGGGGCAGGGTTTGGATGCTGACCCAGGGTGACACCTCTCTGCTTGCGGGGAGAAGCTAAGAAGAGCTCCCGTCTGATGCGGGTTCCTGACGAAAACCAGCGCCTTCCCCTCCTCTGTCCACTTTCCACTCCTGAAGCAAATTTACAAGGGCTCTAAAATGTCCCGCTCCAGGGCATCAGCCAACTGCTAATGGCTGGGGATTGGGAAAGACATTTCCTCCGCGCGAGAAGGATTGCGTAAGCGCTTATTAAGGCAGCTCCTGGCGTCTTCGTCTAAAGCATCTGGTTTGGGGCATGGCTGGAGACAAACTGCTGGGTCTGCATGGGGTAGGGCTGGGCTCCCCGCTGCCAGCTGCCCCCTTGTCCGGACGTGGGTGCAGGTTTGGGTGAGTTTGTATGCACTGGTGGGGAAAAGGGAGATGAGTCATGTTGTGAGATGTGTCTTTGTCGCTTTTCCTTTGCTCTCCATCTCGTCCTGGTGGTGCCACCGCGGGGTCTTGCCTTCACACCTGTTTCTCTGTTGGCTCTGGCTTTGTGAAGTTCGGCAGGAGAAGGCACAGTTTGAGTGCAGGGCCCTTCCCACCCCAGGTACCATTACACCGCACATGCATGAGGGATTTCCCTGTCCGTGGTCACACCGCCATCCCGCCTCCCTTGAATGAGGAGCTTCCCTCCTGTCCCACCAGCACCATGCCTTGCGCAGGGACTCACCCGGCTCGTTGGTCGGGCGTTGGGTGCTCCTCCAATCTTGTACAATACTTGCGTAACATTGCAGGTAAAAGAGGGTGTCTGTACTTGGCTGTGAGGTGGGAGGAGGTTGGTGACAGTGTCACAGGCTGCTGAAACAGGCTGGGAAGCTCTGACAGGTGTCTGCTGTGCTGCAGGCTCAGTGTGGTGTGCTGGCACTGGGGAGCAGCCAGAGCCAGGAAGCAGCATCCAGCCCGTGTTTCCCTGCACTGAGACCATTCCCAGTATCCGTACCTCCCACCCTCCTCTGCGTACAGATCCACCTGGGGTAATTAATTCGTTTTTACTTTGTTTGGGGTGATTCCAGCTCTTGTTGCACAGTGCCTCATACCTGTCCGAGCTATGCTGGTGCTGAAGGATAAGGCCAGCTAGTGGTAACTTATTATCCTGATTATCCTCAGCTCTCCCAAAATCCCAGGGCTCCTTTCCCACTGGGGGAGCAGAGGGGCTGGTTATCCCCTAGTTCCCCCGTGGCATCTCGAGAGGTTTGTGCAGCCACTGTGCTTGCATCAGGTTATGCCAAGAGCTGCAAGATGGTTTTGCAAGGTTTTCTGCAGATTGGGGTGGTTTTAAAAATTAACAAGCGTCTGTTAAGACTTTTTTTTGCAACTGAAAATTATTTGGAGGCTGGGGGTTTTAAATCATTTTAGTTCTTTTTTCCACCCTTCCCCCCCCCCCCCCCCCCAATTTTATAAATGGGAGGTGGCAGAAGCAGGAATGCAGCCAGCATCAGACTGGGGCTGCAAATATTTTGCTTTCTAGGATTCAAGTTCTGCAGGGAGGAGATGGTGGGGAGCTGGGGGTCAGTTATTTGTGTTGTTTCCTTGGGTTTTGCTTTATAGCCCCCGCAAAACAAAACAAAACAAAACAACGAACTGGGGAGAAGGAGGAGAAATCTGGAGATCTATAGGGTGGCTGTTTCTTCAATTTAAAACGTTTTGACATGGCAAAGCTGCTGCCAACCACAGGCGGTATCCAGCCCTCCTTCTCGCCACACCAGCTTTTATAAGCCTGATATGTTCAAGACCCTATTGTACGGATGCAACACTGATGGGTGTCCCATGCCAGCACAGTCTGTGGTACCACGCTGCTTTCAGGGGGTCACAGGGTGGGGACGTGCTGTGAAAAGTGAATCCAGAACTGTGGAGAATAACGACTTTGTTGCATGTCAATATGCAAAACCTCCTAACGTGCTCTGTAGAAAAAAACTGTTTGAAATGGAGCTTATTGGAAGGAAAAAAATTTCTCCCGTAAAAATTCTGATCCCTCCCCAGTTCTCAAAACTGAAACAAAATAGTTTACTTTGAACCGAAGACATTTCTGCTCTTGGCTCTTTGTTTCCCGAGAAAGGCAGTGAACATGAAGGAAAAACAAGCCTTCCCCATTAAAACACACTTAAGCGAAACTCCTGTTTTCTCTTAAACTTTGCTTGGAAGCATTTGCAGCAGCTTCATGCAAACCAGTTCTGCCCTTTTAGAAGCCACTAAAATTAAAAACAAAACAAAACAATGCAAATCAGCCATTTCTGCAGGAAGCATCTTGTTTGGACTGAAGGAAGAAGTTTATTTTATAACGTAAATCCAAAAGCTTACAGGGAATCACAGAGAAACCCACTCACCAATGCTGGTGACAGAGCAGCTCTGGGGACGTTTTACAGGACACAGCCAAAGCTGGTGACACTGACGAGGTGAGGGTCACCTACAGCGTTTCACCACTGGTTGTCCCAGCCAGTGGAGTATTTCCAGCTTCAGCACGGTGTATTTTCCATCAGGATGAGGGTGCACAGGTGGTGAGTTTTGGCAGGGAAAGGTTTTGGACCAGTGTTTGGCCCTACTTCAAACTTGCCCCAGGGCACCCGTGGCCTCTCCAAAGGGCTCATCCCACACAGGAGCCACGGAGACTCACCCCAGGACGAACCAAAACCCTTTCAATGAGGCATCAAGGCCCCTCATAAAGTCCTTTTATTTCACCAGTTCCATGTTACATCTAAAGCACAGGAAAAAATCCCAGTAATTCTTAAGCCAGCAATATACATACCAGCAATCCTAATATATTTGTTTATATGTGTGTGTGTGTGTGTGTGTGTGTGTATATATAAATATATAAATATATATGTATTGTGTGTGTATTTACATATGGTGCTGCTTTTTCTGCTAGTGACATCAGACTGCAACTTTGGCATAAATATTTCTATCCCAGGGTCTTTGGCAATGAATTCATGACACGCGGCTGTCCCCCTTATGCAGAAAGTCCAGCCCAGTGACACCCTGCGGGGGCACTCAGCCCCACATCTGTGCAATTGGACAAAAATTATTACTCGTGGAAATGTGCGAACCTGCCAGTTTATAAGGGGATATGGGATCCTTCTGGACAGGCTGCGGCTCTGCAGGAGGAAGCCATCTCAGCCCCATTCTCTCTGTGTGATGCAGCAATCCCAGGGCAACGGGTCCCCACAGCCCGGTGGCCCCCAGCACCCCATGCTGCCCCCTCACCACCCCAAGGGCTGCTGCACCCCACTTTCTTTGGGAGGGGGTGGAGGGAGAAGAGGGCACACCACTGTGAAACCGCAGCTTTAGAGAGGGCTTGTTGTTTACTTGAGCTGGAACAGCAAGAAACATCATATCTAAAGATGACAGGCTTAATTTGTGGTGTCATTAAGCAGAGCCGAAACCCAAGCTGGGCTGGGTCTCCTGTGTGCAGCGTGCTTGCTGCCCGCGCTGCAGCTGATCTTTCTCTGATCCTGCCAGATAAGGGTCTTTGCTGGTGCATTTCCCTTGCTCAGACTTTGTTTTTCTTCACATGGATGTTATCATTTAGCATACTGGATGAGAAAGCAGTTTCTCCTCCTCTCTCACATCCATAGTGGGTGAAGGTACCCCCTGTACCACACCGGCTCCACATGTGTTTGCAGGGGTTGCAAACAAGCACAAAGCGTGATCCTCAAGAAACAGCCCTTCTTGCCAGGAGAAAAGCTCTGATTTCCAAGCTGGTTGCAGCTTTGAGATCTCATGGAAATAAGCCCCGGGATTTGCCCCATGGGTAGTGTGGTGAGGATGCTGAGAGCTGCAGGTGTGCGTTGAGTCTGAGAAGACTCACAAAAGCCCCATAATGACCCATCTCTTGGTCCCAGCAGCAGTTACAAACCACATTTACAGTGAAAAGCAGCTGCTGAGACCCAATTGCTTTGGATGTGGAGAGCAGCCTTCAGCCAGGCAAGATGGGCTGCAGCGTTTGGCTGCTGGCTCTGCTGGGTTTACAGACACCAGCACTTAAACACAGACAAATTTTTTTAACAAACACAGTGCTCTGGACTCTGAGCCTTGGTGACTGGATTGCTGGAGGCGAAGAAGCTCACATGCAGCTCACTGGGAAGCGAGCAGCAGAGCTGACCGTGCCACCTGCCTGTGCCTGCGAGCCGACGCGGTCAGAGCACGGTAGGGAAAAATACTGCAATAAGCAAAGCATCTCCCGTTTGCCCCTAAGCTCCGGCTCTTCCTGTGCTGATAACGAGTCTAGTAAATCTCCTTACAAGAGTGAGACATTTTTTTCCCCCCTTTCCTGCCCTCACAGTGGTGCCTTGTCAGACAGGGCTGGCTGCTGGGCTGCCCTCCTCACCCCTCTGCGGGGTAATGCCCCGAAGTACTGCAGCCCCCTGAGCATCCCAGCAGTCTCCAGAGGCCGCCCAGCCCTGCCCTGCAGTGCAAGAAAGCAGCTGGGTGCAGGCAGAGCTGTCTCCTCTCTAATTGTCCCCCCAGAGCCATGTGGCCGAGTCACTCACTGATATCTCGAGCCATCGCGGCTGGTGCTGGGCTGACTCAGGTGAGATGCAGACTGATACCCTGCACAGACGGGGATGAAGGGCAGGAGTGGGGGAGGAAAATTTGGAGTATACATGTCCAAAGCCTCCCTCCCCTCAGTGCTTCAGCTGAACTGGGGAGCTTGGGTGGTGAGCAGGCTCCCATCCATAGGTTGATGCTCAGCCCAGGGCTGTAGGAACCCAGGTCAGCTGTGAGATGTGGCTCTTGGCTTCAGGCTGGATGCACGGCACTGAACTGGGAGGGCTTGAGCCTGCTCAGACCCAGGGGGGATGCAACATTGCTGCTCTGGAAAAACAGCTCTGCATGTGCTCAGCAGCAGGATGGGGTTTTCTTGATTCCAGGAGTGGTGGCGGGACCATAGGGCTCATCATTTCCCATGCAGGAGACTCCCACAATGCCACCTCTCTATTGCTCTCTCATGGGTGACAAAGAGCCAGGACCCCATTTTTGTCCCACCACACTGCTGTCCCCTCCCTGCAGACAGTCCCTGACACTGAGTCACCCACAATAAACCCCACAGTGCCATGGCAGGGCTGCTACCCCATCCGGATCTTCCTCCCGCACCAGCAAACGTTTTGGGTTTTCCTCTTCCTCTCCTGAATCTCTCACAAATCTCCTGTTGCCGGCTCCACCAGCGCCATGTTCCCATTGAACCCTGCATCTGTCAGTGTCACTGTCTGGGGCTGGAATGTGTCACCCTGCTCCAGAGGAGTCATTTATTTAGCTGTAGCAGAACATTTCAGGACAAAGTGCTGGGTTAGATCACAGTGGGACAGTTTTCCTGTGGTGGCAAGCACCGATTCATCTCGTGCAGACAGAGGAAAGCACCACTGCTGGATTCTTTCCTATTTATTTTTCCTAAACAGAGGGCTGAGGAGTGCAAGAGTCGTCTACCAGAAGGATCTTGCACTTTGCTAGAGCATCCTAAGGAAGTTCCCTTTAAAAGGTTTTCAAAACCTGAGTCTGGAGCAAACATTTTTTTACCACCCTCGCTGTCCTATATCCCTGTTTCTGTAAGGACTTTCAGGATGCTGGACCAGTGGCAGGGGTGCCCCACAGCTGGGTGTGCTTCAGGGACCCTGCTGTGTGGTGACAAGGGCTGGAACTTGTAGGGTCAGGGATGTTCCTGGTGGTGGAGGAAGCACATACAACCATGTCCCAGCACGGCCCCATGTTCCTGCAGGCAGCACAGGCAGTGAAGTGACAGTGTGGTGACGATGGGGAGCAGCCAGCTGTGACATGCCCATGCCCACAGCATGCACAGCAGGTCCCTAATGCTGAAGAGGGGGCTGTCTTGTAGGGATTAGATGCGATAAACAGGCATTCAGGGTTGAAACATAAAATCAAATTAGGCACTTGCTCTTGTTACCAATTAACTGTGCAGCTGCATGCAGGAACCCTGGGTACTGGGAAATACTCTGGTTTGACCACAGCATCCTCCATCCCTGCCTGGCAGGACATCATCCCTGTAACGTCAGGGATGTGTGTTTGGGGGGTTGAGTGATGGAGATGAGGAGGTGAAGGGACAGCTGGTCATTGTGAGCAGAGACACCCTTCCGCACCAGCTGTGCAGCAGGAGTGAGTCATCCTCAGGGCAGCGATGAAGAACTCAGCTGCCTGTCTTTGGGTTACGGACCCCTGGTGGGTACCATGCCCCTGGTAACAGGTTTCCAGTTGCTTTTTCCCCGCTACCTGTGCTGGTGTCCTCTGGGGGGGCTCAGATGTGCTGGGAAGCGCCTCTCCTCGGCGTGCTGCTTGGTGACCTGCACATGGTCAGGATGGAAGAGACAGTCAGTCTGTATTGCTTTGTTTATAAGAACATATTTGCAGTGATTGATGTCCAAGTTGGGGAAGTATGCTTGCAAGTGAGACTTTAAAACATGAATCAAACATTGTTTGGAATACGTACGCTGCTCTGTCAAACATTTCTCAGCATTTGGAGTCTGCAGGGCCTGCGCGTCCAGAGGTACCAGTGCCTGCGCGGAGGTGTCTGGAGGGAAAGCGTCCGCCCCGCTGTGAAGATGAGTGTGGGCATCCTTCAGCCTCAGCATCACCTGTCCATACCAAGAAGCTGCTGGGGACAGGTCGGGGTTTGTGCCCAGAGTCACTCTGCCGAGGGGTGAATATGGAGGTGTCCCGTTAAGCACTGTCCATCACAGGACATTCCTTCACAGGACGCTCCTTACTGCCAAATTGTCCCCTGGGGCTGCTGAGGAATGAGAGGCGTCCTGGATGACAGAGTCAGCTTTCAGGCTTCCTTCCCCTCCAGATAACCCTATTGCCCGTGGAGAGAAGAAAGGTCTGGAAGGGGCGGGCCATATCCAGATGTTCACTAAGTGCATTAAGACCCTCAGCCAGAGGAGCACATGCTTCAGGTTAAGCCCCTGAGCAGTCCCAGCTGCAGCAGTATTAATGAAGTCTTCAGTTAATTGCTTGCTGAATGCTTTCTCTGATAAGGGCTAGGGTAGTTTGTAGGGGACAAGGAATCTTCTCCAGGGTTTCTCTTTGTGTGTCTGGTGTGCGAAGTCCTGCATGAGCATCCCTCCATACCGGCATAACCACTGCCATGCCACCTCCTTCACCGTGGAGCAATGTGGGTTTCCCAGTGAAGAGAGCCGCCCACGCCCATTATGCGAGGATTGTGGGTCTGGCCCTGCATTTTCTGGAGTTTTCTTCTCCATTCATAGGGATGTTACTGCTTCCCATTGCCCACGAGGTGGGGCTGGACATGGCTCATCTCAGCAGAACCATCTGTTGAAATCACTGACAACTGTTGGGATACCTCTGCCCCAGCTGCCCCAGGTCCCAGGTTACACCTTGTTCTCCTGGCCCCAAGCCAGTCCTGGGCCACCATCTCACCCCACAGAGAGGATCCAGCCCTGCCAGCTGAGCTGGGTGATGCCCCCAGCCTCAGGGACACACACACGTGAACTGATGGCACCAAGCGATCGATGCACCACACTCAGAGGAACATCCTTGCCCCGGCGAGCTGTCCTGGTGAGTAGATACCTGGGGTGACACCAAACCTGCCCTTCCTGGGAAAGCGATCAGTTGGGGACAGCCTCAGGGGCGTGGGTGCCAGATGGATGACATTCACTGGCCAAAATGATGTTTCCAGCCCCTGGACTGAGTGAGGGCTTTTGAGACTGCAAGGGACTCCAGAAAGTGGGCATACCCCCAGGACAGGCAGACCTTCCTCCTGCAGACTCCCTGCCTGCTGCTGCCTGTGGGAACATGTGCATCTGCCCATCTCATTCCTCTACCCAGCTATAATTTATTTATTTCCCAAGGAGCCCAAAGAAAACCATTAGAAAGATATTTTTGATCAATGTAAAACAGAAGGACCTCTGTTCCTCCACCCAAGCACACCACTCTTGTGTGAAGTCTCCAAACCTGTGCATGGAAAGCACATCCCGTGAGCAGATCCCCTTTTCTCCTGGGTCTGCATTTGCTGCCTTTTAGCACGAAGGAGATTTATTCACTCCACGGGTATTTTTAAAAGGTATTTTTTATAGCTGGGCTTCTCCTGCTTAGGCGAGATTAGGAGATCGTATTTCAGGACTTCTCGTGGATCCCCTTTCTGAAGCTCTAATGAACTATGGATGAGTGACCACGGTAATCCAGTCCGTGCAGGAGCTTGTTAAAGTCCACAAGTCCGTTATAATAACTAGCTGTGTCCGATCAGATTACTTCTTTAAATCGCTGATTCCACTGGCATATGAGATCCTGCTCGTATCCCAGCGTGGGCGGTGGGAGCTTTGCTCTGGGCTCGGCGAGTGCCAGGCCCTTGCACACTGCTAACGACGCGTAAGTCAATTAGCTCTCACTGCAGAAAGGCTGTGGGATTTCCCTTCGCTGCTTTGCTTGGCCGACCCCAATCAGAGCAAACAGTGTTACATCCCACCGGAGGCACAGGGCTATGGGACTGGTTCACAGAAATGATCCAGCCGTTTCCCTGTTATAAAGAGAGACTTTGGGAGAGGTCTGGTGAGCAGCTGTCTGGAGCCACATCCAGCCCGGACTTGTGTGAATGGTGGTGGGGCTTCCAGATCCATGCACTGCAAAGAGCAGCCTGTACCATTCCCTGTCACCCTGCCTGGCAGGTGCCCGGAGCCTTGATCCACATTGCCCTGAAGAACCCATGGTCCCCTCCATGGCATCGTGTGCCCTGCCGCAGTGGCAGGGCTCACAGCCCCAGAGATACAGGATGGAGCCCAGCCCAGCACCCTGGTAAAACAGAGCCCAGCACCCCAGTAAAATGAGCTGCAGCCCCACCACCAGCAGGATCTGCCCTCCTGCCCCACACCGAGGTGGTCATCCTGACCCATGTGTCCCTTCCTTATTGAAAGCAGAAGCAGGCAGCCCTGCAAATATCCAGAGGAGCAGGGGGGGCTAAAAAAGTCCAGATCCATCTGCAAAAACACAGGCAAAAATGTTTCTTTGTCTTGGGAAGCATCAGCGAAAGAAATTCCCTTTGAGGATAGGTTTGTGTTTGCAAGACTTCAAACCCAGCATCTGGACAATAACAGCTTCTGTCTCAGGCAATCAGGCCCATCAGGTACTGGCCAAGCCTGGAGTATTAGACATTCGGACAGTAATTAGGGCTCTGGTGCTGATAAGGGTGCAGAGCTCAGCCACCTTCTGCTCTGCTCATGCCAGAGGAGTGAGTGTGCATCACGCCCGGCGGTTTGCAGGCTCTGACAGCGCAGAGGCACCGCAGTATGTAAACAGCCGGGCTCTCCGCCGCTGCTGGGCTCTCCATCATCACCAGGCTCTCCATCGTTGCCGGGCTCTCCATCATCGCCGGGCTTTCCATCTCCATTGCCGCTGAGACAGTCAGTGCTGGCAGCAGGAGAGGCGGTGGCAGCCCCTGTACCCGGAGCCTGGTTCAGCACCGGCACCCCACACTCAGAAAAAGGAGGATGTGCTCAGCAACCATGGCAAACAGCATAACGTCAAACCTGATGTATATATTTCAAACCTGATGTGTATATTTTTTTTTCATCTTGGCTGCCCATGCTGTGCCAAACCCCAGCAGTCCCTGCTCAGCCATGGGTTTGCCGTAGAATACCAGTGTGTGGGTCCCTGATGTTCAGGCACGCCTGAACACGTTCAGGACCAAAAAAAAGCTGGATTCTGGGTTTTACAGCTGCCAGCCCTGTAAAAAATGAGGATTTGCCTTTGTTTCGCCTTCATCCCCTGACAGGGAGCCACAGGGCTGGCAAAGGGGTCATGCCAGCACAGCCCCAGGCTGCAGGAGAGGAGGGTGATGCACAGGTCTGCAGGCAAGGGACGGTCGCCGGGGACTTCTGATCATCTCATTAACTCACAAGAATGGCAGAAAATAATTGCTCACCGTTCAATGCAGTCCATCTGTGTGGGATTTTCTCAATAATAAGTGCATACGGCCTGGTTTTAATGTTTTTCAGTGTTTTTTAAACTGAAACATTTCCTAGTGCCGAAGCCCGGCAGAAATCAGTTCCAGCCCTGGGGGCAGCAAAGGGATTTAGAGGCACAAGTCTCAGGTTGACTTTTTAAGAGGTTTCGTACAAACTATCCTGCCCATAATGCTCAGGTAATTGATGCTTTTGAATACTCCAAGGAGGCCACAGCCCTCTGAGGCTTTGAAAGTATGTTTTACAGTATTTTCTGATGTGATATATAAAAAAACCCCTAATCATGAGTCAGGCAAGCAAAGCTCTTGAGACTGACTTAAACATTATTTACATGCACACACACCCCTTTTTAAGTGATCGCATTTAAAGCTTTTGAACATGTTTGGGGTTTTTTTTAACAAAAGTTGATTTTTCATGCAGTTGCAGGACTCTGGCAGTTCTGGTGTAAAACCTGCCCCGCAGTTGGCTGTTGGGAGGGCAAGAAGGCTGTGCCTTCCTGAGCAAGGGTTCAAAGCAAGAACTGAATTGTCTTATTTCCCTGTAAGATGTGGTTTGAGACTCAACTCTGGCCAAGCAACAAGTGACTGTGGGGAATTTTGGTCATCGGGACAGATGAAGCGATGGGCTTGGTCCTTTCCAGACTCCGATTTTCCCAGCTTGTGAAAGCCAAATGGGAAACTGGAGCAATGTCCCTGGGATAAGGGAACTTCACAGGCATCTTGCAAACACACGCACACACACTTGTTAAAGCCGGCACCATTAAAGTGAAGTTCTGACCCCTGCCAAAAATCTGTCCCAATAATTTCCCCACGTGGTGAAACGCTGGGCAGTTATTGCAGCTTTGCTCCATCACTTTCCCCCCTGAAGCGAGGGCTCAGCCCCACCACCAGCAGCCCCAGCCCCTGTCCTATCTGCTGACTGGGGAGGGGGGCAGAAATAACCCTCCTAATCCCTTATCAGGTTTGTACGCTTAATCCCTCTTCTAAGTAACACCGAGCTAACTGGCTCCCTTTCCGGGGGCATTGCTCGGGCGGGAGCTGGGGCTGTTTTGGGGAGGGGGGTTTTCTGGGTTGCTGTTGGAAAGCCTGAATGGCACCCAAGTCCGAATCTGGCCTGAAGCATTTCAAATATGCCTCGCCATGGGCTGGGGCGCCAAGCCTGCCTTAAGTGGGCAAGGGATTTAGTAATCACAGCTCCCATCGTCCTGCCAAGGGCATGGGAGCCCAGCTGCAAAATAGTTGCTAGAGCCTGAGTATTGCGCAGTTTTCCTCCTACCCTTGAAACCTTCAGTGACTGAGCCCGTGCTGTTACACCTGCCCTGGCTCCCATGGTGGGGGCTCACGGGGTTTTCCGGGTGTTATTGGTTATTTGGATGGTAATGTCCTGGGGCAAACTACTGTAATAAGTGATAGTCCAAGAGATGGAAGAGGGAAATAGAAAAATTGGGTTTTTGGGAAGCTGGTGGTGTCTGCTGCTGGGTGGCCCCGCAGAACCCGCAGAGGGGATTCCAGCACAGCAGGAAAGCCATTGGCATTTCACCAAGCCCCGCATTTTGGAGCTGCCACCAAAGCCAAGAGTCCACCTTCCCCACACTCTTGCTGAATGGTTTTGTTTTCACAGCTCTCCCCAAAAACATATAACAAGGAAACAGAGATTTTGGTGCAGAAAAGCTACCGAGAAGCTTCATTTAAAGGTGGCAATGTGCTTTAGGTGACTCAAATAATTCTGTTGTGGTTCAGTTTTGGAGGAGACACCTTCCAGCTTTTAACTGGTTTTTGTTTAACCCATTCAAATCATGGAAACTGAATTCAGAGCAGAGAGGAAACATCTCCTGGAGACAGAAAACCAAGCTGTATTTTTAAATGGCGCTCGGCCTTTCTCAGCCTGTACCTCAGGCATCTTTCCAGCCTTGCCAGAGCTGTTCAGAATTTGATTGAAATTTATAAGTATTTTTGTTTAACCCCAAATTTACACTTTTTGTAGTGCATATAGACTTCTGTGATTTTTTATTTGTTGCTGATCAGTGTGATCTCAGGGCAACTCTGCTGCCCAGCCAGTTTGGGCCATGCATGGGTGGCAGTGGGGTTTTTCCCTGCACGGCTTTGCCAAGGTAGGGGGAACTCCATGAGCAGCAATGTCCCCCAGAACATCCCAGCCAGCACCCACAGGGGGGACACCTGCCGGGAGCAGGGTGATTCATCCTGGAAAGGGGATGACATACTGTAAATGGGTGACATATGGTAGGAAAGGGATGGTGCATGCCAGGAATAGGGTGACACACACCAGGATGGAGGTGACTTACACTGAGAAGGAGGTGGCACACACCAGGACGGTGGTGGCACACATGCTGGGAAGAGCATGACACATGCCAGGAACAGGTGACAGACATCAAGAAGGAGGTGACAAATATTGAGAAGGGGGTGACCTAGTGGGAAAGGGGTGATGCATGCCAGGAAGGGGGTGACCCCCATGAGAACAGCAGGGCAGGACCACAGGTCCCAGCCCAGCCGCTGCTGATGGCATGGGGCAGCTGGGACAGCATTGGCATGCAGTTCCATGGCCAAATCCTGCAGTTTTGGGCGTCACACGTGTATGCCCGCACATGGGACAGTCCCAGCACAGAGCAATACCTGCCAGCAATACCCAACACTGGTGCTCAAGCTTTGGCTAATGTCCTTTCACCGTGTATTATACAAATAATATAAATAACTCGTCCTCAGACTTCAAACATGCCACTTCAGATGTATGGTGGGAGATTACAGAGTTTGTTAAAGCTCAGGTCTTCAATCATCTGGGCAGCTTCGAAGCTGCTCACTAAAATACAGATCAATGCTTCAATTTTATGGGAGGCCTGTCCCATGTGACCAGACTCAAATCCCTTATTTTATGGCTTGCTTATACATTCCTGGTGAAAAACGGTTTACATTTTGGACCCCGGGAGCTCTCCTAAATCAGCTGCCAGGTTTTTGCAGCTGGTAGTAAAGGGAAGCGCTGTCATCGGGCTGCCCGGAGGTGAACAAACGAGCTGCCAGGCACAGGACTGACGGCTCGCCCCGAGCCGCGCGCCAGCTCCCCGGCTGCTACCGCGGCGAGGACGCCGCTCCGGCGAGGTGACATCGGCACGGCACCCTGGGCTTCCCCAAAGCGGCACCGGACCCACAGCAGCATCTCCCCCAAAGGAGACTGCAAAACGTCGTGGCTTTTGAGACATGTAGATGAAAGGGTTAAACCGGGGTGGATGGCCCGAGAGGGATGCTAATCCCTCTGCTCTGGCCACTGCTAATTATTTGCTGATTCAGCCGCTGAGCTGAGCCCGGCCCCAAAGCGGGGCCTTGGCCCACGCCTGCTATCAGCATCAGGGATGCTCAGGGCTCATCTCTGCCTGTTTTCTCTCAAGAGGCAGAGCTGAGGGTGGTGCCTGAGCCCCAGCTGTCCTTCTGCCTTGAGTGGCAGCACATCACAAGCAGGTTTTGCAGGGAAACTGAGGCACAGGTTATCCCTGGGCAGACCCAAAGGAGTAATGATTTTATCCTCTTCCATCTTCCCACAGGGCTTCACCCCTTCCCTTCATCAGTGAGTGTGAGAAATGTGGCTGGGGCGCTGCAGGAGCTCAGTCCCGGACTGGAGCTGCCACCCAGTGTAATGGCACAGGGACCTGCGGGAACACACCACTTGTGCACACAGCTCAGCAGCGCACTTCTGCCTTTGCCGATTATGTCATCTCCCCTCCTTCAATGAGCACAACGAGCTTCCAGAGTTCCCTGGCAGCACAGTCCCCTGAGGTCACCACTAACAAAGTCCCCTCCAAAGTCCATAAACCCCCTGTTTTCAGCTGCCACATTGCCCGGGGAGTTTTGGTGTTGAGTTATGGCCAGGCTGCCCCTTGCCAGCTCAGCAGAGCACCTGGTCGGTAGCAGGCGATGGCCGTAACTCCTGCCTGTACAAACATCTCCTCACCCTGGCTCCTTCCTGATAGTGCCGTGACAGAAAGCAGCTGCTTTTCTGGAGAAGGGACATTTGGGCTGCAGCTGACAGAGGTGGAAGGAGCCTGAAGGATGAAGGCAGGTGCCCGGCTGTGCTGATGGGTGATGAACCCAAGCAAAGTTGAAGCGATGGTTGGATGTGGTGTCGTGGGGTGGGAGGATGGCTGAGCCCAAGGAGTTCTTTCCTCCCATTGCTTCCCACTGAGGATGCTGGAGTGGGAGTGGAAAGCCCCATGGGGAGACCTGTCCTAGCCCATTCCCTGGCTCTCCTGCACAAGGAGCTTTGTCTCCTCATGGGGTTTTTCCCCAGGGTGGCCATTCCCCTGGGCCAGTGGCTGAAACTGGCCCCATAGAGACCATGTTGCCTCCAGCAATCCCTGAAGCAGAAAGCAGAGCTGCTGCTTCCCAACATGTGTCTTACGGTACCTAAATCTGTGCTGGGGTAGTGGGATGAGTTAGGTCTGAAATTCAGCTGGGCTGAGCTCCTCCAGCTCCTGCCCAAGTAAACTTTGGTACCCGGGCAGCACCCTGAGAAAACCCAACTCCTCTCACTGAGGCACCCAAGGCATCCTGACCCCGTGGTGCCGAAGTGCTGGTTTCCTGGGCAAGGTTCCCTGTCTCCAGCTCTGGCAATGGTCAGGGCAAGACTTCAGTAAAGTGCCAGGTGATCTTATCCCTCCCTGATTAAACAAAGCTGAATTTCCATCTCAAGGAAAGCAGACAGTGTCCTCCTGCTTCTAGCTGTTTAGGGGATGGTTGGGTTTGTTTTTTTTCTTTCCATATTAGAAATGGGTAGCTTCATAAAGAAAAAAAAAAAAAAGGCTGTATTCATCTTGCTTTGAAAATGCTGTAAATAAATCAATTCACTCCCAGGGATAAGCTCTGCCTTCTCTTTGCGGTTGACTCCTGCCAGTGCTAATTGGAGCCAATAGGCACATCATGAGGGGAGCAATCCCCTTTACAGGCAACACTTTAGCCCGGCGAGCATGTTTACAGCCTTATTTCAAAGGCTTAAGGAGGAGGGACCTGTCGTAAAACCTGGCAGCTTTCGCTGAGTGAACAGTGCTGTTAGAATATTTAAAAACCCAGCGTTTGGGTGGAAAAAATATAGAAACCACATGTGTTTCCATGTGAGCTCTCCTGCTGCTCAGAGCTGGATTTGTGGCAGTGAGGAGCGGGTGGGGAGCTCAGCCCTCAGCCCTGATGGGGACGGCTCTTCGTCACCTTGGACCCTAGCAGGTGGTAACCAAGAGCCTGGCAGGGATGGGTGACCAGGGCCCAAGGGCACCAATAGGTCTGAGTGGTCCTGAGGACCTCCTGGGACCCTCACTCAACCCACAGCTGGCGACTCAGGTAAGCTCAGTGCAGGGGTCAAAAGAGATATTTTCTATACTGTCCTTCTCCTTAAATGAGCCCTCGGGCTTTTGGGGTGCTTGAAGACAGTGATTTAGAAGAAAATCACCTTTTCCTGTCAATGAAGGAGTTTGGTGCTGGTTTGTTATTTAAAAAAAAAAAAAAAAAGAAGAAGAAAGAAAAATCTTGGGGAAACTATAGGAGTTAGTAAAGATGTTTTCGGGATTACTTTTATCTGAAGAAAATTAGGAGAGATTTCCTGCATTAAAGATGTCAATAAGGTCTGTAGGAAAATTACCGTGCAGGGGCTGGTGAATGGGTCAAGGAGCCTCGTGCTGGGTATGGGGTGGGGTGACCACGGCCCCTCAGGCTGGAGGAGCATCAGGACTGTCCACAGCTGATGTGATGCTCCCCAATGCTGGACACTGCATCTCTTGCTGCGGTGCCACCTGCTCAGCACAGCTGCCTCATCTCTAACAATTGGGGGTAAGCTAAGTGAAAATAATGAGCAATAAATCAGGTCTTCCTTGCACATGCTCTCCTGATGGTGCCTTTTGCTCCCCGCTCCACACACAGTAGCTAGCAGTGCTATTTCTCACTTGTCGCAGGGCTGGGACCTCTCTGTCCCAGCAGTGTAGGGAGCAGGAGGTTGGCAGGACTCCAGGGGGGACATGGTACTGCCACAAACCTTTCCCCAAAGATGAATGGCCGCCAGTTTTCTTAATCCAGCCACTTTGGAGAAATTGTTTGTTCTCATCCTGTTTGAAACAGCTTCAAAGTGGCTCCAGTCTAGACTGTGCCAAGATAAATTACAAACCCAAAGCGCTGATATAAACCATAGGGGAAGGAGTCATTTGCTCTAATGTAATTAAAACAAGATATCATAATGTATGTAAGTATGTATATTTGCAGACACACTCTTTCCTGGCAGGGCAGTGCCATGCTGCTCCAAGCAAAGACTAAACCACCTTTACTGGGGTGGGGGCTTCTGCCCCCTTTAAGAGGGGCTGAGCAGGGACACCACACCCCCAGAACCCACCAACCAACCAGGCTGTGGCAAGCAGATCTGACATCACCACTTCTGGTATAAAAGGCAGAGGAGATGAGCTTTGCAGTAGCATCCAACACTGAGAGAGCTGAGCTCTGTGGTCTAGGTGTGTGGTGGCTGCTTGTATCTGTGGTCTAGGTGTGTGGTGGCTGCTTGTATCTGTGATCCGGCACTGTGGTGGCTACATGGTGGTTGGTTACATCCATGATTCTGGTGAATGGTAGTTGGTTGTGTCCATGATCCTGATGCACAGTTATTGGTGATGTCCATGATCCTGGAGCATGGTGGTTGGTGGCCATCTGTGGGACTGGTGTGTGGTGTTGTTACTGGAAGCAAAGGGGAGGACTCTGGAAGGGCAGCAGTGTGGAAAGGGAGGCCCAGGCCACAGTCGTGGTAAAAAGGGAAAGGCAAAAGAAGGTCTGCCCCAATGCAACAGATGAAGTACCAACACCAGGATGCCTTTCATCAAAGTGCATCTAATGGGAACCTTGCTCTACAATTCCTGTGGGGGCAGCTGAGGAAAAAGGCTTTTTCTCCACTAAAGGTACATGGGGAAACAAACACTTCTTCCTTCTCCTGGAACAGGTCTGATTTGTGATGAACTAAGTAAAAAATAATAATTATTATTATTATTTCACTTTTAATTCAATTAAATGCAACTCAAGTAAAATAGATGTGGATCCACTTACCCATTAGGTCTCTTCCCCTTTACTAAAAAGTTAGGCGGGAGGAGAGAAAGAACACAGAAAGAGCAGGACCTGAAAATTGGGGGAGTGGAAATTCAGATAACTATTCTAATTTTGAGTCATTTTGTTGACTAACAAATGAGAATCTTTTATGAATAATGCTTATATAAATTAAAGAGGCTTTCAAAAAAGTTAATGATAATTAATTTTTTGGCACAACTTGGCATACAGACAAAGCTCAGTGAAACCGAATCCCATGAAGAGAAAGAGTCACTTACCAGCAAAGGTGTGTGTCATTCTGTGCCAATAGCAATATTGCACTTGAAAATCAAGATATGTGTATATATAGCTGGAAGTTAATTTGTGTATGTAGATGTGTTTGTGAGTGCCTATATGTTGCTATACATCATTTCCCCCATACCACAGTCCTGGTGTCCCCAAAGCCACCGCTGTGCCGCTGCCTGGCCTAAACATCCCTCATATCTCCTCTCTGAGTCTCTTTCCCTGCAGCTTGCAGCAGTAAATCATCCAAACACCATCTCAGGTGTGAGACGCTTTCGCCCCTGTGTTAACCGCAACACAATTCTTTTTCCAGTTAGTCCCACAACGGCTTTTCCCCTGGTGCTGCGCAGATGCTGATGGTATGGTGGCAGTGCTGATGGGGTGGCAACAGCTCTGTCACTGTGACACCTTGATGTGACATCTGAGGGACGTGTGTGGAGAGTCAGCTTGTGCCACAAGCAGTGTCGTGGATTTCCCTGGGACTATCAGAGGAATAAAGTCCTGGTTAATGTGATCAGAGGTAACGCTCTCCAAGGCAGGTGGAGCGTGGTTGTGTCTGGGCTCTCACTTGTCTTGAGAACAGCCCTAAATCTTCTGCCTGACAGCCTGTGAGCTGGTCTCCAGAGCTACTTTATGCTTGGTGAGACAGTTGTATGTGAAAAGCAAAGGGCCTTTGTTGCTCCTGGCAAACGACTCAGAATACATTTTTAGGGGATGCTTTGGGTGGCTATGGGGTACGACCCAGCCTGGGGCTGAGCTGCTGCTTATATCATATTGTGGCCATTGCAGTGCAGGGCAACCTGCTTTGCTCCTTGCCTGCATCTCATTTACATCCCACAGGAGATTTTGTCACACCCACAGCTCTGTGTGGGTAAACCATGGTCCCAACACTGCATCCTGCCCATGTCCCTGTCTGGGGCTGCTCCCACTCTCCCAACACCCACGTGGGCTTTGCGGCAACATAAATTTCAGCTCAGTGCTTTGAAGTCACCAAGGAGGAGAGTTGTTGTTTTTGTTTGCAGCATGGCTTATCACCACCGTGCCTCCTGCCTGTCTCTCGCTGCACAGCCCCGGCCTGCTGTCCGTGTAGCCCCGCTGCCAGGGACCGCTGGGCTGCCAGCGCTGGCTGATAAGGGTGATGGATGGGGAGGAGGCTGGCTCCACCACAGCCGGCCGCTTCCTGGGAGCTGCAGACGCTCCCTGAGCCCAGAGGAATGTGTGTTCGAGGGATGGAGAGTCAGCATGGGATGCAAGTGTCTCCCTGCATGGCTGAGCGCTCCACCACCGCCAGCAGTGGGTGTTGGTGCCACACACAGGTACCCCACATCAGTCAGGGTCCCTTCTGTATGCCCTTGCCCATGGAGCAGGGTGGACAGCACAGACCCAAATCCATAGCCTGGCAGGGGGGGCAGCAGGGAGGAGATGTCCCCTCTGTGGGATGAGGGTAGCAGGTGGCTTTGGCAGGTGTGCAGGGAGACTGACATTGTACCACTGGAGTGGCATCACTCCTATTATCAGCAGCCTGATGGCATGGGCTGACCTGTAAGCAGATGGTCCTTGCTTGTAGTGCCAGGGAGGTGCTTTTGTTTAAATTAGGCTCCCTGGGGCTGGAGTGGGGCTGAGCGGACTCTGGACACCCTGATTCCTTTGGCAGGGTGCGGTGGTTCCAGCATCGAGAAGTCCTTAGCCTGGGTTTAGGGCATCACAGCTCCAAAACGATGCTGCATCGCATCCCTTCATTTTTGGGTCTTCCTTGCCTTTGGGGAAGCTCTTTGCAGTGATTTTCAGAGCTGAGCTGCTGCTAATACACCTGGAGCAACTCCCTCCGCAGGTCAGTTCTTGTTCCTGACTCACAGCAAGCCAAGGGAAATACTTTTGTGCAGCTGCCCTAAGGACCACATTGTAGTTTCTTTGCAATGCCATTCTCTCCCTTACCACGATTTTTCTTTGCTTCCATTTGACCCAAATCTCCCTCCCTTTTACATTTCTTTCTCTTTCTTTTTCCCCTAATCTGCTCCATGAAGGACTAAATGCCTCTGCTCCCGGGTTTGAGCTGCAGAAAGCAGCCAGCCCAAATCCCCTTCCCCTGGCAGGAGTCTGGATTTGGTCCCTTCTAACAGGCAGGATAATGAAGAACCCAGAGCATGGAGATTACCATTAGCTCATGTCCCCAAAGCGTCACCCACCAAGCCGTGCCAAATGCAAACCTGGGATAAAACACACTAATTGCAGCACCTCGGTCAGAAAATGGAAAAATTGGATGCCTTTCCACGCCAGCCTCATTACAACGATTTCTTAAATGGAAGTTGTGCTTGTAATTAAATAGCCGTATCTTGGCTCCCAAAGACAGGAGGAAAAGGCAATTTGAAAATGTATTCAAACAGGAGGTTTGGCAATTCTCCTGTATTTAGAACAATTCATGGATTTAAATAGTTCCATTTCAAATATGTGTGCTTGCTTGCAGTGGAATTAAATAAAGATGTGCAAGATGGGGGAGAAGGCGGCGCTTTCCTGGATGCTTTTCCCTCTCTGGCTATCAAGGGAGGTGGTAACACTGGGCTCTGAGAACTGATTTGGTAGTGGTGTGTTTTCTGACGCTGGGGCTGACTCAGCTGATGAGCACAGGAAAGCAAGAAGGCCTCTTAATGCCAAATTTCCCGAAGTTTTTGATCCTGGCTTCTGGTTTTACACTTACCTCCTGCACTTCCTACGGTGCTCCTGCCACCGGTGGGACCGGCTCTCTAAGCACAAGCTGTGACTGCCTGGGGATGGGCAGGATCCTCTTCTTCAGCTTCCTTTCCTGCAGGGATGCCACATTAAAAATAATAGTCTAAAAGTTGATAACAAAGGACTCCTTGGGCACTGTGCCATTATACACACCCTTTTATTTGGCATGAAACCTCAGTAATACCATCATTGTGCAAGTTTCCACATCTATGGGGAGAAATACATCAGATATTTGAGAACCACATGAAAATCCAACACCTCTTTTACTGCATGAAAAGAAAATGAAACCCTTAATTTCTCTTTAGACAGCAGCTCTCATGCTGAGAAGGTTTATCCTAGGAATAGCAGTCAAAGCTCCTCACTTGACCATGGGTAGCTGCTGGGGAGGAAGGGTCCAGCAGCACCCCAAAAAAGATGTCCCCTCTTTTAAGCAGTTCCAGGAGAGAGCAACCTTTTTACAGAGCACTCGCACACCTTTGACTGCTTGGATATTTATTAACCACTCATTTTAAGCCAGAGTAACAGAAAAATCCTCTCCCTACGCCCTCTGGCTCCCCTGGCATCGTGTGTGTGTCAGGGGGCAGCTGAGAGGTTAACGGGAGATGAGCTATGAGATGACTTACTCGGGTAGCAGGGAGGACGGAGGAATAGTTTGAATCCAGCCCAAATCCTGAGCTCTGTGGGCTTGACATAAGCATTTAAGCCTTTGGTTGGGACCTGGTAATAGAAGAGGGCTGGAAAGCACGTTTCTTCCGTGGTTAAAGATCTTTTTGTTGGTCCATAAATCCAGAGGGAGGTCTGTTTATTCTGTTTACTTGCAGTTACCTAACCTGTGAGCCTTCGTGTAAATCATGGCAAGCCATGATTTAGAGAGAAGCTGCTCTCCCCATGGTATGTGCACCATGTCCCTGCCCAGACCCCCATGCAGGCACCATGCTCCTCCAGAAGCCAGGAGATAAGACCAATAAAAGCCCCAGCACTCTCTGCAGCACCACTACTGCTTCATTTTTTTTGGCACAATCACACATTGCTGCTAACAGATGGAAAGAGGAACCCGAGCCCAAAATCTTTTTTGTCTCTTCTTTCCTTATTTTTTGGGAAACAGCAGGCGTTTCCCAAGGCTCCCTGGCTACAATGTCCCATTTCCACCCCATCACCCCCAGGGATGTCCAGGTGCCACTATCTGATGGAGCTTGGCCAGACAAGGAGGTGGCCAGGCTGATAACCCCCTGCCACGGGTGCCCAGCGTGGGGCAGCTGGTGACCAGCCTTCCTCACCTGAGAGGTGCTGACTCCCTGGAGCCGAAATCGGCAGCCTGATAAGGGAGTAACTCCCAGATAGCGGCGCCAGCTGGTCCCTACGAGCCCCCTGGGGAAAACCGTCTGTGTTATCTGTCAGCAGAGCACGGGGAGCGAGAGGAAGAGGAGGGTTCACGCAACTGAAGGGGAAAGAAACTGCCTTTGGAACGCCAGCGCTGGCACGTCAGGCTTGGACACGCAGGTTTGGTGATGGAGGAGGGATGATGCAAAGCTGGAGGATGGCGACCGGAGAGCCAGCTCATCTTGAGGGGAGTGAGCCCCTAACCTGGGGGGGTGTCTGCTTCCCACAGCCCAGACTTCATCTTCCAGGGTCCCTTCAGCCTTTCCTCCACCTCCTCTTGCCTGCTTCCATTAAGCAGCCGCAGGATCCCCGTGTTTTTCCCCAGTAGGATGGTGCTGCCAGTTTTGATACTAACCATTGCGCTCTCCTGAGCCCCACCCCGTTTCTAGGCTGGAGTGGTGCAGGAGGGGATCGGCCTGGGTCCTTGCTGTTTAGTCTACCGATCAGATTGGTGACAAGGAGTCTAGCAACTGGCAGAAAGCACTTTTATAATTGCTTGGGTGCCGACTTCGAGCTGTTTGCTGGTGGACCTCTCTTTAACTACTAGAGCAGGGGGAAGGGGAGGATGATTGCGGGGGGGGGGGGTGGGGGTGAAAAATGTTATAGCCCTGGCATTGAAGTCTAGGCAGCTGGAGAGGGCTCTCTGCTGATCTCAAATGCAGAGGGATTTGGGGGGCTGGTCATGGGGAAAAATAAAGTCAAGAGGTGGCTGGGCAAAGCAGAGCATCCTCTGGGCAGGCTGGGTTGGCTTGCTCCACTTTCAGGTTGAAGCATCCTTGGCAGAAAAGGTGGACACTCAGGATGTGGGTCTGGTGTGCAGATGTGCCTGTGTATCTGGAGGCCCCTCTTATAGAGAGTGAGGGTCTGAGAACCCCCCAGCTTAGAGCTCATGGGCAGTTTCACCCCAGTCACAATGCAGCGTGATGTCCTACCTCGAATTCAAGGCCTGAAGGGTTGAGAACCCCATGTCTCACATGCAGCAACAGATGAGCTTTGTTTGCTGGAGACCAGAGCTGTGTTTTGGTGCAAAATGGCACAGTGCTTTGCTGCATGCAGCATCATTGAAAGGTGTGTGCTAAAGGGGAAACTCAGATGGCCAAGCTGCACTTGAAGTCTGTGAGTCGTCTACCTGGCTTCAACTCATGTGTGCACTCCAGTGTGTAGGCAAAGCAAGAGACCCAGTGTGGTCTTCAGGGCATTGGGGTTCCTCCTTTGAACACCCATCAAAGTGAGCCTCGTGGGGCTCAGGGTGGGATGCAGACAGCTCGAGGAGTCAGCACAGCAGCTAGGATGATGAAGGGGACAGCCCAACCTGGCCAAAGAGATGGGATTTGTTTTCTCTAGAAAGCTGGAGACAGAGGGGGACATGATAAGAGCCTCCCAAGACCTCCGAGACAACCGTGATCAATCGATCTCAGGGTCTGCTGGAGTTGGGCCAAGATGTAATCAACTTAATTTGCAACGAGAAAGCTCAAAGGTTAGATATTAAGACAAACGATTCAGGCACCATAGGAGGACAGACAAGCTCGGGCCAAGTTACGGAAGGGTATTTTAAAACCAAGCTGGACAAGACTGTGTGGGACTTGGAAGGACTTTAATCCTCTGAGCTGGGCGGGCAGGCAGGGGACAGGCAGCAGTGCCATGAGTTGGGGACATCTCTGTCCCGCATTCCTGGCTGTCCCTGTTCCAGCAGCTCTGTCTCCAAATTGGCTGGACAGGCTGGACGCAGACCATCCGTCCCTTCATCATGGCACAGCCGGGAGCATTCCGTGTCCCTTCAGCAGTGGGACAGGGACTGGCGAGACCCCCTAAAGCCCTTCCTGGCCCCACAGCATGGCTCCAGAGGTGGCATTTCTGAGCCCAAGAGAGGGAAGTTCGGAGGCTTCCAGACACTTACAAGCAATTTACTGGAATTGTCTAAACCTTATTTTTGGCTGGTGCCTTTTGGCATTTTAAAGAGAAAAATTATGGGGAGGCTGAGGCTTATTAAAATCCAAAACTCGACCACTCCTGCAAAAACAACCCTGCTTGTTCTGTGCTGGCTTTTATGGCTGTTGTATGTGTGTGATAAAAACTTACTGGGGCTAGTGGCAGAGTGATGTGGCTATTGCCGTATCCCAAACCGCATGTTCACGGGTGTGTTAGTGATTTGCTGAAGCGCTCTGCCTTTGGAAAGGTTTCGCTCAACCAGAGAGGGTGGGAAGCATTGCTCGTTTGGGGTTTTGATGGCTCTTTTCACATGAAGTTAGATCTCTGGTTAAATAAGGAGAATTAATCAAGATTAGTAAAAAGAAAAGCACTTTCCTCCCTTTTTGGGGGGTTGCTCCAAAGCTGCGAGGAGCATGCCCGCTCCGTAGACACCAACCACTGCAGGAAAACCCCCAAATCCTCTATCTCCCCAAGCCCACACTGCTCCCCACACCCTTTCAGTTGGTGCCTGCTGTCTGCTGGTGACTAAGGACGTTTATCGGCAGGGATTTGCAATCAAAGGGCTGTGATAGGCAGGGTAGGATTAACCTCAGAAGGGGAGGAAAATCCCTTGCCGGCCTCCTGCCCCATACATCAAACGCAGCGGTCCCGTAGCTAATCTGCTGTGCAGCCCAGCAGTTAATCATGGAGCAGCCCGACCCTTTGAGACGGAGGAGACCTGAGATCTGGCTCCTCCAGCCGCTGGCTGGGCTGGCCTGGGATCCTCCATGCAGCCCACGGCTCCCACTGATGCCCATCACCCTCCTCTGGGCTGCTCTCCCACACCAGACCCTCTTGGGGCCGGGTGTCCATTGGCATCGCTGTTCATGCAGAGAGCCTGGTGGGACGTTTTGCCTTGTGGCCACAGGACAGACTGGGGACGGGGTGTCAGACAGGGCTGCCCCCACCCCCGAGCCTCCCCTCCCACCCGGCCGTGGGCAGCTCCCGCCCCTCGGCTGCCCCCGAGCGCCCCTGCAGCCCTTGGCCCCACCGCTTTGGGGATCAGGTGCAGGGTGGCCGGGGACCAGGCGGGTCGTGAGCTCCATCTGTTGACAGGGAACTCCAGCAGCCATCACCAACGAGCACTGTGCTGTGCACTGCTGCGGTGCAGTGCAACGCAACGCGGTGCTGCGCCGTGTAGTGCAAGGCGGGACAGTGTAATGCGGGCGTGCAGTGCAGGGAAGGACAGTGCAGTGCTGGGGTGCAGTGCAACGCAGTGCAGTGCAGGGCAGTGTAAGGGTGCAGTGCAAAGCAGTGCAGTGCTGTGCAGGGGTGCAGTCTCCCCTGGGATGGGAGTGCCTCCCTGGGGGTGCAGCAATCTTTAGGAGCCAACAGAAACAGAAGCCATGGTGGTGAAGCCCAAGGTGGCGTGACCCGGCTTCCTGCAGGAGGTGTCAGTGACAGTGGTGGGACCAGGGCCCTGCAGAGCTCAGAGGGGATGCGCTTTGGGGACAGCGCTGTCACACACCCCTTGACTCCTTGGCTGGAGGTGGCAGCTTGGAGGGAGACTGAAAGGGAGGCTGCAGCATGCCCTTACCCACCAACTGAGGTGGCTTGTGGGGCCACCCTGAGACCTGCCCTTCAACCTCCTCTTGCCTCACTTCATGGCCCTGTACGTGACTACCCCACATATGGTTTCCATCCCATGGGCTAATGCTTATTGCTGATGATCCTTTTGAAGCTTTTCCCAATTACCGTGAGAGGCAGCAGCCTGCAGCACAAACCCCACAGTCCAGCATGTTTATGAACTTGCTACCTGTACAGTTCACCCCCTTCCGTTGGGATCAACCTGCACATTCCACACCCCAGACCAGCCCTTTCCCTCCAGCGTCAAGTGCTGGATTGCACCCGCTTGCAGGCTGATGGCAGTGCGATGAAATGCCACCTGCACAGTGCCACTATCCACAGATGGCACCATGCCAAAATCAAGACAATTAAATTAAACAGTATTCCATGAAAATAAAAAACCAAAAAGTTTCAGAACAAATATGAGGCCTTGTTACTTATTTTTAAAATGTTCTTTAAACTGCAGTGATTGTTTGCCGCTATCCTCATCTACAGTGATTGATCTGAGAAGATTTATCCCCACCAGGACTTCAGAGGAGAGTGATGGTTGCCCTGGGAGCTGGATGGATGTGTCAATGAGAGTGCGCACAGCTAACGCCCTGGTGCCTTGCTGAACATGACAACCAAGAGAGGCTATAACATCTGTCTGATGGGTGAGCAGCCCCTCAATGAGCAGAGAGAGTAGTTTGATATTTGGAGAAAACCTCAAGGGAGGGTTTTTTTTTTTTTTTTAATGGGAAAATATACACAAGAGTTTCCTTAGGTGAGGAGATGGCCATCCCTGCCCTGTCCACAAGTCATCTTGTGGGAGGCAGCCGAGCATGAATGCTGCAGGCTGAGATCCTGTAACTCACAGACATCCTCAGCCAAGAGGGAAACAGACCTGGGACCTGCATGGCAGCCAAGAGGGGAATAACCAGCCCAGCACTGGGGATCTGTGCTGCCAGTCGGCAGCTGCTGGCTGGGCATGTTTTCAAGCAGCTTCTCAGTGACAGACAAACCCCTGGAGAGCCAGTGAGCCCCCGTCTACCTTGGGACATCACCCTGGTGGCTCATCCTCACTGGTAATGGAAATGACCAGCGCTGGAGCGAGAGTGTTATGTCGAGAAGGATGCAAACAGCTCCCAGGGAGCAGGCAGCGCAGGCAGGTTGGCAGCACAGGCAGCACAGGCAGCGCAGGCAGGCTGGCAGCACAGGCAGTGCAGGCAGCACAGGCAGCACAGGCAGTGCAGGCAGGCTGGCAGCACAGGCAGTGCAGGCAGGCTGGCAGGCAGGCAGCAAGCGTGTCCTGCACATATATCCCTGCCTGTCTGGCAGTGGGCAGGCAGGACCCCCAGAGGGCTCTGCTTCCCCTCTGTGGTGCCCACAGAGCAGCACAGGGTAGTGCCAGACACATAGGCGATGGGAGCCGAAGGCCAAGTGGATAAGCCCGACTTATCTGCAGCTCCATGTTGTTCTCTGCCGATCCGCAGCAGGAAAAACTCAAAGAAGCGATGGGAGGTGCATGTGCTGCCTGTGCTGCAGGGACCTCCCGACCATGGCTGACTGTCACCAACGGGCACTTTGACCAGCAGCATCCCTGGGCAGGGGGTGACCCAGGACCGGCCAGAGGGCCCGGCCAGGAAGGCTGGAATGGGCCAAGCCAAGAGCAAAGACACCGGCCACAGTCCACATGTGCCACCCCCTGGACACTCGGCGTAAACGACTGGAAGCCTCCGCATCCCGCGGCAGAAACCTGGCAGCCATCAGGGGGAAGCCAGATGTCTGACAGCCCCGGGACTTACCCTCTGGCACCACGGGATCCAAAGGGGCACTGGAGCTTGGAGACGGACCCCAAGACAAGGGGCACTGTGGGGTGACTTAACCATGCTGCCCCACAACCCCACCAGCCCTCGGCACATCCTCCCAGCCAGGCTCTCACTGCTTGGGGGGGGTTGAATCTCTCGTCCCTGAGGAGTGCAGGGCACCGCAGGGAGAAACAGGGTTTAGGAACCAGGCAGTTAAATTCTCTCCAAATTTGCAAAAAGAAAAAAACCCAACCAAACAAACCTCTGGTCTTTTTCACCATCTGGTTTCTGCCAGCCCACCCCTCCAGGGTGTAGCTTGGGTTGGTGGCAGCTGGGGTGTCTGCAAAGCTGAGATTTGGGGAAATGGGAGGAAAGAATTGGCTCTCACCTGCCCTGAGAGCAGAGGACATAGAAACAAAAAACCTGCCTCTTTTAGGAACCCATTGAAAATGGGATTTTAGACAAATTTATTGCACATACAGCTATTCGCAGTGATATTTACATGAAAGCTATCTCATTGCTGTTTCTCCTGCCACTGGCGCTGTGGGATGCCGGCTCTGGGAGCTGAGATGCTATCTCAGGGACTAGCTGGCAGTCCCAGCCAGAGCCAGGGCGTATCAACCCGTACTGCGTTGAGGACACTTTGAAAACATCCCAGCGTGTTCTTCAGATGTATTTCTGGGCTGAAGCCAGGCAGCACGAGGCTTTCGACAGGCAGGTGCTTGCCAGCAGAGCTTTCCCCACCCCGGGCTAGCAGCTTTTCGAGCAAACCCTTTGTCCTCACAGGTCAAATGCCTCCCTTTTGAAAGAGGGAGAGGACTTGTTTTAATGTTTTCTGGATGAAAGGGACATCCCTCAGCTGAGAAAATCAGTGTTCTGGGTTTCCTCCTGAGCTGGGCGGTGTTTGGTCCCTGGGTTTGCTGGCGGCAGATGGCAGCAAAGCTGGATTTAGGCTGTGCCTCTGCTCCTGGGGCTCTCTTGCTTCCAGGCCTGTCCTGGAAGAACCCAGCAGCAGCATTTCCTTCCAAACTGATTTTCCTTGCAGGGCGATGGACATTTTCCCGGGCTCTGCTGTGCCCTGGCTCCTTTCCCAGCAGGAAGGGGGAAACATATTGGCAAATGAAAGCCAGCTCTGAGCTGCTCCGTGTCCCCAGCCATCCCAAAGCCACCACTGTGACCTCGCCAGGGCTCCATGAGTCATGGCGACAGTCCAAACATCTCTCTCCCTGCCCCATCCTGGGGTCTCATCCCTCCTGGGAAGGATAAACAATTCCCACTGCATCGAGAGGTGCCAGGGAGAGGTGGAAAGCCCCCACTCTCTCCCAAAACACTCTCTGGGAAAACTAAAAAACAAAACAAAACAAAAAACAAAGCACAGGGCTGTGAGAGCTGTAAACAGGTTTTCAGTGAGTTTTCCATGGCACCTGCCCCCACGGCCGGGAGCACAGCCAGAGCACGCTGGGATGCTTGGCTGGCCAAGGCAGCCAAGGCTCTTCCTTGGCACCCGGCGCCAGAGCGATGCTGGGAGGGGGCCAAGGACACCCCCTTCTCGAGACACTTTGGGGTGCCTGTTTATGGGGGCAGATGATTTTGTTGAGTCACAAACCAGGACTGGCAAGTGTCCAGCGCTGCACCGCCAGCCAGAGGGAGGCTCGGGGCTGTGTCATCCTGAAAAAAACAGCGCAGAGGAAAACAGCAAGCCCTGGCAGGGAGCTGGGAGCATCTTCCCTAGCCCATCAGGTGCCCTCTAACAACCCATTGGGTTAAAAAAATTTAAAAATAGAGACAGAGCAATGTCTGCTTTGCAAGTGCAGAGCCCTTGCTGGTGGAGCAGCTCCTGCCAGGAGAGTGGGCATGGGGACGGGGTCAAGCTGACCCTGGAGGCATGGCAGGGCTGCAAAGCTGGGGACAGGCTCTGCTTCGGTGCTATATGATTTTTGGAACCCCAAGCCTGGCCACAGGGGCACATGAAGGCTGCTGCAAGCCAGTAGTGAATCTCCAAGCCTGTGAGGGCCTCTGAGCCAGAGAGGGGGTGGTTGGGACCAGCCCAGGATGCTGGTGGTGCAACCCACAGTGCTGAGCCACCCCCAATATCTCTCCTTTACTCCCTGGCTCTCCTCTCCCTCACGGCAGGGATACAGGGATTTCTCCTAGAGCCCAGCCCAGGGCCAGGAGGGAGCACCGTTGCTGGAATTGCCAGTTCCCAGAGGACTGGCCATGCAGGGAAACTCAAGAGGGCTGCCTGGCTTCTTGGGGCTGCATCAGCATATGCGGCAGTGGGAAATTCTCCCCATCCAAGGCAGCCCCCTCTCTCCCTCGCCAGCTCTGCCTCCTGGGGTTATCTTCAGCACTGGGTTCCTGGGCGCCTGTGTCACCCCACCCAGCCTGGCTGGCTGGAGATGCAGTTAAGAGCCGGGGCTGGCTGCCCTCTCCTGATTACACACACGGGTTCTGGATCACCAGAGGCTGCTTTTATCATGGGCAAAGCCCTGCTGGCTCACTCAGCCCCCTTGGCTGCTCCCGAGAACCCTGTGCTCGGATCCCAGCTGCGCTATCTCCCCTCTTCATGTGAACCACACGACTTGCAGCTTGCCTATCTGAAAAGCAATGCAGGAGAGGGTCCCTGGCCTCTGCCCAAGGGAAAGTGCCATTTGCCACTGCCTGGGGAACCAGTTCTTCTGTGGAAAGATGGATTCTGATTGTTCTCATGCTGGTGCTGCAAACCCCTGAACACCAGCAGCTGGTTCTGGGACAGGTCCAGCCCAGCAGCAGGCTCCAAGCCCCATCCTGTCCTTGGGAGTGGGATGAAGGGGCAGGATTGCCCTCCAACAGCCAGCAGACCATCAAGATGGAATTAAAACAGTTAAGCAGTGTTTGAGAAGACGTTTAAATGTGAGCATCAAACCTCACCACAATTTCCCTGGAGGTTTTCATTGCATTTGGGCTATCACACAGTCAAGTAGGTCACTAGAGGGGTTGTACAGAGAACAGCTTCACTGGGCAAAGCATCTGAAACAGCAGCACTTGGGAAAGCTCCATGGGAACATCTTCCACTGCCCTGTGAAAGGACAGTGCCATCCCAAATAGTCCCCAAAGAGCTTATGGGGCCTCTGTATCCATCACCAGATCCCCTGTTGGAAAGGGGACAATGTGGAAGTGTTTGGTCTCACAAGGAGCGTGGGGAGGGGGAGACAGGCTGGAGAGGCTGGGAGGAGGTATCTATGTTTGTCTGGAGATCAAACAGACGATGCACTAGTGAAAAGGAACTTCTCCAACATGATGTGCCGGGATGCCCCATGGTTAGCGTGAGCAGCAGTGGCTTGGTGCCCCGGCCTCCACCAGCATTATCAGCAGTTGTAATGTGCTGTCACCACATGTGGAAAGGCAGGAGGTACCTTAATGAGGCTCACTAAAGTAAATATTGAAGTTAACAGCTAAGGCAGTACAGCTGCCAAAATGACCAGCGGTAGTGCAGGAATCACAGTGCAGTCTGGAGCAGGACAGCTGGTGCCTGCAGAGGGAATTTGCCAGGCAAAACCCCCTCAGGACCGAGGATCGGGGGAGCTGGTGATCTGGAAGGCACAGGAGGGGAGGGATGTGTGTGTGCAGGGACTGTCACCGCCCTGGGTTTTCCGCTCCCTGGTGGCCCTGTCCCACCAGGCAGGAAACTCAAAAGCAGCTTCTAACATGGCTTTTGTCCTTCTCTTGTGTTGCACCAGGAAGGTCTCAGGCCCCAGCAGCGTTAATTGTCCCCAGTGGCTCTGCAGGCTCCGGCCACCATCATGTGCTCCTCTCCACTCAGATAAACTGCGGAGATGTTTTCGTTTGGCACAGGCTTCTGTTTTGCATCTTTAGGAGAGGAATTACAAAATAACAAGATGAGGCTGTAGACTGGAAACAAGCTAAAAAAAAAAGTATTTCAAGTGTAAAGAGATCTCTCCTGCCCAGCAGTCTTGTGGGGCAATCTTGGCTTGGGACATAAATTGCTGCCAAGGGTTCCTGGACAGCTGGAAAGCCTCGGGGTGGTCCCGTGCTGACCTTGTGCTGGCTCTGCTGAAACAGAGACAAGATTTTGCATGGGAGCAGGAGCTTAGAAGCAACTTGTAAGGGTGGGAGGGGCAATATGTGCTTTTTCCCCATCTTTCTTTTTTTTCTGAGGATGGAGAGGACCTGTCCCCAGCCGCATCACCCAGCCGAAGGGAGGGCTGACACGGACATGGCACGTCTGTCCCTCTGCTACTCATTCCCATCCCTGATGACCTCCCTGGGGATAAAGCATGAACATGAGCCCTTTTAGCTGCCGTATTTGTATACACAGGCCTGCTGCTGACACAGATCTCTTAATCCCCCCGCCTGTGTCCCACAGACCGTGCTTGTACAGCGGTGGCCATGGCTGGGTGCTGGCACTGCACTTTACTGAAGCCCTTTTACCTCTGACTCGCTAATCAGCTGCTGACGGGGTGTTGCTGGGAGGCTCTGTGGCAGTGCCAGCATTCTGGCTGAGGGGACTGTCCCCAGCTTGACTTGGTGGCACCAGGACAGGCTGGTGGGGTGGGGAGGACCCGTTATGTGCTGCTCTGTGCTTTGGTATTGCTTTGCTTTCAGATTATCATCACTCCCACTTCGTGGGCCTTCAGCTGGGAGGTGGAGGCGGCTCAGCTCAGGATTGAGCAGGCTGATGTTTCCTTTGCACTAGCAAAATATTTGGGAAAGCAAACACAAAGCTGGTGAGGCTGGGTGGGAGTTACAGCCAGAGAACCCGGCTTGCTGCAGGGCACAAGCAGAGAGGAGGTGTTGCTCAGAGCTGGCTGGAGCCCTGTCCTCCCCTGACCCCCCGGTTCTGAGTGCACGGGAGAGCAGTGCTGGCTGCTGGGGGAGTTTCTATGCAGGATGAAACTCTCCCCAAAGGACAGTGTGGGGAGGAAAGCCAGGAAAAACAGCTTGGCATGGAAACCACCTTGCAACAGGAGCAGGGATGGGAGCAGATACGTGCACAGTGGAGGAAGATCCTGATGGCACTGGGAGCACGATGGCCATGCACAGTACATCCCTGCAGTTAAAGGGAGATCATGTAGTTGTGCCAGTGGGTCAGTCAGAGCCAGGTATGGAGTTGGCCCCGCTTTGGCCCCCTTGTTCACATACACGATGAAGCTTTTGGTCACAGAGAGATGCACTGTCCCCTCTCAGAGTCCTTCAGCACCTGCAGTGTGATGGCTGGTGCTGGGGCAGGCAGCCAGGCTGGGGGGGAGAGGGAGATGCAGCTTGACCCCAACATTCCAGACTGACTTTTGATGGGGTTCCTGCCCAGTTCCTCCTTCTCTGGTACCCCTGTGATGCCCATCGGCTGCTACATGGTGCTGGGGTCAATGTAGCTGCAAAAGTGAGAAGGAAAGCATCAAGGTAGGATGCCCAGTGACCTCAAAAGTTGGGGACAGAAGTCAAAACTCCTGCACACAAAATAACAAGAATATTTTAATTTTTCTTCTCACCGTTTCTCAGATCCATAGCTATCTGAGGAGGAGAAGAGCATTGATAGGATCCGTATGTATTGGTGCAGTGCACAGATCCTAGTGTGCTCCCTGCCAGCAAAACACCCGGCAGCAATGTAATTGTGCTCTGGGTCAGGCCAGGATTTGAACAGCAAAGCCCAGGGCTTTGCTTTGACTGCAGAGGGGTAAAACAATATTTAAATAACTGCCAGCTATTGAAAGGAGCAGGAGTCCCATGGGAAAAGAGAGAATTTGCGGCCGTGCATGGCTGATGGTTTTATCATGAACATACAACCTGCAAAGGGAACGAACGAAGCTGCCTCTGATTTAGTATTTCATAACTTTGGGGGTTGACTCCAAGCCTTTTGGCTGTTAATTATCCTTAGGTGCTTAGAGAAAAATATCCCAGCAATTCCACCCATAAATCTTATTGATTCTCACCTAGAGTCTTTGGGAGCTTTTAGGGCACCTGCACAAACTGCCACCGCTCAAATTAATGGAGCTCTATGGAGCAGCTGCTGGCTGGTGCCTCCCTGCACATTAGGCACAAGGCAGAAATACATATGTCCCCAGCCAGCTTTGGCACAAGGTGATGATGACAGAGAAACATGGACTCCCAGGACTCACAGCACATTGCCAGCACGGTCCATTTCTTTGTGGGAATGGCTCATCCCCAGCCGGGCTGAGACAGGGGCGTCCGGGGCTGCTGTGAGTGGCTGGGACCTGGGAGGGATGCAGGACATCGTACCTGAAGCACAGAGAGCTTAAGGCATTTTGAAGAAGGATGCTAGCGCATTTATATCTCATTTCTCTTTGTAGAAGTGTCTGAAAGATTTTTTCTCAAATTTCTGATGGCAGTGGAGTGGCATAGAGGGTAAATATCCATCAAAGAAAGCATCAGCCTCGATGGTCAACTTATGCCACGTTTTCACAAGCACCTGGATACTGAAATGTCTCAGGGGACATGTTAAGCAACCTCAGGCTAATATATCTACAGCAAAATATACAAGGTAGGAAATTCTGTTTGAGAGGAGGTATTGCTTTCTACAGCCAATATCATCAATAACCAGGAAATTGGAGCATTTTCAGAATTTCTCTTGAGCAGACAAGGTTATTTATTGGCTTTGGGTGAGTCCTACAAGAACTGTGCCTTTTGGATGAAAAACTTGTGAGGATAAAAGCAGTTATGTATCATTACATATTCTCTTCCTCCAATCCATTTATTAAAAACATGCAAAAACTGCATAGCAAACTTAACATTTTTAATTATGAGATATTCAGAAGATGGGTGGAGATGGCAAGTGGCCAGCGCCTCCACAGAGCTGGTGGGAGCTGGTTTCTACCCCACGCATGGCGTGAGTGCCTCTGGGCCATGAAGTCCTGCTAAGGGAAAGCACTTTTTAATGGGCATGTAATGGAACTCATTAGTGTCCGCTGTTTTGTTACATGGGCTGAAAATTACCTACTAGTGTGAATGCATTGACTCCTCATGCTGATTGTTCATATGCTTTGCTAGGAGGATCCAAGCACATTTATCTCGGAGCCAGGGAGCATCTTCCATCTCTCTGGATCACACGGCTGCAGATAGAAAAAGCCTACGGGACTGTCCATGAGCACTCAGTGTGTTCGTATCCGTTTGCCCCGGCAGCAGCAGAAGTGGAGAGTTGCTGCTCTGGCTGCGTGTCATGTTTTTGTGCGTGGCCCCTCTCCCCAGAGCAGGGGCCCAAGTTCTGGGGTTAAAAACTCTGAGCAAGGGGAGTTAGAAGCTGGGTTAAAGAAGGAGAAGTTGGAGGAGGTGTCTCCAGCAGAAACGGGCAGCAATGTGCACTTTTTTCTGGTTCTGAGCTAAAGCAGGTTGAAATGCCGATATTTGGGGTAGTAGAATAAGACGTTTGGGTGTCTCATTTTAAAAGTACTGAAGACCTTTGTGATGGCCATAATGTGCCACTAATAGTTGTCTGCTAGGGTTGGGAGGCACCTGCCAGGGCAGGGTGGCAGGGACTTGCTGGCAGCCTGCCCTGTCCCCACTCACTGCTGGGGCTGCAAACTGGGACTGGCATTTGGTCTTCCACTGCTTTGTGGGATCCAAACTGAAATGGCTGGGTTAGAATTTCCTGGTGAGGATTCTTAGGACAAGCTGGGTATTTTTCAATGGGAAACTCAGGTTTTTTGAAATTGAAAGTTCCTAGTTCAGTCTTAGGGTTCTAACTGGTGGCTCAGAGAGCTGGAAATTGTTCCACACCAGCATATCACCCTCTTCTTGAAGAGAAGATGTTTCTCTGATAGGAATGAGCTCTGAGTGCCCTTTCAAAAGCTTTTCCCCCATGGATACCAGAGGTACCCTGCAGTTTGGTCAATCATGCTGCACTGGCAAGTCCCTGGAGAGCAGGACCGCTGTGACAGTCCCTGGGGCAGCTGTGTTCCCTGGAGGGCAGCACTGCAGGGCTGATGCAGGAAAATTTGCCCAACCTGGAGTGCATAATTCCCAACAATCTTCCTGCCTGTCAGGATTCACGGAGTAGTAACAAGTACACAAATAAGTCAAAGCGTATGACTCAGGATAGGAAGTTTGGGCTTTTCTTGGCAAAACCCCCTTTCTTTTTTGCAAAGCCTTAAAGGTGACTGAGTCTTAATATTTCACCATCCACGTGTAAAGTGTGGGCTTCACTCACGTCACAAGGGAACAGTGTGACTGGCACTGGCTGGCAGTGAGCAAACTGGTCTGGAGGTGCTAGGGAGAGCAGATTCCCTGACTGTGAGGTCCGCACAGGCCCTGGATACAGGGAAAAAAGATCTGATTAGGAGTGTGCTGCAGCTGTTGGTGGGCATTTGGTCCTTGGGACCAGGTGAGGGCGAAACTAAAACTGCAGGAAATGTATAATGGCAATCTCCTGTCCGCAGTGCCAGACAAATTTGACCGAGAGATGCTCAAAGAGGTTAACGGCCACCATCAAAGCATCTTTGAACCTCCAGGCCAGCATCAAGGCATCTGTGATAAATCTGCAAGCCCTGCTGCAGTCAGGGAGAAGTAAGTAAACTGCTGTACATGGAGTAAGGAAGGTGGGGAGCTCCTGCCCAAATCACTGCTCAGCAGAGGAGTTTCCCTGGAGCCTGTGAGGGATGCAGCACCAGAGCTGCTTGGCATGGCCTGGGCAGGTGTGGGGACACATCTGGAGTGAAGGATGGGGCAGAGAAACAGGCCTGGGGATAATGGTTAGGTGCTTTCATTGAATTTGGGGAAAGCAGAGCTGGTGAAATGTGCTGTAGAAATGTGGCAGCTTCTTGGCTGCTGCTCAGCAAGTCCTTGGAGCTGAGGAGCTGAATATCGCAGTGCTGAAGATGCTGGGCAGACCGGGAGAAGATGGGACTGGCAGAGATGAGGATGCCGAGGGAGGAGCAGGGTGTGTGGAGGTTGCTAGACACAGCCGGTGTGTTTACACCAGCTGGAGTTGGTGTACACTCAGCTTCCTTTCACATGAAGGATGGGGTTTTGAGAAATGGACAGCCAAGGCGATTTGTCCCTGCGGCTGATGTAGAAAAGTTGCACAGACACTTCCCTTCCTCCCCCCATGCCCATGAATTTATTTGCTAACACTTAAAACTCTGCCACCTTCTTCAACCAGCGATGGGTTGTGCTCCCCACCCAAGGACCCGCTCCTAGAGAGGCGAAGGCGTGAGCCTGGCTGGCACAGAATACCGGCTGGGTATTCCGCCAGGCCAGCTGCCGGCTCTGCTGGAGTTATATATAAACTTCCTTTTGGAATTTTACTGGCCGAATTCTGAAATGTAGTTGGGATGTGGCACATGCTGGCGCTCCCTGAGGCTGGGTACCGAGGGATGCCGGGAGCAGAGCTGGTCCCAGCGGATCTTCCCTGACAGCCCGAGGCTCCTTCTGGGGATGCGCCAGACCCTGGACGCTCTTGTCCTTGCAAGTGGGGGCGCTGAGCCCGTGTTTGCCTCTCGCACTCTTCTTGTAACAGCTCTAACGCCAACCGACCCCACTCGTGTTTCTGCAGCAGCGTGTCGCTGCTGGCTCAGGGGAGCCGGCAGAGGAACCCCGGGCCGGAGCAAGGCCTCTCCCAGCCGGGAGAGCCGGGGTGAAACCCGGCGGGGTTCTCCGCCAGCGCGGAGGGGCGGCGAAGGGGCCGGTGCCCCCGCCCGCGCGGCTCCTTTAAGGGACACCCCCCCGCCTCCCCGCTCCCGCCCAGCCGGGCGTTGCATCAGGCACGTGCGCGCCGCCGGCCGGCCCGCGGGGGCGCGCCCCGCCCCTCCCCTTACCCGGCTGCGCGCACAGGCGGGCGGGCCGGCGCGGCGCGCGCCCCCGCGGCAGTCGCGTGGTCCCCGCGCGTCTCCATATTGCGGCGGCGGCAGGGGGGGCGGGCAGCGCGGCGGCCGGGGCTCGGGGGCGCCGCGTGCGAGGGGAGTTCCCCGGCGGGGCGGGGGCGCGCAGATGGCGACGCAGGTGGAGGCGCTGCTGCCCGGCGCCCCGCTGCTGGCCGCCGAGGAGCGCGCCCTGGTGCTGAAGCCGCCGCAGGACGGCGGCCGGGAGAAGGGCGAGTCGTCCATGGGCCCCGACGGCGGTCCCGGGGCGCCGCGGCCGCCCAGCGCCAAGCAGCAGAAGGAGGAGAGCAACAACCAGGAGAAGGAGAGCCTGCTGAGGGCGGGCGGCGAGGCGGAGGACGGCGGCGAGGCGGGCGGCGCGGGGCGCCGGGAGTTCATCGAGGCCCCGCCGCCCAAGGTGAACCCCTGGACGAAGAACGCCCCCGCCGCCGCGCCGGCGGTGAACGGGCAGTCGCCTCCAGGTGGGTGCCCGGGGCTTGGAGCGAGGCCGGGGTTGCAGGGGGGGTCGGTTGCGCCGCCGACCGCGCCCCGGCCGGCCGCGCCATGCGGCACGGCGTGGGGACGGCGCCGCGCCTGCGGCCTGCCGGGGAGCGGGGCCGCAGCCGGGGAAGCGGCACGGGGGGAGGCGGTGGGTGTGTGTGAGGCGGGGGGGTGTCGCTGGAAGTAGGAAGCGGCGGTGCCGTCCGTGGCCATGAGGCGGGGAGCGTGTGTGCGGGGGAGGGGAGCGCGGCCCGGCTCAGGCAGCGGCCATGAGGCGGCGGCGCGGGGGGAGGTGACGGGGGCGCTGCGGGCCCGGCGGCGGGCCTGGGCGCGGGGCGCACCGAGGAGCTCGACCCCGGCGCTCGGCGGCCGAAGGCGCTCGGCGGTCGGGCCCTGGCGGCGGGCACGCGGCGGCCGCCCCGCTGCGAGCTGCCCCCCCCGCCGCTCCCAGCATTCCGCCGCAGCGCAGCGCAGGCAACGTGGTCGCTTCCCCGGCCGCCGCCAGCGTGCGGCTTCTCCCGGGAGCGCGGCCCGGCCCCCACCGCTCCCCGCCACCGGCCCCCGGGGGCCCTTCCCCGGCCCGGGGTCTGGCGCTGCCCACGTGTGCGGCGGCGGTGGCGGCTCCCCCGGCGCGCAGGCCGCGTCGCCTTTCTCTGCCGACTCATGGCGGCGGGGCCGGGGGCTGCGGCGTTGGCCGAGCGCGGCTCTGCCCCTGTGCGCCTGGAGCCGTGAGCAGGGCTTGTCAGCGGCGGAGCGTGCTCGGCTGCGGAGGGGGGACCCCAAAAGGGAGCCCCATGGGGAAGCCAAGGGGCAGCGACCAGCGGTAGGAGCGGGCGCTCTGTCCAAGTCGCGTTTGTAACCCACTGCTGTCGTCAGCAAAGGCTGAAACTGCAGAGCACCATTTCCTCGGGAGCTGGGTTAGGTATTGCTTTCACCAGGAGAGCATTGCTCGCCCGTGCTTCACGTGAATTGGTACTAAGTGGAAAACACAGAAGTTTTCACTAAGCGTCTTCTTTGGAAAGACTCGTATTTTTTCAAGCGTGCCTCTGTTAATGCTGGAATCGTACTGCCAGATATGACATCAGATTCCCTATTACTGTATATGCTACTGTTTTGCAATAATTATTATTGCCTAGTGTGATGATTCATCAGAGGTATTGATCTTTAGAAGATGGACAGCTATGCGAATTCCACCTGGAAAGCTGTCATCTTAATGGGGAGTGTAGAGAAGTTAATTGTGCCAGGTAAAAGTCCGTGTTCAGATTGTTTGGTGGTTTGTCATTGTACTCACCAATATAAGCAAAGCTTAACGAAATCCAGGACAGCATTCCTGTCTGCATTTGTCTCTTGAGGTATGACATAAAACTGGTCACATCTCTCCTTTGTGTGAAAGCTGCACCCCATTGCACTGCTTTCTCAGGTAACAGACCCTAGAAATATACCAAAAGATGCAGAACCACAAGATTGAATGTTCCTGTTTGAGACTCATGTCTGAGATGCATCCAGATTCATTCCCAGGCCCATCACTAAGGTGGGTGACTTGTCAAAGCAAGCAGAGATGAGGCGGTCTGCCCAACGCAGGGAGGCTCTTGCAACTCCTGAGATGATTTTTTGAAGGGGAGTTGTGTCAGTAGCCTGTCCACCCTATAGTAGGGTAAGGGAGTAATGCTGAAACACTCCGTATTTTCTTGGACCTGGCACAGTTGTCCTGGTATTCCCGAAGATGTTTAAATAATGGGTTAGGTTAGTGGTGTGTTTTAGGACATTTGGCAGCAGTGACTGGTTCCTGCAGTGCCCCAGACGCTGCCACTTGGCTCTTCTCTCTTGGGACATTGTTTCTTTTGCTGCCTGGTCGTTAGCAGAAGAGAAAACGTGTAAAATAAACACGGCTGGCGAACTCCCACGAGCTGCGGACTGGCAGCCAACCTTGTCCAGTGTCCCTTTGCCCAGGTACCTTCTTGCAGAGTTTGCGGGCTCCTGTTGTGCCTTGGCTGATTTGGGTGGAGGATTTCTTTTAGCAGATGCTTACAAAAAAAGATCTGGAGCATGAGTTTGTGCCAAAGGTGGTGCTGGTCAGGTGAGTTGTTGTGTTGCAGTGACCTCCAGGAGCTCACCTGAGCAAAGGGACTCCTTTGTACACTTGAAGCCGATTGAAAGCTTCTGAACTCTGGAAAGTCACAGCTGAATGTTTTTGGGTTTTCAGCAGAGCTTAGAAAACTGTGGCTTCTGATTCAGCAGTGTTCCCAAAGCAGTGCTTTGTGTTGGAGATACTAAATGTTTCCAGCCTTGACCCTCAGAGAGGAGACCAAGGATCCTAGTGAGGACAGCTCTGTAAAGATAAAGGGATCCCTCTATGACTTGTTTTACAGGCTTTGAAAGCCCTAATTTTTTATAATGATGGTATTAATTACAGGCCTGTACAGCAGATTTAATGGACAAGACCTGCTCCTTAGGTGTTCACCCCTTCTCTCTAATGGTCTGTGTTGGAATTAGTGCTTATAAAAGTAGAGGCATTGAGCTCTGGCCCAGAGAAAACAGAACCACCTTTAATATCTTTGTGAGTTTCTGCTGTGTTGGAATATGGAAGAGCTTAACAAATCCACCTCTGTTTTGAACTGTTTGACTCACTCGTGCTGGGGAAGTTGAATCTATTGGCAGGTTGATGAAGGGACTGAAGAACGGTCTTTTTTTTATGGATTAGGATTTATCTTTAGAAGTGGGTGTCTTTCCTACCTGCTGCAGTGTTTTTATGCTCAAGTTTGGCAGTGAGGTCTGTAATAGGATGTTTGAGCGAATGTTTCTCCTTTTTCAGGAAGGAGTACTATTGAAGCAAAGCTTTTCCTTGCTTCTCAGCCCCTCCTCCTGAAAGCATAATGCCATGGCAGTAAGTAGAGCAATCGTTAAATCGAGGTAGACAACAGCAATACTGCTGGTGCTGTAAGCAGAGGCTGAGGCTCAGCTGGAGTCGCACACCAGAAGATTTTCCCTGGCCACAAGATGTATGTTACATTGCTATTCATGCCCGTTTCAGAATCGGGGTACAAGAGAGCAGAGGGGGGAACCCCTTGAGGTGGCAAGGATTCTACTTGATACTGCTTACTGCTTGTGAGGGATGCTGGCAGAGCTGTTGACGATGCCTCATTTCTGCTGTCTAATGATCTACTAACAAGGTCTGTGTGATTGTCCCCTCGTTGTTATATGTTCTCTTCTATCAATAAACGCAGCCAGCAGCTGGACTGGTGAAGGTGTGATGGTAGCATGTCTGCAGTAACAAAGGAAACATTTTCTGGCAAAAACAGCTTTGCACTTCTGGCTATAAACCAAATTTAAAGTATTTTCTCAAATTTTTTCTATAGAGAAATGTGGCTTGCAGTTAAGGCAGCTTGACCTTCTGGAACACGTTGTACTCCTGCTGCGCCCTGCACCAGGGCTGGTGCTGATGCAAGCGTCGGGGCACAGAGGTGTTAACAGCACCCCATTTTGAAAACCTGCTGGATTTATTTCAAAAAATGTTGCATCAAGGCACTTGGCACTTCTTAATTTTTAAAGCCACTTACATCTTGAAAGTAAGAACATGCAGGCTTTAATGAGCAGCGCTGCAGTTGCTGAGCTTTGCCTGCGCTGACTTTTATGCCAGTTTTCATTCTCCTTGCAGATGCTCAGCCAGGAGCAGGCGGTGTATTTCCTAGTGGAGATGCAGGAGGTGTTTTAATTTGAGTAGAGTTTCTTGCTTGCCGTTTGGCACATGCACTGGGTGGATAGGCAGTACTTTCCAGAAGGCACACCTTCGTTGCTAGCAGCAAGCACCAGGGGTTAGCTGACTATTGTTCAGAGCGAGCGCGTGTTGTTTTATGCCAGAGCAGAGGCTGGGCTGGCTACTGGTACTGGGGAGAAGGCAGGGAACATTCATTAGCTTCTCACCCCTCGCTGACTAACTCCCCATAGGGCTTTCCTTGTAACCAGCCTCCAGTGCAGGAGATAAGATGTACGGGAAGCTTATTTTACCTTTGGCATTTCTTTGTGTTCAGAGTAGACGTGTGCATCTGCCTGCCTGGGTATCCAGCTTGGTACTGCTGCACACACCTATTTCCAAAGTGTTGGGCAATTCTTGCTCTGTCGTGGCATGTAATTGTGGAGCTCTCCTGGCTGTTTGTTGCAACAGAGCTGCTATCGCAGCAAGAGTCCCCCCCCTGCCCCCAGCGTGAGTTTCCTTTCTGAAATACTGTTTTGTTCCGATCCCACAACTCAAGTTTGAGTAACTCTTCCCATCTTGTCAGGAAGGATGAGGATAACTGGAACTCGCTGCTCCAAAAAAAAAAAAAAAGGTGAAGCTTAGTGTATTTGCTCCCCCACATACCTTTGCCCTTCAGCTTTGTGCTGGACCTTTGCCCTGTTCTGCGCTGTTTGTTTCGGGAAGGCTGGGGAATGGGAGCTGACTCACTGGCCCTTGTTGCTGGGCTTCAGTGCTTGCTTCTGCTGCGACCTCTGGTTCCAGATGGCCAGGTCTGAGGTGTTGCTGGAGTATTCTCACCAACCACCTCTTTATCCTCACAACTCTTCTTTTAAGCTGTTTTTTACCTGTGGTGCCATGGGGGTTTCCACCAGGGTTGCATCTGGGATCACTGGATTGGGCAGCAGAAGGACTTGGGTCAGATGTGAAGGCAGATTGATTGCAAAAAAAGCAGGGCTAGGAATGGGGACACTGGGGCTTTCCCTTCCAAATTATGACACCTGATCCTTTCGCTGTGCTGGAATAGTGTGAAATTATCCTCAAGGGGATGCCAAATGGCAGCTTAGATAGAGATAGGTTGCTCTTTGCATACTCAAAACTACTTTGTAATGAATCTGGGACGCCACCTCAGTGATAGTGCTAAGTAAGGAATGGGCATTTTAGTAGAAAGCTGTGCTGTCTAGATCAGGTTGGGTGTTTTAATCTTTGCCATTATTACAGCTGCAAACAGCAAGGGTTTAAAAAAAATAATCTTAATGAAAACTTTGATACACTTGAATACTGCCAGAGGATTGTAGTGTCCTTTATGGCAGTGCGCCTCTCGGAGGAGCTCTGCTCCTATTTCGGTCACCACGTAAGCAGAGGTCTGGTGGCCTTGCTGCGGATCCAGCCAATAACCGATACGAGAGCTGGGAAAGCTTTTTGCTCTGTTCTTCCCGTAAGTCCAGCTGGGAGTGGTGAGCTTTGTTCATTCCCAACCACAATACACATTTACATTATAGTCTTTAAAATGTTATTTATCCTCTGGTCATTTTGACATTGGAACATTTGCTGACTTCCTACCAAGAGCCTAAGTCTCTACACTGCTGGCTCTGTCAAATCCCTGACTTGCTGTGCACACAAGGAGCCCGGGGAAAGCAGTGGTGCAACCTTGGTGATACCTGCTGCGCCCTCTCATGGTGTTAATGCCGTCTGGTTGGAGCTTTGACAGTCATCTCCAGGAGTTGGGTGAAGCTCTGGGGATGCTCTGTGGATCTGTGGTTTCTGGCATGGCCAGTTCTGCATTTGTCCCTTTCTTTGCTTGAGATGGGTCTTCATTCTGCAGGTCCAGGTCCTTGTCAGTGATCTCCGAGGGGAGTTGGGAGACTTCTCCTTGCATCAAAATAACTGGCTAATATGAACATTTAGTGGTAAATGGTACAGGTGCATGAGTTGAGCAGGTCAGAGAAAAAGTAAAAGAAAGGCTTCAAACAAGTTTATGCAGTGCCGTGGGAACTTAAAGAAACTACTTTCATATTTGGACAACAATAAATTTGTGACCATAACAATTGGGAACTGAATTTGACCTCGAATAAATCAATTACCCGATCTTGCGGGCAGAGTGCTGGGTCAGGGTCGGTCTGGATTGCTCTGCTGAAAGGAGAAGTGGCTGTGCACGTGAGAGTCCTGCGACTGTGGGGTAAAAACTGGCATGAGAAATTTGGTGAAAATGGGTTTGTTGGTGGCAATTCTAATACTGTGCAAGATATGTGGTTTTTTGGGAGGGGTTGTGGCACGGGTGGTCAGGTGCCCAGCTTTGGTGTGACACTTGCTATGGATTTTGCCAGGATCAAGAGCACTTCCTGCAGCATTAGAGCCTTGTGTGTGGGAGGTGTTCTGCTGTGATATGCAAGGAGAGGGAGGGAGGGCTGTGAACCTGCATTATCAGTGGTTTATCTTCAGTGTCCTCCTAGAGCAAAGCTGACTTGGGAGCAGCAGCTTGTCTTGATGCTTCCATGTGTTGCAGCACTGTATGGGAATGCACAGCAGGGTTCGATACTCTGCGGTGGTTGTGATTTTATTTTTGGTTTTATTTTTCGATAAAGGAACAAAATGACTCGAAACATGGTCACAAGTTGGAAGGATTGGTAAAGATCTCTGCTGTGGATAGGTTGGAGTTGACTGGGTGTGGGATGTGACCGTGGTGAACATGACCAAGTTGGATGCTCTGGCACGATGGGTCAATTTGAAGCCTGCGTTTACTTTAGAAATGGCTAGTGGAGGTGGCTGTTGGTGTGACTGAGGTCTGACAGTGCCACTCAGTCTGGTTCTGGTGGAATGGAGGTGACACAGGCACCCTTCATTCACTTGATCTAGAAAACAGCACTCTGGTTCCCTCTGGAGTGTGCATGACATGCACAACATGCTGGTGGGTGCAGCTTGCCCTGACCTGCATTCTTGGGGAAATGTGCACGTTTTCTGCCAGGTGCTCCTTCAAGTGGCTGGAAAGGAGTCTGCGACCTGCTGCTTTGGCAGGCAGAGCTGGCCTCGGCCCAGCCGCGGGCCCACACGTGCCTCTGCACTCCTGACTTGCTCCCCAAAGTGGCCCTGGCCCTGGCCGTATGCAGGAGAAGCAGCCCTGCCCCAGGAGGAAGGCGGTGGTGGAGCAGCATCTCTGGTGCTCCTCAACATTGTTTGGTGTCTGTCCGGCTGTGCAGGGAGCGCTTGGTGGTGGTGAGAGCAATAGCCACAGGGGCATTGGGGAGAAAAAAGGGCTTGGATGGGGCTTGTGAACCTCACGTGTCCTTGACACACAAGTCAGAGTTTAACCATGATGGGAACGCCAGACAGGGGGACGGAAACACGCTGCGTGTCCTTCCCGCTGCGTGCTGGAGAAGCTGGGGGGTTGTGTAAGTGCTCAGGTGGGAGCCCAGTGCTGCTCCGCTCTCTCCTGCCCAGGTGTGGGGGTGCTGGGCGGGAGCAGACTCTGTCCTGAGCGCAGTGCTGAGCACGTTTTTCCAGGCGAGCAGCAGCGTGTGCCGAGCTCCCGCAGAGTGACTCTGCAGGGCATGGCTGCGCGCTGGAAGGGATCCACGGCCGGGGGAGGCCGCAGGGGGCCGCTTATCTCTTCTCCTCCTTTCCTGGCAGTCATTTGACTTTTTTGACTCAGCTGCTGGATGCATGCATGGAGAGAATAGGGGGTTTTCGTGGCTGGGGAAGCTAGGTTTTAAGAAGTCTGAGACCCCGAGAAAAGAGGTGAGTTTTTCCTGACTAAATATGTGGGGAAACAAGTATGAAATTGAAAAAGCCACAAAAATGAGGAAAAGGTAGAGTTTTGTTGATGGGAAAGTAAGAGAAAAGGTGGGGGGGGAAATTGGTGTCTTACCTGCCTGGTAACTCACAGGTGCTGCCAGAAGGTAGGTGCATTGCTAAATACTTAACGCTGTCTCTAAGCCGATTATTTGTAATATATATTCAGCCTTCACACTAAATACACTCTGCCTTTTTTTTCTTTATAACTGTGCTTTTGAAAGCTTCTGGTCAGTGGTACAAATGAGTGATTATTAATTTACCAAGTGTTAGTTACTAAACTGTCTGGTTTGTGCACTTAAAAGATGATGAAGCTAGTGATGGAAAGAAATAGAACTTAAGGTTAATAAGCAACACTCAAATGTTTGATAAGCCAACATTCACTTGCAACTATGTGAAATTCATTTCTTCATATTCTCCAAGGTCACATCTTCCATTTTCCTTATTAAATGTTGCAGAAGGAACACTGAGTTTATTCCTGCAAGGCACTTTAGGATTCTTATACAATAAAATACCTTTACTGTAGCCCTTCCAAATAGTCACCAACTTGGCGTAGCTCAGGAGCAGTGTCTGATGTCAGCTCTCCTGGCCTCACAAAACAGACCTGCTGGAAACAAGGACTTGGCCATAATAACAGATCGCTTTGCTCTTGGCCTCATATTGCACGAAAAGAGATAGTTAAAGAAAAGGAGTGACTGAAGCACACTTTGCCCTACCTGAGTAGTTCTACATGGGCTTATGTTGGCAAGTCAGCTACAAGGCTGTGCAAAGGGGCAAGAAAAGGGAAAAACAGAGCGAAGAATTAAGTGTAGAGTGTGATGCCAGTATGAATGATGCAGAGAATTCCATGACTGTACCAGCAGATACTGAAATGTGGAGAAGTGCATCCTTAGAATGTTATTGGGAGGTTTTACTCTGAAACAGGAGTGATAGGATATTTGTGCACAAGATCATGCCCAACAAGACAGATAAGCAAATCATGGAGGTGTCTCTACCATGTGCTTGGATGACAAAGCATGAGGCTTTGGCTGTAATCATATTAAATTTCACTTCCCAGGTTCCAGCTAAACCTTGAGAGCTCAGGGGAGTGCCTTGTATGATCTGACACATCTTCTGAGTGCTCAGAAATAATTTGCCGCTGCAGAGGTTATTGCACTGAGCTGCACAAGAGGGGGACTGTTTTATTTTGGCTTCCCAATCTCAGGTGAACTCTTCTAGCTCCCCTTTTTTAAATCTGAGAATAACAGATGTGGCATTCGAGTGCTGTGCAGGGAGGAATTTGCTGCAAGTGACCCATGTTTTTAAAATGTAAAATTAAACTTGTAACTACAACTGGGAAGATGGTTTGGAAGAGATGTGGCAGATTACAGGCAGACAACCCTCTTAACTTCGGTTGGAGCTGGAATCTGAGTTGATCTAATTAACAGCAGAGAAGTGGAACCAAGCAAGCATGGAGCTTGGAGGGTGATTGGAAAAGCTGCATGTTTGATTAAAACCAACCAGATAGCCTGGACCAGAGGGGGGAGTGTCTCAGACTGTGAGTCTGATGATTTCTAATTCAGTTAAGAGACTTAATTATGCTGTCTTCACTGTGCTGTCTTGTGTATCCTGCAGACCCCCTGCTTGGCCCTCTGCCCTGAGCTGGAGAGTGCCTTGCAGTTTTCAGTTCCTGGGGTTTTCACAGGCATTTATGACATCCCTGCCTGATGTTACTGGGCATACTCATGATACTGATGCTTTTGAGGGGGTGGAGGGGATCCTTTTTCATGGAGAGGCTGGATTTCTCGCTAGACTAATGGATTCTCCTCTATAGGGAGGAGAATGTGTCTTTCTCACTGCTTATTGAGCTGTCCTGAGGCAAAGCTTTGCTGTGGTATCTGAGGCTGCCCTGCCCTTGATGTCCACACGGAAAAGCGTGTGGCAGAGCAGCATGCAATAACCCTGTCAAAGGGAAACCCCATCCGCAATCTGTTTCCACAGCCTGGGACCCAGTTGGCTTCTTGGCTGCACTGAAATGGTTCCTATAGTTCAACAAGAGTCTCTGAGACATGTTAGTTTTGCTCGATCATGCCTGAAATTTCGCTACCTGTTCCATGTCCAGTAGCTTAAAGAAGAATTTGGGGAGGGTGACTGTGGTCATTGGGCTCAGACTCGTGTAGGGTCAGTCTCCTGGAAGGCTGGAGACTTCAAGCGGTGTCATTTCAGGCTTACTGGTGATTAAGGGATGTGAGGCAGAGAGCTGCGTCACTAGGAATGGTAATCAAGGACCTCTAAGGTGCCTTTTACTTTCTCTCCAGCTTTTTGTCTGGTATGTGAACAGGAGCATTAGGACTCATGCTTGGAGCACCAGCACTTTGCTGATTCTCTGTTTTGGAGATGAGGGGGGAAGGGGTTAATGGGAGAAAACACCCAGTGTTTGTTCTCTCCAGTGCAAGCACTGATAAGTGGATGGGAGAAAAAACAGCTGTGACCTTACAGTTATTCCTTGTGTGCCTGCACATATGTGAGCGTTGGATTTGCAGGACTGTCTGGACTGCTCTTGTTTTTTCTGGTCAGGCTGACCAGATGCATTCCTCAGAACCCCATTGGCATCTCTGGTACTTGGAGAAGACACCTGGACTCTCACCCAAGCAGATTTCTGAAAGGTGCTTTTTCTGGGCACAGTGCTGGTCCCACTGGTCACCCTGGGTTCAGCCAGAGGTGCAGCCCTGCCCTGGCAGCTCTGTTCCCCTTCTGTCTGGAGCATCAGCTTTAAGGTACTAATTTAGTCTAGTACGGTGGTGTGAGGTTGAAGCTAGGGAGCTATCTCAGACACACAATGCTCTGGTTTTGCAGAAGGGGATTTTTTTCCAGGGGAGTTCCTCTTGCAGCTCCGTGAGGCTGGAAGTCTTCATCCCTTTTCAAGTATGTGAAGTCAGCAGGGACACCCCAGCTGAGCTTCCCAAAACTCACAGCCATTTATACACTGAAAACCTCTTTCAAAAATTTGTTTCCATGGGGTTTGTGGGAAATCAATGTCAGAGCTCACACTGGCTGCAGTTCTTCAGCAGGTGGAGGTCGTGGGGGTGTCTGAGAAGAAACCAAGCCTCTCCTCTGGATGGAGAGCAGAAAACCACTTTCTGGAGGTCTAGATACGCTTTCAGAGAAATGGATTTGGGAGCTGATAAATGCTTCTCTAGCTGTTTATCTTTTTCTTGCACAGGCCTTGTTGGTGTCTTAAGACCTAAACAGCATCAGGTTAAGGTTGGTCCATCTGGATTTGATCTTTTACCCATCTCAAGCTTCAGCTTCTCTTTGAGGAGGCGAAGATACTTCTTACAATAGCCAGGTGTTGTTAAGAGGCATGGGAGGTGTTTGCCCAGACCTGGCAGCTGGGGAGGGTTGGGAAGATCTGGATGGCGGAGAGCCGGACCCTCCCTGAGCCTGCTTGGCAGGTAGTGAAGGAAGGGAGCAGGAAGCAACCAAGATCTCAGGAGGGACATGATTGGCCATGCTAATCTTTGGGTTTGGGGTTTCTTGCTTTGCTACTTTTTCCTAGTAGACCTCACCCCCTTCTCCATGGAGTGTTGCTTTGAAGAGGCTTGTAATCGTCTTGGAAACTTGTGCAGGCACTACCTTGGCCTCTGAGGGGGAGCCAGGTGATACAGATTTGAGCTGAAAAGTTGCTCGATGATGCAGAAGAAATTGAGGCAGCATTGGTCTCTTTGCAGCGAACACCAGACTATGTAATTTGGACCTTTTCCCTGCCTGTGTTGTTTGCAATGGGAGGATTGTGGTCATAGCCAGAGGAGCAGAACTGAATTGTCCCTGCTGGGTGGCAGGTCAGGTTAGGAGAGATCCCCAGAAATCCTCCTGTCTACCAGCACTTCCCTTCCCCGCCCCTCTCTGGGGCAGCCAGTGCAGCCCTGCAGCTTTCGAGTCACCGTGACCAAGTTCTGGTCACGTCTTTGCTGCTGAGTCCCCATGTGACCTTGGCAAGGTCTTTTTTTGCTGACATCCAAGTCTTTTGTCTGAAAAATGTGGAGTATGATTTAGTTTCGACTTCATGGTTTGAACACCAGAACAGATGAGCTGGTGTCTTCCTGTGACAGTGTGAATGGGCCCAGTGTCCTGCTGGGAGCAGCCAAGGAACGTGTGATCATATCTGCCGGTACCTGTGCATGCAGAGGAGCAGCCCTCACCCAGCACACCGGTGCAGTGGCACCAGTCGGTGTGCTTTGTTGACAGGCAGGTGACATAAAGCACGCTGAGGTTGTTTTTTCCCAGTCTGGAGAGCAGAAAGGTAACTGTGCGGATGGAGGTTCGCAGAGAGCTGGTTCTCGCTGTCGCTGCCCGCGGCCGTGCTGCCCCTCTTGGCAGTTGGGGCTGCGGGTTGCTGTAATAACGAGTCAGTGTTTCTCTTGCGTCAGGGCTAATGAGCTGCTGTTCAGCCGCTGCCTCTGGCCCTGCTGGGAGGAAGCAGTGTCTGTGGCAGAAGAGGGGTGCTGGTGGCAGAGGGGCTGGGGACGGGTAGCGGGTGGCAGAGGTTCCTCCCGGCTGTAGCTCCTGAGCAGGGAAAAGACAGGCATCCTGTGTGGTGTTTGGATTCGACACTGAAGCCTGAATGGTGGAGGAGCCCAGTTAGCAGCGTGATTCTGCGGTGAGCGGAGGGGCAGCAGAGGGGAGATGTGCACTCAGAAGTGGGGTAGCCTTTCTGGACCTGTCCCAGATACCTGAATAGCAGCAATGGCCAGAGAGCCCCTGGGGGTGGTGTATGTGTGTGGATGCATCAGCTTCTCTCTCTAAATGCCCCATTTTAGCATACAGTCTCCTACTGCATTTAAAAATACCATCAGGCAAAAATTGGGATTCTGTATCCACCGCTCAGCATCACCTCAAGTAACAAGGGCTGCCCTCAATTTGGTTAGTTCTCCTGGGCTTTTTGTGCAGCGACTCCGGTTATTGGTGTTCAGAGCAAGCACCTCTGTAGTGCGTCTGCACCCTTGCGTGACAGTTCTGAAGGGACATTCCGAAAGGGACGTTCCATGCCTGTCCTGATATCCTGCCAGCTGCAGCATGTGCCCTTGACCTCTCCTGCTTGCTCCTTCCTCCGCCTCTCTTTGCTGATAACAGGGAGATGCATGAAACGTGGTTTCCACTGAGATGTTGTAGGCTGTGTGGATAATGTGCAGAGCTGAGGAACATAGTAAAGGGCTTGGGGAAATACCTGGATTGGCAGAGACTGCCGCTATGATGAAGCGATCACTGGTTCCTGGGGTGATTATAATACCTCTGGTTAGGCATCAAGTCTTTCTGGTTTTGGGCCCATGCAAGTGTCCACATGCAAGACAAGGAGGGAAATGTGAGACCACAGGGCCCAAATTTCATGGGTCTTGCTTGTGTCACGATATTGGTATTTCTTAACTTATTCCTGTTTGGCTGCATAGGAGCCATTATATTTAGTCTGTGGGTCCTTCGTGTTTGATTTTTAACCTCTGGAGCGCTGGGAAGGCAGCTGACCTGGCCCTGCAGCCTCCATCCTGCAGTGAGCTAGATGGGCTCCTTGGAGAGCAGCCCTGGGGGTTTATCTTTGACCTGCTGGCCACATGCGTTTCTGTCTCCTTTCCACCACGGCTTTCATGGGAAAAGAAGGCACTGCCTGATTTAGACTTCTCTTGGGCACCTCAGGTGCTGCCCTTAATTGGCAGGCTAATTTCTAATCTGGTCACTGGTGCTTGCAAGGGTAGAAGGCATCTCTAGTGCTGGACGAGGCAGTTGGACATGTAGCAGTGAGATGAGCCTTGAGGGAACACAAGCTTGGAGTTGCAGTGGTGGAATGACTGGTAGGAGACGCCTGCGGTTGCTACCTGGTTTGGTGGCAATTGTGGTTTCTAGAAGTGGGTAACCTGGACTTCTTGTGGACGGCTGGTTGTGCTGACGGCTGGCCAGGCTGTGGTGTGCATTTGATGAAGAGTTGGTTGGACATCCCAGTAGAAACGCAAACTGGAGAGGCTGCATCCGGCAGGGGCATAGCAAGGGGAATGGTTGCCAAGGCCTGTAGTTCTTTACTGGCACAAAGGAATTCCTTTTCTCAGCCATATTATTATTATTGTGTTTTATTTTAGTTTTTTTTTGTAATAGCTGATACAGCTAGCTGATCCAAACTGGTGGGATACTGGTGCTTCCACCTTGTTCTCTGTGGAGAGGCTGTCTAGGAGTTGCCCGTGTAGGGAAATGCAGAAACTGCATCTTGTTTGAGACCCGTTAAATCACATACAGGGTGTTTCTACTCACTGTTGCAGGAGCCTGACCTCGTCAGCAACCACCCACAGAAGTACAGGATCTTTAGATGTGCTTGGGTGATGTGCTGGTGGAGGTTTGCAGTAGAACATGCAGTCTGCAAGGGATCCACACTGGTACTTGGAGGCTTTTCTGAATGTGTTGGATTTTCCCTGAGATGATGCCTTCAAGATGGCCACAGACCATAACCTTGCGTAACAGTGGGAGGAGATTTGATTTATTTTTAATTTGTTCATTTGCTTCTACTGCTTATATGTGGGATGAGGGCATCCCTGCCTGAGGATGCCTTGAATGTGGTGCACTGTCAAACATAGATAAATAGGACCTCTTTGGTAGAGATGTGATTTTGCTATTTCTGTGTTGGTTGAGCTCAGGCCAGAGAGCATTGCCCTGTCCGAGGGATAGTCCATGCTGCAGCTCTTGTGGCTTTTCAGCTGAATGTGTGTTTTGGGGAGCTGATAAGCAGAAGCCAGGGGCTTGCCCCTACCCTGGGAGGAGCTTGCCTTGCCAGCAGCCTCCCTTCCTGTTCTTCCAAGTTTCAAGAAGAAAACATATAGTATTGCTCTTCCAGAAGTACTGTTTTCATAGCTTCTTGGGGAGCCTTTATCAACAGGGTTTCTCCACACATGCTGTTGTGCGTGCTCCTCAAACGAATCTTTCATCTGATCCTTCCCAGCTACTTCAGTGAATGTCCTCCCAGCAACAAACAGGGTCCATCAGGAGAAGAACCTGTAGCTTTGACTGGGGAGGACCTGGGGGGTGGGGAGGCTGAGTGGTCTGTTTTGGGATCTGAAATCCCCCGACTGCAGCAGCTCTGTGTGATGGGCTGTGCTCACTGGCAGAGCCCCCTGAGATGGGAGGGCGAAGGGTTCCCCTGGGCTGAGGGGTGATGTGCCAAGGCACCAGCTGCCTGTTTGGTGGTGAGCGCGTTCTTCTGGCTGCCTGTTCTCTGGAATAGGTGCTGTGTTGGAGCTGGGCACAGCTGTTGAGGTCCCTTGTGGTGGCAAAAACCAAGAACCGTTGGGGAAATGCTCATTTTGCTTTTGCCTTTGGCTGCCACCTGCGTTCCCCAGCTGGTCACGACATTAGATGTTCTCTGTGCCGGTTTCCAGTTGATAATGCTGGCTGGGGGAGTGTTGGGATGCCAGCAACTAAACTTGTGTGGAGCTTTGTGCATCTCACAAGCTTTTTATTCCTCACCACTGTCTGTTAGAAGCCAATGTAGAAGGTTATTTATAAGAGTAATATATTCAGTGACACACAGACTCTTTTGAAGTCTTTCTCACAACAAGTGGTTGAATCAAGGTGGGTTCCAAGCTGGATTGATGTTTAACTAGGAATACTAAGAAAATGCTTCCTCTGTTTAGCTAAAGCAAACAAATTGAGAGGAGAGACCTTTTAAATACGATTTGTGCTCCAGGTACAACCAATACTGATTATTTTTTTTTCTTTTTTTCTTTCACAGATATATTTCCACCTGATGGCCAGTCTGGTATGTATTAATTAAAAACTGAGTTCTTCAAATCTCCCTCTCCCATGCCTTCCCCGCACTTCTGTTTCTGCAGAGTCAGTGCTAATCAGATGTATAAGACTGGTACAGGAATATGCAACAGATATTGATTACAAACAAACAAATGCCTCAAAGAAAACCCAAACAAAAAAAGCCCCTCTAATGTATGACTATCCCTGCATGGTAGTAACATGTTTTATGCTTTCATATAGTGCTGTCTGTGGCTGTTGGAAGGTTACTTTCCTCCCATACACTGTAGCATGGCAGATTTGGGTGGCCAGGGTGAAAGATTTTAGCAACTCGTCACACATAACTGAAAACATCGATGTGTCAAGATGCGAATATAACTCAGAATTGCCGCTGTTAGTCTGTATGTTAGTTGTGTTCAGCTTGATGTGTCTATGAATCTGAGGATGTATATTTGAACTTGCAATACCTTGAAAAGATGCAGACTTGCCCCTTGGCTTGTTCAGTCTGTGTGTTGCTGCTGAGCATCACTGTTAACCACTGCAGTACATGCTGCGTTGCCATCAGCATGAGACCGATGAAGAATTCCTGGCCCCAGTGGTATGTGCAGCCATGCCAGGAGGGACCCTGCAGAAACTACTCTGCATGGAGATCCTTGAATCAGAAATGGGATGGAGTTTTTAAGATAGGTGTTGATTAGCTCAATCCTTGCCTTTCTCAGACAGCTGGGAGCTCTTCATCCAGGTTGATGTTGTCAAACTGCTGAGATTGAAGGAAAGGTTTGTTGTACCTGGTGATACCAAGACCAGTCATTAAGATGCTGTTGTCTCAGAGCTGCTGTGCCTTGTGGAGATGTCCTGTAGCAGAGGCACAGGGAATGGGGATCTGTGCCTGGCTTGGCCTTGTGTGACCTCAGACATGTCACTATGTCCGGACACCTCCTGTCCGTGTCTTTTGCTTTGCCTGGGATCATGTTTCCTCGGTTCACGTGACAGTGTGAGGATAAATCGCTGCTGATCGTGGAGGCATCGCTTGATCAGGATTTGGAAGTACAGAAGTCAGCTCTGTTGTCTTAAAGCTGATTTCAGTAAAAAATAACTCGCTGATTTTGAGTGGTCTGGTGTAACATTGGAGGCAGTGTAACTTGACTTCATGGACTGAACAGGCTTCTGGAAGTCGTGTGTGTTTCCAGAGCTCTAGGCAGCTAACGAGTCTGTGGTACATAACTAGATCTGCCTAAGCGTTGCAGAAGATGCCTCTATAAGTGTTGGAGAAGTAACCCAAGTAGTAACCCAACCCATTTGTAGGTCGTTCATGTTTTTCTTGCTTTCAGAACATGTGTGAGGGTAAAATATTAAGACTGAATTTGAAGAAGCAAAGGTGTCTTTGCATCGGTTGAGTACAACAGGTGTGAAATCAGGTTGGGGCAATGAATGCATAGAAAAGTTTCTGCTATTTAGAGGGTTTTTCTTCTTCCTTCCCCTCATAAGAGGCTTTCTCTCCCCTGCTGAAGATCTGCCTTCATCAGGTGTTGAGTTTTGGCTGCCCATGCTGCAGACTCAGAGATGTCCTCTAGTTGGCACAACTCCATCCTCTGCTCTCCAGCTGGTTGGAGACCTTCACAGCTGTCTCCAGGGTGGGGCATGAGTGTGTGTCTGCAGCAGATGATAGCATTTCACTAAGTGCATGTTACATGTCAATAGTGTTCAGAAAACATTGTCTACAGAACATAGTTTGTTTTGTTTTTACAATTTTACTATTTTGAAGAAGAGAAGTGAAAACTTAAACAGGATTCCTCTTATTGGTAGCTGCATAGGACGCTGCACATTCCTCCTTTCTCATGCCCTCTCAAGAAAAGCCTTAGAGCTGGTGCTGTGCTTTTTCTTCCTGTGCACTGAGCTTCTCTGGCAGCCCTGATCTGAAAGCATGGTGAAGTCTGAAGACAGAGGCAGCGTTGCTGGTGGGGACAGCAGACTTGTGTGGAGCATACGTGCTCCTGGCATCAGCTGTTGTGCACTCCTGGGGCTGTTGGGTTCAACCCCCTCACCGCCCTTGCATTGCTGAGGTTGTTTAACAAGTTAATTTGCTCAAGTCTGTTACTGCAAAATCACTAGGACTCCAGTATCTATGTCAGTGACTATTCTTTAAGGTTGATCTTGGAAGGCCAGGCTGAGTCTATGTGGCTGGTTTCCCCTCTTGATGCGAAGTCCGTTGGTGTTCTGCCCGAGGAAGCAGCTTAGTGATGGAGGATGCTGAGTTGCAGTAAGAGTTGTCTTGCATGGGTGGGGAGCCTGAGCCAAGAATCAGCCATTTTGTAGGCACAGCAGCTGTAGTGTGCCCCAAAGCGTGTTCCTGCTTGTTAGCGTATGGATTCTGGAGGCATTCTGCCCTCAGCTTGGTGTCATGTGCAAGTGCTGTGGAGGTGGAAGGGCACCAGTGTTTGCATCCTGATTGCCTAACAGCTGCTTTCAGAGAGAGGTGACTCACTTTCCTTCTGTCTAGCACCGTGGTTGCTCTCTCTCTCTCTCCTCTCCCAAACCCAGCAGCTGGGTTTGGGCATCTGTAGGTTGCTTTTCACAAGAAGACACTTCAAACCTTGTGAACTGGAGCTCAAAGCTGAGATTTCAACACCCCTGACAAGATGCTGCATGGTAGCAGAGCGGAGGGACGGACGTTCCTCACTTCTGCTGTTCGAGGAGAGCTGTGAGCGCTGTGGATGCATTGGCTGTGAACCCCCAATCCCTCTGGGAGGCTGCGGGTGCTGCCCACCTCCCGGGACTTGCTGCACACAGGGTGGTGGAGTTTGCTGCCTGCCTTGCTACCTTTGCTTGTTTTAAACTGATGTGCTGGCTTTGTGCGCTGTTCCTGTGCCCTCCTGGCATTGTGTGCTGCAGCCAGCCCTCCTCCTCTCAGTGGTGGAGCGGCCCAGGCATTTTAGTCTCACCTCTGGGTGATTTAATTGCTTTTCTCTGCACATCTGTAATGCTGCTGTGCTGCTGTTGACGTGCAGAGACCAGAGCTGATTGTGAGGTGTGGTTGTGGATGTGCTGGTCTTCAACACAGCAGCAAGTGATGCTCTGTCTGGGTCTCACTACTCCTGATGATTTTTTTATTTATTATTTTTTTTAAATCTGCTGCTGCACTGTGAGCTGGTAATTTTGGAGAATTGTCAGCAGTTGCTGAAATAGCTTTCTTAAGTCGTAAATGCCACTTTGAATTAAGCACTATGAAGTTTTCCACAAAGGGATGTGGGTGATGCTCCCGCTGCAAGGAAGTGGTTTTTAATCCTTTATAAAGAAAAGGGGGTGAGATGGCTCTTTAAACTAGGAGGGAATGTGCTGTGTTCCTCTCTTTTGTAGCTGGGTATTCCTGACTCCTTTGGGAAGGATCACTCTGATTAGGGTGTTTTTAATGAGAAGGGAGGCAGCCACCTGTAGCACTGGAATTACCTGGATCGGAGAGAGTGGTTTATGCAGCAGGATCCATGTGATTGTGGACCCAGGAAGGAAGTCGACAGCATTTGTTACATCAAAGTTATTTAGAAAAATCTTGATTTTTTTTCATTACATCTCCCTTAAAGTGGGGGGCATAAGAGAGCTTGGAGAGCATGCCCTGAAATCAGCTTGGCTGAGGTACAGTAATCCTTATGTAGCAGAAAGAAAAAGCCTTTCTGCCTGTTTTCAGAGATTGCCAGGGTGTTCAGCTGCCCTGTTGTTGTCACAGTTTTAATGCTCTGGATTTGCCCACGGGAGGAAGCCCCCATACCTGTGCTTAGTTTAATCCAGGTGGTTACAGGACTGTAGAATTTCTTCGGCTTATTTCTGGAGATACCCTGCGTAGAGGGTGGCCTAGGTCTGCCTTCCCTAAATTTCTGGGAGTGTTTGTTGCACCTGCTCTTATCACCAAATCACCATTGCTTTCCCCCACCCCAGAAGATGGAGCTGGATTTCTGCCTGATGGTGCCTTTGTCTTCCGCGGCCTCGCAAGCTGAGCTGCCGCTCAGTCTCATTTTGTTCCAGACAGTTGGGGAGGCAGGTTTGCAGCTCCCAGGGTGAGGTCTGGTGGCCACTGCCCAGGGGACATGCTGGTCCTGCAGAGAGATCTCTCTAGAAGAAGCCAAAATAGGGTACAGGAATCACAGCATGATGTTATTTAAATTACCTCACAGTCTCCTTTCTAGAAACCTAGTCTCTGGCTTTCTTTTTTGAGGTGATAGGTTTTCTAGGGGCACGTTTAGTGCGGAGTTTACACTTTTGCCATGTACAGCCCTGGCACGGGCAGTAGGAGCTGTGCGGTCCCCTCTGACACAGTGCGAACGTGTGGAGCTGGAGGGTCTGGTGGCAGGTGCTTGGCTCTCAGTTCTGTCTCTCCATTGTTAAATATTTACAGTGAGATGTACCAGATGCTTCACAGGAAGGGGTTTGTAAGCTTCCAAATGCCCAGATGCAACTGCAGAAAAGGCTCATGGCCATTAAAGGGATCACATCGGTGCCACACCCTGGTTTCGGCGGGGATGCGGAGGCCTCTTCTCACTCTTGCTACAGGCACTGCTGGTTCTGCTGTCTCATCAGATGCAGCGGGATGCGAGCAGAGAGCACCCCTCTGCTGATGACAAGAGATTAATGATGTCTGGTCCTCAGGCTTTTTTTTTTCCTCTCGTTTGAAGCTCTTCCACTGCAGTGGGAGGGGGAGATGCTGATGCTCTTGGATTTTGTTGCCGCACACCTTTTTTTTTCCGGGACCTTCTCTCTCTGGTGGTGGCACATGTGTGTGACCACTGCACGACTGCCTTGTCTCGCTCTCTGTCTGTCTCGTTTGCCCAGCCGCCATAGGGAGGGGTGGTCAGATGCAACAAAGTCCCATTGCCAGCCCAGGGCTTGTAGAGGTGGGCAGCCGCAGCATCGCTGCTGAATGCCACCCCTGCACTGGTCACACTGGTCAGGTTCCTAGTGTGCCTCCTGCTTTCAAGATAAGGCCCAGGACCTTGGGCTGGGCCCTGTTTATTGCTCTTGGTGCTTATCAGCTTTCACCACTGACAAGGTGACCTGCTGTGCAGCACCAAGGATGGGGAGGGACAGTTCCCCGGCTTGAGCTGTGTGCTGGTCTGGCACCCCCAGGACAGCCCGTGCATGTGTGTGCACACAGGGCTTGCTCCTGTGCCCAGCGTCCCCATGTTGGGGTTACAGCCCCTGCCTGGATGAGGGACTCCCCGGGTACTGTGGAACTAGGATCTCCAGAGGTGGCAGGTCGGCTCCTCCAAGGGGGGGCCAGAGAGGGGCGGGCTCACTAGGTCATCGTTTTTCCAACTAAATATAGTTGCCCGTGCTTTCATAAGGCCAGGATTTTTGCATCACGTGATTGTCTTATCCCTCCCAGCCGGCAGTCGGTCAGAGTAGGGGATCGTGTGTCTGAATGGGTAATAATTAACTGTTAACTAGCTTTTCATTAGAGCCTGGCAGAACAGGCAGAGCGGTACAGCAGAAGTAAGCAGGAGTGGAGGAAACTGCCCCTGGTCCCTCCTGGAGGGTGGACACCCCCCTTTAATTTGCAAATAAGTTGCCCCCAAAGGTGAGTGGGTTGGGTGGTTTGGGGGGGGGGTGGTGGTGGTTTTCCCCCCGCCTCTGTGTTTTATAAGGAGTCTTGAGTCTTGCTGTGCCTTGTGTGTCTGTCTTTGCTCTTCTGTAGCTCCTGCTCATGTCACCCCTCCTTCTCCCACACACTGTTTTTTTTTTAGGTCATGAACTATGAGCTGGTCTCTGAGCTGGCTTGGAGGAGAACAGCTGCATCAATTCATACCTTTTCTCAGAGGTCTCAGCCAGCCTGTGATGGGCTGATGCAGTGTTTGCCCCAGAGCACCGCTGGCTTTTCCAGCCTCTCTTCCTCAACCATTTAAATTGATGGGGTGTTTGTAGGTGTCCTCAGAGGCTTTTCTGTGTCCCATGATGGCAGAGGAACTGCTGGCTAAATGCTCTGCTGGCTGGAGGCTTGTCTGCAGCAGAGGAGCTGGGTCAGACAGTGGTGCTGGAGGAGCCTCTCCTGTGGGGTGATGGGATGATGGGTGCCCTTCTCCCTGCTCAGGGAGAGCAGGGTGGCTCAGCAACTGGGGGAGCCTGAGCCAGCCCAGCTCCCTCGTTTTGTGACACTCTCTGGAGTCCCATCAGCCAGGTGACCTTGGCCCATTGTGGTGCCTCCCGTGATCTGGGAGCCACCAGCTGTCCCAGCAGAGACCTCTTAGTTTAGGGCTCAGTTTTCCTTAGAAAGCTGTGCAGGGGCTTGGTTCCTGTGCCATCTCGTCCTGCATGAGCCTGGCGTCTTGGGGATCGGTGTGGTGGTGTGAGCGTGGATCGTATGTCAAAAGTTTCCTAGAAATCCTCTTCAGGGAAGAGCATAGCTTGAAAAGGCGTTGGAAAGATGTCACTCGCCCTTGAGAGAGTTCATTTGCTACCTTTAATAGTAACTGTCTGTGCCAGGAAGAATCTACGGTGCTTTCGCTGACGCTGTTAACGTTAGAAATGCCTGTTGGCGTTTCCTAACCTGCTCCTTCTGGAGTGTAGCTTGGCCACAAGATGAAGCATTTCTGTCTTGGACTGGGAGGCTGCAGAGATGATGGTTTTGCATCTTTGGTAAGTCCAGACCCTTCCTGCCCTTGTCTGCCCTAGAAATAGAAGTCAGACCCTGCAAATAACTTGTGTGTCCAGAGCTTGTAACAGTTATGTGCGTTTGAAAAGCAGTGCTGATTGTGTGTACTGTATTACAGGGCTGTGTTACACCTGGTGCCCCTGCGTGCTCTGAAGGTGTCTGTGCAGTTTTGTGCTGTCTGCTGCTGGCAGAGGCATGCTCTGCAAGTGTCTTGAGCTGCTTTACCTGCCCCTGCTTGGGATCTTTTTGGGAGTATCAGCTGAGGGATGGGAGAGCTTGAAGAACTGGAATGTAACTCAAGTGCTCACACTCAGCAGTGATTGTTCTGCCCCAGCACGCTGTGTCGAACCTGCCTGTACCCACCGCCTCTCTCCCTGCACTTTTCCAGAGCAAACTCCAAGCTCTCGGAGCCTGTCTAGGACACCCAGGTGGGAGTGTTCTCATGCTCTTGGTGGAGCTGTCAGATGCCCTTTTTGAAGTTATTTTTAGCGAGTGATCTTTGCAGCAGTTGCAGAGCTTACATTGCAGAGAAGTGTAGGCAGCTCCCTGCTTCCTCTGCTGTTACAGTAGGGCTTGTAAGGTGGAGCTGTCTGCTGGGAGCTGCAGAAAATTGCTTGCAAGACTTTAAGCTGTGGTGCCTGCAGCTTGTCTCTTGCTCCTGCTGAACAGGCTTCCCACGTGCTTTACAAGCCTGAATCCCACTCAGCCGTGCAGCTTAAGGATCCGGTCTTCTGCTTCATCCTGACCTTGCCTGTTCTACTGCAGTTTTTATTGCATGTACAGGAAACTTCTGATATTGCAGAGTTGTTGCAAATATCTCTTAACCTTTGTAAACAAGGCCAGATGCTGTGCTGACAGCTGGGAGCTGCATGACTCTGCTGCAAGCGGTGGGGCCAGCTGTGGTTCTCCCAGTCCCCAGGAGCGGGTGGGAGCCCCTGTGGTGAAGACACAGACTTCTTTTATGCTGGAAGATGTCCTTGTGATAGCATCTCATTTAAAGCTGTTGGAGACCCCCATCCAGTACTCCCTTGATGTCCCCCTCCATGTGTGCACCTCCAGCTGTGCCTGCGATTTGGCAGGAGGTAGTGCCATACAGAAAATATTGCAAACCTAAGCAAGGTGCAGTCTGTGTGCCCAGTTCGCCCTGACCCTTGCTGGTTTTGTGTACTGTATGATGTCTTCAGCAAAATGTGAGCATGCCAAACTGTCAGTGCTATAAATCTCAGGCTTTTTCTCTTGTGGATGAAGCTGCAGAGACAAGCATTTTCGATCTCAGTTTGGCATTATGTGACATACGGCTGAGGCTGGTGCGGGAGCAGCTCCTTGGGAGATGAGCAGAGGTGGAAGCAGCTGCTGGGTCTCTGGGGTATCTGCACCTCACTCTGCCCATGGGTGCTGCCAAATTGCTCCCTGGGGAGTCTGAGGTCCCCTCCCATCTGTCTGTGCTTCCCGGCCCCTGTACAGTAAGTGTGTGTTGCCCACTGCTGCTGTCCTGCTGATGAGGAAAACGTGGTGTTGGTGGGCATGAAGCTCACCAGCTATGTCCTCTGGCTTGGTCATGCTCAGGCTCCAACTCCACGTCATGGAGTTGGAGTGGATGGGCAGTGTTAAGTACTATGGGAGAGCCTCTGAATCAGTGTTTTGTCCCTGCTGCTGTGTGGATCAGGTCACTGTGGGAGAGAGCCTGCTCACAGCCTGGAGGAAGGACAGGCACAGGGTTGGTGTCCTGAGTTTCCCATGTTGGTGACGTGAAGATACACTTTTGTGCAACTGTTTTCTCTTGGCTCCCAAGGTCTCTTTTGGGGCCAGCAGGGGCATTCTTGCAGCCACGGGGGGTGGGGAGGTCCTGGCAGGCTTGGCTGTGGCTGCCTGCCTGCTGGGTCCCTCTTTCACATGTGAACTGCTTTTCAGGTTGGTGCTGTCCCACCACATCTCTCCTGTGTGTAGGGACTCTCCTGCCCTCTTGGAAAGACTCTGAAGGAGCTGGTAATCTCCAGAGGAAGCAGCTAATCCCCAGTCTGATTTTTCTCTGCCTGGCCAACAAGCATGTATATACAAATAGTGTAAGCGAGTAGTAGTCTTCTTTAGTGTAAGCTGTCTAATGGTTTCTGTCTTTACTCTTCTCAGAAGTTGTCATACCCAGGTGTGCATTGTTTTCTCGGGAGGATAATGCAGCACCTTTTCCTTGCGGTGTCATTTTGACTGGGGCACTATGTCCCTTCTCTCTGGCAGCCTGCCCAGACCCCCAGGGCTCGGTCACTCCTGCCCAGGCTGCACTTGGTCTTTCTTGCCTGTTGACCTTGAAGAAGCATCACCAGAGTGGGTGTCCCTTCATATTGGTGATGAGCTGCAGCCCTCACATGCACCAGGGCTGTCCTGTGGAGGACGGGAAAGGAGGAGGATCGCTGAGAGATTCTCGAGTGGTGAAGTGGATCCTGTTGGATCACTGGGCCTGTGGCTGGCTGTCCCCTGCCAGTGCTCCAGGGAGACTGGGGATACCAGCTGGGCTCCTCCAGCCCCAACAGGACCTGTGGCATGGAGCAAGCACCCCTGTCTCAGCCTCTCCATCTCAAAGTCCAGGCTCTTGGCTTCAAAACCCCGTTCATCAGCATTTTCGCCTGGGTGCCACGCTGTGGGCTGGAGCAGCTCAGGGGCAGGCCAGCTCCTTTCTTTTGACTTGGCTGCCAGCAGGGAGGGCTGTGCTGTGTCCGGGCTCTGTGTGCCACAGCTGAGGACTCTACGTTCCTGCTGGGAGCCGGGGCTGCCCTGTGAAGCTGTCCCAGCTGGTGCTGGGGAGCTCCGAGCCCTGGTCTAGGTTGCATGTGAGTGGTACACCAGGAGCTTTCTTGTGAGAGACACAGGTATTTCTGCAGTGTAACACCATGTCTCTGCCCAGCCCTACAGATTGATTCCACCTCTTCGTCCACCTTCTCTAAAAATCCATTACAAGCTGCATTTGGTGTAAGGAAAGGCAGGGAACCAGGTCAATGGGTGTTGGGTTTGATTTTTCCCAGGAAAGGCGGTAAGTATATCTCCTAGGCTGAGCACAGTGGTCCTACGGCACGTGTTGCTCTCGGGTGAGCACATTTAGCTGCAGAGCTGTTGTCACCTTGGCTGTCTGGGCCTTGTGCAACAGCTTTTTTCTCCTTCCAGGTATGAGGTGTTTGCTCACCTGGATGCTCCTGTGAGCTCCCCGCCCCGAGGGCTCCTGTGCCACAGCCAGCCTTGGGCTGGAGGGGAGGCACAGGCTGTCTGCACAGCCTTGCCCTTCTTGGTGCCCGCTGGGTGTGTTGGGGAGCAAGTATCAAAAGCCAGCGAGTGCTTTGGCTGTGGGAGATGTTTGCAGTGCTGGCACGTGAGCCTCAGTGCCCCCACCTGCACCTTGTCCCCTCGGTTATTAAGAAATAACCTCTTCCTGGCTGGGCAACTGCACGCAGCAGATCAAAACTGGAGGCCTGCTTGTTTGCTCCTGGCTGTGCCAGCACTTGTTCTGTGGCCGCAGGCAAAGCCGCTCCTTCCTTCCCTGCCCGCTGTCCCCTTGCCAGTCTCACACCACTAAAGCCCCGGCGGTTGCTCCAGCTGTTCTGTGTGTCCCCTCACGTGGAGAGGCCCTGTTTTTTGGCACAGTGTGGTCAGGTAGTGATACTGCAACTGAAAATCATTTACTGCCACCAAATAAAAGCAAAAGGAGGTTTGTGTGATGCCAGGAGGTCTGTGACATCTGTCAGCAGCTTTTAAGGGCTCAGCTATCCAGCTGGGCGATATCAAGTATCCCTTTGTAGACTGCTTGTCTTGAGCTCCTGTGTGGGGGTGAGCAACACACCCTTGCACCCCATTTCCCACGTTGATGCAGTGACGAAGGGCAGCAAGGTTTTCCTGCGGTGGGGTTTGCCAGGGAATCTTTTCAGCCATGTACCTTTCTTGCAGGAAGGTTTTCTTCTGAAGCCTGAGCACCTGGATTACTCTAAATGTGTTTTGGGTGGGTTTGGTGTATTTTTTTTAAACACTTGGGTTGAAAGCAGTTCAGGGTTTCATGTCCAGGACTTGACTGCAGAATTGTTGATGGGTTGGAACTGGGGCCCTTGGTTAGGCATGCCCAGCCCTCTCTGGAGCTCTGGGATGGTGTGTCTCTATCTGCCAGCACAGTCACACCCCCTTGATCTCCTGCCTTAGTCTGAGCAGCCTCCACCGTGACTTGCAGATCTCGACTCCATCCACGCTGTCGAGAGCTGCGGCTGCGCTCCCTGGAGCAGCCTCCCTGCCAGGCTGCAGCGCTTTGCTTTGTGTTTTGTCTTCTGCAGCGCTCTGCAAATGCTAATTAGTCTTCTCAGCACCTCAACTAGATAAGGGATCCTTGTTCTTATCTTGCAGATAGGGAAAGCAGCAGAACTTGTTTCAAACAATCTACTCCCTCCCCCGCAAAGAGGAGTTTGGAGTTTGTGGCACCCACCCCTGCAGCCTGTGCTCCTGTGTCCTCTTTCGCTAGAGGTTATGAGGGGGCCTCTCTTTAACTGGTCCCTAAAAAAAAAACAGCACAAGAGAGGAAGGAGAAATAAAAAGCTGTGAGGCTCCTGAGCTGAAGCAGCTGGAGGAAAGGGCTGTGTGTCTTTGCTGTGAGCCCTGGGGCTGCAGCACAGCAAGAGTGGGTGCCTGGGTGGGATGCTCGCAGTGAGGGAGGGAGCCCTGCTCTCCCCCCGCCAGAGAGGCTGGTGCCTAATCAAGCTGCAGAGCAAGTTCAGTTATTTTTTTGTGTGGTGCCAGGCATGTCGGTGCTGTAGGAACAGGCAGGGGTGCTCCATACCTGCGGAAAACCGGGCTGGTTGCAGGTTTGTGCGGTAGCACTTGGTGCCTTTTGAAGCTATATTTAGTTGGTGACATCTGTGGGCGTTGAGTGGAGGATTTTAGGGGTGGAATTCTCAATGAGGTGCACGTGGAATAAATGATGGACATGTGGGACTGCTACTGCTCATGGGGGGAGATGATACACATGGGTTTGGGTTGTTCTTGAGAGAAGGGGGAGGATTTGGGGATCCAGCTGAGAGCTTGGGCTCTCCCAGGGATGAAATCCCCACGCAGGATCTTGAGGAAGGGGAACGCACGTGGCTCTGTCGTGCCATGTCTGACTCTGCCTTACTGACACTTCAAAGCCTCCAGCTCTGAGCAAGGCTGGGCCAGAGGATGAATCACAGGTTTTGAGACTAGGAAGGGGACCGGTTTTGATCATCTAGGCAAAGCTGCCCTGCCTCGCACCGGAGATCAAAGCCAGCTTGGAGCAAAGCTGGGTAGGTTATTCAGGGTGTTTCCTGGGGCATTCCCTGATAGCCTCTGTCATTCCTCGGGGCTCTTCACCTCCTTCTCACCCTCGCCTCCAACCCCAGTCTGGGGCACTTTTCTTCTAAACATAGCAGAGTCAGCAGAAATGCTCGTTCCTGCTGGGCACCTGGCATGGCTGCCTGTCAGGGCAGGGGCTGGTGGGCTCTCCTCTCCCTGCAGGGCACCCCTCTCATGGAGGAGACCCTCACACATGGTCCTCACGGGGTTGGTTTGCGTTAGACAGTGACATGCTGCTTTGTTGGGTGCTGCGCATGCCCTGCATGAGCCTGCTTCTCATCCAGAGACCTTGCAGCCAAACCTGAGAGGGGAAAAAACAAGTTGAATTTCTTTTTCTGCTTGTAAGGAGGTTGTGTGTGAGCAGGAGCCAAGACAGGTCATGGTGGGGCTGAAGTCATGACTTGCTGCAGGTCTTGCCTGAGGTCTGGTGATATGAACCCCAGCAGTTGCACTCTGACACCCTAAAACACCCCAGAGGCACTCAAGTGCTTAAATGCTTCTGGCTGTCGTGGGATATAAGCACTTTCCAGATCTGGCAGCATCCCTCTGTGCGTTCCCTCTCATGAAGTTGCTGCCTCGTGCTGGGATGTGTTGGAGATCAAAGCACAAGATGACAGTGCCCATGTGCCGCAGGCTCGCCATTCGTTCCATCAGAGCCGTGCTCTGCTCCCTGGGGACGGTTGGCCACACCAAAATGGTGATGGGCCTTGCCTCTCCAAGGGCACGTTTGTTTTGCTGTGCTTAATAGCAGATCAAGTTCTGCATGGTGCTTTGCAGAGCGAGCTGAACTCCCCACCACCCCTTCTCCCTGGCTGGCAAAGCCATGGGGGGGCTGAGTTAAGTCAGGAAGGGCCTTTCTGCAGCAGGGTGGGGTTAAAGGTCCATCTCCTGGCCACCTGCATTGATTAGGAGCCTCCTGATCTTGATGGAACCCTTCTGAGACCCAGGTCAGAAGCTGGCTCTGTTTTCTGTTCACCTCTTCCTTTTAACCCTCCTTTTCTGAAGGGGGAGCTGGCTTGCTTCCCACCTGATTCCTTCCAGAGCTCGCACTTACACAACCCTCAGCTGTGTTTAACAGTTTTGTTCTCCTCCTCTTGCAGAACACACAACTCCTGCGAAAGTGGTGAGGGCTGCCAACCCAAGACAGCGGAAAGGGAGCAAGGTAAGGCCATGCCTGCCAACCCCCTTGCCGGCCTTCAGCTTCTGGCACAGGCGTCAGCGCTGCCTGAGCATCCCGAGGGTCTGGTGAGCAGACCCCTTCCTTCGCAATCCTGGGTGTAGAGGGGTTCACCTGCTTTCCTGGCTGCCTGAGTGTGTGGAGAAGAACATCTGGATTCTCCCATTTCATGTTCAGTAGTCTTGCATGCTGCCTGGACTGGTTTTCTGCCCAGTTAGGCTAGGGGAGACCTTCTCACCTTCCCTCTTGCAGCACAGTGCTGGATGTGGAAAGCCTTTTCCCCTGCTCCAAGGATGCGTCTGACACTTGATATGACTTTGTTTATCTGTTCCATCTCAAGGAGAGGAGTGCCCTGGGGGTGGAAGCTTGTCCTGTCTGTGAAACAGGCATGGCCCTGCTCTGGAGGTGGTTTTCCCAGGAAACCTGCCTCCTGGGGAGGGGAGCATGGCACCTGAATGTAGAAATATGGTCTCTTGGAGGACTTGGTGGCTCCAGATTAACTTAGAACTACTAACCCTCCAAAGGCACAGATAAGATTCTGTTCCCACATAATCTTGAACTCATTGCCCAGCCACAATTCAGCATGTTACCTGGGCAGCTGTTCGGGTCCTGTTCTCTGAAATCTGGAAGAGGGAGAAATGATGGTAATGGTCAGGTCACTTTTCAGCAGAGAAGTGACTCATGGTCCCCCATATATGGCCATAGGGTGTCTGGAACAAGGGAGCTCACATCTCCATCAGACACCTTGAATTTTCCCACCAGTTCTCCTACATGATCCCTTTGCTTTGTTGTTGTCAGCACTTGGCTGCAGTTGGGCACTTAAATGAAACTAAGCCTGGCTGTAACCTGCCACTAGGTGCAGGCAGCCGCTTTAATGGGATGGAGTTGCTTGAGGTGGATTTAGGGTGCCAGAAGTTGTGTGTTTCCCCTGCCCAAGGGATGGTGCCCATGATAAATGAGTTACTCTGGGCAACTTTGTGCCAAATGCTGCTTCTGGGGTTAAACATCTGGTGGAAGCTGGGTGGCTGTTGGCAGCTTCATTATTATCCCTGATAGACACAAACTTGTCTGCAGTTATTTGGGATTAACTTGGAGACCCTGCTTTGGTTGGAGAGAGGGTGTGGATATGCAGTTTGGGTGTCAGCCCCCAACCTGGGGACAGCCATCTGCAGGACACCCGTGGGTGGTACTGGGACAGTGTGACTGGAAGGGCTTCTGGCCGCTGATACAGGGCATGACACCCACATCTTGTGTGCTAATGAGACCTTTCTCTTTGGATACAAGGTTGGTGATTTCGGTGATGCCACGAATTGGCCAACACCTGGAGAAATAGCCCACAAGAGCGTCCAGGTGAGAACGCAAGATCACTCTGGTGAGCAGAATAAGGCCCCTGCAGACCTCCCCATCCCTCTGGAAGCACTGGCTGAGCCAGGCCATTTGGGGTGCTGAGTGTCAGTGCAGAGGCAGCCAGGAATAGTGTGCAGGGGATTTCCTTTTAGGGCTGCCCTGTGTGTTGGGCTCCCTCCCTCGGTGCTATTCTGGGAGCCTGGAGCCTGGTCTAAACCCCTGATCTGAGTGAATCAGGTAGGGCAGCTCCCAGACCTGCTCCACTCGGGGCTGCTCTGTGCAAGAAGGGACCCGGGCAAGAGCTGGGACTTCCACAGGAGAACCAGAGAACCTGCACGAGAAAGGGCTGATGTGCCTGAGCGGCATGGGTTTCTTCTCCTGCTGTGGGCATGGGTGTTGTTGAAAGCTTTCTACAGAGTGTTTTGAAAAGGTGGACCCATTTCAAATTTATTTCAATTTGAAATTGGGTCCATCTCTTCGAAACGCTCTATTTCTGGATGCTGCTTCGTCAGCTCTTGGCCGTCTCTCGTGGCATGAGGGTCACTCACACTTTGCCATTGGGGTATTCTGGTCCCTGGTGGACATCTCCACCCAGGACCACGAAACAGGCTGGGCAGTCCATCTCAGTAACTGCTCTGTCTGGGGCTTGTGTCTCAGCTTGAGCACTTCCCAGCATCTGTAGCAGCCCTTGCCCTGCTCAGACAGGAGCCCTTCCCTGGGAACAGGGCAGCTCTGGGACACATGGAGCAGGAATGCCCCCAGCCTAGGACAAGGTGGTCCTGCTCTTGCCAGGACAGCTGAGGTCTGTTACCAGCTTTTCATTTCTCCCATCTCTCACATTTTTCCTGCACTGGTGTGTCTCCAGCAGCCGCACAAGGCGTCATCCCTTCGGAAACTGCCCGTCAAGAAAGACATGAAAGAGCAGGAGAAAGGGGATGGGAGCGATGGCAAAGAGAGCCTGAAAACCAAATCAGATGAGTCCGGGGAGGAGAAGAATGGTGACGATGACAACCAGAAGTCAGCACAGAAGAAGAAAGGTAAGACAGGACCTGGCAGGGACGGTACCCCAGGCTCAGCCTGTGTCCCTGTCTGTGACCCATAGCCAGGTGGAAGCGTCCATCTCTTTCCCTGGGGGCCTTGCAGAGGGACATGGTCCCAAGTGCGGGGACAGCTGCAGTGAAAAGGTGTTTGCAGGCTTCAGTGGGATAAGGTGTCATTTTGGTGAGAGTTAGTGGAGCAAGGCTCAAGTAGGGGCATCTGTGTGTCTGTTTAGGGAATGGGGCAATTGTCTGTCCTCTCATGAGTGCTCTGTGGTGGCACAGAAAAGCCCTTGACTGTGGGTTATGTCAGCTGTGGTTGACACATGGGCTCAGTCTGGCCTGAGCCTTGGCAGGCAGAAAGAGGCAGAGGAAGGACAAGGGCCGTGAAGCAATAGCAGAGTTTTGTGTCACGTCCCTCCATGCCTGAGAGTCCTGCTCAGAGCTTTTCTGCATCCAGCGACACTTGGAGGGATGTTTCAGGACAGGGTTGGTCCAGAAGCCCCCTGCTTTCTCTCCTCCATGTGTGGGGACTGTGTGTCAAGAAGGGGCTGTGGTGGAAGAAGCAGATGCTCTCTGAACCTGTGTCACACCCGAACCCTGTCCTTTTGCAGGCAACAAACACAAGTGGGTCCCTTTGCAGATAGACATGAAGTCAGAGGTGCCTAGGGACAAAACGGCCTCTCGGAACAACCGGCAAAATGAGCAGCACAGGCACCCCTCCAACAACCGCGGCGAGCTGAAAGGTGGGGGCTCAGGCCGGGGACCCCTCTCCCGGCCCTGGCTGTGGGGCAGAGCAAGCCCTGGTGCCCAGGCAAGGCGTGGGGCACTGGGCACGCTTCCTGCATTCAAAGGGCTTCGGGTGCAGCAGGCTTGCTCCAGGGAGATGCTTTCATCCTGTAACATTCTTCCTGCCTCTTTTTTTTCCCTGTCTGCAGGCTGGCACCCGGACAACAAGCACGAGCGCAGCTGGCAGGACCACGATGAAACCTCCAGCGTGAAAAGCGAGGGAGGAGCTGTGCGAGGCGCTTTCCGGGGCCGAGGCCGGGGCCGTGGCAGGGGCCGGGGCCGTGGCAGAGGAGGTGAAGGCAGTATGTGTGATCTTGTGTCAGCAGGGAGAACAGGGCATGTGCCCAAGTGTGCGGGGCTCTGTGTGTGTGTGAGACCTGGCGCTCTGAAGTGGGCTGGGGAGGGCAGAGCGCTGTAGGGATGCAGGGAAATATTGTGGCAGGTCATCCCAACTGAGAAGCTGGGCTGCTTTTAATAAGAGCAAATCATTCTTATTAATATTTAAATAAAGGCAAATGTCTTTCCGCTACTCAGGCCCATGTCTTCCACCTGTTTTCTGCCACCTGCAGTGCCCCTGCATGCAGAAATTGAAGCATGCTGATGATCTGCGTAGGCTTTGTCATGTTGAGAGCCAAGCAGAAGTCTTAGCCTGAATGGGGAAGAGCATCTGCTCTGGCATTTGTCAGGGCAGTGTCTGTGCTGACCCTGACTGGCTTCAGGGTAGGGCCTTTGTGTGTCACTTGGGCTGCCCAGTTGCTCCTGGGTTTAGAGGGCTCCTGGCCTCTCTTTGGCTTGGTGTGTTGAGGCTTCACTGAGATTCCTTCTGTGGCAAAGGCTGAGGGCAGGTGGACGAGGGATGTGGGTCAATGATGACCCATTATAACCTGCCACAGGTACCCCAGGAACAGTGTAGAGGGAGCTGTTTGTGGGGGAGTTTGTCCCCATCGGGCAGCACAGCCTGCGTAGCAGATCACAGAGGCTGTACTGACCCTTCCTGGTGTCCCACAGGCCACTTTGACTACCAGTATGGGTACCGGAAATTCGAGGGCTCGGATGCCTCCCGCACTCAGAAGTACGCTAGCAACATCACTTACTACTTTGACAACATCAGCAGCGCCGAGCTCTACAGCGTGGACCAGGAACTGCTCAAAGACTACATCAAGCGGCAGATGTAAGCACCACCTCTTCTCCTTCTCTGGGTGTTGGTCGTTGGTGGGATGTTCACAGATGCCCTCCCTGGACACTGCATGGCTCATCTTGTGGTAGGGTTAGAGTCGAGTTGTGTTGACTCTATGCCACGCAGCTTACAGCACCAGCTTGCCCAAAGCCTGGGCTCCTCAGGCTGTCTCTCTCCAGCCTCCCTGTAGCAGAAGTCTGCGTGTGGGATTACTTCCTCAGGGGTGCCCAGAAGAGGGTGGCTTGGAGCTGCCTCTCACTGACATGTTGTCCATACAGAGAGTATTACTTCAGCGTGGACAACCTGGAGCGAGACTTCTTCCTCCGTCGCAAGATGGACTCGGATGGCTTCCTTCCCATCACCCTGATCGCCAGCTTCCACCGGGTGCAGGCCCTGACCACTGACATCAGCCTCATCATCAAGGTGAGGGCAAGGAAGGATGAGCTTGCCTTGTTCTGCTTCTCACCACCCGTTTCTGAGGCCTTTTTTCTTGATGACCTGTGGGTGAGATGTATGTGGAACCTTCCCTTGTCCTTGATGTGCTTCCTCCTCCTCCTGGTCCCTCCTAGGGAGGAAGGGCTGGGGCTGAGCCGCTCAGCATGCCAAGGCAGGGCTCTAAGTTAACCAGGTATCACTTGATTCCAGGCTCTGAAGGACAGCAAGGTAGTAGAAATTGTGGATGAGAAGATCAGGAGAAAAGAACAGCCAGAAAAATGGGCTCTGCCTGGCCCTCCTATGGCAGACTACACGCAGACAGACTTCTCGCAGTTCATCAACTGCCCTGAGTTTGTGCCCCGGCAAAGCTTCCAGAAAGAGACAGGTGAGCACTGGGGAATATGGAGGGAGGTGCAGGGTGCGGTGTTGGTGCTGCACTGGGACTGAGGCCCCGAGGGTCAGGAGTGTTCCCCAGGGCATGTTCTTGTCACCCCTTCCCATGGGGGCTGGCGTGAGCCCAGGGTTGGGTCTGAGAGGCCGAGTGGAGGATCTTCTTGGTGCTGTCTTAAGAGTTTTGGCAGGAGGAGATCTGTTCCTGCTGGCTCCGGACTGTCTTGGGAAGGTTTCCCTGAGAGAAACGGTCACCACCTGCTTTAGGGCTCTGTGTGTCTGGGAAACTGTCACCTGCAGAGCTCTGTGGCCACCACTGGCATCACAACCTTAACTAGAGAATACTTTTTTTTCCTTCTCCCCATTACAATGTGCTGGTCGGCCTTGGCCACTAGATGCTGGCTAGTAGCACAAGCTGTGCCATGCTGCCAAAATAACTCCCTCTTTGGTCAGGTGCATTGAGTACGCACCCCCCCAGGCTCCCTCCCTCCCTCCCTCTAAAGGACCTCTTGGCTCTTGTTGGCTCCAGAGTCTGCTCCTGGCTCGCCACGTCCCACCAGCCCGGTCCCCACCAAAACAGAGGAGGTCAGTAACCTGAAGACAATGCCCAAGGGCCTGTCTGCAAGTCTGCCAGACCTGGATTCAGAGACATGGATTGAAGTGAAGAAGAGACCTCGGCCCTCCCCAGCCAGGCCCAAGGTGAGTGGTGATGCAGAAGCTGTTGGGTTTGAGATCTCCTAGTTGTCTGGGTGACTTAAATCATGAGTAGGTGGGTTTCAGATCAAATAGGGTCTCTTGGTTATGGGAGTGATGTCCTAGTCTCGTGGCCCCATCTGACCCCTTTTGGAGCTGCTCTGCAGAGGTGTAAATATGGTGTTCTCCCTAGATGTGCAGTTTTTGGCTGTGGTAAGGAAACACAGGGCAATAGCTGAGTCTCCAAGCAGTGAGTTTGTGCCACTACACAGTGGTCTTTATCCTGTGTCACCCTTGCCCCCCTACCTGTAGAAACCAGAGGAGTCAAAGACACCGCAGCAGCAGAAGCAAAAGGACCAAGATGAACCTGAGGAACTAGACTTCCTCTTTGATGAGGAGATGGAGCAAATGGATGGCCGCAAGAACACCTTCACCGACTGGTCAGATGAAGATTCGGATTATGAAATCGATGATCGGGACGTGAACAAGATTCTCATCGTGACACAGACGCCTCCTTACCTGCGCCGGCATCCTGGTGGGGACCGGACTGGCAACCACACATCCAGGGCTAAAATGAGCTCAGAGCTGGCCAAGGTGATCAACGATGGGCTGTACTACTACGAGCAGGACCTGTGGACAGAGCAGTTTGAGCCAGAGTATTCACAGATCAAGGTGAGAGCAGGTGATCCAAGGAAGGGGGAGTATATGTGAGCGGAGGGCTCCTCGTGGGGAGCTTTGTGTGCAGAGGACTGGCTGCCTTGGTGGTGTGGGGTGGAAATGGCAGTACAGTGGCTTACAGCCTGCTCATGGGGTAGAGCTAAGCTAGGATTAGTCCTCTTGTAGAGCTTGGGATTCTTCTCTTCTGGCGTCATGCTCTGCTGTGTCAGGGACAATCACAGCGCTGTAACGTGCTGTAAGACTGCAGTCAGGTAAACAAAGTGCTGGTAACAAGATGACCTGGAACGCAGGGTCCATTACTCTGCTGTCTGCCAGGGTCTTGGCAGGCAGTGCCAGATCTTTGGAGGGAACTGGGTGTCTGTAGTGCCCAGTGCTCTGTAGCACAGTCCCTTGGAGACTGCACTTAATGGGGACAGGTTTGATGGCTGGGCTGCACTTGGCCTGTGCTCTTCTCTACTTTGCTGCTGCCTTGCGTAGACCTGGGCTTTTTATAGAAAGCCCATTTGCTGCTTTGAAACGTTTGAATCTCAACTTAGTGACTCTCGTGGTAGAAGACGTGCCTAGGCTCGCTTGGCAACTGAAGTTATTTTGGCTGTGAGGTGGGGTGTCCCACTGGAGCCACCAGCTGGGCTCAGTGTTCCCAGGTTGCTGAAGCAGCGCTGCTCTTGGGGGTGGCTGAAGCTGAGGGTGTGGGGAGAGCAGGTGAGAGGGACAGCATGTGCTGGGGGTGTCAGCCCCTCAAATACACAGGAGTGTTGTGCCCCCCTGCTGGTGTGGCAGTGGGGAGGCTCCAGGGACACAAGAAGGTGGTGGAGCTGGGGAGTCCTGGCCAAGCTTGCCTTGAACCTTGCTGCACTGACACAGGGGGGGAAAAGCTTGAAAGCAAGTGATAATTAGTGGAGCTGACTTGTCAGATCCCTCAAAGCTTGGGAGCAGCAAGTGGCTCAGATCTGGCCCATGCAGGGCCCTGTTTTCTGTCTGCTGCATTTCCCCTTCCTACCTGCACACAGCACGTTCCCCTTCTGGGTACTGAAGCCTCATGGCTGCACTTGGTGGCCAGCACTGTGGTTGTTGCACAAGCAGGGTGGTGGTGACGACTAGCTGATGGGATGAGGGCAGAATGGCAGTTGGTTGCTTCATTGTCATCTTCTTCCAATGCAGCAAGAAGTAGAGAACTTCAAGAAAGTGAATATGATCAGCAGGGAGCAGTTTGACACCCTGACTCCAGAGCCCCCTGTGGATCCAAACCAGGAAGTCCCTCCTGGTCCCCCCAGGTTCCAGCAAGGTAAGAGACAAGGGACACAGGTGGGTGGGACTGAACTTGTCCCTATTCCTTCTGGTGAGAGGTTGGGTAGCAGCTGGGGAGAAGGAATTTGGATGGACCACTGGTGTATGGTGGGATTATCTTTCCCAGGGCAGTGCTCTTCTCCCAGCTGAACATTTTGGAGCTCCAGAAGAGAGGCCCAAAATCTGAGGTGTCCCAGCAGAGGGAGGAGACTGACAGACTTTGTAGCTCCCTGAATGTGACTTTTCTTTTGAACCCTCTGGGAGTATTTGGAAGGCAAATCCGCACTGGGCCTCACTGGTCTGTGTGTGGAGCCTGGTGCTCTGTCCTTCTCCTGGGGATGGGGGATTTGTCACTGCTGTTAGCTGCTGGGAAGCAGATACCTTGTGGAATCCCTAGAAGTTCAGTCCTTGGATCTGCAGCTAGGCTTTGGGCTGTCTGGCCAGGCTGGATTTGAAGCTGCATGTCTCAGAGGGTGGGGATGTGCCTCTGTGTTCCTGCTTCTGCTGCTCCCTATCTGGCAGATGCTGTCCCTTGGCTGTAGTGATGCTCTTGTGCTCAGAGCTCAGCTTGACCCTGGCTGGGGGGTTTCTCTCTGTAGTACCTACAGATGCTTTGGCTAACAAGTTGTTTGGAGTCCCTGAGCCTTCAACCATTGCCCGGTCTCTGCCTACAACTGTACCAGAATCACCCAACTACCGCAACGCCAGGACCCCCCGGACCCCTCGCACACCTCAGCTAAAGGACCCAACGCAGACGCCCCGTTTCTACCCGGTGGTGAAAGAGGGCAGGACGATAGATGCCAAGGTGAGGCCAGGGCTGGGGTTTCCCCCTGGGGCCTGGGCAGGAAGGGGACATGTCCCTAATGCGCTATGTCTTGCAGACTCCGCGGAAGAGGAAGACACGGCACAGTTCAAACCCCCCGATGGAATGCCACGTGGGCTGGGTGATGGACTCTCGGGAGCACAGGCCCCGAACTGCCTCCATCAGGTACTGGAGACGGGTGTGTGGGGTCATGGAGGAGCCAGAAATGGGAAAGGGAGCAAGTGTGGGAAGGAAGGGGAAAGGCAGTGTCTGCTCTTGCAGGAGAGGTCTCCTGTTAGGTGGCTGCAGAAAAGACTGGGAACCAACTTGTTCCTCCTGGAAGGAGCTGAGGAAAGTCTTAATTGGAACCATTGGTTGCCTTTGTAGTAGGAAGGCTCAGGTCCCAAACTGAGAGCAGACAGTCACAAGGAGTTGGTGGGATAGACAGACAAGTGCTGTGGCATGGAGCACGACCCCCACTTCACTTTCAGCTGGGTGATGCTAAGGAAGGGGGGTTGACGGGAGTCTCTTGTGCTCAGCTCCAGCCCCTCAGAGGGAACCCCGGCCGTCGGAAGCTACGGCTGCACCCCGCAGTCCCTGCCCAAGTTCCAGCATCCTTCGCACGAGCTGCTCAAGGAAAACGGCTTCACGCAACACGTCTACCACAAGTACCGTCGGCGCTGCCTTAACGGTAGGGATGGCTGCACCGCGGGGCGTGGGGCAGGGTGTCGGTGCCCTGCTGTGTCAGGGGCAGGGAACAGCCACTGAGCACAGGCGGTGATAAGCACAGTCCCACGAGACAACCTTGCTGGTAGCTGAGGTTTCCCCACAGTGTGTGGCGAGCACGAGCTCTGGCTGATGCTGTCCAGCACTGGGGGTGCGTGTAGCCACAGGGCCCTCCTGTACGTGAGTCCCTGTGTGGAGCTGGCTCCCTGGGAGACGATCTACCTTGTAATCATCCCCTCTCCCAAAACAGAGAGGAAACGACTGGGCATTGGTCAGTCCCAGGAGATGAACACGCTTTTCCGGTTCTGGTCCTTCTTCCTCCGAGATCACTTCAACAAGAAAATGTATGAGGAGTTCAAGCAACTGGCTGTGGAGGATGGGAAGGAGGGATACAGGTAGGAGAGGCCTTTTCTAGGAGGGGAGTGAGGGAAGAAGGGTTCAGCAGCATCTCTGCCTTGCTCAGAGGTAGGATGGGGGCTTCCCTCAGTCACCTGCTGCTGGTACGCAGCAGGGCTTTTGTCTTGAGAGCCTCTCTGCCTGGTGTCTGAGCACCATGTGCTGCTCTGTTCCCAGGTACGGTCTGGAGTGCCTTTTCAGATATTACAGCTATGGGCTGGAGAAGAAATTCCGGCCAGACATATTTAAGGACTTTCAAGAAGAGACCATCAAGGATTATGAAGCTGGTAGGTGCCTCCTTTCAGCGCCCTTGGGCTTGGTAGTGATGTAGTCCAGCTGCATGGCCATCCCTGGGCTGCTTCTCATGTCTTTGGGGAAGCCATGTAATGCTGTACGTTAATGTGTGCGATGAGGACCAGCTCAGTGTCCTGTTGCTTGCTTCACAGGAGTGGGTTGAATGGATGCTCGCTGGCCTGCAGCCTGCTGGGGAGGTGGAGGGGGGCAATAGGAGGCTGTAGCTCTCACCAGACGTTTCTATAGAAGTATTGATTCCTCTCAGATTTCTTAAAGCTCTACAGTGGCTGAGCCTTGTCACCTCCAAGTCAACCGGGCCTGGAGACATCCTCTGGCAAGAGGGCTGCCCAGTACTGATGTAGGCTGCTGCTCTCCAGGTTTTCCATCTTGCCTTGGTTGCCCACCAGTGAGACAGGAGGGTCTGTGGGGCAAGTGGTGGGGAAGCCTGGAAGAAAGGGTTCTGACATCTGGTTTGATGTTTTGTCCTGCTGACATCTGAATTGGTTTTCTCCCACTCCAGGACAGCTCTATGGGCTGGAAAAGTTCTGGGCCTTCTTAAAATATTCCAAAGCCAAAAATCTGGACATTAACAGCAAACTGCAAGAATACCTCAGCAAGTTCAAGCGCCTTGAGGACTTCCGAGTGGATGTGAGTACACGCGATGCCTGCACCCTTCTAATAGTTCCTGGAAGAACTCTTTGGCCCCCTCAGGAAAGCATTCTGGGGGCTGGTCTGCAAGTGGTGCCAGGCAGGGGAAGTCAGTGACACCTAGTGTCACACCCTGTCATTGCAGCCAGGCCAGGAACAAGCCGCAGGGTTTCAATATTGCAAATCCACTTCAGAGCAGCTCTCTGGGGGACTGGATGAGCCCATGTTCCCTCATGAGCTGAGGAGGGAGGAAGAAAGTGAAGCTTGATGGCTTGAGTGGAGCTTCAGCTCTGGGACTGTGTCCCTGTTTGGGAAGGAGGTGCCTAAGAACAAGCTTTCACCCTTGTGCTTGATTGGAAGTCAGTCTGTCTTTCTGTCAGCAAATCTGGCAGCAGTAGATTTGGAGAGGAGGGCAGCTGTGTGCTTGGGATGGGTATGTGTGTTCCATGTGGGTTGGGAAGAGAGGCTGCACCTGGAGGCTTGCAGGAAGGCTGTCCTCTGATCCAGGGGAAGGGCGTCTGCATTGGGAAGTGGCTGTGCTGATACTGGGCTGCTTTCTCTTCCAGCCACCCATGGGGGAGGAAGGTGGACACAAGAGATACCCTACAACGTCAGGGGGAGATGGCAGGAAGCGCTACCCATCCCAGTCTTCCAGCAAAACGGTCAGCCAGTGCCCATCCAGCCAAGCCCACACCTTGCCCAGCCAGCCTGCACAAGAGGATGCCAAAAACCTGAGCCAGCAATCCCCTGCCCCCTCGGCTGCAGAACCGCAGACAGTGGGGAAGTAGAGAGGCTGCAGTGTCCGCCTCCTGCGGGGGACAGGGTGGGTTGGTGGGGGACTGGTTCAGAGAAGGGGAGACATGAGGGGGGTGGGACAGGAAGGGAGCTGGAAGGTGGGTGCCCAGGAATAGGCTGCTCGGGAGAAACTTCAACGCACACGATTTTTTCTCTTGGGGCTGGAAAGCAAAGACGATCTGCATCTGAAACACCATTTTGCTATTACAACCCTGACCAGAGCCAGACCCACCCTTCGCTTTCCCTTCCCTCCCCTCCTGTGCGCACACTCATGTCTTAGAGTCTCTTCAAAACGAAAAAGTTCTGGCTGGGTTGGGAAGGGGAGATTTTTTTTTTTAATTATTATATATATATATCAAGTTTTAAATTATTGCTAGAAGTTCGTCTGGATTTACCAAAACAAGTCTGCTCTGTGTGGCCCCAACAACCCCCCCCCTGCGTCCCACTCGGATCACGGGGCAGCCTGCTCAGGAAGCTCGGAGGAGCGAGGTTCCCCAGCGGGGGACCGAAGCTGCAGCATGTCACAATGCTGTGGAGCCTCTGATTTCCGTGACCTTGGCTGACATCTCCCATTCCACGTGTGGTGGTGCCTCCCCGGCACTGACTGCTGCGACAGGAGCATCGTCCTGTTCGTTCTTCTGGTCCCTTCTCTCCAGCGTCTTCACCTCCAACCTTCCCGAGGGTCTGGCTCTCCCTCCACCCGCCTCTCCCTTCCATCATGGACAATTTGGAAGTCAACCAAAGGACCTTTGCCAACAATAGGCTTGTTCTGATTCCTTCCTGTGAAGGGTGGCTGGTGGGAGGTCAGCAGGCACCCGGACTCAAGCCTGCATGGACGATGCACCTGCTACCCCAGAACACCCATCGCATGCAAAGACAGGACTTTGCCGAAGAAGGTTTTCTCTTCCTTTTCCCTTGGAAAAACAAAACAAACAAAAAAATTCTAAAACAACAAAAAAAACTCTTTAAAAAAGACACTTCTCCCTTTGCTTTCTTCCTTGGAAATATTATTGAAGAAAAAAAAAAAAAAACCAAACAAAAAAAAACAAACAAAAAAAAGAAAACACGCAAAAAAAAGTTGCCTTATGGTGGAGCTAGACCAGGGGCGCTCGCTGGCTTCCCGTAGGCTGGGGTGTGCTGGGCTCTTGCCCACCCCGGCCCAGAGACTCCTCCTGGCGTTGCTGCCGAGCTGATCTTCCCTGCGGCCTTTCTTGTGACCCTGCAGCTCCCTCGGATGCCTCCCCCATCGCAGAGACCCCCCACCCGCCCTGATTCTCCTGGGGGAAGGTGCCGAGGGCAGTCAAATCCAAGACTTGCGCTCACGCAGTAGCTGAAGCCGCTACGTTGTGTATATACCATTGTAGCATCTTCTCCCTGACAGTGACTGTACGTGCTTGTGGCCTCTCTCGGAGCCCCTGTGCAGTCTCGGGGCAGGGGGTGGATCGATTCTGCGCCTCCAGCATGGTCACGGGCTGAGCAGGGAGATGATCACAGCAGCTGAAGGGACTGGTCCTTGCTGTGAGCACTTGGGAGGGCTGGCGTGTTGCCGGTGTCACTTAACACTGTAGCGTGACAAGGCAGCGATGCAGCCCCAAGGAACCTGTCTCTCCCAGCTGTCACTAGCCCCAGGACTCGTGCTAGGTGCGAGCAGGAGACCTGCCCGGCAAAGGACAGCTCTGGTCTGGGTGTCCTTGTGCGTTGTCTTGGCAGGTGGCTGTGCAGAGTCTCCTGTTCAGGGCAGCGTCCCTGCGCGTCTCCAGGGCTGAGAACACCCTATTGCTAAGTGGGGGTGAGGGGATGGTTGCAGAGCTGCTGTGGTGTTTACTGGGTTCCTCTACCCAGACCGGGTAAGCTTTGGCAGACGAACCCTCCCCCGGCTTGTGAGCTGCGTTCCCTCACAGGGAGCGTGTGTCTGCTGGAGGGTGAGGTGGTGCTGAAAGTCGCGCTCCTGCCGTAAGGGTAGAAGCTTTTTCAGACAGAGCCATTGGCCTTGCTGCTGCTCCATCCCCTGGGTTGGAGTACCTGTTCGTGGCTCCAGTACCCCATCCTCATGAGCTGCAGAGCGTTTTGCATGCAGTGCAGAGCAGGCACCACCACGGGCTACTAAAAAATGCAGCTAAGTGCATTACTCTCTCTGCAAAACCACAAGCTGGGAGCAACCGGTGTTTTCCTGAAGTCTCCAGCTGATCCAGCACTGTGTCCCATGGCTGGCAGGAGTTGCCTCTCCAGGGCTGTCCCTGTTGGGCTGCAGGTCTGGTGGATCAGAGCCGCCGGGAGCAGAGATTGAGAGGGCGACCTTGCGCAAGCTGCTGATCAGCAACGGCTGCGGATGCTCGCAGGGCCCTGCCTGAAGTTACTGCCTTCCTGAACTGAGACCATGTCCAAGATGCTGCTTGAGCAGGCGTGGGGGCAAGGTCCATGTGGAGGGAGCTGCATGACCTGCTGCTGGAATGGAAAGCACAGCTGGGTTTGGGTAAGACTGGGTGGCTGCTGCTTTGCTGTTTGCTGGTGGTGTGATCCTGCCATGGTCTGTCCAGCCCTTCTACGTCACCCTGCGGCTCAGTACCACTCGGAGGCCCTGTTTCGGTGTGACAGCCTGCCGGAGTCCACAGCTTGCTCCGTTACAGCTTTGATCTGGGGCTGCAGGGTGGTACCTGGGCAAGTAACACCTGTGCAGTGCTGTGGCCGTGACTGTTATCTCTGGATTTCTCCTCTCGTGAGCCGGATCTCTGAGGTTACAGATGCGGTTGGGTTTGCCCCAGATTTGGGAAGAAGGAGCCTTGAGATAGGGGTTGATGAAGGATTTCAGAGGTGCGTTGCTGGTTGTTTGCAAGTGGAAGCAGGTCTGGATGTGCCGGCGCGTGGTCCTTGCTGCTGTGTCCCTGTGCTCTCGTTGGTGTGTGTTCTCTTTTGAAGCCAATTGTCTGCGTTTTAGCAACAAATTAGATAGGAAATGAGGAGGAACGAGCTCTTCTGAGGGACAACTGCTGCTGTGGGGTTGTTGCTTGTGGAGCAGACTGTGGAATTGCTTGGGTGGTAGAAAGAGGTAAGACATTTCCCAGAGAATTTCCCCAAACCAGAATTGATTTTAAATTATTTTGTAATTTCTAAAGCTGAGGCTCTGGTCTTGGCATGGAAGAGTTTTCCCCCTCTGCTGAGTCAGTGGTTTGTCACATCAGTGTGGCTGAGGGCATGGCCTGAAACTCCCCCGATTCCCAGCGGCAGGTGGGTCAGAAGAGCAATCCCAGCCACCCCTCCAGATTTGTGGACTGTGTGCCTTGTTTTGCCCCCTGTTGGGCAGCAGCGTAGCCAGACAGTGAAGGGCAGAGGGACGTGACACCCGAGGCAGCTGTTGCCTGCTCCTGCCTGTTGTGGAAGGAACACGGGGCCATTCGCTCCTGCGGGGCCGGCAAGGGCAGGAGCTCAGTGCTCCAGTTTTGGGGCAGCACCCCGCACCCCAGGCAGCAGCGGGGGTCCTGGTGAGGCCAGGGCTGTGGGACATGTGGTCCATGCAGGCTGAGGAGGGGACGGATGTGATGATTTCCCTGTCCTCTTGCTGCATACAGAGGCATTGCATAGGGCTTGCTCCACCACTGAGCAGAGATGCCTGTCCAGAGAGGGGCTTTGTTTTTGAGGAAGCTCTTGTCCTCCTGCTGAGGAGGGAGTTTGGCCTTGCTTTTAGCTTGGATGCTTCACCACGATCATGTTTTGTGTATTTTTTTTTATTATTTTATTTTAGTGGTGTGAATGGTCAGGCACATGTACTCCTGTGAACACCAATCCATCCCAGCGCTGGCACGGCCTCAGGGGCCCCGGCTGCTTTCGGCAAGGTTGGGGGGCACTCCCCATCTCACCCCTGTTTTCGAGACATCCCAGGCTACTACAGCCGGGACATCTTGTCAAGGTCCTGTGTGTCAGCCCATCTTTGGGATGCAGGTGTTTGCAGTGGGTACAGGGCTGTGGCGTGGGATCGGGAGTGGAGGTGGACGGTGTGTTTCAGAGGAGGCTTTGCTGCTTTGCCATGCTCATTTGGGGGAAGAAAATAATTAAAAGTAATAATCCTGCTGCTCTGTTTGCCTGTCTGTCCCTCTTCCTGCTGCCCCCCTCGCACCCCTGATGGTGGCTCATTGCTGTAGCCCTTGGGGTCCCTCGAGTTTTGGCAACTACTCGTCTTGTTTGGGACTGGTCGACTGTACTGTAACAAAATGATGCGTTAACCTCAGAATCCTGCCATGTGTCCGTACACGTTCCACATGGCAGTGCAGAGGGGGCCTTCTAGCTGTTAATGCCTTTCCAGTTATTTTATCAAAAGGAAAAAAAAAGAAAAAGGAAAAAAAAGGAAACTTGTAAATGTAGCAAGCTGTGTTTGCAATGCTTATTTTCTCCTGTCTCCTCTGAGACTGGTTATGTCACTTTGTCACTGTTTTGAAATGGATGGTAGGCTCTTTTAAGAGAGGGTTGCTACACTTGATGTTAAATGTCTCGCTGACTCTTATTTTTTTTTTTTCTTTTAAAAGTTTCAATACGAATAATAGATGAATGACTTTTTATTTTTTAAAGAAAATGTTCATCTCTGTGGCGTGGAGCGGGGGGCTGGAGGGCAGCGTTTCAATGAGTAGTTTACAGTTTCACTTTCTGCAGACACTTGAACATAGGACCGATGTATCTGTGACAAGCACATCCCCTCGGTGGGACGCTCTGGAGGAGCCGGGAGCGCCCTGGGCACCAACACCAGCCCCTGCGGGGACATACTGGGGTCAGCCGTGTGTCCCCACGCTGTCCCCTGGGCTTGCTGTCCCAGTGCCAGCGCCGTGTGGGGGCTGCTTGGCACCACGGGGACCCTCCAGCCTCCCCGGGGCAGCCCCCTTGTCCTCTCCCAGCCCTTCCCCGTCCCGTTGGGGTCAGAAACCTTTGGATCTGCGGCTCGGAACCCCCTGCTGAGCTGCGCCCCGGCGAGGGTGGCCCTCTGGAGCAAAAGGGGTGATGGTTCGATGTGCTGGCCCTTCTCAAACCCTGTGTGTCCCAACCTCAACCTTCTTGTTTCCCAAAACTAGAAAGTGTGTGCAACCTTCTTCAGCTGCATTTATCGTAGAGACAAACTTAAAATGACTCATCACAAGACCATGTATCACTTGGGAGGAAAATCTTGTTAATATGGCCCGCTGTACATGATCCATCTTCTGTTGATAGTACATAATCTTTGACTCATGTGCTAGGATCATCATCACATATAAAAGGAAAAGAGAAAAATGTAAAATACTTGAATGAGAGCTTGTATTATAACATTAATATTATTCAGAGTATCTGCTTTCTAGGCTGATGTGATTCATTATTCTAGTAATGCTTTAGTCCTTTGTAATTTGTGGTAATTATGCTTTTTCCTTTTTAATACAAAAAAAAATGTATAAAAATAAAAACTTCAAAAGACAATGCAGGTTGGGTTTTCTGTTCTGTTGACTCGCCCTTCCCGGGGGGCTGTGGGCAGGTTCATCCTGCTGGGGTTGTAGGTTCCGGAGGCTTCCTGGGCTGACAGCGAGCAGGTGGGTGCAGTGCAGGTCCGCCCTGCCTGTCCGGTCCTCCACGGGGTTGTGTGGGACAGGGGTCCTGCAGTGGTGAGAGGCAGGTGTCACTTTTGTCCCAGGCCCCCAGACAGGATTTAGACTTAGAATCATAGAATCATTTTGGTTGGAAGAGACCTCAAGATTGAGTACAACCACAACGTAACTGGAACTAAACCATGTCCCTAAGAACATCGTCTACGCATCTTTTAAACCCCTCCAGGGATGGTGACTCCAGCACTTCCCTGGGCAGCCTGTTCCAGTGCTTTACAACCCTTTCTGTGAAGAATTTTTCCTAATGTGTGAGCTGAACCTTCCCTGGTGCAACTCAAGGCCATTATGTTTGCAGACTTGATCCTGGAGAAGACTGGCAGCACCCTTGAGATCAGTTGTGCAAGTACTTGTGCATAAAGGTAGGCATGCTTCTTGTTGCATCCATCCGTACAGGGTTTCACGGATCTCAGGACAGCAGGGTGTGATACAGGGACTCTTCTTTCCATGGAAAGTCTCTCTCCATCGCTGATCATTGTACAGAGCTACTGGTTTTGGTTTGTGCCTCTGTTGGGCATGTGGGAGTGAGATGAGGCTCAGCGGAAGGAGGTGATGGACCAGGGCTCCATCGGCTCCCAGCATTCCTTCTCTGTCCCATGGTGGGGAAAACTTGCTTAATGTTTGCAGACATCAGTTTGTGGAGCGGAGATGAGGACGTGACTGCCTTTAATTCAGACCTGGACTGACCTCTCGCAGGAAGGAAAACTGCTCAGGGCAAATCGGGCCACTTGCATGTGCCAGGGAGAGCCTTGCTAAAGCTGTGGCCCCGCTGACCTGTCTTGGGGTTGCATCCCATACTCCACGTGTTGTGAGTCTCAGAAAAATAGTGGTTTTAATCCTCTCATATGTAGTTACCGTCATCTTGCTGGTATTTCTATAGAATGCTGCTGAAAGAGCACCCTTGAGATCTCAAGGGTGCTGAAAGAGGCCAGAACATGGTCAGTGAGAACTGAAGTGTTAAAACCTTAATAATGAGAACTCCCCAAAGCAAAGTGCCCAGAACACATCTGGCTCACACACACGCAGCTAGAGTCAAGGAACTGCACGTAATTAAGAAAAACCGTCTAAACTTTGTTTAAAAATAGCTTTATAGAGTAGTTTTTTGTGCCTTAAGTAGAAAATACCAGCAGCAAAAGTGCAGTCATTTCAAGTAGCATGTTCAGCTTCAGGGGGTTTTTGTGTGTGAACAATTAAAACACTATTTGGCATAAATCATTGTCCTCGCTCTGCAAGAACTGCGGGCTGCTGGGTTCACTCTGCTCTCCCGGGCACCTCGGGGATGCTTTCGGAAAGGGGTGTCAGGCTGAGGAGGACCCTGTGTCTCTGGTAGGCTTTGCTTTGTCTGAACACTCTATCCGTTCCATGCAGATAATCCAGCACTCCCAGCACTCCATAGCATTGGTTGAACCTGGAAACCAAACAGAGATTAAACATCACTGCAAGTTTCTGAGGTTGCCTCACCCTTCCTATTTCCATCTCCTTTCAGAGCCCTGATAAGCCATCCACGTGACTTATTTCTGCTCCTGCACCAGTCTCCCTCGAGCCCTAAGGAAGCTGGCGTGTAATTTCTGCAACTTCTCTGTCACCATTGTTACCAAGAATTGGTGGCACTGAACTGCGCTCTCCTGGGCAGCTTGGAGCTGCAGGAGCAGCCGGACAACCGTGTTGCCGTGTCCGTGCGCACCAAGACACGGAGCTGCCGCGCTCCCAGCACCGGGACACCGGCACAGCCCTTCTGCCCAGAGAGCACCGGGGCCCTGCGGCGACCCGTGAGCGGAGCTCTGGAGGAACTGACTGACAACAGGACCTGGCAGCGTGGTCTGGGTGTTGCCCAGTGTTTGGGTGGTGATGGAACTGCCACATCAGCTGTTGCTGCAGGAGAAGCAAACTGTGCTGGAGGGAATATGTGAATTCAGTGCACGTCTGGGAGATGCGAACCTGTCTTCCAGTACTGTGGTTTGCATCCCTGAACAACCTGCTGAAACTCTGCTCTCTGCAGTGTAGGAGGAGGTTGGGAATCTCTGCCAGGAGGGGTTAATTGCAATTTTTTTGGGCAAGGTGTTATCTGATCAATATTACTAATCCCAGTGTATGGAAGAGGGACAGACACGGAGGCTCCCTGCAAATTTATCTGAGCTGTGTGACTTGCCCTTGCTCTGGCTCTGTTCTAGATCACTGTCTCCGGCCCTGCGCCTGTGCTGGGGAAAGTCCAGGTGATCGCTGCTGCTTCAGACACGCTGCGCTTGCTTTCCTCCCGTGTCATCTGAGGAAACTCGAAATGCGCAGTCTCAGCTGCAGGGATTGAGCTTTGGAGAAGGTTTCCAAGTCAGCTGATGGAGGAGGACAGATGGCAAGGAGGCAGCTGGCACTCGTGTGGGCAGCAGGATCGAGTCCTCCAAAATCCCCGTCTCTGTTTAACTGCTCTAAGACCTGACAGCATTCCTGCCAGGCGGACTGGATTGGGCCTTGTGCCCAAGCTGTGCAAACCCAGTGACCGTCAGGAAGGAGCTTTGCCCGTCGGCAGTGCCAGAGCCACGGGTGGGAGGGGAAGGGGAAGCTGACAGCACCCAGACGTACTTGAGGTGGTGGAAGTCGTGGAATTCGGGCGACGGGAGGAAGGGCAGGTGGTAGCCACAGTGCGAAATGCTCGTCGTTACGAGAGCCAGGGAGAACCACGCTGCGATTGAAACGATGTGAGACCCCATGATCATCGGGCCGGTCATGACAGGCAGCGTGTTGGAGAGCTAGAAACGAGAAGCAAACTCTGCCTCACTGACAGGTCCACAACAAGCCAGCTCTCATCTAGGAGCTGCATTGTTTCACCTGGCTGATACATCATGTTAGTTTTGTGCAAACAGCAAAAAGGGAAGATCCCTCTGCAAACACCTTACTAAAATTACCTAATCATCAAACTAATAATTTACTCTGAGTTGAGTTTTACTCGCTGCTAAACATAGTCACAGCCCAAGCTCCCTAAGCTTGTAGTAGAAGTTAGATGTGAGACCAAACCAGGGGTGTGAGGGCAGCACAAATCCAGAAAATCACCCTGGAATCAGATGTCCGAATTTCAGCTTCACCTTGGAATAATGCTGAAGCTGCTCTTGGGAAGCCGAGCTGTCAAATGGCCCTGGCCTGAGAACACATGCAGAAGTTGTGATGCGATGACCCAGCTGCATCACTTCATCGTGTCCTACAAGCGGCACAAATGGCCATCAGAGCCCCAAATGAGCTCACGGCAGCAGCCAGGCTCAGCTGGACTCTTGAATGTGAAAAGTCATTCTGCTGCCCAAAGACACTCAACTGGGGAGACTCCCAGAGCTAGATCTGCAGCCCAGGACTATTATTGACAGGAGATGGTCTGAGAGCTGGACTATTCTGAAGGTGGGATGTGTTTGCATGAGAAGTCTCTGCTGGAGCAGCACTGGGAGGCACTCCTGCAAACCCCGATCCCAGCCACTGGCATGAAAGCTTCAACAGAATTCTGGCTCCATGCAGTAACCCAGAGTGTGTCAGTGTCACATATTGTGCTGGAAGCCTCCTCAGTCTGTCCCTCCTCTGCTGGAGGCCCTTGGTCTGGGTGCCTAAAGGCAGAGGAGCTCAGCGTAGAATCGTAGCATGTCCTGAGTTGGAAGGGATCCACAAGGATCATTGAGTCCAGCTCCTGTCCCTGCATACGACAACCCCTACATTCACACCATAAAGGGGGGGCACCCCGACCCTTCTATGCTTCTGGCAACGCAGCTCAGCTTCCTCGTCCTGAGAAAGAAGAGTCTGAGGGCACGTTTGCTTTTCTTCTCTTACCGCTCCTCCTCATCCCATGGAAATCACGCTCTGCGCAGGAACTGGAGGGTGAGCGTGGGGGATCCACTTACTATGTGTTCTACTGGGTGAGCGTAGATGGAGACCACGCCAATGGGGGCTGTCCATTCGTGGTGCTTCTTGTGAATGTGCTTGTACAGGAGTGGGAGGTGAACAAGCCTAAGGAGAGAAAAGAGAGAAATGTGGGGACTTGCTCATGGCTCTTCTTTCAAACAAAGATTTAGAGCAGCTGGGAATAAGAGTGTAGGACTCCTGGCTTCCCTCTCTGTTTAACACAGAGCCCCCACTTAATGTATGTGTGCACTGACTGATCTTAAACTTCAGTCCAGATAAATGCCATAAGTCAAAGTCCCCAAAAGACAGATTTGCTCAAACCTGGGAGTACTTTTGAGAGGAAGACTCACTTCATATTTTTCAGTGGTGTGACTTTACCTACTGGCAACTGAGGCAGATTTTTAAGTTCTGTGGGACCTTAAAAAATTGGTTTTAATGTTTTTTGTGTGTGTACTTGTCCAAAAGGGAAGCCTACATAGTTTGGAATTCTGTGCAGCCCTGCAGGCTTTTTTCCTTCCTTGCTTTAACGTTGGTGTCAGGAGCCAGGCTCTGTTCCATAGGTGCTGTACGAGCGAACAGGAGATCAGTCACTGGCCTCCTGGGCTTTTTTCTTTCATGATAGTCAGTCTTATTCTCCTCTTTTTGAAGAACACTGGCTCACAGCTTTTGTATGAAGCGGCCTGTTTTGTTTTTTTCTTAGGCTTTATGCTGCTCCACCTTTGTAATTTAGCCCATTTTTGCTCACTAGAGTTACCAGCAACATTGCAGCACGCAAGCCTTATGTTGTAAGGGTGGATTCCAGAAACTCTAAGTCTTCCCACAAGAACAGGGGGGGACTAGGACCATTGCTGTTGCAGGAGATGGGTATTGTATAAGCTTAAAGGCATAGTGGGAAACCAGAGAGTCCTGTTTCTGTGCTCAGCTCACCTGTGTGTATAATAAAAGAGAATTTCCTCTACTAAGGTGAAGATGCTTAGCTCCACAAGAAACCAGCGGAAGGTCGGTAATTCCTTGCTGAAAGTGTTGCCCCACCATTTCATGAGGTAGAACATAGGCACAAACATGGGCAAGGAGATAAAGAACTGGTTACACAGCGCTGTGTAGACGGCTTGGAGCAATTTCTTTGTGTCCACCTGCGAGAGAGAAGTCAGGATTTGAGGCTAAATCAGAAGCAATGTGGCTTTCAGTTGGGAGCTTTGGGATTTGTAGGCTGTTTCTGTGTTAGTTTTGGGATCAACTTTTTAACGAGCTGTCAATCCAGATCTGATCAGTAGCCTAATGACAACCACTGCCTTCCTCTCTCAGTGGATATGCAAGACTCAGCTTGATTCTCCGTGAATCCCGTCTGCAGGAACTGTTTAGCCAGCAGAAGAAGCAGAGTGAGAAATACTTACAGGATTGTTCTTGCCCAGCTGAATGCGATAGCGAGTAATGAAAGTTGGCTTTCCTGTTACATCAGCCACCATAAGGATTCCATTGAAGCCCCAGAAGGCAAGGGCAGGAACCAGTGCAGTCCCTGTGGCGTGAGGAAAGGGCAGAGATGTGGCAATAAACTCAGAGCTGTGGCTAAACTGGAAACACAATACAGTGGCATGGTGTCCAGAGAACCTTGCTGAGACCCAGATGTGCCAGGTGTGTATCCCCTGCCCCAAGAGGCTTTAAAATGGAATATGGAGAGGTTTTGACACATAGGTAAGACCTAGGGAATGGGGATGGAATATGGATGAAAATGGAATATGGGGAGGTTTCGACACATAGGTAAGACCTAGGGAATGGGGACGTGGTTGAAACTTGCCACAACTGAGGCTAAGAAAGGGCTGTTCTGGGAGGCTGGGTGATCTCTGTCATGGGTGGGTTTTAAATACAAGTTGCGTAAGGTCAAGTTGATCCCTGGGATGTTTGAATGTCCATACTAGGCGTGTTCTCTAGCTGTTAATCATAGGCAGAGTTTTATAGGTTCTACAGCAAGAGTAAAACCCACCGATTTTATGTTAATTTTCAGTAATTATTTCTATGGAGTCATTCAGTCCTCACAGGAGCAAAGAGTATTTTTTCAAAGGGAAGCCATTTCAGCAGCAAGATCAAATTTTCAGTCTGTACAGGGGGTGTAAAGATGCAGCGGTCCAAAGGCAGCACGGTTGCACCACATCAGCTGTGCCTGGTTCTGGAGCCCACATGTGCTTTATCAGTAGGAGGATTAGCGAGTTTTGGAAGGCATGTCCATGTGCCCATTTAGATGTAGTACCTGGATAGTTCTTCCTACAGCACAGGGTTGTTAACCTGAGTAACTCACCAAGGAAGAAGATTGTCCACTCCTCTCCCTCCAACAGGTAGTAGAGCTTCAGCCATGTTGTTTGCCAGAAATGGCCTGAAGCATCCCAGATACTCTGCAGGTACCTGTGGGAATAAGCATTCGTGGTTGCCCATCTTTTCATCATCCATTTCTTCCTCTCAAGGCCTTTTGTTCAAACAATCTTACCAAAAACCAAAGTTCGCTAAGGCGGTGAATACGAGCAGGCCTGTACCGAGGACACGGGCAGTGATCTTCATGGCATCCCAGAGCTTCTCTTCCTGTGAGCAAGCAACAAGAGTAAGCGTGTGCTGCCGTGTCCTACACGAGCACTTTCTGTATTTGAAATGCAGGAGGTCAAGGCAGTTCTATGATAGCCTGTTTTGTTTTACGAACACTCTAAAGAGCATAATAACAAAGCTGTTATGGGATATGGCGTGTAACTGAGGGGGGCAATACAGACACATCCATCAGCCATGTCATCTGAAGTATCGCTGACATTAAATTCCTCCAGAAAAAACAAAGGGAGAGAAAGTACCATTGATTTTCTTTTTTCTCCATTATTATCAGGCACACCTCTCAGTACCTAGAGGACTATAATGTTAAGGGGCTTTTGGCCAAGTCGGAGCAGTCGGCATGGCAGACCTGGGGATAAGGCACGGTGCCCCCCCCATAAGTGCTCCTCTCACCCTACCAGTACATCCTCTCTCCTAGTATCCAGTACATGTTGTCCCCACTGTAGTCAAGGCCTGTTGTGCTCAGATGATCTGATTAACAGCTCCAGTTAATCCAGAACCACCCCTCTCAATTTTCCTCTTTGCTTTGAAGACCGATTCTAAAGTCAGGCTCACGTGCCCAGAAGGCTGCCTTTTTGTCTCCCCAAATATAACAGAGCTTTAACACAGGATATTAGCTGTCCTTGCATAATTCACTTTGCTGGGCCTTTAGGCCATCCCAGGTACAACTCAACTTTAGTACTGAGAGTACAACTTGTCTAGTAGGTACCACATGTCATCTGTATAGAACAACTGCATATTAACAAGGAGATAAAATACTCAACTTTTCAAAGGTATAAAGTTCTCTCAACCCCTTCTCTTAGTCATGGAAATGCAACCTACTAAAGAAATATTTCCGTGTACAGCATACAGGCACCAGAGAGAGCTCTTGATTCCAGTATTCAGTATATTTGAGTATTTAAATATTCAAAACCAATTGTTTAGCAAATATATGACAAATGTATAATTAACTGTCTTTTAGAGCAGCCCAAGCTGGAATTGGTTTTGGAGTTCAGCAATCTTAGTTTGGGTTTTCCTGGGCGAATATGCATTATATTTATCTGCAGGATAAATGTTTTTTAAAAAATCAATGCAATTCTAAAATGATATAGCGTAATAACCAGCTAGTGCCTTGTTTATTACTCTGTCCTTCTAGTTTTTTAACTGTGTTGTTGTGCTGCACAAACAGACTGGAGTATAAATAGCATGATTTATAGCTGCTGTCCTGCTTGTCTCTGTCAGAGAGGACAAACAAGAGAGACAGCTCGCTCATAAATGCTGAATGCAGGTGTGTTTAGGGTAATGCAATATAGAGAAATCCTCTTAGCTTTCAGTGCTAAGAGCTTCTTTAAGATTCTGCAACAGCTACAGAACATTAAACATCGCGCAGGACTTGTCAGCAATATTTATCTGTCCCAGGGTAGAACTTTGCTCATTAGCACTGAAACTCTCCTCATTAAAGCAAACAACCGTTTCCTCCTATCATCTCTTTTTTAATCAGGTTAGCAGCCGGGGAGGAAGCAATTTAAAGGACTCTCGCCCTGCAGCTTGATGTTTGCGAACCCTGTAGGTTTACATAGAAGTGATGCAAGCAGTTGCAGCATTACCACTGGGTGTGCTGAGCCAGAAACGCAAGGCTGGTGAAAACCATCCGTCCCGGCTTTAGATGGTGCACACTGAACTCTGGGCTGGAGGGATCTCAGCAGTTTCACACTTGCAGCTGCGCCCCTGTTATGCCTCATGTATGCTGACGTAAGACTTCCTTAATCTTTAGACCTTGGAGCACCATCTACATATTCTTTAGATAAAAAAGGTTACAAAAGCTATAAAAAGCTTAGAGCTTTTAAACAGAATTGTATCCTATAAATCCTTGTTTCTCCTGGGATGAAGAATGAACATACCAAAGAAAAACTCCGATGTCTTACAGGTGTCAGAATTTTTAGGAAGACCAACTAGTATTTCAGATTCTTTTGAAACTCTTCAGCTAGAAGATGCTAAAACTAAAAACTGCTAATGCTCATCAGACACTCGTATGTCCGGCTTTGCGGTAGGGCAGAGAGGAGCTGAAGCTCAGCACTTAAGCTATTCTAAAAGCCCCTTGGCTACAAACTGTCTTGTTTTGAGGCTGCGTTTTTATCGTATGTGATGAGGTGATTATGCGAATGAATCCACACAGCATAATTACATGAGTTGTAGAAGCAGAGAGGTTTACATAGAAAAAAAAAATCTTGTTCATCAAGTCCAAGTGCTAACACCCTGTTTATCTTCACGCCAGCAGCTCCAGTGCAGCAGTTTCCAAACTCTGATCCATGGATCGCTTGAGATCTTGCCTCTAAAGGCAGATATAGGCTTGGCAGATTCTTTAAGTGCAGAACAGGATTGCTGCCTGCAAAGTAAAGAGACTGGGGCGCATCAGCTGGAGACACGTTGTTCAGCGGGACCGCTCTGAGTCACAGCTTTTGGTGACAGTCGAGTGTTGTGGTCTCCTGCCACACTTCAAAGGTAACAGACCCTCCAGCACTTGGTGGTGGAGCTGCAGTCCACTGGAAGGGAAGAAAAGCTGGGAAAATGTTGCTGTAGTGATAAGAAATGACCTCCTAGTTGCGCTAAAGTGATCAGAGCATGGATGTGTCTGTCGCTTCTCTTAGAAGATAATTCAACACATGCTGCCTTTAAAAGGTGACCTTGAGCCTTTACCTGCTTCTGCTGCTCAGCCATGGTGGAATATCCAGTGTCTCTTTTCATCTGAAATAAGATGTGATCTAAGTAAGTGAACCTTGTACAGCTGGAAAGTGGAATAACACACTGCTGACAACAGCAAAACCCCTCAACTTCGAGCTCACTTGCAAAACTGTAAAATATTTACCCTGTCCTGCTCCCTCCTTCATGTTGGCCTTGGAGCAAAGCTGAGCTCTTGAGAAGAAAAATGCCCCTATTTCCTGATGAGTTAGTCTTGTCTCAGAAGACTAATAGGGATGGAAGGGTAACACAGCAAAAATGGGAGATCAGCCAAAACTAAAGCTCTAGATTGTGGCACTGGGGTGTTGTGGCACAGCTGCCTCCCTCCATCTGGCCTGAGGACACATGGCGTTCAGTGGGAACTCCCACCATTCACAGATCGCCAAGAAAACGATGGAACGGGACGTGGGCTCTTCCGTAATGACGGCGTGCTGTTAAACTAACACAAACTAAAACAAAAATGTGACTACAACAATAGGAGTTTGCGCCACGAAGAATTAATGCAGTAAAAAGTTACAGCTTGAGACTGCGGTAAGTGAGAAAATCATCTTTGCTTTGAGTCCCACTGTGGTCGCTTTGAGGGCTGAAAGTTCTAAATGGGCAGGTGGCCACCTTGTAATAAATCTCCCTGCATTTGGCTCTGGATTGACCATTTGTTGCCCGTTTTGGTAAAAAAAGAATCAAACTTAAGGTTTAAGTAGCTGCTGGGGCTTCACTGCTGTCCATGGCCATGGCAACATCTCTATTTCAGGAGATGCTGTGGCTGTCCTAGGGATTATTGCATAGCTGTTTTTATATTGCTGCAATCTCAATATGAATTATAATTAGCAAAAGTTAACAAAACATTCATTAAGGTTTTCTTGGTTTCACACAGTCTTCAAGAACAAACACATTAATTCTAATAATGTGAAGGTCAGATGACTGAACGCTGCAGAATTTAATCCATTTTGGTTTTAATATGCAGAGGGATATTCAAGCGCAGGCAAACTATGTTACCTAAGGTAACAAAGGAAAGTACAGAGAAGGTATAAAGGCACCTGTCTAAGGTATAAAGAAAAACAGCTGGAAAATTATTAATTAGAAAGATGATATTCTATTACCTTTGTGATACTAGCAAGCCTCTTGGGAGCGCTCCTCTTGCAGTGTTTCAGAAAGGAAGAATATGCTGCCAAAAAGAAGTCCCCGTATTAGCTGAAGGTTATACTCTAGCCATGAAATGACAGCTTTATGGGTACATTCTTACGAACGTTGTTTATTGACAAGCCTTTCCAGCTCTGTTTCCCTACAACACATTAGTATGCAGGTCAAGGGGCATGAGACAGAAAAATTGGACACCACCTTCCTGCTTGGGTTCCTGCTCACTCACGGACAGAAAAGGACAAGGTCAGTTCACCAAACTACATATTCCAGTGGAAGAAACTTGGGTTAAATAGTTCTGAGAAGGAAAAAGAAAAACAATCAGGCAAAAAGTGATTTGAAAGTTGAAACCATGAGCCTGAGCTCCCAACCCCCTATTTCCACACTTGGGTTGTATACAGTCCTATGGGAAATGGTAACTCCTGGTAGTAGCCTTAAAAAAACAAAACAACAAGTTAATTTTGTCTTCCTTGACCGAAAAAAAAGAAGTAGTGTGAGAGGTGCTCTAAGGTGCTGTTGCTTAAGAAGAGAATGTGCTAAGGAAATCACAGTGCCCAAGGACTTCTTGTCTCTCTGCAGAGCTGGAGCTTCTCGCTCTTAGACTTTGTGAGCTACTAGAGCCGGTCTGTGAGATCTTCCATATGCTTTACCTCCCAATACACCAAGTTTGCCAAGCACAACCTTATTGAAAAAATATAGTTGGGCTCTAAGGTATTTGATGAAGAATACTTGTAAGCAGCAATCACAAATAACCTGCTAGCCTGAATAGGTCAGTTTAAGTAAATTGCCACAGGCCAAATTGATCTTATCTTCATTTCCAAAAAACCTTCCGATCATAGTGATGCATTTTACGTTACGTAACGTGTACCATATGCCCATCTTGTCACGCAGGTCCCCTCAGTGCAGGTGTGCCCATTGTCTCCAAGAAAATACTACTGACACCTGAAATACATCAGCCTTGAATATCCGTTCCTTTTTGAGGCTTTGCTCCGTTCCAGCTTTCCTAGCATGTTGTTCAGAGTCTTGAATAATTGAGTTGTGAATATCTGCCTGGAGGGAGATTCCACAGCTTCTCTGGGAAATCTGTTCCACTATTTTGATTACCTTCACTGTAAACTTTTTTCTCCCCTAGTATCTAACCAGAATTTCCTGTGCTATAACTTGTATCCCCTGCCCTTTTGCTGTGTACCTCCCTGTCTCCTCCAGAACCAGCCAGCAGGGACCTGAAAACAGCAATATCTCATTATTCCGCTGGGACGGTGCAGCAAACGGTGTTGGCGATAGTTTTCTGTGGTTCAAGAGATTATTCTACTCTGATGACCTTGTAGTAGAGCACAGCAGATCTCGGCGAGGCGGATGTAACTGGGGTATCTCAGTCAGCTGCTGGCTGGAAGGCTGATGCTCCGGAACCTGCTGAGTCCTCACACGCAGAGAGCAGAGTGTGTGACTCAGTTTTGAGTTTTCAGGAAGAGGAAGAGCCATTGCTTGACCAAGTCTCACATTCTGTGATCTTAGGGAAGGGTTAAAATTATAATCCCATTTCTAGTAGTACTCCTTTGAAGATAATCGAGCTATGCCAGCAGCCTTGCGGGGGCAAATAATTCCAGTTCAGAACTGTCCTGCCACGTCTGCTTTCCCTCCCTCCCCCCAAAACCTCCCTACACTACCTTTATTAAGTCACATTTACAGAATAAAATTTTACATTACTTACATTAAAACAAGATGGATTGATGGATTAGGTTTTCCCCAACATCTCATTACCTGCTCTTTTGTTTTTTTTGGTTAATGGCTCTTCTGATTCAGAAGACACCAAATACATTTAAAAAGCATTCACGTTATCACGGCAAACAAAAAAGCCATTCAGCTGCTTGGCATTGGTCCCATGTTGGCTTGTTATACAGCCCTAAATCAACCAGTGAAGATCTCAGCTGCCTGCAGCTATTTCCAAATATTAGCTACAACTGGTGTTTTTTTTTTTTTTTTTTAAAAAAATAAATAAATCCTTTTTGGTTATTTCAAACTAGTTAACACGGAATTTGATCCAAACCAAATCCTCAGCCATAAAGTATTTGTTCTTTCCAGTCAGTCTCTTGGCATTAAAGGAGAAACATACACTAGTCAATAAAGAGCTCTAATACTTCTTTTTAATGATTTCCATGTACTTCATCATTTGTCCAACAATTGTACATTAAATTACAGACCCATTTTCACTGACTTTTCCACTTCAGGTATCAGAAAACCCTAGTCTGTTTAAGTCATGTTTTAAAATGTTTAATGTAATCTGGCAAGGCAAGAACTGCCATATATTTTACATTTGCTTTAATGTTTACACTATTCTTTATGTCCCATTTCTGCTGCCCAGACAGTCCAAAGCTGCGGCTGCACAAGTACCCGCTTCTCCCTGTTTTGTTCCAGGTACTTTATTGTAGCGTGTCCTCCCCAGGACACCCGCCGGTGCTGCTGGCAGGTGACGGGGACATCTTCAGGGCTGGATGGGCAGCTCCTTGGTGTTCTTTCTGTCCTCTTGCTTGAATCTTCTGTTGTAGACCTTACTTCACTAGAATCGACCTTTACAGGACATTGATAGCGGAAAACAACAGTGCTTGAGAGAGGAAAAAAAAGGCTACTACTGCCCGTGAAAGTATAGAATGTATTGAAAGGATAATGTAAGGACAACTTACCGGGTCACCCAAAAAGCTGCATGTCAGCCACGCCGTGTCGACAGCCACAGGACCAGACGTGGCGTTCGGTGGATGTCCTGCTGTGCCAAGCACCACACAGCCCTCAGGGCAACCACAACTCCTAGGAAAGCTCACAGCCGTGCTCCAAACAGACACAGGACGTTGCCTTTTAAAGATTTTCAGAGAGTTTCTGCCCTATCTTTTTAAGCTGCTCCACCCCTGAATCCCAGCTGCCCGTCCTTTGCTCACCCCGAGAGAGCCGAGGAGAGAGCTCCCTTGTGCCTGCCCAGAGTTCAACTCCTCAGCCTCCCCTGCTGCTCTGGAAGCTTTATGAGGGTTTGGGTGACGGCAGCGGGGGTGTTTCCAAGCAGGAGCTGGCTGTCCCTTCCCAGAGGAGTCATGTGCAGTGCCATGTCATGTTAGTGCTGGCAGCGTTCCCCGTGCATGTGTGCGCTGTCACTCAGGGAGCGGCTGGAATACATCTCTGCAGGTAAGGACTTTTTCGTCAAGAGTTAACGGCTCTATCCAAGAATAAAAAAGCCACCCAACACGTTCCAGAGATGTAGTTTTTATGATGCGCTAGCTCATGTTTTGAGTACCAAATTGCTAGTGCCAGTGCAACTGAATGGGTTAAAGGTGTATTTGTTAAAAGCAGCAACGGTTACTGTGGAATCTGGCAAAAAGCAGCGATCCTGTTTTCCTTGTGTTGCACTAAATCTATGAATTACACTAACGCTGTTGCTATGTAGTATCCTCAACCAGTTACAGGTATTCGTTCCATCTGTAAGGACAAGATGAATGTGCTCACGCTCAGTTGTCTTTAGATATGATGTTTACCGACCATATAGCCTGTAATTATGGTATTGCAGAGAGCAAGATGTAATTTACAGTAGCATTGATCTTTATTATGCAAATGTGGCCCCAATCTATGTTATTTATCCCATATCCGGTGCCCTATTATAAACTATGTTCTGAGAACTGAGGGTGTAACTGGCCATAACTTTCCAGATTTATTTTTCCACACGAGGAAAAACATGGAATATGAGCTCTGCCTCCCGGTCACTCTTGTGTGAAGCAACACCCGCTGTCCTTTGGGAACAGACCTCTCAAGCCAGCAGCAGTCAGAGCTGCATGAACAACGGTGGCACCTCTTTGTGCCTGGGTTCTTGTACCTACCGCTACAGCTGTACTTTTATCAATTAACCTTCTTTTTTTATTCCTGGAAGGAGAAAATTCCCAGAACTCCTTTCCCAACTTCACGCCGTTTGTCCACTTGATGCGCTAAACATCCACTGTTGCTTCGTTTCGGATTCAAGGCTGTGTTACTGTTTTCGTCGGCAATTTCTCTTGACTAATCCTAGCTATTCCCTACTGGAGAGTTTGTCATTCTTAGCCATTGATACTAATTGTTATTTATCACGGAACGCAGACTCAACAGGGAGGAATGCAAACCCTTCAAACTACTCACATGCGTGCAGAGGATGAGGTGGAAATTGACATTTCAAGAGAGTAGTGCCCTATGAATGTTGTCCATCTTTATTTGGACATGGGGTTGCACTCGGAGAACTCTTCACCCAACAGCAAACAGCGGGTGATGAGCCAGTACAATATAATTCATATATAATTTCACGGACCTCACTGTTTTTAACGCCTGTTCAATTCCAACACAGGTTATCTCCTAAATATTGGTACCAAACAGGGACAGCTCAGCGTATCAGTCCTAAGAATGTGAACGTCATTCATCTTTTGCTGCAGGTCTGTGCCCAGCGCAGGTTGGTAGTAACCTAAAAGTTGCTTCTGTTGGCTGGTGTGTGCCCTGCACTGGTGTCCTCACCACAAACCCTCCATGTTTGTGCAAACATTGCTGAGGTGTGCAAAGAGTCCGATTTCCCCTCAGCAAAGAGGCTTTTCGATCAGACCCTTCCTAAAATATATTTATCTTTGTTCATTCTCCACAGTTTCTTAATAGCCACTATTAATTACCTTTCAGGATCGTACAAACCCGCACTGATAGCTCCTCTAACATCAAAGAAGAATCTGAAATTAGTGCACCTCACCTAATTGTTAATTACCTGTCGGGGATTGGCTCAAGGAGCACAGACATGAGTCCACCAAGCAACTGTACGAGCAGAGCCCATTTTAGTTGACATAAGTAGGCCTTAGTTAGCTTGTCTATTAGGCCATGGGAAAGGGGGGAACGGAAAAGTACTAACTAAGGCAGGGTCAGGATATTTTTGAAGAGATAAGAGTCAGAAGAATGTGGGATGCGCATAGCTAGCTAAACCCAAGTAGGTGGAGTAAGTAAATGTGCTTAGCCTATTAGATAGAGACAAGTATGCATAATTATGGTATTTGGTATAAATGCACGCTATCTTGGGCAATAAAGTTGAAGTATGCTTTATCACTCATATTGAGTCGGCTGCATTTCTTCCTCTGTCCGCTCGGGTCTGGAACTCTGATGGGATTTCTCTCCGCAATTGAGTATGCTGTATCACTCATATTGAGTCGGCTGCATTTCTTCCTCCGTCCGCTCGGGTCTGAATCTCTGCTGGGATTTCTCTCCGCAATTACCTGCATTCTGAACCGTATTTCTAACCAACCACCCAGGCACACGTGTGCCGTCACCTCGTACCGCAGCGGAAGGGTCGGGAAAACGTCAAGGGCGGCCTTGCTGTTGTGCTTCAAACACGTTCAGCAACAGTTGCGTCTTTTAACTCTCAATTTGTGTTTTCACATTTCCGTAAGTAAGTTTTCTACCATTTGTGGTGCTGTTACTAAGTTCCAAAGGAAACCCACAACACGGCACGATCGGGACACGCGGCTCAAGCTGCCTGATGTAAAGATGTTGAGCTTAAGCCCCTTTCTTTCACCTCATGATCTAACAGGTCTGCATAGCCAGACTGTTCTGTGGTCTTAACAGAACCACATAGAGAGCAAGAAGACTTTTCAGGAAGTGCTGGACCTGGAAGCAAGTTTGGTAACTTCCAAATACAAGACCTATGGTACTTTTTTAAAGAGTAGGGTGTCTTTTCCAGCTATTCTTCATCCTTATGTGCCACGATCAAAATTAGCCCTGATTGAAAAAACAAATTCTGATCTCCTTCAGCAAAATGTTTCCAGCTCTTACCAGTGGTGCTTGCAAACACCATTGAATAGCTTATTTTTTAAACTATATGGAAACTGTTAAACACTACAAGCATAATTTAACACAAGTGATTATTTCCTGCAATACGTTTTTATTAGAATAGCAAGGCACACAAATTTTGGGTGTCCTGAGAAGATTAATCTTCCCTTTTCCCCTGGACTCACAATACCTTCAAGTGCTGGGTGTATAAAGAAGATAAATTATACATGTATTTTACTCTGAACTGTTCACCGGGAAAAAACCCCTGACCTTATATTACAGAGTGCTGTAATCTAACCTGCTATATTTACCTACTAACAACGTGTGTTTTCTTGCACAAAATCCCGAACTCGGGTGACCACGGGTAGAAAGGTGATTACTTTCTGCCAGTCTAGCATATTGCATAGTACATAATTTACACAACGTGCAAGACTGCAGAGCTGAGAAGGCAAAATGGTAACTATCATCTATGGAGATAAACTTTGAATCAAAATAACATTCAATAAAGGGATGTCGTAAGATGCTGCCGGTATCAAGTTCACTTGATAGAGAGCAGCACGCAGATCAATCTCTTTCCAGGAAGTTGTGTTTCTGCTGAGGTACGAGCGTTAAACCTGAGGCACTAGACTATGTCTGAAGTGTAACAGATCACGAGATATGTTTGTCCAGATTCTTTTATTAAAACGGTAGGCAAATAGGTGAGATTCAGTGAAAAGAAAGTTGCCCAAATGGTGGGCGGGTAACAGCCCTGCAGCAGTACCTGGACCGCAGGGTTTTGTAACAGGTGCAGCCCTGTCCAGAAGGCTGGCAGCCTAAAAGGAAAGGAAATACTATCTAAGCTTAATTATTAGTAAACAAGCCTCCAAATTAGTTCAGTATCCGCTGCCAGCAGAGCAATGTTGGCAGCTGCTGGCAGAGGAAGTTACACTACGCTGCTTTACCAGATACACATTTCTATTGCTAATGTAATTTAAAGAGCATTTCTAGAACAGAAGCCAGCCCGAAAGTTTGCAGGCGTAGCAGACACTTGAACCCAACTCCTGCAGGAAGCGGCAGAGCTCGGTGGGCGCCTACGGCGGCGATGCCCCTAACTCCCCCCCCCCCCCCCCCCGCGGATTTTGGACTCGCCCGCCGCTTCCAGAGCAGGGAGACCGGGCGAGTCCATTAGCCGCGGAGGGGGAAAAGGGGGGGGATAACGAGAGGCGACTCATCACACGGCGAAGGGCTCTGCGCAGGCGCACTGTGGGCAGGACCCCGCGTGACGTTCCGCCCACCCCGCCCCCTCCCTTTCCCCGCCCCTACGCGGGAGCGCGCGCGGCCGCGAGGCATTCGCGCGCCGCAACGTGCCCCCCCCGGTGCCGCCCCCCCCCCCCAACTCCCCGCGCGCTCCTGCGGCCTTGGCCCACACTGTCTCGCGAGAGCCAAGCAGCCGAACCCGGAAGTCCCGCCCTTCCAGGAGGCCGCATCGCGCCTGCGCGGAGCGGAGCGGCCCGGCCCCGGCTTCCGGGCAGGTAGCGCGGGGGCGGGGAAGGCTGATGGGGAGCGCCGGAGCAGACGAGTGGCGGGGGGGAGCGAGGGCTAGAGCGGCCGGGCGGGCCCGGCGCGAGCGACGGGGCCTGGCGGTGCGCGAGCAGGTGCGGGCGGGGCGGCCCCGGAGCCCCCCGGTGAGGGGCGGCGGGGGGCCGTGTGTCTGTGTGTCTGTGTGTCCGTGTCCCCTCCCGCTCCCCCGCCGGGCTGAGCCACCTCCGGGCGGCCCCGGCCCAGCGCGAGGGGTCTGGAGCCCGCGGGGCCGTTGCCGTTGGGCTGAGGGCGGGACGGGTGACGGCGGTTCGGTCCCAGCGGGCCCGGCCGTGCCTTGGAGAGCCCGAGCCCCGCGTGTGGGAATCGGGGTGGTTTTGCCCGCGTCGTTGCGGGAAATGGTCGATGAGCGGCGGTTTATCCGGTGGTACCGGCTGAGGCGCCTTCCTGAGTTAGAGCAGGGCAGCTCCTGTGTGTAAACACCGTCTGTAAAACGTGCCGGTGTTGTGTGTAAAAACTGGCGCAGTAGCTGAACAGAATTAGATGTGAGGAGTCCCCGCTTGTACATCCTGCGCCCAGAGTTTCAGAGTTTATGGTAAGAGAAAGACAGGGAGAATGGCTCTTTTTGTAAAGAATTGTGCTCTTGTAACCTGAATAGATTTCCTTCTCGTTCAGTGTGTTTCCAGGAAGTGATAAAAACAAGAAAAAACTTAGTGTAAACTTCAGATGGGCTGTTTGAAGCTGAAAATGGAAGTGTGACTGACTCCGCCAGAGCACTCATTCTTACATTTAGATCTTTCTTCACATAAAGCATTATTTATTTACCTGTTTGATGCAGCACACTGGTAAGATCGCACAGCTTGCAGTTCTACGCTGTCATCTGAATTCGACACCAGCCGCCTTTACCCCAATCCGGGCAAGATGCCAGCAGCGCTTGCGGAGAACAGCCAGGTGATCTGTGAAGTGTGGGCCAACAATCTGGAAGAAGAGATGAGGAAGATTCGAGAGATTGTTCTAAGTTACAGCTACATCGCGATGGTAGATATTTTCTACTTGACTTAGTTGCCTTAGTCAAGGGATTTCTTTGGGGTAGGGGAATAAGTGGATTTTTGAGTAAGAAATTATTCCTCTCTGTACCCAGTCAAACTGAGCTAGAAGTTAAATGGTGAAAAATTAGAAAACTATTCAGTAGACGCCTTCCAGAATTTAATACAAGTATAATGTTGAATGTGGATTGAATGAAAGCTAGAGAAGACAGACCACCTTAAAAACCCGAATTAATTTCATATTTACCTATTCATAACGTATTAGTTTGTGCAACAGAAAAATGAAAGAGGTCAGAGGTACAACTGGGCTTAAATCTTTAGTTTTCCACCAGTGTATTTGTCCTTTGAATGTCTTTCTCCGTTTGGTTGTGGAAGATGCCACGTTGGTGTAGGACAAAAGACCTGCAAGTGACAACTGCTCTGGGCTGCCTCCTTTTTAACGGGATCAGATGGTGATTCTTCTGGAAGAAAATTATTCTGGCTGTAGGTACAACAGTATGTCCAGAACGCTCTGTTTAAATAAACCAGAATCTCCCCCAGATGGGAGGAATCTCTTCCTGTTCTTAAAAGTTTGTATCTGCTTGGCAGGAGCCAGTTAGTTACATAAATAACTGGGTTTAGTTATGATACTGCAAGTTACGCCAATTTAGCTTTGGAACTTCAAGATATGAAAAGTCTGCAGTAAAAGCATGGCATAAAAACACACGCCCCTGCAGAGCGTGTAGTATTTCAGCCTAGAACACAGTTGTGTAAGTAAATTTGATGTTTTTGTTACCGTATGTCAACAGGAAATGAGCTTTCTTGCTTCTGTTTGATCTCATTGCGAGTGTGCTTCTGACCCGCTTTAGTGATTGTGCTGTAAGGGTCGACATAAAACCTCTTGGGCAAGGGAGCAATTTTGTAAGATACACAGCACTGGATTTTTCATGTGTTTTTGCATATGCTCTAGTCAGTAGGAAGTTTTGTGACCTCATTTGAGAGTAGAAATAGTCTAGAAGTTCAGGCTCTAGCGGAGAGAGCACACAATCACTGGCCAGGCAAAATGTTTTTTGTCTAATAGGTGTTTGTTCTGCTGTTAAGATCTGTTTTGATTGGCGTGAGTTTTTGTTAATTTAGGTATTGGCTTGTTCCTCAAAATCAGTGAAGGTTAGTGCTGTCTGGACTATCGAATGAAGATGGACAGAGTGCTAAATTTAACTTGTATTTAGAAGGGCCGTTTTAGTAGATTTAGGGAAAATGAGAGTGCTTTGCGAGAGAAAGATGATCTAGTAGTGCATATTGGATGGCTTTGTATTTTTTTTTTAGAATAAAAATGCAAGAAAGGATAATGGTAGGAAATGAATGAATTAAAGACTTAAGAAATTGTGTAGGGTTTTTTTAGCATCTGGCTTGTGGCAGTTTAAAATCTGTATGAACATGGAAAAGGAGAAAAAATAAGTGATTTTTACAGAAGAATTCACAGAATGCAGTGCTGAGACCTTCAAGTAAAGAACTGAATAGACTCCTAGCAGAGTAATAATAATGACTCCTAATAGAGTAAGTGCTGAAATGAGGTTTTCCATTCTCTCCTAGGACACGGAGTTTCCTGGAGTTGTTGTAAGACCGATTGGTGAATTCCGCAGCTCCATAGACTATCAGTATCAGCTCCTTCGGTGTAATGTTGACCTTCTGAAAATTATCCAGCTGGGCTTGACTTTCACAAATGAAAAAGGAGAATATCCCTCTGGCATCAACACCTGGCAGTTCAACTTTAAATTCAACCTTACGTGAGTCTCTTGAGCTGGGGAATAATCGGCTGCTCAATTCCACTGCAGTGATGCTTTCCTTGGGCTCATGGAGGTGTCTGGATGTTCATCATCAGGGGTGGTTCTAAGCAATAAAAATTCAGAGTATTAATTAATACAGGTTATTTGGGAACTGATTTTGGCATGACATAGGTTTGCAATATTTCTGGACATCCAAATCCTGCTAAAATCTTGTCCTTAATACAATTTCCTGTGATAAATAGTCTATCCCCAATAATTGTATGTGCATTAGACTTTTTGCTAGAATAATGCTATAGTCTAAATTTATACCTTTTAATATATATCTAAAAATATTATTTATTTTTACGTATATATAAAATTCATTTCTTTCTGCTAAAAATAGATGGCTGTGCTGTTTTTAGCAAAAAGGAAAACATCTCTTTACAGATCCATGCTAAAATATAAACTGAGATCTAAAGAAAAAAACCCACCGGTGTAATCGTTACAGCTGCTCGGGAGAATGAATCTTGTTAAATGGAGTGTGGCAGTTGTTCTTGTCTCCTCTGTACTGCAACGTCCTGGGTTATAGTCAAAACAAATGTAATTATCCCTTCCCCTGTAATTGTGAAGACCGACTCAGCATAATTACCACTAGAGCTCCCTGGAAATAGAAAGAGGGTTTATCTGGCAAAACCATACATCTGTAGGAAATCAATCAGTATTTTCATGGAACGATCACATTACAAAAATTCATAGCCAGTGTATGCAGATCATACAGATCATACTTGAAGCCAAAAGTTGAAGTATTTCCACAAATCTGTGAGCCTCTTAAAAGTATTGAAGTCACAGTAAAGTGGTTTTCACAGTGTGATCACTACATCGGATTCGGTTACTGTATTTGTTGTGAATTTTGCTCTGTGGTTTGTCATGTCCTCCCCCGCAATGAAACAACCTGGTACAGAAGTCGTATTCCTGCTCAGTGCTGCACCGAGTGCATCATCACTCATCCCTCTTCTCTTTCCTTAGTCAAGTATTGTGCAATTTTGTTTACTCCCAGAGATGAAACAGGAGACAGTGATAAGGTGGTATGTGCTGTGAAGTGAAAAAGAAAAATGGAGACAGGAATCTGTCTAGAGACAGAAAATGTACTTCAGAGTTTCACACCTTCATATTTGGGAGAAACTCCCCTTTTCTCCGTGCTCTCATCTGGGTTGCTTCCGTTCGCCTTGTGGAAACAACATTTTGAAAAACATCATTTGGTTCTGTGGCGGTGGCATCTTTGGAATCTGCACTACCAACAGATTATTAATTAGTTATGACCACAGAATAGCTTGTTACTGCTGTAGGAAGCCGCAGTAGTGGTATTAAAACTGATTTAACGTGAATTTTCTAGAGACACAAATGTGGCACCCAGAGATAGCCTACTGGTCACTCCAGTTTTTGAAATACAGTATGGGAGGAATTTTCCTAATATGAGCCTGACTTGTTAGTACATTTATTGCAAATCTGCTTTTCTCCTTCAGGGAGGACATGTACTCTCAGGACTCCATAGACCTCCTCGCCAGCTCTGGGCTGCAGTTCCAGAAGCATGAAGAAGAAGGGATCGATACTCTGCATTTTGCTGAGTTGCTCATGACATCTGGGGTCGTCCTTAGTGACAGCGTGAAGTGGCTGTCCTTCCACAGGTAGGTCCGAGATGGTCACCGATGCTGTCAAGGGAGAAATCTCTTTTTGATTGAAATACTGCTGCTCTTGTCTGGCACATCCTTTTGCTATTACTGTTTTCCTCTGTGGAAGAAGTTAGGAAGTTGAAATGTGATTTCTTCACTTAGTAACTTGTGTGCATTGTAAAGTAAGGATTTTGTTTCTCTTCCTTGCAATGTTGGTGCTGTTCTCAACTTCTGTCTTGTGTTTATGCAGAGGAAGAAATCTGTGCAGTTAAGCTGTCTATCTTACAGCTTTTCAAGCAACTTGATTACAAAGCCTCTGGTCCTTGATATCATCATGAGTGAAAGGACTTGAGGGAGGAGGAGGTGGTGGAAACAGACATTTACACGTTTTCCTGCTTTACCGTATTGCCCATAGCTACAGAAACTTGCAATGTTGAGAAGAAAAGTGTGTTCTTCCCAGTGGCTTAGGTGTTCTGCAGGGGTTAGTGGTGGCACCCCGGGAGCATTCAAAAGTCCTACATTGACATGGATGTTCAGGATGAATTCTGGCTCTGGTCCAGGGGAGTTTTATAAATGTCAGAAAATGTTAAGGTTGGAAAGGTACAGCATGTAAAACTCCTGTGAAAAACAAGATATTGGTACTGACCTAGTCTAAGTGTTGCCTGCTTATCTACTTTCTGTATGTTTTTGTTTTCAGTGGTTACGACTTTGGCTACATGGTGAAATTGTTGACAGATTCCAGGTTACCGGAAGAGGAACATGAATTTTTCCATATCTTGAACCTTTTCTTCCCATCTATCTATGATGTAAAGTACTTAATGAAGAGCTGCAAAAACCTCAAGGTACTTCTATCTCCTCAGCAAGTGATGGATGGGATCAAAACTGTAAATGTACAGTAAGCCAAGTGACAGAACTGCTACATCTATCAAGTCTTAAAACTGGAACGTGTATAAAAGCCAGTGGTCACACAGAGGCACCTGTGACTAAGTTTGTATCTAACAGATCATGCCTCCCCAGTTTTAGACTTATCAATACGTATATTATATAGGGGACATACCCATAACCTTCTGATTTGGGTATCAGTAATTTCAAAGGCTGATTATAATTCAGCATGCTATCTTCCCTGTGCAAGGTGGCATATTTCTTCTTACATGAACTATTACATGACTTGATTAACTGGTGGACACTCAGAGAGTTGGAAGTAATTTATCTGCTGAATCACAGCCTGTGCACTCACAGTTGTCTCGAGTATGTGCAGCAGGAACGCGAAGTACTGAAATGTGACAAGAGTGTTTCTGTGGTCTTGAAGAGTATCTACAGCTGTTTTGTGTGTGTACTGCTAGAATCTGTATTGATTTATTGTAGCCAGCATTTGCCCTCACGTTTTGGAGAAGCATGGCAATTTTGGTGAGAGATGGATCTTCCCAAGTAAAACGGGCTCTGTTCTGATTGCAGGGCGGCCTTCAAGAAGTGGCTGATCAGCTGGATTTGCAGCGAATTGGACGACAACACCAGGCAGGATCGGACTCTCTTCTCACCGGAATGGCATTCTTCAGAATGAAGGAGGTACTGCAGTATTCTTCCTTATGGTTCTTCTTTTTCCAGGTCCTTTCCATAAATGTTAACATGCACAATGTATTTTGTGGTGAGGAGTTTTGGTGTTTATTGAGCCTTGTGGCCATCACACTTCAAACTATCGATAATAGGCATTGTTGATACTGGCACAGACTACTTCTGTTTACTCCTCTTTCATGTGCTTATTTTAATTCCCATACTGCCTTTTAGAGGTGGCTGACTTCAGATGAGCTGTTTAATTAATATAGGTGGCGGCTGATTTAGAGGCACAATTAAACAATCCTTGTTTCTTCCTTTTTTTTTAAATCTGCAGTTGTTTTTTGAGGATACAATTGATGATGCAAAGTATTGCGGGCGGCTGTATGGCCTCGGCACCGGAGTGGCTCAGAAACAAAATGAAGATGTGGACTCGGCCCAAGAGAAAATGAGCATTTTGGCTATTATCAACAACATGCAGCCGTGATCCGTGGTGCCCCTCAGCAGAACACGGTTACCAACTGTTTTGGCAGCTGCTGTCCTCAACCATTTTCCCTAAGTGTCTCAAACAAAAGGCATCTACAATACACAGCCTGCAGAAGGCCTGCAGTTTTGCTGAAGAGCTGCATCTTCATTTGAAACCCTGAAGAAGAGAGTTGACTGAATTCCTAATGCCAGCATTTGTGGTTTGCCATCTTTTTAATACCAAGGGTAAAAGACAGAACCTACTGTGTATACCTCTGTTTTTTTTTCCTCTTTATACTGTACAGAATCTGCAAGGAAGACTTAACGGTAGAATATTCGGTAGAGCTAAGGGTCTGGAAATCCAGTGAAAACGGACACAGACGTGCACACAAATTTGGAATTTGTGCTTTATAAAGCTCATTTAAAAACTTCTGCATGTTGTGAGGGTGACTGCTTCACCTCATGTTTTGCTTATTTTATCTTTATGTAGTCTGTGGAAATTGCTCCCTTTGATCACTGCAGAGGTTTGGGAATGGATGACATTAAAAATGATCCTTGCAGCTAATAATATTCAGAGATTTACTTTAACAACAATGGGAAGGGATATTACTGGAACTGATTTGATCAGCTTCCTATAGTTTCTAATTCTGTATGGTGCAGGTTTGACCCGTACTGAGCCTCAGCTTAGTTCTTATGGGTATTAATAAACTGTTCTGGAAACAGATTAAGAGAGCCTATAAGTTCACCTTTGCTTGAGGACCTTTTACAGGGATTGGACCAATACTCTGACTTCAGTCTTCTTCAGCTTAACACGCCAATTTTTTTCTTCTCTTTGCAACACAAGTAGTTCAGCAGATGGGTAAATATTTGTCCCTCTTCTCCTTCCCTTTCTCCAGCCCCTAGTTTTACTATATGCTTAACAGACCAAACAGCTCCCATTTTTCTTCATTATAAACATCTGAAAGATAGTTAGAGGATGGAAAAACATGGGATTCTGACTTTTTAAAAAATGAGCTCATCTATAGTACCTTTTATTTTTCCCCAACATCCCTATAATGATAGTTCTTAAAAAATAACTCAAAAAAACCCCTTTTGGACATGGCAAACTTAAAATTTTAAGACTTTGTCTTGCATTTTAAACAAGTTTTAAACAAGCCATTATTAGAAGTTGAGCGTTAGAGCTGGTATTTAAAATGCTTGTAAATAGTACTTGTTTTTAATTTTTGTAACAATAAATTTTTTTAAACCAGGCCTTGTTTTGGATTCTCCATCAAGCACTAAAATTCCCGAAGTTCAGGCTTTGGAATCTGAATTTAACGATATATACTCAAAGGGAAGAGGCTCAGGTTTTTCTTCTACCTTTTATGCTGTGCTACTGTGGTAGTTCTTAGTAAAATCTGCTTTTGAGCTTATTGTACAGTAGTTGATGAAAGTTGAGTTTAAGATCTCCTTGGGTAACTTGTATTCTCTTTCTGCACAGCCAGCAGTATTGCAGATTATTCTGGCTGTGCAGCATAGCCACTTAATATGACAAATTAATTCTGCTTATTTGTCCTGTGTGAAGTTTTCCTGCTTCATCTAAACTCTAGTGGTTCTCACTTAGAAGTATACAAAGGCTGTTTGGTTATGGACTAGCTCCCTCTCCTGGTTTTCAAAGTACTTGGTACAGAATTTAGCAAGTTCAGTATAGTAGCAACAGTTTACAGGGTTAACACATCTTTTGATTTTCATCTCTTCAAGCTGTTCTGAGGCTTTACTGTTTGGAACAGGAAATCTATCATCAGGGTCAAGTCTGTGTTTTGGCTGGAAGAATCTGGAAGAGCTCTTGATCTAAAAAACCCCACCCTCCTACTTTTTTTCTTAAACAATTATCTTTATTGTACTTAACTTTCTCAATTCATGACCCCTCCATCCTACCATGAACTTTTCTGCTTCATTTAAGAACATGCTGCAAGAAATTACTAAGATAGATGCTATTATATGTTCACTAAGGCTTATGCAGCCTTGTTCTTAAGTTATTATTGTTATCAAAGACAGGCAAAGCCTTTAGGTAAGCTGTAGGACTGGTCAAAATAGTGCATGTTCAAGACTCCAGAATCTAGGGTTGTTTTGGAAACTTCGAGAATATCAGCTGTTCTAGAGAACTCGATAGTACCTCAAACTTACCATCACTGTAACAAAAAGCAGTTTGTTCAGGGTGGATGTTGCCAAAAGCAGGGACTGTCACTTTTCTTGATCTGGAAAAATCCCTTATCTCTTGCTAGTAATGCTGGAATCCAATATAAAATGTTCTGCCCTCCCTTTTATGTTGTGCAGGTGGCCTTACCACAGAAAGCAAAGTCATAGCATGCACTTGTTTTATCTACCAAGTTTGATTTATGTCGTACCTTTAACAAAAAACAGGGTTTATTTTTAATGCATTTACCCTTGATCGATACTAATTTCTAGCCATCAAATTAAATGCCAATTCCTGGTGGTAGAAGAGTTTATTTAAAGGAGGGAAAATAAACTCACGATGCTCTTAAGAACAATACTGGTGTAAGGGTCAGTTTGCTTAAAGAACCATTGCTTTTCCTGAGGGCAGCTACTCTTCCTCCTCTGCCGAAAGACTGACAGGGCTGCTCAAAACTGTCTCTTGTAAATTCCAAGGGCTTTCACTAGCCTAACTTCCAACAAATTAAAAAGAAATAATACAAGAATCCTGTATACAGTTCAAGGCCCAAACCTACTGCTTTTCAATTTTCTAACACAATCTCCTTCAGTAATAGTAGTCTGTGCCCACAAGGGAGTCTGTATAGAAACCTGATTTTTTGGGTAGTTTTATCCAAAACAGTCTTGAATAACCACAGCCATGGAAATAAGCCTTCACTTGAAGAATAAACAGCCTCGGTGTTAAGCAGCTCTAGGCAGCTCAAGGGCGACAGTTTGGTCTCAAAACGTCAAGAACCGCCTGCCAGCCTTTTCATAAATCCCGGCATTCCCGTGTTTCCTAAGGAGATCCGATGCCTGTTGGCGTAGCTGACGAGGGCAGTGGGATCCAGTGTGGAGGAGGACAAGGCAGCACTCCAGCACATCGGGGAACGGGAAGACCTGCAAAAAAAGGTACGTGATGTGATATCTACTCTTTCAATTGGAATTGTTCAGCTAGAACGATACTCAGGCTGCCAGGTCTAAAGACAAGTATCTTTGGAACAGATACTCATCAATCAGATGTATTTTTTCCTCTTCTACCAGTGTAATACCTCATGTTTAACTAAGTTTGTCCCCTCTTGCACAACCACCATGATTACCTTCAGTTATAGGCCAGGGAGCACAGGGGATGAGACAGCTTAGGAAACAGTGTTTTCGAGCTCATGATCTGTCATTTCTACAGTTCCTGATCTACAAAGGCCATTTTACACCTTAAATTCCTTATTTTGCTGTTTATCAAAACTGTTTTTGCATAAATAATTGGTAAATAACAAGAGGTTACGTTTAGAGTGCATGGGAGAGATTAATACACACTATCCCATTGAGTCCTCCATGCAGGTTTACTTACACTTTCCACTGCACAGAGAAAGTTATGCTTGAAACAAAAATAGTAGCTTGATGTTATGTGTCAATTCTCTCTCAAAATTGTCACAGGATCACAAAAGTCCCTGTTCCTTACTTTCTACATGAAAGGGGTCCTACAATGATGCTGCCCTTACAAAAAGGCTGTCTTGTTTCAGAACCACACTGCCTCTTCTGAAAACTTACCTTTAAATTGTCTGGAAATTCTGCTAGTTTCTGCTTTGCTTGTAGAAGCTGCTTCGTTAGCTCAGGGAGTGTAACTGGTTCCTTTACTTCATCTTTGCTGTCAAGAAAAGAGCAGGTGTCATGAGTAATTGTTTCGCTTAAATAACCAGCCAGCCTCCCCCCTGTACAGGGAGCACAGGAGAGGGCTGGGCAAGCGTTTGCCAAAGTCCCAAATAATTGTTCAACAAAGAGACACAACGCCTAGATCTGCCTGTCCTTTTCATTACGCTGCCCTATTTAATCACTGTATCAACACACCCTGTGTATCAGAAAGTTATCGAGCTGTTGTACGCCTGTGCAGGTACTGGTTCAGCTCCAGGGAAAAGCAAGACTTTTAAGCTGTGTGTTGAAGTGTTTCTGGGTGACAAGCTTGTCATTAGAGGCAATCTGAGCTAAACAAGAAATTTGCCGCAAAAATACTTAAAGAAGCAACGCTTGAAATCATTCCTTCATGTTCTGAAGCTTACCAAGTCAGCTGGCTGCTGTCAGGGCACAGTTTGTCTGATTCGGTCTCTGAACTCTGCTGCATGTTGCTTTCCTGGGTGCTTCCATTTGTGCTTTCCTGGAGGTTATTCCTCTGCTGCTGATGCTGGTGGATCATATCTGCTAAAATCTGCTGGACCTCAGCTATATCTCTCTGGGTGTTCTGTAAAGCAGCAATCTCTTCTGAAAGAAGCACTTTGCAGCCATTCAGTTTGGACTGACTGTCTTCCAAATACAGTGAGCTAGTTGTCGAGTCGCTTTCTGTCTCACACCTACAGATTTCACTTGTAGCGCAGCGGTTTTCATCCATCTCGGCTGCAGTTTGATCAGGAGTTTCTTCAGGGGAGCAGTGACTGGAAATGTAACTTTTCTCAAGAGCTGTCTGCTCACTGGGACACGGCCCAGGATCCAGAACAGGCTTTTGCAGGACAGAGGAGTCTTTGGGTGGGTTCCACCACAGGTCATAGAGCAGTCCATAAGCCACAAAGCCCTCTAAACTTCTGCAAGCGTCCATGCTCTGAGAATTTGTGCTGTCCAGTTTGTGTCTCAGGTTATCACAGCCTACAAATAAATAAAGGATTACAAATCATATATGCAAATTTCCAAAGAACAAGACCAGATTCAGGCTGTCCTGGAAACCCAACCAGGGATTTACTCAGAGGCTGGCAGAATGGCACAGGAAGCAGAAAAGCAAAGGCAGACACCAGACATCTTTGGCATCTGTTCTAGCTAGCGTGAGACTGCATGTTCTCATCATCTACAGCAAACTTCCTTGGTCCCAAGCTGCGCATCAGGATATTCACATGATCAAGAGCTGCAAACTAAATGCGCTGCCTACTCTGCAGAGAATGAAGGGAAGGGCATTTGGAGTGATTTGTCACTATGAGATGAGCACAGCTTTCTGATGTTCTCATCTCTTACAGAACAGAATTTACTCAGTTTCCCAAATCACGACACCAGTTGACACTGCAGAGCTTCCTTCCACAGTCAGGAATTCTTATTGCCCAAGGGCCACTGCACGAGCCAAATTCCACAGGTTTCCATATACGTAGGTATGTCTTGCTCCTTCCAAACATTATTATGCCTTGTAGTAAGTACAGCTGTGTGTTGATTAATACAAGGAAGATCCTCCTATCTGTCAGTGCCAGAAGCTACACAAGAAAAGACTCACCTTCGGGAAGGATAATGCTGCAAATCTCTTGCATCAGAGTGAAATTACCAGCATCATAACTGCGGGTCACAGCTCCAAGAATACTTTTCACTGCCTCATCCCAGGTAGCAGTGTGAGAACTCAGGGCTGCAAGGGTCAGGTCATGAGAAATATGGAAAAGCACCTGCAGGAAGCACCACAGAGCATGAGTAATTATTAATTTTACTGCAAAGTATGAATTACTCACAGCTTATGACCATTGTGGAAAAGACCAGAAGCATATGACTTAACCAAAAGTAATTTTAAGGACAAATGCACCTTGCATAGTCTCCTTCATGCAGGAGATAGAGCAGTTTTACATTACTTGTAACGGTGAAATCAGCAGCTGTGCGTGCATGTGTCCTGCTGAACAGATGAGAAGTGGGAGCACATCGTGGTCAGTGACCCCCTGCAGAAGCACCAGCCTGTGAGCAGACCTTCTGAACTCCAGGATATTTAAACAAGCAGCAGCGCTGCCCCTCTCCTGACAGTTTGACATAAAACCCTGAATCACTGCGGGCACTACTCAGCTATGCCCATCGCTCCCACCCGCTCAGCACATCTCAGTGCCCATCACTGACACTGTGTCTGTTCCTACCCTGCGCAGAAACAAATTTTGTGGCTATGCAAGCTGTCCCAGCTGCTTATCATCTACTTCTCCCAGCCTATAACCTGCAGCCGGGTGCAGATGTCACTTCCATGGGAATAGCTGGCGCAACACCCCAAAGGAGCTGTATTTTACTGCATATGCCATAGTAAGCCTTAGTGTGTGTACAGATCTAAGTCCATTTACCTGCTTTGGGTGGGCGTTGCTGGTCGAAGGAGGATGCTCAATACTGCGTAGCTGTTCCCGTGCACCTGTGGCTTGTTGGGTGGTGTCCATGCCCAGTGCATTCTGCCACACTTCTATCACCATGTCAAAAAACGAGACGTCTCTGTTCAGCTCCCAGCTGTGGTAACAGGGAGGCACGGGGCTCTTTTGGTCACAGGGATTTCTTTCACTAAGGCGCTTGCAAAGCAGTTCGTTAAGACAGAAGACAAGTCTTTGTCCCTTTAAAAAGAAGGGAAAAAAAAAGACCACTGAAGTGATGCTAAAACAATCCCTTACTGACCACAGCCAGTGGACAAATTTAAGAACATCATGGCTGGTAGCAGCTTGCTGGTGACAGACTATTCACAACTGCAGCTACCAAAGAGCAGTGCTGACGGATTTAGAGATTCTAAGGTCAGAATGAAACCTCAGAGCAAGCTAAGGCAGCCTTCTGCTGCTCGCTCCACGTGAAAATGAATTTCTGAATTAAGCCTCCAGGAGATGGACGTACAGTTAGCTCAACTGTTCCTTTAATGTAAACAGCAAATTCTTTCCCTCACTTCATTCTTATGATCAGTATTACATACTTTAAAAAAATCCCACTTTTCTCAACTACCTCCCAGATAACTAAGAGCGAGCCCATGTGCCTCCCCACCATGGGCCTTTTGCCTCTGGAAAGGCACATGCTTTCCCACAGGTCACTGCGATAAACTTCTAGGAAGGTATTTTGAGGCAAAAGCAGCTCAAAGGACTACCTGTGGACTATTAACATATGGGAAGTGGTGCCAAGTTAATCTGGAGAGAGACAATGCTAAAGAAAGCATAAAGAAAACAACTAGACTCACAAATAAAGTTTTATGTTGCTGAAGGACTTCCTGAGCTCCCACCCAGTTCCTGGATAACAGCAGGTTTTGGGCACATCTGAAAGACAAATTTGCCGACAACTCCTCCTCTCCGGATATCAGCGCAAGCTCAGCAGCAGTTCTAAGGGATGTGACATCCCCCTTTTTTGCCAACACCTTAACTGCATCATAGGGTGAGGAAGCCCCCAAATAACTAAAAAGAGATAAGAGCAAATCACCTTGATTAGTATTAAGATACTGTTTTAAAATTGTATGACAACACAATAGCACAAACATACAGATGAAGATAAACCTGCATCTTCCATGGATTGTCAGAGCTCTCATCACTTACAGACAGATGGCGCCTGATCTGATGCAAAGCTACAAAGGGGAAGTCACAGAGCCTAATAATCTGGACTGAAGTCTCTGGTGGTGTGCACACCATGCATGGCTTCAATAAGAAATGCATAGATTCAAGAGACTGAGGTTATATGCAGTAGTTTATCCATAATGTGTTTCTCTGGGCTTCATCTAAATCCTTTCACAAGTGTGAATACGCCCCAAAATGCCAGAACTAAAATCAGCATCACGGAAAGTTCACTACTCCAGCCAAAATACTTCAAGCGTTATTAGTAATGTTGGTAGTCAAAATTTGAAACACTCTAGTTGGAGGAGGATACCCCAGTGATGATGGTATTAGCTAAGGCCTCAGGAAAACCCAGATGAACTGTTGCCCTGCACATTGCCACTGGAAAGGTTGGAAACATCACAGAGTCTTTTTTGTATAAATCCTAATCTTAGTCTTGCTAGGCTAGTTTTCAAAGAAGACCTCCAGTAATGTCTATGGAAAGGGACGGCTCTTCTGCAGTACAGGGATTGGACCTTCTGCTCTGAACCACCCTCTGGAGCTTCTTTTCCCACCTACATTAGAGGGAGTGTAGTGAGATCAGGCTCAGAAAGCACCTCAGACAAATAATGACCAGACCAGTTAAGAGATTTGAGCTGCTAAAAAACACAAGAACCCTCTTCGTTTCAGGCCTGGAATCAGTTCTGTCTTCTTTCCAGTGACACTCACCATTTGGCAGCCATGGAGTAATGACCATCTTTCTCTAACAGAGCTGCCCAAGTGGTGTAGAGATCCTTCAGAATTGGATCTTCTGGACGCAACCTGGCCTTGGCAATTACAATTGCTTCCCTAATGCACATAAGAGAAACCAGGTAGAAAAGTTAATTGACTGTGTACAAAAATGGAACCAAAATGTCAAATCTACCCCCCTAGAAAATGAGCAAATCCTAAACAAAAATATACAGTAACCTGTAAAAATTATTCACTTTCAAGAGCTCCACAGCCTCATACACCTTGTGGATGGACAGGAGGTGGGTGGCAGCCTTCACATATTGCTCCTGAAAACACAGCTGCTTCGCAAAGGCTTCCACTGTCAAAACCCACGCCTGATAGCCAACTGCAAAAGAGAAGACAATACAATTGGAGGCAAGGTTTTAAAACTGGAAGAATTCCTGTGGGATGATCATCACTGGTTCTTTCAACATGTACCTCTTCTCTACCCCAGATTAGTTTCTTGGTTTTTAACCATCCTGATACAAGTCACTGAGGAAATGAAACAGGGCAGTGCTGGGGCTTGAATGCGACTGTAGGACTTCACTACCAGTAAAATAACCTAAAGGCATATTTGAACTAACAGCGACCTGGCAGGACTGCTACAAACAACCAACTTTGCTTGGAAGGATGGACCTGCTCCTTCAAGAAAAATCCCAAAGGAAACCACTGTGTTTCCTGCTATCCCAACCTAAGGGTGCATGTGGAAACGTTCAGGTCTCTGTAATAAATAGGATATATTTTGTGTTTAATTTTTGTTACTGGGCAGTTAAAGAAGCAGTTTCCTTCCAGTGTGGAACAATCACAACTTTCCAACCCAGAACAACCAATTACCCTTGGCAGCTAATTCCATCTGCTCATGTGTTCCAAGAACAAACGTACCCATGGGTGAGATTGCCACCAGCTGGTCTGTCAGCTCTCCCCTCTCAGCAGCCGCCTGGAGAACACCCTTCATATCTCCCTTCCACAGCATGAGCTGCTGAAAGAGCTCTGGATGCCCGTTCTCCAAGTGATGTTTTCCTGTTGGAAGCAAACACACTTCCTATCAGCACAAGTGCAAGAGCATTATTTGCCATAGTAAAACAACTTGGCTAAAGTCAGATTATTCATGCTTAAGATATTGCAGGTTTACTTCTGAGAGATCTAAAACTATTTGGGAAAAATATGTCTTTTCACAGACCCGCAGTATACTTTAATCCATGGTAAAGAAAACTGAAGTGTTTTTCCCCATTTGTTTTCTCCTTGAATGTAACAGTTACAATGGACATGTTGTCACAGTGGATTCATTACTCCATTTACCTTCCACATCAATCATCTTGTGCAGAGAAGCCCTGTCTGTGAACAGCCCCAAGTGGATGTGATCCTCCAGGTCAGGGGACACATCTTCATTATTATCTAAACCAGATAAAGAGAATGAATATTTAAGATTTGGTACAACACTGGGAACTGGGACCTGTCAAGTCACTGTATCACTTCATTACACTCAACTGTTGGCAAATACTTGTGTCTTCTAATTTCTTTCCTGTGTAGCAAATTTAACAAGTTCTCACATTTGCAGATCAACAGTTATAGAGTTTACAACTAAGTTTGAATAGAAGGACTGTGCTTGTGCAGAACATTTATTCTAAATCAAACACAGCATGTTTCTTTGCGTACTCTAAGGAACAATCCTGTGAGAATACGAACATCTCCCTCATGGCTTATTTTCTCCTGTCCACATTATACTCAAAACCTGCCTGGAGTGGCTACAGTGTGCTGAAACACTGCAAGAGAAATTAGATGAGAGACCACAACTAGTCACACACTTTGATAAAGGAAAGGATTTAAAAAAATAACACCTAGTGGTCAAAGTCAAGTCCTTGGACACATGCTTTGAATACTACCCTCTAAGTATTTTAGTTTTAGGCTAACCTTTGGTTTTTAGACATGCAGCCAGCCTCAAACAGTCCTCATGCAATTCATCTTTTGATCTGTGATCCATGAATGTGCTGAAGGGTAGAATGGAACGAGGCTTTCTCTTCTTCAGAGTTGCATAAGAAGCTGAAAAATCAGGGACATTTTAGCCACTGCTGCACAGTTGCAAGAGTCTCCTACAGCAGAGCTCTCCAACATATTCCAACCCCCTCTCTTCCTCAGGAAAACCAAAACCAGATGCTCCAGTGCCACATTTATATCTGTTATGACAAGTCTGATGTTTGAATACTGATCACTTTGCCTATTTTTCTGCCCATCTTGCCTGGAATGAAACTAGCAACTAAGAGGTAATATCAAAGCCCACATTAAACAGCTACTCAATTGACCTGACAAGCACGGCAAAGAAAAAGAGAAGCAACTTAAAACATTTCAGAGATTTCAAAAGCACACTCTTCTTTCTACAGCACTTATTTGGTATCAGGTTAGGAAGGGAAGCTGCAAACACAAGTCTAGGATGATGAACTCTGCCTTGACGCAGGACTCTTACAAGTCCCTGAAATGTACTAACTTGGTTTTTCTTTAGGTAGATCCTTTTTCACAGGAGTGGCTTTCTGGGTCACAAAAGGCTTTGGCAAGCTGAATGAAGGGTGATCATATGCAGATGAAGATGTATCCTTGGATACTGTGGAGTTAAGTGATAAAAAAAGGAAAAGCAATACATGGAAAAGCCCATAGCAGAATATTTGACATGTTCACATTCTATTAGATTAATTTCAAAATACAAAGAAACCAAACTTTGCTTTGCAATAGAATTTAGTAGCTTTTTAGGGAAAGGAGATATTAAGAAAACACTACAGAACTGTCAGAAAGCTAAATTAAGATGTCAACAAACACTAACAAAGGTCCATGAGTATTTTAAGATTTATCAGCAGAAGGCAACACTGATCAAAAATGACATTATTTCACGCCAATGACAGTACCTTTGTTCATCAGGCCAGAATCTTCTTATTTAAAGACAATTAGTCCCAAACTAATCTAGAAAATTATGAAAGGCATTCCAGAACAGTATTTCCTTCAAGTGGACTATTTCAATAAAACCACATTATGAGAAAATCTGCATGAAAACATTAAACTTGGTGATGCTCTGAAGACTAAACAGTTTGGGAACCATTGAACTAAGAGGATTTGATTATTACCAGTTGTGGAGACTTTATCAGGCATCTCTGCCTCCTGAGCTTCTTTTTCCCCTTCATGGTCCGACACTCCGTTTTCCTCTAGTAACATTTCCTTCATGCTCTCATCTCCATTCGTGGCATCACTTAGATCCTGCTTGGCTGGACTCTTTCCTATAGGCTTTTTCTTCTTCTTGGTTTTGACTTTTGGTTGCATACTTCTTTTTTTCTCTAATTCTATGCTTTTTTTGCCTGTAAAAGGTTGGAAAGGTTACCCTGATACTATCTGTAGAGATTTTTAGTGTATTGGTTGGCTGTCTCTCAAGATCAACATTTAGTTTCCAAATACAATTCAATTTACACCTAGACGGAGTTTATTCCTGAAGAGGTAGCAGGCAGATCTGAATTCAACATAAAACCAGAAAAATATACCACGGCAATGTGGCCACCCTCTATTTCCCAGCTCCAACAAGGCTCTTCTGTTAGAACACACTTACCCTGAGGAGGCCGTGTATGCTCCTGCTTTGAGATGCACCATTTGTGAACAGAAAAATCATCTGCCCCTGTATAAACAGAATCTGGGTCCACTGGTGACCACTGGACACTCAGTAGCCGGCCCTGGTGCCCTCGGTAGTTGCAGAGCGGCTCTTCCTTCATAACATCCCATACCTTATCAACAAGAAAGAAATCCAATTACTCAGAAAGTCTCATCTTCCCCTAATACTCTGCATCTTCTCTTCAGTCATTTGCACCTGCAGGAGCGTCTCTTTTAGGGCATTTGCACAGGTACTTCAAATACCAACAGGCAAATGGAGAAAATTCAAGGCTCCCTCTGTTTGCATGGATACGTTTGCATAACATCTTTCTTTTTGAAGGATCCAAAAGTGCTAATATGCAAATGATAACAACTGGACTTACAAATCAGTTTGCAAGTTGTAAAAAAACATACGAATACCTCTGCATATCAGGTATCCAGAACGAGGAGATGGTAACCAAGGGTAAATCTACAGTAGTTCGGTAGTTTATCTCACAAAAGAAGCTTTGCTGTTTTATCAGCTTGGTTCTAAAACACTGCAGAATGGATGACTTGGAACTAAAATAAATACACTTCTGAGCGGCTGTGGAACAATACCTGTGCAGTTCCATCATAGCAAGCGGATACGAGTCTGCCCTCGTGGTGGGGGCTCCAAGAAAGACTTGTGATTTTAGCTGTGTGCCCAGCCAGGGTTCGAAAAGGCTCCGTTATTGTCAAAGGACTTTCTGAAGTGCTCTCTGAAAGAGAAAATGATCATGTATGGCAAGCACGACAAGGCAGGAGTAAACCAGAACAAGATGTCAAGACTTGGAATATAATCTGCAAACTGTTACCTACGACGCTCTTCAGATTATGGACATAAATGGTGGCATTGATGGAGCCTGAAGCTATCAAGTAACCCAGCTCTGGCTGGCTGCCATGTTCATGATGCCAACGAATAGCATTAATCAGCTTATGATGCTGCTGGATAGTGCAGAGCAACTTCAAGTTTGGCGCCTGAAATATTTCAATCGAGCTGAAATGTAAGAACAATGGTTTAAGAATTCCAGTAGTCAGTGAAAACGGGAATTGTGCTGTTATCCTGCATAAGCAGAATGACAGAACATGAAACAGAGTAACTGAGGTTTTTTTTCTGGATTCAACTCAAAGCCTCTTTTAGTATATCCGTAAAAGCGCATTTCAACCATGAATGGATCCTTGAAAAATAATTTAACATGGTGATGTGGATCCGCCATGCCCAGAGCAGCTAAATCAAGCAACAGCAAGGAATGCTGTATTCTCACAGTTCAAATACATCAGCAGTGAAAGAACAGAGACAAACCAGGGCAACAAAAAGTACTTTAGATTCAGTACAGTGACTCTGGTCAGGATCAGCACATGCACAGCCTTAACCTGTGACTGAAACATACCCGTCTTCATTGCCAAGAGCCAAGAGTTTGCCATCTGGTTTCCAGCTGATCTCTGTACGTGCCGGCAGTTTGTGCTGTAGAAAGAAGGCACAAGTATTGCAAACAACTCTTAAATCTCTCTTGCATACATTCAACAGAGCAAGAATGGCAAGTGGACAGAGTTAGTCTGCAAAATGAAAGTCACAAAAGGGTCCATTGTGTTTTGTAGCAGTGCCGTAAGGTTGAGCAGTTAAGAAAGACTGAATTGATCCAAGAACCAGTGATTATTTTTATCGGTTCGGTGAAGTCTCAAAGGAAGTTTGTCTGGATTCCAACAGGACCTTGATGTTTGATCTGCTTATGTTCCTTGGAAAGACCAAGACATTGTAAGCAAATTCTATCATCTTTCAAAAGAAATCAAACTTTACTCGTAATTGTTTCTGTTATTTCTAATTCAGATGCAAGCTACTTACAATTTAGATGCATAAAATTGATTGTTTCATTGCCTGTGACATTAGTCTCTTAACCTCCCATGAGTTTTCTACTCAAGGAAGAAGCCAAAACCCAGCTGATATAAAGCAATATAGTTTGACTGACTTCAGTTTACTTAACCCGTTGACTGGTTAAGTAAATTACACAGTAGAAGAGTAACTGATGCCAGGAACAGATGTGCCATGTTGACACTGGGGGAAGAAAAGACCCTTTTCAGAGGCAAACACATAAACTGTTTAAATAGTTTGAGTCAATAAGTGTCTCTGAAGTTCATCTGTGGAGACTGCAGGTGTCAAATTCTGTATTTCATGCACATTCATCAAGAAGGCAAAATCAGAAACCTGCAACTACAAGGCCATAGAAACTGTGACATGGTTACCACAAATCCATAAAAAAAACCCCAAACAAATCGTACTCACTTTTATTGAGTTAGTGTCTTGGATGACTTTATTGATGTCATTTGCCTCTCCATTAAGCTTCCAGGGGTTGTGTTGAAAAACAATACCTTCCCCAGCACAACTATATAACGTTACAGAGGGCTGTTCACCTTCTCCTCCTATCCAACAAAGATAAAAAGCTAAATATACTCTGTTCTTCGTCAGTCTTACCAGAAGTGATCCCTCCCACTATATATCAAAACATTATTTTCAAAGGCTTGGATTGCCTGTGATCTGGCAGCAAGACATTCTCACAATGCAATCCCCTGAAAGGATCTCTCCATTGTACAATCCCTGCAAGCCTTAGCATTCCCTTTAAAGTTTGGTACTTATAAAACAAAAATCAAGTTGTGTAAGAAGAGTTAATGGAGCTGTTCTGTTTACTTCAATCTCTCACGGAGAACGCATTCTTAGCTGCTAGAAAGGATTGCTACCAAGCAAATAGGGCTCCTTTTCGTAAGAAAGGAGGGCACACCAGCTTCTTGGCATCTGTGTGCTCTGCATGGATGATCTACTTTGCCACAAGGTGTTAGAAGACTCACCAGCAGTCAGAGGAGGAGTTGGAGGTCCCCAGGCTAATGTGTACACGGTCTTCTTGTGGTAAGTACTGGATATCTGAGGTGGCTTATTCTTAGCGCTGGGCAGGAAGATAAAGAAGCAGGGGCAGTCAGATTTCACCAAAGGCCAAGCTGCAGGACCTGACACGAATGAATTTGAAAGCTTTCTTACCTGCTGGAGATGGTGTCAAATATGCCAACTTTTCCATCATCTGTTCCAAAAGCCAAGCAGCCTTCCTTAGTTGGATGCCAGGATAACTGCAAGCAAAATAAAGAGACCCATAATGACACAAACCACGGACACTTTATTTCTAAATAATAAACAAAAAGAAAACATTGAAACTGATGAGCAAACACCATCCCTTATACCCACCCTTCCAACTACAGCCACTTGATTTGATCCCTTTATGAGTATCAGAGGCTCTCCTCCTACCGGCTATCCTGGGATGAGATAAAATGGACTAAAATCATTCAACTACTACTTTACATCTACATTACAAAACAGAAGTGGAGAACATTGTAGGATGGTGAGAAGACTTCAGGTGTGAACAAGAATAACGACCACGTTTTAATGCTGGCAGTGATTTTAGCAGACAGTAGTCTCTGGCAACCTGGGCAAACCCAACCTGAAGACATCCACGTTGTTTTTTGTGCCTGTCAAATTTCCGAGCAGAGCAAGGGAAACCATGGATGAAGCAAGGAAGGATCGCAAAGGAGAATAAAAGCAGGAAAATAATGTAACAGCCAGCTGGACTTTGGCTGATTTTCACTACATGTAATACAAGCACCTAGGACTGTAAAAAAGTCTAAAAATTTATTGCTGGACTCTAAAATGCATTGTATATGGAAACAATCAAGTACAAAAGGAACGATTTGGCTTTATAGATTTTTAGTTGGGAAAAGCCTTCAGAGTGAAAGATAAATGTTTTTCAAAGAAAAAAATGGAGTGAAAAGAAGAAAAGAGACAAGAGCAAAAAAGGAAACAAAAGCACACTTACGGCTGTAACCTTGGACTTGATGCTTTGCCAGAAGGTTTTAACATCATAGATATTGTTCATCGACAAAGTATTCCACACCCGGATCATGCTGTCCCCAACCCCGATGGCAAGACAGCCTGTGTCCACAGGGGAGAAGGCAAGACTATAGACGAACCCCCCAAGCGAGGGCATGGTCCAGCTGCAATCGAGAGCCGACAGGTCCCAGCACTTCACCTGAAGAATATTTAAGGAACAAGGAACAGTTAAACGTATTGACTGGTATGACAAGGAAAAAACAAAGCATCAGTGAGATGAAAAATCAAAGCATCAAATTGACATAGTATGTGACCTGCACCCAGAGGATCACAGGTCACAGACAGGGCTGCAAGAGTTGGAAGAACGGCCAAAGTTAATATATTTTAATACTATGGTCCTCTTCTGACTTTGAAGTAGGAGGCACTCTGCTGCCTGTAAGAGGCAGTGGTTTTTTTTAAAGGATGCTTTAGTTTGTACAAGTGAATCACTTTAAGAAGGAAAAATAGGCCTTTTTAAAATAAAACATACCGGAAAATGAGAGGGTAAACTCCCTTTATTAATTAGCATTCAAGTCCAGAATATTGTTACCATTCTCTCCATGGCAAGAGCTTGACCTTATAAACTAGCAAAAATATACACAACCTCTGCTCAGAAAAAATTTTACACAATTATGTTATAAAATGCTACAATAGACCCACTTTAAGAGCAAATTGTAGCCCTGAAAGGGGTACCCTCACTCAGTCAAGCTGTATAGGCACTGCTATTTCCATGTTAATTTTATAAATGGTTCTTACATCTCTGTCCATTGAAATGGAAAAGAGGAGCTCTTTGTCTTGGCACTTCACAGAACTCAGATTAAACACAATGCGGGAGTGATTTTGTCCTTCTGAAGATCCCAGAAGCGTCCACTTGCGTTTTCCAGGTTGGGTCAAATCCCAGAGAAGCAGTTCTCCTCTGCAAAATTTATAGCGTGTCTTTCATTTTTCACTTAAAAACAATAATGTAGGCTATATATGGGCTGTATTACGTGTAGACATACTGCTAGACACACATGCACAACCACCACCCTCCTGACAATACCCATGGTTAACCACACTGAAAACTGACATGTCATTTTTTCTTCCATTAGATGAGCAAACCTACAATTAGTACCAATGTTCAATACTCAGATTATCAGAGAAATGACACGACAAATAGTAGTTTTCTACTACCAAACTCCCACATTAACTCTTGGCCTGTTTTCTCTCCAGTCATCCCAGGCAGGAAGGGGGTGTCAAGGTTTCCTACCCAGTTCTTCCTGAAGTATCACTGCAGTTACAGGCGGTACCCGGCTGCTGTGTGCCCTGCTTACCCAAAAGAGCTGGATACAATTTCTGTGGAACGACCAGAAGGCCAGTGAACAGTCAGCCAGATGCGCTCTTTAACAGCGGGATCGATGGCTCCACCTCTTCTTTTTGTGGGTGGCAACTTCAAAGTCATTACACCTACGGAAACCAGAGGGATCATCCAGACCGAGTATGTCAAAATTCTCTGAGAGTGAATGAAATCCTGCAAATCTGAAGCTTTACGTACGCTTTTCATGCTTTAAACTATCAAGTTAGCAAATGAGGGCTGTGGTTAGAGAACTCTTCCGCCATACTGTTATTGTTTATCTCACATTATTCATCTTACTTACTTCTGCCTCTAGTACAGCTCCATATTCGTATGGTCTGATCTTTGCTTCCCGAAGCCAGATAACAACCTTTCTTCGTGGCTGTGTCCTGTGTCAGCTCCCCGTTTGAAACTTTGACTTCCTCTGAAGGAACTACTGAACACCATTGAAGTCACGTTATTATACTTTAAAATTCAAAGCCTTACGAAAATTAACTGAAAATATATCGATTTGCTTCAGAACATATTTTATTGAGCTTATCAATTGCCTTTGCATACCTACTGACTGACATTCTGTAAGGAATGCAGTTCTCTAGAAGGACATTTACATGAACTAAAAATGACTTCACAAATGTTTAATCACTTCTACACACCTTGGAGCTCATCATGCCAGGCACATAACCTTTCTTCGCCAGGCACAGGGCACCAGGCCAGGCAATGTATTTCATCATCATGGCCTCTTAGCCGATGAAGTACTTCTCTTTTCCTGCTGATATCAATTATAACCACCATCCCATCCTTGTAGCTAAAAACAGAGACTTCAGTTAATGAAGAGATTCTTCAATAATAATATCTGACTCGATTTCTGAGCTTTTTACCAGGATCACTATCTCCGTATTACAGACAGAGAAGCCAAATCATAAGCAGCAAGAGGAGCAGCAGACTAATGGTTCATTAGACCTCCAGTATAACACTGGTGTACCTGCAGCGGCCTTTTCAAGACATGCAATAGGTACATTTGGCTTCAAGAATGACACTAATTCATTAGTAATACAGCTTTCAAAGACCTGAAAAACTACAGTGGCTTTTATACTGGGAAAATCTTTCCCTTTACCACAAATCACTTTCATTCCTTCCCTTCTCCTTCAAGAGACCCATTAAGTGTAAAGGGCTTTCACGTTCCTGCTCTGCTCAATACAGTCTTGGGTATGTGAAGGACTGGAATTGCAGTGGATGACAAAGGATGAGTCAAACTGATAAATTCTCTTCAGATGAAGTCACTCATAATGCAACAAACACCAGTCAAGTCTCGTTAAAAAAATAACAGTTTTAGGAAACTTCAAAGATTCACACCAAACCTGGACCCTTACATTGTTATGGATTTCTGTGTCTTGCAGGTCTACCAAATCTAAATGTTTCTGAATTGTTGTATATCAGAAGAAAAAAAATAACCCTATAATTGTGTAGCAAAAATTCACAACAAGGTTCTTGCAGAAGAAGACTGGAAACCAAAACTTAATGAATATTTACCCAATTGCCACCAGGTTTTCATGGTGAGGTGAACAAGTGAGACAAAAAATCGTCCGAGGCTCTGGGAAGAACTGCTGGCTGTCACTTCTGTTGTGCCAGTAACAAACAACGACACCTTTTTCATCACCAGACACAATCAGATCTTTCACAAGGGGTGACCAGTGCAATGCCGAGATTGCATTCTGAAGAAAGAGAATGGAATACATTTAAAGCTGTATTACCATCATCTAGCACAATAACAGGCAGAAAATAATCTATGAGTACCCCTCAGCATCACATGAGTTAGTTCTAAAGTGTTTCAGTTCTTTTGGGCTTTGGCACAATGGACATATTTGCTGATATGCTGCCCCGAGTGACAGTAACTGTTCAAACGTCTGTTCTTGGTCTGTCCCGTTTGGAATAAGAACTTGCTGAAAAGATTTTAAGTGAGCTTGGTTAAGTGGCCATGAATATACACTATGAGCATCCTTGCTTACTGAGGCTTTGATGGTAACCAACAGCTCACTCAGATGATCATAGAATCAGAACAGTTTGGGTTGGAAGGGACCTTCTAAGCTCACCCAGTCCCGCCCCTGCCATGAGCAGGGACATCAGGTTGCTCAGAGCCCCATCCAGCCTGGCCTGGGGTGTCTCCAGGGATGGGGCATCCATCACCTGGGCAACCTGGGCCAGTGTCTCACCACCTTCCTTCTAAAAAATGTCTTCCTCATGTCTGGCCTGAATCTCCCCTCTCTTAACTTAAAACTATCACCCCCTCGTCCTATTTCAACAGGCCCTGCTAAAAAAGTGTGTCCCTACCTTTCTTATGGGCTCCTTTTAAGTACTGAAAGGTGCAATAAGGTCTCCCCGGAGCCTTCTCTGCTCCAGGCTGAACACCCCAACTCTCTCAGCCTGTCCTCACAGCAAAGCTGGTCCAGCCTCTGGTCATCTTGGCGACCTCCTCTGGCCCCTCTCGAGCAGGTCCACGTCTGTCCTGCAGTGAGGACCCCAGAGCTGGACCAGCAGCTGCAGGGGGGTCTCACCAGAGTGGAGCAGAGGGGCAGAGTCACCTCCCTGACCTGCTGCCCACGCTCCTTGTGAAGGAGCCCAGGACACAAGTGACCTTCTGGGCTGCAGCACACGTTGTCACCTCCTGTCCCATCACCTAACAACGCTGCAGCAAACAGCCAGAGGTGTTCAACGGCTTCAATTTCACCGGGTTTGAAATTCACCTTTGGACAAAGTACCATCACCCTGCTCTATGCCCAAGGCCTAAACCCCTTCCCGCCCGCTGGCCCCATACCTGGTGCAGCACGTACTCGGCCACCGGTGCCAGCCCCTCCGCGTCCCAGATCCTGACGCTCCCGTCGTCCGAGCTGCTGGCACAGAGGCTGCTCTGCCCGGGGCAGCGGCAGAACGCGAACCCCGAGATCCGCTCCGTGTGCCCGATGAGCTCCCCTGCACCCACAGCGAGACACGGACCCTCCGTTAGCGGCACCTCCCCGAACCCTTCCCGCCCAGGGCTCCCGCTGCCCCCCACGCAGAGGGGCGGCCCCGCGGGGCTCCTACAAAACGCGGGGGGACACGGAGGGGCCGCCGGTGGCGGGTTGTGGCGGTACCGTAAAACGTGGGCGCGGCGGCGCTGACATCCAGCAGGCAGACGCGGTGCCTCGCCGCGAAGCCGAAGAGGCGGCCATCGCTGCTGGCGTCGCTGCAGCGGCTGCTGTACCAGTTGGGCGAGGCGGGCAGCACCCGCACCCCCGCCATGGCCCCGGGCCGCGCTTCCCGCCCCACCGAGCCGCTCCGGGCGCTCCTGCCGAGCGCCGCTCACGCCGTCGCAAACTGCCGCAAACAACGCGCCTCGCTGCGCCTGCCGTGAAGCGAGGCGGGAAAGATGGCGGCGCGGTGGGCGGTCGGCGGCGGTGAGTGTGAGGGGACGGAGCGGAGCGCTGGTCTGGGGGGTTTCGCCTGTCTTTTTCCTTGCTCACTGTGATGCCGCCTTGCAGGTAGCGCCTGGGTGTCCGGTCTTCTTGGCTGGGCGCGGCCGGAGAGGTGAGTCTGGCTCTGCCGCGGTCCCGGACAAAGGCCCTTCCACGGGTGTCCCGGGCAGGGGACTCGGGTCTGGAGGCTCTGTGTGCCGCCTGGCTCCGCCGTCTTGTTGGCTTAAGCATAGGAGGTTTTATCTGAATATGAGAAGAAACTTTGCTTTGAGGGTGCCAGAGCCCTGAAACAGGCTGTCCAGAGAGGTTGTGGAGTCTCCTCTCTGGAGACATTCAAACCCGCCTGGACATGATCCTGTGCGATCTGCTCTGGTGAACCTGCTTTAGCAGATGGGTTGGACTGGGTGATCTCCAGAGGTCCCTTCCAAGCCCAGCCAGTCTGTGATTCTTTTTCTATCCCGGAGCTGTGGGGAATAGGTCGCTCTGTGCCTCTGTCTATTTACTTCAAGACCGGGGTACAATGGGGGTGTCTCTGTCCCCTGAGCCCTTTCTGTCAGGCATCGAGATTTCCTCAGGCTTTATGCTGCAGGTCACAGTAACACAGTAGCTGTTTCTGTGCTCTGTGTTTTCTCTATTCACCGCTCTTCTGTAGTTGCTGATTTTCCCCAGTCTGGAGGGATGACAGAGTTGTGCCGGGGGAGCGTTGGGCACTGCTGAGCCTGCCCCAGACTTCAGAAGAAAGGCTGATGTGGGTTCTCAAAGTGCAGAACTTTGGTCTCTGCCTGAGCCTGTGGAGCTGAACTACAGAGACCTGTGCCACTGAAGGGAGGAGAAACGGGCTTGTGTTGCCTGTGCTGTGCTTGCTGCCATGCAGCTGAACAGTCGCACACTACTTGTTTTGTTTTACTCAGTTCTTCTAGTCTGTGTGTCTCCCACTTAGTGCTTATGCATGATTCTTTCTAGAAAGATGCTCAGTTTTTTTCTTTCCTATCCCCCTTACCCATATACAGAGTACTTTTGTTTGTTCCTTATCACTGTTTTCTTTGGCTTACAGTGTAATTGCGTTCTCTTTCTTTTCCTAAAGTTATGAGATGTAGAGTTGATTGTGCATGAGGTTGGATTACTTTAAGATAGAGGGAATGTAAGTTTCCCTAGTTTCTTTAACGTATTGATGTGTTCTGCTAATATCAAGTAGACAATCCTTAAATTGCTGTTGCTTAAGTTGTTAAATTGCAAAATTATGTTTATGTGCTTGTCAGATATTTTCCTGTATTCATAAGTAATATAGTAATATGTCTGGTGATGACGAATTGTTGTCTTGAGGAATGCATTTTTTAAATATTAAGTAAATAAACAGGTTTCAATAAATACCCGAAAAAATATTCTACAACATTTAAATTTGTATGTTATGCTACTGCCTACTGATAGGGTGGGAAAACTTTAAAGTGTACAATGCCCTTTAGAAACTAATCAATGTGTTCTGTTTGCCAAATGTTTTGCACAGTTTGGCTACTCACACGAAACTGTTCAGGCCTTAGTAAAACTCAGGGTATCTGGTTTTGGTAGCTCCAAGTGGCTCTCCAGTACTGCCTTATCTAGTCAGCAGGGGGCAAAATGTAACTTGGTTTTTCTGAGTCTGAGGTGAGTGAACTGACTGAAAACTAGAGGTTTTTTGCTATCAGCTGTCTTATATTGACCCGATTGCATTTTTGAAAGTAGTTTAGAATATCTTCCCTTTCAAATATCAGAAGGGATGACTCGTCAACTTCTAATGCTGTTTTGGTACTCAATTCCTTGAAAGAGTAGAAATTTTGACTGCTAAAATTTTTGTTGATAGAGGTTAAATAAGGATTGGCTAATCTTGGGGAAGATAATGTAATGAACACTACATAAGAACAAGGAGGTGATTGTGTCTCTCGGTGTCCCCAGCTGGTCACAAAGTGTGGAACCTCATGCTACACAAATGTGACGTATGATTCATGGTTTGCCTCAGGAAGCCTGGGGCTTCTTGTTAAATTAAAAAGCCCTTTTAATGTAAACTGTAGAGGACTTGAACAGTTTTATTTTGTGAATAGTCAGATGTGTCAGTTCTGTTTATCAAGACAGGTAAGTTCACAATTTTGCAGGTAAGCTGGGCAGCAGCAAAGAACTTGTGTTCAGCAGCAAAACTGGTTTTGTTTTGCAGGTGGCGAGCAGCTGGTAGCGTTTTCCCTCTGTCATGTATCCACACCAGCACATCTCTGCAGAAATTTGGGAAGTGGGAGAAAAAGAACAGGATTGTTTACCCTCCGCAGCTGCCCGGAGAGCCTCGCAGACCAGCTGTAAGGATACACCTGTGAATTCCCTCACCTGTTTATGTTTAGCCATTTCTGAGCAGGTTGTCACTGTCTGTGGGTGACTCTGCAGGGTGCTAGTTTGATAGTTTTTTCATTTGTTATTTAAGATTTTAGTCAGTTTGGCATATTGTAAAAGTTAATATCACTTTGAATGTTTTCAATTCCAAATTATACTGGAGTTCCAGGTTACTTGTAGCTGATCACCTACCTAAGGTGTGATGTGAACTGCAAAGGAACCACCCTCTGTTTGTAGAAGTCTCTGGACTATGAAGAGGTAGAAGTGACCAAGAATGTATCATTATACACTCATTCTGTTTGTATGGACAGTAAATAGCTAGAGAAGATTGTGTTTGTATGGTTTCTGTGCACAAAGATGCAAATGTAACTTTCCTTGAGTATTAGGACTAGTGGTGCCTGTTTGTAGGTACAATAGCGTGCATGACCTTTTCACGTCTTAATTTCTTTGTGTTTTACATTCTCTGACTTCTAGTAACATGTTGCCTCTCGCTGTGGCCTGCCCTTAATCGAGCTATTCAGACGTTGTTTTCTGTCATAGTGCTTGCTTGAAATGGACTGAGAGGTTCTAAAGTTAGGTCAGGAGGGACATGTGAGTTGAATATGAGTGGCATATGATTGCAGGAGGGCTTTTTCTACAGTACGGTGGAATTGTTTCTTCAGTCTGTTGCACAATAACTTGTGTTTTACTAATCTGTAAACTGAAGTAAGAGTCTAAAACCTTTTTGTTACCTGTATGCTCAGTGTAGGGCCTTCTGCTGGCTGTTCAAGGCAACTTTTAGAAAAGTCACCCTAAGTAACATGCTCAGTTTTTTAAATGCAGTCAGAACAGATTAGTTTTTGATAACAGCAGGTTTATGCCTGTTTCTCCCTGTCTGTTATTGACCGTTCTATAACCGAGTAGTACAGTTAATGTGAACAGAGTGAGGCTCTTCAATTGAGTTGCTCATGAAAAATAAGTGTTGTATCTTTGATCACTGAAGGGATTATTCAGTGCTCCTTTCTCTACACCACAGCCTGGGAGAATTTTAGATGAATTCTTCAGTATTTCATCACTCTTAGGTGCTGATATTTTGGAATTCCATTTTTGCAATTGTTCTTCAGTGGGAATGCCTTGTGGCCTGTCAGGCATATTCCTCAGCAAAGTATTTGCATCTCAAAACAACAGGGGGTTTTGGATGCACACTTTTGTGGACCATGAGCATTTATTGCTTCTGTGAGTATTGTGGCCTAGAATGTAGAAACGCATGCTGTGTACTGTGCTAACTAATGCAGTGTATGTGAAAATGCAGTTACCAACCAACTCGCTTATCAAATCAGTTTTTCACCTGTTCATAAAGAATTCTGTCTCTTTCAAATTTGTATTTATGTTAAATTTTACTAGCTAGTTTTGGTCCCTGCTGGTACATTAATAAAATTAAATGGGTCTTTGGAGACAGCTCTTTATGCCAATCAAACTTGAAACCCTCTTCACTTCTGAAGAGCTAATGAAGTTCATTCTGGTAACATTGCTTAGTTGCTATCCCGGGAACTTGACAGCAGAATGATGTTTATCAGACCAAATGGGCACGTCAGTCTTAGACTGCTTCAAAAGATGGGGAGGGGGAAAGGAAAAGATCATGAAAAATCTTCTGATCATTCTTTTCAGGGACTTCTGTTTATAAACTAATTCTCATAAGATGGTATTAAAATGTTATGTGTGCTAGCTACTCTTTTTATTATGCTTTCAGTTCAAATGTCGAGGGCATGAATGATTTGGTATGTTCATGGTATAGCAGGGGGAGTCATATTTACTTAGTTCCTGGTAAGAATATAGATTGTGGAGCAGACATGTATGCTCCATTCTTGTTTTCACAGCAAAATTACTGGTCCTCTGTTTTTTGCATCTAGGAAATATATCACTGTCGGAGGGAAATAAAATACAGCAAAGATAAGATGTGGTATCTGGCAAAACTGGTGAGTAAAAAGTACTTTGTATTGTATTTGTTATAATGCAAAATTTAATCGCTCTATTTGCCCTACCAGCCTAGTTCAGTTACAATCTAATCAGCATCTCTGTAATAGAGTCCTGGGGAAGAGCCTCATCTGTGCAAGCGAAGAGTCATTTGTAGTTTGGTTTAGCTGCTTTATCCTAGTTTGCTCTCATATGTGTACTCAGGATCATGTGCAGATGATGCACTGTGGAAGAATTGTTGGTTTCTGTGTAGCAGTAGATGGCAAGGAGAACTTGAAAGGACGGTAATGGGCTAGTTTTCTCTTTAAGAAATAAAGGTTTTATCAAGGTTTATTCAATATTTAGCTCAGAAGTTCTGTATGTAAGCTATTACATCGAAGAAAGGGTATTTAAGGAAATCGAAGTCTTTTGATTTGCTCTTTATAATGGCAAAATAATTTAAATACTGTCTTCAGAACAAGAGGAGGGTAATACAGGATTTAACTTTAACACTTTGATTGCAGATAAAAGGAATGTCCATTGATCAGGCTCTTGCTCAGTTGGAATTTAATGATAAAAAGGGAGCAAAGGTGATCAAAGAGGTATGTAGTAGTATTCTTTAACACTCCTAGTTTCAAGAGAACTTTAAAATCAATACCTATCACCAGAAGTTTGCCGATGTTTCTGTTAAGCCTATTAGGAGCGCATTCAAGCGAGATACTGTTTGTTGTAGGAGCCATGTAATGTGAATATGCAGAGGTCACTTGTGCTGGCTGTTTTAACTTTTAATGACTATAAATTACATGTGGGTACCCTCTCTAACAAAGCTTGGTGTTAATGTCATGGTAAATAATGCAGAACCCTTGTCACTAACGGCTGCTACATCTGTATGTGCTTTGGTTCTTAAATCATAAGAGGTGAAGGATGTCATCATGGAAGGGACTGAGTTCTGTGAAGGCATGAAAGCTTTTTGTACACTTCAGTTGTTTAGAGTCTCAAATGACTCATTTTCTTGGCCAAAGCATTGATTTCTGGCATCATAATGACAAAGTATCCTGTATCAGGTGAAAATATTCAATGGCCAAAATTTGCTTTGCCTACTTTGGAATTTGTTTCTAGTCTGATGTCTAATTAGACAAAGGTCAATGGATGGAAGGCTGAACCATCTTTTCCTCTCCCTTTCCTTTCTCAAAAATGTAAAAAAGTTGTCCTGAAGCATTTCCAGTCTGTATGCAAAGAATATGCTTATGGAAAAGATGTCTGTCTTCTAATGATTTTGATCTCTATATAATATTTTTTTCTAAAACTGACTTACACTTGCAATTTCTTCCATGCTATATAAAGATAAGAAGTAGCATTGCTTAAATTCCTACTCAGTATTTCCATTTCTTTTCCTTTTGTTACAGGTTCTCTTAGAAGCTCAGGAAATGGCAGTAAGAAATCACAACGTGGAATTCAAATCAAATTTACATATAGGTACATTTTTTTTCTTACTTCAGTGCAGAAAAATGTCATCCTACCTTACGAAAAAGTTTCATCCATAAGGTTTTGTTGCTTCAAATCAGCAGAAATTATGAATAAAGTATAGTTTCTAGTAATCTAGGCATGTGTTTTGGACTCGCAGCACAACTGAAGTTGTGTGGTTGTTGAGCCATTGTTTTGTTGCGGTTGGTGTCTTACTGGTATTGTCCTGGCATCTGCTGCACATGTTGTGCTTCAGACACATTCACCTGAGGGTGGAGTTTCTGTTCCCAATGTGAAAAGAGAAGGTCCTGAAGGGAAAGATGCCTAACATGATTATGAAAGACTAGCCAACAAAAAGCAAAATGTTCTTACTTTTTAATGTTGCTAGTGAACATGGATGCTGGAAGCTTTGTCTGTAGCTGGTACTACTGGCTTTGCAGGGCTGGAATCTAAACTTGTCTTAAAACAGTATAAAAGTAAATTAATATTGATGGTAGACTTATTAAAATTCTTTATTACATGTGATTACAGGATACTCTTGTAATAAATACAGCACTTCCTTGCCTAGAGAAATGTTTATTTGTGTTTCTAAGCTCAAAGAAAAAAATGCTTATTTTGCCAAATATGGTATAAATGTTATTAAGCTGACCTCCTAAGCTTAAAGTAACCTGGGTTGTAGAGCAGATTTGATTAGAATTCTTTGGAGCCTTCCAGGCCTCTGCCATAAGAAGGTTTATCTACTAGTGCAGGACTGGATGTGTAGATAATGAAAATACCTATGATGAATGTAATAAAGGAGGAAAAATGAAGTCTGTAAGACTTTTCCAGGAATTCATGAGACAAACTACTGAAAATCAGTGGAATTAATATCACCTTCAGAAGAGCTATGTAATCTTCTAAGTTCTCAGTGTAGCCTCTTTTGGATTTGTCCTTTACTACATATCTATTTTTGTATACTTTCTAAATTCACTTTTCTGGTGCTCCTGAAGAGTGTTAATTCAACTCATGGGTTCCTCTGTAGCAGTAATCTGCTAAATGTAATAGAAGAAAGATGCAGGAGACAATCCCGAATAGAATTAACTTTTCATATGCAGTCATGAAAAATACCCTGACAAGACAGTGTTTCGGTTGCAGACAGGTAGTAGTTTATTCTTGACTGAAGAGTCCTCTCTCTCCCCTGCCTTTCTCCTTCAGCTGAGTCACTGACGGGCAGAGGCCGCTACGTGAAGCGGATTCGTTACCACGGCAAAGGCATGTTTGGCATCATGAACATCTCCAGGTGCCATTACTTTGTGAAGCTGGTGGAAGGTCCTCCTCCTCCTCCAGAGCCACCGAAGACTGGTTTTGACCAAGCAAAAGAATACGTGCAGCAGCTGCGAAGTAGAACCCTTGTTAATACACTGTGACAAACTTTTGTGACTGTATAGGTATTTCATGTTTGACAATGTAATTATATAAAAGAATAATTAAAATCATGCTTTAGTTATGTCTTTGCTGGAGCTGGATGATGCAAGAATGATCATAAGCTTTTTTTTCTTGTCAAGCCAAAGCTATGGAAGAATTATTGGAAAAGCAGGAACAAATGTTACTTTTTCTAAGTTACTCTGACCAGAGCATTCAATCTAGAACATACGGTGCTGTTATAAAGCATGTAAGGGACTGTGGTGTCCTTAAATTCATGCAGCTGTCTCTGTTATGTGTGGTTGGGTCTTTCATTATAAAAAATACGTGCGTGACAGTCACATTGCAAGATCAAGACTTGGACTAAAATTACTGAAATTTGACATCTCAGAGTAGCTGTGGCAGTGGAACAAAATGAGCAACGATAATAGTTGAGATTATCGTGCGTCGGCGTATGGTTTCTTTATCTGGGCCGTAATGCTCTTTCCTTGCAGCCTCAGTGTAGCTGAGGTGGTGTGAGGTGTTGTGTCTCAGAGGGGGGAATAGAGAAAGCAATAATCAAATTTTGACAGAGTCGGTAGGTGGCAGCGTTTAGTTTGTCAGAGAGGGAAGTGGCAGTGAACACTTACACCACACTGAAACTCTGCTCTTGATTCTGACCATGGCATTAATAGTCTGTGGAAACTCAGAATGGGCGACAGACACAATGTGAAAGAAAAGCTGCTCTTGGTGAAGAGTGAACTACATTATTCTGCATTGTCCAGAAACAAATTGCTTTTATAATGTTGAGGTGAGTAAAATGCTCAGTGTATTTAATATGGAATGGCTTGTTCCATATACAAATCAGGCTTTCAGTTCTCTGAAAACAATGCTATTTTTATCATTATTTTGAAGAGAAGACTGAAGTCAGTATGGGAAATTGCATTTCACCCAGTCAAGCTTTCAGCTCAGATGGCCAGAGATCATGAACGTCGACATAAAAAAAGAATGAGTGGTTACTTGTTTATGCCAATGTCTAATATTTATACCTTTGTTTTCCATGTTTGGAACAGTAGAATGGGAGATTTCTTACTTCATTTGGGTCTTTACCACACATACTAGTGGTAGCCTTTCTGATATGTGTTTACTTTGATCAGTACTTGAATGATGGCCAAGGGACAGTTCATATAAGGAAACAAATTGTCTTAATGAAGGTGGCATACAGCTGTTTCTTTTAGCCGCTCTTAAAGAGTGTTAGGAGATGCTGAAGTTGCACAAGGACATCGTGCATGACTCTGTACCATTAATGGGTGCTTATTTGCAGCCTGGTTTTCTGCAGTGCATTTACAGACACACGACTTCAGAGCCACGATTTAGTAACTTTTGTCTGAAAGGTATGTTCCTGATAAAACTCTCTATCTCTGCAGTCCCTGATGTGTGCTTGAAGAACTGTTTCTGCTGTGCTATGATAAACAGCTGTGCTTTGCTCTGCTAGCTGCTGTGAAACTCTTTTGTCATACTAAATCTCTTACAAGTTCTAGCAAACTTGAGTGACTTAATCTTTTTTGAGGGTCAGTGATCTGGTAGAAGACTAAGGAATCACAAAATAATCCAAGCTTAATAAGGGCATGTAAAGCTTGGCTTCCAGATACTTTCTTCCACTACCTGTTCCTCCTGCATGCTGTAGATTTTTCTATGGATTCCTTCTGGACCTCTGGACAAGATTGTATCTTAATAGATATCATTACTCCAGTTACGAATCTGCAGACAAGGAGAGAAGAATGGGACTGGTGTCTTTTTGAGTCTCTTTGTGATGCAGCGGCTGGCCCTGACACTCCTTCAAACAGTCCTGGGCTTTTAAATTTTGCTTGTCATTCTTGTTTTCTTTCTCAAAGCAACAAGCGGGAAAACTCTTCTTATGACCTGCTTTTCAGCATTCCTCTTATTCCTTAGCACCCTTTTCTGCTTTCTTAAAGGTGTATCACCCATAGTGGATCCTGAGGGTGTTGGTTAAGGAGACTTCAGAGCTGCAGCTGTAAGAGAACAACACTGGGAAACTGGGTGAGATGAGGGACTTGAACTGACAGTCCCTGCTTTTGAGTGGTAGGACAGTAAGAGAGTCTGAAGTGATTTCCATGATAGGTCTGTCAGAGTATTGGTACGGGAGCCTGCCTGAGCCTTTCCCAAATTGGGTAAAATCTAGTGAGAAATACTGTCAAATTCAATATATAAATAAAATTGGGGGGAAGGGGATGTGATTCTATTATGTTCTCTTGCTAATTAGTACATCTGCATTTCAGTTAGATATTTGATATGAATTCAAACAGAAAACTCCATGCTAACTGCAACAGGTCTTTAGCAGAAGAACATAACTCATTACTGTGACTTCCAATAAAAGAACGTTCTTAAGTGAGCTGTCACGAGAAGGGAGGAGAAGAGGCACCTAGGCCTTCTCTTGATGCTAATTTTGTTAGTAACATCTGGGGGCACTGTAAACTCACCACTTGTGTATGTATATGCTGATGTTACAGAAATTGGAGAAGAAGCAAGTATGCGTGAAGGTGTAGTAAGGCTTCAGGGAAAACTGAAGAGAGCAGAACCGTGAGCACTGGTCGGCAATGTGAGATTTAATTGGGGAAAACTTAAAAACCTGCTATATAGAGCTTGTTCATAAACGTTTTAAAGTATTCAGTGAGAAAGTCGAAGTACTTTAATCAGACAGTGTGGTGCCTTTTTGGATGTGTGTGTTTGTTTTTTCTGGGCAGTTGTTGAGGGCGTACTTCATTAAAGGCAGAGCTGGGAGAGACTCATGAATGTGGTTATAAAGTCATCATCAGCCTCTTTGAAAATGTGGAAGACACAGGAGGTTACATGTGTGTAATAAGCAGTGACAGGGCAGTTGGAGACCGCTGATTGTGGGCAGGTCTGGACTGGGAAGTGCTGTGGTGAGGTGGAGGTGTGTAACAGTGCTTAGGAAATCCCTCGGTCATTGCAGTGAAGGAACAACAGGGAATTGCTGTTTCCTTTCTGCCAGTCCCTATGAAAATCTATGAGTGGGATGCTGGAGCATCATTTGCAAACAGAATTCTCCTTGAAATAGAAATAAGGTTACTCCTAATATCCTCAGTGAACCGTAGAAACCAAGTGTGATATCCTTCACTGTATAAGCTGTAGTCCTGGTGAAAAAAAACCCCTATTTCTAGCTTTTCAAAGAACAAGCCTTTATTGCTGAGTGACATCTATCCAGCTGCGCTTCAGCCATGTAATTTAAAATAATTACTAATTGAACAAAGAGTGTAATACCAATAATAACTGCAAAAGTTACTGTTTGCTGCAGCTTACCTGGGGAAAATAACTTGAGAGGGGAAAGTTTCAGGAACTAACTTTTGAGTACTTAGAGTGCAGTAAGGAACAAGTTATCTCTTGAGAACAGTCAGCAAGTGCAGAGCTAATTTTGTATTTGCTCTATAACATCAACACTTTCTTCTTGTTTCAAGGAAGTTGTATGCTGTTACAGAGGGCAGGCTGCCATTCCAGAGAACGAGCCAAGGAGAGCGTAGCTTTACATTGCACAAATTAGACATCCACCTTGGAGTATTAGATGAGGAAATTAATCTGAGAGTCTGTTCCACACTTGAACAGAGCATTCTTGAAACTAAAGGCAAAACGTGGGGCAGACCATTTGAATAACAAGCACATCCGTAGATGCTACTTATGTGTATTACCTGGCAGTACAGCCATCAAGTTTCGTGTGTTAAATGAATTGTGTCATACGTGAACATCATAGGTTCACTCCCTTTTTCTTTCCTCCAAAAATAATGGAATGGAGGCTTAAACTGTGTTTATATTCATGTGATATCAGAGTTGGCACCATTGTCAGTGCTGCATCAAGTCACCTGTGTCTTTGTCTAACAATACTGGAAATCCAGCCACCTCTCTGGCAGCCTGTACTGGTGCTGTGCTACTCCCCCTGGGGCAGCTTCTGACCCAGCCCAGCCTGGGCCTCCCCAGCTGTCCTCTCCTGTCCTTTGTTCTGTTGCCTCATGCTGCTGAGAAGTGGTTGACTATCACATTTGAACTCTCATTTTACTGTCAGATCACCCTGCTAACCATCTTTTGGGCAGGATGAACAAGCCCAGCTTCAACCTCATAAATCCCATTCTCTAGCCCTTGTGCTGTACCCTCCTAGTTTCCCCATCTCTGCTGCAGTGGGGGACCTAAAACCAGAGTCTGGGTTCCAGGTGTTGCTTCACCAGCACTGATGAGAGGCTGATAAATTCCCTTGGTCTGCTGGCCACACTTTTAATGGAGCCACGTATGCAGTGTGCTGTGTCTGCGATGGGAGCATGTTGTTGGCTCATATTCAGTCTGATGCTCATGCAGCTCCCACGTCCTTTTCAGGTGCTTGTCAGCACTGTAGAACCTGTGTTCTGGCTCTTGTTGCTTTTTTATACACTAGTGGGGACTCCTTTACCACCAGGAAATTGTTCTGTGGATGGTGATTTTCTGTCCTAATAGAAAAGTTGCAAACCAGCGCAGTAAAGGTGTTTGTACATGCTGTTGTGGTAAACTCCATCAACATATGTAGCTAATAAGCAGTGAAATGTGTCTACATTTCTCCTATTGAATATCTCCTTCAGAGCAAGACAAACATAGCTCCTTACTGTATGCTGGCCATGTAAATTGAAACTTTAATGAAAACAGAGTGGACTGTGAGGTGCACTGCGCTGGGCCATTAAAGGATTACTCTTCAAAACCAGCTCTTCTAAATGCCCCCGATTCCTTGCCGCCTTTTTTCCCTACTTAAAATTCCCAATAGTGCATTAAGATAAACTCAGTGGTTAGTAAATTTTCCCCTGTGTAGTTTACAAGCTCAGGGTTATAGGCCAGAACAAGTAGTGTCATGCTGTAAATCAGGTGTAATGGAACAGCTTGAGAGGGTGCACCGAAGTCCTACTTGCCCTCACACAGCGTGTGTCCTAAAACTACGAAGGGAGGAGAGTTGGCAGAAACCCCCACAAATTGCTGATTACATCATCAATAATGAGGTTCATCTTGCTACATTCTCTCTTCTGGTGTTTGAATCATTTCAGTACAGCAGAGTGTATGGGAAAATTCTTAAAAGGGATGCAAGTCAGAGAAGACAGAAGTTGTCACTGAAACCCACTGTGGTGCAGAACGGAGGTGGGACATCTGCCTCGTAATTCTAATTCCAGCAACTAAATGCTTTTTGTCAATGTTCTGTGTAATAACTTACGTACTTTCTTTACACATCAAGTGGATGAATAAGTTACCGAGTGGTGCATGTCTTTCCTTCCGAGACCATACCCTTCTTTAATATGATTTCTCTCTGATAAGTGGTGCCTCTTAATGAAATTTTTGCAGTGTCTGCCTGTGCTCAGTTAACCCCTTTTGGGTCTCTTAGGAGTTCTTTTCTATGTCCATCTTCTTTTTTCAAGGTGTGCTTTGTGAAAGTTGAAAAATGCAGGAAAAGCAAACAAAAATACCTTTGTGCAGGACACTTCTACCGCACTCTACCCAATAAACTCAATATCATTGTTCTTGGCTGTGAGACATTAACATTCTTTCTGCCTACAGCAGGAAAAAACAACAGGTCTTGTTCTTGTTCTCTGACACAGAAGCTTCCAACTTATTAGTATTTTTTTTTAACAATCCTTAATTCACATTCTTTATCAGACAGTGTAGTATCTTAATTTCTTAAAAGTAGGTTTGAGATGTTATGTTTTTTCCTGATAGGAGTCTTGGGGCCAAATTCCTGGTTTCAGCAGGAGGTTAAGGATACACTTTCCTGATACGGTGCCTGGGGTGTCAGGGGAGTAGAGGCGATGACCTGGGGGTGCATCATGTACCCACAAAGTGAAACGCAGCAGCCCCAGGGCAGATGGTGCCTCAGCACTGCTGTGACTTTGGCACACCGACACATTCATGGCACTGATGCCGTAAACATTTTGTGGCAACTGTCCAAAGCAAGCAGCCAATTATGTTCCTAATGATTGCTTCTCGGTGCTCTTCTTCACCTGCCCTAGAGAGGAAAACTTTCTTCCCTGTACTCTGTCCACTTGGATAATGGCAGAAATGGATTATTTCTATAAAAATGCAGTGCTAACATTGCAGTAGTCTGTGCTGTGTGGGACTCGTCTGTGTAATTACATTCTCCCTTTGAGTTTCCCCCTTTTCCAGACTCTTGTAGCTCCTGTCTGTGGCTGTTAACTGGAGCAGGGTGAGTCTGAGAGCTCACGTCTCTGCTGGCTCCTCTCTGAGCTGTTCAGCTGCTTCCTCTTCACCACAGCAGCAGCAGAGTTGATGCTTCCAGAGCACTTCTACAGTTCCCCTGAGATGCTCAGCGAGGACTTTGCATAAGCGGGTGGTGACCTTCTGCTGATTCATTGGCATGGCTGGTCCAGGTTGATTCCGGTTGTTTCAGCTGAGGAGCATAAACGGGTTTGTGTGCCCATTAAATTCTCAGAATAGTCAAGCCTGTGGGGAAGTTCAGGGCTATAACCGTGCATACGTGAACAAAATGTTTGGTACAGTAAGTGGGTATATCAAGAACAGAGTGGTAACTCATCCTACTTGAAGGTGTGTTCTTGATTCAGTGAGCTGAAGATCAGTTGTGCTCTAAACAGGAGTAGCACGGCAGGAATCCCAACTTTACAAAGCTATTTTTGGCTTTGGAAGCCCAGGGTTCATCTCTGTTTAGTGAATTCTGTAGGATAAATGGGTGTTTAAGTTGTACTAAGTTAACTTGGCCAGTTTCTGGATAGCAGATGTCTACTGAAAATGGTTCCCAGCTTCCTTAGCAGTCACCTAGTGCTGTCTTCTTAACAGACTCGTGGAAGATTTCTGGGCAATATGACCACAGCATCACTCTGACCTTAATTTTGATAAATACAATGATAAATACAAACTGTGCTCCATCCTGTAGGTACTGGATTGCTCCCAGCCTCTGAGCTACCTAGATTAAAGCTAGGTGGAGCATTCAGTGAAAAGAACTTCAGATACTGTCCTCCTCCATCAGATTGAAAAGGAGAGGGGTGTAGCTTCCAAATTGAAGACAATCCTCTGCTTTACCACTGTTGTCAGCTATGGAATCCAGTACAGCACTTTCATCTAGTGACAGTGATGAAGTGGTTATTAAATGCAATAGAAATCATTCAGGCCCCTTTTGATTAAAAGCTTCACTCTTATCTCCAGCTTTCAATGTTCTTGGAAAAGAGCTTGGCAGAAATACAGAACTGGGGAGAGAAATCCTCCCCTACTTTGTTGTTTTGGGGGGAATGGGGCTGTCAAACACAAAAAGGAAAACCTTTGCAGGTTTGATAAATTACTATCTAAATTTTAACCTTGAGAGGCTGGGGTATTTCTCCTCTCCAGACTGAATACAGGGCTTTTCAGCAATGATCCAAGTGGCTTAAATGGTGTGGAAATGTCATCTTTTGGGTACTCATCATGGAATAAAGCACCAAACATTTGAGAAATAACCATTACTTTGCATATAACACATGTCAGAGAAAGCGTGTGAAAAAATGTCAGTGCCAGCTTGTTTGAATACAAACATAAAATATTAACTTAAATCAACTGCAGGGCATTAAAAACTTGATGTTCTCCTTGCCCCAGAAGTACTTTGCTGATAAGAAACAAATTAAAAATGCAGAGTTTTCAAATAGCAAAAACGCTGCATATTTCAAATGAAGTTGGTCTTCTCATATGTAGCATTTTGGACTAAAAAAATAATACTAAATGCACATAAAGGTGATTACTGTAAATGGTGAGACATCAAAGTTTGGCATCAAAGTTAAATGAAGGCACTGGGAAGTCTGTTTGTTTGATCTGTACATAAATAAGCTTAAAAAGAAGCCAGAGCTTTTTTGTACAGCTTGAACTGGGCAGCCAGTTCAAATTCCCCTGCATCCCAGGGATTCCTAAATTAGGTTAGATCTAAACATGGTCTTTTTTTTTCCCCAGCATGGTTCTGTGCCAATACACCAGGGAAAATGAGTTGGCAGAGGACACAAGTCACAGGCTCTTATAAAATACTTAAAGATTCATAGGTAGAGGGGACAAACTCTAGGATACTGAAATAAAAGCCTCTCTTCTAGTTTTGGAATGAGAACTATCAAAATTAAGGTAAATTGATGATTCCTTCACCTTGTTGAAGCCAAGGCTCGTCTGGTCAGCTGTGGTTGTCTTGGTTGTGTTTCACCACCAGAGAGCTGTTCCTGGCTCGGTAAGAAGGTGTGAATTAGGAATATGGGTCGAGGTATGTTAATTTATGTCAGGTAAGGATCTGCTACAGAACTGAGCTACACTAATGTTTAATTCAGCTCACTCTTGGGGAAACCAAACCAAACCAAACTACACCTTGATATATGGAATCTGTAAGAAAACACAGGACTTGACTTCTTTAGTGCCTTTCACCAGAAGACTCCACCACACTTTCCAGCAATTAACTCTTACAGGAGTCTGCATGGTGTAGGGGAATTACTCGGAGCTCTGGGAGCTCTTTTGGTGTACGGCAAGTTCCAGCTCGTTTAGTTTGAGCTGAAATTGCAAACAACTAGAAGCAAGATTTCAAAGAAAACCACCTTGGCTCCTGTGGCTTCTGTTTAGTGTCCCAAATCTTTTGGGACCAACAGACTTTCAACACTTACAGGTGAGTGATAGCAAAACATGCTCTCAAACCCGCTACCAATTTGTCCTGTTTCATTTGGCCTCTAATTACAGCCTCTCCGAGCACAGACCTGTCCCCAGCAACCTAAACTGGAGCTGTGTTTGGCTCTGTGGTCTGAAGGAAGATGTTCTGCTTTGAAGAGCAACTCGAGAGGCCGTGCTTTATCTGACACAGGAGAACGAGCTGATGCTTCTCCCTGTTTGTAGCCCAGGACTGGAATGCACCCCGTCCCCAGGAAGGCAGGCGGTACCGAGGAGGCACATCGCAGCCTGTGCCTTTGGAGATGGTGACTTCAGAACCTCTTCTGGTCCCGCTGTGTGAGGTCACTGCAAGGCAACCAGCAAGGTGAGTCTTAGTGGAGGACTTTGCCCTTCAAAAATTCAGCCACAGCCTCAGGGACTGTGCCTCTGACTTATAAAAGTATTATTCTTTCCCTGCTGAGAAAGTCAAAACTGTCCTCGAGCCGTGTTCTCTTCCATTAAACAGTTTCCCCCAAAAAATTAATTATATTGTTAAGGTGGGGTTTGTTTTTCTTCCTGGGAAACTTCCCTCATCAAGTGCTATAAGGGGAAACCTAAAGTCTCTGGATCACTTTACCATTTTCTTGTTGTGAGTGGGAGTGCAGGGAAGGTGCTCTTTATGAAAATAGCTATTTTTCTTAAGTGAGAGAAATAATAAGAAACCTCCCCTGGAGTGAAAACACAGGCTGCATCCCCCCAGAGGGGTGGCAGCAGAGGTGGCAGGCTGCAGTTTGTCACCGTGGTCTGCTTTTTTGGGCAACATGCTGCTTTTTATGCAGCAAGTCCGAATTTCATTGGAGCCCCACGAGGGGGCAAGGGTGGGGGGTAACAATGGGGTCGCCCCCTCATTGCAGCACGATGCTGAGGCTGCTGGGCTCACCTTGGGAGATTAAGTCACCTTTTCAACCTGCTTCCCTGGCTCTTGTAGGTGTGTTTAATGTAGTTGCCACTTAACTACATCTGCTTTATTTTAGTTTTGTACAGGCTACTGTATTCGCAGTTGCTTCTATTTAGCGCTAAGTCGAACTTCATGGGGACCTGCAGAGCATCCGAGGGAGGGATGAAGGAGGGAAGCTGCAGAGATGGACAGCGTTGGTCTGTCACTGTGCTCAAAGTGAAATCGGTCTTGGTGTAAAAGTGGATAGCAGGCTGTCAGTGTGTGGCAAGCCGCTTTTCAGGTATGAAATTAGCTCAGAAATTCACATGGTTCTGCTTTGTGGACAAGAGGAAAAACCAGGAGGACTCAGTTGCTATCGCCTGTATCTCCCTTACCTGGGAGAGCTTCTCTACAAGTGCAATAAATCTGTTTTCCTATGAATGCAAGAGAGCTCTTGAAATAATCTCATTTCGATCCCTCTTGTTATTTTTAATGGATTCCAGGATGAACCGGTTGCTATGTATAGCTTTTTTACATACAAATTTGCGTTTGAACCCAGCTGAATATTCTGCCCAGTTAAAAGCAAAGTCTTTGCTAAAGCAGAGACAAGGGGAACAGTGGGGAAGGCTTTCATGCAAATGAAAGAAACAACAAAACCAGGAGGACCGAATGTTTATTATTCATATATATTCTTAGAAGTAATTATTGTTATTTCATTCGTAGATACTGCCTGCTTTAGGAAGAAATGATTGTATTCTAATAAGTACTTGTTTATTAAACTTGCAGTAACTGAAGTTGACTATGAATTATTAAAATGTCTGTGAGGTGCAGGGCTGTTTAACTTCTGCGAGGTGTCTGTAGAAAATAAAAACAATGTGAGAACATGCAGCAAAGTAGGAGAAGAAAGTGTAAGGTAAGAACCGTCCCAGGATCGATGGTCCCAGTCTGGCTGGGCCACAAGACAGGATTCTTGTCCCCTGTCACCTGCAGGACATCCCCTGCCCTGGGCTGTGGGGAAGGGTCTGTGCTGCCCAAGAAAGCCAAGCTGACAGTTCACTGCTCTCATCAACTTCTGTGGGGCTAAGATGGGTTTTTCATTTGAGAATTAAGGGGAAATGAGGGGTGGGGGGGATGAGAGTGCCAGGTGGGTTGCACATGACAAAGGAAGGAGGGGAAGGGGCTGGTCTGTGAGGACAGATGGTGTCTATTTGGAAAGGACGTGGTCTACTGGGGGATCTCCAAGTACTGAAAGGGTTTCAGCAGGGAAATAAGAACAAGGCAACAGGCAAGGGCAGCCTGGAGAACTCGGCAGATTTAGCCTTGTAAGAGGTTAATGGCTTAGCCCTTCAAACGTAACAGAAAATGCGAGGAGGTTTATGTGATGGCTTTGAGATATTCTGGCAATAAATGCAGCGTGATGATGTTTCCTCCATTTGCTCTAAGCCTTTGGCTTTACTCTGGCACTATGGGAAACTCAGGGTACATAAGAGAAAACAGAGCAGATGTGAATTTCTGTTGCAAAATGTGTGTTTTTCTTTATCATAGTTTACTGTGGAAAGGAAGCTTATGCCATTGCACTCTGTATCTCCCAGGCTTACCAGCAGTGTCAGAACCCCTTGACCGAGTTTGAGAGATAAGGATAAGTGTGGAAGAGAATGAAGTTTCTAGAAAATCAGTGGCAGCTAAAGCAGAGATCCTGTAAACACCTGAAAAAGAAAAGTTGTGATGACCTCTAGAAAAGAGACCTTGTCCTGGTCCTACTCCAGGAAGACTTTCAACTGAAGGTCACGTCTTCCTAGGGCATGAACTCCATCAGTCACTTGACACAAGACAGTAAAAAATAAAACTACATTTTAAATTTTGTGCTAATATTGGTGAATTCTGGAGAACTACGAAACTGAAAAGTCCCGAACCAGTGACCCACCTGATTTCAGTGAGATGTCCTGTGCTTAAAATCAGTTCTCATTTGAACAGCAACTGTGCAATTGCAGTCTTTAATTGTTCCCTGATTCCTGGGGGTTGCTGTGTAGTTGTACAGTTTTGTCTAAGAGAAGTGTAAGTCAAATGATTCTTCTTTAAGCCTGACACCCTGCTGGGTGACAGAACACAGGTACAATCATGTACATATTTTTCATTGCTGGTTATTGTTATTCAAGTGAGGTGCTGGAGGCATGTGTGCCTGTTTAGCTGAGTTCCCTGCTGCGTAGTCTTGGAAAAGCATGTGCTGGCCCAGTGATGTCTGCACGTCCCTGTTTTCTTCATGGTGCTCATACTCCTAACATTTATAATTCGAACATCTTCAGAAACAAGTGACATTTTTTCTTCTACAAAATAAAGAGCAAAATGACTTGCGTTAATTATTCCTTCTTGCTTAACTCACTTACCAGGTCATATATTACTCCAAGGCTTTTAGTGCCTTGGGCCAAAAAGGGTCATTACATCAAGCAGCCTAATGACCTGACCAAAAAAATGTAAGAGAGGGAATGAGTCCTTCTCTGCTGAGCTCTCTGAAGTCGTTAATGGACGCCTTGGGAATTCTACAAAGCAACAGCTCGGAAAACAAACGGAATTGTTCAGTGTTGGATATCACTCTCGTGACATCTACGCTGTTACAAAGATTTACAGCTGGAATAATTCGATCTGTGTTTTTCTCTTTCCCCCATTGACTCAGATTTTGGAAGGCAGTCAGACCCTGAAAGTTGAGTTTTGCATAATTGAAGCACCAGAACATATTAACTGGAACGACTAATGGGGATGAAGCTTTTTCCCTTCCTTCCAGACTGGCTTATCAATTATGAATTAGCGGCAATCTAAGATCAAAGGGGTTCAATTTTTGCAGCTGAATTTGAGGATTTTGGAACTGAACATATGAAATGCAGTTAATGACTCATTTCAGGAAGGCAGAGACAGGAGAACTGATGGGTGGAATGAAGTGTTTGCTCTAATGTGTTTCTGAACATGGACATGCATTCTCAAATGTAAAACTGGACGCTGAGGTCAAGTAACTCATATGAAATGATGCTGTTAGTTCCCCTTGTGGGGCATGACAGGTGGGAATCTGATCTGTAGCATTTTTCTTAATGCTGTATATGACCTAGTTATTGAGTCATACTGTAGAAATGTGTTAGGGTTGCCATGTATTTGTTACACAAAAGGCTGTTTTGCATTAATACAACAAGTTCCATTGCTGTGGATGAAATGCATCTCTCCAGTAAGAGCAGCTCAACACATGCTTAAACCAGCAAATTATGAGTGTTGTAATTTAACAGTGGCCACAACCTAATTGAAGGACATTCAAAAGAGCAGGACTTAGCTACATGCTCCTTGGAGCAGTGGAGTGGTTTATGATTCAAGGTAGTAGATGGTGCCACAAAGACCTCAGAAGCCTTAGGGAACAAACAGTAATCTGCTGTGATTTCTGCAAGGAAAGTGGGTGAACACCAGATAAAACAGGTGCATTGGTGCCTATTGTTTAAAAGACTTTCCTCCTTGAAATACTCTGGTTCTGAGCGAGTGAGACCCAGGTCAAAGCAGGTGAAAAGGTGTTTGTAATTAGGGGCTGAGAGCTTCTCTCCACAGCTGTTCTGCATTGTGGAGGTGGGAGCTGCACAGGTGGGGCTGGTGGGGACAGAACACCAGCCAGGGGCTTCCCTACAGCCATATAAGAGTAATTGCTTATGCCTGAGGCTTGGAGGCTGCAGGAGCTTGTGAAGAAGCGTACTGAGGGGTCCTGGCAAAAGTGAGTGACTGGTGTAATAACACCCCTGAATTCCTAGAGGAGAAAATTGGGGAGGGTATTGGGAAGAGGGGACTGGGGTGGACTGCTGGGTGCTGGGACCAGCCCTGGGGAAGCGACACCTCTCTGGTTTCCCAGCCTCTCCGTTCTAGCTCTGGGGCAGGCTATCTGCTCCTGCTTCAAACATACAGCAGAAAAAGTCAATTATATCTCATGCTTTTAAGTACAGTTTTTTTTCTGGCCTCATAGTTGAAATTTTTAATAGGATGTTAGATAAATTTCATGCTATGTATTACTTTGTTTGGATAATGCCTTGTGTGTAGGGTTTTAGATTAATTTAAGTTTAATTGTTTCTTGTTTTGTTTGGATAATGCCTCATAGTAAGACTTTTGAAATTAATGTGAACCTATTACTACGTTATAATGTAGCAATTATGAAAATAATGAATTTATTATCATAACTGCTGTTGGAATAAGAAGGGAGGAGATCTTAATGACCTGGCTTGCCTGTGCTGATATATAAGAAGAAAATATGGTTTAGAGTACTAAATTTTATATTCAAATAGTTTAACATATGGGGAGAAACTTTCAAAACTTCACACTTATGTGAGATGTGAAATGAATGTTTAATTTGGAATAGAAAACCCTTTTCTAATCAAGCTGAATGCAGAGGCCAACTAATAAAACCTGCTTGAACTTTTATTCAGAATTTTCTCTTAAGGACTTAAACACTTATTTTTTTGAGGATTTCTAATGAAAAATGCCTTATTACTTCTCCTAAATTTTGCCTGTCACTCGAGCAAGCTCTGACTTTGGAAAGGTGTGTCCTTTGCTCTGAGTTGCACAAAGCTTTAGTGTTGTCTGTGCTTGCAATGAGCAACACCTGGAAATGAGAATGTCTCCCTCTACAACACAGCAAAGAATCTGTTTAAATCAGTGATTTAAATGACTCTTTTTCTTTCTCTGGCTCAGCGATCTGCGTTTGTTCAGAAGTTAATGTTTTTCCAAGGGCTTTGCTGCCTGTTTTCATTTAGATATGTAATAGTTTGTGAGTCTTTGTGAGAAACAATGGAAGGCATGACCTAGGGGTGGGCTTGCAGAAAAACAACTTCAGACAATTACTACAGGGAAAATACTCAGCCCTTGATTAAAACTTTCAGCTGGATTTGTCCCTGATTGCTCTGTCTTCAGGCCACAGTGTAAAGTTTGTTTCTCTAAAGGATTTTCTTGTGGTAGCAGATCTATTGCTTCCGAAGTCCCCGCTCTGTCTGGAGGGGGTACAACCTGCTACACTGCGAAGGGGGGCAGCGATAACTTTGTGTTATTTGTTATCTGATGGTTTAAGTTTGCTCCAGAAAAGGTCAGCTCTGCCCTTTGTGAGTGGTCCAGCCCGTCAGGTCTCACCAGCTGGAGGAGGGTGTGGAGATGGGAAATCTGTAGCTCAAGGGCTCTTGTTCGAGAAGGGGAAGAGATCTCTCTGATACCTGAGTTTTCGTGAACCTGCCTGGGCTCATTGCTTTGAGTATTTTGGGTTGGAAGGGGAGGAGCATCTCACCCCTTGGCTGGAGGCAGAGGGACGCTGTTCTGTATGAAGCCTGATCCGGGGGCTTCTGGAGGTGAAAATGTGTCCAAGCAAGGCTGTTGCGCTCGATGGGCTGTGGGGTCGGGGGCTGGTCTGTGGAGTTAAAACCCATTGCTTATCTCTGCCATTTCTGTACAGCTCTGCATCCTCTGGGGTCTCCCCTTGTGCTGCCAGAACACACAGCAGTTTCATCCCCCAGAGCATGCCAGCAATGTGAGCGAGTAGGTCCTACCCCCTCTGTTTGCTGTTTGTTTTATTTGGTGTGTTGTTAACCTTTACTCAGTGCACTTATTTACTTCAGGTTTTAATAGTGTGATAAGGTCACAACAAATTTAGTGGGAGGCATTTTAAGCACTTTACCGCAATAAATCACAGTGTACATCACCCTTGTGCAGTTTATCCAGAACCGGAGAAATCCAATTTGGTCCATAATATGAAGGCCAAAGAAAGCCAGGTATCATAGTGAGAAAGCTTTGACGTACAGCTCTGAAAGAACCTGCACGCTTCTCCTCTATAAATTAAGAGCTATTTTGCAGAGCTGACAAGTAGCTGATATTCTTGGAACCGGTCCTATTTGTGCCTTTCCACCCCCCTGCTTCTGTTCCAGCCTCTTGATCTTTCCTTTTAGCAAACCCAAAGAGGAAAAAAAAAAGTGATATTTTCTCTAATGTAGGTTTTAAAACACTGGTGGTATGGCCACATCTCACACATACAATGAACTTGCTGGTAGTGCATGAAACCCTAAAGCCTCAGGGACTCATCTCTGCAGGAATGTGTTCTTATCTATTCCTTTATACACTTTTCTTTTTTTTCCTTAGACAAGACAGCCTTTGCAGGTAGGATCAAACCAGCCTGCAGGTCATCCTGAGAGCTGCAGAGTCCTGGTGACCAAAAAGGAATAGATGCAGCTCTGTTCAAGAGCTGTAGATAAAGCACAAGGGAATGTGTCGTGGGCCACTAAACTGCTGGCCAGGAAATGGACTCGATAACCTGGCATATATATCCTGCTTTAATTCCTGTTGGTTTATGGCCGCTGCAGTGCCCCAGGAGCCCTGCCAGTTGTCTGACCTTACCCTGCCTTCAGTCCAGCCAAATTGAAAGGGTGTTTGAGAGAGAAGGGGGAGGAAGGGATTAGTTGCAGGCAGTAGTTGGACTCCTGAACTCTCTAAATGACCCCAAAGGAGATTGATTTTGCTGATGTGTGAAGCCTAGCAACCACCTGGGTTTTAAGCTAACATTAAAAATTAAATGCCAGTTTCCATGTTATTAAAGGTGGAATAAAAAATGTTGCGCCTCACCATATTCAGAGCAAGAAAAAGATGGAGACTTTGTAGAGCTCAGCAATGCCACAACTGAAGTGCAAAAGCAGTGTGAAGAGGAAGGACAACCATCTCCTTGGGTTTCTCCTTCACCTGGGGGGAAAAAAAAGACTCTTTCTGAGTGAAAGACAGTGCTGTGATCTCTGCCAAACTTGCCAGAGAGCAGCGTCTGTCTGTCTGTGCAAGCCGCACACCTGATGGGTGCTCGAAGGCCTCAGTAAAAACAGGCGAGGTGGTTTTGCCGGGCTCGGCTGCCTCTTGCTCAGGGTCAAGTGCTCCCTGCAAAAGCAGTTCCCTGAGTGATGGATTAAAAGCAGCAAGAGCTCATCAAAATCTGGATACATCTTGTTTAGGTGAATAAAACATAGACATTATGGAAAAAAGGAGGGACTGGATGAATTTTCGTGGGGGCTGTGAGTGAGAAGAGGTTTCCTTCTCATTGCCATGGGAGTGTTTTGGGTACACTTAACTGTTGCTGGTTCTGATACTTTAATTTTTGAGTCCTTGCCTAGTGTTTTTCTGAAGACTGTGGCTCTTTTAAGTCTCTGATTTTTCAGCCTCCTATTTTCACCTGCGTAAGTGGATCATGAATATCTGGCCTGTCTGCATCAGCCTGGGGGGAAATCAACAAATGTTTTTGGTCATGAAATTCTAGGGTTTTATCTAAGTACCTGTACTTCTGGAGCAGTGGAGCTGAGAACACTGAATGGATGAACAGCTGATGCACAGGACCTGTGTAACTTGATGGAGATCCCGATGACAGAACATGAAAGCTGTCCATGCTGTGTAACTTGGGGAACAGGGGACAGAGGTTTAAATAAATTGGACGTGCCCTTGCAGCGAGCTACTGTAGGCACCAGTTCTATAGCTGTTGCTGGCATAGAACGGATGAGAGCAACAGAGTCACTGGGAACTGAGGCACTTGCCTTTAAATGGGGCCTGTGCCTCCATCCAAAGTACTGAGCCAGGATCTCCCTGCCAGGGGCCCAAAGCTGCAGCTCCAGAGCACTTTGCATGCAGAACAGCATCTCTCCATCTTTAATGCCTAACTATTCTGATCATCCTCTTTTAATTTTTTGCTGACTAACTACATCCATAACTTCTTTGCTCTAGTAAAAATCTGCTTAATGCACAGCCATGTTGTAAAGCCAAGCTGCAGTTCCAACATGTCTAATCCGAAAAGGAGCATTTGTTCAGAAAAGATCCATTTCCCTAGGAAATGTGCTTTGATTTGCGAAACAGAAAATGTATTCATTTAACTGAGCCATTTGTGTGACAGGTCACTATTTCACCCTTTTGGTGCAGTAAAAGTTTATTCTTTTAATAGGTTTTTTGCTTTTCGGTTGTTCGTTTCCAAAGGACTCGCTTGAGTGCTGCAGCTCTGATCTGGAGTACAGAAAATTAATTCTTTTTATGGTAGTCTATTCCTTTCACGAGTCCTCATTTTAAGTGCAGCTCAACTGTATTACAAATAACAGTATGTGGTCCTAGAGGGAGCACCAAACCTCTAATTTAATAGTGTACTAGAGGCCTTGTAATGTCAGTGCTGCCAAATTGAACTTTTCTCTTTTGAGCTGCCCTCTGTGTCCCAAGGGGAGTTGTGAGATACCAGGCTGGCTGTTGTATGTGTGGATGCTGCTGGGTGTGTGGGTTCTTTCTTCTGGTTTTGGATTTTCTAGTTCTGAGCCTCATTAATAGACATGAATATCCAGAATTAACACAGTCTAAAGACTCGGGTTGCATTGGACTAGATGACCTTCAAAGGTCTCTTCCAACCCAAACTGTTCTATGGTTCTGTGACCTTGTAATAAATAGGAAAATACTGTGTGCGTAATCATGTTACTTGTGGGGTTTCATGGTGAGATACTCTACCGTGAAGGCACCAGAACCCATGGAGATACCCCACGCTCCCTGTGCTGATGTGCAGGTGGCCCTTGACAGACCACAGCTGATTCTACCTGGTGCCTTGGGAGAGAACTCCTGTGTTTCTAAGGCCAGGCTTGGGCAGGGTGCTCTGCATACCATTCCCTTTGTATTTACTCCATTTGGTGTTTTGAGAGAGTCCGGGGGGATAAAACCTTACAAGTCTTGGTTTGGTACCTGTAGAATAGATTTAAATGGGAATTATAATCTTCTCAGTTATAAAAAGGAAAAGAGACCCACATTTGGGGGTTGGGATTGGACCACTCAGTCTTGCAGTGGCACCAGAATGTACCATTTTGTTAATCTCTAGGGTGAATTGAAGCTCTGAGCTCTTTTTTACCCCTTCATTTTTTGCAGGACTTTTCCACCTTCCCTTCCTAACTTGCTTCTCTGTCTGATTTTCTCTGGGTAGGTTTCCTCCCTGTTGCTGACAGATTATCTAGATCTGATGCATCTTTTTTGGAGAAATCAGCTGAGCTGATTCTACTTATTCTCCATGCAATCTAAAGCTAGGCATGGTTCAGCAGAACTCAACCACTTTGCCCTTGAGATCAAATCCTGAGCTCCAACATGCTTCTTTACTGTTGCATTTCATTCTCTATGGACTGAATGCCTGTCAGGACTCTTTTGTGAGCGTGGGGATGAGATGATATTCTACACCTCGCTTCAGCATGCTGACAAGGCACTAATCATCAAATACTGACTGGTCTAATGTCATTTTGCTTGTATCATGTTGGTATCTCATCCCATGTCAAATCGAAGCCCCTTTTGCAGGACTAGATTTTGTATGTGAGCAGTGGTTTGGCTTGCAGGAAAAAAATTATCTGGATAGCCAAGACAGAGAGCAAGAAATAAAAACGTGCCCTTTTCTGTAGGGAATTCTGTAGGGAATTTAGGTCTGTGACTCTTCCCTTGCTCTGGGGGGAGTGTCTGAACAGCACAGGCTTCCTTGTGAAACAACTCTTCATTATTACTTATTCTGGTATGATTTCTGCTTTGTCAGCACTTGGGCTCCCAGCCTTGTGACACAGGATGCGAACGCCCTATTCCTGCTGGTGGGGCTGGGGGTCAGGGACTGTTGAGCTCCAACGGGAGCATGTGGAACCGGAGATGCTCAGTGAAAGAGGAAAATGTCACAGTTTTGGGATGCCATTTGTAATTGTGCTTGTAATCATTACCTTGCTTTGAAAGACTTTGTGAAAGTGTAGACATCTGGACTCCCTCAGCATTCAGTCATTTTCAAGAGGCATATTGTGAGTGGTTGGTGGGACAGAAATAAGGAAACCAGAATTCTCCCAAATGGTGACTCGCTTTTGATTGTCTCATTAGCAGAAGGTCTTTCTTTCAAGGTGACTTTATTAATTGGGCCCTTTATCATCTCTTACATCCCAGGCGAAAGTGAAAAGATATCAGTAACTGTGTGCGGCCCTGGCTACAGAAGAATCAGACAGCTACCATCTGCAAAACTGAGCACTTTCCATCAAAAATTAATTAAATTAGCCCAGATTCCATAAGTAATATGACCAGATCTCCCCGGTACCTCCCAGGAGAAGCACGTTCTAAGTCAAGTGCACCCAGAGACCATACATGGAAATGAGGCAATTATTAGTTTAATTTAGTCATCAAATTAGTTTTACAGAGGCGGAAAATGCCAGTCACTGAAGGAGGTGGCAGTGGTGTGTAGTGCATGGCGTCCTCTGGCTCCGGCGGGACAGTAGTGGAGGCAGCGAGAGGACGGACAGGCAGACGGACTGTGCTGTCTGACCACTGTCAGTGTCCAGGCCACCCTTAGCCAGAAGCAGCCTGTTAGTCTGTTCTCTTCATGCATTTCTAGATGAGTTTTTATAGTGTCTGCAGCATAACAGCATCAAAGAGGCATAATTGAAGGGTGACTGTTGTGTCACACAAGCTCCAGAGATCACGGAGACTGGGATACAACCACGGCTTCCAGACAACAACTTGCTCATCAGCCATGGAAGAGGAGCAGTCGTGACACCGAAATTAGAGTCTGATAGTAGATAGTTTGACTACAGCCCTAAGCACTGACATGAAATGCATTAAGTGACCTGTCACATGTGGTTTGCTGTTTTGCTTATCTTCTGCCCTGGAGATGACTGTGTGTGCAATGAGTTATTTGTAGTGGTAGGAAATTTTTTACATAACCATACGCCCCTCTGTCTGCTGGAGAAAGCAAGCTGAGATGCGGAGGTAGTTGCAGCGGAGATTGTAGTGATGTTCCTTTAATCACACAAAAACTGTTTTACCTCATGGGTTCTGATCAGTACCCAAGATGGCTATTACAATGGAATTTAATAAGCAGCTGGAATTCTCCTTTATTGCAGGGAGTTGTATGCAGCACAGAAGTTCTCAAAGTTGGGTGTAATTGGGTTACCCCAGGTTTTGCATTGGTTTTCTGTCTGGAATGGATTATACTCTTTTTGTGACAAAAACATCTGCTTTAAGCAACAGTGTCACCTGAATCTGTTTTGCCTGACACTTGACAGTTGAGAGGTTTCTCTTTGCTGGTACACATGGATACTTCAGGCAAAGTGACTTGAGATCTTGAGATGATGGACAAAAGTAAACTTACCTTGTTTTGAATATTTTGAATTGGTCAAAGTAAAAGAAACCCAACAATGTAGGCTTCCCTTCACTGTTTCATGTATTAGAGAAAGTTTTAGACCCAGGTCTGTAGTCAGAGATGTGATACCACATGGTGTGTTAGAAACTTTGAGTTAGATAACCTTTCCTGTCCAGCGCCTTGATTCAGGCTTGAAGTGAAATAAGACAGAAGGGAGCACTTGAAGGTAAATATTCAGTGGTCTGTGTGGGGAGTTTAGCCATCCACATGATTGCCATTAATGATAATGATGATTGTGAATCTACATTCTCATGCATCAGGTTGCAAAATTACTCCTTTTGTGCTACTGGAGCATCTCTTGAGGTTCCATCTTCAGTTTTTACCATCAGCCAGACCACCTGCCTCTCCTCCAGAGCCTCCCATGGGATCCACTTCACCAGTCTTTTGTAACAGGTCTCATTATCTGGGGCATTAAATCAGGATTTATCTTAAGGAGAAGATTTAAATAAACCTGCCAAGGCACAATGATAAAAACTGCAAGGGACAACAAAAAAAACTATAGAAGTTTCTTCTTTGGTACCAAGTACACGGAGCAAGGCCCTGCCAAGTTCACGTCCTCCTCATGGGTCCTAAGTGACCTCTTCTGTATCTGCAGGAAGGGTTTCTACTGACAATTTAGTCACCGATGTACAATTTGATCACTTCAGGAGCAGGAACTGCTGGGGACTGCCAGGCTCTCCACCCAGGGGGTTAATTCGTGCATCTGTGGTTAAGAGTGGCATTCATGAATTGATCTGTAGACAGCAGGAGCTGCCTAGGGCCACCTCTGGTGAAAGGTGTTGCTGCTCATGGCAGAAGGGTTGGACTAGCTGAACTCTAAAGGTCACTTCCAACCTAAAACATTCTGTGATCTACAGAGCTGTCCAAAATTTCCACTCCTGTAGCAGTCAGTGGCTTTGTTGTGAAGTGGTCCGTTGTCTCCAGGCAGAGATTGCCTGGGGAGCTCCTGGACCACCCAGGGCAGTGATGACTAAGTGCACACAGACACTTACTTAGTTATGTCCCTGCTGGTGCTTGAATTTCCTGCTTAAATCCCAGTTCTTACTTAAATGCCACAGACCTCGAGTTATGTTCTGGTTTTCATGTCTGTTAGGAAAGTGCAAGGAGGTTGTGGTGTGTCTACCTGACAGCACCAGGCAGAAACCCTTTTCCTTGCCTTAAAGGGTGTAAAATAACTTGGTATGCTGCTCCTGTCTTACACTTTGGCTCATCATGGTTTCTTTTCTACGTGAATTAGCCTGTGTTGAACTTGATCATCTGCAACTAGATGCTTTCAGGTCTTTGCCAAGTATCTCTGCTAAAATTCATCGTTTGTTCCTGCCATTAATCACTGCACCCATATAAGATTAACTGGTGGCTCTTGGTAATCACTTAACCAAGAGTCATGTGCAGGGGAAATTGCGGAATTGCGTATGGATGGCAGAAGATGATTCTTCTCTGCTTCCTTGCATTCCTGCTCAGATCTGACAGTCACTTGTGTTCTTCTTTAGTGAATTTTAATACACTGGTGCCTGCACAGCCTCTGACCAAAGGAGTATTGTCACAGTGCTGTAGTGAGGTAGATCACAGAAAACATATTCCATGGTTTCACATAGGTTTTTCTTTATTGTTGTTTTTCCCTCTTGCTGATTCTTTGCTGTTACCCAGCACCAAAGTGATGAGGTGTGGCACTTTAATGCTGCTAGCAATGTTCGGTGTTCTGAGCTTGTTGGTTTCACTGGGAAGTATCAGTACTGCAGCAAAGGCCACCTGGCACAGGAGAGCCGAGGTGACCCGTGGACACATTAAGAGCCGCAGGGTTCAGTGATGCTTTGCATCTCCACAGTTGAGCAGTGAGCCAAGGAGCAAAGTAAAGCCAAGCATAAGCTTTGCTTTACCAGATGATTTCTCAAGGGCCATTTAAGTCAGCCTTATTTTTGTTTCAGCTTGTTGGTCAGACTCAGCATGAGCACACAGTTGGATAATCTGATCCTCCTAGGTGTGCTTGAACAGTGCTGAAAGATCACACGTTTGTGCTGAATCCAGAGCCTGGACCATAGACTTGATCCAGTTTAGCGTCTGAGCTTCTGTTTCTTAAAGGTATGTCCTTCAGTTTGTCTCTAGGTGTGACAAGACAACGTGGTCTGTAGGAAACTGTGATGGTGGGAAGGGACTTTTGCTTTTGGGATGTCCAGGCCAGCTCCATGCTGGGTGTGCTCTGCTTCCCAGCACTGGGGCTAAACCATCCTTAGTGCAACCTGCCAAACCCAGCACTGGCACACCATGAAGGGATCTGACCCCACCTGCAGTTGTCTTGCCCACTTAAGGGTGTCTACTTAGCTTTGCCGAAAAGATGGCGTGTGGAAATTGCTTTTATTACCAAAAAAATAAGTTTGCAATAAAACCTGTCTCCTTGGGTGCGCTAATTCTATTTTACGAAGAAAGAACATATTGTTTTAATTAATCATATGAAAGCAAAATTAGCATGATTATGTGAAAGGTGCTGTAAATCATTCTGATCCACATCATTGAACAAAGAGCACTTAGTTATTCCAGAGTTGTTAAAGATTTTATCTACCCAAGTGAAAATTCAATTAGCACAAACCAGTCTCATATAAAACTAAGGATTCTGACTGCAGGAAAAACTTTGTGTCTGAATACTACCTTGTGCCAGTTTGATAAATTACTGTAATTAACTGTATCCCACGCAAGCTAAACAAAATTTACAGAAATGTTGTTGTACAAAAGGAATATCTTCTCTCTCGTTCTTAGGTAGAAATTCGAATAGTCTCTGTAATATTGTTCTGTTCCACATCAAGGTGAAAATACTGCCAACAAATGCAGACAGCTCTGAAACTCATTGTTTTCAGTTTTTTTTCCCCCTCCTGCTGCATTAGAAACAGGCACTGCGCTTAACATGTTTCAATTAAACAACTTGAATTCAATTAGTTAACCCAAGACATTAGTAGTGATAGACAAACTAAGAAAGAAACGAGATTGTTTGGAAAAAGAGCTGTATTCCTGTCCCTGGTCTAGCAGGGAGACTTGCAGAGGTATCAAAGTAAGGGGCAGAAATGGTGGGTATGGCAAGTTATGCAAGAATACGTCAGCTTTGTGGAAAAAATAACTGTACAAATAAATGGGTCTGTTCTTGAACATATCTTTCCTCACCTGTTAATTGTATTTGTCAGGTTTTGGCTGAATTCTCCTCCTGTAAGGAAAAACCACTGTCAGTGTGTGCAGGGTCAGGCTCTTTGCAGGTATGTGGATGCGATGACATATTGATAGAGTTCTCTGGTTTGAGGCTGGTTTCTCTGTTACTGTCATGCTGTGCTGCTCTTCATTTGTCTTACAACACACCTTATTAAGCAAACAGTGGTGGCCTGTTCTGGTGAGAGTAGTCGAGTCGAAGTGTTTTAATATTCCAGGGAGGGTTTTCTGAGTTTTGCATAGATGGGGTTAGGCAGGGTATATGGCATCCTATAGCCAGACATAACTGTATTTGGGGAAGATTATAATTATAATTCCCGAATAGTCTACTCTGGGCAAACCCCAGAGACTTTGTAGGATAGTCTGCTATGGACTGGACCATGTAGGTCACAGAAGGCAGTCTCAGGGTCTTGAATGTAACTGCTACATGTTCTTGTTGGCAATGTGGTTGTTCAAGATTGGGTAGTGTCTGGTGTCCTCCATTCATCTTGTGTTGGGCACTCCTTCCCCTGGAGAAATGGGGAACACTGTGATAAAATTGTGCAATCTGAAGGAAGAAAGGCAGGATGAAAACTCAAACTTTCTTTGGATGCTTGAGTGTGAAATGTGTCCCTTCTCTTGTCTTAGTGATTTGTGGTTAGATTTTTGGGTAGTTTTAACTTCTTTTCAAATTAAACTTAACAGTCCAAATTTGGATCTGGGGGTAGCTCTGTTTGCCAAAAGTGACACATATTAAGAGTCACACCAGTCTGTCAGACTTATGGGGTCACTCTTGGTTTTTGGACTGAACACAAACAACTTGGATGCAAGTAAGCCTTGAATTGCAAAATGGACCAGTGTGTGTCCCTGGACTCCTAACCCTGCAACTAAACCTTATGGCAGATCTTGGCATGTATGTTAATCAAATGAGTAAGCTTTCTGGATAAGATCCCTGGGCATTGTACCCATTGTACTGATCAGCCTTGTTTGATTTAGAGGAGGGAAAAACCTTACAAACCACAGAATTGCTGGCACGACTTTCTGTAGCACCTGAAAGTGTCTTGGATGTTTCCCAAACATGTAATGACCTGGTCTGATTCTGCCCCTATTACAGCTCAAGCACTGGAAGTCCTGGGGTCAGATTCTCAGCTGGAATAAATGAGCATTTCTCTGATTACAGTCAAAGTTCTCTGCCAGTCGGCATCATCTGAGGAGTTGGCTTCTGTTTTTTAAGGGAAAATGTGGGCAAATGTAAGTGGTAGCAAATAGAATACAAATGGCTGTAGATTTTGGGAAGGTGAGTAAGTGCGGCAGGGGGAGCGAGGATGATAGCGAACACTTGAAGCAGCTGTCACTGCAGTTTAGATTATTTAAATGAAAACATTTACCCACAGCACGAGTGAAAAATCCATGTGGCTAAAGTTACATTCAAGCTGGTTCTCTTGGACATAAACAGGGAGGAAATTCCTTTTTCCACTTAAAGAAAAAAAGTAAAACAAAACAACCCGCCCTCCCCCCCCCAAAAAAAAAAAAGCCACCAGAGGCAAAACCAAAAACAAAGAAAGAAATCCCAGAAATGACCAAGCCCCCATGTGGGTGAGGGGGTCATTGGTATGTAACTGCTATACCCCCTGAGCAACCCCCTGATCCACAGAAGCTCCAGATCTCTTTCCAGAGCAAACTGCTGTTTCTCTGCCAGTTTAATTTCAAGTCAGTTGCATTTCAGGCTTCCTCCTTTTAATCCCCACTTATTTCTTTAAACAAAAATGGTAAACCAGTCTGGGGTGAGGTGGATTAGTGGAAGCGTTGTGTGTGTTGGCAGTGAACGATCTCTCGATGAGGGAGAACCCCCAGCGTGTTTCCTCCTGGTGCCAGATTAGCTCTGCTGGTCCCTGCCGAGTGAGGAAGTGGGTCATTGCTAATGCTGTTTAATTTTGGTTTTCCAAAATGAGCTGTGGCTGCCTTAGGTCCATCTACCTTGGCTGTATTGTTGGTCACTCATAAGCCTCTGTGCCTTTCAAGAGCAAGATGATGGGGTGACACTTGTACAGAGCTGAAATGGGTCAGTTGTGGGATTATTTTTTTACCCTTTTCAAAAGTCAGCTGCATTCCTCACTGAGACACAAGCTCCTTTTATCCAAGTCAGACTTGCTGGGTTGAGAACCTCATCTGTTATCCTTTTGCTTCTTACTTAAATCCCACAGTGATACCTTATGAAACAGGCAATTGTACAACTGCCTGCCTTACTCATCGCAGGCTTAGGGCAGAGTTTTGGGGAATAGTTCTGTTAATTGCCCCCTTAATGAAGTCTGTTCCCTTTGCTGACTGCTGGCTACTCTCAGACATACTGCTACTCTCTAAATAAGAAGAGACAGGACTAATAATTTGCTGGCTTTTGTGCAGTTGAGGTACTCAAAATATTTCTTTGGAAATAGAAAGGACACAGCAAGAAGCAGCCAGTCCTGTTACTTTTTCTTGCTCCAGCTCAAGGATTTGCAAGTAAATTAAAGAAACTGTTGTTCTGGCAAATGTGTGTGTGGGTAGTAGCAGGTGCCAATGGCTGTGCCCAGTGTGTGGTGCCTCTGTCACTAGCCACTGGTTGTCCTGGGACAGTAAATTTGCTGCTGTGAGTCACTCCTGTGATGCTGGGGGTCAATGTCTGGGTGCTTGAGCTCAAACCTGGGCTCAGACTGCTGTGCCAGCCTACATGGGTGGCTGTCCTTGATAACCAAAAAGCAGTGCCAAGGCTGCCCTCCCCATCTTCTGCACTGATTTAGAAGTCAACTATGCATCGAGTGGTTTATTTGTCCTTTCCTCTTTGTTCCCCCTTATGCTTTCTTGGTCTGTTTTCTGTACAAACATTGACTCGTATAATTTTACTGGCAGTCAAGCCATGGTGGAGTTTATTTGGTTAGTCACTTTTTGTTTCACAAAATTAATTAGATAAGGATAGATTTAAGTGGCTGTGGAAGTCAGCAATGAAACATTACATTCTCGTTAGCTGGAATAATACAGTTGTTGTGCTGTAATCTGCAGAATCTCCACAGAGTCAATGAGACAGACAGGAGTGAGAGCAGAGGAAGGTTTGCAGTGATGTCTTGCCAAGGGGGGGTGGTGATTGGATGGTCACCTGTCATCAATATGTCATTTTCAGAAGGGGCATCCTTCTTGGTCAGAGCTATGGAGTATGACAAGGAGGCTGTTCCTGGCCTTCAGGAGCACAGTCAGCTCTTCTGGTGCATCTCCAGGTGCTTGGCTGTCTTCCTCCTCCCATCACTAAAGGGTTCCCTTCCCCACCCTGTCACTGAACACTTCCCACTGGAGAAGGCAAAAATTGTTCCTTCCTTTATTTATAAAGAGGAGCATTGGGGAAAGGAAGAGGTAACAGAGAAAATAAACTGGGACAGAAGAACAAACCACAGTCTGTGCAGCAAAGTTAGACCAAGTCTGTCAATGCATTCAGGTTGACGTGTTCAGTCATGCATGATTTTGAGGACTTTGAGGTGCTTTTTTGTCATCATAAATGATACCATGATAAAAATAATAAGACTTTCTGCTGGGATGAATAAAAAAATCAAATCTAATTTTAGAGTAAGACAGGATTTAAATGTTGTGCTAGGTCTAATAGCCTAAAAAATAGCTTCCAAGGACCCCACTTTTACCCATTTAGAGTTCATACCTCCATGTAGAAATGGCTGTTGTGGAGACTAAATGGATATCTTATACCTGAGAGGATGGAGCTCTGCTTCTGCAGAGAGGATGAGCTGTGTGAGTGCTGAGCTGCAGTCTGAAAGCAGAAAGGTGATCGAATTCCTGGGAGACGAACAGCTGGAGCTGTACTGACATATGGCTGGGGGCACGGATCTGGGGGTGGATGAGGCCCTTCTATAAATAATTGTTGAGGAATACAGCACACAGGATGCAAAGGACAGAAAATAATGCCAAGGACAAAAATGCACAACTAGGGAATACACTGAGGGAGTGGAATGAATCATATAGTGAAAAACAAACCAGAACAGGGGAAAGTTCTGGAGTTACAGCAAATAATGATGCACCTCTCCTGCAAGTACCTCAAATGAAAGGCACTTGATGAAAGTGGTTTATAAGCTGTACATGGGATCAAATTCCCAATGAGGCCTGTGGAAGTGCTCTCATTTATTTTTTTTAATGAGCTGATTTGGGCCTTGTGGGCCATGTTTTGATCCATTATGCATTGTGGATGTTTTCTTACTGTACTGGGCAAATATGACAATTGGTTTCAGCTGGACTGTTTGAGCACTAAGACTGTTAATTGTGAGTTAGGATGTTCCTGTTGTTGTTTGGGATCATAAACTGTAATGGGATCAAGGACCTCTTTGCCTACCGGAATGAGAAGAGAAAGAAAAGATTCTGTTACCAACACAGATAAGACTGGGTAGGGCTGTAGCTGGGGAAATAAGAATGTAAGGAAGGATGGAGAGCCGAGAAATTTTTGTTTGGTCTCAGACCTTCTAGTTAATGGTACTACCAGGACACTGACGCCTCTCTGGGTTTTCTTTCTTTCCTTCTAAATTACTAAAACAAACTATCGTGGTTTATTTTAAAGTTTGTGACCATGTAATACATAATTGCAGATTTGAGTGTAAATCGGGGAAAGACACCTGGGACTTGAGTATCTGTGAGCCAAAGGGGTAGGACACTAAAAGTGAAGTGAAGCAGGAGAGTGGAGAGGAAGAAAAAAAACAACTAATTAATGCTTATTTAACTAAAATATTCTGCTCTCTATCTGTGGGAATTAGCTTTAGAAAGAATTAGATTTAGAAGATACTCAGGCAAGCTGATTTGGTGACATGGGTTTTGGTGTAGCACTGAGGCCAGTGTTATTTGCAGAAGCATAGACACCAAGGTCATGTCTTTGGACTACATATGTTTTTGATGGGAATAAAAATGAAAGATGTTTCTGGTGTCTTTGAACTGGTATCAAAAACAAGAGCTGGAGGTCAGGGAGTGACAGTGAAGGAATGGATGCACCCACAAGATTCGTGAGAAAAATTTCTTCAGCTGGGCAGAGCACAAGAAATTGGCTGTGTAAAAATACCCTGCAAGAAAATGCTTAAAGGGAGCAGAATGGATTTATATTAGGAAAACAGCGCTGCAGTGTGTAAATCAAATCTTGCATTGTGTTTGGAGTGGTGACTGGGCTGGTGCCTCAGAGGTCAGCTCTGGAGAGCAGCAACTGCTGCTGTGTTTCTGGAACACACCAAAAGAGGACCTGGGACAAGAGGGGTTACCCCCATGCTGTTGATAGGGGACAGATGCTCCTCTCCCCATGCAGCTGATATAGTAGAAATGACTGGTCAGTTGGTGGGTGAGGAGAGCGAGGCGATGGGAGGTGCTTGAGAAGTTTAGTACTGGTTTCTATCTGCCTCCTGCTCTTTTGCAGCTTGTCCTGAAGTTTTCAGCCTTGAAGGACATCCTAAGTCCCTGCCATAGAGCTGCCTGACGTGGCAGCAATGCTCTGAGCTGTGGCACAATGGGCATATGTCCAGCTGTATGGGGAAGAACAAGGGTCCCCAGCACAGAGCTGTTGCTGGGGACATGTCCCCTAGCAGGGCTCCTGCCTGTGCGGGGCTCTTTGTGTCTGCAGCAGGGGGGCCTGAAGCAAAGAGTCTCCTTGAGATAAAGACATTGCAAGGAGTATGTTTGAGGTGCAGAAGACTGAGCCACATGTCTACAAACAGTTTATAGATGTCAAATATCTAAACTATCTTCTTTTTTTAATTCCTGATGCTGGGCAGCAGTGCAGCACGTGGCTGCACCAGGAGCCCTGCACGCATCATAGGCTGTTCCACCCATCCAGCACAGCTGTGGCTCTTTGCTTCCCCAGCGTTAAAGCTCAGCTGAAGCAGAGCCCCTCTGAACTTTGTTGATCTTAAGGAAAAATTTTGCATTTATTGTGGGGCTTTTTTTGTTTCATTCACAATCACTGACCTTTATTGGCCGCTTCCTTGCTATGTCTTCCTCCTGTCTGTGATTCTGTCCGCATTATCCATCTGTCTGTGAGGACTGTTGTCAGAAACAGCTGTTGCTCTTGATGATTGACAAAAGGGCATTTGTCCTTTTGTCTATCAGTGTGATAAGCAAATCCAGTGCCAGTCATTTGCATGCAGAGAGGACTGTTTCATTAAGAATTTCATTAAGATGGTAATGTTTAATGTTTCCTGGAAAAAATGAGTTTTTTGGGTTGTTCAATTATATAATTAAAGTCAGAGAATTAGGGAAGATTGCAAGCTGCTTGCATAATGTGGGCAAGTTTAATGGTAAAACTTGTAAATAAGTTCAAAGGAAATGAGCTTTCTTTATGTTACTTGCCTTGAATGGAGTTTGCCTCCTGCAAGGGTGAGGGATACAGAAGAGGGCAGATGGAGAGTTAACAGGCTTTGGCAGAGGAACGTGTTAACAGACAGATCTCATTTTTCTCTAAGTTTGAGCAGCAGGAGACAGGTGACCTGGTAAAACACCGAAAGTGCTGCGACTAGCTGGGCTCAGCCCGTGGGCTCGCTGGAAATTGCGCCTTGCGGGGGCTGAGATTTAAGAGCATTTCTTCCACTTTATTTAGCACAGCACTAGGTTACAATGGCATTGGCCTAGTATTTTGCAGTCTTGCATTAATTTGCTGCCTGTGATGTTATTTATATCTCTGTTCCCACCACGAGTGGGGTTTGAATGCTGCACATATGTTGTGCCAGAACTGGCTGCCTGCTCTGTGTGTGTGTGCAAGGGAGGAGTGTGCAACGCTGACCTGAGTGAAGTCCAGGAACTGGTGTATAAACAGGCTTGTATGGTGAAGGTATGTGAGATGTGCAAACACATATTTATGTACACATGTACATATCTACATACATGCATGTATGCATAAATGCCTGTGTATCTGAGAAGAACAAATGCAAACACTGTAGTGTCAATTCCTGAAGGTAACAGAATATGCCCTCTCTGCTTTGCTATAGAATAGGTTTCTTTCAAGTCTAAACTTAAGGCATTGAGAATGGTTCAAGAGGGATCCTTTCCTCTATAGGAGACAAACTCTTAGAGATAACTGTGCTCCATGGACACAGCTTCTACCACAACAGGCTGGAGGTCTGTCTCCGCACTTTGTCCAAGTCCTACCTGCTAGGAGTGGTCTCCCAGTTGCACTCTGGGTTTCCTAGGGCACTACAGGGGCTGAACCTGGGGTTCATTAGCGTCTGGATGGCTCATTAGAGTCCCTGACTCCTGTTCTGCACCAGGACTAGTTATCATTCAAGTGGGGCATCTGCCAGAGAGCTGCTGTGCTCTTGTCTGCTGAGGGTTACCAGCTCCTTGGAGTTATTTCAGAAGATCTCTGAATCTTTTCATAGCATCCTTTAAATGACAGTCCTGAAAAGGGACATAAAAAGGAAATTTATTAGGGAAAATTCCCAAGAGAAACTCAAGCAATATAACACCTTAAAAAGAAAATGGTGACCTGACAACCCTGCAACAATAAGTCATGTATTATGTGCTTCTCTTTTTAGTGCTTTATATAGCTTATTTTAAGGAGATGACCATTTTGGATGCACCATTATTCTTTATAAGGAAGATCTATATATGAGTGATTGAGAATAACAGCTCCTTAGGTTTGGTTGGGTTTCTTTATTTTTTCATGGTGTCCTAGTTCAGTTCATTGTGGGCTTTTATTTTATTTAATTTGTGACTTTTGAAAGCTGTCCAGCATATTAATAATTCCGTATGGAGAACAATGGATGTGGATTAATTTATTCAATACCCTTTTCCTTATCCACCTTGTGAAAGATTCACAAAGATTTCCTTAAATTTTATTAGATCAGATAATTTCTTCCCCTTCAGTGCGTGTTTTGCAACCCCATCTTGGGTTGTGGGCAGTCTGGAGCATTTCACTTGGAGTATGTGGTGGTGCCACACTTTTTGGATGTGAGATCAGGCTGTGTATTGGCTGGTGTTCTCAGTCTGCTCTTGGTGGCGGGGTTCCTCTAGCCCCCTAGTAAGATTATACCTCAATATCTATTCCTTGTTCTTGCAGATTGACACTTTTAATTATTATTTTTTTTCTCCCTCTGCTCCCCTCTCCCCAACCTCTGTGCATTCAGCAAATCTTTTCAGCACATTGACAAGAATGATGCATAGGTCTTTCATTATTATTTATCTGTAATGTATTATGAGTCAATGAATCACATATTTGCCTTCTGCTTGATAAATATTTGACTGCAGGGAGAAATATACCCGGTCATTAGTAGTCAAAGAATGGTAATTCTTATGAGTTTACTACTGAGTCAATAAAAATGTGCCTAGGTGTTATGCTGGACAAAAGGGGATTACTGGGTTATTGAAGAGGATGTGAGGGATTATCTGTTGAACTATTTGTGTTTTGAAATACCTTTGAATAAAAACATGCCATGCATGTTGTCACTTGCCACACTCTTGCACTTCCTCTGTGATAACAAAGTATGCCTTTTGTCTTGCCTATTAATACTGACGTTATTCACCTGTTAAGTTTTGTAATGCAGGCTTGATTTGTTGGTCAGCCCAGCGTCTTTCCCAATGAAGCTGTGAGAATACTGGCAACCACGAGAATTAAAATGTGCTGCATGGATTTGCCCATGACCTGTGGGACCAGTGAGGGTCAGACCTTGCCCTACAGCTCAGTCTGGCAATAACAGTGATCTGGAGCAACCCTCTGCTTTAGCACCACTATTCATTTAACATTTCCATATTTATTGTCATCATAGTGTTGAGAGGAGTGTGAATATATTTTGCTTCCCAAATTCCCTGAAGGAATTGGCTCCCTCACTGCAAAATAGTTGAGAACGCTGCATAGATGGGGAAGATTGATGAGCAGTAAGTAAAATATTTAAAGACTTGTGTAAGACAAGCTTTGCATGGTATCCATTTATCATCTTGAGTGAATTTCATCTTCAAGCTGAGTTCAGACTTTTAAAGGAGAAACAAGAGATTTTGCTCTTGGAGCTACAGCTTTAGAGAACTTCAAGGACCAGCAACCACTGCAAAATTAGTCTATCTCTGGATCTTTATTGAACTGTTAGTGGTTACCCATTTATTGCTGCAAAGGCTTGGTGACTGCTGATGGCAAGAGGGACACAATCAGACATTTCAACAGTGTAATTACTCTGCTGTGGAGGCAACAAAGTTGTTCCAAGGTCACGTTGTCACATCAGAGCAGGCTGTTTCCTGCATCTCATTTTTATGCCCACACACAAAGAGACACTTTTCTGGCTGATATTTATAGAGAAGTCCTACAGTCATTTTAATTATGCACAACATACTGATGCCTGCTTCACTGATCATAATTGCAGCTCTGACCTGTTTTTATTTTGTGATTTAGATGCCTTCTCTTAAGCATTGCTCTGGAGTGTGATTTGCAGTGGCAGGTACTGGAAGTGAGGAGACAGCCATTGATAACACAGCGTCAGCTGGTGGAGGCTGAAACCTGTTGTGGTTTGTCACTGAAAAGCTCCTACATGTTCTTGAGGAAAGTGTTGCCCTGTTTCAAGCAGCTGGGAGGGAACAGACCAGGACTTTTGTGCCCCACCCTGACCAGATGACTTGTCTTGTCCATCCCCTCCAACTTTGTTCCTGGTACTTCTCAGTGTGAAAAGTCCACAGCCAAAACCTTCACTCTGTCCCATCTGATTCTTTTTTCTTCTCTGAACTGGGTGTGCAAAGGCAGGCCCAGGAGCAACAGGAATGCTCTGCCATAGGCAGCCTTCTGCATCACGTTAGCCAAGAAAAACATTCCAATACTGCTACCATGTCCTTTCCTTTTGTCACATTAAAGATTCACTAACCAGCGAAATCCATTTCTTGTAAAACAAAGAAATGTGGAATCATGGCACCTCGCGAACAGCAGCGCTGCCAGCCTGCATATCACAGCACAAACACCCTCAGGGAGTGTCTGGGAAAACTTAATTTTTTAAATCCCTTGTCATGTTTTTATGCCACTTATTCATTTACTAGCAGAGAGGTGTCAGAAGACAAGTCCCATGGGCTTTCTGCAGTGCTTGGCAACATAACATTTGTCACCTAATGCTTTTAAGTGGTTATCCATGGCAGTGAAGGCATGAGTGTTTGGGAGAGAAGATGACCCATTTCTAGCTTTCAGGAGTGTTCCTCAGATGAAAGCTTTGTGGCAGGGATTTCTGCTGATGGAAAAAAGTTGGACAACAACAAGCCCTTTGGGGAGTCACTTTTCCATGGTGCGCTGTCAAACAAAACAATGACAAAAAAACAAAACCAGAACGCAACAAACCCCCAAATTTAACATTCCCTTTGAATTCTTCACTTCAGCAAAAACCAGCTGGTGATGGGGTAGGATGAAGGACCACATCTGCAAATGACAAAAAGCAATCTGATCAAGAAGAAGTGGTGAGGAAGGCTCACTGCTTGCTTTGGTTGTCCCCTGGCATCTGTTTATCTGTATTCCTCCCCATGGCTCTAGCATGCCTTATTTTGGTACAACTTTCTGTGATATTTTAAAGAAACATGACATGGCATAACTCTTGTAGGGGAAGTTATGTTCAATAACACAACACTTTAATCGCTGTGGAATTGTTCAGCATGGGGCATCTAATAGCCTATTGGAATGGGCTATGGCTTTTCTCACCTTCAGGTTACTGCTTTGTATTGCACAGAGCTGTGCTGAAATGGGTTTAATGCCATGTGCTGAATCTAGTTTGGAGAAGAAGCCATAGTAAGAGAGGAAATATTGAAATGCATTTCAGTTGGGTTGTTGTTTTGTTTGATTGGGTTTTGTTTATTTCTTTTTTCTTTTCCTACTGGGAGGAGAAATGCAGAAAGTGTTAGTCTTGTTCTGTAGCATTCCCAGGTTACTTATGCTATTATTTTTAACAGGAGCAGAAACAAGAGTTTTCCCTTTGTCAGTGCATTTCAGTAATGCACCTTTGTCCCAGCATGAGAGAGACAGGAGCAGCTGTTCACTCCACCCTGACCTGAGATGTGGAATTCATGTTATTTAAGGTATTGAATTGCTGTGATTGTCCCTTATAGTGTGCAAGTAAACAGTATGGGAATCCTCTGTGTCTCCTCACCTTCCCGTGTTGATTACCATCATCTGCTCCCATTCTGGCCTGCCACAAAGCTGGTGAGAAGCTGCAATCCTGTACAGGGACATCAGAGAGGTTCTTTGAAAAGAAAAAAGCTCTGCCCACTGACATGCTGAATAATTTCACTTTAGCTTACGATAACAGAAGGGTGACTTCAAGCATGGTTCTGCTCTTCAAGTGTCCTCTACGTCTCTCAAAGCTGCAGGCATGTCCTCTTGCTGCTGTTTCATCCAAGCAGAGGGTTTGGCCTCTAGGTGGGTTTGTAGACCTCACTGCTCCTCAACCTGGTCCTTAACAAGGAGCCACTGGATTAATCCTAGTGGTGGCTTTTTCTTGGTCTCTTTTCCCCACTGAGGCAAGAAACCTGCGATTTCCAAAAGCAAAGGCTTCACTTGCTCTCTGATCAAACTGCATCACAATTGGCAGGCGTTTAAAGCAGATGTGACAGCTACAATAGGGCATGTCACCCAACTGTTGCTGTCAGGACCTGGTGGTCTGGCAACAGGCAGAGGACTCCCTAAGAACTTCTCAGCACAAAACTAGCTTATGAATGATTGATCATCAGTGCATGAGCCCTGCACGAAGTGCTCATGCCAGCTTGAATGATTTTGGCATCTGCCATTCACCCTGACTGACGCTGCAGGGAGATAAGTGCTGTTTACTGACTCAAAGAGGACTATTGCCGGTTGACTTTGCAGGAGGAAGTTGCAGGATCCTGCCTTTTTCAGAGCTTAAACATACCCCCTGGAGCATGGTGTGACTATACCATGTGTGGTCAGCTCTCATTTGAATTGTGGAAAGGAGGTGCAGACTCTGTCTGTTCTTAGTGTTGGGAGCTAATTTCAGGTGGGTTCTATGGTGGCTGTTTCTGCCACCTCTGGAGTGCTGCTGGTAAAAATAACCCAATGCAGAAATGAATTTGGGCAAATGGGTTATGTAGGTAGCAAGTGATAATCTATATTGAGGAGTTAAAGACTGAAAGTTTTTTGTTTTGTTTATAATTTAGTATCCAACATGTCCCTGCTAGCTTCCTTGAGTTAAGTAGGAATGATTTCTAAGTTAGGAGGCAAAGGGACTTAGGCACTTGGCTGACCTCACGCAAGAAACACTTAATTGCCCTTCAGCTTCTGTCCTTACAATCTCAAAGTGGCAGTATGTGACATCTTCTGTCCCTCTGTGCAATGGAAAGAAGTCTGACAGTTTGGATAGATGTCTCTTGGTATCAGGTGCAGGTATGAAATGGGATAATAAGTCTGGTGAATTCTTAGGCTGTTCTCTTTGCTATCTTGTGCAGCTGAGAGGGTGTTGTATTTTGATGTGTGTATTTCCTGCTTTTGTCAAAGAGCATTTCTCCTTAATTCATAACCTTCTGTGTTAGCAGCTCAAATGAGGTTCGCAGGATACAAGCAGAAATCAACTACCAAGCTCTGGCTGCCTTTTGTAGTACAAGCACTGGAGACCGTATGAAGAAATGTTCTCCTGCTGCTAGTCCTGATTCAAATCCACGTGGGCCCATGTTTTGTAAGGTGGGATAACCCACCTCCAGCACCCTCATTGCAGCTTCTGTGCTGGGATGCAGGTTTTGGAAGCCACAAGAATGTTGTTTGCACGTCATTGAACACGGGGGGCACTGTGACTGTTAGTCTTTTAATTCCACAGTACAGCAATATGCTGACAGCAGAGATTTAGGAGATTGGTAACAGCATCAGCAGGACAAGTATTGGAGGCTGTCTGGGGTTGTCTATGCACAGAGAGCTTGCCCCAGCCAGCAGAAATTGCACGGCTCACCTTCCCTTTCCTATCTGGCAGTAATGCACCATCAGCTGAAAGCCAAGAGCTGTTTATTGATTATTACACGCCGTTATTAACCAGCACATGCTGAACGGAGGCATTGAAGTAAAGAGTGAAAATCTGGCTTTTGACTCCTGGGACTGGTTTTCCACGAAGGTGAAAGCAAACCTGTGACAGTCAACAAATTGGGAAATTCCTGATGTGTCTCACATCATTGCCAGCCTGTGCAGCAGCTTGGAAGGACCTGATGCAGAAAAATGACCCAGTAGCAGACCTCATATGTTGTCAATATTCTCACGGATGGGTCAGGGTGTAGAACTAGCCAGGCAGTACAACAAGCTGCAAGCCTGGCACCTTGAGAATATTCATCTTCCAGAAGCCCCCAGGATGGGCTGATGTTACCTTGACTGTGCTGCTGTTACAGTGCAGCAGCTGCTGGCTCAGGAGATGCTTGGGCAATGTGGTAATGGCCAGCTCCAAAGGAGGAGGTGAGCATGTAGGCAGGCAGAGGAGTGGTTTGTTTTGTTCGCACAAATGTGAGCTCTACACAAGATGAAACCTTTCAGTGGTGGTGTCAGGGTTTTTAGCTTCACCCCTGGGCTCTCCAAGCCAGGTCCTCAGGTGATAGAAGCGGTGGTCACTGAGGCTGTTGCCACTGCTGGCTGTTCATTGCCTGAGCCACCGTATTGCACTGTAACTGGTGAAGAAACGTGCTGGTATGGGGAGGTGTTAGGGCAGCTTACTAATTTTTATCAGTCGATAAATGTTTTCATTTATTCTCTGTTGCAGAAGAAGCCTTGGTTACTCTTTGGGAAAATTGAACAGAGATAATAGGTTTCCGCTAATGCTCCTCTTCTATCTTGCTTACTCAGAGCCAGTCCCATCTCTACAACAGAGAGGCCAGCTTGTCTGTTGAACATATCACTGCCAAAGCAAACTGTGGAAATCTAATGATATTGCAAATTGCTCTCAAAGATGGAGAAAACATTTGTAATACTCTGCCTTATCACTAAGCTGCCCAGTCATGAAAGAAGTGGCAAGCTGATGCATTCAAATAATAGTATAAAAGTAACAGAGGAAGAGAAGAATGTTTTAAGAAACCTCTGCTTGGTGCTAACTTTTCCAATCAAAGAGACCAATGCTTTGGCTAGGTCGGTATGATCATAATAGCATCTCTGAGATGTCATTTGATGGAGGTATTGTTTGGTAAGTTTATTTTTTTTCCCTACTGAGCTCCTTCTCTGTTCTGTCGTTATGCTGAAAAAAAAAATAATTGAGAGTATGTATAATGCCTAAGTTTTTATTCATAGCAACTATCCACTGCTGAGCTTTAGTAACAATTATCTTCCTCCAAAAGTATAGGACTGCATAGCAAGAGATTAGATTGGTTTCATGACTTTCAAACCAACTTTCTTTCTAACCTTGGGTGAATCTTTTGATCACAATTATGTCTGAGTGCACCAGTGTTATTAAATTTAATACTATTTAATAATATAATTTAAAACAAATACTGTGGTATTAATGGGTGCTCTGTTGCAAGCCTGACTTTTTTTTCAGAATATTTGAACTTGAAGGTTTCACTGACCTTGGTGGCAGCTGACATTTGTGTTTTGAGCTATTTGGTTAGTTCATCCCACCTTTCTTGATTCTCTGAACCAAGCATAAGCCTTTTTATACAGTGGTGGACTGCGGGCCATGTGCAGTGTGTGGGGCTGAGGGAGCCCAGAGCAGCAGGGCCCTGGAACAGGCTGCCCAGAGAGGTTGTGGAGTCTCCTTCTCTGGAGACATTCAAACCCACCTGGAGATGATCCTGTGTGATCTGCTCTGGTGAATCTGCTTTAGCAGGTGGGTTGGACTGGGTGATCTCCAGAGGTCCCTTCCCACCCCAACCATTCTGTGGGTGGACACCCCAGCTCCTGTTGGCCCATTGCAAATGGGCTGTGATGTGTGGGTGCTCAGGGACACTCAGCCATGGGCTGCAGCTGTGTTGGTTCTCTCCCATCTAGAGCTGTAGGCAAGACCTGGCAGCTGCTCTCTGTCATGTCAGGAATGGTACATTGTTCAGGGCTGGGTAGTTTCTGGTGTTTAAGAAGTAAGATCCTCATGCTAAGCATGGCTCTTGGCCAAGGTGATTTTGCAATATCTGTATTGCCTCTATCGATAGATTTGATGCCTTTAGCCAGATTAAATTGGTGTCTTCTGTCAGCAGGAAAAGGAAAAAGACCTCCAGGGTGCCCAGTGTGTTTGACATGAAGTCCACAAAGAAAAGAAATCATTGCTGCAGCCCCTGTTTCTCTTATCTTTGGCCGTTCCTTTCTCCTTAGTACAACAATATCCAGGAAAGCTCTTTAATTGCTGGGGAAATCTCTTTTCTAGGCTCTCCTCAAGTCAGCTAATGGATGTGCAGTTGATATGTGCAAAGTGTAGCCCAAGGGATGTGCTCTTGCTGCACCACCATGTTTTGCCCTATTTCCCAATTTAGGAGAGGACCTAAGGTTGCAAGGGGGTTCCCAGAAATGATCAATCAGCACAGTTGAATCCTGTTGTTTCCTCCCCATCACTCACTGGAAGGGGACACTGCCTTCTAGATATTGGACTTAATTACTTTCTGAATGGCAACACATTAGGTTTAATTATCCATAAAATTGAAGTACAGATACTTTAGGTCCAAAATAATTTTCCAGCTCAGTAATCTATATGTGGCCAACCTCTCAGCATGGTGTCTTACGTTTCCAAAGGCACTTCAGGTACGGCAGTTACACATGCATCCATCAAAACATTTTTACCTAGAAAACCTCCTTTTGTTTTTGGCAGTTTTTTGGTTGCAACCAAAAAGCAAGAGTCTTAGTCTTGTCTAGCTTGTGACTGCAATAGCCTCTAGGGTTGCTAAGTACACGTAAAATGCTACCAGGTCAGAAGAGTTGTTACCTTTTATCTTTTAGCTGACTGCTCTTGTAAAAAGTAAAACTGAGAAAATCCAAGCCTATTAAAATAGATGACATGCATCTTCTTTTAACTCTATTGATATTAGAAGAAATAAGCCAGATCAAATGCAGAGAGAATATGAGAAACTTTAATCTGCCTATGAAGTCTTGTAAAATTAACAGAAGAAATAGTTCTTGCTCCTAGTGGAGTCATGAACTCTCTGAATAGAAATGGGATGAAAAGAAACATTCTTAAAGATCCTATGTTTTTTTTGTTTCTATTTGTTTGTTTTCACAATCCCTGCTTCCAGCCATCAGATTCTTCTGACCAGGGTCTGTCTGGGGCAAGTCTGCTTGGACACTTGCAGCTGCATGGGGTATCTTCAGGTTTTGTAACACATTGTCACCTGATGGGACTGTGTAAAGAATTGAATTGAGAAGTGCTTAAATTGCATTAAAGCATGACTGAGATGAGGCTCAAGAGAATGAAAGTGGGGCAATTCAATAGTTTCTTTTTGTGTTGTTGTGTGGCTGTGTGCGCTTGCTTGTTTGTTTGTTTTCTCCATATTCAACCCATGTTCTATCCATTGGAGCTCATCACTACAAACCAAAATGCACACCAAAGGCTTCAGGAAGGGAACCTTCTTGTTTTTCTGAATAAGAACATCTGGAATTAGCTAGTATTAGCAGCATTAAGATTTTTAAAGAGATTGCAAGATGGCTCATGTTTCAGTGGAAAAAAATCCTGAACAGTGAGAGTTATGAGCAAGTTGTCCATGGACAAGCCACACTGGGAGTCTGTAGCAGCACATCTTGTAACTTCATCTACTCACTATGGAATAATTGGAATAATTCCTCCTTTGTTTGGAAGGAAAATAGTATATCCTAATCTTACCCTGTTTAGCTGTGACTCTCTTCTCATTTCTTCACCAGTCTCAGGAAGAAAATGCAACAGACCCTGTTATTTGTGATGACCCTGAATTCAAGGAGTTAAATAAGATATGTATAGGCTAGGTGAGCTCAAGCACAAAACTGTATTAGTATTTCCATGGTGCCTGGCTGGGATTCTGCTTCCATTGAGCTGCAGCTTTGCTTATCCCTACTCTGAATCTCAAACACATCATGAGTTTTCCTATTGCTTTCCCTGTAAAAGATTCTTAGTTGAGCAAGCTACATACCTCACTGAGCAAAAGCTGAAAAATCCCTCCTTAATCTGGAGTATATGTTATTCTGCTAATGCTCATATGGCTACTTTTTTTTCCCCGAGGTCGTTAGTCACTCACCACAATGGTAAAATGTGATGAGCAACCCAATGAAAACTTCAATGAAATGAACTAATTTATGGGAAAAAAATGGCAGCAGTAAACTAAGCAGTGTTTCACATAGATTAATTTTCTATGATTAACCTTGCAAGGCTGAAATTCAGTCTTTTGTGTTGTTCTTTAGATACCCTCATGAAATTACTCTAACAATCAAGAATTTCCTTTTTTTTCATACTTTTTCGTTTCTCGGATGAGACTTGTGGTAACTGAAATTTCCCTGCCTCTGGGAAATAATGCTAGTCCTCTTATGTATTTATTTTTTAATAATTTCAGAGCTTTCTCCAATAAGCCACAGAGTATATGAGTAAAGAACTGGTTTCAGCTCGAGCTGTTCTACTCAGTACAGAACATACTATGATGAAGTAATAAATTCATAACAAAAAGGGCTTATTACAGTAGTGGGTATCTTGATGTAATGAGTCCCTGTTTCTTCTGTGGGAAAGATACTAAAAATATATTAACTCTGATTTTTGTATTTACTTATTCAGTCAAATAAGTAAATAAATTGGATGTTGCTGGTTTAAGAAGTAAAAATACTGTTTTGGTATAGTGGCCTTCAGACTGAGCAAAGAGAGTGACCTGTGGTATTGTACAAGCAACTGATCCAGTGCCTTCCTTTGAACACATCAATCTTCTCCTGTAGTGACAGGAAGTATTAAAGATGCAATAGATCTGCTAGAGATGTCTGGTGAGACCTGATCAAGGTTAGCAAGTTGCTCCAAGGTTTTGGGTGGAGGTTGTTCTGACTGGGTAAAGCTTATGACCAGAAATGGAAGTGAACATCACTTTTTGCCATGATGCCTTTGAAGGCTTTTAAGTTCCAGCGTTTTCAGTTCCTGCAAATTTTTTTCTTACTGCTGCAATGCACCTGAAGGTGATGTTTGTGCTTTTGGAAAAGCTCAGCATGAGTACACTAATCTATTTGAATCTCAAGGACTTACTAGGCTAAATCTTGTATGAATCTTGTGAAATTCTGGTGAACCACCAGCTTTCAAGGGAGTTGGGAGACAGGAGGGATAGAAGTAATGTATTCTGGTCACTGAGGTGACAGTGTAGCTGTAGAGGTGACCTCTAGGACAGTCCAGAACCTGAAACTAGATCCTCTGAGTGCTCTAGAACACAGCCTGGAACTGGCAAAGGCAACCTAGAACACATCCCCAAACTATTAAAATTAGCCAGACACACACCATCAAGTGACTGTCAAGTGGACTGTCAAGTGAGCTGGACCAGACAAGCAATCTAGAAACACACTCTAGACCCTCCAAGTGATCTGTAACAGTGTAAAACATGCTCCAGAACACCCTCAGTGAGCCAGGAACTCGCTCTAGAACCCCACCTAGAATACAGTCTAGAATCAACAAGTGATCTAGGACCCTCTCAGTGAGCTAGAACCTGATCTAGAACACGCTCTGGACCCACCAAGTGAGTTAGAACCTTATCTAAACACACATTCACTCCCACCAGCCAAACAGCTCCAGAATTCAGACCTGCCCTAACAATGACTGCACCAGCACCACTCTAGCTCTACAACCAACCCCCTAACCCAGGCCGTGGGATCGACTCAGACTCTGGGGCCACCTACATACCACTCAAAGCCAGGAAAAGGCCTTTCATCTTCAGTTATGAAAGCACTTGAAATATGGATGCAGTGTCTTCATTGGCACAGTGTTCCACGCCTAGCTTGTTGTCTTGCTTTAGAGGACAGAGGTTTTTTTTTTTTTCAGTGAATGGGTTTCTGACATTTTTTTCAGCAGAGCTGGCTGCGACAGTGGAGGGGAGTGTGTGTTTTACTGCAATCTCTTCTTTGATTTTTTTGAATGTTATTTAATTTCATTTTTTAAGATACTTGTTTTGGCTACACATCTGTCTCACTGACACTGTCCTGAGGTCTCCAACTTTTAACATTCAGTCATTCATAACATTTTCAGACAGCTTTTTGTGGCTATTGTTATAGATAAGCTTTATAGCACTGGACCTTCTTAGAAATGTTGGGATATGACTTAGCCTGGCACTTGCTCTGTGGCCCTGGTACCTTTCTTCACAACCCAGCAGAAGACCAAGTCTGTAATGAAAGCTGACATTGCACTCTTACATAGGACTGCTTTAAGACTTTATTCTGTTGCAAATGGAACTACTATTTTCACTTTGGATCTAGGATGGGCGTTCAATTTAAAAGTATAGCTGCTTTCAATTATGCTCTAATGTTTGGTATCAAGGTAGCTTTCATTTTGTACAGCATTGTTCAGTATTTGAGTATTTGGGTTGGGGTTTCCCAGAGAAATCACTGTGTAGCTAGATACCATCTTCTTCATGTCATGTTATTCTCAAAATATCGTGTACATACTAATATAGCCACATCAATAAATGAAGGATAAACTCTCCGATTTAATGGAGCTAATGTGCTAGAACAGCAACACTTTGGAGATGACAGTTCCCAGCCTTGGAGTGATCAGTGCTGGATGGGGTCAAATGAGCTGTTCTGTGGCAGCCCTGGTGAAGAAACACCTCTATTTGTTTGTACTGCAGTTACAAGTGACTTGAGTTTCTTAAAGATGGCTTCTTGTAAAATTATCAGTTACTATACTGTTGTTGAAATGCTAGACTGAATATCTCCAGTGCCACTTGAGTTGTAGCGGCAGATTTGTTGGCGCAGGATGGAGACAGCGAGAGAACACAATGCTCGCCCAGGGAGAGGTTGAAACTGTCACTTCACTCTTTAATGGAGACAGGAAAGGTAATTAACAGCTAGTGTTGTGTACAGATTTGTATTTCATGGGGAAGATGACTCATTTTGGCTCTGAGCAAGTATGAGAATGAAATTAAACCAACGCCTGGTGTCGTGCCAATGACTTTGGCATTTTAAAAATATCTTCCCTCTGTGTCCCAACACAAGCTCACTATATTTTCAAAATCAGTATGTGCTTTGTGAGACTGGGGTTTTCTAGGGTCTCTCTGTAGGTGAAATATGAATATTACTTTTATTTTCCTACTTGCATCCGAATTCATTCATTTAGTAACCTCACTGTGCATTAGCTGTGTGGCTTTTATGTGCACCAGCCTGTTTCCATAGAGTCTTGAGGCTGTATTAGCTCATAGTTAGATTTATTTGGACTGTTGAGGAGTTGATAGAAGAGTGTGTTGGACAGGGCTGGCAGAGCAGGATGCACTTAACATGATGTGGGAAAAGGCTGCAATCATTCTGTCTGTCGGGATCATGCTCCCTGCAGTTTTATCCTGCATCCCTGGTGGTCAGGATGGCTGAACCTGGGGCGTCTCTCCATCTCCAAAGGGTTGTGTCTGTTTGGTTGTGTGGTTGTTTTTTTGGGTTGGTTTGTTTAAGTGTTGAAAGGGCTCAATGGGATACTCTAACAGAGAGCAGCAGTACGTGCAGAAAAGTTTAGGCAAAGGTGCTGTGAGTGAAATGCAACAAACTGACATGTTTAGAGCAACATATTAATTTATTTTTTGGGAAGTGACAACAGTCTCCAGTTAGACCTGCCTTGTCCTCACTTCATTCTGCAAGTATTCTCTTTTTTTGTCTGAACAATATATTCCATACATGTGCATCATAGAATTAGTTTGGCTGGAAGAGAGATCCTCAGGATCATTGAGTCCAACCACAGCCTAACTCCAAGGTTAGAAAAATCTGGCACTAAACCGTATCCCTAAATGGTTTGGGGCTTTAACCAGGGCAGTAAGTTTTAAGCCTTTAACCTCAGACCCAGTGAGGCAGCACTTCTCTTAGAAATGCATATTGCATATTGAGCCCCCATTAGAAAGGAGTCCCTTGCAATCACAACCTGCCTTTTTTGCAGGAGTTGTTTTTGATGGAGGATGCAGGGTAACTCTGTCACTCCTTACCATCACCCTCGTTGTAGTTTGATTTCTGCTTGCAAGGCCTCATACCTATTCGGTAGGTTTGGTCCAGTCCTTCCTTCCCTGTATCCTCAAGTTATTGGATTTCCCATCCAGGGCCTCACACTGCGATGAGTCACCACAGCTGGGACTTGGATCCACAATGCCTAGTTGAGAAGGCCAGTTGCCTTATCCATTATCTTGTCATAACAGTGGGGGAATCACCGCTGAATGTGCCATGCACCGAGTTAGACACGGGGACAAGCAGCAGCAGACGGATGGGGACAGGAATGTGTCACCTGCTTTAAGCAGCAGCCTCAGAGCTGTGGCTCCATCCTGTGTGCAGTTTCTTCTTGGTCACTTACATTAACACTGAGCAAGTGTTGAACAAACGAGTTACAATTCTGCTCTGCTTATATTTACCTTTCACAGCTGTAAAGGACCATCCAGTGCCTTTTTATTACTCACTAACTGATAACAAGAAATAAGACTTGAGATATTCTAATACATTCTAATGTTATTTTTATGCTGTGAAATTTTTGTAAAAGGTTGTAGAGACCTTGTGGTGGGGTTTTTTTGGTTTGTGATTTGCTTTTTTACCACAAACATCCAGAAATGAACTTCTACTGATGGACTGATTCATTACCTCCTCCCCCGCCCATTTCCAGAATAACAATCCAGATCCATTCCCCTCACCAGCTTTACCACAGCGGGAGCAGAATTTGGATAATGAGGGCGTGAGGAAAAGGTTACCAAACAAAGCTAAGGGAGTTAAATTTAGAGAAGGAAGAGCTTAACAGGTGGCCAGAGAAAAGGGAGGGAGGAAGACTGTGGAGAGGCAGTGAATAGAAATGTGATTGCATTCGTTATGAGGTTTTTATAATAGGGAAAATGTTGGGAGTAAAATAAACTCTGTAAAGAACTATTTAAAAATGTATTGTTTGCAGAAAACTGTAATCAATCTAACTGACAGTCAGAAAGGTCTGTTGAAATTGCAGGGCTTTTCTCCCTTGTACTCTTACCAAAATCAGCTTCAGTAAATTGGGAGGAGTATAGAAATAGATACTGAACTCACCCACTGACATGTTAAACCATACCTAGAGTCTCAACTACACTTTCCTTTTCCGTATATTATGGCATGACCTGACCTGGTTTTGGTCCAAGGGTTCATCTTGGGATGTTAATTCCAAGATCCAGGCACCTTTCAGACCTTTGCTTGCTTGTGTCTTCATATCAAGTTGTTTTTTTGCCTCAAAGACATTTTTATCAAAGGAACAGTGAAAAACAGGGATCTAAGACAAAGTCACCTACCCACTGCTTTCATCTGGCAATGATAGCTTTCACTGCAACTGTGCTCCATAAACTGACTCCTGAAACAGAGATTAATTGCCTGTGTGGGGGACTGAGATGTATCTAAAGAAAGAAACAGAAGTTTGGCCAATATTCTTCTATGAAGTGCCCTTGGGCTCAGTTCTCATGACGTTGGAGGATATTGTCTGAAAGAAGGATTTGGTTCACTTTGTGTAACAAGAATGACTTTGTGATTAACACAATGCTGTATTTATTTTTAATTGGTACAGAGGCTTTCTTATTTTTTTTTGTTTTATACAAATTTTGAAGAAAACTCTATATCTTGGCTGCAAAGCTATGTTGCAGGGATGGGTGTTTTTGACTGGAGAAATGGGATTTATCTCTAGTGTTAGTCACCTGTAATGATGCTCTGATCTATCCATCAGTCATGGGAGGAAACGGATTCCTTTCTACAAGTACCTAGCTTTTTATATATGGAGTCTAAATGAATTTTCATATGCAAATATACATGTTGTAGGTATTTGCAGATGGGCAAATGAATCTCACGTGAAGTGCTCCCTGTACTGAACTGGAATTTGGGAGTTGCAGTCACACTACATTTCAGAGATTTTTGTCAGTATAGTGGTATTAAAGGCCCTGGGTAATATATTATTGTTTATGCTTAGTGGAAATCCTCTGAGGATTACTTTCTTTCTTCTTGTAGAGTTTGACTAGATTAAGGAGGTGTATTATGACAAAGCTGTATTACTACTCTGTTTTATCTGAAGGAATAACTTACTTTTCTGTTCTCCCTGAACAGTGATCAGTTGTGCATTGATATGGCCAGGGTGCTTTTATGCTACCTAGATGTGGCCTGTGGCTGGTGTGTCAGAACACAGAATTATCCTGAATGTGGTGTTTCAGTCTCTTTTTACAATTCATAGACAACCTCTTTACTTTTTTTCTTTGACATGATGGCAACTGACACCATTTTCAGAAATATTGATTCTGAACAGGAGTATTTAGATAGTGCCACAGCCATTGTTACAAGGACAATAACAAGCTTTTTCTTTCTCTCTTCTTTATTAATCCCTGGAAAACATAGTCCTGGCTACCTCAGCCAGCTTTAAAAGGGAAAGTGCAGCATACAGCTTCTGTTCTTCACTCACTGGAAATACTTTTCTTTTGGACATCCTTTTTATGCAGAGGATTGGCCCAGCTTCAGATGGCTTTTCGTTCTAATTCTGCCGTGACTTTGATGCTATCTCTCTATTTGGGGATTGGCTAATTAAGACTATCCTATCAAAATCAGTTTGCTTTGCTTGCTGATTTTAGTTTTCCAATCAGTTATTACTTAGAGTTTGAAATGGAACAGGGCGCCCTGTTGTACAACTTCTTCTGAAGTGTTTTCTTCCCCTTTGCTAAAACCAAATCAGATTTAAACCTTTGTCTTTAGTTTTCCCTGATCCAATCTACCTGTCCTTATTTAACCAAATCACCCTGTTTCAGATTACTGTGTTGTTAATTATAGTATTGATTACCTCTTCCTCTCACTCATTCTTGTTTTGGGGCTGTTAACTAGTAGCTTGAAATCCTGCAAGGGGAGTTTGCATAGCATATCCTTGAAATTACACTTGGAAACTATTACTTGGACAGTTACTTGAGAGGCCTTCTTGGAGGTCATTACAGTTTTTGTCAAGAACAGTTTAATTCTCTGCCATTTTTCGCTTTTGTTGTTGTTGTGGATTGTCATGGGAGCAGGTTAATTTGGTCCAATTTCCTCCTCATGTTCTGTCCCTCATCTCATGAATGTAAACACATGAAGGCTGGACTCTACAGAAGATTAAGCCTGTGGTGACAAGTAATTCCTGTGACAGAGGCTTTAATGAGAAAAGAAAAAGACTTTATCCTTATTAAGTGAAGGAAGATATTTTAACCTAAGCGTGAAAGCCACTGAAGGACAGCTCTGATCTCTCTGGTCACATTACGAGCCATGATGGGATTGGTTTTTGGGCACGTACACATGGGATAGTGACTCCATGGGCAGGTAAAATTAAAGCCCCTCTCTTTGAAATGCAATGAAGGCTCCTCAGCAGTGATCTAGGAGAAAACAGGCGGGTGGTCCTGCTGTCTGGAGGCCAACACTGCACCTGAAAGCCTGGATCCTAAAATCTTCCCTTGCAATGGTTCTCTCCGTGCTGTCCTCTGCTCCTGCTTGCTGCTGAGGATGACATGGAACTAGCCATTACCTGGACAGCCAAAGCCTGTCTAGTGGCAGATGTGTAGAAGAAGACAGGAGAAATAAATGGACATTGAGCCTGTCTTGGATAAACCTTTCCAGTTTTTGGCCATTGCTGGTTTAGAGGCTTTTGAGCCATGCCCTGAGATACTAAGCCTTCATGACTTTGTCTAGTCCCTTATTAAATCCTTTTAAAAACCTTTGTCTTCTGCGACAGCTTGTGTCAAGGAGTTCCATATATCAACTGTGTAAAAAACCACTTTATTTAATTTGTGTTAGACATGCTGCCTGATCATTTCATCAAATTCCACCCCTCACCCCCATTTATTAAGTTGAGAGCAGCTGCCCTCTCTCTACCTTTTTACTCCTGGTTTTATGGACCTGTTACTCCCCACTCCATCTCTCTCCTACAACACTCTAGAGAAAGCCCTTAAGGAACTTCAGACCCTTTAACTGGGAGAGGCCAGCTTGGAGCTGTTCCTCAGGGTCAGATTCATCAAGCAGTGCTCTGGACCTCAAAGGGAGCACTCCAGCAATGAGTGGAACACTCTTCTCTGTGATATTGAAAGAGGCAATTTGCAATAAGAAGCATTTGCTGCAGTCTTGCCTTTCACACACACAACTATTCACACAGGCATGAGCACGTTTTTTAGGGTAACTTTTTTACAATGGGAAGCAGTCAATTTGCTGTCACTTGCCAGAAACACCTGCAAATCACCCTAGGGAGAAAATGACTTTCTGGGAGTTTATTGATGGCAGAGCCCTGATTGATATTTAATTCCAGCTCTGGTTTTCTTCTGAGATTTGTCTCTTGCTGGCCCATCCCTAAACTCTAGTATCCTTTGACCAGAGGGGTAAAGGAAGCAGGAAAAAAAATAGATGCCATATTTTGGTGAGATTGCCTGGTACGTCATTTAGATGTGTGTGTGAACTTAGCTCAGTGGGTGGGTCAAGCCTTTCTCTTGTGCTTGTATTTCACTGACTTTCAGCAAAAGCCGAACACACGTCAGCCATGTGCTTATGGTTTTTACCTGGATCAGGATGAGAGCAGTCACCTTGCAGGTGGCTCAGCTGTAACCCTGTGCCTGGGGGCTGCTGGGCTGGGGAGACTGGAGGCCTTCTGGTCCTGACCTGATGGATGGGCTTGGGTGAAAGTCATAGCCCTGCTCTCTTCTTCCAGGCTCCCTGCTTGTCAGTTGGTGCAATAAGTGTCTTGCCTCCTCGCAATCTGTGGCAAAACATCTCTGTATAAATTATAGGTGTTACTAAAAGACTGTAATGGCAGCAGCTTGGAGATTACACCTGCTATCTGAGAGGCTTTTGTTGTTGGAAACTGGCTTGTTTATATGTGGAGAAATCAGAATTTTTATAAGCAGGATGTTTTTTTCCCAGGCCTCAATGCTCCCAAAAGCAAGAACTTTTCCCTCAGGTATTAAAACCTGGCGTTTGCTTTCAGCAGCAGGCAAGGACGTGTGATATTACTGTACTTGGACAAAATGTCACTCAGGATAATACAGGGCTGCAGACAAGCATTGCTTTAAAAGCAGGCCCTTGTCTCTCTGTATTTCCTCAGCACACTGAATGTTTGGCTAAGCTCCAAGAACTTTCCAAACACAAACAAGCATTTATGTATTAAGCCTTTTTATCAGGCTACGCTCTGTCTGAGCTGGGATGCGGGCAGCCTTTCTAATAAGGTGTACGCAGAATTGTTAATGGCTTTCCCATCAACCCATGCAACAAAAATATAAAAACTTTTAGTGATTTAATATTTAAAAGTTTTATTAGAAGTAAATCACTGTCTTCCACTAAACTGTATTAGAAGAATGAACTAATTATGGGTTTGACAAAAACTCTTATTTTCTTTTCTCAGGTAAATAGATTGCTGTATGTGTATGGTGAGAATATGAAAAGCAGGTTGAAGGTTTTGGATATGGCTTGTGCCTGGTTCTGGAATGAACTTTGGCAGCCCTGGTCCATCCCTTTCCCCTGGTCAGCGGGTGATAGTCCCACCAACTCTTTGATTCTGTATAGCAAGGGAGCAGTTGAACTTGGGTCAGGTTCCAGGTAGCAGATAATAACTAGATAATAACGCTTGTGCAGTTACTAGTATAAGACGGGCAGCAATTTAGGATCTGTCAATGCAGTTATAAGACAAATAACACAAGCTCCCTTTAATGGCAAGGATGAGTGGGAGTTGGGAATGGGACCATGCTGTGTGATCTCTGGTCCACCAGCTAAATGTGGTGGGTGACTGCCCTGGAACAGTTGCAATCACACTGGCATTTTGATTTGATGAAGTTTGAATTGCTGGTGCTCGAGCTGAGCTTGTTGTAAATTCTGGTAAAGGATTTCAGGGTTTTTATTCTGCTGTTTCCTTCACCAGACACACTGAAATGAAAAAAAAAAAAAAGGCATTTAAAAATCTATATGTTTAAATATGTAGATATATTGTAGATTTGAAGGTTCAATCTATTGTTTGTTCCTTAGTTTGTGTTTTCTGTCACTGGAATGATCTCTAAAATGAGGTACTGACTGTGAATGCAAACCACAGCAAAGCCTGGCACACTCAAATAGTGCCTGAAAGAAAGTCTCATCACCTGCAAGATGTGCTTTGTATTCACAACATGGGTCATGTTCACTCATTTCCCATACATTTGTAGGTCACATGCTACCCTTTCTGTCCTCAGACAGGAGGAGATACTCCTCAGAACAGAAATTTAAGTGTAAATGTTTGCCTCTCTGGATTCAAATCTTGCTTGCATCAAATAGCATCTGAAGTGATCTCATTTATGTTTTCATCAAATAGTTAAGTGGGGAGTTATTGAATAATACTCTGTATCTCCATGAGGAGCCTCAATAGCAGTGAGCTACATGTGTGCAGATATTGAAGGGAACAGGATTGAGGCATTTTCTATGTTACATCAGGGAAAATCAGGGGATTCTTATAATTTAAATTAGCCAAAAAAGGGACAATGCTAGTAGTGAGCTCTGGAGAACAGGGCTGATGGTAATAGTTGTCCAGGAAGGTGGGTGAGAAGCATCCACCAGATCTTGTCTGTGTCCAAGCTGGAGGTTTCTGAGAGCTGTGTGGGAAGGACCTTTCTGAGTGAGTTGCTGTCACAGAATTGGGTTCACATGCTGGATGATTGTAGATTTGTGGAGTAGTCTTTGATATATCACAGTTTTTCTGGAAAAAACCAAATATTTGGGTTCAACCACAGTTCATTTTTAAAACTCTAAGGTATACTGGAGTTCATCATGCCTCTCTTTCCTTCAAGGAGCATTTATGTTTTTCCTCACCCTTATTTCTTGATGGTCCCCGTTAGCATGCAGCTCTCTTTGCATCTAGAGATCAAAAAAACCTGTATGTATGACAGGGCTATTGAAAGTAAAAAGGGGATAAAAGAGTGATAGCTGGGAATAAAGCCAATGTTGCGGTTTCTCAAAAAGCATCCTTCTGAAATGTAAGTGCTCAGAGAAGGCACCAGATGTTGCATGTGTATTTTAAATATAGCTTTGACTAGAGGGAGGTGATAAAGATGGTTCTCTATTGAAAAGGGGATTTGGGGGAAGGTAGGAAGGGATGACGAACTGAAGACCAAATGCTCCCCTTCATTTGTACTTTCTCTCATCAGGGAAAGGAGGAACATTTCAGTCGATTGATCTTTGGGCCAGAGCAGCTGTGGCTGGTAGACAACAGACACTTTAAATAGCAAGTTTCTTTGAACTCTCGCAGCATTAGCCTTTCCTCTTCTTAATGAAGAGGAGATGCCTTTTGCATCTGCTGTGTCCCAGGATTGCTCTCTTGTGTGTGCTGGGATCCCTTCACATCTGCTTGAGGTGATGAACCTCCCCTGCAGAGCGGATCTCCAAGTCTGCCAAGAGAGAAGAAAGAAGTGACACTCGGCTGGCTCTCCCCCTTCTCTTTTGCTGAGACTTGCATAGGCACTTCAGTTTTGGGCAATGAGGAGCTGGTAGGGTTTTCATACAAACTTTGACTTTTGGAGGCCTGTCTGTGAGGTAGGGCAATGCTCATGGCTGCAGCGGAGGTAGATTGGTCCCTGCAGTCCTAAGGCTGATGTTGGAGATTGGCAGCCAGTTTCAGTCCTCCCAGGGACATCTTCCTTTTCCTCCTCTTCCCCATTATAGCAAGACAGGTTGCCCCCAGTTGGCTAATGCACTTTGCATGACCTCTGTGCATCATTTCTTCTGCAGAGACCTACAGCAAGGGAGAGCTTGTAGATGTGACATGGGTTGTGCTGGGACAAAATACTAATGCTCTGTGCTAGAAATCCCCATGTTAAACAGTTTGCAGTCACGTGGCTGTCATGACCTCGCTGAGATCAGAGGAGCCGTGGCAGGAGAAGTTTCTGCTCAGTAGCTGTGAATTATCTGTGTCTCCAGAGCAGTGGAGACTCGATTCTGTTTCTGAACATGTCTCTGCTGGCAGGATGAGCTGTGAACAAAACAAGGAAGGAAGAGTCAGCTTGGTGGTCTGGGAAGGCAGAGAATTTATATGTTTGAAGTAATTTTTTCTGAACAACTCTAATTACAAAATGAAGCTGTTAATGCCAAAGTAGCCCGATGATTGCCATGGGGGTCAAGAAGCTACAGTGCTTGTTGGTGCCAAATCACTAGTGATCTTTGTAACTTGAAGTGGGTTTCCCTTTCTGTGTCAGTCATTTCTGCTGAATGAGAAAAGAAAGAGAGATGAGAAAAGGGAAGGAGCAAGAATCTCCTGGAAAACCTTGGAGATGGCACTGGAGCATGAGCCGTCCTGGGGCACATTAGCAATCTCAGTGTTGTTTGTGGGTGTATTGTTAAGGAGGTGTTTCTAAACAGTAGCTCTGTTGCAGTTTTTCTATGTAGAAAGATTATTTAAGCATGATTTGTCCCAGGACATTTAGTGTTTTTCTTTTCTTTGGACAAACATAGAAGGATAAAATGGATCCATCCACAAAAGCCTAAAAAGCTGCTGCTTTCACCAGCAGAACTGGCTGTCACCTGGGATGGCCAGGAGCATCACTCATGGAACATATCAGTAATTGGACTTTGCCAAGGAAGAAGTAAATAAAAGGTACCCAGTGAGGATTGCTCCAATAGCATGGATTTCACAAATTGAAAACATATTAGCTTCTGACAGCTCTGTTCTTCTATAGACAAAGCTACATTCCCAGGAGCTCTGTGCTTAAAGTTTTAAACACTTTCCCTTCTGGTGAATTCCTTGTGCATCTAAAGAAGGCTCATAGACCCTGATTTTTGCATTGTTTCGCACCTTGGTTTATCATTCATACCTATGCCAGACAGGCTCAAAATATTCCTTTGCATTTGATCTGGCAGCATTTCACATCCACTTGGCACTGGGGCTTGCGTTTGTGCCTCTTACTCCCCTGGCTATGAGGCAGTAACAAATTTGCCCTTCTAGCTATTCCTTACAGTTGAACCCAGGTTTGATATATTCTCTAGGACTGTGCAAGGTTTCAATTCGTTTATTCTTTACTCCTCTTATCCTGCCTCTGCTCTTGGTGCCTGCTGGTAAAACTGAAAATATTTCTCAAAGTTTTGAAGACAAAAAGTGCCAGATGTATCTTAGGAAAAAAAAGACTTTTAGTTCAAGTTCATGGCCATTCTGTCCTGTTGGGCTATGTGCAGTGTACTTTGGACTGGGAAAGGTTGGGAGGAATGTACTAGTGTGGTGGTTAACATCTCAACAGCACTTTCTCAGGCTGGTAGAGAGAAAGCTCAGGGCTTTGCATCGGTCTGACAATATATAGTTGTGTCAATAGGTGTCTTTTTTTTTCTCTTCACATGGATGAATTTGGCTCATGGGTTTTCTAGTAAATCACTAGAAAACTATTTATGACTTGGCCTTTGTACAACTTGTGCTCCAACTGCTCGTTACAGCAAACAGAAAAAAACGACAGAGGGGCAGGCAGACCTGTGCTCCTTGTCTCAGTATAAATTTGTGCCATTTTTTGCCCAGTAATGGGTCACAGCCAGCCCTTTCCAGTACCCTCAAGAAGCAGAGGTAGGTGCAAGTCATCGTGTTAACAAGTAGGGATGAGCGGAGCATGAAAGCCTTGGTGGGCAAATGTGATAATCTGCCAGAATCTAGCTAGGCATCTTTGGGCTGAGTTTTCTCTCCTCAATTTGGGTCTTGGCAAGCTGTTAAAGGGAGAGAAGACCAGGACTTATATTGCTGGCTGAGCTGAGTTTGCAGGGATGCTGGCAATGCCTGTGGGGCAGTGCTGATGGCAGGGATTGCCTCTAGTGAGAAAAATGAATCGGTGTTTGTTTTTGCACAAGTTGTGAGGGCAAACTGAGCATGTCCAGATACTTCTGGATAACTTGAAGACACCAGACTTCTTCCTGCTCTGAGCTTTGCCAAGCCAGTCTAGTTTGTCCTGTTCTGGGAGTCAAATAAATGGGTTGTGCAGAGTTGGTAACCACCATGGTACATCAAGTGCCTCCCTGTGTCTCCCACTGGCATACTCCCCTGAAAGGGGAAGAGGAGGAGGCTCAGGGCAGTCCTACTTTGCTGCATTGCTAACGATGAGTCTCCAGCCTGTTTCAAGCCTCAGCTGGGCATCAGCTTGCAATACTAGAGAAAGGAAGCTGAGCTCTTGGGCCAGTGTCACCTAGCTTTGAAATGCTTTGGCCAGACCTTGTCTCTTTCTTGGCTGTGGCAGAGTCAGCAGAGTCTGTGGGCACAGAGAAAGCAGAGTGGAATTTATGCAAAATGCAAGGGAAGGATTTTGCATAACAAAGTCATGCACAGAATCAATTCAAAAGCAGGCACAGGAGATCAGTACCTTTAGGGGAACCCAGGGAGCCATCTCCACATCCTCTGCTGTCTGGAAAGGCGATTTTTGCACTGCAATACACAAAGGAAGAAACAGTCAGGTTTCTTTTCCCTTTTCTAATGACAGACTTCAGCTGTGAATAGACAGCTCTAGCACACAGTACGGAAGCTATTGCATTTGTGTTCACTACTACTTTGCAAAGTCCTGCTCTGATCCATGCTGGCTGTTGCTCTGCACTGCAATGGTGACTCTGCAGAAATGGTGTTGAATTTCATGGTTTGTGTGGGTTTTTTTGGTGTTTTCCTGGGGATTTGGAGAAGTGTGTGCTCAGGCTGCTGCTGGTGACCTGTGTTAAGAGGGGAGCTGCAGTAGCTCACCTGTGCTTGGAGGCAGCTGCGACCACTGTTTCTCAGGGCTGGGGAGCTGATGTGCTGCTGCCAAAGCATTTTCACATGGACACCCCTTGAAAACATCATAGCCTCGTGTAAATCTTGTTTAGCCTTCAGTGATCATATTCACGTCTCGGGAAACCTGCGCTGCAGAGAGGAACCCAAAAATTCATTTCTATTGAGCATTTCCAGACACTGTTAGTTGGGTTTGAGAACTTCAATATAATAAAAAGTAATTATAAGCTGATGTTTATATGTCGTTATGTGTTCTATGGGCCAGATGGTACAGCTGTTACCTGCATTGCAGATGCAATTTGGCCCAAGTGATGGTGTAAGTCAGTCCCAAGTATCTTCTGGGTGTCAGAGATAAATAACAGCTTTTGTGAATTTTATTTTTTCCTCCTAAAGGTGAAATAGAGCAAAAAAAAAAAGATACAGTGAAAGGAAAAAAAGACCAAACTAACGAACCAGTACAGCTAATACAAGGCTAATCCTTGGCTGCAGCTTTGGGCTGTAGCAGCACGAATGAGAGTGCAGTCTTCAGACTTCACTAGTCATCCAAAAGAACAGGTCCCTGTCACCCACAACAGGATTAGAAGGTACAGAAACATAAAGCCTCTGCCATTTTTGCAGTCCTTTCCTTCCCCATGAGTTACTCTGCGCAAAGGTTTCCTGTAGAGAAAGCTGAGCAGGGGGGCAAAGTTGAAGACAGCAGGAAATTTCAGTACTGCTCAAAGTGCTGCTTCCCACCACTCTTTCTCATAAGGGGGATATAGTGTGATCGCTTTGAAAATAGGCGTCTGAATTGTTTTAGCAGCTGTTGTACTTGTGTGATACCTAATATGCTTGACAAATAATGGATGAAAGGCAAAAAATCAGGGAAGCGGGATGATGTGAACTGTAATCGCAGTTGCTAACACTCGTGATTTTTATCAAATGTCTTGGAGTATGTGGTAATGTTTGAGAGCTGTGTGGTTATGCAAGACTTTTCCTTTGTAAAGAAAAAAAGGTATTTCAAGAGCAAGGTATTATGATGTGGTCTTTAAGATTCAAACAACAGGGAAGAAAAAGAACACTGCATGTGTGGTTTTTCGTTTTTGTTGCTGCTTTAAAAATGCATACAAAATACCATGACTTTACACTCCTAATTTTCTGGCCTATTCGTGAGTTGGTTATTCTAGACCTTTAGGAAAAAGTGTAGTAACAATGTTTCCAGTGCTGTGCGGGTTTTCAGTATTTTGTTGCCGAAGCTGGTAGGCCACAGAGAGAGCTTAGGCACCCTTTGCCTCCTACAGACTTAGGCTGTAAGCTTTAGAGGAATCTAAAGCAGTTTCAGGTTTAATCACAGAACTGTGGGTTACCTCTCTTGAGAACAAACTGTATTGTATATTGTAGCTGCATCTCATGTAGAGGAGAGGAAAGACTACTCTGGAAATCACTGTAAAGCCTTTAGTCCTTTCCCTGCTTTTTGCTGCTTTCTTCCATGTGCTGTGACTGTCTTAGGGAAACCAGAAATGGCTTTTAAAACAAATGAGACAGTGAAGTAAAGATCAAGGGTGCTTGAAATGAAGTGTAATGTCCTCATGCTCTTTCCTTTAATGCATTGGAAAATAAGTGCAAAAGGAGAAATATGAAGTGCAATGAATTTTCACTCTTTCAATACTTGCTTAAAGGAATGAACATTTTTGCTGGGACTTGGATTTCAGGAGTAATTGCTGTGTTAACATTGCAACATGAAATGCATTTCCTCTGATCTCTTCTTGCAGTATAATTGCTGTGTTGCTGTGATCAGCTGCATTCCCTCTTTCTGCAACTGCTTTATGCATGCCTTGTAATAGAAATGCTGAATTCAGTATCTGTGTTTCAAAAGCAAAGAGCCTTGTGAGGGGACCAGACCTGGGAGACCGTTCCCCTCTCTGCTACAGTGCTGGTGGGTAACGAACACAATGGGTAAATCGAGGTGCGAAGAAGGCTCTCTGCTTACCGTTTGTGATAAAATTGGATTAGTGATCTGACAGTTTTGAATTCCAGCAAAACCATCTGTGCTGAGCTAGATGGGGTGACTTTTTGGAGTCAATTCTTGTGACTCTTGAGTGTATCACCTGATGCGTTTTGGTGTCACTGCTGCACTGAGCATAAATACATACATGGGTGCAGTTGTCATAGTCAAATGAACTCAGTTCCTGTGGACGTTCCTGAAGACTGTTGGCTTTTCACATGTTGCTTCTCCATTTCCTTAGAGGTCTTCAAAAGAAGTCAGCAACTGTTAAATGTTAATGTGTCTTCTAAACCTTTGAAGAGCCAGACCCCTCTGTGTCAGGGAGGTGTTGCTGTGGTATCTGTGCACCCCTGATTCTGGTGGGTTTTGCTGATTGGATCTTCACGACACGGTCCCTGGTGATGTGTTCTCCAGTTTCAGGTAATAAAACATATCAGGGACCTAGTGCTTCCTTCTGCATCTCAGCTGTGGTTTCTGTTCTTGATCCTTCCTAAAAGTAGACAGGAACTTGAAGTAGATGGAATTAGGTGGTTTTGTATCTGGCTGGGTCTCCACAGCCCTTGGACTGCCAAATGTTAAGTCTACTTAAAGATAAAGGCTGATACTCATTATAGTTATACTTGTGTAAATGGGATTCTATTCTATCAGTATTATCGGGAGCTGTACGCAGGATTTGGGGTCAGCACTTTCTCAAAAACATTTAAATGCAGTGGGACCACTTCTAAACTGAATTTCACAACAATTCACCTTATCAAAGGTGGGCCTGATCCAGTCCAGTCTTGAACTCCCACATCTCCCTCTGACTTCAAGCAGAGATGGTTATTTCTTGTAGGGTTTTTGCCATTGTATGGGCTGCTTTTCTTAGGCTGGAGTTCAGGAGCTTCAATTTGAAGTTTCACAGAGGAAATTATGTTGACTTTTTTTTGGGGGGGAAATGCTTAAATAGTCTTGATGTGCTTGGTGCATGCACCCTTTTCCAATTCTTTTTGTCTTGTGTAACTCACATTTCCCTCATGCTTCAAATGCATCCTAACAAAAAAGTTTCTCATTTACTTAGACTTTTACAAAGTTTCAATACCTGTTAGTTCACAGTGCATGAAAAAGCTGAATGCTATTATAATTCCTATTTACTGCAGTTATAATATCCTTCTTAATGATGTGAAATATGAATGAATTATGCACCTTCATTTGTGATTGCAAGTTGCCGTTATAAATAATGCAAACGGATGCTTGTGAGGTGGTATTCAAAGTCTTTTTGAAAAGAAAGGATAGGAAGAGTGGAAGAAAAGAAGCATTTTGCTTGGTGTGTGATACACAATAACAATTGTGACTGAATTGTGCAGAATTCTTTATAGACTCCCTGCTTTTTTTTTTTTAAATTTAAATATTTTTGTCTTAAAAATTGCTTCTGTTCCAAAATGTCATTCTAATGTTATGTTGACTTTCCTGTTAGAGGTGAGAAATATGTTTTAAAAATTTTGTTTCAAAATTTGTTTGTTGCAGGAAAATGAGAACTGAAATACAAATCTTTTGCAGGAACTGTAGGAAGAAATGTTTCCTACAGGCCATAGAGGACTGGTTTTGGAATCAGTGAAGCAACAAAGCTGATTTCTTATACCTAGGATATCATAAATAATTCATTTAGTGTTGTAATTTATCATTACTTACAAATAATAGTAATAAAAAAATCATATATTTGTTTTTAAAAAGTTTGCCAGTAGTATCTAAGAATTCTATCCTTAATTGTAAGTATGTGGATTGCCAGATCTGCTTGTATAATTTCTTTGCAGGACTTGGGCTGTATCCCTCTCTCCCCAGCAAAAACCTGCTGCTGCTTTTTAAAATGAGAAACAGAATATGAGCCAAAGACATCTTACAAAAAAAAAGTTCCTAGTCTGAAATTAATATAATTGCTTAAATGCTACATATTATTCTCTTAAATAGTTTGTTGAATTTCAGTTCAGATAGTAAGATCTTGAGTGATGGAGGCCTAAATACGTTCTTTCTAGCTTTATTCTTTAATAATTGAAATAGAACTGATAGAACTGGTTTTTACTCTTCATTATGTGTTAGGTTTTCAATACTGTCTGGGGTTTTTTTTTAGAAAAATACATATGTTAAAAGTTTTCTTAATTTCCCAAGTATTACATTAAAGGATAATCCTTCTTGTTCTTTTTGGCATTACATTTTTCTCCTGTTTCTCTTTCATTCTTTATTGACAGTTTTGACTGCTTGGCTCGGTCGAAGGAGTTTATCAAAATAAAGAATGTTTTGTTTTAGATAAGTGTGAGCATCAGCTGTGAAATGATTACATGAAAATAGGAGTGAAAAATAACTCCTTGAAGTCAGCAACTTGAGTGAGCATTGGTGTTTGCGGTTTGTTTTGTGTGAGTGTTGTATTGTTGGGTTTTAAACTACCTTCTGAGTTTGTGTTAAAATATCCCAATCAAGTCCCACAGCCTCTCCTTGAGCTTGTGGCTTTGAGGTTGCTCAGAGTAACTCTTACCCATGTTAGATATGGGAAGCACCCAGGCTGGTTTTGGGATTTTGGAGTCTCTGGATGCAGACACTGTGCTCTGGAGTGGTAAACTGTGCCTCTGCAGCACTGCGAGTGAGTAATTTAAAACTGTATTGAGTCCACAGTGGTGTATTTTCCCATATCCACCACTGAGATGATGTATATGGTCTCTAGCACACACTGAGTTGTTAAGTTTTTCCAGCGAAGCAAATTCAGTGCTACAAGGCTCAGCTAAGGATGTATTTGGGGCTGCTGATGTGTTACAGCCATAGACACGGTGCCACTTTTTGCCATACTGAATGACTTTCAGGGACATTTTGTCTTTTGCTGTCTCCCCAATGGGGCTGCTGGAGAGAGAATTGATAAGCGTGGTTTTCAGATGATGATGATGGAAGAAAAAGACTGCCATGAAATCACAAGGGTCCTCTCCCCCCCTTTTCATTGCTCTCTACCTTCATTTATCTCGGCAAGCTTCAATTGCAGTCCCATTGCTGTTAACCTTTGACTGCTGGCATTTTACCCAGAGCGCTCAGCCCCAGCTGGCAGCGGGAAGGGGAGGATTTGAGCACCTCTGTAGTGATAAATTGGCGTTGGCGCTTCACTTGATGGCCACTCTCTGGAAAGTGGAAAATGCAATGTGCAGCTCTACGGTCTTAATATCGTGTCTGTCCAGGTAGCCACCTGCAAAAGCCTGAAATCCAGGAGCAAACAAGAGAAGGGAGAACTGCAGCCCTGGGAGGCTTATTTTGCTTGCTTTTTCCCATAACTAACTGCTTTGCCTCTGTTTGTACAAGAAGACAAACTTTGTTGGCTCTCATGGCAGCAGCCACATTCCAGCTGGTACTGATGAGTCAGGCTGGGTGTCTCTGCTTTCTGCTGATGGGCTGTTGCTGCAGGGGAGCACCAAGTAAGCATGTTTCTCCCAAGATATAGAATCATAGACTCATAGAATCATTTCGGTTGGAAGAGACCCTCAGGATCACCAAGTCCAACCATAACCTAACCTAACTCTAGTACTAAACCATGTCCCTAAGAACCTCATCTAGACAACTTTTAAACACCTCAAGGGGTGGTGACTACACCACTTTCCCGGGCAGACTGTTCCAATGCCTTACAACCCTTTCTCTCTCAAATCCAGCACCCAGCTCCAGACACAAATTGTTCGCTAGGCTGTGCCACCAGGTTTCAAGGTGGCTGGTGGACTGCAGTGTCGATATTAGTGCTGTCACACTGCCTTCGGTCCTCCCTGAAGCACCTCTGTGCTGTGGATGCACAGTGTGATGCTCCGGGCTGTGTTGGCTGGGTCTCGGCTGTGTGATTGCCAGTCCTGCCATCTGTGAGTAGCAGGACAAGGGAACATTTTGTACCAATTTTCTCTGGACTGTCAGTGTAGTGTGCAGCAGGAGGGGTCATAAAACACAGGTGTGATGAAGTCTGGAGGTGTTGCTTGGCAGGGGAAGGGAGGCTGCCTTCCACAGGTCCAGCCCTTGGGAGATGTTGGCAGATCTGCCTGCAATACTGACTGTTGTAGGTTGTAGGTCTGTTGGGCCCTTGCAGGTACATGGCTGGGCATGAGCAGCCTGTATTCTTGTACATTCATTATTCTGCTCCAGAGAATCACATTAGATAAATGTCAACAAATGACTCTGTCTCTAGCTAATGAAGAGAGGCTTTTGTTTTAAAGAGCTAATTGTCCATCTCTTCTGCATAAGAAAAGCTAGGCATGTTTTTCTTTGCCTTTTATTCCTCCTAGCATTGTGGCAGAACTTACAGATGTACAAATACTGTGTGCAATATCTATTATTTAACTTTCATTACCATTAATATGAATTAAATTGATGGCATTTGTCAGGATGCTTTATGTGTTGTAGCACATGCCTTAGGGAACTGCATTCGAAAGAGGAGAATTTCAGGCACACAAGTTGTTTTAGTGGCTTGGAGGAAAGGACCCTGGAGAGTTGAGTTTAGCTTTCAGAAGTGAAAGCTGAATTTGGTACTCTGTATGACCTTGTGTAAATATTGCAAGACCAGAGTTGTTGTGAAACCTCTGGTTTATGTAGCTCCATGAAGCAGCTAGATTTTCAAAACAGATCTGGTAACATGAATGTGATATATGTTTAGTGGTCTTGTGTCCTGTTCAGGATACAGCGTGAAAATACGAGACCAGATGACAGGTAAAACATCTTGGGGGGCTCTGCCTAGCCAGCATGTCTGGTAACACCTGCTTTACTAATCTTTTGTGTGGGCTCAATGAATCACAGTGCAGGCAGGAGACCTGCCTCTCTTAATCCTTTTTACATTTTAATTCTTAAAAGCAATTTCAGAAGAATAAACTTTTCTTAAAGTGAATTTAAAGAAGCAGGAGAAAATTAAAACATTAATTCAGAGGCCTGAAAACCCAGTCACTAGTATTATGCTTAACCTAGGTTAATGGGAGTGACTCAGTATGAGATAAATTAACTCAAATGCCTGGTTACAGTAGTGCAGATCTCACTGATAGTGAGACAGATTTGAGCTGCCATCCTCTCTTCTCCTTTATTTTCTGGTGTTAATTTTATTTGCTGGTCAATGAGTGCTGCTTTATTGAAAGCATTGACTTGCACAGCAGACTACATGAAAGAGCCTCTAAAAATTCCCAAATAATTGGTGCTAGGGTGAAAATGAGGAATGACTCCAAATGCAGTCGTTATTGCAAGTTCCACCTAAATTGCTTGGGCAGTAGCTGGTTCCAGTATAGCACAGAAATAGGCTTTCAGCAGCCCTGTTGGGAGCAGGTATCAGTTTAGTCTTGGCCGGACACAAAACTTGGCATTTGTCAATTTGTAGATAGGGAGTCACCATTGAAGTGCATCAGTGTTTCTTCTGTAGAGAACTAGGTAGGCATGAGAGCACTGGTCAGCCCCCTGTGGCTCCCCGGCTTGGATGTAGATGTTCCTGACCTTGCTATTGGGTGCGAACTTGCTGGCTTTGTTTCCAAAGTTGTGTGGAGACTGCTAAGAAACACGTGAAGGTTTTGCCTTCTTTTGCATCGAGCATGAAATGGTAGCAACTTCATGAACTCCCTTGGCCCAATCCAGGACCAAACTGATGAGGAAGAAGCTTCCTGTCTCACTGTCAGTGTCTCAAACCCTACAGTTGCATTGTTAATATCTACTACAAAAAACATCAATGGTTGTGAGCCACCTCTTTCTGATTCCAACATGCTGTTGAGGGAGTACTCTGGTTAAAAATTCAGAGTTTCCGGCTGCCACTTTGTTTTATATATTCTGCCCATGTCCAGTAGTAGTTTCTGCAAATGTTACACCCGCAGAGTAGTTAAAGATTCAGTTTAACTCAGTACAGAATATGGACAGGAGCTCTTACAAAGAGCAAACTGAAATCACTTACAGTATAAACTGAAAGGTCACTAACCTGTCAAAATCTTCATGGCAACAAGTCATTGTTCGTACCAGGATGAACTCTTGACCAATTCAATCTTTATATAGTTCTTAAGTAGTAATACTGGTCGTTCTTCCTGTACCTTGAATCCAGGCATAATAACAAGAATAAGACTTGAGAGAGGGTCTTGAAGTTTCATTTTTTGGGTCAGGAGATAAGGAGTCCTTTCCTTTGGTTTGCTTGCCAAGGCAAACTTGCCAAGGAAACTTTTGAGATATTTCACAAGTTCCTGAATTTTCTGTCCTCAAATTAGTGGTAATGTCCAGATCATGAGATTAAGTCTCTTACTGGAGGATGGTAGATCTGTACTCATGTGAGAAACTAAACACTGATTCCTATTCTCAAGGTAATGCCTGAGGAAACTTCTGACTGAACTTCTACTCTCTGCAAAGCAACAAGCATGGAGATATTGGACATGTAGAAACCTGGTGTAACATCCAAAGGATAACCTGTTCTGACAACTTTTATGGTTAGGAAAAAAACCCTCATCAAACATGTGTCACACTTTCTGACCCTTCTCTGTGGTTCACTTACCTCCTGGAAGAACCACCTGCTTTCTGCTTTGATGCTCCATTTGCAGTACTTGAGGAATGATTCTAGTGGCATGTAGCCACTGGTTAGCTTCTCTCCAGATGTGTGCCCAGATGGCTATCCTGAGAATCCTCCCCAGACCCAGATTTCCTATTTAACACTGACAGGCTTGATTCAAGCTGAAACACAGTCTTCTGTTGTACTTTTCTCCTTTCTAACTTGTAGTATCCACACTGTAGTGAGAGCCAAACACAGTCCATAGAAAGCTATGCTATATCTGTTGTTGACTCACTGGTAGCATTGTCTTGATCTATACAAATGGCTACAATCTGCTGTGCTTCAAAAAGATCAGAACTGACCCTTTGAAACCTGGTATGTTGGCACTGGATGAACTGTTTGAGCAAACACAAATGCCTTTTTTTTTTTAAGCATTCACTGGGCTCGTACAGAATAATAGCTTCTCTTCTTGTTGCCTCTCTCACGTTTTCTGTTCCATCTCTCTGAACAATAGCACCGTCCTCTTTATTCCTGAGCTGTCTCAGGGTGTTATTTGTTTATCATCTTTCTTTAGTAACAACCAGTGTAGCCGAGTGATATAATTTAGCTTTGTGAAGTCCCAACCATAGTGGAATGCAAAGTGGCTCCTCTCGTTTCTCAGGAGTTCAGGAAAGCTGCAACAAAAGGAAGAAAGCAACTCAGACTTTCTCTATACACTCACTTCTCTATCCCTGCCTGCTTCGTGTAAAAAATAAAAAGTGTGTGTTTGGTTTTGTTTGTTTGTGGGTGTTTGTTTGCTTGTGTGGTCTGTTTTTTTTTTTTTTTTTTTTTTTACATTAAATAATTAATTTCTTCTGTTGATCATCTTGGGGTAGATAGCAGAGCTAGGCTGACCATCCTTCTCTCAAATCACATCCCCTCCAGATGTGATACCAGGCATAACAAAGAACATCAGGTTGTTGCACTTCAGTGTCAGTGCTCTTGATTTGGGATCAAGTAATCTCAGGACATAATGTGACTCCTCGGCAAGAGAACATTTCTGCTATCACACCAGAATACTGTGCAAATCACAAGAAAAGAGTGAAGCCTGGAGAGCCCCAGCAAGCTTTGCTGGAGGGTATTTGTTGCTTACCTACCAGGTTACAACATGCAGGGCTATGCATGTGCAGCGTTAGGAGGTAGTGTTGCTGGACTAGGGGAAACTCAACCAGTACTTTCTGGATGAAGTCAAACTTTTGAAGCCAACAAAGCCCCTCAAGCAACAGGCTGCTCTGACATCATTCACAGCTCCAGGAATTAAAGAAAAACTAGGAAATTATAGCCAACGGAGGCAGGAGAGTCTGATGCTACATATTGTAACTTTTCAAAGCCTTCACTGGTGATTTTGTGCTTCATAACTCTCTCCCGGGAACCAGCAAGAAGGTGTAACAATTTCTTGGAGGATGTAAAATCTGGTCGGATCTATATGGGAGACAGGGCTCCCCAAAGGCTGGGTTTTGGGTTCTGCAAAGGATCCTGGTGAACTCCTGGGCCAGCTGGAGTCACAAGACCCAGGGAGTCCAGCTACATGGTCATAGCCTGAAAACAGAGACTTTGGGAGTCTGTGAAGGTTGAAGTGTCCTTCTGTGCACGATGCAGCAGAATGGGAGCAGCACTGCTTGCTGCTCTGGTGCATGCCTTTCCATCAAGTCTTTGGGAGTGCTTTCAACACCTTATTCCAGGAAATACACCAAGAAAGGGCAAATATACGGCTTATTTAAAGGCCTTCTTATGGCCTTCCTTATTACTGCCTGGAGTCCATCAGGGTAGGCATTTATGCAGTGTTCTGACCTTTTCTGCCAACTGAAAGAACAGATCCACAGACCTTTCAGTGTACTCTTTCTTGGGAAGAGGGAAATAAGAAAAGAATCCCCAAGGATCCTCAGAGGAAGGAACATTTGTCTCTCATTGAAAGATCCGCTGGAAGTATTCATAATTGGCAAAGAATGAGGTTTTGTAGGTTTCTTGCTTCCTTTGTCATGGCTGTGAATCAAAAAAGGATTTTTTTTTAATCTCGGCTCAGGATGGTAGGATAATTTTTATTTGTATGAAGTCACTGTTGAGAATGTTTTTAATATCTCCTATGAACAGAAGAAAAACTCCCACAGCAAAGACTCAGCTAATCTTTGCTGCCCTGATCTAGATTGACTTATTCAGTGCATGAGCTAGATCATTAGCAGCACTAGGGATTTCCCCTCATCCTGTGGTAGAGAGATCAGTGGAAATAATAAACAAGTGTGACTGAATGTGCAGGCTGATTAGTGTATACACATATATTTTCATGCTCAGAGACCTTTGTAATATCTCCCTCTGGCATTAGATGCTGCTTGTTGACTCTTGTGTTGCGAAAGGTCAGTGGTATCCCCGCTCCCTAGGGCCACTGCTTATCAAAGGTGATATTTATGTTTGACTAAACTTCAAACAACTTTGACCTTTTTATTTGTTTATTTATTTAAATCTGTGCAATTTAATGTGTTTTGGAGGGTGGGTGGAAGGAGAACTCTTCTGCCAGCCCTTCCAAGAGTCACCCAGGGGAGCTGAGTTTTTTGCAAAGTTCAAGTTATCTCCTTCAAGACATAATTTCTCTGAAAATAGAATAATTTAAAACTTAATTTTCTTACTTAAAAACTTGGAATCTCTTGTGTGTGGGTGAGTGAGATGCAGATGTTTTCAGATACTTGGGAACTGCTCACTGGTTAGTTTAAAATATTTAGCTATTTGCATGCTTCATTTTGAGGTATGTAGAATAAATGGAATCATAAATCACTCCTTAAATATTCTATTTGGTGCTGGGTGACTGGAAATAACAGATGGATGCTTACAGGCGGGATTTAATTTTGCTCCAATTCAGCGATGGGTTGGAAACCCGTACAGAAGATCTTGGCTCCATGAAGCTTTGGATCTATTTGCATCTGTCTTGGGAACTTTGTGAGGCACAAGACTTGCATTAAATGGGTAGAAGCTGTAACCCCAGATGAGAGTTGTCTTCAACATTAGGGAAGCTTAGGTTCAGGCCTAGGGGAGTGCTCGCAACTTTCTGCTTAAAATTGGAGGTATTGGAGGCATTTAAATACTGTGGGTGGGACTATAATTTCTGCCTTTTCCAACACGCCATTGAAAAGAATACATCTGGAAAATGAGAGGCGGGGGCTAGGGAGAGCAAACAATCCCGCAGTACAGATTAGATACGTCAGAGATTTAAAACTAACTTGCACATTGTCAAACTCCTCCTGGCAGTGTGTGCAAGTTGGTATTACCACACAGAGGGAGATAAGGCTGAACGCTGGCTGCAGACACCTGTAGAAGCCAGATGTTCACATGATATCCTCATTGTCTGTCAGCTGTGCCAGTACTTTTCATGTAAGAAAAAGAGAAAGTGGGAGGAAAGAGGTTGTGATCCTCTGCGAGGTGGCTCGGGCTCTCTGTACAGCTCTGCTTTGCTTGAACAGCTGCTGCAGGGTGAGATTAAGTCACAAAGGGGGATTGCCTAGGACAAGGAGAGAAGCAATGTTATCCCATGTTTCTTGTATTAACAAAAGTTAACAGAGACATAGAAGTGTTCCCAGCAGTCAGCCCACTAGTCTTAAATAAAGTGTAAATTGCCGATCCCAGCTAATGGAACCAGGTCTCCCTGGAGCATGTTTCCAAGCAGGAAGAACGCAGCTTGTGGCATCATCTGCAGTTTGGACTGCCGTGCAGACAACAGCTCCTAGGTGGTCTGGGCTCTGTGTGTGCATTGGCCACCATGCTCAGCAGTTCTTGTTGCAATACTAAAACTGCTGAGCTGGAGAACTGCCCGTCGCTGTGCCAAACAATGCTTTCGTTGTGCTGCATTTTGCATCAGGACGTGCCCTGTTTTCCTGGAGGTTGGCTGCACCACAGGTAGTTTCATGAAGACAGCAGGGCACAACTTTGGAGACAGATTTGCCATTTCTGAGGATTTGGGACTGGGCAATCATGGTGGTGTCTGGGGCTGCACAGGGATACAAAGCTGTAATAACTGATGAAAAGGTTCATTTGTCTTGTATGCTGTCCTAATTTTTCTTGAATCCACTGCACACAGAATTTGGGGCCAGTTTGCCAGGCTCCTTTAAGCAGGCTTCTGCTAGCATATCTAGAAATTTGACTTACCTTGAACATTTTCCCATTTGCTTATCTGTTTTTTTTTTTTTTTTTCTAGTAAATGGATCCCTGGTAACACTGAAATTGAGAAAGATACAAATGATTTAATAGCAGATGTGGCTCCCCTTTCCATTTGCCAAGTCATGACCTAGTTCAGCGCAAACATTCAGTTTTCCTTCTAGGTGAAGGTGAAGGAGTCTCTCCAGCAGTAATCCTGCAGAGCCCGGTGTACGCACTTCATCTCCCGTGCTGGGCCCACATAGCCGACTCAGTGACATTTGGTGGGGAGAACTCTTTCCAAGTACATTTAAAGTTCAGCCTTGACCGGGAGGATTCTCCATCACAACAGCATCTTCATTACCACCAGCTTGGAGAAGGGGGAGAGAAGGAACAGTGCTGTTGAGGTCAATTTGCAGGCACAGGGCTCTTGGCTTGCTGAATAAACCTGGTTTTGGATAGTGCTGATGATTTTGCTTGCATCCACCTCAGAAAGCAGCATTCAGTAAATCTCCTGAGGATCAGTTATAAAGAATGGTATTTACAGGAGGGTAAACCATAAATCTTTATGACCTTCTTGCAGTTAGCAGCATTTAAAGTCGCATTATTCTTTTCTTTTCCTGTAGACAAGGCTTTGATAAAACGATCTGTCAGTTAACTTAAATAATCCATGGACAACAGGGTCTTTGCTGGAGAAGGGGGGAGAAGACTTAGTTGAATTTTAACTTGTTTGTTTATTTTACTTCTCGCCATTTTTTTTTTTTTCCAAAGGAGATTAAAGATAAATTTAATGTTTTGATGGATTCTCTGAGGAACATTTACCTTGACAGAAGGTGAAAAAGAGCCCCTTAGGTCACTGTTGTCTTTCTATCTGATCTCCTTGTCAGACAGGCAATGACAACAAGACTGTGTGGAGTTGTACAAGGGAATCTCTGTCATTCGACATCCCTGCTGTCACATTTTAATGAATTTCACATGCATAATGTGTGTCTCCACTTGTTACAAACTAGCGTCTGCTATTTCTCAGACTACCTTGGATAACTTTTCTCTTAAATAATTGATATGTATGTTATTTTGAATTTACTTTTTTACTTGTGAGGTTTTGGTTCTCAGTATTTCATTTGCTTAATAAGAAATTTTGAAATAGCTCCTTTTCCTTGTTCTTTCATTAGTTTCAGTCCATGCCATAATTTCTTGTCAATTGAATTTCACTGGCTTTTTAACACTTATTGTGAACAGATTGCATATCTTGTTTAAACATATTTACAGACCTTTTGCTTCTGCTAGAGCCATACAAACTGTCTGGCAAGGATACTTTGTCTCTATATTTAGGCCTAATATTTGTAAACAATCTTTTTAAAACCAAACAAGCTACACTGATACTGTCTGTAGCATGGAGGCAATTAGACGGGTAAGAAGGTACTTTCACTAATCTAATTCTTTTCTGTTCCTGTACAGGAATATTTATGTCACTGTGAAATGACTTCATGCTAGCAAAATTGCATTAACATTTATGTTGTTAGGCTGGTGTAGTGATATCATAGAGCAGGTGTAATTTTACTGAAGGAGTTAAAGTAGTTTAAGTAAAACTGTATAAGTGTAACATGCAGGTCTCTGGACAAGTTATAGACCATTTAAACCACTCTAAAAGGCAACATTATGATGTTAGGAAAGAGAGTCAAATCTAGGTTCTTCAGTCTTAACCCTTTGGTGCAGTAACTGGAGTTTGCATTGTCAAAAATAAGAGAACCAAAGATTTTCAGCAGAAGTGGTCAGCTTGAATGCAGAGGAAATGTGGACATCAGGTGGGAGACTGGCGTTGCTCTGTGTTTCGTATACTTCTTTTTAAGAAAAATATGCCAAAGAAGGAAACTTTGAAAATCATTCTTTGACTTCCTAAATCAGTAGTTTTAGGCTGCAGGAGGCTGTGGCTGCTTGAGGACAGACCAGCCACATCCAAAGCCAGGTGTAATTCCCTGCCAAAGAAAACATTAATATTTCAAAAGGAAGAGTAAGTGTGTGTGGCTTCGAAGTAGACAGTTTTGTTTTGTCCTTTGTAAATGATGCAGAACAAAAACTTCCATAAATATCTGGTAATGTATGAACATTTACTCTCTGGAGCAAGGTTAATACATGTATTTGCTTAAAAGAAATGTACATGTTGCTCCAAAGGTCTGGCTTGTGAAGCATATAAGTACTTGCTTATGTCCCGCTGAAGCCAAAGGCACACTGTACTACAGATGGAGCAAGCATTTCCCATCAACTCCTGCTCAGGTGTGATTTGCAAATGAAGTATTTTGGCTTGGGGGAAGACTTTCTCTGGAGAAACAAGTGGTGACACATGGCACAATCATTTATGGCTCTCAGGCATTGTGTGGGAAAGCATCACATCACAACAATAGGGGAATTAACTGATGCTGACAATTGAGTAATTGGGAGGATATGGCACAGCATGGATATAGTTGGTAGTGCCTCAAAGTTCTTTGTGCCCTTTGCTTTAAAATTAAGAAACAGATGGCCCGTTGAAGTTACTTGCTTCCCTTTCTCTCCTCAGGTGTTCATTTGATGCTAAAGGCAGCCATCTGCTTAGGACTGTTGACTTGTACCTGTGGAAAATAAATACCGAACAGGTTTCATTTTTCTGTAAGTGACTTTTAAGCTTGGAACATCATACTGGAGTATTACCATGCTCCTATTTGTGTCTTTTTCTGCTGTGATGCAGAAACATATATTTAATACCTTAACTGTGTGGTTGGCAAGGACTAGTTCTGAAATATTAGTGCATGACATACATTTTGCTTTTGTCTAGGGGAAGAGCCATACCCTCTAATGAGTATCCCACTTGGGCTCCTATGTACAATGCAGCTGGACTCCTCTTTATTTACCCTTTTTGTTCTAAAATTATCTGTCGGTGCTTCTATTAGTTGTGACTACCTGCAGGCAGACAGGAGTCTCCTGAAAGCCCCTGCTATATGTGAATGAAGGTACCATGTTATATTTTCCTTGCAGCTGCTCATTTCAGCAAATACTGTACAACACAATTTTCAGTTCCAAAGCAAATGCCTCATTATTTCCTTTAGTCTTCCAGGTCCCTGAGGTTCTTCCTCTATTTCCAATTTTTACCTTTGTTGCTGTCCTCTGTGGTGGATGCCAGACTCCTGGTAAAATAAGCCTGACTGGTCTTTTCATTGGTGATTTGCGTCCAGCTCTAAAATGTACCAAATTTGTTTTTGAAATCCCGCAACGCAGTGGGAACAATGTTATCCCGGTGCTACACACTCTGTGGTCCTTTCTGTTGTGATTTGTGCCCAGGCTCCTGCTCCGCCAAGCTCTGTGCCGGTGGCCGTGCTCCCCATTTTGTGTATGTGGGTGCAACTTGTGTTCTGAAGCACGGTTTTTTGCAGGAGTGGAAGCATGAAATACGGTGGCATGAGCAAATACCTACAGATGTACAGAATAAAGCTCAGAGCTTTAGAAACTGGTGGAAAACCTCTTTGGAAATGCAGCCAGTTGGACTAGATGCATCCAAGGTTTGAGACTCTGGACTTGAATTCATCACTGCTGTGACCAAAAGGCAGCGGCTATCTGAAAAGCTCAGAGATGATTCTGGAGCAGAAATTAAGGGCATGAGGGACCTATACCTTCTTACGCTAACAGTCACCATGATCGAACATCTTTGAGTGGGTGCAGGCATGTATATAAGGAGATCGTTCCTGATCTTCTTACACAGGTGTGCAGATTAAATATTGAGAATTTTAGTAGCAGGTTCTGACTCTAACAGAAAAATCCCTTTGCCACCACCATGCTCTTCCCTTGTGTTGTAAATAGTGCCACTTCTCCAAATGGAGGGCGCCTGTAAAGTAATGAGCACTGCTGTCCACCAGTTCCTAGCAGGAGGGCAGGAGAGATGTGTGATTGCTGCAATTGGCTAAAAACTTTGTTGAGAAAAATCAGAATGGTTATGGAGTAAAATAAATAAAAAATGAAGGCAGACAACACAGGATAAAAGGAACGTGGCTAAAGAGGGGAAAAAAGCAGAATTTGAGTGGAAAACAGTTCAGCAAAATCATGTTGGAAAGGACTGAGTTTGCAGGTGAGACATGCTCTCCACTGATCTGTTAGAACTGCATTTCAATTCTTCTCTTGCTGCTTTGTGCAGGTCTGCTGCCTCTTCTCAGGATCAAGAGAGTCTCCTTAAATGAGCATAACTAATCCTTGCTTGCCTAGTTAATGTCTTCTCCTGTGGTTGTGGTTTTTGTTTGTTTGGTTTGGGGTTTTTTTGTTTGTTTTCTGTTTTGTTTTGGTTTTTTTATCATCTTCTGAGAGAGCTGTGGCTGTTGTAACAGCTCTTAATTCAGTCCTCCTAGGCTAGAGGAGGAAAAAAAGGGTCTCAACAGCAGTCAGCGATGCAGAAATTTCCTCAGCTTTACTCCTGGGTCTGTGCAGTGCTAGATAATTCATTTTTTCAACCTGATGCCAGAAGTCCTGTGGTTACCTGTTTCTGAGAAGGTGAAGCAATGTTTGCATGAGGCTTATAAAGCGCTAAGTGATGCTAACAGAATTAGCTTGGGATTAGCTGCTGCAGAACGGCCACTGTGGTGGCAGAACTGCAGCTCAGAGGATGATCTTCTCCAAACCTGGAGGGCTGTGAGTGAATGCGGCAGAAGAAATGGGCCATTTTCTTGTGTTTATGGCATTTGCAGTACTCAAAACTTTGCCTGGGTCTGTTGCCTATAAAAAACGGGGCAGGGTGCTGTACGTCAGGGCATAGGAAACACCATGTGGGGACATGGAGATATTTTTGTCTGAGCATGTTTTTCCTTTCTGTTGTTGGAAGGACACTAGTACTGGCAGCCCGTATTGAAATGTTATGCCATATGTCTCTGTCACAGTAGACAACAGGTTGTTTTGAAGGCTGGAGGTCCTTACAGCAATTGTGCAATTTTTCAGCATCATATTAAGGTCTGAAAATAATCTTAATTATCCATCTTGGACACAGTGAAATCAACTGCATCCTACATCTGTCCTCTGAAACCAATCCACCTTCTTACCATGACCATTTTTTAATGGTTAGAAATTATATGCCTTGGTAGCAGATTTCACCAGTTAATGTCATATTAACCTGGGGACCACCAACTTGTTTTTTCAAAAAAGACCAAAATTATGTTCCCAGTCTGTATGCTCTTGCCCCTATATTCCCCTTGTCCCCAAAAAAGGAAAGTTAAAAATACACATACTTACCATAGCTAGATTCCCTCCTAACATGCACATCAGAAAACAATACAGTACTATGGAGGCAAATATCTGCCCCCCCAAATGCAAACAGATTTGAACAAGTTATTAACTTCAGAAAATTAATTAGTGACTGATAAACAGATTTGGGTGCTGCTAGAGAGAGGAATGTAATTCTAGCCTGGGATTTACCTGGGAGTGTCCCATCTGAAAAGTGCCCTCAGAGGATGGTACCAAATGGATTTAACAGTGCCGGGGCTGGACTCTGTTCCTCTCCTTGTTTATCACTAGTTTGGGCTTTGTTAAGTGGGATGATATCCTGACTTTTCCTTTTTCTTTCCTGCACTGCTTATCCCTGTTGATAATTTGATTCTCCCGACATGATTTCCAGCTTGTGTTGTGGAGGTGGCACCTGTGTCTAGTCACTCTAGCAGATGATCTCTTGTTGCTTCACTGTTTGTGTAAGGTGCTTTAAGATGAAAAACCAGACTGAACTTCATATATATATATATATATATAGTGTGTGTGTATATACATATATATATATATACATACTTTTTTTTTATTTTTTTTTTTTTTATTTTCCCTATGGTGTTGAATCCTTTAGAGTTTGAGAGCCCAGGAACCAAACCCAAGCAGCTCAGCTGGACACATCCCCATCTGTTTTAGCAGCCATGTTTACCAGCCACAGTGCTGTTCAGTTTTAGGTCTTATCTTGTCAAATGGCTTCCAGTGCCCTTTTGGGAAGGGTGGTGTTTATTACAGATCTTCCGTGTAGAGTAAAATGTATTCTGTACCAATACACTAGGTGGAAACAGTCAAATATATTATTTATAAGATCAATATTTTAAATGCAAACCTGAATTTTCTATGTAAACTCATTTGCTTTGTGTACCAGACTTCTGCAGATCTCTGAAATCCAGCAGGCTTACCCTCTTTTAGAGGGACTTCTCGGGCTGACAATTGTTTTGGTGATGGAGGGGGTGAATTGTGAATCCTGTGCGATGTGTCACTCTGCAGCCTGATGCTGCACCCAACACAGGGAGCCCCTGGAGCAAGGTCTGAGCTGCTTCCTTAGCCCTGAAACAGCTGCCCTTTGGCTGTGCAGTTCAGCAACCGCTCCGACTGTCTCAGCCCAAGGTACTGAGCAGGTCCTGTCGTGACGTTAGAACAGTGTCCTCCAGTGAAGAGATGACCACCATAATTCAGTTGGCTGAAGGGAGAAAAGTTTTTCTGCACTGCGGAACCAATTATTTTGAGACACGTTCTTAGGTGCAAAGGCAACCCCATCAAATCTGCTTTGTGGTTGAATGCAAGGGTTTTGGGTTGTCTTGTCACTCCACCAGCTGGGGATGCTGGGAAGTGAGTGGAGCCAGGCTTGAGTGAGCCAGGAGAGAAGTCTCTTGATCCCCTTCCCCTGTTAGGATGCTTGGTTTGGCACTTGGCCAGAGGCAAGCTGTAAATCTGAGCTGCTTTTTGCTTGAAGTGGCTTAGGAATTCTGTGCAGCAGTAAGAGAGGGAGAGACATAGCGTATTAGCTTCAATTTTTTTATATCAGCAAATGCTCATGCAATATGTGTGGTACATTAATCTTGACCCATGAAGACTTGTACAAACAGAAAGAAAGTTGAACAAAAAACCAATTTCATATGTTACTTTCTATTTTTTTCTGAAAGAAGACGTATTCTTTAGTTTGATTACATACAGAAAGAAAGTCTTGTGACGGGAGCATAATAGGCACAGGGGACCATGTTACATCCCAGCCCCCATCACACGAACATGACAGTACAAAACAAGGACAGATGTTACCCCATTGTAGTGGATACGTAGAACTGAATTTGCGTGGGTTCTGCTGTAGCTTCTCTCACTGGATATTTTTTTTTCCTGGAAATTGAGCTCTGTGGGGTCTGTCTCAGCAACTGTCTCCAGACAGGTGTCAGCATCACCTTAGGAAGTTGCAGTGGGCATGTCTGGAAGTGGTTGACAGTGGGTGGAGTTGGAGAATGGGGTTTGGAGGTCCTTGAACCTGGACCGTTTGCCTGATTTCTGCTTCAAATGAAGATTTATTCTGTGCAGTGTCTGCTTCAAGGTGTTTGAACTGTGTGATCTGCCAGTTGATCTGAAAAAAGAAATCTACAAACCAAAATCCTAATGAACAACTGCAGAACAATGCAGGCTTTTACTGGATCAGTTTACTACCAATGAAAAGTGAACTAACTGCTGGTTCCTGTGGGGATGGCTTTTGCCTTGGTGATTTCTTAATATCTTTTGTTTTCTTTAAAGGTTAATCTCCTTTAGCTACCCTGTGCTACCTGGCTCCTTTCCATGTGCACCTGCTTTTCTCAGCTGGGTCTTCAGTAGTGACCTTATAACTCTGTAGACAAACATGATCGTTGTTGATCTGTCAAATCCAATATCCCTTTACTTAAATGTTAGGTGGATTTGTGTTATTGCTTTGGGAGGCAATAATCCAGAAGGGAATTCATTTTACAGAGAGGTCTTCTGCCTTGCTAAAGGGCTGTTGGTTGGATGAGTCACCTGCCTAAAATCATCCCAGTTGGTTTGCTTCTTCATTTGTTCATACATCTACTTGTCTCACACATAGACTAAGAAGCAAAGTCTGGTCCTTCCATCTGAGATTTGGTAATCCTTGCTTACAGCCAATGAAGAAGTGTCTGAGTTAGCAGTGCTGTATTTACACGCCTGAGGCTTTACTGCGTAATGCCGTTGCAGAGAAAAGCTGGCAGATGAAAACTAGTTCTCATCTGGACCTTGCTGCTTCTTCAGGTACTTACAATGGCAGTTTTAGAAGCCAGGAAAGTGAGCAGTAGGGACATCAAAAAAGAGTTAACCCAGCCAAAACCCACAAAACCAACTGCAACTGGCCATGCTGGAGGCTCCAGGAAACCACTGTATTTATGACTGTGATCTCTGCTGTTCAGACCTCCAGAGCAGCACCAGAAATGCAGATTAATGGCACCTCTACTAAACATTATCCCGTGCTTTTCTTTTTAAGGCTGGGTAGGGTACGCTGAGCTTAATGGAATAAAAATCCATTACAACAGAGAGTGACTGGAGTTTGTTAATGAAGTAACACTTAATATCTTCTATGGGTGTTTAGTCTGTTAAAAAAGCATCTTTTTTCAGCTGGCTGTTGGTCTGGCTTGACATGCATCCAGCATCCAGGGCTGGTGAGCACTTACCTGAGCATCCCTGGGCTCTGCAGCACCCCGGTCTGTGCAGGAACATCTCCCCGACAGCATCAGCTTGAGCTGCAGAGCTGATAGACCACTTGTTGCTGAGAGCCTGATGCCGCCTTTGTTATACTAGTTAGCATTTCATGCTCTATGGTTTGAGCAGAAACTTTCACAGTCTCCCTTGAAACATGCCATTTCGATGTTTAGCTGAGGAGTAGAAAGATCTTAATACAACTAAGAGTTGCTGCTGGCTGACCATGCCTTCATCTCAGACAACTGTTTCCTCTTCTGGCCACAGAAAATATCTGTAAGTAAATTGAGATCACCTGCACTTTAGGCACTGGGCTGGCTACCCATGAAAGATACAGTCTATGGATCCCAACTCCGTAATGGAGCTGCTACTCAGTGCAGGAATATAAATATTAATAAATGCAAAAAGTTTTCTCAGAGTGCTACAAACCCAAAAGTAGCCTGAGGTGAGGCTACTGCATTTTATTGAAGACTTGTGAAAAGATGCAGGGGCCGAAGCAAATTCATGAGGTAATTATTTTTCAAAACTGTTCACAGCTTTGGGTTGTTTGTCTTGTAAAACATCAGAATGCTGTTGCCTTTGTATATAACTATTTGTCATGTTGTTTGCATAAACCCTATCTGTTCACAGATTATATGCCCATATTTATCTCAGACAGGATATTACACATTTTTTTTGGAACTGGTATAGAAGTGAAAAGGTTGCATTAAGGACATATGTCGTTTATTTTCTTAGAAGCCATTCTGTTGCTTCAAGATGCACATTTGCTTTAACAGGACAGGGTACATGCTGAGTGCTCTGTACTCTGCGGTGACTGAAGGCAGCTGGGCTTGTACTTTTAGAAATTTCCATGATATATTTGCAGCTGTTACTGCAGCAGTGGAGGATGTTGGTGCCTATTATAACTATTCAGAATAAATGTCAAGTGAACCAGTATACTTTTCCATTTTTTATTTTCCTGCTTCTCCTCTTCCTCATTTCCCCAAGAAAGGGGAAATTGCTGGAAGCTACTGTCTACCTAAATGCAAATTATTAGAGACATCCAGTGGTCATTTAGCTGTTCTTCTGTGTGCTTTGCATATAAAATACAGGTCCTGTTGCAAACTGATGCTGTGGCAAGTCCTTGCCTGTGGGGAGAAGGAAAGTGTGGTTTTGCTCTATAGTACCTTAAAGATTCTCAGTATTCTTTTATTTTTGATGCTCCCTGAGTGCTTTCTTCCTTGATGTTGTTTAGAAGCTCCAGAGAGGCTTGTGTTGTGGTTTTTGGTGGTGGTTATTTTAAAAGGGATTATTTTGCCTCCCCGACTTGATTAGCAAGGTAACTTCAATGCAATCATCTGCTAGAGATGGGACTCTATGAATTAAACAGATTGGGAGCCTGAATTGACCTGGAGAACAATTTGTTGTGAATCTCCTGAAGGAATGTTAAAATTTCAGTAGTAAAAGATTGTTCTCTGCTCACCTCTGCAAGGCATTAGCTATAGACTCATTTTGTAAGGAGCATTTTGCGTTGTTAAAAATCCATCCTGCTAAATATTGAAAGAGAAAACACATTTATAAACTTGGGACTTATAGGTAACCACAGGTGCTCAACTTTATGGCAGACCCTTTATGTCTTGTTGACAAAAATACAAGTATCAATGGTGCAAGTGGCATTTATTCCAGTCTATTCTACGCATGCTAACAGTGCAGCTATATGCACGAAGTAAACGGCAGTAAAAGCGTTTGCTGCATTTGGAGTAAAGATGTTTGCTGGTGTACCCTCCTCTACCAGATGCTTATAAAAACCCATTACAATTAAAAAACAAAACAAACAAAACCCATCAGATGGTGTTTCCAGTTTTAAAAGAAGCTTCGGAATAATTCCTTTAGCTGAAATTTTTTGTTTTGATGGTGCAATGAGTTTTGAGATTAATATGGTACTGTGGAAAAAGCTGAAGTAAAGTTTGTATTTCTGTATGCTACAGTACTAGAGAGATATTGCAGAAATAAAGCCAATGGTGGTCAGTATAATTGGGGAGGAGGCTAAAAAATGGAGCTGATCAAAATAGTTTGAAAATTACATTATTAAAACAGGGGCAGCTGCTAAATGGAACAAGGGCCTAAAAAGCAAGAACCTAAGGGACTTAAGAAAAATAACTCTGGTTAAGGACAAGGTGATATCTAACGTTGCTGTTGCCCACCTTTGACTTGTGGCACAGTCAGGAAAGATGAGCGTCCTGGACTGAGTTTCCCCAAGAACTAAGAGTTACATGATCATCATTCACCTCTCCCGCTGTTATAACAAGCACCCCACCTAAATGTAAGCCAAGATCTTCCTTTCTTCCTGGGATTCCTTGTGTGACATCTGCAGGCAGTTCCTTGTTTCCTGGAGCGCATATGCAGTCCCGTCCTGATCCATTTCTCAGCCTGCGGTGCACAGCTCTCTTGGTGGTGATCGAGAGCTTGGAATAGAAAAGGATCAGAAATCCTGGGGAGAAGACACAGCTCTTGGATGAGAGAGGGCTTGAGGGAAAGGAAAGCAGAACAACAGCTGGTTTTGTGGGTGAATTTTCTTCATTCCTGACCCACCCACACCAGCCCTGCTGTAAGTTACGTGGCTGTTTCTTGGCTCTGCTCCTGAAATTAGTCTATGTATTTGAAAGAGCAGAGTATTGCAGCAGTTTTTGGCTTTCATGAGGAGTCAATTACTTCAAAGGTCAAACACGTGCTCGTCTCATGTGCAGCCACGCTTATGGTCCCACTCATCCCCACAGCAGCAGGCACAGTCTGCCTGCTAAATCTCCTTTTTGGGCCGTGGGATGTCCTGGGAATCACAGCTTTTAATTCAAATTCCCTGTGTTTTGATTTGAGTTAGCTGGAATATAAATACAATTAGAGTTAGCAGAATACCTCTGACTTCAAATTTTGCCCTCTCGTTTGTGCTGCAGGCATTATGCTTTAGGCAGCAGCTAAAATGGGATCTAAACTATTAAAAAGCCCACAGGTTCTGACTCAAAGCACTGTTTCATGTTAAAAGGGAAAGGCTGAGTTATCAACGCTTTGTAGCAATGCCTGCTCAGCAGGGATGGTACACTGAAACCTGCAGCGGGTTTGGATCTTGTTCTGTATCTGCAAACAAAGCAAAAGAATTGAGGTCCGGTTTGAACTGAATGAGTGAATTTGTGGAATGCATAGTAAATTGTACCTGGAGACTTGAAAAGGCCTGATAATTTTTATTTTTTTTTTTAAATGACTTCAAAAACCCAGACCCATCTATAAAAATTTCAGTATTGAATTTTACATGCAGTTACGGAGCTTAGCATACGTAAGCATTTTTGTATAGTTTGGGGCTCATGTTGTCTCCGGATACAAATTAAGTTATAAAAGCATGTAACAAGTTCCTAGAAGGAAGGCTCCTGCTTTTCCAGTGTTGCACTGCCATTCCACCTGGTTCCACGGTATTTACAAACCACGGTTTGAGCAGCGATGTCTGTTTTACTCACTCTGCCTTTGCTGTTTTGAGAGTCATAGGATTCAGGGTATAATTTTCTTATTCATTCCAATTTGCATTGCTGCTATCTTTTTTTACAGCTATCTATTTCAAGCTATGCTCACTCACTGCATTAGCCTGTATATGCAGACATCAGCTACTGGAACTTCCCAGAGACTGATTTTATGGAACTTAACTGGAAATAAAATGATGCCGATAAAATCTTTCGCTTGCTTTGCCCTGACAAACTGCGGGCAAAGTTTGCCATGCATCTTATGGTAGGTTCTGCTTCAGTCCATGAGTGGCCCATTTTCCTGGGAAAAAGGGAAGCATGGAGCTGCTCATGGTATGTAGGGATACAGCAGTATCTGTAGCCTTGTAAATAAGGGAATATTGCTCTCAACCGGAGTCATAAACTCTTCCACTTTTTTTTTCAATTACTAGCAGTTGCCGTCACTTAAAAGGTGGTAGCAGAGCTCTAGCTGAATGAAATTGTCTAAAAAATGAGAAAGAATAGGTTTTTTCTGTCTCTTAGTTCTTGTGGGAGGGAATGAAAAAGAATCAGCATCCAGCAGTGCTGAGCACAGGAGGTCTCTGACCTTGGCAGAGTCTGTGTTTGAACTGAACAGTCCCTATAAGCTTTGTAGGAATTAGTTACACAGGAAACAGGGAGTGAGAGGATATAAAACTCATTTTCATTAGACAATATCTTTTATGAATTTGAGGAATTGGAAACCTTGTATTTTATTGGGGAATGCTGTGATCTGAGAACAACACAGTAGGGAGGTAAATGTTAGCGATCCTCTGAATCTGGTAGATTCTAGAAGAGGTTATAGAGGAAGGGATAGGTTTGAGTAGATTGCCTAGTACTGGAAAAACATACTGATTTGGGCACACAAGCTCTACAAGAGAGGAAAGCCACTTCTGTAAGAAATCCTTTTTCTTTTGCCCATATATTAGCTGATTACGCACCTTTCTTTTATGCTATTTTCTTTGCTTTATCTTAGACCAAAGATTTTCTTCCCACTTCTCTTTCAGACATGATCAAAATACATTTATCTGTCCTTGAGAAACAGTATTATTGTTATTTATATAGCAGTAGCTGTGTTCACAGCGGTAACGAAATATCAGCAAAGCTCCGGTTTGCTGAGATAAAGAAAAGTGATACATAGGAAAATAGTAAAAGTATGGTGATATACTTCTAGGAGAAAAAGCATGCTGAGAGGTTAGGGTTTAGTTTTGGATTTTCAGGAATTTTCCTTGTAATATTTCCTATACTCTCTCTGTATTAGAAGATTTATTTTTTTGATATTGCCTTTTTCCTTTAAGGAATTTGGAGACCAAATGTTCTTAAAACTGCTGTTTCATTAAAAACCAAAAAACTGGGAAATAATTGGACCATCAGTGTAGTTATGAACAACAGTCATCCTGATGTATCAGAACTCTTTAGAAGTCTTGTGCTTGCTGGACAAACTCCATTGCCCTTAGGTACATTATTCTCATTGTGCCTGGTAAATAGGACTCATGGTGAATGTTGCTACGAGATCCCTTTCTACCACAGAGGTAGAGGTTATGTAGGGGCCCTCAGCTTCTCGTTTAGGAAGAAATAATATGTAGCAGGTTCAAAAGATGCTCACCAGCGAGAAACTTTTTTGTGGAATGGTTATTCTAGAAGAGCTACAGCAAGCCCATGTTCCCTACTACCCCATTTCTACATAACAACAATTCCAAATCGAAACTGGTGCCCTCAGAAACACTGCTCAAAGCTGTAGATCCTAAGTTCTGTGCATTTTGCTTTTTAAAATCCATTCATTTGTGCCATTTGGGAAGGAATTCACAAGTTGAGCTGATGCTCAGCCTGTTGCTGCTGAAGCAATGGAATTTTGTAGCACAAAGGTGTAAAAGATGATGTTCACAGCAAGAAGACTATGAGCTCAGGGCTGATCTCACTATGCCTTGGTTCCTCTTCTTTTTCTCTAGTCTTTTGTTTTTGAATAAATTTTCAATGAGGCTGTTGCAGGGAATCCTCTACAGCACTTTATCACCTTTTTTTGTACAAATGACAGGACAAAGTTTCTCTCGGTCCTTTGGCTGATGGGGGAGAGAAGTCCCAGGCCAACCAGCTGGATTTTATTCTCACCTATTTGGGATTTGTCTCTTTATTGCTGCTTTATAGTAGATTTCTTTTCCTCATGCTGCTACCTCCTTGTCAATGGTTTAGTTTGGGGCCCAGGAGCACATCATTGTGGGTCAGGTATACTGGCTTTTCTATTGTGCATTGTACCAGAATAAAGTCTGTATATTTAGCTCCTAGGCTGTAGGATAGCAATTATATTAAAAATTAAGCTGGTCTTTCATTTGCATATACACTTTTTATTATCTGTTTAGCTGATGACTGTTAGCATTATCTTGCTTCCTTTCTTCTCTCTTCTGCTCTGTCCTAGCAGCGGTGCTGCTGGCAGGCTCATACCCAACACCTGAACCTGATCTTTGAGTGGAATAATTTCAGAGCAAATCCAATTAAAAAAAGCCCTTGTACTTGAGGAAAAACAAGGTGATAGCAGAAGAGAGGGCCTGGATGTTTCCTCTTTTTTTCCTTTCCTCTGAGTACAAAACTATTCTGAGCTATTCACTGTGCTTCAGTTTAACGTTTGTTTTCCTTTTCTGTCCCATCAGTTAGTGGTGCAGTGTCTCCAAGAAACAGCCTGAAGAGCCTGCAAAGAAGAGACAGCAATGACAGGTCAAAGGAAAGGCCAAGAATACACAGATATTTTTGTCTTTGTTTGATCTCTTTTTAGTATCTTGTCCCAGCCTTGCTCTATGGTCAACACTTCCAGTCCATTTTTCTGTTCAAGTCCTTCATTCTTCAGCTTTGGTGCCAGTACCTGAGGCAGCCATCTGGGATTAGGAGAAGGACTTTAATTGGCTGGTTTTTTTATCAGTTGTAAGAAAGAGATCATATTTTTATCGTCAGGCCAGTGCCGATGCTCCAGCAGTTATCTGGTGCTGTAAACTGACAAGCTGGTCCTTCTCAGACCTCCAGCCCCCTCCACTTTCCCTCCCTGCTGTGAAAGAGAAAGCCAGGGAAGATGCAGTATCCGAATTTTCCAGATGACAGTGCTCCCAAGCCTCCCAGGGAGCTGCAGACAGATCTGATCCCAGCTGCGTTTGGTTCCCCTCAGCCTGCAGAGCCTGAGCCAGGAGATGCTGCTTCCTCTGAAGGAACATCTGCCCTCCAGGCTGGCCCGTAAATGCAGAGCTGCCCCAACCCTCCTGAGCAAACAAGGACCAGAAATTGTAATAAAACATATTAATGTGCCAGGAATTGGCCAAGTTGCTCAGGCACGTATTGGTAGAGCTGTAAAGCAGAGGATGAAGTTCAAAATGCTTGCAGTTATTTACAAGTTTCACGTTGTTTTACAGAATAAATTACTTTATAGTGTTTTTATGCAGAAAAGGAGACGGGGGACAGCTCAGCTATCTTTCCTGAGACACCCTGACCACAGTCCAGCTCTCCTGCAGGGTTCTAAATCTCAAACCAGACACTTATGAGGAAAGAAAGGGAAGAATTACCATGAAGCAAACAAATTCGAAGACACTCTCTTCTTCAATTTTAAAATTATGTTCTATACCCAAAATTGCAGTGTCTTCCCCAGATTTTCTTGGGGTTTTTTGATTCTAGAATGTGATTTCAAAGATAAATTAAATGTCCTTTGTGGTTGAGATGTCACCCTTTCCTTTGACTGAGCAGGTCCGTCTAATGCTGATGTTTGCCAATTCTGCCTATAAAATTTTAGTGCAGCTTGAAATTGTACCCTTTCCAACTAAGTCAAAGGCATCTTTAGATAGAAAGGGTAAAAATGGATTTACAGCTGTTTTTAATGCTTCTCTGAGCCACAGATCTGATACATATTTTCTTACTAATATACAATCCCAGCAATTGTCCCCCACCATAACTCAAATTCTTTTTTCCCCCACCCATGAGACACACATTTGGTACCAAACCACAGCATTAAATTCTCCTGTCCTGTGGCATTTTTACCCGTTGCTTTTTTGTTACCAGATGCATGTCTCTGATTGACAGGATTACTAATCCATTATAATCATATTTTCATAATTAGTCCCACTGAGCCTCCAATGCCTGCACGCAAGCATAGGTAAACTACAGCCTGCCACAATATGTTTTTGCTTACTGACAGATCAGTCTGAAGGAAATGTCTGTCTAGTTCCTGCCACGGTTATTAGAGTTGCCTTTTATTTTTCCTTTCACTCTTTTTCTTGTTCATTTTTTTCCCCAAATCATTACTAATGTGGACTCTTTGCAGATTATAAATCACAATTAGCAACTTCTAATCCTTAAGAATATCAGGAAATATTGGAGATTGGAATTTCAAAGTCACTTTTGAATAAAACCACATGGAAGCGCATCAATTATTCACCAGGTAAAACCTGAGCAGGCATAGATGTCAATACCTGTTTGTTTGCCTGATGGAGGAAAGATTGCCAAAGCTTTCACATTTGTCTTCTTTCACATCACAACGTTATGGCTGTGTCCTACGTGCCATATGATCTTGTGTGCCACCCAGCCTTTTCTCAGTCTTGGATGACTTTGAGGCATTAGCCCATTGTCTGGTGCCTCATTGCTGGTTTGTTTCTGTCATCGGTCATGGATGAGTCCCTCGGAAGAGTGTGGGGATGGTGCAGCAGAACCCATCTGAAGGGCTCTTTGGCATCAAGCACTATCCCACTTATCTCCATGGTCCTCCTGCCATTGCCATCTACTTGCCCTGTTTCTCTGGACTTTGCAGCCATCTGGAGTACTATGTGACTTGAAATGTGCTTTGTTTCTAACAAGCTTAGTGTAAAGCTTGGATACTTCTTAAGTATCATATTTTAATTTAAAAGAATAAACAGAAAGTGCTTAATAACATACAAAAAAACCAAACCAAAACAAAAATCAAACCAACCACCCAACCAAAACAAACAAAACAAAAAACCCCAACCAACCAATCACAAAAAATCCCCACAACCTGTTAATAGTTTTGATTGGCCAGAACCTTAATTATTTAGAATATTCAATCCATCCATCTCTTAAACAAAGTGATTGAGGAAGTTCATCTCACTTCAGCCTGCCGTGATGTTTCTACCCCCTGTACAAAACCTTTTTCCCCGACAACTTAAGAGTTTCAGACCTTAAATCTGAACAACTCATTTGCTCTGTGAGTTCTTGATTAGGACGGAGGGCTGCAATCCCCAGGCTGAAAGAAATGAGGCATCCGATGCATTCACTGATAGAAAGATAAATCACTGTTGCAGGGATTGTAAGGAGTTACCTGAATACTGGAGAAGCTGAGGTCCAGAGGGGAGCAGCAAGGACTTAACATGTGAGAATCTGCCACTTTCTTAATTATCACCATCATTAGTCATCTGCACATGTCATCCAATCTGTTCTGATTGCACAGTGGGTAAGTAGGACAGCAGGAAAGGTAACTTAGAAGGGTTGTGTCTGGCTCTGTTTTGATCAGCAGACAGCTCTGCTGCCCAGAATTGCAGACATAGCCTCCTGCCACCTCTGCAACCTTTAGGCTGCTGCAAGGGGAAGATGAGTTTCCACTTTATTTTCCATTTCTGGCTTCCCTGGTATTCACAGCTGCTGGGGCACCCTGTGTCTGCTCTGAATCTCCTCCAGGTGATGGGATGCGAAATCCATAAATCTCAGAAGCCAGCATCAGGTCATGGAGAGCTCATGTGCTTCTGCCTGCTGCAGCTGCTCCTTGTGCTGCTCATTGCTCCTGTATAGGCAGGATGTGCAGATTGAACACACCAGTGGCAGCAGTACTCTAAGGGTTTTGCTGGGAGGAGGGCCTCTCTTATACAAGACAAGGGAGATGACTTCTTTCTTGTTCCAACATCCTCTTGTTATTATGGTATCAAAGATCACATCTTCCACTGTCCAAATTCCAAGAGCAACTTCATGGACTTTAAAGCAAGCATATGCTTGTGCGAAGCCTAAGTAATGGCTGAGTGATAAACTGGGCAGTGCTGAGCGCTGTTTTGCTGATACATTCATTTCCAGTAAGGCACAGACAGGGGACTTCAGATGAGATAAATCCCTCCTTAGGAGATTATTCTTCTGCAGACACTCTCAGTGCTAACCCCTCAGCCACAGAAGTCAGATTTAGTTTTCTTTGCTTTTTGTTTTACAGACTTATTGCTTAAGTAGTGGCCTTTCTGCTCTCTCAAGTGGTCTTAAGGTCTGAGCTGGGCTGTCTAGCTGGGAACAGCAGCATCTCTGGGCAGTGCCTGGCCAGCACTCTTTCTTTGTAATGGGACAGATGCAGCAGAAACAATAAAATTACGTTTCCCTACATTTTTGTGGCTAGAGCAGACCCAGCTGTATTTGGGCTGAGGACCTGGTGATCCAGTTTTTTGTGTGGTTGGAGCTCCAGCTATAACGCTACAAGATATGTTTAAGTAAGAGGGATGTAGGCTCTGATCTCTGAAGCTGTATGCCTGTTGTGTGTCCTTCTGTGCTTTATGACCTGATTCTTGCCTTTCAGCCCCACCATGACACAGTAGTTGACTTTGCAGTTCCCACAGGTCTCTATAACAGATCACAGGGGCTGCCTTTCCCAGAGTTACCACTTTGTTTTCGAAGATGATTTTTTTTTTTTTTTATCCCTAATACAGACTGGTTGGAGCATAGTTTTTAATCTAACTTTCAAAATGAGCATGCAGCAGAGGATATTTCTGTATCTCTAGATGTTCTTGAAAACCATAGTGGAATGGAGAACTTTGGCTTTTGGTGTACTGTATCTTGTAGTTGGAAAGCAGAAATCCTGAAGTGTGAGAAGTTCAGAAGGTGTGTAAGCTGTGTTAGGGTCTTCACTGTTGCTGATCTAGTTAATGGAGGAGATGGTCTGATATTCTGAAGGGCCAGTACATGGCTAAGATGTGTAAAAAGGCACTAAAGCAACAGGAAAGTAGCAGTTTGTTTTTTCTAGCAAAAGTCATAGGTGAGTATTGGTTCATGAAGCCTGTGCTGGTGTTTGATGGAAAACTCAGGCCTTGAAGTCTTTCATGAATAAATTCATTAGCAAGCCCTTTAAAAAAGTCTAACTCAATTTTCCTTCCCATTACCCCCAAAATGGATTCTAGCACAAAACCAGTTAAAGGGAATAAGGAGTGCAAAACCTGACCAGAAGCCTGCCAGTCTCTTTCCTCTGGGTGGAAGGGAGGTGAGGGTGTGCTGGTGATGGGAGGTGACTCCATCCCGCTGCATCCATACTTGCAGATTCAGACCACAGGGAAAGGCTGCTTGGGGAACAGGTACTGCCCTGGTGCTCTCTCCAGCTCCATGTGATGACAAGAGGTAAGAACCAGGCTTGAAGGTGTGAGTTGGTAGCTTTGCTTCCACTCTCTCCTTTTTAGTGTCAAGTATTTCACCAGTAATAACATATTTGTGGGAAAATAAATCATGTGCTCTAGTGTTTTCCATTGGCACACTGCAAAGACTTTCAAGCAGAGTAGGAGGCCAGCTTAGCTTGTTTCAGTACCTGGAGTCAGGGCTCCCTTATCTGTACACCTAGGGCAATAGAGAATCGCTATGGAGAATTCTCCATGAAGCAAAACAGGCGGTGTTACTTGTAATATAATGCATTTCCATGGGCTGTGTGGGCACACAGGGGTAGGTATTCCTCTTTCCTACCCCAGGTTCTCTCCACCTGCTGTGGGAAAGCCACGGATGGCTGATCTTTTGAGGAGAGTTCAGCTGAGGGTTATATCAGTAGATCTGTTAGATGCTGAATAATGTATCCTGGCAGCAATGTTTCAGTGACACAAACGTGACATTTGCCTGCATCATGTCTTTTTTCATCTGCCTCCCTTAGATCAAGGAGGCTTAAAATCTCTCCAGTGTTTTGGATGACTGGTCATCTGTGGAAAGGGGGCCAGTTGAAGGTGAAATGGCTGAGATGATGGCATCAAAACATCCTTGGAGAAACAAACAGAACCTGACTGTGAACATGGCCTTTCCCCCAACAACTTGCATGTGATATGCAGCCATGAAATGAAGCATACCAGGAAATAAAAGCAATGTGGCATGATGTGCACTGATGCTTGTTTGAGGTCTTTGAGGATCACCTGCATGTCAGGGCCATATGCTTCTCTGTGAAACTGCTTGAGGTAACTGCAGCCTTAATAAAGTTAGATCTGCAACTTCAAGTGCCACAGAGGAAATAATTGTTATGTTATTGCAGTGTAACTTCTTGGGGTGACTGTCAACTAAGGTTTTTGAGAAAAAGATCAAGAATAGGAATAAGTACAGCCAAAATACCCTGCACATCTGTAATTTATGCTTAGTTAAATTTAATGCTTGGCGGTCCCTCAGAGCATTTTTGATACTCTCTATATCTTGACTTAAGTAATGTAGGCAATGATATTTCTCTACTGGAGGCAATAGAATCTGTTCTTTGTAAAACTGGGTCACCATCAGGGTTTTCCACGGTTCAGCCCATCATCTTTTGGTGAAACTTCAGTGAAACTAGGTTTCACAAACTTGTCTTCAGGACAGCTGGCCTGTGCTGGCCTTGTTGTCTACCAGGAAGGTCCTGCTGAGGTTCACTTCAGGCATCATCTGGATTTTTGTTTTCTACAGAGAATGAAAAAGGGATTGCTAGCCTGTGATCTAACATGAGCTTAGTCTTTACAAATCCTTAGCTCACAGCCCTGTGGCAGCCTGCCCCAACTGCCAGCCTCAGGAGAAGCCTACTGAAATATTTTCCCTTCCTTCTTTAAATTCTATAAATTCATCCTTTCTACATGTTTCCTGATGGGACTGACACCCTAATATGGTTCTTACCACTTCATAGAAAGCGGATCTAGACGCTAATAGGCCTGAATGGAAGAGTTCGATGAATTGCTTCCTCTGATGGTGGCTTCTGGCCATCCTCTAGGTGGGTCTCACATCTCCAAGAGGATTACCCATGCAAGAGCATTTGGGCAGCAACCTGGCAAGCTCTGTGGGAAAATACCTCGTCTGGATGTTTTTCTAATTGCTCATCAGAACAGAATAGCGCTGGGCTGCTCAGTTACTTGAGATGATGAACAAAAAACGGATGGACAAACCAAGTAAAGGTGATTCAATCGGATGAAAGCTATTGCAAATAAACTTCCTAAAGTTAAAAAACTAACTTAGCTGCATGTTTGTCAGCCTGTCAGTTCATCTCCCACCCTCTGTGCCAGGCTATCGAAGCATGGAGCACTGAGGCGATTGCTTCAATTTACGTGAACTGGAGGGGATAGGGGTGGAAAGTTTAATATTTGCCTCTGGATCTAAGTGTGGGAACTGGAGAAGCAGAGGAGTGTGCAGAGCACTTCCCAGAGCTGCAGACTCTGAGGAGTAATTATAAAGACCACCAAATACATTGCAGAAAGACTAATTGTAATAAATTGGCCAAGAAACTTAAAACTTTGCTTGTGCATTGCAGCAAAACAAGAATTAATTCCTGGGAGCAGCCGAGGTCCCACGTTGGCAGAAGGCTAAGGTAATTGGCTCTGGGTGCATTCAGCCAGCACTGGCATCTCAGTGCCTTGGCATTTGAGAGGGTAACAAAGAAATGCAAGCCTGCCCTGCCAGCTACAGCACTAGAACTGATTGGATTTGGGGCGTGTTAGAGCAACAATGATCGTGCTGTGCGACCCCCAGATGAGCACGGAACAAGAGAGCAAATGCAGATAGTTGCACGGCAAGAGCCATGGCAAAGGAAAGGCCAATAAGGCCCCAAGCTGGGAGAATTAGAATTGGCTCTGGATTCAGGAAATATGGAGTTGATGGCTGAGAAGTGGGACTCCACCTGGACTGGGAAGATTCCAGGCATCAGGCTTTGTCTTGTCTAGCTTTTGCTAGAGCAGATTAACAAGGAAAAGCTAGAGCATGTGCTGGAGATGCCTGTTTGGTGTGTTGGTTTGTGGTGTGGTTTATATTTGATTATTTGGTTTGGTGGTGTGGTTTTTGTTTGGTTTGGTTTTTAACTGTAGTTGCTCCATCCTTTTGTGGCAAGAAGGGGACTAAATGCTGGACTAATAAAGGAGATAATGGTCACAGTTTACTGAAAGAGATGTACTTAAGGAAGTCTGAATTAGCTTACTGTTGGGGAAGGTGATCTGGGGTAATCCACATAAATTAATTTAAAACATTTTTCTCCTTTGTCTCAGCCTAGCTTGAGGTGAAGACATGATACAATGTAGGGTTTTCCATGCTTTACAAACCCCGAAAGAAATAGATGTCACAACCATTTACACAGAAATAATAATGGGTGGACTGAACATGACACTTAAGATTTGCCAATAGAGTAGATGTATCTCCTGTACTAGTGCAGTCCTGCCCTGGGGGCTGCAGTGTCCTACACCATTCTTGCCTCTTCTGGACCTCTCACATTGGGGTAGACCTTGTACAGTCAATGCAAGCTTTGGGTTCCTCCTTTTTTTTTTTTTTTTTTGTCTGTGTCAACACATGGAAGAGTTGGTGTGCTTACTGGCAATGAGATATAGCCATTTCTGCGGACTCTCATATCTGGTTAGCTAAAACCAAAAATGGAATACCTGTTTCCTTTGTTCTTTCTTTTGGTCTGAGCTTTGGTAGTCTCCTTAAGGCTATCTGAAGCTTGATTTGTTTCTTCGTGAATCATTTGTTGCCCAGGACCCGGAATAGCAGATCTGTAGTTCTATTTTAACCATATTTGCTTTCTGTATAATGTGAAGTATTTTGTTCCTTGGATAACCGGTGCACCCAGAGTAACGCAATGTTCCAAGTGAGAGTGGCAGGGGGAGGAGATGCAGAGCTCCCACCACGTGCACAGTTGCCAAATGCAGCAAGAAGAGAAAGTCAGCGCTTTCTCTTACACCCTGCGGAGGCAAAGGGCAGACTGAGTATTAGAGGGGTTGTCTTGTTATTACATGCAGCACTGTCAAAATTTCCTAAAAAATCCTGTATTGCAGTATGTACATTAAATAGGTTATACTGAAAAAAGGTCCCGTGTCCTGAGACCCTGATAGGTGTTCATATGCATGGACTGTTCTCTTTTCTACCTCCTAGCATTGACAAAAGAGGTTTTGAACCTTCATAGCTGGAGGTGTTTGGTCTGTTTATGTATAACTGAATATCACTGATTATTGTGAATAACTTGTTTGTGGATGACTACCGATAACGGCATCTGGAGCCTGATGGTGGGAATGCTTGTTTGTCTGTTATCTGAGTTGCACTTGCTGAAGTCTTACTCTTTATATATATATATATATATATTTATATATATATTCTATGCATGCATGTATTTACTTCAGAAGGGGCCTCAGGAAAATGTATTTGAAGTACATGTGTTATTTCTAAGCTTGTCCTGATTAACTCTGGGGAGAATATGGTACATGGGCCAGGAACAATAAAGAGAATTTCATTAACTGCATTGGTTTCAGAGACATAGGAGACCTCAGAATTTGTGTTTCCAAGGGGTCAGGCAGATTCTTATCTCATTTTTATCTGCACAGCAAAGGCTAGCTATTCCACTTGAGCTGTTGCATGGGGAGCAAAACTTAGGAAAATCACTCAGGATTGCTGCATGCTACATAAGAACAAACAATTCCCAAAAATGACTTGGCTTTCTGTTTCTGTTTCCCTGTCCAGATGGTCTCTGGGCAGGACTCGCTCTTTTTCTCTGATACTATCACACTTGAGAGCAACTCTGTACTGGGGGCGGATGTCACTGCTCTCCTGGCTCTTCTCGGTGCTGGATGCTGTTCCTGGAGACTTGTACTCATGCAGCTCATACAAAAGGTCCACAGACTCCAAACATTGCTTTTTCCTTTCATCTTGCTACTGCAGAGCTAACATACTGGTGTGCTAATCTGGTGCGCAGATGTCTGTGTTGCCAGAGACAAGCTTTTCACCCTCAGTAATTCAGAGATGCACTTGTAATAAGATATGTGACAAACTGTTATAACCTGACAATTCTTCACAATCATAAGAAAATACCTATACCAGTTGTTAAAAAAAAAAAAAAAAATAATTCTTCTGTGGTCTAGTAAATTTCCAGACGACTTCAGTGGTACGAAATTGCCACCACAAAATGCTTCCATATATAAAACAGTAGGAACTTCTCTGTTATAAGTATATTTATAATGCATATCTCCTGGGTAGTTGTTAAATGCATGAACATTACACTGGCATTTCCTCTTTAAACATTGTCATTTTATTGCTTTATCTGTCTACAGGAGAGCAGAAATTATCCTTTAATTACAATGAATTTAATGGTATTGGTTATGCAGCATTTTAGTTCACACACAGCATGACAAAGCTTGGAGTTTAGCGTGGTCCTATCGTGCATCATTGATTCATCTTTTTATCCTGGAGTGCTGAGTCTTTTCTAAGTCTCTGCTACAAGCAGGTAAGAGATTGTGAGCTGGAGATGTTTAGACTGTCTGAGTCAAAAAGAATCAAAATGGGACTGCAGGGACACATGGGCAAGATAGGTCATGCTAATACTTTACTATGCTGCACCTGAGAAGGGAGAGGAAAGCATGGGAATAAAAAGCCTGTCATTATCAAAACACAACACTATAACATGAAGAGGTGGAGTAATTTATCTTTAAGTAACAGGCTGACCTATTCAGAATCGTAATTTTAACGTAAGGCTGACCTTTGAAAAGAGATCAAGTGATATAAATTATTAAGGAACAGACATTCGTCAGATAGATGGTCTCTATTAGTAATTTTATGCATGAATGGTTCTCTTCAAAGGTAGAGTTGCTATCTGCTGAGAAAGTGCAAAAGCAGGTTACCTTAAACTGATGTGTAAGGCTGACTTTTAATCAGTGTTTTTCTAATCCCATAGAAAAAAAAGGCTGAAGCAGGGTCATCTTTTGCTACCCAGCCTGTTTAGCTCTTGAATTTTTATTTCTACCAGAGGTAACTCCTAGTGATCTTCATGCTCCTAAAATACTTTCCAGTAGTTTTAGAACACAAACAGGTTGGCATGTGGCCCTATTTGAGAAGAGCAGCACCCGTGCTGTGTGCTGCTGGGATGTCCCAGCCTCTGGGCAAAGGGGACCTGGTACCCAAAGAGCCTTGACATGGAGTGATGCCTGCCCTGGGTGACTGGCTCCTTTGGATGCTGGGTCTGAATCCTGTCTGGGTTTGAAAGGTGTGTTTTCCTTTCTCTTTTTAGCAGTGTTTTTTTATTAGCGTTTGTTACTGTGGTGGTGTTTGGCCCACACTTTGAACACAGAATGAGAAAAGCAAAAGGGAGTGAGGTAAAGCTATTTGTGAAAGCTACTTTTCCGCTCTCTGATCACACCGTCTTTTTCTTTTGTTTTGTATATTCTTCTTTTGTGAGTTTCCTTCTGCTTTGTTTGCTTGTTTATTTTCTACACAAACAACCTCCATGCCCTTGTGAACTTGTGATCAAAGTACTGCATTGTGCTTAATGTAAAACTAAATCTGAATCCTTTTGAGAAGCTGCTGGTAGGAGACTGTGGCCATAAACTTGATTTTACCCATCCTCTGTTCTTTGCATATGTTTGGCATGGAAAAGTAGGAAAACAAAAGTAATCTTAAGCTACGTATTTCTGGCCTATTTGCTCCTGGAAACAGAAGCAACTTCAAGTTTTTATTATTTTTTTCTATCCGAAGCTTGTGGTACGTCTTGTCCTCTAGTCACAGATGATGCTATTGCTCAGCTTTTGAATGGGATGCACATAGAAGGTGCTACAGCCCTTCCCCTGTTTTTTAGCCACACGGAAGCCTGTAATAATTTAGGAGAAGTTTTCTGTACACTGGAGCACATCCCTGTTGAATGGGAGTTATACCCCAAACACGATGCTTCACGTAGTCCCTGTATTGCTTATTTTGCACAGTGACTCTTAGCCATTGCATTACCTCTACAGCATAATCCAATGTACTTGATCTCTTCTGACATCTTTATTCACTTAAGAGGTGAAAGGGGAATAATCAACCATGTTTGGTGACTGTAAATTCTCCTAGACTGTGACAGACAGCATAAGCAATCATATCAGGGAGGGTAAGACTTTTCATCTGGCCACCTCTGTCTTCAAAAAAAACCTCTAGAAACTGCCTGCATGTACACAAGCATCTTTTCTCAGCAGGAATCCTCCTTTTCTCTTTTCCCAAGCATCAATCTCATCTACATTTTCATCTGAATTAAGGCCCAAGACTAAGGTTTCAAAGGGAATTGGAATTTATGACCCTTTTGACAATATCTAGGAAGAGACTTATTTTCTGAATCCTATTTTCTTCAACTCCACTTTAGCAATTGGCAGAGAAAGAATGGAAATGTAAACAATTATTCTGGTCTGTGGAGTCTTACTGACTTCTCCCTTTTCCTCTTTTTTCTTCATCTAGTTCGTGGCTGTGTCAGGATGAATGGCTTGTGGTTAAATGCAAATGATCCAAGTTTAAATTTCCAGTTATATCAAAGGCTTCCTCTATGACAACATTTAATAGTTCTGTGATCCCTGCATGTACTTTTAGATACAAAAAGCATCTAAAAATACGACCTTCTCTCACATTCTTGTTGTTCATTTAGACAATAATAAAACAGATTCTGGATATCTGAATCCCCTTCACTTTGTTTATTTGAAAAAACAAAAAAAAAGCCTTCTGTTTGTGTTGAAGTGAAACAGGTTAACACTTTGAACAAGAAAAAAACGATAAGCATTTGGTGTACTAATTTCAGGAGCAACTGTTTTCAGCAGCCTGGAACCCCTCTGCAGTATATTGATGTTTCAATTTGTACAGAGAAGCAGCTGCCCTTAATGATAAAGAAAAGTGGCTGCTCTGCTGTGCTCCATGGTGATTTGACATGGCAGCAGCATTCTTGCGGAATGTGACATGACAGCCTGAAATAATGATATGCAGATATGATGCCACAGACATGTCATGAAATAACATAAATTCCTAAAACTGAAAGAAAGAGAAAATATTTTTGGAGCAAAAATATTGAGACCAAAAGTTGTCACTTATCACATCTGAGGTTGAGAGGCATATGCTAGTTTATCTGGTTCCTACTACAAACAGTTTTTTAATGATCTTTTATAATGGATTTTTTTAAATCGACACAATCATCAATAGACTTTAACTTGCCTCATACAAAAGAAATATGATTTTCTAGCATCTGCAATACTTTTTAGTATAAACACTTTCTGACTACGGACATGCATGTAACCATAGCCAAGAGGTTATGAAGGTTATGCCCACATTATCAAGTAATACAACTCAACAAGAACACATCTGTAGAGCAAAATGGTGCTGAAGGTCCAGCCCTCACATTACACACATTTTGAAGGTTTTTTCTTGAGGTAGCTGTAGTCTCATGGGTCTACTGCCACCATTTGCTGGAGGGCACTAGATGAGTTGCTGGAGTGCATCTTCCAGTCTAATATTATCCTGAGTTGAAATTGGGTGCTCCAGGCACAGGCTGTGATGGGAACCAAAGCCCAGCAAGTGGAGACAACCAGGAGAGCATCTTCAAAAGCACAGCCGTGATCCACAGTAAAGCACTAATAAACACATGTCCAAAGACATCTGGGCTCTCTGAGTGTTTCCAAAAGATGAACACAATTGTTTACTCAAACAATCAGATTAATCCTACTGGAGGTGAGACAATTATCATTGTGCTGGTTAGAACTGGACCAGTGAATGATCCTTTTATCCGGGAGCTTTCTTCTTCCAGTTGGGCTTTTCTGGTTCAAAGAAAATGGAAATTGTTTCTGAACTATCTCTGATGTTGGGTAACAGAAAAGCCGAAGCCTGACCTCTTTGAATAATTTCTTTTACAAATACTGTAAATGTGGCCCCTGAGACACTGTGCCAGACAAATCTTTATGTCAATATCTACTCTGAACTTCCTTCTCCCTTTACTGCTTTCTCCAGCCTTCTCTTCCTCTAAGAGAAGTGACTGTTGCCTCACTCCTCTACGAAGGCTTCTGCTGAACAAAAGCAATTGACTCTGAAAGTCATACTCCGACATCAAACCCTTAGACTTTTCAAAGCATCGCTCAGGGTTTTAGATGTGTGGCTCCCATTGAATTTAATTGGAGCTGTGCAGCTGCACCAAAGCTTTCAAGATGCACACCCTGAAATATTCATGTCATCTTTCTCTCTTTCCTTTCTCTCAGCCACATTTGCTAAAGTTTAAAGGAAGAGGCTTCAAGTTCTTGTAGGTGCAAATTTGTGTTTGCATAGTCTATGAAGACATTAGCATTTAGACATCGAACACCTTTGATTTGTATGCACCAGTCACTTGGTAAACAGCTGAAGTGGTTGTGTATATGCTGTCAGTTAATTCTGGCTGCAAAAACAGATACCATTTTTTTAAGAAAAAGTGAAGTTCTATCAGATATCTGCTCTTCTGTTACTTGCACATAAAAGGACTTTGATTCTAGCATTTTAAAATCATACCTGTCCAGACAGAAGTCTTCTGTTGCTGGTTGGTTTGCTCTCAGTTTGCAGGATCCCAAGGTTGTCCAAGGTTGCTTTCCTTTCAGGAGACCTTCACACAGAACAGAGGTAGGGTATTAAAATATGGCTGTGTTCCCTCAATCTGTGTGGCACCCTTAAACAGAAGGTCTGGAGGCAGGGCTTGGCTTTCTGAGATGGGTTTGTTCAGCACCTGAGAGAAACGGTGTGTGAATGCTAGGCACAGGGACACGACAATGTAATGAGGATGACATATCATAATATGGATGATATCACTCATTTTAGAGCCACACATGTGGTAGGTATCTATCCCAGAGGAATTTCATCTTCAGAAATTATTTCAGAAATAATTATACTCTCTTCTTATGACTTAAATATAGACCCTTCAGAATTAACCATCATCTTATTTTCAAGCTTATCCTTCTTTGAAAGCTGCTTGATGTGGAAGAGTTCCTAATTGGCCGACTGTAAAGCAGGTCTGCTAAAAATGCTGTCTGCTGAAAGAGGTGGGAGTGCTTCCATTAATAGGGAAAAGCCCAGGAGAAAATAGCAGGAATGCAGCTTTCTAGTCTCTACCTCTCTGCTGATGTGCCACGTAGCTTTGATTCAGTAACCTGTTGTTGACTCAGTCTGCCCATCAGTAAAATGAGTCTAAGGGGAAAAGTAAGAATAACGAAGGGCAACCTGTGGCAAAAGCTGACTTTTTCATGGCACTCACTGTTGTACAGAGTTGCCAATACTTGAAGAACATGAGTTCTTGTGCTTCATAACGTCCTGCTTGTTAGTTGTACTGAATCAAATGACCATGTGCATGGCCCTAATCTATTGGAAACACAGAGTAAAACGCATTATCTTAAAACACCAAGAAGGCAAGCTGGCTGATAAGCAGAAAATTGGAAAGATCTGATTACTTATTTGTTTATAATTGCAGGTCCACGCCCACAATTAATATTTCTGGGCTGATCTGAAGCCTTCAGAAGCAAAGGGCATTAGAACTTGTTGTACACTGGTTGTGGTTGTCAGGCTTTGTAAAATCTCTTGTACGAACAGGCTTCAGAAATAGCGTTTTATCCTTCAGCCTGGGAAAGATTTGCCTCATCAGCAAGGTGCTGCTATTTTAGCTGCCTACCTTTCTAACTGAATTTAGAATATAACAGAATCATCGCTACCAGCACTGCAAACCTTCCCGGTTTGCTTTGGATAATTTTTTCTCGCTGCTGCAGGGTTTTCTGCATACTGTTGGGAATAGCCAAGGAAAAATGCAAATTGTGACATAGAATTACTCAGCCCTCCGCACCAGCCGACAAGATCTAAGTACATTCTCTGTGTCTATCTCTGACTGCTTCTGATTTCGCTTGTTGTCATGTGTTTAGGTTGACAATTGTTTTGTATAGATAGACCTGTAGTGTTAATATCCTGCTTTGATGATGTTACTCTTCAGGAATATTAATGAGTGGCTTCTGTATGTGGCATCTTTAAAACCTTCCACTGCTGCCTTTTATTTTTTTTAATGGTGAAAGAGCACTGCTGAAGGGCCCCTTGGGTAAATAGTGTTTAAAGTAGTCCATGCATTTTAATTAGCAAAGAAATACATAGATAAGGATGAAAGATTTGTTTTCCTCAGGCAAACCATGAGAACATCAGGCCCACAGGTAGCTTAGTTTAACTCCAAAGAGATTACATTTATATCTCCTCCTCTAAATCTCAGAAATGACATTCTGATACAAGCAGTACAAATTAAAGCAAGATAAAGGTGTCTTCTCCGTTGGAGGTTTAAGGTCCTTTTCACTGCACATTATTAAGGTGTCCTATACAAAAGGGGGAAAAAAAAAGGCAAAACTAGAAAAGATAGCTGCAGCATAATCTGTGTAGCAGGATGAGTATTTTTGCATGTGTAGGAAAAACATGGGTTATATTAACGAATGATCCATTGTAGAAGTGGGTTGACTGTGTTTTAATAATTAAAACTTAGTCTTCTGTGTTAGCAAGCTTCTGGTAGAAGATGAACCTCTAGTACTCCACTTTTTCCCTCTTGCTGTGTAGCTGCAAGCCAGTCTCTCCTTGAGGTTGTGGGGTTTTTCTTGTTTTTTTCTGGGGTGGTTGTCATGTTTTTGTTTATTTTTTATTCATTTATTTAGAAAACAAAAGCAACAACAAAACCACTTGAGTTTTAACCTCTTAAGAGGTTAAATGTCAATTAATGTCATTTAACCTCTTAAGAGGTTAAATGACTAACTTGTGGCTGTACAAACATATATATGAGAACTCCTACGGTATATAAGAAGTATGTTTTGAGCCAGGCGGTCAGCAATGGCTCATAGAGGCAGGAATTTTTTCGGAGCCTCCGTCAGACTGCTCACTAAGCAAGGGTCACTGTTTGCTTCTCAGGAGGAGTAACTTAGAGACTGGAAGAAGATAAGGCCATGCATGGAAAAGTCTCAGGAAATATGTTCTGCTTTGGATTAATTTCCTAGCTGCTGTAGTGTCCCCTCTTTCTGAAAAGGTTTGGATATTGCTGCGTTTAGAGATCAAGAAGGTTTGTCATTGCTGGAGAACATCAGGGGGCCAAGGAAGGTGCTGCCTGTGCAGAGCTCCTCACAGAGCTACAGCTCATTCCACACCAGTTTCTGGTATTCTAACGGGGTCATCAGCTCAGGGAACAAGGAAATCTGCTTGATTTGGCTGAGATCAGCTGGGAGGGACATAAACTGATCAGAGGCACCAGAAGGCCTCCTGGTTCCCTGTGAGATGGCTGAACCAAGGATGCAGCTGCTTCTTCCTCCCATCTTTCTGAAGCAGCAGGACTTGCTCGTGCCAAAATAAAGTGAATGACTGAAAGATAACAGAAAGATTTTTCTAAATGCCTGTCTTGAGACTGTTGTCAGCACAGTTCAGATAAAGGGTGGAGATAAATCGTACCTTGCAGTGTTCACTGTGTGGGAGCTGGTCTGTAAAGGTGTCTGGTCTTGTGCCGTGACAGATGGCAGATAGACCCAGCACCACCCGTTATGTTTTGCTTCTAGATGAGGCAGAATATGCCACAGACTTGACTGAGATCCTGTGGTAGCGGAATAAACTCATGTAGAGTCGTTGTCCATTATTCAATGAAGCAAAACATTTCTGAAAGGCACGTTCTCCAAGTGCATGTGAGACTGATTTGATTTCCAGACCTAAGACAGATTCTTTAGCATTACGAAGTCCAAGACCCGAATGGGATAAGGGATGGCTCCTGCTCTCTAGGTTGTGCGCTGATGCAGGTAGCCTCTGGGCTGCCCTAATTAATCTTTCTTCTGCTTTGGGATATTCAGAGCAAGAAGGGCTGCCTGGCAGCTAAAACCAGGTCTGTGCCAGACAAGGGTCCCACACGCTGCTGAGGTCTGTAGTTGACACCATCCCAGTGGGGCAGCCCAGGGCTGAGAAACATGAGCATTTATATGAAAGGCTCCAAAAAACCTGTGCCAGGGCTGTAACCATCATCATGTGTGACTATGGCACACACACAGGTATTTGTTACAGAGAGCATCAGGTGGAAGAGCCTTCCCCTTCCAAAGCAGAAACCTTTTAATAGAAGCCTCTGCCATTTACTGGTCATTTGTTGTGGTCTTTTGAGAAATAAGTCAGTGCTGTCTCCAACCTAATTACCAGTGCAAAAGACAATTTCTCTTTTACCAAAGCTTTGATTGCTTTTTCAGCCTTGCATGGGCTCTTGGTTGGTAAGTGGAATTGTGTACAAGATTGGCATTGTTTTAAGGGAAAGTTTTACAAAGAAAGAAAGAAGGCAACAAAAATTTGAGTTCCAGTTCTGTGCTTTAATGTTTGTTTGGCATTTTGAATTTTTTTTGAACATAAGCTTATAGTAGTTCTCATTTAGGAATCAGGAAAAATAAAATCTCACTTAAGAAGTCTGTCTTTGAGTTCATATTTTTTAAAAATTTTGCCCCTGAGAATGAAGATGCAGCTTCCCATAGCCTAAAATGCAAGAGTCAGCAGGAGAAATAGCTCACTTGAAAAAAATCTGAGGCATAATTATTAATTAATGTACAAAAAAAGATTCGGTGTGCAAAAATGTCTGGCTTTTTCTCATTTTTATCACTAATTTCCTCTGCTTCTGGACTTCAGATGAAACTCTGAATAAGCCGTCTTATGTTATATTTTTGCAGATCAAATAATAAGAGGAAAACAGGTCATATGTTTTGATAGATACCACATAAAAGGAAATGTTTAGACTGCTATAGCCATACTCAAACTTGATTATAGGGAATTAAATTTCTTCAAAGCAAATGGCTTTCTTTTACTTCTCAGTATTTCTCTTGCAATTAGCAAGTTGGTTACGTTAACTCGGTTGACAGACGATATTACTGATCTTATCAACTTTCACTTGTGTACACAGGCTTTTATTAATTTCTTGTTTGCTTATGAAACTCTTTGTCAACAGAAAAATTACTGGGTAAATGTGGAGCATATGTGTCATGGTAATCTGTTGTTTACTTTGCTTATCAGTAAATAACAAACTTTTGGCAAATAAATAAGAGCAACAAGGGAGTAGGTGGGTCTTAGGGGTTTCTTTTGCCACTGTTGGCACCGTGTCATGTTGCTAAGTTACAGTATCTCCTGGCTTCTACTTTAGAGACTAGATGGTATTTTTAAATGTATAATGAACACAGTACCAGGGACTCCCAAAGCTGTTCTGGAAGTGGCTGTAATACAGGGGATGTTACGAATGTGGTCTGGAGTCCGATGCTGCAAAACACTTGTCTGATACAAAACCAATTCCTACCATCACATTACAATTAGAAAGGTATGTACCTAATTTATTTTTTATAAAATGCCTTAAAAATAACAAATAGTAATAATTAACAGCTGGACTGGATGGTACCTGCCTGTGACTCACTGAGTATAGGCTGAGTATGATTGTGATTAGGTGGGGATAAAATGTTTCTATGACTTCCAAAAGCCATTGGGAAATATTATGGAAGGAAAACGCACCAACTGGTAAGCACAGAAAAGCAGAAACTTCTGAGACTGCTCCTCCTAGTTTCTCACCATGGCTCCTCACCAAGGTTCTTTAGAGCTTTTCTCTACACACCTTCAGCTGATGTCTGACAGGCACTGTGTTAGACCTCAAGTGCACATAAACCAGCATGACAATTCCCGTGTCTCTTATCCTGGATTTAAAGCAAGAAGTTGTGCGGTAAAGATTATTTTGGACTTCTTTTGATATCCAGTCTCAGGCCAAAAAGAATGAAAAAAGAAGGGCAAATATATGCGTGTAGGATTTCTTAATGTTACCATCACTTGCTCTAGAACAGCCTGGCAAACCAAATAATTCGGCATACAGTTTCTAAAGTAACATCTCTGTAACGATGCAGTTCTCTGTACTGAATGATTTTATAACTGAAGTAGCCAGATAGGATAGTGAGAGCAGCTACAAAGGCATTGCAACAGGGTGGTGTCTGGCTGCATAAGAAGATGGGTAGCTGGGCCTTCTTATCAGGACAGAGCCACTAACAGCATGGTTCACAGGCTTCTTCAATCAGTAGCAGTTCATGCAGATGCTTAGCTTGTCACAGATCCGAAATAAAACGTATTAACCTCAACCTAATGAAAGAGGTTAAGATAAACACATGATTTTCATCTTTGTTGTGAGCTAAGAACATGTATATGAGCTCAACCAATGTGTGGTAACTCATTACACTGAAATAGCTTGATCATATTTCTGAGCCCTTGAGCTTCTCAGTTTACTGCCAAGCTTGTGCCTCCTCTTTGGTTTTCAGTGAGCAATTCCACCGGTGTTTTATGCTCTTTTCTCTTCCTACCTGCAATTCTTTTGATGTTTGTCTGAAACACACCTCAAATCCCAGTGTTACAATATAGGAATTAGTCGATCTTGTTGTTCTCGACCTTTTTTGGAACCTCACAAGGAACAACCCCAGAGCTCTTTCCTCTGAAACACACTGACCCATTTATGTCTGTGACAGATGCCTGGGAGGTGCCAAGACACAGGTTTCCCACCTTGGGAAGGAACAAAGGTCTGTGCTCATTCAGCCCTACGGAGGGTTAATTATTGTTTTGCTTAAAAAAGCATTCAGCTGCCCTTAGGTACAGGAATTTATTTAAGCCTTATCTGCATAATTATCGTGTTTATTGCTCAACACAGCTGGATGGATATGAAGAGTATGCAGTTTTTGATACACACTTTATGTCAGAACCATTATAAAGGAAAATGATCATCTCTTATAGCCCCTGCAAAGAGGCTGGCAGTAATAGTCAGTTTTCTGACTTTAAAAAACAAATCCTAGAACCAAATTTATTGGACCTATTTACATATTTTTGATGCTAAAGCTTTTCCTCCTTTTATGGAAATGTGTGCTGTGGTGATGAAGAGCCTAAGATTTTGAAGGGTGATTGGTGACCCGAGGTGCTTGGCTTAATAGACTCAAATTGCAGGGAGGAAGGAATTGCATCACGTGAAAGTCATTCACCTCTTTCAGGGACTCTGTCAGGCACCTGAAATCACCATTTGTCTTTGGAAATTGTGGCCACTTCTAACACCATTGTTGTTGAGATACGTAACACAGACAGTCTGGAGTGACCAGAAAAATGTAGAGAGCGTTTTAATATTCCCCTCCCTCCCCCCCTTATTTTTTTAATTTATCTTCCAAGATGACTATTGCTCTTTTTGAAAGCATGCTATGTTATATCCTTCATGGGTAAACTTTTGTGAGGTATTGAGGGGTATTTGCGTATTTGTAACAGGGTGCAAGCATCTAAATGGTTCAACTTCAACTAATTCATTATAGACCGCTTACTATTTCAAATTCACAATACTGCATGAGGCAGCACACTGCAATCTGAGGGCTTCCTGCTCCAGCCTGCAAATACCTGCATTGTGCAACCCTGGGGCAGCAGTTGGTTCGCGTGCTGCTGTGACTGCCAGTGATCTGGAATAACATTTGAAAATGAATATGAGATGCATAAAAGTGCAAGAGCAGGACAGGGATCTCCTCAGCATGTTTTAGCCACCAACCGCCCCTTTCTGTCCGAAGTGGGGGTGGGATGCTATATTGGAGAAACGAACATTTAACGTAATTCTGACAAAGCTGATATTATCACCAGATAACATCTGATCTTAGCAACTGGCCTATGCAATGAGAATACAAAAGACCTACAAAAGCAGCATTCTGTTTACTATTACTTTCATCGGTGATGTGAGAGCCACTTAATTTAAAACCCTGATTGTGTGTGGTGGGATTAGATATTGGTCAGTCTGTTGTCACTAGTGGGAGTGTTAGCTACTTCCATTTTTTTGTTTGTTTGTTATACCAATGAATGCTTTAGTTGTGGTTGGCAAGAAGATGAATATGGTATAGTGACAAGATGGAACATTTGCATAAAAGCCAAAATAGTTAGAAGGGAGGGCAGCAAACACCCATCAGTTACAACTTCTCTCTTTTGCTCCACTAATCTCTTCATGTTCCATAGATGATAAATTACCTATCACTCGCTTTCACTAGATGTCTCTTCCTGTGCTAACATCCTATCCCTACTCCTCAGTTACCCAACTACCTTCTGTCTTCTGGTCTGATCAATATCTACAGTCAAACAAATTGCTTTTGACTTGCTTGCTCTGAAGAAGAGTGTGTGTGTAACTTCCACACTTGTCTCGTAAAAGTTATCTCCACCTACAAACATTACCTGGCTCTCAGTTACAGTTTTGTCTCTATAAAATAGGTGATGTCATCATGGCCTGATGATCATGGAACAAAATACCCATCAGACTAAAATGCTGTTTAGCAGGAGGTAGCTCCTGAAGCTCTTACACATATACAAATCCCTTTGGCAACGGAAGGACCTCCTGGGCCACAGCAAAGAAACTTATTTTTCCACTATCCTACAAGTTGTGAAACTTGGAAGAATACAGAAAGAATCATTATCTCTCCAGAATGTTTTTTACAAAGCAAAGGCATTTCAGAACAGAGCGATTGCTCAATCTCCATTACCATTTCTGCTTTACAGTTCTTGAGATCAGCAAAAAATGCAAACAATTTGTTGGATGGGCCAGGGGGCTGGTGTCAAAATCAGGAGTCTGAGCCTGGGTTGTGAACTTCAGATTGTATCAAGCTGAAGGACACAGTACACTCAAGCAAAATTAGAAGGTATGTGTTTTAATCGCTCCTGGCTACTGCCCAGTGACTTCTCGGGGTTTGTGCATGGGGAGCAAAGCATGTTAGTGCTGCTTAGGGGCACCCTGTGTTTTCTGCAAAAGTGACAGGTGAGAGTTCTCACTAGTAGCTTGTATATTTGGCATCAGATTTTAACATGCTCTGTACATACAAAACTAAGGCTATCATTAAAAGTTTTTTCTGAATGTCTTTATAATGAAGTTTTTTCAACTTTTAAAATTCATTTTCACTCCAAATTTATTTGCTGTTTATACCAATTCCAGAGTCTTGAGATGAGAAGTAAGTGAAAAGTTTTCATTACTCTTAACAGACTAACCACAGGATGAAGAGTAATGTTACATTCCAAATTAAGAGACTTCACTCAGTATTTAACAGAACTATTGTCCCAGCTCATCTTAACTTACATCACAGGCTGTACTTTTGAGGCGTTGATTAGCTTGGAGGGGTCTCCAGTTTATAAAAAATCTTCTTCTCTCTTCAATGACTGCACTCTGCCATGTTTCCTCACCATGGGATAAAAAAGCATTTTTACAGCTGACCAGCACAACATATGGCCTCAAATTAGGAAGTAGTGAGACCTGGCCATTTCCCTTCAGGAGTAGGACCTCGAAATGAGATCTCACTGGAGCAACAGTAACCCCATGGAGAGTGGCAGGGGAGCCATTCCTTCAATTGCTTTCTTTTAATTTCTTGATATGTAGTTTGCTGCAGGGTGAAATAGGTATTGTCTTGTGAAGTGCAGCCAGTGGTTGAGGCTTAGTCTTACAAGCCTCCCTTGTGAGGGGGATGGCCATTGAGTTGAGTGCCCTAGATGGAGATTTTTTGGAAGCACCTCGTTTGAACCTCTCAGACTCTGGGCCTTGATGCCAGGGACTGGAATTCCTTGTGAGAAGATGATGGATCTGGGTGGAAGTTGGAAAAGTGTGTTTGGTTTGGTCAGAGTAAAAGAGAAATGTGAAAGATGAGAAGAATGAAGACCGTAAAAGTTTCACATAGACAGTGAAGAGCCTGGTTTCTTGGGGACTATTGAAGGATAAACTCCTGAGACATTTAAAGCATGCCCCTCACTAACTACATTCACAAATAGATCTTCCTTCTTCCCTTTAAAGCCTAGCACTACAAACCTCTGACAACTTACATTATATTCAGCAGGACTGTGTAGTATTACATCATGTCATTTTTAACTTTTTTTCAATGCCTGGTGCTAACAGGAGGTGACATTACATGAATGAGCTAATGTAGCTAAAGTAGCTGTGGTGGTGTGGGCTGTCACCTGAACTGAAGTCAACAGGGTGAAAAGACTAAAGGAAAGAAAAATATCCTGTTCTTTAGAAAGTGCACTAATTTTGCAAGCAATGGGATTCAGAATACACATTGCTAAATTATTAGCAGACGTTTCAGTAATTTTTCATGGGGACGGGGGAACTCATTATGTTCTGTTTCTGGCTTTCCAGGGTTTTTTGTCTTACAGTATCTGCCAACAGCTTGTAGAGTGTTCTCAAATATTCACTTTACTTGCTATTTTGGCAAGCAGTCACTGAAGGCATATGCTATAATTTCTGTACCTTGGTCAGCTAAAAATGAAGAATAAATAAACATGGGATTTGGGAGTATTTTTGCTAATTGCAGGCTTCCCATTAAGGAAATACTCATGACCTGTGGTGGTTGAATCTATCAGAAAAAGATCCGTAGGAAGAATTTGCTGACTCTGTTGTCAAAAATGTCTTGAAATCTTGTGCTAATTCCAGCATTTTTAGGGGGACAACAGCACTGCAGGCTTTTTAGAGCAGCAATCTATTAAGTTCTGCTTTAGGTGCAGTCTCTCCCTGTGCCATTATTCACACAACTCTAGGCTCAGAAAGGCCAGAGTCTCGTCAATGACTTGCACCTTTTTGATGTGTACCAAATTTCATCCCAGAACAGCCAAGACTCCAGTTAGTGAAGGTGCTTATTTGACATTGGGTCCAAGCTGCAGGTCTGCTTGATTCAGAACAGAGAAACGAATTTAATATCCCCTTAGCTGGGCAATGTGTTGGACTAGGTTACATCTCTCTGCTGGATCAAGGAATATTTATTTGTATCAAGCAAATAAAAAATCCTGTTAGAGATGTATTTTTGGTGAGATGTTGTAAATGTCATATCTCATTTGAGTGGAGTTCTGATCTGAAGCAGGTTTTTAAGTGTGGAAAAGCAGCTTTTGGCTATTGGGGGTGGTTGAATCTGTCTTATTTGGCCACAGATTGACTTCTTGTTTAAGGGCTTGTCTAAATGGATCCACCTCCAAGGAATTTTGAAACAAAGTCTTCTAATTAAGATCCCCCTGACCTTTTATAATAAAAATAAATTCCTTAGAACTTCATCTGTTCTGAATTCTTATAGCTTCTTAGGTTTTTCTGCACTGTACCAGTAAGGCACTGGTATGTGGAGAGCACTTCTAATTTCAGACATCTCCCTCCATATTTTTTTTCTCCACCACCTCCTGCTGCAATAGGACTTGTTTGTTGGTATGGCTTGTGATGTATGAAGGCTGTTGCGGAGCTGCTGATATGGTGGCGTCATCCTGGTGTGGAGAGCTGCAGTATCCGTTGCCCTGCCCTACACTCTCTAACCCTCCCTGTCACCTAGTAAATGCTACAGGAGGCATTAAAACTCCTGCTGAAGAGTTTCATGGTTCCTGTCACTGCCAGCCAACAGCAGGTTTCAGTAGCTGTGGTTCCAAGTGGGTGAGTCCTGCCCTCAGGATTGTTTAAGTGGACCAGGATATGCTTTTCCCACCCAGCACAGAGGGGAATTCATGTTGTCTCACTCAAAGGGAGCATCTCCACCTCCTTTCAAGGCAGGCAAGAACTAAGAGAAGTTTGATGGAGCTCAGATTTAAAGTCAAGAGCTTGCTGGTCCCAGCCCGCTTCTACACCAATTAGAGAAGGCTGCCACTCATGGCTGATGCATAATTTCAGTCAAGGGCGTTTGAATCAGCACAGCATTTCACTGAATATAAATGTTCTGACTTAACCTTATTTTAACCTTCGCATGACTGTAGAAGTCTGTTGGTTTGAAGAGATCCCAGGGGGGTCTTAAAACTGTCCATGTGGGAAAATTCATTTTATAAATATAAACTGAGCAGACAGTTTGCTTGGAAACTACACAAGTTATTTAGTAATAAATGGTACTTGTGATTTCAGGAGTGCACTGCAAATTGATAAACTGACTTTGGAAAGGTTGGCAGCTGTGACTTAATTGGTCAAGGGCCCCCACTGATGGTGTCTCTGGTGTGCCCGGTGCTGCGGTACCCACACTCGCAGGGAGCAGCATCCCTGTGTGAGCAGGGCTGGTGAGCAGGAGCAGCATCTTTCGGAGACAGACTTGCTGGTGCTGTTAGAACAAGTGATGCCAGGTTCAGTTTTCAAACCGGATCACCCAACAGCCCTCGAGTTGTCATCTGAATCTAAAAAAAACACTCAAACAGCTCTTGTGGAGATGCTGTGGAGCACAAGTCTGGTCTGTAAAGAAAACTCATTTGGGAGCTCTACGCCTCTTCACCTTTTCTCCTGGCACTACATGATTTAGTCCCAGACTAGTAATTTCATACTTGCTCTTGTCTCACTAGCCTTTCATTATGTTTTGACTAAAAATGTCAATTATGGACACAATATTTGCATCACTGAAGCGATTTGCATGGCCCTGTAAATCTCCTGTGTGAATATTTCTTTTAATTATATTTGCATCTTAGTTGCATGTTTCCCAGAACTCCGGCTGATGGTGCCAGTTTGAGAGTGATGGAACTCTATGTTTCCAGAATCTCGAAGGGTTTTCCACAAAGGGGTATTTCTCTCTGCAAGTTACCGGTTTTGCGAGAAACATTAGGAAGTCATAAGCTCTTCTGGAGGCTGTTCGACTCAATAATTTTGGAAGTTGTGACTTGGCTGTTTCCATATTGCTGACTCGCAAATTCGGCTTTTGCTGAGTGGTGAGTTTTGATTTTGCCAACTTTGTGACCTACAAAATTGTGCGACTATAACTTGCTGAGAGCTGGAGATATCTGAAGTGTTTGGGTTTCTGAGAGACAGTGACAAGGTTTTTCTGTTGAAGCTCTTAAACTTGCTTCTGAAACAGGCTTCAGCTTAATTGCTATTTAACAATATTTGGAACCACATATTCTTTCTTCTAAATAGAAGAGTAACTGTCCTAATCCTTCTAGGGAGAGTAGCAATCCCTGGAGATCTATCCTCATCTGCTAATGGGAAAGGAAATGCCTGCATTGATTTCAAGGGATGCTAGATTTGGCTTCATAGGTACCTTCTACATTTTATATACTTGTAGTCTGAACTGTTCTTCTGTAGGTAGCAACCTAAATATCAGATCACTTCCCATTCACACTGGATGGTAACGCTCGGGCCTTCTGACAAGCCATAGATACTGCAAGCAGATCTTTAATATTGCTCCAGAGTTTCCCTTGAAAATATCCAGGTGAAGGGGGAGCATCCAGGGCTAAGGAGCACTGAAGTGCACAAATGATCCTGATGTCAGCTAAACGAACTGGATCATCCAATTATTTTCAATTACAATTCCAATCCTTTCCTTAATGTTTTCCTATGCTGATATCTGTGCTGGTAATGTAGCCAACGCTGGCTTTATGATCCCCCTTGTTGCAACGTGCTGTGCTTAATTACTTTGCCTTTGTAACAAACAGACATTCTGAACAATTAGACAATAATATGGAAGCAGGAAAGGAAAATAGCTCAAGATACTTTCATTTTAATTATGCTGATAGTGCACCCCACGGTTTTGAATCAATGCTGGAATAATGTTCTTTTGATAGTCTTCAATAACTTTAAACGAGACCTAATAAATTTGTATTTTTATGTGAAGTTTAGAAGGAAAAATCCCTTGTTGTTGACTTTATTTTCAACTGAAAATCACAAATCCCATGATTTATACACTTGTGTTCTAATTGGATGTCCACCCCCATTGAACAAATCACTTAAACACCTTAATTACTATACTGGAAGGGATTACAGTTTGAGTGCACGTTTAGTGCTTTCCTCAGTTGCTACCTTGTTGCAAAAACAGCCCTCTTGTGTTTTTGAAATTGGTGAAATATGAAGAATTATATTTAGTGCTTTTTTTTTTTTGCTGTACACAATCACAAATTTCTATGCCTAATTTTTTTAAAGCTAATAAGCTGACAGTAAGCAGAGTAGACTTTTTGCAAGTAGGAAGGACAACTGGTGTCATAAAATGAATACCCAGCTGCTTTGCTCTTTAAAATGAAATTAAGATAATTTTGGAAGGGCTGCTACTGAGCCACATTGACACAAACACATAACTTTGCTGCATTGTGCTACACAGCCACAGGTGCTTATTTATTTCCTTAAATCTTCTTTACCAATGTCACAATAATAAAATGAGTAGCACTAAAACATCCAGTTTTCTGAAATGTTACAACAGGCAAACAGATTCATTCCTTTATTAATACTATTTGCGTAGAATTACCATAATTTCTAAACTATGACTTTTGACAGCTCTCCTAATATAAACATCTAAGGTACATGGAAATCCCCTGTGAGATGCTCCTGTAGTCTTAAAATAAATAAACAGAGCAAGCGAAATACATATAAGGCATTTTAAAGCTTAGAGGATGTGATGAGAGATCAGTTTCCATCATTGCAAAATGCTTAGGTCATTTAAGGAGATACCTGATTGTGTTGTGCTTAGTTTCTAATGAACTCAGTTGTTGTCATGCCAGGATACTGCTGAACACGGGTTCACTTCACTCATCTTACACTCCCAGTCTCTGCAGGGAAATGTCTGGAGGTCTCTGGGTTTTGACTGTCCAAATTCAGCTCTGCAAGGTTCAGCACCTCTTGTCTCTGTCTATTTAACTGAGGCAGAAACTGTCTTCAAAACCTTAGTTTGTGATGAGCGCTATGAGGAATGTTTGGTTTGGCATAAGGGTTTTGTACTGGTAAATCTGGTTTTGAAAGCTCCAATTTAAATTTGCAGAGCAGCATGGAAAAGCAAGGTCTGAAAAGGCTCCCAGTGCCTATGGGATGGCAGTGTGGTTGGCCACATTTGTGCTCAATCGCAGCATCCCTGCCAAGCCCTTTGGGTGTATCTGCTGGCTGGTTATGCAGATGTGGTCCATACAAGCAACATGTCACTTTGCCTAAGAAGCCAGAAAAATGATTTTCAGTGTGATCAAATAATTACAAAATGGGTTTGACTTTAAAAGAAAAAAAATTTGCTCACTGGGTGATGGGTACTTTGAAGTTCCTGTCTTTAGCTGCATTTCTTAGTAAAGTCAGGCCTGTGATATGTATTAAAGTGAGACAGGTTACTGTTCTAGGCTGCAGAAGTTTTTATTTGGAAAAAAGACCTTCAGCAAAAAATTTATAAATGGACAAGCAGTTTTAGAATGCGTGTGTAAGCACATGCAGGATGCACACTCAATTTGAGATTTTTAAAAAGCAAGTGAATGATACACACCAGCCTTTGAAAAGGGGTCTCGTGTGAGCATGTGACATTGACTATCAAATAAAGAAGCCTCCGAAGTTATTTCTCACTATTGAAAACCTTGGTTACACACACCTGCTGCGTTAGACCAGGCTAAACCAGCATGGTGATTATTATTGCTGCTCAGCATTGTGTTTTGACCTGAATTCTCCAAAACTGAGTGGAACAACACTACTGCTTAGATGGATATAGCTTGTCAAATGGTTTTACAAACATTAATGTACAAAGTTGACCTTTGTATCACTTGGTATACAGTTGAGCATAGATCGCAGATAATCAGGAGATAGTGTTCCTGCTGTAATTACTTGACTGACTTCTCAATAATTCACTTTGTCCATAGGGTCCCTTGAGCAAAAGTTTTGGAAGGAAAAACAGAGATGTTGATTTACAGTGATCAGGTAGACAAGTACCTTTACTTTCCAGACTGAAAGCTGTTTTCTGCTAAGCAGCAGATATAGCTGTCAGCGGGAGAAATTATTTTATATTGCCCAAGTTTCTCAACCACAGCATAAGCGAAGTGCTTCCTGTAATATGAAGCATTTATGGATAATATTTGTAGAGTAATTGCCATGCAATCACTGCTCCACTGCCAAAGATTTCAGTCAGTTGTTATGAATCTTGCAGTAAAAATCCTATTGGGGAAAGTGTGATGAAAACATCACAAGCGCTTGGGAAAATGATGTGAGGTCACTTGGTTTGATTTGTCTTGATGTGGGTATTCAGTATGCTGCCCTGCCTGGAGCGGAGAGAATTTCATTTCAAATCTGAGGAGCGGGAAGCCTCTCAGATGAAAAATTAGTGAGAAGCTGGAATGCAATTACCGGAATTCATGGTACCTAGAAAGAAACAAGAACCTGTTGTCCTTTGGGTGAGGCTGTCTGTTATGCTCTTTTGGAAAAGGAACAGGAAATCCAAGTCCAAAATACTGGTAATTTTTTTTTTTCTTTTGCTACATAGCGTGTTTTTGATAAGCCTTCTTACTTTCTGGAAAAATGCAGCCTTTTCATTTGTTTCATTCATTTTCAGATGGGTGACAATTCCAACTGAACTTTTCTTTGACTTTTTTGTCTAAGAGTAGAAAAATCTTATATCTAACCTAAATCCAGTGTCTAATAAATTTGATTTTTCTTATCTAACATTGAACAGTCACCAATTGTATTTAATTTTGGCTCTGAGAGTTTATTGCTTTCTTCTGCCTAATGATCAATATTTACTCTTTGCTGTGGAAGATGTGCGATCCCTCCCTGCAGGATACCACTTCATCATGATATTTAGCATGTATAATCTCACCTTTATGATGACTTTCACTTGAAAGCAGTGAGAAAGGGGGATCTATTGTCAGCTTCTTTTATGACTTTTAGCAAGTTGAGCAGGGGTGTGGTTTCCCTGCTGTTCTGCAAGCTGTGCACTTTCCTGAGTCTCTTGTGCTGAGTCACCAAAATCAGGATCTCATCGTGTAGCTTTTGCTGTCTACATTACCGAGCTACACGATAGTCAATGTTTTACTCCCTAAACAGAGCTGTCAGAGTAGCAAGCTGATTGTTTCTCATTAACGTTCTGCAAAATGTTCAGCTGTGTTCAGAGGAATTTGTGGTTAGGTGGCTGAAACTTTCCCTGACCTTTAATTTAATTTATTTGTTTTCCTTCCACCAAGGTTCTCAAAGTCAGCAAAAGTAATATTCTTACTGTGATGATTAACCCAAGGAAGTGTCTCACTTATACAAGGGTGTAAGTTATAACAGAGGAGGGATTTCTTTGGTAGCAGGAATTTAGTGGAGATAAAGCACCCGTGTGGTAAAGGCTGGCTGGTGTGAAATTAATTTTAATGGAAATAGGCATTTTCGGCCAGTTCCTATGGCAAGACGTCTCCTTTGCCACATTATCACATTCAGTGCCTCCCCCTTAGTTCTGTGAAGAGCAGAAGTGGTCAAGGACTGGTCTTCTGCCCAGAAGAGGGGACCTCCCAGAGGAGGATGGCTGGGGCTTGCTGCCTTGGCCTACAAGAGGTCTCCTCAGTGGTGGTGGAAGTTTTTGCTCAGAGAGGAACAAAACCTAAATGCTATCAATGTTGTCAATTTCCATTAACATTTCTTCTGTGGAAACGAATTTTCTATTTGCTTCCTTAACTTCTTGAGTCCCTTTGCAAAGATTTCAGTACATCCAGAGAAGGCCATTGCTTTGGGGACCTTGTGGTTCTACATCTGACTGCGTGATGTGGAGGTTATTCCACGTGAAGCATTTTGGGCTTGCGGCTTTCAGAGCTGCCAGTGTCTGCAAATCTCAAGGCTGGATTTTGAATACTCAGTCATCCAATTTCCAAGGCTGGCCATGCGTGTGCACAGTGTGTTCACTGAGAGTTCATATTTTATTCTGTTGAACCTTCTGCCCCTTCCCTCCCTCTATTATTCCCTTTTCTCTTGTTGTGCTTGACAAATTTCTAGGGGCTCCCTTCTCAGAGAGAGCCATTGGAAGGTCTTGCTCCCCAATGACTTAGAAATGTTCTTATTGCTAATATCTTTCTTCATAAATGTTGTTTCTGAAGCCTTAAAATCTAGTATCCAACCTAGCCCAGGAATTAGAAAGATCAGTTTTTGTATTTGTGGTGATAGCTCTGTTGTAAGCTGGTGTTATTCCTGTAAACCTTGGTAGAATTCTGGTGGGGATTTGCACATTGTATTTGGGGGGGCAGCTTGATTCTTCTCTTCACTGATCTGTTTTCTTTATCAATATTTGACATGCTTCAGCAATGTTATATTTGCTCTTTCTGCAGAACACCAACTTCTGTTCTGAAATTTCTGTATTTTATGCTCCACTGAGGTAAGGAATGGATTACCTCTTGTATAGCAGAGATCTATACAAATATCCTCTCCTTGGCACTGGGAGGAATCTAATAGCTTAAGCACTTCATTAGCAGAGTACCGCAGTTGCTGGTGTTTTTTGTTGGCAGAAGGTGAGCTAGAATAAATATTAAGCATTTGTTTCACCCTTTGTTTTTGGTGCATCCCCAGAAACAAGCCCAGATTCAGCTTTTTTCCAGCATTTTACTGGAAAGACTGGCATTTTTATTTAAAACAGGAATGTACTTGGGCATTCAGTGGTTGCAGAATTCAGTGAGATAAAGTGTGTAACATGAACTTGTAGAAATCAATTCTGTGGTTGAAGAAGAATCAATGACCCTAAACAGAGCTAAAAACAAGTGTGGCACTCTTTAAAGTATTTGCACTGACACTGTAGAGTAGCTGTGAATGCAGGACAAGTTGGATACTCTTTGCTCAGACCACTACACAATCTTGAGAGTAGCTGCCTATCATATACATGCAAAGATTCCTGTAATTAAAGGTTTTGTAGCTGCGTTGGCAAAAATGATCTGGAAAAAAATATATAATATCCCATGGCTGATTAGCTCTGGAGCGCACAATACTGGAGTCAAGATGTGAGATCTTTTGGAAACAAATTAGCCTAAATTTTGCTGAAAATTATTGATTTTTTTGTGTCCAGAGGTTAACGAGGTTTGTCTTTCATTTAGCTTCCCAGATCTTGGGAGAATAATGAAATCGCCTGAAGATACAGACCATTTAATTAACATCAACAGATGAGTCAAACATACAGTAGAGTTGATTTTTGGTATTCTTATCAATTTTTTTGTGCGTTGTAGTACGTTGGGCTTTTGAAGGAGGATAAGAGAGGATGTTTTTTGAAACGCATGGCATATATCAGTTTGTTTTCTGTCTATATGATTCTCTGAGGTCTTACTGATAGGAATGCACCCTGAAGACAAAATTATGTGCACTAGACTGAGAGATAATTGTGCTGGGGAGAAGGAATGCATATAGAAGAGAACAGGGCAGAGAGAATGTATCAGAAGACAGCAGGTTTGTTTTTTTTTTTCCTTAAAAATTTAATTAACAGTTTCTCTAGTCTAGTAGATACAGCTAAAACACATTTTCCAGCACTTCATGTTTAATTCCTGATAATTGTGTGAATACACACAAAAAAGCCTTGAGCAACAGGGTGCCTGTGGGCTCCAGCACCAACGTCTACCTCTTCTCTCTGCATCTCACTCCAGTACCAAGATGTCTTTTTCTACTAAATTCAAAGGCATTTAATACCTGTGAGATTCCTGCATCTCTGCCAAATTTGGGAAACGCTGCCCAGAAGGCTTCTTGTGAAACCAGAGGGTACAGTTCCCTGTAGGGGAGGACTGAAGAGGCCAGTCGCTCGCTATGGACCTCAGGGTGGACACTGGGACCGGTGCTGTGTAACATCACTGTTGCCGATCTGGACAATGGGACAGAGTTGCACCCTCAGCAAGTTTGTAGATGATACAAAATGGGAGAGGTTGATAGGTGTGTGTGCTATGTAAGGTATTGCTTTATGCTGGATTTCTCTGGCTTGTTTCTTTCTGATGTTTTGGAAGTACAGAAAGTAATTTTCTACCCCAACTGTGCCTGACTCCATTCTGCCAAACCAACGTGGCACAGAATTGTTATCCTCTTGTGTATGAACTGAGGGCTCTCAAAAAGATTTGAGAAAAAAGGAGCTGGGTAAACTGAACTTCAGTAGATTATATTAGCTGCTATATGGCAGTTATTCACAGGAGCAAAGCAGAGCTACTTGCCAAAAGATACTTAGAAGTGGGTGCCAATAACATCTCAGCGGTTGCTCAGTGCCCTGCTAGCATTCTGACTGGCTGAAATGCAGACTGACATAGTCCTGGGTGAATTTATAAAGGCAAATATTTTGACAAAGAAATTTTATGAGAGCCTATGGGGCTTAGTAAATGAGGTTTGTGGTGGTTTGAAGGGATCATTGCACACGTTGATCCCTAAGGAGCTCTGTCTCTCCCTCATTTTGATAATTTACTTATTTTTTAAATGCCTTTTCCTTGCATAATGGGGCCAAACCTCTCTGCAGGTTTGGTTTAGCAAGTCCCAGGGCTCTGCTGATCCAAAAGACAAAGCTGGGTGGTGGGCTTGATCTCACTGTGGCCTGTACCTGAGGTGGGACCTCCACCCTGTTGCATACTGTGAGCAAGCAGAAGCATCAGGCAGAGTAAATAGACAGGTGGTGACTATATATCATAACTGTTCCAGGCAATGATTTGAGAGTTTGCATGGAGATCTGGACACTTGACCAGAAGTACTAATTCAGCCCTGTGAGGTGGTTCTTACAGCCAGCTCAGACAAATGATGTTTCTGCAGCATTTTTGACCTTTTGCACAAAGGGGTAGTGAAGATGCTAAGTGACTGCAACCTGGCATTCGTCCTTTCTGTGAAAAGAGGCAGCAAAGAGGATTTTTTTCCTCTGAAAAGCTGATTTCTTCACAAAAGGCCACAGGAAAACCTTAAAAATGGCACAAGATCTTGAGGACTTGAAATTCCATCACTGTGGGATACCATAAGCTGTTAGATAACCAATGAAAAAACTCTTAGCTCAAATCATACTGGAGTAGCTGGTGTTTTGCCTTTTTTTTTCAGGCTGATGACCTAAACCACATGGGCTATATTTGTGCTTGATGGAAGGTCTCTAAAGCTTATAATCATGAAGGAAGAATTTGGACCACAGGACAAACTAGGGTCATGTCAGGGACATGCAGACATACACAGCCAGCTGAGATGATGGCTCTTTGCAGTGCCTGCTAATAACAGATTGTCAGGTGGAAGACCTTTGTGAGAATCTGCATCTGTTGCAAATGAGTTTTTAGAAGTGCTGTTTCTTTTAGTAGATGTGATTTCTATCAAGTTCTTCCTTTTACAGAGTGGGAGCTTTTTTATGTAAAGCAAAGTACAGTGTTTGCCATTTTCAGCCTGAAATCTTCCCAAGTTCAAGATAGGGCATGGCCTTCATCCTTCAGAGGTACCCAGAATGAGCTGGAAACTCAGGCAGTAGGTGAAGACAGGGTGTTTGGCCACATGCGTGCAGTCAATGCGAGACCAGGCAAAACCACCACTGTAAGTCATCACCAGAGTGTGTAGGACCTGGCTACAATCCCTCTGCTACTGACAGTGAAGGTCTTCTGCCCTTCCACGCTGTTCCACAAGAGTGTTCATGAAACTCATGCTGTTGGGAGAGTTGATAATCTTCATATAAATTGAAAGATTTGATAACATTTTCCAATGAAATTATTAATGTGAGGGTTTTTATTTTTTTCTTTTTGTTCAGCTTCAGCAGCTCTGGCATGGTCCAAAAGATGGATTTCCATAGATGGTCCTGTACAGATACCTCCTGACTAATCACAAGCTGCAGGGAAACTAAATTTAATCAGTCTCTGAGAAACACCAAAAGCTGAGGTTCTTTTTTCAATCTGATTTCATTCCTAGGGTGTCCACAGCAGCAGAACGTTGTAGAAAAATCAGCATTCGTGCTCTAGCTTTCAACAGTTACACTGTGTGAATATCATGAATGCTATTTCATTATCATGAAGATTAACCAAATGAAACAGAAAGGTCAAATACTAAAAAACAATTAAATGAGCATTTCCATCTACTGAAAAAATCAATCAAGAATGAAATTTGGTTTTCCACTTCCAGTAACCTCAAACTTATTTGAATGTATATCTCTGAAGAGCTGAAAAGACAAACTGCTCCTGTCCCACCCCCCCAACAAAACACACTTTGGGAGCAATGGAGAAGTGATGGTTTTATTTCAGAAGTTCCAAGCACGAGCACCTTCTGCTCAATTCAGAACAGGCTTATTGGATGGCTTTGAACTACAGACAGCTGACAGGTTTTACTTTCCACATTTTGCTGGCACATTTTGAGGTTTTGCTCATGCCATGACATTGGCCATACCTGAGAGGGAAGGGTCCTTGTGGCCCCAGGTTCTCTCTCCATTAGTGAAGAGAATAATCAGCATGGATGTTTAGGAAAAGAATATAGGCAGCAGGGCATGTGCAGAGCAATCCTCCTCCTCCCATCTTCTGCTACTACAACCCAAGCTTGATGCTTTTGGATCATTGTGTTTATTAGTCCTCCTAAACCTCTTCTTCATGACGGCTCATGCACTCCTTTGGAAAACATTTGCCCTCTTTTGCCTCACCCAGGTGCATTAATAACACCTTATATTTTTCAATTTAAACTTTTCCTAGCAACTCCTTATATTTTTTTCTAGCCATTTTGATTACTGTTGAGGACTGAACTGATTATCACTGGGAATTAACTAAAGGCTCCAGCACCCATACATTAAATATAGCTAATGTAGAGCCTACTGATTTGCATGTATAGTTATTTTTCCCAGCATGCAATGCTTTCCTTTATAGAAACTGGATTTCATCTACCATTTTATCATCCACTTGCTGAGTACTGCAAGTTCCTTATGCAATGGTTCATGGTCCACTTTAGATTTGATTATTCTGAATGATTTTGTATCACCTGCAAACTTTGTCTTTTGACTATTCATCTCTTTTTCCGGATCATTTGTGAATAGAAGTGTACATTTTCTAGTCCTTAATGATCCACCTTCAGAAACATTGATTTCTGCCACTTAAATTTGCCTTTTGAAAAAGCATTACAGAATTCAATGAGAATTGCCATCTTTCACAGAATGCTTTTTGGACTGTTTTATGAAATATATGTTTTCAGTAGCAAAAGTCATCAAATACCACCACTTCTGAGCAACTGCACTATATTTCTTGATAGAGGAGATCTGTATGTGTGGAGGAGGTTGATATTGAATGAGTTTAGTGGTGACTAAAAGTGGCTACATAAGTGTAGAGGTATCTCTTTTATTTTTTAACTCCCCCCTCCAGTGGTAGGAAAACAGCCAAAAATTTAGAACCACGAAACTTTCCACCTGTATATTTGTTTTCTTTAGGTTTGAGGGATTTTTTTACATCCACTTTGACATACTTATGCTCTTTTTCAAAGCAGTGAAACTTCTGTCCCTAAACTTGGCAGAAACAAGCAATCTGGTTTTACTGGGCTATCCAGCTTTGCTAAAACATTCTGTCTAAATGCATACATTTTAGCACAGGGTACCAAATTCCTGGCCAAAATAGTTATTTGCTTAGAGATAAAATTGTTTGGAATTTCTTTTCCTGCATCTGAGCCCATCACTTCTGGACAAGATGTGGTCACTCTCTTTCTAGGTGAGCACCAAGACTCCAGCCTCTTTACTGGTATCTGGGGACAAGAGACTACAGATTTCAGGTCTCAAAGTCACCAAATCAGGGCTTAAGATCCGAATTCCTCATAACTTACATATGTTTCCTGCTAGAGGTATTCACACTGAATAGTAATTTGCCTTCATCAGAGATAGCAAAGGGGAAACACCAAGGCTAAAGAGGCTTGCAGAGCAGTCCTGAAAATCAGCAGGGAGTTATCCAAATATCTGCAAAATAACAAGTGTCCTGGGGATCCATTTCTTTTGCTCCCTCCATTAACTTCATTTCAATACCCTTGTTCCAACCAGGCCTTTTGTTTTGACAAAACATGTGTTCTTTCTCGTGTCTGAGGATGTATATATATTTTTTTAACTTTTGCCACATTTCATTGCTGATAAACTACAGGTGTCTTACCGCTTTGATAGTCCTGTAAAGAAAATCTGAGTTCTGGTGTCATTCAGCCAGCAATTGGCTGATGATCACAGTTAATGCCATCTGTCTTTCAAGTGTGTCAAGGTCACTTCTCTGCAGCGCACCATAATAAAACCTACTTCGACAGGATTAAACCATTTTAATCCCTGTTACAAAACAGTGCGGTTCGATACAGACAGAGTCTATTCTGACAAGGCACTCAGGTCCTGAATTTATTTTTATAATTTACAGAATTAGTTCAAAGGACTGAAAATACAAAAATGAGATGTCAGCATTCCCTGACTACTTAACAATCCACTATTGTGATCTAAAATAGCTTATTTAAGTCCTCATTTTGCTGTTACTCAAATAGATGAGCAATGTTAGCTATTATATGTGTTACTGCCTAAGTAACCCAAACAAAGCAGTAAGTAGGCACAAAGAATAACTTCACCTCTTCTCAAGCTAATTATTTTGGTGCACGTCAGGTATTCAAAAACAACAGGATTTTAGAGTCGCAGATAGTCACACGGTGGCTATGAAACATGAACATTTTTATAACATGAGTAATAGAAGAAAAAGAGTATAAGTTAATGATAAAGTCAGCGCTGCCTCACGGAGGTCAGTTGCAGTTTTTGCACTGACAGCTGTGAAGCTGGAATTTGACCCTGCAAGTTTAACAGTGTGGCTGTGTTTTGTTATTAACGCGTTGGCTCAGTCAGCTGAGAATGAATCAATTCTGCATTAGCGCTTTCCAAACCTCAGAGGTGTTTCCACTGGAGTCATAGTCCTGGAAAAGCAAGCTTCAGCCTGAATCGGATTACGTTATGCATGCGAGTCCATCCACCAGAACAGTAATTCCACCGTGGTGGTTCTGCTGTGCCTCTAATCCTGTTTTCCATGCTGTAACTCAGCTAAATTTTTTTGCAGTTATTTCTGATTTAATTTGCTATGCTTGTTGCATCTTATTCCTCTGTCCTGGTGTGGGCAGAGCTATTGTTTTTTATGGGAGGCGGAGAAGTAGGATTTCTTATTTTCTATCTAGAAACTCAAAAAATACCTCCCATAGAGCTCTCTGGTAACACTCAGCTCCAGTGCAAGATTGAAGAAGTCCAAGCACTTCTCAAAAGAAGCATCAGGGATGGTGACACTGCCATCGAACTTTGATAAGACCCATTTGAAAAAGGCTTAGAGCTCATGTTGCTACAGCAAATGACATCTGTGCATGTGTGTCAACCCGATGTGACATGTCTTTGGATTTAAGGCAAGGATATCAGCGCCATCTAGTCAGCTAGGGAGTTTGGTGCAAAATCGTTTTAAGCAAAGGTGACACTTCTGGCATTAGTTGTGACAGCTGACCTTTCTTTAGATCATTGCACTCCTAATGGATCTCTTAACATAAGCGGCACTGACACATGACAGAAGTCCTTAGGCGTTGAGACGCTCTGCACAAGCCCATTAGATGTTACAGTCTACTGTCAGCTACAGTCAAATCCTGCAGCCGCTGCTGGGGAAACAGGGCATTTCTGCAGGTGATGGCAAGAATATGTCACCAAACTAGTAATCTGCATGGTTGGCGTGGCTTGGCAACTCTGTCAAGTGCTCTCAGCTGAAGAAATCTGCCCTCTTGGATTGGAAGGGACAGCCGTGTGAGAGAGCAGCTGAGGCCGAGACAGAGTTATTCTTTCCTTTGTGTCTCAGAGACATGGTTTCTGGTCATGCTGTGATGCTTTTCATACAGCCCCAGTAAGACACTGATCTGAAAGGTTATGGTATAGGGCTTGGCTTCCTATAGCTCAGTAAGCATGTGGCAGGTGTGTGGCTGAATGAATGTTAATGCATAAGGAGTCTACTTAAAGGATTGGCTTGGGGCAGGACATTGCTTCATGCTCCCTCCAGAGCCCACCTCTAGAGTTATTTATGCGAATGAAAGTTAAATGTGTTCTGCTGGTGGAGTTTTGCTCCACCAGCACTACCCCATATTTCACTTCTTTTACCTCGATGCACTGGAGCAAATCTTGGCAGTGAATTTCTCCCTTCTTGCAAAAGGGACTTCCGAGTTTTATTTCTCTAGCTTCTCTGTGAAGTTAATTTAGAAGGCCTCTCCTCTTGCCTTTAGAGGTCCTCCTTTAGCATGTCCTGCTGATCTTATGACCAGCAGGATGCACTGATTAGAGAAAAGCTCATTAGTCACGGGGAATCTCTCTTTCAGTGTTGCTTGAAATTGCTTCTAAGATATAAAGGTATATCGCATCATATCAATCAGCACAATTAATCCACTCATTCTGGATTACATTGTAATGGTTTTAGGAACAGGAGAGTGACAGGGTGTTTAATCTGACAATTCAAGAGCTTTCCAATTACTGGCCACCCTCATAAACGTTGCTGTTAGCAGGGCTAGGGTGGTTGTTGAACCAAATCCTTTTGATATCTAGCTGGATGTCATCTACTTCTGTGAAACTGTGAAGATTAAAGATCCAGAGATTGTCTGGACCATGTGTAACTGGTCTAGTTAATCAGTCAGCTGTCATGAAATTAATCTTGCTGGATTAGTTGGGAAGACCTGTTGTGGGCTGTACAAATTAAGGAGTGTTGGTTACACTATGGCTTTCTTCAGACTATGGTCAAAGCTCAGTGGGTATTCTAAGAATCCTATTATCCTGTTTGTGAGTCTTAAATATTATTTGTGGCAAGAGTAAAAGAATATTATTTCAATACCTGTCAGCTTTTTGCTTAACAGCGCCTATGAGAGATGAGTCCAGTTACTGAATCACAGAAACTGGAAAAGGCTGCAATAGTGATCGACTGAAATTGAAGCTATCATTCACAAATGCACTTTTAAAAGTTGAATGCAATACACACAATGCATGTATTTTCCCTTGGTAATACTTGGGGATAAAACATGTAATTTCATATTTTATATTAATATTCATGTAGCTTTCTAATGTTCCAGGAGGGAAGAAGAGTTAAAAACTTTACAAACTCTTCAGGAGAGTTTATTTTTTTGATTCTTCTAAACAGATATTGTTTGACTTTACATTTACCTGGCATAGTCAAGGGCTTTTTGCATTTGGTGGGGTGTGCATGAGCATGCTGCACCTCTAGAGCACATAAGATGAATGTGGCAATGATTTCCAGAATAGTTTGAAAGAAATATAGGTAGTTTGCTCTATGTTTCCACCTGTTCTAATAAATCTAGATCAGGTGCTAAGAAATAATGCAACTACCTGTCTACTCCTCAAGAGTCTAAAGTCATTAGTGCATTTCTCTGAATGAAATATGTTAACTTCATATCATGTTACAATACATCATGCTGTAAAACAACATGACAGCGTGTCAAGATGTGACAAACAACTGGTGCAGTGCATTAAGAAATTTAAATGAAAATTAGTTTAGACTATTTTTCTTCCCATCAACTGGAAGATAAAGGGCTTGATCTGACATTTGTAGATCAGTTAAGTAACAGAGAGGATCTGCATGTTTTTTCCCCTCCTGGCAGGTGGTCTGTGGTGTTGGGCAGCTTTGGACGTGCTTAATTGACCGTGATGATGGGATTCTTTAAGAACATATTATGAGATTTTGGGGAAAGGAAAATGGTTAATTATTACTAACTTCAACTGCTTTTTGAGATGGATTTCAACAGTTTCAAGTAAAATATTTACATATATGTACACATTATTCTGCAGTCACCCCAAGCACTCATACTGAAATGACATATGGTTTCACAAGAGCTTCCAACTTTCAATTTGTCTTGCTTGATTTTCTAGTGGACTCTTTCGGTTCCATTTTATTATTGATTATTTGGGGAGTAAACAGACTTAGTTCCTCAAAAGTGATTTCCCTTTATTATAGTAAATAAATAGCAGAAGCTGATCTGTAAAATCATGTATTCTAGAAATTAGATCCAGCCAAGCTTATTATAGTAGACTAAGATAACTCCTGTTAGTACTATATTACAATGAAAAATGGCCATTTCTTAAATCTTCTGTGTTAGTTAAGGAACTAGGACCTTAGTTAAGATTCAGAACTCATGTCTGTTTCTGAGTCCATGACTGCTTAGTTTCATTAATGAAGTCTTATGAAAAGCTTCAGGAAAATCTTTAAAAAGGTAAAAGTTTTTGGTGAAGTTGGTTTCCAAGACTTTGCTGGCCCTTTGGAAGAATTTCAGGCTTGATTTTCCTTTATAGACTTTGTGCTGATATCCATTATGTGATTCTCATCTAGATACTTTATAATTTCATTTTTAATTGACTTTGAATTAAGTATCCATTTTTTCATTCAAAATCACTCTCTTATCAAAAACTCCTTAGCCGGTCTAGATGGCACTTAATTTACCATTTCAGCAGTTTCTTGCAAGAATGATATTATGCAAGATATTTCAAATGTTAATATTTTACAGGCTTGGGGGGAAAGGAAGTTTAAAATGTAATTCTTTGAGAAACAATTTATTTCAGAAGTTAGTGGAAGGAGACAAACCTCATGTTTGCACAAGTCTTGTTTCTTAAGGAAACCAAGCTGAAGACAGAAAGTCTCAAAACAGCTGGACATCTGGTAAACTTCTGGTTTGGTATGGAACGGCGTGGGAGCTAGAGAATTTAGTTTTACATCAAACATTTCAGAAGAATTTAAAGCAGCATCATTTCTTTTTATACATAGAACTGGGATATTTAACATTTAATGTGCTGTATTCAAAATGAAAAACATGCTTATTTATTTATAGTTTCTTGGTACTTGGACCTTTGAGATAGCTATAACTTTATCCAATGTTTTCCATCTCCCTCAGACAAAGGAACACCATGCCCTTTTCCTTATCATTAATTTAAATTGGATTAAGATCTGAAAGAAGGTCCTGAACTTTTTCTGAGTTTAGTGCGTGGCTGGGACAATAACCTCAATTCTGGGGAAACTCTTGAAGGAAAAAGTTCTCCAGGGGAGCTTTGTCCAACTCTTTACAATAGTAATTGGGAACTTTATTAGAGCTGCTGAAGGACGGAGTGATCACAGAAGTTTGAATAGCTTGTCCTTCCCCCAAGAATATGAAAAACTGTACTGCAAATGGCATTGCTGCTCCAAGACATTGGAAAATTGAGATTTACAGCATTTCAGTGTGGTTTTCAGTAGGCAGCCTCTCTTTTTGTGGATAAACATTTCACCTGCACCCATAAGTGCAAATCTAGAATTGTTTGTTGGAGTAGCAAATTTTTGGCTTGTTGCTTTGCAGGTATAGAATTGTAAGGGTAATTGAAGGGCTGAAGTTATTGTTCAGTCCTTTGGAAAATGCATGTTTTTGTGCACTCAGAAGTGGCCATTTTCTAGTGCTTTGACAGCTACCTTTAATGTATTAGCCATAAAATAAAAGTTCATTCAGGTAATATATTGCATTGGATACTTTCTGGATATTACAAAAAGAGATAACTCTAGCCACTGTGTGTTTTTTCTCAGTTGGTGTATTGAAGGCAGTGCAGCAGAATGGGACATGCTAGAGAAGGGCCAGGGAGTCTAGGGTGCTTTGTTTCTTTCCAGAAGACCCCATGGAAATGCCTCTTCCAGATCTGCAAGGGTGCGAACAGGGCGAGCAGAGCCAAAGGGGCGCAGCTATCGCCTGCTTGCCTTGGATGTTGTGTTCCTAGACCTGGCAAAAATTTAGGCAGTTACAGCTTTATGGGTTGTACATGATGAAATTCACCAAACTGATTTCACATCCCACCTCTCCTAGCAGGACAGTCAAGTTTCTGAAGCACATTTCCCTCTCGCTGGGTTCTCTCCTAGGACTCCTACTGAACCAAGGAAGTCATCTTTGCAAGGACAAATTTGCCTGCAATTAAAGGGCAGAAAGATTGCACCTTCTGGTCCCTCTGACACTTTTTTTGGAAGAAAACGCAGTGAAAAACACCCTTGCAAATGTTTGGGTAATATTTGGAATAGATGGAGCGATTTGCCTGCAAATTTGTAAAGGTTCTCCCTTTTTCTCTTTGTCATTACAAGTGCTACCATGCAGAGTAGTTCAGTCACTGTTGAAGACAGTCCCTAAATGTCAAACCTGAAAAGATACAGTTCTTTAATTAGCAGGGCCATTTTATTCCACGGATGCTCCTTTAAAGCTTCCCTAGACCCTATAATTTCTGCTCTGATAGATTGAGATTTTTTTAATGTTCACTTTTAAATGTCTTTGTTTCTTTTGTAATGGATTAAATGAAGTTTTAACAAGGCTTATGGTGAGATTCCTCATCATTAAAATAACAAATGGTTGAAAAGCTGCCTTCTGTCTTACAGAAATCTAACAGCATTACTGGACCATAATCCAGCTGGTAACTGATTGCTGAACAACTGCAAAACCTTTCATACTTTGAGATGCTATCAGTACCTAAAATACATTTTCATGAAGTTTATTGAGCAGCTTATTAGAGGAGGTTAAGGCAATAGAGCTTCACAAATTCCATTTAGCATTCAAAAATATTTTACCTGAGAGTTTCAGATTTTTCAAGTTTAATGGGTTTCTTTTCTCTCTTCTTGATATATCAAGGTAATGTTTTCTGAAAGATGTGCAACATTTTCTGGTTCTAGTTTGGTGCTTTTTTGGTTCTAAACAGATTTGAGAAACTACAGGTGTTTGTAGCCTCCAAAGATGGATCATTTTGTTTTCTTCATATTTTAAGGGACTTTTGTTTTTGTTAGAAGGATTCTCTGGTCTCTTCCTGGAGCAAAGCACTAAAATGTTGCTGACATTACCCCAGTTATTCTGTCCTCATTTTACCACTTCCCTTAAAATCCTCCCCAGTGAATGTGGTCCATCCAGCTGACTTGCGCAGGGTTACGTCCTTCCCAGCTGGAGGCCCCGTTCTCCATTGCGTGTCTTTGATGCCATTCCTATAACATGAACCTGACACATTGCTAGGATTTCCTTGGGCCAAGGGGAGGGATTAGCTGATGTGGGGGCTGCACGTTCTCCCTTCTTCCCAGAGAGAGAAGAAATGAAGGACACAGCTGCAGGAAAAGCACACATGCATCTTCAAGCAATTTCTGTCTGCCCTTATGGTTTCTTGGGCTTATGGGCACCCAAGCACAAGCTGAAGTTGTCCTGAGGCTATACTTGTTCAAATCATAGATTAGCAAGGAAAAGTGCTTCGACCCAGTGCATCTATTTGAGGGACAAGGCTGGAACAGAGTGCTGGGAAATGTGAACTTTACTATCTTTCTTTTTGACAGCCAGAGCCCCTCCATCAGCCTGGAAGCAATCAGTTGCAGCTCCTTCTCAGTCCATCTGTCTGTCTGGATCCCTTGATTGTGAGAACCACAGGCTGTGGACGCCCTTTTTAATCCATCCTATTTTACACAAATCAAAGCCTTTCTTCTTGGTACCACTATGGTCTCATCCAAATTTCTTCCCAGAGAGTGCCAGTCTGTTCTCTAGTTTAATCTTGTGATCAAGCCTTTTGTAGTGCGTTAGCAGCAGCATAAAACATTTCTTGACACATCTTATGCCTTCTGGACACTGAGTGCTTGACAGTGAGTTTTATGGATTGTTGGCAATGAAAGTTCTGAGTGCTCAGTTCACAGCTGAAGAATGACACCACACAGTTTCCTTCTGGAATTTCAATTTTCCTTTTTAATTTCTTTTTATTTTTAATACTATTAAGTAAGTTTGTAATGTCCTATTTACATGCTTGGCACACCAACAGAAAACCAGTGAAGGGGAACTTTGTTATTGTTTTTAATGTTGCCAGGGTATCAGGCTTACCATTCAGCTGACTGGATCCTATACAGTTTTGCCTGTACAGAAATTCCCAAGATTCATATTAATCTTTCATCTCATTTATTTGTGCATCCTGGATGCACTCAGAAGAGCACCCTGTTACCCTGTGACTCTTATATTAAGTGTGTGTGCATGGCTTGTTTTTCTTTGTTTTCCCCAGAACTGTAAAGTCCCTTTTCAGGTGCACTGTCAGCTTACTGGGACTATGTAGGAATTTCCCAAATCTCTTTTGAGCTGCCTTGTCTGCAGACTATAACGTTTGGTGTCAATGATTGATCCTTGCTACAGAAAAGAGATCTGGTGTCAGAACTCAAAGGAATTTGGAAATCTAGTGGAACTAAACACAGTTTATTCTTTTCCTTAAACATGAAGAAACTGTCACAGCTCTGCAAATTTCTGTTACAAATACCCTTGAATTTTTAAAATTATTCTTTATTTCTTAGATATGCAGTGACTTGTACAGATGATTAAAAATATTTTTCACTGCATTCTGACTAGCAGATCTAGAGACATAAATGTTCAGGAATTTTCACCATCCAGGATTTACATTTAAAGCCATTTCATTAATTTGATGTTAGAGACCATAAACATCCTATTAAATTTTAATTGAAAGACTGCCTGTAGCCATAAAGTATTACTCTAGGCTTGCCTTTCTGATACAGCAAAATGACAAAACTACAAAACAATGAGGTTTTGGATTTCTCCAGAGATGCTTTGAGAGTGTTCTATGTAAGCAAACTCCAAGGTCAGTGCAGTGCCGTTTTGGAATGCCTGTAAAAACAAAACTGGCAAGAGATCCTCAAAAATTAAAAATCTCTGCACACATAAAATATGACATCCCTGTCTACTGTGATTACTTCAGTTCTGCAGGGTCATCATTCATTTCCAGTTATTCTCTTTGATTTTTCAGAGTTGTGCTCTCTGTGTTTCCTCTCCACTGCCTGCCCACCCTCAGGCAGTCCTGGGAGAAGGGGCTCATTCAACTCCTTGGTCTTGCCTCTCCTCCCTTTTATTTCTCTGTCTGCCTTCCTGTCTCCCTCAGGTAACAGTTTTGACTTTTGCCTATCCTCACCCACTATGTCATGAAATGCAAAGGTGCTCAGCCAAAAGGGATAAGGTATTGGGGAGAAGGGTTTTCATTTCTGCCCTTCAGCTTGTGAAAGGATATGTAAGCTGTACCAGGCTGGGAGAGGAAATCCATTGTAGGTACAATAAATATATGTTATGGCAAATCACAGGCCTGCTGTGCTTTGTAGGTTTCTTGTCACCTCTGGCATGTCCCCATGATGGCCTTCAAATGTCAAACATCACTAGTTTCATCTCCTTAAAGAAACTTGGTGTATTTTGTTCAAAGCCTGAGTGCCATCTGATATCTGCTGTGCTGTGAGTCTTTGGACAGTGGGTGAGTCCTGAGCAGCAGGAGCTGGTTGTTTGTGTCCAGAGAAGAAAACAGAAGCATTTTTATGTCTTTCCTAAAATAATTGTGAGCTGATGATTATTTGTGTGTTAAAAAGTAGGTTGCAGAGCTTTAAAAATCAGGGTTGAGCATAAATATCCATTTACTGCATCTTTACAAAGGGGGAAATAGAGAATGGTCAAGGGATGACGGAAAGGCAACTAAGAAGTGAAGGATTTGTGTTTAGCGAGCAATGGAGATACTGGAGGGCCTGAAATGAATCCAGTCCTGGGAAAGTATAATTAAGTCTTTGGCAGAAAGGCTGTCTGACCTGCTTTTGGGAGTAAGGGCAGGGAGAAGAAAAGGGGACAATCTTAACAGCATCATCCCATGCTATTGCCAATCTCTTGAAAGCAAAGATAGCTGGAGACCTGGCTGAAACGTGACAGCTGCCCTGTCTGCAGTAGCTGGCCTAGGGCTAGGCTTGTGGCGAGAGGAGGGGAAGATCACTGCTGGCCTATTAAATGGAAGTGTGTTTGTAAATCAAATTTAGAAACAGTACATGGTGTAGAAATTACACCTGAAGAAAAGACCTGTTAGAGTGCAAGATCTGAGTGTCCTCCATCTCTTACCTTGGTGCACACAGATAATATCCCTATTCACAGCACTGTGACATTTTCCTCTTAAGATCCCTGAAGCTTTTTGGCAGAAGCATCTCAGAGAGCCAAGCAATTACCAGCAACAGAGGAATTTTCATCTTTCAAGAAATGCCTTCTGAGGTGTGTGCTATCAATACAACAGCTGAGCTCTGCTGTTGTCCCATTCCCTGTTCCTGTCTCCTCCTCAACACAGCTGAGTACCCGTAAAGTACTTTTTGAGAACTTACTAGCCCAGTTGCAGCTGGATTTGGAGACAGCTGATGCTGTTGCGGATTGCTGGCTGTATGTCCCATTCCTCTCCAGTGTCAGTCTCCTTTTGGTGAGCTGGAAGTCAGCCACTGGCTTGAGTGAAGAAAGGATCAGTCATCAAGCTCAGTAGTGTAAGATCAACTTCTAAACATTTTGGTAGATACCGGAGCATATGAAAATGGGCTGGTGGTGCATTCATCTCTGTTGAGGAGTCATCTCTAACTGTGCAGCTTTGCAGTGAGGAAAGGTAAATCTGGTAGAAATCAGAAAGAGACCATGAGCTGAGAGTTACACATTGATCCTGCCCTATACATCAAGGCTTTGTGGTTTCTGTACATGGCATCCTGTCATCCCATGGGTCCAGAGAGACTGCAAAGAGAAAATGATGTGAATCTCATCTCAGCTACATCCCTGCCTGTCTCAGGCAGTTTGCCAAACCACTTGTCTCTATCTGAGAAAGATGTTGGGAAAGGAGTGTGTTTCAGGTGCCTGTTACTCAGGACAGTTGTAACAAGCTGTGCATCTCTCACTCTTATTGATCATGCAAAATGTGTTAAGTTAGCCAGACACCCCCCAGGTCATCATAATGCTCTAGCAGGTATAAGAAAATTGATAAAGGCATTGCTCTTCCTTTGCTACTTCCTATTGCACTGAATTCACCTTGTGTTTAACATCATTGCTGGGAACCAGTGAAGGATTATTGTAGTAATGAGGATAATTCCTGAAAAGGCTTTGTGCTGTTGAGAGCTATTAGTGCCTGAACTACAGCAGGGACTGTCCCAAAGTGGGTGGAATACACTTCCATGTGAACTTCTGAGCATGTATATCTAGGGCTTAGTGTATAGAAATTCTTAATAGCATTAGTGACTCAGGAACATAATTTCAAGCCCATTTCTAGATGCTGCTGCTGTAATTGAGCATGCTCATTATTTATAGGCTTCCAAATTAAGCATTCATTTATGCTGTGTTTGGAATAAATGAAATCAACAACATGCCTTTTGGTGAAAGAGCTGCAGATGCAAACAGAAGCATTCACGGCTTTCAAGTGTTGTGTTTGTTTACGTCAGTGAATGTGGACTGTTAGAACAACTTCCACCGCTGATTATTTTCAATTAAAGCTTCAGGGATTTTAGGAGGAAACTGTCACAATACTGTGATCAGGGATATTATAGCCTTTGGAGGCAAATTAGCTACCAAACTTTAAAAGAACAGATTTACAGGATCTGTTTCAAATTAACTGCCAACTGGCCGTAAGCACCTCCAGCTCTTGAAGTCTGTCTCCGCGGCTGGTGGAGAAGGTACTGTGAGTTTGCCCAAGCTGTTGGCTAAAGGCAATAATTTGCCTGGGAGGAGAAATGGATGTGAATGAGTTTCTGAAGTGTCCTTCATGAAGTGTCCTTCAAGAATCCTTTTTTCACCAGAATCTTCTCACTGCAAATGCTGGATGCAAACCCAGCTTGGGTCCAGCTCGTAGGTTGTCTCTCTCTCTCCAACAATCACCCCTGAGCACCAGGCAGCCCCCAAACTTTGCAGTCAGACAGGAAAACAGGTTTGGATTACATCAGTTTATTCCAGGCAGACTGAAGATGCATTCTTAAGAAAGCCTGGTGCTACGGGATTGAAATAGAAAGGACTGATGGTGTTCAGGGCTCAAGTTCTACAACATAGTACGATGCAAAGAAAATTTACATCTTGTCTTTTTGCACCGGACGATGCTTACTTTCTCTTTCCGTGAGCATTTAAGTACTCTGTGAATATATGATTAAAAGAAAATATGATAGTTGACATTCCTTGAAGATACAAGCACCATTTGTAAGATTTGTGTCTAGGGTGTAAACAGCAGAGAGAAATAATTTTTCATTCTTTACTATTAGATCTCATGCCACAGAAACTCCAGATGTTTAACAGCTTGTGTATTTATTTTTAAAGCAATAAATCAGCCACTTATTCCCACAAAAAAAAAAAGTCCTAGTAAATTTTGACAGTGTTTTTATTCCTAATACACTATTGACTACAATTTCTTAGAGGAATCAAAGTCGTTTGGCCACTTAATGTTATCTTTAGTAAATCTAAATAAAAGAAACTTGGGCAAGATCTCCTGTGACTACGGTAGATTTGTGCTTTCTTGTGTCACGGTCTTGGAATACAGGCATGAAGGTGGTAAAGAATATTTTATTTCTCTTTTGCTCCGAAAGTAAAGTGTATGATGTGTATGATGTGCATAATGCTTACTGACACAGACTGCTGCTTAAATTGGAGATGGTTTTAAACACCATCAGGAGTAGCCCTTGGTTAATATATGGTGTTCATACATCGTCTCAGGTACAAATATGCAGAAAGTGTGGAGAAAGGATGAGTTGCTTATACTTCGGTGCCAGAGCCCAGTATAGTAATTGCCAGTAATTTGAAGGAGTAAATACCATTAGTGCAGTGATCATGTAAAAACTGCAGTAGAGATGCAAATCAGTAATATATTGCCAACAAAAGAAACAAGTACTGTGTGAGCATATGAATACTTAGGTGTTTTCCTGAAATAAGGGAGATTTTAAGTAGAAGCAAGCAGCATATTGGATATGGCCCATCGCTTTGCAAATTCTAGATTGCATCAGACTGAAACATACTGTATGAACTGCCTCTGCATTGGGATTTCATTTCTTAAATGGGAGCCTGCAGGAAAAGGAAGAATTTTCACAGAATCACAGAATGTCAGGGATTGGAAGGGACCTGGAAAGCTCATCCAGCGCAATCCCCCTGCCGGAGCCGGAACACCCAGATGAGGTTACATAGGAAGGTGTCCAGGTGGTGTCCACAACCTCCCTGGGCAACCTGGTCCAGTGTTCTGTTATGCTCACTGGGAATAAGTTTCTTCTCAAATTTAAGTGGAACCTCTTGTGTTCCAGTTTGAACTTATAATAGATAACACTTGTTGCAATGATAAATCATAAACCTTAGCATGAGCAGCTTCATAAGAAGTTTATTCACCTTTGCACTGGGCTAACAGGATGCAATGACTGTATGTCATCCAACTTCTGATAGTTCATGTGTTGTTTGGTGCTTAAATAGTATAATGGTAAGGACAAAATAGAAACTGCAAGGGAACAGCGAACAACTAAAAGAAGCTGTTTGCTACCTTCTAAGTAGTGCCACCTATTAAGACATCTCAGATTTGCTGTGTGCTTTACATGCCATGAAGGGAAACAGAACAAAAGACAGAATAGTGCACAAGTTCAGCACTGGCATGTTTAGGTGGAAGCAAAAGCAAAACACAAAATATTGGCTTTTTAGGCTTTTTGCATTGTCTGCCAAAAAGTCTCTTTGTGGCCCTGTTATAGCTCTTAGTTTCTCTTCATCATAAACTGGAATAGGTTAATTTCTCCAGCTGTGTAGACTGTAAAGCAATATCAGTAGTTTTATGTTCAAGTTTAATGCAGTAATCAGTCTTTTAGGGGATGATCAGCAATAAACAGCATGCAATATTTGAAGACGGATGCCCTATTATGACCTACACAGTAGGGTGGTTGTGACAGAATAGCCAAAATGTTGTTAAAATGCTTAATATTTAATTTGAAAGTCATGAGAGGCGTTATGTTATCTAGTGATTAATATGGTCCCCACTGAGACAAACTATTTTTACCAGACACAAGTAATTTCTTCAGGCCTCTTGTCTTTTAAAAAACATGAGAAAAGCAAGCATTTTGCAAAGATTATGCATGAATATAAATCGTACCGGCACATAGACTCCCAGTTTGACCCTGTGTTAAGCTGTGTGACACAACTATGAAGAGCCACAACTCCACAATAGAGCAGCATAAGCTCTAGGATTAGAAAACATCATTTCATATTTGTTTGAAATTAGTGGTCAATTTTGATTCAGCTGCCATTGTCATTTTTTCGTGTTTGTTTTCTGTAAATGGTTCTGTGCTCAAGCTTTATTAACAAAGTTATATCCAGGAAACATCCAATGGGTGTTGAGCAAAATTATGACTCAGAAGAAGTCATTCTCTCACAGGTTTATGTGGGTGCATTCCCCTGGCTATGCGCACAGCTGGATTAATGCCTGTGTGCACAGTCCCTGTGTTGCTGCAATATTTGTATGTGTATTGGGGCACACAGGTGTTTTCTGTGTCTCGCTACATGAAAAGCATCTCAGAAAACTCTGATTTTTTTTTTTCACAGGCAGAATTATCCTTGCTCATGAGCTTTTCTTGCTTTGTCTTCCCAGTGGGAAAAGATGCTGAGGTCTGGTAGTCGCTTGAAATTTAGCAAGAAGCAATGCAAAATGTTTTCAAGGAATAGGCTGCAGAAAGTGATATAAACCACAGGTGTGGAGTAACTATAGGCTTCTTGTTAAAGCATGCAAAAAATTGGTACAATTGCTGTTAGGTTGTCAACTGCTGCGGCTGCAGTTAATTTGTACTGCAAAAGCAATTCACGTTTCTAAGTGTGGAATAGCTGCTCAAGGTCTTATGCACCAGGTATAATGAGGCATTTCCTCTCCTAAGAAACTTTGGGTACCTTTCACCCAGCAGATTTAGATGTGACTCTATCTGCCTGCCTAAGGTCTGACCTGTGCCCAGTATAAGCCAGCTCTAACCTTGAACAAGGCTAGACTCACCTGGGCAGGACAGTATCCAAGTTTGCACTTGAATTTGGGACCCATTGCTACACTGTTGTAGTTATTCAGTTTTTATCCCAGAGTTCACATCTCACCAGATAGAAACAGCAGCTGTGGGGCTTAGGTCCTCCAGCACCTAACTCAGAATTGTGTCTTCGGGCAGATTTCAAATATAGCTTCATTTTCAGGGGTAAGGGACAGAAAAATAATCATGTTAAAAGTGTTTCTTCATTAGCTGCATCTGAGTAAATCATTCACAGTGAATAATTAACTAGTGAATTTAGCCTGTCTCTTCTTTCTATCTTTTTTTTTTTTTTTTTTTAAACGTGTGTGTGTGCACAAAATGTCCTTGAGCAGATTGCAGGTTTCTTAACTTGCTACAGGAATGTGTTTGATATTTTATCTGCCATTTTTATTGGGTTGTTTGGAACAAGTCTGTTCCCTGCTTGCTTTAGTGAAACTTTTAAAGGCAGGAATTGAAGAATAGAAATAGTGCTCTCTGCAGGGCAATTTAAGGACCCATGCTAGGGGGAAAGGCATTAAGGAATTTATAAGATTTTAACAGTTTTATTTTATAGGTAAAGCTCTCTTCAAGGTGCTAATTTTATATCCATACATAACAGACAATGGTATTTCCTTTGGTGAGGTCCTTTGTTTTGCACTTGTCTTACAAGAAACAGACTGCAGTGTTGTACCAGGGGGTTGGGCATTTTGTAATAAGCGAAATATCTGTATTCCAAACCTGAAATCTATTTCTTTGATCTTCACGTCTCTTTTTCTATCTGAAATCTCCTGACAGAATTAAGCCCATTGCTGAACAAAGAGCCTCACCCTGTGCAGAGGCAATGTCATTAGTCAGCCTGCAATTGTCCTCCAGGACAGTGTTATCACAGCAACTGTTGTGTTGCGAGGACATCCAGCTGAATCTCGACAGGTTATTCTACTGAGAGGGTGGGCATTTGCCTTTTATTTGGGAAATCATCAGTTTTTGGGATTAGATACTTGCTGCCGGCTCAACCCATCTGTCTTTGTGGTGTTGCTTTTGCAGCGGCATCATCCAAATACAGCAACTCCTCTTTCTTGCTTGCAGACAGACAGATGCAGCATATATACCTCCTGCCTGAATTAGCATAACATTTTGCATAAATCTCCTTGGTGCATATCACTGTGTATGGGCCCTGGAGCATAACCCAGTTGACTGGCAGTTTTATATGGCTTAGTTGACACTGTAATTTCACCTCTTGCTGTGGGAGGCAGAGAAGAAGAAGAGACAACGAGGTTGCAGGTCTAGTGATATCTCTGGGTTGATGTAAAAAGTGGGGGGGGATGCAGACAGCAAAAGTGGGAGACCAAAGTTTCCACATTCAGGGTGGCAGCAGATCTTTCACCCCATCCCTTTGGGCTGGGAAAAGATGCTTCTGAATTCCTGGTGAGAAAAATTTTCTCACCTTGGAATGGGGCTGCCGGCACTACTCTGGTGGAGACGTGATCCCGGCTTCAACCCTCTGAGCTCTGACTCAGAACAATATGGGCAAAAAATGCCCCAAAGCTGAAGTGCTCCTTGCTGAATTAGCATAAGGTGAGGAAAAAAATAAAGTAGGGCATTTGCAGTTGCTTTGTACACTGTAACTGGGGCAGGGTATTTCAGCGTCCTGCTGGAGATATTAGCCCTGTCTCAACCTGTAGCTGCTAAGAGGAAAGGCTCAGTGATAATGGTTAATGAACGTTGTTTCTTACACAGGAAAACCCACAGAGAACAGCATATGGACTCTATGACAAGAGTGACTGTAGGGTGCTGGACTCCCCTGACTTGATAGTTTTCCTTACATTCTACTTAGCCGTAAAATTCTAATAAAGAAGAAAGAGGCCATTATATTAACAGCATTATGAGGATTGCAGCATGATCTCTAGGACCCATGGGGATTTCTCTGATGTCCAAAATAAATGCTCTTCTATTCTAATGACCATAAATGACCTCTCTCCAAAGCTGGTATTGATGAATAATGTTTCAACATCAATACTCTAAGCTTTGCTGAACAGTGACATTAATCTAATATTGCATAGCACATGGGGAAGAACAGCCAAAAAATATGCTGGAGTTTATAAAGTTATGCAGCTTTCTAGCCTGACAGCATCTTTCATGCTATTTTCCCACCAAGTGGAAACAAGTCGTGAGATACAAATGATGGAGATATTTTCCCTTAAAACCTGATGGAAGGAAATCACAGGCAGTTGGAAACTGCTCATAATTTGAAAGGGTACAGCGTAAACAGAGGAAATTTTTTGAGAAGTTGGTGTACCATGAGCCTGTATTTGCTTCTGTCAGGTTACAATCTATTTTCTTTTTCCTAGCAAACATTTTTGATTACTTAGCATATCTTAATTAATATGCAAACACAGACGTGGATTCTTGCAGCATAAAAATGGAGGCATTGGCTGATTTATGATTTTAATCAGGTCAGCCTTAGCTGATATGCAGTAAGAAATAATTAGCTAGCTGTTTGTACACAGAATTGCATTGTACCCAACCCATAGGAAACAGCTTTTCCTGACACTTCAATCCCCTGCTGACTTTGTTTTCACAGCTTTCCTTCTTGTCTCAAAATAAGATTGTGTAATAGTTTTCGACCTCTGAGATCATTGCCCTCTATTCTTAACTAAGGGTAGGCAGGCCATTTGCAGGCCTTAGGAAGCAATCTGGTATACAATTGGCTGAAATATTGAAATAAGAGTTTGACTAGTAATCACAGTGGCCAAAAGATGTTGTCTAAGAAAATCTCCTTCTGGGTCTTGGACCTGTTGGGGTGAGTCCAGAGGAGGCCACGAAGATGATCAGAGGGCACCTCTCCTGTTAAGACACACTGAGAGAGTTGGGGTTGTTCAACTTGGAGAAAGAAGCCTTTCAGTACCTAAAGGGGACCTACAAGAAAGTTGGAGAGGGACTTTTTACAAGGGCATGTAGTGACAGGACAAGCGGTGATGGCTTTAAATGGAAAGAGAGTAGCTTTAAATTAGATATATGAAAGAAATTCTTTACTGTGAGAGCGGTGAGGCACTGGAACAGGGTTCCCAGAGAAATTGCCCCATCCCTGGAAGTGGTCAAGTCCAGGCTGGACAAGGCTTTGAGCAACCTGGTCTAGTGGAAGGTGCAGGGGACATGGAACTAGATGATCTTTAAGGACTTTTCCAACCCAAATAATTCTATGATTTTATGAAGTTTGCATAGTACCAAAACTTGTCTTGAATGTTGAGCTTCATTAACCCCTTGTGAAAACCCGTAAGCCTCTCCTGGCATTGGAGACCAGACAGACAATATGTGTTCTAATGTTGCTTCTTTGCAAACTAATTGATGTATTTGGCACTAGCCAACAGACAACAAAACATTTGTACAGATGTGAGGGTCTGTCTAGACTAGATAATTGCTTCCCCTTTTGGGTTGATTTCATCGGTTGCCAAGTCGGGTAACATTTAACCTTGAATTCTGGAGGCTCAGTCAGTGCGCAAGCCCTCCTAACGAGGAGCCATCTAGCAAGTTGACATGACAAGACCGTGTTAATTTGAGTCTTCTACCGTGAGTCTGCTCACATTGTGGTCAACACTGATGTATTTGCATTAATCCTGCTTCTGTCCATACATCTTAATTCACCCTGAGAGCACTGCTAATTTCTTTTGTTAATTGTTTTCTCCCAGCCTCCCCCCGTGAAGCGAAGTTCATTCTATGAACAACTCTGATGCAGCCAGGTTAATAACTATGGATGTCACCATGTTAATAGCTGTCTTGCTGCCCATGAATCTGAGCCTCCTCCTGACGAGGTGGTGGACATGACCCACTTAATCATTACGTCTCCCCGTCCGTGGACCTCAGTTCACTCTGTGAAATTTTAATCATTCTGACTAGCTAATCACGATAATTTCTCACTGTCCGAGGGCGTGAGTTCACCCTATGAACAGCTCCAATGTCCTTGTTAATCATTTTAAACTCTTACTGCTCACGAACTGCAAAATGCAGAGTTGTCTTTGCCGATCGCTTCAATATCTTGCTGTCTGAGGCCTGGAAGAACTCTGCATGCTTTGCAAGGGATGCCCAGGGCACTTTATTCTCCCTGTGCCCCTAATTCTGGTGCCACTGCAAATCCTTCTCTTCAACAGTGATGTTTTCCTAGCAGCTGCTGACATGCAACCAGCTGCGTGCAACCTCTCTAAAGTGACATGTTGAATAACAGAACGTGTTTGCATGCAGAGCAACCAGGCTGTGTTGGTTGAATGATGCTTTCTTGAAAGGTGGGCTCAGAGCATGGATATAAGCATTAACTCAATGAGACACTTCAGTTTATTCTGCTGAGATGCACTGTTGTGCTGGGTAGGTCTGATAGGACTGTAAAACTAAATAGGTGTAGATGCGGTGCTACACGCTGTTCCCTTATGTTGGCTCCAGCATGGGGCCCAGTGCTCTTAATGAGCATTTACAGCTGTTAATGCCTCAGCCTGTAACATCCTGAATCATTGCAGGAACCTAACGGACTATGAGAGGGAAGATCAATCATGACTTTAGGGCATGGTATATTCCCACCATGTTTTCCACCCTGCACCTGGAGAATGTGGTCCTGGTTGAAGCCTGGAAAGGAGATAAGGCAGTTTGTTGAAGCCACAAAAGCTGCAGACATCTTACAAACTCAAGTGCACACCTTTAGCACAGGCACATGAATTGAAGTGAAGACTCTAGAACTACCCATAATATTCGAACAAGAAACTTGGCTCATTTTCAGCATGTTTCTCCCATGTGTTCTGTGCTGACCCTCCCAGGGCTTCTTGAAGTGCTGGTTTTGCCTCTCTGAAAACCCAGCTACCTTCAGCTGCAAGCAAAATGAAGAAACCACTTTAAAAGATGCCAAAAGCAGCTTTGTGAGCTAAAGAGGTAGAAGTAACAGCATGAAGCAAAGTCTGAAAGAAGCCACCTCCAACTTCAGAGAGCCACAGACCCAGTGTCACAAGTCATCTTTTGGAGACAGTAGACAGAAGTCATCTTCCCTGCTGAATCCTGCGTGATTGCTTTTTTTTTTTCCAGAGACTTTTGATTGGGCAGCTTACTGCAATTTTTTTTTTTTAAGATGAGAGAGTTAACTCATCAAGTTTATTTTGTTGTTGTCGTTGTTACTTTTTTTTTCCCCCTCTCATCCTTAGACTGGTTTGGGACTTTAGATTAATAAACAGAGAAGCAGTTAGTTTGATTAAAAGTGACATATGTTCTGCTGTGGTGGAGGCAGACTCAGGGGTGTTTCATGCCTGCATCTTGAGAATAAGAGACCACTGTCACTCTTGGGTACAATGGTAAATAATTTCTTCGCAGTGAAATCTGCATGAAGTACTTTCATGCAGATGATTTTATGTTTTATAAAAATCCAAAGGAAGGGAAACCTGATGTCTTAGAAAACAAACAGACAAAAAAGTTGGAGAGGGAGATTTATGCTACAGAAAAGCTAATTAGCATTAAAAAAAGTACACTGTGAAAAGGTGAAACTAAATGCTGCATAAATGCTAAACTAAAGCAACAGCAGTTAGCAAAGACTGAGCTTGAAAAGATTTATGAAGGTATTTCCCATAGGTGTAATCTGAGAAGCATGGAAAACAGGTGCTGCACAGTGCCAGGAACGAAGGAAGCAGTTATATCCTCTTATTTCCTCCTATTAGGTCGTCCGCAGCCCGGTTGAGGTGGTCAGAGCAGATGCAGAGGAGCTGGAGGTTCTGCAGAGCATTCCTGGGTAATCAGAAATGACAGCCCACCCGCTCCTGAGCCTCCTCCTCTGCAAAGGGAGGCGAGTAAACATCACAAATTTTCATTGTTGTTTGTAAACGTCTCATTTGCAAACACAAAGTGTTTTTAGGACTCAACTGCTGGGATGCCCTGAGCACAGAGCTCCCAGTTTCTTCCTTCCCTGATTAGCCCCCAAGGGTGATCCAGCCCAGCCTCAGCTTCCCAAACAGCTTCATTCCTTTGCACAGATTTAAAATGTCTCCATCACCATGGCAGATATGCTGTGCACAGGCAAGGAAGCAACATCTTTTTAAAAGGAGCTCAGGAACCAAAATCTCACTTCTAAAGATAATTTCAGCCATGTCTGCACAGGAATAAGGCTCAAGAGTAGGAGCCAGCCTGCTGTTTGTATTCACCTTAAATCTTAAAGTGCAAACTTTTAAAAGGTGTTTTTGGGGGTTTTTGGCTTGTTTGTTTGTTAGTTTTAAGCAGTTCAAGAAGCTTTCTCCAAGCCAAGATCAGAGCACATACCACATGTAATTCATCCTAAGTGGAATGACAAAAAATACTTATGTCAAGAAATATGAAAACTGACAAAAAGAAAAGGCACCAGGGAACAGAAATCCAAACTATCAGAGCTTTTCTCTTGAATGTAGCTGTATGAGAATTACAAAAAAATAAGTTTCTAGTCTGAGCATGTTATTCTGGGTAACACCATTGGTTTCAGATGGAGATCTACTGCTGACAGCCTGGTGTAGGCATCAGGAGAAGACACAAAGTGATCTTATTAGTGCCATTAGGATATGTTTTGTGGAATGACCAATAATCATTCACTGTCATATATGCTGCAGTTTTTATCTTGTGCAATTGTATTTATATCACACAGTCCTAACTGGAAAGGCAGACAGAGCAGGGTGTAAGCTTAAGGCTATTGATTTTTTAAAAGAAACGACAACAGGTTTGTGTGTACATGTACATGATGCTCATGGCACGTGTGTGGCCAGTCTTGGCACCTACCAGTGCACCTTCTGACCAGGCATCACAGATTAGTTCCTATTTTGTAACCTTGTCCTGATGTTTGCGGTTCTCTGTGACTCAACTGCATTTTGCATGTTCTGTCTTCAGATCTTCTTTGTGACAAATGCCAGCTGATGGTGGCAGCCGGCGTGCAAGATTTCAGTCCTGCCATGTTCAGCACTTGGGACACAGGTGACAGGATGGTGACTGCAAAATTTTCTCTTCTGTGACGTTAATTACAGGTTGGTCTTCTCCTGTCCTGTGTATGATGCACAGCCGTAGGTGTTTGCAGTCCCTGCTACTGAACATACATTAACTGTTGTTTAGGTTGGTGAGTTTTTTCTAGTAGAGATTACAGCAGGATCTCCTAATGTGATAATTCAGATATAATAACTTCTCTTTTCCTGATGGGGTTGACTTGTGAAATTTATTAAGCCATATAGTTCTGGCTCTATTCCTGGACTCCTCAAGACAAAGGCTTTTTAGTTTTTTGTTCAAAGTAAATGTTTATTTGTTATCAACAGTTCAGACTCAGTAATTACCGGCATTTTGAACCTGCAGATAGCTCTGACTAGAAAACATTCATATGTTGACCATCTAATGCCTGTGGTTTAAGAGGAAAAGCCAAGCACAGTACTTAATCCAGTCCCCACAATTTCCTCCATCCAAAACTTTGAACTAGCTCAACATCAAGGGGTAAAATGAAACAGAGGATCTTCTGACTTAAGAGATTGGAAGGATTTTCTCTGAGTGTAACAGTTTCAGGATTTGATTCCACAATACCCTGCTCCTATCCCTGCTTAATACAAAGACTTTCCAAGTTATTAAATTCTGTCCTTCCCCTCATCGTCCTCCCTGATGGTTCTGCAGATTCGCTGTCACTTGGCACTGGCACCAGGTAACGCCTTCCAACCAGTCTGCCTGTGTTGGCACCATCCCCAACCCATCCCAGCTGCACACTTGGTGAAGGGTCCCCACCATGACATGGGTCCTGAATTCTCTTTCTAAGCTGGACAGGACAAAATAACAAGAAAAGTGTTGTTTGTGCAGCCCTGTCTCTATCCTTGTTCCAGGCTTAAAGCTTTTCAGCAGGGGAAGGGGGGAACCCTGCGAAAGAAAATAATGGGAAAGTAACCATCAAGTAGGTTACATGTAAGAAATACCTTTAGGGGTTTGATGCAAATGAAAATGAGGTGCCTCTTAGGAAAAACACTGATTTTATTTTTAATTTATATTATAATTCCTAGCCAGTGGAAATCTGCTTGGATTTCTACAGGCCTCTGCCAAATTGCCTTAAAAGAAAATATAACTTCCAAGCCAAGTTATCTGTTGGGATGAATAATTTTCCTGATTTTGAATGGATTTTTTCCAGGAGAAAATCTGGCCAATCTTTAACCAAATCACAACTTGGACTGTAGGCTTGGAAGCAGGATTCATCTGGATGTTTTAACCTCCAGTGAATAGCAAATAGAGAATGCTGATGTCATGCAGTGCAAAACAAAATAAAACAATATGTATGATGAGCTGATTGAAAATGTAGCTTTAAAAAAATCACTTTCTTTTTTCTCACAATCCATCAGGGCTTCAATAGGTCTTTCATAGCTTCAACACATTGTTATTAATAGTGCAGAAAAATGCAGGTTGTAGGCTTGGGGGGTCCATAAGTTTCCTATGGATACTCTAGGAAAAGTAAAACAAAAGTTAGTATTCAAAAGGGAAGAGAGGCCAAGGCGGGCAGCATGGGTAGCAGTGCGACCTGGTGATGAGCCCTTGGCTAAATAGCAATGCTCGGGCTTTGTCCAAAATAGTTACACCTGTGAATTAACTAAGTCCAGTAAAGTCCCATGTGCGTTTTCCAGTTCATGATTGTGAGTGGTTTTGAATAAATTGTGTGTAATTTGCCTCTAAAGAGAAGATTAGTTATAGTATGGTCATTCCTAATCACAACATAAACTAGTCGCTATTCTGGTTAATACATTAAAGGGGCAATTGCAAAAGTTAATTTGGATTTGCTTTCCTGAGGGCTCCTGCGTGTGGAAATCCTGATGCCTGTCAGTATGTCCACACAACCTTAAAAAAGTCATAACTTCCAGTGGTTTCCTGTTTGTCCACATTTCCTACTGTTGTTTGGTAAATCTCACACCTACCTATCCATCCTCCACACCAGCGCAAACCTCCTCACAGTGAGCTTGGTGTGTTTTGCTTCTGATGGTTGAATGCCATTCTAAATTTATTACAAAAAAACAAAGGAGAGATTGTTCTTTTGTTCCTGATGTCAGATCTTATTTTCTTTTGAACCATAGCAACTACAAACCCAATAGATATAGTGCATTTTGACTTTGAGGTCTCTGCTGATTACTAACCTATTTATAAGGAGTACTGTAGATCGCAGGAGTATTTTATAGTCTTTAAGAAGATGTTTCTCTGAATGGGTCAATTTAAGACCTCTATTAAAGAAAGTTCAGGGTCTGCTTCAGATTCTGGTTGTTTTTGTCAGCCAATAAAGCATAAAAACATAACTGCATTTTACAATATTAACGATCAGCTGTAAAAACCTGACATAACAGTTTTATAGCTCTATAACTAATCTTTTATATATTATAAAGTTTCAATGGTTTGCATCAAATATGTATAATCTGTAGTTAACTTTAAAAATTTTACAAGTTGATGGTATGGAATACTGTTGCAGACTAATTAAGTTTATAAATATATGGGTTTGTTTGAAATCTTTAGTATTTTATTTGAAGGATGTAAAAACTTTGATTGAAGTCAGTCCTGAGTGTCAAACTTTTCCTGTTGGAACAACTATGACAGTGTATTTCAGTTCACAGGTAGAAGCAGAGCCTGGGAGTTGAATTATGGCTTTGCCTGTGATGTTAGCTTAGGGCACAAACCTGTCTGTTGGGATGGTAAACTGAGCTTATCAGTCACTTGACCCATTAATAGAGATTAAAATTCAGCAGTGCTGGATTTGAAGGGATGCAGTGTTGCCTTGAATGCCTGGGAGTGCAGCTTCTAGAGGTCCAGTATAGTCACAGTCCTCTGGGAATCTTTATTTTGGAGGAAATAAGAGGGAATGGGAAGAGGGGATGGAGAGGGAAGGCTGGAAGAAAAGCTCTCTGGACACATGGGTAGTAGACTATGGGAAAGCAACATGGGCAGAATCACAGTGCCTTGGCTAAATTGCACAATGGAAGTACTTGAGGGGTAACTAAAGGCTATTTTAAACTGCTTCACTATGTTTATTCTCAGTGACTTGCAATAAAAAGAGGCAAGAGAAAGAACTGGTAAAGGCTCATCAGCAACTGCTTTTCTTCCTTTATCTGAGCAATATGTATCTGGCTGATGTTTAGACAGTCATATAAGCTTTGCCTTCACATAGCACCCCCTGTTTAAAGGTCTCACAGGTTTTGCACAGTAATGTCTTGGCCCCTCAGGGGTTGCTTTTGAAGGGAAATCACAGTAAAAGTGGAGGGACCTTCTCTGCATCCTCAGCACCACTCGTCGGGGCTCAGCAGTACCACACCGATGAACTCGGCTGGTCACACTGTCTGTACAGATGCGAAATAGCTCCTGCAGAGCTGGAGTGGATGGGGATGATTGAAATATCTGCTTGGAGCTGTTGTAATTGTCCCAGCAATGGCCCTGAAATAAAAGCATTCTTTGGTGCATGAACTTGAACCACTTAGAAGTATTGCAAAGATTTGATGCTGTGCTAGAGGTATTGGTGCTGGTATATGGAGAGGAAACCAGAGTATGCCGAATATTCCTGAGATTTTTTTCTGTCTCTAGCTGACTAGTACCAAAGATGCAAAGCTATGAGTGATCTGTCTTGCTGACCAGCTGTACAGTGCTGGCTATATCCTTTTAGCAGACATATAAGTGAAAAACTAAGCTGACTTGAGAGATGTCACAAATTGGAGCTTAATTACAATGCATTGAAAAAAATGCAGAAAAATCTTCTGGGCTTTCAAACAAAAAATGGGACTCACTGAAGTAATTTCAGTTCATTACAGATATTCTGAACCTGCCTTGCCTAAGTGAGTTTAATTTTTTTCACCCGTCACTTATCTGCTTTTGAGAAGCATAATTGCAACATTTGTTCAGAGCTCTAGGCCTCTGAAATGGGAAGGAGTTTTTTTTCTGTGCAAACATTAAAAAACAAAGGGGGAAAGACAATTTTTGAGACAGGCTTTGCCACACACATATGCCTGTGCAGAGAGACATGGCCTCTTTTAGGTTTCCTTTCTTTATTTTAATATCTTTAAAGTACATACATCTCTGGGGGAAGCTTAATAAGAAACAGCCAGCTGAAGCAAAGATTTTAGGAGGAAAATGAAGTCAGGGGACTTGTGCTGTAGAGACAGCAGTTCAAACAGTGAAAAAGAGGACACAGCTGTGCACATCAGAAATCCACAGCTGGGGAAGTGGAAAGAATATTCCCACATCTGCCCTTATAAATCATCCCTCACCTTTCAGATCCCTTAGTTTTCTGTTGTGTTGAATAATTTTATATGGAGGGAGAGGTATTTGCATTTTTCTGCTCCTACTGTTTGTGATATCTAGGTCAGTTCTACCTACCGAAGCACCAAAAAAGCACTGCAGATTTCTTCAGTGTCCTTTGTAGCAGGGTGTTTTTCTTACCCTTCAAAGTCAAGGATTTCCAGCAAAAGAACAAGGGAAGCCTTAGCAGCAGGTGCGTAAACCAATATACAGAGAAAGCTAAGAGGAAAAGGCAGCACACACTGTCTTCAAAAGACTCATGCTAGTGAGGTCTAAGGAGAAGGTGGAAGTAGCATTGTTTTAAAAGCACTTCCCTGGACCACAGCTGAGCAATAAAACAAGCCAGGCTTGGACACTAACTCCTTTCGGAGGGGATATAAAGGAGCAAAGCACTGAACCTTCTCCAGCTCCAGGAATTACGAATTTCCTCCTCATTCCTGACCACAGCTCAAGAGAGAGCAGCACAGATACTGATAATACTGATCATTAAGGTTGGAGTTTGAGCACAATGGCCAAAGCAGTTTTGGTAGAGGAGCTGATCTGGCTGCATGAGGACTCGTCACACTTTAGGACCAGGCAAGGACACTGCACTTTCAGCCCTAGTTCTGCATCGCCCAGCAAATACAATCCCTGCTCTGGCATGAGCTGCGACCAGAACCACAAGTACAAAATAGTGAGATCAAAAGGTTTTGGTCAAATTTGCTTAAATAGAGCTCTGCAAACTTGGTACTGAACCAGCAGGTGAACGAATGTTCAAATGTTGAATATTCAGATTCTTTTTTAATCTGAAGATGGACTTGGTAGCATTCAGTCTTCATGCCTCCCTGGGTTTTGATTCAGAATAACAGCTCATAAAATCTGGGAGGGGCTGGTTCACATCTGCAAAATAGCAGGTACCAAATCTCATACACTCATAATTATGCTCCACTGTTGAGCCTTAGTAGTGGCTTACATAATAATGGAAACTAGAAAGTTTTCTTTATTCTGGCTAGAATAAGATATGTCTATATGAAGTAAAATACTGAAGTGCTTTTTGCTTAATAGTACATTCCAACTTAAAACATTTAAAAGACCATTTCCAGCACTGGTTTTGGTGTGCAGTATTCCTGCACTTCAGTGCTGTAGTATATCGTTATAAAATCAAGCGCAAGAGAGTGACAATACCCCATTTACCTTAGAACTGTGATGGAATCATAATTAGACAGAAAAGAGAGAATGGCATCCTGGCCACATGTAGGTTGAAAGTTCTGCCTCAACTTCAGCTATAGTCAGCTGGAGAAATACCCTTTAATTTTAATGACCATAGAATTGCAGTACTTCGGGAAAACACCTCTCCAAATTACCAGTAGAACAAGGGAACAAGTGGTTGTATTATAGTTCAGGGAAGGAAAGAAGTTTGGGTAGATGTCAGTATAATAAGAATATATCTGTCAGTGTAATAAGAGTATATCTCTCTCATACTGAGTCAAAGGGAGTTAATGTGCATGTTGGTATTGCAAACTTGGGCCGCCGAATACAGTTCCTGATATAATGCCAGTAAGTTATGCCAAGGATAAATTATGTGATTGGTTAATTAGTTCAAGAACTCTGTGGATAATGTGGAAGGCTAAAGAATGGACAAGTAGAAGTCACTATATGATGAAAGCTCCCCTGCTCACCTTCCTCCTCCTGTCCATGCTTTACATTGAACATGACGGTTTGCTTCTCCAGAGGTGGTTGAAAGTTCTATTTTTCCACCAAAACTATGAAGAGAAGATAAAACTTTTTCAGTTCATTTCAGAGGGTTTTTTTTAATATTAATGAGGAAAATAACACAAATGAAAATGTTTTATTTTTCTGACAGCTCCCCAGAAAAACAAAACAAAAAAGAGAATGAAAACTGGTAACTATTCTCAAGTTTCTAGTTAATTCTTTTTAATGCTTAACTTGAAAAAAAATCTGTAAAAAGACAGATTAGGTCTAGGCTTTGTAGTTATAAACACCCTGAAGATAAAGATACCAATTTATAACAATGAACCATTTCAGTTTCTGAAAGTAGCCTCTTTTGCGAAAATATTTTTAGCTGTTCAAATCAGTGTTTTTCAACAAGTAAGTTCACTGTAGAAAAACATTTTAAAATGACCAGAAAGCAGTAATCAAAATAATCTGAACTTACTTTTGCCAAGAATCTGTGAGCTTCCATTAAGTGCAAGGTAGGCTAAAGCAGAGGGAAACATAATTATTAGTGCACAAAATAAGAGTATTGACACTCTGTCATTGAATCAATTGGATCTGTTCTCTAGGCTCAGTTAATATATTGCTGTGTTAAAATACGATTTCTTCCTATAAAACACCTTCATTTTCTTTCTCAGCATTTATTTTAATAACTTCTCATACCAAGAACTTGTGCACACCTGCTTTTTTCCGCACTGCATGTACAACACGTTGCATAAGGCCGGTTTAAAGGGGATGTGAATCTTGGCACTTGTGTCTGCGCAATTTTCAGTGGGGAGGGACGGGTGGCAGAACAGCCTAAAACATGCAGCAGGGTGCCTTACAGCAGCCTAATTATCTCATGTCTGGGTGTATATCTACAGTAATTTAGACAAGTTTCTAAATTGCTTTTCAGTACTAAAGCATGAGTCAACTTTATTTTAATTAAACATCATCCATCGCGTAGTCTGCCGTAATTACTGATTGTTGCCAGGCTGCTTTTCTTACGCCATATAGGTCCAATATGGTTGCAAATGTGCAGTAATATTTGGGGCAGATACTATTTTGTGAATCTTGGGAAGGTGCTTGCGTGCTGTCTGGCCAGAGGACTGTCAGTGAGTGTGGATAGCTGTGGACGTGTCGTGGGTCCTGTTTCTTGTGTCTAAAATATACGGGTCAAAATCCTGCTCTTATTTATACCAGAAGTCAGACTTGTAAATTTACATTTTCTAATCTATGCAACAGTCACTCTGAAGTCCCCAGTTGAAGCTCTGTCAAGTTACATCCAAGCTTATCACAGTCCAGGAACCACACACCAGCGATGAAGCATTGCCTGGATTTCTCATTTCAGTGGTGCAAGTAGCTAATGGAGTTAATATCACAATATTTTCTGCTCCATCACAAGCTCAGTGATAAGGCAGTTCAATTTATGGTCCCCTCATGTAAGGGATCAAGTGACTAACTGAGTTTTGGGAGGGCACTAGAAATGCCTGTTGGTTTATGAATGTGCCTCATTTCCACAAGTCACAGCTGGTCTGACTCTTTCTCCTCCCCTTGCTGGACATGGCCATGCCATCACAGACATTCCTGGACAATGAACATCACTGAGGTCTCTCCAGATCCTTTTTTTCACTCACCAGCCTCCATGCTGCTTCTCCTTTTTCTTTGCATATTATCTTCCCCACTGTCCTGGTTTCAGCTGCGACAGAGTTGTTTTTCTTCCTGGTAGGTGAGATAGTGCTGTGTTTATATTTGTGCTGGAAACAGCCTTGATAACACAGGGAAGCTGCATTATTGCTGAGCAGTGTTTACACAGCATCAGGGCCTTTTCTGCTCCTTACATGACCCTGCCAGCAAGTAGGCTGGGGGTGCACAAAAAGTTGGGAGGAAGACATAGTTGGGACAGTTGACTGCAGCTGACCAAAGGATATTCCACACCATATGATGTCATGCTCAGTATCTATTTTTGGGGAAAAAGAAGGAAGCAGGGGATGTTCAGAGTGATGGCAATTGTCTTCCCAAGCAACTGTTACATGTGACGGAGCCAGGCTTTCCTGGGGATGGCTGAACCCCTACTTGGCCATGGGAAGTGGTGAATGAAAGTCCTGTTTTGCTTTGCTTGTGTGTGTGGCTTTTGCTTTACCTGTTAAACTGTCCTTACCTCAACCCATGAGATTTTTCACTTTTACTGTTCCAATTCAATCCCCCATCCGAGCAGGGAGGAGAGCAAGTGAGCAGCTGCGTGGTGCTTAGTTGCCAACTGGGGTTAAACCACGATACCCCCTGGCTCTCTTGCCAGCACTTTCCCCAGTATATCAGTGTTGCATTCCCATATGACTCCCACTAATTACAGAGCTATCTTGCTGCTTAATGCTACCACCTCTTGTCTACATTGTTTTTTAAAAAGGCTGTTAGCAAGAAATACATCATCCTTCAGCTTTGGACCTGAAGTCCACTCAGTAAGCATTTTATACAGTCTTAATAAATGAGGAGAGAAAAAGAAAACAGCAGAGGAATACAAAAAAGGTCCCCTGGGAGTAAGGTTGTCAGAAAGTCATGGCTACTTCATAACTCTGGGCATTAGTCATTTTTCTTACCATGGGTGGTCCCACTATGGGCTGAATTTTGAAAGGGTTTTTCTTACTGTTCAGCAAAGATGTGACATTGCAGAGCGCTGGAGGAGAGGTGAGACCTGCAGATGCTTTCTCACAAACTTCAAAGCCTCCTGGCTCTTGTGGTTGCTTTGGTGCTTTGTGGGAAGCCCTGACCCTGCCGAGAGGAGAGTGTCACAGCTGGACTCCAAGCAGGGGTAAATGAGAAGACTGACCCTTTGCATAGCTGCTACAAACGGCTGCTATGCATCAGCTCCAGTGTAATCCCACCAGCAAAGCTCTAAGATATGACCAGAGAACAGGTTTGAGGATTTGCTTGTGTGTGGCTACACTACGCGGGGGGTGATTCCCAGCTGGACCGGCTGTCTGCATCTCTCCTGGGGTGAGGACAGGTGTCAGTCCTTCGCAGGTGTGTGTGTTCAGCATGCACATGTGCTCAGTGTGTCGCAGACCCTGCTGCTCCCAGACCCTGCAGTGTTACAGCACTGAACCATCATGATCTTGACATGGGTGCCAGAAGGTGCTTGCAGGAAATTGGGTGGATTTGGGAACAGAACCAGCCCTGAGGGCAGTTTCTCCTGCTGAGAAGCTTCTCCAGCAAAACACAGGCTTCTCAGTAGGGTACGTGACGTTCCTCCTGGGCTGTGCTGTTGCAACCTGCCTGCGAGGATGCTGGCTCAGATCCCTCTTCACCCATCCGTGGTCTGGAAGTAGATGTAGCCTTAAGCCTGGAGCAGAAAAGATCCTGTAATACAATTTGTTCCTCTTTTTTTTGTAATTATTTTCTTAGCAGTACATTTGTGCTGTGTCATTTTCTCATCTACATTGCCAAAATACAACACAAATGTTTTAAATTTCCATGAGGGACCAGAGGAACTTGTTGGATACTGATTTTTCACTTGTGCCTAAGTCCAGTTTCTTGGCTGTTTCCAGCCTCACTGACCCAAGAAGACGATTGAGCGATAAGGTAAACCTCAAGGTAGAAAAAGGAAAATGATGTGGGCCTGATTAGTTGCTGCAGTAATTCAGATGAATGAAGTATGGGCAGTGTTTGAGATACAGATGATGTTTGGATGATGGAGCGGTCACTGCTCCAGAATGTGGCAGAAGAATCTGTTGATTTTTTAGAAGACTGTTAAAAACCTATTAGACTGAGTGCTTACAGTGAAATTTAGATGCGTGGTTCCTTCCTACTCCATGTTGTCTGAGCAGTTTGTGAGAGAGAACTGTCCCATTTTACACCGCTCCTCATGTGGGATGGATCACCGTGTGCAAACTCTTGTTCTGGGAAGTCCTAAAAGCTGAAGGCTGCTGTGAAAGATGCAGTTCTGCTGTCTTTGGCCAGGCCTCCTATGCTGTGTTTCTGATGGCTGTGGAGCGCATGGCAAAGCAGTCTGGCTGACGAGAACGTCTGTCCCTCTTGGTTTTATGTGCCCAGATATGATACTGGTCCCAAGTGGCTGAATTTAGCTGTGTCCCTCCTGAATTCAAATCATACCCACAAGCGGTACTGTGCATTTACTAAAGTTCATTAGAATGAAATGGGAAATACATGTATTTCAAAAGTATTTTATTTGGAATACTAATCTTATTTTAGAATTCACGTTAAGCCACTGAATCCTTGGCAACTAACATGAAAACACACTGAATCATAATAAAATACAGTGCTACTGTATTCCATTATACACCATACCAGCATGACAGCAGCTTTTCCTCTTGCTGAAAATAGTATTGCTGAGATTTTATTTTTATTTATTTTAGGGGAACAAGTAAGAAAGCATTTCATAATAAAATCCAGCTGTTAGCTGCAGGTACTAGTAGCTGTGGGGCAGGGAGAGGGGAACCGATGACTGCACAGAAGTCTAGCAAGTATTTCAGTGCCTGTTACTTCCATTCTGGGCAGTCTGGACCTCAGTCCAGGCTGCAGGGAGTCCAGTTGCACAGGGCAGTGTTGCAAGCACCAGACTGGAGGCTGCAATATGCAGCATATCAGGCAGGGAAGTGCTGCATATATGATCATAGCACTGTAGGTAAAGGACACCGTGGTGATGTAGGGAGGTAACACATGGCAGATGCCACATCACGGCAAGCAGTTGCTGTGCAGTCATGGATAGCATGGTAGGAGTCAACACACCACAAACCTCATCCTGTGCCCTCTTGTGGAAACAAGGAGCTGTGAAACAAAGATTACTGAGTAGACAAATCAGCATGAAGCTTTTCTTACCCCTTTTCCTGGCAGGTGTAAGATTGTGTTTGAAGACTGAGGCTTGGTTGCTTTGGGAAATAAAATTCAGGGGTACTGATGGAGCAGAGAAGAAATATATAGCAACCTTAGTGGGCTGAATCAATCCAGTTCTTTCACTCCCTTTTATGCTGAAGCACTGTATTTTTAACATACAGCCGGAGAGAGAGAGAGAGATTTAAGGCCCAATAATAGCATGATGCAAATGAATTATTCTAGTAATACCAGAGACTGCATTGAAAATGCACTGTACTTGCCACAGTAATTACTAATTTTAAGAAGGTAGATTATAGTAACTGCCTTATATTTTTTCTTACTGTTTTTATGCGGAGTGACGTTTGCGTGTCATACAGCAGAGAAAATATCAGGCTTTAAGAATCAGGGAAAAAATGTAAAGAGCAGAAGGATAAAAAAAATCCCTTAAACATAGGAGTGTTTTATTTGTATTGTGGTTCAAACCTGCTCCAAGTTGCCTGTAAGCTATGGACTGCTTTCTCCAAAGATGGGCCAAGAGTGATCCAGCTTAGGGGGGAAACATTAAGGACAGTCAGGACAGGGTGCAATGTCTATTCTCTCTTCTCCTGCCAGAGATCTCAGTCATAGGTTAATTTTCCTCTGGACTTCAGTCTTCAGTTTGCTTTGCTTGCTGCATCCTTCATCCTGCTGGCTAAGCATCTGAAATACTCCCTTGCACTGTCTCCTTCCTCTGCTTCATTAAAGAAGTGAAAAAGCCAGAGATGCTATATAGACGAAATAGGAATTATAAGAGTGGAAGGGACCCTGGGAGATCATCTAATCCATCTCTCTGCCTCAAAGGAGGTGAACATGTAATTAACTGCTCCTAGTGCCTGTCTGTCTGATCTTTTCTTCAAAACCTACTGCAGGGGATTTTCATCACCTAAGAGTTTAGACCAGCATTGCACTAGTTTCATGCTTGAGAGTTTGCCTTAATCTCTAACTAAAATCTACTTTGCTTTTACTTAAGTCCCTTGCGACTTATTCTCATGCTTTTCTCATGCTTTTTGAGAACCTTGGTTATTCTTGTGGTTGTCCGTTGGACTTTTTCTCATTGGCCTGTAAGCTCTCATCATATGCTTAGGCTAAATCCGTCAGTGTTGCCCCCAGTGCTGTCAAGAGGAGAATTATTTCATGTATCATTTCCAGGTGATGGCTGAATCTGTAACTTACAGACAATGAATACTTCTGCAGGTTAGCTTTTAATTTTGGATAATTCCACTAAATAGTACTCTTAATTTTCAAATTCCCCTTTTGTAAAAACATTACTTACAGACTTTTTATTTAAATTTGCTTTTAACTTGAAGAAAATAAACTCACGTTGAATCACTTATGACAAAATGTTATGTTATAAGTAGGGTTCCTATCTGAATTTATTGTTCCCTAAAGCCCAGTATTAAACAATTTGTTTATTCAGAGTCTGTGTAGCAAAGAAATGCATTGGTAACCACAATCAAGTATATGAGGCCCACTGTAATAACTAGCATTTTTTCTCCAGTTTCCATCCGGAACATTAAAGCCTTCCTATTACAATTCCTGTAACCACAACTCTGCTATAATTCATATCACTAATAACATCGTACAGATTTCTGTTAATCTCGTATCAGCTATAACAGCGGCTCATCTTATTTTTATCTCTGCCTTCAAAGAAGGCAATCATTGTTCTGAAGATGCAACCATCAGCTTATCTGAAGTGTCCTGAAGAGATACTGCCTCTTTTAACACCATTTTTATCAGCTCTTTAATTACTTCGAATTTTGTCATGCAGTCTGTGAAGCCATGGACACATCATGGAGAAGATTTTTACTATCCCTTGAGCTGCTGAAACAAAAAGGAGTTTTGCACAGAAAGCTGCTTCAGGTAACCTCCTTAGGGTTGTGCCTGGGAACACAGCAGGGAGAGTTTTGCACACAAAGAATTTGGGCTGTCATAAGATACTGTGTGGATCTCAAGACCAGTGGAAATACCTAGCTGTAGATCCATTTGACCTTGCTTAACCAGCCCTCTGCAGTTTGCTAGCCAGGGATGCCAGAATTTTGCATGCTCAGAACATTTTGTTCAGCCTGAACATGCGCATGAATGCACTTCAACATCTTCACTTGCCTTCCTCACCTTCATCCTTACTACTTTCTGTGGGATCCTTTTCCCCTGCCCACTGTTCATACATTTCCTGATGAAGACTAGTCCTTGCTTTTTAAATCAAACAGTGCCAACCAGAGATTGTCCCTTGCTGGCACAGAAGTGCCAATTTATCAGCCTTATCTAACTACTGACAGTCTAATATTAATGTAGCTGGAGAGCCATTTTGTTGTTTATTGGAGTCAAAACTCTCATCTGAAGTCCATGGATGGGTTTCGCCTAAATAAATGTTGTATGGTAGCTGCAGATAAAAGTAATCGTCTGTCCAGTGAAAGTAAAAGACGGAAGCAGGGATTTTGTAGTTTCTTTGAGCTCACTCTTGCTAAAAAAGCAAAGTTTAACTCATGTTAACTCATGTTACTCATGTGCAATGAGTATCTGGGTGAGGGGAGTTAAGCTGGTATCAAAGCAGTACACAAAATCCAGCAGAGCATGCACCCAGCCCGTTGTTGTGATAAGTCCCTCTAGACTGGAACGTCGCCAAAGATCCCAATCTGATTTATTCATATAATTTCATAATGGCACAAAGAGAGTCCTGAAGTCCTTGGCTCCCATCTCAGCTATAGCAGTAACAGGTAAAGAAAGAAAAAATAAGTCCATTATAAAATATCTCACACTGTGAGTACGGGCTCAGAGTTCCCAAGTTTTTTAAGTATCTAAACTTCCACTGATTTTTCTGAGAATGTAAACCTTCAAGTAAGGGGAGGCATCAGCATATCTTTACAGATCTGATCGCTGGAGCCCAGAGCCCAGTCACATGTAGCACCAAGTGAGAAGCAAATCGGTACATATGACACCCTAGAATAACAATGGTAGCAAAAAATAGGATGCTGAGCAACCCTGGTTTATTATGGAGAAATTCTGCCTTTCCAAGAGTCCCATCCTCTCTGCAGCGTGTACAAGAATGTAAGGTTTTATCATGACAGTCCAGCCACTGCTGTTCCCCAGGTTTCCTGGAGTTTTTCTAGCCCTTTTTTCCCATGGCACAGTCAGGCCGGAGTGACATGAAAAGGGACAGGAAAATCTCTGATGAGAATGAGAACGGTTGCGCTGTCAGGTGTGATTAACACCAACATAGTTAAACACCTTACTGATGAAGACCTGCAGGATGTGCATGAAATTTTAAAAAGCCGTTCTCTTTCCAGTCATGCCCTCTTGGTAAATTATAATTTCAGTAAATTAAGCAGAATGCTGATGAAAAATTTAATGTGGTGGAATGTGGCAATTCTGACAGCTGAGCAAAGCAACAACCCTTGAAAAACTCTTCCTTTTGATATCATGATGCAGCTCTGCAACATGGCTCTTTCCATCCTACTGTATGCTGCACACCAGAAGTTCAAGATAACAATTAAAATGAAATGGTTCTTAAATAATCGCAACAAAGGGAGATTTACTCAGCATTATCTTTCTCGCATTGAAAACCCCCTACAAGAAAGTTCATCAATCACGATGAAATGACAGGCTGCTTTCTGGTCCTGTGTTAGCTGCAGAGCTTGTGACAAGATGCGCTGTGAGCAAGGCAGCCTACACCAGGCACCGTGAGCAGCACGATACAGAACCACATCACTGATAGCGGAGTTAGGGCTCTCGAGCTGTCATGTACAAATCTTGTTATAATGAGAAGAGCATTAGTAATAGAGGCTGAAATTTTCAAGCTGCCTAAGGGATTTAGATGCTCAGCTGCCATTAAATTTAATGGGATGCATGCCTCAAAGTCCCACCCACAGTACATTTTTACCAGCCATTCTTCATGCAAGAGAAGGAGACAGGGGAGAAGAATAGAGAGGGATAGAGAGAATCAGGTATAAGAGTGTTTCTTACTGGGACAGAAGGCCAGCTCTGTGTTGTATTATAAAATAGCGTCCAAAAGGGCACTAGATTGAAATACGGCATAGGGGTCTCTTCTTATACAAAGGTACTTTGGGTCTGGACTCCACTCCAGCCTGCCCTGTGAGGCAGGTGGGAATATAATGCCCTCCAGGCTTTGAGACTTCTATTTCTGGACTGCAGACCTAGTTGCAGTCGTTAAAGCACATTTTAAAATGAAAATTCGGTAGGGAGACATAGATGGGATAGCAGTGGTCTTTGGAGATATGTAGGAAGAGGATGAAAGGAGGCTGTGAACTGAGAAAGCCTCATGTTACAGCAGTTCATTTCTCTAATTAGGTATGGTTGCATTTACTTCTTCAACCAGACATATCTGTATTTAAATCAGGTGCATTTTTTAAGTGTCAAAAATACTAAAGATCAACATGTTTCCTTGGTAACTGTGGATCCTATTACTTTGTTTCCAGCAAGCCACCAGCTCCTAGGCTCAGCTCCAGCCTAGCTAAGTTGAGGCCCCAAACTGAGCAAGATTGACTCTAGGTTTCCTCTGTAGATTAGAAAAAGAGAGAAGTGGAGAGTGACTGAGCAAGATTGACTCTAGGTTTCCTCTGTAGATTAGAAAAAGAGAGAAGCGGAGAGTGACGTACCAACGGTTCAGCTCTTGCCCCAGAGGAGGGAGAGGGGTTTGTCTCATTTAACTTCACCCACTCACACATTAGGCTCCAGCTCTTAGACCTCTGTCTAAGCTTCCTCCATAGACTGGTAGGAATTTCCATTTCACCTGAAGTTACGTATTCAAGATAGATGCCCTGATAAGAGCCTGTGGTTACGTGCTCCTGGCTAGAATGAATGTGGACAGCTAGCTAGGATGCCCAAATAGTTGAGTGAATCGCATTGGGTTTCAGTTGCACATGCTTTTGATCATTGTATTTACATCGGCTCTTAATGAAGGTTTCCTTTATACCCGCACTGATCTTCTCTTTTGACTGTAAGTCACCTGCAGAACCTTAGGTTAACAGCAAAAAACACAGCTCAGGTGTTAATGCTTCCAAATTTCAACCAATGACTGGTATTTCCCTTTTTCCCCAAATAAGAGTCTATTTTCAAGATGCTTAAGGTTTCTTTCTTTTATTCTGTTTTCTTTGTTGGGTATTTTCAAGGCTTGATTTTCTATCTGGAAATAACGAAGGATAAAATACTCTCTCCACCCTGTGTTTGTCCTGCCTCTTCAGCGTGAGTGATGTGGGGGCGGGTAGGAGGGATTCCAGGCAGCAAACTGCAATATGGCATCTGGAGATGCAAACTTGGAGGGGTTCCCAGGAAAGGAATATAACATTTGGCTAGGAAAGAAGGAGCTTAGATGAGAGAGGGCTGTGAGGTTTCCCTCTCTTCTATCCCCGTCCTGTTGCTTATTTCTGGATATTTGTTTTATTCCCTGGCCATATTAGAAGTGTAAATTACACAGATGAGCTAATGAGATCATCTGTGTCTATGCCATTTGGGGAAGAGGGAAACATGGAGATGCTTTCTTCTTTTTGTCCTTTTTAACCATTTACCTTTATTTTGAGACTAAAGATGCTCAGATTCTGCACACTTAGTTTTGCAAGCCTGAGACAGATCCATGGAATTTCTTCTGTGACTTGATATGTAATTTCTCCTTTGCATTTATGTGGCTTGCCATTCACCCCAAACATCTCTGTTGTTTCATGCCATGTGTTAGGGGTGAAGTGCTGGTCCATGGAAGTTTTGGTTTTTACAGAAATAAGACCTGGATTTTGCCCATGTAGAACTCAAGGTTTAATAAATATAAGTCACTACAGGGAAGAAGGGATTGATAGCAAACTCCTTGTTCCTTTTGTCCCTAAATTCTGTTGAGCAATGACTGTAGGCAGTACTGGGTAAATGTTCAGCTGGTGTAAATGTAGGCACCTTCACTGCAGCTTTGCTGATTTATTGGAATGTGACCCTATGTTTGCAATTAAGATTATGTCCATAGAACAGATGGGTTAGAATGATGCATTTGCCTTTATGAGGCACTGAATCAGATTCACCGCAACAGATCACTTATATCACGAATTGGTGCCATGCTGTTTTACATAGCAATGGCGCAAGGAGGAATTTCTTGTGGTAGCTGACAACTTTCGGACTTCAGTACATGAAGTTGCTTCTCTTGCTAAATGTTTATTTGTGCTGAAGGGAACCAAGACTGTAAGACATTTTTAGTTTCTATGCTGAAATTACAATTCTGTTTTTAAACAGAGTTTGAAAGATGCTCAGTTAGTAAAAAGCATTTTAGTGGGAGGGTAAAGACAGTTCCTTATTCAGAAACAGTTTTTACAATTTGGTTGTGAATCCCTCCATTGAGACACTACTGTTGCTTTTATCCTGCTTGTAGGCAGTTGCCTCAAATGCAAAATCTCAGAAATACATGAACTCCAGTTGGGAAACATTCACTGAATTTCTCAGCTGAGACAGGGACATTATTAAATGCTCTGATGCTAGAGAGGTGGATTGAGACATAATGTATGGGACACTTCCATGGGACCATTAGGATACCGCCATGTCGCTATTACATGCTGCTTTTTAAAGAACATTCCTGGTCACTGGAAGATGCTGTTTCTACTTAGACCAGAATTCACAATGCCAGCATCTGTCTTTTGCTTTTCTGTGCCTTGGATTTTGTTATCTTCCTTCCTTTATGAGTAGAATAATGTTGATTCATTCAATTAATTTGTCGGTAGACATGAGGAGACACAAGAAAAAAGTACTTATAAAGAGAGGTCTGTAAGATCGAGAGAAAATTATAAGATAAAATATTTTTGCATCACAGATCCTTCTCAACTTTGCTACCCAACGAACTACCCTACCTTCCTCCCTTTCTTAACTTACGGATAAGCTTAAAAATAAAGTGAGATTTTGTCACTCTGCATTGTAAAGGGTCTGTTCCCTCTCTCCTGGGAGGGGAGGAAGGGAGTATGCCATCCCAAATTGGAATGCCCAGTCCTGCCTAATCTCTTCTTCCAAGCTTTACTTTCTCCTTTCTTGCACTGGGACACCACACAGGAGAGAGGGAAGAGGCAGAAGGAGGGGTTATATGTTTTCATTTTTCTCCTTAAGATCCTTTGACAAACATTCCTGTGGTACACTCTAATATCTGGCTTCAGGCTGCTTTTCTGTTTGGATGCCTTCTGCATGATAACACAGACAGCAAAACTAAAAATATTTCAGAAGTTAAGCTGCATTAAGCCAAGCTGAGCAACCATGCTTGGGGTCCCCTCACATGCTGGGACCAAGTAACTGATAATTTGGACAGAGTCAACATAATCTTTTTTTAAATTTTGAGTAGGAGAGCAGCAAATCCCCAAGTAGAAGGGTCACATCTTGTCACTGTGACTTCTAAGCCCTGGGCAAGGAAATGTTAAGGCAGAAGTAACGTCAGGAAGGGATGTTTGTGCTCCATGATCGAGCCCTGAGTGGAAAAGCTCTGCTCCTTTCGTTGACTGAGTGGTCTCTCGCACCAACCAGACCAAGCTGTCACTGTTTACTATTTCTTACCCTGGGGAAGTTCAGGCGTGGCACAGAGGATACTAAGAGCTCAAAATAAGGGTTCCCCTCCTTAATCCAAAGCACGGCGAGACTGCTTCTTTTTGCATATGAGCCATCTGAAGTCAGAATGCTTAACCTGTAGCAGAATTAATTCAGGTTTGAGCACATTAGTCATACCAGGTCAAGGTAACAGTTGTTTTTTTTGCATGGATCATTTCAGAATATTTTCCGTGGGTGTTTGTAGCAAGCAAACCATAGGATGCAGTTGTTGCTATAGCAATAAGCCTCCCTTAGTGAATGAGGCAGAGTAGTCCCCCTCAGATAGACCAGCATACTCCCACCAATTATCACTGCAATGTAGGTACCTGATACGGTTTGCTTACCAGGGACGTGATAGGTATTGATAAACCCTGGATTCTAGGAGCAAATGGATCCCATGGGATTTATGTAATTCTGAAAATCCTTCTTTGTTTGAGGTCTGAGTCACCAGTGAATCTGAAATTTTTCGACTATAATTGCATTAATTATAGTAACAAATGATTTTTTTTTTTCCACTTCTGTATGATCTGAGTATGGGATATGTAATCTAAGTGTGTATGATACAGTGTATCTTAATTTGGAAGCTGAAAGAAACACAGTGGCTGGGACAGCCTCTGTAATAGGTCTGTGAACATGCTAGACCAACCAGGACAGTCAAAATAACACAGCTAAATCTGCCTTTAAATCTCATGGAAAAGATTCAGTAAAGTATCCTTGAAATATGTCATCTAGAAGAGAAAAATTAAAGCATGGGAAAGGCCATAATAATACCTTTTCCCTGGTGTCAGCTTTGTTTATTGGTTCCTATAGCGAGTATGGCGTGCAATCTTCAGCGAATGAACACTTTGTTTTTAAATAGTCTGTGGGCTGACCTCAGCCAGGCAGGACGATGGAAGGTGTCTCATCCTTGTTCTTCCTGCTCTGTGAGAAAATGGGTCTCGTCCAAACCCTGTTGAAGCCCAAGATGGCCTGGGATCCTTTGGAAGGATCTCTTGGATTGGGTCCTGTGAGTGGGGTTTACAGCTTGGGTGCTCAGCTCTGAATTGTGACTCACTTCCTGAGTCACTGGAGGGATTCTGAATTTATGCTGATGTAAACAGAAGGATAATTAGTCTCTCCTTCCCAACATTAGCACATAATGAGGAATTACCAGCTCTGTTCACTTTACTAGTGTTACTGTTTTCTCTCATCTCTTCTCATGTTCTTCACATACTCACAATAGATATAAAAAATAGATCCCTTCAGATAGTTCCTATAGGTAGCATCTAATTTATGGTGATGATGGTCTAGTGGCTGTTGGAGAAACACAATGAAAGAGAAAAGCAGTTGTAAAATTGCTGCTTTTTGTGGGCTGCTTTCACTTGTCTGTAAGTATTTATTATCCTAGATGGCAATCTAACTGATTCTCCTTGATGTACTCCAGCACTAATAAAGGAATTTTGCAGTATTATTACAGCAATTTTAAATCAATTCACTCAGCGAACGCTGTTGCACTCCAGAAGTCAATTATAGATATCATTTAAAAAAACAGATAACGCAAATCTGGACCTGTGTTTTCATCGCTATGAAGATAGCAAAATAAAATTATAGAAAGGGAAAGGCACATTAGAAAACTGGAGGTGTTGGGAGGAGACTAACATGAAAGGTGATGTTTCTGCTGCAAGGTTTTCTTCAGGCTTCAGAGCGTTACTGACACTCTGCCACCTGCTTTGCTTTCCCATCCAGCTCCCAAGTGGCCTTCAGGCAGAAACATCGCATTTTATCATGGCCTTGCTTTTCTAGAATGGGTCTTGCGAAGGCTCATCATGAAAGCGTCCAGGGCCCACGTTGGGACCTTGGGCAGATTAAAAGATACTGCCTGAGGTTAATGATGGGTTCATTCTTCAAGGCCAACAAAAGCCAAAAACTAATAAATATAAAGTACATTCCACCATGTGAGGTGGATGCCTCCTTCTTTAATATTATGTTTCATTCTCTAGATGCTGGAGGTCCACAGAGTTTTCAGTTCCTTCTGTCACAATGTCCTTCACAAAAGTGTTTTTTCTTCTTCTTGTTAAGTCTCCCGGGAGCCTGAAAAGGATTTCTATTATTGTGGCTGGAAACAGTGACTGGGTTTTAGTTCTTAAATTCCTCTTTTCTCTCTTTTACAGAGAAAAGCTTTGAAGATTTCTTGGAGTCAACTTGGGTTTAATGCAGGCGGGTCCCTAGAAATGAGAAATTGAGATAATTTGTAATTGTGGATTATTCTCAGAACCGAGTCTTGATTGTTTGATAAAATCATTACCTAAAACAGAGGATACAGCAAGCAAGTGCTGACAAAGATTTGTGCAAAAGAAGCATAACAGTGCTGGGGGGGGGTTGTGTGGGTTTTTTTTGTTTGGTTGGTTTTGGGGTTGTTTTGGGGTTTGTGTGTATATGTGTGTGTGTGGTTTGTTTGCTTTGTTTTGTTTTATTTTTCCCCTGTTTAGAAAGCTCTTCATTTCATCAAAAATCCTACTTTGTCTATAAAAACATGTTTCTGATGCCTGTTAATTGTCATACTTCTGGGCATGGGGAGTTCGAAGTTTCAAGGCAGATAATACCATGCCAACACTATGATAAACAGCCAAGTGACCATACTTAACCTTTGGTGAAAGATAAGCTGGAATAAGGAGTGTGATTAACAGTTGTGTTTAAGATTTATCTATTCAATTTGAAGAGCAGGTCCATGTGTCGTCTTGATACCATAGTTAAGGTAAAGTTGCAAGTTCAAGCAGGTTTGACCTCAGCATACCTGATGTGCAGCCAGTGAACCTGTTCTTATTATCCCTTGTGGAGGCTTATAGGATAATGAAATGAATACAGAGGGGAAGATAGAACATAAAATATAATTGCTTTTTCCTCCAGCCACCCCCTACCAGAAGCTGTGCTATCACACAGGGTATGTCCTGGTCCCTGTCAGTCTCTGTGCACTGAACCAGAGTAGATGAGCTATCGTATGAACAGTTTTGCAGAAGAAGATGAAAGTATGTTCCTGGACGCTTTGGTCCCAGTCAAATAAGATCTGCTTGCTTCTGAATCCAGAACATGTGTGCTCGTGGCATGTGGCTTTTAAATATCTGCTCTGATTTTTTTTCATTCAAAAAATGTACATGTCTTGGCATGGAAGGGCGAGGAAGTGGAGCTGAAGAAGCACGTCCTTAGTGGTTACTGATCAGCTCAGATCCATCAGGCTCAGCACAGAGGCTCTGACACAGCTAGAGTCGCTCAGATGGCAGCGCCAGCTCTCAGCAAGGGGAGTGAGGAGGCACACCACAGGGAAAAGAAGTAACATAGCGTGAAAAGCCATGACATCAATCATAATTGCAGTAGTAAAACATTTTAGCCCACTTCCAGGGAACTTCGTTCTGCTCTCCTTCCACTTCTAAGCCCTCTGTAACTACTGGATTGATAAAAACTTCCCAGCAGGCTTTTATTGCCTGCGACGAGGTAAAATGTTCAGCGAGCCTTGGGGCAGAATAGGCAGAGCTGCTGTCACATTGCACCCACTGCAAACTGGCTCCATTATTTATCACTGATGGAAGATGCATACGATGGAGAGGAGGGGAGAATTATTTTATATAAACGTTGCAATATACATGATTCCCATTTAGAATTGATTTTTCTTTTGTGAGATACGCTGTCTCATTGAAAGAGGGAGAAATGTATCATTTTAAACCTGACTCGTGCAAGATGAATTAAACAGAAAAAAAAAGAAAAAAGAGATGAAAAAGTGGAAGCATTATCTTAGGGGTGTTGTTAATAATTTTCTTAGGAAAATTTAGTGTTGCTCTGCACCTCACTGACCTGGTGAAACAAACCTTCCTGTTTCTTTCCACTGTAATATTTAATAGTGAGTTCCTCCATCTCTTTTCCTCTGCATTCAACAGCAGTTTGGCTTGTTTGTTGCAAGTGGCAGATTGGAAAAAAGTGGAGGTTACCTCTGACAGAACTGTCAAATTGAATTTATCCTGATCCCTGCACCTTCTCCAGGAGACCCCGTATTTATGGTAAAGTACACACAGCTCATATGCATTGGTTTTCAAAAACACTTTGACAGCAAATAATAAATATAAAATAATACACAATACAATATGCAATTGACTTATATGCCTCCCAGTCAATGCAAGCATTATCCAGCATACATAATTACATTGCGGGCAGCACATCCTTTACCAGGGAATGACAGACTCTGATAAAAAAAATAAATAATAATAATAACCCCCCCTAAGTATGCACCACCAGGTGCCTTGTCTAAATCTGGCTATGAAGAATGAATGTGAAATTAGCATTCGATTAGGAGTGAAGGAAATGCAGGATGTGAATGTAAAGCAAAGAACTATATCAATGTCTAAATATGAATGTGACATTTGTATGGCTGCATAAATAGTCTCCTTGTGCAGCATCGCTCAGAGAGAAGATGTGCCAAGGGAACAGCACAGTGTGGTTTTCCACAGGGTAGAAGTCTGGATTTAAGGTGGTTTTCTCAGGTGGAAGACCTGTCCTTCACTTCTGTTTACATCCTCTTTTTCCCCTGGGATCAGCAGGGACCTGGGAACACTGCTGGTTTTTCTCCCTGTCCTGTTTACGTACTGTACAAGATTTATAAAAAGTGGTTTTCTCTGAATTTTTCACCTTCCATTTTTCCTCTCAGGTTTTCCATAGAGTTCAGGCTGGCGCTTACTATATCTTCTGAATGGTTTTGAAATATTTGTCTTTATATCTTGCTCTTCCTCCCCAGAACACACAGTGATAAAGGTGGAGTGTCAGTCACCCCTTACCCACAGGCAGTCATTGGCAGAAGCGTATTTGGCCAGGCCATGCAGTCGGTTCCTGCCATTTGGGATCTGAAGGCACCTCTCAACCCGTGTCAGCATTAGATGTATTTATTGCAGCTCCGACTCTATCCCCAGCCAATTTCTCACCTCTCCCAGCAGCTGGCAGTGTGATAGGAGCACCCTGCACCCCCACAGCCCCTTTCCCATGTACTGGGCTACAAGGGCTATTGGTAGCTTGCTTTTTTAACTCCATACTCTGAGTATTTCTGTGAAAACAAGAAGTTGAGTCTGCTTTCCTGTTGTTTTTGACTGTGAGAATTAATGCAGGTGGGACTGATACTTTTCTTCCTCTGACCTGTGTATATTTTTGAGCTGGTGTGCTTATTGTCAATTACATTTCAACAAGATGGCAAGGTAGGCAGCTTGTCAGGGTGGATGGCATTAAAGCTAAATTCTCAGGCTTTTCTTCAGGTGCGTCTGATGCTACCCTCAAATCTGATCAATTTGGGATCTAAGAAAAACGTTCATTTTAGAAAAATGAAACTGTCCTTTACATTCTTCCAAAGCTGTCAAGAAATGTTTGCCTTTGTTACAGCCAGCTTCACCACCTACTTGACCTTAAATCCAAGCATTTATGTGCTGCTTCCCAAAATAAGCATCAGTTAGGTTTGGGAGAATGCCTTAAGGGTGTGCAAGCCAAATTGCACCGGTCAGAAAGATGCTGTTTTTAAAATTGGCTCTACGGGTGAGTCTTCCCATTGTTAACATTTAACAGCTCCCCCCTAAGCCTGGATGCTCTTTGGAGCAGATTACCAGCTTAATTGGGACTCTTTAATAAAATTTAATGCTATTTTTTTAATGAAGAAAGATGAAAAGTTGCCTAGAGGGGAATCCTGAGCATAAGGTATTTAAAGAAATTATTCTTTGAGAATGTCGATCTCTTATTCTCCACAAATCATTCAATGAAATAACATTAGCATTTCACTCTTAGTTATATTCTCTTCTCCCCACCACACACATTTCTTTATTTTTGCTTGTTTTTTGTATTTTTTTCAAGGAAAAAATAAGGCACAACAAGGCTCTTGAACAACAATCTCATGCTATTGAATGACAATTAATATTGTCTCATTCTTGCAAATGGGGAGCACAGGTTTTTTCCAGTTAGGTAGACAGCTTTCTCTTGTGTTTATTAACGTTGATCTAAAGTTTAACAGTCCTGGCTTTGCCAGTTACATAATTACTGCAAACCGGGGCATCTGCAGTTGGGCTCCAGATCCAGAGCAGCTGTATTGCTGCTCCCTGTATGTCATAACCCAAAACAGGAGATGGCTTTCGGCTCCCGATGTAGACATGGCCTCAAGTTGCACCAGGGGAGGTTTAGGTTGGATATTAGGAAAAATTCTTCCCGGAAACGGTTGTCAGGCATTGGAACAGGATGTCCAGGGAAGTGGTGGAGTCACCGTCCCTGGAGGTGTTTAAAAGGTGTTTAGACGAGGTTCTTAGGGACATGGTTTAGTGCTACAGTTAGGTTAGGTTATGGTTGGACTCGATGATCCTGAGGGTCTCTTCCAACTGAAATGATTCTATGGCTCTATGATTCTGTACTGAGTGCTCTCCATTTAGATTAAATAATTCTTTGGTTCCTGCTGTCAGCGCCTATGTTTGTCTTTGAAAGACTCAGCATCAGCACCCGATTCTGTGAATGGGAAAAAGAGGGATTAGTTTTTCACAGCAATTTCCTTAAAAGCCCCAGCTCTCCATAACAACCTGTTGGGGAGTGACTGTTGTATTTTGAACTAGAGAAAGGGAACATTTTTGGAGTCCTTTCCTTGATGAATCATTGTCTCATTTACCTCTTTGCCACTTCATTGGTTGTTACCTTGGGTCCAGTTTCCTCTTCCAGTTTTTGAGGCACAGGTGTTGGATGGTAATGAGTGGTGTCAGTAAATCAGTATGTTTTACTGCAGGTAGGATCAAGAGGAAGATGGCAGATGCGCTATAGGAGCAATAGGGTGAAAGATAAATCCAGCCAACCAGCTTTACCATCCAAGGTAAAAATTTCTCTATTCTGGAACTCTATATAAATAATTATCTTATTATTTTAATCAATTCATAGTGGTTATTCAGTTTTCAGTACACTAAAAGACTCTTCACATATTTTTTTTAGTGCTTTATCTCTGTTCAGTTCCCCCCTTTTTCAGGGGAAAAAAAAAAAACAATGGTATGTAATTTCCATAGAATCTGTCTCGGTCACATTTTTCTCTACAACTTTTCCCCCTAATTTCAAGGCTCTATTATTTTCTGTAACACCGTAATATGATCTTCGTGGTTCTTGTAATATTTAGGAGAGAGTGGATTATATGAGAATTTCCTGAGCAATCTCCAGAGTTTGGTCTTACATTCAAATCTCCTTATACAACCATAGGAAACATGGTGTTCCTTACCCCAACGTACTGGTTTAACTCCTCCAAAATCAATATGAATAGTTATCCGTCAGCACAGAGGAAAATTAATACACATCTTGGGATCTGAGTGGTGATGCTGGGACTCCTCATCTGTCTACAGTCCCATTAAGTTTAAGGTCAGGTTGCAGAACCCTTGCATTAATATAGAATTTGTCGACCCTTCCCTCCCCCCCAAAAAAAGAGACTCATTTTTAAAATATAGGGGTTTTATACAGACAAAAATTTATACACAGAAATATACTTTGTTTTTTAAATCTATTTTTTATGCCCAAGAGTAAACATACATCACTGCACCCCATGAAGCAAAGCAACAGGCTCAAGCAGAGAGGAAAATTTCTGTTTTGATTCAGATTTAAAGTATCTTTCTGTCATTTATGTGCTATCAGCAACTTTCATGCATTCAACGTGTGACTCCATAACCATGCATTATCAAGCCCAGCCCTCCTCTGGTCTGCCAAATCTTCTCTCCCCATCAGGCCAGTCCCCAAAGATATTCCACACATCCATCCCAGCCCTGCCTGGACACCTGCTCCAGACAGGACTCTCCAGCTCAGTAAGAAGCCAGTCAATTAACTTAGAGGCAAAACAAGCTCTGCTCATGAAAACCACTCTTTTGCTTCCTAATGAGGACTCATAATAACTATGCTGGATTTTTTGCTTTTATATTTATCAGGGTATGATTTAATTGTCATGAACGTGCAGAAGACAAAACAAGTCCCCTAAACTCAAACTGACAGAAAATTCAGGGGCTTTTACGTACTCTGTAGTAATGATTCATGCATTTGCAGCTGGGATAATAATAGTCTAATACCTTGATCATATTGCATTTTACATAATTTTACATAATTGTTCATAAGGGCTACAATTATTGTGACTGTGAAGTGTAAAACTACAGGAAGAGAATGAAAAAGCCAACTCAAACTAATAAGTTTAGCCTGATTTTCTTCTACTAATTACCACTGGGAAAACACATATTTTAACCTACCGATGTTTGAATGCTTCTGTACTGCAGTGCTGCCACAAATGAAACAGTATAAACTAGAGTGATTGTCATCCCAAGTGCTAAATTACTGAGCACCGTTAAGTGTGTTCATAGGGCCATGGATGTATTTTGGCTTTCTGAAATATTTCTAGCAAAGAGAGAATGATTGCTAGTGGCTTAAAGTACAGATCATGCTCACCTGTTTGGTTATTACACATGTTAATGTTTCTGCTCTCTGCCGTACTAACCAGCATTCTGGTTGTCATTGTCATGAGGAATATGCTGCGTTTGTGTTATTTTTACCATCTTCTCGTTGTTCTAATTGTTCCCCAGTGTTCCTGAGGAAAAGCAATGTTCAGCTGCAGGAAAACAGGCAAAATCCACTCATTTGAAACACAAAAATGGGCCTGAGGAAGGAGAAGCTAGGACTGTTGTTCACTTTGATAGATGTACGTTTCCATGCAAAAAATCATCCTTGTGGCTGGGATTTCCCGTGTGACGGCTTGCACACGCACAGGCTCCTGCTGGCCACATTCTCCTGTGTGTCCCAGCTCCTTTTCTGCAGGTGGGACGTTGTGGTTGCTGGTTGGGAAGCACCTGGAGCCCCTGGAGTCAGGACAGTGCCCAGCTCACTATTGCTGCTGCACCACCACCAAACCCCTCTCTCAAAACAGCCTGGCCAAGAAATAATGAACACCAGGAATACAAATCATCTGTGTGCTGAGGAGGCAGGAGGCTGAGGGCACGTGGAGTGATGGGGCGAGCAAAGATCTGACCCTCAGCTACTGCCCAGGAGCCAGAGCCACGCAGCCGCTTCAGCACCAAGTCCGGTGCTTCGGCTGAAACTGTGGCTGACGATGGGCTCACATTAATATGCCAGCCTCTGCAATGAAGCCATTGAGATGCAAGCACATATTTGCTTCTAATTGTTCTGGGGAGAGTGGGCTGCTGGGAGCACTAACTTTTAAAATTGCGCCTGCTAGATTCCTTAGGGCTTGACCGCCAGAGCTGTCATCACCATTTAGAGTTGTGAAAAGCCCAGCCCTCTAGACTGAGGTGGAAACACATCTTAGACGTGGCCTTCATCCCACACGAGGGGTGAATTTTGCCCAGAAAGCTGCAATACTGTTAACTGCGTTAAGGGCACACAAACTGAGCTTCAAAACAGTTTCTTTTTAGAAGGAACTACGTAATGCAGGGGAAGAAAGGCAGGGTTCAGGTGCACAGAAAAACAGTCGTTTGCCTTGTTGAAACAGCCTTTAGGTGTGATCAGTCTCCTCTGATTCAAATAGTCTCTCTGGCTTGTTGTTGGGTGGAACAAGACACAGGTTTCTGTGCCCCGCCTAGATTTGTTCCCAAAGTGTCAGGAACACATTGTCCTCTCTGCATCACTTTCTCTGTGAGTTCACAAGTGAGAGAATATCAGATGCTATGGGCACTGACTTGCTGTCTTCATAGGGAAAGATTTTTACAAAGATTTGCTCAGGCCTGTCATTACACCATTGGCTCCTGCAGCAACAGAAGGGGAGAATATTAATAAACAGCCACTGCCAGCACAGAAAGACCACCATGGCAGTCACGTCTGCATGGAGGTTTGGGCGAGGAGCTCATTTTCAGAATGATATATTGACTAAAAATCCTTGAGGATGGATTAAAACAAAATTTGCGTAGTCCAATATCTTCAAGAATCTGAATGACCATCAAATAAAAGGCTTCATGGTGGCACTTCTCCAAATCATCTGTGTTATCTTGAAGTTAACCCATTTCTTCTTTTCTGATTTTCCCATCCCTCAAAGGCAAACAGAAATATGCTGCCAGCACAGCACTTGGATGTCTCAGAACCTGTTTTTCTGGCAGATCAGAAATAAATCTATTTGCCACTCTTATGTCAGTCTTTGATCTCTGGAGACTGACCCGCACAAGTTTAAATTAGCTTGTTCAGACAGTGTGTAAAAATCAAAATAGCCTGTGTGTAATGGTCAGTGTGCTTCGTGGTCCCACAGCCAGGGTGGATCTGCAAACTGCTCTTGCTAGTGGGGGCTCAGGTCCACAGGTCTCCCTGTGGAGGGCTGGAATGGGCACAGCACGTTGAGGCTCGGAGAAGATCTGGAGCTCCCCACAGAAGACATTTGCAGGGGATCCGCATTTTTCTCTGAGAGTTGTTCTTCACCCCTCCCATCCACACGATGATTGCTGACACACGGTGTTTTCCATTCAACTGAGAGCAGCATTTGTCTGTAGCACAGTCCTTCATGCTCTGTCAGACGGTAGTTAAGGAAGGAGTGACACTGTTATCCCTGTCTAATGTGGGACACTTTGTGTGTCCCCTGTGCATATGTTGACTCTGAGTAGGGTCACGAAACACAAGATACTCTGGAGCATACTGGCACAAAGGGCTAGCAAACAGCGATACTAGGTCAGGTCTCGAAGACAACATGACTGCACTCGCTGCACATCACCAAAGCACTAAATTCATCCCTCTGTGGGATCAGCACTTGTTTCATTCAGTGTGACGGTTGCTTTGAGCTATCAGAATGACACAAAGCAACCAGAGTGAGGAAAGTATCTGTCGCCCAATTTAAAAAAATAAAAAAAAAAAGCTACATTTAATTTAATTTATTAATTTGATCGTGTGGTCTGAGGCACTTGTTGGCTGGTCCAGTGTCCTGAGATTTCACCTTGCATGTGAGAACATCCTGCCCAGGAGTGGGCACTTGCCTTTCCCCACCTTGTGTGCTCAGCCTACCCTGCAGGACTATATTTAGAGCAGATTAGCACAAACTACTTGATGGGGCTGCAAATTTCCATATTAGCAGTGTGTGTAGCTGGCGATACTGTGTTGTACTCCTTAGTCACATGTAAAGTTCTTCTGAAGCAAAAAGACAAAGGCAATATTCTTTGTCGTCATTCTCGGTTATTTTAAAATTGCTACCCACAGCAGAGCATCATCAGTCATTAGAGTCACATATAGGAGCATTATATTCACTTTGCGGTCTCCCAGCTCCATCGCCAAGGACATCACAGTCACAATGAGGCATAATCAGTGTGCTGTTGCCAATTTCGAGGCATTGTAATTTAGCAAAAATTTCCTGTGTTCACAGTCCTCTGAAGTTGGAGGAGCTGCTCTGAATTTCTCTGTGTTCCTTTTATCAAGTTTGGTGTGAATGGCATGGAGGGAGAAATAAGGCATGCGGACCCCCTTTAGCATGCCAGCGCTACGCCTGTGAATTGCAGGGCACGTGTGCTGCATAATATCAGGCATGAATGATACAACAGGGGACAGCAGGAGAGAGCTCAGGAAAAGCCTCAACCTTGAGTGACCTTGCTTTTGTGGATTTTTAACTTATTCTTTTCTCTATTACAGCTATGATTAAAAGATACGACACATAAACATCCTTTTGCATAGAAGTTTCGGGAAGAAGCTTCAAACGACAAATTGTGAGACAGCTGATCTGGTCCCTCAGGTTTTTCCAGATGGCATTTAGTTAGTCTGATCTTTATTCCTGACTGGTGACAGCTTGATGGGTGACATCAGGCAAATCACACCCCTCTATGCCTCACTTTTCCTGTGCACAATTGTATTTACCCAGTGTTTGGTGAGCTCTGTTAAGAGCTGGGTAGCATTTGACCACTAACTGCTTGCTGGAATTTCATTTATATTGCATCTTATGACAGCATTTTGTAATGTGCAACCATTTAAAAGCTATTTTTTACTCTGAAAAAAAATCTGCTGATACTGAGGCTCAAGAAATTCTCTCTCCTGTCCAAAATAAAATAAAAGATGTGAATTTTCATAATCTGGAAACAGGGCTGTTCCCAGAACCTTCCCTTTCTACTCAGGAGAGAGAAGATTGCCCACTTCAACACAAACATTGCTTCCAATAGTCCCCTTCCAGCCTGGCCAGGTTGGGTCATTATCATTTTTGATTACCAGTACTTGGACTTTATTTACCTCCTGTTAAATGCTTACAAGAATTTGACCATACACTAAATAGTGTATGCAACTTGCTTTGGGGTCTTTTGCATAATTAAGCACGACAGGATATAAACATAAATCCAGACAGATTTATTGCTGTCTAATTTAATAAAAATGTCAACAAATAAATGCAGGTTTGACAGGGGAATAAATATCAAATAGGAGCGAAGCAGACAGTGGAGTAGGTTGTAAGAAATTAACATGAAACGTTTTGGTTTGACAGTGGCTATAAACCACAATTGTGCTTTGGAGACTCAGGGAGTGATTTAGCAGAGGTTGCGCCGCCAGGGCACGCAGAGCCAGCCTGCACGAGATGGGTTCAGGATGAGACCGCACCGCTACAGAGGGGAATGGTTTGTGATCTGTCGCTTCTATTTGTAAACTGACATTTAATGTAAGGGGGAAGAGATGCTGCCTTGATTGGTTTTCCGACGCAGGGCTGCGGGCTGTGCCTGCACGTTGCTTAGCAGCAGCATGCCAGCCCTGGTCCAGGGCCAGCCGCCTTGCTCCTTCTGCCTGCTGCTTGGATTTGTTTGGCTTCCTGATTCCAGCTACATGTGTTTATGCTTCAAGGGAGAGGCAGGGAAAAGATGTAACCTGTGTTTTGCACCTAGACCAGCTGGATGTTAGCTTACAGAGTGATTTGCCCAAGGTGAAATAGGAGGAAGAAGCTGAATCGATTCTCTTGGTATCCCACAGGGTCACATCGCTTGCATTTTAAATGCTCCATCCTCCACCACCCCTTCCTTGTGTCTGCTTGTGCTCCCCCGAATACCAGCTGCCCCTGGGGACCCTCACTGGGACACACAGGAGACATCCTGCTCCTCTCGGGCCCCACAGCCATGAGATTTCACCAGCCACAGAGCTCTGAGTTGAGCCTTGTCTGGAGAGACCCTCAGGTGTTTCAGCTGTGGGGCCCACTTCCGTGTCAGAGACACTTAAAGAGGGCTATACTAGGAGAAATTGAGAATATCAGAGAGCAGGTCCATAGCATCCATAACTGATTGTGATGCTAATGGGCTCTTCTAGTGCTCTCCATTGATTTCATTGAAAGCGAGAGTGTTAGGATGCTATTCCTAAAGAAAGCACACAGCATTCTTTTTCTGTGGCAGTGAAACAGCTGTTCGCGTGCCTTGCAGTATTTGTTTGCGCTTTTTGTTGTTGTTTTTGCAGTATTCCCTCTTTCCTTCATCTTTTGGGCTTCAGTTTCTCACAAGGTGCCCAGGCAGTTACTGAGGCTGTGGTTACCACAAGCACTGTTCTCTCCTCTTTATTGCAGAAATGCACTCAAATCCTAGGAGAGATTTTGTTTTAATGGCCCAGTCAATATATGGTGCTTATTCCACCTCAAGCATTACATAGAGGTTTTTAAAACATACTTGTTCATCTTAATACCCCTGCTGAGTTTCTGAAGTACTCAATATATCCTATGTGTTTCTTAACATTTCAGCACAAATCCAATATCATACTTTCACTATAGGCACAGAATCATCACTCACTGTATTGAGGACCGTATCTCAATGTGTGTACACAGAAATTCAAGGCCGACAGTTTGCACAGGGATAGAAGTGCAGTGGCCAATGGGAAAGGGCATGTGGGAACAGAGTTTGCCTCACCATAAGTGGAATAAAAGCATAAAGATTTCCATACCACAAGCTGGGGGATGTGAGGGGTGTGGAGTGGAAACTTTTGGTCCTAAAATTCTGGAAGAACTGATGTGTGAAATTGCAAATCTGGTAGTAGGAGTTTTTAATAAATCTATCAACTCAAGGGTGGCACTGTGTAACTGAAGAATAGCAAACACAGTATCTGTATTTAAGAAAGAGAGAAATAGGGAGACGGACATGTCCAGGCCTTTTAGTCTGACATGAGCTCTACAGAATAAAAATTTTTGGAAAAAAAAAATTGCCAAAATTTTTATGCCCACTGTTGAAATAAGTTGTGAATAGGACAAAGGCTATGTCAGGAGAAGTATCAGCTGTATAGATAAGGCGCTGTTAACTTCCTTGCCTGGTGCAGCCATTTGTGGAATATATATGCTCAAAAACATGAATTAAAACAGTGGTACATACAGATGAGGGTATTAGGGAGATCAGAATGGAGAGCCTGATTTACAAGAGAAGGCTAAAGGAGAGGGGCTTGTTGATCATAGCAAAATGAAGGCTTAGCAGGGTTATGATTACTGTCTGCAAAAACATCAGGGAGGAAAAAGGACTATTTGCACTGGAGAACAGTGTTATCGTGAGAATTAAGGGACGTGAATAAACTCACATTGGAAGTCAAAAGAATTTTTCCAGCCATTAGAAAGGGAGGCTGGAACAGCTTTTTTATATGAATGGCAGCAAACAAAACCCCAACTACTTTTAAGCCACAGCTCAGCAAATTGATGGAGAGATAATACGATGCAGTGCATATGATAGCAGGAACTGCACTCAGCAACCCCACAGATGACTTCCAGTCTGTGTAAAGACACAAGAACTCCATTTCAAAGTCCTCATTAAAGTTTCTGTGTATTTCTTTTTCCTTATCTTCCTTTAAAGAGGGATTATCCTGTAATAAACAGGGTGGTGCCATCTGCCACTGTCTCTGGCACAGAAGGGAAGAATTGCTGTTTTATCTTACTTAGCTGTATTGAGGAGGGTGGGGGAAGGATTTGGGGCTACTTCCATCTGGCACTGGGGCTCACTGAAGGTGAGAGCTGATCTCTTGAAATTCAGTGAAAAATGATGGATAAGGCACATATAAGTCTTGAAAATACAGACCAAGCAGCTTAGGTTTGATGTGGCCGCTGGGTGAAGGTGAGGGGAGGGCTATGTAGAAGGGAAGGGCATAGTATGAGGTGAAGCTAAAAAAATGGTCTTTACAGTGGCATTCTCAGAGGACACAAGCAGGGTAAAATGGCAAGTTTATTGTGTTAGAAAAAAGAAAATTGGGGCTGATCTGTGGTATAAGATGATGTGAGCCTGGGTGAGACATTTAGCTGTGCAAGTAGAAGGATGACCCTGTTTCAGCAGAAGGAACCAGTGTGATGATACACTGAGAGCATACAGGGCAGATCAAAAATGATGCCTAGGTTCCAAAGCTGGGAGAAACTGAAATATTTCTCCAAGGCATTGGTCGACTTCCAGCACTGACTATGCTGCTTCTGTTCAAATGGAGCAGATTAGCAGAAAAACACATCTTTAAAGTATTTGAAGTGCGGCTGCTGCAGGCTCAGTCCCCTCCTTCTGGGACATGTGCTATCAGACCCCATCCTCTGGCACCAGGGAGGAGGAACTGGGCCCTTAATAGCCATGCTGAGACTTGTCTGAAATTCATAGAAAACTGAGAAAAGGTCAAAAGAAAAGGGTGAAATATGAGTTTGTCTTTTAATTTTGTTCCCCCCTAGGGAGTTATGTTTTCAGGTGCTTCTTTCAAATCATGAGGGTCAGAGATGCCTTTCAGTGAAATCTGTGAGGATTTTGAATAATTGTTCAAAAAGCAGTTCTCAAACAGATGTTTGGAAGTGCAATCTCCTCAAATTAATGGCAGTCACAGATCTGATGGTGGGAAATACTTATAAAGTGTTTTCACACTGCATCACGGTGCTGCTGGAGTTTTAGGAACCACGAGAACCACTTGCACCATGAGAATGGTGACAAATCTTGTAGGCGACTTTATTGGAAGTCTAATTTTCTCACTGTTGTGCATGTCCCTACATCTATATCTCCTTTCCCCTCAGCACCTCATCCATCTACAGGTCTGGTGTGCCGATGTAGTGTTGTTGTGGTTTAACTCCATTGCCAGAGCAGCTGAATAAGTCTCTGATACAGATTCCTCTTGTCTTCCCTGGTCAGGTCTACAAGATTTGGCTTTCGTAGAGCAGTTGCTATGAAAATGCTTCTTGACAGTTCCTTGTTGTCCTTCTGGTGCTTCTCCTTTATTTCAAGAGGGTTTGTCTATAATGCTGTTGATCCAAAATTAAGGATGCGATAAAGTGAATGATTCAAATGGCACTGAAAGCTTTGTGCAGATAGGCTCAGTCAGTCCTTCATTAGCTTAGCTTAAACCACTTGAGGCTACTTTGATTCTGAGTAAGTTCACAGAGGATCTTTGGATTAATTTTTCCACATATCTCCATCCAGGCAAGCCCTAAAGAAATCAGCAGCATACATAGTATGCCTTTAGGAAATTAACTCTTCTAGGAATGAAGGATACTTCTAGAAAGCTGAAAGACTAAGAGCATTAACTAGCAAACGGAGGTGATGTGAGGGTAGCAATAGGCAACCACAGTCTTCCCCCTTCATTCAGAGAAGCTTCCCCTGAGCTGGCAGAGGCTTAGATTAAAAAAAAAAAAAGAGAGAGAGAAGGTGATGGCAAATTAAAAACTCTAGAAAATGACCTGAGACAAATATCAATTTTACTGTCTGAGCTTCAAATATCCACTTGTGTTACTGTTTGACAATCCAAATATTGCTCCTTTTCTCAGTTTCCCCAGGTGTTAAATGGGGTAAAAGATACTGATCGCCTTTAGAGTGTATTTTGATAGCAGGCACTAGAGAAGTTGTAAGAGTTCATTATCACCATCCTGTTAATGCTACCGCTGTTATCATTCTCTGTTTTGCTTTATTGAAGTAATGACCCATTAATATTATTTTGTTGACTGTACAGATGATCTTTCAAGGCAGCAGTCAAACGTGCCATTAAGAGCTCCAGACAACTTACTGTCCTAATTTATAAGCAGATGCAACTAGTAATAAACAGGAGATTAAAATGAAGTAATGGTCGAGCAAGTTTTTACATAAAGAGCTATAATCTCAGCTTGTTGTCTCCCCAACCATCAGTACTCCTGTATGCACCAAGATACCAGTTTGCGGGTAAGAAAGCAGCTTCTGTATCCATTGCTTTGCATCCACCACTTTTGCAAACATTAAATCTATGTTTAAAAAAACAAATCCTCTGAGCAATGCCACAGTTCGTTCATCCTGGAGATATTGCTGAGAAGTTGGCCAGTTGATATATGCAGGTTTTCTATGTGGTGCAGCTTTGCTGGAGATTCTTTAGCTCCTGAGACTGCTTCTGAAAGACCCAAGGAATTAGCACAGCTCTTGCCTTCCAGGCTGTTGTTACATGCAAGACCAGGTATGTTTTAAGAGTGATGTCAAAGTAGATAACACAGATGTTGTGTTTCTGAATTAAGAAACACTGTGATATGCTTTAACTCCCATCAGGGAGAGTTTGACAGTAACAGTCCCTGCCCAGACACTGCTGAATGTTTCATTAGCTGAGAAATGCAAAGTCGGCTTTTCCAGTAGAGACTGCAGAGGTGATGGGGGGTCTGTGATGTGGGACAACATTTATTCTGTCTCAGCACAAAAACTCAGCCAAAAAGCTTAGCCCAAACAAGTCCAGCCAAAAAAAACCCTAACCCAAACCAAGTGGCAATTACAGAAATATCAAAGAAGTAAAAGAACATACTATCAGTTTATGGAACACATTGTTGTTTTAGATTTAGCAGACTAAATATACATATATGCTACTAAAAAGAACAGCAGAATTCGAGGTGTCATAAATCCTTGGATTTTATTTACTTTCTTAAGTGATGAGGCAGGGCCACAGCAATTGGTGATATCTCTTGCCACATCTGAAACAGAACGGGATACTAATGAAAGATCATCCTGTTATGAGCTCCTCTGAAAAGGAGTGATTTAGAAAGATAAATGCCCAGTGGAAATTTCTCTCTGATATTTTTTATGGTAAATATAATGACCACTCAGTTTCCAGTCCCGGGAACCTGAGGCCCCCCTGTCCTGCACGATGCTGGGAGCCCCTGGTGCTCTGCAAAAAGGATGGGTTTAGTTTCAAGTTGCACGTCATCATTATTTTCTTTCTCTGTTTATTTTTTTGTTTGTAAACTTCAGAAGGCCAAGAGCAAACGTGCTGCTTTGCCTTCCGTGTTCCCCGCTGACTTCATTCCCCTGATCAAAGCAAAAATAAGTAGGCCTGGTTTGTTTAATAGAGATGGTCTTACACAGCCACGCCTCTTTGTTTGCCGACATAATTGAGGAGAAGACAGCTCTGGGAATAGTGCTTCTTAATTGCTCTCACAAACGCTGCAAGGCACTTGGTGTAGGGTCTGGCTAAATTGGTCCTGTTGTGGGTTTTTGAAAAGCCTTGGTGACAGAGGAGACAAAAAAAAAGAGAATCCCAGCCCTTATGTAACCAGCAAAGTAACCTTCATCTCAGCATCGGCTTTTCTCTGCATAAAACTTCCTCACAATGAACTGGGGAAACAGCACAGCAGAGACGCTGCTGCCTCATTCCCCGGATCCCTGCAGATCTCTTGTGGGTACAGAGAAAGAAGGGGTGGAATTGAATATCTGGGTGTAACTTCTCGTGTATTAAAAAGTTCAGCCTTTTAATAAAGCTTATGTATGGCAGTAAAACTTCCTTCCTAATGAGTACCGGAGTGCAGAAATCACTGTTTCTCAAAGGAAGGCCAGGCTGTAACCCTCTTGATTTTAAATCAAAGGTTGACTGTGACTCCTCAATCCTTCACAGTCCAGAAGAAGTCAGCAGAGCTGCTAATTAGAGTGCTGGTTGCGGGTTTTTTTTTGGTTTAAAACTTTGAAATGAGGGGCAGGTCTGCTCTGTACACTGTGACAATGAAGAGACCTCAGGTTCCTGGCTAAGGCTTTTAGATGAAAGAAGTGGAGAAAGGGACAGAGTCCCCTGGCCATGGAGACGACTCGAAATGAGACTGGGGGCTGTGCTGTCCTCGCCCCATGAGATTGCAGGCTAAAGCCTGGGAACTGGACTCTGGTTTTAATGATGCTATTAGTGAGTTCTCGGATTGAACCTCTCCCTCTTTCAGAAACAGGTTTTAGTTCTGCAAAATGATTGTATTTTCTGCTGTTTAATAGGTAGGACTCAAACACACTATTGATAAGTATTCCTGGATGGTGGGGAGAGGGAGATATTTCTTGTGACAATGGGGACAAAAGCCTCATTCTTTTCCTGTTGCATTCATTGCAATTTATTTTGTGTACAAGAGTGTCTTACTCCATGAGAGGGATGGCAAATTGGCTCCTAAAGGTAGCAATGAATTCACTGGAGATACACCTATACCTTGACAATTATTGCCTTTTGCTATGTGGGGTTATTTTAAGCTTTGAATAGCATTATTCACAGAGCTGAGGAAAAGCATGACCTTCTCTGTATCAATCTTAGAAAGATCTCATGTGTTAAGAAGCTGTCTGCCAACAAGAGAATTGAGAATGGCTGAGCAACTCAGCAAGTCCCATGGTAAAAATGGGACTTAGAGAGTCAGGAAATGGGCATCTCTGGCCAGTTATTGGAGCCCTGATTTAGCTGGGTACAAGTACACACCTAAAGTTAAATATGTGATTTCCCTGACACTTCTTACAGCTTGGTTGTCTGTCCTTGGTTTTGGGCCCTGCAAAGATAAAATTATTCCAAGCAAATGCATGAACACATCCTTCTCTCAGCCTTATCTTCTTCTGAAGCTGCTTCAAAGCTTATCTTTCATAGAAGTACATCACAAATATCCTGGCCAGGTGGCAGAAGACATTCATAGTGCAAAACTGGTTAAGAATTGCAGGTCGCTTGCTATTTTTGTCACTAACTCACTGCCCCAAAACCATTTCTTGGTTGCTGCTTGGTGGAAGCTCTATGGGTTGGGGACTACCATTGTGTATTAATTTATTTTACCAAAAATAAATAAATAAATAAATAATACAGCACTGACAATACTACAATGCATAATGCTAAAATTTAACATTTGGCACATCCTTGAAAGCCTTTCTTCAGTAGATTTAAAAGTCTGGCCAGTATTCAAATTATAATAGGAAACTATTATAGTTCAAACTTAAAAGATCTAGTTGGCTTTTTAAAACTTCATGTTGCTAGAACTTATTAAATATACAGCTTCAAAAAGAGAATAAAATGGAAGGTTGGGAGGGAATTTTTTTCCCCCAGACTTCCTCCTTTATTTTACTAGAAATAAAAACTGAGAATAAATGGTGGCTCTCCTCAAATCTGGAAGGATGAGAGACATTTTAACAAGGAGAATCTTCTCCCAGACTTTTGCATGTATTCCAGCAATAGGAAAGAGTTAACAAGGTATGTCCTTATCCTTCAGTACTTAAAAACACTGACATAGTTAAAAAGTATTTTCTCTCTCACAAAAACAAACACACAAATACAACAACAAAACCAGCAGCAACAAAATGAACCAAAAAATCCAACCACACACCAGATTCAAGCTTTGTTTCTTTGGGATTTTTTTTTTTGACAATGATACAGAAGTATCCCTTTTTCTATTTTGGAGGCTTTCCAGAAGTTTTTAAATGGGCCTTCAAAATGGCCTTCACTTTTACAGATATTTTAGCTACATTACAGTAATTGGGAGCAGGGAACCAACATTCAGTGTGACTGCTGCTCTTCGGTTGCCCAGCAATCTATTTTTGGTTCAATGTTGTAGACCATCTTTATCGATAATCTAGAAGAAAACATACAAACACTAATGACAAAAACTGTAGATGACAGGAAAATGAGCACATTAGTAAATAATAAATCAGTTCTTCAGAGTGATCTGGATCTAATGAGCAACTTGACTCCTTTGAATGACACAAAATATGAGGTCCAGGATCCAAGAAAACAGGTCACGATTACTGTCTGAGGGGACTGTATTTTTGAAAAGATAAACACCTCACTGTGAGCTGACTGTAGTGGCTGAGAAATTAAACATGAACCTTGACTGTGTGAATTGGGGAAGAATGAGTTCATGCAGATATTACCACTAAGTAGAGAAATAAAGACAGACCATTTTTGCTATGCTATGTGACAAATTTAGAAATGCTTTTGAAAAAAAAATATTACAAGGGTGGTTTGAGTTCTAGAAGGTCCTGGCTTATAAATTAAAAGTGACTCAATCTCATTAGCTTCTCCAAAAGGAGTTGGAAGGGATCTTCCCAGTGCTAACACTGAGAAAGTCTTCTGGCAGCAGAGGACTCTTGAATGTCATGGAGGACATCACAGCATGATCCAAGCCTAGTGACTGGAGTGAGAACCACTCAGAAAACAAAAAGGCAAATGGTTTTACAAATCAACACTGGAACGGCTTACCACAGACCATGGTGAATTTCCTAACATTAAATGCATTTTTAAATGGGTTTGGGCATCTTTCTAAAAATCATAGCAGTGTTCAGCTGAGCCTGAAGTTCTGGGGTCTTCAGTACCATCACTGCCTGGGAGTTCCTCTGTCCCGCTCTGAACGTCTGGAGCTCTTGGTTCATGCTGTGTCTCTCTCAAGCTACTCCTTACGAGCCAAGAGAAAGAAGCACATCTGTGGGTTTGTTCAGCCTGGGGAAGAGAAGGCAAAGCTGGAGGAGATGTAAGTGCTGCCTTCAGCAGGGGGAGCCTCCAGGGCCAGGCTGTACCCACCAGCTCCGCACTGCACCTGCAGCAAGTGGGGAGCAGACACCAGGCATTGCCTGGCCATGGCCATCCTGCTGCCTCCTGCCACCTGCAACCACTTGACTGCATTCTTCTGGGCTGATATAAAGCACTTTACATTAGGCAATCAGCGATGGCAAACAGATATGTCCTTCCCTTTTGTGGTGGAGGGAGACTATTAGAAATGCTGCTCTTGAAAAACATGTTCTTTCAGAAATACGTGTTGGATTTAGGGACTCGCACAGTCCTTCATCTGTCAGCTTCCTTCTGTGTTCCTCACATGTGACGGTTCACTGCTTTTAGATTTGTTTCTGCCTGGCTATCTGTTCTCATTCTCCTGTGACTAATATTTAGTTGTACGGTACTACTGAGAGCCTCTGCAAGGTGGCAGCACGCTGTATATCAGACCCAGAGGAATTCTGAAATGACCCTTTAAAAAAAACACAGCGTAAAACAAATTAGAAAAAGTCAGTAGCTTTGGGGAAGGCTTGATGCTTAGAGCAGCAGCCACAACGAGGAAAAGTTAACTGTTTCAGAATTTTGCCCCATCTGAAGTCGATGGGGAAACTCCTCTTGAGGCACTATAGTTGCTCGGGTACCAGCCTCCCACCCTCCTCCTAATCTTCAGTCCTTGTTTAATCTTCAGAACTAGAGCATTATGGCTGCGTATTTTAAAATGACTGGTAATGTGTTGCTAGCTGTCCAGGCACATGGTCAGAAGTTGCAGCTGCTCAAGGTTTGGAGCTTCTCTGGAGCTGATGGAGCAAATGGCAGAAGCACTTCATATCCAGGAGAGAGTGGCCAAACCCAGTGTCCTTCTGGGGTCAGCTAAGGGATGAGAATAATGAATGATTCACTGTTGAACAGAATTAAAGCTCCAATTCTGTGATTTTAATACATGGCCAGAAACCTGGCAGATAGATCCAGCCAAGCGCCGTCAGTCTCTCTCTTTTTCCTCTCTTTCCCTGATGTGCCCCTAGAGAAGCACAAACCCTTTGGGGTGCAGTGGTTGCTACATGAGTAATCCAATGATTAACATTGCTGTTACAAGTAAGCCTCCTGTCTAGTTGTAGCATGTACCAGAGGTGGCATGAGTGGGGTAGAAGGCTCTGCCACTTAGAATAAATTATTTGGGATAGAAATTTAGTGTTTAATATGTTTGTAAAGAGTCTAGTGAGTGTCTGGGTACTCCCTGGGCAGAGTAGTAATTGCACTTTTGCTTTTCTGTTTTATATTTATAATCCAGAACAGCTAGCCCTTGAGTAAGCATAAACTGCACTTCCATCATATTTCCATTTGGTTTATGAATATTTCACACACCTGCAGTCTCAAAAGCATATAATTGCAAAACCCCACTCAGACAGGGACTGAATAAACACTGTTGCTGATTCTTAATGAGCCATTAATCAGATGTTTAACTACAGGTAATTCCCTTGAGTCCTGGTGTCCCAAGAAAAATCTGTATTCCCTCTAAGTCGTAGGGAAGCAGATGACTTATGAACAGGAAATTGTGAGCTGCAGACTGAGTGAACAACATTGGCTTCCCATGGCAACTCCTAATGGTGAAAGGTAACATTTTTTAGTTTTGTTTGGGAGTCCAAGTCTCGCTGCCATAAGCCATGGGCTCAAAAGTCATATGAGGACTTTGGAGGAGCTGAAGATTTTTGTTTCAGTTGTTGAAGGGCACATTTTGGCAAGAGCTGGGAAGATGCTCTGATTGCCTGCAGTCAGTCAGCATTACCTGCTCTTCATGGATGGGAGTAAGACTTAGATCCTTCACGCAGTGTGAAGTCCTCCTCTGGAATTCACTGTAAAAGGAGGGTGTATATTCCAGCTGCATTTTAACAAGGGATGGATAATTTTATGGCCACTTGTTTGTAGCTTCGCATGGTAAATTAAGGATAATAAAATCATATATTTCAGAGTGTACAACACACTCTGTGGTGGTTAGGAAGGAAATTTCTTCCACCAGCAATATTGTATTGTTGCCTGGGTCAAGCTGGACTGAAAATCACATTTCTTTCATGGGAATCCCAGTGCTATATTTTGAGCATGAGATGATGTGCTGAAAGTTCTTTGCTCAGAGGCACTGCAGTCTGCCACTAGAACAGATCGATGTGTTTGAGTTTGGGAAAGAAAGAAGAAAAAGATAAAAGAAAAATTTAAAAAAATAAAAAAAAAAAGGAAGCTTTTCCTAATTTCTAAACTCCTGCCAAAATGTGGCTGGTTTCATTTGCAATTTCACTGGCACTAAAATGTCATATTGCGCTAAGATGGCTAGGTGAGTTACTGATGTTCACAATATATGTGCTGTAAACAACATTTCATAAAGGACACAACTGTTTTAAGAGCTTAGCCTGTTCTTATTATAACAAAAACAGTCACACATTTTCATATTAGCCAACCGGTGAGTGTAGTTGGTTTTCCTCTGAAGAGCATGCACATGGAGATGAAGCCAACCTACACATGTTAGATACTAGAAGAGCTCCAGGTTATTAACTATGGAGAACAAAAGGTTTTAGACGATCTCTCCATCTGTTTCTCCCTCCTGTGCCAGAGACACAGGGCAGCAAACCGTATCTTCACAGAGATTTTCCAGGTGGAAAATGTGCATACAAGAAGCATGGGCATCAGCTCCTGTATCTCTTTCCCAAAGTGTAAGCTCCTTCCATCACAGCTGAAGGAGCCACATCCCAACAGCAGATATCCATAAAGCTGACAGTTGGAGTCTCATTCTTGTTTTTACTCTCTAGATGTAATTTCCTCATAAGATGCTCAGTTTAGCAGAGTAGTTTATAGTAACTTATTAATTAAATACTTACTGACACTCCATGCCTGGCTTTTTGTGGGGTGTACAAGGGACAGCCTGAAGGAAGAATGGAAGTCCTTGTGCTTGCCTTCTTGCAGAGGAACCCTGTATAGCTGCACTCCCGCCTGTATTGCCCTCTTCCTCAGAGACCTACATAGAGATTGGACTGGAGGAGGCAATAGGATGATTTTGAGCAGCCAGGCACTGCGTTACTGTACAGCCGTGTCCCAAAGTTCTCACAGACCTGGAAAGGAATAGATGGAGGGGATACACAGGACTTCCTACAAGTAAAGTGCTCAGCAGCCACCAGCAGAGCTGCCCTAGCAAGCACATCCCACCAACATGTGTGCTGAAGAATGTCCATGTGATACAAATAAGAAAAGAAAAAATTTTTACCTTGAGGGTGGTGCAAGCCTGGCCCAGGCTGCCCCGAGAGGTGGTGGATGAACCATCCCTGGAGACATCCCAGGCCAGGCTGGATGGGGCTCTGAGCAACCTGAGCTGGTGAAGATGTCCCTGCTCATGGAAGGGATTGGACTGGATGAGCTTTGAACGTCCCTTCCAACCCAAACTATTCTATGGTTCACTGATTCTGTGAAATATAAATTTGAAACTGCTTTGTTCCCAGTGGCAGCTGGTTCTGGAAGAAAAGAAACCACTGTGGGCACTGCAGCTGAGAGGTGGCACTGCTTTCTGCCACGTGGCAGTTCAGCCAGGAAAGGTGCTCCTCAGTCCACGCTCCTGCTGCCTCCCTCACCATGACCCTACCCAACACCCCTTGGTCTTCACTGGGGACACGGAGACACAGCACACACAACCGTGTGTTAGGGACTGCAATGATGCTTCTAAAAAAGGTGTGAGATCGTAGCAGAAATTAAAAAGAGCAGGCAAAAATAACATCGTGCACAACATGTCTTGAGCTTCAAATTATTGGTCCCTGCTGTATCCTGGGTGCTGCCAGTAAATTTTTCAGACCTGTTTGGAGGACATAACTGAGTGTCTTTCACCTGTAGCTCTGCACTCCCATAAAAAGAGCTTCTGCTTGGAGACTTTGATTGCATGTAATTATTTTTTTCACTCCTAAATTGCAGGTTAGGGAATCCCTCAGCTACTGTGCCTGAGACTTGAGGGGAATTATCTATATATTCTAATATCAAATTATAGACATGTGATAAGATCTAAAACCACCCTAATGTACAATGAGTATAATGTTTAACACGTAACCAAGAAATATGCCTAGTATTGTTAGATGAAACATAAAAAAAATAAGTTACAGACTACTGAAATCATAGCAATTCAACACCTTGTAATTGCAATACAGAGCAAGAGAAACTGATATTTTAGCCCTGATTTTCAAAGCATCTCCAAAGCTCTGTATATCATTATTGAGGCTTTTTGCCTGCATGCTTATTTTGGACATCTATTTATTTTTTTCCCCCAAAACACAGATGTTTGCCCTCTATTGTATTCATATGAACAGAGCAGCCAGAGAAGTATTCAGCTGCTTTGTGCATGCAAGTGCAACCATTTTGCATATAAGGAAAGGAAAAAACAGCCCCATAACTGGGGAAAATGTCAGCTGAAATATAAGGAAAAAAAAAAAAAAAAAGAAGAATGTGTGTGAACCCACATTCAGTGAAAAACACCCAATCTCTGAGATTTTGGCCCTTTAGCATAAAATTGCTGTGGAAGTTTTCAGTTTTGATATTCTGTTGGACTCATCAGAGATGTTCCCATCTTTGCAAGGAAGGAGAGATGGTGTCTGGCTCCGCAGGCAGCAAAGCAAAGCAGCAGAGACTTGAGCAAGGCTGATAGGTCTTCCTTACAGTACAACCATTTGGGATTTCAATGCATAAGACTTTTTGTTGGTCATATGTTCCCTTTTCCCTCAAATGCTTCTGTGTTACATTTGATCGTTTTTTGTTCCAGCTCCAAATGATGCCCATTTGCCGTTAATTTCAAGTGTGTTCTATGTGCAGGGATCTCTCAAATACTTGAGGAATACTCGTGAAGGTGAATAGATGAGAGTGTAGGCTTCTGTGCACACTCAACCGGGTGAAGAAGGGCAAATGTTTGCACTACATGTAGCACAGGGATTTAAGTAGCAGTGTTTGATTTTGAACTCATTTTAAAATAACAGAACTTGAGAATTTGGAGTGTCACCAAGGGCTAAGCCTGCCTACAGAAATAAGGTCCAGCACACCTCAGATTCCCACAAAGGCAAACTCTGGGCATCGCTTACACAGACGCAGAAGTGAACAGAATCAAGGCCTTTGTGTTCAGTAATTTTGACACACTAATGTATTCAGTTCTCAATCACCTAAGCATCAAAGCAATTAAGCATAGGTTTTCTGCAGTGCATCTTAATTGTGCAGTCTTTGCTGCAGATGACAGATGATCAAGCTCATGTGGCAATGCAGAGCACATGACGGGATGTCCATCCCCAACCTGGCTACGGCCTCTTGGCTCAGAACTCTCCTGCTTTGCAGAGACAGTGGTTGGCACTCAGGGACATGCACCCTTGATCTGTTTCCCATTCAGTGTCCTTGATACCATTATTGGTAATGTTTGACCTTGAAACACCCTTTATTTTTTATTTTTACGTAGATTAGGAAGAAAGCTTCTTGGAGGACTTAAAAGACTGTATGCTAAAGATGATTTCTGCAACCTGATATGGATTACCATAGTTAGCCTGTGTGAGCATGGCAGCTTTCCAACTCCTCTGCCAGGAATGATCTAAAAGCTTTTCTTTTATTGTGTCTTGAGGTGACAGCCTGGCTTTTAAAAGCTTTCAGAATTCTAATTCTTTTCTCCGGTTTGTTGGCAGGGGAAGTCCAGCACCGCTACATCTGATGTCCAATATCACTGATAACCTACAAACGATGCGTTTGGGATCTCTGATTGTGCATGTCCAATCACTTAGTTAATTGAGAACACAGAGAGCTGCAGCTCATGGCATCCCGATTATCTCTCTTATCTCTTATTCCTCTGGCCTCTTTCCAGGCATATTGTTTAGGGCCCATGGCGCTTTCCCTTCTTCATGGAATGTATGTGTTTGCTGGGCCAGATCTGTAGTTAGCAAGAGCAGCAGAATGTAAAGGGCAGTCTCTTGAGTCTTGTTATCTTCTTATGCACAGTAATAGCACAGTCTGCATGCCATTCATGATTTTTATTTAATAGAGTTTCCTGGTGTGTATTTTAGGATTCATTTAAAAATACATCAGTGATGAGCAGGGTAGGAAGATGAAACTGAGCCAAAAATTCTCTCTAAAAACAGACCAATAACTATCTTTTCCTGCCTGCAGCTGACATTTAGGAATATTCTTCTTAAATCGCTTAGAGTGATTTTTAAAAATCACTTCCAAAATAAGGAGTCTGAGGGAGGGACTATTGAGTGGATCACCTGATGCCAACATGAATTGGGTGAAGAAAACGAGTCCTAAGTTAATGTTGAAGTAATGTTGATTAGTGATTAAAGTGAAACTGGAAATGGCAGATTCTGTGTGGAGTATCTCAGTATCGCTTACGGCACTGTTTTAATGACGAAAAATCCAGGTTACTTTATATAATGCAAATTTCTTCCTTAGGATTTTAACTGGGTCTTTACAGTAGAGCTTGTCACTGTGGCACTTGGCCAGCGCTCAGGCCACATCTGGGGCAGGCGGCACTTTTTCCATCTTATGTCCCTGTTTGTCAGGTCCAAGTTCTTCCAGGACACCTGCAGCAGAGGTTGGGACAGACCTGTTTCTCCTAATCTCAGACAAATTCTTTACCCAAGAGACTATTCTTTATCCTGTTGTACTGTCTGGAAATGATAAATTATTGCTCTAGATAACAAATACTTTCTTCTTCATTCTCCCCACCGCTTACCCCTTGTTCATAGCACTGTCCTTCCGAGCTTCAGTAGTTGGGTTAAAGCCTGTGCAAAAACCCAGGTCATAGTGAAATGTCAGCATTCAAAACCAGTCCAAAATGTCTGGATTGCTGATACAGACATGCTGCACACTCATCCATCTCCCTCCTGAAATCAATAAGTGCTCTCAGCTCCCTGTACAAGGGATCCCAGCAGAGCCTTCACTGTAAGTTTTCTGCTCTCATCTTTGGTGAGATGACCACCAAGCCCAGCACAGAAGACATTTAAAATGCCATGAAAATTTAAAACAAACAAAGATCAAGCCCTGAAGCCTCCTGCTTTTCCAAATCATGAGAGCTGTGACCAAATGCAGACAGAGGTAGTTTACTTAATTAAAATTAAACCTTCTTTTCCATTTTCCTTTTCCTTTTCCAGCAGCACACCATTTAATGCCTGTGGCAAGATTCATCAGCTCTAGGCTGGTTTTTTATGAGATTTGACAAAGATCATTCAGGAGTCAATATTTTGCCAAAAGCAAAGTCTTGTGACTTGCATACAATTTACTCCTTTTATTTCTCCCCCCTCGCCCCTTTTCATTGGGGTTTCGAATTACTGACAGCAGAGCAAATGAAGTATGCTCATGAAGCATGAAGGCTTCAGTTTTGTCCCTTGTTTTACTCCCTGCTTCAGCTTTATTTTGCATGAGTTCTGAATAACAGCAGGAGCACTGAGGAGCCGTTGTGTCTTCATGTGCAAAACATACAGCTCTCCGCTTAATTCCTTGAGGTTTTGTTATTATTTGAAGAGGTAGGCAACGGCAGTTCTGGCAGGACGAAATGAGTTTGTTTAAAGGAGTAGGGTGGGGAATGAGCAAGGGAAATGAGGTTCACAGATACCTTTAGCCTCCTTCAAATAACCTAGTCTGAACAAAAAGAGGTGGATTTTGATACAAATAAGTTTTTGCCTTCATGGATGGACCTTATGTAGAAACTAGGCATAAAAATCCACTCAGCAGCTGGATCCCTTCCTAAACATGTCTATCCTTCAGCCCATAAAACTATGGCTCTAGCTTTGTACTAAAGTAGCTAAAGAACAGATATATTTAGGGTCCTAAATCGCAAGATCACATGCAGCAATGGCTGTGTGCTGGCAGGTGCATGCAGAAATGCCACAAGTCATATTTTTTTTCCCTTTTGATAAAGTTCTTTCTGACCTTTTGCAAAGAAAATTATACTGAAGATTTTTGGTTTTGTTTGTCTGTTTACCTTATGAGTACTAGTGAGGCATTGTAAGCAGGGCAGATGCAAAGGGTGCTGAGAGGAAAAGGGTGCTGGAGACCTGCAGTATCACAGTTTACCTGTGAAACCTTCCAGAAGGGAGCAAATCCAGTCCAGTCTCCCTGAAAGTAAAGAGCTGCCTCATGAATGAGCTAATGCTCGCCTGGTCATATGAAACATGCCTCTATCAATGTTAGAGAAAAGGTTGTTATGAGGAAGTATTTCCTAGAACTCAAGCAGGCTAGTTAGTTCATAATCATTTTGAGTTAAATAATTCAAAAGCTGATGCAAAAGTAAATGAGTGAGTAGTCTAAATGACATGGTTTTATGGCAAGCTTTATCAAAGAAACCTAATTCTCACTCTCTGATTATATTACATGTCTGGTTGACAAAAACGATTGTATAAATTTAGTGCATTTAGACTTCCGTAAGGTGTTGACTTGGCACTGAATAGCATGCTGATTAAACATTAGCACTATTCAGCGATGTTAGAATATACATTAAATGGATTACAAAGTGCCTGACAGAGCTCAACAAGTAGCTGTGGATGGAGAATCAGGACTAAATGGACCTGTGGTTTCTGGGGTACAGTAGGGTTAAGGATAAGTACTAAAGCTCTCCATTGTTTGCATCAGTGCTCTGTAGTAAAACACATGATGAAAAATTTTTGCAAAGCGCAAAGATCAAGAGCATGGTATACAGTGAATAATTAAGGAGACTGGCACCGGGGAAGTGGAATTTTTTGTTAAAGAAGAGAAGGAATCCATCAAAATGCATGTTAGTGTGTGCAAGGGCACAGCCCTGCATGCCGGGGTGCAGGTAGAGCTCATGGGATGAAGGGCGCAGTGCTCCGAAAAGCCTCTGCACATCGATCCCACTGCGATGACCTGACAAAAGGAATTTATGTGGCCTTTAAATATATAAACAAGGGAGCAGTGAATAACAGGAAAAGAGGTAATTTTATTTTTATGGGCAGCATCACTAAAACCAGGTCTCAAATAGCAAAATGTTGTGTTGAAACTTTGAAAGGGTATGGAAAAGCTGGAGAATGGGTGGGAAGGAATGGCTGAAATTATTTGAGGGTCTAAGAAAATGTTTTACAGTAGGAGGCCTGGACAGCTTGGTGTGTTTCATTGACCGAAAAAAGGTCTGAGGTGATTTTTTTGTGCCTTAATCTGTTTCTGGGAAGAAAATACTCTGTCCTAAAAGGAGAGAAAAGTGAGAGTAGAGCCTGTATCTGCAAGCTGAACCACATGTCATTAAATGATGTGTGGAGTTTGGGTGGGGTTCTTTTTTTTTCTCTTTTATCTGGGAGGTGATTTTAGTCATTCGAGCAAATTATCAGGAGAACAAAAGAGGATTCTCTGCTTTCTGATGGCACCAGAGTAAGACTTGCTACTCTACTCTACTCTACTCTACTCTACTCTACTCTACTCTACTCTACTCCTTGCTACTACTTGCTACTACTTACAATGCCTGCACTATTGACTTCTCTGGACTTATAACTCTGTTCGATTAGAAATAGCTGGCTAAACTACAATGACTTGTTATAAGGTCAAATGAAGATCTAATGAGCCCTCCTGGCCTTCAACTTGACGAAACTAGAACTGCACGCGAACATGCTGATATTAAAAATATCTGTTTTCGAAAAGAAAAACTCTACCAGTGTTATTAGCTCCCTCGTGTGTGACAGTTGTTGCTCATACATTTTTAATGTTTTAATCTGGAAAGCTCATTGACATTTTGTTTTGAAACACACGGCGCTGCTCAGCAATGGAGCACATTTGTTCCTGGGGGTGCACCATCTGGGGCAGGGAGAGCAACAGGGCTGCCCAGGCATGGAGTCTTGCAGGTTTTCTTCGGGTGCCTGAACTGCTCCACTGCCATTGACACAGTTTATGCTGGAGTAATGTTGAGGACATCTCAGGCTGCTCCGGAACAGCTGGGGCTCAGCTCTCTGCTCGGTAGTAGCAGCAGTGACAGGTAAAGCTATGATCGAAGGAAGAGATTTATGACGCAAGCCTGGTTTCAGCATCAAACTTTAAAGAGTTAGAGGCAAAAGGAATAACTACAGTTATGAAAAACGTCAAGAAGTGTTTGCCTTTAAGGAGCAGTGGATGAATTCACCACGGCTTGGCCCAGCCATGTTTACTGTCTTACCCAGGCTATAGAGCTCTGTTTCTGATGCTAAAGCAGTCACCTTGTGCTGAGTCTGCACAGGAGCGAACATCTTCATGCTCTTCAGCTCTTAACCACCCTGAACATCACCGTTCTTTGTCAAAAATCACCCATTTGGATACTAGTTCTGCAGTGCTCTTGCTCCCAAAGCCTTGCAAGGCAGGGAGTGCTGCCTTCTTGCATCTGAGGTCCCCTGCCGGGCGCAGACTTAGCAAAGTTTAGGCTTAGATTGTCTCAGCTACGGCCTCAGTGTAGGGTATTCTTTATAGATTTCCCCTCATAGTGTTACCGTAATGACTTACCCATTTCTAGAAACTAAACCTCAAATGCATCCGCATGTCACGTAGCTGGCAGTGACCTCAGGGACCTCGGTTACTACGATTACGGGCAGCAGTCGCAACGTGCTCCAAAGCCAGTGTCTCTGACTGGGAAGGAGGGAGTGTTGCATGGGAGCCTTTAAATTCCAAAGTGAAACCATAATTAGCTGTAATCGTACCCAGAGTAACTTCACTGCTATAATTCTCAGCAGGAAAACAATTACACTATAGCAGTATAACCAGACAGACATGCAGTAAATACAAAACATCCTTTGGAAATATATGCTCCATATTCTAAATACATTTAGAATTAAGGCAAACAATTCTTTTCTAATTGGGATTCAAGACAGACATGCCGAGCAGTTTGTTGTTTGCTTTTTTTTCCCCCTCCTGCTTCTACTTTTTTTGGTGTAGCACTCATATAAGGGTGCTGTGTTAGTTCAAAAGTTAACGGCACATTCAGGCTATCGTGGGTGAAATGGCAGGGAAGATCTGACCCTTGCGCTTGGTTTGTAACTCTCCCCATTGCAGCTGGTTGCTTCTGCCCTTCTGAGATGAAGGTGGGTGTGAAGAGGGGTTCAGGTGGGATTGTGGCACTGGAGAGGACCCCAGGATTCCTGAACCACAAAGCCAGAGCTGCTGCTGCTTGCGTTTAAGGGATGCAGCAGCTCTGCTGAGCTGATTGAATCCCCTCCGTGTGCGCTGGGCGCTAGGGGGGAACAGAGGACTGCAGAGCGTGTGGGTCCGACACTCCTTGTGAAAACTGCAAATCTTCAGGGCCTGTCTGCCTGAAATCCTGCTGCTTCTGCTACAGCAGAACCTGGGGGAGCAGCTGGATACAGCAAGAGCAGGACCCAGGGCTTTTTCTCTCGTACCTTTGTTTGGCAGAGAGGACCCAGGGCTGACACTTGTGCCATGTTGCAATCCTTTCCTTTCCTCCATTCTGTGTTTGGCAGATGGTCATTTTGAGTGACAAGATGTTGATTTGCCAGGGGTTATTTTAAATTACTGGGCTTGAAATGTGGTTCTGAGCCCTGTTCAGAGAGCCTAGAACATAGGTAAGTGCAATTGTTTAGGAGCTTCACTCATTTTTTGGGGGGTTTTATGCAGACATGTCCCTAAGCTGCTCCAGGAAGGAAAATTTAGCTATTTGCTGCTGCCTTGACCAGCTCCTATTGGAGAAGGGGAACAAGACAGGCCGGGAGAGCTTAGTTTCTATGATACCATCCCTCTGATAGTTCAACAGGAGGAGATAGAGAGGAAAAGGAAAAATAACGAGCAAGGCTCTGAATAAATGTATTTGAAAATCCCAGAGTTCTCTGGGAACAGAAGTATCTTGTTTACATATATTTTTAAATTGTTCTCCTGTAATACATTAAATGTGATGATTTTATAAACCCACAGAAAAATTTCCATTATCCACTGAATACTTGAGGTGTGTTTCTATGAACATACGGGCTTATCTGGTTTTATCAGTCAGGGTGTTGCATTGCCTAATGCTGATTCTGCTCATGACAATTAAGGTTATTTTTAAATGCTCTAGTATCTCCTGTAAGTGTTCATCCTATTAATATTTCCATTGGTGTTAGTGGACATTTTAGCATTGTCTTTAATAAGAGTGTCTAAGTTATAGAATTCAAGGACAATAGGGTGAGCTAAGGTTAAGAAGGGTGAGTATCAGCATCCGCCACAAATGGAAGTATTGCCCAAGGCAGAAGATCAGGACAATGCCTTTCTTCAAAGACAGAAATAACCAAAATTTCACATTTTGGAAAAGAAAGAAAAAAAAAAACAGAGGGTAGGAATAAAAGAGAGATCTTGCAGAGATCACAAAGCCAAACCTTGCAGCTCTTTACTGCAGCTCTCAGAAGTTTGGAAGTGCAGCCCATAACAATGAAATGTATGGCTTGAGGGGAAGAGCTAAATCAGGCTCCCAGCACAGACCAAAGCCTTGTTCTATGTACGTGTTTGTCACTGCAAGTGATGGCTGTGAAGCAAACAAAGGGGATACAGCTGCACAGCCACTAAGCTACTTTGGCCTTGGATCTGGAAACTTATATGGCAAACACATGGTTAAGTTTCTCTTCTCTGTGATAGCAGGTTATAAACCTGAGTTTCTCATAAATATGCCCCTTTTCCGTGCTTGTTTCTTAATGTGTGTGAGTAGGAGAGATGGGTTGAGGACGGAGCTTTAAATTTATATTCATCAAATTTCCCTTCATGTTTTCAGTGAAAACACTAGTTTGCATGTACTATAACAAGAGCTTGCAATAATACAATCACTTTGTGTATGTGTAAAAGTACAGATACATGTATACACACAGGTATGCATGCCGTAAATATAAACATACTTCTGCTACACCTCTCTAGAGCTTCTCGTCTGAAGAGAACATGAATTTTCTTGTGTGTTTGTCTTCTTTGCACTGATTTGATTTGCCTAGAGTAACAGCAAGACACAACACATGTGCTATGGAGGAAAACAAGCAATTGTCCTTACATTTTGCCTATATATATACCACTAGCTTCACACAAAACATGACTCAGTAGCAGCAGGTGTCCTGCTGTTATGTTAGGCAGATTAGTAATGATAGGGAGGGGGCTGCTCGCCCTATATGGCATCCCCGAGGAAGGCTAAAAATAGTTGAGATACTTCCAGCAAAGTAAAAGTGTTTGTGGGCTTTGAACAAAGTCTGCTTCTGAAGGTAAGAATCAGAGCTGATCTGTTTAATCTGCCATTCCTTCTTTTTTTCCTCCTTTTTTTTTTTTGTCTGTCAGAAGCTTGTCTTGGCAGTTGATCGGCAAATGTTATCTGGCACAAGGCTGGGAGTTTGGAATTATAAATAGTTGCTTTCAGTGTTTGGAAACAGGGTGGGGATTGACCAGTTAAAGGAAATCAGCGTAACAGCATTTGCAGCAGAGGCAGAGACAACAGAGGAATGTGTCTCAGTTAGAAATAGCTGCCTTTTTTTTTCCTCTTGCAGTTGTTAGAGGATCTGAAGGGCATATGAGCAATCACAGCATGTGACTGTGCTCTGAGTAGCAGGGAAGCTATTGCTGGTAGTTACACCCACCATGATACAAGCCCAGTAAGCAAAGTTGCCTGCAAAGTTATTGTAGCAGCAGCACATGAAAACAGAGGAACTGTTTGTATTTCCAAGACCTGCAAATCAGGGTGCTGTGTTTACTCCATAGAAGCGTAGCTGAGACTTTCAGCCTTGCTGGTGAACGCCTGTATATCTATATACTCAGACACATTGAAATGTGGACTGCTGCCTAAAAGAAAATATACTGTTTTGGAGGAAAATTGTGGAGGATAATTATATATGTATATATGTGTGTGTGTGCATGTATGTGTCTGTATCCACATGCATCCACATCTGCATATATGCAGGAAGATCGTGAGTTGCTAGATTGCAGAAAAGCCCCACAAGCCTTGCACTGAGCCACCACCTATGTGGCTTCACGCAGTACAAAGATGGAGATGTAAGGGCTGAGTCTCACTTCTGAAAAATGAGATACAAGGGCTGCTCGTTACACCAGAATAACCTCATGGGTTATGATGGATTTCCTCTGTTTTTTCGAGTGACATCACTGATATTGATAACAAGTGACTTGTGCATTGTGGAAACAGGATAAAAATCCAACAGCCCAGCACGGGGCGTCTCTGAGCATGGTGGTGTGTGTTGTACACCCAGGTGAGCATGAGCGGACACCCTCCAGGATGCAGATGTCCCCAGTTCTGAGCCCCGGTATATAAGGATTTATAGCACGTCTCCTTCTCTGCCCTTGTTTAAGGCTGGTTTTGGCAATGAGTTCCCAAGGGATGAGCGCACCCAGCACCCCGGCTGCAGTGCTGTGGGGGTGGAGATGATGAGACTGTGACCATGGTGGGGCTCCCACTGCCTGAGCTCCTGCAGTGGGTGTTGAGCACCCAGCATTGATGTACCTTGGACACCTGGAATGGTGCTGGAACCGGTACCGATTCCCAGCTGGGTCAGTAACTCCCTGGACTGGTACAAGGGAAGGGAGGAGATCAGCAAACAGGAGAAGCAATTTAATTTTAGCTCCCTGATGTTGGGCCAGCTTCTGCTAACATCAGCATCAATGGCAAAAACGATGTTAATTTGAGTGGGAAAAGGACTGAACCCAAATTAATATATGCTGGCCTGTGTAATTATCTTTATTGGCTGATAGGGAAGGAAGACCTTATTCACTCAATGCATTTCTATGGCTGCCTGGCTGCGCTCCAGTGATGCACCAGCCTGCAAGCAGACGGGCTGGGAGAGGGGGACGGGAGTGCTGCATCCATTCATGAGGGGCTGTAATTTGCTGCCATCCCCAAATGATTAAATCCTGCTCATGTCAAACTGACAGGTAATGGAGTAACACCCCCAAATATGGTGGGTAGGACTTAGCTCCAGGTGCTTGTGGGAAAACTATTCTTATCAAGTCCAAAGTTCAAAATCCTGATCCCTGTGAATGGCCACAGAGGAGAGCAAGCAGATTTTAGTCAGCGTTAAACATTGCATTTCTAGACTAGTAAAAAGAGCAAAAAGTTGAGAAAATGGCTATATGTTTATAAGCACAAGAAGACAAGGCAGCTAAGTGCTAGGGATGGACATAAACAGAAGAGGAATCCTATTTGGCAGCACAGAGAATCTGCTGGGGTTGGCAGTCTGAAAGCTGCTCCAAGATAATTGTTTTCTTCTCCAATAAACCAATGTATTGATTAGGGTAAGCAGGAAGGATCAGTCCTGATGGAGCTCTGCAGGGCATTTTACCACACTGCTTAGTTCAAATGGTCGCAGTTGATATTAATGTGTTTTCCTCTGCTGAGCAAACTGGATATGACAGAAGACAATGTAATTTAGGGTTTCTTCCTCTTTCTGAAAATGAATTGCTACATGTGATTTCATATGCTCACACTTGCATATTTATGGGAGACCCAAAATCTAATTTTCATTGTGCCGGCTCCTGTTTAGCACAGACCTAATTTTGCAACTTTAAAATAAATTCTCTTGACAAAATAATATTATGGCATATTGAAACAAAGCAGACATTTTAATAGAAGCACTTTGAGTAATCACGTCTTCCTGAAAGCACACATCAAAGTTACCTTTGTGATAACTAAATGACCAATTAAAGTAAGCAATGTAGGCCTAAGATGGCATAGAAATGTAAAGTTGTTCTTGACCCTTGTGTTGGCTCTCCAGTGCTCTTGGATCTCCCTATTTGCCATGAGAGGGTGCACAAATTAATTGCAATTGAGCAGACACTCCAGATTGTTTTCTTCTTTTAATAGTAGTTGGTGACAAGGACAGCAAGGTGCAAACCATGCCAGGCAAGCTCATAGGAAGGAGGCCACCACGCTGGATGCTGTCGGTAATCTCGCTGCAAAGATTACAGCGATTCTTTGGGCTAGTCTTCTTTAGCTGGCCATCTGCTTTACATTCCCTGGTGGTACTTCAGCTTGGATCTCCAGTTTGTTTGTCATTTCAGTCTCCCACTTTATTATTTCCAGAGCCAAGTGAATCGCTGCCAATGCAATGAGATTGCATTGTGAGCTTTGCGACATGGTATACTTTTTTTTTTTTATCTTGGAGCCTCAGCTCCTGGAATTAATTGATTATGTTGGAACCCCAGCATTCACTTGAGAAAAAAGAAAAATGAAAAAAAGAGTGGATCTCCACTCCTCACAAACTAAGGAAAAATCTTTGGGGGGGGGGGCGGAAATAATCCCTGCAGACTTAGTAATCACAAGCCAAATAAAAAGAGGCTTTTTTTTTCCCCCGAACATCCGACTGTTTTATAGAGAATCATCCTATTTCTGAGTCTCTCACTCACAGTTTTTGAGTGCTGGGTGCTGGCAAACCTGAGCAGCAGCTGTTCATTTCTAAAGGCAGGGAAAACAAGAAACGTCGTCTCTAACAGGAAAAGTTACTCTCTTTTTGCCTGTGCTGCCTTTCCCTCTGCTCCTGCATCACACTCCTGCCTGTGCTAGCACAGCACTGCGAACCCATTGCTTGAAGAACAGCTCACATCCCAGTAAGTCCCGGTGAGAAATGGGAGGACAAGAGTTTGTGTGAACCAGAACCCTGACTCCCTATAGGTCAGGAGCAGCAGCTGCTGCTGTCACTGACCCCGTAGCTCTGAACAATCTCAGCTATTGCCTTACGACATTTGTGTGTTTGTGGCACATCTGAAATGTGATTAGGGCTTGTGCAGTTCTGGGGTGGAGACTATCACTCTTTCTCCAGCTTGGGGATGTATTTGGGATGCAATTACTAGAGCTGGGAAAGGTCCATCATTTATATTTCAGTTTGCCTAAGATATTATTTTCTTACTTTTATTTTTCTGTGGGAAAAGAGGTGATACTTAGGACTGATTTTTAAAAAATATGTTTGTTGGTCTGGATTTTTCATCACTCTGATCTGGGGCCTTAGGGAAACATATTTGCTTTTATTGCCTTTTTTTTTTTCCGGTAACTAAATGGAATGAGCATTCCCCAGCATTGCTGGCCAACTGGATCCAGTGCAGAGTGCAAATCAGTGCAAACGAAGGACAACAACTGTCATGAATTAGGAGCAGGAAAGTTCTAAAAATAAAAAGAATAACAGAAGAGAAAATGAAGAGCCATAAGTCAAATTTGTTTCTGGCCTGGTTGATGAAATTTATGGTCCTTGATACTTCCCAGTTTTGCTGATATGCTTTCATTTTCTTTTGTTCTATCAAATTTCTCTAGTACTTTCACTTTTTTATAGCTGGATATGAGATGAAATTTCTGAAACACAGGGATTGTCCATATAACCTACAGCATGCAGAAGGAGTGCGCGTATAGAGACACCTGGATAGGGCAGGACCTTCGCGCACTTTCCATGCGCTGTTCAAAAGCACTTGTCGTTTGCAGGCTTTTTAGATGGGCAGGAAAAAAAACTTCACTAGGCCTTAAAACTGTGTGATATTGACATGGAAGAAAGAAACTTCTTGTTAGTTGATCAGATTTTTTTTCTGCTTCATTTAATTTTAACTGGTGCTGTTCTAGTGGTACTGAGGTTCAGTGGCACAGTAGCAACTCAGTGAGTCACGAAGTGAAAGACTTCAACCTTGATAAACTTTTTGTAAAACTCCATTTTCTATTCTGCCCATGATTAACTTCATAGTGTAGTAGTAAGAACTCAAATTGACAGAAGCAATCCCTCTGATTTGTGTATCTATACTTCTGTTGTAGTTGTTTCAGGGTTCATCAGTGATCATTCCTCTTCCTCAGAAAAATCCCAAGTCCTTAACCTGGAGAGAGGGAAGGAGATCTAAAAGAGGATAACATCTTCAGCTTAGGTTTCAGGTTTTTTGACTGTATGCCCTGCTTACTGATTTTACAGACCTCCGGTAAACCAAAACCTGGCACTTAATTGGAATTTTAAGGGAAGCAAGGGGCCTGAGTACACGGAGAAGAGGGAAGAGCAGCAAGTGAGTATGTGATGGACAAGACCTGTCCTGGCAAACAGCAATCACTAGCTACTGAATTTATTGCAAACTCTTTCAATTTTCTACCTTGAGCCTTAGCTCCAGAATAAAACATGGCAGGAAAGTATTCATTGCCATCTGGTAAAACCAAAACATGTGCATATGGTGGCAAAACAACCAATTTATTAAGGTAGAAAAAAACATTTCCACTGATCCCATCTCCAACACATGAAACTCAAAGGTAAAATGAACCATGTTGCTACAGAAGCCTTTGCACCACACCCTGAGTAGTTGAGTGCCGGCTGCCTTGGTGATGCTTTGCAGATTCAGGGACCAGCTAGACTTAAGGGCTGGGATGCTGAGGGTGTTTCAGTGCAGACAGAAGCAGGATTAGATGAACAATAAACCTTGCTTCCCTGATTTTTTTGCTGGATCCTTTGGAAAAACTGCACTGGCTTATCTTAACCCTCCCAAGAGCAGGAGGGAAGGGTGGCCTTGGAAGTGTCCTTCCGTGCCAGCCATGCCCTGGTCGCGTCAGGTCCTGGGGGGTGTAATGTGGAGTGTGTGTGCTGTACATGGTGGCTGCTGCAGCCTGTTTGCTCCCAGGCCATCCGCTTCTCCCAGCCCCTGGCCATCTCCTTGGAGAGAGAGAGGCCACTTGGCTGCTGGCCCCAGCTTCTTATGGTAGGGAGAGGGATGGGGGGGAAAGGAGGAGGAGAAAATAAAAATAGAGGAAGACAGAAAAAATGTGGGGGGAGAACGGGGGAGGCGGTGAGAAACGGGGGCCAAGAAAAAGGGGAGGGAATGGCGAAAAGAGGAGAAATGCGGAAACGGGAGAAAAGTGGGGCGAAAAGGGTGGAAAATGGCAAAAGTGGGGTGGGAAAAAAATAAGAAATAAAAGCCGGGAAAAAGGGAGGAGGAGAAGAAGGGGAAAGAAAGCCGTTTGAGGAGCGCAGGGGCGCTCCCGCCGTGTGCGGCCGCTGCCGCTGGCTGCGCGGCCGGTGCCGGCGGAGGCGCGGGCGGGGCGGGGCGGGAGCAGCCGGGTCCGGGCCCGCCCCCGCCCCGCTGCTCCCCCCGCCGGGGCCGGGGCGCCGCGGCCGCGTGTCGGGGGCGGCGCGGCTCTGCGCCGCGGCGTGAGGCAGCGCCGCGCCCCCGCTGCCGGAGGAGCCGCTCCGCCGCCGGCCCCGCGCTCCCGCCCCCGGCCGCGGCGGCCCCGGCGGCATGATCTCCTGAGGAGGGGCCGAGCCTGCCCGCGCCCCTCGCCCGCCCCGCCGCCCAGGTGAGTGCCACGCCGAGCCGATACACCGTGGAGATGCCCGGGCGGCTCTGCCCTGCCCAGTCCCGCTCTCGGACTTGGCGGAGTTTCGGGGTCTGCCCCGGAGCTGCCCTTCGTGGGAAACCGCCACCTTTCGGGTACCTCCTCTGGCCGCCCCGGGTACGGGTCGTCATGCCCCCGGGCATCCCTTTCTCGCAGCGCGGTGACTCCGTGTTTGCATTCCCGGTGGGAAAAGTGGCTCTTTGCAGCGGGAGGATGCAGCCGGGCCCTCCGGAAGGCTCGGCCGAGCTTTGCCCGGGGGGATGTGCTGTGTCGGGGGGTGGATAGCGAGGCTCCCGTGGCCGTGCGGTTGCGGCCGTGGGGAAGGGACTTTGGGAAGTGACCCGCCGGGGCTCGGGCTCCGCACGGCCGCCGCGCAGGTGCTGCCACTGCTGGGGATGCGCGGCAGGAGGGAGCTGGTGGGCTGAATGTTAAAAACGTGCGGGTGCTGCGGGGAGTGGAATTCAGCAGCACCTCGGGAGCGACAGGTGAAAACAGGCAGAAATCTGGCTGAATCGGGGATCAGCTGTGGGGGCGCCCGGCTGGGTTATCCGGGAGGGTACCGGGGGCTGCGGCCGGTGGGGGCGACCAACAGGTGTGGCGGTCACAGCTGCTCCCGGTGCCCGGGGAGGCGGCCCCGACCCCGGCCGCTTCTCGCTGAGCCGGTGCCGTCCGTGGGCTGGTCCTGGGCAGCAGCGCTGGATCCCCCGACCTGAACCCCAGCTCCGGAGCGCGGCTTGCGCGTCGCGGTGGGAGCGCTTCGGGGTGCAAACTTCTGGCTATGAGGTACTGCTTATATGAGTGCCTCGAGCTCAAGTGTTTCCTGCATTGATTATTATGTTTTTCCTGGTGGGAAAATGTATCCACTGACAAAAACTTTCTAAGGAAACTAATGGATTTTCAATGAGAATCTCCTTTCCCTAAGTGTTACAGAATTTCGCAGGCTTGTTGGTTGTATTGACAATGCACTTAATTTTCTGGTGGTCTTCTTAGGGATTAGCTAATACTGCAGAAGATGCATTTTGGTCTGTAGCATTAAGAGTGCTCGTTGAAGTGTCTTTGCTTTAGCGCTTGTGAATTTCAGGTACAATACGTAAAAGAAAAAAAAAAAAGAAAGGCAGAAATATATATCAGGCTCTGAAAGGGTATAAAGCCCATGGATCCAAATACTTTCTGTTAAGTCAACTTTTAAAACAGCTTCTCCCTAGACAGCAATTCACATTTTTCAAGGGGAGAAAGGATGGGTGAAATTGAATTGTCCAAATTAAGTCAAAATGAATTGCTTAATATTCAGAGAGGTTGATAAATGAACCATTAAATCAACACTTGCATGGTGTCTCATTGAAAAGAAAAATGAACAACTCTCAGTTGTGGCTGAGCAGAATAGGTCAGACAGTGACGTTACCACATTAGTGTGTTGAACTGAGTCCTCCTCCTGCTAACAGATTCATTTGCTCTGTGACATTACACAGGCATGGGAATGAGCTCTTGTGCCCTGTGCTATGAGGAGCAGCATCTGCTATAAATGACCATAATTGTCCCAGCTTCATTTTAAAGGAGAGAAATTTTGGTTATGTTTTATTTGGCATAAATTAACATAATTCCATTGACTCAGGTTGATGTATGTATGCTGAGAATCCACTGCTGTATTTCCAACTACTTTTTTTTTCTCCTGAGGAAGAGCTGAATTTTGAATGCCAGTTTGAGGAAAAAAAACATAGTGATAAATAGAAAAGAGTCATCATTTTGAAACAAGCTAGACAAGATGCTCTATAGTAAAAGCTCTTTTTGAGAGCGTCACCTCTCAGTAATACAGTTCATAAGCTTTCCTTTTAAGCCCTTTGATTAGCATACGCACAGCTGTTACAATATTCTGTTTGCCACTGAAAAATTACCGTTTTCTTTCCCTCTTGAAGTCCTTGTAATTCTTGTGTCGAAGTGCACTGAGGATGTTGACTCTGTCCTTATTGTGCCTCTGGAAACTTCTAACGCTTTGTTTGAAGAATCATGGATCGTATACCCTTGAGACTTTTCATTTGCACCTCTTTGCTTTTGCAGGTAACACAGAGGAGCTGATTTTGCTTAAAGCTTTTAAAACTTAGGAAGTGGCAGATCTTTTGTTTTGTGGATTCAAATGGTGTATTGCAAAGAGGAAATTATGGGGAGACTTTATTTTTTTTAAATGCCCAGAGAAGCAAGTTTTCCAGACTCCAGCTGAAGGTGGGATTGTAAATTGCCTCATGATTGAGAAAGCTCCTTGCCTACATTTCATTTGGCCAGGAGATAGTCCGTATGCAAACCTTCAGACAGGCAGAGCCATTTATTCAGGTGTTCATAATTATATAGAAGTGTGTTATATAATGTGGTCTGTTGCTTTTTATTTAAGGTGACGTGTATGGACACAATACGTGCACACACGGATCCTTGAGGCGATGGGTTATTCGGTGGGTGCAATAGAAGCTGCATGAATGCAACTTTATATCATCTGTGGTGAAGTAGATGGACAAGTAGATGTGTTTCCCTCATGGAAGTGGAGGTTTTGCATCTGGAAATGCCTTTAGATAGTGTCTGATGATGATGCATGTTTTTCAAATGTTTCGCTGTTCTTAAGGGCCAGGGCAGCTGCAGTTATTTTTGTGCAATGTCTGGTTAGACCAGTCTTCATTTGCTTCTAATCATCCTCAAGAATAAAAGTAAAAAGTTATTTCTGAAAGCCTACTGTGCCTCGTAAGGTTATCCCGCTGCTTCTGTTTCCTTGCTAGCTATTTCTGTTTGAAATCGTAATGCATTTCTTTAGTTCTTTTGATAAAGACTTGAACTCCAGCTTGCTGGGAAATGGTCACTCTATGCTGAGAAAGTGCTGGCATCTTATTGACTTATTTTGGGAATACTGGAGAAAAATATGAAAGATTCACTTGCATTGATTAAAACCTCCAGGGCAAGCTTCTAACGCTGCAGTTCTCTAGGTGAAAAATTAACTTTCTCTGTTGTCTACTTCTGCTTTTATTTCGTTTGTGAGAATCCCAGGCTCTGTTATCAGTTTACATCAAGTCCCTTGGGTGAGCTTGAAGTGGAAAGTATCTCAGGCTGAAAGCTCACAGGTACTATCACCCTCAGAGTCCATTTGTCTCTGGCCACCAGCAGATACACTTTGATACCATCGCTCCCCAAAACCCTAACGGAGGCAGGGTCTAACCTGCTCTAACCCGTGGTTCCTCACCAGGAAATGTTTCCTGAGTGATTGTCAGAAAAATAATTAACAGCTACCTCAGTGCTTTTCCGGAGGTAGCACTTTAGGTGTAGCTTAATGACAAACTTTGATTTACGAGGTAACCAAACATGTTTGAATTTTGTGTCTGGAGTGAAAGCAGAGGAACTTTGTGCGTTTCATCCGCAGCTCTCCAGCATGACATGCAGCTAACAGCTTGTCTCTCATTGATTTTAATAAGAGATTTTTACAGAATGTGCCTGGAATAGTTTGAAAACATATTGTTAACTTTTTTTGAGGGGCAGTAGGTTACTAGACACAGTGAAGAACTTTGCAATGTCTTTTTAAATAACCTTGTAAAATCTTAGGGAGTGTAAAAAGTAGTTAATACCTGCTTCTCCCCTCTCCCCCACTCCCAAATTTAAGATGGATCATATGGGAGAGCTAGCGTTCATTTATTTTTGGACTAAATATTGAAAAGAAATAAAGGAATGCTTTTCCTAGGCCACTGATCAAAGGCTGGTATGGCTCTGGGCATTTTCCCAGTGAATTCTCTGCTTTCTTCCCCTCTACCTCAAACAGATGTGCTCAGTAACAGCTCACCTGGACATGGCTTGTGTCTGACTCGTTTTTAAATGGTTCAAAAGGATCCCATTGACATTACCAGGACTGGGTCATGCTTGAAATCTTGCTGTTCTGGTGTCAAGCCCCTTCTTTTTTCCTTCCCCTCCCTCCCTGCCTCTTAATTTCTGGCATCTTTTTAGTTGCTGTTCTGTCGAACATGAGTACAGCTAAGGAAAATGGATATGTGTGGTGTGGTTGGTTGGTTTGGTTGTTCTCCTCCTCCACCCCCTTTTGAAAAACAGGGAATCTTGCTTTCCACTACAAAGGGAGCACTAGGGTGATGACCTGCTCCACTACTTAGCAAGGGAGGATGCTGGTTCCTCAAGGAGGTGAAAACTTCTTAAAATCTCAGCATTGACATTCAGTTGAGCCATAGAATCTGATATGAACGCTGGGTTTTTATTAGTTTTATTTTCTGATTTAATGATAGTTTTAAGAATCTTGTGCTGCACAGTAAGCTCACTGAATCTAGTGTATTGCAAAATGGTAAGTTGGGTTGCTTTTTAGAATACTTGATCAGAGGATGAGAAGCCTGAACTTCTGTACTGCGGCACTTACCTGTGCTGTTTCAGTCATGCCTTCTTCAGGCAATGTGGTGGCATTTCAAGAGGACTTTGAGGTGGGAGGTGTCTACCTGTGTTTTGTGTGCCTTAGGGCTTCCTTGCTTTTCTTTGATGGGGACCTGCCAGGACCATCAGCCAGGCTCTGACACTGTGTAATGTGAATTCTCCTAATGGAATGAAAACACAGAAATATTAATCTTTGATGCAGAATATTCCTATGTTGCCACTTTTTGTCCAAAGGGAATGGTAGAATTCGTCAGGATGGGTGTTGGAGAATGACCGTGAATGCAGAAGAGCGGTGCTGGGACCATGTCCAGGGAGGTGTTGTCCACTGGAGCCAATATCTGGTAGGATCACCTTGGCAACTGAAATGTTGGTATAGTGTATTTGTTCCTTGTATGGAAGACGTGTGAGCAATAAGACAGGCTCATTTCTTCTTTGGAAATGTGGCAGCCAGGGCCAACCATTTAGTGAAAATCTTTCCTGCTGTCTCTGGAGGTTTGCCTGGTCTGTAGCTGTCATTGGCCACCAGCTGATGTATTGGTTTCGACATGTGAGCTGGTACTTGCACCGTGGGAGCTTGTGGCAGCCCAGTTACTGCTCTGCAAACTTGTGCTCAGTCCAGTTAAGCTGTGGTGGGATGGCAGCTCCAGCCTGGATTGGTGAGCATTTCTGCGGGTGAGGTGGGAGTGTGGGGCTGAGCAGGTCTTTACAGCTGCTTTTCCTTTTTTCTGGTGTTAGGCAGAGAATTAAAGTTTGTTCCCTTGCAATACTGACGGGACTCAAGGACCTCTGGCTGCAAGGCAGTTTCGTTATTCTCTGTAGTGCTTGGATTGCTCAGCAGAGGGAGAACAGACCGTATCACACACGGACCCAAAAATGCCAGCAGCCAGAGCCACATCCCTCTGACTGACGGTGGGGAAAGCAGTCCCAAAGCCTCCCTCCCTGCTTGAATATTGTTTTTTCTTGTTTTAAAGCTCAGAGCTAAGCTGTTATCAAAAGTAGCTGCCTCAGTCTGTAGGTTAATGGACTATTTCAGATGGTGGAGTAGGTGGCTGTGATACAAAAGATGTGTCTAAATCCAAGAAGTGCTTTCTAAATATTCAGGAGCTTTCCTAAATATTTAGGAAGAAATGCCGGAGTGACTGAAGCTTTACACCGCATCCAGAGAAAAACAAAACAAAGAAAACAAAACCAAAACTAAACCCTTTGCATTACTTGAAATTCAAGCAGTAAGTAATCCACATGACTCATCTCCAGGCCAGTTCTTTAACTGTTGTAAATCAGTGTAGCTCCATTGACTTCCCTGGCACTGTGTTATTTGTGCCAATAGCTGGGGAGCTGGTTTGCTATTTTTTTGGGGGGGGGGGAAGTTTGAGCAAAAGGTTATTGCTGAGGTTTTTTTTTAATTTGATAATTTTTGAGGATGGGAAAGTTCCTTGGTTAAAGAGTAAAATCTGTGTTCAGGCAAATAGACAGCACGGTTCAGTAGAGATTTGCTCCCCTGTAGCATGCTGTGTGGAAAATATCAGTTTAATGTGATAAGAAAACAGATATTAAAACACTGTCAGTTAAAAGCAAGATGATAAGCACAAAGGGGGAAAAAATGATGGGCAGCTCCTGTGATTGGGTTGAACAAGGCAGCGTTTTGAAGACCCAGCTCATTCCCCACCTGCCACCGTCCCAGAGCATGATGTAGTCGGCTTCAGGGCTGTGCTCTGCAGAGCAGGGAGTGTTTGTGCTCTTACACTTAAATTAATTAGGTGCCATTTATTGTGGCTTTTAGCAGGTGGAGCAGATTAAGCTACTCGCCCCAGTAGAGCGAGGAGTTTAAGTGGAGTTGGGCTCCAAACTTGCTCCTCTGCTTGGTCAAAGGGCATGACCTGACTGTGCGCTTGGCATTTTCTAAATAAATGGAAGCGTTCTTTTAAAGCATGAACTGAGAGTCTGCAGAGGATGACGATAAGGGTCTTAACCCTCTTTTAGGCAGGTAAACATACCCAACTGACAAATGTGGAATGTGCTGCTCAGAAAGCAAAAAGCATCGTTTGAAGGTGCCTGTGAGCCAGGGATGAACATCAGCCTCCCAGGGAAGGCTCTCCCACCTTCTGTGTGGGTTTGTAAAAGCAAATACAAACCAGAGTCAGCATTGAGTTTGCTTTCAAATTCTTACCTGCCCTGCAGACCAGTTACAAAGGGTCTGAATTTCCATTCGTGTTAGAGATCATTCTCCATCCTTGCTTCCAACCCGGCTCTGCCAGGTCCTTCCCGGCGCATAAACCACCTGTATCGCCCTCACGTATCAGCTGTGCTCTGCTGGGAGCAGGCGGTGGGGGCGATCATATCGAGCTGATGCTATTAACAGCAGGAGAAACACCTCTCTCCTGAGGAGAGTTCATCTCTGCTGGATAATGAGCTCTGTTTCACTCAGGACTGACTTGCTGCAGTATGGATCACAGCAAAGCACAAATGAGGATGCAGCACTGGGCACTTCCCACAGCTTCTCCTATACATGGCAAATAGCTAATTAAATGAGAGCTCGTTTGAGCTATTGGACTGCTGCTAGCCTGACTTCTTATAGGCAAATCTTGTGCAGTTTGTCTTGCTCCAGTAACTTTTTGAAGTCTTTCAAAACTGTGCTTTGCAGCAATCCTCAGCTTTTATTCTGACTTTTAGACTGTTGCAAGTGTGAGGTCTAAAGAGCGGAGTTTGGGAGTGAAGCTGGAGCTGTATGGGGGGTGTCCATGTGTATGTACAAGATGCACAGGGTATGAGAACCTTTCCATGACTGAAAAGACAACCTGTAAATTTCTCTGTTTTTATATATATTTGAATTGTGAAATTGTTTATGCAGAAAGCCTAAACATTTTTTTTTTTTTAGTGTCAGCATGGGCAGCCTTGCTTCTTTTGCAACTTATTTTATGGATATAAATGGATTTTCTACCTTATGCTATCTGTCTGAAGGAGGATAAAATTCACTGTTGTTACTGTCACGCTCAGGTAAAACATTAACCCTGAATTTTAGCAGTTTTACGTTATCAACTTTACAGATAATTCTAACTTTCAAATTTAATCTTCTAGTAAATGTGACTTCTTAAAGAAGTGGATCCAAAATAAGCTTCAGAGCAAGAATTATACCTTATTTAGCCGGGCTACTTCTGATTTTATTTCAGTAAGACCTAGGAAGAATCATACTCCTTACAGAGTGTCGTTCAGTTTTCTGCTTATATGTTTGTCCTGAATATCTGAATTATTTTGCAGTTTTGTTCATGGAGCTTGGATTAGCATTTTGTAGAAAATCAGTAGCTGTATTACCATTTTAGTATAGGCACTGGGAAATCCACTTTTTTCCTGTTCCTGCCTAACAGTGTGTGTGTTACAAAAGGCTTGCCTTGCGTGTACTGAAGCATGATTAATTTTTGGGGGGGTAACGATGAAACTGTAGCGCTTTGAAAGGTTGATGATTTTCCGCTTTGCCAGAAATGGATACTTAAAAGGAGATATTAGATCTGAATGAGATATTCAAGAGCACGTTACAGGTTTGAGTTGGCTAATGGGGAAGAGGCCAATCCTACTGCAACTGGTGTCAATGAAAATACTGCGAACGGGGCCAGGCGTGCAGTAATTAATTATGAACAGATGATGAGTTTTGAAGGTGTGAATATAAGACTCGATGTATTGGTTGAATTGTCTGAAAAACAAATCTGTTAGATATTATTTGATCCTGTTCTCTTTGTTCCCCTTCTTTCTGTCAGACTTGAGCAGCAGAGCTCTGGCTGGTGAGCAACAGGCACTTGTGAATTCCTCTGGCCAAGCTGGTGTCTCTTGGAGAGTTGTGGCATGGACCCTTAAGATGCAGGCTGAGGTTTTACACTGTTACGTGCTTTAATTTCACACTCTGAAAATAATTTTGAAGGTGGATATTTTATTTACTGGTTTAGATAAAAAGCACCAACACACTATTTCCTTAGTGTTACAGTAACGATGTTTTCTGGCGACAGGTGTTTCCTGAAAGAGCTTTGTGAAGTCAGAGGTGAATAATTTTAATATCATATTTAACAATCTTAGTACTGACATGGAGGATATTATAGTTGAGTCCAAAATAGAAAAATGTTGTGATTAGGTGTTTGGAGGAGGGAGGCAAGGTGTATGTGTTGTACAGCCAGTGTGTCCAAGCAGAGGTTGGGTCTCCTTGTGCTGTTGTCCTGGGCTGAGACTCTTCTTCAGTGTGTCACCTCTTATAGACTTGGACATAACCCTGGTGTGGTCGTCTGCTGAGGCTTCTCCCTCTTTCTTTCAGGGCTGATCTTGTTGCCTTGGTCTCCCCCCAAGCTCTTCAGCCAGTTCGGACCTGTGTTTTTGGGCTACAACAGCATAAATTATCTAATGGGCTCAGGGTGTTCTAACCCAACGTGTATATAGCATGTGGTACTTTAGATGTCTGCTCAGTTCTGTATTTAGTACTCCTATGCATACTCTTCGTATACAGAAGTTGCTTTTTCTCACAGCCTATAGAGGGAGAAAAAGATAGACGGTGCAGCTATTCAGTAGAAAACACAGTTTCAGGCTTAACTTTTGCCCTGTCCTTTTGGGATGAGAGATGGTGTAGGTGAATCTGGTGGGTTTTTTCTTTTCAAACTTATGAGACAACTTGACTCTACTCCATAATTTTAAGCTTCATATGATATTTCCCATTTGTTACCCTAATAAGACCAAAAGTAAGATTTTATGGTACATTGTGAGCCAAATGTTTAACTACTTATTAAGTTTAATATCTTTGCTTCCAGGGCAGATGGAAATGAGAAGTGTCTCTTACAAATCTCAGCCCAATTAATAAGAATTATCTAAACATGCTCTGGCTTATTTTACTAACACTTCACAAAAAAGTCCTTGCTGTGTCCTCTACCTGACAAGAAAGTAAGAACAACTTGAGTTGTTGGATGAGAGGCTCATGTAGCCCAGATCCTGTCTGTGATATGTATCAGTCCTGGGTGATTTGACTCTTATTCAAGCTGTAGAGTCTCAGTGTTTTTCTGCTTCTGATGCATTCTTAACATACAAGGCTTTTCACTGCTCGCAAATAATTTAGCTCTTCTGATCCATCACATTTGCATGTCTTTGTATGTTTTCTTTTAAAAAGGGGATAACCAGAAATATATGCATTTTTAACACATAGATACATATTTAGTTTATTTTGTTCTGTAATGGTATTTTGTATTTTGGTATTGATATCTTTCTTGAAAAGTTCTGAAATGATTTGCTTTTTTTTTGGGTGCTGCTGAGCTGATGTTTCCAGAAAACCGCCTGTAATGACATCTCTTCTGCATTACAACAGTGAATTCAGAGCCTGTCAGTCTATGTGGACAGTCATACTTCTTTTTTTTTTTTGGTGCAATATTTTGCCTTTATTAACATTTAATTCACTCTGTCATTTTACTGTCCCATCACAGTGTCTTGAGACACTTCTGCAGCTTTCATGTCACTTATAATTTTGCCTACTCTTAATCATTCTGTTTTGCCAATGAAGTTTGGCACTTCATTACCTCCCTCTTCCCTTCTCAGACCATTAATGAGTATATGGACTAGTACAGGTCTCAGCACAAATGCTGAGGTGATGTGTTAACAGCCTCTCATCACCTCCCATCATTGTAACAAATGATTCTTTACTCTTTCTTTGTTTCCCTTGTGGTTGGGGGGGGGGTGGGGTTTGTTTGTCTTTTGTTTTTTTGTCAGTTGTTGATCCTTCAGATGCCCTTTCTTTCTATCCCACCATAGCCTGCCTTTTGCTAAGGCTCTTTTAAAGATTCTTTGAGACCCTTTTGCTGAAGGGTTTGGGAAGAGCATCAGCTGTGTGCATACCCCTGCATACCATGTCACCTTTGCCTGTGCTTGCTAACTCCTTCAAGGAAGCCGCACAGATTTCTTGTGCAAAATATCTGACTCTTCCCAGGTATATAATAAACCCAGAGATTCTATTCTTTATTACATTTTCTATCATTCTTTTCTTGTATTTCAGTTAAACTCAGTGGTTTGTGTCTTTGAACGTTTATCCTTTTTATGAAATGCTCAACTGCGGAAAGCCTGTGAAGGAAGTAGGATATGTTTTATATAATATTTTGTGGATATTATAGGGGTTTTTTATCCCACTCTGAACTGCAATGTTACAGCTTTGTTCAGAGTTGTGGGGTCAGAATCAGAAATCATAAAAATGATACACCTGCATCACTGATACATCACCATGGTGTTGTCGTATCACAGTGCATGACACTGCTGAATTTCACCATGAAAATTTTTGAAGTGGTGCCCTGAGGTTTATGAGAGAGACTTTATCAATGGTAATAAGCTTTAATGTATTTATTGTGAGGCATGAATTGAACACTAGAACTAATGTTGGCTGAAACCAAATGTTGTATTACAGTTCTAAGCCATTCCTGCATATTCAGGTATCAAGACATAGGACTATCTGCATGCCCAGCAAAGGAACTGTGATGAATGGTGCACATTTCATAGGTTCCAGAAATAAACTGAAGAATTTGGGGAAAGACTTGGATTTTACTCTCTACATCTTTCTTCATTTCTCTACAAAACCCTAACAGAAGTACTGCGGGCTTCTGATGCCAGCATTTGTCACTAGCCTTGTATTGTAACTCTGTTTTATGGAAAATTTAGTGTTAGAAGCTGATCTGTGTTTTCAGCAGCACAATCTGAAATATATATATGAAGTCTTGTAATGGAAAGCAGTGGGAGAGAACTACAGATCTCATAAATACCCACCTCAGAAGGGCAGGCTGGTGTTCTCAAATCCTTCCTTTTGTTTTGTGCCTTTGGTCTCTCCTGAAGCACCAGGTCATGATGGGTCCCTGTTCCTTGTGACCTTTCCTGCCAAGGCTAATTGGGCTATCAAACCTCTTTCCTGTAGCAGCAGAAAGCATTTACTTGCTAAATTGTCATCTTGTTCACCAAAAGGTGGGGAAAGTCTTGTCCAGAGGTTACAGGACCATCAGGTGTAAATCAGCATGGTCTCCGACTTTTGCCTCATCAAGAATTTTTGCTCTGGTCCACGATGGTGACCTTGCATTAAAAAGGGGCATTTGTTGTAGAAAGTACATTCTGTCCTCTTAATGATGAGGCCTCGGCTACCTGTTTTGGCAGTAAGCAGATTTTTAAGAGACTCATGTAACAGCTTCAAAATCTTGTGATGAATTTGAAACATCCAGCCACTGGATGACTTCCACATAAAATCAGATGATAATTCCACTTAATGTTGTTGTTCTTCCATCCCTTATTTCTGGGATTTGCTGTGCTTCAATTACACCCCTGCAGTTAGAAGTGAAACAGCTTTTTGCGTTTCATGGAGCGGCTGTGATGTGAGCTGTGACCCACCTTGGGGTGGCGGCAACTAAAAGAAATAACATTTCCACAATTCCAGTTATTTGGCCCCAAGAAGGCAGAACCCTGAATGTGACAGTAACTTCACATGTTCTTTGACACTGCTGTTGGTGGCAGGACTAGGGTTTCCAAATGCAAACCTGCCTGCGTTGCCATCCTTGTGCTGTCAGCCTGAAGCCATGAGAGATGTCTCTGATCACTTCTTGCTGTGCCAGGTCACTGCTGGTGCAGCCTGGTGGCATTGCTAATCATGTCTTACAGCAACTGAAATTCAAACCTAGGCTTTCTCCAAATGGGTGGCTGCTCCATGGAGCATCTTTCCAATTGCAAATGTGTTAATCTGGTAGAAAAAAAAAAAAAAAAGGTAATTTCTTTTTTCCTCCACGCATCTTTCTTACTAAGTTGCTTGAGTTTTCTCATGTTTGCATGCCTGCTGTTCCTCAGCACCTGAGAGGGAGTAATGGGTTTGTTTTAAATGAATTCCAAAGGCTGCTGGATGTAACAAAGTTAACAAGTAGCCGTGGTAGATGACAACAAACTCAAGATGCAGCTGAACCTGCAATTGTCAGCATGCTTTTTATCTCCAGCCAATGTTTGTCTGCTCCATTTAATTCCAGTGCTGATTACTTGTCCTTACAGTATACTTCATGATCACCCATCCAGATGACCACTAGTTTTACTGGTCCTTTGTAGTGAGGGGTAGAAATACTATGTGCAGGTGGAAATAAAGCCTGAAGTGTGGCATGTTCTTGAGTGAGGTCTGTTAGAAACGTGTTTCAGAGAAGCAACAGTAGGCACGTCACCTGCTTCTGAGGTCTAGAGCTGCATGGAAGCTCAGAGAAAAGAGAACTGACCTGTTGCTCTATTCATGGAGACTAAGAGAGCCCACTTAGGGTTTGGAGGGTTGCTTGTTGAGTCAATTCGTGGTCCCTGACCCTTGCTGGTGCTGTAGTGACTCAAGAGAAGGATAGGTCCCAGGACAATTGACATCTCTTTGTATGAAGAAACCATCCAGCTTTGCTGCATCTGTCTTGTGATGGCAGATGGAAAACTGTAAACATGAAATCACTGAACTCTTATTCCCATCGTTGAAATGGCCTGATTTCCCACTTCAAATAGATACGCAGGACTGAACGGCTGTGTGTGTGTTTGCTGTTGGCAGGGCTGGGGCAGTGCCCTGGACCCACTTCAGTGCAGGGTCTGTGGGATCTGAGCTGCTTCTCGAAGGTGCTGCGGGAACATGCACCGTGTGCCAGCTGCCAGAAGGTGCCTTCGATCGCGTCTGATCTCACTGGGCTTCATTGCACTTGTATAAATAACAAAAATCATTGCATCGGGTTTTTACACAGCAGGGCTGGTATTGGCGGTGATGCCTTGTTAAAATGAAGGGCTGTCTGTCTTATTACAGATAATGGGAGACCAACCTGCACTTTTTTCTTTCTGACAATAAACTGTGCCAGATAAAGTCCAGTGAGTTATGTGCAAGTTCAATCAATTTAATACTGTTTTTCAGGAACCACTATGTTTAAGAGACTTTTTGTTAGTGGACTGGGGAGGGTTTAGTGTTTGCTTGCTTTTTAAGTTGCACAATAATGAAAGCTGTTTGAAAGGATAAATGTGTCAAGGGCAGAAACAAGGAATTACAAAATCCGTCTGCAAAAAAGAGTCATCAGTGTGATTTGCATTGATGGTATCTTTAAACAACTTCTGTGGTTTTGTTTGCATACATCTTGTTGGCATGAAGTTTGCTTTGTTTATGTTTATGGCAAAGATGTGTCACTTTCTGTATCAATATTAACTTTAGAGGCTGAAATATCAAGTATATGAATATACCATGCTGCAGATAGTAAATTTTGACTATAAGCTTGTAAATGTTCAGGATGTCATGTACTTCAGTTATGGCATCACCTTCTCCAAAAATGAGAGAGAACTCTTGAGACTGTTGACACTAGATTTAAACAAAAAATCAAAAGCGATATTAGGTGTCCAAATCCTCGTAGTGTTAACTGAAAACTGGATGGCCAACAGCTGTAACCACATCCAAGTCTGGGTATCTAATATGGGAGGATCAAGGCCACATGCGGTCACTAGAGCCTCCACAGGGTGATTCAAAGCTCTGAATTTAGAGCCTGATTCTCTCCTGTGAGTATGTGAAGAGTTGAGGTTCCTGACTTGGATGCTTAAATTAGTTGCCTGGATTGAGTTGATTTTTCCACCTCTTCTCTCTGCTTGCCTTTTGCATCTTTGAAAACAGTTTCCCTCCTCCTTCCTCTTCTCAAATTTTTTTACTTTTTGAAAATGATCCAGGATTCGTTAGCGATAATGGATGTGGGTAATGGATTCAGGTGATGGAAGATCTGCCTAAGGAAACTGGAGCCAGAAGCACTTTCCTCTCTATTGAAAAATTGCATCTTGTTGCCATTTTGAGCCTTGGTGCATCTGGCTTTGATTTCTAGACATGAGAACTCTGCTAGATGAGGGAGCCCTGTAGCAGGAGATGTGCTTTCCATGTGTGGCAATTAATTAGATGTAATTAGGCTCCTTCTTCACCTTTTCATTAATAAATTAAATATGCATAATTCCTTTACTTTTTATCAGGCGTTTTATTAATATTTTGATTAATAACCAAATATGGTTCCAGCTTTATTGTATTTTTGAAATGGGAAAATGGAGCACGTGTCCCAGAGTAAGCAAGTAGAGGGGAAGTTATTGTAGTAGTTTCCTTTTACTTTCTATCTTCTGTCCTGACAGTGATGTTGAGGCACTTCAGAAGAAAGAAATGGAGAAAGATAGTAGTTGTTTTTTGAAATAGGAAATAGGTTTTTTTTCTTCTTAAAGTTTGTGGGGTTTTTTTTTATGTGTAATGGCAGCAGTTTTATACAGTTGCTTGTGCTTTGAAAAAGTGACCTTTTGTTTGTAATACAAGACAGAGTGTAGGGTCATGCACTAGAGGACTCATATGGATTTGTCCTGTAAGCTGGGAGCTCTGCAGTTGAAAGGAACAGAGGAGTAAGACACTTATCAGTTGGTCGACGGACGCTGCCTAAATGAAGCTGTGTAAGGTCAGAGATAGATAACAGGGCAGGTGGGGCTTTTCTGATGATGATGGTGGAAATATCCCTGGTGATGCCTCCACTGGAATAGTGCTGGTATTTGTAGAGACCTTTTCTTGAGAAAAATGAACCTAAACTGGCCCAGAAAAGTTGATGGCGTGATGAAAGCCATGGAAAGGAGCCCTGCATGAGATGAGTAAAGGAAAATAAAAGCTGAAAAGAATCCTGCTTGCTAATTAAAAACCTACTGGAGGGGAGTACAAATGAGAATAAAAAGTAAATAAGTTAAAGCAAAGTACTGGAGCAAGAATAAAAGATAAACTTTGGCTATGAATCGGTTTGGACTAGAAATGAGAGGAAGGACTGTAATTAGCAGAGCAACATGCTTCAAAGAGTAGGTAATGAGGTGTAGGTCATGGGGGGGGCTAAGGGAGATGATGGTCCTTAGGAAGGTGGTGCCCCTGGAATGCTTTGCCAGTTCTAAATAACATGTTTGTTAATGTATCTTCTAACCAGCAAATTGGTGCCTTTTACACTTTCCATTCCCAAATTGCATATTTTTTTCTTTAAAAAAAAAAATAGTTCACGTTCTATAGTAATTTGAGACTATACGGTTGACTTTTAGTCTTTCCTTGCCCAGCCACAAAAGCCAGAATTGTTTTTACTGCGTACAATGGTGAGATTTAGTAATGATGCTGTTTTCAACTTGCCAGCTGGAGAGAACAAAATGGGAGAAGCTTCTCTGCCCCATTTTACCTCTGCAGCCTGGGCTCTCGTCCCAAGGCAGAGATACATTTCTGACTATCTGAGCTGCTCTTCTGTTTGCAGAGACAAGGGCTCCTTTTCTGTCCTATTCACTTGTTTTGAGTGCAGACAGTAAAATCCCAATCTGCTTTTGTGTTTTGATATGACTGGATGGTGGAGCCATCGTCTTCAGGGGAAGAAGGTTCAGATACAGCAGCTGCTGCTTTTTCTGGCTTCCTGTGCCAGGATTCTTCTTTCCAAGTTCGCTCTCCTCTGTGGTGGAGACATGGTGTATAAGGAGGCAAAATCAGAATTCTTGAGCGGGCTGCAAATCAAATAAACCATTTGTCAGTTTCCTGCCTTTTTTTTTTCCCTCCCCAAAGGATACAAAGGCATGGGACAAGCCATGCAAAACCTGATTTGCGTTTCCATTAAAATCAGATAAAAACAGAAGTGAAAGTTAATATGCAGCTCTTTAATGGAGCTGAGGGAATGACAGCATCACCACTAGGATAACAGAAAATAAAGGTCAACACACAGAAAATATTTGGATGTCAAATCATCAGAAGGCTGATTGCAGAAGATGATCAGCCATCTTCAGGTTTGCTTTCTGGGTGCATCCCAATTAATGCAATTTCCCAACATTTATTTTAGCTATGCACATGGTTTTTAATATTTTTTAAACTCTCTTTTAATTCTTTTTGCGAAGAATGCCTTGTGTTCAGTGAATAATGATGATCAATAATAGGAAATGAAATCCAGGAGTTGTCTCTTTCTTTGTCTAATTAACCTTGAGAATTAGCTCCTTGTGTTACAGCTTTCTCAAAGAGGATAAATGAGGAGCAGAGGTAGTATGGACACAGTACAAGCAGCTTAGAACATGTTTTGATGGCTCCTTAGTATTTTGGATCAGTAATACTTTCTTTGGCAGCATCAGATGTGGGGAATGCATAATCTTTCTGAGCAGCCAATTAAAATAATGACTTGGATGGCAAGTTCCTCTCCCTTTTCCTCCTGTGTATGGCTGTACCCTTCCTATCAAAGAAGTTGTATCTTAATTGGCAATCCCCCCTGCATCTGCTCACTCCGTCACCCCCTACAGAGAGGCACAGTGCTTAATTAAAAGGAAGTTCGTGTTTGTTTATCTCTGGAATTTCACTTGTGCTTTTGTAGATGTTTCAAAGGCAGATGAGTTTATAGGGACGTTGCTAAGTAATTAATCCTGTAATACTATTGCTTTAGAAAAAGAAGGGAAAAAAGCTGGATTTGTTGGAGATGAGAAAAAGCCCTAAAATTGTCCAATTTGGTATATAAGTTGGAAAGACAAGTGTGGTGAGACCCATCAGAGCTGCCAGTCTTTCTAGGACGGTGATATGACCACCATGAAAAGTGAAATTCTTGTGCCATTCCGCTGATGTGCTTCTCCCTCTGAAGGAGCAGCTGCTCCTGGAATTGGTAAGGTTGATCTTCCTCCAGAGAAAATTAACTCCATGGCCACAGGTATGAGCCTTTACGTGGGAATGTTGTATAGTCATGAAACAAACTGAAGCCAGCAGCTCATTACTCCTAAGCCTATAGTTTTATAACTCAGTGGGTTTCAGGCACTTTGGAGTTATGCATCATCTGTAACTCTCTAAATTACTTGCAGAGGACTAGTGCTTTTTGTCGTCAAAGTTTTAATTAAAATCACTGCTGAGGTGTGATGGGATCCCCTGAGACAGATATGAACTTCTTCACATGACTTCGGAGACCAGTGGTCTGGAAAATATTGCTCTTCATTGTAAGAGAAAATGAGTGAATGAGGTTCTTGGGACAGCGTTTTCTCAATACCATAGATTTTTTTACTACCTCATCTCCTTCCTCTTGTCCTGCCCAAAGGAAGGCACATTGCCAGGGATCCCACGGGCCTGGGGAACTGCTTAGAGCAGAGTCATCCTACCAGGGTCTTGCTGGGATTACATGGACCTTGAGCTGGAGAAGCTGCTGCTGTACCCATCCGCTGGGCCATCGCACTCTTCTTGGGCCAGGCTCTTCTGGGGGGTTCAGCTTCTGCCATGCAAGACGTTTCGTCGCTTCAGCTTTCTGTGAAGCACAGGGTTGGTTAGTATTTCACACCACTGGGCTTTAGAAGACGCTTAAAATCAGATGATAAAATGTCTAATAATTCTGTGTTGGGTTTTTTCCCCCTTTTTTTATTCTACGTCCCTACCAGGTTTTAGCCAGAAGATTGCTTAAGAGAGTTGCTTATTTGCAAAGCCTGAAATAAGGGTAGTGCAAGAACAGTTGTGGCTGGTAATGCACACATTTCATATACCTGTAAGGGACAGTGTTATAGTTTATCTTACATGCACAATACTGATGTCTCATGATCAGAACCATGCTATATAAATGTGTAAGGAGTAGTAGTGCATGGCTGTGACTGTTCTGACATGGTCTGAAGTATGTACAAAGTTAGACCTTTAATTTTAATAGAAAGCTGCTGAGTATCTGGGATTGACTCACTGATGTTCTTTCATGTCTGCTTGCTGGGTGCTTGGCACAAAATAGTGTATTTTAGTCCCATCTAAAAAAAGCTGCTGGATAGATTACTGCAAGTTGTAGTACTTATCCTACCTCCACTGGGTCATTAAATATGATGGATTTAAGCAAAGAAGGCTGCACTCTCGCTTTCTCTAAAGTTCAGTGTGATCTGGTTAACGTGGTCCTGTGATGATCTGTCTGATGTGTGGTTGGAGCAGGGATTGGAGCACGAAGTCTTGGATGTGTTGTACTCTAAGCTGCATTTCTGCTCCCCTGAGCCAGAGACTTTAACGGCATGTCTCGTGTAGTTAGTGCAGAGGCAAATCAGTCCCTTAATGTGCTCACTCGGATGGAGGAGGAGGAATTCAGAAACCAAAAGATTAATTGCCTGAAATTTTGGTGGTATTTTTAATTTCTTTTTCTGTCTGTTTGATTTTTGGGATCTCGGGGGAGAGGGTGTAAAGAGAAGCTCTTCTGGAGCGGCAATACTACAAAAGGGATAGGAAAGCATCAAACAAAACAGATTTTCTGTGTGCTCTGCTTTTCAGTTTCATTAGGACACATTAGACTCATGAAGATGACCAGTGAAATTGTCTTGACAAAGATTTCTGCACGGAGATCAAAATAAATAAGCAGGGAAGACTGACTGGAAAGACCCTACCAATTACCAGCTTCCTTAACCTCCTTTCTTAATTGTCTCCCAAGCAAAGGCAGGGGGAGGAGGAGGAGGAACACACCTTCATCAGAATTCTGCACAGGAGAACAGGGTTGCTATTAAAAGCCCAATAACGACTTGTGTCAGTTTATGCAGATTTGCACTGCTGGGTTACTCTGTGCTTGGCACTTGGCAAAGCACAGATAACATTTAAATCAGGCAGTAAGTGTAATTAAGTACTACCCTTCAGCGCATCTCTCCTTTTAAGACATTTTTATACACCGTGATTTAGAACACGACAATTGGGTGAGATTAAAGCAGCAAATTGTGCCTATAAAACAAGCCCTGAGAATAGCAAGGGACTGTAAAATTTTATAAAGGGGAATACAGCACATGCCTCCAATCCGATAAAACTTTTGTGAGCTGGGAGATTAACTGTGAAATACAAATAAGATGATACAGTATGCGTAGCATTCAGATAGTAAATTGCTTGTTATTGTAACAACTTACTTCCTCTACTCAGAAGATTTCTTACTTTTCCAGAAAATCTCGCTGTGTGAACGATTCATTAACCACTGGAGGTGTAGAAGGAAGGTAGGAAGTCAGACAGCAATGATGGCCCTGTAAAAAAAGCAATAGTGTAAATGTAGGGCAAAAGATCATCTGTGCTGGAACACAAGCAGTCAAGCTTGTGATTGGTTTCCTCCCCAGCTTCAGGTGAGTTGTTTTTGTAAAGGCAAAAAATGCTTACCTTATTTCAAATCCTTATTAAGAGCCATTGGAAGGTTTTTTTGGGGAACAAAAGTGTTGATTTATGTGAAAAGTCTAAAATGTTGTTTTCTGTGGTACTTGGCAGTGTTTGGCTCTTTGGTTTCTGCTGCACTTTGAATGCATCTGAGCATCTTCATCAGCTGCAGTTGACACGTCTCAAAGAAAAGGCTCTCAGCCTTTTAGAAGCTTCTTACTTTGCATTTCACATACCTGGTGGGCCACAAGTCACCCTGACAAATCGCTCTGAAGTTGTCATTGATAGCAGCTGAAAGGCAGAGAAACTCCTTCAGTATCATTGGTCTTGGTGGATTCTGCTGCTCAGGAACTGTTTCCCATGTGTTATGGCATTGCCTTTCACAGTCTTAATGATTTCATGCATCCTCCCTTGCTTTCATTCACACTAATCCTACCCTGTTCGGTTTTGCACTGCTTTTTTAATTCATTAACATAATTGTCCTTTATTAAGAGTCATTGAGTCTGAATATATTCAACTTAAATGTCTGGTGAAGGGAAACAGAACCCAAAAGCCTGCCTGTTTCTTCCCAGCTGCATAGTAGAGAGAAATGATGTCGCTTATTAGACTATTGCATGTCAACCACACTGAAAGAACATCATGCATGTGGAATGGGGAGGATGATCATGGCTGACTTGCTTACTGTCTCAAAATTGACCACTTTTGCGCTTCATTAAAAACAAACAAACCAACCCCAAACAAACCAACCAAAACGCAAAAAAAAAAAAGGCCACAAAAAAAAAAGAGAAAACATGGCAAACACCACCCCAAAAAAACCAAACCAAACCAAAAAACCTGCACCAAAACCCAAACAAAACCAAAGCACCAGAAGCCAACCAACCAACTTCTTAACATTTAAGTTTAATGAGCAAGGAAATAGCAAAACTGGAAGTTTAAATTATTTTGGAGATGTAATAAGACAGCTGGGTTTTAAACTCTGAGCAGGCACTGCATTGTGAACAAAACCTAATGCCAAGCCATGGACAAAGAGCAGAGCAAGGAAGGAGATGGAGAAGCAGCAAGTGGGAGCCTCTGAAAATGCAGCCTGCATTGTCAGGTAACAGTTTTGTGGACACAAGTTGTGCTCAGCCCTTGTTTTGACAAGGGATGTTTACACATTGTGTGTTGCTTTTATGCTTGACTTCCTTTTGACTTTTGGATTTATCATTTGGTGCCATATTTATGTACGAGATTGTTTTGATATTGTTAGGGAGATGTCAATACTTCTGAATCAACATGAAAAAAGTTCTGGTGTATAGAAATGTTGACCTTTTCTTCTTGCTTGGTTTGAAAAGTCAGTTCAAAATGGCAATGTTTTGTACAGAATGGAAATTCCCTTTTCTGTGAGATGCAGGTACTCACAGCCAGAGCAGGTGCTGCTGTCCCACCGCTGCACTGTTCCCATCCTTGATCGCACCCCGCTCTCCCACGGAAGATGGGAATTTGCTTCTCCATCTCCTGTCGCTACTGGACATCCCTGAAGGTCCTGGGTGTGCTCACCTCAAATCACAGTGTCATTTGCTCACCGAATCAAACCAGAACAGTGAAAATAATTCAGAATGTCTGTAGGAAGTCATTAGCATAGAAGAGATTTTTTGCAGATGGAAGTCCCAAATATTTGAGACAATGTTATAACAAGCTGTCGGCAAACAGCATGTTACTCACTATGGTGGTAGGAAGGCAGCTCCTCTCACACCCATTGCACTGTCTGCTGCAGGCGGAGCCCCACGGACTTCAGACCAGCTCTCGATGCACACTGGATCTGGCCCATATTGGACTCTTAATTTTCCCTGTAACTGAGTTTACAGCTTGTTGTGTTGATGCCCAGGGGAAATTTTTGCCCATGTGATGACATTGATACCAGTTTTTACCCATCCCAAAGAATTTTGCACAATTCTTTGCTTTTTATTCGAGTGAAATGGGTCCTTAGCCTTTTGTTGACATGTTCTGTCTCTGGTTTTGGTGAGGATGAACTGGGTTTTGGCATTTTGCCTCTGCTGTTCATGTATAGGTTAGTGCCTATCTTCTGTGCCAGAGAATTAGGCACCCAGCCCATAGTGAACCTCAGAGTGAACTGCACGAAAATGGAAACTGCAGCATGAGGGTTGCCTACACTGATGTGTTTGACTGGGACCAGAATCCTTTAGTACTTCATATTTTTTACTCTATTTTTTCCCCAGTTTTTAGTGGTATCTCTTTTTGTATAATCTACCTTTTAGAAGCATTAGCCTAATTTTTTTTGCATTAGAGGTGGTAGGCAGTATCACAGAAACCAGTGGAATATTTGTTCTATTTGGGATGGAAAGGCTTCATCTCAAAAATTTGACCTGTAAGCTGTATTTGACTTATCTATATACTTTGGTATTAACATTTGTTTTCTTATTTGAATTGGTTTATAATTGGTCTATTGGGATGGCTGTGCTTGTTGATTAAAAACCAAAAAAAGGAAAACAATGTATTGTTTTTTCTGAACATAATGCTTATAATTTTTTAAATTTCCATTTAAAGCTCCTGAGAGTAAGCAAAATGGGCAGAGGTTAAAATAAAGTGAATTGCTGTGCTTTAACTTCAACAAAAGGTGCAGCAGTAGGAGCGTCAGTATTCCACCTCGCGCAGGGATTTGTAAGCCCAACTCAATGGTAATGGGAGTTAAGCAAGCAAATCCTCTGCCCATAGGTGGGGAAAATAGACCTATTAATTGAAACAGCTGCTTAGCAATTCAAATGGTTATTTTCAGCTTTTCCTAGCAAGTGCGTGAGTTCTTCTGTATTCATGAATACATTTTAATACTTCTGGGATACGCTGGTGCTCTGGCTGTGACTGCTTGGGCTGAAGAGCGAAAAGCAGTGGGGGTTGTCCCTGGTCATCTAGGCTTTATGAGGAGGTACCGTATTGCTTATCCTATGTTGCTGATTCAAAAGAGCTTCTGACTTGTTGCAAATGATGGATTTACTGAAAATTCACAATGCTAATGTGTGAGTCTTCACTCCAAATAACTCTTTTTCCCCTGTGCCACAAGGCCCCCCTCAAATTATTTCATGGCTGATAAGGACTTCTCGAAGCTGCGTTGTTGCTTGAAGAAAGGCTTAGGAAATTATGGGGAGGTTATGGGTCTGAACAACACCTGTGTCAAATTGTGTGGTGTGTTGATCATTCCTTTACATATAGCAGTGGTTTGTCAGGGTTTGTTGCTTAATTAAAGACTTAATTAACTTAGATCAAGCATAACTCTTAAATGATTTAAAAAATTTAAGAGGATTAAGACTAGGAATGCCGATGGCTCAGGTGGTTTTTGGCTGCAAAGTCAACAGCTAGTGTGATTTGTAGTTGTGAGCTGTGCTTGTCTCATATGAATAATTTTTGGTCTCCTTTTGCTCTGCAATACTGTATGTTCTGGCAAGTTTTTGTCCTTTGAGATCTTTCTACATTAAAAAATATCTACTATTAAAACTTGAATAGTTTGTATAGCTTGGTTAATAGTTGATTCATAGGTTAGGTAAATATGTACAGGAAGTATATGCAAGGCATGGTATAAAGTAAGAATATGAACTTAAGGAAAAATGTTCTTCCATTCTGAGGTCTGTGTTTGAAAGCTTCTGCATTAAACCTTCCTGCCCCTCCCCAGTCCAGATAAAAGCATATGGTATTTGTTTATTTATTTTTTAATGTATCATGTGATGTGGGAGAGAAAGTTTTTTCTGAGTAATTCCCCTTACTGTCTGCATTTCAGTAATAAAACCTCTATTCAGTGCTAGGTTGTGAGTCCCTAGGAGTCACCAATAAATCATTTCATTTATCGATGTGCTTTACTACTTAAGGGTCTCACTAAGACTGAATTCTGTAACCATAAAAAAACACATTATCTGTTTCTGGGAAGAACAATGGCAACAAAATGTCTTGCTAGGTCTTCTCTGCTGCTGTGAGGAACTAGAGACACAGGAAGGCAATGAGGTGCAAATGCCTAGGGTGTTTTTATTCTTAATATGCTTTCTTTTTCTTATTTAATAAGAGAAGTAAAATATGTTAGTTGAAGTATTATGATATTATCATATATTACCTACCTACTGCTGCAAATCAAAGTGATGTTGCTGTCCTGTATGAAGAAGCTGTATTTGGAAATATGGGCCATTAAAAGCCCAGAAAGCAATCCAACAACTCAGACAAATGTTTCAGCGCACTTGGGTTCCTTGGATTTTATTAACATTAGGTATTACGTATCCTTTCAGGACAAAATTATTTTTGCATTGGAATCTGTGATGAACAAATCACAAACTTCACAGTTCTCAGATAATAATGCTTATGTCTATCTGTTTCAAATGAAACCCCTTTTAAATGGCTTTCATGTAAGATGGAAGCCAAACAGCAATAGGTTTGGAGAAGTGTCTGGCCCAGTATCTCCTATGATCTCTTTTCTGCAAAAAATCCTAAGCGTTAGCATTTCATACCCCTTTCTATTTGAACATATTTATGCAGTTATGTTTGAGACTTTGGGAGTGGGGAGATGAGAACTGAGTTTGTGTCTCATCTGAAAGAAGCCTTCAAACTTGAGGACCAAAGAGGCACTAGGTGTATCGGGAGAAAGGAAATGCAACGAGAAGTTGGTTTGGAATTTACACTGATATAATAAAACCCAAAAAAAGAAATCCCTTTGGGTGCTGTGTGTTTGCTCCTCCGGTTGTATCTCTCTGAAGAGGCATCTGTCTGGATGTGCAGTGCAGCATCATGCGTGTGCTCAAGAGTGAGCCGCTGGCATAGGGCCGGTATTAAAATCCTCAGTGATACGGATGGTGCAAGTGGAATTCCTGCCTGGAGAAGTCTGAGAGAAGAGTGCAGTAGGTGTTATCAATTTGTCTTCAAGCCATACTTATTTTCTATAAAGAAACATATTTTATAATCTTCAGCTGAAAAAACGAAGTAAAACTGCACCTACAGTTGGTTCAAAATAAATGGCTATTATTATTATCTTAATCATTAAACTTGGGCTGAGTGGTCAACACTTCCAGGAAGTAAAGCTTTGAATGTCTGGACTAAGAGTCAGGCTGGCAAAACTCTTAGCATGTCTGTACTTAACACCAAATCAAGTTGCCCAGACCATGCCTTATTTTCAGTATCAGTGAACTTGTACCTCCGTTACTCTAAATTAAATTAGTTATTCTCATCTTATTCTTGGTTCATATAGGGACCAAGTGTTCTACCTCCTCATTTTAATCACTTTACCCATTTGATGATGGCTCTTGCTTGCTTTCCTGTTTTTCTCTTTTCTATACTGCTTGTTTGGTTATTTGTTTCATTTAACATGGATGCCTCATTTCACATGTTGGTCCATTTGGAGTGCTTTCTACTGTGCTCCCCCTCATTTGACTATATTTGTTTAATGGCCAGTGTATGAACGCTCTCTGCTACCCGAAGTTGCCTCAGTGCTTGGGAGATAAAGATGCTTTGATGGGAAACCTGCTTTAGATCACTACTACACAGTGTTTGTGCTGGTTGTGCTTCAAAAATGTGATCCTAAGTACTCTTAAGAATTTGACCTGTAGTAGCCCAAAGGCACAATATTTCACACCCTCTTGAGTAGGACAGGGTATACAGAAACCTAAATATCAAGTTAGAAATGTGTCTTCTAAATTGAAGTGCCCCTGTTTTCTGAGCAATATAAACCAGGTAATTCTGCTGTTGGGTTCGTAATCGCTGGGTGAGCCAGGACATGGCTTCCAAAGCGCATCTGCTCTCTGATTAAACCCATGCAATGAAGAAACATCTCCAAAAAGAGCGTTTTAAAAAAGGGGAGGGGGAGGCACCCTAGTTGAGGCAATGATTCTGTGCCTGTCTGTACCCTTTGGGGTCACTGAGGACAATCGGCAGCGAGTTAGCAACCAGACTGATTGTCAGCTGAAGAGAAATGGGCATTTTTGAGCCAAGACAGCAGAACTACAAGTATGTTTATTTTTGGAAGGATTGTAATGCCAACTGGCAGCACAAACTTGGCTAGGTTAAGGGTCTGGTGCGGCGGCAATAAAACATAAGGATACTGAATTTAGCAAAGGAGCAACAGGAATTATCATTGGTATTGTTGCTGGGGAATGCAGATGCAGTCTGGCGTTTTATCAGCATAATCTTAGTTTGAACTTCATGACTAAAATTTAATATAGGGAGCTTGGAATAGCTGGTGCTGGATTTATACCCAGAGAGCAGGTACATTTAATTTCAGTAAGTACATTGCACTCCTCCTCATTGTTTGTGTAATTTGAATGTTAACTGTTTAGTATCCATCAGTTTTTGATCTTTCAGAACGTTTCTCTGGTACAAATTATGTGTTACGATGTATTTTTCCTGTGTATCATTCTCCACAAATAAAAACATGGATTAGTTTTTGAATTACTGGTTAAACGTTTCAAGTGGAAACATTCCTCGTTACAATTCTTCAAATTAAACAAAATGCTTTTGCTGTGCCATTCCTGAGTCTAGAAAATTATTAGCTGCAAACAGAGAGAAATAACCTGTGCCCTAATGTTACTGCATCCAAAACCAGCATGAAAAGATGGGAGAAATCAAAATGGCAAAGGGAAATACAGTAGAAATAAGGGATGATGTTGAGAAGTCTGAAATGGTGAAAACCATTTGACCTAAGTTCTTGCTAGTTCTTTTGATTATTTTTTTTTCTTAACGCTTCATTTACATAAATATTTTAATTAATGTAGAAGCTGTATTTTGCAATAGAGTCTTCAGCCACTAAAGCAACTCCCCTTCTAACCTTATTTTCTTCTTAACTATAATTTCCTTTTATTTTTTCTCTGATGTTCTACTGCTTCCAAGAGCCTATTCGTCTGGATTGATATAATCTGAATAATAAAAAGTTTTTCATTAGTATATAATGCAATTTTTAGGAGTCGGTGCTGATCTAAGTCCTCCCCAGCTGAGAAAATTTGCCATTTATTTTAGAGAGTTTTCTTCAATCTGTTAAACTCCAGCACAAATTCTGATGTGTTTGATTGTGTTTCTTTAGTTTATTTTTTTTGCAGGATTAGTGTTTTTCAGTAATCCAGTTGTTGTTGGATGAACTCCGGCAGCCCAGACAGCAGGGAGCAGGACTGAGGTGCGATGCCTGCACAGCCCTTTGTGCCAAAATCTTGCAGCTATAGGTGTGTTTGCTTGGGTGTTGGCTCACTGGGAAATTCTGTGAGGTTGGACTTACTACTTCAAATTTCAGTGTTGCCTACCAGGTCATATTTTCCCTGATTTTTCAATAGGCTTCAAACAACTTGGTTTAACTAGCAAGGGAGTAAGAGAAAAGAATAATCTCTGTCTGATCAATCACATCTGCTTCCTGGAGTAATGAAGCCGAGTACTCTGGTGATGAAAGCAGGAGACAATAAAGAGGATCGACAGCACAGTAGACAGCAGGTAGAGCTGTGGTGCTTGGTTTGGGCCTCATTCAGTGCTTCAAATGATCATTTTAATGATTAACCTCCTGGCTGAACTGAAAGTCTCTGAATTATGATGTCCATGCTCAAAATCCTCCTGTAGATTGCTGGTCTGGTTTCTAATGCAAGGAGTAGAAAACTCTGATTTATTCATTTATTTATTTAAAGAAAAATGTCTGGATGTGTCGAATTGACTGGCAACATTTGTATCTTTGTTTATCAGGGAATGGAGTCGTGCTGTCAGATTTGTATGTTTTCTTAATAATCTCCACTTGATCATGGCTAATGAGTCTGCACAGTGAGAAGGAAATAGGAGATGGTGGCCTGTTTGTGTGCTGTGTCTCCAGCTGAATACCCTTGGGCATGCCAAGACCCACAGCCAGTGGGGATCTTGACACGTAGAGCGTTGGTGGGTGTTTCTGTGCGGAGCACCCACGGGCAGGCTGGGGGATGTGGGTCCACGATTGACTGCAAGACACTCCAGTCGTGACACGTGTCACAAGCTGAAAGCTTGGCTTGGATCTGCTGCTTAAATCCATTTTCAAATTCACAATGATTCTGTGAAGTTCTAAATCCCACCAATTTCCCCAGGTGTACTCTTCTGCAAAATTTTGACGGAGCTTGCTCCATGAGTCAGTGGAGCTGAGCAGATTGCATCCGTATGAGACACCTGTCTGGATCTCCTCCAGAGCAGAAAGGACTAATCCTGGGAAAGTTTCCCTCTACTTCACTGGGAAGAGAGTTGAATGCTCAGTGAGATTGCTGAAGTTCTGGCCCATCGCTTAAAAGGATGGTCAGAAACAGGAGGAATCTGCTTGTGGACTGGAATCCCAAACAGAAGAATTGCACAGTCCTAAAGAAAGGAGAATTGCACACCCTGAAGGCAAAGTGATGATCTTTTGGGAAGATAATCAGCTTTTTTATGTTAGCCATCATCAGCCTAGAGGGGAAGAGTTTTTGCACTTCCCCTCCACTTCAGCCAGTAGTTATCGATGTATGGATTTAATTGTATCTCAGTTGATGAGGACATTAGATAACTAAAGAGCCTGTAGGTACAGCTGATGCATTTCAGGTTAAAAGAGGTTCTGTAAAATCCACACCTAGCTCTTCCTACTAGAACAAGTTCTATAAAATATTTTTGGACTATTAAAGGCTTCACAGTCCTCTTCATATATTTCTTCAAGCAGACTGTTTTCCTAATGATGGCTGCTCTACAGCACTCTGCTTTCAGTTTCAAAATAATGCACAGGGCTAAAAAAAAAAGGATTTAAATTGTTTTTCACATGTTTTAAATAGGTACTTTTGAGCATTTAGGAAAAAGACTTTGTAGTGCAGGATGGGGAAGAGAAGAAAGGTGGCTTTTTGCAACCTCTTCTAACCCACATCCCTGTGGTTTTTCTTTTAGATTCTGCTCTTCAGTAACGCTTATCACAGGCAAAGCTTTGGAGGAGGTCTCTTTTGTACTGTGGATCACCAAGCGAGGGGCTGGAAGGGAAGTGGTGTGGGATATGTGCCATGTTGGAGGATCAGCTCTGGTTTTGTAACCACTTTGCAACCCTTTTTAACCTGTGAGTTACTTGGTTTCAGAAGTCAGTGCATGTGGAGTCATCATTGTGTTCAATGGCTCAGCCTACAAGAGGTTAGAAATTTTGCACTGGAAGACCATTGCTGGTTATACTTACCTATGGTCCATGGTGGGACCTTTTCTTTCCATTGCAGTTACTGCTCTTTCTGGTATGCTGGCATCTGTGACCAAGATTTCTGTTCCCTTGTGCCAAGTCTTGTCCTAGTGCACATGGGGAGATGCTCTCTGCTTTTTTGAAGTCCATGGGAGTAGTTGTGGAGAAAATGTCTTGCCCAAAGCTGATAGTTGGCAAAGCCAAGCTCATTTCAGTTATTCACTCATGCTGGCAACTGTGGGAACACAATAAAAAATACCATGGCCAAAGAGCAAAGTGCCTTTAATAAGTGAGGTCATTTATTTCCCATGAGATGTGTTATATAGGCACTCCACTGACCATATATTGTGGTTTCTGCTTTGAGAGAGTAATTGTCACATCTCCCAGTGTTCCAGCCTCTGGCCAGGGAGGACCATGTTCAGCAGTCCCCTGCAGGGGTCAGTCCCAGCAGGGAGGGGGATCCAGTGCAGATGGAGGTTCCCCCTGTAGATCCCAGCCTGAAGGGGTCCCTCCCATGCCCCACATTCCACCAGTGTCTTTTCTTTATTGCTGTGCTTTCATTCCCTGCCTTTTGGCATGCTTAAATCAAATTAAAGGTAAGAGCAGAGTTCCAGCAGACTTCTGGTTTAGGTCTGGTCCTTCATCATTTAAAGTCTATACTGCCCTGTAGGAAACTAATGCTTTATGTAGACCAACTGCAGTCCTATTTGCTACACAGATAATAATAAACCCTTCCCAAGATTAGTGAAGGTTCCTTTCTGAATTAAAATACCACTCTGGGGAAAAGCTGTCTGTCTTCACTTGCCATTGTGTATAGTCAGTGTCTCTTCCAGCTTGGATTTCTGCCAGAGCTCTGGCTCAGGGCTTTCTCCTGACCCTTACAGGTTCTTATTAACGTTGCTTGTGTTGTGCATGGGGGAACTGTGAAGCACCCTTGGGGGAGGCGAGAGCGGGGCACAGAGATTAATAAGCTGTGGTAAGAGAGAGTCCTGCAGAGGTTCAGTTTATCAGGTCAGTATTGAGAAATGGAATAACGCTGCATCTGCTCGAACTGTGCTTATTATAAATACTGAGCATAATTTTCAAACTTGGACCAGTTCACTCTAACATCTCCTTAAATAAGTATCCAGCCTCTAAAATGAACAAAAAAACCCTCTTGCGCTGGTTGGCTTGTAAACTTCCCTCACACCTCAACCTCTTCCCTGAATCTTTTCCCTTGGGTGATTCTGTAGTTTTGAAGCTATGTGGATGTTGAATGGTTTTTTCCTTTCTAGAAGAGGTGTACCAGTCCCCAGCTGCACAGCTTGTGAATAATACATGAGGAGTTTATTTGCTTGTGTGGGGGACAAATCTTCACTTCCCATTCAGCATTGGTCTTGTTCTTTCTCTTGTGTGTGAAGTTTTTTCCTCTCCTCTGTCTGTTTTATTTTGAACATCTGAGCAGGACAGGAGTTCACTTGCCTTTGCCAGTCAGGGGGATTTTTCAAACTTGGTGATTCACTTACTTATGAGTTTTGCTTGATAAACTGTTGTTGAGAGCGTTGAAACACTGCAGTGGCTTTGAGCAACACACAAGGGAGCAGATGTCCCCTGGTGACAGTCCCCACTGTGGAACGGGGGTGATTGAATATTGTCTAAGCAGTGAAAGCAGATCAGAGAACCATGGCAAGGGGCTGTGGCTACAGAAATGTCTGCTACAAGGATCATACATCTATTTCCAGTTTCTTTTTGGCTTCGTGACCAATACATGTTGCAGAAAGATGGGTTGACTTGCTGGGAGATTCGCCTGCGTTCCAGCATGTCAAACTGGCCCATTTTCATTCAGGTGGTAGTCTGACTTTGGTGCAAATGGAGAGAGAGACTGATTTTTGGAGCTGAATGAATTGGAGAAGCTCATTTTCAGTATGTGCAGAATTAATTTGATTGATCATATTTTACACCAGTCAGGGAAGAGAGAGGTATTCAGGCTGAGCAGCAAGAACACATTCTAGACTTTTTTCCTCATCTATATCCTCTGAATATGATGAATTTTTTTCTGTCAGCTGTCATAGTCATCTAATGAATGCTTTTCCTCCATTACATTTTAAAAAATGAGATTCTCTCTGTAACACAATCCACAGTTTAAAAATAACTTCCGTGACGTACTTTAATGGTGGCAATTTCAAAGCCTATGGAGATGGTGCTAGAAGCAGCTTCTAATCTAATAATGAAATGTGTACGGCACACACGGAAAAGAGAGGACTAGCTGGAATCAGCTTATTTTTCTTTCTTGTCGCTGCTTCTTCAGCTATTTCTGATATCTTCCCCTTTTAATTGCAGGGCAGAGCTGAGAAATGTAGAATTGTAGTTGTCATAAAAACCAGAAGAAAAGGTCTGTTTCCATAATCTTGTAGCTTCTTCTGTTGCAGAAGCCCACTGAAATCACTGCATCCTTATTTCAAAAATGAAAAGTGTAGTCTGCTTCATCTCTAACTGCTGTCAAATGTTTAAGCTTTCCTTTTCCCAGCACTTATTCAGAACACATTTTCAGTTCAGCTAGGAATGTTATTACTAACTGATGAACAAGCTTGAATACTGAACATGGCGAACGATTGACATTTTTAAAGTTAATCATAGAAACTTTTCATCCAGAAGATGCTGAGGCTGCTCTGGATGCTGATATACCATCTGACACCAGCAGTGAAGAGCACTGTACAATGTCAGTTCAAGATGAGTGGCTATAAAACAGCAAAAAAGAAATACGATTCACATGACACTAAGTCAGCATTGGAGTCGGGCAGAGTTTCTTGACTGGGAGACTACTAACAAAACACATTCTTGCTAATGCATATGTGCTCAAAGTGCTGTAGTTTTAAGAACTCCTCTTGCACAAAGTTTAAAATACCATATCAGTAAGAAACTGTCCAACTAATCAAACAAATTGCATTTGCAATTGCATTTTTTGTTTTCTTATTGTGATAGTATAGTTCTGGAGAAAGAAATAAGATTGATAACAGGTTTAGCAAATAGGGTGGGGATTTGGGTACAATTTATGATATATGAGATGATGAGATATATGATATATGGAAAGAAAAGATTTGCAAAAAAAGCCATTGCTGGATTTAGAAATACAATTAATCCAAGGGGATTCTGGCTCCTAAACCCGTTAATTTATCTTGAAATGCTTTGCTTTGATTTCTGGAGCCTTGCTTAATGCCTACACTGCAAGCTCTGCTGTGGCTATAGCCATTCTGTGCTCTGCGAACCACTGCACTGAGACTTGGCTCCTGGTCCTGTTCTCTTGACTCCAGTTTAGCACTTTACTCTTTGAATAATTGAACAGTTTTCTACGTGTGTACTAGAGATGTTGAATTTTCCCAAGCCCACATCAGCAGGAATAGCAGAATTCAAGTTGAGGGGTCCAGATGACTTTTGCTCATCCTCACTGTTTGTCGTGGGACAGCCCAGGAATAGGAAGTCACAAGCAAGAGTGTTTTTTTCCTGAAAGCAGAATTTACTTTGGCTTTCTAGCTGTGTATGATTTCCTTTAGCTGGGTTACTGTCACTTTGAAGGCTACCCCACTTCTCCGAATATTTTGTTCCTTTTGACTTTGAAATTATCTTTTGTCCTTGAAGATCTCCCTTCAAATATATAATAGGATGTTTTCTGCTGGGTGAGATCATTCAGTAGAGAGCCTTGTCAGCTCTCACCATCCTTGTAGCAGGCACTACCTCCGGAGGTTCTGGGTTTAAGTGTTGTTTACATATGCTTTAGATCTACTGATCCTGCAGCACCGAAATGAGCTGCTTCTCTGATACAAGCAATGTCGGGAGACAAACTGTTACGGATCCCAGTACTTTTTAGGCTAGCTATTTTCCCCTTAATTCCCATTTTGGTGAAAACTGCCCTATTATGAAAAACAGCTTTGTAAGCAACACTCTTCCAGTATTGTGTAATTGCTTCCTCTGTATTTAACCTTAAACTGCTGAGATGCTTGAAAAATATTTCCCTATAGTGACTGGGGATGTGATAAGACTAGAGGCTTTTTGGTGATGTTCCAAATGGCTTTTCACATTTCACACAGCCCTGCTTGATGCGAGGGCTTAGGATCCTTGCAGAAGCTAATACGTTATTCACTACCCCATTTTTCATACCTAGCTAGTGGTCCCCTAGGATTAGCAAAGGTTCCTCTCTGAATTATGCCATCTCCATGGGAATTTCTGCCTCTTTTTCCTTGCTGTTCTTCAATGGGAAGAGTTGTCTTTAGGTGGCTCTTGCTTGTGTGTGTAGGATGCTCTTCAGCTGAGCATAGGAAGCATGGCAAGAATATCTCTGTTCTTGTGGGTTGAAAGTATTTCTCGTGATGAAACAGCAGGCTTTAAATCTATTAATAAACAACATCCTCATATTGAAACAAGTGCTCAGTTACACTTCAGTCAGAAAGGATAGTAGGGCTTTTTTGGGGGTTTGGCTCCTTCTCCTATGAACTCTGTTTGAGACAGTCTAATTTAATTCCTAACAGTATTGTGAAGACTTTTGATGGTTAATTACATCACTTCTGGGGGCCAGCAACTTTAGAGCTTGTTAACATTTTCAAGAGTATTTAGGAACTCAAATTCTTAGGAGGCACTTGAGTACAGATCCCATGAACCCCTCAATGAAAACAAAACAAAAAACTCCAAACAAAAACCAAACCAAAACCCTACAAAAACAAACAAAACCAACCAAAACCATACAAGCCCTTGCCTTTGTCTTACAGAAAATGTTCCCTTTTTTTGACTTCTAGAGATGTCCTAACATCTTTTTTTTTTTTGTATTTAAAATTCATCAGCTTAGGAAAGCGCCCACATTGTGACTCAGACAAAAAAAAAAAAATCAATCCTAGACATCAGGGTAACAAATCTAAAGGATTAATAGATATTTCTGGATTTCAAGCATTGTAATTCAACATTTGTTTGTTGTTTGCTACTTTTATCTGGCCATACTGAGCTTCTTTATTCAACATCTTCCATCATATTCTCCTGGGCCGTGTGGGATTTGCTGAATGTTTTCAGTAATAGCAATGCTACTTTATTTCTGCCCTGGTATTCTGGGAGATTTGTTCGAGGGCACATCTTCCAGGAATTTTATACAAGAGGCAACAAAAAGAACATTTATCTTAACAGAGCCACAACTTCACTGTCAACTATAAAAGAAGAGCCAACAGATTCCGACTTAGATTAAAAGTCAGCTGCGAATAGAGGCAAATATTCCCGTAGGCACAAGGCATCTCTCTGAAGAGAAATTGTTGAAAATGCAAATGGCTGAGAGAGAGTTCAGTGCGATTACTTTGTATTTCACAAGCCCTGTGGTTTCATATGCCCCAGGTCAGCTCTTATGAGATTTACAAGAAAGATTTCTGGAAGACCTATGGCAACTTTCCACATGCCATCTTCAAAATCCTTCCGTTTTCTTTGCAGGCAGATTCAGTCTTGTGAAGGGCTCCTTTGGGGGAATGGATAACAGATGCCAGTGTGGCCCCTCACGCAGCATGACAGCACAGGGCAAATGTTGGAGAAGAAGAAAAGCAACTTTTTTGTCTTTCTCCACAGCTCAGAGCTGTCACATTAGCTCTTCCAGCTGTAAAGGCATCCTTGACAGGACTTCACATCTTAATAATGCCAAACATCATCTTGACCATTGCTTACATAAGTAGGCAGGGTTAATAATCAGCTCAGACTCCATTGAGAGGCCATCAGCTGGATGAGGAACAATTGACCTTTCAGGAAAAGCCATACAATTAGAGGCAAACTAACTAAAGTAGCAGACAAGGTAGAGTGGAATTGGAAAGCAGCGTATTTGCATCAGATAAGAGCAAGAGGGTGCTGGGTTCTCTCAATCTTCAGGCAAAGAAAATGCATCCAAAGTCTACTTTTCAGGAGGTGGGTTCATCACATCTGTCTTCTGAGAAGAGCGTGATAGAATCAATGACTGTTCTTCATTTTTACTGATAAATCCGTGTACCAATGGGTGATACCATTAAACTCCATATACTAATGGGCTTATTTGACCAAATAGTTTCTTATGTCCCTGCTTCACATTCAGGGCAGTCTAGAAGTTCACTGAAAGTTGTTATTTATTTTTGTGCCTTCTATTTGTCTGTCATTTCCTGCTCGGGGCATAGAAAATGAGGATAGATTTGCAGAGGATGAGCATAAGAAAGTAAAGTGAGGGAAGCTGTAAGTTGGAATCACCAGTTTAATGACTCAAGTATTTGGTATAATATAGAAGGCCAAAAGGCTCTGACCTGAGCAGGTGATGTTGATTTCTTTCAAAGAGACTGTTTGTCCAGGGTTGGAAAGAGGGAAGGCAGGAGAAGCAAACAGCCAGCAGAGAGTCCTATTGATGGGCAAGAGTAATTCCACCCGCAGGACTTAATGAGCAGAAAAATCATTGTTTGACCTAGTAGTGGGCAGCACTGGAGAAGAAAAGCTCCTGAAATAAGACTTTGATCAAACTCTTTGTGAAGATGCCATTAAAGTTTGTTTGGTCTTCAACCTGAATTTGAGGAAAGAAGAGGCAGGGGATACTTTGAAGCAGTGGTTTGATGCCTTTAAGGGTTTAAATTCAAAAGGTGGGGGGGCAAAGAGAGAGGTTCACAAATTCTACTCATGACATTTTATCTCAAAATGTCAAGTGCTAAAGCTCTGGAAATACTGCTTACACGGTGGATGCAGTACTGCGTAATTGAAGCCACTGGAGAGTTAAGGAAATCTGTACTTTCTGGCCTTTATTTATTTAAAAATAAAAACTTTGGCAACATTGTATGTACTACTGAGTACATACAGCACTAAATCTCAGTGCCAAGTGCTGAGATTTCAGGGGCTGAGCAGAGATGCTCCCTGTGGCGCCATTCCTTCTGATCCTGGAGATTAACCTTTGGCCTTTGCTCTTTATGTTTCATCCATTCTGTCTTTTCCTGAATTCCTGGGGATAAAGACCAATGCAATTTTTTTCTGAAACCAGGGAGTATGTGTTTAGTCGGTACATGTAAAAATGGTGAAGCAGCTTATCTCTATTTCTACCACTGAGGAAATGGGCATCAGTAAGTGTTGAAATGTTTGAATGTTTAAACCAAGAAGCCTGGAAGGGTCCTAGCTCAGCAAACGTTAGATCCTGCACTCATTCTTGCATTGTTTTGAGGCAAGACAATTGGTCAAGCTGGTTTTTTTCCTCATGCTGTACAAGTCCATGCAAGAGCAGCAGTGTCAGGATGGCCACTGCTGACATTTGTGTTGCCTTCTCTACGCTGTGAAAGATGTAGCACGAGCAAACATGTTCCTACGTGACAGTCGCAGTGGTGATGGTAGCACAGATGAACATCTTGAGAATCATGTGAAGGAGTTTCCTATGGAAACCAGAGTTTCCATACTCATTATTTTCTGACCTTTATGGCTTTGGTGTCACAACACAGTGCCATCATCAATATAATTTTTGTAGATGAAGATGCCTAAAAGTTCCTTCATTAAGGTAATACCATTTTTGTGAGTAGTCCCTTTGTCCATGGTTATGGCCAGAATGTGTCTCTTCTTATTTTAAACTCTGACCTAGAGACAAATGAGTCTTTCTCAGCTCTTTGGGACCTCGTAGAAATGCACCCACATTTCTATGGAGTTGCATCTGAGAGAGTCTGGTCTGGAGACTCCACACCTACTTGTTTTTCCCCAAGACTTCGCTGATCCCTGAACCACTATTAGAGGGAAACTTTCCTCCAGAAATGTTGCTGGGTTGTCCACAGGAATATTATTCAAAAGAAACAAACACGTGAGGCATGCTTTCTTTGTATTGGAGCAAAGCCTGTTTGTGTCTACTACATCAGAAAGGTTGTTCAAGAACAGTTCATCCATGTGAGAAGTTGGCCCCCATAACTCTGCCAAGGCTGAGGAGCTCAGGGAGATCTGCTGGGGCTCTTTCATCCACCCAATTTTTCAGAGATGCTGGAGGTTGGAGGGGAGTAGATGTGTAATATGTTTGTCTGAACCAGTTCTTCTGCCTTGTTTTGTACAACTAGCCAGTTTTCACACTGCAGACCAAACTTTCAGAGACAAAATATCGATACTGCATAATTTAAATGGGAGAGCTGAGCCTCCTTGCTCTGCAATTTGCATTATGCAAAAGTCTGAGATAAAGAGGGTGAGAGCACATGTTGCAGGCTCGCTCCTCTGGAAGCTCGGCAGCACGACAAATCACCCAGTGTACAGTACAATTTACAATGAGCCTGCCTAGTTGTTTGCCTTTATATCATTACACAGCATGGCTGCTTTTTTGCAGGAAAGTCCTACCCGAGTCAGTTTTGTTTATTTGCATTGTAACTTTACCGGTGTGTTTTCTGGTGCATATTTCAGAGAAAAAAAAAAAAAAGCCTATTTTTTTTATTTGGTCAAAGTAAAACAGTTGTGTTCATTGTAGCAACTCAGAGGATTATCTACAATTCAATTTAAGTTTTTATCAAGGTAAATATTTAATTGCTTTAATGTTGTTTTGTTCACATCGCAGGGAAAAAGTGATGATAGCAAAAGCAAGCTCCTTGAACCATGCTTTTCCGTATAATGCATGTTTCTATATATCTTGTGCAACTTGCCTTATGCAAACCTTGTCCTTACAGGCCAGCGCTCTCCTTTGGGATTTAACTTCCTCAAGTTTTAAGGGGAATGTGCATGTATATATTTACAGATATATTTGTGTGTGTATGTAAATGTATAAATCTTGGCTTTCACTTTGATGAAAGCGGTTTGCTTTCAGCTCCAGCAAACTGCATTGACTTGTAACTATATTGAATGCACTTCTATAGCACCTTCCCTCCGGGATCTAAAACAATTTTCTCACCACTGAAAAATGCTGAACCTTCCCTATGCAGTTGTAACATGGGATGCTGCTATCTGTGCTGTAGGGTAGAAAATAAAGAAATATAGAATGCAACGTACTGTTTGAAAGTGAAAAGGGTAAGAGCTCTTCATTGTGAATATTGTTGTGTATTCACACAATCACACTTTTCTTGGAGAGAGGAATCTTTTTCTAGTTCTAGTAACTTTAATGTGCCAAAATAAAGGGCAATATTTACACGTGTAGCAGTGTAACTGCATTTTTGGTCAGTATCAAGCATGGCTTTTTCATACTGCAGGAACAAATGGATAAAATAAGAAAGGAATAGTAATAGTTATTTTTGAGCAAATATGGACTGTGTTCCTTACCTGTTGTAGCTTAACCAGTCACAGCGTGGACTCCAGCTTCTGAAAAAATGTGTTTAAAAGTCAATTCAGCAAGGAAAGGGGGAGGAAATTGCTTCACTTGGCAAAGGCTTGTCTGCTGCTCGGTGGCGTAACCTCTGGCCAAGGCAAACAGAGGTGCTGCTGTGCAGAAAATGGGTGAACCCTGCTGATCTGTCATGTCTAGCGCGAGGGTTTGCATATGTGATGGCAAGGACAGAACATTTGCTTCCCAGAATTTGTTGTTGTTCAGTTTCTTGTAGGAACTTTCTGTGTGTTTAACAAACAGAGTGAGAATGCAATGACATTAATGGTTGTTTGGTGGTTCTATGGTGGTTGTGTTCCTAATAAACTGTAAACAGAAAGCTGACTACAGGAAGGGTGATGGAGAGGTTAATATACACTGTAGTGGAGTCATTTTAAAATAATCCAAGCAAAGAAAGGAGATTTATATAAAAGTACATTTCCATTATTTGTGCCTTTGGCACACTAAAGTCTCATTCAACGCAGCAAAAACCCAGTAACATTTTTCTTGTTTCTCTTTTGTAACATCCACAGCCTTTAGTGTTGTTTTCCTTTGTTAATTTTCAAAAATTATTTGTTAACTAAGAGTCATAGTTGACTCAAACACAAGTCTTGACTGAAAAGAGCTTAAAGAATATGTCAGGAGTCTTATGATTATTTTTTTAAAAATAACATTTAATTTTTGTGCATGTCAATATTCAGTTAAAATTTTGATAGTCAGGTAGAGTGGGATGCAGACTCCTATAGATGTCTACACGGCAACTGCATTTTCTCTGTTTTTCTTAGCTGGAAACAGTGGAACACTAGAGCAAGTCTAATTTTGAGGTCAGTGAAAGAAATGCACTTTGAAGCAGGGAAACCAGACCACAAGTTCAGTTAGGTGGGTTTTTTTGTTTGTTTTTTCTTTCCCCCAAAGGCTCAAGATCAGTCTTTAAACACCACAGGTATGGAAACACATTTTAAACCTACTTTTTGTTATACTTTTCATAAGAGCTTAGCACCTGGTGAGCCTGTAAGTGGAGTTACTACTTAGAAAGTCTGGCTACTTGCTTTGGTACTGAAATAGAAGCAGTTTTCTTCTAGAAATCTCTTCCAAAGGGACAAGACTTAAGTAGTTTGTATTCCCATTACTTTGAATGGGATTTTTTCCTTACTAAGGAGTTTGGCATTTGGCTTGCTTATAGAGCCGGGCACTTCTTCTATGTAGGTCCATTAGTTTTGATCCTGCTAAATGTGTATTCCTAATTGCACTAAGTCAATGTATGCAGAGATCAGAGGAGGGAACTGATCTAGTGGGGGAGATACTCGGCATTGTGTGCTTTGAAGTTGAATGACCATATAATCTTGGATGTGACCTTCAGATTGGTCATATATATATATACGGGCGTATAATGGTTGTTTTTTTATTTATTTTCTTCTGCAGCTTGTGTTTGCTGACTGCATCTGTTTGTTTGCTCCCTGATGTCTGTAGGCTCTAATAAATTGAGGAGTTTAGGCAGCCAGATCCTTAGGCAAGAGCTCTCCCTCGGCTGGTAATGCTGTTGAGATCTGCCTAGACTATAAAAGGCTTGGAAAAGGGGACAAGCTTTTTGCTGAGAGGCATAAGAGAACTGTAACAACTTTGATGTCTCCCCCTTCTTCTCTTGGCTGTTTAATTAGCATTAGGAAACAGAGCAGGTCATTGGACTCATAAGCGAAACAGTTGGAGTCAGAAATACTCCTTGGAAGTCTCCTGTTGATAGTGTTTGCACTGATGTTATGAATTTCGATGTATTTAGCAGTTTTTATAAATATCTTAGCTGTCAGAGTGATGTGATAAAGCAAAAATCTGAGTTCTCATAATAGAAAAGATGTTTGTCACTTATTTGTGGAGAACAACTTGATGATGTGACAGCGTTGGATTTGAATGCACAAAAACCCTCACCAAATAAATAAAAAGACCCCAACAGCTTTCATTCCCATGGTGTTGCTGTCTTGTATAAATATCCAGAGAGAACTGGTTTATAATTCTATGTTTATTAAGAGAATATATCTTTCAGCAGCTCCTGCTTACTTGCTCTTGAAAGCGTGCTTGACCCATTCCTAATGGCATAACATTACAGGTCAAAGAAGAGATCCTATGTAATCCAATCCATACTGATTTGCCTTGCAGCATCTGCATCAGACGAACATCTTTCAGTTGACTGGAGTATTTGTTTTTCATCCTGTCATTACCCAGACTCTTGCCACTTAATCTTTCCACATTAAAATATTGTCTGCTGGCAAAAGCCTGTAGCTTGAAAGGGCAAGGCACAGAAAGATCATAGAATTTTATAGAAAGATCATAGAATTTTACAGAATAGTTTGGGTTGGAAGGGACCTTCAAAGGTCATCTAGTCCAGGCGAGAATTGCTAGACACAATAGCCCCGATATCCTCACACAATTACTAGCACTATGGTCATAAGGGGAAGGAATGTGTTTCTTTGTTCATCTTTGGGGAGAAGATATCTTCAAGGACAACCATTTGTAGACAGGAGAGATCAGTTAAAATTCACCCTGTTACCATGGTGCTACCTTCAGTATCCCTTCAAAAAAATGGCATTACAAACTAAATAGAGTAATGGAAGCAAGAATTAAAACACTACCAAGGCTGGGTCACACAGGACATCTCTGCATTTTTCTCCTGCTGCGCAGGGCATGGGGACACCCTTCTACTTGTCCATGGAGGATGAGACAAGAAATAATGGGCTTCAGTTGCAGCAAGTGAGATTTACTTCAGTGACAAAAACTTTCTAGGATGAAATACTGCATTATATTGCTTATGGGGGTTGTGGCACCTCTGTCATCATGGGCCTTTAAGACTAGGTTAGAAAAACATCTGTCAGGAGTGATATCCGTAGAGTTGCTCCTGCCTTGGGGCATGGAGGTGGGCTCGATGGCCTCGTGAGGTCCCTGCCAGCCCTGTTTTCTATGATCTCTAATCCAGGACTTTTCATTACTTATCTCTTGAAGCCCCAAAGGTGACAGGACTATTACACTTGATTTTTACCCTTACACAGTCTTTTTTGCTGGATGCTTTTTACTCATTCTGAGAGGCTGGCTTCAATTACATTTGTCATATGTTTCTCCTTCCTTATAGCTCCTATTTCTTTTCTTTCAGACTGTCTTCTCTAGGCATTTTCTCTCAATTTTTTAAATGGATCCTACTCACTACCAAACTTTCTGAAAGAAAAACTTGCTCAAAACTTAGGTCTCTTTTGTGGATTTGAAATTTCAAATTAGACAAAGTGAGTTAGAGGAGCTGTTAAGTACCAATGTCATACTCAGTGCTGCAGTAGATGCTGGAACAGAAACTGCTTTTGCCTTGTTGAAGTAAGAGAAATGTGGACAGGAGTAGATGATGAGATGTGGAGCTGCCTAGGACAGAGGCTATTTTGCTTGTTTGTACAGGGCTTGGTACAGTCTGGCCCTGAACCTTGAGCTATGGCTGTTCTAACAACCTCACTTCTGATGGGAAGCACACGAGATACCAGATGCATGTGTACAGTCTGCACATGCTTGTAAGGTGCAAAAGAACTAAGGTTTGTGTCCTAAAGTGAAAACATGATGATTAAAGGGTGATGAAAACACATGATAAATTAAAAGATAGTCCATACAATGCAATTCTGCAAGTGATGGGTTTTTATTCAGGTATCATAGTGGCTGTAAGTACCCTATGCAGCTGCACAATCCTCTCTCCAACACAGTGGGATGTTTCACAAGCTGGTATGAAACAGTAGTTTCCAATTTATACTTGCCCCTTTTTGTCTCTTCCTCAAATGGAATTAAATTTGTTCTGTTAGTGGTGTGTGATGGTTTTTGTCAGCTTGTGGCTTAGCTCTAGGGCTTCCCCAACATTGGGTTTGGGTTAGTAAAGTAGAAGGTGGCACAATAAAAGCAAGGTGTCAGGCTTGAAGTAAATGAACGTCCTACTTTATTACGTAGCAGTTTTCTAGTTCAGCTCCAGGATGTTTTGGTCTGTGAAAGAGCAGTGTTAATTCTCAACGTGTCTGAACATAATTGCTACAATCAAAGTTGTAGAGAGGAACGTGTTTGGAGCGATCCCTGCTGTGGTGATGGCCACACTCCTGTGTCTGTGTGTGGAGAGGAACATCGTGCTCATCTCAACAACTGCCCAAGACTTGGGCCTCCTTCCTCTTCTTCCATGGTTTAAACTGGCAGTCAGAAGATGATATCCCTGGAGGCATTTTGCACAGGGCTACATGATGCAGTGATCCACCAAAATGTTTTATGTTCCCCTGAATATTTTATGGCCTCTAAGTAAACGCACATTTGCAGAGGCGGAGTGCTGTGTGTGGGGGTCCGATGGACATGGTGTTGTGACGAGAACCTGGCTTTGGTCATTGCTTGTCTCTGCTATATGGGGCAATATATTTGCAAGGTTTTCAGGTTTAACTTGGGTAATAATATTTAAATCATGAAATTATCAACCCTCCCTGCTCCTGACTTTTTAAAAAATTGACTAACCCTCTTGTGTTATTTTTCTGAGGAGCTGGCTTTCTGTAACTAATTATTCTATGCTCAGCTATATGTTCTGAGTGCTATTTGTTCCACAACCGAATCTGATGCATTCTATTTAATTATGCAGTTTAAAAATTAAAAAATAAAAATAAAAAAAAAAAAAAAAAAAAGAAGAAAACTCACTTTGGTAGCTCCAGGCTACAGGAGTTGCCACATCTGCTTAAATTTATCTGCTCCCTCTAAAGAGTCTGGTTGCTGGAACCCACAGACCCCTTCAGCAAAGTTATGAAGGCAGAATTGGAAATGAATGTCTTTATGGAAACTTCGATTAATTTTTCAAGGGGTGATCAGAGCTGCTGTGTTACAAGGCTGTCAAATACCATATGTCCAGAAGCCCTGTCATCTGACTTTCAAAGTCAGAACCATATTTTAAGAGACTTGCCCTTTTCATCCTATCTGGTCTGTGGGGGGGTGTTGCCGGGACTCAACCCTGTTTGGACGTGTCAAAGAAGCGTGCCAGGCTTCCTTTGCCAGGGACTCTGAGTTTAAATCTATTTCAGGCCTTTAGAAAGGTCAGGCAAGGCTGCCAGCCAGAACCTGTGTCTAATTCAACGCTATTAGAATCACAGAAAAATAACATCCCTAATCTTGGGCTGGAGGGCAGGGAGCGAAGGAAGTATTAGGTGCTTTATAGACTGCAGAATGTGCTCTCTGCAGTTCGAAGGAAGCAGATGTGCCCCTGTGTGCCAGGGAGGTCACTTGGGCTCTGCTGGAGTCTTTGGGCTCCAGTAGTGGAGATCTGGTTGCTGATCTGAGACCTAAAGAAGCTGCTTGCTTTGCTTTGTCTGCCAAGAGAGGTCAGGATGATGTTCCTTAATTTATCTGAGCTTTTAAGTGGTGCGTCTTTCCAAGGTGAGCCGTATCTGCCTGCTTGGCTTCCCATATCTGTAATATTTGGGCTTTTCCTCTGCAGTGAGGCAAAGGGGAAGCAGAAACTGTGTGTTGGTATTTGGGTCTGGATTAGGGTTGGCTGTGGTGGTGGGCAGGGGGAGAAGCTGAACTTGATGCCTCAGTGGCCCCTTCCCATCTGCTGCCGATGACCCTGAAGAAAGGTTCCCAACTTAGTCTTGGTCTGTATCTCCTGAGATGCTTAATCGCCCCAGTGAAAATATTTGTGTAGATGCCTATTAGAGTAAAAGGAGCTTTATTTCTCCTTTACTTTATCCTACTTTACTGTAATCCTTCATCTTGTGCTCTTATTTGTAATCAAACATGCATTCTTTTAAAATTGGAAGGAGCTGACATCAGTGGTTTGAAGAGCCAAAGGAAAGATTTCTTATAACGGTAATCAGGCTGGCTAATTTCCCAGAAGCATCTAGACCTGCCGAGATACAGAGGAGCCAATGTTCAGGACAGAATCTCTTGTTCCATAACTGGGTCTAATTTAGTAATACTTTGTTGATTTGCAGTGCAAGTTAGATTCTGGGTTTTGACTGGTATCTTGGAATGCCGTTTTTTGTGATCTGGAAAATATTTTATTTGTTTCATATTATCGTATGAGAAGAGATTTAATTGTGTTGGCTTCTTTACTGAATAATCTTACGAATGTGAAAAGCAGCTTTAATGTAGTTTCTCATTGATTATTTTCATATTAAAGCTCTGTGATCTGAAGAGTAATAAGTTTGTATTCATTTACCATCTTATAAGCAGGTCTTAGTTTTAATCTTGTATGTTTTTAAAATTGAATCAGCAGAAATTGCATAAATTATGTTTATATTCACTTGCCATCTTACTAATGGATCTCAGCTTTAATCTTTCTGATTCCAAATCGATTCAGCAAAAATTATGTCACTAGGATTTAATTTAAACATGCGTTTTCAGCTTAATTCTTTCCTAATGCGTTAAATTTTCATATGCCAACGTGAAAAATTTTAGTAGTATTAGCCTCTTATCTAATAGAGCCTTATTTGTCAAAGTATTTTGAGATTTTGGTGTTAAGTTTATATTTCATTAAAATCCTGACTGCTACTAAAACGTACTTGTCAATTTTTGTAGTTAACTGCCATATTAATTTGAAGTTATAAATAAAATTGGAAAGTAAATTTTGTATCTTGTTATGTAGCAAAAAAAAATAGTTGTAGTGGTAGGGGGATGCTGCCCGCTCATACACTTATCTCCTGTTAGCTAATCACTGTGTTTAATCATCTCATGCATTTTTGGCTGGATGAAATCCAGCTTGCTATGATAATGGCTGGAAACAAGTAGGGATGGGGGATGCTGGTGGATCTATGAAATGCGGTGGTGGAAGGAGGTTTGCACAGCAGAACGTCTCCCTTTGTGGGCAACAGCCCCTGGTGTTGGCTTGTGAGGATGGGACAGCCTGGGCTGTCCTTGCGTGGTGACAGGGATGGTGCGGTGGGTGCTGCACCCTCGCTGTGTACACGCTGTAAATCAGTGCTTAAAGAGATCTAAGTGAGAAGGTCAGCTTGCCAGCATTGGTTCTGGCTCCGGCGCTTCTCCAAGCCTTCTACAGATACAAGCGGAGCATTGACGCCTTCCCATCACCTCACACCTCCTCCTTTTCCATAGCACTGAGTAGCTTCTAGAAATAGATTATGCAGTGTAGCTGGCATGAGTGATTGTCGTCTCCATTTCTTTTCTTACTTCTTAAAATAGCTTTGAGAGTTTTTTTTTTTTTTCTTTTTCTAATTTAGTTTATCCCTTTTGTTGTATGTTCTCACTGCTGGGGGCAGATTAATAAAAAAAAAAAAAAAAAAAAAAGGCCAAAAGGGAGGGGTTTTTTAAGCAATTCTGAGGTGTGCCCAGCTGGCAGGGGGAACCAGATGAGCCCCTGCAGTGTTTTACTCATCAGCTCTGTTTATCACTGTCTACATTCTTGTTGCAAAGGGGTAAATTTGAGCTCTATGTGCATTGTCAGGGAGCACGAGAAGTTCTTCCTTCTCACTCTGAGCCATGTTTCACAGGTCTGCAGGAGCAGAAACCCCTCTGGAGTGGCAAGGAGGGTGAGGGCCATGCAGATGTGCACAGTGGTTGGCATTGACCTCTGCAGGTTGACAGAAATTGACAATCCCTTCCAGGCTAGTGTGTAAAACAAACCAACCAAACAAACAAACCCCAAACCAAGCAAACAAAGAGCAAAACCAAACCTGAAACAAACAAAAAAAAGTCCCCAACCAACCAGACTAAAAAACAACAACAACAAAAACCCAACCAAACAAAAACCCCATAGAACAAAACAAAAACCCCACATCATCTGCAAGCCCTTCCCTGGTGAGCTGGTGCTGCAGAGAGGCCACGCACAGACCTGCACATTCCACCCAGCCCTTGCCTGTCCAGCCCAAATCTTGTTCTGTACCTTTGAAACTGGGGTACGTGATGATGGTGAGTCCTTTTCCCCCTTCTGAAGGTTGGTTTCTGCAGAACGGGTATTTCTCCTAAGCGAGTGGCAGATGAGTAAATAAACCTTTAGGAAAAGCAGATAGGACTAAGAATTTTGTTCCGTTTTTTGTTAATCTCTTTAATGAGACAAGGAGCGTTAGTAAGAAAAACTGGCCTGGCATGTGACTTTTTTTGATACTATTATACAAATGTAAATCTAAAGTGCGGTCTCAGATGAGGTAGTGGATCTGTATCAATGTATCTGACTGCTATTTTGACTGAACACACGGGAAAAAGTATAGTTACATCTCAGGCCAGGGTGAACTACCACACCAGGGCAGCTGCGAGCTCCCTCTCCTGCTGTGCATGTACAGAGCTCCCTAAACCGCCTCCTTATATCCTTCCTCCTGAAATCACACCTCTGTGGGTGGCTCCTGTGCAGTCTGTGGGCTCTGAGAACCACTGCCAGGGTCCCCCCACTTGGAGAAGATTATAGGATGAAGGCTGGGTGATGCTGTCGTATAATATGATGTGGCATTGTGTGCTATTTTAGGAACATTTCAATTTTTCAGAGAGGTAAAACCAGTGGTAGGTTAGCTGCCTGGGTTTTGTGTGCAACCAAGGCTAAAAAAGAACTCTGAGAAGGTTTGGAAGAAATACAAGTTGCTTTGCATGCAGCCAGCAGTACCGTCCCTAATGTCATAAAGTTTTGAAGTCCAGTGCTTCCCACTGCCCAGTTGTGTCTTCAGTTTGCTTTACTGCTGTCGAAGTAGAAACTAATAAAACTGTGTCAAATCCCACAAGAGGCTTGAGGAGATTTCTAGGAGCACATGGCACATTTCATGTCCCCCGCACAGTCACTGTGGCTGAATGGCACAGGCTAATGCATGCTGACTTGTTGAGCATTCACTTCAGCAGCCTCAGTGTTGCCCTAGAACTATGTTTTTCGCTTTCATTGTCACCTTGAGTTGCTTCCCCATTAGTAAGTTGAATAAAGGTGATAACAATATAATTGGACAAAATGTTTCTAAATTAGCATTGCAGTTCTCGTAATAGGCTTGTAAGGGAAGAGTGGGCACCAACACCTGTGGTAGTGGAGCACAGTATGGGAGTAAGGTCAGGTCAGATTGAACTAAAATTATTTAAGGACACGCAGTCAAAAGCAAATGATCATTTTAGAGGTAAAACCTACCACTTAGGCTTAAAGTTAATATCAGTTCTTGCAAGCTGTAACAATATCCTGCCCATTATGCAGACTGCTGCTGCTTGCCGAAGTGAGATGCTCAAACCATCCCGTAAGTGCTGCTGGTGAAGTCAGTGCAGGAAACATCAGCAAGGTCAGGATGCTGACCTTTCAAAAGAGTTTTCCCTTCTGGAGGAGTAACTCCTGAAACGGCAGACTGTTACCTTGATTTTAGGGGTTTTATAGCGTGGAAATGTCCATAGTTTTAAAAACGGTCTCTCCCTGATGTGAGCATAACATCAACTGTTGTACCTGGTGTATGTGTGGGAGGGTTGGACCAGAATGTTTTAAAATATATTCATTTGGAAATTAAGTATCAATGATATAAATATTCTATGAAAAGATTAAAGAATAATTATTTGGGAAAGGGAAAGATGATAACTTTGTGTACAAAAAGAGTATGTGACTTGCTAGTACTGTAAACAGAGAGTGAGGCTGTACAAGTAATCAGTTTTGTGAAGGTTTTATAAAATGACACTGCTCACTACATGGCTGAACTTAATTTAGTAATAGATCAGTGTCTTTTCTTTTAGGAAGGTTGCTATTTAAGTAAAACATTCATTATATCATGAAAACAGAGATCTCCAAAAGCTAAATAATTGAAGACAGGCGCTGGAAAAACAGTGAATACACATTACAGTTTCAAAGGCTGCTATTGCTGAAAACCACCTAATTGTATTCTGCTGCAATTAATAATCATCTTAATGGCTTTGCATATTTATGAATATATAAAAATAAATAAGACAATACACAGGCGAGGATAAAATGTTGGTTCATAAACTTTTATTGCTGAACAGTAATTAAGTATGCCTCTAATCACACTATCATTTTTCATTGTGGATAGGTTTGGGTGGGATGGGAAAGTTTGAGAAAGAAAACGTGGTTATTCAGGAAATTACCTTGCATGAAAGCTTTCAAATCACCGATATGTAAAATAAAGCCTGTTTCCTTCTCGTTTTCCTGCCCGTAACCTATAGTGTGGCTTTTTGACTTGATATACTCAAGTATGTAGAAGGGCATCGATTCTCATCCCTCTCCCCTGTGAGATGGCTGGTGAAGTTTTTGGCTGCCTTTTGTTTTAGTCTATGTTGAAGAGGAGGTCATACTGAAAGATTAGAGAAGCCCTTCCTGGCCTTTAAACAAATTCTAATAATCTTGGAGTTTTTGAGATTAAAATTTGTCTCAGGGGTATGCAAATATAAATTGAGGATAAGGCCACAGAGAGCATTGCTTGAAGTTTTTCCTCAAGTGGAATTACTTTGCACTTTCATCCATGCAACTGAGAGATGAACTTGACTGGCTGAGGTTTCTTTTCAATCTGCACAGTAGCTGCTTACTCTTATTAAGATTTTTTTCCCCCTTTATAGCCCCGTGCATTACAAAATGTTCCCGCTTTGTTTTGACTTGACCTTTCATAGTCACTAAAAATCAATAGACTTTAATGCATTTATTAAATAAGGAGGATTCTAGGGATTAACATGCAAGGTTTGCTGCTGTAGCAAGAGGAAAAGGTAAGGAGTGGAATATTACTGCACAGCGAGACAGGCTGCTGTGGTTACAAGAGACTCTGCTGCTTTTCTTTTTCTGATTCTTATTTATGTATGTTAATAAGGGAAACGTTGTCCTGTTTAAAGCCAGTAATTCTTTTCTGTACCTGACACTTAACAATGTATCTTTGAAAAGATTACAGGTTGACATCACACCCCCGACCAAATAAAAAGAAACATCCGAACCTATAATCTATGAATGACAAGCTACTTATGGCATGATCTGCTACAACAAATTAAAACTGGAGAACACACATGAACAGTTTTCTTTCTGTACGTGACAACTCTCACACTACAGTATCTTATGTGTCAACATGCATTCAGATCTCAGCATATTAAGAATGATTTAGAAGGAAGCAATGTCAAACCATATTGATCAAGTTTTGGTGTTTCAGGATTTGATTATTTTTTTCCCCTCAGCTGTTTTGTAGGGAGCAATGCTTTGGGTATTTTTTGTTCATTAAATAAATAAATAACATCTATCACCGTAAGTAATAACCCCAATAAATTCTTATTGTAAACCTGAAGTGGGCTTTTATACCATTTATGCTTTCTTGGGACATAATGTCTAATCTGCAATAACGGAAGTGCGATAGATATGCACAGAGAGGTGGTTAGATGATCAGTAATTGATTGTTTTCTTCTTAAATAGCAAGCTTCTTGTATTTCAAAATGTGAGAGTGCTTTCCTTTTATGGGGTCAGCCTTGATTGTACATAAGACGTGATAGAAGGTGTCTGGAAATGGTAATTAAAATTGTAGAGTTTCAAAAGTGAGCATTGATTATATTTCAGGGCCGTACCTCTCAGTTAAAAGTTAGAGTAAACAGTAGTCATTCAGCCTGAATGCTCTGAGGCGTTTGCATCAGGACAAGGAGGGGCCTTGAAATGACAATTCACTTCCTACTTTTGTAATTGTTTTAGTGAAGAGTAGAACAATACAGCTTGGTTACATTTAAGAGAGGAGTCTACCTGGTTTCCTACTTTTCAACTTCCACTAGCATTTTTTTTAGGGATTAAGGCTCTTCATGAAGTACTTAGTGCTTCCTGTGAAATGGGGCTTAGGTGCTCCAGGGGAACCCTCGAGTTCTGGACTTGTCTGGTCAGCAGGGAAAGGGGATGGTGAGGGGTCATGCTGCTTAAATGACGAGTTGAACTCAGATGTTATGTGAGTGGGGTATATCAACACACTGAAGATCAGACAGAAGGTGCATCTTCTAGACTGTTTCCTTAAAGAAGAAAGAAATGTTAGTAGTTTTTTCATTTTCACTAAGCCCCTAAAAGCTAAGACGGGTAAGTCCTCCTTGCAGCACAGCCCCACTGTCTCCATTGCAAGGTTGTTGGCTTCCTGTAGTGTCGTCCAGATTGGGATGTCATCCTGCCACCTCCCACCTGACACAGGCGATGCAGAATTGATACAGGCACGTCAGCTCGAAGCATGGTGCAGGTGGAGGGACACATCCAGGCTGCACCTTTGGCTCATCTCAACATGCCATTATTTTGGCTGCTTGCGGTGTTAATGCCAATTAGTGGAACAAGGCAATTCAAAGGCAGCCTGTGTTGAAAATAACTCTCAGTTATGATGTTGCCCTTATCTTTTAAAGGCAAAAGAGCGGTTCCTAGGGATTTGCTGTTGCACTTCTCTTTCTGCATGCAGACATTGTTCCTGAAGCACTTTTCTATGTACTATGCTGAATGCAGAAACATGTCAAAACTTTCCCTGGAGCTGCTAGTATACCGCTAGAAGTTTTCACAACAGTTGGCATAAAACTAAATGAATCCAAAGCCCTTCCAGTGTTATGTGCAGTGTGTGGAAGCAGGTTTCTTCTAGAAGCCCTCATCCTTCAAGACGACATGAACCAGACAGTAGCTAATAGAGGTTATAAAGAACTTTCTCCAAACAGTAGCTTGTTCCATGGTTTTCCAGCATGGATTTATTTATTTTTTAATTGTTTCCTTAAGAAGCATTTTTTTATTAGCTCTTAAAAGCAGAGGAAAGGGTATTTGATAGCTCACTGCTATTGAAGCCACAAATTCTTGGTTCCAACTATGGTGCATTCTTGTGCCTTGCTCCCAACTTTGGATGAAATGCTCTAGTGAGTTGAATAAAGCACAGTTTGCTTCACAGCAGAACTACAGACCATGTTTTTTGTCTTAGACTTTTTAATGGGCGTTTACATGGCCTGCCTGAGGCAGGAAAGCATAGAGACCAAGATGCCTCCAAAACCCTGTTGCTTGGCAAAGGCAGGAAATGAATTGAGTGAAACACATCCAGAAGATTAAGGATTGCACACCCTGCCAGCTGTTAGCATGTGTGCGCTTACTCTGCAGTAAATAGGAGAGCGTGCAAGTAACTTAGCATTCAATAAATTAAGTCGGATGATCTTTCTTCTACTCCAGGTGGGTAGAAGGTTAATGCAGTTCAACAAACTGTGAGCTGTGACCTGGCCTATAGGTTGTCTGTCTGTCTGCACCGTAGGACATGCTGCAGAGGTCAAACAGATGTTAAGATGCTGTCCAGTCTGGTTTTAAAGACACCAAATAATGGAAAGTTTATCACGTTCTCTAATAACCCAACGAAGCCTCTAATAATTCACCGAATGAGGTAGTTTGCTTCCTATTTGAAAGCTGAATTAATGTAGCTTCACTTTCCAAATGCTAGATCTTATTTTGTCAGCATGGGTGAAAAACCTCTGCTTCCTGAACTTCCATTCGTGAGTAGCTGTGGATAGTGATTAAATTATCTTGTAGCCTTCAAACTGCTAATCAAAGCAACTCTGGGAACCTAAGACCTCTGGATTTGGTCTTTAGATACCCTAGTATTTGATATCCACCTTGCAGAACTGTAGATGCAAAAATGGGTGTACAGTGTTACAGCAACTGTTATAGTAGTGCTACATAGAAAGCTCAAATCATGGCCTGTTTTCACTGAATATTCCCCTTTTTTGTATGCTCAGGGTTGCAGTATTTTTTTGTCACCTCATTGCATAGAGAGCTCATGTTGTGGGCATTAGCTGCAGGAAAGAAGGAATTATCTTCCTATTTCTGTACATAGTGTTCAATGCAGGTGAAGTACTTTTTCTTGTCTCATTTTGAAAGCTTGAAATTAAATGGATTAGCCAGCCACAAAACTCATTGGTGTAAATCAACAGGATTTCAGCAGAACTATGCCAGTTTACACCATGTCAGAAAGTGGCATGAGATGATGCAGTAAGTCTTATTACTACAACTGCACGCTACTAGAAGCCACACAAATTGTTTTAAAGAGGTCTTATGTTTTGTTACTAGTAGCTTATGTTTAATTAAATAAAAATACATGCTCGCTTTGGCTTATTACGCTCTTCTATAGAAGGTAAAAAATAATTTGTCGTCATGGGATGAACCAGTACATTCATTGTGAGACTTAAAGGGAAGTGACAAGACTATAAGTAGGTGAAAATAGAGAGTTCAAGTGTTTTCTAGGAAACTGCATGCTTCCGTGATTTAACTGGTGGAGTGCTGTTGATTTCAGGGCATGGTGCTTTTGCTGACTAAATCACACATGCTGGCAAAAAGCCCCAGAGTGGTTTTTGGCTTTTGGTAGCATATAGAAATATTGTCCCATTGTTGATCTTGAATCACTGGATATCTGCCCTGCAAAGGTCGCATCAGTAATTTAGAAGCAGAAGTGGGGTTGTATGTAATTCCTAGCCTAATACAGACAAGCTTATTCTGTTTTTGCAGAAAAGTGTACAAAGAAACTAAATTTTCACCACAAATGAAAACACTGACTGCCTTTGGAAATAAAGTTATTAATGATCCTTATATTTTTGTATCAGCTGCTGGTGGTCCCTGCCTTGCCTAGCAAGACTTGGACATTAGACTATCTTATATCCATAATAAATGATCAGATTAGCATTATGATAATCATTAAATGATCAGATAGGAGTAAAAGGCTCCCTGAGGCTTATTTCCTCTCCATGCATTTCTGCTTCTCCAGTGGTGGCACTTGCATTAGTTAGAATGACCTTGTCTATGAGGTATTTTCAAGTGCTGAGAGTTTTCTGCAGAAAAGCTAAATAAGCCCAGTTTAATATTACTGTAGCAATGAGGATGAGCAGGGGGAACTTCCAGTACTCGAGGTATTTGACCTGATTGCTCCCAAACTCTGTGTTAGATCACTGGACTAGAAGAGAGTGTCATCCCTGGAATGGGAATGTGATGCCCTTAATGAAGTTATGCTCCCTTCCTGTAATATCAGCTGTGTGATGAAAATGTCTTTATGACCTCCAAATTTGCATCAAGAGGGCAAAATCCTGTTCTGAAGGACTCGATGACTGAGCAAGCTTGTCTTGCAGCAGTTACGGTTTTATTTATTACTAGAGCAACTCTAACTTCTCAAATATCGCGGCTGTGTTTCATTATTAAACAGTGGAGTTTTCGGCTTGGGGTTTAAACTTGGTGTTTTAAAGTCTCCAACCTCTCATCTGAAGGACACGGTGAGAAGGGCTTCCTGCTTTCTGAATTAGTATTTAATGTGTGGAAAGTGTACGTCCCAATTGAAGTTTGTCTTCAGAGGCTTCTAATTAGGACAGAGTGATTTGATTTTTCAGAAGGTACCTTTGGGTTTCCTGAAATAACAAGACAACCACAAGGGTGGTGCAGAGCAGGTATCATGGGTTACTGTCATCTTTGCAACTGTCAGAAGTGTTTTGGTGGTAAGTGAACACATGCGTTTGAATAAATACATATTTTTACTTAATTTATGGTTTTCATGCTGAAGAAAGCTGTCAAGTTCAAGGTATAATGACTGACTTTTTCTTTTTATTTGCAGTGGCATGAAAATTTTCAGAAAAACTGATTGATATTTTAAGCAACTTCCCGGCAGGATGCGGAGCCACTTAAGTATTATTTTCTGTATAACTTTATATAACAAAGCAGGAGCAAAGAGGCAGGAGAGCAAAGTGTAAAGTGGCCTCATGGGGGGTAATGAGATGGTATTCATTGCAGAGAAAAGCGGGCAAGTGTTTGAAATCACTGCAGTCAGACTAGGATGTGTGAATGAAGACAAGAATTGCCCTGTATCTGGTTTTCTGACGCAGCTGAAAGGCCATTCATGTTAGCTCACATTTATTTGGTAGCTAAGCTTTTGTGATCCTGAATTCTGGATGCAGAGGCAAGACCTTACAATTGATGGTTAAATTTCAGAGGGAGCTCCTGAACGGTGCTGTGGAGGATGATGGGTTCTCAACAGCAAAGGCTGGTGCTTGGTTCTGTGAAGCAATGATCGTGACTGCAACAAGTTTATGGCAGAAATTTGTGCACAGATTTACACAAGCATCGCTTTTGTTTTTTAATGTCCTTTCCAATAAGAAAAGCAGCATGTTTGTGGATTGCAGAAGGATCTGTTTTCCTGCTTAACATTTGAAGGCACCTTGAATCCTCTTATCGCAGCAGGTATGCACCAACGAGAGGGATTTCTGCAGACTCAATTCTTAAATCAGTGATGTATAATGTACTGGATGCAGCACTTCAAAACCTAAAGGTGTTGAGTGATGCAAGTCTCTGGGCTTGTGCGATGAGACCGCAGCGTGGTGAAGTGGGGTCCTATATATGGCACTGGGCTCTGGCCTCTTTTGAAGATAGTCTGTCAAAGTGAGAAAGGATTTCAAAGCAAAGCAGCAGATGTGAGTCCTCGTGAATTCATTGTTGTTCCCCGGTGCCAAGATCCTCTGTGTCAGAAAAGGGGAATTGTTAGTGCACGATGTAGTAGGTAATACGTAGACTTTTTGTTTCTATCTGAAGTCACCTCATTGAGCTTTTGGGCTGGTATGTTGGCAGCGAGCAAAAGGCTGTTTATTCTACATGACTCTCGGAACAGTTTGGAATAGCTTCCAATACAAATCAGTGTCTCGTTCCCCAAAAAGCTAGTCAGAAACTTTTAATGTATCCATCAGTCATTGCTCTTGTTTTTATGGGTCAGCTCTGAAGAGCCAGTGCAATTAGATCATTGTGTGTAGTCTCCAGGCGAGCTTTATGGCTCTGCCAGTGGAATGCAGATTTTGCTTAGAAAGTTTTAGATTATTATCTGTATACTTGTGAAGAACTTGTTTATTTAGCAAAGCCATTCGCCTGCTCTCAAAACTGGCAGAAGAAAATCCTCCTTCATTCCCTTCTTGCTTTCCCCATGTCCTCCAAAATGACATAAATCACATCATTTTTCCTTTTTCTCCCAAAAATATAGGTTTCATTTCCATGAGAACAGTAAAATTGCAGGTAGCCTCTTTTTCTCTTCTGTCCTTTTGCAAAACAATTTCATGTAATTGCAGTCTGTTTGTGGGATTTGTTTGTCCTTGCAGGATGACGTGTGTGCAATTCCTTCTGCTTCTCCTACCCTGGAAACCCCTTTGCATGCAGTATTTGTGTGCAGCGTATCTGCTGTAGCAGATATTCTCTCCCTGTTGGAGAAGGATGAGGAATAACTGCTTTAAAACTTCTTGCAGAATGAAGTCATATATGTTAGGTGTGTTGTGGGGAATGCGCTCTGGAAGGTGTAATGTGTCACTGCTCCTGTTTTAATAGAGCTGCAGGCAATCTGATGCAGAAATGAAGGAGTTCCTCTTAGTGCCAGCCCCTTCAGATATCACGCTTCCCAAGATCCACATTTTCCAAAGTCTCCATTGCCTTTACAGAGGTATTCCCCACCTTTGGGGGGAGGAAGGGGATGACTGATTTTAAGATCAAAGTGCCTGGATTTTGGCACTTACTCCAAACTTTGTCTCTTTGGCTTTTAAGTCCCTTGTTTAAGGAAACAGATTTTCTTTGTAGTTTCCTTTTTCCCCCAGAAGATAAAACTATGGATTAAGTAACATTACCCATGGGAGCTCTCATGATGGTTATTGGCTTCCTTTTGAAATGCTCAATTGTTCTGTTTCACAAACTGTAACTGGCAAATAGGGACATTGGGATATAAGTTTTTGCAATAGTTCTTATTCAACTACTGTTTGAGAGAGGCTTTTTTTAATTCCTCGCTCTCAGGCCTTATGAAAAATGGTATAATCTTTTCAGTTTGAAAGGGACCAAGAGCAAATAAATGGTATTTAGAGAGCTGCAAAATGTGAAGTGATTCTTCTGCTACAGTTCTTCCTGTGCAGTCTGCCCAGCAGCTTTGTAACACAGGCTGGATCTGCTATTTCTTTGCAGCCATGAGTACCCATCTGGGAGCAAAAGCAACATGTAAGCTTTGCATATTTACCTTTAAGTCAGAATGCTAATTTATATTTAAAATAACTTTTAGTTTTTAATTTAGGAATGTCTTTATTAGCTCAGTAAATGGAACTGGTAAGAGCAAAGAAGAGCAAAGATTGCTGCTCCGGTGGTATCGTTAAAGAACTTGTTTTGTCTACCTTAGTTAAAAGGAATTTATGTGAAAACAACATGCAAGAAAAGTAAATTACGTGCATGATTCAGTAATTCAGAATGACTGTGATCTTGTGTACTAGCACAGGTTACTCCTTGAGGGAAAAGAAAATTGCAGCTAATTTGTGACTGAAATATCAATGTAGAGGCGAAGGAATGAATAAAATGGGCTAGAAGGAATTCTTCATTCCAGGAATTTGTATTGCACTTTTCAAATAAATTTTTTGTTCAGTTGTGTTCTGTTGCTTCACCCTTTTCAAAATCTCTGTGTGAGCATTTGTGCTTTAGCTCCTGGAAGAGATAACAACTCTTCTGCATAGAAACTGCATCTGATTGGGGGTTTCTCATGGTAGTGGTTACTTCTACCAAATGGGTTCCTGACATGTTTTTCTCCCATGGGGTAAATAATTCATACAGGTTAAATAGGACTGTTTGGACCATGGTTTTTATCCTAATTCAAAAGTTGACATAAGGTTGAAAATTCTTTAATTGTTCTGGTCCATTTGCTTTTGTCTCAGTTACGGTCTTTCTGTTCTGCAGCTGTAAATTAGCACATTGCATCATGTTTGCAGATAAAATTTTAATGAAAACTCTTATGTCAGTGTGGTTGTCCAACAGAAAAAAATTGATCGCTCTGAGATAGCTCAAGGGAGGAAAAAAGCACTTAGTGGAACCTGGGATCACAAGCTACTTTTACCTATCTTGAATCAAGTACTTTAAAAAAGCAGTTAGGAGAAAAAAATTTGTTGAATTATCTGTTTCAGAGGAATCTTTATTTTGAATTATAGATCACCTGCTCTGAGCTTCCATTGTCTAAATGTGTGTAACGCACATGTGATATTTCATCTTCCCCCAAAATTGTGGGTGAGGGGGAGAATCAAAGAAGAAAATCTGTTTTAGTTGACACTGGGTAACAGAATGCTTGTATGATTCCCCACCTGGCCTTTCAAAGGCTTAAAGTGGGTTTGAAGAAGAGAGAAACCAATGACTTAACCTTGTAGTAAAAACACTTGCCCTGAAAGAAAACTCAGTAGAAGCTGCCGGCTATATTCCACTTATAATCTCTCCAGATGTTTGTGCAAATTTAAGTGGATTTAAGTATCCTTAAGAAACGTGTGGTTGATGAAATCAGATAGATTCAAGGATGGGCATGCATCTTTCTACAGCCTGTTTTAGAATTTGATTAATGCATAGCTTTCTTGCCTCCTGCTTTTGCCCTCATTAAAACTTCTGAAACTGTTGGGAAGAAAGTGGCGAGTGTTGCTTGAACTTTATTCCTTCAAAAAGTTTTGAATTTCAGCAGTGCGATATAATGTACAGCTTTGTCAACAGGGTTTTCTGAACTTGTTAGAAACAAATGCGAATTAAATCTATTTATTTTCCTTGAATCTTACAGTTTTGTTTCTGCTGATGTGGGCTCTGTCATAGCAATTGCTGTGTAGTAAATTATGGCTAAATGTTAGGTGGTAGTGGTGATTATTTCAAAGATAGGGTGATCTAGAAGAGACAGCTTGAACAGGAAAAGCAGTCAGTCATATTAACAGAACTGGCAATAAACGCCACAAAACATCATCATCATTTTATACCCCTTTTGGTCATGCTGTTGAGTTAGATGAACTATGTCCTTGTTTGTGTTTGAGAGAAGAAATCTGAAATATAGTCACTTCAGGGAAAATGCAAGTGCCTTGATTTATTGATGTTGTTTTATCAATTTTGCACAGGTTCTGCAGGGAGGAGGAAAGGAAAGAAGATTAGCAATTTCAGATGAAGACGGGCAGAAATGTTCACAAATGCCTGTCACACCCCAAAAGCAGTAATCAAATTACTGCTGCGAAGCAAAATGATATAATTGATTATGAAATTTGAAATCAGTGCCTAGAGCGTTAGGAAAGCTGACAGTGCGAGCCAGTGTATTTAAAAAGAAGAGTAGGTGCAAAGCTATTAAATATGTTTTTAAGGAGAAGGAATCTTCTGCAGGAAGATAACGGTATCAGTAATTTATGGGCACAAACAAAATGCTACATCAGTGATTTATCGTGTCAGGTGGGGCTATTAACATGACTCGAGTTCAGAGTTTAATTCACTTCCATCTTTAAAAGAAGAGAATTATCTCCTGTGGAGGCTCATCAGAGTTGTTTTAAATGGTATGTGAGGACTCTTCTGGATTAAGCTGGAGGAGGAACCATTTTAGTCAGAGAGGCACTGGGCATTGCATGTTCCGCTTTCAGGTGACTTCTGTTTCCAACACTATCAGTCTATTGCCTGCTCTGCTTTTACTTGCACCTCAGTAGCAAAATAGGAATTTGTGTGGGACAACAGCACTTTATTTAACTCCCTAGCAGGTGGGAGAAACTGTAGTGATGTCATCAGAGTGGGGTTTCTAGTGTCATTTCTATGTTAGAGAACATCCCTCTCATTTCAGTTGTTGTAGAGGAAACTGGGTTTAAGTTGAATATCACTGGTTAAGGCACCAGTTTCTGACAAAACCAATTCCATCATCAGTAGGCATTTACTTTAGGCCTTTTCCCCTAAATCTCTGAGTTCATGCAGTCTCTGAAAGTAATTGATATTGTCACAGTATTTTATCAACATCTGTCAATACAAGAAGCCGAACTCAGCAAAACCTAGATGGGAACAATTCATAAAGTTAATGGAAGACAAGTAAGGTTGGGGTTAGCAGTCATGAAGACAATTCGGGTGCAAGCCACGATTCTGCTGCTGCAGTCCGTCACAGGAACAGGAGGACAAGACTGCTGGTTGACTTGCAGTTCCCACCGATCACATCTCTCTGTGCCAAGCAAGCAGGAGCTGGTCTGTTTCTGGCTGGGCTGGAACCAATACATGTCTGTGGTGAGTGATAAGAGACAGAAACTGGGCAGGAGGTGCAGGAGTTTGGCTAAATAACCCCCCTGGGAGCTTCTGGCTGCTACACAGGAGAGTCCCCGCAGGGCTGCACTTGGCTTTGCTGTGACCCAGCAGTGTCACCCATCTCCTGCTACATGACTTGACACTTGTGGCCTGTGCTGGAAAACACAGTACTTGAGAGTTAGGATGAAATTTTTGTCATTTAATGGTGTTTAAGTATTTTCTTCCTAGGCTATTGGAACCATTTTGTTGGCATAGATTTGAAGCTGTTTGACTTTTTTTTACACTGAGGGTGGTGAAACAGTGTCCCAGGTTGCCCAGAGAGGTGGTGGATGAGACATCCCTGGAGACATACCAGGCCAGGCTGGACAGGGCTCTGAGCAACCTGAGCTGGTGAAGATGTCCCTGCTCATGACAGAGGGGTTGGACTAGATGACCTTTAAAGGTCCCTTTCAACCCAAACTATTCTTCAATTCTAAGACCTAGTGTAGGTGAAAAATGAGAGTCTTATTGCTTCCTTCATTAGGAAATCTGTTTGCAGTCCCAAGCCCCAGTGACTTCATACGTTTGCCAACCAGTTCTCTAAATCTGCATTTTGAACACAGTTCCTCTTTCCTGTTTGCTCTGCAGAGCTGCTGCTTGCTATCTTGGGCATCGTTTTCTTTCTCATTTTTAAATATATCTCTCCCCACTCATCTCGGTCTGTTCCTCTCTGGCTGGTGCGGAGCTCTCCTGACAACTCTCATCTGTGGGAGGGAAGTGTGATTTAATGGAGAGGAAGGAGGATCCGAGTGCTGGTAGCTGTGAGTGATATTTGAGCTGTAGGTTTATTGGCGTATACACCTCACCTTGCTTAAAATCTGCTCTGGTATCTCAGAAGATCTTTTCCATCTCTTGCAGCTTGCTTTATACTTTTTCTGGACTAACTTCTTGGCTTCATCTTCAACTGCTGTGGGCAAAACTTTAGGCAGATGCAGTGCTCTTGCTGTGACCTTCAGTATCGCTTCCACAGCTAATATGAAATGCCATACAAACCGTGATGCAATTTTCCATGGCTGCTGTAGGCACTGTAGGCAAAGTGTCTTATTAATAGAGGAACCACAGGGGATTCTGATTGCGCTGTTGCTTCTGATTGTCACACTGGCTTTAAGAGAAGTTATGCTCGGGGTAGTCTGGCCGTGTCTCCCCATGCATTTCACTTGGGTATAAAATAATCCACACCTAGCTGCTTTTCTATTATCAAAGCATTTTAGGTGTGTTTGCAATTAAAAGCTCTCTGTGTAAGATTGGTCTCCTAGAGGAGTGATTTGTGAGGCAGTAACCTTACTGGGAGCTGGAGGGGGAACTGAGGCTATAGAGGGGAGGGTGTTTCAGAAGGACACAGGGAACTGGGTGTTGAACAGGGAATTCTTGCTGGGAGTCTGGGAGGGAGGGTATTTCAAGAACAAAGTTCGGATGTAAGTATTGGTGTAGGTAAAAACTGTGTATATGAGGTGGGCTGGACATCTGCTGGCAAATGGAGAGGTGGAACCCTTGTATTTGTAGCAAGCAAATAGTTGGGCTTTGTGTGAAGGGGGAAAAAAAAAGGAACTAAAATAATTCTTCTGGTCTAAATGCTTGATTTCAACACAGCTGGAGTGATTGCAACTTTCAAAGAGCATTTTCCCCAAGATGGAATTTCAGCTGGCATAAAAGCTAGCATTTGACATCTTTTTCATGTTATGACTGTATTAACAAAAGAATGCCTAGCTGTTGGCTGCCTTTGTAAAACAATTGTAGTGAGTGCAGTTCTTCGTTCTCCTAACTCGTGTATGTGACTTAAAGTCAGCTCAAAACTCCCACTGGAATGCAAGCAGGTCAGCTTGCGTGCACATGCAGTTGGAATATTAGAAAGTACTCCACATGGCTTGACAAAGGCTCTTTGCAACTGTTCGTTTCTGTTGCAGCGGGCAATTTTAATACACTGATGTTTGCTGCACTGCAGCATTTAATGTTCCTTTCCCACAATCAGTGAGAGAAGAATCACATTCAGCTGCAACTGCTCGGGCATCCAACCTGAGATGCTGGAGTATGGTCTATAAGGCCTGCAGTTATTAGAAGTTCCTTCATAATTAATGGTAAGTTTTAATAGTGGTTGAAAAACCTTTCATCTACTTGCTGAAGGCTGAATATTCTTACAGCACTGAAAATTAACCTCACTGGCTGGAAGGTACTGGCCAGAGTCTGTGTGTTGAATTGTTCTAATGTTTCTGGTTTTCCTGGATGTGAGGATGGGTTTCCTTAGATTGCTGTTCAATTTCAAAGTTGTAGTGTGGCTCTCATTTTTTTCTAAAGTAGCAAAACACAGACTTATCTGTTCTGTCCCTTTTCTCCATGGGATGCACCCACAGTTAGTTTATGGTTTATGTGCTGTGTAGTTTAAATAGCCATCCCAGTTTCATTGAATGGTTTGGGTTGGAAACGACCATCTGGTTGACGCAGCCCAGGACAGGGTTGGCTTTCTGGACTGCAAGCGCGTATTGCCAGGTCATGTTGAGCTTCTCATCAACCAACACCCCCAAGTTCTTCTTGTCAGTGCTGCTCTCAATCCATTCTCCACCCAGGCTGTATTTGTGCTTGGGATTGCTCTGACCCATGTGCAGGACCTTGGACATGGCCTTGTTGAACTTCATGAGATTCGCAAGGTCCCACCTCTCAAACCTGTCAAGTTCCCTTGTGTCTTTGAAAAAAAAGTGCAAGGGATAGGGCAGGACTGTACAGAGTAAGAGCTAATCGGTATTTTAACCCATCCCGCCAACACAGCCTGTGGGGATGTGTATGTGGGAGAAGATTTCTAAATAGGAAACTGTGATGTGAGGGAATCTAGGAGTCACGAGGATTATGTAAATGTTTCCTCTTTAAAGCAGAAATAGTCTGCTTTTACTACTGAGAAAACTCAGTTTGCTTAAGAGAGAGCACAGTTTACAAACTGTGATGACTGGAGATGAAGCAAAGGGATGGGACTGTTATTCTGTAGAATAAAAAACCAAAATAACATTTCTGTAATGTTTTGATTTATTTTATAATCATTTTATCTTCTTCTTGTTGCCATCATTCAGATACAGCTGACTACGGGTGTAGGAAAGTGCAGAAATTTTGAACAGAGCATAAATAGGAGAGTTAACATTTGTTTCATTAGTGTGAATGCTGTTTGGATAGCTGAGAAAAAGGAATGTGAGATAAGTGCTAGACATTGGCTTCGTTATAATTTACATTTTATTAATAAATATTCCTGAAGTGACATTTTCCTCAGCACCTTATTGTAAACTGCTGCTGAGGCTACGGAAGTCATGTTTCCTACTGGTATAAATCAGCGTAGCTGTATTAAAAGCATGATGATTTTCTACCAGCCTTGGAAGCTGCTCCAGTTGGATGAGGAAAAGTTATCTCTCTTTGTCAGACTGAATTACAGAACTGGGTTTTGCTCTTAGCTCTGCATATCGCTGTGACAGATAACGAGCCTTTAATTTAGTGGAGAAAGGCATATGAGTAACCAACAACTCAAAATTAAGGCTAGACAAATTAAAATTAAAAGTCAGACACTTTGCTGGATAGTGGAAGATGATGTATTGTAAGATTGAACTACCAGGTCGATGGTACGTTTCCCTTCTTTTGATGTTTTCAGATCGTGACAGAATGCTCTTCTGAGAGACTTTTAATTGGACTGAAACTAGGGGCTTATACAGCGATGACTGTGGGAAACTGGATCGTGTGACATTATCAGATTAAATACCTAATGGTTTTTTCTGGTCTAAAAAATCTCTGATATCCAGTGCCAGTTACCTTGCTGGTGATGGTGTAAAATCCCTGTCCTCTGAAAAGCAATGAGGTGAATGTCTTTCTGAGATGGTTTATGCAGTCCTTGAAAAACATAATTCCATATTATAAGATGATCTTGTTTTTGTGAACATGATGCTGTGTTTGTATTAAAGCTAAATTGAGGTTTATTCATTAGAGCCTTTTTTTTTTTTTTTTGTATGATGGATGGAAAGTACTAAAGCAAAGCATCTGCTGACTGCAAATTGGGGAATTTTCTGAGTGATTGCTCAGCAGATTTCAAAATATGAGATTTTGTAAACTCATCACAACACAGTATACAGGAGAAGTATGATTGAGGAACTATGTAGGTTAAAATAGCAAAAGAGAGCTGGGGTAATATGAATGTGATGGTGAGTTGTGTCCCAGTGTCCTATTCTGTCTCTGGACGAAGACTGTCAGAGTCCTGGGAAAGTCACGTTGACATCTACCTTTTCTGATGTGGGTGGGTCAATGTTCTTCACTGTAGTTGGTGGTTGTTTGAGGTGGCCAGAAGTGCCTATGACAAATTCTTCTGCAGGAGACTGGAGGCATTGCATATGGTTTTCTTGAAGACATCATTTTGGGTAATTACTCTTAGAATTCTGCAGAAATGAACTAAATTTTCCTCCAGAGAAGCTCAGTAACAGTGTGTTCCTGATCGGCTGCTGAGTACCAGGCTGCAGGAGGGTTAGTAGGAGCAATTGTGTCTATTGAAGACTACTGCTGAAAACTACTGTCTCTCTCCCTTCAATAGGAACCGTATTTTGAAAGGAGCTGTGTTTCCTGGCTGTGAAGTCATTAACTCTTTTTTTTTTTTTTTTTGGGGGGGGCGGGGGGTGGTACTTGTGTGCTTTTCAGCTGCACTGTATCGATCATCATGTGGTGCCGAAAAGAGAAGAGAGTATCTTGGTAGTTTTTTTGTCACTTTTTTTAATAGAACTGTAGCATCCCTGCTTGTGCACATGGACTGAAAATCTGGCTCTCTTGGAGTCCTGGGCAAAACTCACCAGAATTTCACACAGGGTCTACTATTACCTGTTCTTCCTACTCATTGTGCAGGCAGACCCCTCACCAGGAGAATACATGTCTGGGAAGGGGCCTCCTGGGTCATTGGGTCCATTTTCCTGCCATCATAAGCAATCACGTCATATGAGCCCTTTCATTAACTGATCAAACTCTATTTTAGAAGTATGAACACTTTTTGCCCCCACTACTCTCACAGGAAAACTGGTGTAGAACCTCATCGTCTTATTTCTAGCATGTGTTTATTCACAGCAGGGTTGCACCCCCTTGTTTTTAAAGCCGACACTGCCCTTCAGTGTAAATAGGCTTTTGCCTCCTGAGTGTTTACTAATCTGGTGTATCCATAGGCAGGAGTTAAACCCCTTCCCAGCCTTCTTTTGCTTCCTTTGGTCAGGCCAGCAATGATAATACTCTTAGTCCTTTCCACCCACGCCAGAGATAAAACTGAAATTACCCACATGAGAAATTCTCAGTGGTTGCTAATGCTCTGAAGAGAAGATTCCAGAGGAAACTTAAAAGGACAGCTAAACTGAGAATCTTTTTAAAATGTAACTTCTGTTTCATGGCCTCTCTAAAGAATGTCATCAGCTTTTTGTTTTGTTGAATCTGTGGCTGCTGGTAACTTTGAAGCTCAGCAACATGAAGGCTGTGGGGTTTTTTCATCGTAGAGGCTCCAGGAGGAAAAAGTCAAAGGAGAGAATTGGGAATGTATTTCTCATGTAGTAGAAGTAATTGTGGGGGTGTATGGTGGGAAATAGTGCTGGATATGCTGGTCTGAGATGTCATTGTAGTTGTTGTGGCAGAGTTGCTCCTTGTGAATTGGGTTTTTGACATTTTGGTGTGATCTGGAAGAAGCCATGCTGTCTTTTCACCACCTCTGTTCAAGAATTTTTCAGTTTAAAGAAGAAAGCTGCCCTGAAGATATGCTGTATTCGCATATTTCTTTCTTCTGCTCAATGAGAAGTCAAATTTCAGACCACTGTTTGGCAGGCAGGTGATAATAGCTTTGAGTTTAAAGAAAAGGATGAAATGACTGAACAATCTAGGACATGGGGAAACAGCTGGAAAGAGATGGCAGAGTGAGGGGATAATAGTGAAGGTCTGTTAATCATGAGATGGAAAAAAACTAAGAGGGGATATTGTTTATTGTCTTTTATAACAGAAGATTCAGGAAGCATCATATAAAAACTTCAGGCAACTTCAAAAATATACAGAAAGAGGTTATTCTTCACACAGAACCTGGTCATGGAAGTCTCTGTGAAGGATAATTTGATTGCTGATAGTTTCTGTGGGTTCGAGATGTAGATATGGGAAAAAGCATTGGTGGTTCTCATGCAAAAACATCATCTGCTGGCTCAGGAAGCCCTTAGGCCATAAGTATCGTAGTGTTTGTGTCCTGTTATATTTATCCCAGGTCAAACAGTATTTGTGACTGACTGGAGTGTTTAGTTCTATGAACCTTTTGCTTGTCAGATCCTGCTGCTCTTAACGTGGTTTTGTGCATATTGTATATTCTTGTATGTCTTGTAAAGTTTTCATCTTTACAACAAGTGGTAAATATTAGGGTGATGACGTTGATGATTAATATGGTCATTTAAATGCTGTTATGTGATACGTTGTCTAGCATGCAAGTTGGCATTCAACTTTCCAATTGAAATCTTTAATACAGAAGAAATCCAAACCTCTCTTGCTGAGAAGTCATAATAGGTTTTATGGGAAAAACTGCTGGAAGAATTAGATAGAGCCCTGAAAACATGGAGAGAGGAAGAAGTATTAATTGTATATTTAAGCTCAAGCTTCTGTGATTGCAAGAAGATGTTTGAAAATAGCTATACTGGAGCTCAGGGATTCTTCAACCTACTGATACAAGCTCTGGGAACTGGGCTGTAAACTCCTTGTAACCTGAAGAGATATTTTGGTATATTGCATCAGAGCTTTGAAAGACTGTTTTCCCCCATACGCCTTCCTTTTAAGAGACTGCTGAATAAATTCTATTATCTTTTCTACAAAAGTGCTATCCATGTGGAAGAGGCAGGTTTTGAACAGTCTTGGGTTTAGAAGTGAAATAATAACAACATAATGCAGGCCTAACTGGACAAAAATTGAATAGAAATGGGGGAGATGCATGTTGTCCTGCTTAGGACCCACAGGGATAAGAGTTTTGAGATGCTTCAACAGCTTCTTCATGAAGATAATAAACACAAGGGAGCTATATTGGCTCCAGCTCTGCTACATGAGATACAAGAATTTTTAATATAGAATATAGATGAATAACAATCTAGACATTAGTGATGTGGTTTTATGTGCATTTAGAAATGCATCTGACAGTGACGTGAGTTGAGAACCTACAGAGTTTTTTGAATGGGGGAAAAAATGCCACGGAAAAGGAGTAAATTTAACTTCTCCTTTATCCTTCTACCCCTTTCCCACACACTTTCTGGGTGTATATTGGTACTGTGGCCTCTGCTGTGCTGGTCCTACGTGGAGGCTCAGGAAACTGTACTCCCTGCTGTAGGAAATTATCAGACTTTAAAAACAGAAGACATAGATAGGAAACATCTACAAGTGAGGAACTGAGATATAAGAAACGAGATCTAATTCAGTTGAATTACCATATTTTCAACCTGGAAGTCCAGGGTGCTTTTTTTTAGAAGCCTGTTGCCTTCTGTTACTTGGACAACCATAGGTTTATTTACAATTATGCTTTGTTTTGTAGTTTCTGAAAACAAACAACAACAACAACACACACACACCCCAAACAAGAAAACAAACAAACAAACCAGCTCAATGAAAGGGTGATTGTTTTATTAAAAGTGTATTTGTATTTTTCTGCAACCAGGATTGGTCCAAATCATTTTAAGTGGGCTCCATGCACAAGTCTTTTTACCCTTTCCTTGTGGCAGTTGTTCTCCTCTATTTAGGTTTTTGTTTGCCTTGTGTCATTTCAGTGAGCTAAAAGCAGAAAAAAAAAATAAATATTTTTATTTTAAAGATTTTTCAATTTGAAGAGCTGAACTGGCTGTGGAATTGCTTTGATATTTATATTCTTTTCCCAAAGGGGAATGGGCTCTTCAATCACATGACGGCCAGAAACTCTGGCCCATTTTTAAACTATCAAAGGCAGGATGGAGTTTGTTTGTAAGGTCAAGATCTACTTATAAGTAATAGCACTTCCCGTGGGGAAAAACACTAACACAATTTGTGAAAGTTATTTTACTTGTTGGCCAAATAAACTCAATAACACATCAAGAATAGGGTACCTGGCTGTGATGTGACACATGCAGCAGCATTTAAGGCAGAGGCTTTGTTTTTCTCATGGATTTATTGATGGGTTTTCATGTGGATGTTTGATTCTGAAATTATAACTTCAGTATTCTAAAAGATAAAGAGATGAAACTGTAGGGTAAAAGAACAAACCCAAACCAGCTTCAAAAATATAGGAAACGTGGCAGCAGAAGCGTCTGGTCATGGAAGATTATAACCCTTCAAATTGCTGGAGCCTGTTTAGCAGCTACTCTGCATTGTGGGTTTATCTGGCAGAAGGAAGATGACAGGGTTGCCAGCCTGCCTAATGATCTTCATCTAACATTTACCTTATTGAGAGGGGAATAATTCTGTTAAATTAACATCCGAGCATATTTGCTGTCTAGCTAGTTGATGAATTAAATAGCCTGAAGAAAATGTTTTATGACTCGTTTATCCATAAAAATTGCTGAATTTTTCACACAAAAGAGAATGACTTTTCAGGAGTTGTGGGCTGCTGTGTCTTATACCCCTTGTCTGTAAAAATATTGATCTTTTATATAAAAATATTTATATAAAAATATTAACTTTAATAAAAGCTGTGTGTCTTTGGGAAGCAGGACAGTGCACGGACACGTACCTCTGTTGGAGCGCCCTGTTTCATGCCGGCACCGGTGCTTTGCCGCATGGTGTGTGCCTCCTGCACAGCCCGTTAATGACAATCTACGAGTCTGTGACACTTGGATCACTCGATCAATCAAATGTGGCACCTTGCGCCAGCCCATCCAGCTGTCCTCTTCCATCAGTGTCCAAAAATGCCTCACCGAAGGCTGCAGGTGCCAGCTGTCATCCTCAAATAACCACTGGACCTGCCCCAGGATAAGTGTATTTAGGGAATCTCTTTAGATTGAATTTTTTGTCTTGACAGTTGCTTTTGCGTTTCACTTTAGAAGAGGAGAATAAACAAATTATAGGCTGATAAACAAAGCAGCACATCTGTAACAAGGAATCCAAGCCTGCGGCTTTACACTTATCTGTTGTAGACCCTTGTGAGGCATCACCGTAAGTGCTTGTGACAGCAAGAGATGTTGCTGAGGATGCTGTTGGCTCATAGTGCTTGGTTTGACCGAAACTTCTAATGTCACAGTGAAATATGTGGTTCATGCAGCCACCAGCACACTGAAATTTTATGTTGCTTCTTCCACTGTATGTTGGGTGTGCCAAAGAGGTCAAGAAAAGGAAGACTCAATTTTATGAGAAAATACATTATGAACATGCTTATTAGAACGTTTCTTAAGCAAATTTGCTTTCTTTTGGTCATTCCCAATGTGAAAGAGAAATGCATACTATGAAGATAGGGAGAGCTTGCCTGTGAGTCGTAGCTGAGGTTCTGATGCTGCCGCATGCCCTGAAAACCTCCATGTACAAGAGGTCCAGTGGTTTTCAGATCTGCGGGCAGGGATGCTTCTGCATCCTTAAGTCTTGAGGACTCCAAATCTTCAGAGCTTGCGCATTTCAGGCTGAGGAGTTTGCAGGTACAAGAGGCCTGGGCAGGAGGAAGATACGGGCAGTCAGGCTTTTACTGTGGAAACCTGTATTTCTAGGCAAAAAATGTTTCTTCTGCTGCTGTAGCCCCCAGACTGATATGCCTTTACACAAAGGGGGTCTACTCCTGTTCTGGATTGCAGTGGTTCTGAGTGCAGCAAGTTGCCCTCGTATGTCTAGAGCAAGTTTTTTTCTGCTGTTATCATCACTAGATCCTTGTCCTCACTTGGTTCTTTCTAAGATGCTCATTCTTATTCTCCAGCATGTATGAGTGTTCTGTTATTTGCTTGCTGAATGCAACCGCTTGCCATTTTCCAGGCTGAAAAAAAAAATGAAGCTCCTTTGAAAAAAATGTAATGGAACATCCCCAGATTGAAACGGGCCCTGAACACAGCTGATGGCATAGGCCCTTTAATTTACTAAACCTCAGTGGTTTGATGGCAATTCAACATGACTGGGGGTTGCCTGCATCGTGTTACTACTGTGGCTGAGAAGGCTGTTTACCTTTGGAAGACAGAAAGCTCAGCTGACAGCACACAGGACAATCTCCTGTGACCTGCTAATAATTTTTTTCCAAAACACTCCTCAATTGCAGAGGAGCATAAACCCCTGAAAAAAAACCTTCAGTTTGAGCATATGCTTGTTTGTATAGATGCTACAAGTAGGTCAAACCTGAAAAAGGGTGTTTGGGGCTAAATTTGCAAAAGAACAATTTATATCAGGAGTTTTATTTGCTGCAAAGTGATTCTTAATTTGACCAGTGGAAGACATCTGTTTTTCAAGAGATTTCTCTCGCGTTTATTGTCCCATCTTGACCCAGCACTGAAATCTTTCTCTATATCTCTAATGTTTGTTGTGGGACTATTTAAAAATGTGAGTGGCCCTGTATGAGTTGGAGAGCAATGGTTCAAAAAGAAAAAAAGCCATCTGGTTCTCATTAATTTGCTGAAATGATCAGAACACCTTTTAAGAGAATCCCTGCTGCCCGTAGAGAAGGTAGAGGCAGGGGCTCTTCCATTTATGCAAGCAGCGAGGCGCAAGTGGATGCAAACTAACTTGCCAAAGAATGTCCATATGTTTAAAAAACTTGGGGTCCAAGGTCCTCAGAGAACATCAGACTTGATGTCCACAGACTGCATTGTCAGCAGCATCGGTGTTAGCTATGTCTCACTGCCATGCCTGTGCTTACAGAGGGAGTACTTTTTTTGCGTGCTAAAAAGAGAGCTAGGATTTTGCGTAGTCTTTGAAGAAAGACTCATAATTTAAAAAAGCAAACCAAAACTTTTTTAGAGGTGCATATCTATAATCATTACAGCTTAAACTGAGACGCGCATACAGTAAGTTTTGGTCGCTGCTGGAGCAGCAGTCCCGAAATGACAGGTGGTGTAGCTTATCATGAACGGCTGATATGCTGCCTTCCTTTTAACATTTGGCTTTTAAGTCTTGTCTTCTGGGCTTTGGTGGCTACAGAACAAAATTTGTTGAAACATTGGTGTGTGTGCTCTCATTCACAGCCTGAGTGGTTACCAGGCTCCCGCAGTCCTGCACGGCCCATCTGTTGCTGGTGGAAGCGTTAATGGACATGACTTGCGTTGCACTCGCTGCTGCTGGTGAATCTATCAAAGAGATTACTGGCTTGCTAAAGATGATTTTATAGACTCTGCAGCTGGTTTGTTTAAAACGAGATTACTGTCACATTTAGAAACATTTAGCACCACTGCACCAATGAGGAATAATAATTTAAAGAGGCTGACCAGATTTAATCATTTTTTAGGAGATGAGACTTAATCAAACATAAGAGGTTGAGAAGGATGATAGAGCTAATGAATTTGAATATGTAATACCAGGGCCTGCCTGAACTGTAGCACATTTTCTCTGGCCATGGTTGGTTCATAAAAATGAAGTGTTTGCGAAAGTTACCGAGTCATTATGTATGAAATCCTTTGTGCAAGGAACCTTGGCAGTGGGGGGAGGAAATTATCTGAACTGAAACTCAAAACAGGCATGTCATGAGATTTCTTTCAATGTGAGAATTCAAAGAGTTAATTTTTGAGCCATTTTCAAAATATGTAAGAGAATTGGGAGACTACCTTGAAGAAGAAAGATACCCAGGTGAGTTGTGCACTTAAGCAGGTCTCTGGATGGCTGCTCTTGGTGTAGATCTTCAGCATCCACTTACCAGATAGCCCTCAGTGGGTCTTTTAACTTCCCTGGCCTTCAGTTCCCCATCCATAAAATGATGGTGTTAAACCTTTCCTGTTCTTGTTTGTCCATTTTGCATGTTATTGTTATAACTAGAGAAGTTTTGACTTTATGAAGAAAGCCAACTGAGGTAGATGCTGTGCAAATGCATGCTACAACAATCTCTGCCCTCATATTACCAGTCTAAATAAACTGCATTACATTGCTTCCACCTTTAACCTCTCCCAAGCTCCAAAACCACACACACATTCCACACGCCCATTTTTTAGTCTTACACAAGGACGGGGATAGCACTAAAATCAGAGTCTGCATGATGAGTAATCTCTTTTGTAATTTATAAATTCAGACAATGCTTTAAGTGAACATAAACAAACAAAACCAACCAACCAACCAAAAACCCCAACAAAACAAAACCACCAACAAACTGTAAAGGCTCATCATTTGAAATCCATGCTTGTGTACTAGGAGCCTGACCTGCCTCTTAGTGTTTTTGATGGAATAAGAATTCTACCAGTGTTTTCTTCAGCAAGGCATCAGTTGTAAATATTTTTCTGTATCTACTGAATTAAGTGTGAGAGATACTGCTCTTTGCCCACCTCCTTCTGGCAGTGCTAGCAGAGCTCAGCTGGGCTTTAGAGGGGGAATAGATTCAAGCTTCTCTTTAAGGAAAAGCTGATGTGATGACAGAAGAACCAAACCCTGAAAGTTCCTTTTAAAAAATTCAAAAATTGAGGTGCCCAAGATGTTTTTGGCCCTTGTAAAGCCTCTTTCAGCTATAGCAGCTGGTGTGGAAATAAAAGATAGCTCCATTGTCTTGCCTCATTCAGGTCAGGTCCTTCACTCTGCTAAAAGAAGGGAGAAACTGTATTAAGTGTTGACACCAAGGTTCGATGTAAAAGACAAATATGCCGTAGGAGTGGGATGAGGGGGACTGGGTAGGGATTTTTAATCAGCATCAGGCCTGACAGTGAACTAACACACTAAATGATTGAGAGTCCTGAAAAGGTGAAATATTCAGTGAATGCCATATTTTGTTTGATGTTGTATCAGTTGCTGAAGCTACAGCTTTGCGCCTTTTTCTCAACCAAAATCAGAAATGCCTTGTTTTATTCTGACTCTATTCTGACCTCCAGATGCAATTCAATCCCTTTATCTTAGACTTCTGTCTTAGGATATAATGAAATGCACAATAGACATGGTGGTCTTTCTCCACTGACTCCAGAAGGAGCCTCAGTAGTAACTTTAAATAGATGACTCTTCTTTAGGTGGGTAAGGATGAACATCATGAGCCCCATCTCAAATAGAACGGAGCGACCCCAGTTTCCTTCTGAGTTGCCAGTGAACACCACACTCCTTTTCTGTGCTGTGACAATGTAACAACATGCACATTTTACTACCGAAATTATTTAGACGCTAAGGGTATTGCTGGAACTTCCAAAGTCTTACTTCTTTGAAGACATATTTTCCTCCCTAAAACATCCAGTTTTAACCCTACTTAGCATTTTGCATATGCAGTGTAGGAAAATGCCAATCGTGTCAGTCTCATGTTGTTAGAAGCAGTGTACGGTCCTGTTCTTTTGTAGTTTTCATGTTTTTAATAGTGGGTGGCATGCTGAGCTAATTAATGGGCTATGGGAAGAAGTCACTTATGAGCACAGGCTGAATATCTTCAGATGAAAAGGCTACGAGTTTCCTGTTGAGTTTAAAGCACAGTTGTACTGAAGCTTAGATGCACAACCAGATGCAGCATGTAGGAGCAACCAAATCAAGGGCTAGAGGGGGATGAAATGAGTTCAGCTGAGTCTTGTTTTCTATGTATACACTTCTAGAAATGATTATTACCTTGTGGGTAACTAATCAAAATACAGAGGTGCTTAATTTTTGCTCCCTAATTATTCAGGTTGGTACAACAACTTTCATTAGCTCATTCATGGATTTCCTCAAGTGAGCAAACAGATTGGGATATACTTGTGCTTTCATCATATCAACTTGTTTTGATGCCTAGCAGTGTAGTAATTCAGCAGGGAGAACTGAAGAGCTGTTCTCAAATGGGGTTCTCAACAGTAATAAACATAAAGAGTTCAGACATTTTAAGCTGTTTTCCTTTCATATGAGGAATATTAGTGTAGGTGGAATGGTTGTTGATGAAGAGTCTGAGAATTGGGTTGTTGATGCTCAAGGCGATAGCTTTTCTGTTTAAAATGACGTAAAACATAAGTATAAACAGACATGAAATGCAGGAAAGAGGTTATATTTCTGGTTATACTGGTTTTCTGCTTTGGGTATAGAGTGGGTAGCACAGAATGGGACTTGAGGTCACTTCCTTGTCCTGCTGATTTGGGGTTCAAGCAGAGCTGTTTGAACATGAGTGGTTTATAACCAGATACACATCTCATCAGTAGGAATATTTCTTCTTATCCTGAGTAGATGGGCATTTCTCCAACCTACAGGCATTGAGATACATGTCCTTGTTGCATATCCATTTCATGAAAGTTAGAGGTGAGCACCTTTGATCTTTTCAACCAGATCTAGCCCATGACAAGTGGCTGCTTTTTCTTCATTATGGAATTCTGGGCTGTTTTGAGTTGACAACTCTCATTGTGCAGGTGTTTCAGCCTGGCACAGTTCCTCCATCCAGATCTCTGCCCAAATCCTTGCCATGCTGTAGGGGATGGGGGCCTGTGAGGGACAGAAAGCTGGGGAGAAGAGATGAGAAGGTTTTAATCATCAGGGCTAGTCTATACCTTTGCAAAGACTTCCTGAAACTACTGCTTTCATACTTATTCCAGTCATCAAACCTACATGAATTTGTACTCTAAAGAGCTTTCCACCAAGACAGCAACTTATCTCATCATTTGCTGTGTAGGATGAGGAAGATTTGCTGTTGGATGCAGTTCAGCTGCAGGGTTTTGAGCTAATACTGGATTTCTCCTTTGGGGAGAATGTTTTTTGCTGTACTTCCCTGCATTGACTATTCATTATTCATTTCTCCAGCTTCCACCTGCTCCCTCCTTGACTTTTGGGAAGGTCACATGCCTGGGATTTATAGCTTTTTTTGTATGTAGTGACTGTTGCAGCAAAGATGAACAGGAAGAGAAGCTCTTGTATGGTCCTCTTCATGGAAACTTACTCAAGGTTAGAGATCTCAGGTGACTTTTATTGTTACCGTCTCTGACAATAGCCTCTCTACATGAAATATAAACTAAAACATAAAATCTTGGAAGAGTGGCAAGTAACTGGTGATAGAACTGAAAGGACTGGCATGGAGATACCAATTGCTTATTGTTTATAGGATTCATCTACTTAAAGCCCACCTCTCTCCTGAGAGCCTGGCTTACTTAAAGAAGAAATGCCACACTCTGAGAGAAGTTTCCTATATCATAACAGTGTTATAGAAACATGTTGTGAAACCAACTGCCATGAAATTGAATTACAGGTGTTGTATTCTTCACTGCTTAAATTGCTCTATTATATCGCAGGCCCCATCGTTTTGTTCTGAACAAATGACTGCAATTTAGTAGGAGCCTAAGAGATGACGGTATAAGCAGTCAGGGGTTGTTTAAGGTTTCCCTAATGATGGAAAATTGTTCCTATCCATCTAGAGTGCATCGTCTTTGTCAAAATGCATGTGCAGTGAATGGAAAAGGAAAACTGTTCCCTCATGGCATCTTTTTCCTAAATTTGTTTATATATTTTTCAATGTGTGAAACAATCCCCTCTAGGTTTTTAGACTAGTAAAAGCAATAGGGTCATTCCTATTTAACTTTGACACAGCTCTGATACATCAAATAATGTCACTGGATGTGGTCAGATATTTCACTTCCTTCACTTTCTGTTTGCCGGAGTTAAGTAGGTGGTTGCTCAACCTAAAACTTCCTAGGTTTTCATGGAATAAAGTTTTAAAAGACTCTTCAGGAAATATTTTAAAATAACTCTTCATGCAGAAAATAATGATTGCTTTAGGCCAGAATTTAAAACTATTTTGCCTGTGTTTACATCCCTAATTGCCGCTGTGCGTGTGCACACTCCTTGCTCCATTCTCCCCGTCCCAATGCTGCCCACCTTGCAGAGTAGCCTTTTCTCTGTTGTACTTTCCAGTTTATCCTGGACTTAAATGTATGTGAATTGCCACAGGTCATGGCTTGGAAACAGCGTAATTCCCACGGGAAAAAAAGGATGCTTACAAGAATCTTGAACTTGAAAATTAACCTTGCTTCCCGTACTACTTATCCAGGTCAATATTATGCTATGAAAGACACTATGCACTGAAATTCAGAAGGAGAACCTGCTGTATCATAGGGCTCAGAACAAACTTTGTTAGTATCCTATACTCAAATCTATTACTAGTCTGCAGATTTGATAAGGTGTTACTTGTGTGTATTCCTCCGATTGTCACAGATTTCACAGAAAAAAATGACGCTAGGAAGGACAGCAAGAGGTCAGTTTGTCCATCCTCTTGCCTGCAGGCAGGACCTGTTCTCCCAGCTCCTGCTTTATTCTTGACAGATGGCTGTCTACCCTGTTCTTAAAATTCCTCAGTGATTGAGAGTTGCCTACTTGCTTCGAAGTGTCATTTGTGGAAAGGCAATTAAATCTGCTCGAATGATCTTACTTTGCCCATGTTCCATTAGTAATTAGGATCAGTTTTCTTGCTTGTTTCAGGCTTTTTGTGTGCAGGCTTTTTGCTTGTGACTTTTTGGATTAGCCATAGTTGCTTGATTCTTCCCTCCCCCCTTCTGGTTTTATGTCATTTTTCATCATCTGTGTTTAGTCAGCGTATGTGCCAGGTTTCTGATGCGCTCCCCACTTGACTGGAGGTAGTATGTACATCTTCCTATATTTTAAAAATTTCAGTTTCATAGCAATCTTTAAAAATAAACAAAAAAAAAAAAAAAGGAAGGGGTGAGTTTTGGAGTGAATTCTTTTGAATGCATATTTTTGCTGATAAACCTTACGTCAGTACTTCAAATAAATCCATTCCCCTTGTCACTTGAAGTGAGGTGTGAGAATGTAAAACTGCTTACAAAGTTCTGTGAAAAATTAATGTGTACTGTAATTTAGAAGATGTATTGCTGAAGGACGTTTAAATGTTCTGGTTTTGTTTTCTGCAAATTCTATTTTAAGAGAAACCAAATATCTAGTAAGGACTATTTCAGAAATTCAGTGAAGTGCTGCTGGTATTAAAAAATGGTAGAAACAAGGGGCATAGACTGCACAGCCTAATTAGAGTACTTAGAGTACATAAGCCTAATGATGCAAAATTGCAAATTGCCCAAAGTGTTGTCCCTTGCGTTCAGACCTGATTTTAGCACTCTCAGGCCAGCTCCAGAGCTGCAGTTGTCAGACCAGGATTCAGATGTGCCGGCCGTGTTGTGTTGCTGTTGCCAGTCACAGCACCTGCAAAGCCTCCGCCTGACTCCAGCCAGTACTGGCATCCGATGAGTTGGTACCATGTGCTGATACATTAACCTTTTCAGACTCTGAACTGTGCTGCTGGATTAAGTTGCTGTGGGGAAAGCTGGGGAATAAACTAGTGGAATATTGGGGGAAGAACTGATGTTGCATTTAATAGCCAGGCACCCTGGCTTGTCTGCTGTTGGGAACAAACTAGTGTGTAAGTGACACACCTGGTACGCTGGGGAGATGCTGCCTGGGCTTCCTGCTTGCAGCCAGGGAAGCACTTGGAGCAGCTGCTGCTGTGCTGCAGTGTGAGTGACCTACCTGGGTAAAGTGGTGTTTGATGAGGTAGAAGAATCAGAGCCTGGGGTTGGAAGAGTGGTTGCTTTCTCACCACCTGCACTTCTTGACCCACAGAAGCTGCCGACTGTGGCGTCAAGTCTTATCAAGTGTTAACACAGGTCTAGCTAGAGCAATGAACTATAACCAGATTGTGAGGGATTTTTGGTTTGGGTTTTTGTTTGTTTTGGTTTTATTTTTTTTTTCCTTGGCTTTTGCCAATAGTTCAACCAAGAGTCAAAAACTGTATTTTTTCACTGGTGTCACTTTCTGCTCCTAAAATGCATCCATATGAGCATGTCTGTCTTACCTTTGGGATGCTGGTTGTTCCACCTCCTTTAGCTTGTACAAGTCAAGGATGAGATGGTAGCGTAGCCTTAGCTTTGGGTCTGTGTTTTGCTAATAGTCAGATACCTGGTAATCTGGTGCAACTTGTGTACCTTGGAGGTGTGATAACTGGATATTTCTTCTGTTGGTGGCTGACTATTCATTTTAGTAAACTGGGATAATTCACGGAAAGTGTTAGGTTTCTTATTCCTTTAGAAAAGAACAAAGCATTTTGCATTGAATGCAAAATCATTTGAGATAAGTGATGAGATTACTCAGTCAAAGCCAAATAAAAACTGTGAGATGTAATTCATTGTTTTATTTTTTTCAAGCTGCTGACTTGACGTAAGAGTTGCTAATGCAGTATGAAGTACAAATGATATGCAAAATTCCCTGATAACTACCTGGGAATTCTCATTCCATCAGCAACTTTTGTGTTATCATAAATGAGACAGCTTGAAAGGCACTTGTTGCTTTTTGTATTGCATGCATAAGTCATTTGCACTTCAAATGAACTGGCGTACATTATTTTGGATGTTTTTTTCTGCATGGCTTTCATAAGCAATGGAACAATGCTGAATTACTACTCTCACGTTTAACAATTCAAGACTCACAGTGATGAGACAGATAACAAATGAGCACCTTGGTGCAAGCTGCCTGGCAATTTGGATTGTAAAAACTGGGCTTCAGAGAGTCAGACTGGGATGTCTGATCACCTTTGAAAATTGTTGAATGTCAAGATTTTAGTTGTAATATATTTTTATGTTCCAATTACAGCTGGTACTTCAGAGCTCAGAGGGTGAATGTCTGTGAAATGTGTTTCTGTGTCTCTGGGGAGCCCCAGTGGCCGTTTTCTGTGGGATGTGAGGAAGGATCAGGGGAGGAAGGAGGAAAAGAGGTTTTGTTCATGGGCCCCAGAGAGCACTGTAGGCACTTGCACACACGGGGGATACAGATGCAATCACAACCAGTGTCCCTCGTTCACAAGTGGTGGAGGGTTGTTGGATGCCCATGTTCCCTGCCCGTTCCCTGGCAGCAGGTCTACTTCACTCAGGTCTACTTTGAACACCATGCAACGATCCTGAGGTTATATTACTTCATATTTTCAGTTCAGTTTGCCTGAAGCAATGAGGGAGCTGTGTTGCAGTCCATCACAGCTGTACTTTCTGTAGCAGGAACCAAAGGGCAAGTGTTGGATGGCATGAGACGTGCATGCCCCTCCCCAGGAGCAGTTGTCTTTAACATAGTCTTCCTCCACTGTCTGCTGTGGGCGCTGTTTCAGACAAAATAGTATCATGGCACCCTCCAGCCAAAATTTTCTGGAAATAGGTTGCTCCTCCCAGAACATACTGGGAGGAGGCTACTGTGCATCTAGCGTGAACAGTCAGAGGCCATGAGCTTGGGAGCAAAGTAGAGGATGAATCATATTGATGAGTGCAGAGTTTGGTCTTCATCCAGGAGGTGAAATAAAGCTGGTGGAGTCTCTCCAAAGCTTCAGGTCTTGATTTTCAGCTGTTGTAAATCAGCACAGTTCAGTATAACTAAGGTTGAAGATCTGAATCACATGACTTTATCTTTGCAGTGTACAGAACATGATTAAGTACAAATGCATGTTGGGGTGATGTGGGCAGTATGTAAGGATGAAGCAGGAATGTGCCTAAAAGCCTCCTAATCTATAGTTTGTTCAATCTGTGTCATTTATCTCTCCATCGCCATTCCAGTATCTCTGTATTAACCTGGAACACTCTCTTTGCTGAATATGATGAATGTATAGAAGTCCAGAAAGGCTGAGAATGCTCACGGTTGCTGTGTTAAAAATAATTATCTGGTGTTTCTAGCCTAGATGCAATCCTGGAAAGCATGAAAATGGCCTGGGATGTATGCTTATGGTGTCAGGAGAGGTCAGCGGGAGGTAGATGCTCATGAACTAATTGGACTTCTGGGATTATGTTTTAAGGATTGCCTTCCTCTAAAAAAATGTACATACCCAGGACACGGTTGCTGCTCAGTCAGTTGTTTCCTAAACTGACAGTTGTTTTAAGATAAGAGATGTTTATATTTCACTTGAAGCCCTTTTACTCCAAATCCAAAGGAGCCTGAAAAATATTATCTCATGGAAAAATACCTTTGGGTATGTGTGTGAAAAAGGTGAGAGGGTTCTGCAGTGCTAGCAGGGTTGCTATGCATGCCTGAGTCTCCTTTCTGAACGCTGTTTAGGAAGGAGAAAACCTGGGTTGATATGCAAAGGATGCAAACGGCTGCAGGGTTTTATCTAACATGGTACAAAGTGGCCCCTAGTGAATTGAGTGAGCTGTTGCTACCTGGAGGGAGGTACTTTGTCCTCCCTGTGTGGCTGGAATCATATAAATGTTGACTTTTAATGCATCTTCATCAGTTGCGTGTATGTGGAGAGCTTTATATCCTGTCATTACAGTCTTATCTTATGCATTAGGGAGAGGAGGCGGCTCCTGCATTTGGTGTCTGATGTTAGGCAGGACAAAATATCTTAGCCTTCAAGCCTGGAAGGGCTCAGACTTGCTGGGTACTGAAAGACAGCTCTGCACTGCTCAGAGAATACCAAACAGGGAGTGTCCAAGGTCAAGCAAACATAGGAAAATAAAAAAGAATACTGAGCAGGCAGTAAATACTGTAGTTAGGAGGCTTCTCTTCTCATCCTATAGGTTTATGGCCTTGGTACCTGCACTTTCCATCTTGTGTCACTGTTGTTCTGGACCTGCCCAGGTGGGTTTGTCCTGACTTTTTTCATTGTAATATTTGCATGCTAGCATAGTACAAATATAATTGTGTGGCACCTTTTAAAGCCCCCTCAAAGTTGCATCTTTTTCCCTTCTGGTGGTGTTACACATTCCTGGTACTCTGATGGCCTTCACTGGCCTCTAAAGAGCCTCCATGCTTCCCAGTGCCCTTCCATGAACACCTGGAGCTTCAGTCCTTGAGAGGTCCAGAGGTATTTGGGTCCTGCCATCTTAGGCAGTGCTCTCCTTTTAGACAGCCAAGTGGTGACTGTGGGTCCTGCTGCTGGCTCTTTCATTGGAATTCATCTTCTCTGGACTCAGCTGTGTATGACTTAGAGTCCAGCCCAAACTACTTGTCTAGGTGTCCCTTCCAGTGAGTGGGTAGAGCTGGCTATGAATGCTGTGTGTGTTGAACAGCATCTCTCTTCTCACTTTTTTGGGGGTAGACAATTATGTTCCAGTTGCATTACTGCAATTGTTTAAAGTTTGTAAAGTATCAGAGTCATTTTATCCACCTGACTTAAATGGAAGTAAGTCATTTTACTGCATTAAAACCCTGAATTTGCCTCACCTATGGATGATGAAGACCTTTACACTGTGGCAAATTTACAGGTTAGAGCGCTTGTTTTAAAAACCTAATATTGCCCTGTACTGGATATTGGGCTCAGATCTTCAGAGTCTTTTGTCCTGGGAGCTCAGCAGTGCTGCTTTGCGAAGGAAAGGTTGGTTCCTTGGGGTTGCAAAGCTTGAGACCAGTGCCCTGGTGCCAGATGAGCTCTGGGCATACAGGAGTGGAACCTTCTTCACCACAGCTGGGCTGAGCCCACGGGGAAACAGCTCCAGCACCAAGAGGTCCCTGCCCTCCCCTTCCAGGTGAAGCAACATTTAATTTGCTTTACCTTCTCTAGAGTAAAGTACTGATTAAATTGAAACCAAAAAGTCCATCTTGAAATGACATCGCTCCACTAAAGAGTCCCATAGCCTCGCTCAGTGCAGTGTTACAGGATTCTTGTTATCATGAGGGGAGGTGCTGTGGCAAAGAATAGAAGAATATAAAGCCAATTGCCTCCATAAAGCACTTACTGAGGTGGATGAACCAGATTTGTCTTGGTGTGCATGGCTTGTTTACGGCAGTATGTTTTGCCTGTGACATTGTTTGCAGAGTAACTTTACATCCCAGCTGATTACTCCCTTTCTTTTCCCAATACCTTGTGTTTGGATTTAAAAGTTCTTTTTTTTTCTTCTTTTTTCTTCTTGGGATTAACAACAAATCACTGTTTCTTTGTTGCGTGATAAAGAAGGTTTAAATTTTCTATGCTGAAAATCACTCAGCAGCTGTTTAAATGAAAAATCTGTTTTGTAAGAAAAACAACAAAAACCCAACCCAAACCAAAAATTACTGGGAGCTATAAAGTACTCAGAGCATCTGTTGTTTAACTGTATCCATGTTGCAATTAACAACAAACCATAAATACATAACAGCATTTGACTCCATTAATTGTAGTTATTTTTTTCATGGTATTACTTTATTATTCTTTCAGTTGAGTTTTGCAAAAGTACAAAGTGACACTAATAATAATAAATGAGCTGCCAACTATGTGAGCTTATTATAATCCTCTGCAAAGTCTATCGGAGATGTATAATTTTTCTTAAAGTAAACCAAGAAATTGATACAAAATTATAGCACTTCCGGGAAAAAATGTATATGAACACTGATTAGACTCACACCTGTTTGGCTGTGTAAAGTTTAATTGCTCATGGTTTTGTGTTTGAGTGCCTTATAACTCCCTTCTGTCATGCTGGCCAATTTGGGGTCTGTGCATTAGTAGTATTAGTATTATTTCATATTTCTTGCTTACCTATTGCTAGAGATCCAGAGGTATTGAGTAATATGCAGGCATATGCTCTTTGAGTTACGGTGCAATAACATATCAGGCCCTGAGTTTAGTCTTAAATCTATTTCAGTTTTTGGTGTAATCTGGCCTAAGGCTGTTTTACTGGATGAGTGAGGCAGTTCTTCGAGTGCATTCCCAGCCCATTTGCCTGGCTGTGTAAGGGCTCAGTTGCAAACACACGAGTCTGACTAGTCTCTTAAGTGCCTGTACAGCCTGTGGCAGTAATTTAGCTAATTAGCTTAAATATAACACCTGAACTCAGATGAACTCCTGAGGGCAGGTAAAGTCAGGGGCTCCCAGTTTTTTACACTGCCCACCAACATTGGTGTGTGCAAGGTCTGACTGATAGCAATTTTTCTGATTTGTAGAGCAGAGTAGGAGGGGACTCATTCTATATCTTCCACTTGCAAATAGTTGATTGAAGTGTATGATGTTAATACATGTGTACAGAGATATCATCCACACATCAATGATGTATCCAGTGGAGGCACTTAAACTGGTACTCCAGTTTATTTATGCTGGTCATTGCTGCTGTCGAGGTGTTTTAATTTCTTTGTTTCTTACTTCATCCCCCCGCTTTTTTTTTTCTTTTCTTTTTCTTTTTGTGGTGGGAAGATGACATGCAATGTATACATGTCTCTGGGTTCCGCAGTATTAAGTGTAAGGTCTGTATATAAATGCAGCTAATGAAATTGGGGACTGTGTGGCCTCAAACCATTTAAAATAATGGCATGAGCAATCTCACTCCATTACATTTGAGTGGAAGCAGTTCATGCTAAAGTGCTGGTTCCCTGAGGAGCCAGGGAGCCCTGATTGAATCCTACTCACAAAATGGACAGTGAAGATAAGTTTGTTGCAGGGCAGATGACAGCTCTGACTCAACAGAAACCGCAGTGCTCAGGGGGAGGGTTGCCTTGAGCCTGTAAATACATTTTCCTTTCTTTTTCTTTCATTGCTCTCTCACAAGCTTTGCAGCAAAGGCATCTGCCTGGTGTTCTTTGTTCCTGAAAGCACTGAGGTGCAGCACCCATCTGTGGTGCCAGTTGGGTTGTGCTGGGTGATACTGGTTTGCTCTGCTCTTTGGCGCAAAGTCTTCGGTTTTTTGTCCTTCCAGCTCTATATTGTTCTTCTTGACCACCGTGAAGCACCAAAAGGCCCTTCTAGCAATGGAATGGCCGGGCCTTGGCCTGGGTGCTTTAAGCGAGTGAACCTCCTTTTTATCCTGTTGTGTTTTGAAATACAGAAGTTGTTGGGAGCCACTTGGCAGATTAGTTCTGACACAGGTTGATGAGCTGATGTGTTTTGTGCTGCAATCTGTCCAACTGGAGCGGTGCCCATCAGTGGCGTGTGCGTTGTTTGCTCGAGGAGGCCATCCCCTCATGATGGCTTGGCAAGAAACGCTTATTTTCTCGCCACCACTGGTCAGTTAATATCTGGATGAGAAGCCTGAAAATATGCAGTGCTTCTGCGTGTGGTTCAAGATTCACTGAGGACTTTAACCCTGCTTTCTGTTCCTGTAGAAAAAGCATTCAGGGAGTATTTCTGCCCTCTCAGGGTGCCCCAACCAATAATGTAATAAATCCCAGCTCTTGCAGAGTAAAAAAAATTGTTCCCAACGAAGACCTGTAGTATTTGAATATAAATGCATCTGACAAAAGTGTAACTGCATGCGTATTAGGACAGTATTTGACTATAATCATGAAGAGTGACTAGAAGAAACAAGACTCACAATTAAGTAGAACGCTACAGAAATCGGCTTGCAGGCTACTGGTCTGTATCTAGAGGAAACAGGACTTCTGCAAGACAAATAGCAGTTCCCAAGTGCTTATCTAGCAAAAGCACATTGAACAGAATAAACTTGACTCTTTCCAGTGAACATTTCATGCTGAAGAGAAAACTCAGTCATGTCTTCAGTGATGGAAAATAACAGAAGAGAAAGTAATTTGGGAGGGAGAGAGGGAGTAGAGATGCAAATCTGCAAGAGACACAAAACATCACACAGCAACAAGACTGCAGCTTCACCGTGAATTCTTTCACCCCTCATCTGTCCCAGCGTTGACGTGGGATTGTGGACAGGAACGTGTGACGTTGGAAGCAGCCGAGTAGAGCAGTAAGGTGCATCCCGCTGGACCTGCGTCCCCATGGACACAGTGGATCATCTTGCTCTGTCTCATCACTGTTCTTGCTAACTTTGTATTTTCTGTTGTGACATAGGCAAAGGCAGGCTCAGACTTCAGAGAAACCATGGCTGTTAGTGTATATAGATGACAGAAAAAACCCTGTGCTCATCCATCTGAAGGTGCCTTTTATATGCAGCTTTTCCCAGCCTTCCCATAGCTTCACAGAAATATAATAATTTTACCAGAAGAAACATTGCAAATCCAAGGAACTGAGATTTAAGTGCAATGTAAACTCAATGAAAAGGTTATTTTGCTGCATGGTTCTATCATATTGGGGAATTAATTTGTGAGAAGTGCAAGAGGAGGCAGGTGCTTCTCTCTCCCACGTGGCTTAGAAACGTATGGGTGAACTTCCACATTAATGTGATGGTTCTTCTGAATTTTCTGGAACTGGAATGTGATGTGATTTTTGGGGAATACTGAAGGCCTCTCACTTCTGTGTGTTTTATTGGAAGTGGCACGTGAACAGTGGTGTCCCACAAACATGGGTTGTAGGACCTTGTTTTCCATTGCCAAGCTTGAAGCTTTCAGCCTCGAGATTCACTTTGCAAGTTTAGGGGGGCAGAAGGAAGGAGGAAAATTTTCTTACATTCTGAATGTAGGTGATGTAGTTCATAAGTTTGGTTAGCTTGCAGTGCTCATTGGGGTAAAACCAAACATCCTTAGGTGGCACGTCTTATATATTGGTGTATGGACACTGTTAAATTTGTATGCCGTTTGAAAAAATTGGATTTTTTTAGTGCATAATTGCAAATTATCTCATGCTTTCATAATCAGTTTTGCCAAAGCAAAATGCAGTTAAATCCACTGAAGTACAATATTTGTCCTAGTGTTAGACAGTTGCTTCATTTAATCACAGCTGCAATGAAGAGCTCGTTTTTCTTCTCAGTTTGTTTCCAGTTTAGTTTCTTTTGCCTTTGAAGATGTGATGGCTGCTGGAACGCCAGATCACTTATTATTCCTGGCTTGAGAGGCATGGCGAAATACCGGGTAATAGAAAGACTCTTGAAGCTGTGATTCACCCTCCCAGATCATATAGGATTTGGATTTCAGTTGTGTTAAGGACAAGAATGATGCGTCAAATACATTTCTGAACCGTTTGTAAGTTTGGTGTGGCTCGGATCTGAGCTCTGGGTTCAAAACTGCTCAAACCGCAGGCTAGTAACGTATAAAGGGATGGAAATATAATCCAGTAGCCATATAAACTGCTACTGTCGGTTTGAACATTTGTAATATTTAGCACACCATGACACTGAATGCACTTTAGCATTGTTAAACCCAAAACTTTTAGTCTTTCTGTGTTTGAGGGTAACTCCTTCTCTTGGCTGGACAGGAAAAAAGAAAAAGAGGCTACCCCTCCTTTGAATTTTAATCACAGAGTCACAGAATGGTTGGGGTTGGAAGGGATCTCTGGAGATCATCCAGTCCAACCCACCTGCTAAAGCAGGTTCACCAGAGCAGATCACACAGAAATGTGTGCAGGTGGGTTTTGAATGTCTGCAGAGAAGGAGATCAGATCCTGAGGCTTTCACCTTTTCCATTTGTGTTTTAGGGTTTGGTTTTGACCCTCCTGGTTGAGCATAAATCAGAGCAGCAGTTCCCTGTCACATTCATTGTCTTTCAGGTGGACTCACTTTTCAGGCTGTCCACTGTGTTTGGTGGTTTCCTCCCACTTTCCTCCTGTTTCACACTCCTTGCTTTCCAATCTTCTCTCCGTCCTTCCGTTGCAAGCATCTACTTTATTTTAATCTTCTTGACAGGACCCTCTTATCTGTTCTTAGCAAGCTCCATTTAACCTGATCTGCCTTGAGCAGATTTGTATTTCTGCCTTCTGATTTTTCCCCAGGGCATGCTGTGAGCAGGCCCCTCTCTCCCATCAAAATGTAATATTTTGATAATTTAGGTTCTTGCATTTAGGGTTTCTTTTTTCCTGGAAATATGAAACCTGGAGCTTACAGTGGGTGGGAAGCTCTGTCCTTGTCTAAATCCTCCATTCTTCTGCCAAATCCAGTCCTAGCCTCCACCAGTCTGAGACCTTCTTCTTTGCTTTTCTTCTAGAAGAAAAACAAACAAGAAACCAACCAGTTTTTTAATTTGTTTGTTTATTTTTAAGTCACAGGAAGAGGAACTGAATGACATGTTGTTACTGAAAGTTTCTGGGTAGTAAATTTCCCTGCATAACAAGAGCATCTTCCCCAGGGACTAAGGACTGTCCCTCTGATTGGCACTCCAGGGAATTAGACTTCTTGCTATATACAGCGGAGAACAAGATTTATTACACTGAACATGGGTGTTGTCTCACAGAGATTACAGTGCAGGTGAAGGTGGATGAGGGCAGGTGGTTTCTGCAGAAGACATTTTCCAATGTTCCGTGGAGGTGTTCAGGTCATGATCTGAGACCCCAGGTGCGGCAGCAGCTCCTGGAGCAGAGCAGGGCTCGCCCTGCAAATTCTCTCTCCAGTTTTAGAGGGCTTGTTTGTAAAATCGTTTGACGACTGCAATATTTCCACTTAGTTGGAAGAGCCTTTTAACCCACCTCAGGCATTTTATTTTCAAAAGCCGCTTTTGTCAAAGCATGACTTGGCTCTTACATTGGTGAGTCTTTTCACCCCTCTTATTTCAAAGACCAGACTGGCCACTGGCTCTGTGCAAGAGGTAGAAAAAAAGGTTTTCTAGAAGTGAATTATCGCTGGGCTGGTGGCCAGCAGCCTCTGAAGCCTCCCTTTTGGAGCATGTGAAGATTTATGGGTTGCTCTAGGAGGTGCTGAAACATGATGTTGGGTGGCGCTCCAGCTGACTTAACTGCACATGTAAGCATCTGAGGTTAAGATCTGTTTTTAGCAACTGAAACATATTCCTGGGGGAGCTTGAAGTGGTCAAAATGTTGGCTTTTTTTTTTTAAGCTTCCTAAAGTTCTACATACTGAAGAGAATATATGAAATGAGAGAATTCATGTTTTTTTTTTTCTTTCATTATTTTTTCAACATATATTAGAAATAAGAGACTCTGTAGTTTTCTTTTGCTTTTCTCCCTTGTGGCTGAATCCTTCACAGCAAAAAATCACTCTTTCTTTTCTAATTTTCCCCGTTTGACATAGGCCTTTGAATGATAATTTCTATCCTTTCCTGGCAAATACAGAATTTTCTTTTCGGGAAGCATTTGAGTGCTATTTTAAAATAAAAATTGTATTTCTATCTTTATGTAATTAAATTGTGTGAAGTCAGAAGGAAATAGGATAGAAATAATGAACCTGGCATGTAATTTCCTCTTCTGTGTTTAAGAACAAAACAAAGCCCCAAACAAAATATTTCTTGAAAGGAAGCTGTAGTGTCTGGTGCTGCAAGGGATAAAGACTTTAATCTCTACTATAAAGGAAAAAGACTTATTTTTTTCCTCTGTCAACACAGAGGTCACTCTGAGACCCTGGCGCTGGAGCTGCCTTGCATGGTATAGATTTTGAAATTGCTGTGTGATTCCTCAGTTTTTAATAAGCAGAAGATTGCGTGAGAACTTAGACAAATTAGCGTCACTATCCAGTGACCTACCCAGGGGCGAAAATGGAGGAAAAACCCATGAGAGTAGAATGATTAGTTGCATAAAATGTTATATTGTGAAAAAAACCCAATGTGGAGTCCTGTTTAAAGCATGTCTCAACTGGTAGCATCCACACTTGTTTTTTTTAAATTGTGTTTAATACCAGTGTAATGCATCAAAACATATATAATAGTTTGCTCTTCAATTCTAGGTGTATCTTAGTAGCTATTTTCTTTATTTGTTAACGGAAATATTAGCTTAAGTTTATCATTCCCAAATGAATATCTGACAAAACTTTGTCAAATAACACAGTAGTTCATTTATTGGGGAACTGGAGATAAGTGAAACATGCTGCTCATAGCGTCGTACCTTGAGCTGATTGAGCATGGAAGGGGAACTAAAGATCATCCCTTCCCTGTGTACCCATCCTGAGCAGGGCAGGGAGCAAAGGTGCTTCTTGGAAAAATCTTGCTCTGGACTCGTCCCTGGCTGGTCTTGGCTGAAGAGCTGCTGTTTAATTCTGTTTTACTGGCTGGTTGTCAAAGGCCAACAGCAACCCTGACTTTCGGTCTGCAGAGTTGAGTACAGGCTGTTCTCCATCTGTTTTCTGAAGTTCACTGCAGTTAAACTCCCAAATGTTTAATGAGATCTAGGTTGATAATATTGTCTGGTATTTAATTTAGATAATACTCAGGATGCTAAAAAGTTGCAGGAGGAATTAAGGGAAAGGACATGTTATTCTTGTTGGGGACAGAGTGGTTGGAGAGGGGATGCTGCTGTGTTCCAGTGGGGTGGGTACCAGTCCTTGATTCTTCCCCTGGCCCTGCCCTTTGCTCATGTGTGACTTGGGTCAAATGCCTGGGAAAATGGGGCAATGAAAACTGTCTGCAAAAATGACGTAACTCTGATTCTCTGCCTCCCAGGGGTTTGTAAGAATAAATCTGTTAAAAATGGTGAGGTGCTTATGTATACTACAGTAATGGAGCCAAATAAGACTCTCTGGAGGGCGAGGTGGTGACGTCCCAGGAGCAGGGGATGGAAGAAGACTTTATTAGGTAGCTGAAATTTGCATGTAGGAAGTTTGTACCCGCACAGCGAAGTCAAAATCACTGCCCATCTCACTTGCCGAAATTGCTTCTGTGTAAGGCAAGCAGAGCAGAAGAAAACAGCTTCTTCAGCTCTACCCGTTTCTCTATCTCAGGGTAAAATAAAGCACTGAAGTGTGCCGGCTGCCTCGTGCGGCTGCTCTTTCCTCCACCCGCCATCTCGGCAGTGCAGAGGAGCCAGTCTTTCTCCCTGAGAAATCTGAGTGTTAATAATTTCTGGCAAGTGTTGTGCTGAAGCAGACAATTTTGTAACGGCAGCCAGGCGTGTTGAGGAGTTACACTGGACACTGCAAGGAAAACACTTCATTCATGTTTGAATTCCTTGCCTCTTTGCAGCCTCCCGGGGCCGTGGGGCGAACCAGGGCAGATCTATTTCACACGGCTGCTTTGCCCTGGAAATGCCTCGAGTGATGGGCTGGTGGTCTGGTACATGGCAGAAGCTGCTATTTTATTTTGTTTATGGTGGGTTTTTTTTGTTTGTTTTAAGGTGAATCAAAGTGGTAAAGATAACCAGCTGTAATCGTGCCTCACGATGGAGTATCTCATCCCCTAGTGCCACTAGGTGGATGTGAAATATAGACTAGGTGTATTTCAGCTGAGCATACTGAACATGTTTGTTTGCTAAATGTAAACCTAGTTAGTTATTTTTTATTAGTTAGATTCAAAATGACACCTTTCCCCCGCCCCCAGTATTTCTGACTACCGTTTTTCTCCACACGTTTTCAAGCTGTTGTGCAGATGGATGTTAGAAATTGCGCTGACTAGGGGAAAAAAGTGCATTATGATAAAGGAAAAATGTTTTCTGTGTTTTCAGTAGTGTTTTATTTAAGAGCCCGGGGAAAGGAAAAGCAAGGTGGGCTAAAAATTCCAGCATTTCCTTGTGATATTTTTCGGTTTAGAAAAAGTGTGTTTTATAACTAAGTCTCAATTGAAATTACGGGTGCTTGCCTGATCCCCAGGGGATTTCTCAAGTGCGGTTGCCCACGCCACATAAGGATCTTTCCTCCCTGGCAGACATGAGATGTGTGAGAAATTAGTATCTGTTCCATGAGAACATTATTAACTATATTGCTTATATCTAGGAAGACCTTTTCTTGTTCTCTAGGGATGACATCTTGGATATCTACCCTATTGATTCACCTCTTAAGTCTAAGCTACTCTGGGGTAAACATGTTTGTGTGGGCTCTAGGATAAGAGGCTCCTGTATCCCATTTAATCCATAGTATCTGCCCATGGGTAAATACAAGGTAATTCAAGGCTGCTTAGCTTAGGGTTATGAAAATATTTGTAATCATAAATATATTTTTAATATCAATATAGGTTTTTTTTTTAGGCCAACTATCTCTAAGGGTTTATGGAACTGTTTTACATCTCCATCGTGTTGCAGAACAAGATATAAACACTCAGTGAACTGTCTTTTGGTCTTCATGTTCCAAATACAAGGGATATTTTTGTAACAGATATTCTTGAAAATTATTAGAAGTAGTAGAATAGTTCAGTTTTTAATATATTCCATGCAAGGAGAGATCAACATATTGCTGTTCAATGCTGTGTAAATATTTGTATATAAATAGAATAGTCCTTTTAAACAAGTAACTCTGAGGAGAGTAGATTTTCTTTGTGCAAAGATTGTGCATGTAATAGTTTTCACCTACCAGGTATAGCAATGTATTCACATTGTAATTTTATTTGCTCGGCACTGTATGTTACAGAGGAAGCATTCAGCATTTCTCACTATATCAAAACAACAATTTAGACACTCAAAGGTATTTTGCTATCGACACTTTACCTGTCTTCCCTTTCTCTTTCTAATGGATCAGTGATTGAGACTGTTGTCCATTCTGCAGAAGGAGAGTCTGTGGCAATTCAGGCTTCATTAAGAGGTTTCTAATCAAGTTAGAAAAGCTGTAAAGTGGGATCACATTTCAGTGAGAAAATGAATATTCTCTTACAGCTAAATTCATTTTTTTAAAATAATGAGATGTCTAGATGCACAGTAATATGGATGCCCTTCAGAAGTCTAGAATGAAATGGCATGTATTTAATATCGTATTAATTTTTCTTTCCCTCTTTTTATTTAGAACAAAAGTGAAAGTGACACATTGCTGTCATATTTCCAGATTACTGCATTATTCTTAGGAGATGGTAGAACGCTTTGCATTTCCACTGGCAGTTCTGAATAACCATTGTCAGTGACTTAAATTAAAAATAATTTTTCCTTAAAGGCTCTAGAAGTAAATCTGTGCATCAGAGGCACTTTTGGAGAGCAGTATCCCACTTTCTGCACAAAGTCTCCCTGTGCCCAAGCAGGATAATACAAATGATTGATGCCTGGGCTGATTCATTTGGCTCTTTTAATTCTCCTACTCCCTATAATTTCCTTTTACTCTCACCTTATGTCATATAAGGTGGTAGCAAAACAGCTGTCCTAGGATCTAATACGAGATATTTTGTCAGCATATGGTGATAGTCTTGGCTGGGGTGTGCTATGAATACCAATAGCTTTTCCTCTTGCTGCTCCCGAGTGCAGGTGGTGGGGATGCCGGCCGGGCCAACACCGAGCGCATCGAAAATGCAAAATCCCATTGCCAGGATGTTTCTCCTGTTCTAAACCAAGCTGATTTTTTTTTTGTTGGTACTAAAGAAAAACTTAATACTGAAAATCAGGTCTGTAGCATAAGCTTAGAAAAGATTCACATCCCAAAAATAAAGTGTGAGCCTAAGCAAAGCCCAGGAGTGTCTGAGCGTGAGCTGCTGACTTCCGTGAGCAGCTTTGAAGGCACTGGGACACACATGTGGGCAAGCAGCTCTTGTTGGCTAGTTGCAAATGAAGTGGGTTATTGTTTTGTTAGCAAGTCCCAGGATACCGCTGTGGTATTTCTTCTCACATCCTGGTGCCCAACATAATAATGCAACTGTTTGAGGTATGGGAACAGTTCACAATAATATCCAAACAAATGAACTGTTTGGAGAACATTTGAATGTGCAGAATAAAGACAAGTGTCTGAACTGAGACAAGTGAAAGTTGGTAAGAAAGGGACAAAAGGTCATTGAGGATCTTAAGGATGGGACACATGAAGATTTCAATAAATTCCTTTTTTTTCTTTTGGTATTATTCAAAGGCCCCACTTTTTGACCAGTAATGAGCTTGGTTCTGGTTAACTGGAGCCAGCTCTCGTTTGACACGCTCAGCAATTCACTTGTCTCTCTGGTTGATTCTTCTCACGCAGCTTGAGCAGAACAAACAGCTCCAGTACTGCTCTTCTGGGACTTTAACATGAAAGTTGCTTCGTTTCCTTACAAGATTTAAATGCTGCTCTCAGATACACATGTGTGGCTTCTTGCTGAAGTTCCCGCTCCTGCCATTTCTAGTCAGTAGAAATCCAGATGGTTTTGTTACCTTCAGTGGGGTGATGTGATTAACATGAGCTCAGAACTAGTCCTTACGGGATTCTTAAATTTTTAGGCTCATTTGAGTATAACTTTTGAGCTGATGACAGGAAAAGTTAAAATCTCACTTTAGGAAGTAGAGAGTGTCTGTTTTTGTTTTGTTCCCATATTCCTGTAATCTAGTTGTACGTGAGTAAGCATGTGACAATGAATCCCACAGTATTGATTGTTTCTGGAAAGGGATGCTGCACCTTGGCTAAGGGAAAATACTGAATTATTAAGTTGCTTTCTAAAGACATTGCATCTCAGAATACAATTAATAGAATAGCCGACACAACTGTTACACTAAGGCTAAGACTTGAGGTTTGTAGATGGAATAGAAATTATGTAGGAGAGCAGCGTGAGTCTGTGAAATGGTTCTGCTCAATAAAACCCTCAGGGAAGTCACTAGAATTGGTTTTCCTTTGTACAGGAATGCTTTGGTATCTTGCACTGATTTTTTTCACCAGAACGAACCTAAATTTTATCTCAAGCATGATGTTCATAAAAGCTTTCTAAATTGTAAAGGCAAGGCCATGAAAGACACTTATATTTTTGTATATTATTTTGAAGATGGGGCTAAGTAATCTTCTGTAAAAGATGTGTAATAGGATGATATTGGGGATGGAGCATTTTGACCTGTCTGTTTAATAAGATATCTGGCTCTAATTAACTAAATCAGGCTTGTAACTGGCCATTAAGACGCTGGATGTCTTTTAGGTCCTACTGGAATTGCCATTTTGTTGGTCATACATTCTGTGGTGCTTCAGGACCGTTGCTGGTTTGCTTGCATTAATGCACAATTTGGATTCTGTCTGTCCTTTCACCTGTATAGAAACATCAAATTTTTGATGTGAGTGCATGACAAGATGGTGTGTGGTGGCGGGAACTGCTCCTGGTTCTACTGCAGTCTCAGCTCCCTGGCAAAGGGGCTGCTGTAAAAAACAGCCAAGAGATGAACCGGAATTAATTTACTTGCAAGGTTTGAGGTGAAGATGAAATTTTTCTCAAGATCAGAGTCAACTGTTTTCTGGTTTCCTTTTGTTTTCCTTTTCTGCATAGGACTTGCTGAGGTTCTGGGCTCATCTGGGCATTTTCATCCAACTTCTCCCTTCTCTCTGCTGGTGTCTGTTGTTGTCTTCATGGAACCCTTTCTGCTTCAGGGCCAGGTTTTTGTTACTAATTTGCAGTTTATCACCGGGAGTGTTGTGTGGCTGGGAAACAGGGAGATGTAATGGATGTTCCATGATGCTGGGACTGAACATGGTTGTTGCTTTGCAGGGGCCAGACTCAACTGCTGCAGTTTTGTATCCCTGCGATTGTCCTTGAATGTGGCGTTCACAGCTGACACCTCCGTTATTTTAAAAACATGATTCGCTCCTATCCCCTTACCATGAAATGTTGCTATTCGGGGTCCTTTATGGGCTGGTGTAATTTTATCGAAGAGTAGAAATTCAATGGTAGAAATAGCACCTCTAAATTTTTGTTTGTTTCATGACAGGAATGCTGGGAAGGCTTGACAGTGCCATGGTAATCATCATATATGTTTAATAAAAGCAGTTGTGCCAACTGAATATTAGAACCGTATTATTAAATATGGATCTGCACATGGCTGCTTACTCTGCTTTTGGTAAATCTATATAAGCATGATGCATCACTCAATTGTATTACATCTAAGTTAATTTAAAAATTAATCTTCACTTAATTAGGACTGCAATTTTGTCGAGCTCTCGTTTAGTGATTGCTGTAGGTTCTTGGAAGCAGTCAAGCCAAATGCTTGTGATTTTATTTATTTATCTTATTTTATTTATTTATCTTATTTTATTTTTTTACTGATTTTTGAGAAGACATGTTTAAGGGAAGCACCTTTTAAGGTAAAAGCTGGAGAAATGATTTAAACCATGTAGCTAAAATATTGCCCTGAACAGCTGATCTGGCTTTGAAAACGTTGTGCTGCTTTACAAGACCATAAATATCTTCAGTTTCACTCTTTGGAACTTCCCGTTTGTGGAGACTGTATAGCAAACAAGCCCGTTTATACTGCTGCAGAGGTGAAGAAAGCTTTATTAATCCCACCCCTGGTCCTTCAGCCTAATTGAGTTTTGACATGGCTACTGGAAAACCACTGGCTTTTTCTCAATTGAATCTTCCTTTTTCTGAAGCCCTACAGAGAGCACTGAAAGCACAAGCTACCTTTTTTTATTATTATTTCTTTTTTTGGTGAGAACTAAGGCTCAAACTCTACAGGAGGAATTTAGTGAACATTAAAGAAACCATCATTTAAATTATGGAGAAAAGGCAATAAGTCACTGTGCTTGGTACTCATTCTGAACTTCATCTCATTTAAAGGCTTTTTTTCCATGTTGACAGAATTAAAATATTAATTTGGTTTTCAATGAATCTCTTTCAGCTGCACTTTATGTTTCTGCCTGAGGTTTTTATAGATTTTGTCACTTTAAAAAAACTATTACTAAGGGCAGAGTTTTAATTATCTGATTTCCTTTTCCATTTAAACTTCCAGACTGAATTTCATCTAAAGATCATATCTACCGTGTATTTGATTATTGGATGTAGATCAGTCATCTGTAGATATCTGTATCATCTGTCACATGCATTGGAGAATGAAGTTCAGAAATTAGAATCTGCTGCTACTCATTCTGAGTTATCCTCTTGGGATGCTGTTCAGCTCAGGCAAGCAAATCCACCCTGGTTCTGCACTGCACCTGCAAGGTGGTCACAGAGCTGGGCTGGGAAATGACAGCAGGTAAAATATTTCCAGATCTTAAATCTCCAAAAATAAAAGCATGTGCCAAAGTCATTCTGCATTGTGATAATCTATGGATGGTCTTTGGAAATGAAGCAGGATTGTCCTGCTCAAAGACCATACCCAAGCAGTCCTTCAGGCAATACACTGAGTATAGATTTCCTTGTACACTGTACAATCACTACATTTCCAGCGCAGTCAAAAAAAGTAACAAAGGAACCTCTTTGGAACAGTTCTGTTGTGTAGAGCATGAGCAACCCTTTGGTCTTGTACAGCTGTGAGTTGTCTCTTGCCCTGTAGAAGATGGACATCTCTTCAGCTGGTGCAACTTTTCCTGGTCTTCCCAATAATTAAATTATTCCTTAAACATTTACTCTGACATAAATCACTAAAGCAGCCAGGTTCATCTTCATGGCAGACAAATGCAATGTTCCCACAAAGGAAATGCACCTGCAGTATGCTACAGAAATGATTGCAAAGTGGTGGTTGATTAATCGTCTTCAAGCTCTTGAGTTGTTCATGCTATTTTAATGGCCTGCACGGCTTTTCGTTCCAGCATATGTGGAAAATGAAATATTGCCAGTTGCATGGGGTCATGCAGGGTCCATAGAAATGCAGAGGAAAGAGATGTGATGTAGAACAATGAAACCATTTTTAGCTTAATAAGATAGACACTACTTGTAAAGATTTCAGTCACCACCAGGCTGCTCTGCTTTTGAGGATCGTGTGTGGCCTGGGTGCACACTCAAGGTCTGAAATGCAGACCCAGCTGCAGTGTCCCTGACACTAATTCCACACGTAATGACAGCTTCTTAATTAGGCCTGTTCTGCTGGAGCACTTACTCTCCACTTATGTAATGAATTTTCTGTTAAGTGAAAGTGTAGTACAGTAATTGTGATGCATGATGGCTGTGTTTAGATAACCCTCCTATTATTTTAGGAAGTGCAGTACTTCAAAGAAAACTTATCCCAAGGTGTCCCTTAAACTTTTCTTTTGTATTACCCTCTAGATTACTCTCCTATCTCCTTCCTTTGATATGTTAATGCAATCATTTTCCCTATCAGGACTCATTGCTCCTACCTTTTTTTTTTCTTTTTAATGTAATTTAATTTTGTGGAGAGTTAATGCTTTATCAGTCTTGTTCTACTATTTGAGAATTTCTGTGACCACTTTTCTTCTTTGAAATGAAAGTCTGCATACTTTCCTGACTGACTTCTTTTGTGTTTACTACTACATTATGTTACTGTATTTTAACAGTTCTTCCTTATTGTTCTTTATTCTTCTAAATCACAGCAGCACTGATTTTTACTTGGTTTTAGTTAGGGCTGCTTGCGTTCTATAACATTTTAGCATAATTAACAAATATGTATATTAGGTCTCCTGACTGGAAGGTTTTGTCAAGCTCTCTTCTAGGCACGTACTTGTTAACTTTGAAACTTTAACCAAGATTAGTAAAATTTACTCTTGTGGGAAATAAACGCTTGTTGGAAGGTCACAAATCAAGTCTCTGGCATAAGGTGCTTCTTTCTCTTGGCCAAAGAATCACCTGTCAGATTTCACCAAAACTTGTGCAGCATATGAGATCTGACTTGTTTTTCATCAGCTGTACAGCAAATGATAATGAGTTAATTTACTGCTCATTATTTAAGCCTTTTGAGCAATAGCTTTACATATCTATCAACCATTGTCTCAAAAATTAGGTGTCCAGCTGGGCCACCCACGCACAGCCCAGATGATGCTGATTCTGCAAGGCTGGGGTTGCCTCACACTGAATTGTAAAGATCTAATTCTTAATCCCACTCTTACTCAGCACAAAGTTGATAGAACAGTTTTATCGTTTGTACTTCAAATTTAGCTGAAGTTGTATGGTTTAGCAGGAGCTTAATTATATTTACTGTAGAATTCAGCCAGCTCTTTTTGTTTTTTCCCATCTCACAGTACTGCAGAAACACCCTGGCCGTACAGCTGAAAATATCACTGCTTGATTCCTTCCCAGCAGACCGTGGTGCTCTTATAATTCCGATGGTCCTGATACGGCAGAGCTTGAGCGGCTAAAGAAGAGGGGAGGAGGGAAAGCCCCAATTTAGAAGTTCGTGGACATGTGGCCCTTCATGTCACTGCAATGATCTCAGTGGGACGCTGCTATTAGGAGCCTCAGAGGGTTCGTGTAGTCGCAGTGGTGACTGAAGTGTAGCATAAAGGTAGCAGGTTTTACATCAGCCTTAGTGGGGACCCGTACCAGTCTCTGTCAGCACGGAGCCACCTCCCTTGCTTCTCTGCGGTCCTGCTTTCATGGTATTGGAGGGTTTGCCTTTCTCTCTGTAATACTGATGTATTTAGCAATATTTTTCAGCTTGTTAAAAGTGTGCTGCATCTTTGCCTCTCAGCACTTGAATAGCAATTAACAGTATCAATGTGTAATGAGGTACTGTATATAGGTTGAAAGAAAAAGTCCTCCTTTTCTTGTTTTGTGTCTAGCGAACATAAAATGAAATTCAGACTTCTTGGGTTACTGCTTTTGCATCTTTGTGGTTTGTGTTAGTGTGAGTGAATCTTGGTTTTCAGGGATTATCACTCAGGCTGATGGAATTGGGAGTCTCTGGTCTGTTGGCACTGAAATTCCCTGCTGAATATCTCTTTGTATGGCTGGCTCCCCATCAGAAGTCAAAGCTGGACAAGCCCTGAACTTTGGGGATGTCTTTGCTGATCCACACCTTTTTGGTCTGCAGCTAGATCGAAGAGCCAGCTGAACTCAAAGGCATGGGAAGTCTCCATCTGGAGATGGATTTCAAGTCTTATCTCTGCCTGATTTTTCACAACTCCTCCGTGATCTACCCTGTGCTACTGCGCGGCTGCTCTGACAGGCAAGACAGAGATTTTGTAATTAGGAGCTTTCCATCATATGGTGTCCCTGCTGCGTTTCATCGCCAGCTGTCTTCCTGGGGCTGAGGCAGCTTTGCTTTTGCCATGCTTCACACAGCATTAAACTGTGTAGAAAAGGCTAAATATTGTAGGCCAGATGCTGCTTTCCCTTTGCCTTTTATCAGCCTAGAGAGTAATTTCACTCCTGGAATGGCACTTTGCTCATGTTAACTGGTGCATGACTGCAAGAGGCTCCTGTTCCTCCTCAGTCCTGATCCTCTGGCACAGAGAGGACTGTTTGCAAAGGATTACTTCCAGAATGGTCTGATTGTGTGCGACCACCTTTACTTTTTCATTTTGGGGGGTTTTGGTGGTTTTCCTTCCAGCTGCAGCCACAAAGGCAAGCAGAATGTGTAGTGGTTTTTGGTTTTCTTTTTAGGAATCCTTGGAACAGGAATGCCAATGAGATCTTTTATCACAACACATACTTTAACTGGAGCTAACCTCTCTAGATAATTATCTAATAAAGCTGAAGTTTTCTGCAGTATCCACAACACCAAAAGGTGTTCTTTGAAGATGAACTCCTCCTACTCACTTTTCTTCTCCATTTTTATTTGGAGATGCTCTTTACCCCGCTTTTATCCTGCGAGGGAGGAATTTTCTGAGCCTGAAATGAAGAAGCAGCCCCTGAGGGGACTTCAGTACAGAGAGGTTACAACTCAGGCAATAATTTGGGTCAATTTAAATGGCATGTGGGTGTGGGTTTAAATAAATAGCTTTAACCTTTAGCTTACTGATGGAACTGAAAATAGATACAGGGTTGGGCACGTTGCAAGAAAAGTGTACCATTGCTGCCAGCATTACTTTGAATAAATAGATCACTCTTCATGGCTGTCAAACCAGCACCTTTGCCGGTAAGAAGCAGTAAGATTATTTTTCTTTCTCTAACCAGCAGACAAATGTGAAAGAAGCTCTTATCTTTTTTTTTTTGTTGACGGTTTCACATTCACAAGTCTGTACTTTGTTTCTATTAACTGGAATTTAATAATATTTATAGATCTTCGTGGTTATGTAATTGCATAGTTACATCTCTATGTAGACTCTCCCTAACCAGTTATATCCTAAAGGCAAGAGTTAGAGCATGTATTGATCATTACTGAATGTTATTGCCTGTTTCAGCTAGGAACTCTGTGAACTCTCTTCTTCCTTTCTTTCAGTTTTTTGTAGCTCAAGAACTAGAGGGGAGCTCATGAAACTGTTTAATTTACAGGCCAAAAAGTGGTAGATGTGCTCTAGATTAGTAATAGTTCTCTCCAGTCTGAGCTCTATCACTGCTCTTTTCCAGGTAGGAGATGTGGAGTAGGTATGAGCTCCTGTAGTTTGCATCTACAGTAAAGTTACCAGCAGAATTCTTATGCTAGAGTACAGACATGTGTCTGGAGAAGAAATGTGAACTTAATTGTTATATATTAAAATCTCATTCAAAGTATTGTAATGAGAGGTGGCTATTTGGCAGCTACTCAAAATCCTCCAGAAAGAGTTGATTTGAGGTCAGAATTTCCAGTTAGTTGGTGGGAGGGGAAGAAAAAGTTGTTCTTTTCCTGAGAGGAGTGAAAAATGTGTTAAAAAACTCAAAGAAAAGAAGCACAAGACAGATGTAATGGAAACATTTTGTTAAGATTTCAAAGTATAGCTGAAACCGAGCTTGGAGATTGCTGGTTCAGCTGTTTGCCCCTGTCCAGCAGCTCTCGCAGGGAGCAGAATCCCCGGGAGCCCACATCGTATCAGAGACAGCCTGGAAATCACAGCTCTTTGGTTGCTACCAGGGCTGCTGAGCTGCTGGGCTCTGTCTCCATGGCACTGAGCAGGAGAAGCTCTACTTTAGAAGTTGGGAAGTTGTGACTTGCATTCCCCAAAAAGCCCCTGGTTTCTGAGGCTTCTTGTCTTCATTGCCAGGCTGCTCGGTGAGAGCACTCAGCGCTCAGGACAGAAAACAGTGTGATGAGTGATGGTGACAGTGAACTTCTTGAGGAAAGAAAAAGCCGGTGTTGTGTGTCAAAGGCTTGAGAAAACATGGTTTCTGGTTTATCTTCTCCATGTACCAGGGGCTGCTCAGAGGCTGCCTGCAAGGAAGGAAGCTGCAGCCTTGCCTGGTTTATGCTGATGGGTCGGTATTTTGGCACTAAATAGCAGCATCGTAAATGTTCATTATGTCCTACAGCACTAAACCAGTCAAGCAGCTGAGTGTCCTCACTCTTCAAAGCTGGAGCTGTATTTTCTTTGCAAAGGTCAGTAGTATTAAAGAGAAGCGTATGTTGCCCACCCTCAGTAATGATGAAGCTCATCAGCATGGGAATTGCCTAGATAAATAAGGTGCTGATAAAAAAACTTACCAACTTAATATCTTGTAAAGGCAGTGAGATTTCTTGGAGGAGTACGTAGCTATTATCAGCCACTGATTTGCTCTTGTAGCATGAATGTAGGCATGGTAGAATATGCAGATAATGCTTCATAGTAATGATCTTCTGATAGAAAATAATGACAAAGAAAAATGAAGTTTGGTGTGGGCTACAGTTTTTTTAGTACCATTTCTTACTGCAGGTTGTTACTGCTGGCTATACCTGCCGAGTAGCAGATATGAAGTTAAAAAGCATGCCAAGGACAAATAAATGCATTTTCACCTTTCCTAATTGCATAGATCATGACCTCATTATAAACAGGTTGCAGCCTTGTGTTATGTAAAATGTACCACAGGCTTGACCCTATGTAGCTGCGTCACACCGTGACAATGTGAAGCTCTGTGGGAAGATGTTTTGGCATACATTTCCATAATGAAATACCTTAAATTTGCTTATGCAAAACAGATTGGAAGTGATTCACTAATGTGTGAGCAACTTTTGCAAAGAACCTCTTAGAAGAGGAGCAGATTGGTCATGAGCTTGTGATTTCATATTTTGTGGGTGTGGGAGGAGATGTTGAGTTGCCGAGGCTGGGGGACAAATTGCCACAAGGTGCCACCAAGGACAAAACCTCAAGAGCTGAAGTCCAAAGGGTTGGACCTCATTTCACAGCAGTGAGACCATTCACCATACAACGGTAAGGACTGGAAGGGAGATGCTTGAGAGACATAGAGAAATTCTTCCTTTTTGGGTTATCTGCCAACTTGCGGGATAATCAAGATGAGCAAGAAAATAGCACAGGTGGTTTAGTTGTTCTATAGCTATTTGAAAGGATTTCTTAAACCCTTCCCTGAAGCATCTGCCTTTGCTATTGCCTGATTCCGGTTTCTGGTCTAAACAGAGCGCTCGTCTGATCTGCTATGGCAGATTCCAAATTCTTAATATCATATAGCATAATCCGTAAGGACACAGTGATATCCTCTGCAAGGTGTTTATCTTCTGTGCCCTGGGCATTTTTGTGACTTTATGTTCATCCCTTGGAGGCTTCTACAGTGCGTATCAGTGGAGGATTCAAGGATCTGTCCAACCAAGGAATGCTGGCCACAGCAACTGCTGAAGGCCAGTTGGTGTGTTATTAACATCTTCATCTGCAATTCTGTATTAAACGTGGTTGTGGTCAGTGTTTTCTTTCCTTGGTAACAGCATTGTTAAACATGTCCCTACCTCCGTGTGCGTGCGTACCTTTGTGTGTGCACGCAAGAAACAGTCTGCCATCTATGTGGGTATATATGAATGTGTGCATGTGTATAGACAGATGGAGGGCAGTTTGATATATAATACGGGCAGGTGTGGATTTTCAGTTATCTGCAGAGAATATAAATGCGTGCGTCTGTATGTGTAGCTGTAATGAGTTCACACAAGTAACAGAAAGATGAATATTGCAGTGTGCGCTTGGGAGGAGCGATGCATCCTGAAGCTTCAAAGGCTGTCCTGGCTAAAGTGCTTGATCTGCAGAAATCAGCAGCTGACTTGCCCTCAACACTGAGCGCTGGGGTTTGAATGGGAAAGGTGCATCTGGAGGGGGAGATGTTGGTTATTCATGTAACAATTTGTATTAAGTAGGCACTTTCTTGTTCGTTCGTTTTGATCTTTTTTAGGCACCCTAATTATGGATGCAGTTTTAACAAGGATTATAGAGGGCCTCAGGGGTTATAAACTAGGAGGAGAGGTTATGAAAATTATGTTTATATTCATTAGAATAGGAGAGATTAAGAGGGGTCGTGACCAAGGTGTACAAAATCCAAAAGATATTGAAGAAAATATGATACCACCAGAATATTCAAGAGAGAAACTGTGAAGATGGGGTAGGTATAGGGCAGGTGACATTTTGATTGGAATTGGTTATGGGACATTTTTACAAGGGTATTGCTCTCAGTGGGGAAAATAACTTATGCTGATCAGTGGGCTATAGGAAGACAGCTTAGGACAGAGATATATTGATGGCCAGAAGTATTGGGTATGTCACGTAGCTTCTTTAGTAGTGTCTGAGCAGGCTGGGTTTTGGCAGGGAGGAATTAATTAAATTTAAAAAGTAATTGAACTTTTGAACTTAGGATGCAAAATGTTTGGAGGGGGAAAAGCCCACACCTTCATACTGAAGGTACCTTTGAGCAAACTTCTTAATTAAAGCAGTGCTGTAAGCTGAGGTATTTGCTCTCATGCACAAAGACTAGATAATTTGGGAGGAGTAGCACAGCAAAGAAATTAGACCTCTGGTTTGTTCTTTCCCCTGTGTGGCTCCATTTACCACTGACAGGACAGCACCAGCCTCTCTGTGAGTTCCTCCAGGTAAAGGTCCCATCTCTCTGCATCTTTCATCTGTAGCACTTCATAGGGATGGATTCAAGATTCTCAATGCCTGTTGGGTACTGTGTTTTGCATAGTGTATATGGCTACCTTAGGTGTAGGTTAGAGGTAGATTGGGCACTGAAATCCAAGGATGATCTAGAACCTATTTAGTCCTTCAATTTATGATCCATTTCTTCTTGCTTGGAGAATGTATAAAAATGGGGCACATTCAAACCTTTTACCCAGTCATATTGCAATAATGGGGGTATGTATTGTTTTCATGTCTGCGTACACCTCACTTTTCAAATTCCTTTTATGAAATGACGTCTATGTGTTTCCCCAGAATTCCATGCAATATTTAAAGCCAAAACTTTGTTAACCAATGTAACTTAAAGCATTTCAATCAGTTTAGCTGAACATGAAATAAATTGGTAGTTCTTGGCTCTGTTAAGTGTCTACAGTCCAAGGGGAGACAACAGTTACTTTTAGACTATTTTTGTTGCATTCAAAAATCTTTTGTGAGAGAGAGTGCAGTGATGATTTGAGAAAATGCATTTAGCCAAGACTAAGGAAGCTGGCAAGCTCCTACCCAACTCATACTGGTTCTTGAGATTCAGCCTAGAGTTCACTAAAGCTGCTGTGGCTGAAGAGTTCAGTGCTCAGCAATGTGTGAGGGTAGGTTGTTGGCTGTGTGTAGAGCACATGGGGGCTGTGAGTCCAGGAGACCTCCACCCTATCCTCTGATTATTTACACAGTGAGTAATTACCTGGGAATGTGGATATTTGATACGTCCTTCCTAATCACTGCATATGGAGAGGAGGGGTAAGGAGTGAAAAGTTTGAGAGTTTTTTTTGTTCATCCCTTCCTCCTGTGCTGTTCAGTCCAGCTGTGCATCGCTCGGTGGGAAGGCAGACGTTGGCATAGTTGGAGCAGTGAACGTGGGAGGTGTATTGTGGCTTCCAGAACACTTCTGCAGTTAAAGTTTGTAGCCAAGCCCCTTCTGAAGCCAGTACATCTAAACCTATATCATTATTAATTAAAAAAAAAAAGTCACGAGGAACTTGTATGGCTGTACCAGGAGCTTTTCACTAATGTGGAATGGTACAAACCTGGCAAGGAAAAGATGGATGGCTAAGAATACCAGTTGTGCAGCCACATAGGCTAAAGTCAGAAGGATCGAGATGCGAAGTCAGTTACAACTATAAACGGTTATGAAACAACTTACAAAAGCACTGGCAGTAAGAGGAAGGCCAAAGTCCATCAGTAAGTACGGGAAGCAAATAAATGGACTAGACAGAGAAGATAGAAATACCAAATGCCATTATTTTGCCCTGCTCTTCACAGAAAGGTTAATAATTGTGTCAGATCTATAACAGCGTTCACTGTAACAAGGGGTTATGAGCAAAGGCAAGAACAAGATAAGGATTATTTAGATAAATGTGATATATTTGGGTCAGCATGGCCTTCTGAAATGTACCCACCAAATTATTTACAATGACTTTCAGAAGCTTGTGGAGGATAGGGCGATTGTCAGAAGTCCAGAGGAAGGCAACATATTAATAGTACCTGTCATCACAGAGGACGGTACAAGGGAAATAGAGGTTTGTAAATACTCAAAAAGATACAGAGCAAATTATTGAACTTCCACAGCAGCAAATAATATCTAATATGCTTTATTAAGCCCAAACTGATCTAATTTCCTTCTCTGGGTGGCTGATCCAAAAGAGAAAGCAGAAGCGCGTGGTATTTAGCCAGGAATCGGATGCTCACTAAAGCACCACATTCTCACATCTGAGAGAAAGCTGAGCTCAGACTTGCAGCTTTCAAACTTTTTGATTGTGGATCAGTAGAAGGTTTTAGCAGAGGTTCACATTCCCAGGTAGCGAGGAATTCACTGGCCAATAACTACTAATGGCTGCAGATCTGACTTGAACAAAATCTCTAACAGCAGTTTATTAGTATTTAATTCAAATGTCCTTTGACATTTTGACTATGGCTTGTGAGAAAAATCTACCTTAATAATTTTCATTAGTTGCTTGGATGGTGGACCAGAAAGTACATTTTCCTAGTGTGGATGAGCACTAATCATTAAACAGTAAAACAAATTGCACACAGGCTAAATAAGGACTTGCTGTATAGGGACCGTTGCTTCAGGAGAGCTCAGCATGTCACTGTGGACCCTCAAACTGATGGGTGGCCAACAGAAGCTGCTGTGACAAGGTGTTCACAATGGATGTAGGCAACCTGAGAGGGACGCAATAAAACCAGCCCTAATGCTTCTAGTATTAGCCTGTGATCCACTATACTCAGAAAATGTTGCAACTACTGAGGAAGGGAGGTAACCTAAGGAAGCTGGAGGGAAGAGTATTGAAACATTTGAGACTATTTCAGAGCAGCTGCTTAAAACACGTTTCTGACCTCTTGTTACCAGACTCAAAGGTGGCCAAACAGGTAGCAATTTGCCTTGATAATGGAACCAAAATTTCAAAATCTGTATGCATGAATGCATGACATGGGGGGATTTATGCACTCATAAATCCAGTTACAGTTCTGATTTAGGAAAACACTGAAACGTTTGCATAAGTTTTTCTCTGACAGATTTTAAGCAGGAACTAAAAGCTTTTCCCTGAATTAGTTGCTTTTCTGAATCAAGACTCTATCAAACATATGCTTGAGTTAGACAAAGATATGTGCAGTAGCATAAATTCTTTGAAGGGGAGGGGAATATGCATTAAGATATTTTAAAATGTCTATTTTTATAAATACTTTCTCTAATGGAGATTGCTGTGTACAGCAGTATGTTCTTTGCTCTCTCTCTTCCATCCCTTTCCCCAGTGTATATACTGAGAGAGTTTTGCCTTGGGCAATAACGTGTACTGCAGTGGAGTATCACTTACAGAAAACTTATCTAACATCATACGAAAATGTAATAGGTGGGTGGAGGATGAGAATCTGGAAGAAAGCCTTTAAAAAGTTGTCTTAAAGATAATTCTTTTTGCATAAGATTGCAGAGTAGGCATTCCAGCATCTTCTATGAGCACTGGATTTATGCTCTGTAATAAATGTATCCGTAGGGTGCTGCGTTGTTGTAATGATAGTGAATGATAGCAAAATTAGGAGAATTAATAATGACCCAGCTGGAATAATTTAGCGCTGTGATAACTAAACTCTAACCTAATACTCACAGAACTATTTACAAAGCACATTGAATGTGAGAGTCTGAGGGGAATCTTCTGTAGAAAACAAAGTGAAACCCTAATCATAAATAAAAGCCATAGCATGTCATTAAGAGGATTAAGTGGCTTGAAACTGATGTCTAAGGCATTTTGGTTGATTGTTGCTAAAAATACCACATGGTTGACAATTATCTCCTGTTTTCCACCCTGTCTTCTGCTAGTTATCTGTCATGCAGTATTATCCTTGTTTACCAGCACTGCCTCCTACCAGGTCTTTATCTGTGAGGTTTGCTGCTTCATGCCAGACCTGATCGGGATTTTGCAGTCTGATGTCTTGGCACCGGTCAGTGCCAAACCATTAATACCTGAATAATAGTGAGGGAGAGGCCAGGTTCAGCAAACACTGGGCTGAAACCAAAACAGAACAGCACAAGACTTGTGGAGTTTATTAAAAATAGTTTCTTCTATAGTTTTTTAAACAAAAGGCTTGGGGTTTAGTTAGAAATAAATTCTTTTTCTAGGAAATATATCTTATGTGATAGTTAATAAAGTTTTCAAAAAAACTCTGAAATTTCAATGAAACATTGCACAAATGAGTTTTAAATGGACTTAAACACATAATAGCTTTCTGAATAATTAATACTTCTGAGACTTTGACTTTTGGTCTAGTTGTATATATATGTTTTTTAAAGTAACAAATTTTGAAAGATAGGAAAATTTCCTCCTCTGCTCTGCTTAGTGATTCCTTGTTATTCTCTCATTGGATTATGCTTTGTTGGGGAGAAGCAGCTGCGGATGCAATTTAGACCAGTCAAAGGTTTCTGAGGCAAAGGTTTATAAGAAGTGTCGTTGTATCTCAGTGAATATTGCCACATAGATGCTTTCCAATCTATTCAGGCCATCAGTGAAAGCCCGTGGAAAGGTGTGTTGCACGAAATTCCTAGATATGCGATAGGCACGTTAAATAGTCATGGAGCAACCAGATCTCTGGCTTTGCACTGTTTGTTGTAGCCCTGAGCACAACAGGTGGTAGGACAAACTCTGCAATTCTGATATTTAAATCCCCAAATTAATGGGGAGTCTTACTGTGATGACAGCAGCCTTTTGATCAGGTCTTACTAGAAAGGATGCAAAGTCTCTGAGCTTGCAAAGGGATAAAGAGAAACTCAGGGCAAGTGGCCCTGTGAAAATCTGCATGTGGGAGACTGAGGGTCCAGGGCTTTCTGCAGCAACCTGCCACACAGCCCTGCATTGGTTTGGATGTGTATGTGGAACAGCTCTAGTTTTAACCTGGCTTAGCAGACTCATGTCAAATATCACCCCTTGTCATTTTTGAGAGCATTGAATTAAACCGTCAAGAAATGTGTGTCTTCAACATCACGGGTTGGATTTGGGTGTTAAGAAATTCTTCTGGCTCTTGCTGGTTCTGTGTCCTGAGATCGTACGCTACTGTGTTATACTGGGCTTTGTTTCTTTTGTAATTAGAGAAAATTGGCACTGAGAGAAACCCCAGAATTTCAGTTACAAGTTGGAAGGTTTGGGTGTGGGGGTTTTTGTTTGGGTTTTTTTGTTTTGTTTGTATTTGTTTGTTTGTTTGTTTTAAACTGTATGTCTTGAATCCATCCTCACAGTGTGGAATATTGATAGTAGAAGCCAGGTGAATTTTCCCCAAGGCAGAGGTTCACACGTTCCATGTCGCTGGCTCCACCGCTGGGCTCCAGACAGTAGAAGAGGAGTTGCAGGAAAAAGTTAAGGGCGGCAAAGCTTTAAACTGTGATTCAACCCATTCCTTCTCACGTAAGATGAGATGCCGAATCCTATTGCCTCTTTTTCTTGGACACGTCTGTCCTTCCCCTGCAATACAGTTACACCATGGTTGGAAGTTTAGTCCATCGTTTAGACCTAATCATCCTGTTTTGAGGACACCAGCATAAATAAATATTCGATCATACTGGTTACTGTCTCAGCGCTGTCTCAGAGTTTATTCAGTTTATTTTGTGCACTCACAAAACAGTAGGCCTCAGTCAAAGAGGACTTTCATGAGCAAAAGCAAAGATGTCAGCGGTTCTGCCTGACGCTGATGGCCGTGTTGCTGCCGCTCTGTAGTAATCCAGTCACCCTCTGGGAAAGTCACGTATTTAAGGAACATAAGCAGGAGGAGAAGGTATCTGCTTTGTGCTGGAGTTGAAAGATGTTGCCACATGGAATTAGAATTTCTGTCTCGACAGCAATCAAAACGAGCCTTTCATCATGCGTTAAGGTAACACTCAAATTGTTCTGTAAGCATGAGGAACTTAATTGTATTATTTTGAGGACGCATGCATAAATAAATATTGAATATATTTGTGATCTTGCATGTGGAAATGAAGCTAAAATATTAGTGAGAATGGAGACTCCTCAGTACTGGGTATTGACTCTTAACAGCCCTGCTATTCTGGCTGTGAGCTGGATTATTTTGAGCTACTGTGTTTCCCTTTTTGGTTGATTTAACTCAATGGAGTCCTGCATTCGTTGAGCATTTAAGTGACCAAGCAAGATGCAGTCTTCATAAATTATTACAGGCCAGTAAAAACCCATCGCACTCCATAAAGGATTTTGGGTATGGAACAGTAAAGAATCTTGGTTCGAGTCACAACTGGCATCTTTTATTGAGGAAGGAAAAACTAAATCTTATGAAAATACTATAGATAACACACTATAAATGAAAGAAATGTACTTGTATATCAGAGCAATCCATTAAACACACACAACCTGCTAAGAGATATAGTAGTATCATTCCTGTATAAATCAGTTAATAAACTATTTTTTAATTTTTTGTCAGACTCATGAAGCCAATTAGCTTGGTAATAAATACTCAGCTTTAATGGGCAAATAAATAATTAATGTTATTGCCTTTGTAAATTTAGCTTTTCAGTTATAAATTAACATAATTTTAAGAGTAATGTTTCAGGACGCATTCTACCAGCCAAATCTAAATCAAGCAATTAAACTGTAGGTTTTCCACATCAAATGAGTTGAGTTTATAATGATACAAACTGCAGGCAGAAATTTGTTTTTCATTGTCAGTTTCATTACAAAAACATGAAGGAAACTATTCTGCAGTAGATGTAATCAAGTATATTATTTAAAGAACCATTAATAAATGCTTTAACTACTTTTCGTTGTCCCTCCACAGTGAAACAGAAAGAGGAAGGAATATTTCCCATCAGTCTCTGGCACTGGGATAATTGCCTGGGTGTAATTGTAATGGCCACTGTAAAATGTTTATTGCTGGACAGTGGTTGTCACATCTCTTTGGGTTGCTTGCAAAAACACAATGTGCAGTACAAGTCTGAAGAGATAAAAATTGCTCTGTAGTCATTAACTTAAAAATCTCCAGGCTGACTTACACAAGCTGATAATTTAATCATACTTCCCCCCCCCGCCCTGTTTATTGCTTCGTATTTTTTGTGATGTGCATTTGCCATCTTCCTATGCTATTCTTCAAGCTTAGTGAGCGATCAGAGCAGTGATGCTTTTTTTGAGAACAACAGGTAAGTTAGTAGGAATATGTAACTATTTCTACTCCGAATGCAAGTCAGAGCTGGCAAAATTCAGCCCTTTGAGTTGCTGTTCCAGAAGAACAGAATACATGGCTGTAACTTCAGGTTGGCTCAAGAGTCCAGGAGGTTGCACTGAGATTTCTGAGGTTGCTTGTGAGACACAGTTAAGGAGTGTCTGAAACCACCTATATGCCTTCTGAAACTTAGAAGCTTCAGGGAGATCAGACTGTAGGAACTTGAACCTTTCTGTGTGGGTGTGATTTTGTGTGGGTTTGTTTTGTTTTGTTTTGTTTGTTTTTAATTTAGAATTTCAATTTTTTTTTAATGGTGTCAGCTTGTGACTTCTGAAATACCGCTTTTCATTAGAAACAGGAAGAACCCAGAAGAAGTGACTAACATGCACACGCTCACAGGCTTGTGAAAACTTGAAGTCTCAAAATTTGTCTTGAGTCAACTCCTGAAAACCCCCACTGAAAACCCAGAGCTTCAGACATTTCTAGTCATGCAGCCTTCACAGATTATAATTTATCATGGGTTTAGCAGTCTATTTATAGCTCTTCAAAATGTTTCTAAGAGCAGCATTTTGCAAACTGCCAAAGGTTTGCAGATTTGTAGTGAGAAGGGTTTTTTGATGCAGAGGCTTGCCCGTATCCAAACCTGCTCAATGACATTTCTACAAGCTGTGATTTCACAGTCATTTCATGTCCCAGAACCCAGTGGGCAAATTTATCATGGGCAAAAGCCTGCTGAAGTCAGTGAAGTTACCCCAGAGATAAATTCAGGTCAATGAACTTTGTTTTAGTGGGGTTCAGACATTTGCAGTGCTATGCAGATAGATAGCCGTAGGCTTTTTTTGCAGTATTCAATTCTTTAAGGGTGACCCGACTGAAAAAAAATCACCCTGGAGATGAATTTGTGTTAACTGACTTAAATACATGCAGAACTGCAGTATAGTTTTAATGGTAGTATTATTTGGCGTTTTAGAAGGACTTTAAAAAGAGGCAAAGCACACTATGAGATTGTATTTTCAAAGATATTTTAATTGACACAATTACTTGCTGGCATGATGAACTATGGGTAGAATAGAATTTGGGTATGCAATCACCTGATGGCACAGACAGTTATCGTGTAAGCACTGCTAATTCTCTATGTGAATGTGTGTCTGTAGAAGACAAAAATTTTTATCAGTGATAAGGCCAATTTCTGTCCCAAATGCTGCCCTGTTATGAATAGTTTTCATCTGTATTTTGTTATTATACTTTGACCATGTCTAGATTTCGATGGGGTTCAGGTGCATTGTATGGTTTCATTGCCAGCGGTGGCTAAATGTGCTCTAGCTGGACTTAGTGACATGTTTCTGGCTGGGGTCTGCTAATCACAGACTTCAAAAGATGTCAGCAGTCTGGAACTGTGTCTGAAGAGAATTCAGTGTGTTTCCTAACAATGTTATTCTAAGCTCCCTTATATTTGATAGTCTACTTTTAGCTGCTTTGGTTTTCAGCACAAATCAAAAGATTGCTCTGAGACTACTGAGCACCTAATGAGATTGAAGGCAGTTCAGACACTCACGGTTCAGGCTCTGCCGAGTGCTATATTTCTGCTCCATTCTATAGGATTTACAGCATCCCGAGGAAGCCAGCCTTTACCGACTGAAGCAGTGTGACACTGCCTTATTTTACGGGTGGATGAGAGTATTTCAGACAGTTTGGTGGCTTGTTGGAAAATCCCATCTAACCTTCTTTCTGTGAGAGCAGACGGCAGGAGGTGTTTACATGGGTGAAATCAAGGTCTTTGTCACGTGGAATCTGTGGTGGGGATGCCTTCTGCATCACTACTGGATTGCTCATTGCTTTGCACTTGTTACTGACGGTTTTCTGTAGTTCAGCATGTAAGACCAGATGGCCTCTGTGGTCCAGAAAGCACAGCCTGGAGCAGTGTGTGCACTTGGAAAGGGGAGAAGACATAAAGGGAGCCTGGATTTGCAACTGCAAATGTGTTGGTGGCTGCGTATCAAAAAGCCAACTTCTGGGGCTTGCAAGCGCTTCCATTTTCTTATGGACCTTTTTGACTTGCATCAACTGTCTCCAGACTCCTTGCACTTCTCAAAAGCTCTGGCATCTTCCTGCAGCCCCAGACCTGCTCTGGCTTCTTCTTTCTTCTCCAGGGCACTCATCCAGCCCTTAAGGTTCTCCTGAGCTGCTGCAGGGATCCCTTCACCCTCACATCCTCCCCGATGCTCTGCCCAACCCCTGCGTACGCTCTTCTGTGTCCTCTCAGATCTGTCCTTTTTGTACCACTGGCTGAAATTAAAACTCTTAAAGGCTCTAGAGATTTACCAGGCTTTTATGCTTGTTTCCAGTTTGAGGTTTTTTTCTTCAAATATATGACCCACATAGAAGCAGCTACATTTCAGAAGTAACGTTGGTGTTTCTCAAGTGTCAGTGAATTTGATATACTTTTTGGACTAATGGAGCACATCTGTGCACGGAGGCTGCCTTTGTGTGTCATTTATGGACTTGGTTGAGTTTTACCGTTCCCCTGGGCTGTAACTGTGTAAAACTACAGCAATGGGTGGGACTTCAGAGTGACAGCACATTGTATACTACTAATTTATCTGACAAAACTTTTCAAAGTTTGGCAACTGATTAGGAACCATTGTTTTTACTAATGAAGCTAAACTTGGCTTAAAGCATAAAAGGAGAATCACATTTTAGACTCCCAGGAAATGCACCGGAGTTTGACGCTATGTGTGACTTTTAAAATCAAAACATTGAGAATAATAATCTGAATTTATAATGGAAAACCCTGCTTAGATTCTGGATTGACAACTGACTGACATCTGTGTGTCCTCTGTGCCACAGAATCCAATATACTTGTATTTTTCTCTAACATTTGGTATACCAGCTTATCCCAATATGTTCCACAGAGATAAACAATAAAGTTACAGAGTTAAATAAATAACTTTAGAGATAAGCAACTTTAGCAAAGGACGAAAGGCTTGCTTAGCAATGACATTTAACAGTAGATGGAGATATGCGTTTACTCGTTCATTTTCCAGCAGGAAACAGGTTAGAAATGGCAATAACACAAAGCACAGTATCTCTGAAGAGTGACAGATTAGGGCAGCACACACAGTTGTTTCTTATGACCAATCTTAATGCAAGCCAGTAATAAATCCCAGCTATTCCAGGGAGACCAGAACTGTTGGGAAATTTCATCTGAAGTATTGAAAAGAGAGAGTCTATGAACCAAAATAAAATAAATAAAAAAGGCAAAAGGAAGGTTAAACATGTCTGAAGGAGATAGAGAGAAGTCAGTTTTGGGTGGCAAAATACAAATGCACTGAGTTCCAATGAGATTAAAGTTAATAGTGGTCAAGCTAACACCTTTGCTACAGAGAAAGAGAAGTACTGTATGTTTATAAAAAGCTTATGCTTTCATGTCCTGATCCTGTAATACAATCCACTTACGTGCTATCAGCTGTGGTAAAGAGATCCAAAGGTTCTAGTAATAAACAGTGTTCTTCATCCTGGAATGTGACTGAATTACAGAATATAGAAAATAAATCCCAAAAGAGTCTCATTGCACTAACTCTGAGTGTTTCGATGTTTATCTTGGAGTGGATCAAAAAATAATGCTTTTCCTCAGTTAACATAATTTATTCTGCATTGTTGCATATATTGACAAATTTTAAGGCTCACAGCTTAACTGTGATGCTAAGATGAGTGACATGATTACATTCTCATGTTACGTTGGAGTGAGAGGAAACCCATTTAGATACTGTCATATCAGCAAAGGTTGTATGACACAGTTGCCTCTGATACAAACCTGTCAGCTCTTGTTGGAAAGACTGGGTTTATTTCAGTACTTAACTGGTCAGATCTTCAAAATAATTAAGTGCAAGCTGTTTGATACTTATTCACTCCTAAATCCAGGAATTCAGTTAAGCATTGCTTTTTTCCCAACAATGTGCTTCCAGCCCTATGAAAGCATTATTTGACAAGGACGTGCGCATTGCTGTAACTTTATCATTGCTTTCAATTGAACTGACAGAAGAAACAATAATCTCATGAAAGAGCATCTAGTACAAGGGCAGATGTAAATGTCTGAATCTAAGGAGCTCAAGAGATCTTATTTTATAGTGTAACCAGACTGCAGTAGTAGTGGTAATAATAATAAAAAAACCTTAGTAGTAGTATAATGCAGTGTTAGCAGCTAGGCAGTCAGACAGTAGTCCACAACTTAATGCTTTTGAACTCGAGAAGTAGCCTTCATTAATATAAGCTCTTTTCTTCAGCAGGCGTGTTTTATTTTAAATTGGAAGTATTTCCACTGCATTTCTTGGATTTCATTTTCAGAAATTATTTACTCGTGCAACAGCAGCAAACCTTGTGCACTGTCTTAGCATTTTCTAACCCAGCAAGATATTAATCATACTTTTGGACCTCTTAATATAATATTAATACTGTTATGATGGGAATAGTGCATACAACAAACATGGTTAACCACTGCTTTTATTTCCTTTTTCCTGGATACCTTTAGTTTGCACTTAGATGACAAAACCCAGTGCTGATCTTCAGTAACATCACAGTATTCCATTATATGCATCTCAGTCAATGTGTTCTTCATTTTATTATTGCTTCATTCTTCAACTGAGTTAATTTCCTAAGGAACCCCATCACACCACCAGCCTGCACCAAATTTCCTAATCATGGTTGTTATCACTTGGATTGCAGTGCTGCTAGTTCAGTATTTGTTTTGTTGGCAGGGGAGGAAAAAACCAAACCTCAGAACAGCTGAGTGCCAGTAGTGCTGGCGACTTCTGTTTTATTTATGTTCTGTACTGAGCCGTGGGGAATGATAAACTATGTCTGGTTCAGGGCTGTGGGCAATGCTCTAAGTGTTATAGTTGGAAAAGTGCCAAAGTTGCATTGCTACCAATTTTTTACCATTAGCCTTCTGGAAGGAGGGATTCAAAGTCTCATTTTATTCCCCTCCTCACCAGTGTCACCTTTACACTAAATTAATGTGAGAATCTTTACCAGCGATGGAGCTGACAGGATGAGTTGTTGATCCTTACAGCTTCCTTGACATGGCAGGAGTGGAGGAACAAATCCTATAAAACGTAGAAACGAGCTTCTCTCGGGACTTGAGCTGCGAGGAGGCAGGAGCCTCCTTTGAGGTAACTGAATCCCCTTGCTTTAGGCTGAAGCTGATGTGGTGGGATCGCAGTGAGCCCCGCTATCCTGAAGCTCCATAGAAAACACTGAGCTTGATTCTGAGGATGTAGCAGAACGCAGCAGCTGCTGCCTGCTCAGCTGTATGGGGACTAATGTCCAAGGCTGTAATTAGAAGATATACCTGCTAATGAATTGGTATAATCCCCTGCTGCGTTCAGAGTCTGCTGTGGGATCTTTTTGCCTGCACTTATAGAGGAGGTTGACCTTGTTAAATACTTAGCAATAAAAATGTGTTTTCCCTTGCCCGTTTCACAGCAATTCTTCTGGCTCTACCAGTAGAGCTCCTCTGTATTAGTTGAACATGTTTACTCAAATTTGGCCATAGCTAAAGAGGGAAGTTATGAGACTATATATGAACATGTTGTAGATACCTGAGTGTGGTGGATATGTCTGCACGGGTGCACACACACGGAATTTTGATCTCTTAATTGTCACACTAGCAGTAAAAATAGAAGAAATTTAATACCAAAGCAAGGAGATACGGTTTCAATTATTTTAAAGTCACCAGACTCTTTAAATATTTAATCATTGCCTTGCCCAACTAATTTCTTCAATTGCAGTTAGGTAGGTTGTAATTAATTTTTGATGAGACAAGCTGATACTCATTTGAATATCTGCTATACTGTAATAATGCTTGCAAGTATGTTATTCTGCTTCTAGATACCTTTTTGCCCCATTTAAAATTGCAAATGCACACCAATATTGTCATGTCCAGCCACAAGGTGCAGGTTGCACCTCAAGCTGTTTGACACCCAAATACAAGGATGGCTGTGCTGGGTCGGATAAGGGTCCGGTCAGCCTCTGGCCTCATCTTGATGAATAGCTGATGCCTAAAGAAAAGTATAAGAACAGGGCAAAGTGTATAGCAAGGCTTTCTGTGAGAGTCTCCCAGCCTTCATTGATTTGTGACATCTCAAGATGGAAGTGGTGTCCTCAAATCTAATATTTGATTTGATTTGTTACAACTAAAGTGTATAGTTCTTTTGTGTAATTAATGCTTTCTATCAGTAAAGGGCTGAGACTCCTCCAAGGGAAATACACTCCTTTTACTGGAAAAATGTCTTGTCTGCCTTTTCCGATTAATGAGAACATCTATATGCCTGCTTTTGCAATTTGAAGACTGCTCTGATACTACTTAACTATGTTAATTTAGGAATGCACCTGAATATTCAATCCAGGGCTCCAGAAACTGTAAAAATGTAAAAATGGTGCACAGTCATTGCATTTTGGCATAACCCAAGTTGTTTTCCTCTCCGTGTCCCGTCCTCCCACATTACTGCATGTTCATAGAACTCTGCACTTTCAGTCTGGATCAGGCTTGGCAGCAACATCTTCCAGCTTGCTGCTGTTGTGCTCTAATTCCCATAATGGTAGTGGCTGGGAGTGAGGGAAGTGCACAGTGCATGCTCTGCCTGTGCTGTAACTTATGATCCACCCAGCAGTGCAGGAATTCAGACGGTACAAAAACTCTGTGCACATGCATAGCAGCGTATTAAGGCAGTGTGCCAGCTTCTTACCAAAGAGATTTGCTTCTGATGAGCATTGGCAAGCTGTACTAAATAGAAGCTTCCAAAAAACACATCTTTTCCAACCTGAAGCCAGGCTCCTGCACTTAGGACTAGATCATCGTTGCAAGCTATTGTTGTTCTCAACTCAGCTGATGCTGTAGTTAATGCACAAAAAGGTAGCACTGATTTTCTTCGTGACTATTTCTGAGCAAAAATGAAGAAGTAATTGTAACTGTGGTCTCCAGAGGTAGAAATCCCTTAAAAGCAGTAGAATTAGGTCTTGCTGTTACCTGCAGATCAAACTACTGCAGCATCAGCCATTTCTATACCCATAAGTCATTCAGCAGCCGTTTCAGTTGGCAGTCTGATTTTTCATGGCTGGCCTGGAAGGGGACAGGAGCGGTGCAGGTCCACTTCTGTCCTTCATGTCTGAGTTCAAGAGAAGAAAAAGGTCTGAAAATGTGAACCAAGAGATGCAGGGCTGGGCTTTGCCATCCTGGCTCCTGTTGTGGGTATCTCACAAGCTGTTCCACTTGTTAGAGCCTTTAGGTGTGGCATGTAACATAAACCACTTACAGAAGGCCCAGTGAAGTAATTAGTTCTAAATGAAGTGAATATATTTGCTTGTTCTGATCTGTGTGACCATGCTTGCTATGTTGCCTTTCAGCAAAAATAATATATATATTAAAACAAAGAAACCAAAACAAAAGCAGTGTGATGCTCACTTTCAGTGTGCGCAGTTTTACATGCTGATAGCTGAAGTCTTCCTCTCGTAAGCCCAAACGCTAATTGGTTTTCCAAATAGCTGTGACCTGTTCATGGGTACAGGATTTTTTTTGTGAAGATATAATGGGATTTAGTGGTAAGTTGAGCTGCCACAGTCTTTCTCCTGTGTCAGAGTCCTGTAAGGTATAAATAAGTCAGTATATATTTTTTTTCTTCTTCTGTTTATTTATTTATTTATTTTCATTTCTAGGCAAAGTTCGAGTACATTCACGGCTGCTGTGTTGAGCTAGTTAGAAAAGAGTCTCTGAGCCTAGTGTAAGGACACAAGCTGCCTAGTCTGTACGTGTCCGAGCTGAGGAGGTTGGATCCTGCTCCTTGCTTGGTCCTCACCTGCTCTGTGCTGCTCTGCCTGGTTGAACTTTGCATGCTCTGTTGTCTGGGTAGGGGCAGGATGGTCATTTGGGTGTTTTCCCATATGCTAGGGATTAGGGATGATTAATACTATGACAGTGATGAATGTCTGGACTTCCCAGTGCTTGTCTGAGGTTTTTGGTTCCTGCCGGGCAGTTGTCTCCATGAGTCTCTTCTCACCTGGGTGTCCCATGTGCCAGGCTCTGACCTCTCAGAAACATGACCATGTCCAGCAGTGATAGTGGGCTAGAAAATGCGGTGATGCTGAGCCCTCACTCTCCCAGAAAACCTTGAGCCATTTATCTGTCTGACAATTGCTTTGGAGGCTGAACTTCAGGAACTCTGGGCTGACAGTCACGGCCTCCCATCAGCTGTAAGGTCCTAGTGTGATTCCCTGTTGAGGAGCTTTTAATTCCTTGAATGAGAACAATTTTAACAGTGCTAAGTATTAAGAATATGTCTCTGCTTTTAATATGAAAGTCCTGTAATTCTGCAGAAACATCATAATGAATTAAAATATTCCCTATGGAGAAGTGTATTACTTATTACAATATCAGACTGGAATAAAAAGCAGCTGGGCTGGCATTTGTTTCCTGGTGTGGGGACACTAATAAAGTGCTGTAAAGCAAGAGTAGCTTTGCACCACAGTTCTTGAATTCAGAGATTGCCCTCTGAAGGTGCCACGCATGATGGATTGTCAGAGACTCTTGGTCCTGCCTTGACATTTCATTCCTATCCGATGTTGTCTTACGTTCTGTTCTGAATCTGCCAAACAACTGACCCTAGAATTTAATGCCATACCTTTTTGTCTTTCCTTTTTCTGAACAGCATCTTTTGCAGCTGAGGCTCTGAAATACCGGAGGACACTGTATCTTCCTCAGGGACACGGACGAGGGGGAGCTGGAGCTGCTGGGGAGCTCGGAAAGGAATTGTGGTTGGTGGTCGCCTGAGGAACTTACCTTCCCACCAATGTTGCTCTGAAACAAGTTGTGTCCAGCATTCAGGTTTGGTAAGGTATGTATTTTTTCCCTGCTCTTTTTGCTCTTTTCTGAATATCTACATATGGGGAAATAGAAAAATTAACAAGTTTAATGTTTATTGCTGTGTATGTGCCACACTAATTCTCCGTAAAGAGCCTTTGTTCTCCCTGAATTTGGAGAGCATTAATGAAGAGTGAAGTGTTTTTAATGTCTTGGGCTTGAGGGGCTGTGTGTGTTTATGTCAAGCGTTTTATTGAAAAAAATCCTCGCTGGTGGTTGTGTTTTGCTGTTGGTGATGTATGCTTGGTGGTAGGCATCCATGACTTTAAAGTCCCATTTCTTGTTTTTCATTAATGTCTGCAGTTCAGAGGGCAAAGGCGGAAAAAAAATAAATGACATGGAAGTAACCCATTTGTAATACATCTCTGTACTTTCCTTGGTATATTCTCATTGTTTGTCAAGGATGGAAATAATACCAATTTCTTGCATAATTGTGTGTAGCACTTAATGTTTTTCTGTGTGCGGAGGCTCTCATATCCACACAAATATTGACCTGGTTATGCTGTGATTGTAGCAAAGCAATATGCGATATATCTTTAAACAAAAAGCTGAGTGCCCGGACTTGAGGAATGTCTTGTGGGCAAAGCTTGCAGTGTAGAAGCATTTAGGGTGATATAGCCTCCAATTATACAACTGCTTTTATCTTTACCAAGTTATTAATATTTCTGTAGAGGCAAAGTCTGCTGATAAAAACCGCCAAAATTTAAAATGTTGGTTCCGAGATATCAGTAGAATAGTATCATATGATGCTATATCCTTTTTCATTTAACACATGGGCATTGACTTCTCCTTCATGACTGAATCAGCAGTGTGGTCTTGTTGAGAAAAGTACAGCAGCAATGTGACACCTGCACTTGGTATTAGTGGAAGAAAAACAGGAAAAAAAAGTCAAGGCTTTCTTAAAAATCTCTAAGAAAATATGAGGCATCCAGGTGAGTGTACGTTCTTTCTTCTGCTTTTGGTGTGGTTGCATTGGTAGTGTCACCTCTGGAAACTGTAGGCTCAAACTGTCACATCTCAGCAGAGCTTTGCTGGTCTGGAGGCTGCCGATCTCCAGCAACTGCAGAAAAGATTGGTGAGAATAGCTTAAATTAGGTCCTTAACTTTTACATGTTGAGGGTCAAGAAAGGTGTGTTCCAGCTGCAGCCTATGCTGCTAATTTGTACAGGCATTTCAAGAAAACAACACCGGTGTCAGGTAGGGAGAGGTTCCCATCATTAAAACTGCTGCAGCGCTTACTCCTTTTCTCTGTCTGCTCTGGTGGCTCCTGGTTTCTAGAAGAGGAGGTTGTTAAACTTTGCTCATGCTTTTGTTGTCATCTTCACTTTTGTTTATTTTCAAGCTGCTGCTCTTGTGATTATAATACCTAAAGGGGAAAGCTGTAGGAGAGGTATTTCATTATCAAGAGGGCTTCCTGGCTGTTGCAGAGAAATATTTTGCATTATTATAATGTAGAAAGCCCAGCTATTTGTTTATCCCGTTTCTGTGTGAGATTTGTAGGTGAAAGCATGTAAATCATGTTGCAGTGAGTGTGTGTGTTTTGCTGGGTGTGCAGGGTGCCCCAGAACATGTGAGGATCCGCACCAGAGCAGCTGGTTGCTGGTGGCACTGTGGTGCTGACCCTGCCAGGATGATGGTGACACAAGCTCCCCATGTCCTTCCCACCTGAGTCAGTCCAGCTCTCAGTCTCAGGTTCACATCTCCGGCTGCAGCATGAGTAGTAACTCCAGTGCAGGGGTTGTGCAAGACTTTGTAGAACCTCATGGTTTCTGAGGCCAAAGAACATTTTCCCTGCAATTGATTTATGCACAACTATTATTTAGGCATTGAACTCCAGGCTGGATTTTGGATATATTTTCACATTTTGCTTTGTGACCATCAGATCTAAAAACTTTGTTCTTATTTAAGGAAAGCTCACATTTATGGAAACTTGATCTTTTAAAAGAGCATTACAGATTGAGGAGATGGTGCTAAAGAGCTGGCAACAGTGCTGCCGTTCATTCAAGTAGCTGAGACCCTTTTATATCCTTTCTCTTTGTTTTGGAGGCTCATGCAATATTCCCAGAATCACTGACTGCTGTCACCTTTATCTGTTCCCATGATACCCTTGTAAGACAGAAATGTTACTTATCCCCATTTTACAGATGATGAATAAGGAACAGGGTCACTTTTAAGCAATAAGTGTGTGTCTCTGATTTGAATGCGATCACAAGTGCAAAAGGTGCATCTCCTACCCGCAGCTGGATGCATGAAGATGGCCTTGGCTGAGCAGCTGGGTCTGTGGGGCAAAGCATGAGATTTGAATATGGATCTGTCTGAGGTCACTGCTCCCATCTAAGCCGGTTTCTTCCATGCGTCTTTCTCTCCCAAGCAGAGAGGTTTTTAACTAAGTGATTACAGTAGCACCAAAATGACATCAGGACCAACTTTTGCTCCATATCTCTGCTGGAAATGGCAACACGTGTCCAAACAAGGTTGGCTGAACTCATTCATCTCTGCAGCAGAATGTTGTTTGCTTGTGTGAGACAAGTAGATTCCCTTTTAGCAGCATTTGCGCATTTGTGGTGATGGTAATCTTATTGTGGAAGAAATTATTTTAAACAGAACTGTAGATAACATATAGAGTAATGTATTTTTCTTAAATTGCTCATTCTTTAGATTAGTAGAATCTGGTTAGTAAAATGCTCTGTTCTGCTGAAAAAGCACATTTAATAAATATGTAAGAGAAAAATTTTAAGTAGCTGTTAAACATAGTTAATAAATTTTATCTTGCAAGTAGAATTGTAAAAAACCTTGTTCATTTAATGTGTTTTATGGATCTCGTAGCAATTAATAGTCTTCATTACATGGACATAAAACCTCAATGTAATTCACCTTTTCAGATTAATTGCTTTGGAACTTTTCCCTTTGCTTTGTTTGGGCTGTAATATTATTTCTCTCTTTTTTTTTAAAGGTAAATCTCAACATCACATTTTTTTGCCATTCCCCAATGTTCTGTAAATCAGTTCAAGTTAACAAAATCTCTGTGTGTTACAGGACAGTGCAAAGGTAGAGTTGCAGCCATGATGGTCTGATACAGATGAAGTTGAGTACATTCAAGTCCTTCTTGACCTATTGTGGAGGAGTGGGCAGGTGTCTTTTTCTCATTCCCTATATCATGCAGTCTAATAACAATTTATTATTTCTCTCTTCAAATCTGTCTTCTTTATGTGATTTCACTTATAAAATCAGAAACAAACACAGACTCTACATGCCTCTAGGTCTGGAAGTCAAAATAAGACTTTAATGCAGCTTTCCAGTGGCTTGGTGAGGGGTGCAGGACTGCTGGCTGTGGGTAAAAATGCGTCGGTAAAATTGTCCTCCTACATTATTGAAGGAAACATTCAGTTGGAGTGTGACAAGATGTCTGCTTCAATTCCCAAAGTTAAATTCAAAGCTTTATTTTGAGAAAACTCTTTATTCTTCTTGACTGAATTTTGCACACCAAATAGGAAAACAGGACAGCATGTGGGATTGCATTTTACAGATGCTTTTTATCAGAGAGCATACTGAGCTTGTTTATGTGAATAATACTAATGCAAATATTTTCTAGTGTTTCTCTGAACTATTTTGTGAGGCTGAGGAAATAAAATGGCTATTATGTTTGCATGTTTTATTGCAAGATCAGCAGACTAGCTGTTAATGTATCAATTTCCTTGATGACACCACTTCCACAACCCTATTCACTCAGCGATTCCTGACAGGGCTTTTATTGAATCTATCAGCCTGACACATATCAAAGCGCAATTTCCGATAGCAAATATCTTGGTGTAAAATGAATTAAAAAGCTGATAGCAGCAGCAGAACCGAGTTGAATTTCTGAAAGAAAATAGGAAACTCCAAAACTAACATGAGATTCTTAAGATATCAGTCACAGAACAGCAATATAATAAATAGTTCTTTACCTGTATTCTTGGAGTACTGACAAGTCAACGGGTCTGCTCAAAGTCATATAAATGGGCTTGTTCCTGGACTGTCAGCCTGTGACTCTGCCTTCTGCACTCTGGAGGTTGTAGCATTGCTTCAGAGAGCATGATGAAGTAGTGATTGATTTTCCTCTGGAGACCTTTCTCCTGTGAGGACCAACGACCTCCTTGTAATTACTTTGCCCTCTGATCTTGGAGAAATTTGGAGACGAAGGAGCGGAAAGTGGTAACCAAGGTCTGAATGGAGTACGGCTTCTTTCTCTCAGAAGATGTAGCAGTTTGGAGCCCCTTGTCCTCTGGAGAGCTCCTACTTGGCAGCCCATGGGCCATGTCTTGGGCAGAGTCCAACTGGGCTGGAAAAGGGCATGTTTTTGGGTTGCAGATGCTTTGAAATTACCTGGTTCAAAACCTTCTCCTGAGAACACGTTTCCATATCTGCTTGCACCCTTCTCCTATCTGTCTTGCTTTCCCTATCCTGCTTTTCTATCCCCTTCATTTTTGCATCTTCGAGATGATAAGCAGCTTCAGGCAGGGCTGATTTTGCACTGGTGCCCAGACTCACTTAACTCTTATTTTTGGCTAACACACTCTATAGTATTAGCTAATATTAATCATGCTTTTTGCTCTATGGCATGTCTGCTCTTTGGATAACTATCCACTGGCAGTTTGCAGTCTAGCAGAGAGGAAGAGGAGGGCAGCCAACAGTTGATGTGGAAAATTAATTATGAGCTACCATCCTTCTGCCATGTGGTTAAGGCAGTTCTGCTTTCCAAGCTTTACATCCAGCCTCACGGAAAAAAAGGAGGAGAATACTGTATTTCCTTCCTTGAACAGTGGGAATGTTGCCAGAACAAAGCTTAGTGGAGAATGTCATGTGGACTGATCACTTGGGATGCTCTAGAGCCTTCTCTACTTTGCCTGCAGCTGTGACACCATCCAGATAGCCATTTTTTTTACTTTTTGTTAGACAAATGTTAACTTAATTGTGCATCCGAGTTGATAGAGGCCTGTGTGTGTGATTGAAGGTCACCCATGTTCCATATGCAGTCAGGAAGCAAGATTTTGTGTTTCTTTATAGTCATGACTTGGTAACATTCAGGTTCAGATAAGCTACAGGTTGTTATATTTTCATCCTTCAGGATGACATATTTATTTCATAATGATCCACAGAAACTGGCCGGTGATGTGGAGGGGGGAAAGTTTGACAGGCAATGTGGAGCCCTGGGAATGTAATTACCTAAAGGAGTGGTTCTATCTCTGAACAACCTCAGTCTTAAGGATCACAGAAATAATTGCTGGGAGCTCTGGCACTGTGTGTACTTCAGGGGCTGTTCTGGTCTCGTAATTGCATGCAGGGTCCTGCTAGCTCAAGCTGAGCACTGCAGAACCAGCACTAACTAACCAGAGTTAGGATTCTGGAAAGCCCTGATGACTTCTGTGACTATTTGGGGCTTAGCTAAAGAAATGAGCATTTGTTGTAACATTTCTCAATGAAGCCTTTGCTTAGTCTAAAGGATATATAAGTGTGCAATGGAAACAGCCTTGGAAAGTCATAGCAGTAACTGGTATGAAGTGTTACTGAGATACTTTGCTGTATTAAGTGTCTCTTTAGACTGGAAAAATCGTTGATGGTGTTGAAGTTTTCAGTTAAGGTACCAGAAGTCTCCATGTTGCACAGTTTTATAATGAAAAGTGCTCACAGCTCTTGACTACTTTGGTGGTTAACTGAAGGGTGATGCTTTAAGAAATACCTAGGATTTTGTAAAGGGCCAAACTGCTACCTGGTGGGACCTGACTCGAGTCATGATGGTGTGGCTTCCAGTTTCCTCTTTCTGAGCTCTACCTCCTGATCGACACAAACCTCTTTCTAGTGCTGTCATGCTGAGTTTTTGCAGCCAGTAGCCTGTATTTGGAAGCAGAAACCTGTTGTACAAGTTCTTTAGATATGCTGCAAATAGTTATGAATATGTTTAATGAAGGGAACCTGAAACGTAGTGAAAACATTTGGAAAAAAGAAAGAATGTGTGCAGCCAAGTGTTAGCTGTGAATGGAGAGTTCTTGTTGGCATCATTTCATGGGAGCTTTCCAGCTTATAGTTTCTAGGGTCAATACATAGAAAACAGCAAAAACTTAGAAAGGCATGGTCACTGGAGGTGAGTGGGGTGAGAAATGGCTGCCTTTTGCCTCTGGGAGAAAAGGGACGGTGAAGTGAGCAGCGTTTCTGTTGATGGGCTAATGCCCCTGGTTGTTGCTGCCTCCCAGGTAACTGGGAAGGGCTCAGCAGAGACTCTACTGGCACTGGCACCTCTGAGCAAGGCAGCGTCTTGTTCCTTCAGCACAGCAAACACCGTCTGTTGTTTTCTCCTGACTAGTCAGTTAATAACAAGGAGATTTTATTTTCTTTTTCTCGTTCTCTACTAGGTGGGCTAAGTAGCTCCGTTTATATCTCCCCAGACAAGCTTGGTGCCTTTCAATATTAGTGGCCATATGCCTTTTCTCCTACCTCAGGAACTGGCCCCTGCCATTTTTGGAGACTTCCCTGTTATTTTCTTCCTAATGCTGTTGTGCTTTCCAGTTTTAATGTTGTGTGAGAAGGAAACCTTTAGTTTTGCATCAGATGGTGTATAAAGACTTGGGCTCAGGGGACCAACAAGTTGATGTGCGCTCAAGCTGTGTTGTGATGAAGCCATAACTGGTGCAGATGGAGAAGCTGAGAACTAAAGCATTCTGAGTAAAGACTGTAAAAGGCATTGTGAGGCTTAGGACCATTCCATTACCCTGCCAGACCTTATGTCAGGTACTGGAGGCTCTCAGATTCTCTCCTGCCCAGTGATGTTCTGGAGGGTCTGTGCCAGGATGCTGGGGTAGAGAAAATATAAATAAAGAAAATTCAGGAAGTTTTTTACAGACCTCTTTGCATGTTATTTCCGAGAGTGGATGGGAGAAGTGGTGCTGACTGTTGCTGCAGCTGAGGGCACCATCCAAAGCGTTACTGAGTTTGTGACTCAATTAGGGAGGTTGTAAGTCTGTCTCTGAACTGTTGTGGTGCCCCAGGGGTGCCACCAAAACATGGAGGACCACCATGCTGTGCCTGTGCTTGGATCTCAGTCTTTGCTGGTTTCTCTGCTGGGATTTTGGTCTCTGTATCAATATGGCCCACTGCCCTGTGACTGATGACAACCACTGCAGAGGAAGCTCTCTGGGCTATTCTCCAGATGGATATGTCCCAGTGGCCATGTTGGGACCTATCCTGAATTAACTGGTGGGACAGCCCAAGTGGTGGGTGCTCAGTTGCATAGTCTGGTGTACTAGAAACTGGTGTTACCATTTGGGATGAGTCCATATGAAAAAATGGCAGCAGGATGGGGCTGGGGGTGCCGAGTTGCAATCTGCGCCTTGGGCAAGCACCAGGTGTCTTCTGGGTTGGAGGACAAGCATACTGTGTACAGTGCTGACCCTTCTTGAGAGGGGGAGATAAGGAAGACCCTTAGCCCCTCTGTGTTGGGATTTGTGTTCAAATGTTGACCCCACATGGTCACACAGCAGCACCCTCCCCTCTTCCATGGAGGCCACATGCTCCTGGTGGCTATGCTGGAGCTGGTCAAGGAGGGTGGCCAGGCAGGTAGGAGGACAGAATGTCCTGCCATATCTGCACTGTGTCTTGCTTAGACTGATGTCTCTCTACTACTAGAACCACTGAAAGCTTCCCTTGCTGTGCTCTCAAAAGAAAAGGCTGTGAAACAACACAACAGGTCTTTCTCATTACGAAGGCTGGTAGGCAGCTCTCCTTGGCTCAGGAGCAAGGGAGAGGGGGTGGGAAGCCCTGCGCTCTGCTTGCTTTCTCTCTGGGAGGAATTTCTAGTTGTTAATGATTAATTCAAACGTTTCTTGTCATGAGTACAGTGTGCACAGAGTGATAAATCTGTGGTGGGTTAGAGGTTGAGGTTGCTCAGTACTGACAATTATTTTGAGCCACAGGCTTTGCTTTCATTGGCATTTTCACAGCATTAACCCAGACCTTGTCAATTAAAATCCAGACACATTTTGATGAGGGACATCTTCTTCTAATGATAATTGTAATAATATCACTTTTATTCATTTAAAACCTGTCAGGCAGGCCATGTTTCTTGGAAAATAACTGTCCAAGTTTCACATTGCCTAAATAACTAGGAAGTCTCTTTCAGTTTTTTGAGCTGACATTTCATCAAAAATAACTAAAAGCAAATGAGGCCATAGCTGTTCATCTTTGAACACTTACCAACTTCAATTAAGGTAATTTGACCTTCTCTGCTAAAATAAGCAGGTTTATTAGCCTTCACTTTGGAGGCTAATAAACATTTGATAATTGCCTAAAGTTGATGATGGGGTTTTATATTATTTATTATTGGCTTTTCTAACTATTTGATAGCATAGCTCCAGAGCTTGTTTTAGGCAGCGATCCATTTATGCTGCTCATCTGTTCATTAGGTGGAGGAGGAAGCCCGGGTGTAAGGTTTGATTAAGAAACTTGTCTGAGTTGCACAAGAAATCTGCAGTAGAATAAACCCCAGAAATCCCGTGTCTGTTCTAGAACATTAACTGCACTAGTTTTTTATGCATTTATGTGTCTGTAAATATTATCTTTGGAATCTCTGTCAGGCCATAAAAATAAGTATTTAATAGTTAGAATGGGAGTGATATGTCAGACATCGATTGAAATTCCATTGTGCTTTTTATTTTAGCATGGTATGAAAAATAACAAAGTGAAAATCATGTTCAGTTTTGCATGGAAAAATACTTTTCATTTTTCTGAGAGGTGGTTCGTAAGTGAAATCCTTTATAAAATGCTAGAATAGGAAAGCACAAATCTGTATCAAGTAAAAGTGTATCTAGATCTTGCATTGTGTTCGGTCTGTGCTTGTACATACAGGTGGAAGGTGCTGCACTTATTTTTATTTTGGTGTTCTAATATTTCTCTGCTAAAAAGTGGACCACTTGCCTTTAGCCAGATCACAGATATTTGTTTCCTTTGTCATCTCATTCCTTTAAAATCTAAGTTCTTCAAATAGTCAGCACTTGTGTATTTAAAAACATCATCAGTATTATAATTATAAACGTGCTTCTTCTCCAAGAGATGTAGAAGTAACTCTGATTAATTAAAGGCACCTTTAGGTGATGCCATAATATAAATAAGTCTGCCTTATTTCTGCAGCAACTGGAATAATGCCACCAGTTGTTAGTAGTTCAAAATTCAGGGCATGGAAAGGACTCTGAGTAGAAAATCCAGGCGCAAAACGTTGCATTGAAAAAAAAGGTTGAGGAATAATAACTGAGAGGTAAATGGACTTGTGCTGTTGTGACTGTATTCTGGAAGTTAATAGTTGTGCTTTTAGTAAATACAAATACAAATACTAATCCACCTCTACACCAGTGGGGTTCTTTTTCTCCCTTTCCAGTATGAACTAGCAAGCCTGTAATCTGCATTCTGGTGTGTATAGAAATGGCACAGCCAACAGCATAGCTTGAAGGCTGTAAATATTATCCCATATTTTTCGAGTGAGCCTTTAGCAATGGAGCTATGTGTTTATGTTCCTCATTACTCTCATTTTTTTAAGAGTGCATTCATAAGTATTAGAGGTGATCAATAAATCCTGACCTACCTTTGCAAGTTAAATAGGCCTGATTTGAAACTACCATGCTTAGAGATTCAAATTTGCTAACAGTGATTTAAGAGCAAGCGAGGTCCATTTACATGCTATTTACTTTCCACTTTTGAGGTTTGAATTGCATTGGAAAATTTCTCACATTGGCCATTTGAACATGGAAGTAGCAGCTAACACTTTATTGAGTGTGCCATTATGTAGGAGCTGCCTTCTTACCTCGCAATTTACTATATCTTGCTGAAAAAGTAAAGTGATTAATGCATAAGGAAAATGCCTGTGTAGAGTGAAGTCTCCACAAACTTTGACTCTATGCAGTATTTTCTGTTGGTTGCTTTTGGTTTTGGGAGATGTCCAAGGGGAAAAAAATATACAATAAAAAACAAACCAAAACACACAAAAAACCAACCAAACAAAAACAAATACAAAGACATTGTGAAGATCTGAATCCTGTCTATAAAGATGTGTGTTCATGGTGTTCGTGGTGCACAGATATAAAATACTCCATGACAGATTTGTTTGTTTGATTTGGTTTGGTTTTTTTGTTATGCAGGTGGAGTTGTTTTGAAGATTTATTCCATAGAGACCTCACTGACAATATTAGTAGCTTAAAAAGTGTTCAGTATAAGCTTTTGAAAGGGAAACAGCTCTTCACAGCCCCCAGCGGCTTGGCTGGTTGGGTCCCTGCTGCTCACTGCAGCACAATGGATTGATGCTGTACAGCAGTCTCTTATTTTCCCATCTCTTTCAAGCGTCTCAGAACCTGAAAGCCGTGTGGAATGGTCATGTGTCATGAAAGATAGGTTTGGTGATACAAATTAAATACTTCATTGGCTTAAAATTAGTCTGAAAGGTACAGCAGTAAGGAGGTCATTGAGGCAAATGTGCTGAAACAGAACCTTCCAGCAGGAATGTTGTGCCCTGCAGATGTTGTCTCTGTTAGAGAAAACTGGTTTAGGATGTTTTAAATATTTTTATGGGGCTTGTTTGTCATAGACATCCAGCTGTCTCTTGGACGGGTTTTTGTTACTCTCATATGTAATGTGGTGCCTCTGGAGGTTGTGGTTGAGATTAGGTATAATACCTGCATTTACTGCGAGTGTGACTTAGTTTCACCAGATCACTGTGTGCCAGCCACTCTTCCTCTCCTCTGCATGGTTCAGATTTAGAGCAAGAGGCGCGTGGACTAAGTAAAAGTGATCAGAAGGCGCTATTACTCAAATATTGATGGATGCCTCTTGTTTTAAGCGGGTTTTGTGTGTGTCAGTTGTGACGTTAGACTTGTGTGCATGCATGTTCATACTCTGTTGGATTAGTTATTACTAAACATTGTTATTGATGAGCCATTTTGTTCATAAATGGTTTTATGTCTCTATGACCAGTTTGAGCCCTACTATGCACACTGCTGGGGATGAGGTCGTATGTGACAGCTTTTGGCCCGAAGAGTTTTCATGCTAAAAACCAAAGTGTAGTGACTGAATGAGACATGATTGCCAGCAAACGCGGAGGCGACAGATGAAGCACGGTGGCGAACATGAAGGATGTGCAGAGCTCCACGTGTTGCGGGGCATCGATGATCAAAACTCCTCTTTGTTTTGGTGCCTGTACGAGGCTCACGGCAATCAGGGATTTGGGTTGCTGAGACTAACTCCTGCCTTGTTAACTACTGCTTCTTGATTATTTCTGTCTATATCCATCTGCTGCCTCTTTTCTGTTAGAGCTGCAAATTCCTTAGGGTTCAGACAGCTTTTTATTTTTGTGTTTGTGCGTACTGAATTCAGTGGAGTCCTGGCCCAGGGTTAATGCTAGTAGCTGTTAGCAATGGCATTTACACATGAAAATAAAACATTGGGAAAACAATTATTTTCATGTTCTGATTATCTTTTTTGCATTCCATCATCCTCGCAATCTTTGAAACTAAAAAACTATTTAAATAAATGATACATGATTATTATTATTATAATGTTCTCTACCGCAAATAGTTCCATGCAGGAAATGCAATTTTTTAATGTGGTTGTTTATATATACATCTGTATTTGCCTGGCAAATAGATATTTTTTTATCCTACCGCCTGCTGACTGTTGCTTTCCTAGGTGCTAACTCATATTTAATATAGCTCTTCCATGTATTTGCATGCATAAATACACACTTGTTTTTAACACCTGTTAGCATCTTTTAATTATATATTGACCCTGAGGCTGTTGGCTTTGAGGTCTGTGCAGCCGCAGATAGCTGGATGTTATGTATTGTTCTTCTTTCCCGAGACCTGAGCCCGCCTTGCACTGACCTGCCAGCTGAAGTTTCCCCTTCTGGCTCGATGCCACAGCTAAGTGCCTTTCAGCGACTTATCGGCTATAATCCTGAGCTGATTTCTGAGATGCAATTCACTGCTATGGTTATCACATCAAAAGGGGAGTGATTTACATTTCCTGCACGTCTCGGTGTTGCCAGCCACGGAGAATGCTGCAGAGAGAAAGTTAACACAATTTGATAAAATAACAAAAATGAGCCTATTTACAGTGTTGCCTCTTACGCAGTAGAGGAATTTGATGCGGACACAAAGTTGGTACTAAGTACAAATTTAGGTTCCGCACAGAGATTAATCTGGGGGTTTTTTTTGGCTCCTGGGAAAAAATAGGAAGATTGTCCGTAAAGGCTGAATGTGTGGAGAGCTGTATGCTCGTCTTCGTGTGCCTTTCCTCTTGATCTTGATTTCTTATTGTGTTGCCTCTTAAGTTCTTTCTCTTCTCTAGATATTTATCCAGACTAGGGTCTGCATAACACATTATCTGTGGTTTTTATCTGACCCCCTCAGCCTTCTGCACTTCCATCTCTGAAAATGCATTGAGCAATCACACCAACATCATTTGTACAAAGTGAAACACTTTATGTTGAGATATTTTAAGCACGTCCGTACTGGAAATACCGTGGGCACGGCAGGGCTGCAGCATTTGCTGCTGATTCGCATTCAGCTGCCTGTATCTGTATGCACAAGCAGACTCGGTAATGGCCTCGCATTTGTTTCCTGTGTATCAATTACTGATCAGTAACACACAAACCCAATTAAGGAACTGGAGGGAGGTTGTGGTGCTGGGGGTGGCTGTGCCTCCCCTGTCCGAAGGGGCACCGTGCTGGGACGCAAGTTGAAAAGTCCCTTTTCAGAGTTTGCACGGGGAGGCTGCATACATTTGAGTTTGGAGAGGCAAGGGATGCATCTGTTATAGGTGACTGAACTGATGATGTTACTCATCTCTGAGCCAAATTCCTGCATTTTTGTCTAATTTCGGCTTTATTTAATATTTTTTTTACAAATAAAAATATTGGACGTGTTCACTGTGCTGCAGTCAGGGGTTGTGTAAAAAGGGGACTCAATGGAAACATAAGGCAAAGCACTGAAATTTATTGTGCCTTATCTAGGGTTTTGATGTTGTGTACTTGTAGCTGCAAATATAAAAATATGTACCAATATCATAAACCTGCCAGGACTGGCGGGAGCTCCTCTGCAAGGTTTGTAGACCTAGGTCAGGATGTTTTTAAGAATCAGTGAGTAGAAGTCACCAAAATTCACGTTCAGGTTTTTCTGGACAGGGTGTCCTTTCCCTCCCATTCCACTTGCTTTTCTTCCTGCATCTCAGCAAAGAAATATCTTTGTTCGTGTCTACATTTTACTCGGCTTTCAAAGATTTGAAGCTTGGCTTAGTTCTCCCTTAACTTTAGCAAAACCTTTAAAAGCAGATCATAGCGGTTGACCATGTCAGGAAAGTATCACTGTGCCACCTCGATAAGTTTGTATGCCTGACCTCCTCTTCATCCTAAGTTCTTGTCATCTTTGGTTTCACTCTCCCCTTCCCCCTTTTACTGTCTATGAAGATTTGTGCTGCCTGATACTATCATCTCACTGCACTGTTTGAATCATAATGTGAGTGCTCTGCGAAGAGTTTGCACTCACCCTTCAAACTGATATGTCTGTTTTCATGTATCATGTCCCAAGAGAAGGCTATTTTTAATTCTGGATCCTAGAAATTAAAACCAAGGTGTGCACATGTTGCTTTATCCATACACAGTGTAAAATTCAGTGGAGATAAAATCACAGCGTGGGTTCTTGGCTGGCATGCCGCTAGTCAGGGCACTTCTGCGTAACTCATCTCTTATAAAAAGGGATGCTGTACATCTTTCTGTCCCTCACTTTTTTTTCCCCTCCCCATTCTATTTTTTTAAGAACTGATTTCCTTAGAGAGTTGTTAATGTTCAAGGCTTTTTACCCTGACATTTTGGACAATGATGTGACAATACAAGTGCATCTATTACTCTTCCACTGCAAGCTGACTAAAGCAAAGGATTTGATGGATAATGGCCACATTTTCCAGCAGTCCCTGATATGCGTGTGAGAAGAATGACTAAGTGACCTGCATATAAAACTAAACTATGTCGGGCATGAAGTCTGAGCACAGAACTGCAAGAGAAAACAGAGAACAGGTAGCCTTTCATCATGAGTTCCTTGTTTTTCTCCCATTCTCTCTTTTGCTGGAAAACTGATGCTTTCTGTGTTGCAGCAGCAGTGTGGGAATCTATAATCTCCTTCAAGGGAATGGAAGGCAAAGAGCAGCAGGCTCGTATGGCATGGGGAGCTTTGAGAAAAGGAGTTTGTACAACTGGAAACAGAGCATCACTTCACCTTTGGCTGCTAGAGAAAGCTGATTCTCCTTTGCTTTGACCAGTCAGTTTACACCTGCGCAAATCAAATGTAAAACAGCACTGGCTGGAGCTTGGGTTTGGTGCTGCTGTGGGTGCCTGCAGCCTTCAGGGAGAAAGCGGGGAGAGCTGGAAGCCATTGGGGGTGGCTGGGGCTCTGGACCTGACAGTGGGGCGGCCATTTGAGTGTCACATCCCAGCAGGGCTCTGTGCCCTGGCAGGTAAGGTGTGCTGGCTGGGTGCCGTGTGTTTAGGGAGTTGCTGGGTGCCACGAACTTTTTGCTGAAGCTAACGGTGCTCTGCTTTATATTCTACAGCATAGACATGCTAACGGTGATTTTGAACTTGTGTATTTGGGAGGGTGTGGGGAGGAAGTGGGGTTACAGTGGGGAAGGGATGGGATGCTCGTCCCTCCCTGTCCCCCCAGCACATTGCTTAAGTACGATACCCTGACTGCCAACTCGCATCTCCTCCCATTTTATTTATCTGCCAGACCAGTATGAGAAATGATCCAGGATTCAAATAGCTTTCACGGAACTGGAGAAGGAAAAGTGTAAAAGTGCTTTTACCAAAAGTGGAAGAAGAAGGGTTAGACCAGCTGCACAATGCCTACTTCAAGTGAAATAGGGTGTTGTAGCTGTGATTGGCATCTGCAAATAATTCCTTGCATGGCTTCAAATAAAAAAAAACAGTCATGAAAATATTCTGCAAAGAAATGATGATATTCCATGTGCCGTATTATAGAACAGTTTGCAGAGAAACTTGTGGCTATAATGGGGAGGCTGATGTAGTTCCCCACTGTCACAGCATTAAAACCTAATTGCCCCCAGGTTTCTTGATTATCTCCAACAGAGCTGTCACGTTGCCCCTTTGAAAAATGAATTGACATCACATGCACGAACTTCAAAAGGTCTTTTTTCTGGAAACAGGCAAAATTATTATCAAGCAGTCTCTGGTGTGTTTACCAAACTCTTTGGAATATTGTGCTGAAGTGGGGCCCTGTTGCTTCTGTATCACAAGATAAGCGATTATTCAGGTTTCTTGTTACACATGCGTGTTACCACGCTGGGGCTTCTGCCAACATTTTGTACTTGCTGCCTACATATGTCAGAGTATTATTTAATAGTTGTGGCTGGCATAGGGGCTGTGCGTTCCCAGGATGTAATCCTCTCTCTGGCTGTAGGAAAGGTGTCCTTGGAGCCCTTGCTACTACCTCTTGTGCCCCCTGTAAAATGGGAGCAGTAATGCTGTCCTTTTCATATTGCCCATGTTTAGTGCTTTATCCTGGAACAGTGCACTGCAGCTGTTCAAAATGGGCCCATTTTCCAAGAAAAAGAAAAGTGATATAAGAACACTGAAAATAGCTCGTTTTTGGAGCTTCTAACAAGTACAAACTCTTTTCCTAAATAACTGAATATACTTTCCTATTTAATTGGAGATATTTCCAGCCTATCTTGTTCTGTAGAATAGCCCCTGATTGATAAGGAGGATTTTCAAAACTCTAATCACCCAGCTCCCTGTGGCTTTTGGTAGGAGTTTAGCAGCTGATTTCCCTTTGTGGCTTTACAGTTAATCTCCCAAGGACCTAATCTCCCAAGCAGATACATGTGCTACACATGCAGACTCCCCCCTGGTTGCAGCGCGGTGGCCACGTGAGCTTGTGTGTAGCCCTAACCATGGCACCAACAGGGTTTTATGACTCGATGAACCATGCTGGGCTGAGCAGGGGCATTATGCTTGAAGTTTTTTTAGTGGCTAGGGGAGAAAATGGCTCAATTTTAGGTTCCAGCTGTCATTCTATGCTCCTGCAATGGTTAAATGATTTTACAATTGTCAAAATGCACGTAAAAGAGAAAGAACGCTTCAGATCTTTGGAAAAGATTCAAAAAGCGGAGTATTCAGCTTTCTGGATTATCTTTGTCCTTAGTGTATAGGAGGTATGGCTGTTCAGAGTGAGTTCAGAACAGTTAGTGTTGTTGTAGGACTTTGGCCTCATAGTCTGCTCCAGGGTGGGTGGAGATGAGAGGATGGACAGCGAGACCAAGGAGGTTTTCTCTCCAGGACCTGCACTCGCGCAGTCTCTGGCACCTGTTTGACATGGCCCAAGCACAGCTCTCTGACCTGCGTTCAATGGGTAGATTGCAAATGGCAAAGATTTGGAGAGATTGGTGTAGTCTGAAAACAAGTCCTTCCCTCCCCTGCAAATACTTTCTGTTTGGTTTTGAAGGGGCAAGAGCTATCAGCCAGCTAGAACCAGCATAGCCATAACAAGTGATGCCCAGCCTGTTCAGAAGGCTTTGTTTTGCGTAGCATTAAGTGTTTTTTTGTTTGTGCGAATTAATTACTGAAAAAGAAGAAAGCATGTAGCCTTTCAGAAGTCATGCTGAGACTGAAAAAACCAAAGAGGGAAAGAGGAAAATGCCTCCAAACGGCTGAAACAGCACATGGAATCAGTCACCTGCAGGGGATGAGCCCAGCGCAGAAGGAGGTTTTGCTTGGGGATCAGAACTGGGATGAGAGGGCACGTGGTCTTCAACCAACTAAACAACCCACCTGCACTGCAGCTGGAAAGTGGATGGAGGTTTTTTAATCTTTTCTGAAGGTGTAGAGGGAATTAGTCACTGTTGGCATGAACTAACAACCCTCTGCATGTGTCATGCAGGTGCATGTGCCCAGGGAGCAGGAGGCACCGCTGCCAGCATGAAATGCAGCAGGGCGACAGCTGGCAGCCGTGCATTAGCGCGGTGATAATCCTGTAAATGGAAACGCTTGCAAGTGAGAAAAGATGAAAGTGTGTATATGCTTGTAGGATCCTTGTTATCATGTTACCTTGGATCTTTAGGGACAAAATAGCCACTCATGCATGGAGAGTAAACAGACGCACAGTATGTATAAGTAATGTGTGGAAGAGGAGCTTCTGAATGCAATTTCCATCTTTATTTAAAAACCTGCTACTTAGGCAAATGATTATAATTCCAGTGACACTAACTAATCTGTCAGTAATTAGGATAGGAAATGGGAATGTATTCCACGGAAATGATCTTGATGTTTCACCAGTACAATTGTACACCAGTCTTCTCGAAAAATAAGCTATCATTTGCCCGTAGATTTTTGGAAAGCTATAATTTAGCTGATTAAAAATATAATCAAGAAAATTCCCCTGGAGAACTCCATGTTGGGTTGAGAACACTAGGTTTAGAATAATATAATTAATGGTGGTTTTGCTGCTTTTACTCTGTCTTGTCGTAGCATTGCTGATTATGTAAATAGTCATAATAATTCCATCTTCTCTCAGCATCAGTGACGTCCTGTGAGCTCAGCCCTTCTCCAAGCTCAATGGGGCCATGTGGCCACTGGTTTTCCATAGATGCTTTTGCCGCTCCCTTTGTAGAGCTCTTCTCTAGCAAGGCGTAGGCACACTCTTCCTGCATTTAAAAGAGAGACCACTTATCAGATGGTTTTCAAGAGTCTAAATTGTATATGAACTTCTGTGTGCTTGTGGTTATAGCTTTGGTAGATGAGTCATGTTGGAGAAATGTGCTGTTTTGAGAGAAGAAAAAATGTTTGAATACATTTCTACGTTGTCTAACAAGTGCTGACAACACACTTACCATTGTTTAGGTAGTTAAAAATAACCCCACTTATTTCTCATAAAAATGGCCCTTTTGGCCTTATGCTCTTGAGAATGTTAGAACAACTTTAGGGAAATGCTTTAAACTACACTTGTGAAAACAAAGGAGCTGCAGCTCTGAGGTCGAGTCTCCTCTGGCATTCAGCACTGGGTGTGCCCTATGTCGCCCAGAATACCTGCCTTTAAGTATATAAAATTTCCCAAAATAACAATGAAGGAGTGTTAGGAGAAACAGTTCAGAAAGTGATGACACAACCGTGAGAGATGAGGAGTTCCTGATGCCGGGAGCATTAAACTTTGTCCCTTCTGATCTGCCAGCCCTGTAGCTGGGACTGCTAATTTTTTATCTACTCCTAAACATGGTGTTGGAATCGGCTCCTCTGTCCAGGAAAATGTACTTTGTAATGCCAGGTTCAGTATCTTGCACAGAACACGGTAATCAAGTGGGTTTATTCCTTGGCTTTGTTCTCTATGGGGAGTAGATTAAGATCACCAGACATATTTCACTTGCAGCCCAAAACAGGTATAAATATCTGTTTTGGAGGAGTAAGGCAATACAATTCCTACCTTACATGGTATGCCCCTCTTGAAGCAGGTCATTGTCAATGAAAAAAATCTCTCACTAACCTTTAAAATGAGTTTTCCTGTAATTCTAGTTCTGCTGAAGGGTAAAACTGTATACGGTAATTGAATCAGTGGTGCATGCAGACTGAAATTTTGCAGGATGAAATTATGGGCTGTAATGGATTGTCTCTGTTTTCCTTTCTCTGTTCCTTCTCTTGTATCATCTTTCTCTTTGCTTTTTCTTCATCTCTTATTTCTTGGTGTTAGAATTGGTATCTGAAAAGGCTGAGTGGTTTAGTGAGGAAATCTGAAACTGTGGTTAAGAAAAACTTGGATTTTTAATCTGTTTTGAACTCTACACCTCTCAGTGCCCTTAAATCCTTAGTAGAGTAGGGCACCTCATACAGGTGCTGCCAGGGAGCCTCTCTTAAATGTAAACGTGATCCTCTGATCTCGCTGTCATGGGGAGAGAGTGATCACAGGGATGCTGGGAACTATTCAGATCTGTGGCATGATGATGCTGAGCCGAAAGGGTTTCTTTTTCAGCAGGCTGGAGGTATGGAACGTTCAAACAGCAGCACAGCTTTGCTGGGGTGTAAGGAGAACTCGTAAGTCTGCACATAAATCAGACGCAAGGGCTGGCCGTGCACGCCGCAGTCGGCAGAGCCTGACGCGGGCAGGGAGGTGTGTGTGGTGGTATCTGCAGCAAGGACAAATTCACCTGTTGGAAAATCGGGAGTGAGAACATGCACAGCTGTTTCTTCCTCCTCGGATGTCAGCCCCATGTTTTTGTTTGGTTTTGTTTGTTTGTTTGGGGTAGGTTTTTTTTGGTTGGGTTTTTTTTGTTTGTTTTTCTTTCCTGCTGTAATGTAGAGGCTGTTCAGTCTCTCATTTTAGGATGCGTTCTTTCTTTGTAAGGTGCCTGATTACAGCACATCTCTCAGCAGCCAAAATTGCCTGACAGCTTTAATTCAGGGAAGTTTGTTGGAGCATCTAAGTTGAGCCAGTAGCAGATGTTGTCTCAGTCAGGTGTCCCTTACCCCAGACTATGGGAATGTTTCGTACATCTTTTCAGCTTTCACATGAATTATTTCAAATGAGCTATTCCCCTTGCAAGGGTATCTGGGAAATGTACCATTGTTTCAAGCTGTTCTTTCCTTTTTATTTTGGTTGTTCTTTCCCTTTTATTTTGACTATTCTCTCATATCTTTCTGAAGTCACAAGCCAAAAGCTCATTTTAACAGTGCCATACCAGACCTAGACTGACTAGTTTTAAGGCAGCCCAGAATTAAATCTGTGCTTATTCAGCAACTGCTAAAACAACAGAGACTGCTTTCCAAATGCCAGATCAATTGTGGATGTTGGAACAAGAAATTGAGTTTCATCAGGGTTTGTCTGGGTGAAATAGGAACCGCGTCTCGACAATGTGGTGCCTCAAACAGAGCAGAGCCCTGTAAGATGGGCCCCAGGAGACTATTTTTGGCAGAGCTGTGGTCAGAGAGTTTGGCTTAGAATTGCGAGCAAAGCAACAAGTTTCTGATAAATGTTTTTTTCTATTTTTGGAGAAAAATGCGTGCTGTGCTTTGTATTGGTGGGCTGGAGGGAGGAGGGAAACTATATAAAAATATAATGCTGTGATCAAATTCTCTTAGTACAGCAAATAACCAAGAAAAGCCCCGAATACTGACTAGTCAGTGAAAGAAGACAGAAAACAATCACAATTGTTTCTTCCCTACTGATCCTCACTGAACTCCATCTCTCCTGGTGCTTTGGCTTCTCAAAACCTTCAGCTTGCACCTCTCCAAAATCTTCCATCTCCAGGCTCTGAGGGATGTCCTACATCAATCCTTTTGGCTGTCGGCCCGTTTGCCATTGCACTACATTGGACCAGCCTTTCCAGGGTTGTCCTTTGCTGCCACCAGTAATAAATCCCAGCGTATTGACCAGAAAGGCTTACATGGGGCCTAAATTCAATTCTGTTATGAAAGGCGAATTCAACTATGAGATTTTTTTTCTTTTCCAGTATGTGCTGGGAGGCTGCATTAGGATTTAGAAGTAGGGCTGAAAGTTTTAGATCCAGACGAGTGGCTTTCCTTTCATTAGCGAATGCCTTTTATTTTAAAATAAATAAATAACTAAGTATCAAATCCTTCCTTTTGGTGTTTCTGCCTCATATGCCTGTGTCACAGCCTTTTTTCCTTATAATTAATCAACTCATATCTCTCATGCAGCTCTGCTTGTCAGTAGGGATTAAAGCCTGACAGTATTTAATCATCTTGTATTTCACAGAAGACTAACAATCTCCCTTTGCTTTCTCTTCCCTCCTTTCCCTTTCATTTCCTTGTCTTTTCTGGGTGTGTAGCAGTGTCTGCTCTGACTGTCTGAAGTTTTTATACAAGGAGTGAAAGGTATAAAATTCTTTTCTTAACTCTTTTCTTCTGTGACCCATGTAATTCTCTCATGAGATTATTTACTATGACATTTTGGGTGTACCATGACCTACCCTGTTAGCACAGAGGTCCACTAGGTGCTGATGCTGTAGGAGTATGTATTGAATCATATTTTACCATCACTTTTTTCCCCCAGCAAATATACTAAAGCTGGGAGCCATGTGGGCTGAGTAACTAGACCAATTATTATTTTGTGTTCTGGGGCAATTTAGCAGTTTAAGTTGTTTGGAATCTATGTGACCAACTTGGATACTGACTTGGGTTCATCTTATTAATGTAAGTATCTCATGAAGTTATGGATCTCGACATTTGACCCACTCACAGAGAACCCCTTCATAATCAAAGGGTGGAAACAGCTCCTTCCTTTAGGCACAATACTTCTATTTTAAGGAATACATCTTGGTGGATCAAATGACTCATACCCTAGAAGGGCTTCTTTGTATCCATTGACTGTAAAGGATATTTAAATAAACTTGTCCACGTAGAAATGTTTTCTTTATAGATGTAGAGTGAGATGAACTGCATGATGGGTCTTTAGTCATTGCCACATCTGTGGGATGGCCATCCGTTTCTGCCCCACCATGGTGTGCTGTGGGAGACCAATGACTGAGCTGTGCATGGTCCCAACCCCCTGTATTTGGAGGAGGTCCAGGGGACCCCCCCAGCTGAGCGGTGGGAAACGCAGAAGTGTGAACCTGAGGGGTCGGCTCTCTGTAGGGGGAAACAGTCTTCTCCTTTTGTTGCCATTTTCCCAGAGTAATAATTGCTAATTCTTCAGACTTCAGTCAAAACAATCACTATCTTAATTAAATTAGACACCCTTTTTAGCATGGGTGATGTCAGATATTATAAGGTCTGGAGATTGAATGGATTGAGTGTTTTCCTTTTCATTTGAATTTATAAGTTAAGTAGGGTTGACCTCAGCTAGCTTTTATATGGGAGATTGCCAAGAAATCCTGGGTACCATCGATGCAAACGGTGTTTTGCTCGCCCAATATCAAATATCGTGCCATTGAAATGCGTTTCCTTTCTCCTACTTTGCTGCCGCTGCTGTATTGATGGATGAAAATTGGAGGGAGGGAAGGAAAGGGAGAGGGGAAGAAAGTTAAAACAATAAAAAAAGAAATTATTGTCATGTTCTAGGTAAATGTTTTCATCCTGCAAAAGAAAACCCTATTTATAGCATGGTTGCAGCACTGAGAGAAGTTGTAAGAGGCAGCAGTGTAAAAGCTTTGGTGGATGCTGTTGAACCCTGTGTTATTGTTTTTCTACACTTCATTAAGATGACTTAGTATTCACTAATTCTTGTTGTAGGAGACAGCTTATTGTCTTTGACCTCTTTTGAAATTAGATGGTAGATGAAGCATTTGGTTACAGTTTTGGTAACAAAAGGAAAAAAACAAAACCATAATAATTGCTGAAAATTAGGTGTTTTTCTTGGTTGGCTCTAAAGTAGTTAAGTAGTGCAGTGATAACAAAAAGAACAAACAGGTCAAAGGACAGTGAAGAATGTAATTTTGCTGATTTCTTTTAATTCTAACATGGGCGACTTCAGGTACAGCAGGCTGAAAACCCATGCCTAAAAGCAACCAAGTAGCTCTTAAATGCAGTTAACGTGTGCAGGAAACACAGGGACAAATGTTTGGTTTGTGTTCTATGGGCTGTCAAACTGGCGATGAGAATAGCACTTTTTGGCCTCAAACCTTTTTGATCAATAAAGTATGCTTTGTTTTCCTTCCAGAGCCAAACTGAATTTATGTTTATATTTTATGGGAAACAGGTAAAAGGTAACCACTACCAGAACTTGGTGCTTTTTTTAAGAGGAGAATTTATGATGTTTAAATCTCAGTTCATAAAAGAAAGAGCATGAGCAGTGGTTTTTAAGCATATTTGCCAAGAAAAAAAAAGAGCTAGGAAGATGTAAAATAAAAATTAGGGAATGATAATTGTAGACATCTCTTAATTAAAAGTTTGAATTTTACAAGCACAGTGATGCAGAAAGGAGACATCCATTACCACGGAAGTGGCATTGTGGCAAAGGATATTTGTCATCTCAAGAGGCAATTACATGAGTTTCTAAACAGAGCAGGGCAAAGAAGGTGAAAATACGTGAGAGGAGAAAATGAGGGAAAAAGAACTGAAGGAATACAGAGCAGGGTTTTGTAGGTCTGTTAGCCTGATTTATGCTTTCATGCCCTTCTTGGCAAACAAACATCCCAGAAATGAAGACCCTGTTTTGCTCTTGTTATGGTCCAGTCCTGTGAGCACCATGTCAGGCAAACCTGCTCAGCAGCAGAACCTGAAACCAGCTGTGGGACTGGGCAGAAGGCGGTTTAGTGGCCACAAGGTGAACCACGTTGGACACGCTTGTCCCTTGCCAGATTTGCAAAGGGCTGCTCGGGAGGCGGCAGCAGCCAAGTGAGCGGTTTGCTCTGAGCTCAGGGTCATGCTCAAATCCACGGTCTGCAGAGCAAAACTGTTTGCAAAGGCTCAAGAAAGCTGCGGTCTCTCTCATAGCTCCCCCGGATCCATTTGTCATGACTTGCCCTAAAAAATCAGCTGCTGTTTCCTTATGTAGAGACCTGAATGCAGATGAGAAAAATATTGTTTCTGCTAGGGGCAATTCCTCTTCCCAGGTTTTTCTCTATGCTAAAGTAATGTGGTTGAGCACTGAGACCTGTCCCACACCCCATGGGTGTTATTTCCATGGGGATCTTAGGGCATTGAGTGCCATAGTTTGGCTTCTGGCCAAATGCTCATGTAGAAAGAAAAAATAACTTTGCTTGGGCTCTACTAGTTTACTGTGGCATACGGAATTGGCAGAGCTGTTTGAAGTAGGAATTTCTAACAAAATGTGTGAGTTGTCTGTTGTTGATGCAATTTACATGGTCTTGCTGGCTTCTGTCATCAAAGGACTCTTAACAAAAGTGTCTCCTGTGTTAGCAGCCAGGTCACTTCCATTTCCAGAGACCTCTTGGATCCATATCTCTATGGCAGAGAGTAGCACACAACAGAAGTTTGTAGGCAGCAGTCCCTTGGCACAGAGCTCCTGTTGTGGGGATCTTCTCAGTTTTGCTCGGGATGAGGAATTCAAACCTGAGCTCAGCAGGACAGGAGGTGTTGTCAGGCTTGTGTTCCAGCTCAACTCAGCTGGTTGGTCTCTCCTTTCTTGGAAGACCATCTGACTGGTGATCAAACCTGAGCCAGGTACTGGGACATTGCGGTTAAGGTGTGGGTGTCACAAATGTGGATGAGGGATGTTGGTGCTCCCCAGGTGCACATTCATGCCTTGGGTTGCCCCCATTCCTCAAATAGATACCAGTACTTGAAAATAAGTCTTTAGATACTCTACATAAAATCAGGCAGAGGCATCACGTCATCAGGCTGTTTCAGTTTCTAGAAATTCGGTCTGTTTAGAAGATTTTATTGAGACTTAACAAGCAGAAGCAAATTCATTCAGGATTAATGCCAGCTCTTTGAGCATATTTGTTAGAGCTTGCTTCTTGTTTTTGGTGATTTGGTTTGTTTTTTTTTTTTTAAGTGTTGTATGAGTAAACTGCTAATGGTGCATTTGTTTCTAGCACCCTTTCAACTGGCAAAGTTTGGCAGAACTTGAATGCTCTGCAGGACAAGTGGCTGTTCAGTCACAGGTCAAGTATGGTGTTAAGCTCTAAAAGCAGAGTAATTGTCTATCAAATACTGTGGCTGTGGTTTTGATCCAGCTTCTAGCAGCTCTGCACCCGTGATTAGTGCTATGAAAGAGACAGGAAAGTAAAAACTTCTGTAGTTTTACAGAAAGTAAAATTTGGCCCAGCTCAACACAGTTCAGTTACAGCCCTTCAGGATCAACTCTTACAAACCATATAAACTTTTCAGGACTGCAACCCATGGACTTTCCCCTTAAATATATATACTTATGATTTTTGCTTGTGAAATGGTAGAAAACTCAAGTTATTGAATATTGTGTTCCTTGTCCTTTTCCTTTGTTCTATCCATCTTATTAAAAATAACAAAAAACCCACTACAAACAAAATGAACAAATCACAAACAAAAAAAACAAACCAGCCCACAAAGCTCCCGCCAACAACAGTGGCGTTAGGCTCATAGAATAGTAGAGTACGTCCTATCTTGTAGCCAGCACCTGCATACTATGGTTGCATTGTATACAGGAGGCTTTACAGGTAGGCAGGACAACTTCAGTTTTTCTGGCAAGCGACAACTTCAGTGTCTCTAACAACCCAAAAAACCCAAACCAAACCACCACAATTTTTTGAGCTATTAGACTGGAGTTGATCTCCTCCCTGTAGTGCACACCATAGGTAAAGATCTTATGGTCTGTGGTTCTGCTCTTTCCATCATGTTTATACATCATTTATTTCAAATTAGTGAGACTTAGCAGGAGCCCAGAAATGTGCATCTGCTCCAGCATCAAGGCCAACATAGGTGAAATAGAGCAAAAGCACAAGGATTGCTGAGAATCCAGATAGCATTGCCTTCTTACCGTGTTAAATGACAATCCTGCATTCAGGGAATACCTGTTAACCATACCTATTATATGACAAGACATACAGAAAGAGCGTGTTAACATGGAAGCTGCTTTAATTTGGGGCCGTAGGAAGAGTATTTTCAGGTGCTATGCCTGGATCTTCCCTAGGTAACACCTCCTGGTAATCTGCTTTCCGGAGTTCTGTGTCATGCCAGGAGCCACCTGAACATTAATTGTGCATTTCTGATTCAGATTAATAAAAGAGCTTAATCTTGCAGTTTGGTTATGAAATTTGCTAGTTGAAATATCACTTGCATTCTTGCTGTTAATGAAAACCCAGACATAATCCTTGTATCCTAAGTACCTATCCTGATCATCTACTGCATTCATAACCGCTACTTGCAGAATTATTTTGCCTAGTTGAAGTTTTATTTTGTATTTGTTCTAATTGCCAGTGTTGCTGGTCTCAAAGTTGCTAACACATTGGTACTTATTCTGTTTTAATCCTTTTTACCATTCCCTTGCAAGTGCCAGGTTGCCTGTTTTACAAACCCATTATGAGTTTCTGTAGAGACACGACTGTTCGCTGGGGCTGGCCCGTGCTTCCATATGGTGCACATTAATCACAATTTAGCTATGTAAACAAGAACTTGTATTTTGTGCTGCATACAGTTGCCTAGCTTAGACTGAATGAAAGATTTCATTTTACTAAGTCATATAAACACACCTGAGACTCTGAAAACAATGTAATGTGATTCTCCATTCGATAGAATACATCAGTTCCCTAATTAAGAGTCTTCTCTCATGGTTGGTGATCATTACTTTTTATAAAGCCCTGGAATGCTATTAAGCAGGTCTGGAATGGTAGTGTGTGGTTTATTGTTGGTGGTTTTTGTTTTGTTTTAAATTGTTTCCTTCCTATTTTCTCTGTGATTTCATTGTGTTGAAGAGTCATTCTTTGCTTTTCAGTTATGCTTTTCATAGAGTAAATCTTCAAGTGTTGTTTATAGTTGAAATGTTCTCAATTGTATATTTTTGAACAGCTTGGATTTAATAGCTGTTTTATGTTTGGAATAAACAAGTTTAAAAAAAATGGTAAAGGGCTGTGAATCAACAAGAGGAAAATAAAAACTAAGTCCTTAGAGAAATAAGTAACAAAACTGTATACCTTCTAACTCAAAAAATTCATCACTCCTTTTGTCCATGTGTATGCTCCAGTAACTACTTTGGTTTGATTCACGTGTCGTTTAGGGACTCTGTCACGCTTGCTCTAGGTAGGAGCTACTATTACAGCTATTACAACAGGAGAGAAGAAACACAGTCTGTCTCAAGTATTCAGCTGTCTTTTTTTTCTACAATATTGCAAATAGATAAGTTGTAGCATCTTACCTGGACATAAAGTTACCCTTAAGAAAAACTGGGTATTAATATAGATTAAAAGAACATCTAGTGTTGTGAAAGCATGAACTTAATACTTGTATAGCAACTAAGAAAATTGAAAAGGATAGAAATAATCCATTTCTATAGAATTACATAGGCTTTAACACTGGAAGTTAGGAAGAGGCTGTTCCAGGGAATTGGTTACCTAGGGCCTTCAGCATTTCTTCCACCATCTTGTGTGCTACGTGGCTTATGTTGTTAGCTGAGATGGTGATGCCCCTGATTGGTCAAGTACAACTGCAACTTTCAGCGTACAGCCTGGTTTTCTCAAAACACATGTTTGGCCAAGCTCTAAAGTCAGAGCAAAAAAATAAATTAAACTGTGCTGTCCTGGATTAACAATGTTATGAGAGTGCAAGGTGCTCTCAATTATTACTGCTGGTGCAGTGGTAGCACTCAGAGGTCCATCCCATGACATAAGGCAGTAAAGCGAGTCCACACATGCTATGGGTAACAGGAATGTGCATTTGTGAGGAAGAGAGAGCATCATAATATAAAAGACATAATTTGTTAATAGATAGTTAGGAATGAAGAACATCTTAAGAATTCTATCTATATGAATACACAATAGCTGACTTGTCTTTCTATACTGGTATATACAATTTGCTGTGACCAAGGGAGACTCCTTTTTACTATATTCTCAACCTTTCCCCCTCACCTCCACCCCAATCACTTTTAGTAATTCTCAAGTGCAAGCACACAAAAAAGCATTATTTTGATCAATAGTTTTTATGGCAAAATCCATAAAACAAAACAGCCCCTTATACAACTCAGAACAAATAATTTAGACTACAAGCCCTGACACAACTTCTGTTTAAGCTTGGCTGGAGGATGATGCTCTAACATGCAAAGTGGAGTTGTCTCACATTGACATTTAAATATAATCATAGGAGTAGATGGTTGAGAGCCCAAAATGAAATGAGAGCCACAAGCCTCTGAGTAAGTTGCTGGCAGAAGAGCTGATGGGGAGGACTGCACTGATTGCAAATGAGGCCTGTCCGGGAGGTAATGTGATTAGTGTTTTCTAAGAGCAAAGTATGTTGCAGAAATCAAATGAAGTCTGGAATGAGATGGAGGTGCATGGGGAATCCCATAATTCCTCCCGTTTTGTCTAATAAGGGCTTTATCATTTTCAGTTGTGGGGCTTTTTTTTCCAGCTTTGTGCTGGGGGTGTTCGAGAGTTATTATGAGATTTGAAGGAATGCTGAGTTTTTTGATCTTGTCACGACTGAAAGTACTTTATAAATGTCAGAGCTGGTGTGTGAAAATCTGGGACGCGGCTCGGCTGCTTCGTTTGCGAGAGCTCGGCTAATGAGGCCACAAGAGAGCAGGCTGCCGGGCAGCCGGTGCCTCGGCGAGCCCCACGCCTTCCAGAAAGGGAGGAGGCACCAAATGTGTAATGGCAAACAAATTGCCAAGATTAAATCATATTTTTTTTGCACTGTCATCTGTGGGAATGTTTACACAAGTGGAGGTTTTGTGTGGTGTAGCGGAGTTGTGGTTACCGCTTTCTGTCCAGATTCTCAGGACGTGGGGCAGACAGGTTGAGAGCTTGCTGGACCAAGGCCCATGTTGATGGTGTGACCTGTCCGCTGCTCCTTCATCGGAGCGGGGCAGGATGACAAGAGCAAGGCATCTGGAAGGGCCGTGTGGGGACTGCGGCTGTAACAAAAGGTTTGTTAGCTTTGTGGTGGTTTTCAATCCAAGATAAGGCAAATAAGCAATGTTGTTGTGTGGGGAGCATCTCCCATCAGCAGACACTGAAAAGGTCAAGTGTCTAAAGTTAGATGAGATGCGGTAGGTTTTTCTGGACAGCTTTTTTACGTTTCATGAGGGTGCAACTTTTTAAATGCTCACCAAGGAGTGTCCTTTTTAAAGAGCAATGATTAAAAGTGCTCACAGTGTATTCAGGAGGAACAGGAGTGTTATTCCAGGAGATCCCACCAGCTACCACTCATGTGCCTGAATAACTGATTTGTATTGGAGTCTGGCAAAACTGTTTTGTGAAGGTACTGAGCAAGGATAGAAACCTTTTCCTGGTATACCACAGTCATATCTTGATGCCTGGTTTCTTCCTTCCAGCCTACAACTTGGAAACGGACAAGCAGTGTCCTGGTTCAGCCCCATACACAAGTCCAAGTCTTAACTTGGAAGACAAGTAATTTCCCTGAGCTCAATAAAACTTCATGTGTGATTTAATTTATCTGCATAAAAGGTTTTGGACTGAGTTGTGATCAAAGATGACACCAGTGTAGTGCAGAAAGAATGCCACCTGAACAGCATCTGTCTCTATTAATCTTGAGAAGCTCAGAATCAAAAACCCATGAGAATGAAGGGACCTACAATAACGCAATTCAGATGTACAGATTAGGATATGATTTTTCTAATGCATCCAGAGTGCCACTTTTTCCTGCCTAGAAATTGGGTACTCAGGTTCCTTAGGGGTCTTTGAACATGGCAAATGTAAAACAGAAACTGTGCTGATGGTGTATTTCCCCCAAGAGAAAACAGGACTTTCCAAAGTGCTTTCTGTGCAAGGCATAGGTGTGTTTGGTACAGGAGGTTTGCTCTAAGAAATGGTAACACAAATGGTTTTGTGTCTCACAGGTGCTTTTGAACGTGATAGTGGCCATATACGTTTTTGGTACATCTATTAAAATGTTTTGCAGATCATATTTCAAGACAATAGAATGTAAATAGTAGTGAACTGCATATAAAATTGCAAGCATATTTGTAATAACAAATGAAACAGGCATTCCCCCTCACTTTTCCCTGAACTCCTCAGTCCATACTTTCTTACTTCAGGAAAGTTAGCTTTATCTGATTAATTGAGTGGTGGTATGTGGCTTTGTTGAGGTTATAGTTTCATGAGAGTTGCTTTGGAGCACTTCAGCACATCTCTTTTTGGTGTAATTTAGCACAGTATCTGCTGAGAGAGAACTTAGGTGTCACTTGGGATCATTTCTGCTGGTCTTTGTTGGGCAAATTTAGTGGGTTTTGGTTTTGATGCCCTATTAAACCATTGGAATCTGACATTGCTGTGCTGGATTCCCTAGAGGACCAGGAATTTGGGGAGATGACTGCGATTCAGTCATTCTGGCCCTCTCTGTCTCTTGTGGTAGAGGAGCATGCACACGGTGATTTGGAATTTATTTTCACTACAAAACAGATCTTTGATCCTGAGGCAATAAACAGTAAAAGAGCAAGCAGCAAAGAATCACGTAGTACAGGAGCTGGTGTTAAAACAAAACCTGAGATTTCTACTGGGAATTTTGTATGGCTTTTCAGAAGCAGAATCTCAGATGCATCAAACACGGTGTGATGCTTTTAACAATTACAAGTCCAAATATGTGCAATTACCGACAGTAGGACTTTTGTCAGAAATGACTGCATCAAGTTTAATTTAATGTACTCAGCCTTGTAATTGTTTCTTGGTTGTGTTTTTGTTTTAATCTTGCTGTGCCAATGACAGCACAGGTTTTCTGCATAGGTTTTCTGTTTTATATCCTCCACAAATAATACGTTTAAGACAGTTTTGTTTTGCAACATCTCTGAATCGCTGGTTTATTAGCAAGCCAGTCCATGCCAGATTATTTTAATATTGATAGACTGTATCAACAGTTAAGATAAAGCTGCATTCCTCTTGCTGTTGTGTTGTGGGACTAAATCACAAAACATTGCTTTGCTTGGAAATTGAATTGAAGAGACCCACCTATGGTAAGATTACTTGTTTAGAGAAAGCTCTTCTGCCATTCTGAAGATTTCGGTGGTTTTCACTCACAGTTTGACTATCTGAATGATACCAGACAAAACTGAAGTGCCTCAGTGCATCGGTACTCTGCTGAACTGGGATCTTACTTTTAAAGAATATTTTCATCTTTGCTTCCCAAAGCTCTGTTTTTATCATAAGTAGGAGACAGGAAAGCAAACATGAATTTAGAGTTATATAGAACATTAATTTTCTGTGCAACGTAACCAAGAGCTACTAGACCTGCTGTTGACCAATGATGCTGGCGCCTACTTGTTTTTACTTATTCTTTTCAGGCTGCACATAAGGGCCAGTCCTGCAGACAGGGTTTTTTTTGGTGTTTTGGTTTGTTGTTTGTTTTTACTTGCTTTGCACTGGAACACTTGCATGTGTGTTCAGGATATTACTTACCTAATTCTGGCACTTAAAATATAAAACTTACCAGATTTTTGTCCTCTGCTTGACAAAAGGTTACCTGTGGGATGTGGACAGACAGTGCACCATATTTTTATGTTTGGTGTTTAAAAGTGCCTTTTAGCCTCTTGTACTTGGGCCTCCAGCAGCTGATGCTCACTTACGGGGGATTACAGAAAGTAAGTAGTGAAAACAAGGCTTTTGTCAGGAATTCTAAATACAATTCTGTGGCATTGCACTTTCTCTGGAAATTGTGTAGGGTTCTGTGAGGAAAACCAGTTTGATCACTACTGACTATAGCTTCTTTTGTAGAACAGATTACCGGTTATTTCAGCGTGTAGCATGTTATAGTGCTTGAAATTAGCTGACTAATCATCTGCATAATCTTATATATATGTCTTTAGCAGAGATACAACTATACACCTTTACCTTGAATTACTCAATATGTAGCTTTCTCTGTATTCTGAGCCTCATTTCAAAAAGAAAAAGTTAAATTCACTGTGATAAAAAATTTAATAACTCCTTCTGGAATCGGGAATAAAAAGCAATACTGTTGGACATACCTTATAGGCTGTGTTTCAGAATTTAGGAAAAGTCTGGCTCATTGTCTTTCATGCTGCATGTCAGGCCTCTGACATTATTCCTTTATGACTCCTGGCAAGTTATTTCACATTCAAGAAGGTTTATGTGCCTAGGGAAAAAAAAAAGAGAGAGAAGTAAAAAAGACAATCGCAGTGACACGGGTTAAACTAACAAAGGCTGTGGTTTAGAGAAGGTGTGCAAATGTATTTACACTTCCCACATGCTACTGATTCTTGTCTGGACTGTGGCTTTTTGGATCAATTTTCCTGTTTTTTGGTGGGTTTCCTGGGTGCCACCCCCTGGATGTGTCCCTACTGTGTGCACATCCAGGCACTGGGTTCCTGTGTATGTCACTTGTCACTGGGACATCTCAGGAACTGTGCGCTTCTGGATGAAAATAGAAAATCCAGCATGCCTGCTTCTGCTGTGCTTCATCCCCACCCAGCAGCTGGCTGTTTATACCCTTAGAAATTGTGGAAACTTTGTTGCTGTAAACTAGTAGCCCAGGGACAAGAAGTTCCACTGAGGGACTGTCTCCTTCCTGCAGCCTTGGGTAGAGATGCAGCTGGGCTGGACAAAAATGTGCCTTTCCTTGTCTGTGAAGAACCTGAGCTTTGCCTCTCTCATCTTTTTGCAGGTTCCTTTTTGCACACTTCAGGGTTTTTTTACACTATAACCACTGGGGTAATTTTCTGTGCTCCCTATTTTTCCTCTTCCTTTAAAGCAGACAGGGAAATGTGCTTCCTTGGAGCACAGGTGCTGAAGTTAACTGTTCTTCTTGGTCTAGTGACTGCTTACTATGGGTCTTCACTTCTGCACAGAGAAATACAAAGAAATGTGTTTGATCCATGGCTGGAAATGCATTCACAAGCCTAATCTTGAACACTAGAACCTGTTACATCTAGGTATGTCTCAGTTTAAGTCCTAAAACACAAGTATTGATTTCATAAATATAGGCAGTGTCCAACTTAAGTAGTGTCTTCAATGTGTGTTGGCTCTTTTCCTCATTGTTAATGACCAGATTTTTTTTAAAGCAAAATGGGATTGTCTGTTTTGAGTGATTATATCTAGTAGTAGTATTTGCTCTTGGGAGGCATGAAGAAATTCCCAAACCATTTGATTTTCTGGTATTGGTTAGTATTTAGCTTTTACCAGTTAGTTGCTGAGTGTCAATGGCAGAAGAGTGCAAGGTCCTCAGTCTTTGATACCTGGGTATAAAAGTCTCCAAGAAACACATACTGCACTTTTCCTAAGCTGTAGGTCCATCCTCCTGGTGTGTATTTCTGTGTGAATTATAAGTGAAGTCTAGGAACTAGCCAGTGCTTTGCTACCTTCTGTTGACAGCTTTCAGCTTCTTTGGAAATATTTTAGCTTCACACATACTGTAGCTGTTGGCATGATTCAGAACCTTTGGAAGGAGAACTTCCTCTTGTATTTGTTATTTGCTTAGCAGAGCTTTGACTTTATGGCTATGTATTTCAAAACCTTTTATGCCAGAGAATCATTTATATTTCAGAGATAGGGGAAGGCACCTTGGAGCTTGCTATTATATGTCTTGATTGGTTTTTAACCTTAGCCCAGTGTGATGTTCACTCTAAAGAATATCCTTACGTAATCCTGCAGGGAAGAATAAAGGTAGCACAGTTGCCTGGCATTAATACTGTAAATCAGAAGTACATAATGACATGTATGAGAAACATACTAAAAACAATAATACTAAGACAGGCTTGTTTCTGAACAGTAAATGCGATTAAGCTTTGCTTTGGATTCTGACATCTATCTAAAATCCCTTGACCCACAGTTGTGTGTTGGAGGGCTCTGTTTGTTTCTTTTGTACTTCAGAGGAGCTGACTTATCTGCATGTACTAGTCCAGATGCGCTTCTCCCTGGAGGAATTTCTTGGCCAGGCTGTAAGAAGGTGTTTCTAAGAACCCAAAGAGAAATGATGTGAAAAACATGGCCAGCACTGCCCTAGGGGAATTCCTTTCCCTGGGATAAAAGCAAGGACGGAGGAGGGAAGGTGGCCCATTTCATACGGCTGCAAACAGGAGGGTGACGTTTTCACAAGCAGGAAAGCTCGAAGCAGCCTGAGCTCCTTCTCAAGCCTGGTTTACACGGGACAAGTGTGGTTGTGAAGTCACTACCACGAGGGTTTCTGGAGGAAAGCTTAGCAGTAGGACTTTCTCAAGGATTTTGAAAGCCCTGTGTACAGTTCCTCCTGCTGGTTTCCTTCTGGAGGAGCTCTTTCTCAGAGTCTGTGTCACCTTTGGCAGGTACAAAGGTATTTCAGAGATACAGTATGGCCATCACCATCCAGGTCAGGCTGCTCATCTGAGCCTACACAGAGCAATTATGGTGGGAACTGGGTGTAGCCTTCACCCCTGGGCACTGGAGAGCGGGGCAGGGAGGCTGCCCTGGGGATGACTGGATGAGGGATGCAGGGATTTGGATTGCATGAACCATTATGCCTTAATGTAGTGCCATTTACCTAGTGGGAGGGGACATAACTGCCTAATTTATGACTGCATCAGTGGTGCTTGTTTCACATTTCCATTCCTAGGCTCTGAGGAGAAAATGTTTTCAATGTTTTTTTTTAAATTTAGAATTAAGGGCGAATCAGGCATTAAAATAAAGGTCTTTGCAGTTGCTGAAATGGTGACTACATGTTCAATTCAAGGCATTGTGGCTTTCTTCTCCTGATACTGCTGTGCCATGTTAAACAAGTCCAAAGCATTGTATTCAGTGGCAGCTCTGATGAAGGCTGCACATGGTCCTGCTGTATTGCAGCAGCCCCAGAAAACACAAAGCGCAAACAGATTCAGAACTTGGTATGGGCAGTGGATCGTGGCTGCTTTGGGGCTTCCAGCAGCTGGAAAAATAGAGAGATGGAGACAACATCTGCTTCAAAATCTTGCAATAAATATGTGAACTTTGGATGATGCTGTGTGGGCAGACTGAACTTGAGGAGTAAGTTGAGTCTGCCCAGACATGGTTTGTGTCTTAAAGCTGCCTGGGAGTGATCACATGAAGCATCTCCGTGTCAGATGGGAAATTATGCATATATGTGCATGTAGATATATGCATATATAAGTAGTCTTCCTTATTTCTTCTTTGACATGGGTGTTGAAGTGTTTTAAGTATATGAACATTCTGAGAAGATGAGAAAATGATCAAAGCAGATGCTGGAAATAATAACAGTATGGTCCTGACCAATCGATGCTAAATAAAGTGATAAGCTTCAGACTGACTGCTCTGGGAGGAGAGCTGCCCCAGCAAGCCTCAAAGGCAGGCTGGCTAATTTAACCATGAACCTAATCAACTGGCTCTTTCTAATTACCATGCAAAGAGTGACCGTTTAAAAACAGCTTCTTAAGTATGTATCTGTCTATTTTGGCAGCTGGTCTCTGGAGCCTGATGGACTAAAACCTGGAGGCAAGGTTGGCCCATTGGGACAGCCCAGGCAAACCTCTGACCTATGTGTGCTTAATTGCCACGTGAGCATAATTAGAAGATGGTTGCAAACAATTGGTTGCATGAATTTCTCTATGAAATTGGGTAGAAAATGCCAAGTGTTGAGCAGCTTCCACCCGTGCTGCAGGAGAGGGGCTTGCTGACAGAGCAGCTCATGATGTGGAGGTTTTAATTGCCATCCAGAGCTGATGATTCATAGATTTCTCTCTTTCTATTCCCTCTTCCTTAGAGGATCCTGGATGTCCTGTTGACAACTGAAGCCAAACAGCTCAAACTCTGAGCTCTTTATCTGTCCTTCAGAATCCTCCAGCCTCCTCCTCTTGCCGTTAATGTTGACAGCTCCACCGCTGCCCTGTGTCCCACAGACTCACAACACTGGTGTCACTTCTCACTCCTCCCCCATCTCCAAGGTTTTGTGAAATGCTTCTGCTTTTCTCTGTGCAGCATCTCTTGAATGTATCTTTGCTTCATTTCTGCCACTAACACTAACTATAGCATCCATCTCTATGGCTTTTGTGACTTTTTGCGTTGTCACTCCATATGGCAACTTGGGTGGATCTACTACAACCTGCATTTCCCCCACTTTCCATGCTTCCCCACACAAGCATTCACTGTGGTCTGGGTGACCAGTAAAGACATAGGGAACTGATTTTAATTTCAGAGGATGGCCATGTTCTTTTTGTTATGCCCAGGGGAACACAGGCTTACTTGTTAATCCAAACCTGAGATGGGTTATTCATGCTTTTGCTTCACTTCAGCGATAGATGCAGCTAAGGTGGGGTTTTTTTTAGTAGAATATAGGAGATGGCGAAATGTGAGTTGCTCTTAGTTTGTCTGAACTTCACAAATGGATGTTGCTGCTTGCTGAGAGGTCTTGAAAGGCTTTTGTAAATGAAGCAATTAATCTTTGAGATATTTAAGTGTGGTGGGTTGACCCTGACTGGGTGCCAGGTGCCCGCCAAATCTGCTCTATCACTCTCACTCCTCCACCAGACAGGGGAGAGAAAATATAATAAGAGGCTTGTGGGCTGGGAATAAAGACATGGAGAGATCATTCACCAATTACAGTCATGGGCAAAACAGACTCAACTTGTGGAATTGAGTTTATTTTATTACCAATCAAATCAGAGTAGGATAATGAGAAATAAACCCAAATCTTCAAAATACCTTCCCTGCACCCCTTCTTTGTTCCTGAGCTTAAATTTACTCCCAATTTTCTCTACTTCCTCCCATCCAGTGACGTAGAAGGAGGGGGAATGGGGGCTGTGGTCAGTTGATCATGTGTCATTTCTGCTACTCCTTCCTTCTCAAGGAGAGGGCTCCTCACACTCTTCCCTGGGTCTTCCCCCAGGCTGCAGGTGGATCTCTGCTCCACCGTGGACCTCCATGGACTGCAGGAGGATCTCTCCTCCACCATGGACCTCCATGGGCTGCAGGAGGATCTCTCCTCTACCGTGGACCTCGATGGGCTGCAGTGGGATCTCTGCTCCACCATGGACCTCCATGGGCTGCAGGGGGATTTCTGCTCCACTGTGGACCTCCATGGGCTGCAAGGGGATCTCTGCTCCACCATGGATCTCCGTGGGCTGCAGTGGGACAGCCGGCTCCACCATGGTCTACACCACAGGCTACAGGGGAATCTCTGCTCTGGCACCTGGAGCACCTCCTGCCCTCCTCCTTCACTGACCCTGGTGTCTGCAGAGTTGTTTCTCACATATTCTCACTTCTCTCTTCTGACTGCAGTTGCTATCACATAGAAACTTTTATCCCCCTCTTAAATACATAATTCCAGAGGTGCTATAGCCCCCTGTGCCCCGCCTACTCCAAAAACCTTACCATGCCAACCCAGTACACTAAGGAAAGAAAAAAAATCAACTGGGACTATTTCTGCCCTCAATTACACACATAAGGCATATCAAATAACCATAGCATATTCAAATACCACCTTATTCCTTCAGCCTTGGGCCACCATATTTATGTCAATGATTTCCCAGAGAGAAATAAACGGTCGTGCTCAGTGTAATGTATGCAGAGGAAATGCAGTGCTTCTGGGGTGCATTTATTTGCAACTCTTGGTCAACCATAATTTGCATAATGACAACCACATTACACTCTAGCATGGGTTTTCGTTAGATAGCAGGTGTTGTTTATTTAGAAGTATCTAAATACATTTTTTTCATATAAAAGAGAGGCACAGAAATAAGCTCTTTGTGTTTCATAGAGTTGCCAGGGTAGCAGTAGCAAAATATAGCAAATCAACAGTGAGCTATGCAAGAATGAATACAGACTGTGTCCGCAGGCTATGGAAGGCACCAAGACATATTTCAGACTTTATCAGGAATGAGGCGAAAACTTGCACGGCCCTGAAAGAGCCGCTGGATTTGCAATGAACTGCCATAAAAGGGTATAATTAAAAGTTACATTGTTTGAGCCTTCTCTAATGCTCAGTAATCAAACACCATAATCAGAACAAATTATTGCATTCGTATTGTGCTATGCACTGAAAAAGATACATTGCTTGGCTTATAGCCTTATCTTGATTTATTAGGTCTAATTTCAGAGACTAGCACAAAAAGTGAGTTGGATTCCTGAGGGACCTGTTGCATATAGACAGTGGTACCTTTAAGATGCATGCTGGGTTTGTTTTTGTATGCTTCCAGTTGTTTTACAGCAAACATCCAGGTTGTTTTTTAAATCTGACTGGAGTGTGCAGGCAAGATGAAGGTTAAGCTGAGGAAGGGTTGATTGGGACATAGATATGTCCACTTCACTGAGCCTGGCGGCTTCACCACTGATGTGATCTCCAGGTGCTATGAATGAAGCCACGGGATTAGTAACACGCTGAGCTGCCAAACCTCTTGTAACAAGACAGAGAAGTGGAAACAGCATTTCTGTTCAGGGTATCAAAAATCAGCCCTTGAAGTCTAACATTGCTAGTAGTTGATTGCAAATAATGGAGCTGCAAAATGATTTCTGCACAGGAACATACTGTATGGCTGTGTCGCAAACTATGTTCCTTACCCATTTCAACATACAACTGGGATGTGATGACCATGAATTATTTAGTTTGGTGTAGGTAGAAGTTTTCTACAAAATGGGAAAATAGAAGTAGAAATCCAAAGCAAACATTCTGATGTAAAAATTAAACTTATAAGAAAAAGTAAATCACGCCCGGTCCAGCAAACTTTTAGGTTATCTGGTAAAGCATCAGTCCAACTCTGTCCTTTTTGAAGGACATGCTATGGTGTGTCCATCTTTTGGTGATGCCAGCTGTTTAGCTGGTGCCACCTTTCTTTTGTCGTTTTGTCACCTTACCCTGCCTGATTTGGGAAGTTGAAGCCACGTGAATCATTGTGGGGAGGTAGAGAGTAAACTTGTTGGATGTTCTACACCAGGGACTGTAGTTTATTTGCCCCCAAGTGTTTATTAAATGGAAAATTGCCTAACTCTTCTCACTCTGTACAACACCCATGTACTTAGTCTCCTGCCAACAGTTCAAATGCTTGGACTTGGCAAGCACACCCAGCTTCTTTCAATGTAAACCTTAGAGGCAAAAGTTTTTTGAAACTAACAGGTGCCTCTGAACTTTGGTTTAAACTCATAACTGTCACCTGGGTTTTGACAGATGGGTAACGAAAGATCAAGACAAATGCTGGCAGGAGTCTTTTGAGATGCGCTGCTATTAGCATTTGCTCTGAGCACATTTTGAAGAGAACATAAGACTAACAATTTAATGTCTGTTAGTCATCTCACACTGGAGAACTCCTGCCAGAGGAGGTGAAATGTTTAACTCAAAATTCATGAGACAGGGGATTGGTAATAAGGAAGAAGCAAGGGGAGGCACCAAAAGACAAACTATAGCCCTGGACTGGGAAAAGAATAAAAATGAAGAGACAGATCAAGTCAGAGTTCGCAGATACGGGGCTGTGCCAGTTAGAGCTGCATTTCAGGTGTATGGGCTAGGATAAAACATCTGTAATGAAGTCTCTGCTGGATGTGGCATTAGCCACGGATACATGGGACACGATGGAGGAAAGAAGATGTTTCGTAGCGTGATTGTTAAGGTTGTCAGTGGAGAGTGGAACAGAATAATACTGATAAGCTTCTTAAGTCACCCCTAGCTGGCAGCTTAGTTGCACCTCTGCTTACCCTGGATCTGGCTTTTACATGTTCTTTAATATAATACTGTTACAATACTCAGAGTGTTGTATTTTAACATGCTTCAGTAGCCCTGTATTCCATAAGTAATGAAGTGCCAGTGAAGTCAGAGGGATTGTCTTTTGAGGAGGGAGTCACTCCACAAAACCGGCTCTTCTGTTGAATATTATTGCATTTACTTTCCATAGCACTGAGATGTCTCACAAGCTGCTAAACTCTGGCCCTAAGCAGACCAAGCAATTTCTTTTTTGTGCCAATCTGTGTGTATCACTGCTAGCATAAATCTGCATGTACCACAGTGGTCTGTGCCCAGGTGTGAGAGGGAACAAGCCAAGAGATTTATACTGTTTCATACTTTTCTTTTTCCCCTTGAAAAACCTGCACTGCCTCATTTCCACAGAGAACGAAAAGGAGGAGACTGTCTCGGACAGAGAGACCACACTAAATCATGTGCTTCTCCTCTGCAAAACTTGCCAGAGATCTGTCGGAAAACCCTTAGGAGGAGAAGGCTGCTCAAAGCGACAGCAGCTTGTCCTGCCGTCTGCCTGGTTGTCTGTCCCACCACCCACCGGCGGTGCTGGTCCCGCAGCCCCTGGTGGCACCGGTGCTGCTCGTGCTGCCCGGGGGCAGCAACTTGGAGAGTCCGGGGTTGGGACATACAGAAATCGTGGGGGTTTGTTAGTTCCTCTGATCCTGGATGATCAACTGGGACCTCAGTCCCCAGGAGAGCACATTGTGCTCTTCCACTGAGTCCCTTTTTTCCCTTCGCTGAGCTCTTGTGCCTTTAAGAGAATCCAAAGCAAGAAGTTTAACTACAGTAATTTTGCAAAATACATAGGCTTTTCAGTTCACTTCTCTCTCAGTGTTTCATGACAGTTACCAGTGTACTTTCTAACAGCGCGTCTGTCATAAAATAATAGATCAGCATGTGAAAACCTTGAGACCCTGGAAGAAGTGTTGGTGGTCACAGGGTCACCTCTTTGGGGCTATCAGCATAATTCAGATCCACAGATTAATTACCCTTTTATTGATTCTGAATTGACTTTTGTAATTAAGGAGAGTGCCACTTGCTTGCATGATTGGTTTTGCCATCTTCAAATTATTAAAACAAAATCTTAGAACTGAAATCCTTTGCCGTGTATAGACCCTTCCTTGGAAAATGTTCTGGTGCTTTAACAGCTGCCTACAGTTTAAATTTCCCCACACAGTTTAGATTAATTGTTATGATTATTTTGGTATAAAATGCAGTGAGGACTGAGAACTTGCAGCGCTGGGGCTGCAGAGGCAGTGAGGGGCCCTGTCTGTGTGTGGTATTGCAATAGAGATGCTTTCCTCAGAGGAGCAAGAATAACTGGCAACTCGGAGAAAAACGTTCCCTTTTCACATGGCTTGTCAATATGTTAAGTGCTCTGGAGACAGTGCTTTTGTGCTTCTGCAGACATTAAATCCTGTACATTTCATGGGCTGTGACAGTCCTGTTTTCAAATGTTTTAAGCATTGATTGTACTTGGGATGACGTATCCAGCAGTGGAAATGCTGCTGGAAGGGATAATGCTGATGCTAGAAGAAGGGGGTGAAGCATTTTCCTGCAGTGCCAGCCTTCAGTCCTTTCCTTGGGCTGTTCTTCACATGGATGCTTAGACCATAGAGGGAACATGGAGGTTTGGGAAGGGAAGGTAAAATCCATAGTTAAAAATTTTTAAATTCACACATAATTTTTCCCAGCTCTTCCCACATTAAATTCAAGGTGATGGCAGTTTGGGATGATTCTCATAAGTGTTTTTCCTGTGTTTTCCCACTTGACCAAATGCACAAGGGAAGAGATGATGTTGAAGTGAATGCTGTTAGTCTTCAGGCTGTGAGGCTGACAGGGATTTTGTTGCCCCAACACCTCCAACTCATGTGGAATGACTTTCTTTTGCTCCCCTTCCATCTTCACCCTGCTGCTGTTGGGCAGCCACCTGCCTCTGTGTTGAGTCTTGTGTGTGCTCCAACTGCTCAGTGAAAATAATTTATGTTGAAAAAGCACCGTGCAGGACAGAGCTGTCCAGGGTCACCTTCCCATATATTGTAGTTGCTTTAGAGTCTGTAACTGACCAGAGTAACCTGTGGTTTTGCACTTGCCTACAGTGAATGTAGGACAACATAGTACAAGTTGGATATACTAGTTAACTGGAAAGTTTTAGGAGAGCCATCACTGCAGGTGATGGGAAATTGGGTGCCTTTTTTGTTCTTCCCATCTACAGGAGTTAATATCAGAACAGTGAGTTACTCTCTGAGGGCAGATCAGGTGCAATCCCTATTGCTTAATCTTAGAAGCAAAGCATGCTGTTCCCACCACTGACCCTGCTTTTAAAATAAAAAGTATTTTGCAAATGTATAATTCATTTTTAAGAGTTAAATGTTGGAGCTAAAGAAATAATTGTAGTCCAAACAGTTTCAAAAATATTTCCATACATAGTAGCTTTCTGATTGTGTCTATATATATATATTTCACAGTAAATACATATTCAATTTAAAATTAATTTGCGTAGTTATAATGAAGCTATTGTGATAAAAGGTGATTTACTTCCTGAATGGTTTGAGTTCTAGTAGAGTAAGATAACCATGAGTTTGATCTTTACTGGGTGCAAATCAGCGTCACCCTATTGAACCCCAAACTGAGCCTCCAGCTCTGCTGCTTTCTGTTATTCTTTTCTGTCTTGTATTATGTAGTTGAATGCAATTGTCCAGCCTTCCCTACGTAAAAGCAGAACTACAAAGATGACAGTGAGCTCAGGTCAACAGCTTAACCATAGCTGTCCAGGTTGCCTTTTTTTCTGGCTACCTCCGGCAAATTTCTTTTTTTATCAGTAGAAATCTGAAACAGGTGATCTTCTATCTGTAAGCCCTAGTTAGAAATGCTCAAGGGTGCTGCACGGAGCTGCCCTTCAGACATCGTGTGCTGCCCTAGTGATGAAGCCATCTTCATGACGTGGTTCTGCTCTCAGTGCTGGGAGGTGCCCCTGGGTGGAGATGCCAGGACTGCAGCAACCCTAAATTTGATATTGCAGTATGAATGTGATGGTGAAACAGCATAAAGAGCAGGTATTGAGCCAGAGAGGGAACAGGTTAGGTCACCGTCCCTGGCTTTTGCCACTCATTGGTTGTGTACAAGAAAGCTGGGGCTGGATGCCAGGGTTAACTGGCATTTAACTGCCTGAGGAGGAAGAGGGATGCAGAAAAATGCCCAGTGGCTACAGTCACTTTTAGTAACATCTTGAAATTGCAGTTGTGGTTCAAATAAGCCTTGTTTTACCTTTTGCTTTTTGAGGCTCCTCTGTTCCCTGTTCAGAATTCTGCCATAGACTTGCCTAAAATCCTTGCTGAAATGTTTTGCTGTCTGAAGAGATCTCTGAGCAAACACAGTACGGTCCGCATGTGCTGCAAAAATGCCTTGAGGTTATACGGCATTGATGGCATGGTCCATCCCAGTGCAACTTCTTCCAGAGGAAGCCCTGCAAGCCCAGTCTGTGTTTGAGATAGGTTTGTGCAGAGACAATCATGGCGAAATGAAACTGGACCAAGAATCTTCAGAACGGAAACAAATCCCAGCTGAAGACAGGCAACGGAGCTGGCTGTTAGAAGGACTGTCTTCTCCATATTTATAGCTTTTCACAAATTTATCTATATCAAACACAGGTGAAGATCATTACTTCATTGGAGCTGTAAGGAAAGAAACTGTATGTACTGATCCAGTATAACACAATGAGAATATGTCTTTTTCCTTCCCTGGTGGCTGAGCTATAAAAGATGATAAGTCTTCTACAGCTACTAGCCAAAGATGATGCCTTTAGATTAAACAAGAGAAACTCTCACTTTTAGGCTTCAGTTCCATAAATTATTGAGTTGTTTTGATAAATCCATGCAAATTGAGTAGGGCACTTATGTACAACTTTGCCATTAGGCACATTAATGAGCCTTACGCATACATCTCATAAAGCAGACATGGATTTACAGGTCCAGGTTAAAGGGTCTTATCCCATTAGGATGGCACAAAATGTCTTATGGGCAGCTATCTCTTCTCAGGCATTTGGTGTAGATGTGCTGGGTTGGCCATGCAGCACTGTCCCCCATCCCAGCTGCTGTTTGGCTCTCTGGAGCACCCACTAACTTGTTCTGCTCATGGAAGGGTTATTCCTGGGGTTATGAAATGCATAAGAACCATTGCACCAGTCTGGATAAAGTACAAAACGTTTCTTCTTCATCTGTCACTGGTAGTGGATGCTGACATAAAAGCAGCAAACAGGGTGGGTGAAGTGATCCATCCCAGGCCATCTGCTCCTTGTTTCTGAATTTGTAGTTCGCAAGGACTTTCTGAGCCAGCAATTGTATTTAGACCACCGTGGACCTGCCCTTTAAGAGTGTGTTTAACTCTCTTTGAAAACCGTTTGAACTACTCAATAGTTCATGAGCATGGAAAATATCCACTGGGATGATGGTTTTGCTAATTACAGTAGTTGCTGGTTGTGTATTTTAAACTGATGCAGTTTGCTTTTGTAGTCAGCCAGAGTTTTGAGGCTGAAAGCAGGTAGGAAAAAAGCGGGATTTTGCCATCTGCTCATACTGGAATCCATTGCTTTTGGTAAGTGGCAGCCCATTGCATTCATTGTCTCTTGTATGCACAATACCTAGTGGTACTGGCATACGATTTTTTGCCAATAGAAAATGTCATAGTGTAAGTACCGTGTTCTAATTATATTGGCCAGTTTCCATCACAAGCATTAATTTATCGGAACACTGTTTGGGAAATCTCAGTGACTTGCTGACGTGAGGTTTGCCAGCTGCTGGAGGTGCCGCAGGTCGCCTCATGTCCTGTGCTGCTGTTACTCTGTTGTTCGAGCAGGAGTAGCACAAGGGCTGGATCGAAGCAGTGTATATTTAAAAATAGCAAAGAGATTATTCTTATAAGCAAGCAAGGGCAGGAAAAGCATTGCCAGTTTGCATTGGGAAAGAGAGTGCAAGAGGGTTTTTTGAACTTTCCTCCTAAGTGGCAATGGTTTCGGTGGAAGCAAACACTAGTTTTAGCGTAAGCCCTGCAAACTCCAGCAGATCTGATTCATTCCACTCTAAAATCAAATGTGGCAGAGCTGCATGGAAGGAGAGGATGTGTTACAATCAAACAACAGCAATTAAACTAGGGGTGCAAATTACTCTATAATGAGACCGAACCAAAGCCACATATCAGTATATTAGACTTCTAGTCTCCATATAATAATAAATCGTCAGTGTGAAGGTTATAAAATTCTTCTCACCAATATTCGTCTGCCTGAAAAATCTATGAAGCATTAGCAGCAGCTTGAAGCTATGAAGAGGAACCACTCAGCTTAATTTACATGTAAAATATATACAGTACAAGCTGCAAAAAGATCTCTTGATGTTTTCCCATGATATAAATATTTGATGCTGTTGAGATTTCTTCCCTGTTCTTTTATGGAGGATTTTCTACTCAATTAGAGTTGGGTGGAAACACATTTCCTGCCCAGTTTTATGCCAGAATCATGGAGACTGATCAAAATGAACACATTTAAAAATTAAATTTATTATTGAGAATGAGACTTATATATATTTTATCTTAGGGAAATATGTTGCTTTATTAATTTCTCCAAAATTAAAAAAAAAAATCCTGATATGGACTATTAGTAGCTGTAAGGTGGTGAATGCAATTCCTAACAATTTATTATTCCATCATTCTGAAAAGACAAATTTTGTGGACTACAGAAGTTTTTATATAACTCGACTAAATTTGACCTGCTTATTCCCATACCAAGTACTACAATTGAGCTGCAGTACTTCTAGTTTGGTTTTTTTTTTTTGATGAAGGTAGAATAACATAGTTATTGCCTGATGGAAGTCCCTGCTTTCCCTGCTCATAGTTTTAATTCAATAATTTATATATATACATATATATATATATATACACACACATATATATATATATATATATATAATATTTATGCAGTGAACAGAAAAGAGAAATTCCTGGATGCGTGGTACTGTCAAAATTAGCTGTGCAACAGTTTAAGTTCATAAATTTCTGCGTGTTCTTGTAATATTCCAGTAGACTCCAGAAAAAAAAAAACCATTGCAAAGAAATGGAAATAAAAACAAAGAGGCATGGAAATTGCTGATACCTACCACTTACATCGAAATAATGATGATTCTAATAACAAGCATGTAGCTAAATTTCTGGCACCAGCATTTTCAGAACAGCAAAGCAAGATTTTAACAGCATTCCTAATCAGCATATGCAACAAAACAGAAACTTAGCTCAGTGCTACTTAATGCTTTTTTTTTTCATACAGTGTTTCATAAATAACTTTAGGAAGTGAATCTGATTATGATAATAATTATACTACTGCTGTATGCAGCTAAAGACTGCTTCCAGAATAACAAATAACCTGCTAGAAAATCTCTAAGAGCTCCCCATGCCTGCCTACACTAATAATACAGTAGCACTGTGTGTGTATGTAGCTTTTTTTAAAGGCACTTCCATGTTAATTATCTAATTAAGCCTTACAGTTTTCTTTGAGAGTAAGTAAGTGTTATTATACCTATTTTATGGAGGTGGAAACTGAAAAATAAAGGCTTGGTGTCATTTCATCTAATGTTATACAACTCTCTGGAGAGTTTAGGTGGGAGCACAGGGGCCCAAAATTTCCCTTTAGGTGGCAAAGAGACTCTCTGAAGGTGATTTAACCTTCCTGAGCTCTGCCTAATTCTGCTGAGACCTGTCCTGGGATTGGCTGCTGGGAGAACTGGTAAGTTAGACCTGAGCTCACTGATGCTTTCCTGCCTAAAATCTGAAAGGGGATAAAATAAACCTAAAGTCAAATCAATAAAGCTTCCAGGCTTGTATATAGCAGTGGTCCAGTGTCCAAGTTGTCTTCAGCATCTTTCTCGGTTGGAAAAGGTCCCGACACTTGTAGGGTCCCCTCCTGTTGCAGTTGGCCTGTGGGGTCTTAGGCATGAAGCCATGAACACCCAAAGGTTTTCCAAAAGCCTGTGGCAGAGTTTTCCATTTACCTGCTATGTTGTGGGATTGTGTCTTGACGCCTTGTGTGTGAAGAGAATGAGGAGATGGGAAGAGAGGATTCTCTGGCTCTTTGCTTGCAGGAGTGTCTAAATTTCCATGCCTGTCAGCAGGTTCCAGGCTGCGAGCAGCAGAAGGTCTTTGCAGGGTCTGCAGGGCTTGTTCATGCTGCAGTCCCCAGCCGAACTTCAGCACATGCAGAGCTAATTTTCAGCTAGATATCTCAGGCCACGCTATGGTATGTATTTGGCGGCACAAAATTTGGCAGGGAGAAGTATCTCTAACCTCCCTCCTCCTGCCTGGCAAGCAGCACCCGCCCTCGCTAGCTTGCTGCACTGCTCACAGTGTTTTGAAACAACTTGTGTAAGCATCTGTGAAAGTGTTATATGTATAGTTGCTGGCGAAATTTCCAAATGAGTGGAAAAAAACAAAACAAAACAAAAACTTAAGAGATGCTTAACATAAGGAAAAAAATTAATTTTGTAGATTATAGTGATATCTTTTTAATGGAGTGGCCTGCAAGCTTTCATGGGCCACAGACATGATGGTGAAGGAGCAACACACCACAGGCATTGTCAGTCTTTGCTATTCTTACTGTTTTGATGGAAACTTCTTGATTTCCTATGGCTGTGAGTAGCACTGGAAGATCTTATAGGCGAAGTATAGGTCGTGCGCTACTGCTTTAAGATCTATATTTCCTCTCACTTTCCTGTGCAAATTCAATAAATAATTAAGTGATTGTGGCTGATAGAGCTTTCTTCTATGCTTGCAATGATATAGACATCACTTCTACCTTTTCTGTGTCCTAATGTGTAGTTAGTGAGTGACTTCATTTGTTCATTGGAAGCCTTAGCACTGGAAATTTAAGGCTTGGATGCTTAAGAAAAAAATTGTAACCAACTTAATCAGGCTGTGGTTGACCTGAGAGTGCAGTGAAGGAGGAGATTCAGAGCACCGTGTCCATGGGCAGAACCACTGTAACTGGGTGGCCTGAAGGAGTCAAGCTGTGAACAGTGGTGGCCCCATCCACTGAGATGTCCCCGTCTGTCCCCTCTGGCAGGTGGGTTTGAGGCAGTAGTGGTTTCAGCTGCAACTGCTAAATCTACCTGTGATGAGGAATCAGTGCCCTTCATTACAGACATCGCTGTTGTTGCTGTTGCAGCAGTGTCTCCGAGAGAAGCGTGAGGAAAGTCGCCTGTTAAAACTGTGCATTACATCAGGAAATGGGCCATTTAATGACACCACTTGAAACCACCAAGGATTTTTGAGTTTAGTCCACATTGAACTGTTTCCAATAAAGAAAAAGAGAATGTTATCATGCTCTTTTGTTTCAGAAAAGCAGGCGAGTCTTGGAGGAGGGGCCGATTGCAGGGTTGTTAGTATTTGCTCTTCCCCTGAAGACTTCATGGGAAGTATGTTCAAAGCTGAAAAGGTAGCAGAGCTTTTCTGTTTCCTTTCAACTGCTTGCTGCAGGGGAAACCACACGGACTTTCTTCTTATGTTGACTGCTGTAATGATGTGCTGTACTATTGAGCTTCCAGGTCTGACTGACATGGATCAATTATTTGAGTTTGATGGGCCACCTGCTTGCGAAACTTCTGTAGTATTTATAAAAGACCTGGCAGCACTCTCCTGGCAGGAGATACTTTTATATTGCCTCCTGTGGAAGTGCTGTCCAGGTTGAATTATTAAATGAATCATTGCCATGCTGGCAATGCAATGTTATTTGGGTTTTCAAGTACCACCATATGACTTCCTCAGTGTGTAGTGCTGGATAGATAATTAGCTTAAAGTATGTGCCAGAACTTGAGACCAAAATTATACTTTACACATTGAGGCTCCTTTGTGTGTGTCAATAGAGGATAACACGTATAGTTTATTGCAGGGTATCATCAGAGCTGGGTGGTAGTGTCAGTTGTGAGAGGTGTATTTTTGCAACAACTCAGCCAGCTTTTATCAACACACTTCCCCTGTGAAATATCAGCCCTGCTTCTCAGCAGCAAAGCTGTTCAGGTGCAGTGGGGGAAGAACCTTGTGCAGGTACCCTGCTGCTCCTTTGCAGGTGTTTCCTCACCAGTCACTGGGTGCAGAAAGGGAACATGCAGCACACTTCTTTCTTAGAAGACAACGTGGTTTTGTTTCTGTTTAGTTATATTTTCCATGTGGTCAATGAGGTAAGCAAGAGTATGAAGTGTGGAATGAGGAATATGGCTAATTGTTCTTACCTGAGTTTTTGTAAGATTGTGCTTAATTGCTGGGGCAGAGATTCTTGCAGTTCTACAACATGTTAGACATCTACAGGTTCTCCCAGTGCTGAAATTCCTCAGCAATTTTCTTGCAATGGCAAGGGTTTGATTGCCATCCTTCTGCCAATGAGTCGTACAGACAACAGCCTGCACATATTTTAAATGTTTTGTTTGGAAACATCCATTTGGGATTAGTTTCATTAATTTAGATAACAGTACTTTTTATGTTTGGTTTGGTTTCTTGTTTGTGGTTTTGTTTGCTTGTTTTCCTGGCTAAGAAAATAGTCTTAAAGTGTACAGTCATATTTTTTGAATGCGCCTGCTGTGCTTTCTGTCGTTTAAATATTCAGTCATGTAAAAGATTGAGTAACCTTCTGTCTGGAAGACTCCCTTTGCAGGTTATCTTCCTGCACAAGGCGTAGTGGCAGGTGTGGAAAAATATCCCTGAATGATGCAGTTGTCTCACTAAATGTGATATTTGTACTCCTGAAGTTGCAGCATGTGGAGATCAGACTCCTTTAAAACACAGAAGTGGAAATATTTATGGGTTTAGGTGTTTTTTTTTAGCTTGTTCAGCTTCACTTCAAAGAAAGTGAAAAAGTATATATAACGTATATATTGCTGGTTACTTGTTGTTTTCCTGGGGAAAACAACAGTACGACCAGATTCCAGACCTGAAACCGTGTTAGTATTCCTGACATTTCATCAAAGCGCTGATTTGGCAGCTCTTGACATTTGGATCAGTGACTAAACTTGTTTTGCTGTTGATAGCAAGTCACCCACAGTTACAGCAAAACATGGCTCCTACACCCCACAGATCTTCCTTTGCATTGAAAATAAATCCTAACATTACAAGGTCATTTGAGAGCTGTTGCTTGGAAAAAGATTTTGCTCTTAACCCTTATCTGGGTCAGTACTTCTTTACATTTCTATGGTCTCTGCTTAAAGATCTGAAAGTGCTTTATACATATTAGATAGTATTAGATAATGTCTCTGCTGAGTTTGGTAAAACAGTATTTACTTCATTCCGTACTTTAGGCTCAGAGAAGTTAAGTGACTTGCCAAAAGCTCTATGGTAGAGCTCTGGTTAAAATTTATGCTGCTGCCAAACTGCCCTTTCTATACTGTGGTATTTTATTAAAAGGATGTGCTAACTGGTTCTACTGATTCCAAGCTGAAGTTGGATATAAGCGTGCTTTACAAACAAGGTCAGAAACTGACACAGAAGGGAGAGAAAATTATTATTTAAGTTAAAGGACAGTATGTAATTTTTTCCAGGACAAAGCAGAAGGGGTTGGAGCTTCCAGCTGCTCCCATGGTACCCTGACACTGGGGACTGAGTGCAGGTGTGACCATGGTCCTATTTAATTATGGCTTTTAAGGGGTGTTATAATCCCTTTTTTCAACACCAAGTGGCATAGTCCTAACCCAGACACGTATCTGAGATGTTTTTGGAGAGCCTGAGGGATAACATTTCTTGATTACACTACTAAACTGCTTTTTCTGTACAGAGGCAGAAAAAGATCCTGAGAAGTCTGCCTCTATTAATCGTGTGATTTCTAATCTCACATACAATTGTCTACATAATAGTTGTATTATATGTATTCTGTTCTTCTGGCTTCACCTTAATCAGCTTTCTTATTGATGCTTGATTGGCAATTTTGTGATGTGGGTTGGAATTCATCTCAGCACTGGATCATGGACCTGGAGTGAATGGTTCCTCTCAGCATGATCATATTTTCTGTGTAATATATCACTTTCACATCAGCGATTCTCTACATGACCTCCTTGCTTTTGATTTCCTATTTGCAATATCAGCTTTTTCAGACAAAATCAATGATGAGCGGTATAATTAATTTTTACGTGTTCTAATTAAGTTTTCAGCTGCTCCAATACTTTTCATTATCTTAGTGTGTTCTCTTGCTGCAACCAAACATTACAATGAAAAAGCTGTTGATTAAATAAAATATTATTTTAAAAGTCCCCTGCAAGTTGCTAAACTAATTAAAGTTCAAGGATGCAAAGCGAAGATACCAGATAGCGCACAAAGAAATGCCAGGTAGAGCGAGGTATTTAGAAAGTCTCAGGAGCCTACAACAGCTCGGGGCAGATTCTGTCATTCCTGCAGTGGTTCGTGTGTTGTCTCATCATCCTTCTGATATCTGATGCCATTTTTGAATAGCTGTAAGGCAGCTCAGCGGGTGCCTTGGCGGGCTCTGTGGTCCCCAAGATGCTTCTGCAGGTCTGTGTGAAGGTGCACGCTGGAGGGACAGGGAGAGGAAGAGGGAGCTGAAGTCGATTGAATCTTTCTGGGACATTTCCTTGGGGCAGTTCTGGTTTTTGGCCCCAGGAGCTGGTGCTGGGTAATGGGTCAGGGCATTGCTCAGTGACCAGTGTGACCAGCACCGTGGGGTTCCCCGTGCAGGGAAACAGCAGATGCCATTTTTGTGGGACATCAAACTGGAGTCTGCCTGGTAGAAGACGTTGTTATCCTGATCATGAGGCTGAATGACGCATTGTAAGACATCATGAGCTGAATTTGCAGGTTGAATTGAGATCACCAATATTAGTATGGGATATTATAGAAAGCTTTGAGTTCTTAGCAACTTTTGAAACTCTGTGTTGCAGAGAAAAATACAATATTTAACCTGCTGTTAGATAGGAAAAAAAATAGATGGTGCCTTGATTCTGACAGGGCTTTTTTTAGAGGAACTCATCTTACTCTATTTCAACAATAAATTAATCTGTTCATTGGATTCTTGGGTAGAAGACAGACATTGCTAAGCTGTTGCCTACTTAATTATACCCTGTAATTTTGACTGACAATGGAGCGTGCATTGAAAAGCAGCTGGTTTAGAAACTGGTGAGGAGTCTCTTGCATCCTGCAGCAGCTGCTTGCTGTGCTGAACCCAGCCCAGGCGAGAGGTTGGTGGATGGATGGAGGGGGGAAGCAGGCAGCCCTCACCCTATTTTGAACAATCAGAAATGGACTGTCTAAACTGTGATGCCGCTACTTTCTGCAAACACTGGGATTTCACTCCAAATCTGAGGGTTAAGCATGAACAGCTTGTATTTCTGTGTAAGGCATTAATTGGGATTCCTGTCTGCCAGAGTGAGTGTGAAGATGCTTTTATTGTGTTAACTCAAGATTCTTGAGTTGGCTTTTATGTGTGGTTTTTATAACTGATGCTCAGTATTTCAGTAAGTTGTGTGAGACTCCAAATCATGAAGGTAGAGGCACTCTCAGTGACTTCTGCAGGGGGGAGAAGTAACAACACAGTAAGTTGAAAGCTGTGAGCCGTAAAAATAGATTATTGAATGTTAATGACACTGTGCAAACTTAGAAGCCATTAAAAATGGCCAGAAGAGATTTTGTGCAGGGACAAGCTGGTGCTTTCAAAGCCATCAGCAGCACCATGGTATTTGCCTTTTCTTCATCCCTTGTTGTCGTTGTCCGTGATGTTCTGGTGTTGCATTGCTGTTCTTGTTCTTTATGGGAAAGAGACTGTTGAAACTATAATCCTTTTGCCAGCAGTTGCTATTTCCTTGCTCTGGGATTTTAATCCCAGGAGAGTTTTCCCAGTGGTGAAAGCAGGGCATTTTTGCAGTTCTCCGTGGGCCAGTGGCTGGCGAGTGAATATCAAAGGCTGATGAAGGTGAAAGCTTGGGGACATGATTAGTGAACGTCACCAGCTCAGCAGATTTGTCCAGATCAAGGTAATAAAAGTAATCATCCCTTCTTTGGACAGCATAACTCCAAGGTTTGTTCCCAAAAGGGAACAGAAGAGGTGATGTATGTCCATCTGCTGGGATGCTGCTGTCAGGTCTGGTGCAGGAGGGAAAGGGGAATGTGAACTGTGGGGACAACACAGAGGCCAGTGCTATGATGTGCTGTTTGCAGCCAAATCAGAGCTCCAGCTTTGACTGCAGTTCTTCTTTTCAAAACTTTTAAATGAGCATAAAGCTCCATACAAAACAAGCAGGATTGCCTATTCAAAACAAGGAGTGTAGCTTACAAAGTGATTTAAATATCAGTCCTTTCAGAAGTGTCTGTGCAACTTGACTTGGGTGATTTACCTTATAATGGCTCAAAGCCAAGAGCATAATGAAATGGTGAGCAGAAAAAAATTCTCTGTTGCTTTTTCCCTTTTGCTATCTGCTGATTTATTAGAAATGTCTTTCCTTCAAATAATTGTCTCATTAACCCATGTGCTGCCAGCATCCTGGGAAAAAAAAGGTAGGCGGTGAATGTTGTTCTGTAAGAGAGAGAAGAGCCAACAGGCTCTAATGTGTTTGTGATTTTTGAGGCAGGGGAAAAGAAGTTTTCAATCTCTGGTATAACTGTTACTGTGGGGAGGTGCAGGCTTAAAAGCTGAACAGATAGGAAATATAAGTTTTGTGGTGGCATGTCTCAGCTCTTCTGACATTTTAACTCTAGCCTTACATTGCAATGATAATAATGAGTTATTCCTCCCCTGTATTGATTCTCTGCTTGGTTTGGGACTGCCTTCTCTTTGCAATGCAGGAACATGGGCTTGGATCCTTGTGACTAAATTTCATGAGAGGCCACATCCTGCTAGTGCTGTACAGGCGCTTCCACTAATAGAGATGAGGAAAAAATACAGAGAAACCAGTATCCTATTACTGTGGTCCTCACGGTGCCTTATGGTGATTTTCTTGCAGACAGCAAAGGACAGAAGAAGGAGGGAAACCCAGACCTGGCAGGGAGGCTTTGCTGTAACACACTTCCAATCCTGATAGAAAAGCCTGACTGCCTGCAATCCTTCTTGTAAGAGACAGAAAATAAATTGCTGCTGTTGAACATTTTGTTTGCACTTGCAGAATATTCATCCAAAGAGCAAAGGAAGCACCAGAGGAGTGTGATGAGGGCTCGATTTTTTCTTAACAAACCAATAGGAAATAATGCCAGAATCAGACACAGTGGAAGATTTTTGACAACATGGAAATTCTTCTTTGTGCGTTGCCAACTAACTCCAGCTCTGCGCGACTCCTCTCGCCTTGAATCAACAGCAGCTCCTCACATTGCTGCAATTTCTTAATCAGTGGCTATTCAGGACAGCTTCATCATTTGAACCTTTCCATTGTAGGGACAGACTGAGTGTGATGGCTAAATAGCTCTACTTTCTGTCCCTCTGGAAGATCAGAAAGAGACAAATACTGGCAGAATTTCTGGCTAGTGTCTTTGTTAGTTGGTATGTGTAAATTCTTCATGAAGGCTTCCTTAAAGCATTTTTTTTTATTATTATTTTTATTTATTTTTTTTATTTATTTATTTTTTTTCTTTTTAGGAAAAAAAAATAGATGTCAGTGATCTGAATACATTTCTACAGAAAATTAGAATCTTTCTAACTGTCAGTGTTTCTGGAATACCTTCCTAAAGAGATAGTAGAGACTAAAAGTCTAACATGTTCTGTTAGCTTAGGTAAGTTTATATACTGAAAGAAATGTGGTTGTTTCTGAAATAACAGGCACATAAACAGATTATGTTCCTTTTGAAATGGAAGTGTTCTCTGGTCTCTCAAAATGGTTCAAGTCCACGTCATGTTCTGCTGGTTTCAGATATCGCTTTGTCCATCTCTTACTTTTTGTGTTTCCATGTGTCTGCATCAGCAGATGGAGACCATGGCCATGGCACAGCAGTGACAGATTTTGTAGTTGCATCTCTCATTATCTTGAGGCTGAACAGGCACCTGCTATTTGTTTCTGGTGGACATCCAAAAGGAAAGTCAAAGGATACCGAAAACAATCTTACTTCAGGATTTGAAAATACATAGGCAAAAGACAGGGTTATGGCTGCTGTTTCTTGTATCAGTTACACAAGTTTTAGGGTCCTGGGCAGCTTATAGACTTCTGCTTCAAAATTATACCTACATTTTATTGTGTATTTTGGCCTTTGTTATGCCCAGGCTACAGCACAAGTAAGATTTAATGTGTGCGAAGTGCCACTGATTCCAGATCTTTCTGCTTCTGAGTGAAGGGAGCATGTTTGAGAATACATAAAAATCTACACAAAGCATGTCTGAAAACATGAGCTGAAGCCTTTACAAGTAAGCTTAAAATAGTTTTCCAGGAGGCTGTTAACTTTTGCAAAAGGAAATGAATCCTGAGACAAGAGCTGGTGATTGCAGGAAAGAATTCAGACCATGTCTAGAATTTTCCTGGTAGGCATTAAGGAACTATCTGTAGGCAGACAGGAGATGAGGGTTGGATCACCAGTTGTAGAAGGTTTAGCCAAAGGAGTGGTCCAGCTGCAAGAGTCTTTATAATTACAAGACTAAGGTGGAGTGTGACTCGCAACCTGGCTGCCTTGGGCTTGCTAACACGGGTGAGCTGCCAGGGAAAGAAGTCAGAGCATCACTGGCCATGCAAGTCGTCTGTCTTGATGTGACAGGGTTCAGTAAAAGTTTTCTGTCTCATGTGCAATCTCTAAAAGACGAGAATGCACAGATGTTCTCGGTTCTGTAGAATAACACAGAAACACTCTTGAAAGTGATGCCGCCTTTGGGGCTCATTTATTTGACCACAAAAGGCATGGCTGAGAAGGCAGGAGGGAGAAGGAGGCAGCTCAAGGAGCTCCTCTTCAGTGACAGTGGAAATCTTTCTCCTGGAAAAGCAATTGCATTCTTAAGGTTTGGCAAAAGCCCTTGAGATGTGTTTTGGAGCTGGCTATAAATCTGGGGCCACTTGGAATGACGTGAGAAGTAGCAACCCCTGTGCAGTGATCAGGCGATCCTTGGAAACTAGTCTCCATGTACACACAAGGGCTGTGATTAAGTGGACAGTGTAGCCACGTGCGAAGCTCATTGAGCTTGGACTTGCTGATCAAAATAGTCAAGGCAGGTTGAAGGTGCCCTGAGGCAACATGGAATTTGACACAAAATAAGTTTTCTTTCTTGTAAAAGAGAGTGGCACCTTGCAGGAAAAGAATAATGATAGTTTGAAGTCTTGTAAATATATGTTACACCTCAAAGTTGTATGGGAAGGGGAGTTGAAAAGGTTTTTTCTGCAGCCTTGCCAATTAGAAGAAATGATAAATATTTGCATTTACAGGTGCCCTAAAATCCTTGTTCCGAGAAAAAAAAAAAAACCCACAAGGTTTTGAGTTTGGTACTTACTAAAAGAAGACCTGAGGGTGTGCACCAATTCTTATTTAATCTTTGTTGTACTTGACTTTTTTCCTGCTACTTCCACTGATGTCTGATAGATGGCATTAGCGTATTAAAAATTTCTTAAGTCCTTTTCTTGTTGAGGGGGTTTTATTTTTTATCCATTTTACAGATAATAATGCTGTCTTTTTCAGGCTAAGCAGTATTAAAGCATTTTTTTCCCCTCTGTGTTTCTGTTATGTTTTGACTAAATGCTCATATCACTCTACATGCTTTTTTTTCCTTCTCCTTGTGCCATATAATTATTATTTCTTCTAGAGGGCATCAATCACTGAGAAAGAAAACAAACTTGATATCTTTGGCTGACTCTGAATTTAGAAGCTCTCTTGTATTTTGCGGTGTTTATATGCAGTACCATATTTATTTCACATTCTTCAGGCTTAGAAATAGGGACTGAACTCTGAAGGAAGAAGAAAAATTTCTCACACAGAGAGAAAGGATGATCACATACTCAGAGTAGTAAATAGAGGTGCTTATTCATGGGGTAGAAGACATACTGGACTGGTCTGTAGACACAGCAGGAAGAAGCTCCATAGATATCTTTTATCTTTTTTTTTTAGTACACAGAAGCATTTTTAGCTAATTTTGTGCACTCCTGGGAAAATCAATAGGCCTTCCATGACATGAGGGCCATTTTGCATAGGAAAATAGACATGTGTTTATCACCTCCTGGGGATTTTCTCTATCCAGACCAGGAGACGGAAGTTTCATCCAGAGGTGACCTATAGCAATTGGGTTTACAAGTCTACCAGTAGCTTTAGCTTCATCAGTGCTCCCCAGTAAGACACTTTTTTTGTGCTGTGATGTACATATTCATCCTTGTTTTTAGCTTCAAGAAGCAGTTAACATTTTGAGCAAGCAGTTCACTTAAATGCTGGTTGAAAGACATTTGGAGCAGTGGACCACAAGTTTACTACATTTTTCCCCCCATATTCTTCCCACCATGGAAAAAAGACTCCTTATTTTCTTTATAAATAACCAGGCTTCCATCAAAAATCACCAGTTCCATAATCAGCTTCTTCTCAGGACAAGCCAAACAAGCCAAAGCCCATAGTTCTCCAAGTTTAGCATAACAGTAGCAGAAGTGCCAAATGGAGTGCTTAGGTAGCTGTTTTGTGGGCAATGTCATGATTTTCAGTATTCCCCACAAGTTATCTGTTAATGAAGACCATCCTTGCCAGATCAGATGTACTTGATAGCAAGGACTAAAAGATGATAGAGATATCTTTGAGATCAATTTTGTATAAAGAGTATACAGATGCAAACCATGGTAAGCACGAGTTTTTTATTCAATCTATCTAATTATGAGCAAATGATCAGCATAATTTTCTTGCATTTTCAACCACATTTTCTTGAGAGTGAAGTATTTAAGATAATTATAAAGGAATGCCAGCACATAATTGTGACAAATTTTATATTTAAGGAATCTTTGGGTTTTTCTTTATTTAGAAATGCAAATAATTTAAGATAGACAAGGCTAAGCTCTCTCTGGGCCCTGGTGTAAGAGGCATTTTAGTTGTGCAGACCTGCCAGTCCTTATTCTGTAGGCATGGTCCCAGCCTTCATGCCTGGAGCAATTGTTCACACAGAATCACAGAATGGTTTGGGATCATCCAGTCCAACCCACCTGCTAAAGCAGGTTCACCAGAGCATATCGCACAGGATGGTGCGATCCAGGTGGGTTTGAATGTCTCCAGAGAAGGAGACTCCACAACCTCTCTGGGCAGCCTGTTCCAGGGCTCTGGCACCCTCAAAGTAAAGAAGTTTTTCCTCATATTCAGATGGAACCTCCTGTGCTTCAGAGTTTGGCCCTTGTTCTCACAGCTTTATGGCTGGAAGGAGATCAACCTGGTGTAGATAAAAAGATGGAGAAAGCTTAAGGTGGTGGGGCCTCTGGTGCTCATTTTATGAAGTCACTGAAGCAGGTTTTTATTAAAATATTTTATTAATGGGTTACTGCAGTTGTATGTAGGTAGAATTGCACATAAGTTCTGTCAAAGGGTCATGTAAGCATCTATTACAGAAAGTACTAAAACCATGAGCTGTGCTGAAGTGCTTTGGTTGACAGGTACATCCACCGGCGCAGGAACTCGTTCCACCTTCAGCAGTGCAGCCGAGGATTCCAGCCAGGGCTGCGCTTGTTGCACGGGCCCATGTGGTCATCTGCTCCTTGGCAAGAGTCAAGTCTGATGTGGCACATGCCTTTACCCCCATGCTGAAGGAAGTCCAGAGTTCACTGCACAACCAAAGAACTGATGGGGCCCCGTGACAACCTGTCACTATAAGTTGCTTAGGAAGTGTATTGCAGTGGATGGGGAAATGCACCACATGTATTCTGGTAGCCACCTTTTTTTTAATAGCTTCTAAAACATGTTTGTTTAGAGAGCATGTGTCTGAGAGACGTCTTGGTGCCTGCAAGCACTCCTTGTTGCAAAACACATGGACAGCTTGAGTGTACGGCAGATGAGGAAAGCATGTGGGTGTATTTCTGTCCTTTTGCCTGCAACAACCTGTAACATGCAGCATAAAGGTGTCATTTCTTTTAGGAAGACAGCAGTGGGGCTTTCTGAAGCCCGTCAAAGAAAGATTGACTAATTTCACATGGGGATCACCATCTGTCTGAAACGTGTGCCGACCTGCTGTAGCGCAACAACATTTCCTCCGTTTCCAAGGGTAGCAGATGGAGGTGCCCTTGCTGGAGTTCCTTTGGGTCTCCCTGGTTTATTATTTCTTTTCTCTCTCCCCTTCTGCCTTTATGGTGGTCTTCTATTATTATTTGCAAGCAGGTTGCCTTACTGCTGTTGTTGCACCTTTCCTTGGCCTCTGTCATATCTTACACAGTTACTGAAATACTGCAGATTGTGGACTGCTGTCCAGTATAAAAACAGCACGCTTGCTGTAATGCAGAGCATTAAAATTCATAGACTGTAGCTAGGCTGTTTCTTGCACTTTCTGGACAGGCCTGTTAACCTTTGAGAGATTTGCCGTGGAGTTTCAGCTGTAGAATAATAACAACAGGTAAGTGAAAAGGAGCCCTACTGGGAGAAAGTTTATGTGTCAGGATGATAAACCCATAAAACTCTGGGACTGTTCCAGACCACGCTCCCAGCAGCATCCCCTGCAAACACACACATTCCCCCATCAGCTCTCCTTTAAAGCCTGACTACTTGGGTGATTTAGGTTAAAAGAAATGTTGCGTTGCAAGGAGATTGGTTTAACCTCTGTGTGGCAGCAGGGATGGAGACTTCCGTAACACTGTGCTAAGTTGCTCCTGATTTTCTATGATGATGATAAATAGCTGTGGGGGTGAAAGGAGGCGGCTTTGCTCAGCAGCACTAATGCCGTGCTGCTTCAAATAAGGGGCAGATGCTCGCTTGCGAGAGCAGCGTGTTGAGAAACAACCTCTGGCTTTCACAGACAGGAGCTGTTGCTGCAGAATTCACATCTGATACCACTGTAACAATACATTACTTGTGCCTTAAGTATCTCTCTACTTAAATATACATATATGTTTTCACACACAATTGGGAGTAAATGCTTTGTGTTGGTTTCTCTCATGCTGATCTGCTGTAAGTCAGGGGGTTACAAAAAGACATTAAGTTTTTTATTGGCTCATCTTTGCATTAGGAAACAGGTTTTGTGGGAAAGGGATTTAATTTTTCACTTTGCATGCTTCCTGCCACAGTGGAGGGACATTTTACTCCAGCTTGAGTATGCCCTAACCCACAGAAACTGAGCGGGCAGGACATGTCTGAATGCTGAGAATGAGCCACATGGGCACTTGGAAAGAAGACAAAATCAAATAAGATTTTTTAAGCTACCAGTTAGTGAGTTCACAGAGTTAAACTATGATTGTAAATGTATCTCCGCCCGAGGGCTATCATGAAAATTGTGGTGCTCTTTGAGAGGCATCCATATAAACTTTTATTGTCATTTTTGGGAGAAAAGTGGGCCGGTAATGTCCCTCACAATTTAAAAGGGAACAGCTCTCTTACTTTCCTGACAGCTACTTTGCTCAAAAAGTCTGGATGCAAGACATGAAGCGTCTCTCTTTCTCCTTTTCTCTCCTTGCCCTTTCTCCCTTTATGATTCTTATTGGACAATATCAGGAAATCCAGGAGGGTATTTTTAGCCTGAGAGAATGAAGAATTTAGGGCAGAAATGATGTTAACATTAATCACAGCAGTGATGAAATTTCACTCCAAAATATACGAATGAGACAAGGTTTTCCCCATGTCCTACTAATGAAAAAAAGATCCTGTTGCTACCAAACTAGGGTACGTTCACTTGCTCCGTGGAGTCACACAATGAGCCACTCATTTTTCTACCATGTACAAACGAATGTTGCAAGAGAAACATCATTCCATTCCTCCACTTTTGCAGTAAAGATTTCTCTGCAGTATAGTGCTGGTGGAGGCTGCTGGGGTCACTGCACTCACAAGTAATCAAAGACTGTAATTATAAGGTTATAGGATAAAAAGACAGTGCCAAGAACCATATTGTATATTAACACTCCACACTGCAGAGGAAGGGACAGAACAGTTGTTTCTCACTTTCCATACTCTTATGGGACCAAACATTTTTACAGTCATCCCTAGTGTGAGTCTTTGGCTCACACAGATGTTTGTAAGCAGCAGCATCCTTCTCTGACACTGCAGTGAGGGCTAAGCCTTACCAGCTGCTGAATTAGATAAATATTTGGAAGAGGACAGCAGACCAAGTGCAAATGGTCTTATCAACTTTTTTGGATATCACAGCCCTTATGGATGCTGTTGAATGCACAGGAAAATTTCCTAGGCTCCAAGAAACTGGTTAGGTATGGGAAAGCAAAAGGAAACCTCTCAGGAACTGAGAGGTAATAGCTACAGTGGCAAAGGGATTTCCCATTGAAATGGCTTTTTACCGTTCATGACATCCTGCCAATAACTGAAGTAGAGATGCTGAGATTGAGAGGCCATCAACTACATCTCTGTAGATAAATCTGAATCTGGAATTTTTGCACAATGGCCTTTTCATGGTTCTTGGAGTAAATATCCCCACAGATATGCCTCTAGCATATTGAGTTATCTGGCAAAGGTCGGGCATGATTACTGACATACAAACATGCATTTGTTTCTCAGACCGTTACATCTTTTTTCCTTCCCTCTGGTTTACTCATTCTACACAATCACAATGTAGATTAATGTTTCTATCCATTTGCTTTTCAAACCTTCCCCCTCATTTTTTGTTGAAACTCAAAATATGTGAGTATGTGTGTATGCGTGCATTTATTTATATATAAGCATAATCATTCTTTACTATGCTGTGTCTCCAAATGTCTGTGTACGGTCATGAGCTACTTTATGAACAGTATGTATCTTATCACCTCTTGCAGAATATAAGCAGAAAGAAAGAATTTGCAAAATTTGGCCAAAGATTGCTCTTCCTTTTGATTACCAGAACGGCTGTCTCCTTGCTTCTTATTCTAGAGTTGATGTTCTACATCGGGCTTTGTAATTATAGAATGGTTTAGGTTGGAAGGGACCTTTAAAGCTCATCTAGTCCAAACCCCCACTGCAGTGAGTTGCTCATCAGGTTGCTCAGAGCCCTGTCCAGCCTGACATTGGATGTCTCCAGGGATGGGGCATCTGCAGCTTTTCTGTGCAACCTGTGCCAGTGTTTCACCACCATTATTGTAAAAAATTTCTTCCCTATATGTAGTCTGATCTAGATATATCTAGTTTGATATCTAGTTTTAGCCTGATGGTGAGTGGCTAATGTTGTCATGGGAAAAGGAGGGCAAGAGTTCTCCTTTGGATCAGAGATTATGTATGAAGGTCACTGCTGCTCATCTCAGGAGGTTCATAGGATCATGCAAAAGTCTTAGTGTCCAGAATGACATCCCAGAGCTCATTAAAACAGATGGCACTGTCCAGGGCTGCTCACGGACTGACAGTCTGCCTTGTTAGTGTTCGGCAAGAGTCCTGCTAATTGCTTTGTAAAAATACAGATATGCCGCCTATGAGAATTGTTCTGTAGAGGCAAATTTGGGTGCATCGGGTGGTGTTGAACTCTGTGCTGTAATAGGGTATCTAAGTGTAAGAACAAGCAGAATTTCTTTCCTGACAGAATAAAAGTAGCCGGGAGTGCCAAGGGAAGGACTGTGATAAGCACGGACTGCTGGATGGTTCTGCTTGACCAGAAACTGTGCTCTGCATTAAATATAAGCAGTGTGGCATATCCATACTCCAAAAATCCCCATCACAATAGACCTTAAACTTTTCCCCTGGAAAATTATTATTGCAGACTGAGGTGAAGATCTGTCTGCGTTGGGGCATGTATCTAAGTGAAGCTTAGGGAGCAGCTGTGTGCCTCGAACCTGATTTCTGAAAGAACGAAGGCTGAGGCTGCTCAGATAAGAGTAATAAATTTGGATACTGTTAAGACATTAATAGAAGAACAATTATTGGTCTGGCCAACTGAATATTTGGTCTTATATCTGCATGAAATTAATCTTCATGCTTATTTTTTTCTTTCTTGCATTTCTTATGCCAGAGGGGAGAATCCAGGAAAGCAGCACAGCTTTGCATGGTAACAGTCATCCTGCTTCCTTGTCATGCTGCAAGTGAAGAGGCTCTATTGTTTGTAAATGAAGACCTTTCCAATTATTGGTAAATAACTTCTGGATGAGGAGTATGACACATGCTGGCTGGAAGAACAGGGCTCTGTAATAGTAATATTGCCTTGAAATTACAGCCCACGTAGTTTGAGAATGATTCAGGATAATTACATTAATGTTGCCAGAGAAATGAAAAGGAACACTTTCCATTTTACCTATTAACAAGCTCTACTGGCCTTAAACTATTTCAGGGAAGAGCCTGCAAATGGCTGAAATAATCAGAATAATTAGAAAGCAGTGGTTGGGGCTGGCAGGGGGGGTGCTGGATGAGGTTCTGGCATTGGCTTCTTTGGCCAGCAGGTAAAAATGCTGCTGCTGCTTTTGTGGAACAAGGGGCACGGCACAGAGCTTTCTGATTAGGTGCACTGAGGTCTGCAAATGGACTCAGGGCATCTGTAGGTCTTAGACCCTAAGGACAAAATAGCCATTAGGAGTAGGTTGCTCTCAATGCAGGTGTTACACATAACCTGTGCAACACTAAGCATGAGCCTGCTGTTGTTCTGGCATGCTGGGTATTTGAACATTCATCCCCTGCCCTCCCTTTTCTACAGCTCTCCTAGCCTGTGCAGTGGAAGATCTCTGCCTTTGGTGATGACTTTTTGCTATGTGGATCCTTGTCTTCCGTTCCTCAGGTCACCTGTAAAATTGCTGTGAAACTGAGACTTTTTGTTGTTTCTCATGGTTCGTTTACCCTGTCGTACTGTTTGCTAACTCCAGATGAATAAAAGGGGCAAAATTTAGAAATCATATCTGAATAACTCGGTGTCTTATGAAGCAAGGTCTCCACTTCAGGGCCACATCTGCTGTTACTGGAGTTTCTCATCTGCGTAAAATTCAGAGCATCCTTGAATGCCTGTGAGAGCAGGGACACAGCAGCATTACCTCTAACTCTTTGTCTCTTAGTCTTTAATTTCCAAGAATTAGAAGATCTTTCATTTAATAAGCAGTACTGCATTTACAGCTTCTTACTGAAACATAGCTGTATTTACCTCCTCTGAAGAAACCAGAGGATGTAGACGCTGCAAGTCTGGCTGTTTCCAGCACACGGTTGCATGCACAGTCGGTTGCTCTCCAGGCACAGCCACAACAAGCTCTTCACAGCCAAACACACACACACACACACAGAGGACTGCTTTTTCATTTTCTCCCATTTCGTTTTCACTTGTCCAACAAGCCCATCTCAGCCCTGCGTGTGATTACCCAGTGACCTCTGTGCCTTCATTCATTTGCAGCTGCAGCGCTTAGGATTTTGCTCCCAAGCATCAAATCAGACTCTGCACACACGCACACTGAGGGATGGATTTTCTCCCTCCAGTGAAGCATTCCTCTCCTACAACTACTGCCATTAGCTAAACAAATCTGGGGAACCCCCTCCTCCCCTCTCTTTCTCATTACATTGCCCTCCATCGTCTCTAGATGTTCAGGGCTGGGTGAATTCATCAGGAATGCCAATAGCTGCCTTCCTGCAGCTTGCTGTTCCTGAGCCAAAAGAGTTAACTTTCTAATACATCAGCTACCTTAATTCTGCATTTAAGAAGATGGAGCTCAAATGAGTCTTGGCTTCTCCATTTACACACGTGTACACGAGAGATCTGGTACAAGACTGAGGGCAATTTAAAATAATAATAATTTGGCAGTTGATTTCTTTGAATTGAGAGTTAAAAATATTTGAACACTTGTATTTATTCTGTTGCAATATTTCAAGAGATTTAATGGATTTTTTAAAAAAAAAGTCATTTGGAGGGAAAGCTTGAATGAGGGCTTGCTTAATTATCTCATTCAGATATTAAAATTTTCATTTTGACTTCTTCCTCTACTCCAGGTGCACACACACCTGCATTTACAGACTGATTCTTTCTGCATATTTGTTTTGCCCTGATTTTCCTAGGAATGTTTGAGGAATGTTTGACGAAGTCCCTGGAAATCTGCATGGCATGAAAACACTGAGTTTCATTTTGTATGCAAATAGATATTATCAGTTAAACAGAATTAGTTAGCAATATTGCTAAGTCAACAGTAACTACTAAATCATTTACAGCTGCTTTTAGAAAATGCTGGATGCCAAAATACAGGACAGGTACAAATAGCAGAGAAGGGAGTTTCCTGCCTACCCTTTGTAGCTCTCATGTACTTTCTGATGTAGAAATTCACGGATGCAGGTGGAGTGGATCTCCCTCACAAAATGGAAAACCCTACATGTTACAGTCTCCATCTGCAAAGATATTGGAGCTTTGAGGAGGGCTAATTTATTTTTATCTTCCCAAAGAACTTTAGTAGGTTTTTTTAATCCTCATAACCCTGACAGTACTGAGAAATAATAGCAGTTACGCAGGTAGTTATGTCGACATCAACTTAAGTTTTATGCTTGCAAGGTTCATATATTTTTTTTGTAGCACTGGCACTAATACAAATGATAGCTCAGTAACAGAAAAATAGAACAGTCCTCAAGCCACAGTTTTCTGATACTCGAAGCATCTTTAAACCCCATACCCAAATGAGAAAGAGATCAAAACAACCTAGTCAAAGTGGCTTAGCTTGAAGGAGCATTTTATGTGTTACTTGATGACAAAAATAGTTAGGCATTAATGCAGTTTACAGTAAGACACCTTGAAGTTATCAGTGAGGTTGGTGTGACGCCTGACAGATTTAATGTAAATATTTATAGACTTGGCCTACTAATTATGCCAATTGAAAAAATGCACTATTAATGCTGTCACCTCCCCATGTCTCTACCTGCCAGCATGCTGCTAGCTCGCATAAATATTCTGAAGATAGAAAGTATGGCACATAAACAGAAGATATCATTTACATTTTTAATAAGGGATTAAGTTATCTCCAGCAGTAGTTTCCAGCCTGTTCCGTGTATGGGAGGTCTGTGGACTTTTCCCAAGGGAACTGTGAAAAATGACAGAAAAAAGAGAGTTTTGTGTACGGAATGTAAAAATCTCTCTCTGTGAAATTATTACAGGGGTATGCGCTACCTTTGTCAAATATTTGGTGATCCACACACTGAGAAAAATTTGAAAACCACTGATTTACCACATTTGTGTAAGGAACAGATTAATTTCAACGTACCGTACTGCCATGTGGTAAATGATTTGACTGTTGGTCCTGCTGGACTCAGGCTGCCATAGCAGTCCTGGACCACAAAGCACAAAAGCATGTGCTTAACTCAAAACACACATCAATCCACTGAAGTTACTGCCTGTCACCATACGTAACTGGTTTGCTGAATAAAAACCATGGGGAAATTTAAGGCAGACGGCAAAGACTGCTCTCATCTTGCAAACAGCTCTGCAGATGCCCAATTGTCTCATACAACTGAAAATCTAATTATGTGAATCTGCAGTTCATATTTTTCTGTTTCAGTTTATTTATACTAAGAGACTCCAAAAGTTTTAGGCGCCATTGATTTCTGCTGTTACTGATTGCCAGCACAAAAACTATTATCATTGTCATCGTACCCAGTTTAAGAAACTCTCTTTTATCTGTATCAGTAGCTCTCCTGATTTGCTATCCAAAAGTCTGTGGTTTCTGTTCTGACACAAACTGACTCCTCAGAAGCTGTGCAAATAAATCTGAAATGCTATCACCAGTGGTTGTATGTGTGTAGCTTGTGTGCGTGCCTTTCACTTGGCTTGTAGTCTTGAAAACTGAGGCAGAATGGTTGGGTGTTTTCATATTGTCTTCTGCAAAATAGCATCTTATTCCACATACATCCCACTGAGTCCAGGCAGTTGGGGTGCTGGTCAAGTTTGCCCGAATGTGGCCTGGGTGCCTTGCCTGGGTGTGTGGGCAATATTGCTGACCGACATGTGGCTCTCTGCAGGACTTAAGTGCATTTTTGCTTGTAGGGCGGGATGCAGGTAAAAGCCACGTATGGTGTTACGACAGCAGCTCTGTTCGAGAAGCAATTGGACAACACCCTTAGACACATGGGTTGAATTTTGGGGTTGTCCTATGCAGGGATGGGAGCTGGACTCGATATTCCTTATGGGTTCCTTCCAACTCAGGAGATCCTGTGTTTCTCTCAGAACAGGTTGCATGGATGAAGTACTGCAGGCAGCCCCTGTGGGTTTTGTAAGATGTCATTGTCGGTGCGTGAAAGGCAGATCTCACCTTCCTGTGGATAAATGAGTCCTTGCTGTGGACCGAATCCACAGAGCATGAAAGGCAACAGGTTTCCTACTTCCTAATTCAGTGAGCTCTGCATCAGACCATACATAAGGCTCTCAGTTATTTCCAGTCCCCAGCTGCATTTGTCTCTTGTAAACACTTCATCTGGCTGCCGCACCTCTGTAAATCACAGAACAGAACAACCCGATAGAAGTGGAGTGCATGGTTTTGAAAAGGAACATTAAGAGGAAAAAATATAACTCTCTCTCTTTAAACTGTCTCTTTTCTATATTGTTACCTTGACAACTCTGCTGCTGTGTTTCATCTTTGGTGGGACTTAGCCATGGTGGAATAAGGGGGACATCCATGTGCGTTTCCACATCTACTCCAGCTCCACTTTGCGAGCATATGCCAGGCATAGGGCACCTCGAGCTGCGGAGCCCACGTTTGCTGCCTTGACCCATGGTGCTGTCTGGAAATGATTACAGAGATTAAGAACTGGGACCCATTCTGATTAAAGGTATAGCGTTATATCTTCTATTTCTTTTCCTTAAGCCAACACCAAAGCAATGTTAGTGCTCTTTAAAAGGAGATGCAAGGTGCTTAAAATATTTTTAAGGGTTAGGAGAGCTGGAAAGCAGAGAGGGATGAAAGTACTCAAAAATAGTTATATTATTTTTAGTATAAGCAGATACAGGAGTATGTGTCGAGATTAGGATATGGTGCTGATGTGCTGAACTCAGTCTGGAGATGCTAAAAATATGCTTTATTTTCTCACAATTTTTAGAAGAGACAGAGGCAAAGGTAAGAGGAGAGTAGTGGTGAACTGAAATTTTAATTCCTATGCTACCTTGCTCGCTGGGGTTTGGCAAAGCTGTGTTTTAGCCTGGGCACCCGTGACCCGCCGACTCTAGAAAACATATACCAGATAGGTGTTATCTGTGGGAATGGGATCCCTCCCACCCCCTTTTTGCTCTTCCCCACCAACGTAATCCTTTTATTCTTTTAAACTGAAACTATGAGCTCTATAGCTGCAAAGGGAAGACATGCAGGCTCCAGGGTTGAGTGCAGATGGGGGCGTCTGTGTCTGAATGTGTGTGCAGAGAAGGGGGCTTTTAATGCAAAACACATGTGTTTTCAATTGCTATCTGGAGCCAGCCCAGTAGCTGTAACTTGGCCTGACAAAGCGTTATTGAAGTACAGACAGTGTGGTTTCAAAGCAGTTAGAAAAAGAAGGGGAATGCTGTTCAGGAAATTCTTCAGGCATGGGCAGGGACTTGGCTGCAATTCTGCTGTTGGAAAATCTGACAGGGGCAGCTCATGAGCAGAGGCCAGGCCTTGTGCTGCTCCCAGAGCTGAGCTGCATCGTCCCCCAGCCTCCAGCATTGTCCCCCAGCCTGCAGCATCGTCCCCCAACCTTCAGCATCGTCCCCCAGCTTCCATCACCCTCCAGCTTTGCATCCACCCGCCAAGGGGGAGGTAAGAGCCGCCTTGCTCCTTCCCGCTGCACCCCGGGTGATTTGCTGTTCTTTTGTACTTGTGCGTAGAGGCTTCTTGCTTTCAGACGGTTGTTTAGAGAAAAAAGAAAAGAGGTCGAGAATGGGAAGTTGCAGCATATTTGCGAAGGGATGGGAGTAGTTTGAGGCTGGGTGGTGGTTTCTGGCTAACTTTGCTTCGGTAGGAATCCTGCAGGCAAAGCAACTCCTGCGCTGCGTTTCTGGCTGCATGAATGCCGTAACTGAATAATTCCCAACTTTTGCTTTTGGGGGAATAAGTACGCATATAGCCTGAAACTACCAAAAGGCTGTGTCACTTAAAGGTTCTGATGAAAAATGTGATTCGGTCACAATAAATACATTTACATATACCTCGTGTTATAGTTGTTTAATGAGTTGAAAGTGCATTTAGGGGTTGTTTGGCAATTCCTGCTACAGCTAGCTTGTGAAGAGAGGCAGTAATTCAGTAATAATCATTGCCTTGTGATTTCTCTGCATGTTTTTTTTCTGTATTTTATAAAGCATGAGCAAACTGCAAGAGACAGCACAGTCAGAAACCACGTAGAGCAGATTAGAAGAAAAAACATTAATTTAAGGGCTGCAACTTCTCTTCTGATTTGCATTTCTTCCCCAAATAACTTCAGAAACATTTATGATAAAAAGCTCGCTCTCTCTTTAGGAGCCTGCCAGATTCAGGCAATGCTCTCTCATGCTCTTAGTCGCAGCATTAAAGCTTGTCTTGCCTTTGCAACGATACCAGCACCTTATATGGCAGAGGCTCGTGTTTGGGAATTCGGGTACGGCGCGTTCGTCAGGGCGGATGGAGGTGTCAGGAGGAGTTCGCCTCGTGTAGCTTCAGAAACTTCCTTGCCTCTGCCAGTGCCTCTTCCTCGGATTTTCACAGCAATGTTATTTGATGTGTTGAAAATGCTTTTTAGCCATGTTTTATGGTGATGGTGTTTTTTTTTTTCTTTTAACAAGGAATGAATTAAGGGTATTAAATTATACAGTGGGACAGCTGGCTCATGGGAGTAGACCCACGGTTTGCTTTGCCTGCATCCTGCAGGACCGCATGTACAGGGCTCAAAGAGTCATCCTGGCAATACAAAAAATTCGGTGACAAGGTGACGTGGGCCACCAAAGTGCATCAGATCCAGTATGGGACAAGGCCAGTGCTTTCTCCCGGTAATGCTGGTGAAGCATGTATGTAGGCAGCTCCAAGGGATGACTGCAGGTTCAGGCAGGCAGCAAACCCTACCTGGACATGGTGGAATTCAGTGGATTTGGATCTTTAGTGGAAATATCTGGTCCAATGCAAACAGATTCTGTGTGAGGGAAGGGAACAAATAAAGGTGTTTCGGAGCATCTTCTCTTTTCCACAGTATCTGTTTTATCCTGTGAAAATCATGGTCAGCTGAAATGGGTTGGTTTGGGTCAAGTGAGGACTTTGCTGGTTTGGGGTGCAGGAAGGGCATCCTTCAAGAGACATGGATCTGCTGTAGCTTCCTGAAAGCTGATGGGAGAGAAGGGAATGAAAGGAAGGACAGAGATGAGCTGTGCCGGAGAGAGACGTATGATGAAAATGAAGAGGTTTGATAAGCTCAAGGTTTGTTTTGCAGAAAATGCACCTGTGGTGAACATGCTGTGTTAAATTAAGGTCTCGTATGATCTAGGCTGCTTGAGCCTTCACAGGCTGCCATCTTACCCTGCAGACTTGGAACTCTATTGCTTGTCTTAGCAGCTGTTAATTTAGGCACCCAGTCAGCCAATTATCTTCTTCACTGCTAGTTATAAGATAATTAAAAAAAAAAACAATCAAGTTCCTGCCTCTGATCATGCATCATCCCACCTCCCAAATCTGATCATCAGCACTGAAGAGCCAGAGGGACAAAGAGACTGGAATAGGTCTGTCTTAGCAAGAAGTGGCCAGGGCTGCGCTGCCAGACCTGGCTTTAGTGGTGCTTCTGCCTTGGGTGCTCTGGATGGGATGAGCAGCATGCAGGTGTTTCATCAGATAAGGGATCATTCTGTGTCATGAGATGTCCGGAGTGCCCAACTGGGCTGTTTGCTGTCCCCACATTGGTGTGTGGGTGTGAGTCCAGGCAGGGCGGGGGAGGCTTTTTGCGATGCCCTGGGCTGGGTTTGATCACAGAATCGCAGAATGTTAGGAGATTGTGGTTTCCTCCCTGACTCTGGCAGCTGCTTCCAAGCCTCCCCCTGCCAAAAGTGACCTTCCTGCAGCTCCACACAGCTCAAGTATTCAAGCTTTGCTCTGCACCCAAAAGGACTGAAAAATAGATGTTACACATCTAAAGTGAAACTGGAGGCTGTCTTGATTTTGCAAGCATACAGGTGCAAGAGCCATAAGCATACCCTAATATATATCTATTTATTTCCTGGTCCTTCCCAGAACAAACTAGAAAGCAAGTGTGTCTGTGCAAACAAACAAACGACTAAGCACATCATGCAGAGGGAAGATGGTGGAGAGAAGATGCAGCAGAACAAGTTTTAACTTGTGAGAGCAGGATCACTGGAGAGACTGTGCTCTGGATCCTGGCACATCCCCAAGCCCACAATTCTCAATTTGTGCCGTAACGATTGGATTCCAGCCATATAAATCCATATTATGATCCCGCTTTGCACATTCCTACAAGCCTTATCTCTTTTCTTGGTACTGTGAGGTGAGAGTGTGTTGGGGCACAAGTCTGCACAGTATCACCTCCTATAGCTTGCTTTCTGAGTCGAGCTCAGTTGATGATATCCCACAGCCTCCTGCGGTCACACCTGCTGCTGGCTATTTTAGCATAATTCTCATAGTTGTTCATCCTGCTTTGAGACACTCCAGAGGGAAAAAGTGTTTGTAAACTTGGCAGAGATGGACAGAGGCTTATGATTGCTGCACATCATCTGAGTGGTGCAAAGGAACCAGTGTGTGAATGCAGCAAAGCCAGTATGATGTTTGCATGCAGCGTGAATATCTCTCTACAACTTGTGGGCCATTTTGGGGAAGACATTTTGTTGATTAGCTCAGTACAGAAGAGAACTCACCACAGAACCTTTTTCCTCCTGGTTAACTTTACTTTCCATTTTCTCCCTAATTCTGACAGAGAAAAATAACAAGACAAGATAAAAATCAAGCAAAAAGTCTAAAAGCTAGAAAAAACACTCATAAATAAGAAAACAGACAAGTTTCTTTTCTGCTCGAAGAGAAGCAGTAGCAACATCACATTGCTCACAGACTCTTGCAGCATCATAATAAAATACCACTTCGAGTTTAGGAGATGCTATTCAGAGATGGAGCTGTCCGTTACTTTGTTCCATTCTGGCAAACTCTATTATGTTTAGAACTTTGCCATAAGTGCTCCTAGAATGCAGAGCAGTGATGAAGCAGAACTGAAGTCTCATGTTCAGCTTTTCATTCCATCCATCTGCTCAAAGATACCAGTTTATAAACTGAAGGCTTTTGCAGTGCCACTATCCTCAAGCATGTTTATTGTTGAAATGCTGTCAGCCTTAGCAACTGGGGAAATTACAGAAACTCTCAAGATGCTTGAGGTAGGGGTTAGCCTGGAGCATTGAGGGATCTGGATTAGAGATGCTTTACCAGGAGATGAATCCCCAAGGTCTCCCCAGCTGCTTTTGCCAAGTGAGTCCAAGATTTCATCAAGATACAAGAGGCAGGAATGGGAAAAGTGGTATTTCCTAGTGCACCTGGCAAAGCATGCGCTGGTGGGCTGTACAGGCCAAGAGAAGCTTATTGATGAGCTTATATTTGCCAGAATCAGGCTATATAATTGAAGAACCCTATATGTGATGTGCCCCACTGACAGAAACTTGTCAGAAAATAAAACATTCCGTAGCATGTTTCTTTCCGCTTTTTGTCTCTCTGGCCTTGTATCAGCAATACCTGAACACTGGGCATTGGGTGATGATGGTCTTCCCAACTCATGGGAGAGCTGGTTCCCCATGAGGATGAATGGGAACTGTTGACAGAAGCACAGGGACAAGCAGAGAAGGAAAACTTCAGTGTTGGGGACACCCATGGCAGTCGCAGAGGACACGCTGACACAGCCGTCAGGGTGGAAGAGCCTGAGTTCATGGCTTAGATGATGCTGGAGGAAAGTGCTGTGAGATTTAACTACCCCAGCAAGTATTTCATCCTTTGGGCTGCTGCCCAGTGCTCAGCCCTTGCTGGCCAAGCTGCAAGTGAGAAGTCATTTTCCAGAGCCAGTTCCTTTTATGGAGCCCTGGGCCGTGGTCTGACCCGTGTGCGGGGCCATAAATCACTTTTGGGTCATGACGCTGGTGGATTAATGGGCCTGGGGGTGTCGAGCTTGAGAGAGAGTTTTATGGAGAGTGGAGAGGCAAATAGTCTTGTTGATAGATGGCTCAAGAAACTCTTCTTCATGCCAAATTTTGTTCTCAGTCATGCTCCAGATATGTCTGTTCTTTTGAACTTGGTGGATAGTGTGCACTTAAAAAACAGAGAAATTAAAGAGGATGAGTCTGCAGAGCATTTACAGCTAGCAAATACAAGTACATTGCCTTCTAGTGATACGGCAGAGAGCACCTCTGAAGGATTTTTAAGTATTTTTCTTTTGTCATTTCAGTCCAAAAGAAAAGGTTTCTGTTTCAAAAAAACAGAGGGAGAAAGAGGATGTCAGTGATATGGACACAAAGAGATGGCAGAGGGGAGAGAGGCCCAAGGCCTGTGGGGATTTGCACCCTTCTCCTTTCTCTAGAAATGTGTTCCCATCACCATGCTACAGGTTAGCCTGGGGTTGGATGCTCTTCATTTTTCTGAGAAAGTTGTTACACCTCAGTTAAATGCAAGCAGGCAGGGAGGAGAAATGCTGTGTTGGCTGTGTGGGTCTTTAGGGCTTTTGATCCATGCTGTAGTGAGGACTTCCGTGAGCTCCAGGGCATTTTCAGCAGTAAATTTTCAGTGGGCTCATAAGAGAGAAGCTGCCTTCCCGGGTTGCATCCCTTTCAGCTTAAAACTGTTCTATTATGAAACGTACATCACTTAAGCACTGATCAAAGCAACCCCGTGGCACAGAAATGTTGTTGACTCCTCTTGTTATGCCTCACCCTGTTCATCACCCTTGTTAAGCCTACAGGGCCAGCACAGCCAGGGGATGTTACAGCTCCAGTGTTTGCAAGGGAAAGGTGTTTATCCATCCTTGTGCATATAAAACACTTCTTCTGATGAATTGTTAAGCTGGGTTGTGTGCCCCAGTGAGACACTTTCTGCCAGAGCAGGAGAATAAGGTGGAAGGGAGAGAGGCATGCAATAGAGATTTGCCATAACTGCTGGGGTCTGATGTGATTTTTGGAAGCTCGGTGCCGGCTCTGGTTTGTGATGCCTTTCAGCTGAGCCTGGTTTCAGCTTTGCTGAAGGAAAGTACTGAAGCTTCTTTGCCAGAAGTACTTGGTGAGCAGCCTATGCAGATCAGAGGACACAGTGACATGACTTCCAGTGATCTTAAAAAAAAAAAAGCCCAAACAAATAAATCTTTCTTGTCATGGACCATACCCCTAAGGTGTGCTAAAGCAAAAGGATGAGTAGCTTTTCTAAACAGACTGGATTTTGTATCAGGCCCTGTTTGCAGTGTTCATGTATAAGGTCTCACCAAACAGCTCTTGTGCAAAAACTTATTACACATTTTTTTTTTTTACAGTATCAAGAATTCCTCGGAGAATTACCGGGGTGCCAGGCTTTATTTATGTAGTCATGGTAATGTTGTCTGTGGCTAAACTGTGAAGATTTGGCATGCTGCATTTTCCGTATTGTAAATGGGGTTGTACGTGCACTAATGGTCCAATGCTGTGCACGTGTGTCTTTCAGCCCTCTCATGGCAGTCAGACAGTTTCAGATTTTACGTTTGGAAGGAGTGCTTCTCTTTCCAATTTCTACATTCGTTTCAGTATTACTTTTTCACCATTATTATGCTATTAGATGGTTGTTCATAATATTTTCCCTTTTCCCCTTGGCTCAGTAACTGAAAGGGGGATACTTTGCACATGCAACCACTGGATGTCTTTTCATAGCAATACTTCTTTTTCTGGTGACTTAGTTCTTTTTAATGTTTGAGTCAGGAGAAGTTGCCAAAATGCAAATTATGACTAGCATACTTTTCCCTCCCACACAGAGCAGATTATTGATAGCGGATATAGTTTGTTCCTTGTGTAGTTGCCTTGCAGGCCACCTTATTCGGCGTATTTGTTTAGCACACCTCAGCACTCTCTGTCCATCATTCTGTCTTCTCTTCCTGGAGAACTACAGACACGAGCATTTTCTTTTGGTATTCACAGATCGGGGGGAGTGCTAGCTAAAAATCATATGTAGCTTTAAATGTAGATGTGTGAGAGCTTGTAGAGAAAGAACATGTCATCTATGATTCCTATGTTATTTTCTTGTTATAAACTTATGCTGTATTCCTAAGTCATCCTCATCATGTGTGTTTTAGTACTTTAGTTGCTCTATCTCTGTTAGGGCAGCTGCAAGCTAAATATTTTATTGGAACCAGGGAAATTGTCAAAAGCAGGCTGCTATGTGGACACAAGTTGCTCTTTGTGGTTATGTTCTGTTCCTATAAATTCTTTTGATGTCTGCATAGTTTTGCTGCAGCTGCATGTGTCTTTTTTCCATCTTAGAGATTGCAAGTGAAGAAAGAAGAAAAAATAAGAGAGAGAGCAGGAGAGATATGAAGAGAATAAGCAAGTTTTGCAGTAAAGAGCTATTTTGAGCTGAGTATTTCATATTGTTTCTTATTGGTCAAACCACATCCATTATTTCAGAGGGTTAGAGATGCAATTTATTAATTTTCTCCAAGAGAGAGGCTTCATTTAATATGTGCTCTCCAGGATCCTCCGTTAAAATATTAGGCAATAAAATCCTTGACTGTGCAGTAGTTGTGGTTATAATTTCCCCCAGGTAGTGAAAACTCTGTAATTTATTGTTGTTTAAGTTTTCCCTTTGCACAGGTCGGCGTGGTTGTAGTGGTGTAGAAAGACTTGTTTTTCTCCAAGTGCACGTATTTGTTGGTGACCCAGCTCCTCTCTCTGGTGAGCTCGTGCTGAAAAGTTCTCCACAGTTGCTGATTTGGCATCTGTGAGCAAAAATGCTGGTGCAGACCCAGTTGGATCTGTTGTAACCAACTTGCTTTGTGAAAGATACACATCTGCAGAGGTCCCTTCCAACCCTAACCATTCTGTGATTCTATGATTCTGTATAGAGATAGCCCAGCTGGTCTGAGCAGCAGAAGTGATTTGTGGTGAGCCCACTTAGACTCCTGAAACTGCTCCTTGATAGGGACACACCTTTCTGCAGTGATGTACAGTGATGTGCATATTGGCTGAACTGGCTGAGCTGACCTGTGTTAAGAACAGACTTATTGGCTGTGAGCTGTCGGCTTCTCCCAACGTGATGTGTCTGCCCTAACTGACGTTGCAGATCTTCATGACATTAGGTGGGGCTGGGGGAGTCTGAGGTTGTAAATGAGGCATGGTTGGGGGGTGATGCAAGATCGTTTTTTTTTTCTTTTTAAAAACAGCTGAGAAAAATGGAAAAAGCAGGCGTGCTTGGAGGCGCGGATGGGCTGGCTGAGGCTCGCCTTGTGCTGGTTTTAGTCCAGCGAGCACCGGCAACACCTTCGTTCAAAAGGAGGAAGCTCAGCCCGGCAGCTGGCTGCAGATGGGCAGCACTGGTGCCTGGGGTTCTCCTCCTCTGGGTGTCCTTTGCAGCACCCTGCTGATGCACAAGCCTGACCTGTTTTTTCTCCTTGCTGGACTGTAGCCCCTAAGCATATACAGGGAAAAAAAATTCTTAAAAATGTAATGGTTCAGAAACCTGAGAGGAAAATTCTAGGAGTACCTCATTTGTTACTATTTTAAAAAATGTTCCTGTTTTCAGCCACTGTCCTGAATTTTGCATGTGGAGGATTAACGCAGTTCCTGACACTAGAGAAGGAGCCACATGGGCACCTCCAGCCTCTGGAGGAGCATCGCTGTCGGGACGAGAGCAGGGATGCGAGCACACCAGCCTCCCTGGTCTAAATGCAGCCTTCCTGAATACGCCACAAAGTCAGCCTTGCTTTATACGGCCAGATCGAGAGATGTGTCAGTGCCTCTGATCTGAAAAGAATTTAGTGGCTGAATGGATTTACTTAGCATCCGAGACCACGTTTCAGCCTGGGTGGGGGGTGAAGGCTTGCCGAAGAAGGGAGAGGTGGCAGATCCCCTGTGCTGCAGGTGACAACGCCAGGCAGTGTTAGCAAACACAGGTCTTAGCAAATTTTGGAGTGATGAGAGGTTAAAAAAAAAGTAACTGATTCTTCAGGCAGGCCTTGACTCAAATGTGTGGGCTTCAGCATTGGAGCAGCAAAGATGAAGTGTTAACTTCATCCCTGGTGCAATGCTATTGGCATGAAAGTTAAGCAGTGAAGTAACTCGCCTTTCACTGGCCTGCAATGGGCTCTGCTCCACCACCAACTGCATGCTCTATTTTATTTCTTGCTGGAGTATGAAGCTATTAGCAAAAAAAGTAAGGAAGAAAACAGGAAAAATAATGGCAAACAAACATGAGCTGCTATCAATGAGCATCTAATTTCTACTATTGTCTCATTCTGCCCTCACAGACCACACTTCCACAGAGAGGAACATGCATGGTTTCCTCCTTTTATGTGAATTTTATAATTCACTGCATACAAACGTCTGTGCCAGATACCCTGAGGAAGAAGCCCATAGTGTGTTGAATCAGTAGTGCAAGAATGTGTTTGGTGGCTTCTTATCTCTCTAAAATGCAAAACATTCAGCAAACTATGTGTTATTAGAGATGAAGTGATATCCTCAGTCTGTGAATCAAAAAAAGTCTGAAAAGTTAAGAAACTGATCACTGGGAGAAGCTGGTGAAAGTGGCTTTCTGCACCCCAAATATGAAGGGTCACAATGTGAATACTTTGATTTGTGTGGCACGAAATAGCTCCACGACCACAGCCCTGTGCACATAAAGCCTTTGTGCTGTGTTCTGCACCCCCATCCCAGCGGGCTGCAATGGCGTTTAAAAGCACACATCTGTTTCCATCAGTGGTGGGAACAAACAGATCCCTGAGTGCCCAGAGCCAGCGGGGTACCGGGCTGCAGAAGGGGGGACAGTGGTGACCAATGGGGACCAAAAAGCAAATTCTCCGTGGCCACACTGCTTTCCTCAGTGCCGGCTTTCCTTCCTTCCCTCTCTCCTTGGTTTTGGTCCTTGGTGTCCTAGCATCTCAGGCCTGCTCAGGCTGTCAGACTCCTTGTTCAACCAGCATTGATATTTAGGGATAATTTGTTAGGGATACGGAAAATGGTGAACCTTGTGCTTTAGCTTTACTTGGTTAAGAAAGATTGGGGTGTAGGAAGGGAGAAAGGCAAACATTTCCCCTTTGCCTTTTTTCTTTGGCTGGAAGGAATGATTTTATTTGAGGTGTTTTTTTTTCTTTTTTTCTTTTAAATTAAAGCCTCTGAGAAGTAATATTGCATCTTCAAAACAAACTGCTGAACTCAACTGCTTTTACCAAATGCATGCAAAATATTCCCCTCAGGATCCTTAGAGGCCCTGGAGTGCCTGCCTTGCAAAACCTGGGGCGGTGAAGAGAGTCACTTGAGAGTCATCTCCGTAGGATACCTTTAGACAGTGTGCTCACGTGTATTTATAAATAAATCTATACATTTAACACATAAAATTCTCTTTTGGTATGTTCCTGCATACCATAAGCAAAAAGGGAAATAATGCAGACCCAGGACATCAAAAGAGATGCTGCCCAGCTGGTAAACTCTGAAAAACTAAAACCAAAACCCTCTTAATAGGCAGACACAAGCAATTTCTATGATTGGCTTTCTCTTGCTCCTTAATACACGTGGTTGTTTCTTTGTGATCGTTTCAGATGCCTCAGGAACAGTACGCGCACCGGAGCACCATGCAGACCTCGGAAGGACCCCAGGTATACAAAGTGGGGATTTATGGCTGGAGGAAGAGATGCCTCTATTTCTTTGTGCTGCTCCTAATGATTTTAATCCTGGTGAACCTTGCTATGACCATCTGGATTCTGAAGGTTATGAACTTCACAATTGTAAGTAGGGGTTACCCTGGAAGGTGTGGGGAGGATGAGGGAGGGTGATGGTCTTTCCTCTGAGCATGACTTCAGATACAGCTTTGATAACGGGGTGTTTCAGTTGCCATGGGTAGCCCTTATTACAGGGAGGCACAAATTTGCTCCATGATCCTCTTTTTCTGCTGGAGATGTCTGCAGTATTGCCAAGCTGAGGAATCATCTCAGTGTTGCAAATCACGTTCCTCCTACCTGCTATATATATATATATATATATGTATACGTGTATATATGTAAACAACATACAGCACCCTCCCCCAGCTCTCAGTTATAAAGTGTTTTAAAATTAATGAAATAGGTTATTTTGAACTGGGGTGTGGGAATGGGTTTGAGCCTTTCTCTCAGACTTTTTCCTGCTTTTCTCCATGACTGAAAAGTTGCGAAACTTGATTTGCCTTTTGCTTAGGGAAGGTTCATGTTGTTCCATAATGCTGTGGCTCCAGAAGCTGCATGAAGAAAAATAGCATTTCCAGGGTGGCTCTCTGGGTGTGATATTTAGGTGCAGCATGTCTTTATCCTTGTCATGCTGTGGTTGGTGCACATCAGTCCTGCCAGCAGCTCTTTCTTGCTGCACAGACCCCCTAGAAAAACCCCTAGAAAATCATTGGGCATCTGTACTGGGAGGTAGATTGCACTGGGACAAATGGTACCTCCTGGGCCCAGAGCACTCTGTGCATCACTTTAGCTCTGTTCAAACTCTTTTGAGATATTAAGGGGTGACTTGAACTTAAATTACCTTTTTACAGGGTGAGCTTCACCTCTTCTGCTCAGACACACTCAAATTCAGGGCATGATGAACCAAGCACACCCCACTTCCATGGCTAGTGAGACTTTATATATGGCAGGTCCTAGTCTTGCAATAATTTGGCTGAGCAGCATGAAAATGAAATGGCTGGTCCTCTCTTCTTCAAAACAGTCATCGCCACCTCGGTCAGATGGAGTTATTTTAAGATCATTTGAGTCTTCAGGAGAAACTCAGTTTGAGGCTTTAATCCTGGATTTACTTCATGAGAGAGCTGTAAGGCTAAATTCCCTTAGACCGATTTTCAAGGACTTTCCCAACCAGGCTCTGCTGTGAGCAGCGTGTTTGAAGTTTCCCAGCATTTCTTTCCCTGCTTCGGTCTTGTGAAGCCCTGAACAGCTGTGTCCAACATTATGTCATTAATGGGCCATGAGAAGATGAGTAAACAATCTCTGACTTACTGTTTCCAGCAGACAAAATGCAGTGTCAGGGGAACATGTAACATTCATTTTCTCTAACCAGGGTGCTGTGAAGGTGTGCAGAAGATTGCAATGCATGTAGTGCTTAGGGAGCAAGCAAATTACAAAGCAGTAATCCACAAAAAGCTCCTGTGAGTGGGTGAAGAGTGAGCCAAAATGGAGCAATTAACGCTTAACCAGACCAGTTATTTAATCTTGTAAAACTGATGGCATTTTGGTACACATTTTGTGCTGAGCTGTGGTCTTTAGATTAATGTAGTTGAAAAATAGATATTTCTGAAGTGATGGAAGACTTGGTCATCGCACAGCCAGTGGTACGGGTATCAGCTGAGCACAAAGTAATAAGATTTCAGATTTTCACTTTCCAGGAGTGCAACTTTATTTCTTTAAAATAACATAACATAACATAATATATCGGTGTCATGCTTTCTGCTATTTGGTGGTGGTCAGTCAACTCTCTACAGGTTGCTTGGGAAGCCAAGTGTGCTTCTCTGCTCCTTTCTTTCTCATTGCCTTCTCCTCACATATTGCATTTTGCCTGCTGGTTTCTGCAGGCTATCTGCAGAAGGGTCATCTCCTAGGGGTATGTACAGAAATCTCCCTGTTCCAGCTCTCTCCACCCCACTAGGATATAAACTGCCTTTTTTGGGGATGTGCTGATCTTCAAGCTTTTGTCTGATTCTGTTTCCTTAAAATAGTCACTTGCCCTCTGATTGACTGGGGGGTTAGTCCAAGGTAAAGTATATTTATATATAGTTTTAGTTAATTCATATCATCTAATGTTAGTAGGCGATGAACAGCACTTGGTGATAAAAACACAGATGGTAGCACCGAATCCTGCAGTGGGAACAGCTTTATGGTTATAGGCATGGCCACACTAGTCGGGGTGTGTGTCTCTCACACAGCCAATTGGAAATAAATATAAGAACAGGGCATGTAAAATGTGATCCTTGGCCCGATGTGCACGCATTCATCTCCTGATCTCCTGCTGTTCCGGCAGCCTCACCAGCTGCTCTGGATCCTACTCTGCAATCCCTCCTGCACCATTCCCTGAGGCTGAGAAAACCACTTTGCTAAGTGATTTTTTAGAGGCAGACTTTTATCTCTAAATAACAAATGTAGGAAAATTCTCAAATGAGGAGATGCAAATATGGAAAAATCTTTAATTTGTTCCTGTTCTGATAAGAGGAGCTGAGAGTCCTTCTGGGGCAGGGGAATGATTCGAGTACTCAGTGAGTAATAGCTGCTGCTTAGCAGGTCTGAGTTACCCTTGTGCTTACAAAGCAAAAAAGGAGGGGAAAGTTTGTAGTTCTGTTCTTGTGGAAAATGTATTATTTCTAGTATCTTCCCATCCCTGAGCTCTCCTCCCAGAAGCTGAGCCTGTTCAGCTCCACAGGATGGTCCTGGCACTTAACGTGAATTTAATGAGCGCTCATTACAGCCAATAAGTGCTCACAGTATTTTAATGAGCACGGCAAACCTGCTCAGGAAAACACGGGGGTGTTTTAAATGCTGATAATGGGGAGCGGAGAAGGGAGTAGGAGATGAAGCAAGACAATGTCAGGGGAAAAGAACCACCTTTTCGTGCACATTGTAGCAGGACCCATCCACTCCGATTCCACATCAAGCCCTGGACTCTCTTTCTCTCCTCTCTGCACTCCCTGCTGGCTGGTGCTCCAGGAGACAACTCTCCTAAAATCAAACCATAAGCTTCCAATCCGTGACTTCTAATAAGCAAGGCATCACTAATCTGTTCTAGGTTTTGCTTTTATTTGAACATTCAAGGCTTAGACAAATTTATGTGTGGCTATTGCTTTTTGCATAGGGCTGTCAGAGCAGTGTCACATTCTCATGGAGCTGGTTGGTCACTGTCTATTCTATCCTCTGGTGCAGTCATTCACTTCTCATGTAGTATTTGATCCTCAATTTATTGTAAATGCCTTTATCAGGCACAGGCTGTATGAAAAACAGACCTAGAGGCAACCTCAAATGCCATCTGCCTGTCCCACAGCTGGTTCCCATAGCCAGGTCTATTTATCCCATCCGTTCATATCAGGGCTGTGCTGCTCCGGCGCTGCAGGAAGCTCTGTGAAGGTTTCTACCTCTAAACGTTACTTTAATTTTTAAGCCAAACCACAGAATGAATCTGGACCAAAGCCACCAATTTGGGCTGAAACTCAAACACACCCTGAAGGTGGCCTAACCTAATTGAGGTAGAAACCATCATCCAGCACTCAGCTTTCCAATGATATATAGGTAGAGGGAACTACGCTTCGCTCAGGTCTTGGACATGCCTCATAGAAGTACGTGGTTTGCACATACTGGGTTTGGAGAGAAAGCTGCAATGCCTGCGGGCTGTGTGTGTGACACAGTGTGCATGTCCAGGACAGGCCTGGGCTGTGTCCTGCTGTCACACCGGCGTGGGGAAGGGGCTCAGCCACGAGCTGCACAGAGCCCAGCTGAGGCTGGCACAGCCCCTGCAAGGCTTCATACGTGCCAATCTCATTACGAGGCTGTAACCAGAGCTCTTAAATACCCTCCTCTTTATGGTGCACCTGCATTAGCATCCAAGTGATATAGTTCTTCAGTAGGATTACCCATGACTCTGTGTATAAGCACATGCATCTTTTATGCTGTATGGCTGTGATGTGCCAGGGATCTCTATTTTGGCTATTACTAGTGAGTTTAACCGATTTTTAAAACCTTCCTGTTGCATTAATTTCTGAATATTACAACAAAAGATGTGTTTATATGAACAGTCCTTATTTTAAACAGTACAAGGCTCAGAAGGCTCAGCTAATGGACTATGACAGTGCATTCACCTCTTTCCACAAGTTTAGCATACAATGCCTTGTGTTTTAAACAGTGTTAGGAGTCTAAATCGTTATCCATTAGTACCCGTTTGTTGCATCTTAGGCAGCATGAAGACCTCTAAACAAGAGAGACAAAAACTGTGTCCCATTGTGGCTGCATTTAAACAGCAAACATCCACCTACGTGTCTGTCCATCAAACCGCTGAGGACCCTTTGCGTATCCTTTGCACTTCCCTGGTGTTTCTATCCATAGCTGCCTGTTTATGTGTTTTGGATTGTTCCTGCTTGGGACAGGAGCTGTTTGCATATGGCATTCTGTAGTCCTATATATCGCAGGTTCTGATAGACTGTAAACAACAATAAATGGAAAAATAGTATTTTTCTCTTAATCAGCTTGCAAGGCTTGAAATTCCTTGAGAAGCGTCTTCTAAGAATCATCTAAAGTTAAGGCTTCAGAATCACCTTTGTAAGGAAAATATTCTGCAACTTTGGTATTAGGAGACCCTTCACAAGCCAAACTTAACATCGTCCTCCAAAGTGGGAGAGCATGTGTTGCTTCCAGGTCCATGCAAATCTCTGCAGGCTGCTCGTGCCATCTGTATGTGTACTTTCAAGGAAATGCAATGTAGAAATGGGCAGGCAATGACCTGTCTCGTTCCATCTTCCTTTGGGTGCAGAAAAGGGAGATCTTCCCTTCATGGCCCTATCAGGCTGAGCTTGGGCTCTTCCCTAACCACAGCACATGCGAACTCTGTTCTCCTTCCAGAACCATGCAATGTTTTCTGAAGGTTTGGGTCCCTTAGCATGAGGTTCAACCATATTTTATTATTTCAGTTGAATAGGAACAAATTACTGCAATTGTTCAAACTTTTCCTTTTTTTGCTGTGGGCTGCTTTCGGAGTTGATGGGGTATGTTTTAGCATCATTGAATGAAATGTTAGCAATTTAGAGAGACAAAATGCTGCTGTAGGTGGCATAAATGTTAAATATCATTATTATCTTGCTTTCTTTATTAAAAGTTGATAAGAAAAAATAGCTTTTAAAACTTGGTTATGAACAGTTATTTCCAATACAATTACTCCCTCTTGTGTGTAAACTACCTGCCGCATTTTAATTACAGGAAAACAGTAGGGTAATAACACAGCAGTAAAGATGGATTAGAGTTAGGAAAGCTCATTGCCCTAACAGGCAGGACTCTTTTATTAATGATTTAAAGGAACAGACTTTGTTCTAACTTTTTTTAATTAAAAATGGCCTCAGAATAAAATGACTTTGCACTTTATAGTCCCCTTTCATGATTTCTCTGGGGTCTCTTTAGGTGCAATGGTTAAGGTCAACATGGGAGAGAAATCAGATCTGCTTTTCAGTTTCTGCTTTGTAACACAACTGTAATCAGTCAGCTAAAATTATTTAGAGTTAGAATTAATGTTACGATATCCTAAAGGAGGAAAGAGTGCAAGGTTTTTTTCCTCTCCCTCACACACAAACATATACAAAACTGTGCGCTTTTCCATCCTAATTCATGTTGCTCTTTTTTATAAAACAAGTAATTGTTTTGAGACTGCATGACCCAAGAGCTTTGTGTATTTCCCTTCTTTCCTCATTCACATGGACTGCATCTTCTGATATAAAGATGTTAATCTTGTAGAGGTCTGACAACACCAGCGATGCTGTGAGTGACTGTACTGTTAAGTGAAGAAGTTTCTATGGGTAAAATCTTTACCCTCTGGAATTTTGTAGGAGTCTTGGCAGTGACATCAATGGATCAAGCCTTCTCTGTAATGTTTTTTTATTGGCAGGTTTTTATGCTAAATTCTAATTTCCTTTTTCCTTTATTGAGGAATAAATGTGTTATGCTTTCTTTTACTCTTCTTAGAGACCTGAATTTCATTCCTAGAGAGTTATTGTTTCTGTATGAAAAGCAATTGGGATTACTTATCTTTTTTAAAGATACATATAGTACTTTTTTGCCTTCACTCATTTGGAGCTCAGAATAATATAGTCAGTTTTAATAGGGTATTGTATGGTGTTATTACAAGTTTAACCCCTTCATTGCTGCATTCTCCAGAGTGTGAAGCACTTGGTACTGATGACTTGCTGAGTTACCTGAGTTACATATGCATCAGTTTCTTCTAGTGCTAGACCTCTGAAAACTCGATCTCTGATAATATTTCATTTTTATCACCCTAATACCACATTTTCTCAGCCAGCGTAAGGACATAAGGCTTTCATCTTCCTTGTCACCAAAAAGTGATGAAAAGCACCCATATTTTTGCCTCACTTTCTCTACTCTCTGCTGAAGCACTGAGTTTTCGGAGGCCCGCTGTGGCATTGGATATGCTTACAGATATGTCATAGGATCAAAAGAAATAGTGAAATAGTAAGTCTTCCACTAGTACCACTAAATGACTGGATACGTTGCACTGCAATCATTTCAGTAATTCTTTGCTTTGATTCTTTAGCTATTGCACAAGGCAGTCTGTGGTGTTAGGTGTTAGCATGGCAGATGGCCCTTTTCCCTCCAATATTTTGGGCTGGGTTATGTGAAGGACTGAGATTTATGCGATTGTGCTTCCATCTCGATGTAAAGGCTTCCACCTCTCACTTCTCAGTTGTTTCTAAGTCACTGTTCATATTCAAGCCATCTGAATAGAAGCATGTGTCCAGGAGATGGAAATATCTCAAACATATTTTATTTCTCTGTTTTTCAGAGGCAGAAGAAAGCAATCTTATTTATTAGTGTCCCCACTGTGGAAGAAGCTGCTGCGTAAGCTCTGTACTTACTACTCACCAGGAGTGTGAGATATTAGAAATGCTCCCAAGCCAGAAAAAGCTTTTCATTGGTGCTGTTTTCCTACCAGACACCCGAGACTTTAGCCCTGAAATCCAGATACCCAGTATCTCTTGGTTAGTACCACTGCTAATTTGAAGGCAGCTGTTGGAGACTCAGCAACTTTCCCATACCTGCCGTTCAACGCACACAACAGGCAAAACATCATCTGACAGGTGTGCCATATGGGCCACGCTGTCAAGCCTCAATAGCCAGTCTCCTGCGTATCTTCACAGCAGGAAAATACATTAAAAATACATTATGGCTTTGTTTGGCCCCTCCAGCAACAGAGGGACTAAAATAGGTGGAGAAGGAAGGAGAGTAGCAGGGATTTGGGTAGTTTGCGATGTGACTGAGCATTTGGTCACTGGCATAGTGCTTCATTTCCAAGCATTACTGCCAGTGAACAGAGAGTGTCCCATCTGCTGGTGCCCTGTCCCTGCTGTGCAGGGCGATGGGAACCTTGGTGCAATAGCAGCAGGACCCGACGAACAGCCAGGAGGGGATGGGTGGGCTGCGCAGGAGGGGTGAGTCATAAACGCTTGATCCCAGATCCCACCTTCTGCCACCTCCCTCCAGAGGGGATTGTGCTCAGCTTCTCTTTCATCTGAGGAAATAAGATATTTCACATTAGCATTCGACTCAATGCCAACAAAAGATCTTCAGACTAGCAGTTCTAAAGCAGAGAGAGATTTGTCTCTCAGAGAACATGTAAAAGGTATTATTATAAATGTGCAAAAGAACAAAAACAAGCTCTCTCCTGAAATGCCAATAATCAGTTAGTCCTCTGAATAGCTTACAATCTGATCCCTCCCCATATTCTCACAGTACAGTGGGAGAAATGATTTAATTTGGGAATCCACACAGAAATGGCATGCCATGCTGAGCCACAGAGTGAGTTTTCACTGCTTCTTCTTTTCCTTGCACTGTGTTTCCTGAACTCTCTGCGTGGCAGAAAGCAGTGACCTTCTCGGCTTTGAAAATTTAGCAGCCATTGCTATAACAAAAATGTTATTCTTCTGAAGCACCTCTTCTGCGTGGTTGCCTGAAGGCTGGGGAGCTGCATGGAGTAGCCACCGTGCCTCCTTCAACTCATCCTGGAGCTGCAAAGCCATCGGCTTTTCAGAAAGCTGCTTCTTAAAACATTTCTTGGCGTACAGTCCTGAACCCCTGCTGGCTTGCATCTTGGGTTGTAGCGTAATCTGTGGAAAGGGGACAGAGACAGCATGACTATGCAAAGCACAAAGTGCTGAGCAGCAGAAACCTTCACCTTCTTCGGGTGCCGCCCCAGCTTGCGGGCAAACTGCTGCCCGTTAGCTGTGATAACCTTGTGTGTGACTGAAGGAAAGGAGTAAAAGTGGCATGTTCTCTCTGCAGCTGTATGCATGTATTTACTTTCTGTGATTGTCAGAACCAGCTGTAAAGACTGGTGATTTTGAGGACAGAATTACAGACCTGTGGTTGTGTGGAGTCTGTCTTTTCTCTCCCCTCCTGCAGATGCTATATTATCTTTCCTTACTTATACGCTACCATACCTGATTTGATAGATGTGTTTAAAATACTTGCTGCCATTTCATGTGCCTGTTCTTCCAGAGCTCTGCAATGGAGATGAGCTTGAATATACCATTTGAATTCATCATAGCTTGCATTTTAGTTCTGGTCATTTCCAGTTCAATTACATCTTACCCATTACACATCCTACCTTCACTGCCGTGGCCGACGGTAAGATGGACTGAAGTAATTATTTGTATTGAGGCCCAAGTTTCTATGGGACTACACTCCAATGCACTTGGTATGAAGGACAACCTGCTAACACTGAAATGATGTGGTTGCAGACAGATTTATAGAAGAGGAATAGATTTACGCAGGTAGTTCAGCCTTGACCTCTTGAGTTCTCATTATTTCGCGTCCGCCCAGCACTACTGCCCACCTCTTTCCTTTTAAAATGAGATCCAGTAACTAATAGTGAAATTATGGCAATCTGCTATATGAAATTTGTGATTATTTGCATTTAATTAAAGGCTTCTCTGGAGAAAATGAAGGGCGGCTTAACCTCAGAGAAGCCTCTACATCTCCAGTAATTGCTTCTAATTGAAGTTACCACCCCACCACGGGAAAAAGAGAAGAAGAAAAAAAAGCAACCAACCAAAAAAAAAACCCTTAAAAGTTTACTGCCACACATGGGGTCCCTGGAAATTATTTTATCCTTATATAATTAAGGTGACTGAGGTCCTAATAAATGATTCTTCACTTGGCTTAACCAGCTAAAATTTAAGTTTAATTACTGAAAAGCCCAGTTCATGGTATGTTTATGACAAGTCCAAGGGCACAGTTCTCCAAAACTGGCCGTGCTGCATGATGATGTCCCTCTCAGATGGGCGCTGGGAGTGCAGGTGCCTGTGTCCTGCCTAAGTCCTCCTAGTGGTTTCATTTCCATCATGGTTTTATATAGTTCTCATTGACTTCCAAATGTATTTTGCTTATTCTGGAAAAAAAATTACAAGCACGGGAGAGGGGCTCTGCCAGCTCGAGGTGTGGGGCTGAGCAGCAGTGCTGCTTCTGGGGTTGGGAACATCTCAGACATCTCCCTGCTCCCACACCTGTACGTGACTCCAAGTCCACAGGCTTAGTCTTTGTTTCTACAAGAAGCTGATCCTTCTCATGACATTTGTAGTTTGGCAGCTGGTGTCAACATGGAATATGGGCACTGGCAGCCTTTTCTAGGATACTTGCCAGCACCTTGTCCTGGTAATCCTGGGGCATTGAGTGTGCCCCTAAAGCAGGCAGGACATTTTATAAGCCACCATCTGTAGCATGGGTGTTAAAAAACGGTCCTGCTCCCTGCAGCGAGGTGCCACGGTGTCTGTTTGGCACAGAAGGGTGAGCTGTGGCCAGAGGGCTCCGATGGGAGCCCTGGGTGCCATATCTCCGGAGAGCACAGAACCTCGGCTTAAAGCCACCACCTCAGACTCAAGAACGTGGCACTTCAGTTACACGTCCTGCCTGATTATGGCTATCAGCATTTCCATGCCGCTTTCGGCAGCACTGGCGCTCTGATTGCACCCTTTGGCTCGATTAAAATCCTTGCTCGTATTACAGATCTGAAAACAGGCGTGACAAAAATAAAAGTGTGGATGATGTAGCAGCAGACATGGCCATTTTCTGCTGTTTATCCTTTCTGCTGAAGATAGCGATGTTGAAAACCGCCGCAGCATTCTGCTTTCCTGTGTTCTTGCATTGTTCATTAATGCCTTGTGTCACACAAGTCAGCAGGGATGTACATCCGATTTCTGCTTTTTGTTATCCTGAAGGTTCACTTTAATGTATGCTGAAACACATAAAATCTCTAAATGGACTGAAATCTTTCAGAGTGACCTCTTAGAGGGCTACAGGTGAGTTGGAAATAGAAATGTCATTGTTTGTCAGTGCACATCAGTCATACTTCTTGAAGTTGCTGCTACAGTTAAATACATGAGAACTTGTGACCTGCCTCTGTTATTTCTTAGCAAACAAACACAAGTGGCAAAGTGCACCTCTTCATTTTAGAAAGTGCCTTGAGTTATGCAGAGCAGTGAAATACTTGTATTTCGTGCAGGTGCAAGTCATATAGACGTGTAGGTGCTGATTTCGATTCCAGTAATTTAGTAGGGCGGTATTGTTCCTGACAACAAATATTTAATCTTTCAAAATGAGACATTGAAGAATTTTCTTCTGGGAAACTAGCAAGTCAAATGCCTTTTACAGTCTTTACTTTCCCTGCATGCTAGAAAGGGAATTCCTGCTAATTATATATTTGTGTACACAAACCACTTCTGAATCAAGCACGTATTTCTGGAGAGATGTCATCAACAGAGGCTGATAGAAGGTTTGCATAAAAGCCCTGGATCTTGTAAAGGGGAGGAACATTAGCCTGAGCAGCTGGTGGCTGAGTTATAGGAAGATTGGGTGGATCTCAGCAATTCTGCTGTGGTTTTACAGAAAACTGTGTTTTCTAGAATGGGGAACAATTCAGTTGACCAGCAGGTATAGATTATAAGGCAAGTATCATTTTTATTTGAAGCTACTTGTGTCAAGACCTATTGACCAAAGATATTTGTCTTTGCTAGTGTTATAAATGATTCAGTCTCATATGTAGCCCAAGAAAAGCCTTGTATGTTAGAAGGCAGATGTGTCTAATTCCTTTCTTCTTCCCAGAGGAGCTATGTTTATTGCTATGACACCTTTCTTCTAATAGGAAGCATTTCTGCACAACACTTTGCCTTGTCAGTCCTTTTTTTCCTTGAGCGGGAAAATAAGGGTCTTTTACATATTCAGGGCTGAAATACCAGTCTCTGTATGGGGAGACTGAGGCCAGTAAAGACCCTGGAGCATTCTGTGCTCCTTTGCCTATGGGAGTAGCACCGTGGTCATGTTTCCCATCCTCCCAGGTACCAGCCAGAGCAACTCACTGAAACTTAAAATAAATTTGCACACATCAAAATGAAAGGCATTGAAATATTCCTGTACAGGAGCCGTCTGCATGAGGGAAGGGCATCACACTTCGGGGGAAAATCTGTTCTGCAGGTGGGATCAGTGCCTGGGGCTAGGAAGGCAGTTAATTCCCTTTCACCTGTAGAATATGCTAAGTAAACATGGGGTAGCCAGTCTCTTGATGGATGGCTCAGTTCTTCTTGGGTGTAAATTCTTCTCAGGTGGTTCTTCTTGGGGTATAAATCCATAGCATCACTTCTGTTTTGCACAGGTGTAAATGAGAGAAGAGCAGGCTGGCAGCGTACAGCTCCAGAAGGCAGCCTGCTAAGGAAAAGGTTTTAAACTTTCAAATACAACAAGAATCCAGTCAATTAGAAATGGTAATAATCTACAGGGTGACATGTTAAATGGATTTCACTCACCTATTAAGTTTATCAGTTTAAAACAAATACATAGATGCTGTGGGAATTTATGCAGTACAAAGGACAGACAAGGACCCAAGAGAGCTCTGTGGGCAGAAATTGCTGGAAACAACTATGACTGTGCTCCAAAGTCTTGCAGAAGCAGGCTCCCAGCTTTGGAAACAGGGCACAGGAGCCTGGAAATGGTGGACAGTTGGACATGAATCCCAGTAGAGAAGAGCATTTCATTTTCCTCATTTCATGTTTTTCTGTTCTTAAACTTAATCCGTTCAGTAAGAAATCTGAAGTTACATGGCTAAATTGACTGCTTATTCACGATTACAACTGATGTTCATATTGGATGAGCTGGCTGAAATGCTCACTGAAAACACGTGTAGAGAGATGATGAGATTCATGGTGGGGAAATGACCACCATTCATCCAAAATGTCTTCAGTAACAGCACCAGGAAGGGAATACACTGGTGCAATCTGTAGTTCTTGATTTTGTTTTAAAGGTCTCTAATGAGCCATGTGTGCAATGCATTTCACCCTGGGAAATCCCACTGAAATCTGGCACTTGGATTTAATTTCTTGTGCTGCTATATTTAGAGCAGAAAGCAGATCTCCCAGCGTGACTCCTTCTGGCTTATAGAAGCCCTGTGAATTTTCTAAGTAATATACACTAATCGGTTACCAAAGCTGCCAACCCTCCAGGAAAATCCTTTGAAACGATAAAAAGTGGAAGCAGAGCAGTTGCCCGTACTTTCAGGCTGCAGTCACACAGCAGCAGCCGATCGTCATCTCTGCCATGGGGGTGAGGGACAATGACCTCAATGAATGTGGTGTGATCTTTATTACTGTTGTCTGTTGCTCAACCGCTGTTTTTCTGTGCCTCCTTTTTTTTATCCTATGGATAAGGAGCCTGATCAGAGGTGTCTCCAGTGAGTCTTGATGAGTAAATTAGAATTTTAAGAAATTCTGAGTCAGTGTTAGTCTCAGAGCATGCCAGTTCCTTCCTCACTGTTCACCCGTGTTCACTATTAAAATTAACAGCCAATCTGATGTATTCATTATTAATAAGTTCCCATCTTTCTTGACCTTAGTCCCATTCAAAATCATTCACAGCTGTGCCAAGTCAGGCACTGAACATCACCTTGTTATAATCACAGGAATGAACCTTCCTTTTCAATAGCATATTTTTCCTGTGCTGACACCTGCCAGCCCAGCTGTACCCAGATTTCTGTAGTTGAAGCACCGAGATAGTCTATGCCTTGACTTAAAGAAATGTGGTGGCATGGATGATGTAAATAATGGGGAGGGGACAGCGGTAATACATGTCAGTTTTTGCAGTGTATTGTGAGAATACGGAATTTTTATATGCAGGTATTTTGAGATGTATTTTAGGTATTTCATACCCTTTCTGTGCTTGTCTGCATAGGAAAAAAAAAAAAACAACTTTAAAACTTAAGGGCAATGGAATCGCTATGGCTCGGTAGAAATGACATTCGGAATCTACTAAAACAAGCAGAGAACCTGTCCATCCTAGCAGCTTTTTGTTATCTTTCACAGTTCTTTGATAAGGTTGTAACTTTCTGTAATCACTCAGAAAGATGGCTGGATATTTTTTCTATTAAATTCTGAAGGACTTAAACCTTTTCTGGCTTACCTTTGCTATTTTTCATGTTTATATACAACAGTATAATGCATCAGCATTTTTATATGTTTCCCATATAAAAATGAGCCATGCTTATAAAGGCTGTCAGACTTTCTATTCCACAGAATAACTGGAGCATCACTGTGAGTTGACACCAGCCTAAAAATCACATATAGATGCTGAAATGTCTTATTTTATGGCCCTGTTGCTACTTAATAGCCAAGCTGTGCCCTTTTCTTAATTTACTGTCACTATCCAGAAGTACATTAGTGTTGGAGGATGCTACTGCAGAGGTCCCAGGGTAGCTCTGCTGCTTTCGTGGGTGCCCTGAAATCAGCAAAGCTGCGTGTTGGCTCTGGAACCGGCCAAGCTGCGATAATTAATCGGTGAGTTAGAAATGGTAAGGAGACTACTGGTCTGTAGTGCTTTAACCGTCTTTCAGCAGGTTTCTCCTACCAGGGATTGGAATATAAAATGATTACTTTTTGCTCTCTCCTCTATATTTAGCCTCAGGAGGTTTCTGATAGGTTTCGGCTATTAAAAACAGCAGTAAATGCCTAGCTGGAAGCAATCTGGCATTCATAACCTTAAACTCTTAAGGAAATCAGAAAAGCTGAATGGTTTTTTTTCTTTTTTCTTTTTTTTTTTAAGAGAAGAACCACAAGAGTAGAAGGCGCTGCCTGCCTTTCAGGTGAATTCCACTCAGGATGATAAATTATGTCTGAACTGAACCAAAATGTTCCTAATGGCCCTAGTCAAAAGGCCTATTACAGGATGTCTAACTCACTTAAATTCCTTTCTGCTTTAAATTGTTAATGATTAAATATTTTAGAGCTAAAGCGATATGCACTTAAAGGGCACTTTGCTTTAAGATTAGCCAAACTTAAAAATGAACACCTGAACTGAGTTATACAGACTTGCTCAAGTGACCTTCTTCTGGTGGTGGAATCACAGTATTGTCTCTACAGGTGGTTAATTTTGGGGGGATATTTTCATGACATGATAAAGGTTTATGGAAAAGGAAGCAGAGCAACATTTTGGAGCAGAAAGAAACAGCAGCTCTGGCTTGCCCTTGTGGTTTGTAAATCACACTTCTGATTTTGCAGTGAGGAAGTTTATTTGTCTTTCATTATGACATTTGGAGAAGTAAACCTTACAGTGACATAAAGGACATTTTCCCAAAGGAACAGCTGGTAAGTTGTAAGTCACTAGTCCTGTACAGACTTGTGCAGTTACTTGCTTTTAAGCATGGGTTTGCAGCAATGAAGGTGCTAAATCTGTTTAGTAATTGCAAAGATTTGGACTTCTGCCCAGTTTGTTCTGCTGCCTGCCTGGCTGCTGACCAGTGAGCGGTGCCACACACTTATCTGTACACCTGTGTAAATATGTAGTAGATACCTGTTCAGCATTGTCAGCTATAGGAACTTCTCCATTTCTTAGATTTTTAATGGCTCCTGACAATGAAGCACAGAAAATTCCTAGTCACTTCACATAGTATTAGCGCTTACAGAACCTGTGTACCCGCAGCAGCTATGCTCATGTGGATATTAATGCCTTCAGGTCCAATTTTACTTTCATTAGACTATGGGTTGAGCTAATTGGTTTGCCTTCTAATCCTTTTCCTTGAGTGTCATCAGTGTGCTGATTCAATGATCACACACACAGTCTTCTGCTAAAGCAAAATCAGGTGTGACCTTAAGATCCAGTATTTGTGATCAGACTCAAGCACATCTTCCTTCAGTCATGGCATTGATTCAGGGCAGCCAGCAGCACACATGAGCAGATCCTCAGCAGAAGCACCAGGACTGGCCCCGTAATAAAATGTACGTGCATGCCTGATGTATGCACATAGAAGTGCGTAGGCTTGCGGAGGAAGCTGAAAGAGCATGTTTTCCAAAATATCCGAATTGCTTCTTGTGGTGTACAGACAAATTCCAGGCATTTAGGACTGTAACACTGCCATCTTCCGTCATTTTTATTGCAGGAAAGAGGATATATTCTTTATAAATTGCAAAATACCCATTTTTCTTTGGGATTTTTGCCTTTTGATGATGCAACTTCGCACTGGGGATTTCAAGCAAATGTTGTTCCCAGCTTGTTTGGGATGCCGTTAATGTGAATTCCTGGCCTGGCGCACTGCAAACGTCTGGCTCCTTCAGAATATTTCTGTTCCCCACTGTGTCGCTTCCCCTTTGATATCTGATGAGTCAGCAGGTCTTTAATTGCTGTTCCTCTTAGCTGGGAGCGCTCTTGTTCAATATGTTAAATATTTGATTGCCCTGGCTTCCCAGATAGAGCAGGGTGCACGTTGGGATGAGCAAACTCCCAATGCAAAACCTGCTGCCCCTCCAGACAGCAAGGCTTGGGAGTTCAGCCCGAAGCTGTGTCTGGAGACTGTCACCTGGGGGCTGTGGAAGCTGTGGGAAGCTCTGCAGACCAGGTGGCTCAGGTGGCAGTTTTGGATGGCAGCAGTTTTGCTTGGGAGGTCTTGCTGCAGAAGGGTCTGCAGGCCCCTGTGTGTCCATGAGGTGAGTGTGGCAATGTGCTGTGCTCTTGGCTGCTCCCAGGACTCCTTTTTGCTCTTTCTTTTAAAGAAGCGATGCAGACATACTCACTGGGGTAGGTCTGTGCTTGGTGGATTGTGGAGTGTGCCTTCAGGGATTCAGTAAGATGGGATATAATAGCCAATAAAATTATCTCCTTGTAACTTTCTGGAATATTATGCATGTATTTCATACTTGATGAGCTGAAATAAGGGCACTTTTTTTATAGCACTTTCCAAATATTTTAGATGAACACATTGTGCAGGGACAGTCTCTTGTGTCTTGCATAAGAAAGCCTGGCTTCCAGGTAAGGCTGTTACTGGCACTTGGAAAAGTTGGGTCTTCAGACTTACAAGTGGCTCCTTGAGAGGAGAAATCTAGTTCAGCATTCACAGATATGCAGTACCTGCCCACAGAAAGCTGGGACTTGCTGACTGTAAATGCCTCCGTGTTTCGGGGAGGGATGTCTCCACACGATGCTGTGTAGGAGCACACAGACTCTCGCATCATGGCAAAGCATGAACCTCCCAAGGATCATCAGCAGCGTAGGTTAGAGGCAGTAGCTGCAATGCAGTCTGCGGAGGAGAATGTCCCAAATGTACCTCTCTGCATCTGCCTCTGGGCTTCGTATTCCACTGAAGTCTCACTGTTCTGTGTTTCTAGTGGAGCTCGGAATTGTGTTGAGTAGTATATAAAGGAACACAGAGGGCAGTGCACACTTCACACACACATTCAGTCACTTCGCTTGTGGGTGGCACTGGGGAGAAGAAAGAGCTTGATCAGAATAGTGGGGAAAGGAAGAGCCCCACAGCCTCACTTTGTTAATCTGATTAGCCAGCTCCTAATGTAAGGGAGGCTGCTGCAATGCACACATTCAAGCAATGGCATGAAAAAAAATCATGAAAGTTTCCCTCCCACTGAGTCGAAGAGAAGCCATCTCACTCCTCCAGAAAGGACGAAATAAATGTAGCTGCTATTAGAGCAGAGCAGTGAATACCAGAACTATCATTTAGTAGAACAGATCTCTTAAACGGACTCTTAGGTTAAGAAAAATAGGTGCAGAATAAAATGCTGTCCTGAAGCAAACTACAGCAGTGAGATGGAAGAAACCTATGAATAGATAAGTGGTGTTTTCCCACATTATTCAAAGTGCCCACTTGCTGAACAAGTGGAGCAGAAAGTTCTCGGTGGATGAGGAATGGGGAGAGAACAAGTCCATCCGTGTGGAGCCTTGACTTCTGCCAGGCCATTAATATCAGGGATGTTTATGACCTTCCAGTCAAGCAAGGGAGAATAACTCATCAGCAGTCAGGTTCAATCCAGCTAATGTTTCCAAGATTAAATGCATACTTGCAGACCGGATCCGATTGCCAATTTTATGGTGAACCCTTTCTGTCATTTTAATTTTCAGTGTTTGGGCCGCTGCAGGTTTTGAGCTCTCTCCTGTAAGTGATGGTGCTCTATGTGAAGAGAAGGCTGACAAGAAATGTGGGACAGCTTGAAAGTCTTTCTTTGCTCTGAACAGTGCAGAAAATTCATGCTATGATGCCTCGTGAAAGCGATCCTTTGTTTCAGTATCTGGATTCAACAGATGCCCTTGATGTGAGACAGTCACCCTTGTGTCGCTTCAGCCACCTACAGCTCTCCAGGAGCTCAAAGGCTGTGGACTGGTCTGGACTATGTTGTGCGACTGGTGGGGCAGCTGATCAGTGAAGAAGACTCCATGTGGCCTTCAGGGATGAGATTAGCCATTGTTGCTCTGTGGCACTGCAAGTCTTTATTCTTTGAAGTGTGATACTTACAGATCTGGCCAGTATCTCCATGAGTGGAAGCCAGTTGATGGTCCAGTCCTGTCCAACGAGACTGAGCATGCAGGAAAGCTTAGTGACTGCCAGCTTTAAGCACAAGGCCAAAGCTACAGGTTTTTACAGCTGTTCCCACAAGTACTACATAGTGTGTTCTAGTTTGGAAAATCAAAGAGAGTTTGCCTCTGTACACCATCATCTCAGCTCTCAAGAGTGGACTTGTAATGGATGTGGGCTTCCAGTGACCTACTCGGTGCCCATGTCAGGGAAGATTTCCATAGAGCCAGTTTACCTGTCTCCTGTTGATAAAAATAATTGGAATTATTGGACCTTCAAAGCCGTGGAGAAAGTAATGGATGACCAGCTGCACTTCAAATGAAAAACTAATCTATGGAATAATTACTGCCAGTCAATCCGAGGCCAGCTGTGAAATATTAATGGGTTGCTTGATCTGTCTATACAGACCTCTCAATCATCCTCCTATAGAGAGGAGCACAAACCTAGGAAATGGCTCAGTATTTATAGTCAACCAAATTATTGACAGGCACGGAATAAGATGTTCTAATGTGGATTTGCTGTAAGCAAGTAGTATTTACTGAGTCCGAATGGAAAACTTTTTCTTCATACTTATAAGTTCAGAGATGATCTGTCTTACACCTCTCCAAGCACCCACCATTTCATGGTGGACAGGCAGAGACAGCCTTGTGCTCTGCAGATCTGTGCACAGCACTGCTCTGAAACTCAGCAGTGTGTGACAGTCTCGGAGAAAAAAATAAAATTGAACAGAGAGATTTCTATATTTAACACTAACCCATGTGCCTTGGTAAATGTTTGAACAGAATGTATAGAGCTCAGGAAGACTGACAAGAAGTGAGCTGCCACCCTGATCCAGCAAAGGACTGCACTTCAGGCGTGTGAACAGTCCCGTTTGCTTCAGAGAGACTTTGCATAAGCTTAAACACTTTGCAAGATTGAAGTCTACTGAGTAGGAGTTCATAAATAAAAGGAGAAAGCTCTGCATTGGATTTCTCTTCCTGAGCCCTTGAATGTAAGGGAAGTTCGGCTTCAAAACAAGGAGCCAGCCAGGGAACGAACACAGGCTGTTTTGATTATAAATGCTGCAAAGTTTTGATCATGCTATGAGATATGAGCCTCATGCTGCATTTGTTAATTAGAATGATCGTTTCTTTGGTCTCTTCTCTCTCTGCCTCCTCCTGGTCCCAGCAGATCTGTGCATCTCTGTCTCCATCCTCCCACATTGCCTAGATGGGGGAACAGGACAGTGCCAAACCTTGGAGGAAAGTCTAGTTTGTCTCAGAAGGGCATTTCAACTTTGTGCTTAGGATCCATATGTTGCAGAAGAGGGGACAAACAAATCTGAGCATGAAACAGGATCTGCACATAATCGAGTGTGTGTGAGGGAAAGCTCTTCCTAATTTTGTGTGAAGTAGCAAATGGAGGAAGTTGATCCAAACCATGACATGTCCCTGCTTTGTTTCTGTCTGCCCTACAAAACATGAAGGACCTGTGACTGATTTGCCTTCATGGGCTTTGTGGGCACAGACAGTTCTTTCTTTGGACACTGACAGAGTAGGATGTACATCCATAATATTATAAATGAATAATGAATGGAGAGCAAGACACAGGAAGGTATCAAAACACCTCTGTGTCCCCAAGATGGGTGTGGAGAACTGTTTCTGTTATCAATCTATTTTGGTGTCTAATTGCAATGAGAAGGGGAGTTCCTTAGTGTCTTCTGAATAGCCAAGAGAGAGAATTAGGATCCTTCAGAATGTAATTCAGGGCATCTAAGTGATTCCTCTGCACTGAGTGGCATTCAGAGGAATGCCTCTAGCCCACCTAATTTAAGCACATAAATTAGATCCTAAATTCACTTAGTGTGAGTATTCCAAATGCATCAACTTCAGAAATTTCGTTTTAAAACCAGGTAATTCTAAGCTCAGAGCTGACTCTCTTCATGGAACGAGTTGACGGATTTGAATCTCTGCAGTCACTGTGTCCAGCTTTGAATGGGGATTATTTTTGGCTCCCTGAGAAACAAGTGGCCCAGCCATTGTGCTGGATAGTGCTGGGGTTCCACTGCTCCCTACAGTTCCATAGCTGCCCTTCTGTGTAACCTCATATAATTTCTCTAGCCCTTTTTTCTCCTTCCTAATCTCTTGCAGTTTGCTGCAATGATATTTTTTTTTTTTTAATGAACAACGTTTATATAATACGGTACATTATTATTATTATTATTATTAGGTTTGTAACTATTATGTTTATATACATCCTAGAAAACCTAGGCTCAGATTTCAATATTAACCAGTAGAGTACAGCCTCAGCAGTCCATTTGGTTGAATATAGAGCTAGTAATACAATACAGACAACTTCGCTGTTCTGGGCAATGTGAGATAGAGAATCAGAGTCTTCCAGTATCTGCAGGGATGTCAGAAAGCCTGTTGAGCCACGTGTTTGAGATGACTGCTCTAGGTATTATTGCATTATAAATAGCAGCTAATAATAGTAGCGTAACAGCAAGGTTCTCAGCTGATGTAAATTGGAAACTGTAATTCCGTAGAAGTTAATGGAGCTCAACTGATTTACACTGGTTGGCTGTCTGGCCCCTAGCAAATGATTCTAAATCTGATAAAATTAAATGAGATTCAAAGCTCCCTTGTATAAGAGAATATTAAACCCTATCTCTACTGTCAGACTTTTGCACGACTGTCAGACTTTGTAGCTGGAGCTTTAAGATCCTGTTTTAAGTTCTTGATTTTATTATTTGATATTTTTTTGCTTCTCTCTCTTTTATGTTGTTTAGTTAGTTAAATCTTTACTCCTCAAAAAGAAGAATTAGAAAGATCACCCATTTTGACGGATCATTAGGTGCCATTTGTTAGTATTCACAAATTGCTGGCAGAGATCTTAAAGCCACTGAGATTTGTGCCCTTTAATTTCAGTTGAAAATGCAAATAGACATTGAAAACAGCAACCATGTTGGAGAGCTCTGCAGCCTCAGTGTTTTTCCCTCGTTCTCAGTAAAGTACTGTAAATTTTATTTAATAAGACGGATTCCAGCCTATAAATTACAAAAACAAAACAAACAAACAAAACCCACAAACAACTCAAGTCTTCAGATGTGATGAAGGTAAAAACTGGGCATTACATTAATTTATACGCTTTTTACTGTTTCTTGGATGTATTGCAGATTGGATCAACAAGGTGACTGGTCCCAGGGAGTTTTATGCAGTGGTCAGAAGTGACAAGCTGGTTTAGGAGAGGTTCTTCCTTTGAAGATTTCTTGCTTGTCTCAGATCTACAAGCATAAATGCACAAATTGTAGTTCCTTCCCTTGGTTCTGTCAGAATGATCCAAACTGGCTTAAACACTTTTAATTGCAGGTTTTAGAAATCCAGGCTGGTTTGACAGAATTGGGTCAGGGATGGTGGGGTGTGCTGTGCCCTGTGTGGGGGTGGACCGAGGAGCGACTGAGCATGGGGGTGAGGTGGCAACTTCGCAATCACTCGGCTTGGTGTAGAACAGCACATCTGACCACAGCGTCTGTTCAGAGGAATATATTTAGATTTGCTGGTTTAAAACAGAAGCCTAATCTAGCAATTGCCCTGTGAGTCACTGTTGCACCCTCACCTGCACGCCCGGATTAGAACAAGGTCACTTGAAACGAAAAGAGCTTCAATTCAAAACTTTCCTAAGAATTAGGATCACTGGAAACAGCCACAGGCAGGATCTCTAAGCATGTCCCAGAGAGTACTCAGAGTGAAAAGCACCTCTCCCTTGAGGCCCTACTGCTGTGAATAGTTTTGGACAGCTGCCACAGATGTTGCTGTGAGATAAAATGCCAGAAGTTCGTTTGAGAACAAGTGTTAAGCCCAAATCATATATTTGTTTTCCTTACTGTATCACTGCCTGCTGAAGTCTCTACTAAAGCAGAAGGTAAATGAAACCATCAAGATCATCTCTGCTTAATTTGATTAAAAATGTAATATGTGTTTAAAAATTCATGGCATAGACCTACAGTTGCTCATGCAGACTTACAGGGTGCAATCACAGAGCTTATGTTTGTTCGAGGAAAACAGCATCATTAAAAGTTGCATCCATCCTTGGTTGAGTTAGAAGGTCTTGGTGCAATTCTTTTTTATCCGAAAACTTTCTCCCTGAATTAATCTTGCTGGTCAGTCTGTTGTACAAACTGCTTCCCATTGTATAATTTCTGTTTGATTCATTCATAAAGCTGAAATCTCAGGGTAGACTCAAAAGAATAAAATGTAGCCTGATTCAGATACGTTTTTCCTGATTCTGGTGGTGAGCTTAGAAAATCTACATTCTTTAAAATACAAAACGTTGGATTTTCTGAGGAATAAAAACATCCCTGGTGTCTCTTGCTGTAAATCAGAAGTGACATCCCTGTGCCAACGTGGCCCCTTCACGGGATGGAGGAGGCTCCAGGCTCTTGGGTCCCGGCAGCAGTTGCAGGATGGATGGTGTTTAAGACCCTCTGAACGTTGTAATTTGTTGGTGAGCAAATTTCATAATTATTACAAGTAAATTAAGAGTAAACAACAATAAAATATGTTTACATAAAATATCAAAATATATACAAAATAAATATATAAAAATATTTATTAAAATATATATTTAAAATGTCATTTGCACATCTAATGGACAATGAACCTTGCATGGGTCCCTAGAAGTTATATGTTACTGGTTTTTTAAGACTAAGCAAAAATGCAACAGCACTTTCTGCTAAGATCATTGAATTACTTTGTGTGAGTAAGGGTAACAAGATTTGGACAACACTAGGAGAGAGAGAGGGAAATTAATTTTCTTGGTGTGCTGCCTGTAACTTTCAAACAATTCTGGGAGAGTCCTGATAAGGGCCGATGAGACTTGTTCTGGGAACAAAATGATGTTAACCAATCTGCGAGTAAACTCCAGCTCGGCACTCCACTTGTCATTATTCAATCTGTCCTGACAAATAACACAGATAAAAGGATACTCCAGTCCCATGGTGCAGAGGACTGATACATACAGTGAATCATAATCAAGCCAAAGACTTTTTTTTTCCTTCTTTTTTTTTGTTTTTCTTTCTTTTATTTCAGGTAAGAGAAACAGTTACCAGCTTTTAAATTACTTCATAAATTATTTCTTCTCTTTTGGCAAAAATTCTTCATTGCATTTCATAAAGGAAATCATCTGGGCTTTTGAGAAATTATTTAAGACTCATTTTAGTGTGTGTTGTTTTTTATTTAGCCAAGCTCTGGGCCAGGCGTCATTTACTTGATATTAATTAGTCCAGGGCTGTGAAGTGGGCATACAGAGACAAACTGATTTTGTGCTGTTTTTAAAATGCACCCAGTTTTTAAAAATGAATCTACAAATCCCCAAATCATTCTCTTATCCTGTACTTCAGACCAATGCAATCACAAAGTTTTGCTTTGTAAGATCATTTCTTTATTGCTAAATATACTAAAAATTTTCGTAAGTTAGACACTGCATCTATTCCTTGCATACATTTTAAGAAATGTTTTTTTTCAGACTTAGGTGTAATAAAGGTGTTACGAAGAATGGTTTTAGGACTTTTAATGCATCTCCAAAAACAGGAGAAACACATTTCCTCTGATTCCAACTGCATTACAAGGGCTTCTCTACTGTCTTCCTGATGGAAAGGAGCAAGAAGAAAAGTCAAAACACAGCCCATAGAAATCCAAGTAAATTGTCTTAGGTTTATTTCTGAGTGAGTTTTCATGGAGCATCAGTTAACTGTGCAGTCTCCATGAAACAGCAGCATTTGCAACCCGTTCACCAAGCTGGCTTTGGTCACCAGTGCTTGCTGCTCCCTTTCCTCCAGCCATTGCCTTGAACCCTGTCGTGCAGCCCTCAGCCCTCCGGACTCAACCCACAGAAATAATATACTCCATTAAGACAAACATTAAGGAAGACATTGCCTTCTTTTTCCTGGGACAGAGAAATTGTGTATTAATTCGTCTAGACCAAAGACATAAATATTTTATTTACTTGGAGTCATCGTATGAACAAAAAGTATGCAGAGTTCACTTTTGTTTCATTAGTTGAAATAAGCTAAGGCAATTTCAGTTCATAAACATAGTTTTTGATTCTGCTGGAACAGCTTTAAAGTATATTTAAGATCTTGTTACTTCAAGTCTGTAAACAAAGTATAATTCTTTTATCTAATATACATTGTCAAGAGCAAAGTAATTTACATAAGAGGTTTGATAGGCTATCAGGAACAGCTATACTTTCAGAGGGAAAAGCCTATTAGATCTTAATCCATCTGATAAGCATATTCCTTCCACCAAAGCCAAACTGCTTTCGTATTCTGTGTAAATAATTCCATTTAGTGTAATTGATTATTTTACAGCAGGAACCAAGATAGATATTGTTGGAGGAGAATCAGCCTATTAGTCATGTTTTGGAGGTTGTTCTGGAGAAGACAGTATTCGATAAGCTCAGGCTAGTCTGAGCGATTTGCAGAGCAGATCACTAGCCAAGTTGTCATTGTGCAGCTTCTGTTCACTCTCAAATATCGGCTGAGCTGTTGTAGTTCAGTACAAGATAATAGCAGTAGCTGCTCGTAGAAACCAACTTCAAAGTGATGTAGCGAGCTATCATCATGCCTTGGTCAGGAACTGTATTATACCTTTGGAAATTGTTAGGCGATCAATGCAAAAAGCTGCAAAAGGAAAGGTTCATTTTGTTCCTGCCGAAGCACGATTCATAGGTGCTGCAGATTCTAGAATGTATCAGGAATATTCGGTCCCTGGTCTGTGGGTACTTGGTGGGTTCTCCAGCAGCCATCTGCTCACTTCTGATATGGCAGGATGCCTCAATGGTGTTTTGAGAAGACTTGTCTGGGGCAGATGTGAGTTGAAATGGCCTCGCTGCAGTGCAGTAAAACGTATTTTGTGTAATTTTTTTCTTAGCATAATTGAAAGGTTAGCATGAAAACTACTTAGTCTGCCTGTATTGTCTTGCTCTTTCCTTCTCATCCCTGCTTTTTTCTTTTCTTCCTAGCTGCATGATTACACATTTGCCTTTTATTTATCACATTCTCTCAGCAAATGGAATCACACACCTCTTGATGAAATGTGTTACTGCCAAAGAGCACACAGCCCTGTTTGTGTGTGAGGACTTGTAAAGGTTCTGTTTAAAAGAGCAGGCTGTGTTTAAGCATGAGTATAATCCATGTGTGGTGACATTTCAAGGTTATGGAAATCCAGAATTGGTTTTCCACACTCAGTATTTAATCTCCAGCAATGGGAACAACTGTTGACTTCATCGTGGTGGGCTGTCACAGCAGGTTAATGCACCTTTAGCAGAAAATAATTGGAAAGATTGGTTGAGTGAATGCTAAACGTGTTTTTAATTGTATTATAAATATGTCATTGCCTTTCTAATTCTAGTTGTGTATACATGGGAGGTTATATGGTGCCAAAGGCCCTGCCGTTGTGGTGTATTGCCCCTTGAAGCAGCCCGGAAATATAGATGCCAAAGTTCTAAAAGCTGTTTACTAACTCTGTTTAAGCAAATGAGGAATTGGAACTTGATGCATAGTATTTCTTTATAAAAGTAGGTTTTCTTATTTGCATAAACTCTAAAAGGTTTCCAGAGCAAAATAAAAATAAATGCAATAGTTTGTGATGAGATAGGGAAAGGAAAACAATATGATGTGGTTGAAGGGTTTGAAATAGGGTTTTTTTCCGTCTTTTGGGTGGTTGTGTTGTCCACAGGCCAAGCAGTGCTTGAGATGGAAGTTTATGCTTCAGCTGGGTTCAGCTATTGGAAAGACATACAATGAGCTTCCCCTGCGACTATGGGAGCAGCTCAGACCCTTCTAAGAAGCAAAAAGTCATTCTGGAGAAATATGAGCAGGTGACAGCAATATAAATTTGAATGTTCTCATGAGCAGCCTATAGGCTGCTTGCAGAACATCTTGTCAGACCATTAGCAATGCCAAATTTTAAAAAGAGCACGTTTTTGTCCTGCTTCTAGGAGTGAGTTTGTCCTATCTGCCCCCATACGCAGCATGCTGCAGAATGTGTTTTGCCATTTGAAACGATGGCATGCACTGAATTTTGGTGAGCTGGGCTTTGGTTAGGGCTGTGGGTTGATCTCCAACACAGCACAGCTGAATTGCATGGATGGCTTCCCAGGGACCCTGGTTCATGCTCAAACCTGAACTGTAAAGGTGAATGTCATTGCTGAATTCATTCTACTCACCCTTCTGCTGTCTCTGAAATGTATTTCTTTATTTGTGTATTTTGTTAATGGAGTGAGTGTATTTTGTTAATGGAGTGAGTAAAACATCAGGTATAAAAAAGATCTATGAGTTCAGATCTTCAGCTAATGAGATGGAAATGAAGTTTGTTGAAGTTGTATTGGGTGCTTGAATGAAGGCACAGTCAAGACTTTTTTTTTTTGAGAGGCTTTTTTTATATTACAGGCAAAACGTGAAAATTTACCTTAAAAATCGTTAGGTAAGAAGGTAAAATTAATCTGTGTGCAGGGTGTTGTGTTTGGTCTGTCCTTTGTGTGGTCCCATTTAAGGCAAACACTGGGTTTACTTGCTCCTTAGATTTTGAACTGGGACTTTCAAGGGGCAATGGGGGTAAGTTTCCCTCATCTACAGCCAAGCATGCAAGTATAACAACTCCAGTTATCGATGCAGCTGTGTACAGATATGCACATTTTTGTCGTGAAGTTCATGTAACAATAAAGGGAGACCTGATATGCTGTAGGTCGGTGTAGTAACTGTCTGGTGGCATCCCATAGAGTGACAGTGACTTTCCCTTGACAGGCTTTTTTGCGCCATCCTGCAGGGGAGGGAAAATGTGATAAAGTGAATCCGATAAGCAATCATTGCTTTATTTGAGAACACATGGATGAAGTTGATTGGGCTGAACAGGGAATCAGAAATCAATTAATGACTGATTATTGTTTTTCTGCATATTGATTTCAGATTTTGGCAGCCTTTGGGAAACATTCTGCCAGGTTCATTGAGCTTACAATGTTAAAAACCAGGCAAGAATATGTATCTTTTAATTAGTCCTCATCTTTTGCTATAGTCTTAAACACCTGAAGTAGAAACAGGAGAACAAATCACAGCTTTGCCATCTTGTGCTTATTTTCACACTTTTTTTTTTCCAATCTTAGTTATCTTTTCTTTCTAATTGTTTGTTAAAATGTGTGGTATGGGTTCGGATGCGGATCTTTCTCCTTTTATACATGTGGTTGCTATGTTTAAGTGCTCATCTCTCTCTGTGAATTACAAAAAGGTTCATTATCAGATACCAAAAACGTGTCTGATTTTATTATACAACCCATCGTCATGTTGAGAAATTGTTAAGTTAGTCCCACAAATTGCTTCATCTCTCTGACTATTGTGGGGAGGACAAAAGCAAGAAGCTTGAATTGCAGCCAGGAGGAGAGGTCGGGTGTGCTGAGGCGCTGAATGCCTCCTGCCAACCTGGAGCCTTCCTGCAATTCAGGGTGAATTGAAAATACTCTGTGCAGCTGAAGATGAGATCTTTTATACCCAAAGAGATGAATACACTAAATTCTAAAGGGATTAATGACTGCAGTGTGCCTATAAAGAAAGAAAGTAAAAATATTTACTTCTGAAAGTATGGGAATTTAGGAGTAGTGTTAGTGGGGAAGGGAGAGTTCACCAAAGGAGCTCAGTGAGAACTGAGAACATGTAAATATTATCCAGCAGCTCTATAAACGAGGGAAGTTAAACACGCCTTTGGAGATGGGTAAGTGTTAAATTCTCTAAACTGCTTTATGAAAACTAGGAAAGGTTTTTCTTCCAGGAAGGAAGGAGGGGAGACTTCTTCATAAAGTTGCTTAAAAGCATGACCTGAACTCTAATGTGCCGCACTGTGCCCTTTATGTAGCCTAGGAAATCTTCTTTCTTAGCACACGAGCCAAAATTTAACCCAGCAAAACCTTATTCTAAATAAATATGTTTATGGGAACCAACCCAGTAGATTCTGTGATTCTATGGCTGAGGTGAGTCAGGTCTCAAAATTTCGAACTATAAAATCTGTTAAGCACATAAGCAGAAACAGATTAATTTTTATAATATGTACAAATTTTGCAATATATTAACAAGTCAAAGCATTTGGTTGTGCTTACATATTTGGTAAGTTTCAAAATAACTCTTTTGGCCATTTGGAGCCCATGTGTCCCCCTGCCCCATGCACTGTTCGTGGGGTCACTGTGTCCCTCCCCAGGGCACTCAGAGTCCCAAAGGCTGCATTAAGAGTGCTCAGGCACATTCAGGACCACTTAGTTGTCAATTGTGCTTGCTTCTGAAATTTCTACCAGGAGCAAAACTCGATCCTCAGTCTAAATATCTTTAAAAGTTTGGTGTTGCAATCCTTTTCCAGGATTTCATGGCACCATGTGGGTTATCACTACTGCCATATGTGCAAGTGCTGAAGTAAAACATTACTATTACTGTTGCTCATCAAGACTAACTGTAAATGTGGAAACATTTATGAAGTGTACAGCATAGAAGCAAGGAAATTCAAAAGTGAAATATTTAGGTAGTTGTGAAAAAAGATAAGAAACGGGCATATTTTAAAAGGGCACATAACTTCCTCCTTTACTTGCCAGAGGTAGGATGTGGGTGAATGAAGCTGTTCCCAGCCTCAGTGAGTTGTGGTGAACTAGTGATGGGCTGGAGCTGGTTCTTTCTTTATGTTCCCAGCTGCTGGTCAAGCCCACCTGAGACACAGTCTTCAGGCCTGAACGTGCTTCAGCAAAGCATTGAAGAATTACGATGTGCTAGCAAAGCCCAAAGCATCAGCTGTGTGGTGGAATATCACTTATCTGACAGAAATGCATGATAATTCATGTTAGCTTAACTCTTTTTAGCTTCAGAATACTCCTTATAATTACCCAACTTCTACCACAAAGCACAAATATGAACAGACACGATAAAATGTCTCATTAGACCCTCACCACTGCATTTGATTATGCTGACTTATTTGTGTGTGTCTTTATCGCAGATTTAAACATGGGTTTGTCTGGCTGCAAGCACCCAACACTTAGGCATTCAGTCCGATTTTCTGTCAAATATTTTAGACTGCGACCTTTGAAAGGAGACAGTCAGAACTATCAATTACTTGATAAAGATAATAGCCTTTTTGGGATAGGGATAATAATGAAACTAATGACTAATGGAATTTTGGAAGATTAAATGGACTCTCTAGCTGATGTGCGATACAGTTCTTCCAGGTGTCAGTATGGGTAGTGAAATATTTGGATGTGTTTTTCAGAGACACCTGTCAGGCTGTCCTTTTTATTTTCCATGTAACCATTCAGCTCAAGTGGTCCATGAATAAGAAAGAAAGAAAAAACATTTATTATCTAATTTCAGAGGCTGGACTATATTCTTGCAGTGTCCTCAGGGTTTTGATAGCACTTTTAAGGCCCAGCTCCTTTTACTTAATAAATTCTGGATGTAAAACTTCACTTACATCATATTATAAAAGGTTTGGAACATTAACTTTAAGGGGAGTCACTTCTACAAGCTCATTTTTCACTAACTTTCCTTGCTGTAGTAACATACATAAGTATGGAATGGAAGTTTTTGCCCTCTGGCAATGGGATATTACTTTTACTACTCTAACTTTAGCAGTGAGACTATGATGCAGGGAAAAATTAATACCATTGTCACAGAACAGCCAAAATAATACTGAAGTGCTTTTTTAGCACTACATTTCGGATATACACTTGGTTACAAGGAGGCTGGCACCTCAGCAGCACAAATGGGCTTGTGTCCTATTGGTCTTAAGTGTGGCTGCCTCTCAGCCATAAGCATGTAGAATAAGGCTGCCTGTTAGTGGGGTGACGCTGCCAGAAATAGGGTGTGCTGGAACACTCAACTCTATTAGCAATTTAAGGTATATATTCTGTGAAATATATGGAGAGAGAAGAATGTACCCAGAAGGAGCAGTGGTGCAAGGGAGGCTGTGTTAAATTCAATGGCTTTGTTGTATTTACAGAAGTGCATGTCGTTTTTAAGCTATGAGTTTGCTTTTCATGTGAAATGTGTTCGTGTGACCTTGTTTGCCTTCTGTTCTTTGTGAACGTATTTGACTGAAGATGACATTGAGTCCCAACAAGAACATGGAGAAATCCTGTACCTCTTGGAGCATTCATGGCTGACCTGGGCTCCTGGAGCCCCTTGGTGTTGCTGCTCCTTTCTTTTCTCTGCTTTGCATTTTGCAGTAATTACTTTTTGTCCAAGCTGGACTGGAGCAGTAGTGACATCGGTCCGAACTGTGTTCAATTGGCCATGGGCAGCTCCAAAGTGATTTTCGGGGACATGTTAGGTTAGGATTTGGCTGTGCTGGCACAGCCCTGTCCCTCCAATGGCTTAAATCCCTCTGGGCTGCCAGAGCAGGACTGAGAGGATGCAGCACCCAGTGAGTCCTGACCCACGTTTTTAATGGTTCTTCTCTTCACTATACATTGCATTTCTCCTTGACTTGTGCCCTATGGTATATATTATATTGATCTCTTTTCCTGACTTCTCTCACCGTATAGTGATTTGTCTTCTCTTGCTTTCCTGACCACTTGCAGAGCCTGTCATTATTATCTCCTTGCCTCCTCTTTTTTTTGTTGCTGTCCCTCCTTTTTTCTCTTACTGTTGTCTCATTCAATAATCCTCTTTCTTTTTGATGGCCTGACTTGCCAAATACCACATGATAAAACAACTGTTTCGCAATATATAGTGATGTAATTATTTTTTTCTGTTTCGCAGCTAACTTGAATAAGCTACTTTTTATACAAAATTGATTTTTCTCTTTAGAGTGACTGATGCTAGAGTCTCATCTTTTCCCAGATATACCATTTACATGTACCTCAGGGAGTATTTAATAAAAAAGGTTTTTCCCCCTTTCCAATGAATATTTTAAGAGGCGTAGCATCTGTATTTCCTCTTCAGACATTTGCATAAAATCTCACTGAAGCTACCATATACCTTCATCAAAATTTGATGGAGAACAATTCATTGCCCAACAAAATATATGTGGTGTGTTATACAGTAGTTCTAGGATATTACCACTTGAAAATGCAGCCTGTAACATATAAACCGTACCTCTATAACACATGAACTGTATCTCCAGTCAGTTTTGGCCAGCTACCTCCTTGTCTGTCTGCTCATCTGTCCAGAATATGTTCAGCCAAGTCCCCACCGAGATCAGCAACAAAGTTCTAGGCTACCTCAGATCACTTTGAATTAACAGCATAATTAATTTAATTAAAAACTATTAGTGTCACATTGGGCTTTTAGCCATGATTTTAAGAAATCATGAGGGAATCAAACTGCCAAATTTCTCAAGTATGCCTTAGACAAGCTTGAAAATGTAATGAGAAGTAATTAGGGAGTGCAAACAGAAAATGCAGTGGTGTTAGCACTGCTGAGACAGACCGTTGGCTTGAGGAATCAAGAATATGACACATCTGATGTGAAATTCCTTTTGCCAGGTTTCAGGTATCCAAAGACAGTTGTTTTAACGCATCCCACAGTAGGCATCTGACTTGGGCAGGGTGAATCACCCCCTGGTGAGGCTTTGTATTTTTGTTGGCTACAGAGTTAACCTGAGCACCTCACTGAGATCACGAACCTAATCCTCAGGTGACTCACATTTTAGGAGGGTAATCTGGGCCTGATTGAGAAGAGAGCAAGAGCACGGGGAACAAAATATAGATTCCAAGCTAAGCGCAAAATGCCATCCAAGTTATTTGGACTGTGAGTATCTTATCCCTTACACAGGTAAAGAGAAAAGTATAGGAAAGTATTGAACAGCCTGACCTGATGCTGATTTTGAAGCTGATATATCACTGTTAGTAAAATGCCCGTGTCCTCTCAGCTCTATACATTCAGGTTGATTTATAGTGCTAAGGTTTTTGTTTCAAATGGCCCTAAATTTTCAGATTGTTGTCTTCACCAGTTTTCAGTAAAATTCAGTGCTATTTGAGTGTTTGGTTTTACCTCATTATGGACATGTAAAAAAGTTAAATCCCAATCCAGTCTGCTTTAGAGATTTAGATTTACAAGGTGCGAGTTGTCGGCTTGCATTTGATGGGCTCTCTAGAAAATCGCAGTGGTGGATACTATTGGCCGTTTATGCCACTGAGAATATCATGTATAATCTTCCTAGGATATTAATTCCAGACTAAATAGTTCACACCTGATACTGGAAGAAAACTACCAGCTTGTAACGAACCAGTCCGTTCACTGTAACCCATCAATGCGCAGCACTGAGAAATGAGATATGGTATTGCCTGTTGTAATTTGAGGGCTCAAGAAAAGCAAACTGAGAGCATCTATATGAATATCATGATCCAGGAACTCTGTTATCTACTAGGTGCATCCATATTGATAAGTGGTTATTATTCTGTTCTAGCTGGCTGACATTTATGGTTTTCAGGATTTAGGCTGGGGTTTTCAGTTCAGTTAAATCAGATGTCTGCAAATAAGCATCTGTTATGTTTAAGTTTCCCAGATCCTTTTTTTCAAACCTGTTATTTTCTCTGAATCAGCTGCTTAGTTCAGCAGAGCCTGAAAATGAAAACAAACTCCAAATGGTCTCCACAGGATATTTTTGGGGGAAAAAAAAATCTCTTTGAAAAGATAAGAACAAACTACCACTGGGATAAAATGCATGTAACAATATTTATTATTTATCCAGAGCTTTCTAAAAAATCATTAATAGAAGAAAGTACTGATAGTACGCTAAATTGTTGTACAGAGGTCTTGAATTTTAGTTGAGGTTCTTTGGTAGTCGGGAGGATATATGGTGGGAGGGAAGACCATGCTATTGTGCTTTCCCATCTCCAGATTTCTTGCTCACTGGGTACCCGGTGTCTGCCACGGGTGGGTGATGTCTGGGTGGGGGCGTCTGTTGAGCTGCCTCAGTGTCCCCTCCCTGGCCCTTGGTGCCAGGGGCTCTTGGCTGTGCCAAGGGGACTGTCCCTGCTCGCTGGAGGGATGAAAAATAATCCGTGGTGATGCTGAAAAGAATCAAATGGACTTTTATTAAAAATCCTCAGAGGCTTTCTCTCACCCCATCCAGATGTTGGATTTCCAACAATGAAGTCACTTTTAGATTGCCACACATAAAATCACATTAAAGTTTCTTAATATTTTGAAGGGTTTCTAGAAGAAGATAGAGAAAGATATATTTTCATTTTAAAAATCTATTTAACAATGCAAGACTTTAGAGTCTCTGATAGTGAAAGAACGAAGCAAATGAAAGCAAAAAGTCAAAAGAGCTGGAGAGTTTGTGATAAATATTGTTCTATAGCAGCTTCTCTGGCACAGGATTTTCAAAGTCTCACATCCTAAATTTACACTACAAACTTCAATAATTAACACCACAAATTTAAGCTGTAGCTTCCCCCTGAGATTATTCAGTAAAAATTTTGTTTCCGTCACATTTTTATCCCCACATTAGATAGAATCGGAATTGATGGTTGATGAGAGCAATCCCGGCAGGTTCACTGGGCTGTGGACACTCAGTCACGGTTTTAGGTGGTTTGTAATACAATGTATTTAAAATTTATTTAATTTTCTTTTGGAGTTTGGATACTTTTAGTATTTTAGAGGTGGATGGGGTTCTTTGTATGAGAAGCCAGTCAAGAAAGAAGCAGCATGATATCACCATGCAAATAATGAATAGTGGTCACAGTATTAGCAGGGTCTATTGAATTGTCTTCAAGGGCCTTCTCTAATTGTCTCTGCAAACTGAATTAGCAAGATGGTTTCACTAACTGTTTTTTTCTTTTTTAGTGGCAGCTACCTACCCAATTATATGTATTCATTAGCTCTGGTATGATTTCATTAACTGATGTACATTAAATGCCTATTAAGCAACTTGTGCTTATGTTCCTAGACAAGCAATGATGCATCTTCTAGTGAGCGTACTTATTAGCTCATTGGTCTGGATAAACTGTTTTTTATTTATATTTTCAATTTCTCATTACTTGTGAGCTGTACCAGCTGAGGGATGAATGTAAAAAGGTAATTAGGCTGGTCAGGTTTAATTATTTTTTTGTTTCAATCGTCTCTCAGAACCACAAACCTGGCCAACCGGGCAAATGAGCATTAACGAATGGAGCCACGTGATTAAAACATCTGTCACTGTCCTACCAGGTCGATTGAATGCTTGGATTGGCTGTGCACACCGAGGGCGACGATTGCTGTGGAAAGCCAAATAAGCCAGGGTTAATGTTCTTCTAGTCCTTTACCTGTTGAGCTGACAGTGATGGGTAGAAAATATGCACCAATGAGCAGTAATGAAGTCACTTTTAGATTGGTTCAGCACAGGTTTTTCAGGCTAATTAGGTACACAAAAATGTTAGTTTAATCAAAGGAACATGTATTCATTAAAGAAGGTGTGTGACATAAATGAAGTATAGAATTAGCTCAGTCAAGAGGTAGGCTATAGCTCCTAACTAAATTATCCAGATTATAAAAGTAATTATGTACAATTTATTTTATTTTTTTTTTTTTTTTTTTTTTAAGGTACCAAACTATGTACTTTTCTATGCACAAAACTGTGGAGTCAGTGGATTTACATCGGGGATCTAAATAGTCTCTCTGTAGTCATGTATATTAGCTGAGGGGTTTAGGACTCAAAGAGAAAGCAGAGAGTGAACGAGATGTTCATTCTGCATTCCAGATGGCATAAACCACATTACCACATTATTGCTCAAATGAGCTCATTAGCTTCTTCTTTCGTTGGACTTTATTTAGCAGTGGCATAGCATGGCTCTGTCTGATTTTGCTTGGTCTTCCTCAGGACATGACTAATGTGCAAGTCACAAATGGAACAATTTTGTTCGTACCATAACCCCGATGGAGATGTGTTGAGTGTTCTTTGGGGGCAAATCAGGAAAAAGCAAGAAATAGAGATTTTCAGCTGTTAAGAAGTAAAACACAGTTCAGTGTGTCTTAGCTTATCTGATTGTGTCTCATCTAAACCAAATAAAAAGGAAGGATGACTCTCTAAATTGCTTAGTTTCTGCAGCACAGAAAATAATCAAAACATTTTATTAGAGTTTTGTAATAATTTTAGCCGTCCCCCATCCTACACACAATTTAGATTTGGGATTTATACAGGAAACGTGAATGACAGTTTGTTAGGGGATTTGGACTTTTTCGGTGCATTCTGAATATGGCCCTTATCCTGAAACCCACTGCTTGTCTTAAGCTCTTTCCATCCCACCACATGGAGAAGCTGATGCTGATTGATGCAGCATTTTTCAGGACATGATAGGGTCTGTAATTGTACAAAGACACATGGTGACCCTGAGAAAAACATCTGGGAATGACAGATAGATGCAGTCTCAGTGTTTCACATAACAATTTATGAGGGATTGGCCAGAGCAAATATTATTTACATATTTAAAACATAAATATTTTAAATAATTATATCTAATTAACGGTAGTACTTTAGATGAAATAATAATTGTCACTTATTACTGTGGCAGAGTATGTTTGTGGTATTGCTTTTAATGGCTGGGAGGTTTTTTGTCTTATTCCATCTGGGAGGATGGAGAGTGTTCAGTGGGTGTTACACGTCAGTTATATATTTCTATATAGAATGTCTTGAGAGGTTGTTTGGGAAGATGGATGGAGACAAGGAATATTGTTGTGTGCTGGCATACGTGGATTAGTTTGCTTTATAACATAATTTTCAGCGTAATGGTTAATGGGACTACTTTAATTCTTTTAATGTTTGTTGTGTTGTGAAGCCAAGTTAACAATTACACTTTTTATTGTTCGTTTGTTTAGTCCATTTTTTATGGGGTGGGTCTTGTAGGGCAGCAGAAGGTAGAAAGGAAACTAAGGTAGAAATTAAGGTTTCTTGTTATAGCTAACAGTTTTTATGGTTTGTAATAGAGGTTTCATTTCTGTAGTTAAACAGTGTAAACAGCTTTCATTAGCATCTAAATTTAACATAATTTTCAGGAAGATGCGAGTCCTGTTAACAGCAGACGATGATAGATATTGATATAACAATGAAGGAAGAAACAATTAAAATACTGAAAGTTTAATTTGGAAGAGAGGGATGAAGATGAAGCTTTTTAATTTGGGATAAATGAATCAGCAGCAAGTGTGACTTTCTTTGGAAATGTAACTTTTTTTTTTTAATGTTTATGAATAAAATATCATGCAGCTGCACCATGAGGTGTAAACAGAGCCCATGTAATTGGGACACATGGGCACGGCAGTCCTGAAGAGATGTCTGAATCCAGACCAGGTTCTTGCGTTCTATAGTGAAATATGTAGATGTGTTGAACCAACCATGGTATGCCATCCTTTTACTTCTGCCTGATCAAGCTCAGCCATTTTATGAAGACCTGGTTTTCAGATGGTACTTTTTAGAGTGTTCTAAAAAATCCAGGCCCTCTCATTTTTTTTGTTTGCAGCCTCAGTGTTTGAAGTGACAAGTCCTACTCATCTTCGAAAACTCATAATCAGAAACATCATTTTGAGGAAGGGAATATTGACTAGTTGCTTGACTTTTAGCTGAAGGTACCTAAATAATTTTGTTTGGCTCCAACTCCTGATGCTTTACCGGTTGATCTACATGCCATATGTTGCATGTGGGAGCTGAATCTGAGGTATTGGGACAGCCCCCAGTGTCTCACTTGGGGGAAGTTAATGGAAATTTCTTCCCATAGAAACTGCACAGTGAGGTCTTCTACACTGGGGGAAAGATGCCTACTGCATGGCTTTTGGGCTCTGACAGAGGGGATTGTTTTTTTCTTTTTATTTTAGGGGATTGGAGACATCAAAAAGGTTTCAGAAGATAGGTGTCATTTAGCACCAGCTTCCAAAGGTGCTGTCGTGGAGCGGAGAGGGTGCTCGCTAGCCATGTACAGCTTGGAAATGTTTCCCTTCTGTGATGCTGATATTAGAGATTGGCAAGAGCTGATGCTGATGGGAGGGAGTCTTGTGTGAAAATCACTGTGAGTTGCTGTCGCCTCTTGGCTGCTTTAAGAGTGCTAACCATATGCTACGCAGCTTAGTGCAGACCTGTTGCGGCCTCTCCTTGGCTTGGCTTTTCCACTTGGCATCGGAGGTGCCATAATTCATTACTGTGCCAGGGAGGAGGAAAGGGGTAAGAAAATACATTGGCTTAAAGGCAGTCCTAGGATCGATGGCATTGGGAAGTCATCAGGTGTAAGGATAAAACATGGGCTTGATGACTGATGCTCATCCCAGCTCTCTGAGTCAGGACTTCTCCAGGCCCTGGGGCTCAGCGCAGCGGCTCTATGTGCTCGCTGCCTGGTGATGCCCTGCAAGGGAGGCAGAGAACTAGTAGGAGCTGGAGTCCATTCTGCAGCATGCAGGATCGTATCTCACACCTGAGTGTCTTTAGCCCCTTTTTCTCACCCTGCCCCATTTCTCTGCCCCTTTCTGCAATGTAGCCCAGGAAAGGGAAGGGCCATGTATTGCTTGTCATTTCTGTTGTTACAGCATTTTTGTGGGGTTTAATGAGTGTTAACAGAGAAATCTGCCACTTCTGTTATATATGTTTTATTTTAGATATGTTCCTAGCAGAGCTGCCTATTCTAACACTTCCTTTCTCTTACACTTTTTTCCTCTCTTCTGTCTCTCCCGCTCCAATTGCCCATCAGGCAGCCATTGTGATGCAGAGGTGCATTCAGAACTGGTGCCACCTCTGTTGATTTCCCAATAACACAAAGGTGAGCAAAACCAGGATGGTTTTCTTTCTTGTATGGAAACGTACCATAACTAGGAGCCCTTCAAGCTGCTCTGGCAGAGGTCAGGTCAGCTTCCACACATACACATCCAAAGCCCAGTTTCATTTTTTTAGAAGTTTAGCAAGTTTGCAGAATTTGCAAAGCTCCCCTCTTGGCAGGGACTAAAGAACATCAGGAGCAATGGGTGCTTACGATAGCTTTACTTTCTTGATGGTGCAATAAAATTCTTCTCTGGGGCAAAGAGCTTTTCATTATATGATCGCTTGATGAGCTGCTGGGATGGGATTCCCTCTTCACATACCCAGTCCGCATCAGGAGAAAAAATAATGGCAGGAAACATCTTTGGACAAGTGCAGTAATAATAACATTAACACAAGTGTGCTTTATTGTAAGGAAGAAATGTTATCACTCCAATTACCTATAAAGGAGATTTGAAAAAATCCTAATAGGAAACAATTTAAGTGTAACCATGAAATTATTATTTCGAAAGTAGATGCAATCAGTTGCCAACAATACATGGTATGGCTTAATTAATCGTTGAAGTATATGGAATCTCTAGAGGATCTGTCTGCACCAGTGTTTAGGGACATCCTATAACTCAAGGTAATTGAATAGCAATTAACTTGAGTTAATGAACGTGCATTCTTGGGAAGACACACAATGGTTAATGGATCAGCCTGAAATGAACACACCCATTTGTTTTGCTGAACAAGCATCTACTGAATGTTCACACTAGAATATATAAAGTCATTAATTAACTTGAATGAATAGACAGTTATCTCTCTACTCCCATTCCAACTGAAAGACACTCTGTAGATAATTCTAGAACAGCTGTTGATGTTTCATGGCTAAGGCAGTTAAAGATATTACCTCGATTAACCATGGCACAAGCTTTTGTTAACTAAGGGTCTTTAAAACAATGTGAGCTATAAACAGGAGTTTGAAGTCTATGAAGTGGAATTCATGTTACATTAGTGAAGTAATTGAACTAATGTGAAGACTGGCTTTCATCAAAATTTCAGTCAATACAAAGGAGGGGTGAATTCTTGAACCCATGTGGCCATTAACCAGTGACTCAGGGTCTGCCTTGATCAGCTGAAAGAGAACCTGATTGTCAATTTTTTAGTCGTTCAGTAAATAAAAGGCAGTTTTATGCCAAAATTGCTTGAGTGATTGTAGGGACAGATAAGATCTTTCTTGGAACTGGAAGAACACAGATATTTGGACACGGTCCCAAATACAGCCAGGAGCCAAAACATGGAGAGCTTTATAGATTTAAGCGACTCCTTTTGAAAGATTTATAGCAAGCTGAACAAGACGCTAATAATGTACAAAGTCAATAGCCAGAGGAGAATTTAAAAAGCAAATGTATAAGTAAGTTGTTTATGTTATTCAAAAGTTAAGTAAACAAAATTGTATTTTTCAGTGATTGATTCTAACAAACAAGAAATTCTTTAGGAAAAAAACAGCATAAGATTCAGCAGAAAAAGGAATCATTAAAAATTAGTCACTATGCAGGCAAAACAATTATTTTTAATGATATAGCAAAGCAGAGTTCAGTTCATACCATGTAAATGAGAAACTGCTGCAAGATTCCTCTAAAAGTTTGGTGCACCCAAAGACCTGACTTGTTTGTTTGGCTACAGCTGCATTTATTCTTCATAACCCTTTTTATGTAAAATGTAGTTTCACTGGAAAAGGACGGCGTGTAATGAAACGATGACAAGAGACCTGCAGGAAATAAAATAGCTGAAGGCTCCTATGGGTAAATTTGTATGGCACTATGCATTTTTGTGTAGGGAGACACAAGGTCACTTGTTTAGAGCTCAGTGAAGTGTTGCACTAATGGAAATTTAGTGGTGCCTCTGCCAGCTCCTGCACCTCAGGTATCTCCATGTGATGCTGGGCAGATGTTGAATTTGGAGGAGCACGTTCCTCTGGGGTTGGCAAGGCTGTCCATGTGGTCTACAGGTGACATCTGGAGAAAAATGGAGGGTTTGGAGATGCTGAGCACTGTTGAGCTCAGTGCATGTGTTAGAACATCAGTGTCACCTTTCCAACCCATCACCCAGCCCCAGCCCTTCCTCCAGTGCTCTTTGCCCAGGCCAATGGGATGTGTCCTCCAAATTCATCCTGGAGAACCTGAGAGACCTGTGTGGCCATGGGGCAGGTGTGCCTGTGGTCCATGAGGGGACCAGCTTGGGCACACACCATTCAACTCCTCTTCTGTGGCAAATTCCAGCAAAAAGAGGTTTGGACTCTGATCAACTCGAGCCATGAATTTTGGTGGAAAAAATAAAAATATTAACAGAAGGTCTCTTTCATGTCACAGTAATCAAAGCAGTTCATAGGTGACAAAGAGTCTTGCTGAAGGTGACTTGCATCCTCTTTGTCACACCCTTGGTACTTGAAACTGTTTAAAATGAGCAAAGGTGAAGGCTCTGAACTAGATTCTGCAAATGCAATTAATGTGTTATATTTCAGTTACCTGCATGTCATTCAGGGAGCTGTCTTGAAAGAGACAAATTAATGACTATTAAGAATTTTATACCCTGCTATTTTCTCTATTTACTGATGTTACTTTCCATCGCTTCTCCAGAAATACTTAGGCTGATGTTTAACAAGCAAAGCTATTATTATCTTAACTTACATAAGATTTTCTTCCCCCATGATAGTGATTGGGGGGGGGGGGGTAGGGGGGAGAACCTTTAGCAGAACTTTAACAAACACATTGTGCAGCTTCATAGTAGATGTGTAAGTGATAGACCTGTGTTGTAGAAGCAGAGCAGAGCTACTGAGGAATAGAAAGAGGTGACCAAGCTGAGACAAAACAAAAATATTGATATCACAGAAATGCTGAATGAAGGATGTATTTGAGTCAGAGAGATTCTGTTTTTGGTTTTCCATAGCTTTACTGTAAATTTCAATATTCCTATTAAATATTGGCCTTAGACACATCAGTAAGCTTTGAAGATTCAGGTTGTTAATGAGTTCGCAGCTGAATCCCAATTTTCTTTCTGTTTATTTTTTTGAGTAGCAGAAATACTCCCTGTGTCTATATAATTAGTGTATTAATGTTTGTTTTCCTTCAGTTGGGTCTGTCTTTTGAGATATTCCTTCAGTTCTTTAATCATTTCACAGAAATTAAAATTCTGCCCAAAATAACTCAAACTATCCTTAAGTTACATAGAAAGGATTTTCATGTCCCAAACAGACTTTTTCAAGCTTAGTCTTAAATAAGGTCTTTAAAGTTACAAAGACTTCTACCGCCACTTCTTAAGAACTGTGTTTTTTTTTTCTTCTTTATTTTGGAAAAGATATTGTTGGCCACTAGCAAATGCATAAATAGTTTTCCATTTAATAGAAATATCCTGTACTTAGGCAATGTCTTGTATTTTGACAAAATCTGGAACTTCTGACAAAGTCTTGCAACATTTCGATCTGCAGCATTTGCTGCTTGAATTTAGCAAGAAGTGTTGGAAATAAACCTTATGACATAATGTTTAAGCATTTGAGGAATAAACACAGCTTTCTAAGAAATATCTCCTACAGGCTACAGAAGCTTAGAACACTAATTAAAGTAAGAAACTTTTGTCAGACATTTCATAGTTTATAAATTGTTTGATTAAGCATCAAACATCCCATAGGAGTGTATTCTTGTGAGCTGGTCCTATTCCCCGTGTTAGAAATTCTAGATATTTTTTGAGGATTTCCTAGAAATACACAGCGTATTGCACTGATTGCCCAGACTGCTGAAGTCTTTAAGGGCCCACCAATAACTGGAAGATGTTTATTTTTTTTAAAATAGACCTTATGTGAGAAAATAGCCATGATACATAGCCATACTTATAGCTACAAACTGTGTATTTCTTAGAGTGTCAACTGACTTAAAATAACCAATTAGAATAATAAACTATAACTATTATATTAGTTCCTCTTCCTCAATAAGAAGTCACTGACCACACTTACCACAGTTACTCTTATTAATGGTCACTTTCAAGAAAGGTATTTATCAGTGCAGTGTTTTACCCAAGTATATAAGGACTTCACAAGGTATCCGACAGATGGCATTGAGTAATACATTTGAAAGCGTATCGCCAGTAATCTATCTCAATTCCTTGTTTATTACCTTTGCAACTTTCTAGCAGTTTTGTCAATAAGATATTGCTTCTAGCAGTGTGACTTTATTCTTACATTAATATCCGAAATTTATCATAAGGTTCTAAATTTCCTCCGGTCACGAAAATGTCCCGTTGAGCCATTTAAGCTCCCTGCAACTACATTCTTTATCTGTAGCTTGGGAAAAATTTTTTTTGCCCTATATCCCTGAGTGTTTTGAGATTAAATTCACTAAAGTTGTCAAGTAGGTCACTGATGAAAGCCAAAACAAGAGAGAGAAATCTTGTTCAGGATTTAGGTGGATGGGGAGGGGAGGAGGGCACAGCGATGCGGAGCTCGTGTGCTGTTGTCACAGCTGTGTCCCAGTCGAAGATGCTGATGTGCTGTGTGAGAAATCCCCTCCCCAGCAAACAAGTCTTGTGGCTTCAGGCAGTCAGAAGACAAGCTCTGGATGCTCAGCCAAAGGGAAATACAAATGCTAGCTTCAGCATTTTTTGCTCTATGCTTTGTGTTCTTTCAAGGGATAGAAATTCCTTCTCGAGCATTTTTGGTCCCTAACCAAGTGCAGCAGCTAGCGATTGTGTCATTATCCCCTGGTGGGTCTTCTTTCGGAAAGAGAAGTCCTACCCAGGCAGTAGCAAACACAAGCTTCCAAAATGGCTAAAAAGCTGTAAGTCTCTGTTGCCCTCAGAGCCTTGTGTGGACAGCGATGGAGAGCTGAGTCCTTCTTGCTGCCTCTGAACCAGCCCGAATCTGAACCAGCCAACCAGCAGCCCTTGCTGATAGAGAACATTTCACTGAGTTCATTATTTTCACAGTATTTTAACGTAGACTGTTGCCAGTTACCATCTCCCAGCATGCTGCGATCTGCACACAAGAGTGCTGAGCGCGGTCAGGGCTGTCCCGTGGGACTGGGCAGCTGCTCCTGGCGCCGGCTCCATCCTCCTCCTGCGACTTGTTTATTTTCTTTGAGAAGTTCCTAGGGAGCATAACCAGGGGCTTCTGCCAAACCTTGCAGACACCCACTGGAAAACATAACGTGTTAAAATTGACAGCATTGCGTGCTCTGCTTGTCCTTGCTTGTTCAGCCAGGCAGGAGGGAGTGGGCATCGCTTCTTACTCTCGCTGGTGCTGCTGCAAAACTGCGCCCAGGAGCAGCTCACCTCCAAAATGCACGTGGCCTGGAAGAAGGTCAAGTGTGGTTGACAATAAAGGAAAACCAGATCAGAGCCACTTAGTATTTATTTTAAAAGATTTCATTATTTAGGTGATCTTAGTGCTGGTAGGAAAAAAAAAAAGGCTGAGGTGAGGTTACATGCAGCAGATAAAAAACTAAATAAGTATGCAGATTGTGAGTCACTTAATTTGTTCCTGCTGGTGTCATGTTTTAGAAAGGAGCAGAAGAAGAGAGAAGTGCTAATATCCTCAACTAAGGCTTCTTTCTGTAATGAAGTGACACACAGAGCTATGTTCTCTAAAGGCCAAAGCACGTTAGGAGCAGTCGCTTTCCTGTGACTATAAGACTTGCTGTTTAAAAAAGCATTTTAAAAAAGGTGCTGCGTCCTGCTCTGTTGTAGTTTGCCAATGCCAATAGTGTATTTTTGCCTGTAATTCTTGGCTATTTCACGTAACTGCCTGATTTTCACGCACATAATGTTGTTCTCCTGACTTCCAAGAGAATCTCTTGGCATCTGGCAAAAGTCCCATATGACTCAGTAAGTACTCACTCAATAAATAATTTGAAATTAAAAACACCCCACGCATGAGTTCTGGATATGAAAAAAATGCCATTTTACCTTTATTTTCCTCAAAAAGTAAACAGGAGGAAAATGACATCCATGTTTTCCAGTTACTTCACAGCTCAAGAAATACAAACTACCATGATGATAATTTTGGAAGTTATATCAGGAAGAGCCATCTTGCAGGATGCTTCTGGACTTGGGTTGTTGGCTGGCAAGCTCCTAGTTCCCTTGCTGTGTAATGATCATTATTTTTATTCTAGTAGACACTTTTGAATGTGCACTAAAAAGTTGTGAAGAAGACAGGGCCTTGGGCATAATGCACCTTCTGGCAAGGAGGCATAGGAATGCAAACCGCAGGGAGAAGAGAGAGTATCTGAAGTCTGTATTGTTGGCATTTGAAAGTTGCTAAAATTAACCTGTTGTTTCTTAGGAGCAGGGTATATATAGTTTCTTAGCTGCAGTGCTGTGACACAACAAGGTGCTTGAGAGAAACCTTGGGAGCTCTTCCTTTAATGCAGCTTTGTTGTGTGCCTGTAGGTGGATGTCTGACTTTGTGCCTCAGTTTCCCCTAAGAAGTTGCTCACAGGTGTGAACATGCAGGCAGTATAGTGTGTGCCATGCATGGATGTGACAGCATGTGTAAGGTGTGCTAGATCCCTGTATGTTAGTACTGATGCTAAATACTTTGAGGCTGGGAATTTAGGGAGGAGTAAATGAGAACACGTAACTGCTGCTTATCCCGTGGTCCCCCGTCCTGAGCAGTCACAGCGGAGCATTAGGCCAAGACACGGGGGTTTGGATGCTTTTGGTGCTGCATCCATGTCCCCCAACAAGGCTCGGGGGGGTGCGTGCTGGGTGTTTCCTGCCCATTGTGCCTGAACAACCTCACAGCCACAGGCATTTGGCAAAAAAAAACCCATTTCCCACCTCTTTGCTCTAGGGCTGGATAGCAGGTGGGTGTAAACTGGTGGAGCTGATTGAAATCAGTAGATGCACTCCACAGGTCTGATCCCATTCTTTGCCCACCATTCACTGTGGCAAGGGGCCCTAAACATTCCCATATATTTTCCTCTATGAATTATTATTTGCTGGCAATTGTTCAAACAGCAGTAGAAGCAGAATACTTATTTCAGCCTCCTCGGGAGCAGCGCTTTCAGTTCTCTCATTTCTTTGCTGTCCCCAGAGCCTCCCTTGCTAACAACAATGTCATATACACTCTGTAGATAAGTCTGGAAGACAGTTTAAATTATTTTTAAGTATATTCTGATAGGGCAAGAGCAAAATCATATATTTTTGTGACAAATACAGCTATAAAAATTCTGTGATGATTCCTTAGCCACGAAGGCAGCTTCTTAACAAGGGGACTGTGGATTCCTCTAAACACAGATAATTTGATTTTAAAGCAAATTACTTTTTACCTACCTGTGCAAATAAATTGAATGTGCCCAATCTCCTATCTCTTCTTGAAAGTATAAGTCTTGATTATAAAAAAAAAAAAGAAAAAAAATCATTAAAATAATTCCTGAAGCCACTCTGCATCAGTGTAGTTGGAATCATATTTTGGAAGTATATTTTATTTCATGATATCTGTTTATTGTTTTGCCTGGCAAGCCATTTATTTTCTGTTTGGATCTCGTTGCATACTGCTGAGGTCTCGGTTTATCTCAGTTATCTATAAGCATCCAGAAAAGACGCCTAAGTCACCTTGGAGAAGCTGCACAGCAGTCATGAAGAAGCAGTTTCAGGGAGTGATTTGGGTGCTGGGTGGACTCCGTTGCCATTTTCTCACACCTGACTGCAGAGATAGCACAGATGATCGTATTCCAAATGCAGGCTCATCAGTTATATTCCTACTATTGGCTGAATCCAGGCTCAGAAGTGATTAATTGAGGTGCTTTGAAAACATTCCTCCCCATCCACCCTGTTTTCTCTTGGCCTTTGGATATAGTGGGGATAGTAAAGGAAAGTAAATGAAGCAACTGAAAATAAGGATCTGCATCGTGATTATCCTGACTTTGGAGGCTGATGTTGCCATAGCAGCAAGTATATAGTGCAGGTGCGGTGGGTTTTGAGAAGGTCAGCGCAACAGGCACCTCCTCCGAGTTCCCTCGTAGCCTGTAAATCAGTCTGCTGAGACGGGATCGTCAAATGTGCCTTATAGACAGGGCTTGCAAGGGCGGCCACAGCCCTGCTGGGTCTTCTCTCTACCTCTGCTTGTGTTTCTGGCATCTTGAGTGTTGGTGTGGACCCTGAATGGGGGTTTGAAACCAGAGTGTGGTTGCGTGAGCCTTATTTCTTTGAACAGACCTGGTATTATGCTCTAATTAGTGCCCCTGTGTTGTTTTGCCACATTCACATCAGATAAAAATGGCCCTGTTTTCAAGAGCTCACTTTCAGAAATGCCACGTGAGACCTGGTACTTTCTTTTTCATGCTGTCAGGTCTTAATATGCCAGCTTCATTGCTAAATACTGGATTAGTCAGAAAAATCTTACTTCAGAGTTGAAGTACAGAACATGAAAGGGATCCCCCTTCTCCCCTGGCAACTTTTTCCAATAATATAACGATGATTCAATTCAGCCTTGGTGTGACTTGGAGGAGCAATGCTGCAGACGATGTTGTATCTTCGTAGCTTAAAATAAAGAAGTGTTTATTCTTTCATTCAATGATTGACAGACTATCATAATTCATGAGTATTAGACCATAATTTATAAAACTGGTTTCTGAAACCCCTTGAACTGTACAGTGAATTTATGTGCTGATTATATTATTGAATTGCTGCATTAATAAGACTGCTTGCTCCTATGAGTATAAGATTTCTTTTTTCCACTTCTGAATGAGCACAAACTTCTGCAGGATGGGACTTCTCCCTTCTAGTTAGCATAATTATGGCAATGGGCTAGATTAAAAAAGATGGGTAATTCAAGGAATACATTTGGAATATATGTTGATGATAAGATGTGAAACCTTAGTATTTTTGTTGGAGCAAAAAAGCGGATGAACGCTCAAGAGAACGTGGCTCATTTTATAATGCTTCAGTGCCAAAGTGCTCTATAACTGGGAGTTGGGAGGTGTGAAAGGCAAATTTTTATCTCTTCCCTGCTGTACCAAAGAAAAGGGAAATTATTACACTAGAGAGGAATTCTGCATATGATGGTTGCGCTGTAGTAACAATGTTGGGATTCATAATTATTTCCCTAAAAGGTCTGCTAATATTTTTCCTTGGAAAAATATACTCCAAATGGGATGGCTGATTTCATAAAAGACGTGGTTTTGTTGTGCCACATGTATGGTCATACTTCAAGTAAACTCACTCGCAGTTTGCTTGGAAAAGAAATACCTCCTGCCTAAAGTAGTTCCAGCAATATGCAGTAAATCCTGAGCTGAGCTTTCTTCAAGCTCTGGCTGAACAATTGGTTTAGAAATTATTCCAGCACTAGTTTGGGGCTGTTTCAATGAATGGGAATTAGTTGCTCAGGTCAGTTGTAACTTATTTGAAACAGTAATTGGAAAACTATGTTTGATCCTGTTCTTCCTGCTTCTTAAGACTTTTCTCCTATCTTCCACTAAAGTCAATGCATGAGTTTATTTTGCCTCCAATGACAGCTGCTTAGGGTTCTTCAAGTAATCTTCATAATAAATGGCATTGGCTCCAGTGAGTGCAGAAGGAGCTGCTAGAGCAGAAAAGCACTGTGTGAACGTGCCCGTAGAAGATGTCCCCAATGCCATCATGGCATATGCATCTGCTGGGAACAAAGTCAGGATTTTCTGCATTGCAGCTCGTTGCCGTAACTGTGAGATGTCCTCTTGGTTCTTGTGCTCTCCTCGTTGTATCCTCTCTTCTCATCTTCTGCCTCCTTTTCTGCAGTCATGCAGAAGAACTGATAAAAACAGGAGTTCCCACTGGGAAAGAAGGGCTCTGAGCTTTGTGCAGGCTTCATTTGGGCTGAATCTTAAATTAACCATAATGGTCTACAGGCAATTTCCTCCACTTGTATGTAATTCCTTGGTAAGTTAGTAGCCACCTGACTTTCCTGTAGTTATCACAAGTGACTTCACACCTGTGGAAGTAAAAGTGTCTGCCTAGCTCATACGACTTTAGCAGCAGCTTCTGGAGGTTATTTTCCAGTGGCTGACTCCCACCACTGGTCTTTGCTCATTCCACTCCATGTCTCCCTGTGACTGATTACTGCAGAGCCAGGGATTATAGAGAGGTGTCTTCTCACAGGCTGTCATGAGCTTCTGGAGAGAGCCTTCTGTGAGTTAGCTGCTTGCTAGTCTTGCAATTTATAATGTTGGTTTAGTGCAGCAATTTGCTGCAAAGATTTTAGCTGTGCTTCCTCTGTGTCTCCCTCCTTCCCTGGAGAAGGAATATATAGTGTTGCAGTGATGCAAGGTGCTTGGAGTCAACCTTCCATCACCCACTGATGTCTCAGCACAGCTCTTCTACGCTGTGCCCGTCACCTTTAAATAAGACATCTGACAGGGACATCTGAGGTCAACAAGCAGACAGAAGGAGAGGGAGAAGGATACCAGTTGTGGACATGAGACCTCAAAGTGCAATTCAAAGCATAAGCATGTGTCCATGCATACAGGGGTATGATCACATCTGCTGGATAACGCTATTCTGGCTTGGTTTCTCTACTGTCTGCACAAAGCTGAGTCCATAGGTGAGGTCTCAAAACAATGTCTTATGGTCAGAGGTAGAATGTGTCACACCTTGGAGTGTGTGTTGCTCTGGGCTGTGCTGTGTAACCAGCTGGTTCTGCTGGTGTGTGTTCAGCTTTCGTGGCTTCCATAGGAAAATATTGCTGATTTACAGATGGTACTGGGATCTTTACTAAGATGACAGATTAACTGAAGAAAATGAGGAGGAGGAGGGAGGGCAGATCCTACTAGAGCAAGTAGGTATTTGAGGCTGTGAAGAACTAACAGCAATGTGTATTTGTACAGACCTTCCTTAAATCTGTGGAATCTGGAAATATTTAGCATTAAGTAAGAGGTGGAAGAACAGCACGGAAATCTTCCCCAGTAGGGGAAAAAAAAAACAAGTCACTTGCATTTGATATTTTTTTCCTAACTTTGGATGTATTGAGCTGTGTAATAACTTGCACATATCTGGAAGCGATGCAGAGCACAGCAATCAATAATACAAGCAATGATAATCAGGTGTTTCAGCCATCTGACATGAGCAGCCTCCAGAGATAATTCTCTCCCACAGGACATTGCCAAACATAACTTCAGTTTATTCTTAGTTAGAAAATAAATGCTTACCTGCCGTGCAGAGACAAACTTTGCCAACAGTTTTTCTCCTGAAAACTGAAAAGGGATGGAGGTGCAGGAAGAAGCATGGGGAAAAAACATGGGGTGCTGGTGGTGGGCAGCAAACAGCTGGATCTCTCTGTGTTGCCCATCACCAGTGTCCCTAAAATCATTCCGTGTTCAGAAATGATAAGAGAATAGAGGAAGGGCAGAGGAGCATGAAGCTGAATTTATTGATTGTAAAGAACAAAGCATCCTGGCACGCAGGGCCACGGTGAATACGTGTTATCAACACTAACACCGTCATTTGTAATTGTTTGTAAAACTGAGTTGCTTCTCAAGCTACTAAAAAAATAAAAATCCTTTCTCGTTCAACATGACCAAAATGACATTTATGTTATTCAGGATTTTACCATTACTATTTCATTTCAACACACAGCAGCAGCAATAACACATGCATTTTTATGCCTGCCCAGTACAAGTCATCGAATAAAAAGAGAGGAGACACAGGTGATAAAATGGATGTGAAAATTTTCACCATACCCTACCAAACGGCCAAACAATTCAAAGCTGGTAGTAGTGAAGAGTTCCTGACTCTGTGGCTCCTGTTTGGAGCGTGACTCCTGGAAGCTCCCACAAAGCTGGTTATTGCCTGCATGATAAAGTAATTAATTCACTCTTTAGTGAGAAGTCTGCAAATATAAAGGGGAAAAACAAAGACTGTCAGGTGTCAGTGCATCAAATATTCAATACTGCTTTTTTTTTTTTCCTTATTCACAAGCAGTGGATTGGCAGATCAGGATATATACCAATCACAGGCACAATGTTTAATAAAAAGTTGCCATCTCTGTCACTCCAGTCAGCTTTTTGCTACATTTCGCAGGCCACGGTCCATGAAATTTCATAGGAACTTTCATATATATTCTCTGTAGCAAACTATGGCATTTATTTGTTATTAAACCATATAATTTAGAGAAGATGAAGATGCTTTATCCAAAGCAACATGTGAGGTAGTCTTTCATACAATGATTTTTTGATGTATGTGTATTTTGGGTCTCTATATAATTCTGCAAGCTGCTTATTTTTTTCTAATGGGAAATAATAAATGAATATGATTTAATAATGATTGTGCTATAAGAGGCCAGGACATTCATTAACTTTAAACTCAGATTACAACCCAGGCTTGTTTTTTGACCTGCTGACCCAGACTGTCACTATAAAAAGCTGTCATTTTTAATCATGAGAAATGTGAGCAGCAGAGAGTTAGTTGTGGTAAGAGTCGGTGCTGAGCATTACATCCCAATCCCAAACACCAGGGAAGTCAAGAGGTAATGTCCAGTGCTTTATTAGGTTTGGCAGCCACAGGGGGAGAAAGGTGAGTGGGATTCAGATGCTGAGAAGGATCAAAGGTTGAGAAGAATAACATGGGGAAGCCTTGTTTTGTGGGTTTTTTTAACCAACCTAGTTGTTTTGTAAGAGAATATGCCTGCTTATATGATATAAATCAAACGTGTTCTTGACGTTTTGGTTATAGTACATTGTCCTGTAGGCTCTTTTGGGTGTGTAGGATCTGCTAGCTGTGAGCTAAGTGTCAAATACATGTGTTTTTCATGTATAACAGTCCTCTGGGGGGATACTTGGGAGACAGAGGGTGAAGGAGAGAAAGGAAGATAAACACACAAGAGAAGAGCAGAGCGGAACATGGGATCTGGGTCACTACTTAGGATAGGATATAGTTGTGAGCCATCAAAATTGCTGGTTTTCCATACCATCAGTGGTGATATCATGAGTCCCTTTATCCATTGGTCCACGTCACTGGTAAATTATTGCCTCTTTTCAGCTCAGGAGTGAACCCTGGAAGTGGTCAGGATTGCATATCCACAGCTGTGTTCATTCCTCAGATATATGTGCCATATACCAGGTTGCATGACCTGCAACTTTTCATAATAAAGCCAGAGAAGAACCTGCAGTGTGAAAGCCCTCAAGGCTTTCTAACCTTACTGAAATATCTAATTTGGGAAAAAAATTATGGAGTTTTTTTAGCCGCATAAAACATGTGAAGGTCTGCAGATAGTTGTAAGAATTCCTGCTCACTCAAATCACAAAACATACCACTATCAAAATTTAATCTGGGCTTTTTGGTGCATAATCATATTTCACTCATTCTCCTTCATCCTTTTCTTTGAGATAAATGAACCTCTTTTGTGCCACCACCAACCCAGGATTCATAAACCAATATTTTACACCTGGGACAAGCAATGTAGCAGCTGTCACCTGACGACCCATCTCTCATTCCCCTCCCTTCAATAATCAATAGCGGTTTTGGCATACGTCTCTAAAGTTTGCTTACAGATTTCATTTCAAAAAGAGATGACAACGGTTGTTTTATCACCCAGCACTCCTAAGCCTGCCTTCGTTCATAAGACACCATATTTTGGCAAAGACGGTCTTTACTTGGCAGGATACACCCTGCAAATGATACTTGTTGGAATGGGAGAGCCTCTGGCAAGTGACCACCATCACTGCTGTGCTGTGTCTTGGATTTTTGTCCCTCCAAAGTCATGCCTTTTGGCAATAATTCATGGAAATCTGTTTGGGTTAGCCCTTCACCTTTGGTGACAGTGATTCCTTTTGTGGTGCTGGAGATGCACTCTCAGTGGGAGGAAGAGGAAGTAGACAGATGTAGGGGTTTTTTTGCAGCTGGATTAGAAAACACGTTAGATGTGTATCCAAATAGATGTGGTTTTCCTGGATTTTCTGAGTCTTCTCTTGATCTTCTTAGGCCTTCTACCCAAGTGCATACCCCTTTCCTCTAAAATCCCTGAAACAGCTTTAAGTGAGACCCTGAGATGGCTCTTTTGATTTGGACTTTAGTGTTGAAGGACGTGCTGAGCAGCACTTGGGAAGGAGGCAGCCTGGTCCTTCTCAATGAGTCCCTGAATTACATGAGATCCTCTGGAGTCAATATGGCATATCCATATTTATAGATCAGTAATTCCTCCAAATTATTACTCCTGCTATCCTTTGGCCTGCATAACTCTTGGCTTCAACGTCTCTCTCTGTAACATGAATCCTGCTGCTGTAAATGCTGATGGGTTTGTCCCTCATTGGGGTGTCCTCCCCATGCTGAGCTCCAGCTATTTTAAGTATGTGATTATTGTATTCTGTCTTATCTTGAAAGCCTGAGGCATCATATAGCATCATCCTCCTGCTTCTGTAATGTGGAGAAATGGGGGGAAAAAAAGGAAGTTGAAAGTGTCCTAAAGGATATGCTTGAGGATTGTTATGCCTAACTACCCAGCTTGTGGTCATTTCCCAATATTAATTTATACATGTGGAGACATAATTTTTGCTAGTGTCAGTCTCAAATTCTAGTCATGACAGTCAAATTTATGCTAAAAGGTATTTTCAGATCATCTTTTTCTCAGGAAAAAAAAAAACAAAACAGTTTACCTCAGTCCTTTCAGACTTTGGCAATCATCCTGAATCTTAGAAATAATACCTTGCATTTGTTGTGTTTTCGATTATACATTTACCTTTGCAGCTCCCTCCCCACACGATATTTCTTACATACACTTACCTTTCTAAGCAATTATAACCTAAATGACCCTAAATCCCTCATCTTAGTAAAAGTTACAACTTTCAGAAGCTAAAGGTGAAATATAGTTTGGTCCAATTCTGCTGTGTGCCAATGTATCCGTATACCTGTCTTATTGCATTGAAACCATAAGAAAAACTCATATAAAATTTTGACATATATTTTCTTTGCTATTATGGTTTGTCAGATGTTTCATTACATCTTGGACACACATAACTAAACAATTTCTAGAGAAAATGGGCTATTTGCAGTCGTCTGCTGGAGGCCCGCAGCCAACACTTCATGCTATTTGTCAAGAAGAATTTTGCGATGGAAGTGCAGGGAGAGGTGGGGACTGGGGAGACCTGGTGCAGGGCTGGGGAGATGGTGGGAACTGAAACGATGAAATCCAAGTGAGGAGAGGACAGAAACGCACATTACATCAGTCACTTAATGCCTTGTCAATACACTTTGCAAAGGTTGTTTGAAAGGCAGGAGAATGACCCAGGAGACCCCAACATTTGGATATAGAGGTTCAGATTGCTGGGGTGTTCTTGGGCTGTGCAAGGAGCAGAGCGAGGGCTCCGATCCTGAGCTGGTCATTGGGGGAGAGATAAGTCAGGACTTGGCCCAAGACAGGAGGGCAGTCTTTTGGAAATGTATTCCTGTTGTATAGTTGCCTCTCCCAGAGCAATTTTTTGCATAAATGTATATTCCAATAAAGCTATGTAGCATCTTAACAGTATTGAAAGCTCAGGGAAGACTGTGAGACTCGAAACTAAACAAGTTTTCACATCTTTTTTGCAATAAGGGCAGAAGGCACTAAAGAAAACTCACCAGAGAGTCTGTATTTTGCAGAGATTTCCCCAAATAATGGGTGAAGAGTTCCTTACCACATTTTATTGCAATATTCCTACATAGCCAAACCTGAGGTTGTCAGTTCAGTGGAATTAGTCACATATTCTGTATATGAAGTTCGGTAGAATTAATCACGTCATCTTTGTATTGATTTGCTATGAATTAGAATGTATGTTAATATGCAAGTATACGATTAATATTACAATGAATAGTTTCATGTTAACACAGATCATTGCAGTGTCTGAGTGGAGATGACTAACTTGAAAGAGCATCTTTTGTCTGTGTAAATGGTTTACTGGGGGGCATTGCAGAATGTTCTGAATATAATATTTTTTCACAGGAACAGAGCTAAAGGGATAACACAAGTATTGCATTCTCTAGTTCCTCCCAGTGCTTTACATGTTCTCCTTTATAAAAAAAAAAATATCAGCTATTTGCAGCTTGGTGAATTTAATAACTATAACTAATGGGGTTGTTTCTTTTTATGTGTGTTTTAGGATGGAATGGGGAACCTGAGAATCACAGAAAAGGGTCTAAAGCTCGAAGGAGATTCAGAATTCTTGAAACCTCTCTACGCCAAAGAAATCCGGTCAAGACCAGTAAGTTGTTGGGAAAGGACTGAGCACATTTCTGTAGCCCGAACAGTAAAAAACCATGAAGTGGCAGGGTGGTGTGGTTATTTGATCAATTACTTTGGCCACTCCATATAGATGTAATTTGGTGAGATGGTGAATGTTGTTTGGGTACCTCATCCACATACTACATCCTCTGGGCAGTTGCAAGGTTGATATAGTTTGTAGTTAAAACGCTTCCTCTGAAATTTCGCGTTGTCTTTTGTCTCCTTTTGAGATAAATCATAAACAACCCTTGACCGAGAGACCTGATATTTCCGAGGCAGAGGGGTAGCAGGCAGTTGTGAAATCCAGGTCACACTTGACTGGTTACTCCTTTTCTGCAGAGAGCAGAGCGGTGATGCCTTGGCACAAGGGCCTGATCTGTTGTTAGCTGCCACAATAAACCCGTTTTACGTGCTCAGCCCTGTTTCATGTTGTGTTTTACAATTATGTGTGGTTAAAATTCAGTGCTGCTGGGAGAGACTGTTTGACAAAAGTGGCAAGGATGTTAACAACTGAAAATGAGAAAGAACCCAAGTGTGATTGAAATAGCATTTTCATAGCACTTCATTGACTGTCAGTCACTTTTGCTCTTTCTAATACAATCCTGTTTGTCCTAAGCGGCTTTAAAATAACTGAAACTATTATAGAGAGTTTCCAGGATACTTCTCAGAAGATGTCATCTATCTTGTTTCCTGATCCAAAGTGTTAATTTGAGTCAGATACCGACCTTTCATTTTGATAACAATGGCAGATAGCTAATTAAATAAAGTTAACATCCCTTTATCTCAGCATTTCTATGGTCTTGTAGAAATTGGAACTTGTAGCATAATCAACACAACATCCAATACAATATCCACTTAATTATTGAAGGTTGTAACCTCTGTAAGATGGCTAGGAATTGATTTGAACAAGCATAATCATTTAGGAAGAAAAGTTAACGAGAAAACATTCATATCTATAAATGTTTTCATCCCTGAATTAAAACAGAACCGCAGAACCTTACAAGTCATACCCTTTGTAATGTAAAATGTGTGAAAAAGGTGCAGCACTCGGTTTGATAAATAGACTGACAAATTGCTACTTAAATTTCTTTTTCTCTAGTTAGACTGGAAATGATATTTGATTACTAAGAGAAGTGAGAACCACTTCTTGCTAGTGGAGAGTTTACTGTTTGCATATTATCATATTCATCTACATTTTAATACAGCAGAGGGGACAAAAAATGTCCCCTTCTTGAGGTTATGAAACTAGTTTCCACACTATTGACAGTGTAATGAATGCAAGGAGCAAGAAATATAAAGCAAGACCTTTGTGTGTGTTCCTTGCATTACCACACCTCCAGGGTTATTTTCGCTGTTAGCCAGAAAAGGATCCAGTCGCAAGCCAGAAGGTCTGATCTCCAGCCTAGTGACTTGAAGGATCCCTGCTGGCTTTAGTAGATGAGTCCTGGAAATTGTATTCACTATATAATTGTGTAAACCATGTGCATAGTTTCTCTGACTTCTCACTGGAGTTAAACTGGAATTTATTTGGCAGGAAAGGAAGACCAAGGTTTAGAGAGGAAGAAAAAGCCTTAAAGTGTAATTCCAAGAGACTGGCTGTGTGGGGAGCTCTGAGTTTCTGTAATTTGTGCCTTAAAGAGCTCCACTAGGTACTGCCCCCTTCATCGCCTTCTGGACAGAGTATTTACATTTAGCTGTGCCCTTTTTGAAAGGTAACTCATTGCAACTGGAATTACAACCAAGAAGAACTGAATCAGTTGTACTGCGGCATGCAATTAATGACAGACAACAAAGGCGTCTTTCTGGGAGTCCCTTCAAAAGTGTTAGCAAGAAGGATTGAACCAAAGTGTTTTCGTGCCGTGCTGGAGGAGTGGCCATTAAAATCACTGACATGAACTGGCATCTTAAAGCTCCTTCCAGCCAGTTTCATTCTGCATCACCGCTGCCTCCTGTTTCAGGAATGACATCCTCCAGGTTCGCTTTCCTTTTCCCTCACCCATTCAAGAATAACCCCCAAACGCCTCTCTTCATATAGCGAGGGTATCTGTTCCTGTTGTTTCTCCATCCTAGTCCTGGCTCAGTAATACTCAGCTTGTAGGGCCTGCTGGATTAGGAGCGTGTTTCTAAGCATCAAAGCTTGCAAATAAGCATAACCTTGTTACTTCATGAGCCTAAAGATAATCTGGATTTTAATGAATAGTAACTGGTGGTAGCAGTGTTTGCACCCTTGTAGTCTTGTTGTAAAGAAATGAGATAGATGCATTCCCTTTTCCAGGAGTGATCAGAGCATCTTAAAGTCCCAGCTGAACATATTGCACACTAAACAGTATTTTCCATGCCAGTTGCATGGAACATGAACATCTTGCTGCCTTTAATTAGGAAGTTAACTGGACCATGAAGTATTGCCTGTGTAAATAAAAGTGATTTGTACTTAGTCAAGAAGGTGCATTAGGAATCCTCACATTTCTTTACTTGCACATAAATTATGGAGATTATTAAAAATTGGAAGGGTCATCTATAAACCCATCTGTAGCTCAGCTGCACTGTCACTCTTAAAATGTAGCTGTCTTTCTAACTGTTGTAATTTATTGTGGACTATCGTGTGAACCATCTGCTTGCTTATAAATCAGACAAACTTTGACTGAAAGTTGCACGCAGCTGCACAAATTGTTAATTTTATGTGCTGGAAAGTAATGGCAACAGTTCTGTGGTCTTCAGTCTTCATTGCCTTAATTTGAATAGAAATTTAAAACTGGAAATTATCCTGTCTGTTGAGAGGAGCTGCTAAAAAGCAGGTTGCTCAAAACTTAAAGTAAGCACAGATTTAGCTTTCTTAGTGCAGTCTGGTTGTTTTGAAACTTGCCACATTCAGGTCTGTAAGTAACTTAAAACAGACAAGATAAAGAACAGGCTATGTGTATTTTCCATTCCAATAACTATAGAAATAAAATCCCATGCTGTGATTATACAGGAAAATCATGTGAATTACTTCTTTCAGGATCTGTGTGACAACCCAGGAGATGATAATCTCAGCTTTAGGAAGCAGAGAAGGACATTGCCTTGGTAGGAATAGGATGGTTTTGCCCTTACAATGCTCATTTTAAGTGCATAGATAGAAAAAAAATAAACCTCAGTTTGTAGATGTTTACACCTGGGCTTAAATTTTCTTACCCCAAATCCTTTTGAAGGCAAGAGTATGGATTTGCTGACAAAGATATTTTACAGTATAAAGCTCTTGATTGGGGTCCTGCCTGTTCAGCTCTCTTGCAGAATCTTATACTGGCGTGTGGGTCTGGAACACAGACCTTAATATGGGCACCAGCATTTTGTGTCCTTCCCTGGTACTGGGGAGAGCTCCAAGATGTTCTGTTGCTGTGCACGTAAAAGTGATGGCAAAATTCACTGAACAGATTTTGAGGAGATTTTTTTATGTCTTTTAAAAGAGATCTTTTAGTGTATTTAGCTGGTTTCATGTTGAAGGTCTGCTTCCCATTGTTTTTAATCAACTGAAAAAATAATTTAAAGGAAGAATCCTATACATCAAAGAAAAAAGCCTGAGACAAAGTGCCATTTTTTCTTTCTTTGGGTGATGTTAGAGATCCCTGTGGCACTGGGTGTCTCACTGGGAGCAGCATGCTCACCCAGAGCATTGGGGCAAACCTGGTCTTATTTGGAGCCATATGAAATAACTAGTGACTACAACGGAAGAAGGATGGGGCCTGTTATTGACACTTGGCTGCGATTCTGTGAGGGCATCTGTTTGGCTAAAGAAAGTTCACAGTTGTGAATTGGGGCTGATAACTGCTATTCCCTTTACTGGTGTTTAGTAAGTTCTCATCAGCATAAAAGCTAGACTAGCAAGTACATAAAATATGCTTGTCTGTACTTTACATTTTCCCCAGCCAGTATTCGAATGATAGAAATTTTAAAGGAAGCTTTTAAGAGTGATAAATAATTATTTTGCCAATGTACTTGTCTCACTATGTTCAGATCTGGAAGAGTGATATAATTTTAAAGCACAGACACAATTCTGTAATGGATGTATTCTTTTGTATGATTTGCTCTGCAAGTCTACCTGCCTCAAAGCTAAAAATACACACTGCAAAACAATAAACCATGTATTTGGATTAAATAATGACAAGTGCCCACAATCGGGCATACCTGCCTCATAGCCATAAATACATTTTAATAAACAATATAACATAGTAATTTGGACTAAAAGGCACCATTCACCCATGAGGAAAAGCAATGCAGATGGCAAGATAATTGCAACTTTGTATGATGCTCAAACTGTGTAGCAGAAATCTAGCTTTCAGTACAGGCTCAGGTCGACAGCATAAAAGAAGGCTGTTATTTCTTGAGGAAGGAGACAGAATAATTCCTTTTCTCCCTTTGTCAGAGTTTACAGAGCAATAAAAGGATATTGAATTAGTTCCTGATGATTTGGTCTTGCAAAGTGTTTAAGGGTTCCAGCGTGCTCACTGAAACCATCACAGGGTGGAAATGAAGTTTGTCTCACCTGCTGCTGTCTCTGAGCAGTGCCTGTGTACCCACCGCCTCTTTGGCCATTACTCCTCCCAATGTTTAACTGTCCCCTTAGTGACTGGTTCTTCAAAAAAGAGAAGAATCTCCTTTTTTGCACGTTATAATACGAACGAGCCTGTAGGAGCTCCTGGCAGCTCATGGAGATGTTGACATTTGCCTCTGGGGCAGTTGGGTTGGTGCCTTGGCTGCAAGGAGGAAAACCTCACACTATCCGAGGTAGAGTTCTGAAGCACGATGCTTCCCCTAACTGCTTCTTGCTTGATTTTTGGCAGCAGATGTTAAAATAGTTTTTAAAAGCCCCAATAATTTAAAAAAAAAAATAACAAGATTGCTTGTGATGGCTCAGCCAACAAAAGGAAGATTCTTGCAGCCATGCCTGGACACCTCATATTCTCCCTACAGGGTTTGTTAAGCGTTCGCTGTGGCAACACTCCAGATACCTCGTTGTTAGATTCCGTGCCAGTGTGCATTTGCTATAAATGTCTCGCAGTTTGGTCAGCCTGAGTCTTGCTTGCCCAACAGCTATGAACAGAGGGGGGGGCTGGCAAACAGCAGGACAACCAGTACAAATAAACAGAAGTGACCGAGCTGGTTGCAAAAGGCATCATTTTGGCAGAGGCGTCCTCACCTGATGCACAGATTTTGTTGCCATCACCATCCAAAGCAGATTTGAGCCTGTGTATGGCAGTAGGCTGTGAGTGTCCAGTGGGATTTATAAAATTGATATTCCTCCCCTTTAATAAATCTCATTCTTAAGCAATAAAATCCAGAGAGCCTACTTCAGAATGAGCCTTGATTGCCCCAGTGCTTTGGGGGCACTTTGTGGCCCTGTGATATTTCCAGTGTGCTAAAAAGCTGGACGTTTAAGTAAATTTTACAGCAACTATGAAAAGATTTTCCTTTAGCTTCATAGTAAAGTTGGCCAGAAGTCTCTCTGCACTTTGAATTTTGAAGGAAGCTTTGTAGGCTGGCTCTTATGTGCTGCACACCGAGAGCACAACAGGGAACTGAAGTATCCCACCAGCTGCAAAATCCAAGTATCCCAAAGAAGAGCAAGAGAGGAAACTCTAAAGTGAACAAACTTTTTGAAATAAGTCCACAAGTTGCATTTCAAAGCAATATCTCGTGGAGGCTGCCTATGGCATTTTTAAAAGGAATTCATTAAACGTTGCTAACTTGTCATAAGCTCTCTTAAATGGAAGGGTAATGGCTCATAACATTTGTAAGCTTTTTAATTTCATGCAATATGAGCAGTGTAATCAGCACCTATTAGAGTCAATCAGCTGTGCCAAGTGGGCTCCCTACCTTGGCATTTGTCTATATTTTCGTCATGGGCACACCTCTGAACTAAGGCTGGGAACAACGTGTTTGTACATTCTTACCCTAACGTCGGTGAAGCTTTTGCGTCCAGAAAACCCAATATGGTCATTGAAGAACTATCTGAACCCATAACCTGAATAAGCACTTCACAGTCTGTGGTTTTTACCTTCTAAGGAGGGAGTTTGGGCCGTGGGGCTGATGCAGAGTAGTAACCAGCTCCAGACCCAAATACAAAGGAGACTGAAAATTTCTTAAACGGCTTTCCAATTTTGTTGACTTTTCTCCTTTGACAGGTGAAATTTCTCTGCTTGAGCTGTTCAGATCATGTGTTTGTTTTGCAGTTCTGATCCAATTCCTCTTCATTTTAAACATCTGTAGCTGGACTCTGCGGTCATAAAAACAAGTGATGTGCATCGCAGCTCCAAGTGAGCTGCCAGGATAAGGCTGGATACTCTGTGGTCTCTAAGCTTTTGCATTGCAGTTTTGCCGTGATCACAGAAATTGCTTGTGTTTCAGCTGTGAAGAGGAGGGTAGTGGGGCTGAGGTTTGTGGTGGGGCTGTATTTCCATGGAGATGTTGCACATGAGTTAACATTGTGTTTTCAGGTGGGTTGTGAGCCTTGAGACAAGAGTGCAGGCACTAGAACCTGAAAGAATATAATAAACATTTGATTTAGTTTATTCCCCCCAAAGGAAGAAGACATTAAATTATTGATTTTTAAATGGAAAGAAAAAGTGACTGAGCTGAATAAATTTGGCATGTGGTTTCTTGCCTTCTTGGATGTGCACCATGCTTCTAACATCTATGCTATTTCAGCTTCAGTTCGGCATCTTGAATTTGCAAGCTGCCTCTATTAATTGACTGTGAAGCTGCTGAGAAGCTTTTTTTTTCCAAATTAGACATTTATTGTGACCTCTCAGTATTCCTACAGGCTTGTAAACCTTCAGAAGCTGTACGTCATCCTTATTTCTCTATGTTTAATCTTATAGCAGAAAGAAAAAGAAAATAGCACAGGGGTTTTACTGGGGGATTCATGAGTGTGGGACACACCAGTTGCACCCACTGAGGGTGGAATTTCTGTTGCTTACTTGTATTGCTGTTAAAAAGAATCTGTGCTGGTGGGTGGCTAAGCTGACCTGAACCAGGCCATGGGATTAAGCGCATTTGTAGAGTAGCCTTGAATTCTCAGTCCAAAACTTGATCCAAATTTCATCTTAACAAGTTGTAGCCTCAGAAAAAAAAGTGAGCCTTCCAAAGCACCTGGAGCTGCTCAGGAAAAAAACGTGCAATCGTGTACTGCTGCATTTCTCTCTCTCAAGGGCAAAGGCATTGAGTTTAAGGATTTACTATGTCTAGACATCAGTGCTGACAATCAGGATCCTGGGTGCTTTGGAAAGGCTGAAATATAAAAACAACTTCTTAATACTAAAAATAAAAAAGCAATAAAACTTTACACAGTATAGACAGAGAGAAGATAGAGACAAATAGACAAAGGAAACACTAAAAGACAAATAGCAAGATCCAATTATAAAGAAAAAGAATGTTTTTCTGATATTTCCAAGAAGCTCCAAGAGCAGAGCTTCATATCTTCTTACCATGGGACAGCAAACACTTCTGCAGCTCTTCTGCTGATCAAAACTGTTTCAGAAGCAGCGTAACATATTTTGTAAGGCAAGCATTACTTGACAAGACAAGCTGTGCTGTCATTAGGGAGCGCAGGCAAACACAACTGGTTTTACAGACAGTTCCGTTTGCGAGTTCTTTGATTTGCAACAGGAAAGGAAAGGCAGACCTTCCAGGTTTCATTTACCAGTTTCTATGGAGTAACGAGAGTTTCTCTGATTGTTCTGTTTCTAAATGACAGATGTTAGATTTAGAGAAAGAAGAATGCAAGTAAAACAAGAGCAACTCTAAATTTGCTCCTGTTCTATAGGGCAAATTGGTTGAGGCCTTTGGGAAAACTGACTTGCTGCTTTTGAAAGAAAAAGTAAGATTTATTTGGCTGTTAACCTTTCCCTAGCTGAAACATCTCTATTTTCGGTCTCTATCTGAGGCTGTGCCTGGCCATCCACTCACATCACACCAGCGTCCCTCAGGAAGGGACAGTCCCACACAGCGGTAGTGGCACCGTGTTGGAGTGCACGACACTGCTGTACGTGTCTGATAAAAATGGCTATAAATCTAGCCACATAGAAAGGCTTTGTGACTTGTCAGTGAATCGTTGATCGAGGCTTCAGTCCAACCAGACGTCAGTAAGGCTGTTCACAAGCACAGAGTTGACTTATGCCCTGTAATTTCTACACGTACTGCATGTGTGTGGCAGGAGTCTGTTCTGCTGGTCTCTCTACAAATGTGGGGACGGACACAGCCCCTTCTTCCAAAAGGTTTTATGGTGTCAATAGGTAATGAGTGGGACAGGAGATAGGGATGAGAGTGAGCAAAGCGGCTTGCTCATTTGCTCCTACAGCAGCCAAGGGTTCGTGTGAGGAGTCCTGTGTCCATGTGCAACCTCATTTTAGCAGATCACATGCCCAAAGTATAAAGGAGTGTGATGATAGAGCTGGCAGATATTTTCAAATAAAAGCTAATATGGTAAAAAATTGTCCTTCTTGAGGGGGTGAAGGAAAACAATCTCCATTATGCCTTTTTTTTTTCTGTTTCTTTTTTCTTTTTTTTTTTTTTTCTGTAGAAAAGGTCACATGTCCATTGGTTTCCTCTTGATTTTCTGTGATTCTGAGTCTAATGAACTTTATAGGTGTGCTTCCAGTCTGACCTTAAAAGGTGGGATAATTTTTGGAGGCAGGTTATATGAAGCACTAGCAGGGAGTCCACTCCTCATTTCTCTCTGAAAGGGAATAATCTATGCAACAGAAAGAAAATTTGAAGCGTTTCAGCTCACAGCATTTCCTCCTTGTTCTGCCATCAGGACATGATCCTTGTTTGCCATCCTTACATAAAACAGCATGAGATTCCTCATTTTCAAATCTTAAACTTTCCCTGAGGAAGAATGGATCTAAAGCATCTGTGGCTTTTGTCTTCTCACCGCTGAGGTTCCTCAGCTGGTATCAACTGTACAGTGCTGCTGGCATCCAGCTTCCCCCAGAAACGTCCCTTCGAAGGACAGAGAGGCATCCTTCTTTGGAAAGTCCTTTATGGTCTACGAGGAAAGGTTTTATTTGAAGTTTATTTGAAATGCAGCAGTGCTAAACTTTGATGTGTATATTGCTGTTTATGAAAATGGTGAGTAAATGCGTGCCAAGATTTGCGTGGTATCTTAGTCAGTGCAGGATACTTCTTGCGGAAGATCCTTCGCAGTTTAAATGAAGTAAAGGCCAGACAGGGCAATGGCACGTGTGTTTCCAGTGCTGCTAGGTTGAGAAGCACCTTTTATTGCATGTTTACTGCTGCCTCAAGCCAGAATATTTTATCTATATTACTGCTACACTCTTGAAATCCCCAGCTCCCACTGACTTTTGCTATGTATGTTTCCCAGCTGTTATTTATAAATAATGAACCTTGATGTTGGTACACAGTTGGGAGAGAAGCAGGCCTTTTGTTTCTCAATGCAACCTTATCTATTATGCAGCATTCTGGGAAGTGTAGCTTACCTGACAGAGAAGAAACAGGCACATGCAGGCAGGACCCTTCCATCGCTCTTCCCTCATAGGAACCACAGGTTGGGTGTCTTCATTGATCAGCTTTGTTCCTCCAGAGTTTTGAAAGAACTTCAGGAATAGAAACATCAGGAGCCAAATGCCTTCTGTTTAAAAGTGGAGACAACCAAGCAGGCTGAGCCACCCTGCTGATTGCCCAAACAGTCACTCAGGGTCCTTAGCTTTTATATGCCTCGCTGTGCTCTGCTTTACCTTCACACATCCTAATCTCTTTGACTGCTTTTGCCATTACTCACCATTTCCCCAAACAACATGCCTGTCTTTTTTCAGGCATGGAAAAGGCATCTGCTGCTCTTTCTGCGAGCTTGACATCTCTTGAAATACCACTCCCCAGCTCCCCAGTGGAGTGGGTTAGGGATGTATTTCTGCTCATTGGCCCTGTATATGGCAATACCCTGTGCTCCTCTCCTCTCTTCACCCTGAAGCAGATACTCAAGAGTGTCTGTTAAATGGCAGCCGCAAGATGCAGTTAAATCCCAACACTGAGCACCCTGTTCCTGCTCATGCAACTGTCCCACTGATGAGACATTTGCTGTCATGCTATCTCTGTAGCTACACGCGTTCAGCATAGCGACGTCCAGCAGGATTTAGCATCGTTCCTCCAGATCGATCCAATTTCATGTCACATGCTTAGCTGCATCTGTCGTTTTACCTTTTCAAGTGTGCTACTGCCTTGGCTGTTAGAGGTTCAGGCTCCCTAAAGCAGATGGGGTTTGCAGTTCTTCCTCTCCGAGACGGCTCCTGTGTGACATTAGCTCACACGTGGACTGTTCTCACACTGCAGGTCAGAGTTTGGCCCTGTGTTTACTCCTGTGGAGAAGCCTCTGTCTGGCCATGTAGATCAGCAGAGCATCCTTCTCAAAGCCAAGTATTGATCATTTCAGTAGAAGAAACAACGTGGTTAGATAAAAACCAATTTAAAAACAGTCTATGCAAATATCTCTGTGACCCCATAACCCTGTATCACAATTAAAGCAGATCAAATGACTTTAGTATCAGAGATACAGTCGTAGGTGGAGATTTTCTTTTCTGTCCTTCCTGCTTTCCCAGATATGCCCCTACAGAGTTAACTGAGTTTAGTTCTACAATAAATATTTCCACAACAAGGCCAAAATATGGTTTTCATCAATCATTTTATAGCTGCTTCAAACCTGTCACACCAGTGTATGTGCTTAGAGCAGCTCAGGAAAAAAAATGCAGACAAATCACAAATAAAAGCATGAATTTGAAAAGAAAACTTGAATTTTCTATTGCCAGGAATGGTCAGATGATCTTTCTTTGTGTCTTGCATAGTGGCGAGTGCACAGTCTCCAATGAATAAATAATTGTATATCCAGGAAATGAGATTATTACTCCTGCAAAGCTATTGAAAAGGAGAGCACACCGAGCCCTTCAAACCTCTTTCCTGATGCACAGACCCATATTTCCTTATGGAGCACAGCAGACCTGAAGGACAGCTCTCATAAGGAAGAGCTTTGCAATTACAATAGAAGCCCAAGAACAGAAACACTTTGATAGCAGGAACATGTCCAGGCTGAACCTTGTCATTTCACAGGGCAGATGCATTGGAGAGAACTCCGCTGGGTAATCAGAGAAGTGAGGATGGCCCCTGCGTCTTGCCTCCCAGCCGTAACCGTGCTGTAATATAGTTGCTTTTGCAGTGTAATTGCTTTCTCTGCAGGGCTTCTTCCTATTGATTCTGCTTGTGTGGATTTAAATTGTTTGCGGGTTGGAACTAGACTCAAGTTGGTCTGCATCTCTGCTTTGCTGTGCACAGCAACTCACGTGATGGTTCTATCTAAGAGACTTTAATGATGTCTAGATAGCATCACTCCCTGGCCTGCCCATATGTATTTGATTTGAGAAAAGAAGCTGGATCAGATAAGTTCAGAACATCAATAAATACGTGTGTTTTGTTTGGTGACACTTGTTCAATTTGAATCTTCTTCACAGGAAGCAGCTTGTGTTGTGTCATTTTTTCAGCGTGCTGTGTAAATGCTCTGCATCTGCAACTGTCGAGGATGGTGCCATCCCATAGCAGTGCCATCTGCTCGTTCACAAAGTGCTTTTTGCATAGATAAAAAATGTGAGGTGTTACTTGTAATTAGGCAAATCACATGCTGTGATCTGTGATTGATTTGATTTCTGTTGTGGGCTACCTCGCGTATGTCTCTGTGTCCATAAGTATTGTCTACATATCAGCATATGGATGCAGATGAATCAGAGACTCATGAATTCTTTTTCCCAATGCAGACAGATGGAAATGTTTTCCTTTCTTCTTATTAGCAGCAGCTGAATTTCAGTAACACCAGGGGCCTCTGCTAGGATCTTGCCTGCATTTTGTGCTGTACATGCATACCTAAGTTGGCATGGCCATTTGTAATCTAATACAAAAAGTAAGTGATCCATGACATGCAGCAAAGGAAAGTTATCATTTCAAAGCAATATTCAGTGATAGCCATGTTATTAGCCTTCTTGGAGAAAAATATCTGGATATATAACTTGGCATTATGCAGTGCAGTAACAAAATGCCTAAAAGGTGCTGTGAGTGTTGCAGAACCCAAGTGTCTCTGCTGAATCAGACTTTTGGAAAATATTACTGTGCCTTTCTTAGTATTAACTGTATGTACTCTTAAATGTGTATTCACCTCACTAACTGAGTGAGATCCTAATTGTTTCTGGCTGTACTATGGTCCAAGTAATGCTGATAGTTACATAAAGTAAGTCAGAAATTACTAGTTCTGTATAATTTTAATATTGTCTTCAAATGCCTTTTATAGATAGTGAGGTATGATTTACAGGCAGTTTTAAAAGATGTTTAAGGTAGACAGTAAGCATACCAGAAAGGCCATAAAAATGAAAACACATGAACAGAGATCTGCACACTTGTCTGGAGTAAAAGTTACGAGCAGTGGAATAGCTATATAGTTGGGTGATTTAGAATATTTTAAACCTCAGCAGACCTCTCTTCTCTCCCACTCTCTCACTGCCCTATGCCTACATACAGTGTGTTCATTTCAGCGGGAGATCTGTCACCACTGGAGTCTGACCATAACTAGCATAGCCCAGGGCAGAAAATGGGCTATAACTCAGCACAAATCCATAGTCCCACTGCTACAACACCTTCTGTCGATGAGGATCGGATTGGTGTGAGCTGCCACTGAGCAGCTACTGTGGTTAGGTATTTCTGCAGAAGAATTCAAGGGAGTTGAAATGGTTAGTGAATACTTACTTGATTTTTAGTGGAAGTGGTCATCAATGTGCTGAGAACCCAGGGCTGCATTACAGTTTCTCGAGTCCTGATTTGCTTGTAGGAGGGAGAACCACTCCCCAGTGATGCAAAGTTAATCATCAGTGCACATTTGGTTGACTCAGGTATAACACCTTTGGGTAAACTCTGCAGTGAAGTGCTTGGAGCATTTTCAGAATTATTTGGTCATTTTACAAGGTGTGCAGTTCTCCTCATTTCAGATGTCGTCTAAGGGTGTCTTGCCAGAGGACTTCTGGTGCTGAGCATGCTAAAGGCATTGGATTTTTTTTGAAGCCAGCAATGCTCAGTTCAGTCCTAACAATACAGAAAGTTTTGTGAATGTGCAGCAACCTTAAAATGTTAGAAATACAGATTTCCCACCCCCATGGATACAGAATGGAACTCCAACATGCACAGTTGCATTTTATTTTTGTGTGTATGCCTATCAGTTTTATTATGTCATCTGTGGTTTTCCTCATATTGTGGGTCAATTGAGTAAAAAAAAAAAAAAAAAGAATGGCAAAGAAGTTGAGGCGGATATAATGTCTTGGAGATTTTTTCAGTGTTGTTTTTAATGTCATCAGACATCGTGTATTTTAATTTTCAGAAGAACATCAGCTCCAAAGCAGCTGATTAGGCATCTTGAAGAAGCAGCCACTCTCTTAAAGGACTGTGTTCATCAGATTATTACAGGTATTCTTGTAAAGACAGAAACCCCTAGATTGCAGGAATAAGTCACTTTGAAGGATACAAACCCCCTTGAGTAGCCATCCAAAAGCAGAACCCAGTCGTTTAGATCTCACATCACAGACCTGCCTTCTTTGCACCTTAAAAAGAAGTCAGAGATATAATTGCTTTAAGGTAGATGTAGGAAATGTATGGGTTTTTTTCTGTTGTTATTAAAATGAACTTCAAGAAATACCATAGAAGAGGGGGGTTTGTGGTATTGAACATAAAACTTCAACATGTACACCATCTATGCCATTAAAATGTGTCAAGTTGGGCAGGACCATAGTGGTACTGTAGAACATTATTTCTGCAAACATGATTGTGCATTGTATAGCAGAACAGACTTATTTCTTTTTGTTTTAAGCATTTGAATACTTAATAAAAGGTCAAAAGGTGGAACACAGCACATTGAGTCAGCTCATGATACTATTATACATTAATGTCTTTGGGGGCCAGTTGCAGGTCAGGGATGTACCAGTTCCGTTACCAATCCAGGTTGCACGACCTGGGCACATTACATTTGTGAAAAGTTTGTTTCCTGGAAGAAGAGGATGCAAACAACCTTTTGTTATCTCTGCACTTGACCCATTGCCTCCTTCCTAAAAGCAATCAAATATAGCACATACTGGGGCATTTTGTAGCATTTGTTTTGATGTTTTTTTACCAATTCCATTCACGGTTTGATTTCATTCTTCTATGAAGAGCTTACCCTGTCAAATCGGAAGTTTTACTAAAAAAGGGATTTAGTTACATGAGCATTATATTCAGCTGTTTAAAGGACAAAGTCAAGATCAAAAGACACTTGGTGATTAAACAACAAAAAGTATGTTCAAATCTTATTAAGGAGTGTTTTCAATCTAACACCTAGAGATTTAGCCACATGACTTAAATTTTGTGCCAGAAGGCTTCTGGGCAAAACCCTGTTATTGCTGTGGGGAGCTAGATCAGAAACAGGAGGAAAAGCTATTTCGTTTACTTTTGAAATAGAAACAGTGATGGTTGGCTCACAAATCTGGCCTGAAATCTGTTTTCCAAAGTAAACTTTCTGTTGACGTAGATGAAGGCCAGGCTGCCCTTCCAAGCAGGATCTTAGGGACAGGGTTCACTAGATACTCCCGAATTTGTCTTCTTCACAGCCAAAGATACATGCTGTCCAGTGCTTTGTCTGTTTGTTTTTCAGGAGATGCACAACGTCTGTACGATGGTGTGGTGAGGTTTGCTGTGATTCACAGCAGTGCCAGTTGCTTGATCTCTGCAGTATCTGTTACCAATTCTGAAGTTTATTTTAGCCATTTGTTTGCACCCAGCTCAACAGACAAAACTGAGAAATGTTGCCTTGTGCAGCAATGAGTTGTGCCTTCCAATGGAAAACGCAGTGCAGGAGAGTGGCTATCATTGCTGTTACTACCGTTATCACATTTAGCTTCTAGTATATCAGGCCTGATTTGACCTCAGGAAAGGAATATACTTGTTGTAACCTACATGTTATACATGTTGTAACCTTCCCCTCTATCAGTGGCTCCTTAAATCATCACTAAGGACGCAGGCAAGTCAATGTGCTTCGTGTGTCTGTAGCCCAGGTGAAGAGGAGTGTTTGCTCTCATATTGGGCTGGCTGGTTGCTTTACAGAAAATGAACTTTTGCCCTCTGACAGTCCAGCTGTGTATGGAGCAGTGTTTGCTTTCTGCAATGTCAGTGAAAGGTACAGTTGAGCAGGAAAATGGTGCTCTGAGTAGTTTCTCTATAGATGGTTCCTTGCCAAAGTGGATTGTGCTTTAATATTTTAATTTTTCCCATTATTTTGTCAAGCCTGCAGGAAATTCACCATTTCCATTATTTCCACAAGCTTCATTTGCACTTAACTGTGTGAAGTCTTTGAATCCGCAGGATCAAATCAAAGCTACTCCTCTTGACCGTCCAAATTACAAACACACTGACTGTGACGCATTATTTTAAAATTGCCTGTTTAAATTTAAAAGGATTTCCAAATATTTTCCATAATTCCCAAAAACAGTCTAAGGACATCTGTTAAAGTATTGGGTTTCCTTAAAGACAACACTGGTTGGGATTGCTTCAGCTACAAATTAGGGTTGTCAGTCAAAGTGCTATTTCTGTTTTTGTCTCTGATCTAGGAGTTTTTAGCATCTCTTCCAAAGCAAGCCAGAGAAAGACAGCTAGTGAGCTCTTAGGGCTTGCTTTACCTTGTGTTTAACCTAGCAAACAATCAGTCGATACCTTTTGTGAAATCTTGTGTGTTTTACTGGGTACCTCAGTGCTTAGTGAGGAAACAAGCTGTACTGTTTTGATGTATTCCTGTACTTTTCACATTCTTTATTCTACAGTATGTGTCCAACATTTTAATATATTGAATGGCTGTGGCAGCTTTTTTTGTGCATCTACAAACATTTGCATTATTGTTAAGCTATTGGGTCTGCTAATGAGGGATCAGAGTAAGAGGCAGAATGATGTATTTACTGTACAGGATTTCCTGCAGGGGTGAATTGTAGATTCGTGCTGGGCTGGAAGTAGAAAACCAGCCCAAAGAGTCCTTAAAAGATCCAAACCTTGCCTACCCCCAGAAATGGAGCTGCAGCCCAGAGCAGGGTGGGATCCTCCATTGGTATCCTGCAAGGAAAATGATTGAAATAAATCAGAAGCAAACAGGAAAACATGCTGAAGGGGAAAGACAAAAAAAAAAAAAAGCAGCAGCATCCTACTCCCATTGATGTCTCTACCTCAGTATTTCCAGCCAAATCATCAAAGGAACCACTTGAAAGAAACAATAACATAAAATAATGTCGGAAAGGAGGTGACCACTGATTTGATTTGTAAAGTTGCGTAGGAAGTTAAATCGAAGGCTGCAGTTCAGTGCAATGGGATGGCTCAGGTGGACGTGAACTGGGGCTCTGCTAACACGACACAGTTAATAGGGGTTGTTGTAAAGGGGTTAAAGCCGTAACAGCCGAGTCTGGGCACAAAGAGCAAGTTGGTGGCAGCGTGTGGGCTGGGAGCAGCATCTGCTATTGCGAAGAGAGGGTTTGGGGAAACCTTGTCATGTTTGTGATGAGAGAAGAACAGATGACAGAGAAGATTTCTCGGTGTATCTGATAGCATACGGGCAGTGAAATATGCTGGGTTATTGTGTGATCGGCGATATCAGATGTGCTTTATCTCAAGCGTGCTTTTCTGAAGAACTGGGTGGAACATTTTAGAGGCAAACAGGTAGACAAAAAAATTGTTTCCTCCACTTTTCTGAACCTGGAAAAATATTTAATCCAGTTTTCTGTTCACTTCAGTTTTCTTTGCGTCAGGTGCAAGAGTAAAATAGATATATAGGTTTTTAATATTGCTTATCCAGAAATATTCAGAACTGGGTTGTTGCATATGATACTTCAGTGGTGTGTCTCAGAGTGTTATAATTAGAGTCAGACATGCTTATTTATTGCATGCTGATAGTCTGCCTCTAGGCCTACCAAGTGTTATGACAGTTCGTAAGACTTTTACTTCTCTACATAATTATTTTTATTGTGGCAATGATGCCATATTAGTCTAGATTTCTGTTTGCTCCTGTGCATCAGTAGACTTCATTTTGTGTCATTATAATATGAAAATGTGAGAGAAGTGAAGGGTTTTGCCTTTTTGGTTACCATTTATAATTGTTTTAAGGAATTTTTAATGCTTTGATTACTTTTGTTCCATGTGATTGAAGGAAACTTGCAACAGAGGAAACATATTTTAAACTTTGAGTGTGTAAAAGATATCTGTGTTGTTACCTTTGCAAACAGAAGATGATGGACAGGAAATCTGCAGAATTTTCAGCAAAAGGGAGTGATTTTTTCAGCTCTTTTCTTAATGGAAGAAGAATTATGGAAATGAGAGTGAGCATTGCATTAAGTGCTTGAAATGTTCCTTCCCTGCAGACCAATAAAAACATAACTCTTCCATTAGGGAAATTTAGATTTTTGAAGGCTGCATGAATCTGAGCTCTGAATCAGTGAATGAAATGACTGTGCTGGGTAAGCGTTTCAGGGTCTGATTATGTATTTCGTAGGTGGATACCAGCTCTCAGCTTGTCTTGTAAGACTTCTATGGAGCAACTTTTTCTGTGACTTTTCGTATTAACCATTTGGCTTATCTTGTAGTACTTATGTAGTGCAATCTCCTGTTATGCAGATCAGTAACGGTTTCAAAGCCATGGGAATTATTTTTCCTACCCGAATTTGGACTAGAAGGTTTCCTGGCCTTCTCAAAACACTCTAGCTACTTGCTAGAGTTTGCTCCACAAACAAAAGTCAAATAGTGGAAGTCAAAAATGTGACATTTCTGTGCTTGGGATGGCATGTTTATAGTCATTATAGTCTCACCTATGGCTATAGATTATGCAGATTGTAGCTATATGCCTTTAAAAATATCCTTCATCTCTAAGTGTGAAATTAAAATGTAGCAGTAAACTGCTGTCACTGGGGGTGTTCAAATTAGGACCCTGATCAGAGAATTAATACCAGAACAAGTGGGTATTCAAGTGAAGTCATCTTTTTTTCTGTGCTGTTAGCCGTAAAATAGTAATCAACATTGATTTCTAGAAGAACACAAATAAAAATGAATTTAAAAGAGCAAAAATCATTACCAGTCATTACCACAGTTTCCTATTTCTAAGTTATTAATAATATTTCAGATAGTATATTACTTAAACTGTCAAACACATCACAGGGGTATATAAGGATGATTTGTCCTCATTTAGTGTGTAAGGAGACACCAAGAGCTTCTGAAACTTGTCCAAGCTCTGGAAATGATTAAATGGAATTCTTTTTATTATTTTTACTTAGTTGTAAATAGTTGAATGTGGCCATAATGGTCTAGTTATAAGTGATCAAACAAATCTCATCTCTCCTTTTTTGCTGAAGGGCTGATCCTATGTGTGCGCACAGCGCCAATACTTAAGGCACCAAATGTCTTTATTGTGAATATTTGTTTACATGCAGGGCTGGTTTTGGTTTCGTTTTTTTAAGTTTGTTTTCTGCAAACACCACTGGGAATCATTTACCCATTACTACAAGTGTTCCTTGAAGCTCCAGGGCATCACAGGGCTCCCATGGGTGCCTTCCTGGCCTCCTGTTATGCAGACAACCGAGTCCTTCTGCAATGATCCAGAAAAATGGCTTCAATGCAGATATTACTTATGTGCCTTATAAATTCAAGATACAAGGAGAACATGCCTGACCTACATGATCCTCCATCTCCGTCCTGATTATTCATTCCTAATAGAAAGATTTTGAAACACAGGAAAGAGACTTTGGTATTAGAAGCACATGGGCATAAAATTTCCAGCTCCTGGCTGATTTTATTGCTATTTTATCCCCTGTACCAATCCCATGGCTTGGTCAGCTGATGAATTTAATCAGGTGCCTGCTTTAGACATTATGAAGAGATACTGGCAGTGAACTTCTACCTCGCACATTAGATTTTTGGCTGATTTAAGTTGGGGTCACCCTGCGCTAGCGCCTTAGTTGGTTAATAGCCCTGGAGAAACCAACTGTGTGGACTGGGGCTGCCTGCAGAAAACACAAGTTCCCGGGTGTCTTGGATGCATTTGCACAAAGAAGGAGCCAGATGGTTTTCTCTGTGGGTTGTCTTTGGCTTTGCTCTGCGGGAGAAATACCTGAGATGGATGCTGCCAGGTAGCTGTGTGGCTCTTATGTGTAAACAGCTGCTCTAGCGCTTCTCTCAGAGGTATATTTACAGCAGAAAAATGAAAAATGGGCAGAAATCTGTGTGGGAAAATGGGGAAGACTTGATTTCTTGTGTATCTCCAGACCTGACAGAATGGGTCTGATCCCAAGCTGGCATCCCAGACTGGAATGAGACAGTGGCACATGATGGATGGTTCATAAGTGCTTTGAGGTCAAAGGCACTTTCTACATGTTAGTAAGGTTTTCTCATTCGTAGCCCTTGAGCATGGGCACCTACATGGCTGTGTGGTACACAGACACAGTCACCCGTTGGAGTCGTCTGTGCAGCGTGGCAGATTTGACTCTGAAATGCGCTGCTCCAGTCAGCCACCCTCACAAAACACCATGAAGTTCAGGAAGCTTTGGTCAGGTCCCATATCACTTGCACATTATTTTAAAATAGCAAGTTGGTTGTCTTATGCTGACAATAAAGCTAACCATCCCTAAAACAAGGGTAGTCTCTGGGATATTATCTGGGCCAGAGGTGTCTATTATGGTTTTATCCTGAACAATAAAAATTAATGCAGGGTAGCTTGCACCTCAACAACATGCCAAACCTTGGGGCCATTAACAGTATCCCAGCGGCAACATGCAAAGCTCTGGGTATCTCAAGCCGGCTGGTCTTGGGCAGCCGCCCCCATCTCATGTGTTTGCTCTCATGGTTTTGTTCCAGGGCAACCCACTGTACTTCCAGTCTGCCAGAAATGTGACAGTGAACATCCTCAATGAGAAGACTAAGGTCCTTACTCGCCTGGTTACAGGTAAGGAGGGGGGAGAGGCTGCATGGCAGAATTAAGGTGGGCTGAAAGCGGGGGTGTTGTGGGATGCTGCGTTGGCTTTAGCATGCAGGAGGGGAGCCCAGATGTCTTGTGAAGTACAAATGAAAACTTCTGCGCTTTGTAGAAACAAAGCAAGAGACATGAAAGCTGTGCTGGAGAGGCAGCTGGCTGGTGCTTTCTGATAATGAAGCAGACCAGCGTTTTAATTTGAAAGCCAATCCAGAGACAGAAAGGTCACTTGTATGACTTCAGGGTTAAGAGGAACATATGCAGGCTGACATTTCTGCTCTAACAGGCACAGGTTTTTCCTGAGACACTTCTAACTTGCCTGAGATCTTGGGAACTCTGCAGATTAACTGTGGCTGGGTTGGGACACTTTGCATTTTAGAGCTATTAATATCTGTGCCCTTGTACTGATGAATGTTCTCGTGCTTCCAAGCATGAGTGTGTTTGATGGGGAAATGGGTGTTTCATAAATCCTCAGTGCGCAGCAGCCTTTGAATGAATGCATGTGTAATTTGGGTTTAAAGAGCCTAATGTATTATATATGCTAATATATATATATGATATAGGATAGATTTTTTTTTTTAACTGAGATTTATCTAGGGAACGGGAGAAGTGTTGCTGTGTGGCAGAGACAGTAATCCATAAACATGTTGTTTCTACGTGAGACCGGGTTGTTTGGTTTGCTTATATAACATCTTGGCCTCTAGTCACAGTATTAAATAATTAAATATGCAGCTTCAGTAAGCAGTGATTTAAGCAGCATGTATGAAAATTGCCTGGAGGAAGGAAATAAATTCAACCCCAAGCTCCATGATTCTCACATTCAGAATAAACGCGTTTAGTTTGTTGGTTCTCCATGTTTTTTCAAGAGGGTATTTTTTTCACTTAAGCACCTCCATTTCGTAAGAGCTTGGGAGGACGTAGTCAGTGATGTCTCCCAGTGTGATGTTCTGGTTATTGAGCTCATTTTTGCATTCGGCAGCAGCTTCGGTTTCAGAGTGGAGCAAAGACAGGGTCCCATGCAGTGCATGCTGCAGTGATGGGTAGAGAGGCAGTTAATTAGCAAGATAGAAATCAAACTTAAAGCTTGGAAGATTTTCTCAGAATGGGTGCAGGGTTTTTAAGTGTTTCCAGAGATCCTGGCACAACCTCACTTTTCTGTAGTTGAAAATGTGCACATGATTCTTTATGTGCCCAGACGCCAATACAGACAAGCAGTGCAGGCAGACGCGGGGTATAAGTGGAGTTAGAACCTGCCTGTAAGAAATTACTGGCTATCAGCTCTTACTTCTCTTGTCTTTTGGGATACAAGACTAGTCAGGAAAGTGGCCAGAAGTAATGCAAAGTCCAGTCACCTGCCTTGTGCAGGTGTATTCCAAGGAGGCTGTGGCTTGGACTGGGTTGCACAAGGCTGTGGGTGATTTGTCTAAAGCTTAGCTGGGGTCAGGTAACCGAGGGGTCTGCCCTTTGCAGCTTTTGAGCCACAAACTGGCACGGAATTTGCTATTCAGGCAGCAGATGTTTATCAGGCTCCAGGACAAAACTCATTGCCAAAGGCTTTCCAGCGCTGCGGTGCACAGCAGCCTCCAGGAGAAGCAGCAGAATTAAATATGAGCTATGAGGGAAAGTTTTACTAGTCTAGAAACTTTCTGAACGTGAGAGACTCTGCCATTTGTTTTGGCTCCTATGGTGATGTTTGCCTTTTTGTTTTTTTGATTTTCAAATTGGACTGTGGATGGCACTGATATCGTTTTAATCCAGGTACGTTTAACAGGCAGAAAACCCGGAATTTTTACACTGCAGTGTCAGCCCAAGCAAAATGTAACTCAGGAAATCTTGATGCCTCTTACAGCTGCACCAATACTCTCAAAGCACAGCTGGATATATGCATTATTATTTCACATGTGGGTCTGTCTTTTCATAAAAATCTCCCAGCTATCCCAAGTTTAATGATGATTTTATGACACACATAAAAATGAACAAAAACATAAGTAGAAATATTTGAGGGGATGTTATTTGGGTAGAAAACAGTGCCCTTTTCTAATGAGAGGTCACCCTCTGGAAAGCACAGACTTCTCTGTTTAATGTGTCGGGTACAGGTTATATCTGCAGAGCTATTAGGACAATCTCAGCAGCTGGCTTTATTAAATGTATGAAGCTACTATGTGATTTTCGTATACTTTTCACTAAAAAGTTGTGCTAAATCTCTTCTTCCCTCTAGGTCCCCAAGCAGTGGAAGCACACAGCCAAAAATTTGAGGTGAAAACCCTCTCTGGAAAATTGCTGTTTTCTGCAGATGACAATGAAGTGGTGGTTGGAGCAGAAAGATTGAGAGTTTTAGGTAAAAGATTATTCATTAAATCACTGTTTTAATATGAGCCTGTTCAAATTTTAGAATAGTTTTGCTTGATTTCATGCTTGCCGAAAGCTTCTTTTGGATATAAACCCTTTCACTGTCTTTATTGCTTTGAATCTTCCCCAAACAGGTAATAACCAAGAGTTTCTATCTGAGGGGGTTTTTAACTTGCACAATATGTTATTTCCCCTTCAGAAAAAACTCCCCTGGAAGTGGTTTGTCTGACTCAATTATGCAGATGTAGAACTGGCTTTGGAAACTGCACAACTTCATCTCTTGGATCAGGGATGAAGGATGGTGTGGGATTGCTGTAAGGATGCTTCCATGGCTGCACTTACTGTGCACAGGGAAACCTCAGGCTTCATGGCTTTGGTCACACCACTTCCACCAGCTCCTCCTTCATCTTAAAGTGAACACCAAGGAGGAGACCTGTAGTGAAAATGACAGCATGAGTTAGGACCTCACGTTAATTCTCTGAATAGTTTGGTGGCCTTTATATTAGTTATCTTTCCATAGCCACATGCGAGAGCACCTTGTGCATCTCAGAGCCATCTCCAGCTGTTCTGTGGGGGGGTTGAGTGCCCCGTGCATGGGAGGAGAGGCCACCTTACCAGTGCCACCACTTCCCCAGCTGCCTTTGGAGACAGAGAGGGCAGGTTGAGCTTCCCTTTTGCCTCCCAGCTGTCCTGCTTCACATTGGTAGTTCCTAAGAAAAACTGTGAATACACTGTGGGGTTGGGGGGTGGGGGTTGTTTCTTGTTTTTTCTGGGGTTTGGTTTTGTTTTAATTAGAGAAATTAAACAATTGCGGTAATTGTAAAGTTTTCAAACATATTCGATAGTTATATGAAATGGCCTCTTAGGAACTTGAATTGTCTTGCTCACCAGTTTAGTCCGTGCTCTTTGGTTAGTCTAAGATTTGCTCATGAATGTTTTCATGTAGGACCAGACTGGGTATATTGCTGGCAGTTAATCACATAGCTGTGCCACTGGTCTCTGTGGGTGCACTGATACCTGTTTTCTAATGGCTTGATTTGGGTGCATTCGTTTGCTCCAAATTATTGCTTACTTCTCTAATAAGTTCCTAAACACAGAGATCAATGAAGGAGCTTAGAATGATGTCAGGTATTTATATTTATTGTTATTTACTACATACTATATAACATACTATTGCTATATTATGTATCATCTAAAGGAGATTAAAAGGGGGGCCTCAGAGTCTAACCATCACAAATGGACTTAGTATCCAACCATGAACATTTTTCATTACGTGATGTCGTGCTATTCTAGAAGGTTCCTGTTTGTAGACAGGCCAGGTGTAGCTCTTTGCAAGTCACTGTTGATACATACTGGACTCGTTCAGTCACCAGCTACACAAAGTTAGGTGAGTTCTACAGCATAAATGTTGAACTTCACAAAATCAACAGTATCTTTTTTTAGCTGAGAACTTTGAAAAGGACCATTCAAAATTCTTGCAGTGTTACAGAGCTGGAGAAATATTGTCACAATCCATGTTCTACCACAAATCTCCTGTAGCGCTGCACCCTTCAGAGCCAATAAATTGTACAGTCTTTCTGCAGGGTACTTGAAGTCAGGAAACAGCAAATTTTAAGTATTTTCTTGGAGACCTTAAAATGAGAAAGATTTATATCATTGATTCTTCAAAAAAATGTAGAAACTTTTCCTTACAAGTTGCAAGTACTCTTTTTCAGATTACACACTTAAAAAAAATATTGCTTTTTATTTACTGTGTACTTTGGAGAAAACAGCAATTATTTTTGGTAGTTATATTGAGTTTCTGCCTTGTTTTGGTCTCCAGAATAAACATCGTCAAAAATATTGCTAACCACTGTAGTGCAATTTCATTTTTATCTGCAACTGAGTGTTTCTCAGGGTTTATTTGGCTTATGCAGATCTATCAGAAAAGGTAGAATGATACCACTGGTGAAGTTACAGACAAGTGTTTCAATGACCTTGAGCTGAAATGCTTTCAGAGTTCATGCCTGACTTTGTTTTTCTCCAGTTTTGCTTCCCCAATCTAATTTTGTCTCCAAAAGCGGTTGCCATGGCTGTTTGCCATGCTGGGAAGCGTTATACCATATGTTTGTATTTCTTCCAGTGTTTTTGTCGGCACTTGAGGCTAGTCCAACTTGTAGTACACAGACGAGTTCCTTTGATCATTTTTCTGGTGTTTGGGATCTCAGGTGCTGTCAGTGTGTGTCTGCTGACACCTGCCTATGCTATGTAAATAATATCAACTTGTTCTTGTTATTGCTGAACACGTACTTGTGATAGAAGGAAGTGTATGTCTGCAGTCTGGCATGAAAGTCATCTCACAGAGGTTAGAGCAGCAGTTATTGGGCTTGTGGCTAGCTTTTAATCTTGTTAATGATAATTACTTCTTTTCTTTGTACGATCTTCAAAGTTGATTCTGAAAGTTTGTTCTACAAAGTAATGCTGAAGCTTTGTCATGAGAAAATAGGTGCTTTCCTTTTTTTTTGAAACGGAGTCTGCTCTGGGTTTCTAAGGGATTTTTCAACAATAGCAAGGCGTTCGAAAGGGAGGAATACACAGAATTGCGGATAAAAATCCACGTAGGATGTGTGCGGCATTTGACGGTGCTTCAAAAAATTGCACAGCATGGGTAGTGCAGATTGCCAAACGAAATATCTTGAGAGGTTATTTCTGATTTTCAACCATTTTTAACCATTAAAGGACACAGAAAGACAGACTTGGTCCCCTCTGCTTCTCATGCGTGATGTAAACTAGAGTACTTCAGTGATTTTATTTGTTTTAGTGAATCCAGTCATACCTGTCACCACAGGAGAGATTGGAGGATAATGAGAACTTTTGGTTGAGGACAAGAGCTGGCCTGGGAGCCCTTTGGCCTTTGTCAGCTCTAGTAACACCTACACAACCATTTCTAGAGACAAGAATGAATTCCCTCTGCCTTGCTCAGATCCAGCCAGGAGCTCAGCAGCTGCCTTGGTCCAGATGACTCAGAAGGAGCTCATGTTTGCCTACAAAAAGTCATGTTGAAACTGAGCCTTACACCAAATCTGGTTTGCCCTTTCTCTTGCAAGCTCATCTGCCCATGCCTGCTGTTGCCCAGCCATCTCCTCCACCCTTGCGGAGGCACATCCTCACTGTTAGCACCGCTTGCTTTTACAAGCAGTTGAGCACCTCACGGTCTTTTGAAAGCTAGGACAGCAAACCTCAAAGCCGTTCTCATTCCTCAGAACCGCAGCTCTCCGGTTATGCAAGGCTTAGATTCTGAAGGCAGGATCTGCCCCCTCTCCACCCGCTGAATGGCACAGTGGTGCGGCTCATGGGGTTGTGCGTGGGGTGAAGTGGCTGAGCTGAGCCTGCAAACCTTTCCTGCCCTCGCCATGGCCAGCAGTGCACTTCGGCAACCACATAGATGCAAGCTAATCCCTTGTTCTCTGTCCCCCATGGGCCCATGAACACATATGGTTATGGGAGAGGAATGAGCTGTTCCTAATTGAATTCATATGTGGTACGTCATACAGCGGTTCCCCTTCCCTCCTCCTCCTTCCCTCCAGCAATGAAACGTTTTCAGACCATCTGAAAAATGGTGCATTAGAAACAGTCTTTAGTTAAAAGAGCATTAAAAAATAACTTTGATATATATTAATTACCAATTTCATTTAGTAGCATATTGAATGTTATAGCATTTATAAACAAAAGACAATCATAAAGCATTATTCTGACTGTTAATTAGCTCTATTTATTCTTCAGATTAGTTTTTAAATATGCCCTCTAGATGCCACTTGATACTAATTAACAGAGTTACATTATTATCTCTATACAAAAGCATTTTTAATTAAATCTAAAGCAATTTAAATTAGCATGAGTTTTTACAGAAATTAAACTCTGGTCAGATGCTTAATTTAGCCTTATAAGACATCATCTGATGACATGCCAGTGTCAGTTCTCCCAAGGGCCTTGACATCCTTTTTGGAGATTATTTTTTGAAGTTTGTTTTCGGGGAAACTTGCCGGTATACTCTGGTGTTTAATATTTATGATGGATTTAACCTTTTTTTAAGACTAAATATTGATGGGAATCCACATGCATTGCAGTGAGCTGAGACAGAAACGCAAAAGACACGTTCCTGCAGCTTACAGGCTTTCGCAGTCCCTGGTTTTGAGCGGTGGGTTAGCGTGGGAGGTAGGATTGCATGGGCTGGATGCTGTGCTGTTACAAATCAACTACGCTTTTAAACCACTCTTAAGATTACCCTTGTGCTTTATAATAAGGATAGGATTAATTGTGAATCCGCAAGGTCACTTTTCTGTAAAAGAATACAGGGATTTCTCCCATCTGGGTCTCTGGAAAATGTGCCTCTCAGACATTTATACTACCATAGCATAAGCTTGTCTTCTAATATAACCCAACGCTAAAAATTTGGCTAAAGCCTTTCCCTCTGGCAAACCTTAACTGAAACAGTTGTATTTAGAGTGGGGTAGGATGCCTTTCATATACCAGTATAAAGACTGCAGGAGATATGCGACCCCCACCACACATCGCAGTCCTCCCCAGCACCAGGGCTGCCAAAAACCTACCTTTGATCTCTCCAGCCCCTTGCTTGCCCTCCCTTCAGATCATTAGCCACTAACTCTATTTCTACCTTGTAGCTCTTTTCCACTGTAGCATATTCCCTCTGGGCAATGAACCATGATGGAGCGTGGAAAAATTGGCCACTGGTCAGACTTTCAGAAACATTAGTTCGGGAGTGGTTTTTGTTCAAGTTTCTCTCCAGGTGCCTGAAATGAACTTGAGGAGTCAGCTGTTGAAATGTTATTGAAAATTTATTAATAAGTTTGGAGTAATTAATTCCAAGGCACATTTCCAGCATTTTTTATGAGTTAAATATTAAGGACTTCAGAGATTTTAGTGGAAGAAAGAAGCCCAAGCTTATTTTCAATTAGATCACTGCATGATTGTCTTGTAGAAAGCTTTTTTAAATGGGAGGGTTTGGGTCGGGGTTTTCTGGTTTTTGGGGTCAGAGTGGGTAACTTGTATTTGCAGAATGCAAAGTGGTGGATTTTATTACCCATGGAATGGTTAAAAAAGCATTTGTAATGCCCTTCACTTTGTACAAGACAAGAACATGATTTAATACGAATGTGGTGAATGAATATGTCTGTGGGCTGGCCCAGCTGTCTCTAGAGCTTCACATCTGCAAACATTTTCAGGGAGCCTTGTATTAGGTTGATCTGGGAGGAACCTGCAGAACCATGGCTGCAGTGCCAGCCCGGTTAAAAGACTCTGCTCACATTTCCTCAACATAACAGTTTTAGTAGCTTCTTGGCATGTCCTTTCTAGCTTGTGTTTGTTGCAGTATTTACAGCAGAGTAACTTTAATGAGTGCAGGAGTAGTTATATTCCATGAAAACAATTCACAAGGCTATTTAACTGGTACCAGTCATTTGAGAGGGTGGTGTAAGCTAGAAATTCAACAGCTTCCAGGAATTACCACACATTTTTGCTGCATGCACCCTTCTTCAGAAGCGATTATTTATGGGTCAGGACATGCACAGTTGCCCTTTACAACAGCCATTATGATTTCAAAATGGCATCTTGCTGATTTGTTTATGGCAGAGGGAACAACTTTTGTAGCCAAGTGTTGAAATCAGGCCCCATTCAGAGGAAACTGAGCTTTGTGGCCTCACCATTGAGTCTGCCAGTATGGCAGATTTTGTACATTTTCCTGAAAAACGTTTCCTTACTGCAGGTCCGTAAATAGCTTTTTCAAAGGAGAAAATGGTGCTACAAGACTCATTTCTTGGTAAATTGAAACATTTTTCCTGCTATGATCCTTTTCCTTTACAAAGGCAGAAGTTGTCTCTAACTTAAAGATGACTCAGTGCTGCGAAAGTGCATCCCTGGTGCCTTGCTGGGTACATGGCTGTGCTTCTGGAACCAAACGCTGTACCATCAGCTGAGGGTTGGTGGCCTTTCCCAGTTCATCCACTTGCAAGTGATCTCCTGATTGCTCAAGCTCCTTCAAGGCCCCTGGAGGTCACAGTTGCTCCAGGGCTTCTGTCTGTGCTCTCCACAAGAGAAGCGTGTGTGCCACGACCATGCTGCTCGTGGGGCTTGGACAGGAATTTGACCTTTTGCTGGAGATGTATGAAGTTCCTCAGGAAGCAGCTACAAGTATTCACTATGCACTCCTCGTAGGTAATTAAGCAGTAGTACTAATGCAGACACGGAGCAATTGCCAAGCTGTCATGTAGTCATTGGTCCTGAGGAAAAGAGACAGAATAAAATGAGGAAAGTAAGGAAATATGCTGACAAATGAAGACACCAGGTTTTAGCACTGGCACTAGCAAGACTGGAAACAGCCTCCACTGTCTGTAACATTCACTCATGGCAGCGGAGATTCATCAGATTTATTTGCATTCATTGCAGAGCTGTGATGCTGAAAAATTAATATTGTTAGCAAAATAAGGAGCAGTAGGGAAAATATATATTTCCTATCAGTGATTAAAGCCACAGGAAAATTCTTTTTTGCTCTCAGTTAGGAATTGCGCTATTGTCATATCAATGTAAAAGTCAAATATGAAAAAAAGTTATTTGATATGTAATCAACAGTGACAGAGAATTTTAAAAATATCTAGAAAAAAATGATTTGGTTGAATTGGGTGGGGGCATTTCCCCAGAGGCTGGGGTGGGATTTCTAGATGCTTTCCTCCAAATTAACTTTTTTTCCCATTGTATAAAGGAAGAAATTAAAATGACCAGATCTTGAGCAAACATACAACACTTTAATGAATAGTTCTGATTGCTTCTTGCCTTGAGGGCAATAGGGGTAGACACTGTCCATTCCTTTTAATGCCAAATTAAAATAACATTGCCCTCCTTTTTCAAAATCCACTCACCCAGGTTGTAAACTTGTCCTTTGTGGGAGGGAACAAAGTGTGTCAGGAAGGAGACACTGAGAAGTTTTCTTTGTGTTTGCTTTCACTTCAAAGTACATTCCAAGCAAAAAAAAAGGTAGCATTTATTTAAAGTGTATAGGCTTCTAGTCCAGGCTGAAATATGTGTTCAGATTGTGTTACCTTAATCCTGTTTAAGGAAGAAGAAGAATCATCCACCATCAGATTAATATTGATTAAATGTCAGAAGGATTATGAAAGAAACATACTGTACACTTTCCCAACACTGAAATCAAGCTTAAAAGTGTGGCAGATTTATATTTTATTTCCTAAGCGTCTTCCCCAGCCTTCACAACCTGATCTGTTTGAAGCTCGCATAATATTCTCCTTGATAAATTTCCACTGTGTATTCCTACTTCAGGTGCTCTCCTGAATTTCTTTGCAACTTTGCGCAAGAATGCCAAGAAGAGCTTCAAAGGAATTCAGTGATGACATTGCTATTGTTGAGCTTCAGAAAAAGTGTTGAAGGACCCCAAAACTAGTCAAGAAGGAAATACCTAGAGGTCAGCATAAGTTTTAGCAACCTTTCTTCGTATGTCTTTTCACAGTTTGGATGCAAGCCCTTCTGTTCTTTTCTGATATTCCCTTTATATTTCTCAGACGTTCAACCACTGAAGCAAGGCTGCTGAAGTTCAATGTGTGTCTACAGACACACGCTTTATTAATGAGCCACATGGTCATCTTTGAGCTTGTGGCTCATCTTGTTTGCAAGTTTTCTAGCTTAAAGCCAGGCTCCATTTATTTCTTGGGACTATGAGTCAGGAAACAGCTTCTCCTTCACCTGACAGAGCTGGCAGTGCTGGAGTCACAGGATGTCCCGGTCTGGCCTAACTCAGCCTAAGGGTTGATTCACTCCCAATGTGCCCACAGTGCCAAGAATAAAACCTGAAAGATTCTAAATCATTTATATTACCTTTTTAATAGAAATACCTTTGTTGATGCTGCACGTTATTTTGTTACATAGGTTGCCCTTAAATGAACAATTTCCCAACACTTTGACAACAAAGGCAGACAGACCTTTGCGGTGAACTATCTTAGAAAGAAACATGAGTGAAGCTTTATGGCTTTTGTTCAGTGCACTGGCTTAACCTAGCCAGGCTATTACTGTTGGGCTCTGAAATGGAGCTCTTATTGATTTCAGATTTGATGGGATTCAAAGGGAGCAACAGCAATTACTATGTTCATCCATTTAAAAACATAAATTAAGGATGAATAAGGTTTTTAAAGCTAGGAATTAAAAGAAATTGGCACAAATAATTTCTACCTATATTTTATTGGATTTCCTTCCTGGACATCTGTTTGCAGAGACACCTTTCTGAGACTGTCACATATTACCCTGATGAGACCTACAGAGAAGAGAACCTCATCAGATGGGTGTTTTCATGAACAAATAGCTGAATGTGTCCTGATCAATAATAGCAGGAATAGAGGTAGTTTATGGAGACTGCCTCTTGACTTTAGCTAGAAAAAAATCATAGTGAATTCTTCTCTTGTTTGCACAGTACTGCATTAAAGCAGAGCACTAAAGATATACTTAAGCCACCTTAATCACCAAGTTCATCACAGAGCTCTGAGTCCCAAATTTTATTATAAAGTAGCAATATGCAACACTGAAGGGGTTCTGTGGATCTGGAATTATTACTAAAAGAGTACACAGAGTGGGAAAGAAGTGCATTGTATAGAAAGGAAAAACAAAAAAAATAGAAGGAAAGTGGGGAGTAGTTAACCAGGTGCATCTCCACCTGAGTGGAAACCTGATTTCTCTCCTTTGGTGTTCTGTTCACCCCAGCTGCTGTTCAGCTGATTACCACCTATCCTTGACAGCAGGAGCATCAGTCATTAGTCTAAAACTACCTCACATCACATTGTATTTGAGCTCTTCTTCTCTTCCTTCCAGCTGATAGCAGTAGAAGCCTAAAGCAAGTTTTGTGCAAGGTATGTGATCGATATCTCATCCTGACGGCTGGAGCCCAGTTCTGGCCAGAGGGAAGAGAGGACAGGGCTGGCCCTTCCCTTTGCAAGGTGCCAGGACAGTGTCATGCAGCTCAGGTATTTTTCCGGGGCACAAGGATGGCAAGAGGCAGCTTGGAAAGCCATCTGGTTAAGAAGATGCGTGTTCAAGCTGAGATTTGCTCCCTCCTTGTGTCATTTGTATAATAACTCCTCTGTCCCCTGTGGAGTTGCTGCCATCCAGCCAGTTCACACCAGAGCCTTTGCCGTAGTGAAGTGTTAGAAAACTCCTGGTCCTTTCTCACAAAGCTCATGAGATCAGCCAACTCCACATTTGGATGAAGAGGGCTAATGCTTCAAAAGGCACTTGTCAGCAGGAGACTGGCAAACTGGCATGCACATGCAGGACATGCTTCTGCTTTGTTTCAATGCAAAACTGGGATTAAAAAAAAAAAAAAAAACTCCTGGTTTTATGCTGTATTTTGGATTCATGACATACGACAAGGTGATTGCTAAAAGCTCGGCCAGCCAGCTCTTTGTGTTGCTTCCATGTTGGAAACAGTGAAGGCAGATTGTTGTGCCAGGCATGTGTTCTGCAGCAAGGAAGGACAATATTTTCCTGTGTGGGAGCTGGAACTGTTCAGAAGATCCAACAGACCAGTGGAGGCTCCCGTGGCAGGCACAGAATGGGAAGAGGGAGGTGAGAGGAGGTCCAGAAGCTGGATGTAGCTCCAGCAACTCACTTGCAGTGGTCCAAACAGCAACCAGGTTTGTCTCGTGGATGTGGCAATAGGCTTCTGAGAAACGGCTAGTGCCCGAGAAAATGCAAACTCTTATTTGGCAAACCTGTTCTCATACAGTCTTTCTTCTGAGTCTCAGGGAAGGGAAGGGAAGGGAAGGGAAGGGAAGGGAAGGGAAGGGAAGGGAAGGGAAGGGAAGGGAAGGGAAGGGAAGGGAAGGGAAGGGAAGGGAAGGGAAGGGAAGGGAAGGGAAGGGAAGGGAAGGGAAGGGAAGGGAAGGGAAGGGAAGGGAAGGGAAACATTCTTACATTAAGTGAACGCATACAGGGGCATTTGACATTTGTGCCCCCAATCCTTATGCACTAGAAGGGAAAAAAAATCCCCACTCTTTGAGTGAATCTCTATAGTGATTCAGAACACTTTAGGTAGATCCTGTCATATGCTTTATAAGTTCCTGACTGATAGTGTGGAATTAAGTTATTGGGCAGAGAACCAGCTAATGGAAACACATTGATGAAATCATTTTTGAGGGACATTAAATGGAACTTAAAAAAAAAGCTGAAATGGCTTTATGGATTTTTCAGTCAAACTGTTTATGAACATTTATCGGTGGTAAATTACACAGTGTCAGAAGAGGGAATCAGTAGGTATGGCTTTTAATAGAAGTCATTCTGATATAATACTGTGAGAAAGAATAATTTATTGCCTAGGGATGTACAGTATAGTATGTTTAAATACAGATTATGTGATTGTTTTCTCTTAACTGTCTTTGGCTGTTTGCAGGTAAGTTACCTTTAGCAGCAGCAGAGAGTCTTGTAAGATGAAGAAAAATATTTTCAGTACTTTGCAGTGAAATAGACATTTTATATTATGCATTTTTCACAGTAGAGAGCAAATGTTTTAATAACAGATAATTCAGGAAGCAGAAGCTATGTTGTACAATAATAAATTTAATTTATGCTTTATACGCAGTAAAGGGAGAAGAGGGGGTATAGTAGCTCTGATTGAGAAGGGAGATTGGAGCAGCTAAGTCTTGAGCTGTTGGAGCTATGCACTAACAACAGTTGCCAAAATCCATCATTGCTCAGGTGGAGGAAAGTGAAAATAAGAACAGGGGAGCGCAAGACTTGTAGGCACTTTCTGGTCTTGCATGTCTTGTCGCTGGTTTTGAGACCTGACATCTTGTAGTAATGAATTTGTCAAATCTGCTAAATTGTCTGTCTCATCTACTCTAACTGAAAAACTGCTCCCGTCTTTGCTCCTCTTTTGACTAGGAAACACCTACTTTTCTTCCCAAATATATTTGGGGCTGGTTCATTGCCACTTGCTCTCATGCTGACATTGGCCTATAGCCAGTACTTCTTTTTTCTTCATGTTTTTTATCTTCCTAATATATTTATACACAGCACTCATATCCTTCCTTAGCCGTCATCCTCCTTAGCTAAAAAGCCCAGTTCTTCCAGTTTTCTGTTCTAGAACAGGCTTTTTCTGTTCCTGCAGTCGTGACAATATTTCCTCACTTTCCTCACTAAGGATGAGCTGGGGCTACATAATAGTTCAGGGATTCACAGACGATTCTTAAAATAGTGTGCTTTTTTTCTTAATCTTCCTGTTAGACTTGCTTCTTGCCTTTCAGTTTAATGCCATGTTTGTCTTCCCTTTGGCCCTGTCCCCCTGCCATGAATCACAAGCAGCACTCAGCCTTTATCCAGGGGCATTCCCATCCAGGGAGTGTCCAACATGGAGCAGAAATTCTTACTACTTTCTGAGTGTATGACCTTAGACTTGAATTTTTTAAATTTCACCCTCTCTCTCTTCTTCCACTCCCTAAGGCCAAACATTTCTTTCTCCATGACATCCCAGTCCTCCTCTGCAGAGCCAGAATAGCCCAGTTCAGTGTCAACAGCACATTTCCCTCAAACTTTCCTTCTTTATTTGCCAGAGCCTTTAGCAAAACCACTAAGTGAGGTCACTTCCTCCAGCCAAACAGCTTCACTTTCAACACAGTCCAACACTGATGCTATCACAGCCTGGCTGGGGACTTCCGTAGGCCAAGAGCCAGACTGTGACACAAATGTCCAACATAGCTGAATCTATCCAAGGTGGTTGTTTCCATCAAGAGGTTGTGCAGGAGCTGCTGATCCCACAGGCAGAGACTGAGACTCCTCAGTGTGGAGGAGAGAGGGCTGGTGAGAGTGGGTGCGTTTGAGATATATAAATTTCCAGTAGCACACAAAAGAAGAGGATGGTTATTTCCTTTTTCACAGTCCAAGGCAGAACAAGCATCCAGTGAAATCATCAGGCAGCAGGTTGAAACTAAAGGAAGAACTTCTCTGGAGTATTTAATTCATCTGTGAGCCCTCTGCTGCAGAAATGGGGACACTTAAAATGATAATTAGGTGAGGTGAGGAAAGCTTATCAGTGTCTCTCCTGTGTCTGGGTGACATGGCCAGCTCAAGTTGTCCCTCAGCTGCTGACAGACAGAGTCAAGGGAGGGATGTCTCAGTCCTGGTCCCTCAGCATCCCCTCGTGGCTGCTGTCTTGCTCAGTGACAGGGACAGGTGGCCTTTTGGGAGATCCTGTGTTCTTAAAACAGAATAATAAGAAGTGATATTGTCAAGGCAGGAAGCCTTATCAAGGCAGGTAGTGTTCACTTCCAATTAATATCAAAGGAAAGAAACAGAAGGATTGGGAAATCTCATTCTTGTTCCCAGCACATAAGGGACTCCTCCATGGATCTAGGAATAAATAGGACAGGAAAGGAGGGCTTAAGAACTGTGTATAGGGAAAGGAAAGCAAGGAGATGGATGAAAGGAATAGCAGGATTTTTTATTTTCAGCCTTCCTGAAATGTCTGCATTGGAGTCTTCACTGGCTTTGTGTGCAAAGTTGCTTCCTGCATGTAACTTGAATAATGAAAGCCTGGAAAACCCCAGGTTTTAGAAATACGCTAAAGTTTCTCCTTATTCTGCAGGCATTTCTGATTACTTGCAGATCATTATTTTGGGCTTTGTGTAACTTAAGTAGCTGACTTAAAGTCTGTAAAAATGAATTAAAATTACCAGTCACCATTTAAGCAAAGCAGGTGGAAAGGGCACAAGAATATCTATGTGCACCTCTTCAGTTGCTCTTCCTCATCTTCCTCCCCTCAAAAATGATCGGTTTGTTATGCAGATATATGCAGGCTGCGTCTTTTGCTAAGTTTCATTGCCAAGCTAATAACCAAGGCAATTGTGTGGATAACCAGAGACTTAAATCATTTGGAAACTGTTGAGAGAGGACAGATCAGGTAATAATAACCTTCATGGCTGGCAAGTTACAGCTGCTTCTGACAACTTGTAACAATGTTTATAGTAACATTAAGAGCTAAATATCTATATTGGGGCACAGGATCAATTTCAATTCCCAAGCATAAAGCTTCAAGCTTTAGACTGCTTTTATCTTCTTTGGGATTACTTTGTTTTTCTCTAGGTTAAAAATGAGTTGTTTTTTGTTTTATAATTGTTAGAGGACTGATTTTTTTTTTTCTTGAAGATAGTGGGACAGCTTTGTTAATTTATTTCACTGTGAAGAAAGTGCAGTCTTATAGAAGCCACGGGTGTTTCTCATTTATAACAGAAGTTACAGAAGGATGTTGTATTAACATGTTTGCTTCAGATCAGAACATTTTTATTCTATAACAGTGACTTCCAGGCTGCTCATAGGTAACCATTAGAGTAGCACGTGTTAAGAGAGATCTCAAACAGTATATATAAAAGGCCTCATCGGGATCTGTAGTTTGCCCCAATAGTTTTATCAAAGGAAAAATTAAGGAAGTAAAAAAATAGCACTGGTGCTGTTTGCATGCTGACACTAAAATTGCTGTGTTGAGTACAGATAATGAATGACTAGCTGATCACAATGTGTCTGAACACAAGACCACAGGTCTAAATTTAAGAATATAGGTCATACTTGCTCACTGGGTAGGCAGCTATCTATTAGAGAATGCGGACATTGATTTCTAGTGCACTGCTGTGTGTAAGGCAGTTAATACCATTCTTAGCTGTGTTTTAATTGGAAATTTCAACAGGAGTGAGAAAATGATGTTCAGCAGCGCAGAGGGTTAGTGAGAGCACTTGAGGAGTTCTGTGTCCCAACAGAGTATTTTCAAAGTGGAGTGGGTTCAGAGAACAGCAATGAGAAGTCCAGAAATTCCGCTTCACAGTGAATGATTCAGAAAGCTGTTAACTTTTCAGAAAATCAAAGAGAAGGTTGAGGTGGTTGGGTCAGCATCAGTAACTATCTCCAGAAGGAGAATGGTCTGCTCATGGAGGGACTGTTGGCTGGCACATGAGGAGATGAGAAGATTTAGTGTCTGAAAGCTGAAGTGAGACCAGTTCAGATTAGAAGCACATTTTTAAATTAGAACAATTAGTGGAGTGGCTTATCAAAGGGTGGCATGGGCTGCATTTAGCTTAACAAAAGGAAACTGGGAGAATACATCCTACTGGAGGGACACAGCGTGGCTCAGTCACCAATACGGACCTGATGCAGGGATGGCTGTGTGAAATGGCCCAACCTGGGCTACGCAGGTGGTCACAGAAGAGGTTTGCAGTGGCCTGAAACTTAGCAAAAGCTGCTAATATTACCTAGTGGTTTAAAGCTCATGATCTAAAAACAGCCAGCAAGGGAGAATAGTGCTGCCTTCCCCACTGTCTCCAAAGAAGGGGGAAATGTGCAGAAGTTAAATGACTTCTGGGTCAGAGATCAAACTGGCAGCTGGGCTGGAACTAGAGCAGAGTCTGCTACCTACTCATGCTGCATTTCATTGGGTGGACACCTCCTTCCTTTTCCCCAGGCAGTAGCACAGCCTGACCTGAGAGGTGTTTGCAGCGATCGACCTAAAATTTGGTTTTCTCCTTTGAATATCTCTCAGAGCCCAGCAAAAGAAATAATTTCATTACATGCATCCAGGTTCATTAGTGAGGGCTGTAACTGGATTAGATACCTGGTTACCAAGGGGGTATCTTTTCCAAGCTCCCTGCATCAGTTGGGTCAGCAAACACGTTGCACAGTCAGGGCTCAAGCAGCAGCTTTACAGCCAGAAGTGCAGTTTACAGGCAAATCCCAGTCATAATCAAGGCAACTGATTACAGATGATCAAGGTCTGGCTTTTCCTGGGGACAGAAGGGAAGTGTGCAAGAGAGAAATGGGGTCAGGCGATGGGTTAAATTGCACCTAGGTATGATTTGACAATCACTCCCCTGATAACAGCTTATAATGTTTACGATTTGTCTTCTGTTTTGTTTTGTGATTTCAGGAGCAGAAGGCACAGTGTTCCCTAAATCTATAGAAACTCCCAATGTCAGGGCAGACCCCTTCAAGGAACTAAGGTAAATTTTGGAATATGATTTAATGGTAACTCAGTGGCACCTTGTTGGAGTTGCGCATACTGCTGGGCATCATTTCTGCTTTTGCATAAGAGCTTGGGGTTCACTTTGGAAGGCATCACTAAGGGGATGCTATGGAAGAGCAGGGACCTGCTGTGTTTACACGTAATTTGTCCGAGCTAAAAGTCAGGAGAGCATAGTTTCTCTTCTGTAACATGCTCTGCTTATTCTGGGCTTAGCCTTTTAAGAAAAATAGAGAAATCTTTTCCTGGTTGTGCAGGGAGTCCGTGCTGAATCATGGGGAGTAGCAGCAAGCAAAAGGATAATGCTCTCCAGCATTATGTGTCTTGCAGAAATGCAAACCCTCCCTGACCTACACAGGGTCTAGCTGTGCATGCATGTTCCTGCTGACACTCACAGAGATGATGCTTGGTGACAGCAATGTATCAGAAGGGAATAAACAGCACACCTGAGAACCAGCTTTGCCCTCAAGCTAATGCTGGGCATTGCATTTATTTTTTTAAAAAAAAGATAAGTGTGGCACTACAATTTTGTTTGGATGACTAGCCTCTGAAAAGAGACTAATCATATGGTCTAATAAATTATTGACTACATCTCCTGGTGTCTTCTGACCCAGAGGGCTGTAGGGGTTTGCCATCAATGCCCTAATTATCCTTCTTCACAAAGGGAGAGAGAGAAAAGGTGAAAAAAATCTCCAGAAGGACATCTTTTCCTTAGGTTTTGGGTTGAAAACTCTCCTCTCCTGGAAACTTCTGGGGATGAAGCAACCTTGAGACAGCTGAAGTTGTGCACGAACAGTGCAGATTTACTGCAGATGCACGGAGATGGGAGAGGACCCCTCATTAACTCTCTCTGCTCTGATACTGGGGATGGTTATGGCCCAGCTAGATCACTGTGAAAGATGAAGTATATCCTGGCTGCCTTCCCTTGGGCCTATCACTATCTTTCATTTTCTCTCTCTTCAAACACTCTAATTGTTCCCATTTTGCACTCTGGGGATCAGATGTCAGGCAACAAGTGGTGTGATTCAGTTTGTTATGAAAGTTTGCTTTCTTTGAGCAGTGACTTTAACTCTGCCTTGTGGTTTTCCCAATCTTGCTATATAGTTCCTCTAAAAAAAAAGAGGAAAATAAGGTCTTTGCTCAGCCTGACATGTACTGGGGTGGAATGAGCCTGGGGAGGGCAGGGTGAGGGGATGCAGATGCATGGACTCTCTGTTTTTCTGGGCAGAGCGAGCAAACAAAGCAGTCAGGGGGTGGGTGGGTTTGTAGGTGATGTTCGGGTGACAAAGACTTTCTGGCACTGCCCATCTTTGCTGACATTTTCAGAAAAGAAAAAAAAAAATCAAGATCATGGTTAAAATATCCAATACATCTAAATAACTTAGAAAACGGGCCCATTTTCAGTAGTGCAAAAGAGATGCAAGATTTAGGTCCAAGTTTGTGGTTACTTAGGACTTTTATAAACATGGGAGGGGAGTTTAATCTAAATAAGTATAGAGTGTCATATTAGAGAGGACAAATGTGAATTAAAATGGCCTTAATCTTATTGAGTATGCTTCTGTTCCAATGAAAATTAAGCTAAATGAAATAGAAATGAATTAATAGCAGTATCCATGCTAAGGTTTCATTCAGTGTATTCAGTTTGCTTTAAATTCATGTTGTTATTTCACTCAGTTTATGTGGAGAGCTGTTAGATAACTGACTTTCTTTGAAATTAGTGGGCTGGATGAAAAAAATCCTTTAAAAATCTGTTGGTTTTTTTGTGGTTTTTCTTTTTTTTGTGGTTTGGTTTGGTTTGCTTTAAAGGAAACTCATTGAATAGGATTTGCTTTGAAAAGAAAGTCCTGCAGGGTCCTAAAACATTTTGCGTGCTACTGAAAGTTTTATCTTGGCAAAAAGAAATGTTCTTTCCACCACCCTCAGCAGAAAAGAGCCAGTGGTAGCACTGGGTGGAGAACGCAAGGTTTCCCAAGAGCAAATGCTCTATTCCTCGCCAAGCCAAGAACCATCCGTCACTCTCTCTACACATACACATGTTGGAGCAGTGGCTGCTTCTTGGATAAAGTGGGGCCTTTTGGGTGCAGTACAGAGTTAACAGAGAAAATAATCTTATGCTGGGGGAATGTTTTTTAGCACCTTCCTATTTTTAATAGCAGTGTGTGTGCATAAGGTGTCCTTTTGGCCTATTTAAAAAGATGCTGCGGTGAAATGGGACTGAATGAGATGGCAGGCTGTGGGTCCCGAGCTGTCATACACTGCTAGGAAAGCAGCATTAAAAACATGCGCTCAGTAGCTGGTTTGGCTCTAAAAGACCTTTTTCTGTAATAAATAGTGGAAACTTTCTTTCCTCCTTAGTCTGAAGTTCTTGGGGTGGGAAAGTGCATATTCAGCTATTGCAGGCTGTCACCAGACGCCACCAACCTCCATCACTCTTTTTAGACCAAATGGTTACAATTAGTTACGTGATTTATCCATTTGCTCTTTTCAGTACCGCACTGACTCCCACTTTTTCGTTAGGAGACTTCAAAATAAGGTGACAGTGACTGTCACTATTGGAAAGAGAGGAGACCAACTGCTCCTGTCACCACTGGGAGTCAGACCATCTGTATGTCTTCTTTCCCTTGCTCGTCTCCTTCACAGACAGGCTGATTTCCCCCACAAGATGGGCAGTATGCCATCATGCCAATCGCTTCCATTTCTCTCTTTCTTTTCCTCCCATCTCCCAAAGGCCTCCAGTCACGCCCATGTGTCATGAAGACTGACACGCTTCAAGTGATGGTGCACATGTTCTCAACAGACTTTGTGTCCCCATTTAACAGACAAGTTGTGTTCTGTTCATACAGCTTAATTCATGTATTCGTAACCAGCTGCTCTACAAGGTGGTCAACACCCTGGAGAACAGGCAAGGTGCGGTCCTCTTTTCCAAGCGCCCTTTTTAAAACACTTTTGTTTGCAATGGTTTAGATGGAGAAAATTCAGGTGGCAATATCTATGTAGCTTTTTTCTTATGTGCTAAGCCCATAGCAAAGCTGTGAGAATTGGCTGGGTCCTTGTTAGAACCAGCTCTGCACTTTGGTGCTCCTGAGTCTCCTCAGGTGGTGCCCTCCCATGCTGCAGCCAGACTTGTGTGGTTTAAAAAAATCCTATTCAGTATCAGTTGTAGTAGGAATGCCAGAGCTTATAAATGTCTTATTTAGTGCAGAGTCTTATTAACTGTCCTGTTGATTCATTAAAAGTTCGTGTTTCCTATTTGGGATCTAGAATATTCTTTAATAGTGACCTAAGAACAAGAGATGGTTGAAAAACTGCTTTATACGCTTCTGTGAGCATTTTTATGTTTGTATTTATTTAAAGTAATTTTTGGTAGTTGTTCATTGGGTTTTAAACTGTTTAATAACAGTAAAAAGGGAAAGCAAACAAATCCAAATTAACTTCAAATTCTTGGAATGTTTAACATTGCTATTCAGTATCATCCCAAAATAGTTTAGGGGGAGGGCTTGGGAGATTTGTTAAGATATTGAAATATTTGTAGTAATCTGCATTAACTTTTTAATGCAGGCTGGTGTCTTTGACACACAGTAATGTGATTGCCTGTGTATAAAAGTTGAATTCAAGATGACTTTTTATCACTGGATTATTTTAGGAGCACCCAGGTTACTTGGTAAAAGCCTGTCTTGAGAGCCTCCGCTTGACACTGGCACAAATCACTTGCCTTCCTCTATTTATCTTCTTCCAAAAGGCAAATATATGCCAAGGAGGCTAACAAGATCAGCACTTTCATTGCCACTGACGCATCCTCCAAGGTGAGGGATAAGGGCTAGACTAACCAATGAGTAAGGAAGAAGGAAAATATTTTAGCAGGAGGGGATTAAAAAGTGGGTGATCCAATATAAGAAGAATGATCAGGAGGATGTTATTAATGTGTGAAGTGCTGGGAAGGTGTATGCTGGGAGCAGGTCCGTGGGCTCAGAACTAACATAGGTGCCTCCCATGCCAAGTCATGCTGGGCAGAGGCACCCGGAGCAGGGAAACCTAGTTTAGGGCATTTGTGTTCCCAGAGTTAAATGAAAAGAAATCAGACAGCATGAAATTATCTCCATGAGGGGCAAGCACACACCTGGAATTCATCCACAGTTATCATAGGTTGAAAATGCAGTAAACTGCTCATCCAAAGCCTGGAAACCAAGGGATGACTGTTTTTGCTGTAGTGCACAAATATAGTTAAGGGAGAATTAATCCCTTGGGCTTGAAGGGGTAATTTTTGACCAAAGTTAATTATGAAGCACTGAAAGTACCAAATGGCAGATGAAATGTTCTTGCAGCTTGATTTTATTAGTGCAATTCTACTTTACCATGTACAGTACTGAACTATCCAAATAGTCCAAGTGAGACCTATTGTAACAAAAAGGAATTTAAATACAGTGCTCCGATAATGTAACGATATTCATTTTGCAAAACAATAATTCTTATCACATTAAGGTTTCTCTCAGCTGTGTTTCACAAGGCAGCAGAAACATTTTCAATAAGTATAAGCACAAATAATGTTTCTGTCCAAAACCCATTACATTAATAAAGATTAAGAGAAGAAAAATTAGAGGAAATGAAAAAAATGAATGGTATGAAAGAGGAAGTAATTGGTGAGAAATGGAAGTAATTTATATAACACTAGTATGTGATGCTGAAACAATGTTTAGTTTACAGCAAACACTTGGGGATTCCTGTGAGGTGTCAGGGAAAAATGGCCAATGTAGCCTTGTATCTAGCTGGTGTTATTTTCTGATTGGTTTACCAGAAAGGATGCAATTATTTTCTCTGTTATAACAGTACAATCCAAATAATTTTGGAAGTCTTAAGAGCCTAAAAGACAGCAGTCTTTGCCTTGGGATGAGCTTTACTTTCCACGTTGTAACAAAGATAACTGTTTTCATGTGACATAGTTGGGTTGGATTTATATACCTGTCTCCACCAAAGTCAACGCATATCTTTTAGTGTACAGTGAAAATGAGAGAACAGGTTCCTGGTTTCTAAACTTAAAGCTGATATAAGTGGACTCTGATGAGTTTGTTTGGAATGCCAGAAGTCCTCATCACTCTCTGAATTCTAAAACACATCTGATCTAACAATTTTCCTGTGACATCTAAGGCTTCCTGAAGTGCTTGCTGTTGGATGAGACTTTCTCAGAGAAAAATTCACACTCATTTCATAGCTGTGGCCACTTTGCTTTAGCCTTTCCTCCTGCTGATGTCCCTTCAAAGCTGCTGCTTGTTCATCTGTTATAGAAGACAAGCCAGAGCCCTCCCAAATCAAAGGCAGTCTTTTCCATAAGCTTCTTGTGGGCAGTGTGATGAGATTTCTTTAAACCATCAGATATAAGGCTTGGACTTAAGGAGGCAGTTGATTTCTGGCACTTTCCACCTGTCAAAATATTTCTATTGCAAAGAAGAGGAGAGGACGGTTGCTGTTCCCTTTCCTTAACTCAGCAAATCTTCTCTTAATGGCCTTCACCTCTTTCACACTCAGCACCAGAAAGAGGGGATTTAGCTCTTGGTGTCCATTCCTTCCCTGGTTTTAGCAGGTGAAGCCCAAATATGGATGAGATGCTCAGGAGGCAGATGCCTGGGAAATGGCAGAGGTGTTGACAGAGCTTTGCTGACTTATCCCAGGCGGATAAATCATGGCTCAGCTCTGCTCACGGCACTGCTAATAGGGTTTGTCCATAGACAGGCAGATCCTCTTCAAACAGGGCTTATGGATGGTGAAAGCAGGCTTGGCAGGAAGGAGAGCCTGGCATGGTGGTATTTCCAACACAGTATATGGCCGAAGTAAAAAATGCAATAAGCTCAAGCTAGAGGGGAAAGAAAAATAAGAGAAACCAGACAGAGACCAGTTTAACAAAACAGCCTGCTTCATTATTCTCTTTCTGCATTTATTCTATAGGGGTTTTCTAACGCAAACAGAGCCTTTTTCTGGGAGATATTAATCATCAATCCTGACTGTTATCTCAGATTGAATATCTTTCTTGTATACAAGATCTGTATCCTGCTGAGGTGTTTTGTGCCCAGGGTTGTCATTAGCTTTCAACAGCAGAATGTTGCTTGCTCCATAATCAAAGCATTCATCTAACCTTCGAGAGCCATTCACAAAGGTGTGTGAGACACAAGTCCTCTGGGACTTGGAAGAAACCCTATCGGTGTGGCCAATCTGTACAGTTAGACATGCACGTATATTCATTTGAATAACAAAAATGTGAGCTTTTTTTGCTTTTTTTAACTCTCCATGCAGCATACCGCTAACCTTGAGTGGAAAATAGATGCTAATAAATGCAAGGTCTTAAAAATATGAATTATAGCCATTTCACACTCCGTGACAGACTCACACTGGTGAAATGGCTTGATACTTCATTACAATGCTTGTCATTCTCTCAAGTGCAGATGACATTCCTCAGATAGATTTTGCAATGACATTTGTGGAAGTAAGTTGTGAAACTAATTAGTTATTCATATAATACAGAATATTGACTATACACTGATGAAAAGGATGTGGTGACACATGTAACGTGATGTATCTGTCTTGTAGGTTAGTCTGCTCCCTGAGGTCTTGGTTTTTGGACGGTCTTACAGAAAATAATCAAAATACCCTTTAGCTTCTAGAATGTGGATGTTTATAGAAAACGTTGTCTTTCATTTACATTTTGATAAGGATTAAAGAGAGCTACCGTGTTCTGGAATGACATATCTTATTGGTTGTGCCCTGGGAGAAACACCTGGTCTGCAGGCTCTAGGGACCATTTTGGGGGTGTCCTGAAGCTGCAGGTTATTGACCTAAGTCAATTGCAGACCTAAGTGTCCTAAAAGCAATTATTGGACAACGACTCAGAGCAAAGGGCAGGGAAACCAGCATTTGTGTCGGTGTAAGCTGGGCAACACGTTTGCTGTGCAGCAGAGTCTGGCTGGTGCTGCAGTTGTGTAGGGTGGTTGGGAGATGCTGCACTGTGAATCGGTCACTGTGCTGGTCTGGGATGCGGCGTTTGTGACGCTCTGTGAGAGGCTCAATAACAAGTGTTTTATCATAACATTTGTACTTGAGATAGAGCTATTTGTACCAAGGATATTGAGCAAGGTGGCAAGGAAAGCACCTTACCCACCTATCACTGTGATCCAAATCCTTTGCAAATACTGTGATATTTAGAATGTAATCATGTTCAAAATGACTGAATAGCTCAGAAGAGAAGGAGATTTTGCTTTGAACACTGTGCTTATCTTAAAGAAATGAGAGAAATGTAATCCACTGAGCACTATGTTTGCTTTTGGGTAGAAAAATACACAGTTTTCTTTAATATTTCTCTCTATCCCTTTATACTTCTCTCCAGCTGTGTATCTCGCGTTTCTAAAACCCGAAGTGAAGAGCAAAGCAGGCAAAATAAAAATCTTTGCCTTACTCAGCACTTGGTACCTGCTTTTAAGGAAGGACTGTCTCTCTGCTGGGGCTTCGCAGATGAGCCTGGGAGCCCTCTGGCAAACCCAGCTCCCCACAGCGCTGCGCAGCCCAGCGCGGGCACCGCAGCGGTTACAAACCAGCTTCCTTAAAGCCGACTGTTTAACACAGTCTCCTCATTAACCTGCTATGAAATGGGGAAGGACAACTCAGACGCTTTCCCACCAAAGTGCAGAGTTCCTCAGGGTTTTGTTTCCTTCTTGCTGATGCCAGAGGGTTTGGCTGTATCAAGGCAATAAGACTTACTATTTAATGAGAGCGAGGTACTTTGAGCTATACAAGTCCACAGTGATTAAAAAGGACATTTTTACAAATACACTAATTTTACTTTAAACTGTAGTCAGGGATTAGTAGCTGTTGCATAACCCTGTTAAAGAGAGGATAAAAATGTGTCCATAACTATAATGGGACCCTTTCTTTTGAAAGCAATATTTTGTGTATTTATTTAGAGAAATTATAAATATTCACTGTGCCTACAGAATCTTTATTCTGAGTTTATGTTTCATGTGGAATAGAGTTTCCTTCTCTAGGCCAAACAGGAGTAGCTGTGTCATTTCCTCATGACTGGAATAGATTTTTTCTTCTTAATGTGCCATGGCTGCTGCTGCTGCTCTACTCCTCATATGTATTTTGCCATATGGATTTATCCCATGGGTTATTGTGGCACCTCTGGCTGCTTTGAATAGTGATGATTTCCAACTCAGTAGCATTGCTGAAGTCATACTTGAGGAGCATCACTGCCTACTCTCGAATGGTGTTTGAACTCAACTCTGCCTCTCAGCGTGGAAGCAGCACATGGCGGTTGAGGACACTCAGCAGGCAAACCTGTGTCCCTCTTTGGGGACCCCTGCGCAACCCACAATTGCTCCCCTGCTGTCTGCTTCATCTGGGAGGATAATAATATGTTAGTGTGTGAGCATTAGCTGTGTGCTGCCATGTGCTTCCTGGGCTCAGGAATGTTGGGCTGGAGGTGGTTGGTGACCCATCTTGCACCTTGCACACGCTCATGTCCCATGAAGGGAGGAAATGGAAAAGCAGAAGCCACTTATGCCAGCAGCACAAGCGGAAGCTGGCAGGGGGTTCCGCTTTCTTGTCTCTTCTCTGTTTCAGTAAAGTCATGAGCCCTTGGACTTGGTCGCCTCATTTCCAGATTCTGCTGACACTTCTGCAGTCACCAGTCCCCTGCTCTGCTTCCCAGCTGAGTTGGCATTGCTGTGGCTCCCTGAAAAAAAAGCAGCAGTTTTTTTGAAGCCGAACATGTGAAAGCACCATATTAACAGTGGAGCATTGCTGGTGCAATGCTGCAAAGCAGCAGCTGCCATTTCTTCCATCAGCAGAGGTGGCTGCTATAAATACACACCTCAGTATATACACACAGCATTGCTGGCAAGTAAAGTAATGCCATGTTTTGCTTCAGCTGCACAAGGACATTGTGTCCTTGGGTAGAAAAAGCCGGACTTACAAGCGTGTGTTTCACACGATGTTGTGTGGCTCTGGGGCCGGGCAGGTGATGAGGATTGCAGAGATGTGATTTCAACCCAGTAATAGCCAAAAAACAGGTAAGTGGCTCCAAGAAAGCTTGACAAACAAGTTCAGAAAGGCGGCTCGGTTCTCTAGAGATGGAGCAACTCTCCCAGGGTGTGGGCAGTAGCTGCAGGAGAAGAGCTTTTCCCCAGGGTAGGGTAACATGAATGGGTGTTGGGCTCTTGGGACCCTCCTGGCAGCTGTTTCCACAGCTGAAATCAGATGCAATTCCTGTCTCTCCTGTTAAGTTGACCTCGGTTCATGAGTTCTGTCTTGCTTTCCACAATACAAAAACACATTCTCTCCCTCTTTGCCTGGTTTCATGTCATTAAGGACAGTTGTGGGAAGGCTGGCTGAAGACATGTTATGAAGTGACACTGGGGAATCGAGCAAGAAAGTAAATCAAAAAAACCCCAAAACTTAGGCCATCAAGGATCGTAAAAGAGGTTGTAAAGCAGAGGGGAAATGGCCTCCTGGTGAGTTGGAGAACAGCTGAGAGAGCTGGATAATGAGGGGATGTGCTGCTGTAAGGAGATGTTCCCTGCCAGTGAACTCAGTGAAAATCTGCTTATATTTGATATAATAATGGCAAAAAGCAAGGCACAAAGGGTTTATGCTGCTAGTGCTGAACTGTGTGGCAATGATAAAAATATGTCATGTCTTGTCCACTTCCTTAAGCATTGACCTTTGAAAAGACGGAGAAAGAAGTAAAATGTCAATTTAAATTTTTTGATTAAGGATTTGGTGTCTTAACTTTAATGAAGGAGTAATAAATATAAATGGATAGTAATGGAAGATTATTAGAGCTGTTCATTTTGATAAAAAATATGCAGTATCTTCTCATGCAATGCCAGAGGTTAAAGAATATTATTGCTTCCTAAGGTTTCTGAGATTAAATTCTCTTTTATGACCCACAAGGTGTGATTGAAAATGTGTGCATGTGAAATGGTTTGTAATAAATTCATATTGCAATAAAAGTCTCTTTAGAAAAAACAGGATATCTTACAAGAATCAGCTGAGGAGATGTGTCTTAAGATGGAATTTTTTTTATAAACCCGGAGAATTTCACTTTGGAATCTCAAGTGCTGCCAGAGGGATCACCTGGAAAGCACAGAGAAACCTGTGGAAAGGTCCTGAGCTTTCAGCCAGTGGTTGAAACCCAGAGTTGTCTGGGTTAAAAACTACTACTTGACTTTATTAACAGGCTTTTTCTGGTTTATACACTTCTAATTAATTACAAATGACATTTCTGACAGAGCCTTTTAGGGTACAAAAATTAAGTCCTTTGTAATTGCTGTTCATTTCTGTCTAAAGCCTCCAAACCTTTCAATACCAGATAATCAATTCTTGTTCCCATGGAGCAGAAGCTGCTGGAGATTTGGGCGATGCATTTCCGTCCCTCACCAAATCCAAACCATGAGGTGTATATCATACTTCATGGCTTAATTCACTAATATTTTTTTGAAGTACAGAATGCTGCACACTTCCATAAATGCTCAGGATTTTCTCTATGGGATGATCAGACTGATTGTATCAGGAAAAGAGTAATTCTTCATTCACTTGGGCACAGTTCCTCATCCCAACTATCAGGTCATGCCTAATTCTTTGCAAAAAAAAGCATCAAGGGCAATACAGCTAAAGAGAGTGGAAAATGGTGCACTAAATCTCTCATAGTCCTTTCCTCCTTAGCATGTGACAAATTTTCTAAAATACCCACTAAATATCTTGATTTTATGGGTTCACAGTTGAGCAGTGGGGTATCATTTAATCTCTCCATGCCTTGGCATTGTTCTGAACAGTGAGAGAAGACCAAGCAATGACTTTGTCAGAACATTTTGCAGAGCTCTGATGTGGATGGCATTCAGGCAACATCACACCAGGAGTCTAAATCTATGAGTCTAGAGGTTAGTTACAGATAGATAGAATAAATCAAGCAATAAAGGATGTCCATGAAAAAGGATGCTGCCTCTTAAATTAAGACACTTCAGAGTTCACCCTAAACCTCTGACATATATTCAATCACTCTGCCTGCCATCACAGTCTGAAATATATTTCAAGGTGCCTGCTTATTTTATGCTGTAACCTCTAATAAATACATGCACATTTTCAATGATGTTGCATCATAGCTTGTGAACTGGTGTGACCTGCAAGGGGAATCAGTGTCAATGCAATGGGAGTTCTCCAGGCAAAGGTGTTCAGGTACACGTTAAAAGTGCTTCTCTGACTCACGTAGTACGTCACAGTGTCTGTGTGATGCCAAAGTGAGTGCTGGTTTCATGATCATCTCTTTGAAGAAGCTTTCCTCCAGCTGGATTCCAGTTCTCTCTTTCTGAGTGAAGCCAAGCATGTGCTATTTCATTAATGTTTGGCTTCCCTTGTCCAGGCTTTGGTCGGTTACAGCACTGGCTAATCTACCAATGTGACTGAACTATTCCACGATAAATTACATACATTATTAGGCTTGAATTTTCAGGGGGGAAAATATTTTTTAAAAAGGTAACTTGATATAAACAAAAGAAACAACTTTGGCTGTGCTTTTACTTAGAGTAATGAATAGCAAAATTAGCCTTCAAGAGCTAGGCTGGGATTTCATCAGAGACACTGAATACTTGCGTATAATGGTTCTCCAAATGGAGATTGTGGCTCTCTTAAAAGAACGATCACAAGACTTTTGTAGAACCAATCCTTAAAATTGACCATCCCTTGATTTTTAGTAGCTGTAAGGAATTATCAGTGTGGCATTGATTTATGGAGCTATCTAGACCACTTCTGCAGAGCTTCCTTCTTTTTGGAGCTGAGTATTCTGGGAAGCTGCTGGTGTCTGTGTTATCCATCAGAACCTGTCAGCCACTCTCCATATAGTTTGCTGCAGTCAGAAAAATGCAAAATTCTTCTTAAAAAAGGTGATTTTCTACAGTTCAAGAAGCACATTTTCTGAAAGAGATTAACAGTGAAGGAGAACAGGCAATGACTACTATTAGTCAATATTTCCAAAAGTAACTTAAGACAATTGAGCATGTAATTTAAGAAATTCAATTTTTTTTATGCCTGATTTTTTTGGAGTATGATGGTCCATATTGTATAAATATCAGGGTCATGAGCTGGTCATTTTAAAAAAGAATGTTAGCATGTTGGGCAATGCTGGCATTATCTATTTGGTTTAAAAAAAAAAAATGGAATCAAACTTTTAGAAAAAAAGCAGTTGATGGTTTAAATGCTTGTGGCCACTATAGGAATGTGCTGACTTTGCAAATCTGACTCAACTACTTGAAAAATTATGGGATTTACTTTCAGTGAGAGGCTAGAGGCAAAGGGAAGAGACTGGGATGATCAATTAATGCATGAGCATAGTATGGCGTGTCCCTCTGGGATGCCACTGAACTTCTTCTCATAAAAGACCGTGTAATCTGGACTTCTTAGTATGTCGGATTTACCATGTGTTTTTAACACACCTATGCACATATGCAAAAGTGCTATAGGTAGTGAGGGAGATGCAATGCCTTGTTCTTTTATTGACTTGTCTGTTTTCTTTTGGCCTTAAAGTTGCCACAGTGCCAAAGTCCAAAGAGTTTATTACTTGTGGATTAAACACTTTGGATAGTGTACAAATGTAGACAGTTATACACAATGTTACTTTCCTCTGAATATTTACTGCTTTATCCTCAAGGGTAGAACAGCTATTTCCTTTCTCAAACCTTAATATTCTCAACAGAGATGGTGAGGCTGTTGTTTCAGTGTTATAGCTAGATTTTTACCATGTGTAAATTCCATTCTTCTGTGATGTGTAAGGTTCTGATCACTGAGGAGTTAATGAAGGTGCATGTGGACGGGCAGCCAGCAAGCACATCACGCTGTGGCATTGGGCAAGTCACTCAGAAATATTCTGGCAGCTTTGCCATTAGCACAGCTCGGCTTTTCCTGCTGTGCGCTCTGCTAATATAAATATTCCGGAGCTGCTTTTATATGTACGCAGGCCACCAGCATGCGTCTTTGCTTTTTTCCTGAAAACCTACCATTTCTTATGTTAAAATAGGAGAGTTTAGAGCTATTTGAATTCTATTTCTGTATTCCCAGCACAGAGTGCAGTGAGAGCTGGACATCATGGTTGCGGGACAAGCTGTATTCCTCTCCCTGACTGCATCCACCAGGTCCTTTCCCTTCTGGAGTGGGATGCCAAACGTCTCCCATTTCCACACTTGGTGCACGATGCAGGGTGCTGCAGAAGTAGCTATGCTGGCTTTGGCACTGGAGAGGGACAGCCCAGGCACCTGGCAGCTCTGCATGGGATCGTTTAGGCTCCCACTATTCGAGTTGCTCCATGTAGTAACGTTCTCTGTGCGTCTGCTGTGTCTGCTGTGTGGGTTTAACTGAGCTCAAGGGCTGATGTTCCTGTTCCTCAACAGTAACTGTGCACAGCACAAATGTGACTGTCCCCACTGGTAACTTTGACGTCTCCAGCAGCAGAAAGGACTGGTAAATCTGTCTCAGAAGAGCTCACGGCCTAATTTGCCAAGCCCAGTGCCTATTGTGTAGTCTAGTTCACTCTCTCAGTGGAAAGCAAATAGAAAAATCATTTTCACAGTGCCCAGCAATGTTTATCTTCCAGGTTGGCTGGCCTGCAGTGACATTAGTGTCCCCAGAGTTTCTGAACTTGATTATTTTCAGTTGCTGCTTGCCTGCTTGAAGCGGTCCTAGTCCACTCTCCAGTGTGTTCCTCCTGCCAGTCACAATGGGAACACCAATCAAAGCTCATATTTACGGCTCTATAGATGACCAGGGTCACAGAGCACAGGTCTAGTGGGAACAATTAAAACAGTTCAGTCCAGTTATATCTCTTTAAGCTCTCCTCACATTACAACTCTAACTAGAACAGTCAAGTTAAAGCAGCATGACTGTCAGGATGTGACTACTTTATAAAAGATAGCCCTTAGAGGAGATAAAGATGCTCTGTATACTGTCATCTGTAGAAGCGTGCTGGGAGTGTAGTCAGCATCGCTGGATAACAAGCTTGCCCGAGTTTGACTCTGTGTCCCAGCTGCCCGAGCTGGTCCCTGCAGAGCCGACCGTGCGCTGAGCTGGGTAGACGTTCCATTCGGAGGAGCTGGGCTCTCCGCAGGCTGTGGAAAGGCAGGTCCTGCCTTGTCCACCATCAGTGCTGCTGGGATGAAGCTGTTTGAACTCTTTTGAAGTGGCAGAGTATATTTATACTGGTTTGAGGGGGGTTGTGTGTTTTCAGTGGTTTTGCCCTGGGTACTCTGTTATTGTCATGACCTATAAATTGAACATTGCAAATTTTTGTTTTTAGGGTAACAGCAAATGTTTATACTGGTGAATCCTGTGATGGCAGTACACAAGAAAAAAAGAGGAATGTGGGAATCACTGGAATGAGATGGAAGGAAGAACTGCAGTGAACTTAATATTATCTAAAGGATAGAAATTAATTATTTGGCAATTTCCAAGTCTTGTAAGAGGCAGCTGTCTCCTGCTCCCCTCCTGTTTATGTCAGAGTCAGGTTCTATTGAGAGGCCTGTGTGATGGGATTCATGATCCCATTGTCTGTGTTTTATTGAGTCCAGAGACAAAATATGTTCCTTCCATTGAGCATTAATGAGGCATGTTACGTAAGAATGAAAATCATTTAGGCCAGAAGATCCAGCAAGAGATACTATGTGAAGATAAAATACAGTTACCTCCTCCCTACTAAGGAAACTTATCTGAAGGAAGTTTTCTGCTGTATTTCTCTGATACAGACATATAGATTTCTCTGAGCTTTATATGGCAGGCTTGATATTCCATGTCAAAACAAATGATCTTTTAGATTTACTCACTCCAGTGTTTTATCCCAGCACCGGTGCTGGGTAACATTAGCAAGTGCGTAGTGGTACTGGTTTGGACTGGAAGGTCCAATGTTGAATGTGGCTTCTCAGCATGGTGCATGGATGTGACACGATTTTCCTTGGGGCCAGAAAGTGAGGACTGGATTCACTATTCTGGAACAGGAATTAACTGCTCCTGGCTGCTGGGACTTGGGGATGTTACAAGGAATGCTGAATTTCAGTGTTCCCCGTGCTTGGGGTGCAACAGAGCAGTCTTAGCACGTAGCATTTTTCCGTCTGTGGGAAGCAGGTGACATTTGGAAACCTGGCAGAGTGGTAGCTTTGAATGGTAGAAATGAAGACATCTCATGTACTTTTTACTTGAAAGAACAGAAACACACCAGCATTTTAAAGAGAAGGGAAGAAATATACCCTGACTTCTGCCTTGCCTGGCCCGTGGTGGCTTTGGTTACTGACACAGATGAAGACCTTGTCAGTAATTTTCATTGGGAAAGTTTTAGAAGTGGTGGCCGCACACAGAAAATTGTCCATATTCCACATATACTGGAGGAACCCAAACAGAGTTTAAGTTCTTGCCAGTTTTAATTTTGCCCTCCTGCTGTCTACTGAGCAGACAATCAATATATAGTGTTAACATGACTGCTGAGAAATACCATGAGGGTGCCAGCAATTCAGAAAAAGGAAGGAATTCCAGGAAAAAAGAATTACACCTTACAGCTGTGATTGCTATTGGTTTCAAAGGCAGTAAAATAACTTTTTTTTTTTTTCTCTTGTAATGTTTCTTCATTATTGTTATTATTTTGTTTGGCCATGCAAAGGAAGAATTAAGGTTGATTTTAAGGTCCAATTTCCTTTCCCATGTTATGTTTCCAAGGTAACTCTATTGACGTCTTTCAAAGGCCATACTTGGGAAGTCAGGGGGGTTACTTCTGTGTACCTGGGGGCAACTGCACTGCACAAGACCTTCTGGTGAAGTTCCTTGTGGAGAGAATGGCTCAGGGCCATGCTCTGCAGCAGAGGTGGCAGTCTGCTATGAGAAAATTTTCATTTGAGTTGATTTGAGCGCTAGGAGAATCATAGAATCATTTGAGTTGGAAGAGACCCTCAGGATCATCAAGTCCAGACATAACCTAATCTAACTCTAGCACTAAACCATGTCCCTAAGAACCTCGCCTAAATGCCTTTTAAACACCTCCAGGGATGGTGACTCCACCACTGCCCTGGGCAGCCTGTTCCGATTCCTGACAACCCTTTCTGGGAAGAATTTTTTCCTAATATTCAATTTAAACCTCCCCTGGTGCAACTTGGGGCCATTTCCTCTGGTCCTATCACTTGCTATTTGGGATAAGAGACCAAATCAGCAGCAAAGAGTTTCCTGTATCACTTGGCTGTCTTGAGAAGAATTACTCCTCTTGGGCTGTGCTGAGCTGTCCCCACCGCTGCTATACTGCAGTGAACCCAAGGAGCTCTAAATGCTCTTGCCCATGGTCACAAAGGCAGTTCATCATGGGGCTGGGAATTCAATTCAAGTGCTTCAGCCACAAAGCCAGTCCTCCTACCTGCCTGCCTCTGTTTTTAAAAACCAAATAAAATAGAGTAAAAAGAAATTAAATTCCCAGCTATGAAACCTGTTCTGGGAAGTGGTTATGTCACTGAGTGGTACTCTTCTGACATCTTTTTTGTTTTATTCATTTCATTTCAGTTCCATTTGACCTCTTCCATTAGCAGCTGTACTTGTCTCTTTGTTATCTGCTAAAAAGTCATATAAGGGAGGTGATTACGGTCAAAATGTAGACTTGCCCAAAGGAAGATGGAAGGAACCTCATGGAAGTCAAGAAATCATTTTCTCATGTGCTGTGGTTGACCCAAGGAGCTGGAGAACAGATTTCGTTGCCTTAAAACAAACAAAGTCAACAACCTACAGCATGGATGCCTGTGACATGGATGCCTCCCTTTTAGCTGAGGAAAATATCATCTAGCATATCTCTCTTGAAAGATTGCCAAACCTTACCTTAAAATGTGTATTTTACTTAGGAGTGATTACATGAAAAATATAAACAGAGAACAGTTTCATTTTTAGCTGAAGACAAATTGATGCTAAGAATCTGCAAAATATCGTATTCCCAGAATTAAAATAGTCCCTTTGGAGACATCTCTATACTCAGTTTTTCAGTAAATTGGCTTGCTTTGTTTGTTTGTTTGGCGATCTCTTTCTCTCTCTTCTCCATTCCTCCCTCTACCCACCCACACAATCCCTTTATTTTCTTCTCTGCACCATTTCCCAACCTATTTGCCTTGTCATATTTGAAAGCAAGAAATTAGTTGGAAAACTCCACTAGATTTTTTAGTTCTAGGCTATCAAAGAGCTTTGAGATTAACTTCTTCAAATACTCCCCATCCTTATCATTGGCCTGGCCAAACTCCTCAGTGCCAAAATGGCAGAGGCTCAGAACCAGTAACCCAGAAGAGCACTGGGCCGCTCACCCCATCTCTGTCCTCAATGGTCTTGCCTGTTCCTTGGCTTTGTCTTGGTGTTCTTCCAGAGAAGATGTGTTCATTTTCCACATATTTCTGTTCTCTGTTGCACATTGTAAGTTGCACAGAGGAAAATTTTCCAGATTATCAAAATACGTTATGAAGCAGTGTTATAAAGAGGGGTGTAGAGGAATCTTCAAATGGATACTTATTGAAAATTGTCTGTCTTGCTAAAAGGCAGGTTTCAGTTCAGCTTGGTTTGATACAGGACTGAGAAGCTGATGTCCAGGCTGGTTTATGACAGAAATCAGATTACGCACTCGTTACCAGCCTATTCGGTGGTAGTATCCCGACCTAGACAACGTCTTTGTGATCCCTCTTTGCCATGCCAGCTTTGGCAAGTAGTAATAAGTGTGGGAAAAAGCATCAAATTTAGTGATTGCCAGTCTTCTCATCCTGTAAAAGGCATTTTTTTTCTCGTTAGAGCCAAGTCCTGCATCTCTTTTCATGGTCATAGTTGCTTGCAGAAGGAAATGTGTGCACGTGTGATTAAGAGAGACTGCTTTGTGTGCCAGTCAGCGGGGCAGGGAATTGCAGCTGGGAATGGGAATTGTGCCTCTAATCAGGGAACAAGGCTGTGAACAAGTGGTCAGGAGGGTGAACCAGCTCCCTAGCTCTGAGCACGAGCCCAGCACATTTGGAAACAGGATAGCGCAGTATTGTTGAATAATAATGGGCTGGTTTGGATCATTGGAGTTTGGATCATTTCTGTGGCCTTACGCATGCAGACACACAACTGTATTGCTGCTGTAAAATGTGACTGTGAAAGAGGCCACAACTTTGGCATATGTATCCCTTTAGATTTACAATTTGCATTTTGTGAAGTATACTGGTACAGAAAATGGTACATCTGCTTAAAAATGGAAAGCAACTGAAAACCTGTTATGTGCTCTATATAGCTCTGATCAGAGGGGGAAAAAATGACTACAGATTTGTGGTTGACAAGCTTCAGAAAAGGTTCAACAGAGTGTGAAAATTGACATTTAGCAAATAGCAATTCAGCCTTCATTTTTTGTGAGGCTGCTTGAAATAAACTGCAGGTTTTAAACAAAATGTTTGGTCAGTTGTTATTGGATGTTGCTTGTCTCATTACTGCAGTTAATTAAAAGGGGTGACAAAAAGTCAAAGCCGGAGTCAATAAGTTTGTTAATAAAGATTTAATTTGGTGGAATCATTATAAATCGACTGTACAATGAGTAGCTGTGCCACAGCAGTATGAGTGTCTGAAGGTCTATAAATGGGTTTTCAGAAATAGCCGTCAGGTTGTAGCCAATTTGTCATGCTAAATAAGCTCTTCAAATCCACTTAGGCAAGTCTGTACATGTTTCCAAAGGATATCACCACCAAGTTAGATGATGCATACAGACAGACCTTTTTTTCCCAGCAGGTTTTATATTCTACCATTTCAAATCCTTTTTACTTTTGTTATCTCTATATTTCTTATTGTAAGTGATTTACTACTAAGTCCAATCTTTTTAGAAGGAGTAGAATAAATCATTGGAGAAAAAGTAAATAACCACTGAAGAAAGCACAATAGGCTGAACCTGTGTGCTACTCATGTGAGATTTTAATCTACCTGACCCTTTTCCCTCATGTCTGACCAAATGGCAGGTAAAAATCCCCTGACAGATGGAGTTTAAAATGAATTTAAACATTGAAATATATATATCAACATTTCATCTCTTTGTAAAGCAGTTCTGATTTAGAAGACTGCATGTGAAGTACTGATGATAATGACTGCAATATTGGTGTAGCACTGCATCCAGGCCAGTAACCTTCATGTTTGAGTGTGTCTGGTTATCACAAGAAAGTATCTTCTCTGTCAGTGATGACATGCTGGTCTGCTCAGCAGGATTACTTAACACCCCAAAAAAACAGAAGAATAAGATAAACATCTTGTATGGTGCACTCTTCTTCCAAAGTAGAGCAGAGGAGCAAGCCATGAAAGTGGTGGAGATTTGGCCCAAATTGACCCAGTGGCCAACCACTGACGGCACATGGAAGTCACCCCAAAGTAGAGCACTGTATAATGTCTCTGTTAATGAACATTTTATGGGTTAATCTAGCATGTTTTAGCTGACTCAAGTACCATCTTTCCATCGGGTTTTATAATTTTAGGCCTACCAGGTGGCTTTTGTCCTCCTGCCACCATCAAGACACAAGTAAGAACTTCAGGAAAAAGCCCATTTAAGCCTCAGTTGTTACCTCCAGGTGACAATAAAGCTGTCCTTCTCCCTGCTCCAGGGGCTCAGGGTTGCTATGAAATTTGATGTCCCCACAAACCTTTTATGTGATGCGTTCATCTCGTCTGTGTTCCTAATGGCAGCACTTTTTTGGGCATCAAGTAGCAAGTGGTGTTAGTTGTCCCAATGAAGAGCTGCAACACTTTGTTTCTGTTTCTTTTTCTCCTCCGTGGCTTGATGACAGTATGTCAAGATAATACCCAATGTTAGCAGCCTGTTCTGTAATTCTGGTTGAAAGGGTTTCTTCCAATTTATGCCTTTTAATTAGAAGCTTTCAACCTGTAATTAGAAACTTACACCAACCCAACCTTTGTTTCTGAAAAATTGCATTTGTGGTTTAGGCAATTCTGTAACATAAAAAGTAATTATTTTTCTTCATGTGTGAAATGAGAGTGCTCATTAATGCACCCAACAGGCAGAGGATTTTGTTTTGTTTCAATTTGTTTTGGTTTATTGCAATAAGTTACATAACAAAGTATATCACACAAGCAAAAAAACCCAAAAAGGTGGTTTAGGTAGTAGATGGGGCATATCTAACCAGAGATTCTGTTACTTCGCCACTCTGGGAGTGCAGACAAGCTGGGGTCAGGGGAGCAGAGGCTTGGCTGTGCTGCAGCTCCAAGCCCCCGAGTCAGAAGACACCAGCATGAGACCATTACTTGACCAGTTGTGATGCAGACTACACAGCTCGTGACAAGAGACATTTGGCGGTGAGTTTTTTGTAATAATAATTACAGGCTCTGAAGTTCCATCTAGTGGCATCAGTAGCAGTGCTGTGGCTTAGTTAGAGCTCTTGCTCAGCCTGCTCGGTGATAATGTCATTTACTGTCCCACTTCTGATCACGGCAGGAGAGGGGACATCTGTCCTTTCATTTTGCTCCATCCAGAGCTGACTCTTTGCTCCTGCTTCTCACACTGTCTCATGTGGCTGGTTCCTGGTAGAGATCATGGTAACATACAGGGCTATCCTCCATGGCCGGGGTGTCAAACTCATTTTCACCAGGGACCACATGAGCCTTGCAGTTGCCTTCAGTGGGTCGAATGTAATTTTAGGACTGTGTAAATGTAACTACTCCTACATTTATACAGTCCTAAAATTACACTCAGCTCACCGCAAGGCTCATGTGGCCCCTGGTGAAAATGAGTTTGACGCCTCTGCTCTATGGGCTGAATCTTCTCGGTCCGACCTGTGATGCGCTGGTTTTATTGATCACACCTGTTCTCTCAGCTGATAACATCTTTGCCAAACAGTGCCGGGTGGCACTATCCCTGCTCAGGATGTGGCCACTCAGCATCTTCTTCTGGCCATAGTCAGGCCATGTTACATGGAGGTTTCCCACCATGTGGCACACTAATGACTCTGGATATTCCATTTTACCAATTAAGGCTGAAAGACTGAGCCTGGCAGGACAGAATTAATCCTGCAGACAGCTCTCCAATCAGGTGTGTCAGGCACAGCAGGGATTCGGAGTAAGACCCATCTACTCACAACCCACCGGGTGAGGACAGCGAAGATGCAGTCATCTCTATACTTAAAAAAAATAGGAATAATTCATTTTGCATCTCTGAATCCCTTCCCTGGCCACTGAAACACACTGTCGTCTTAAACCACATCTGTATTTACCACACATCATTTTCAGCTATCTCCCAATTACTATGATAATTTCCTTCCTTGATTTATAAGCAACAGATTTTTTTAATTATACAGATGATTTTAATTTTCTCAGCCATACCTCCACTTTGTTAAACATTAATCTCCTACTTTCCTCTTCGACAATCTCTGCCCTTCACCATTTCTCTAGTTCATAATGAAACTAGATCTCAATAGTATTACACAATACATTTTTCTCCCTATATTAATTTGATATCATCTGTTTGATCTCTGGTTTTGTCTTCTAAATACTAGATTTGGCTTTTTGTAAACTGTTCCATAAATCACTTAAATAGTCAAAACCTCACAAACTCTAAAACATTTAGGACAATTTTGCATAATTACATCTCCTTCAGCAATTCCCATGCTGTAGCATGGCAGTCAGTCACAAAGAATTTACAGTTGTATTTTGATTTTTCCATGTTTTTCTAGTTTTACTGCTGAATAAGCTTTGGCTAGTGCAGAGTGTACTGGAAGACTACAACAGAGAACTTGCATTGTGGTGGGAGAAACTACAGGCTCAAACTTTTCTTCTTGCTGAGGGATGACATCTTTTTCAGAGGTAGATAGAAGCTGTTTCTTACCTGGTTAGTGCTGCAAGCCGGTACCATTCCTACACACTCCTCTGGTTCTCGTTTGTCTAAACCCACTGAAATCTTCTTTCAATATTAGCCAAGCATCTTCCTAATACTGGCTTTGACTTGCTTCGTAATGGTTTCAAAACCACTCCTGTTACTTAGTTAACCCTCCTCCCCAAGTTGTTGTCTCAGAAGAGACTTTAAGATATTTACCACTATATGGTCAGGACAGTATTGTTTTAGCATGGACTCTGTTTAGGAAAAGTTCACTAAACACAGTACCCGCAGCATAAACTAGGTGAAAAATAGATAAACTGCTTTGTTTGGCACTGAGCTGAAGTTAGCAAAACCTGCAGCATGTTTATTATATTTCTTGTGTTTAAACACCTCTTTTTGTATTGCAGATGTAAGAGCTCTAGTTTAAAAAAACAAACAAAATGCACTAATAGAATAAGGAAAGGAAAGTTGTAAAATTATATATAAGGCATTAGCTTGAGATGGAATTAGCAGAGCTGAAGCAGGGAGAAATGGTCAGGACTTGATAGATGCAATAACTAGGAGGGGAGGATGGAGAGAGGGGACAGGTACCCACAAACACACACTCTTGCCTGTTCGTTCATCCGTCAGGGCTGCAGCACTTGTAGGACTATTCATGCAGTGTGTTCACTGGGTTCCCTATCCAAGGAGATATTAAAGCTTACAAACAGTGTTAAGCACAAGGGTAATTCATATTATTTTCTCAATTCCTTTTTCTCTTGACTCAGCTTTGTACAAAATCTCTTTAGCATCTGTGTTGCCCAAATACAGACAAGCAAAGTTGTTACGCCTCTTGCCATTTGAACCAGACTTATCTCTGGCTCAATTAGAAGACTATAATTTCCAATAAAGCATCATTAGACCTCTGCTCCTGTCAGGTCTCTGACAGATTTAACTGGATTTTCCTTACGAATTAGCCGTGGTTAGTGGATGATAGCTGGAAGAATCTTCATTCATTGTCCACTAGATCGTATTAGGAATTACATGAGGCTTTAGACTACCAGCCATAAAGATCTGTTTCAGAGTGTGGCTGCACTGGAATTGCCACTTATTAGATTTGCAGCATAAACACTGAAAACTGTATGGTGATACACAATTTTGAACTAAACAGTATTTACAGTGATGGGCAGAATTTACAATTAGATTACATGATAATAATAAATCCTTGTTTACTTCTGTAATTAATGCTCCTAAAAAAAATACCGTGGAAACCTTCCATAAGCAAGATTTGTTTCTGCTGATTGAGACTGTAATCAGATGTCACCATTAAAACAGTAACTGGTGTGCTTCATTAAAATGTAATTGAAAACAAGATTTATGTCAATGCTAGGCAATAAATAACAGGGATACGTATTTCATTATTAGCGATGATCTCTTCTGCAAGCTCTCAGAGTACTTGCTGCTTTTGTACCGGCCCACGTACGTCACATTTTGTCAAAATCATGGTATCTTAGAGTAAAAGAGACATTGTGTATTTTGATTTTAACCTCTCACTCTGGTGTACCAAGGCCACCTGCCTTCTTTGCTTCTTCCTGTTTTATATTAGGCTCACTGTTGTTGCCATATTTTAGCTTATTTTGTTCTAATGAAATGGCAGTGCTTACCGGTAGGAAGAAAATCTTGTGACAAAAGGCAGAGCTCAGGGCAGAGCCTTTTGGTCTTTCGGAGAGGACAAGTCTTTGTTTGAACTTACGATCTGTTGAGGTTTTCACCAGCTGGGTGCGGACCCAACCACTTGCCTCTACCCCTGAACTCTTTCTGTTCCACTACAAGCAGAGGTAAGGAAATTAAAAAGAAAGTTTAAAAGCATTCTAGAAATAGAACCTAAGCCTGGTTTCTCTGCAGTTCCATAAAAGCTAATTAACTTGCAATTAATGGAGAGAAAAGTATTGTGTTTTCTTCTGTGAAGAGATATATATAGGATAACACACAAATATCAGAGCCAAAAGTGTAAGTCGCTGTGAATGGGTGATTCCCATTGATTTCATTGAAACAAGGGAGTTAGAATTGAAAACAAATTTCAACCTGAGATACTGGTTCATTACCAGAAATTGATGGAGTTCTACGTTTACTTGCTAGCATAATTTACCAATTGTATGAGATGTAAGCAGGCACAGTGGTAACATTGGCTAATTTTATGCTCAATGTGAAATCTTATAGCTGGTCAGATGGATACCATAAGAAATAATTAGAGTCATTAGAAATAATGGGCTACAGCTGCAGTAATACATGCTCTATTCTCAGTCCAGAGGTTTCTAAGCAAAATTAAATTAGCTCATGCTACCACAGTGCTGCATCATGTGCTCCGCACCTCCTGAGAGTAAACTTCTTTTTCCATTTCCATACTGCAGGCAAAGTTTGTGCCCCTCCACCCCAAAAAGTCCCCTGTTGGGGCCAAGAAATTTTGAAGCTTGGGCCCATTTCTTGCAAATTTAAAAAAGTGGCAGCAATAGATCTCCAGCTCACGTTAACTCCTTTCACATGTTGAGGATCGTCCCTCTAATGTGCTGCAGCCTTTGATACCAGCCACAAATGGCAAGTCCTGTTTGCATCAGTGCTGAACCCAAGCAGATATTCCCCCCCCTGAACTATTTGCGTTAAATTCTTCTCTTTTAAGGAAATTCTGTCCATTTTATTGGAAGCATGCCAGCATGCCACTACTGCCTTCAACTCTGTGGTATCCTGCCTTCTCCCCATATTCTAAAGGGTGTTCATAAGTAAGGAAAGCAGTCCATTATCCTGGAGGGGATGAGAGGGACAAGAAGGCTGGAATGCTACTGGAGTGATTAATGAGGCTGTTTATGATGAAGGAAATGCAAACTAGAAATCTGGGTAAGTAATGATCTTTCCAAGAAAATGACTTTTACTGGAACCACAATACAAACTCACTGACTTCCTTTAAATTATTGCTGAAGTTTTCAAAGTGAAGCAGGGATGGCACTGAAAATTTTGCTCTCTTGTTGATTCCCAGGAGCTCAAAATTTCCAGCGATAGCAGGAAAGGGGTTCACTGCAGGATACACGTGTGCCATCACCTCCCTTTAAAATGTGAGGTGCTTTGGTGATAGGTTTGAGTAAAAGGGCTTAAGAGGCACATTTAGCACTGTCCATTAAGCATGGTGATCTGGAGCAAGGCTCCCCCTGCATATATCATCTTGCACATGGATGTGCAGGCCAAGTGTGCTCAGTGGGAGGAAGAAGACTAACAGTATTTTTGATGAAGGGAAGAGCCTAATATTGCAGCTTTGGAAGGATCAGTTATCCATCTGCCAGCCATCTATCTTTGGCTATGATACTTACCTGGCCTCAGTTATTACAGTATGTAACTGCTTCACAACCACTAATATATTTATCTTTTCACCCTCCCTGTGGAGCTGGGAAGTGCTGTTACTTCTGTTGCAGAACTAAGACCTGAAATTAAGGGTCAGACTTGTTAAGACATTTAGGTGCTCAATGGGATTTTCAAAAGTACCTAACCCCCGTTGTAATAAGTGGAACCTGAGTACCTTGATAGTTCTGACAATCCTGTTACTTGTGTCTTGTCTTTTGAAAGTTTGGGCTTACATGACACCCCGAGATCCATAGGAGAGGTTCCCATGCTGTGGGTAGTCTCCCAGACAGGAGACTGTCCCTTCATCTACCTACTGGGACACTGTAGGTGGGACAGGAGCAAGGTTATGGCAGTGGGAAGAAGCAGCTTATCTCAGCCATGAATTCAGCATCCTGTAACTCTGTGGAGAGCAGAGAATTTGTCCTCGTCACACAGTTCTGTGAGAAAGGTCAGAATGCAGTCCTGGAAATACCGGAGCAAAAATAAGCAGCACCCACGGTCAATAAAAAGGGCTTATGTGCCAATTGCTGGGATGGAAAATTCAAGAGCAGGAGCAAATAATGAAACAATCTATATTCATGCAGCCACCTTTCTAGCCTGCTGCTGTAAGTACAGGCTTACGTCTAACTGGGAGGTGTGAATCCTACTGAAAGTCCTAAGTATTGCACTGGAAAACAAATGTTGATTTTGAACAAATTATCTGTTCATCACTAAATCATTTTCTTTCATTATTAGTCTCCAAATTGGTTCTGCTCTAAATGACAGAATTGGGTTTAAAAGCAGAGTGTCTCTTAAATATTTGATTCAAATGAAAGTATTCAGTAAACATTACTCAACCCCCCTAGAGCATAAACTCCTCAACTGCTTTCTCTGGCTTTGCATAGATTTTTCAGCTCCAGGTTTAAAGAAAGGTGTCTCAGGAATTCATTCAGGATATCAGAAAGTAATCAAATTAAATCCTTTACAATCATATGCTCCTCAGATGCCAAGGACACTTCTGTTAAAACCTTTCTGTCCCTTTTTTACAGTAGCCTAAATTGGTACAAAAGTCCCATGCAAACAGATGGAGTTGCACCGATATTGAACAGTAAGAGGGAACAGAGTCAGAGACTCCAAGCCCACGACACAAGTACAAAACCATGTGGCTGCAAGCCCAAGTTTCTCATCATTGGAAGAGCTGCACTTTGCTGTTACAGTACTTGCACTCATTACCATAGTTTCAAGGTTCTAGAACAACAACAACAACAACAACAACAAAACAGAAACAAAACCAAAAAAACTCACCAAATACAACTGGGTTTCAAAATGCTATTTTTGACATTAAAGGAATGGGTTTTGGTTAATGCAGCATCTCAGCAAGATTGCAGCTGTCTGTGCTAGTGATTGAAGATGACAGAGTGGAGGTCAGCTCAGCTAACTAAAAAACACGTGTTGCTGCAGGGAGCGGGGTGGATTACGGAGCAGCAACAAAGCCCTGGTGTTCTGTGCTTGTCACACATGACACCATGGGAGGTGCTGGAGAAAGCCCTTTGTGCAAGAAACTCTGGAGGGATTAGGACGTGTCTAAAATTGCATGGGTTTACAAGATGCTGTTATCCTGCATGTAGGTTTTCATTGGGTGGAGGAAGGAGAACAACTCAGTCACTTTTGTAGATATGTAAAGAGAATAAAGCTTTGGGACAGTGTTACCTAATAGTTTCCCAGGTACTCAGGAGCTTGGTCAAAGCATGAATTTAACTCAATTTGATGTTATGGACACCTATATGTACAGGGCAAGATATATAAGACAGTTCTCTCTTAATGCCCCGCACCATGGAAGGACATTCCCTGGTTTCCCAGCTCTCTGCACTCTCCAGTAAAGCAATGGTGTAAGACTGGGAGGCTGCTCCTTTACAGAACAGGAATTGAGAGCTGCTGTTGCAAATAAGTGCATTTGCACCGTGGTGTCTGGACACTGTTTTGCACTTACAAGATTCATTTCTCAGTGGGCAGAAGAGCTACACCATTAACATATGAGCAAATACATTGAGACAGCCAAGGCATCAAAGGAATTGAAGAGTCACCAAGATGTCAGAGAGCTGGAGAGTCACTTCTCTGTGATTCTTAGGAATTATTTTATCCTCAGGTTAGCTCAGCTGTCTTGGGATTTGGACACATCCTCTGGTGAATTTAGCTACAGTGACTTTAGACATTACTGGCCCCAGCTGTCTGCTTCTCCTCTGGAGGATCCTGCCTCAAGCAGAGGTGGAAGCAGGACATCTGTACCTGCATTCCAGCCACTGCAGCTCAGATCCTGGGGGCTTTGTGCAAGCAGAGCATCCTTTATTTTTCAGGGTAGACACCAGCTTGTGGGCTGCACCAGCAAGGATGACAGTGCACGGTATCCCTGGGCAGAAATCTCCAGGGAGAGTGTGGGACAGGCAGCATGTTAAGCCACAATAATTAAAGCCACCAGAGCGCATGTGCCAGAGCCCTGCGGCTGTGCACTGTGACTATTTTCACCATACAGAAATTCTAACAGATATTGGAAAGGCCGTTATTGCAATTGGAAGGTCAGAGGGAATCATATCCCAGGTAGCACTATTTAACGTCAATCATTCTTTGCAAGCTTTTTCTCCTCCATGCAATCTGCAATTCAATCAGGAAAGAAAAGGTGAATATCAGCAGTCTTAACCTTAGGTTCCTCATAAGGGAACCAGCCTGTGATACCAGTGGAGGGATCAGAAGAAGGTTTATGTAAGATACAGCTTTCGTGCAGAGCACAAACAAAAAGCAGCTCAGGAAAATTGTGCCAAGGCTGCTAAACATGTGACCATGCTCATTCCTTGGGCTGTGTATGCCTCAGTTCTCCCCTGAAATTTAGATTTAGTTGAGTCAGCCACTGTGGATGAGTTTGGAGTTTTGAGAGAAAAGTGTTCAAAAAAACAGTAATGCGAAGACACTAACAAGAGGGAAAGTCGTAACCCGAAAAGTGCCACACAGAGGGAACTGTGCCTTTGCTTTATTGAACTGTTGGCTGCAATAAATACAGCTGAATTCCCTCAGTCTCCCGTAATGTTGTCTCAGTACCAGCAGGAGTCCATTTAAGAATACACTTACTTGCACAAATGATTATATATGACAAGCAGAGAAACAGCTGAAGTGCCACTGCGGTGATGTGAGCAAATCCTGAGAGTGCCCCAGGAAGCTCAGTGGTTGTGTCCTGCCCTTGTGCTGCGTTTTCTGTCGGTGCTGCCCTTGTGCTTCGTTTTGTTGGTGCTCCTGCCCAAAGCAGTTGAAGCAAAGGAGCTTCTGTTCCAGTCCTCCTGCCTCCTTAACCTGGAGAGATCGTAGTCTAGATTTTGTGATGGTACAGTAAATAAATGGTGATAAAATCAACTAAGAGGATATTCCCAAAGAGGGAAAATTGGTTTTTATTAGCATTTTCAATACAGAAAGTAATAAGAGACTGTATTACAAAAAAGAGCCAAGTATAATACAAGACCAATGAATGGATAATCAGCAATGGGGACTGAACCTTGTGTTTCTACACCTTACAGCATTGACCTCACTTGCCTGAACTAAAAGGTTTGGCAGTGTTATACAGTGCTATAATGGGTTTGTCTGGTACCTGTGTGGACTATCCATGGTTAGGAGGATTTGAAGCACAGCAGAGGGGTGCATGGCTGTGTGCAGTGTGATGTTAGCCTAGGACTGGAGACAAGGATTTTTGGGGTCTTCAGCCTGGTTTTGTTCATTGATTTCATTATGTCTTTAAACTCTTCAAAACCTCACATTGTAGGGAGTCAGAACTAACTTGTTCCTGCTTGAACAGTGCTTTAATGAAGAAAAGTGCTGCACTCTCTGTGTAGGTACACTGCTTTGCCAATATCCCTCGTTAGCACTGATCATGTAGAAATCTGAACTTGCACGTGAGCAAGCAGATCATGGGGGAAGCTTTATTGCACCTTGCATCTTGATGCAGCATGGCAAAGTTAATACTAAATGTTAGCAGATTGGATCTGTGATGGTTTTTACCACATTGTTCATGAATTCTCGCCACTAAGCCAGGTGTGGATCTGAACGTCAGTAGGTCCTAAGGTGCCGTGCAATGGGCAGTCCAGCTGTGCAGGGTGACAGCCTGAGATTGAGCAAGAATATTCAAGCCACTGGGCTCTGTAACTCCCGTTTCTGTTCCAGACTGGAGTCACCGACGCGCGCGCTGGTGATGGAGGCTCCAAAAGGCATCGAGATCAACGCCGAGGCCGGCAGCTTGAAAGCCACGTGCAGGACAGAGCTCAGGCTGGAATCCAAAGACGGAGAGGTAAGCAAAGGGCATCAAGCCCCGCGACAAAAGCAAACCAAGCCACACATGTCCTGCAGATTTGTAGCCTTGTGAGTCACTGAGCCACTGCATTGGAAACACTGGTGTGAAAGCACGGGCGCAGCCTGCCTGGCTTAGTTTCTGCTAGCAGTGATTGAACATATCATATGCAAACAAGGCTCACTCCGTGGCAAAGGCTGATTCATTATTTTTAAAGAGCTTGGATAATAGCATCTGTTGCTCAAGCAGATTTATGCAGCTGTAAAATACACAGCGCTCCTAAATTCTTTGTTTCCTTGTCACTTTAAAACAAGATTTACTTGGCTAACGTAATTAAATCTTTTATCATACATTTTTCTATAAGAAGAGCTTAATTCACCGGTATTGATCTGAAAAGCTTTGTAGCTGATGTTTTCATTTTGGAAAGAAAGGGAACATTAGGACACACCAGTTGTTGCACTGGTGGACCTTCTAGAGGGAAAAAGAGAATAAATAAAACTGGTAATACAGAACAAAAGTAAAATAGGTGTTGAGTTAAGCCTCTTCTGCTGTCTCAAAAATACACGGGCACGTGGTTCTCATCCCCTCCTCCTGCCACAGTGGTGGAAAACACCAAAGGAACCCACCGAGAGCCTCAGCAGGGGTAGCCTTCCAGTGAACGCAAACCTCGCAGCAGCAGGGCTTCAACCTAATCTAATGTTTTACTATCTTAGTGTCAGGAGCAATAAATAGAATGGGATTTTTATTGCCATTTCTGTTATTTCTAAACATTTTTATTTTAAGACATTCTAAATCCAGTCCACATCTCAAAAATACATAATAAAATATCCCTACCTAATATACCACAATTGAAATGCAAGGCATTTCGCTGCTGCAAGCAGTTGCCTTGATGTTTTTAACACTAAGTTGCTTTTAAAATGCATATATTGACCTATATCTTTCAGGAGATTAGATGCTAATTAGATACTAAAACTGGAGCCTCTTACTGTAATTGCAAGATAAGAGCAAATACTGTCAGTTGCCCTGTAATATTCTGGTGCGCAGGTTATCTTACTGTGCTTTTCTCGGTGATGTTAGAGCACTCGCCTGTAGCTGCCATGTGTCTCAGAGCTGCCACATGTTCGCTTTTATGTTCTGTTTTATAAGGAGAAATTCAGGTCTGTTACGACATTTAAGTTATTTTTAATATGCATGAAAGTGTTAAGTGTATACATAAAATATACATAAAAGTCAGTGCCGTGAGCCTCCAAGTATAACGGGCGATGGGATCAGAGCGCCGGAAAATCTGGCTGAGAAGAGCGGTTGTGTGGACGTGAACCATACACACACCCCACCTAGCAGTGAGGTTCCTCTGTTGGGTGAACCCAAACACAGAGGTGCCCCAGGAACTACAAACCAAGAAAACATGGTGGGTTGATTAACAGAAATAAACTGGAGGTCTTAGGTGGCTCATGTTAAAGGCAGATGATATGCTCAGCCAGATTGGTATCAGACTTTCCCATCTGAATACACTTCCCTACCCAGGTTTTGTAGCTGCTGAGTTGTCTGAAGTCAGGTTCTTTAAGCTTGAGATCAAAACCAACTAATTCTCTCTCTCTTTCTCTCCCTCTCCGCCCCCCTCCAACTTCAGATAACGTTGAATTCTGCAAAAATCAAACTACCTAACTTGCCTCAAGGATCTTCCTCTTCTGCAGGGTCCAGGCAAAAAATCTACGAGCTCTGTGTGTGTCCCAACGGGAGGTTATTTCTGTCTCAGGCAGGCAGTAGCTCGACCTGCCAGATAAATACAAGCGTCTGCCTTTGAGAGACAATTTGCAGTGGGGCATCGCAGGCAGCACAAAAGCCAGTTCTAGTCTCACAGATTGCAGCTGCCAACTATTTTTACTAGAACACAGAAAGCCTATCAAAGACATTTTTTTGTGTGTGCGCGCGCGTGTGTGTGAATATATATATAAAAAATATATATATTAAAAATATATATATATCCTCTGTGTAAAATGATGTTTCAGTACAAGGAATCCCAGGGTGACCCTGTTACATTTGTGTAGCATTTCTCTTTCCCACACCAAAATTTACTAATACAATCTGCTAAATTGGACTTGACGCTTTGATCTTGTTCTCAGAGCAATGGGATTGCTGGCTGGGCAAGACCCTGGAACCGATGTAGACCCACCAACATCCAAAGGGAAGAGAAGCATCTCTGATTATTTTTGCACCATGAAATCAGTGGCATGAAAAAAAACAAAAAGGAAAAAGAATTGCCAGATGTTCTCTACTGATCAGCTAGAGTGACCCAAGATACCTAATGTTAAATTACACTCTTCAATTTCCACCTGAAGCATGGCTCCCTATTGGGAAAGACGGATTGCACTTGGCTAGTAGAGATATCCAGATCTTCTTGCTGGAGTAATCATGTATTTTTCTGAAGGGGTTTGAGACTTGCCTGGGCATGGCCGAGGGTGCCTTGTGTTATTCAGATGTGAGGCATGAGCTCTAAGCCTGACCTCAAGTAATCTATGTGTGAACAAAACTGGTATTGCATTCCTTGGAAGGAAAAAAAAATGTGAAATTTGGACTAAACAATAAAATCCTGAACCTCCTTAGTTAACAGGTGTCCTGGCTCACCCTACACTCCTACCATTAGCACCCGTAGTTTTTAAAAGATTGAACATACCATGTGAAGGTGGAAAGATTTAAGATTTGGACGTTAGCTATGAAAACCTCAAGAAACGAAGAAATCTACCTATTCTATCCATAGAAACAAATAAATTAATACAAATTAGATGTGTAATGTAGATGCTGTGCCAGAATTTTTGTCATCTTTCTTATCAGGCCGTACAGTCCAAGGTCACTTAGATTTGGTGGAGACTGAAAATATCAGAGATGCTGACAATGAAACAGACCTCTTTTATGGATTTATAGAGATTGTGACAAAGCCAGGTTACTGGAAAGCAAGGGCTTTGGATGCCGGATCCTCTAGAATTTGGGCCCCAAAAACTGTGGTTGCATCTTTTCGTGGTTGCATTTTTCCATATTTTAAAGTCCAGGAGTCACTTATGGACAGGATAAAATGCAAAATCTGATCTGGTAACATCACTTCCACTGTTCAAGTTTTGAAAAATAATAAGAGCCCAGATCATTGAATTCTGACCCATAATTGCATCCACATGCATATAAAAATCCTTGGAAAACAACTATACTAATTACCAAAAAAGTATCAACCAGGACAGCAAGGTTTCTAAGCCACCGAGATGCTTTTGAAAATATTACCTCATGTGCAAATATGACAGATCTATACCCATCCCAAGTGATATCTAAGCAAAGCTGGTGTTCTTCAAGCAATCTTCAAGATAAAATGTAGCTCACAGAAATCTTAGAAATAATTTAGCCTATTTCTTTATTACAGATTTCCATGTATTTTCTTGTGATCTGGAGAGTACCAGGGTTTGGTTTTTTACATATTTTATTTTAAATGAACAATTCTGGCTTAATCCAAAACTGACTGGACACAAAGGAATGATTTCTGTGGAGTTTAAGTTAGATGTGTTGCTGCCTAACAAAGCAGCAGTCCCATAATTTCTTTTCTCCTGAAGGAGGATCGAACGATCCACTTTTATTTCAGTAATATGTTCAGATTAATTAACAAAATGCAACTATTTGTTAACAATGTCATTATTATGTCTTGAGTAAACATTTGAATGCAAAGGGTCACCCAGGATAACAATTGTATTGGGACACAGGACTATACCATCTCTGTTCAAAGAGGGGAATTGTGCCTATGCCTTAAGTCAATGCACTCAGCAAGGAGAAGCACATCGTATTTATCTTGTTATTAAAACTAGTTTATTTGGGGGGAGGGACAGGAGGGTGTCTTGGGAACCGGTTGTGCGACTTAAAACAGATATATTAATGAAATGCATCAAGACTGTGGGGGCACCTAGAGCGATACAGACTTTTTTTTACCATGTTAAATATAGCAAAATACTGTGTACGTTACCTCTGGGACCACAGCTGAAGTCCCACTCATAGTCCTGCATTTACTGTAGAGTTTTTTTTCTCTGTTTCGTTTAATACTGATCACAAACCTTACAGCAAGCATGGCCCAATTCATAAACAGATCCCATGCGAGCAGTTGTGAAGACACGTGCTGCAGGAAGAGTGCTCTGTACCGAAAATGAGTTGCATTAACCTCCCAATCCCAGGAGGATTAATGCTGGTGAGAAAGGCAATGCTGAGTGAAGGGACTGACCCAGCAGGGATGCTGCATCCCCATTTCCGTGCTCCGCTCCCAAGAGGCTGGTGGTTCAGTCCTCATCCTCGTGCTCCCTCTGCCAACAAATTAATTTTGGGTGGCTGGTCTTCTCAGCTGGGCTCTTGGATGAGGTTATCACCTTCTCATATCATGAAGGCCATGAAACTGCTTAAAAGACATTCAGCTGTTTGTTTTCATACAAATTTCTATGGGGGAACTCTTAGGGAATGACCTTACCTTACACATCAGTGCCATCACTGTAGACACTTCTCTGAGGTGAACGAAGGGTACCTTAATTATTTACACAAATGAACTCTAGTTGCTTCAACATATTTTACGATCGTGTTTCCATCTTAAAAAGCATAAAATTTTATGTTGTGTTAAAAGATGAGGAATCGTTGCTGGAAAGATTGAACCAGTATAGAGACTTGTAAATCATTTGAGCCCCACTTGAATTTCAAGGCAGCAGTTTAGATGATGGTACCTGCACTTGTGTTGGCCACATAATTAGTCCTTGGCAGTTCAGCGAGTGGTAAACCAGAGCAAACAGGACTGTGTGTCTGAGATCCCAGGGCAAAAAAATAGGCATGTTTTATAAAAAAGCAGGATACCAACATGTCCAGCTATATCACGCTTCACAGTTCATTGTTGGGGGCTGCTGTGGAGTGACTGACTCACCTGATGGACAAAGCAAATGTGTGAGAGTCCCTTTTCCTCTTGCCTTGCCCAGAAATCCCTCACCCTTGCTGTACCCATATGGGTTGGTTTTCCCTGAGACCATTTAAATTAGAGCCTCCCGGACTGGAATTTCTTCCATATGCTCTACCTGCTATCGATAAAAATGCCAAAAATTAGCAAGAGTTTGTGTGTTTCTTTGTGAATCGGGCCTGCAGTTCAATTCGGCATTTGCAATTTGGGGAGATGGCGTTTGTGTCAAACTGGAGTTTAGTTTTGCCTCCCAACCCTAAAACGAGGATGGGGTGGGTGGTGAATTTGTTTCACTGAGCTTAATGGAAGAGATGCCGACAACTTCATGGCCTAATCTGGGACAGGAGCTGGGTAGGTGACAATTCAGGGCACTGAGGACAGTGACATTGACTCAGCGTGGTGTGCAGGTCTGCGTAGCAAGCTGTCAGCACAGAAACCCATTGAAATGCTGGTCAGGGGACTGTGATACTAATGGCAATATACCTTAGGCAACCATGAATACTGCAGCTAAAGATAAATGCATTTGTGTATTGTAACTCTTCACTCTATAGGGCTTTGAGACCTTGTTAAATTCACTTTAAACACAACATTTTAGTAAGCAGTCAAAAAAAAATGACCGCCAGTGCTCACCTGCAAACCAGTACCTTATCCATATGTAGTGTATGACCATTCTGCTGTCATAGAGGAGTTAGGGTTTCTTCTAAAGCAAAAAGACTTTGCTATTAGCAAAAGCAGAGATCCTAATACTGGCTACAACTCTATCCTTTCTCCAAGCTTTTCTGTAGTTTTTTTGTTTGCTTTTTGTGTTGTGTTTTGGGGGTTTTTTTTGCTGGTTTTTGGGTTGTTTTTTTAACACTTTTTGAAGTATATTACCCAGTAGTCAGTGAAATAGGTAGCTTAAGAATACAAAGAGCTGTTAACACTAAAGGAAGTCATCAAAAGAGGAAGACAGTAACTGCTAAAATATATATAAGGCCTCTCCTAGATATACATCTCTAGAAAACTAGGTATTTGCAAGTGTGATTTGTACCTGGTTCTCAGTCATGTGCTGTCAAACAGCTGTATTTTGAGAGGTTTTTTCTTCTTCTTTAATCATAAATATCACATTGCACAAATAAAAAAGTTTAAGGTATAAGCCTGAAGATACCGTCTGCAATATATGGTATAGCAAAATTATGTCTAAAAAAAACTAAAACGTCCTTAGAAATTGCTCCATGGTTAAAGAGAGATTCCTGTGGAACTTGGGAAGACATCAGGTTAGTTCGCATCATACCTAGTTTGCAAATACAGATGTTCTTAAAGGAAATTAACTTTTGTTGTCATAAGATTTGCACATATACACAAATATATATATATACACATATACACATGCTCACAAACACTTGTTTACAACATGAGCCGATTTTCTTTATATTTGTTGTTACGGCTTTAAGTTTCACGTTGGAAAAGGGAGTGAGACAAAGACCAAAGACTTAAATTCATCCCTTCTCCAGTTGCCCTCATGCCTGAAATGCATTAACTTTAATGGTGCTTTTTGAATTGGGCAGGAAAAATACAGGTTTAGCGCCAAGCTGCATTTGAAAGAGTAAGTGGCAGGAAAATTCTAACTTTGTTAACAGCAAGAAAAGGAAATAATGTGAAAAACCTTTAAATGTGTGCAGAGGACAAGACTGCCTGAAATTTGAAATGTAAGAAATAACCCAGCATGCTAAAAGACATCATCCTGGGCTGAAAGTATAAATAAATGGAGTAAATGCTACTGGCTGTTCACCTACCTGCACTCGAGCGTTAGCAGATCAGGAACTCCAGCAGCTCCCCAGTGAGGATGAGCAACTGTGCCATAATGATTTCATTTTTAAAGTGCATACAGTAAAAACAACAACAACAAGTTAAAGGTTTTATGGCTGACATTTTAGATTTTGAAATGTCATCATCCAGAATTCACCCCAGCAAACTCAGGGTGTGTTCCTGCAAAGCCTTGCCAGCTACTGGATTGGTGCTTTTCGAATGTGAAAATACCAACCTTTCTATTGCCGTTGCTGTTGAGGAACACAATCCTGGCAGCGTTTTTATTTTCCACATTTTAACCTTTTTCCTCAGTTCTGTAGTTGCTGTGTAATTTTTGGGTAGCCAGAGTCCTACCCTGCATGGGGCTGAGTGCAGGTGATCAGCAGCCCACAGACCCCCCCAATCGTGTTCATATTACCCCAAAACCTGCGTGTAGCAGTGGCACTAAGGTAAAATTTGGGACTTCCAGGTAAATTCTGGACAGCAATTGCTGTGTTTTCACGGCTGAGTTTATGGCTGAATGGAGCGGGGTTAAACACTGACATGGCATTGATGAGATTATTCAAGCGAGAGTGGAGTGAATTAAACAAGGCAGGTAGGAGGGAGAGGGGAGAAATGGCTAGAGACATCACCCTAATCACAGTAATGCAGCAAAGTTCTTTCTCTGTTTACACTATTATACTTTAAATTAATACCATCCATTTTACTAAATATGGTAGCAATTATGCTTGATCTTTCATGGCGCACAGTGGAATTACTGTCACTGAAACCACTTACAGCTTGGGCTGTTCAATATTGCTAGGGTATTGCTTCCATCCACAATAACCACAGTGGCTTGGGGCTTGGATGGAAATTATAGTGAATAGCCTGTATTTAGAAAGCTTTTAAGTCTGCTGTGGTTGAGAAGCCCGTGGTTATGCACATACAGCCCTGAGGCTTTGTCATTTCAGACTCTCTTGTCCTGCCACTTGAATTGCATTGTGCCCTTGTGAAAAGCGACACACTTTCTTTATGCAGGAAAAGATGGATATATATAAAGCTGCAGGATTTTTATCCGAAGCAGAGAAGAAAATATAATCATGGTGCACCACTGAGATTTCCCATCCAAGTCACTTTAAACTAGAGGTGTGAGTCCCTTAAAAATTAATTTGCTACAAGCGTAATTCCTGAGGGAAAGTTATCACTGGTGCCACTAGCAGGAAATGTCCCACCTTATTACAGCCGGGATTTTCTGCCACCAGTCAGTAGGGACAGACGGGCTGCCTGTTCAGAGGAAGCCGGATTTCCTTTGAGGCAACTCATCTCCATAGATCGAGTTTTTGTTAGTTTTTAATGAGTATTAAAAGAAGTAGGAAGGATGTGTCCACTTTGAACCGATATGTAGTTATATGTTTGTCTCACATTTTATTGGTTGAATCTTTCTGCCTGCAGGAGAAAAATATCAGAAGGAGAAATTTGTGTGAAAGTCTGAGATTTACATTCTGCCCTGCTACCGAATGCTTCAGATAAAAACACACAGCCTTAGTTAAACAGTCTTTTCTTCTAAGAGTAAAAAGGATTTTCTGGAGCCTTCATCAGGTCCTACCCAAATGGAAAGTCTCACCATTTCTAATGTATTTGCCATTATAGGAATAGACCCATTGCAAAGCATAGGTCACGTGCATCTTTGCATGTAACAGGAATTTTAAATTGCATTGCGCTCTCACATTTTTGCCCAATTCAAAAGGCTTAACTGCTGATAGGAGATAAAGCATTCCAATGCTACTGATAAATGCATTATCGCTTTCTAAAGCAATGCAGTTTCTTTGGTCTTTTAAAAATTTGCTCATAACTGAGTCCTTGAGACATCCTGAGGCAGGCTCACCCTGGTGAGCAAAAGAATAATTATTCGTGGGCGGTTCTATTTTTATCGAAGGCTGGATTGTAGTTGAACAAAATGTTGCTGTTTCTACCCCACTTAGCTGCAAACGCCACCACCCCCCAACACTACAGCAAGATTTCTCTGGGCTAGCTCTGGGAGTTGGCTCCTTCGCTAAACCAGAGCCAGATAATTTGACTTCATCTTGGTCCTCCTCTGGGCTTGAGCACTCAATTCCAGTGCTATTCTTGATATAACGGATAATGAAAAACTTCAGCAGTATTAGTGATTTTGTAGATGAGATGTATCTGCAGTCTGAGCGGTATAAATAATGCTGGTAGTTGTTGGTTGCTGTTCTAACAAGCCTTTGACCACCTTGAAAGCATCAGCCGTAACTCCAGAAAGTGCAGCCAAGTAGCTCTTAAACCAGCCTCTGCTCTGTCCTGTTAATACCTGTACAGCATCCCATAACCCTTTTTGTGGGTTATCAGAGCAAGCACTGAAGGTAAAGATGCATGAGTCCTGCCCTTGCTTGGCAAAGTAAGAGCATGCTAGAAACCTCATAAAGAGCAGATCTGAGCAATTATGCAGTATATTTGTTGAAGAAGAGCTCAGTTGGCAGCATTCACACCTGGATTCCTCCCTAGGTCAGAGCTTTTCTTGAGATGGAACCCACATCTGAACCTGGGTCTGCACTATGCAGTAGTTAGAGAAGAGGGAAGGGATTGAGCTGCTGGATCTGACTCAGATGCCTTTGGGTTTCGTTTTGGGTTTTTTTTTGCCCATCCCTTATTTGAATTAGTTTCCTTGTGCACGAATACCAATAGAGTTGTTGATACTAACCCAACAAATGCTCAACATAGGTAGACCCAACAACAAAACAACATTCAATGTGAGTCAAAGCAAAACTCAGTTCATCTACAGCAGTAGCGTAACAGGCATGACCCATATGCTATAGCAGTTTTCATCTGTGATGGTAAAATACCTTGTCTGACCTCTGCTCTGATAACCACCAATGATCTTGACCATGTAAACAGGACAAAATGAATTTAAGGTCTTATCACAGTTCTCAGTAAGGAATTCAGATTTGTTTGGCTTTCTTCTTTTTAATTTATGTATGTGTGTGGTTGTGTGGGAAAATATAAAGCTTTTTTGTATCAAATAACATCAATCCTTGCACACTCTATGCAAAATTTTGTAAGCATTGCAATAATGCTATGAATTACACAAGGAACTATTTTAACTTTATTACACTTTCTGTATAAAAAAAAATTTGTATTTAAATGATTTCAACTGCAATCTTGTAAAATATATTAATAAAATAATGATTGTTAAGAAGGAAAGATGCGTTGAGGGTCTTTTGTTTGTGTGTTTGTTTGAGCATGGCAAACATGAGTTAGAGCTCAAACTCTCATCACCCTAGCGATCCATTTCACAGCATAAAGTCCTTGGATATGTTCATGCCAAAAATGCTGTAGAGGATGAAATGAGAATCTCTGCAGATGGCTGTTAGAAGAAAACCTGTCATCGGCAAACAAAAAACAAATCTTCCCTTTGCGGAATGTGTAGTTACCAACTTGCTTACAGTTTTGTTGAACTTCTCACCCTTGTCCTACACTAGTTTCTCACAGCCAAGACATGTTGCAGGCACCGAGGTTCTGCCTGAGCATTATAAACCTCTGGGAGAAGATCTCTTGCTGGTAGAGGGGATCTGGTGCTGCTTGTGCTCCAATCCAGTGGGACCTTTGGGTTTTCCAAGGGGGACCAGAACTGGGTGCACAGCGTGGGGAGCACAAGCTCAAGTCTGCCTGCAAAGAGATAATAATTAAAACCAAAAACCAAAACAGCAGCATGGACCAACTCACAGAAAGGCTCTTGAAAAACCTCTGGCTGTTTTAATGATCCATCAGTTTTATTTTAATTGGCTAAATAATCAGATGCTCATGGGTGACTCTGCACGTGCCAGGCAATCACTTGTGAGGGCATTTTGCAGGAGCTGGGTTTTAAATATGAATTTGTTTGCCCTGGATTTTTGTCAGTAAATGAGAGCATTGATTGAGGCTCATTATCTAAATGAACAGCAAGAATTCAATCCGGCTGAAAAGATGTGCGTGCCTTCCAAATGCACGGAGTGCAAGCCCAGTCCTGACAGCAGAGGCTCTGCCAATCCCCGGCTGCAGGGACACTTGCTCACCAGTTTGTAGGGGCTACTGTTTACCGGGCTCCAAATAAGTTCATTCAGTACTGTTTGGTGGGCACACACAGTTTTTATTTCACTCACTGGGTTTTGACCTGTTTGCACTTAAAAAATAATAAAAAAAATAATTTAAAAAAAAAAAAAGACATCTTTCAGCTGAACTTCAGCTGCAGTTCTTGGCCCAAATTTGGAATTTCTAGCAAACTGACAATGAAATAATTCATTAATTAAGCCCAATTAAGAAGTGTGTTGGCAGGGACTTCACAGGGCAGCAGGAACTGGACCCTTCTCCCATCCCAGCAAATTCCTCATCAGCTGCCTGTAAATGTGGTGGGATTTGAGTGGTGAGTAGTTATGAAATTCAGCCTTAAAAACAGCGTATTTGCAGTGCCCCCATGCTAGAAATGCAGCGTGGTGCTCAGTAGCAACTGTATGTTAACCATTTTTAAAGCCTGGGAAGCTGTAGTTAAGAACAGGGTTTGTCTTTCAAAATTGACTCCTGGGAAAATTATCACAATGTAATTTCTTCGCAGGAGTCTTGCCTTTCACGTTTAAAGGAGTACTTCCTGATTTTTGCTTGCTTTCTTTTCTGCTTCTATAGGTAATGCATTGTTTCATTTATTTTTTCCTAAATAGCAAACTGAAAAGATGAACCAAACTAACAAAAGAAAACAATTGCAAAACCAGATAAGAATCATTGAGATGAAGTGAGTCCATTTCATACTCTGTAAAATGATAACCTCAACATTTAAAATTTCATGTGCAGCTCAGCTTTTGTGTTTTTCATCTAAGTTTAGTACAGACAAGTTGCTGCTGCTGAAGTTCGGTCGTTAAATCAGGGTGATTATTTTTATCTTGTGAACAGTGTCCAGAAATCAGTGATGAGAAGTACCTATTCTAACAGTTTTTCTCCAGTTCTGTGACCTTGATTCCTCGCTGCTTAAACTGAACAGAAAAATCCTTCTGAATTTAGTGATGTTCAGATCTAAATAGCTCTAGTGCCAAATGTATCCCAGAGGAAAATTACATGGCCTCATTTAATAGAGAAAAAGCAAGAGTCTGGCCAGCATCTAGAACTTGGCTTCTGCAGTTATTACAGAATAAAAAGCAGAGTGTATGTAGTTAAATATTTCATTCACACTGTTGGACTGTTGTAATATACATTACTGATATGATCCGCATTTTTAAAATTGGGGTTTGTGAATAGCCCTTCACATAACAGCTCTGCTTCAGGCCATCACACAACTAAGCTTGTGTGACATCAGCTGTGGTATTTTCCCTTTCACACCTACAGGGACATGGGGTTTTTTTACACCCCCTTCTAGGCTTTGCTTTCAGTCTCATAAGCAGCAGAGCAATGCAGGCAGAAAAGCCCATTGCCTCCTCACTGGGGAATGCATGTGCCCATCTGCTTTGCTCCATTCAGTGGGTGTGTGTAGGGAGGGGAAAAGCACAAAACATCTTTTAAATGTCTGGAATAGCCTCATTTGGCTTGGTTTTCTGCTCCCGCCGCTGCTGCAGCCTGGGCTTCTGCTGGGGCTTGCGCCGGACCCTTCCTGGGTCTCCTGGTCCCACCAGCCCTGGTCCCACTTCTTCAACAGCCACATTCCTGCGCCACCTCCTGACTCAGACTATGACACAGAAATACTTGAAATGACAGCATAACTCAAAAGTACACAGGAAACAATAGGACCTCTGTGCTGCTTGGTGTCTCAGCACCTCTTCAAACAAAAACTGTATCTGCATTACCTGGTCTAAATGCTACCTACAACTTGAGTTTAGCAGCTGAGAGCTCCAAGTCAGCCAAAGGATGCTGAACATGACTGAGGTGGAATTTTACATCTTGAACATGGCTCTTACATCTGCTTTGCCAGATCAGGGAGATTAACTAAAACAAACAAACAAAAAATAATAAAAGTTAACAACAACAAACAAACAGTACACACACTAGTGCTGCTGTATCTCTGTATGACTGATGCTCTTAGCCTGAGCCTCCCTCCTTCAAGCAACGTGCTACATCTCCTGCCCCAGGGATGGATGGCAGCTGGGGTTGGCTGCACCATGCAACTGTGCCAGCACATGGGATGCTCCATAGCACAACATACTCTCCCCACCATATCAAGAAGTTTGTCAGCAGAAACAAGATATGGTTTTCACCTCAGTGTGTCCCACATGACATATTTATATGGGTTTCAATGCTCTTGCAGGAACAAGCAGAGGGCTGAAACAAGCAGTGTTAGAGCTGACTCCCAGAGAGGGCCACATTTATCTTAATGCCCTTGTAAACACAACTTGCCTTTGAAACCGTCTCTGCAAAGCAGCTGACTGCCAAATCCAGAGCAATGAAAAACTCCACATTGCTTTCTAGTATCAGCAGGCTTAGGAATAATAACCAACTGGTTGGGCGGGATACGGAAAGGAGGGAAGGGGAGAGAGAGAGAGTGAAGAGAAAGAGATCATGCATGGGGATGGAGGAACACATGCTTCTGAATAATGTGTCATTTTCATGTCAGTTGTAGCAATTCCCAAAAGCATTTGGTTATTTCAATAAACCCCAATCTCAAAAGAGAGTTTTTGCAACACAATCATCTTGAACCATAATAAACAAATTTGAAAATAACTGTCATCTGCTATAAAGACCTTAAAACATCTATAGTGGAACCACCAGGCTGTGAGTGTTACGGGAGCTCTGCACACTTACATGCACATGATTAACAAAGCAAAAAGAAAGTAGAAAAGCACTGTCACTTCCAAGAAAACCCACAACCCACCACCCACACGATGAACTTTTAAGCACAGAATGCAACATGCGATGAATTATTTATGAATTAATTTGCAATGAACAGTTTAGCAGTCAAAGGAAACACAAGCTGGGAATGCAGCCCTGCCGGGGTGACAGCAGGGGACACGAGTGCACTGTTCCTGTGGCAAGAAGACATTTTGCAGTACAAAAATCCAATTCCTAGCAAACACCAGCCTGGTGTACTAACATCCCAACATATCCTGTGACCCCACTTGCACACTGCGCTGGCACATACAATCGCTCATCCGGTGCCAAGTGACAGACACGAGCGCTTTTTGGTCTACAGACATCTGCTGTGGCTGCAACTGCTTCTGCAAGAAGAGTTGCCCACTGCTCCACACGTTCCTCCACCTCACTGGTTTTGTGCTAAACTAGAGCATAAGTACAGCAGGCTGCTGCTTAAAGGCTAATGATGGGAACAAAGAAATCAGGAGACATAAAGGCCACATCCTGCTTTCAAATTAATTCTTTATAGCCAGGCTATAAAAGAGGTTGTCCCTGCCTAGTACTGGGCTCTGCAGTGAGGGCTCCACACCAGCAAAAGCACTTAGCATGACATTAAATTAATGCTTTTATGGATTTTTTTTCCTCATTCTCAGCTGGCATCCCTGGTTTGCTGAGCCTCAGTCCTGATGCTGGCTGTGTGGCTGCATGGCACGCTTGGGCTCACCTGCTGCACATCTGAGCTCTCTAACATAAACCTGGACCATGGGCATAAACAATAAACCATAGGCTCATTCGGCTCAGGAGAGCTGATGTGAGCTACTCATTTCCTGAGAAAGACAAGACTAAGCCACCAGAGCCAAGACAGGAAGGCTAAAAAAAAATAGTTAAATAATAATGATAATAATCTGAGGGCTACTGCTCTCAGAAGAATATTTTCATCCCTGCTTTGCATGAGAACTGCAGTAGGACCTTAAGATAAGCCTTAGAAGGTGAAGGAATGGAAATGGCAAGCAACTGAGGGTAAATAATTCATTCAATAAATTACAATCAATTATTTGCAATTAAAACACATTTATAAGCTGCTAAATTCCATTAACATTGCATGGCCTATATAAAGTGTCCCCAAATTGCATATTAAAGAAGGACCTGAGGTTTTTTTATGTTTTCATGTCACTACATAAAAAATAATTAGGTGAGGAGTGCATTGCCCATCATGCAGCAGGCTGAAAGATATAATGCATATGTTATAGCACTTTAGGCTGCAGCACAAACCTGTTTGCAACAGGAATAAAAACAGAACATGCTTGGGACCACTGAGAAACCAGGTTCCTTCATGAGGTGTGGAGCTGATCTAATGCTGTAATGGCTTCGGTGTCGTGCACCAGAAGTCACTGCCAGACGGCTGTAAAGTTACATGGACTCCAGAAAATAACTACATCTGACCTGACTGCAATTACTCAATTTATGAGAGCAGTTAGGACTTGGGCATATTGTTATTTTACTGTCGACAGAATAGAAAGAACAAGCTTCATCGCACATGCTTGATTCTTGCCTTAGGAGGACTTAAAGAGAATCCAGAAATGTTAAATTCACTTCCTACCCTCCCAAAGAAAATGGAGAACTACCAGTCATTGAGCCCGCATCACCCAAACACCCATCAGCCAGCCACATGGTGCTGCATGGGAGCCCAAGGTACATGGGCACCTGCACCTGAACAAAATAGCTAAAAGCCATAGTGACGATGCCTAGGCTGCAAATCCAGAAACACTTTGGCAAATCTAGAAGCAATTGCTCTTTGGTCAAATCTAGAAAAGAATGTGCTCCTGGAGGATATCGCAATGGTGTAGCACTGGAACTGTCCCGATTTCTTTGGGTTTGCTCTATGCTGAAATATAAATAATGTTTTTGCAAAATACTTGGTTACACTTTGATAAATGGCTAAATGTAAACGATCCTTGCTGAACTGCAAAATTGATTAGGCAGTGACTTCACACCTCGGGTTTTTCCTTGCCCTTCAAGACTTTTCACTGCCAGAACATGTCACATCCACAAGAAATTAAACACTGCTGCGTTGCTCTAGTGGCAATTCCTCTGGCTTCCTTCAATCCCAGAAGCCAGGTGGAGTCTCCTGCGGTTAAACATGGGATTTGCTTACACTAAACACACAGAAGCTCAGAAACATGGCACAGGAAAGGCAGTTGCCCTCCACCAAAGCAGCAGCAGACAAACCGCTTGCTCAGCATAAACCAGGCTATGATGTTGGGCAAGTCCATCCTCCAGCACCATCCTGCCCCAGGCAGCAGCACCCGCTCTCAGCATCTCTGCCGCCCCATATGGCGCTGACATCCCTGCCCTGCTTCTCACTGTGATTAATGAGAACTTGGAGCCACAGTGGTGAACTACAGGTTTTTAATATAACAATAGGTAAGCTAAGAGGCATTTGAAGCTTGTTGGGACAAGAAAAAGGCCTGTCTGCATGAGACTGCTAACAGCTAGCTTCAATCTGCATGTTACGGGGAATATTGTTTCACTCTAAGAATTTTAGGAAAGCTGTCAACTTCAGCTAAAATCCCTTCAAACAGGAAGGCTCAAGTGAAAAGATAGCTGAAAAAAATTAGTGATGAATTCACTGTTCCTGATCCAGCAGTGCCAAGGCTAGGTCTGGTTTCAGTGGGAACATTCACATACCTAAAGAGAGGAATATGCTTCTGAAGCAGCCGCTGGCAGGCTGCAAAGTAGCTGCCTCTCAGGAGTGGATGCAGCCGTGCCAGCATGAGCAGGATGGGTTTTCTGTTCATCAGCAGGAGACAGATTTGGAAGGGGATTTTTTTTATACATGTTGCATGGAGAGGAATTTCCAGAGGTATTAAAGCTTTTTCTCTCCTGACTCCGGAGCTGGTGTTCAGGACTTCACCCAGCATTCAGATAGGAAACAGTTCTGCCTGGAGTGACAGATTAAAGAAGTTTAAAGAAAAAGATGGTCCATTCAGCCATGTCAGTTATTTAAAAGCCCAGAGACAAGGTGTGCTGAAGGAGTGGGGGAAGCATACCAAAATCAGAGGTGAGACTGGAAAAGCCCTTTCTTCTACTTAGGTTCCAGACCACACTAAGGCCACACAGTTACTGGTGGGAAAAGGCTGCACAAATCATAGAGGAGGTGCTAGCTGTTCATTCATTGGAGCATAATCTCTGCCAAGAGCATCATTTGGATGTTTAAAGCCCTTGGCTCTAATTGTAGCATGGCCATGCTTGAATAAACAGTGCTGGGATTACAGTCATTGTGGAAAATGGGATGGATTATGTCCTGCTCAGCCCGAGAGGGGAAACTGGTTCTTGCATGGCTGGGCGGGGGAGCTGGCACAGAAAACCTCTGACACCCTGACACCTCTCTGCAATGATTTCCCTCAAGATGAGAGGGCTGATTAGGTGCAAAGAGAGACACTAAAGCAGACTGAAACATCCCTTATGCAAATGCTCCATTTAATGACAACTCCATGCAGCCTAACCTGATGGGCTTGCAGCCTCTCCAGCGGTCAGTTCTGCAGAGGGTGGGAAGTCAAGGGTGTCTGCTGGTCCCCTAGAAGGGATCAACACTCCTGAGAACCAGGAATAGTTGCTAAGGAAGGAAAATAACAGCGCAACTGAGGAGTAGTAGGAAAAAAACAGCTATCCTTAGTATGGTCATTGGGGGGATTGAAGGTGTTTGAGTTCAGCTCCTGTCTCTAAGAAGGAAAATTTGGGGAGATGAGTCCAAAAGCACGGATGCAGAAGATGCTCCATCCAAGAATGCTTTGTTCTGCCTTTCTTTTCCAAATGTTACTGTACTACCTCTGCTTCCTCCCTGGGGTGCCTCCTAAAGCGGTCCCCTCAGCCTGATGCTGAGTAACAAGTGCAGCTGTGACTTGTACATAGGTTATGAGATGCCAGGCACGTGGAAAACCTGATAGGCAATGTTCTCAAGTTCTCTGTTAATTACCAATGTTTGCTTAGCAAATAGCTGTTAAAATGCCTCAGTGCAACAACTTTTCTAGGACCACGTTGTATTTCCCAGATGTTCAGCTGGCAAAAGACTGACGTATGCCTTCCTCTGATTATTTTTTTCCCTGGCAGAACTTTGGAAATGTTGATTTGACATTCCTTGCAGTAGATTCTGCAGATACAAGGTCAGACACCTCTGAGATGCAAAAAGTTGCTTTCCAAGATGATAAAGGCGAGCAAGTAACATGAATTTAATGTGGAAACAGCATTCTTCCACCTCAGGATAGACATGAAACCAATGTGAAGAGCAGCACAGAGAGATAACATCTGTTGTACAGATACTAACCCTGAGGCTCATCTGAGTGAGTTCACCTAGCTCTAGCCCAAGAATTTAGAGAGATCTGAGTTACCTCCAAGGCAGAATTAACATTTGACATATAGTTAGATAGGACAGAAGAGCTGAAATTCTCCATTCAAGGCCCTGAAACTTCCTGTCTATGCCAATACCTTTCACTCTGTCCGTGAGAGTAGCCACTGGCTGGCACAGACTTGGAGAAACTTCCTTGTAGGAAGAAACATTAATACTCAGCAAAGTGCTACTACTTCTGGCTTCCAGCTGCAAAGTGGAACTCGAGTCAAATTCGTAAATTTTCAGTCTTATGACAAAATTAGACAGAGCAAATTATTTGAGGAAGATTGAAATTAATGCATGAGGCCAGGGTCCAGGAAACCTTGTGCTTGGAACAATTCATTGTAAGTCATTTAGTAGCTCTGCCTGCAGCTCTATTCTGGGATTATTGGGAGATTCTTCTCTGACACATGGTGAAGTAATGAGCACAAAGAAGCTTCAGATAACCTGAAAACAGAACCCGTTCCTAGTTCTGCTGCAGTGTCTGTCATACTAGGAGAAACACACACCTGCAGGGGTTATCACAAAACTCTTCCATTTGCAACATACCTGTCCATTACACAATGCAGAAGCTGTTTGCCTAAAAGGCTTAGACAAAATCTGGGAAAAGCAGAAGCTGAGGAAGAGAAGAACTGAAAGTCACATTGAATGAATTCTGAGACACCTATGAAGAGACAATCTGCTTCTCACCATGTCTGATCTATAGGCTTTTATGTTGGAGGCTGGCTGAAACTTATAAAAGAAACCTATATTTACCCAGAACAATTACAAAGGGAATGATTCCTGATACCACAGAAGCTGACCTTCTATGTTGAGTAGGAAAGCTGTCAGACCATATAATTTTCGTTGTCAGCTACAGCCCATCGAGCAGTGACTTTAACTTCCATATGCCACTAAAAAGAAAAGGATAATCCCTCTTATGAAGCTGAACTTTTATTTCTAAAAATTCATGCATGTTGCTTTTATGTATAGGTCAATGCTTCCATTTTCTGGATGAACATCAGTATTTCTACACTGAATGAAGCTTTGCTATACTACTCAGCTGTATGGAACCCAAGCATGTCATTATTTCCTCTGGAGCTTCCCAAACAAAACTGGTTGAGGATCATCATAATTCAACACACTTGTATTTCACTGCAAGGGGTATTTTAATGGCCGAACAGCTCAATTAGCACTTACAAGTGAATGTAAGCAAATACTCTCACAAGCATCTGTTTTGGAGGATCTAGTCTATAAAGTAACCTGTTAGTGAAAGATTAATAACTTTGTCACCCTGTGTACATGTTGCTGAGTAAAAATACTAGATGGAAGATACCCATTCTGAGGATAGGGAGGAGGTGGGCAAGCTGAGGTACCTTTTTTCAGGGGACACCAGTGGAGAAATCTTCAAGTCTGATGTGCAAATCAGCTCCTATTAAGCTGCCTAGAGAAACTGCCACAGACTGGGAATACTGTCAAAGTCCTGCTCCGAGTGGATTACCCAGATTTTGGTAGGCACATAATGACTGTCTTTACTGTGTATAAACAAGTTTGATTTCTTCTCAGGACATGTCAGCCCAGTTCCCTCCCAGACACAGTAATTTACCTGAGATATAGTTCGAAGAATGAAGTTCATATCAACTGCGGCCTGTCATAGAATTACCACAAGTTTAATAATTAAATTCCCTAAGAACTAGTTCCAGATGTTTTGAAAAAAATAAAAGAAAAATCACAGTCAATAATATCTTTGTTAATCTTATTTGAGTGTTAGCTGTGAATGTAAAAAATCAAGTTCTGTCCTCTGTAGTTAGTGCCTGGGGAGCAGATCTTCAGCAAATACTCATAGCAATGAAACATTTATAGACATACTGCTCAGGTTTGCCTACAGATTTTCTAGCCATCTTTCCAAACTAACATGCAGGTGTCATTAGCCTGCTCTAAAATCTCATGATCTGCATATCTTCAAAAGTATCACATAGAAAATTCTTTCTGATCATATAGATGTGGTAGAACTGTATATTGTCTAGATTTCTGGTAATAAATAAGATTTCATAACTAGGATCAAATTTATATCTGCAAAATTTCTGCTGACTTAAAAGGAAACAGAATTTGCATCTCTGAAGCCTTTGCAAAGCAACTGTAAAATTCCTGCAAATGAATCTCTCTCTGGGAAGATGATTTCTAAAGCTCTCTGTTCTAGTGTTTGGTTCAAAAAAAAGCCACAGGTGAAGAACCTTTCTGACTTGTAAAATACATTAAACAGAACCAATCTGTCATCTGTGCATCTTGCACTATCTAACTGGTCTCTCTGTTAGCAATCATCACCATGGTATCTGAACTTCTTCTGCTGGAGGTGTTATTCCAATTACTTTAGTGTCGTTGCTGACATGTAGCTGAGAGCAAAATCTGAGCTTCTGTTAGGAAAATAATGCTCCAATTAGTTGCTCCCTCTGTCTAACAACACAGAAAGTCACCCTGTGAAGGACTGTCGCCAGAGCTTGCAGTTGCTCCTCCTTTCTTTTTTATTGTTGTCACTGCGATGTTGACATTGAAGTTTGTCCGTCTCCCATATGAATCACATTTTGGGGCTCAAGCTATTTATGATAATCAATACAAATCAAATACCTCCTATGTACATCAACCACTGCTCAACTGTCTTTCTTTGCTTCTCTTGTGCTGACACAGATCTATGTAGAAGACAGAGAAAGCATTTTGCTTATACATCTCGACTCTTACTTGAAAGAGGAAAACTCCTGGGGAGGAGAGCTGTAAATATACAGCAAGTCTGAAGAAACTGCTGTTTTGTGATCACATACAAACTGCTTATTTCACAGCAATTCTCTGGGATTTAGAATAGGTTTCATGACTGACAAAATACTTCACCCACTCATAGAATAAGAAAGAATTATAAACAACTTTGGAGACTATTCCCAAGCTAAATGTCAGTGTATTCACCACCTAGCTTAAAAATTTGATATCTTGCTTAAGGGTGGGATAATCAGCACTTCAAGCTTTTCACTGTGGACCCTCCTATCCCACCAGCAGTTGCAGTCATTTGTCAAGCTTTAAAGTAGCAGCTGGAAACCACCTCATTCCACTTCAGCTCTTGCCTTCCAGAAAACAAAAGAACAAGGAGGTAACAGAGACAATACCTTACCCAGCTACAACCAGACTTTCTCCCTGACTTGTGTCCCATCTGCTGGTGGGCACTCACCGCTGCCTTCACTTGCTCAAACAGCACCCAGATGCTCCACATGGGGAGTGATTCTGATCTGGGCAATATAATTTGAGGCATCTTAAAAGAACCTGAGTACAAAGACCAGACTTAGAGGTGCTAAAGCACTGTCAAGCAAACACTACCATTTACCACTATTGGCTACACACACACAAGAAAAGAAGTTATTAAATAACTTGGAGGAACATGATACAGCAGAGCTCCTTAAACCCCGGAATTCAATGCCAGTTCAGTTTACATGAACACCTTGCCTGGACACTGCTAAGGTGAGACATGTGATTCCTGTAGGAAATCCAGTATTTCTCACTCTTTCTTTGATCTTAGGATGCTTCCAGGTGCAGAGCCCGAGGGAGGAGAAGTATGCTGCACTTGTTCAACCTGGTAGCAATGCCCTTTTGCTTGCTAAATGAGTTTTCACAAGCTTCTCAAGCAGGCATCAGTTCATTTTTGATGCAGTCCCACAGTGAAATTAGCTCTTCTCTAAAAACAAATGCTCCGTCTGCGTTTTGGGGAAGGTGGGGCTGTGGTGTGATGTGTTTGGGGTTTTTTGGTGTTGTGTTTTGTTTTGTGTTTCGGTTTTCTGGTTTTCGGGTTTGTTTGTTTACTGAGAGGTTTTTCTGTCTCTCAGCAGTTTAAAATGCCCTGCCATGACAAACCAGCACTTTGCACATGTATGTATGCACACAGACACACGTATCAGTAATACACCTCTAGGACTGAGATCCATCCCTGAGAAACCACCTGCACCGTTTTCCCATCAGACTCTCAACACAACAAGGAAAAAAAAAATCATCTGTTTATGCATACAATGCAGAACTCAGCCTGATGACTGTGAGTTGTCGGGACAGTATCAGGGAAAAGGACAATCACACATTCTACCACAACAAGGCTAATTTGCAACCCAGCTCTGACCATCCCACATCCAGGTTCTAAGTAACCTCTCTGGGCCAGCACCTGTCAGCAGTCCTGTGTCATAAACCCTCATATAACGTGTAAGATGGTACACTTGATCTTAGTAACAGAAAAGTTAATTCTGCTCACAGCATGAGCTTCTGAAGCTCTGAGACTTGACCACAACCACAGCCATGGGAACACCTGCTCTGAGACCATCACTCATGAGGGAAGACAGTAAACACCACTGATGTTCCATGGCTGGTACAGTTACATCGTCCTTACTGCAGTTTCTCAATTAAACATGACTGCTTCTGCTGAGCAGTGGAGTATCTGCAGCAGAACCAATTCTGTCCAATGTACCATCTTAAAAAAAAACTGCTTCGAGGCTTTGTAGATCACCAGAACCAGTACAAAGGATTAGCTGATGATTTTATGAATAAGATGTATTAGGGTATGAGCTGGAATACAGCTTTACTGGCTTAGAACAGGCTGATGTTTCAGAATCACCAATGTTACCTCTCTCTTAAAAACAACAACCACCAAACTCAGAATATACAAAGGCTAAATCCTAATTCTGTCACAGGTAGCAGCAGACAGCTCTTCATTTTAACTCCATTCCGGTATGGCAGAACCTGGCCTGACAAGTACAACACTGAGTTGATACTTTACTGATGATAACAGTTGTAGTAATTAGTACTCATATTGTGTGTTAAAGGAAAGAGGAAACCCCTTTCTACAGTGAGATTCCATTCAGAACCTCACAGTATACGAAGCTCTTGAGATATTTTTGAGGTTCACTGAGGTATTCTGGTTCACAAATGACACCTGTCTTCAGTGGATCTCAGAAAAGTAGAAAGGTGAGTAAGCTGCCAAGGTTTTTATACCACCAACCTCATGGAGGAATTTCATCTCTATATACTGCTGTTTCAAACCATCTCCTGGAGTGTAAGCAGAGGTATTTGGTATTGACTTCCAGAACCATGATAATATTGATGAAAAGTCTTTTACTTCTCAAACCTTATAAATAAATAGCATCTATCCCAGGACTGTGGGGTTTTGCTGTCCAGACTGTGATGGTTTTAGACATATGTCAGTTAAAGCTCAGCTTACTGAAGGAAGGTGCTTGTTCTGTTAAAATAATTGCTACCTGAACAACTTTTAACATACAAAGGTCAAACATCTCTCCGAGCATACGCATGAAGTTTCTTAGATAAATAATGAATAGGAAAAAGTGACAAAGTCTTCTGAAAAGAATCTATAAAACTAAAGTGAAGGATCAAAGGTTTTGCCGATAAGAATCTTTCTCAAGAGCCTTCTTTTTGTTAAAAATAAGTGCAACTGACCTTGAAACCTTTTTTAAGAAAGTCTCTCCTTTAAGAAACCTTCAAATTGGCAAGTGCTGAAGCTTTAGCGTTCTATAGTAACACCTCCCCCCCACCGCCCCCACTCCCAAAATATAATTAAATTCAGATTAAAACTTGAAAGAGCTGAAAGTAAAATCATGTATCTTGGGTTATTTCTACAATTCCTCTGGCAGCTCTGAACGTGTGGGATGATTTAGTGTTTAAACTATTAAGATTTAACTTCTTTTTTTCCCCAAATGCAGAGAAGCATTATACACCTGCAAAGGTTTCAGTGTCATCACCGCAGGTGTGTGAATACAAGTGGAACAGGTGCACTATCACTTCTTAACCTGCTTATCCTTTCAATAAGTTCAGCCTGAGAGAGTCTGTCAGGGTGAAACACGCTGCTGTCTCTCCACAGACTGTTACCTGCCTTGTCCTGTGCTGCGTCCTACCACTGAGACAAGAAGTTCAAGCTGACCAGCAGAAAGGGTTAATCCATGGTCACCATAAAGTTATAGGTGGTTTGCCTCACTCTGAGGTCTTGACAGCAACTTCAGACAGGGGAGTTGTCTCCTGGCACTGCAGGAAAAGGTGATAATCACAGATCGCAGAAATAGCTAATACATAGAAATAGCTAAAAACAAAACAAACCACCAAAATTCTGCTTTAGCAAGAGGTATGAAGAAACTGTTAGCTGTGCCTGGCTTCTTTACATATAATTTATCTGGGTCATACTTTATTTTTCCTTTTCCTTGTGCAGACGACACAGTTACCTTCATGTCTTATTTTAAAGGGAGAACCAATGAGCTCCTGTTTTCCTTGGGCTGCACTGTTCACACCACAACCAGCACAGCAGGGCAGCTCTTCCCATTAATAAGCAGGAGACCTCAGGCACTGAATCCTGCTTGATTTTATGTCTAATGATACACTACATAACACAGATTTAGACAGAACCTGTCGCTACACTTTTTTTTCTGGGAATCAAGAAGTTAAGAAACTTTTCTTTTGAGTAAGTTGTGGGTGTTTTTCTGACAGCCTCTGTGTCTTGTACACTTGTACCGTACTTAATGTAGATAAAAGTGCAAATATTTTGCATAATTACATGGATGTTAACATTCCTAGTGCCTGTGGCATCAGTTCTAATTTAGTAAAGTGAATCAGTTCCTTTTCCTAACAATTCTTCAGTGCTGTGCCAAACCCAAAGGTTGCATCGTGCTCAGCTGTTACCACACTCGAGCATTAGCAATTCTAATTGCAAAGCGTCACTCTGCTGGAAAAAAAAATCAACTTTTTCAAAATATAGAAGTTTCTCCTTAAATCTCCGATTTGACATAATACAGGCAGAAATCGCAACAGCAGAGAAGTCACAAAAGGCAATGGAAATTTTCCTCAAAAAGCACATGTTGACAGGCTGCAAGAAAATTGCCCACAAAGTCACCGAAAAACAAACAAACAAACAAACAAACAAACATTCTGAAAAGCAGCTGGAAAAATTCATAAAAAGTGTTAGGAAATTGCCTAGAAAGCACCAAGAAACTTCCCAGATGGATTCTACCCCAAAGAATTTCTAGGAGGTCTCTAGATGATGGAATTCCTGGAAAATGAGGGAAATTGCCACAAACCTTCTAACTCAGGGATCCCTGGAAAGCAGCTATTATGTTCTTAGAAAGCCATGGAGATTTCCTAGAAAGGTTTTGGATGGAAGGATTCCTGGAAAGGTGCGAGAAATTCCTAGAAAAGATCTAGACCAAAGCATTGCTGGAAAACCATGGGAGGATTGAGAGAGAGGGTCTGGCTTGGGATGTTCCTCCAAAGCCACAGGAAATCTCTAGTCCATTTTCCTTGGAGATGTTTTTCTTTAGGCATAACACAACCTTGTTCTCCCACTATGTCACAGCCACCCAACTGCTCCAGCAGGGAAGAAGCCCCAGCAAAGCCAGTGGTTCCCTGGGACACAACAACAACTCTTTGCTGTGTGAGCAAAGTCACCCTGGAGGAGTGCAAAGCAGCTGCAGCAGGCCCTGGTAGTATTGGCTTAATATTTGCAAATTTTGTGCTGAAAAACACAGGGTAGGACAGTGGAATCCTTGTAAACAGCCATTTGGGGAAGGAGAGCGCAGAGCTGTCTGAGCGGCTTTTCTTGCTGCTTTATATGAAATTAATTCAAGAAGCCCTTGCACTAAGTAGCTCAAGCAGAAGAGAAAAGACCCACTCATCAGAACTTATCCTTTATGGAGAGTCAGTCTTATTCCTAATGAGGTTTCACCGTGTCACGCAGCTAAACAAATTCCAAAAACGCCTTGGCAGAGGACAGACACAGCGTGAGCTCCCACACCAGGGTGCTGATTAGCCACACGACCTGATTATGCCAATAATTAAAAAGGCAGCACTGGGCACAGCCGGGCATCCTGGGACTCAGACAGGTTCCTGCTGTGGGTGCAGAGTTTTAATCTCTTCCTCTCTTAACTCTGCTCCTCTGTGTTTGTGCCTGTTCTTTCCTTTTTCTTGTATGTTTTTTCTGAACTGGTGGTAAGGGTGGCTTTATGGCACCACGTGTCTGAAGTCACACAGGATCTGACTTGAGCCTGGTGCAATTCAGAACAATCTCGAAGCAGCCTCTATGGATTGTCTGGGAGCTGTTAGGAAACAGCTGATGTCTGGTCACAGCAGCTTTGCCTTTGAACTGCCTTCTGTCACATCTGGCCATTACAATCAATCCTTAACTTTGGTGATTTCCCCGATTCTAGCAGAACGTCCCAATTGCTGATGAAGAAAGTGTTAGACACTGCACAAAAAGATTAACAATTTGTGCCTGACAGGTCCTGAGCAAGTGTGATGGGCATGGAAGGAGGGAGGTGCTGATCCCACCTGCCCTCTGCCATCACTCTACCACCCTTTCCTTAGCTCAAGTGCTGCACATTGCTTTGATTTTATGCTTCCCATGTTATACCCTGTGGCTAGCTGTTTGGTTTATTCAGAGGGGAATTGTGTCTATATTCACATATAAATTGAAAATGTATTAAAGCTGTCAGTTATCCTCTTTTATGTACATATTTTACTTCTGCTTCGTATTCAGCTCTTTCACAGCCACAACATTTTGTGTTCTTTATATGAAAATTAATAAAAAAATTGGATCATCATGAAAGACTTCATTTCCTTAAGCTAGCAGTGGTGAGAAAAAATTCCATCTGCTTTATGTCACCTCAGTTTCAATCAGTTGAAAGTAAATTTCCATCAATTCAATCCATATACTTTTCCTCTCTGTTTACTCTTCCTGTACTGTATGGAATCAAGCTAAACTGCCAGAAGATTTTTATGGGCTTTTTAGATCAGTGCACATGGTGTTGCACACAAGCAAGAAATGCATCTTTCTTGAACCGTCCTGTTACCTGCCCAGGGCAGCCACTGAATGGCATTTCACACACCTTGTTTCCTGTTTGGATTTATGTAGCTTCTATTTACAGCCTTTAAAATTTACTTATACTCTTTCCCTCACATTAAAAAATACTATTCTACCTGCTGTTGTTACTTACAGGCTGTGACTGGGTCACTACTTAACTTCCTTGGATAAAACCCTAAGTATCTTGGATTCTTCGGCCCAGCACATTTATGTCTTCAGGTTTTGTTGTTCTTTTTTAACCCACTGTGATTTGATGGACAGTTTTGTGCAGGTGGAACCTGCCCAAACCCTATGTTCCCTTGCTGACTTCATTGGGATGGTGGGAAGAGGTCCCACCAACTCTCTCCCCCTACCTGAACACCACCTGATAATTGCATTTGCTCCACTAACTGCTACTGGCTTCTTCCCTCCCACTGCCACAACAAAGCTCACAAGGGAAAACAAAGCTTCATCTGGATTTTAAGAAATAGAAGAAATCTGGCTGCCCAGATTCTGCCAGGGAAATCTGACCTGGGCCATCCTATAGACACAACCCACACTGAGTCCTGGGGATCTTCTGCATCTCACGGCTCCAGCACTTAATTGTGGTGCTAGGAGAGCCAATTCTCCTTATGTCCTTAGGGAAGTTAGGACCAACCTGCTGGCCTGTATTCTGGGGAACTGATGCTGTGGGGACCTGCTTGTCCAAGCCAGGGTGCAGAGGGTGGACATTAAATCTGAAAGGGTCACCAACACAGAGCCCTGAGTGGCAGACTGCTGTGTGTGTCAGTTGTGAGGCCAGTTGTGAGGTCCCAAGGCAGCTGAGCACACACCGTGTTTGTGCAAACACTGTGGAATTCATCTGTTTTTCCCACCCAAATCTCACTGTTTTTGCCAAAAAGATTTTTCTGATTCCTCTCCATGCCTCTCCCCCATAGCCATTACACACAAGTTATTTGCTCTCAGTAATTGAGAAGGGATGGGCAGGGCAAGCAAGTCACTCACATTTTGTTCAAAATCCTTTTTGTGCCCTTCTGGTTTAGTTAAATTTGGTCAGGCTTTTCTGCTGCCCTTTGGACCATAGCAAATAACTCATCACTTCAGATTTGGGATGGTTAAAAGAAAAGGAACAGTAGTGCCACCTGCAGCAGAAAGACTAAAATGTAGATCTCCTCCAGCCACAGGGATCTGGGTCTGCAGGTTGAGCATCAAGCAGGAATTTTCATTTTGTCCATATATAGATTTGACTTTCAGGGAAAACATCCTATACAAAGATAGCTCAGTGCTTTTTAAACAGGGGGATCTTTGCATTGCCCTTTTCCTGAAACACTGGCTGAATGAAGGCAGACTGACACTTGCAGCACATTGAAAGCGAGCACCAGCCAGCTGTTAGCATGCGGATTTTGGACCGTGCCTGCCCAGAGCAGCAGCAGCTTTTCTGGTGCCCAGCTGTGCTCGGACAGGCAGCACATCACCGCCAGCTCGGCCCCAGCAGCCCACAAGGGAGTAAAGACACGGGGGTTTCAATCCCTGCAGCTGGATCATCCCTTCTTCCAGCAGCTATGGGGAAATGATGGGCTCTCAGCACTACGGCAAAGACCACCGCTTCTGAATAATTCCACAGCAGAGTGAAAATGAGTGTGACAATGAGCAAACCTTCCCACAATGCTTTTCCTTGGCAGCCCCCTGCTTGCTGGGGATCTGCACTGATCACATCTTTTTTTCATATTGTCCTTTTAGATCTCAGGTGGCTTTTTTCCATCAAGCTCTTGCCCAACCGGAGAAGGGCCAAGATTGACCCAACACTGCTTCTCCAATGCTGGCCTGTAGGGCTGTAACTTCTGTCCAGGCTTTCAGAAGAACAAGCACTTGTTGCTGCTACTGCCTTGAATCTCTCTTTAATATTAATTTGCTAATGTTAATCTTTCTAATTTAGTGAAAATAGACTTACACAGTAACACCTTAGTTATGCTTGCAATCAATTAGGAGGCAATTACTGGACAATCATTATTATATCCTGTAGTCATAGGCAGCACAGAAGAACAAGCACAACACAGCCACAGTAAGAAAGATAACAGCCTGAACAGATTTTACATACAGACAAATATAGCCTTTTTTTTCCAAAGTATAACAGTGCAGAGCATTTCTAAGTTGCCCAATATGTTCCAGACAGCCCATCTCTAACCTCAGGCTTTTCAAAATAACATGGTGACAAGGAGAATCCATGGGGGCTATTTCACAGGATTTCTGCAAGCAGCAACTACAAAATTGTCCATGGGGTTCATCCCAGCTCCAACATCTGACCACAAACCTCCTGCACTGCTGCTCAGCCTTCTACTACCACTGAGACTAGAGCCAGTTGATTTATAAAGGCACAACTCCATTTTATATACAGGCCAGCAAAAATCCCACTGCACCATTTGGGAAAGACTGGGCAGCTCTCACAGAGCATGTCCATGGAGCAAAAAACTCCTGGGGATGTGGTATAAAGCAGCATTCAGAGTGATGTCTTCTGGGAGGAAGATGCTCCGATCAAATCAAACAAGCAAGATTCAGGGCATATGCTCAGAAAGGGTATGCTAATTAACTGCCAAAAAAAAGCAACAGTAACTTTCTGTAAAACATCTTCTATCAGAAAAATCCCATTTCATTAAAGCTCAGACCTTCTGTGGACATTTGTTGACTAATGAACTTTCATTAAAGAAAAACACAGGCCATTCCATAAACATCTTGGTAACATCTGTCTTCTATTCTGAAAATGTCAAGATGGAGCACTTCAATCGCTTCAGCAGCCATGTGGTATAGCTCTTCATTTCAGTATTTACTTTGCATTATAAAAAAGATCAAATGTTTCAGCTGACCAGCCAAAAAAACATAATCCAAAACCAGAGCTTTGTGGGACATGAACCTTGCTCTTTAAAGCTTGTTTTGCAACAGGAACGAGCATTCAAAATAACTATAATTTCCCGGGTTTGACAGTCCCAACTTAGCCCATGCTACTAACGAGTGGAGCAAAACCATTTTACTGAAAGACAGGATCATTACGCGAGGTGGGACACAAATCTTGTCTAACCACCAGTCTAGCTCAGGTCCACAAAAGAAGAGCCAAACAGAGATAAGTCTTTATAAACTCACTGAGGTCAATAATGCAATGCTTGCTTACCCTTGCCTGGGAGATCAGGTCAGAAATGGGGAATGCAAGAGGACATCAAGTCAATTTTTTCCTTTATTCCTGGGTCTAATATACCAGCATTTGACGGGTTGTGGCATAACCTGCTGTCAAAAGCCTCCTTCAGCTTGTTCTAATGAACTTATAGTTAGAAAGCTTTCCAGAATAGTCAACCAAAAAACTACTGTAAATTAAGCTATTTTTTTTTCTTTTATTTCCTGAAAGGATCAGAAGAACCCATCCAGATTATAGTTCTTTTTTATGTACTGGCAGACTCAAGGCATACAGCTTGGTCCCTAAGATGACCCTTTAAGTCTTTAACATGCCTTTCAAGCATGTATATGTCTTTAAATGTGCCTTCCCCAGAAGCAATTCAAACAGAAAATTGCTTTGCCTACTTCACACAGATGCAGAAAGGAAGACAGAAAAAAACCCACAAACCCAAACTTAAAGTGTTGCAAAAGAGTAAATACAAGTATGCCAGTGGAATGCAAAACCAACACCAAAGTCATTGCGGATTAGTGGAGCATATCTGCAAAGCTGAATATTCTCAGAAAACTTGTAAGCAAGTTGATGAAGACCAGCGAGGCTGGAGCGGGGGTGTGAATCCTGTTCCATGCTGGCTCCTCCCAGAGAGGAGTGCTTGGCAGGAGGAGGATGAAGGCTCATGGCTACCACAGCAAGTACATTCACAGATCTTTTCATATTTCTTGAGTTGTAGTATATAGATACTGTTCAGAGACCAAATTCCCTCTGCCACACAACCAGAAACCTGGTGTAAAAGAAAGCTGGTGTGCTCTTGTGTTTATGAACAGCATGGTGGGAAGCTCCTAGCAGATGTGCAAGTAGACGTATTCCTAATCCTGTAAAGACAGATATAACCATCTGCACTGGCTCCTCCAGGTCCAGTTCGATCACCCTGACTGTCCACTAAGCAGTGCTTTACTCCACTATCAATGACACAGTTAAACCTGCAAAATGGACAGGATCTGGGCCCTAGACTGAGAAAACAAGTCAAAAAGAAACAAGAGATTCAGAATGCCCTCCCAGCAGAAATTAAATCTCTCTCCCTTACCTCTTACCAAGTTTAATTATCTTGAAGGGATGAAGAAGAAAGCCTGAGATAGGTTTGGCAGCCTCCTGTTGGGGCCTGTCGTGTCCTCATTGAGTGTGAATTACTGGAAGACCAATATCGCTGGAGCCCTGGGTTCGCCTGCGGTGCCCCGTGCTCTACACTCCAGCAACCTGCAGCTGATTGCAACGCTGAGCTCTGCCCGCTTCCCGAACTCATTAAAGAGGGTTCCTGGACCCAAGTGTGCTCGTGAATTATTCAAGAAGATAGGTGGGCTCAAGAGCAAACAAATAGAGGCATAAATAAGCGACCTTGAGCAGAGGCACTCGGTCAGCTGGGGAGAGGTCACTGCAGGCTCTGTGTCCCTTATACATGGATATTAAAAAGATTAGGAAGGAATATATAATACCTTCCCCACCAGTCTCCTTCACTTCTAATATTGACAATTTTCCTCCCAGCAAGGTGTACTGCAGAAAACAGAAGCTTACCTCTTGCTGACTGCAGCAACAACAACAAAAATCTTAGTGAGAAGGAAAAAAACAGGGAGTTTTAGATCTGCAATCCATAAGTGACAGGTTTTTTAAATCTAAAATATAGTCTTTAATTAGTACTAACCTAGTTACTTCCCTAGAACTGAGATGTAACTTTGCTACTAATCTTCCAAATGCTCCTGACAAAAAAATTAATGCTACTGCTACTTCCATGCAAGCCATCATTCCCAACCGAGTCATTGTGATGTGGATGTAATCTGAGAAGTCAATGCTGCTTTTTCAAGGGAAGGCCAAGCATGCATTTATCTTTTGTTATAGTTGTGGAAGACGGTGGAACAGATGTGCTTATAAAGATTTTGCTGCCAGAAAACAGCAAACTCATTTCTCTGACTTTGGGGTTATTCTGTACTGTTTTCAGAGCCTTTGTTTTGACTCAAGTCATTAGGTCAGAGGCACAGCCATAAATATCAGTAACATAACTCCCTGATTGTCCCTCTCTTTATTCTTGTTATTCATATATCTTTATTTGACTCCTTTACCTTCCGCAGTGCTGAAATGTCACCCTAGAGCTGCTGGTGAAATTATCTCACAATACTTAACCCAAAGAGATTTAAACCAAGAAAATGTATTGGTGGTTATTATTCAGAATGCAAGGGAGCTGGCACCTGAATTTTCCATCACATTAAAGTGGAGAATCAGATTAACCAGAAATTGGATGAAGTAGGTTCTTGATCAGAAAATTTCTTATAAGGTTCCCATGTGAAGTAAACCTGTAGACTGAGGAAACAAACCCACCCGAAATAAAAGAGTTTGTGTCTGCCTAGTGTTGTCCACCTGCATCGTTGGCTGTTGGAAACATAGCAGAAGAGTGTCACCTAATGGCCAAACGTTTTCAAGGAACTGTTTGGTCCCTCCTTTTCTCCCTTGTCATTATTCTGTCCTGTTCTGCATGATACAAACCAAAAGACACTGCCTTTCCTTTCACAGATTCTTTTATTGTCTTCCCTGGCAGAGATGGTGCCCATACAGCTGAAACCAAAACAACCATTATCTTATTTTCTCCTCTGTCCTGCATGTCACATACTCTAAATGCATGCAGAACACAAAGCTCAGCTCTCCTTGGACCCCCCTGCATGGCATTGCTGATGTGAGCCAGTAACTGTCACTTCTGGGAGACCTGAGACAAAGACTAAATTCTCAAAGGAGAATGGTCTCCAGCCCATGTCTGGCCATTATGGTTTAGTACTTATGGCATGAGCAAGACACTCCCATGGTCACTCTCTGGATTTCTCTCCCCTCCTCATAAGCACACTCCTCTAATGTATTAGTGGCTGTTGTTGCATTAAATTCTTCCAAAGCGTATGAGCCAACACAGCCTTCTTGTCCTTGCAGCTGTCAAGCAACGGTGTGATGAGAGCCAGACACCTCAAAGAAATATACAAAACCTCCTCAGTAGACACTGGATAACCCAGGTCCAGGGAGGTTTCCCCCTACTTCCCATGATTAGAAGTGATTTAAGCCCAGAAAAGCAAGACTTCATACCTTCAGCATGGAAGAGAAGGCAGAGCCAAACCTACCTTCACTATCCCAGTAACATGCACTGAATTGCCAGCTCTGTGATTGCAAAGTGACATCTGAGGGGGTTTTGCCACCTAATGTTCCTTAACCTGAACTGAAAGGACAATGAAGGTATGCTGCGACAAAACCCTAATAACATGTTCACATTTTCTTGGTGCAGCTTTGCTGCAGGTAGTTTTCACAGCAATCTAAACATTAAATGCTTCAGCAGCCCATTCCCAAGGGAAGGTCAGTTCCAGAGGGGAATGGAGACACTGAATTCAGCCTCTCAGTGTTTTATAACAAATGAAAAATTGCAAATATAAGTCCCACACACAGCTTCTGAAACCATGATGCCTTCACGCTTCTGTGTCAAGACTACATGTTATTTTTGCAGAAAGTGGCTTTAGACAGAAAGCAGTATTTTTTTGTCCTTGCTTGGAGGTCACTAAAACCATGAAATTTACCCAGCTGTACTAACATAATTTAAGAATCTTCCAAATCTCCTATGGTTTAAGGGTGAAATTATGCTATCTTTGTTCAACAAGACTCCAGTCCTGTGACGAACTTCTTATTAATCTAGCCTCTGGTACTGTTGTTTTCAACAAGCAAATGCACACAGGTTGGAAAAATCTCTGGGCAGAGATTGTATTTTCATTTACATACTTTTGCAGACCTGCAGAACAACAGCATGATCGAGGCTCGTTAGCAACACAGTCAGCAGCATCAGGAAGTGGGAAGAAAGAGGGAAGGGCAAGAAGCCAAAGAACCTTGGAGGATCTATGAGACACCCCTTTGGGTGCCCACCTGCCAGTCTGATGGGTCCCAGCACAGCCCTTCCTATCAGATGCTCCCGGTAACCCACTTGCTTCCCATTTCCACCCTTGCCAAGTGCTACACCTCAAGAACTTCCTGTTTTAATCACTTAGTCCTGTTTTCCATCACATTTCTCATCTCATTAACAATAAATACATAAATGCCCTTATTAGTTATGAAATACAGCACTAAGCTGTTCAAATGGGGTTTTAGGAGCATGGACAGGTTTCCTTCTTCCCTCCTCCAATCTTGTAGCATCCATATTCAAATCATTCTAATACATATTCAAGTAATTGGCTAGTTTCAATCTTTAATTAACTGTATTTGTATGGAATCTCAATTTGCTCATAATAAAGTAATATTTGATGTAGTTTAATATTCACCTGCCTTTTTAGGAAAGAGAGGGATGAAACAGCACCTGATTAATTTTATCTATTAGTTGTCTGTTAATTTGAATAATGAAGAGGGGAGAGAGGAAATGTATTTAAGTGCCCAGCCCCTTTGCACAGTTAATCTATTTTGGGTTTCCAGAAAGCGGGCCAAGAACACAAATATTTTCTCTTTTTGTGGTCTCTGACCTGGACCCCGCTGGCCTGCCCTGACCCTCGTCAGGAAAGCTTACCTTGCAGTAAGAGACCAAAGAGTTTCATTTATTTGATTTAGCCAAGAGAAGGTTAAGAGGTCACTAAAGTATCCACATGATTTCCTATTAAGAAAAGTCCCTTTAATCCATCAGACAGGGGTGAGATAAGACCCAATGGCTGGGAGCTGAAACCGGATCAATCCAAGCTAAGTATAGGGAGCCATTTTCTAATTCTTTTTTGCAAACCAAAGAGAGTAATTAACCATGGGAACATCTTCCATTAGTGCCTGATAGATTTTCTATCACAGGCAGTATTTGAATTAAAACTGGGGATGTATCCAGCTCAACCACACAGGAGAAAGCAAAATGAAGAAGGTGAGATTTACTCCCAACTGCACCACTGGCGAGACAAACCCAGGACGTTGGTTCAACTCTGGTGCCGATGGCTTTTTAAAAAACATTTTAAAAAATTTAACTAGCTGAAAAAGAGAAACATGAAACAATCTAGATTCAGAAAAGTAAGAGGCTATGAGATATTCTAAAGCTCAGCAAGGACAAACATGCAGCAGATGCCACCTACAACCCAGGAAATAAGAACAGTATTTGTTGGAGGTCAGCCCTGTGCACCAGCACCTGTAGTGCTCCCCGGGGCTGCAGAACTTTTAGCATCCATGGCAGCCAAAGTCTGAACAGGGCTGGCAGAAATTTTCACTCTGGACAATGGGACCTCATTTTCATCTGGTTAGGGACAATGTACAGCTGAGGCACATATGCTTGATAAGGTGGAAAACTTTTAAAAAGGAATTAAAAATGTGAGGGCTTTAGTACTCCTAAAAAGACTTGAGTGGATTATCTGCAAGATCTCTGTATTCACATTCTTAGTCATAGGGAGTCCATAGAGGTGTTTCTGAGCAACACTTATTTCCAGCAGCCAAGCCTGTCCTAAACCTTGCCATAATAGCTCTCCAACAGCTTAATTCCTTTCTATCCAGCGATGGGATGGGGCAGTTATTGGCATAGTGGGGTTACTGAAGTCCTGGAGTTAAGGTATTGCAATGTCCTCAAAGCATGTGGAACAGGGTGTTCTGGCCGAGCAAGGAAGGAGTTACACAGCACAGCAAAGCTGCATTTTGTTATTATTGTGAGTCCAGAAGAAGTGAGAGGAATAGCTGTGATTTGGAGAATTCACAGGATTTTCTAGTGATGGAGAGCGATGATTGAGGTATTTTCATTGTAGTTCAGGCAGTCCAGCAAAGGAAAATTATGAGAAATCCCAAGAGGAGACTGTTAGTCTGCATTTCAAGAAGGGCTGGTCAGATGAGAGACACCCTGAAAGGATGTGACTGAGGCTGAGAGCAGCCTGCTGAGAGGGGTCACCGTGCTGGGCTGCTGTGAGCACGGGGGATGACACAGCCCAGCTGTTACACGGAGATTTGAAACTAAACAGAAGTGCTCTGCGGTCCCTTGCAACACCACTTTTACAAGCTCAGGAACATCAAAGAAAGGCTTCATCACCTCTGGAGCTGATACACGTTATCTGACACTTTAAAATATTAAAAGCCCATCACAACCAATGAGAGGCAGCAAGTGGGTCATGCCCAGAGAGACACGGAGCAGTCCCTCTTCAGAGGGACAGGTCATGGGGAAAGACCAGGGCTGTGCAAGCAGGCAGCTACAGAACATGCTGCTCCACAGTGCCTGTGTGTGTGCCAGCAATGCCAGCTCACCTCTACACCCAGTGCTCGCCTTGCTGTTTGCTGCAGTGACTTGCTCATCACTAGAAAGCAAGAACCACTCGCTGGTTTCCTCCTGTATTCTTAGAGATGAGTACTCGGGATTTTGTGGGCTTTGCGAAGACAAAAGGATTTCTATTTGTATTAAAAACAACACCTAAGAACCCCAACTAGTAAATCAGGTTCCACTCTCCTTTTCTTAGAGGGAGGGGAATCCCTGATTTGAAATGTTTAGTCAAAAATATATAGAAAATAGGCAGAAGCCTGGTCCTACTACATTGAACCTGCATGGCACTAAGTCTGGGTAGATATTCTCTTGTAAAGTTCCCCAGACATCCTGGATATTTCCCTCCAGTGTTTGAATGGCAGCACAGAGGTAAGTGACAGCAGGGGAGAGCTCTCTGCTCTCCATTTTCCTGTGTGAATGCCCATGAGATGACAGCATAAATGGGATTTTTATCACTTGGCAAGTCAAAGGAGACAATAACAGTTCCTGATAACATTTTGCAGGAAGTAAAATGGAAAGAGAAGTCACGAAAGAGTTAACTTTGGATTCCAGTAGAATATGACCAGCTAATAGACCTGTAGGATGTTGGTACTATTAAGAAAAAAAATAAAAGATACCATCATTAAATAAATAGACAGAGAGGAGTCAACCATGCTCACAGATGCTATCAAATGCCCAAGAGAGTCAGGAAACACCCAAATAATGTATTGCAGTATCAGACACACACTGGTGACCTAATGCTGCAACATGAAATGCAAATGAATACAAAGTAATGAGAGAGAATAATACGTGAATTAGTGAGGACAGAAATGGATTTCTGATCCAGGTTTTTCCCCAAAAGATGGCTATGTGCTCCAAGAACTATAAATCTTTAATTAGTTCATCAAGTAGCTCACTTATTCCTATTTGCATACACTTGGGGCTGGATGAAAGTACCTTCTGCATCTGAAATTTAGGCATGGCAGTTTCTGGGGCTGAATAAAGGCACTCGGCTACTGGAGTGGATCCAGATCTTGGAGTGAAAAGTCTGCAAGAGGAGCATTGCACAGGGATTAGGAGCCGCTTTGGAAATGATCTAGCCAAAGCTAAACCATCCAGAGGGATGATCCACCTGCAGTCTTCTTAACAGACAAAATGGGCACAGGGTCTACAAGGGTATAAGCTGCTTGCTAAGACATCCACAGAGAGGGAAAAAGACTTTGTTCCTGGTCCAAAAGCTTCTGTATTTGGTCAATTGGTTGTCAAATAGAAAATGCAAAGCAATGGTGGTGTAGAGTCCAGACCCCAGCTCTCCTTTTCACTGGGCATTTAATGTGGGAAAACAACACTGGTTTGGTGGCAGGTGGCAGCTTGGATGAGGAGACACAGAAAACTTTGGATCTCAGTTTCCAGCTTGCTTTGAATTCACTTGTGCCTCAGATGAGGGTTTTCTAGAAAAGCTTTCTGAAGTCAGGAAATTTATATCTTATTTCCAAATGGAACAGACTTCGCTAAAATGGCATGGATTTTACTAAGTCAATACAATTTTGAGTAAATAGGAGATGTTTAAAGCTACTTCTACATAAATAGCCCCAGCAGGAAAGTAGTGGAGCCTGCTAAAAAAAAATAAAAAAAATAAATAAAAAAAAGTAATTAATCTTTAATCCGCCTCCACCAGAAAATGTAATATCAGTCAAGGAGACCTCAAATCCCTCCTGCAGAGGGTAGAAAAGGGAACCCATTGCACAAACCAGCAGACTTGCTGGCTGTATTTTTTCTAAAAGGATTCATACCAGCCTGTCCTAAAGTAAGGTCCACATTCAGTGCTAATATTATACACAGTCTAGAGACTACAATTTGGAAAGTCATCTTCCAAATTCTGAAGCAGCTGGGCAAAGCTGACAAGTGTGAATGCAGCAACTGTTGTCTGTGAGGTAGCAGAAGGCCCTGGGGTCAGGGCATCACCCTGCTCTGCTGTGATGATGTCCGGACCCAAAATCCAGACTGCTAGAGGAGAGAGACCAGATGCAATAGCAATTTGGGAAGTTTATACACAAACATTTCTAGAAACAGAGGAAACCAGTTACTCTAACAAGCATTCAAAGACCCATTGGGCTTGCACCTTGCACTCCTTCTGTTCCATCACTCATCGCTACCAAGCAGCTTTATGACCAAGCAAAACCCCTCAGATCTCTACCCTTGAACTTGCACCTCCTTCAAGAAAGAAACAGGGAATAAACTAGCTTGAAAGCTGGGGTTTACATCCTTGAGCCAAGATTCACATGATACTCACCTTTTAACAGCCTTTCCTTCCCTGATTTTCAATTAACTGCTCTACACTGAAGACTGAAGTCTGTCAACTAATGCAAAGACCAAATCCTTTCCTAGACCTTTTAAACCCATTCATTAGACTCCTTGTCTGCAGATGGCTTTGGACAAACTATTTCCAGAGAGGAAAAGGAAAATCGAGCAAATTATTTGTTGCAGCCAACAGTATTTCTCCCAGGCTGCCCGCACTACCACTCTGCTCTGGCGAGGAGGAGCTGCCACCTTAAAGTCAATGATTTCCAGAGAGAGTTGTCTGTTTTGACTTCATATTTCTTTGTGGGTGCATGGATGATTTTCAAAACCAAAAGTAGGAGGTAGATAGGTGCCTTTCTATTACATGCAATCTGAGAGAGGTGAGACTTTACAGGAAGTTACTACAGAATGTTTCCAATTTATTTCAGGACATAAAGATTCTGAAAGAATGACAGGGAATTGAAATGCTTTTGTAAAATCTGATGCCCCTCATTTTTCAAGTGACAACCAAATGGAGGTGAGATTGGAAAAGGACGCCTGCTTTTCCAGGGCGTTTTTTAGAAACTAGATGTTGCTGAGCTCCGGTAATTGAGACCTCCAAACAACTGGTGAGAAATACATGGTTTAAAAAGAATCCACAACCCTTTGGACATGAAACAGTCTAAAGCAAATCAGAAACATTTTAAAAATTGTAAAATTGGATAAACTGTTCAAAGTGCACTCAGGCTGACTGAATTATGTCAGCAAGTTACACGAGGGACCAGAAAGATAGTAACTAGATATTGGGAAAAGTTTTTTGTTTGAGGTTGGCTTCTTTTTGGTGGTGGTGGGGGGGCTTTTGTTTGTTTTTTATTTTTTCATTATTTTAAAAACTATATAGGTTATATATATACTTACACATTGTACATGACTTTCCAAACGTTGACATTCCAGATTAATTTTTAATTCTTTCAGAAAGGGACAAATAAGAATAGATAAATAATGGCTGAGGGAGCAAAACTAAGCACACTTAGAATCACTGTTGCCTCTGCAAAAAAAAAAACCCTGTATAGATGACACTTCCAATTCCAAACCAAAAAGTCCAGGTTCACCATGGATCATAATGCCTTGTGTCCCACACTCCAGCATTCCATGCTGAATATCCCTTTAAGAACTCCAACTAGCAGTACTCTCTTCTTGAATTTTGCAGGAGCTCCAGAGGTCAGAAATACTGTCCTGGAGGCAAAATTCTATGAAACAAGGTCACACTGCCAGACACAGCTTATAAACAAAAGAAAATCTGAATTCTCAGCAAATCCTGGGATTTTCCAAAGCACCCATGGACACACAGGGAAGCCTTCACACATTCAATGCTCTTCTCCTAGAAATTCTTTTGCTAGAAAAGAAAGTGCTGCATCCATTATACTATTCCCTGCATCTTTGCAGAGACACAACTCTGGAGGTTGCTCAAAGGGTAATTGCAAAGTTAAAATCAGGTCTTTTTTCCATTTCTATCACTGTTTGCTTCCAAACAAGCAAAGGTACTACAAAGCCATTTTTCAAGTAGCCTTTTACGTACCTCAAAGACTTAGTGGAGTTTAACTGATCATTTCCTCACTAAGAGATGCTGCTCACATCATCACATGGGGGCAAGGCAGTCTGAGTAACCCTCTTGTTGCAAATCAGCATTGGTTATTCATTTCCCCATTAAAGGAGATTAGAAATTTCTCTGAAAAAGAAGGAACAGAGTAAGCAAGAGGAATTCATTGTGCCATCAGCACCAAGGAACAGGAAGAGGTTTAGGTATATGTATATAAATGTGACTATATGCTTATATTTATATATCCCCCTCCTGAGGGGGGGACAAATTGCAATAAAGTGGTGATCTATACCTATGGTTTACTGTGATTTGTCCCCTCCTCGGGACATTTTGCTTTCCAACAGGAGGACAAGGAGCCCTCCCATCTCCCTCACTCCTCTGGCATCACGGCTCTAACCTGCCAAAAATCTGTTTGCTGCATTTTACATAACTTCATTGGTCTGACTTTCCAACTGGTTAACAGCCTTTATCAGCAAATAAAAGCCTCCAGCAGCAGATGAGCAAAGTGATTGAGAAAGCCATAAACACGGAGAGGAGAAAGCTGTCTGTAGTTAAAACAAGCCTCAGCTCCTGCTCCCCAGCAAACTCCCCCAGTAAATATAGAGAACTAGCAGGTTTATTGCCCTCTCTTTGATTCTATGTCATTATTACAGCATTGTTTTCCCACATAGCAATTCCCTCTTAGCTCCCACTTGCAATAAAATAAACAGAGATTTGGGGTTTTTTTTAAAGATTAATAGGCACAGCTGCCCTCATGAGATTTGGGGTTTTTTTTAAAGATTAATAGGCACAGCTGCCCTCATACTCTAAACTTGTGAAGTATCTCAATATCACTCTCGAAATTCCAAATTCAAGGCCTTGACAATTCTGATGGGGCTGGAAGTCAAACGGGTTGTGGATTACAGTAGGGTTTCATGGAGGGAAAGGGCTGGCGGTAGGCTGGTAGCACTGTAGAGAAATTGGACCTGTTGAAGGAGGATTCTTCATAAAGAAACTCTCAAAGTAGCAACTATTTTAATGAAAACAAACAAAAGTAAAACCAGTTTCCTTAGAAGTTTTTAAAAGGTAAAAAGAAATTTGGCACAGAATGCCTTGAGATTAAATTTGTTCATCCTCTTGATGACAAGTAGGAAGCATTACCCAAATCAAGAAATCACTGCTCAAATACAACAGTTTATTTACATGGGAGCAAACCTTCCCTTGGTGTTGTTTTGGAGGTGCACAGGCTGGATGGCTGGGACACGCAGGATGAGGGTGGGAAGCAACATGCCCAGCACTGTGCACAGATTGCAGAGATCAGCACAGAAGATGCAGGAATGGACCAGTTCCCAGCTAGAGGGGCCAGGGAAGGAGAGGAAAAAAAGACACTTTTACTGGGAAAAATTGAAACTCGGTTACTTTTTTTTTTGCTGGTGGGACATAGTTTGGGAGCAAAACCTTGAAAGCAAGTGCTCACCTTCAGTTTGGCTTTCCCAGCCCCAAGAGGGTTGCTCAGTGCCCTGGTCCCTCAACAAAGGACCAGGATGCACGCCTGGCCAGTTCCCAAGACAGAGCAAGCTGGGGTCTTTTAAAAAAGAGGGGCGTTCACTGGCACCATTCTGGGAGGGGAGGACAGGTGGAAGTAAGTCTAACATGACCTTCACTCCAAGCCTGTGTGGGCTGTCAGGACACAAAAGAAGAAAAACATACACATGGAGCAGCAGCATGTCCACAAAGCTCTAGGAGCTCTCTTGCCAACACAGAAATACTTCATTTTACCTCTAGTTATGATGTCTGTGTTTAGTATTCATTGCCGTGTCACTGATCCTCATGAATTCCTCCCATGTGCATGTGCCTCTCTCATCCATTTCTATCAGCACCCCACTGTAATTTATTATTAGTTAAGAATTAATAGGCACTTGGAAGTATAATGTTACATTTTTCTCTTATCTTCTGGTGCTGAGAAGCATTTCATACAGCAGATCAAGCATTAAATCTGTCATGTAAACACATTATTTTGTCATGTAATGCATTATGATCGCACACTACCAGGAAAATGAAAAGCACTTAATGGTTTGTGTTTGATGTGTACTGTCAACAAAACTCAGGAAGAATTTATAAGGTGTTGTAGTTTAATGAGTACCTGTTTAATAGAGTTTGCTGTATCATTCAAAAATGTAGCTTTACAGGAGACACGTGATACAATGAATTTCGATGTGAATTATAAAGCCCAATCTAGATCTCAGGCTTCTACACAGAAAAGATAATAAGATCCAGGGAGCTGTTTATAAGCAATAAATCATGACCTTTTCTCGTTTTCTCTTGGAATATTCCTCTCTCCTTCATCAGGTTTTATGAAGCTGCAGGCATCATGTCTGAAAGTGTCATCCACTATCTTTGTATTGTAAAATTAATTTCTTTTGTAGAATAACTCAGCTATAGACTGGAAATGAATGAAGTAGAGAAGAGGGAAGAACAAGCTGATAAATATTAATATGCACCCTACCAAACACACAGCCACTGGCAAGCCTGGCAAAGTTTGAAGGAAAAGAAGCAATCAAACACTCAGGTAAGGGCTTGGGAAAGCTTCAGTGAGTAGATATTGAGAGGGAAATTGCACCCTATCAGACCCCTAACAAAACCCCCCATGCCCCACCAGAGGTGTCACAGGAACAGCACAAAAAGGGCAAAAATCTGAGCACAGCTGGAATTTCTTCTCCCTTTCCTCCCAGGGATGCTGCTGGGAGCTCCTCCCGCACAGCTCAGCAAACCCAGGGGTTTGTGATGAGACAAAAGCCAGAGTGAAGCCTGAAGACAAATCCCAACCCCATCATTAGCCCACAGAAGAACTGGCCAAGCAGTGTTTATGCTGCAGAAAGGGACACCCTGTAGCTTCCCAGCGTCTTGCTACCAGGATTAAAATTGGTTTAATGCATTCTAGTGACAGTGCTGTCACAGGACCTCCCCAGGCTTTGTCATCCATAGATCCACACATTGTGCAACTCTCAATAAGCTTAATAACCCAACTCCAATTCTCTTCAGCACTGGAGGGGCTTTGTTCCCCATGAAGTCTGTCTGAAGGAGGCAACCACAGCAGATCAGGCTCCTGGGGAAAGCAGAGGAATGTAGTCATCACCTATATATGTATCGCCAGCTCACTCAGCTGTGGCCTTTTTGTTCATCTTTCCTGCATGGTTTACTAGTACCATGACTGCATCTTAAGCATGGGCATGGGGAACACATTCCCCAGCTTTGTAAACGAAGCAACCTGGAGAGAGAAGGGATCAGATTGGTCAGAAACAGCACTGAAATTCATGGTCAACGGCCTCTCATTCCAGTTTTATGACTGACTTGTTTAAGGGCCTTCTGCAAGTTCCAAGTCTTCTGCAGGTTCCAGTTCTCTACCATCTCCTCTGTGCAGTGACACAGCTTACCACAGAGCCTGTACAGATGCTCATATCAATGATGCTGGTGGCGTCCAGAGCTTGACCATTAACACTAAAGTCCCAGTGTGGAACAAACTTGTCAGAAGTGCTGGCAGACTGAGCAAACTAGCATAAATCAGCAGGTTGATGACATCTTTGCCCACAGCTGCTAAGCTAGCTTTCTGCAGAGACAACGGGCTGCACTTTACTAGAGCTCTTTACCTGGTAGCCTGCTGCATGCTACTAACGACGCAACTGGGAAAAAAAACCCTTTTAAAAATCTGGAAAGACACAGGCATCCTGCCCTGGACAAGAAGATGGAGACCTGATCCTACCTCAGAGACAATCCATTCTTATTATTAATTGCCACATTCCCCAACACTGGTCCAGCTAAGACAGAGCCTGCACGTCTGACGACACAAGGAGGTTTTATACACCAAGGACATTTTCCTCAACAGTGCCATTTAACCTAAAAAGTCAAAGCCACAAAGCACACAAAAAGCCTGTGGATCATCCCCCACCTTCCCTTGGGTGAGCTGGTCACCTTCTGGACCAGTCCCGTCCTCCTTCCCTCAACTATGGAGGGAGCCAAAGGTAACCACATACCAAGTGGATCCAAGTTAGAGCTCCTCTTGACCTCACAGTACACAGTTCACAGGACAGAGTCTTAAAAAACCTCTCCTCAGAGGGCTTTGGTTAGAATTCACCCAGACCTGATGTAATTAAATGCTCTAAGTTATTAATATTAACAAGATTTACTGCTCCCCATTTAGAAAAGATTTGCATTTTTATGCATTCTTTTAGCATGGATCATCACGAATTTCTTTGGTATTCATGAGGTTGCAATTTGTGTATTTCCATAATTACCTCATCATATTCTTCATTAGATAATGGGCCAAGGGTGTAAAACACCAAGCAGAATTCAGAAGTAGCATTGACTTCAGAAGTAGCATTGAGAGACTGATTTCCACTTGTCCTTGAAGCGGAGGGTATAGAAAAGCCCTGGGAAAGAGCTCTGCCCTCTCATGGGCTGAGACTTGCAGCGTGAAAAATAAAAATAAAAATAAAAATAAAAATAAAAATAAAAATAAAAATAAAAATAAAAATAAAAATAAAAATAAAAATAAAAATAATCAGTGCTTGGTCATTATGGTCTATGGGAGTTTCCATGCTCCCTGTACTAAGTTCTCTGCAGAGCTCCCTTGGGCTTAAGAGGACAACACCATGTACATGACAAGCTGAGAAATCACAAAGTTCCACTTCCACAGTGTTTAAAGTAGGACACAACAGAGAGCTAAAGGGCTCACACAAACACCTTCTGCACATCAGGTCCAAAAATGGCTCGGACAAACAGCCCCCCCTGCCAGGATGCGGCCACAGCCTCCACGAAGAGAAAGTTTGCATCCAAAGCTAACCCAACACAAACTTCACGGATTATTCACTAGTGCACTGGGTGGAGAGGGAGAAAGAAGGAGAGATTAATTTCATGTACGTAAAATCCCTTTTGTGTATTTAGGAAAGGATATGAACAGATTTAAAATTAACAGGCTTAGTTCACTGCTGAGCAAGTGATATATAATGTACAATAAATAATTAATCTCAGCAACATATATCACTGTGCAGCCTGGTCTGTGATGCAGACCATGTTGAGGGGGTCTCACTTTGTGAAAAAGAGACAACTTAATTCAGCGCAAAGTGAATAATCCAAAATCCCATTAATGATTCATCACTGGATTAAAAGCTATAGATTTCTCCATAGAAATTCTCTGCCCTGCATTAAATATGCAAATGATTGTGTGGTATTAACTACTGGATGTCTGAATTAAGCACAATACCAGCTCTGGTGCTTGAGAGCAACTTTGAAGCCATGAATCTTCATTAGATGTACATCTAAGCAGGAAAATAGGTTAACTTCACAGATTCAAGGTTCACTATCGGTAGAACTACAGAGCACATACCAGTACATAAGCGAGGAGGAGCCAGGCCTTAGAAATTTTTGTTTTAGAAAACATAACTATGGACTGGACTTATTTCCTGGTTTGGATTACCTACCTTACTCCTCTTTTTCTAGGTATTCAAAAACAAACAAAAAACCACACAAACAAACAAAAAATCACACCCACAACCCTTTCATTTTTTCTAGATATATTCTTTAAAAATGCATTTTTGAAACAGCAGTACAATACGCAGCTTCTTTCCTTCTTAGGAAAAACAAATAAACAAAGAAACAAGTTAAAAATTTCCCTTCGACTCGGAGAAAGCTCAGTGCTTGAAACCCTAAAGAAAGTCAATTAATTTACACCAGAGGTGATTTCCCAACACCACCCTCCCCAATCCTTCCAGTGCTTTTTGCACACTCCAGTTTGCACCTATCTTTCCAGTGTCCATGTGGCCTTATCAGCTTCAAACCACTGGAAGCTCTTAAGCTCCACAGGGTCAGGAGATGAGCCTTCCTACCAAAGGGGTCTCAGTAGAAAGCCCCACTTTAATCTCAGTGTTTCTCTTAGTTCTGAGCACTCCCCAAAGTGATCATTTGGAGGGCTCCTTGCTAAGACCACCCCCCCTTTGTCCTGAGATTGACAGCAGGAGAGGGTGGATGCTGAGATGAGCTGTGGGATGGTTAGAAGTTGACATTTCTTTTGCCAGGTCACTGCTGCCATGGTGCGATTGCGAGAGGTGCTAAGTCTTGGCTTTTACGTTTTAAATTAGCAAGAGAAACCACAGCCACACTGCTGCCAGCTGGGGTTAGAAATCAGGAGGAGGAAAGCAAGAAGTGCATGGTCACCGTGGCCTCGGGAGCACAAGAAAAGCAGGTCGTTACTGAGACTTGCAGCAAACCGTGTTCCTAGAGAACACATAAGCTGGACCCCGGAACAAGGGTGCCGAAATATGACTTGGAGCCAGTCATGAGCTGAGATCCCAGTCGGGACCTCCATCACAACTAGGGGAGGCTGCATTTATTCTGCTGGTGGCAGCAAATCTGCATCACCTTTACAGTCGCTTCTAATCTCTACAGCTGTTTCTCTGCTCTGTAGCTCAATTTTGCCACCTGCTGTCATGTCCACAGCAACGTGCCCCATTTCCTCTCTACCAGGCTAGAATTTTCCACTTTTTCATGCATTCATCTCACACTGCGTGGTTATCTCTGTTCTTTCTCCAAGTCCCATGATGCTATTTATTCTTATTTCCAATTTCCTATGTCCTCAGCCACATTCTTCCCTTCTGCTTGCTCTTTCTTAAGCTCCAATTAGATTCCACCTTTGGAACCCAGAGATTTATTTATATTAACCTTAAAAAATGCCTAGAAAAGCACATTAAGGCTAAGAAACAAACCTGGAAACATAATGAAATGTACTGCTGAGATGGAAAGGGACCATCAGAGCAGTCAGCTCCAATAAAGTCTATTAAGAGAGGTCTCTTATTAATCTCAAAACCACAATAAATTCATTCCTCTGGTTTCTCTTTAAAGGACTTGTGTTCCTAACTCAGTGCTTGTCTTTATTTTTCAGTATTTCCTCCTCTATTCTCATTAGCCAATCCCATGTCCAAGAATATTCAGATCCCTTTTTAATTGCTTTTCTGCACCTCCTTCATACTAATCAGGTAGTTCAGTCATTATCTCTTCACGTCAGACATCCTTTACCCAGTTTAATCGGTCGTTTTGATACAGCCAATTGTCCATAAAGTACTGGGGTCCAGTGAATATTATTACTTAGACCAAAAGCTGAATCCTTCATTAATTAACCACCTTGCTCCATGGAGCAGAGCCAGACTCCCCAGATATAACACCATCTAGGCTTGACATAGACTCTGAACAAATTAAAACCCTCTTCACTCTAACCACAGGCTCCCAGTGCAAGCCCATAAATGCTGCAATAACTTCAGTGGCTCAGGGCACTGGGGAGATATGTTAAACCTGGATATTTCAGGTCTTAGCACTTGGCAGTGTGAGAGGTGGCGAGAGGCAAGGTCTGGGAGGACTGGAGATTTTGGGGAAATGCACAGCAGTTTTCAAGCAAATGGCTTTGCTGGTTGGCAGCTCTCTGGGAAGAACAGGAGGCTAGCGAGGGCAGGGGGAAGGGGCACATGGGCAGACTTTGCAGGGACACCTGCTTTGGTGGGTTCAATGGACAACAACACTCAAGGAAATCCACACCCCACAACAGCACGAGCCTCCCAATACTGTCTTTTGCCAAAGTTTTTCCCGTTTGAAGCACTGGTCGCTGGAGGGCTTTGCAGCTTACACCCAGTGCATTGTTTTAATCTGCTTACCAGAGGGTTTTCTTGGCTGCAGTGCTTTATGTTTACTCAAGTGCACTTCTTCTTTGCCTTCCAGGGTACAAGTCTTAAAAATAAAGACTAATATTTCCAGAAGCCAATGACATACTCTTTGACAGTCTTTTCTTTCTAAATACCTGCTATTTTCATCCAGTTTTTCTTCACTAGACCCAGAAACTACATTCTGGGTCTTCTGTTGCTTTTGGAAAACAGCACTTCATTTTCCTCCAGCTGCATTTTAAAAGACTCCCTTTAACCTTCCACTGAACATACTGACAGCCAGGGTCAGTTCCTCAGAAATTACTTCAATCTATTCTCACTTAAGTATAACCTTCCCAGATTCCTTGTTTCCAATTGCCACTCTAAACCCAAACCTCAGCCTCAGTAGTTGGTGTGAATAAAAAGATAAATAAAAATGCTCGGCGACATAAGTTACACTTACAGCTTCCCTACAGCATTTCTGGGCTGCATTTCCACATGGTTGATCAGATCAAACTCACTTTGTTGGCTCCTATTTCTTCTGCCCTTGTGCAGCTCCCCAAAGCAAGGCCTTCAAGTCTGGCCAGCACCACAGCAAACGTGCTAGAACCTTCCCCAGCAAGAGCCAGCCCTGCTCTAAAAAAGTCACTAGCACAGAGCTAATTAATAAGAGCAAAAGTATTGGCCCAGCCCTGCTAATTGGAAATTGCAATGAGGATAGTGCTGGCTTAATTAGCAGGTTTACTTGGGGAAAACAAAACAAAACAAAACAAAAAACACTGCCTTTTTCTTTTTAAAGGAGTACATCAAAACTATCTGGGATTTTTTCCCCCCCCTTTTCATTCCTCACAGATTTGTATGGGATTCATGCCTAGAAGCAGTGTTGGGCACCAGGCCCCTAGGCTCAGAATGTACTGTGTGTTGGGGTGGCAGCAGCTGCATTAACCAGTGTGGGACAGACAGGTCTCAGCTGAGCAAACCCACCCCAGGAGCCTGCAGGTCACGTCTTCTGTTTGGGGACGATCTTCTGCCTCCCACAGCATCACTAGACCGGGGTGCACAGCAGGATGCTGAGCCTGGGCAAGACGGAGAGGGACCCCAAAGAGGAACCTCCCCTGCCTCCTCCTAACTCATGGGCTATGAGAAGATGCTGTAGAGTCAAAAACACTCACCGCAGATCTGAGCATGACTAGCGTGGAAACCCAGAGCTGCCAGACAGTGTTTTCCTCTGATCAGATGCTATTCCCACAGTGTGCTCTTACTTCAAGTTGTCATTGCCTGGAGTTGCCATAGCAGGGAGCGGTAAACATTGGGCAATGGAGATACCAGTGTCACAGATATGAACCTTCTCCTGTGCCATTCCCATAGTCACTGCGGCAGAGTCAGTGAGGACCCCAATGATATACACAAAAGCTCTGCAGCATATCCCGTAGATGATCCCCCAGTCTCAACAGCCAGTCCCTCTTCACTGTGGCCCCCGAGCTGGTGACCACATGTGTGGTTAGCACAGGAGGACAGACCAGCTCCACGCTGTGGAACTTGGCTTGGCCCTGGGGTGCTGAGCAAGATGCACATCTGCCGGTAGCACAGAGCAGGCCAGGGAAGCCCACAATCCTCCCTGTTATCCTCAAGCACTGTAAATGCTGCCATAACAATAGCTCTGCAGCACCAACCTTGGCTTCTACTCAGATGGGAAAACTGGGACCTTCGGGCAGCTGTGGGCCAGATGGGCAATGCATGGCAGAGCGAAGCCCATCCTTTCACCATGCAAATCGCACCTTTCTGAGGAGACTTTTGCTTGTGTTTCACCTAGGGTGAGATTTAGGCTTTTAAAACTAGGTTGAGTTGGTAACCAGCCTGTAGGGGCAAGATAGAAAAATTTCCCTGCATGTTGGTCTTCTGGGCATTTTCCCACCTCTGGAAATGCTGCAGTGTTTCTTGGAGAGCTGAGTCAGCACACCAGCCATTTCAACACCTGGGGAATAACTAACTCCTGTTCAAACACCTGAGGATGTGGCATAAAAAATACAATTGCTAGTGGTAAATTACAAAGTTTATTAACATAGTCTCCAAGGGTCATTCAAACATGCTGAATCACAGGCAGCACTGGTACCCCTTAAGTAATCTGCATTTTTGATTTATATTCACAGCTTATTTTTTCTCTTGATTATATAAGAACTGTATTTGCTGATTTTTTTTCTTTTTAATTTGAAGTTAGGCAGCATTCCATGTTATTTCTTCTGTCTTCTGTTCCTCATAGTATAAGTTGTATTCAAGGAAGAGCATTAGTAAAAATAGAGAAAAACAAATTCAGTTCCATAACACGGCATTAGTAAGAAGTCAGATGCCAGAAACACCCAGAAACACCTTCACAGGGTGTCAGAAACACCTTCACAGGGAAAACATGCTGTTTTCTCCTTCAGCACCACTGAAGACTTTTTCAAGGTCTTCTGCTGGTCCAAGGCTGTAGTGAGAAGCACAGATCACTATGGATAGGACAGAAGCACATTGATGCTTCAGAGCATCCTTTCTTATTTGTAATGTCAGCAAATTCTCCTTGAGATGGAGACCAGAAGCTCCTGAGTCCACTGACTTCAACAGTACAATGCCTACTTTTTACACCAGACAAGTATTTACCTTGCTTGCATTCTTGTAATGGATAGAAAAGGGCCGCTCAGATCTTATAATGTAGGGTAACCACCATGGAATTTGGGGAAGAGTTCCTCCTTGACCCTCAATCCTTATCTACTAGGTGGGGTACAGCGTGGAGGACCATCTACCATTGAAAAATTGCTGGTCTTTGGCAAAGGGATGATAATTCACTGGCCTACCCTGTGGTTTGTCTAGGGAAAATCCTTTTTCAAGATAATCCAGAAGACATGTACTCATCAGTTACACCTGCACAGGGTGACTCATCATACATTCATATTTCATATCTGCCTCAAAATTATCACCTCAATGATCACCTCAGCTACTTCAGTGTGAACCAAGGAATGTGTGAGAGGGTGCGGTGGCCCCATGAGAGCTGCAAGATTTGTTTAGTGGTGGAAAGCCTGGTTTCCCCCACTGCTGTGGTGCAGCCTTCATGGGGTCCAGTCTTTGCGTATTGGCATGAATTGCCACTCCATGGAGGACTGTCCATAAATCCCTGATCCCTTTCCAATCAACTATTTTGCTGGTTGATCATCATAATAATTGATCTCTTAATTTCTTTAAAATAACCCCACCAGGGTCACGCCCTGGTATTTGGTGAAAGAGTAAGGTAGATTAGGTATTTCCTTAGGCTTGGGTCACTGCTGGTAAGTACCAGCTGCTGAAGTTCTCCAGCACTCTGGATGTCTGTTTGTTGCTACATAGAAGCAGTATCCAGGAGCCACTGTTTTGTTTTCTGGGGTGAAGTTATCTGAAGCTTGCTCATAATACAACTTTGGTAGTCAGTACCACAAGCCAATACTACACCCATTATGATCAGTGGCCAATACCTTCCTGCCTTTAAGAAAAATTGCATTGGCACTTTTAACAGGAAATTACAAAATGGATTACCTTTTAATTATAAACTTCTTCGCGTTTTTACCTAGAAGTAAAGCAACATTAATGTCACAATGGCAAAAAGAAATCTGTAGTTCTAATGAATCCGTCAAATGAGTTCAGATCAAAGATAGCAAGTTGCAAAATTTCTGTGGGCTAGGCAGGAAAGAAAGGATCTCATGCTGATTTAAGTTACACCAACGTCTGTTGGGAGCAATTCCAGGAAACTATGGGACCACTTTATTATAGAGAGCCAACAAGATGAGCCTGTGAACAGGCTGCTTGCACAGGCTTGCTCCTGCTGCATGCCCACCAACTCATGCTCCCTGGTCTCTTCATGATGACACGGTCCTGGAGCAAGAACAGCAACCTCCATAAGATGAACAGGGTGCTGCCACAGGGCCATAGCACATTTCCCATAAGATTAACCAGAGATACAGAAGGACACCTGCACTAGGCCAGCATTAGAAACATTAATCAACTATGTGCTTAGGGATACTTACGTTTCCAAAACAACAACGAGAGCATCAATATGGAAAGAATAGACACCACTATGAGACAGGCAATGAGAACGGCATAGCTGGGAAACTGGAAGGGAGAAGAGAAAAAGTGAAAAGGCTTTAGAAGTATATTTCCTTCAGACCTATTCACACAGGAGTGGGTTGCTGTACTGGCTAAGAGCTCTGAAATATCTGCATTGGGCTGGAGTTTGCAATGCTTTTCTGAGCTTGCCCATACAAAGTATGGAGAAGACACATCAGGTTGATTATGATAAACAACATGAATTACCTGTGGATTCTACCTCTGCCTATCTTACAGGGGTTGCAGGGGGATGAGGTTCTTCTGAAGTGTCCAAGCCAGACAGTCAGAGTCTTTGGCTCTATCCACTGGGAAGATGAATAGATGGCTCCTGGGCTTTTAAACAAAAGTTCAAGCTACTGTTTGCAAACACTGTCCCTTTAGTATGAATACACTGAAAATCACTATCATCTCCTACTGGCCTTCTGGCTTCTGGTTGAACACGTTTGAAACTTAATGGAAGTTTTACCTTAACTCTGTTACCATCATGTTTCTCAGCTTTGCTGTCTGAACTTGTTGAAATCCCTGAAAATAAATGAGATTGAAATTATTACTGGCACAGTCACCTGAAGAAGTGAGGGCCACTGTAGTTGTCACTGCTTGAGTCAGGGACTAATGAACTCCCAGAGAATGAAGAGGGCAAAATCTGCCCCTGAGTAGAAGAAATAAAGTACTTTGCAACCAAAAGGGAACAATCTGTTTCTGTCACAAATGGTATATCAGGCAGTCATTGGGAAATGTCAGTCTCTATCAAGGAAAGACGAGGCTTCCCAGGGACAGCCCATGAAGCAAGACAGTAGAAACTTGTCTGCTATGAAGGAGTTTTCACTTCTGTGAGCATGACAAGTTGTCACAGAGAGCAGAGGTAGTAAACAAAGTACAGTCTAAGTGGAGGAACTGCCTCAGTTTAATTGTGATCAGACATCTATGTGATTGCAGTTTTTGAAAGCTGCATTAGTACTGAAAACCACAGGAAACTTCTCTATGTTCAGATAATTTACCACAGATTTAAGAAAACTCTATGAAGATAATGCTTTTTTCTCTATTTAGGGATAGATAGACGTGAACACTGCATTTTGCCATATGCCTGTCTTATGACACCCCAGAGGAGAGAAAAGAATAAGAGAGAGAAGAAGAGAGAGGAGAGGGGAGAGGAGAGAGGAGAGTTCAGCAAAACTATCCCAAATACACAACAAGTGCATATCTTGCTTTGACATGCATGTCCCACAAGTCAAAATTAAACTTTCTGGCAGTGTGCTGCAGCCTGGCTGATGGGAGCAACTACTGCAGCTTACTTTCCGCACCTGAATGAGCGACACCTTTTTTCGGGGTCTGAAGCACGGTTGCCGCTGGCGGGGTTGTTTCTGCAGGAAAGCAGATGAAGACAGAAGAGAAACTAAATCAGAACCTGGTCAGCAGGAACCAACTGTCCCAGTTAACCCAACTCATCTGGCAAGAATTACGCTTGGAGATGGAGGGCTGTCTCAAACATGGGTTTCTCTCCCAGCCACTGTGCTAACATTGGTACAGAGTTCCGCAACAAATTAGACTTTCCTTATATTACAATGAGGCTGAAGTCAGTCCAATTATTGCATTATTTCACAGAGTAAAAGGAGACAGAATCGAGAACTTAACTTGGCTTATGGCTCATACTAGACAGTGCTCAATTATGCTGCAGCATTCTCATGCATTATGACAGTTTGGCTCTTAGAAATAGCACGACATAAGTTTTTGCATGGTGGGAGCATACATGACTCACCTAAGTACAGAATGTTTTCTGCTTTTGTTAATTTTGTGGTGGCTTTTTCTAGCCCACAGTCATTACTTAAGTTGCCCCCAGCATCCCAGAGACAAGACCCTTTGCAAAACTTCCTGTTTACAATGGCAGGATACAGGTATTATCCAGAACTATATAAGAAAAATGACAAGTGAGACAGTGGTGAGAAAGTTCACTTCTGAGCTTGCACCATTATCATGCTCACCTGCAGTCGGCACATCTTCCACCATGAGAGGAGTTGTAGTTCCCTCTGCAGTCACAAATGTACTTGTGAATTCAGGAGTCACTGAAATTAAGTAAAAAGTAGTGCTTGCAAAGATCACTGATTAAGAAGGTCTTCATAAGACATCTAAAATTGCTTGCACAGTTCTTCATCTGCAACTAAGAGGTGAATCTGCAGCTCATCCTATCCAGAAAACCAACGTACTTTACTAGCATGGCCAGTGGTCAGATGTTTCAACTGTTCAGTGTGGATGCAATTAATTGTTGCCAAGTTCAACTGGGGTGTGTTGTTGTGGCTGGAAGGCCAGAGATAATCCAGAAAAGCTGTCCTCATAGGTTCAGGTCAGAAAGAACTTAAACTGATAGAAGATCCAAAAATGTAAAAAAACAAACAAACAAAAAAACCAGTCTTGTGTGCAGACATTGATCTGTGCAAAATAGGTCACTGATGTGGATATATAGCAACTAGGCATGGTTAGGATGATAATAGGCCACTCTGATCAACTAAATATTAATAATAATGGCAGCTTTCATATGGGATGATAATATAAGTACTCAATTTTAAGCATGTTTTGAATTTTCATTGACTTTACTGCTCAAGCAGAACATGCTCTAAACTAACCTTTTCAGCAGACCATTTCAATTGTCTTCCCCAAATAAAGAAAAAAATTAATGCATAGTTGAGTGAATCTCTTTACTCCATCCCAGGTGCAGGACTTTGCATTTATTTCTGTTGTACTTCATGAGGTTTCTGTCACATTATTTCTGTAGCCTGTTAAGACTCCCCTGAATGCAAGTCTGACCCTCCGCTATCTTGGCCATTCACCCCAGTTTGGCATCATCCACAACATTTGACCTGTGTTTCCTTAAGCCTACTGAGACATACATATCTATAAGCATCTCAGAAAAAACTCACCAGCTACAAATATAAGTATCTGGAGAGTCTCTGTGATGCCAGAGTCAGACTAACAAAGCCCATGTCTGCTACGCAGAAAATACAAAGGATTGGTGCTAGTTACCCTATGTACCTTCAGGAAGAGGGACAGACTCTGTTGAGCAGAACACTTCAGTCCTCATGTCAGCTCCTTGGAAACCAGTCAGAAAATCTGGGAGAGCACTGGTTGTCATCATAGCTGCTGGAAAAGTCTCATCTGCTGTCACAGCAAACGTTGGGGGAGCAAGGGTCTCCAGTGTGATTGCGGCTGGAGACTCGGTGGTTGCAGCTGTTGCTGGGGCGGCAGTGGTTGTCAGGAGGACAGCAGTCTCTGCTGTTGTTTGAAGATCAGAGGTTTCTTGGGGAGCAAAAGATGTTTTTCTAAAATGTTTGGGCGAAACGGGAGCCTTTCTTGTGGTGGTTGTCATCACTGGAGGGGCTGCATGGAAAAGACATAGCCAAGATGAAAGCCAGATCAGAGCATTCACAACTGACCCTGAGGAAAGCCAACCCAGAAATTCATGAAAATTATCTAAGTGCTAAAACACCAAGAATGAAGGTAGGAGAGTCGTTGTTTTTAGAAGTTGTTTAATTGGCAGAAAACATGGCCCAGCCAGAGCAATTCCCAGATTTACAGTTTGCCTTTTTCTTTTGTTTTGTTAGGTCTTAAACACTCCCCCTTTGACCATCTTACAGAAATGTAACACGTAAGTCCCCAAACTCACCTCTGACTACGTCCAGCTGCATGTTCTGCTTGATGTCGTTGAACCAGCCCGGGATCTCTATGCGGCAGCAGTATGTACCTGCGTCTTCTGCCTTCACATTCACAATCGTGAGAGACACATCTCCATAGGAAATATAGCCCCGGAGGTTGTACCTCTGAGATTTTCTGAATGTCACCCTGCTCCCAGTGGTGTGCAAAATCTTGTTATTGCATTTTGAATTTGGGCATGGGCCTCTGCCCCAGCACATATCGGAGATGTACTTGTATCGTGCCACCTGGTAGAAGCAAGGCAACCGAACAGGCTGTCCTATGACTCCTCTAACAACAGCTTCAGATGTGGCGTGTCCTGTCAAGGAAGAACAAGGAAAGATGAGTGTTGGTGGCCTCTGGTGCATGACCCTACCTGTGCAACACCATGAGGCAGGAGAAGAAACACTCCTGCCTGCAGGCAGGACACAGTTAGGGGTCCCCAAGCCTTCCCCTGGAGCCTGTGACCGCTCATGGCCCAGGACACTTCAGGCAACAGCCAGGAGCTTGCAGACATTGGCTTGCTGCTGGAGGGCTGCTCACCAAATACATCACTCACATCAAACGTGGTGAGCGAAGCTGAGGTCTGTCGCTGGCAGCCCAAACACCAACTAGACCTGCTCAAATGGAATTTGGTAACTCTGCTTCCAACCCATCTCCTCTCCTAAGACACTGTTTGAAAGTTGTTCAGAAACCTGGTGTGAAATGCATCTGGTTTTCTCAGTCCCCCGTCATCTCCTTCAAAAAAGAAATGCTGTCATAGTTGCCTTTCACTGACAGTCTCAATAGCAGGGTCCAAAATACCTATTCATGTGTGAAATTAGGGCCTAATTAAGCTGGCAGAACAGTGGGATCTGTCTATGGGAATCTGTTCTCAGAAAGTGCATTGCTTTTTCTGCCTCATGGCAACCTCTGCCAAGCATCCCACTTACCTTGCAGAGCACTGTGTACACAGAAGCTTTAACTGCTAGTGTTATAGTGATGTTAAAAAGAGCATATGCATGCTTTCCTTGTGCTCTTACTCTTAATGACCAGCTTTACTTGGTGTTTTACAGCCAATACCCACCTTAGTGTCTGATTTGAATCTTGGCTGCATATTGTTCCCTTTGAACTGTCCATGCAGGTCCCAGATTGCCCTAAAAGGGATTTCTTCTTCATGAAAGGCATTATAAAAAAAAAAAAAGAAAGAAGTTTCCCTAGATGAATATATCTTTTCTAGTTTACATTCATCGAGTCTGCGTCAGTCTTCCTACCTTGTTGTAGTTTTCCCCCCATGTTATTATCATTTACATATGGTGTAGTGGGAACAGAGGGACCTGGGAGCATCCAGATCTGGTTCTGCGCTGCAGCAAGAGGATCATCCCACAGATCTGATATCTCATGGCCAGCTTGCTTACCCCAAACAGGACTTAGAGCAGTTGCTGTTATTATCACCAGCTTTGGCCCTGGTTTGCCAAACATTTCTATTTTGCCAGCTGTTTGAATGCCTTTTCTTTTTGGCATGACTCCCAGATTGCAAACAGATGCTTCCAACTGTGTCCATGTCTCTTTTGTTTTGTCTTTAATGGACTATTCCCCAGGTGAGGTTTTAGTCTGTGGCAGGCTGCCTCACGACTTGTTATTGGGATGACATTTCAGCTTCATTATTGCTTATCCCATTGGCAAGATAAGCCAACTCATTCAGGTTTCCAAAGCTCCAAATGCTAAAAGAGTAGAGGCAGACAAAACAACATGCAATATGGTGTGAAGGGCAGAAGCTTTTGCAGAGAAATTAAAGCAAGAAGAGCCAAAAAACTGAATTCCTGAATACAGGATAAGGCTTTGCAAGATGTCTGCTTGCTTTAGTCCTTGGAAAGGGGAGGTTCATTCGCCTTGGTACAGCAAAACAGAGAAAACAGCCTCTTTCTGTGATGACAGAACAAAACAGTTCATCCAAGTTGACCTTGAAAGTATCCCTAGAGGAGCCAGGGATTAGTCACCAGGCAGGTTAACACATATTTTCAAGTCAGCCCAATAAAGATGTGTGTAAAACCAGGACAAACTTGAACTGTTTCTAGAGTTAAGGTCACTGCTGCTCGAAGAGAAGTGGGCTTCTGTTTTTATTTCATCCTAGTCCTGCACAGCACAACAGCAGCTTCATTAAGCAACCCTTTAACAAATGAAAATTTGCCTGTTTGTCTCTTTAAAAGAAGCAGAGTCCTAAGCTTATTAATAAAATAAACAAAAAAAAGAAGAAGAAGAGGGAAGACACAAGGCACCAGAATGTCTCCAAAGCAGCTTCCCACCAGTATTTGTCCTAGAAAGCTACAGGTTTTGCAGTTTCAAGTCCTCTTTTTATTTACATGAAGCTAATGTTGCTAACATCTGCCTGCACTGCAGGCTGGTATGGAAAGCTTCAATACCACAGCAGCCTTGATTCAACAATACAAACCTCTGCAAGGGCCAAATAACTTCGTTCTCAGTTGCAGCCTCTTCCACAGACACATTTTAGGGCTGAATTAACATGTCTTTGGAATTAAGAGGTTCCTGAGACCGTTATATTCTGATACCCTGGTCTTACTGAGAGAAGGATCCTGCCCTTGTCCATGGCAGTGACACCCAGGCACCCAATTTCAAGCCAGGGAACACAAAGCATCAGCTGTGCCTGGGGAGTCCCACTGGTCAGTGAGGTTTGCAACTCTAAGTCCTTAATCCAAATGAGAGAGAAATGGACTCCAGATATTTACTACATCTTCCGAAAGAGAAAGGGGTATTCGTAATTGTTAAGATCATACAGATATACGTATATTTATATATACACATATTTACATATATAGTCTCTCTTGAACTAACCCTCAATGACAGTTGGCGTTAAGCACTGCCTTCAATAGTCGCTTTTGCAGGGCGCTTCTGTCCCACAGACTGGTTGTTAGATGGACAAAGACATACATCCTCCAGCCAAGACAGCTGGCTGGAAAACAAGTTTATTTTCTTGATCTATTTCTGGAACAATTTTCCTTCTTTGTAGAAGATACTTGGCATCTTTTCCCTATCAAACTTATTTTCTTTTTATTTCTTCTTGAAGCTGATGAAAATTACTGATAAACAGGGAAAAAAAAGAAAAGCATTTAACTGCCCACTCTGCTGGTTTCCCAAGTGTCAAGATCACCCATTCTCAGCACCAAGCCGAGATAAAGCAAAAAAAGCCATTCTTGCCCTTTCTCTGTATATGAGAATGTTTTTGAAAATAAGATCAAAAGGAGGCGAGTGCCTCCAATTTAATTTTATGCTGAAGTTGTGGCAAGGAAAGAGCTCTGTTTCTTCTGCTGAGACTGGCAAAAGACACATTTTATACAACATATTTCATCCAATATTTTAACCAATTAATATTTAGCCATCTAAGAATTTCTTGAAATGCCCAAGCGATTTAAAAGCACAAGTCCTGATGGAGGCTCCTGCCCCGCTGGGAGCGGGTGAACCTGCATTCCTGAGCCACCCCCGGCAATTTGGAAAGTGCATTGTCGATGCCTAAAAGGACATGCATAAATGTAGCTGATAACAACCATGCTTGCAAGACCCATTCTCCCAAGTTTCTCTTCTTTGACTTGTATCTCTTTTAGGATTCAGATTTTAGATGGATGAACCGAACATTTGGGAATGAAAGGAGAAGAATCTCCAGTCGTGCTTTCCCATACTCAGTTCATAGGAGCAGACAGCCCTCAGAGTTTCAGAAAATCCTTTCTTCATCATGTATCATTCATTATTCTGTCAGTATTTCAGTTCCCTAGCTTGGGCTGTGTCAGCACTGCAGCGTTGTGGGGAGATGGATGAATAAGCAAAGCCAGCAGTACACATTTAACAGTAGTAAAGAACTCAGATAATGTTGGGGAATGGAAGAACTAACCAAGCCTGTACACAGAGGAAACCACAAACATTTTTAAAAAGAAAAATAAAATCTCAATCTGTATTAACTCAGTAACTTAAGAAGACTTTTGAAGTTCTGTATACAATTACGATCTTTTTCACTGTTTTGTTTTCACATAACAAATGCGACTGGTTTTAATTTTACAAGCATAAAAAAAAAGGCAGGTGAAGACTCACCGATAAAGATCTGTATCATAATCCAGTGAAACAGCACAAAATCAGCCATTTTAGCTGATGAAGGCTCTGGGGAAGTGAGTTGAAGGAGAGAAAACCAGATCTTATACTTTCTGGAGATGCTGAGTGAGCACCACCGAAGTCTCATTTCTCCATTTCAAGTTTTTATGTACCACAACTGCTCCTTCTCTTCCGGGTGGAATTTGTTCAGAAGGGGTGATTCTGCTGCATTTAGCAGTGGTATGGCCTCACTTCGAGCATTCTGCTCAGTTCTGGGCCCCACAATTTAAAAAGGACGTTAAGGTCCTTGAATGCATCCAGAGGAGGCCAAAAAAACTGGTGAAAGGGCTGGAAGGCACGTTCTAGGAGGAACAGCTGAGGATTCTGGGTTTGTCCAGTTTGGAGAAAAGGAGGCTGAGGGGTGTCCTCATGGGTCTGCAGCTTCCTGAGGAGGGGACATGGAGAGGGAGGTGCTGAGCTCTTCTCCCTGGGATCCAGTGATAGGATACATGGGAACGGTTCAAAGCTGCACCAGGGGAGGTTTAGACTGGACATCAGGAAGCATTTCTTTACCAAGAGGGTGGTCAAACACTGGAACCAACTTCCCAGGGAGGTTGTCCATGCCCCAAGCCTGTCAGTGTCAAAAAGGCATTTGGACAAAGCCATTAATAACATGCTCTAATTCTTGGTCAGCCCAAGGGTCAGGCAGCTGGACTAGCTGAATTTTGTAGGTCCCTTCCAACTAAACTATTCTATCCTATTCTTTCCATTTCCAAGACACTCAACATGGTACTATCACCAGCGATTTCAATGTACTATTTGTTTTGACATTCCATGAAACTCTTAAGGCCCATTATTGGAACAGGCTGCCCAGGGCAGTGGTGGAGTCACTATCCCTGAAGGGGTTTAAAAGGCACTCACACAAGATTCTCAGAGACATGGTTTAGTGCTAGAGTTAGGTTATGGTTGGACTCGATGATCCTGAGAGTCTCTTCCAGCCGAAATGGTTCTATGATTACCATTCTGTGGTGCTGAGCAGCAAGAACAAGCTTTGTGCTCTTAAACTTCTGAACATTCGCCCTAGTCTCTACTTCTGACTTGGACTTCACTTACATTTTCTTAATCCCTTCATTTCCTCTGATCCTGCCTTCCGTTTGAAGACCCCTCTCTTTCTTTCCTCAGTTTTACATGTGCTGAATATCCTGGAGACTTTTTTTCCAGCAATGATCCCAGTTTCTCCTCTGTCTCCCGTCACTCACCATTCAGCAGTGGCTGTGAGCAGATGGATCTCACCTGAGGCACAAATTCGGAGCTGTACCCAGCTACCAATTTCCATGAAGCTTGTAAAAACAGGATTGATCAGTAAGTTACAGGTGACTTGGGAAGGAAAAAGATGAACATGACATCACATCAGCTTTGTTTCTTTAGCAAGACTGGGCTAAATGGAGCAGTGAATAGAAAAAAGCCACTTAATACCCAAATGTGCTGGGAGGAATCAGAAAAATGTGGCTTGCTTTCTGATTCTGTACTGCTATCTAGTGGCTGCTTGCAGGCAGAAAAGGCAGAGAACTGCCTCAAAAAAAAAGTCACTTTGCAGCTTGTTGATTAGCTGGTGTGTAGCTGGATAATCTCTTAATGGTTGAACAAACAGGCTCTAAGTGTCACCTGCACATCTCCAGGGCTCATTTTGAAATGCCTATTCCAAGATCCACTGACAGGAGCCGAATTAATGAAAAAGAACCGGGAGCTTCTCCCTGCATGTATTTGCATGTATTATACTGCATATCCCAAGTGAAGTTCTTGCTCCGCACAACCTTTGCAAAGTCTTTTTACCAAGTAACTGCACAGCAGAAAGGAAACTTTAATCAAGACTTTGCTTATCAGATATTCTAGAACTTTGTTTTGCATGGAAAACTCACTGATATAAGAATTAGTTTGCCTTAGTCTGTAATATTAAGAAAAATATCCTTATGGGCAAGCAGGTTTTATGATTAGCAGTCTAAAGGATGGTCCTCAAACTCCTTAAGAGCATGTGTGGTTGGAATCAGAAAATTTTGGAAATCCCACACTTACCTAACTCTGATCCCAACAGACACTATTCTGGTGAAATTGCAGAAAGCAGAAATTGCTGACTATGTTTTTTTCAGATCCAGTTCAGAAACCAGCCCAGACTTCCTCCAGCTCCCATCACGGGCTAGAGCCCACAGCAGCGACACACTCAGCCAGGCAGAAGGAAAGCACCGTCTGCAGCGGGGTCAGGAATTTTAGCTTAGCAATCATTACAAATACTCAAAATACAACAATACAGGCTAACACTAGCAGATCCTTTCTAGCACACAGCAGGGCCACCTATCCCAACTTACTTTCCATTTCTCCCCTTCTCAGCAGGATGAGCCTTTTCCTCCTTTCCTAGTCTTTGCAAGCACACTCACCGACCTGACACAAGGATCAGTAACCCTCATACTGCTTCCTACACCTTTTTTTGCCACAGTAGATAGAATTTGGATAAGAGATTACATAGGATATGTAACAGACTGTTAAAACAGAAAATTTGGCAAAATAACAGATTCCCAGGAAGAATTACTGAAGCATTTAGTCATGAGCTTCTGGTTCTAATACTCAGAAGCAGCTCAGAGCATCTTTAGGCAAATGCTATGTTCTTTTTAGGCTATAATTTGGTGATATTGGAAAGCTGCTCTGCTGTCGTACAGTTGTAGCCTCACAGAGTTGCAGTCTGTCATCATCTGACTCTTAAAAATTCTGTATGGATCTGCATTTTTGCAATGTAAACCACACAGAACACAGAGGTCACTTTAGCAGGGTGGAAACTGTGACATCCCAGGCTCACCGCTCGCTAGGACAAAACGTCGCTGAAACAAAGCTCTTGAGAAACGGCGTTCCCTGTCCACCCTCTGTCCCTGGATTACCCAACTCCTCTTGAGCACATCTCGTCTTTTCACGCTGTTTGGACTAAAACTGCAGCTGCGATCAAGTGTATCCGATTGAGGGCCAACAAGTGTTTTTTGAAGACATAACTAATCTACTTCACACCATTTTATACAAATAAAATTCACTTGTAAGTAGTTAACTTTTTATAAATAACTGAAACAGCAGAAATGCTTCCAAAAACATACTGTCATAACAAGGTTAGGCTAGAATCAGAACCAACAGAGCTGTCCGGCACTATTATTTCTTTGTGCAAGAGCTGAGCGCTATTGCTGTAGAAAGGTGCCAATGTCATCTTTTTTATGCAGCCCTTAACGTAGCTGCACACTTTTTCTTGACTCAGAGTATATAGTCAGCTCATGCATTGTGAAAACCAAACCAAACCATTATATATTGAAACATATTTAAAGCATTATTGGAAACATCCCTTAACAGCACTATTTTAAAGCTGTATAATTAAATAGCTTTTTATCCCTTCCCCCTAGGTGATCAGAGCTACAAACTTTACCCTTTTGTTCACAGGTGACACACTTGGCTTCTCCATATCAAGAAACTTTTAAAACTGTTCAAGTAACTGTACTTCAGTTATCCCTGTGCTTGTTTAGATAGTGTGAAAGAAGACGTAGGCTGCTTTTTTTCTTCCTATTTTTAAAGGAGAAAACATCCAACAAAAGGCTGTTTAACACCTGATATTAACTTTATCTCATCGAGTTTCATAATGTATATATAATCTAACACACATTGCCTCCCTCATCTTTTTAAGTGTTAAACAGAGGAAAAAAAAAAAAATCTAGAATAAACAAAGTATTAATGAAACTTCTTGGAAAGTGAAAGCAGCTTTAAGTATTTTTTACATGACATGATCCCCATTTACTTGAATGGTTTCACAAACAAGTTCATTGGAATTGTTAGTTGCTGCTAGAACTCAGCTTTTGCAGTATTTTCAAACTATGGTACCTAGGCCTGTGACTTTATTAAAAGCATAAAATTCAGACAAAAATCAGCAGAAAACCATTGAGCATCTATGACAGCTCTTTTTGAATGGCAAAGTTGAAATGTGCGTGACAAACAGCAGTTCCACAGTGAACAATTTCTCTTCCCCAGGAGTCACTAAATGTTTCTTCATGTCTTCCACGTGAAACATTTGCAAAGTAGACACCAAATTAATTCTGCTCACTTGCAACAGTGCTATTTAACTACAAACAATATAATTTACATCTGGCCAGAGAAGGAAACAGGAGTTGAATGAAGGACAAAAGTGTTAACTTTGTAAAATTATTTATACATTTCTAAAAGAATATTTCTACTTTATTGTTACTTACGTTGTCACATGCACTTAAAATAACAGATGTTGTCATCCAGTGAGTCACTCACTTGCTTCAGTTCATTTCATCTTTATCCATGCTGAGCTCAACCCCCCCCCACCAGCAAAGTACTTTTGCCTGCCCGTTTAAGCAACACTTCTGAAAACAACAGAATTATCAAATGAAACAGAGACATAGGTTGCTAAATCATCATTAAAACCAGAGTTTGTGCAAGTTCCCTCACCCATAAAGTTTACCTTGGTTTTAGCTTCTGTACATAACTTTGGAAAACAGACATACTGTGGTGTTATGTGGCAAAAAGACCGAAGTAGGATTTCCCTGGCAGGAGGGTAAAGAAGCCAATTCTCTACCAAATCACTCCTTTCTTCTTGCTATGGTGGGTTGATACAACTCACATTTATTTAAACATGGTTGATATGGCCACCACTTGATGGAATGCTTGCAGGTTCTTTTAAACTTAGAAATTCTCAAGTAGCATAAAGACCAATTATTCGATAAGACTCTCCTTCCTGAGAAAAAAAAGACCCAGTTGGGCACAGAGCCTACCTAAGAGGCAAATACAAAGCCGCCGTACTGCTAACTGAGTCACTTCATGCATGTATACTAATGATGAAGGAAATACAAGTTAGTCTAAACATCTATGTGAAAAAAAAAAGACATTTTTGCAAGCTCAAGACCGGTTATGATTTACATTTAAGAAAAAATAAAATTAATTAATTTTAATTCGTTTAGTTGTTGAGATTCCTGACAGCATGTGCCTATAAAGCAAGTTACACCACACTACATCTGTAATAAAAGAATGCTTACATTCTCTTTAGCACAGTGATATTATTACAAAGCCAGAAAGAAATTAGTTTTGAAGACTTGACACTAATTTTATTTTTAATATTTATTTATGTGTACTTGAAATGACCCACTGAAACTGTAAAAAAACAGCACTTATTGGAAATGAACTGTTAACTGCAATTCCTCTCAGATCCCTTACTTGCTTCCATACTATAAAACAATTCAAACAAAATGAAGCATACTCCAAAAAGTAGAAAGTGACAAATGAGAGTATAACAGAAAAATCTAACTTTAATCTCTGGCTACCACCTCACATGATACATTCATAAAAAAGTATACTTTTTTGTTTCTACAAATAAGCATAGAGCTCACAAAACATTAAACACTTTTATCCACCTAGTCACTCACAGCCTCCAAGAGGTGTACAATAAACGCTTTGTCTGCTTGTATAACAGCAGAACAAAATACAACAAATACCCTCAGAATCCATTCTGCCTCTCACTAAGGTGAGCTAATAAAAAGTATTTGCCTCATGTCATTTCATCAATAATGCTACACATAGCTGCATCTTTGTCTAAAACCTGATCTCTCTTGCCACCAGAACGCTCTCTCTGCTTTTCACTCTGTCCAGTGCAGCTGCTGCCATCATCAGCATCCATGGTTTCCACCTTCACTCTCAGTCCTCCCTCTGAATGAGGCAGATCGTCAGGCAAGGAAGCCAAGCAGTTCTGAATCATCTCTACAACTCGCTCTAAGTGCTTCTGAAATCGCTCTGCTGTTTCCAAACGCTGACGTTTCTGCACCTCCATCATGACTCTCAGTGTCTCCCTGGCTTGGTGAGGCCGATATTCATTTATAAGATGATGGACATGGACAAACAGCAGTTTCAAATCTTCCAGTTTCTCCTCTCTCTTTATACTCCCTGGACTTCTTATCAAGATATCCAAGAGGTCCAAAAAGTTGACCAGGATAGACATATTGAGTTTTCTTAATTCTTTCTTGTGATCAAACTGCATAGGATGTAACCGTTCAATACCCTGGCTCTCCAAGGGCCGAATAATCAGATCATCACATTGAAACTGATTACCAAACATCATATAACTGTCTTTCACAGGTGGAGGTGGCTTTGGGGCCAGGCCTTTACGGATATTTTCATCAGTATATTCTTTTATATATTGCATTGGAGGTGGAGGAAGAGCACTCACTTGCTGAGGTTCACCCATTTTTGCGAGAGGAAAATACCTACGGAACGTCCCAAGAAAGAGATGTTAAACAATTTGTGTGACAACCTTGCCATATCAATAGAAATAAAGGCAATATAAGACGACGGCTCTGAGAAAATTAGCCAGAAGAAAGCCATCTCAATGTGCAGAATACAGAAAATTCCCAAGTAAATCTGCATTAGTTTTTCACTAGGGTATACTTATACTTTTAGCACAACTAACGTCACTAGAAGCACAAAAATCAATCATTTCCCGAAGCATGCAAGAGCAGTTTGTAAACCGAGCAGTCACAGGGAGAGCGGGGGGAGCCCCTTGGAGGAGAGGGGAGACCCCTCCCCAGGCTGAGGATGCGGCCTTGCGCCCCATGTCCGCAGCCGCCGCTGCCGCTCTGCTCCGAGCCAGGCTCTGAGAAGGCCCAAGAGCAGCCGGGGTTCGCCAGGCCGCTGCTAAAGACAGAAGAGACAGGAGCGCGCTACAGCAAGACCCCATCGGTGACTGACCACGTACCCAGCAGAGGAGATAACCCCGCTCGGAGGCCCGGAAAGCGAGAACCCACCTGCGCTCACCTGCCCGCCGAGCTCCCCTCAGCGTAACCGCCGGCACACCACTTCCGGCCAGCAGCCCGCTTCCCTTCCCGCCTATTGGCTCGCCGGCCTGGGGGCGACACGCTCTGATTGGCCTTTCTGAACATCGGTCAGAAGCTTGCTCCACTCAACGCAGGGGCTCGCTGGGGAGGCGGTACCAAGTGGGGCGGGGCGCGAGTGGAACCGGGAGCGTTCGTAACGTTAATCGCTGAATTACGCAGTATTCGGTTAGTATGTGAGCAGGTGGTATGTGGGGAACATATGATATGTAGTGACCGTACGGTACGCAGTGATCATATAGTGTGTGCTGCGTCCACGCATGAGAAACACGAGCATTACCCCGGTCATGAAATAAAAGCGTTGCTTGGAAAGCGTGTGCATCCTTCTTTCAGCTGAACACATTAAACCTGAGTAAATAAAGACTAAAGACTGTAACAAACAGCCTGGCTCTATTTTTTGTGGTTTCGTTTTGTTTTGGGTTGGGTTTGTTTGTTTGTTTGTTTGTTTGTTTCGTTTTTGTTTGTTAATTTCAGTTTTGTTTTAGTTTTTGTTTTGCTTTTGTTTTGGTCTTTAATGGATTTAAGTGTTTCGCCCTGCGGATCCCGGGGAGCTGGGCTCCCTGCCATGGCCAACAGGACGGATTTCTGCCACTTGGCCATTTGTGTCCCCTATTATCTGCTCCTCAGCAGATGGCAGCAATGGCCTTTGTCTGACGGGGGCCCGTGGTGTGTACAGGCACCACCAAGATTGATTTCGTCGTCCCCCGTCTCCCCCCCAAAAAACAAAAAAAGCAGCAAGTTTAGATTGAATTATAATACTCTAGGTTATGCTAATTGTTTCCAAAACAGGTTTATTTGACTAGAAAACTTGAAAAACATTCACAACTCATGTTTCACTGAATGCTGTGACTTCAAAAAGCAGAAAATAGTGGGGGCCAAGCACTCGTATTTTACATGACCTCTGTGATCTTCTTGAGTCATTTTCCCAGTCTGTCTGTAGTGCCCACGACAGAGGGAACATTACATCAACTAATGAGAGCAGAAAAAAGGGTTTCAGTCTCATTCTGGGTAGCATGGTTGATTCTCAGAAGACCCATGGACGACCCTTTCCAGCCTATGGGGAGCTGTTAAGATTTTTCTTTATGGTGGTTCCAAATGAGAAATTAAGAATGATGGTGAGTGCCATGTGTAGGACTCCACAATTTGCTTTCTGCCACATTTCAGCTCTTTTCTGAAGTAAGGATGCTATCCACTACAAACCTACCGCTGATAATACAGCACAATTCCTACAGCATCTCCAAATTGTGGGAATGAACCTGAACACCCCTTCAGCAGACGGTGAATCAGTACAATGATGTTCTCTGCCTCAAAGACACAATGTATTGCTTTAGTTAAGTTTATTTTGGTTTTCTTCATCACTAATTTAGGCAAATTGGCATGTTTCAACTATCAGGCATTCCAGTTCTGTTAATTCAGCAACAGTGTGTACAGTGTGTGCCATTGCAGCATGCTAAGTTTTTTTAGCAGAATTTGAATCCAAGAATTGTACAAGCACAATAAATAAAAACTCCATTTTCATGCATGTCTTAAAACAGCACTGCGCTCTTCTGTGCTAGAGCACATTTCTTCCATTTTTGAATGCCATTGCACCCTAAATAGAAAATAAAAGTGTGGGTTTTGTTGTTTTTTTTTTTTCTCATGTTGTCTGAAAAATAACCCCAAAATGAAACTCAGTTCCAGTCTCTTGTTGGGTTTAGGTTGAGTGTTACATCTTACAGCCTAGTTAAGCAATAAGCTCAGGAATTTCCTTTTTTGGTGATTGTTATAGGCTTTGTTGTAGTATATACCAGGGAAGAGCGGAAGAGAAATTGAGCCTGTTGGAGGTGAAGGGGACTTAAGCAATCTTTATGTCTCCATCTGCTGTGGTTAATTCCCACCTCCCTGTCCCCTGCTGTGTCTCTGGGAATTAATGGAGTTGCAGCGCAGTGCTGTGCTGCCTTTTCTTTCTGACTTCTCAAACTGAAAAAACAACTGCAGCCTATTGGTGTTCCTGCTAATGCAGGAAAGAAGTTTAATGTTCCTGTCATGTAAAAACTGGGGCAGACCAATCTTCAATGAACATGACAGTTGAACTGTTTCTTGCTATACAGCCTATTGCCAGATTCAAAGAAAGTCAAATGTCAGCACAGAGCCTGCATGGTTGTTTAGCAACTAAACAGGTATCTCACTACTGGTTAATGAATTGACATGGCTCAAAATCCAAGCACATTTTGACAGAATCAGCCAGCACTCTTTCCTGTGCTCATAGTCGGAATGTTGTTTCTGGAAGCAACCCCCCTACCTGATTTTTTAAATGCCGGGTCTTTACTTGATCCCACACCTGTGGTGACTGCCTATTCTAACTTGTAAATGAACATACCTCAAAAAATGTGTCTGCCTGACGTGAAGAAGTAATGCCTATCCAGCCATCAGCAACCTGGGGAGCTGCAAACATGTCATGTTGCCAGAATAAACTGTGGGATTTCAGCACTGCAGTTTTGGCAGCAGTGTAAGTCACGCCTTGGCCTTCAGAAGGAAACGGTAACAGACAGGAACCACAATAGGCAGGCACTAATAAAAAGAGCTGGAGCAAATTCCTGGTTTGGGAATGACCCAATTAAACGAGCTTTTCCTTTCTGCATTTTTGCCTGAGAGAGAACAGCTGAGCGAAAGGATTATTGGTACCTTCATCACAGAAGAGTCTGTCCTAACCCTGTGAAAGCTCATCCTAACCCTGTGCAAGTTCACCAGTATAAAACATGTTCTCTGTGTTACTGCCAACATCAGTAAGTCTGGGAATAACTCGCCTTAGACATTCAAATCAAGGATAATTCACTCCATCCTCCCAGCAGATGCTCAGAACAAGGCATCTACTTTCCCAAGGCTCCTGAACAGCTCACAGGAGAATCTTGCTCTGGTTCTACAAGACCAGCTCACTGGGAGCAGTGTGAGCAAGATTCAAAGGTGCAGTTGTAAGACCAAGAGGGAAGCTGGATGCATCTGGCTCATAAAGACCAAGCTAATTGTTCCCTTTTTCGGCAGCTTTCTGTCTTATTCTTCAGTTCTACTGGAGACATGTTTCTTGGGGTGATAATGAACTGCCAAAGAAGCAAGACAGCTGAATAACCTAAAGAGAGATTCTCACACTCTGAAAAAGCTAAGTAGCAAAATGGGTTGATTTCTGGAAGCTTGGACGTTCAGTGATAATCATCATATTGAACAGCTGGTGAAGACTAAGACCTGTCACCCAGACAATAAACATGGCACAAATATTACCCATGGTAGAAGTATACAGGTTGTTTTATGAGAATGAAGATATAGGTGCAGTCTTGCGGTCTGTTTTTTACAAAAACTAAAACTATCTATATTTAACTTTATAAATTTCTCTGCCGCCTTCAGGACATAGGCATTGGTATCAGAGCAGGATGTGCGGGTGGGGAGATTTCCACTGTATGCAGTAATAAAAGTGTGAACTGCATAATCTGGGTAAATCCCCTAAGAAAAAATCCAATCCCTAAAATAACATTGTTCAGGGCAGAAACAGAGCAGTTTGCGGGAGGTGGCAAGGGAAGCACAAAGGTGATTAAAGAAAAAAAAGAGCCCACTGAATCCACAGTTGATAAAAACAACTTTACATGTAACCTCAACTTGCCCAGCACAGAGGAGTAATTAGTGCACGCAGAGGAGTATTTAGTGCACACAGCAGCTCAAACTTACATCAGAAAAATGGAGAATATTTCCTTTTTTACTGCATTTGGATGGAAAAGTGTCAAAGGATGGTATCGAGCTTGAAAAAGGCACCTAAAAAGAGAAGATGTAGGATACTTCAAAAGTTCGTCAGGCTTTGTTTCCTCATCTTAAGGGACAGACTTACGGTGCTTTTCAGATACTTTGGACAGTTATATTTAATTCCCGTATATTCTGTACAGAATTTATGTACTGTGCAATATATAGCAGTGCCAAAACCTTGAACAAAAGGAGCGCGCTCATACGTTCAGTGTATTGCTGCACCGTCACACAGGGCCAGCTTCCAGAAGTGAGGTACCCGTGTTAGTGCGATGTTCCAGCTCACACAACGAGCCCTTTCAGCAAAGCCATACAGGATGTATTCAGAGCTCTAGGACTTGTCTTCACATCTTCCAGCTCTGGTGCCAATGTGGTCCTAGACAAGTGGGGTATTTCTACCTAACTACATATGACTATATGTCTCCTACTCTAATGCAGAAGGGTCCTGAAGCCCTTAAATGACTGACGCTTTGTTTAAAAGGGTTATAATATGTTCGTCATCCAGGTGGATGATGACATACATCATCCAGGTGGATGATGACATACGCTTTATGTCTACGGTTAATGTCTTGAAAGCAACGAAGAATTTGGTTTAAAAATTGGACAAAACATCAAGATCTTTGAAATTAAATAAAATTCAAATACACATAAGCAGGTTACTGTCTCATAAATGTATAATTAAATATTAATTCTTAGACCATATGTTTTTGTATGTATGTGTCAACCTGGTTATATATTTATTAGACTTAGAGAGCATTCACGTTCTGCTTTTGGCTTTCTATACTCGAATATTTGCATGTTCGCTACACATGGGGTTTGGAATTAAAGTGAACAAGCAACACTAAGGGCTAGATCTGTGGCATGAGTGGATACAAAAATACATCAGTCCCTACCTTCCTCCCCAGTTCAACAGTGAAGAGTTATCAGTTGATAAAGATATTGCAAAACAGAAATAGCAGCTCTCATTGAAATCAGCTTCTTGTTTATGTCAGTGACACCCGAATGTGGCTCTGTTGACTTGTTTCCTTCTTTACAGTCATTCTTCTTTTTTTTCTGTGTCTAATATCTTAGCTGACCCATCATCAGCTTGAATGCACCATGGAAAACTCAGAATGGCTGATCTTGCCTGCTAAATTCTGCTAGTTCTGATGTAACTACCAGATTCGTTGTTACTTAGGTCAAAATCTGTTATTATTTTCTTACAGCTATGTGTGCCTTTCCTTCTGCGTGTGTTATATCAAATCTGTACCTTCTCTTCCACGGTAGCTCAGCCTGTCCAGTTCTCCCACATGCAGAGCTCAAATCTCATTTGCTCCTTGTTTCTCTTGCTTGACCCTCACAGCATCTTCCCGTCGGATCTCCTATAGCACATCACACCATTGCATCACACCATGTTTACACCATATGAAGAGCAGTTGTCAAGCCCCCTATCTGAACATTTGATCAAATCGCTTCCCTCTTTGTGCCCCTCTACTAACTCATCTCTTATCTCATGAAGAAATCAAGCTGCCAGTCAGTACATTCAAAGAACTTCTTAGCTCTCCCCCGCTACTTGCCCCCCTTGCTGAATCTCTTCTCTCCCCACATCCTCTCATCTCCAGCAGCATTGCTCCCCTCAGAGGTCTATGTGTTGGCATCTCATCTCTTTGCTGTCCTCATGCCTGGCTTTTTCTGCAGAGTTGCAATGTCACACCCTTGCATTTCTATTTATATTCACTTTTCTGAGAAGACAACACATACATCTCTGCCAATAGACTGCAGCCCCCCTTGGCCCAAGCTACAAAGACTTTTTGGAAACTCCTTAACACACTACAGTTAGTGCGAAGAAGATACTAGAAAGAATAATGTAGTCCTAAATAAGTGTTCATAGCTAAAAATGCAATGACATTACAAGCTGTGGTTATAAATTCATCTGTACTGACACAAATCAAGCAAAATACTATTAAGACCAACTGCCTTTTGAGGGGATTCACCATTGCGAGCAAAGTCCATATAGTTTGTCATGGCACTCTACTGTCCATGTTTTGGTTTATTAACTACAAGGAAGGATCTCTGAGGATAATTGAAACCAGCAAATTCTCAAGCATGAGGAAAATTATGTGCACGCAGAAGCGGTCCTATATTTTAGACGTGCAAGCACCTAAAGAAGGTCTAGAAGTATATGAAGAGCCACTGTTTACACAGAGTGCAATTTTAGAAAAGTCACAGCAGACACTGAATTTTTTATATATGTGCATTGCACGAGGCAAACTGTTTTGTAGAAGAATTGGGAAATTTGGTCTGAGTATTGATCCTAATCTACAAACAGATATGAAATCCCCTTTGGCAGCAGAGATTATTTTTTTGGGAGATCACAGACTTGTGTCATCTTTCTTGTTCAACCACAGGAGTTCCTTGAAACTCAGTCACTCTGCTAAGAAATGAAACATCATAGCCTTGCTAGACTTGCGCACAAGGAATGTTTCAATATATGCTGCATCTTTTCTTTGGCAAGACCATCACACAGGTGTAGATATATAGATAAATATAGGTAGGCATCAATTGCACAACATCTTCTGTTTCTCCCTGTTTCTGTTTGGTGATACTGCATTGCCTTTAACAAATTCTTTTATGGATCTGTATGTCAAGTGCTAACTTTCAATTATATTTGTAATGCAAATGCAGCTGTTCAGTTGGAATTGAACAAAATTCGTAAGGAATGTTTGATGATCCCTGGAACATGCTGCCTAAACCATTTAACCTAAAACAGCAAGAAAGGGATGGCCAACTCTTTTGGGGGGGGATAACCAATACATTCTACTGAGAAATATGGTTGCCAAGTCTAAGAATGGCTCTATACAATCCAAGTCTTCATTTAAACACTTTGCAATTCTGCTCTTTCTTCAGATTTTTTTTTTTCCTCGTGAACTGAATTTTTAAAAAATGAAGTATCTTCTTTGGAGGTTGCAAACAGCTCTAAAAATAGATCAGCAATAGGGTGCTACCTCCTTGTACTCTAATGCTACATTAAAGCCAAAAGTCAGCACTGGTAAATTATTTACACTGGAAGAATTTTCAGAAATACCTGATTAATCCAACACTTATCTTGTGGTTTCCTCACTTTCCACCAGACTCCATCACTCCACTCCTCAATAGCATCAGTAAAGCAATTATTTCCCTAGTAAAAAAATACACAAAATATAAAAATTGGAAAAGGTGAGGAAAATGCATTGCATTCATTCTAAAAATACCGGTGCTGTTGTACTGAGTGCCTTTGGTACATATCAATTATTTTGTAAGTCTATATTTAGCCTGGTGGTGACTGCCCTGAATGCTGCTCTGAAGTCCAGAGGAAACCAGTTGTGTTTGGCTTGTTGTTCGTGCTCATTTCACTTCTGATTACTCTGGTCTTGGTTGCGTCTGCAGGGCATGTTGTGCCTGGAACATCCAGCCACAGACTAATTAGCTGCACCTGAAGAAATCAGTAATCAGTAAATAGTAATCAATGATAATTAATTAGTTATCAGTTATTGTAACTATTTGCTTTCAGTTTATATATCTAACAACTACAAATATTTATAATTCCTTATACAGATACATCCTGGATATCATTTTCTTTGCTTACATTGTAAGAACGTTCATGTTACACGGGAAACTTCCTCAAAATAAGTAGTATGAAATCTCTGAGACATATAGACAACTGTTAAAAGTCATTGTTCCTTTGAAAAAAGACATCCTATACATCCACATTCAGTGCATGCATTTATAACTCTATTTACTGAATGGGTGAGTGGGAGATAGATGCTTAATCATGCCACACCCCTTTTTAATTAATCCTTAATCATTGACTCACATCTACTGAATGTCCCTCAAGTGTTATTTTTTCCACAACATTTACCTTAGCATGTATTGCAACATGTGCTGTTCATTTTATGACTTCAGAGAGGATGTGGTTATGCTTTGACAGAAAGGAAGCTTTGCTGTAGATGGGAAGATAAAGCTCGAAGCACTTACGCTGCCTTTTGAACACCTTTTTTTATTTTTTTTCAAATTAACTGCCTTCCTTCTTGTGTCTGTTTCTTGGACGGGCACCCAGCGTGTAGGACAGGTATCCCATGTCTTTGGAAAGGACCAATTTTGGCTCAGCCATGAATAACTGTGTGCTCCTGGAGGAACTGCTGATCAAAAAATCCCAGCAGAAGAGAAGAACTTCACCCTCCAACTTTAAAGTGCGCTACTTTGTCTTAACCAAATCCAAGCTGGCTTACTATGAACATCGCCATGGGGTACGTCAGCCATTTTCTCTCTCATAATAGAGTAACAGAGGGAAGGATGAACTTCATTAAAGGAAAGGAAGGATGGTAATGGAGGGAAGGATGATCTTTGTTAAGTTTTATTAATTTGGCGTTTCTAGTCCTTACTACAGCACTGTTCACTGAAAATTGCTAAGTGTTTGGATGTGTCATGTAGAGCTTCTGGGCAGTCGGCAATTGGTGTGCATGGAGAAATAAGACTACCTTGCTCTTTTATAGAAAAGATCTAGTTTTGTTGTAGCACAGGCTGTTATAACCGGTGTGTAACAGCTGTGTGAGCCTGTGCCTGGCAGGGGTGACCTGGAGTGGTGTATTGCAAAGATCAGAAGTGTACCCTGATCACATCTGTGGGAAAACTCATCCACAGATCTTCACTCTCATTCTTTTCTTCAGGGCAGCAGACCAATGCTTTTGCATTGCATTTAAAAAAAATTCAGCTGCCGTGTGTAACAGACTTTGTCTTCAGAGTTAACTTCGGAAGGGATGTGATGATGAGATCCATGCTCAGACTAGGCATTGTTTCCCCAAGCTTGCCTTTCCCCGATTTGCTAAACATGAAGAAAATTATAAGGCAATCTGTGCAACCCCATTGTGCTAAGTGTTCCAGTGAAGTGAGAATTATTTCCCTCTTCTGTTTAGCTGGATGTTTGCTGAGCCTCATTACGGTTGTAAATAATATTGCTTGTTTTCCAACAGTCACTGAACACGCTGTTAATCCATTGTGTTTAAACACTGTTGCTGTACTCAGAGCAGAACTGCGGATGGTGTGGCCTTGCTATCCAGTGTTCACAAGTTCAGACCATCTGATCTTGCTTAGTTGCAGAAAATTAAGTTAAACTGAATCCAACAAGAAAAATATCATGTGCCCTTGTATTGTATCATAATGCAGTTGAGGTTGGATATCAGCTTTAAGGGTTAACAATTATTTTTAGTTGAAAGTTATTTCTCTCAAATGTGTAAAAAAAGGAAGTTTTTCTTGCTTTTATTTTGTAGTCTGTGTTTTTCTTACCTCCATATTTACATAGAAAAATATTTATTGCTGTGTAGTGTGTCTATATTTGGTTTGAGACTCTTTCCTATCCAAACTTTCTTTCAAATGCCATATTTTCAAAGTTTAAGTTCTATTATACACCTTACACTTAATTATTCTGGGTAAAATTTTCAAAAGCATCCAAGTGATTCTTCTGTAGGTATTCAGAGAAATCTTCATAACTAGTTTTCTTTGGCGCTTTCTGAGTCTTGGTGGACTTGAGATGAATTCAACATGCACTTTGCCTATATACGATTGCAGAAGCACAGTAGGTGTTTGTCATCAGCTTTAGACACTGAAATAGTTTGGAAAATCTGACGTGGTGACTTTCAGTGGGGCATAGATCTCATGGGCTATGTGAATGCCTTTGGAAATTTTCTCCCCTAGCCTTCCTAAAGGTCAATCGGGTGAGATGAGGGTTTGGTATATTATCTACTTTATGTTATATGTTATGTATTTTAAATGTGTACATACTACATATGTGTAGACATGTATATGTAAATGCACATGTAACTTAAGGCTCTTCTACACATTGGGTGGACAGGGGATATGTCTGTAATTAAAGGGCAGATTTTCCATGAAATGCTAATTTTTTGCTGACACGAATCAGGTCGTTACGTGAATAGAACTTCATGCAAAATGAGGAGAAAAGAGTTTGTCCTGTGAAAGGCTCCCAGAACAGATCCTCAGCCTCTTCAGTAATCTTCCCCCAAATTAAACCATCCTGACCTGATCAAGAAATGACAGGCTGCAGAGGAAAGCTCAGGGTAGCCCACGCAAGCACCGTCTTGTTTTGTGCTGAGAACAGAATGAACCCCCAGCAATCGAATTCACAGCCAGTGAAGGGAAAATTAGGGTACCTGCCCAACACATGGGCTATGCCCATCCCTAAGAGAGAACCAGGGCCAGGGAGTGTGTGCAGGCATTGAAATCAGCAATATGTAGTGCTCATTTTCTGGCACAGGCCCTGCCACAGGTCTGGCTCTGCTCCCCAAGGACTCTCGCAGATAATTTGTGGGGCTGGCAGGGATCGGCACAGGCTGTCACCACTACCTGTAGGTAGTTTGCATGTGGTCTCCCTGCTCTGGAGGTTTAGGGCAAAGTGGTAAAAGGACAGAGCTGTTCTCTGCCAGCTGGCTGCAGTGATGGGGAGTGTCCCTAGGCGTGTGTACTGCACGGTAGAGATGGGGCCAGCAGCTGTCCAGGCTTTTAAAGTACATATTTTTCAAGGGAAATCTCTGTGGATGTTTGCTCTAAAAGTTTTCAATTAGTTTCTTTAAGAAACCCTTACCAACCGTGCCAGTGGCTCACTGTCCACTTAACACTGTCCAGTACCCACCTCTCTGGTTTCCAGTCATTCAGTAATAACAGCCTGTGCATAAGGGCAGGCAAAACAACCAGCAAACTGCTTAGCAGTTTGAGAAGTCCCACTGATTTCAGTTGGGTGGCTTAAAGTAAAGCATACGCTTATGCATTGAGCCCAGGCTTATATGTTTTGCCTGTATTTAACAGGGTTTGGCACCCAGTCCCTTCCTCTGCATTTTGACACTGTGGGTATAAAAAGATATTTAAGCATTTATTGTAGCAAACCGAAGGTAGGAAATAGGCAGGTCAAAGCAGTACAAGGGTAATTCTGTAAATGATATCAAAAGCTGTCCACACAACTAACATCAAAATGGCAAATTTTTGCAATAACTGTTACAGCATTTTCATCATAGCAGCCACAGCTGGACAGAAAGCACTGTTCTCAGGGGCCAAGCACACAATCGCCATTAATGTTAATGAAGGGTATTTACATATCTCACTAGGAGAATGAGCCCCCAATAACTGACAACAATAAGAAGCTGTGTTTTCTGGAATTCATTACACAGTGCACAATGCAGGGCTGTCTTAACATCACGCAAAGCCCTGATAATAGGCATGAGTTCAGCCCCTGTCTCTACTATAATACATCAGAAGTGCCTTTATTATAACATGCAAATCAATTCCACAGGCAAAAATTCTTCATTTGCAGGGTCTGATTTTATAGCTATTGTGCATGTAAGTAAAGGAGCACATGGGAGTAATCATTTTAACTATTTCAATGAGTTTTATCCTCACCAGAATAACCGACAGTGAAGACACTATGTGATACTCTCAGGGTGCCAGTACACTTGCAATACTGCAGAAGAAGCAGATGAGTGAATCCCTTTGGAGAGGTGCCTAGGACAGACTTTCAAAGGTCCTTACTTAGCAAAAGACTCTTAAACTGGTGAGTTATGTGTATGTGATTCACCTAACAGCTTATGGTTTTTGGTAAATCCTTCAGGTTAGCAGACAGGAGACTAAACAGAGATAGTTTAGTATTTCAGACACTAAGTAGAGGTGTTCTTTCATAGTCTTCCACTTGTCACATTCCTGCCTAAATGGGGACAGCCAGAAACTAGCATCTCTCCCTGTATTTCAAGCCGTCTGTAGCATAAAAGTGGCACAGATGTCTGAGGCCGATGCCACACTTAGTGGATTGGCCACTGGGCTAGTACCATGCTAATGCGGTACTGTTACCATTACATGATCTCCACATCGGGGCTACTCATCTCGGGGTGCTGACACCTGCAGAGAGTGCTTGGGTCTGTCTGGATCAGCTATGGAGAAGTGCTCCTTGTCCCTATGCCACAATTTTCACTCTTCATAAATAGCCATTTTGCCTTATACAGGCGTTCTGAGAAGTATTGCAGGGCTGGGAAAGTTGCACCTGACACCTGGGAAGTTCAGGCACATAAATGTTTTTAGATTTTATATCTTCAGCTTCAGCACACAGTAAAGGACCAAGTTCGCTTTTCATTTACATCAGCACTATCCTTCCTACACTGCTCGGATGCTCAAGAGGTCACATAGCATGAATCAGCCTTGTCCTGAGCTCCTTCATTCAGATCTTTGATATTGAGATATAAAGATAGCACTTTAGTGTGTCTTGAAATTTGTTTTCAGTCTCTTGTTCCAGGAGAATAAAGGATTAAACTTGGGTGAATAGCCTTTTGTCAGCACCCTAAAAATTCTTCAGCTGCTCTGTAACCTCATCTAGGTGTTCCTGCTCCAGTGGGGGCATTGGACTAGATTATCTTTCAACATTCCTTCCAATCCCCAACATTCTGTGAATTATCTACCTGTTGGGTTACTTGCAGCAGTCCAGCTACCCACCACAACAAAAGCAGCACTTTGTTCCTTGGTCCATCAAGCCATTTTACTTTGATTATTCTACACAGAATCCAACTTGTGCATCTTGCCCTGCAAAGACTTGTTTTTTTTTTTTTCCCCAAGACTCTAATATAAACTGACCAAGACTTCGCTTGTGAAGATCTCCGTTTTGGTGTTCCTGTTCATTAGAGTGACCATTCATACTATTTCTTGTTGTTTAATATAATATTTGCTTTGTGTATTTTGAATACCTTAACAGTCATGAAGCTATAACCTTCATCTAAAGTGAATTAACTATGGTTTTAAAGACTGCCTTCCAAATAAATACATATCTGAATAGATATGTCATTCTTCGTAACTTGTCATATATTTATTAACAAGTCTTGTTTGCTTGCCAGAATCTGCAATACCATCTGTCTTCTGATGCATATCTCTAATTTATTAGTAAGACACATCGCCCACAAAGAAGTCAGGCTTGACATCTATGTACATCTCTTGTACACCTTGACATCTATGTACACCTCTTTCAATGGATTTTTATGTAATAAAATCAATACGATCAATGAATACAAGGTACAAACCTGTGCCTAATGTGAAATGAGTCCTTTAGTACACATCTCTAAATTCAACATGGGTTTTTTTTAATAATCCAATTTATAGTATTGGAGTTGAAGGACGATTAAATTCATATTGTTTGCTTTATATGTACTGTGAAATCACAGAATCATAGATACACTGGCTGGAAGGCACTTTTTAAATGCATTTAGTCAGACTTGGTGTTCAGGGCCGGACAGTTGCCAGCGTTAGGTCAGCGCTCACAGTAGGACTATCACCAACACTAGAACACGCCACTGTGGCTTTGACTGGCCACTGCTTGAAAGCCAAAGACAGAGATTTCACATCTTTGGGCAACCTGTTCCGATGTGTCATATCAGGTGCTTTTCTGGATATTTACAAAGTTCCCATCTATTGCAGTTCCCGCTCACGATTTCTGCGGCATGATTCAAGGTAGTGATACTGTCTAGACAAGATTGCTTTAAGCAAAATGCGGGTTGTTCTGTGTCTGGTGTCTGTGGCCTTTTTAACTCTACAAATGTGTGGTAGAGTCTGATAATAAAAATAGCTCTCTTTTTCTGGAATAACTCATTTTATCTTCCAGAAGTTGATTACAATAATTTTCTTGTTGCACTTTCTGTGCACACTTGGTTCTGCTCCCGCTAGATCTTTTCCTAGGTGTTTATTGACCTTTAATGTTTCAAGAATTATTGAAAATTGCTTCTGAGCAGTGTCTTCCCAGAAATCATCAGATACTTCCATTTTCTTTAAATTACAAAGTTCAAATCTTTCTTTTGTCGGAGAATGTTATTGATTGGGCCAAGTCTGCAACCCAAGTTTTCTTTTATATCATTAAGGAAGGAATAGTCTTAATATGAATATACTACAATAAGTATGGGATTTCTTAATAGTTACCTGTTATTAGACTTTTCTACTGTAGCCATTTTTGCTTCCAGTACCTGCTTTTGCTTTACATCACAATCAGCATTGTAACTGATACTGTTGAAATGCCTTCCCATTGCTTTATATTTTTCTCATCTTTTCTGGTCATTTTTTTTTTGTCCTTAAAGCTTATATTTTTTAATGAAAAAGTGATGTCACTTGGTCAATTTAATTTAGCTTCCCTTCTTTCATTGAATCTTTACTGCAATCCACTCCTCCAAGTCTTTCGTAGCGTCAATAATAGTTTTGAATAAACTAATATAGTATTCAGCAGTTGTTCCATACACTTTTCTGCAACATAAAATACTTACTTCCATCATATTAGAAAGTTCATTTGAAAGCCAAGAATCTCTTTCTCTTCTTCTTCTATTTCTTAATGGTGACATTGATTTTCTTGTCAAACCACTTGTGCCAGTAATAGGTATGCGCACCTGGGTGTTCTTCTCCATCTCTACTGCTTAGATGAATGGAGGCATCTCAGGCACTGATTGCAGTTGATTTTGTCATTCAACACAGTTTTATGAACTCTGCATCCAGGGAGATAAAGAGGTGAACGCAAACATGTGGCAGTGACAGAGGGCGAGCAAAGCCTGGCTGCAGCACGGATAGCCCTTGGTAGTGACTGCTGCTGAGGAGTTTGGGGCCACATGAACCTTAATTGCTCAGTTTACCCCTCACCAGCACAAAAGAAACAAGATACAAGTTCTTACATAACTTTTGAGCCAAGCTGGCTTTACAAAACATGGCATGCTGCTTTTCTGCCTGCCGGAAAAATGCTGCCTGCTCTCTCCTCCCATGGACCTGAAGATAAGGCTGTGCCCACCCCTGCCTCACCTCTCCCCAGCATTTGGCCTCCCTCTCTTCCCTCTGCTTCCAGCATTGAGGGCTACCTTTTTTTTTGCCAGGGCCCTTTGGTAATCACAGCATGGTTCAGCAAAAAACCTTTAAACATCCACCAAGAGACCTTCAGCCCAAATGCTTGGTGCAGCACATTTGATGAATGGGCTTCACAAATAGCAACAGCAAAGCGTTAGCCAGAAAGCAGCAAATTCCTCAGACTGCACAGCTCCATATCTTACAAGATCTTAGACATTAGTGAAGTCTGGGTGTGCAGAGCCATGGTCAGGAAGTGTGCTCACGGCACAGATCTGGGTCACCTCCAGCAGCCACTGGTGGCTTGCTGAACCTCCACCATGGGCTCCACATCCCTGCTCCTTCCCCTGCCCCAGAGCCTGAGATGCTGAAAAGTGATTCACTTGGTTGTGTGGCCAAGCTGCCGTGGTGTGAGCGAGTGGTGGTGTTGGTGGCTGTGTAGTCTTAGCACGTGACAAATGGCAGGTGGCTCATTTCCCAAGCAAGCACAGTGAGATGCCTTCTTGTGTTGCAGGGCAGGGCTATGTCAATTGTCTCATTGTCATTTGTCCTAGTATCTAAGGCAAATAGGGACCATTGTGATCACCTAGTTTATGCAGTAGACACAAAATAAAGGATTAATCAGTGAAAGAGCTCCTGGAGCTGTGTGGCAAGAGGAGGTGAAACAGCAAAGATGAAGACTGTAATGCATTTGGCTTGTGATGTACCTGGCTCTGTTCTGACCTGTCAGCCCTCCTTCCTGGAATTGCCATATTGCAAATAAAGGACCAAAAGAAATAAAACAGGACAGACTGACCTGCAGCACAGTGGACTTCTCGTGGGACAGCAGCATGCCTTGGTTATCTTTCCCCACACATTATACAGTACTGACGTTTTTTTCTGACTTACCAGCTAAAACATCTACACAATTATACTCCAGGCAGACTGAAAACAACAAATAGGGATCTGTCAGCATGTTTTGTCTAGCCCTTTTAGGAACAAGCTTCTGAGGTTTTTGGAGACCACTTTTAAGAGGCTTTTCCTCTCCAATCCCTTCCAAATGGCCCGTTTGCTTTTGTTGGATTAAAGTGCAGTCAGACATCACAAAAGCAGAGATATGTTTAGCTTCCAGCCCAGTTTCTGGGTAATGCCTGGTTTGTGAGCAGTAATTCCAGTTGTTTGTGCTGCTATGGGACTGTAATTGCTCTTTATCAGCAAAGTTCCATCTGATGACGATCTGCCAGGTGACGCACTGGCTGTGAGAGACACCCTGACATTGCACTAAAACGTGAGATTATAAAATGCTTCTGTTGCTGGGTTTACATGACTAAAAGGAGCACAGTAGGTGATGAGAGCTGCAGGATGGCTGCACAAAGCTCCTTGAGAAAGCTGCATCCTGACTCTCAGCAGAGTCTGGAAAAATATCACCAAAAACCAGCCTGGAGTGAAAGAGCAGAGTATGTGACGGGCACAGCATCGCTTCCTAAAGCCTCAGAGGAGGAGTGCATGTGGTTAAGCCCTTCAAAGGCATAAGATGAAGGAGGGTTCAATGCTAGTAAAATTGAAGGTTTTTATAGGACATAAATGGCTTGTGTCTCATGGAAGGGGTAGAAGTCTCAGGGGCAGAACAAATGATAGAGGAGGTTGTGGAGACAGAAGAAGCCAAGTCTGAAAGAAATAAGTGAATAGACAGGAATGAAGGAAAATACATGGTAAAAAATGGCATGCAGTGATGTCTTGCAAGGCTTGGCAATACTCTTGATAGTTAATTGGTATTTACATGTAGGGATGCTTTATGGCCTTGGGTTTATTGATATAAAAAATCCCACTCCACCTCCTAGAGCTATGTAGGCAGATGCTGTCCTGGCAATAAATCCAGAGGCACTGGTTAAACTGCAAGCAAATACAAATACAAAACCCAAATTCACCAGCGAAGTCCAGCAAGAGCAATATGAGACCACACTGTAATAATTTCCCTGTCTTTTCTCAAGTCTGTATACAACGGCAATATTGCCAATAGCAAGAATAAGGTTTGAGGAGCCTTGGGACCTCTCTGTTTCGAGGCTGTTAGACAGCACACAGTGAAAAACCTCACCCTATCTCCAGTAGCATCACCTGCTTCCCTGTTTTAGGCTAAATTTACTGATGGAAGGTACCAACAGAGCAGATAGAGGGTCAGCATAGCAGTGGGGATGGCTGCTGCCAGTACGGCAGAGCCGCCAGGTCCTGGTGACATGGGGAGCAAGGGACGGGAGAGAGCTGGGGGCAAAGGACACAAAGCATTGGGCTGGGGGTCTGAGGGAGGGTGAGGAGGTTGTCGGAGTCTTGCTGTGTCTCCGAATGGCAACCTGGGACAGGTACAATGCAGTTGTTGAAGTTCATGCTCTCTCCTGTTGACAGTCGTCCATGTTTGAAAAACAGCAGCTTTTGCTGTGTTTTGGGGTTTTTTAAATTTCACCAATTTCCGTCACGGTGTTGCAAAGCTGAGCTGGGACACAACTACTGTTTAATCCGTACTGAAAACGAATCAAAACAGGAAACCCGTTTGCCTCCAAAGGGCGAATGGGTTTGTTGCGAATCCTTCAGAAGCTGCAAGTAGCAGCTCCTGGGGTTCGCTCAGTTCCTGCTTTGCCTGGTCCTGCAAAGCCGGGGAGGTTCATAGGAAATGGGGTATGCCGAGGTACTTGGGATACCTGGGTGTCTGTTCTTACCCTCTCCTAGTTGCCCATACTGTTACCCAGCTATCTGGTATAGGATGAATGATAACACAGCACAGGCTGCCAAAAGAAACAGTTTTGTCGGCAATTTTTTGAGAATGTTATTTACTTCAAAATTTCCTGTTGTTTTCGCTTAGCTAAAAACCCAGACAGAACAAAAACAGAAAAGTGTTTTTGTTTCTTGGAAAACAGATGCAGTAAAAATGTTACATTTTAGATAAAATGCTTAGTTTTTAAATTCTCAGTACGCAAATATTTTTTTTTAATTAAATAAACATTGGTTTATAGATTTCAGCATGGAAGAGGACTGTTAGTAAACCAAATGCTTCATGAAAATAGTTCTTTTTCATTAAAAAGGTGTTTCATTTTGTTGGAATCAAAAATAAAACCTGAAGTTGAGCCAAAAGTTTTGACTGGTTCTCTAAGAATCCATGTGCTGAGCTGAAATCTGTGTATGTGCATATGTGTATGTGCAACCCATATAGAGGTGCCATATATGGGAATGATTCTTTATACTTTTAAATGTCTAACATAATCTGTTACTTTGCTTCTGCTCCATTAAATCTAAATGTCCTATGGACATGACAGTCTTGACTAATTATTCTCTTAATCCACACTAATTAGCTCTAACCAAGTGCTTTTATCTGTCTTTTAGAAAAAAAGGACTTTGAAGGGTTCTGTGGAACTTTCCAGGATTAAATGTGTGGAAATTGTGAAAAGTGACATCATTATTCCCTGTCAGTATAAATATCCTTTCCAGGTGAGTCTGTCCTCTGAACATACTGATAGAGATATCACTTCATTTTGTATTTCGATAAAATTGTCCCTCACAGTGCAGTCGTCAATGAACCCAACACCAAGGTGAATAACAACAAAGGAAGAAAAAGCAGATCAAGGTTTGAATTGAACTGGAGAATGAATCAGAGACTGTTATTATAATACAAGATTCATAAACTCTTATACTCATTGGTTTTAAATCGGAAAGGATCATCTAATCCTATCCCACGTTTAACATAATGTTAATCTATCCCATTAACTTATGTTCAGAGAAAGCCCATCCTTCACACAGGTAATCTATCCAGGGTTTTGGACAATTTACCTATTTGGTGCTGAAACTAAATACATCCAGTAGCCTTTGCATCAGAAACTGGTGGCTGTGGTGTGCCAGGGAGGCTGTTCCAGACTGTTCTTACAGAGATGGCTTTTAGTGATGAGATGGTTCAAAGACCAAGAGGTGGACAGTGCTAGCTCTAGTATGAGGAAAACCATGTCTAGCGTTAATTATTAATACATACAGGATACGTTTATAACATAAATATGGGATACATTTATAGCATAAATACTATAGAATATTTGCTCAGTTATTACAACACAAATTCCCTCTGGCAATGAGCCCCTCGCAGAGCGGCATGAGATGAGTGCTTTTGTGCGGTTGTGCATGCTCATGGCCGCGTCTTTTGGAGATCCGCTCTACTGCATATTTCAAAATGTGCCTTAGATTGTCAAAACAGTATATAGACATAACAATAATATCAACAGGGGTGGCTATAAATGAGTGGGAGCTTATTCCACCACTATTTCTGTTTTTTGCAAAAGAGGTTATAATTTATCTCTCCATAGCATGCAAAGCAACTGAGTCACACAGCTGTCTGTGTGTGCCTGCGAGGGCTTCAGGCCAAGAGATAGCAAATGTTTCCTGTTCTTTAAACAATAATCAACATTGCCTCACCTACACCTCTGGAAAAAACTTTTAAAAACAGCTGCTTTTTTGTAGAAACCTCTGTTTAAAAAGAGGGGTCAAAGTTTTTCACAGCATCTGTGCATCAATGAGACCAGGTCCCATTTGGAATTCAATTGTTGAGTTAAATATTGGAAGAGAAACCTAGATTAAGCATTACATAAAATTTTAGGTGCAAATGTAGTCATCTGGTTCAGTTTCTGAGTCATTTTAATTCTTGTGATTATTTTACTCCCTGGTCTGAAACTTCACAATTATTCTGTATTTCTCTTCACTTGTTCATCATTAAGGCCAAGATGATGAAAATAGGATCTTGAGTGCTCCATGTTCATCTGCTCCAGCTTCGTATTTCCCCTCTATAATCCTAGAGAAAGCGATTAAAAACTTTGAAGAACAATAGTAATCCAAATAATGTCCAGGGAGTTGCTCAGGTTTTATATTGTCAAAGAAAAGCTAAGTTTGGCTTGTAGATCTTAAGTGAAAGTATCTCACAAGAAACTGCTAAGAAACAGATGTCATTTCCCCAGAGATACATTAGCAAAATCACTGCAGTCAGTGAGTAAGTCAGGCTGAACTCTCTGTACATTGAAATTGCTACATCTGCGTTGATTTCACTGCCGTTTTTTAACAGCATAAAATTGAGCTAGAACATTGCTTGTCTAGAATTATTTCTTGATCGGGGTTTCTACTCTGTTTTAAATAATCAAAAGTCAATGAGGTTGAGAGATGCTCTGAACACGCTCTGCTAACTCCGCTTGCCCACATCATCATTTTGTGTGTACATTGTTGGTATGGGGGCTGCTGCCTTGTTCCTTCAGTGACTCCATCGTGCCCGGCGTATCTAGGATTGTCTCTAATGGTTTTCTCCCTTCTTTACTCCCCTCTCCAGATCATCCACGATAACTACATCCTCTATGTGTTTGCACCCAATCGTGAGAGCCGGCAGAGATGGGTCTTTACACTGAAGGAAGGTAATAAAACCCCTGTGCCCACCTAAATGTTGAAGTTACTTATCCCTGACCAGTTTTCTCTACAAGCTATAATCCAGAGAAAATGTGCAAGAGGAGTCGTGTCTTCTGTCTAAGCATGCAAACTGGTAATGGGAAATGAGGTTATAAAATCAAATTGTTTACAAATTGGGTGCATGTGTTTTCAACAGGAGTGGAAATTTTGAACACAGAATGCCTTATTTGCCTCATTCTAGGATAAACTGTTAATACGTTACTGTAATTTGAGGTTTCTTATTCAGGAAGAGATGAGGATTTGTATATGGCTATTTTTTTTTTAGAAATTAATCTTTTCTGGGTGGAAGAGAGATTTTGCAGCTCTTACTAATAGATTTGTCTTTTGTTTAGATCAAAACCTTCTTGGAGAATCATGAATATTAAAAACAATTTTGTGGGTAGCTTTTATTTCCTGTTCACCTCCTGAATGGTGCTGTAGTTCACTGCAACGATTCTGAAGCAGAGGCACAATAACTAACCACTGCAGGCAGAAATGAAGCATAGTACATGAGGAAGGTGTTACTCAGTTACATGAAAATTGCACCAGACCCGTCATAGCTTTTTCCTGCTGTGTAACACAAGCTGCTGTATTGTTCTCTCTGAAAAAAAATGTGCCTGATATAATATTAAGTTAATGCGCTTACTCTTGCAACCAGTTGTTTCCCTTCTGGAGAGCACCTGCTCCAAGCTTCTACTTTATCATCTCTTGTTGTTCAATGTCTGGGGATTGTCCACTTACTTGGATAATTTTAATAGTCTCTTGAAACACGCCAGCAGAATTTTTTTGTTCTTTTTAGGAAAATTATTATTAGAGATCGAGAGGCTTAACTTCAAAAAGAGCCTTTAATCACTCACACTAATATTCAAGACTGGTCTTTACATGTGCAAAAAATGTTTAGTGCTGGTGAATGCCAGTATGTACAGCTCTTGCTGAACAGCAAGACAAAGCAGCATCTGGGTCCCACATATACACATACTGTAGAGCTGTAGTCTTTCATGGGAATCATCAGTATATGACCTGTCAGGTTTTCTTTCTCTTTTTGAGACCTTCCTTCTGTGGTTTTGGTGTTTATCAGTTTAAAGAGAGAGTCACTTTGGTGGGATTCTGTTCTCCTGCGGTAGAGAGGTATGGGTTCCATCACCAGCAGGAAGGCTATTGGTGGCATTCACTCCTTTTGAGAGAAAGGAAAACATTAACAGAGGAGGCTGATAATATTCACCAAAGCTTGATTTGAAAATAATAAGCAGCTTCTTAAAAGTGTGGATTATTCCCAAACAGTACTAGATGTCTTTCAGAACTGATGCGAGTGCAAATAAATTCATTTTCCCCCTGTTTTTTATTCCCTTAATGTCTTGCAGAAACCAAAAACAACAACAGTTTGCTTTCAAAGTGCCATCCAGATTTTTGGATAGATGGCAAGTGGCGATGCTGTGCCCAGACAGAGAAGATGGCAGCTGGCTGTGTGGAGTATGACCCCACCAAAAATGGTATGGGATTTGTTAAGACCATCCTGAAACTGAAAATATTTATTCCTACCAAAAGTAAAGGATCACATCTGTCTCATACAGAACATCAAAGAATATCATGTTACGTTTCCAGCAAGAGACATATTGCTGGCTTCTTGGGACATTCCATATTCTGGCATAGATTTTACTGTATATGGCATTCTTTGCTTTGAGTTAACATTTTCCCCTGTGTGATGCTTGGTGCTGTCTTTGGAATGAGATGGAGAACTAAAAACTTGACCAGCTGTGTTCAGTCAATAAGCCATAGCAACTTTCTTAAGATATGTGCATTTAATCCTGTGTGTCCTGTTTTGTCCTAATTGTATTTCCTCTGTGGTTTTAATGGCCAAGCACAATCTTTACTTTGTCTCCTGAAAAAAGCATGTAAGCAGTCAATCATTTTTCACCCAAGATGCTTTTTGCTTGTACCTGGGTGATTCCTTAAGTATTCTGTACACCAGTTTCAAACCCATGGCGTGTGGCTGAGAGCCACTGTGTAGGTGCAGGCTGTTGGCACATCTTACTCTGAAAGACCAAGACTTGCTATTCAGTGGGTTTGTGTCACCTTTATCAGTTCATTATTTTGGTGTTTTCATCCCTGGTTATGTTCAGATCTACTTCAAATTAGCTTTCTTGATTTCATTTCAGCCTCAAAGAAGCCTCTTCCCCCCACTCCTGAAGATAACTGGGTGAGTGCAGTGAGACACGCTAAGCTGTCCTTAGTGCCCTGTGTATGTAACTAGCAGCACTGAAAATATCCACATTAAGGTTCATCACAGTGCAGTGACCTAGAATATCACCTGTGCTAACATTCCCTGGGCATTCCCTTTACCTTTTCCTGTGTTTTCATAAGCTATAAATCAGCAGCATCCCACTAAATTAAGGTTGTCCTGCAAACCCAGCTTGGTTTCACAAATAACTTTCCAATGATTAGTGGAGTTTCAAATGTGGGGTGGTTTGTTAGGCTTTGTTTTGTTTTAATCTATAAAAAGGGAAACTGGGGAAGTAGGAAGGATGTGAGAAAAGTGATTTTCCAAACCCACTTGTGGATGGGACAAAATGTCATTGACTTACTCAATGAGAAGGGAGAAGCAGGGTGGTTGTCAGGGCTGCGTCCTACTGGAGGGCAGCAGGGCATGGGGACAGTCCCTCTAGGGAGGCCAGGGGGATTTTATCACTGGAGGCTTTCAAGAGGGATTTAGGAAACATTTGTGAAGAATAGATCAGACAGGTAATCCTGCCCTAAGAAGGAGTAGATAACTGTTTTCTGTGCAGCTGAAATTTTTATATGAATTTCATTGTTTGAAAGTGCTAAAAATTCTCATGTTGTCAATATACCCCACTAGACACCTTGGCGTGTTTTCCTAGCTTTGAGGCTTTTGAACACAGAAGACACCAGTGCTGCCAGGGAAACATCATTTTAGAGAGCATGCCATTGTTTTTTATGAATATGACTATGATGACCCTTTTCCCTAATTTGTGCAGAAAATGCTACTAGACCCAAAGGAAGCCTTAGTTGTGGCCATATATGACTATGAAGCCCAGAATCCGCAGGAGCTGACGTTACAATATAACGAGGAGTATTATGTGATTGACAGCTCTGAGGAACATTGGTGGCTGATTCAAGATAAGAATGGGTAAGTCACTTTTCAACAGCGAGTTTACAAATCATTCCTAAATCCACTTTGTTCTTCCATTGACATATATGCTGGCCCCTAGTGTAACTTCTGTGAAGCATCTTCTGATATACAGAACAAGAGTGATGGAAGATTATTTACAGTAACTTTCTTCTATTTTATTTTGCTTGTATCCAGGCAGCTGAAGAATCCAAAAATTAAGTAAAAACAAAACAAATCAAAACAACAGTCCTTAGCTCAGGATGATATTTGCTGTCGTACATGCAGGGGGAAAACTGTGAAACTCTACAAGTTGTTTCCTTTGCCAAGTAACCCTACTAAGTACATAACAACCAGCATTTCTATCAATGCAAAGAGCAAGCAAATCCTTCAGGGCTGACTCTCACAGATGCAAAGAAAATCCTGTCTGTCTAGCATGCTCATGCTGTATTGCACTTTAACAGGCATGAAGGCTACGTGCCAAGTAGCTACCTGGTGGAAAAATCGCCTGACAATCTGCAAATGTATGAGTAAGTTGTGCCTACGTTTTTTCTTGTACCTCTGTATGCCCTGGATTTGTTATAGAAGCTACAAGCCTCCAATGTCCCTGCCCCACAGAATGTGTCGTTGCTAGCGCTGGGGGTGCTCAGTTCAGAGGCTTTTGAGCAGAAACTTGAACAGCCTCAAAACGCTGACTCGGAGTCTTTTGATGTTTTCAGATGGTACAATAAGAACATCAGCAGAAGCAAAGCAGAAACACTCCTCAAGGATGAGGTAAACCAGTGTTACGTGCGGAGTGGATGGGCAATAATAATTAATTAATGAGACATAAGGAGAATCCTAGGGAGGCTACTTTGTGTGAGAGACTGTTGAACCCTGGGTCCCTGCTGTGTTGCTGTCCTTGGCTCTTCTTAGTGTGCAATACAAGATAAAGGACCACTAGCAACCCCTCTCTCTTCCATGGCAGCCGAGCGTGGGCAGAGCTCTGAGCCATCCTTCTTCGGTCAAACACACCCACTGACTGGGGCTGATGGAAAACACTGGTTGTGAACACTGTGTCAACTGAAAACCATGATTTTAGCTCATCTTCTCTGTCTCTGCGGGAGGCCTGCAGATGCCAGTAGTTCTCTGAAAATCTAACCAATCTCATGCTGAAATATTTTGGGCGAAAGCCAAAAGTATGAGTTTGGCTTTTTTTTAGTTTAGTGTGTGTGCATGTGAGCACACATCTGTAATTTTTCAGTTGAGCCAGGGTTTTCCAGTGAAGACCGTAGTGAAAACAAAAAGAACAAACTTCTTGTTGAGTTTTTCCACACAAACACAACCTTAGTTTTTAAATTAACTCTCACACTAACAGGAGATCCAAATACCGTGTTGTTTCTTGGAATGATAGTACTTTATGGAAATAAAAGCATTTTTATGTGGTGTTAAAAATTCCTTTAGTTGCCACATATTGGGGGGAGCTATGGGGGTTCTGAGGTTTTGAACCAGAAGGCTCTGCAGCCACACAGGGGTAGTTGCCACAGAAAAGTTGCGCTGGTAGGACCAAAATGAAAAATAAGATCACTGCACCATGCATGGACCCGTACCATAGGAGATCATAGAACTAAAAGAATTTTTAAATAATCAGGCACTTGTGATGCCGTATGAAAAGCATCTTTTTCTGCAAACAGAAGAAAAATGCATTTTTTATTATTGATAGGTAGGTAAGCACAGCATATTTCATTCAAACTGTGACGGTAAATCTTCTTCTCTGCCACCTGATCCATTAGTGCCTGGCCCTGCAGGATCGTGGCCTATGATACATTTTAGCATTCAGATTAGTAGAAAACAATTACAGTGAAAAAATAAAAAGGAAAATTGTCTTGTGAGTGCCAGAGTGGGGGAAGCCTGCTTTCCTACACATTTATGTTTAGATATTATATAACTTAGGTAACTATGAAAGGGCAGGTGCTTGTCCAAACTTTTCCCATTTGTGGTAGATTGGTAAATTATCTCCCATATGGATTCTTTGATGTTGAATACATTGTATTCTGATTTTATAGCTGCTCTTTCCGTGAAGGGCACTCAAAGGGGTTTGCCTTTCCACTCAGCTGCATATTTCATTGAACTTGTGTGAAATTAGTATCGCCAATGTTCTGTCAGATAGGGTTGAAAGCAATCAATGGCTTCAGAGTTTCTAGAGGAGAGGCTTGGAGGCACAGAGAGGCACATGCTTTTGTACCCACACCCACGCATACTCAGCACGAGTGCATAAGTCTCATTTCCTCAGGAAACCCAGCTGAAAATACACAGCACCCGAGAAGCCAGCTGGGTGTACCTGCAGGCCCTGGGCAGCCATCAGAGCTGTGCATGGAACACACCGAGCTCTGGCAGCTGCTCATGGCTCTTTTTTTTCCTACATGTTTAGCACATCCTCGTGACGGAGCAGTAGACAGGGCTGAAACGAGCAGAGCTCTGCCCCCAGCCCACTTCTTTTTTTCCATTATGTCTCTAACACGTTTTCTCTCCTTTGTTTCGGTTACAGGGTAGGGAAGGTGCCTTCATGGTGAGAGATTCGAGGCAGCCTGGCATGTACACAGTCTCTGTTTTCACCAAAGCACTAAGGTACAGCTGACCTCAGCAGCTTTTCACATCAATTACATCAATGAAATGGCTTCCGTGAGAGTGTAATCTCTCTAGTTATTTTGGCATTATAAAGAGAGAGCAGAAGGCTCATGAAAATAATAGAGGAAAACACTTCCAAAAAAGGCAGAAGAGTTAGTTAACATTCGCAAAGTGTATTAAAGGGTCCACTTCTCCCTGCATATAAATATATGCCTATAAATAGTCTCTTAGACATCACTGGGGTTGTAATTTTGAGAAAATTGTACCCCAAGTGAAGTGTCGGTAAGATCAACATGGACTCATCAGAGCTGGGTAATACAAGACTAGTGAAAGGGTTTCAGTGATGGGGCAGAAAGTTTTGGTTCAGAAAGAAGAGGCAGAGAAGCCTGGTACTCAACCCACTCTTATCAGGAAACCTCAGCCTTTCTAGAGATGAGACCATCTGTGAGTGAGAGGGAAAACATACAAGTACACAGCTTTTGTTACCAACTGCAGCTCACTCCTTGCTCCCCTCCCCTTAGTTCTGAGTAGTGAAGGTTCATCCCCTTGGCTCACTTGCTCCTCTTCCATTTACACCCTGAATTCCTGTCTTTTTGCTGCAATCCCAAAGAAAACCTCCTCTTTTTCAGCATGGACAACAATCCTGTTATAAAGCATTATCACATCAATGAGACAACTGACTTTCCCAAGCGATATTACTTGGCAGAAAAGCATGTGTTTGATTGCATCCCTGAACTCATCAACTATCACCAGCACAATGCGGCAGGTGAGTGGAGGCCAATGCTGACCAGGGAAGCTGTGGTTTTACCATGCATCCAGGTGAAGGTTTTGAATGAAGGAGAGCTCTCAAGATCTCTGTCCTTACTGTGAAATGTCAAATGGCATCACCTTTTCTTCTACTTATCCTGGCACTTGGATGACACAAAAATCACCATCTCAGGCCAGCTTCCAGCATTACATCTTCATTGTGGTTGTCCTTCTGAGGCTGATATGATCAACACAGATGCTGTAATGACATACTGTAGAAAGCCCGTGGGGGTGTGTGACCACTGCCAGACCAAGCTACCTGTTTGAATTACCCTTCAAGGCCTTCTTGCCCAGGAGGTGATATATCTCTGGGACTTGATTGGACACAAAGTTAGGAACACGGCTAGAACCCGTAGTCAGACATGGGAGTCACCAAAGACTAAGACTCGCATCCCTACCATTCAGGAGTACCAAGGGAAACCCTGGGCTTCTAAACTACACTACAAATAAGAAGTATAATAAAAGGTATAATTTGGAATTTCATCAGAGTTAATAGAGACTCACAGCTCACATTTTCTGACAGAGCAAAAATGGAAAATGGGCTGAAACTGCTCAGAATTGGCTTCCTTTTAGCAGGCAGGAAATCACAGTCTGAATAGAGGTTCAACTGCCCTCAAGTGGAACTGAGAGCTCAGTACAATAAATCTGCTTCCAGTATCCAGATGGCCTTCTGGGGTAGTGACAGCCACACTTCCCATGACTGTGACAATAACTGGAACCCATCTTCTCTTATTCAGGCCTTGTCACTCGATTGCGGTATGCAGTCTCTTCTTGGAGAAAAAAGGCCCCAATCACTGCAGGGCTGAGCTACGGTATGGTACTCTCTATCTGGGAATTGCACTCCTCACTGGTTATCTGAGTGATCCTGAATATCTCCATGGATGCTGATGAATATTCATCTGACTATCACCACAATAAATAGCTTTCTTCAGATCTTTACACTGCACTATTCACTAGATTATCATCTTTTCATTACCATTGGTAACTGAATGAACTGATCGTGCAGTGCCTTGATGGAGGTGATGAGATACCCGGGGTCTCAATGAAGTCAACACTAGATGCCAAAATGAATGCTAAACAAAGCTGATGGGAGTAGAAGCATAGCATAACTTGATGAAAGCTGAGTTATTCCTTTAAGGTGCCTCCATATGCATATTTTGTCTATAGAATTTTGTTAGTATCACCTTTATTGTAACTCTTGGAGACATCAAAGAAATTAAAAACCATGTTGTGCTTGGTAGTGCACATATGCATGATAGAAACCATGCTCCCTGAAGAACTGGATAGACAGGACAAATAGGGAAACAAAGGGGGATATTGTTATTCCTGAACATGCCCTGCAGCATGGATCAGACAAATGAGCTACCAAAGGTCAGATAGACAACTTGAGGGACAGTCAGAATCTCATTCCAAGTCCTGTCTCAATGTTTAACCCACAAAAGCTTTTTGTTTGTCATTTTACTGCTAGAACCTTACTCTTTCTCCCTTACAATCAACAGGAAAATTGGTCATTAACCCCTCTGAGCTCACCCGTGTACAGGAAATTGGCAGTGGTCAGTTTGGGGTGGTCTACCTTGGCTACTTGCTGGAGAAGACAAAGGTAGCCATAAAGACCATTCGTGAAGGAGCGATGTCTGAAGAGGATTTCATCGAGGAAGCTAAAGTCTTGATGTAAGTAGTAGATTCACCAAGAAAACCAGATCCCGTAGGATTCGTAAGATTGAACCAATAGGTTGTGATAATGTTCAGGAATATGAATGGGTAATTTAAACTTGGATTATCTACTATGTATCTAAATAGTATCTAGAGACACCAGTGAGCTCTAGTGATTACAGAGGAAGGCAATTCAAGGTGTAAGTGAATTGCTCTACTTTTAAGTCTATCAATATCCAGAATAGTCTTTGAGATCTCTGCTGTTCTGAAAGGCAGGGTTAATGGATGGCATGTTTTGAAAAGCAAGGTGGTTTTTCTCAAAAATAATTAGATGGAGAAGTCTCTTAACATCTGAGGGAAATTTTATTGAAAACTCTTACCTGCAATCTTTTTTTTCTTTGCACAACTGAAAATATTTCTCTTTGGTTTTATTTACTTTGCCTGTATTTTTTACACTTTGTTCCCTTCAAAATAGACAGAAATTGATTTTATTTTTGTTTGATTGGATGATCTTCCATGCAGAAAAGTCTTTTGCTGACCGTTACCATTAAAATGGAACAATAGTGCTACATGATGTTAGACCTGGTCTATACATTTTCTTCTTTCTGCTTTCATAGTTGGCCTTTGCAGAGTGAGGGCCACAGCAGGATGACATAGGCAGCCATATGTATAACACACTTGCTGTAAGAACAGAAGGCACTGAGCTTATTTCAGCCTCTTTCCAACCTTCCCTCACCATCCCACAGGAAGCTGTCTCACCCCAAGCTGGTCCAGCTTTATGGCGTGTGCTTTGAGAACACTCCCATTTGCCTGGTGTTTGAGTTCATGGAGAATGGCTGCTTGTCCGACTATCTGAGGAGCCAGAGGGGCAGTTTTTCAAAGGAAACTCTGCTGGGGATGTGCCAAGATGTGTGTGAAGGAATGGCTTATCTGGAACAAAACTCTGTCATCCACAGAGACCTGGTATGTTGGTCGCAGACAGACTTTTCCTCTGCTGCTGCTGGGCTTTTCCCTGTGCTTCCTCCCTTCCTTAATTTCAGCTTTCGCACTCCTGCCCATCTGTTGACAGGGGATCAAGTATTACCCCTTATTGCAGAAGCAGCATCAATACTTCAGAAAACAAACAAAAAGCCAAAACACGTCCTCTGGAGAGCTGATTAATCTATTTCCCTTAATTGTGTTTGGGAGAGAAGAAACGAGGACACAAAGTTTGTCTCTTTTTCTGAGTTGACTCTTTTGCTCCCTGAGAGCCCCAACTCCCACAGTTCCCAAGGACTGACCACTCTTCATGTCTAAATGAAAGTGCCAAAAAGACCTATTTTAATATATGCATAAACATCTCTTTCTGATAAAATGCTTTTAATTGCATGGTGTTCAATCAATCTGTATCGGTCACTGCTGCTGTTTTGTTAGGGGAGCAAGAACTGTGGATAGATGTGAGTCTTTCTCTGCCCTTTCTGGGCAACAAGCCCTACAAGTAAGGCTGATGGTTGAAGAGCTTTCTTGGCAACAGGAACATGATGGCCATAAAATGTATAGAAAGCTTGAAAACCTCAAGTTTCTGCCCTCTTTGATGTCACTTTGATTCTCCTTTTTTTAAGCACTATCTGCTCTGCCAGGATAAAACCAAGTGGCTGTGATAGTTTTTCAGCTCTGACCTTCTGCCTTTGCACCTTCTTTTCTTGCAGGCTGCCAGGAACTGCCTGGTGGGGGAATCCCATGTGGTCAAAGTGTCTGATTTTGGGATGTCAAGGTAATGATGCCAAGGCTGTGCCCATTACCTGTGAGGCTGTCACGGGACAGAGGGGTTACTCAGCACACTCCCTCTTTTTCCTTTTCCAGGATTGTTCTTGATGACCAGTATACCAGCTCCACGGGTACCAAGTTTCCAGTCAAGTGGTCTGCTCCAGAGGTTTTCTCCTACAGCAACTACAGCACCAAATCTGATGTTTGGTCATTTGGTAAGAATCAAATGTTAGAATGGAAAAAAATTCAACAAACACCAGCTTGGAAAAAAACTGGGGGCTTTATCCTCAAGTAAAGTCTCCTAAACACTACATCCTTTGGGCTCCAAGGGTGTTTTGCCTGAATAATGGTTTAGTAAAGCAAGCCTAAGTCATTTAAGTGAAAGAAAGGAAATAATAGCAAACTATCTAGATGCTTTGGAACACTGCAAATACTGCCAACTTAGTGTATTGTACCTATGCAAGGTTATACAACACCAAATAATGAACTCTGTTTCATGGTGATATAGCAGGAGTGTCAAAGGAAAGAGCGGAGAGTCACTGACAAGACTATGTAAGGAAAGGAAAGACATTTGGGCACTTCGTTTCTCTGCAGGGCACTGATGCTCCACTCAAACCCTCTGCCTTTCCAAGTTTGCTCTGCTGACTCCATTTGCTTTCTGGCAATCTGAAAATATTATTTCACTGCTCACATTTTCTCCCCTCATTTCCTGCTCCCCAATGAATTATTTTATGATTTGCATCTGTTCTTTCATTTCCCTTCTGGACCCTCACAGATAAGAAAGCCGTTGTATATCTTTTTCCCCCAAGTCTTTGGCACTGGAGATAACAAAGGCTGTCCCCTGGCCTGTTGATCTGGCACACTAACACATCTGGCGCATCTCCAGCTAACATGCAAATCACGGTACTGCAGAATGAATCGGCGCAGTGTGCGGTGCACAGCACACAGTCAATGGGGTGCCACTCAGCTCTGGGCCCAGCAGTAAATAATGCAGGATTATAACCTTTGCTAGTCTGCACTTGTGAATTCTGTGCTTCCCCCTCCCTCTCCCATGCCCTGCTGTGGAGCTCACGCTGCTTCAAGCTGTGCATTCTTGTGGTGGGGGTGCTCAGACCCACGCAACAGCCTTAAAGAACCCAACCCAGATATGCTTCAGAGAGCACCATTCCTCTTTCCATGTGCCCTGGCATGTGGAGGAGGCTGTCTCACCATATAACACCAAGGGACATTTGCCAGCAGAGCTATCTCAGACACCTCACAGCAAAGTGGCAATGACATGGGGAGAGTTGCTACTTTGGTCAGAATGTTGTTCTGCTTCACAAATAGGAAACTGGACTGTACACTGAGAGCCAGATGTTTGCAAAAAGGCTTCTCAGTTTGATTTACAGTCAAGCCAAGCCTGGTGAAGTTGGCTCACTCCAGTTGCAGGGCTGAATGAAATACTGGTGAGCTTTGTTTGCGTTGGTCAGTCCTTCTTTGTGAAATGTGCAGAAAACAGAGTTGTACATCTGTCAGACTTGTTATCTCCCCATCCAGTGGGGTTTGCATAAGAGGATTTCTCTGTCATGTCATGGTCTCATGACTGTGAGAAGCTTTCTGCTCTGCTGCTCTGCAGCCCGTTCATCTCTTCTGCCAGGCCTGAAATCCTGCTATGCCCAGGAGAATAAAGTGGGTGTGAGAAATTCCCAGTGCAGGAATCTGCACACTGGGGGAGTACAACTGCTTTGCTTATTCTTCAGTAGAGCAAATACCATTGGTGAGGAGCTGCAATCTCTGTGCATCTTCCTATGTGAAGAATTCAAAGCTGGAAAGCAGGTATTATTTAGCAAAGCTGATTGTGGAGTTACACAATTTTATTGCAAACCAGTCTACCCATCTGTCTGTTTTCTAACACAATGTGGACACAGTTTACCAAGTCAGTCATCTTAGGTGACCAAGGGAATTAAACCTAACAATAACACAGATGCCTTGCATTCACTCAATTTACCCAGCCTCTCTGATCTGGTGGCCAACCACCACATATTCCAAAGTCTTTTTGTCTTTACCTGTTGCTCTTCCACTACATTAGAGAATCATGAGTTTCTGTACTGCTCTGAACAGTAATCATAAGAAAACATTTGACTGTTTAGGAAAAGAGGAAAAATACACTGCAGTCCTTTGAAATTCTACTATCATTGCATGTGAATTCATTCCAGTGAATCACACCACCTGGGATGTTTTGCAGGTGGTGATTTCCCAGCACCGAGGCTAAGCTGACTAACAGGAATGGAGCAGTTCATGTTGCTTTCCGGCTCCCGAGTCTCACCAAAATGCAAGCAGATCCTGGTGTAGGACACACTGCAGGCAGGATCAGTGACATGTCTCTTCTGTTGACTAACTGGAAGCAAAAATAGATAAACTGAATCAGTGATCAAAAGTGGGTTCTCTTTCGCAGATTACACATCTGGATGGAGTACATGGACAAGCATTCCCTCTTCACAGTTTGGGAGGAGACATGAGACACTTCTCTGCTTTATGACATGTAACACACTTAGACCTCACTGACTCACGGGGAAAGACATTCCTGTCGTGCTAGACTATCATGAAGTAGGATGCAGAGAAGTCAAACTTGCAGTGACCAAACTGCTGCAGTCCAGCTGCAGAGATCCTAGTTGGCATCCTCAAACTGTACAGCTGTGTTAGGGCCTGATTTCTCAGAAGTGCACTGAGAATCCGAGTGAAAATGCTTTTCCAAGTAACAGACACCAATGCCGAACTGCAGAGAAGGGCAGGTGGAAGATGGCCATGGGCCTGCTAAGGATTCTATTTGCTTTTTTGTGATTTTTCTCATTTGTTTCCTTTAGGAGTGCTGATGTGGGAGGTCTTCAGTGAAGGGAAAATCCCCTATGAGAATCGTACCAATGGAGAAGTGGTGGAAGAAATCAATGCAGGATTTCGGCTCTACAAACCCAAGCTGGCCTCCAAGGCGATTTATGAGGTCATGAGCCACTGCTGGATGATGGTTAGTATTGTAGTTTCCAAAGACAAGATCTCTCTTCCCTTTGGCTTTTAGGAGGGGAGAGAGAGGTACACACTCCACATGCTAACACAAGGTAAAATCCTGGAGCTGAGCATTCTGTAGCTTTCATCTGCACCAGCATAGCATGCAAACTCTAGGCTCTTTGCCTTTTCTTTAAGCTGCTTTTTCTATAGAATGTGTTGACTTCACTGAGCATTCTATGTAGTGCACCTAACTCAAGTTAATTCAGCAGTTTGCTTCCTAAAAAAGCTGCAGATCTGTGGGGCAGAGTTTTAACAGTGATAGTAAAAATGACAGCCAACCCATTATGAGGTACTTAGTGTCCACTAGGCAATATTCACTTCCAGTAGAAAAGAAACATTGTACAGAAGGAAGCTCGTTCTTCCGTTGGCATTTTCGCTGTAACAATAGATTGTATTTTTGTTAATACTCAGTTTCTTCACAAGGTTTTCCTTCCTAACCTCGCCATTCCTCTCAAGTTGACATTAATGTTCTCCTGCTCTCTTCCCTCCCCTGCTCAGAGGAAAGATGACCGTCCATCCTTTTCTGTTCTGCTGTATCAGCTGAGTGAAATCTCCGAGTTTGATCTGTAATCACGGCGCTGGCTGCTAAGTGAAGCTAAGAGAGTCTTGAGACGGCAGATGGCTGGATTTTCCCCACACAAAGCATTAACAGGAATCCTCTTACCATAGACACTTGCCATATGCCTGGGGAGGAGAGGGCAGAGGCTGGTACTTCCAGACAGACAAGATATCCCCAGGTCTTCCAGAGCCTCAACAAATGCAAGCTTTGGTTTCAACAAAAATGCGGTTTGCAGCTTACAAGCAGAATCAGCAACTGAGTACAGTCCTGAACCACACAATCCAGCAAGTGCATTTCTCCTGAGGATACAGCCTCAAAAACTAAGAGAACTGACATTGCTATTCCAGTTCTGTGAACTCCCAAATTAAGTTCTTCCCTGGGGAAGAAAACCCTGTGTTTGACTGTGGAGGAATGTTTAGACACATCCATGGATCTCAAATTCAGAGTGGGTTGGACCTGAAAGCTCTGAACAGGAATGAGCCTGGGACACAGGAGAACAGCCTGGATTTAATGACTGCATTTCTGATGTTGATATTTCAAGGTGGTTCTGTTCTCCCTTTGCATGATTTTCTCTGAAACTGTGGCAAACTAGGAAGAGGTACCCAGCAAGCTGATGAGGTGTCTGCGTGTGCACTGGAGTTTGTAAGGAACGAAGGGAAAAAAAGCAACATGTTGAAGAGTCTTGAAATTCTCTCAAATTGCATTGTATAGGGAGTGGGAAAACGGGATTCTGATGTGAATGCAGACATTCTTGGAGGCGGGGAGTCAAACCTGAAAGTTTGTATTAGTTTTTTCTTCAGTCTTTCTACATCAGAAGACAAATATGTTATCTTCATCCATTTTTTTTTGAGCTGCGTACAGAGGACTGAGCGGTGCAGAGTGCTGTGTGCCTCCAGTGCACGACAAGACAAGAATCCATTACCTGATTATCTGTGCAAGGTACAGGAACATATTCCTGAACTCATGTGTTTGGAAGGAAGGAGCCGGATGGCTCAGGAGAGTACATATGAGGAGAAAACATGCAGAGTATGTACTCAGTGCACCAGTGATACTGAAAATAGTTTTCTCCTACTTCAAAGAGTAACTGAATCATCACAAGTAAAGACTTTTCCACCTCTTCTGTGGACAAACCGGTGAATCCTCCGGGGACTGATCAAAGAAAACGTCCTATGCTAATGGACTCCCTGGGTATTTACTCCACAAGGAGTTCCACACTATGTGGTAACAGCAGAAGAAGGTACGAACAACATCCATCTCCTGGTACTTGAGTGAATATCTGCTTTTTCACCACAAGACAGACACTGTTTTGACATTACCGGCCTCAAAACCAAAAGTGTGGGTGTTAGTGTCCTGCAGAATTTGTAAATAAGATCAGGACTTTCTGCTTCGCATTAACAATAACTAGAGAAGTCAGAGGACTCACAGATGATATGTGCATAGATGCAGTGTTTTTTTGATGCTTCTCTGTTTGGCCAGGTGAGAACATAGGTAAACCTGATGTGACAGCAGTTTACAAAAACTGAAGTGCGAACTTCCAGCAGGAATCTCTCCCTTCATTATAGAAGTCAGGTTCAAATATGTTTGCCAACAAAAATGGAACAAGGAAATAATGTAATCCCATGATCTCACATATCCTGTGTCAAACTATTTCTTCATAGAAGGACGCTTAATTTTTGGTATTTTTCAGACTCGTGGTTCTAGAGTAGTTTTTAGGAGCCAGAATATCTTTTCAGGTATATGTTTATGGGCAAGGCATTAGTTCCTGCCTTATACATCTTCCCACTTTGCTTTGATTCCATATTATTTTCTTTGGTTTACTCCTACAAATATCATGCAGAATGACTCTCCCAGGCAAGGAGAATCCTAACATTCACACCAAAGGTTGTCAATCCTCAATGCAGGATCAGAGTGCTACCTTCCAATCAGGATTGGCACCAAAATCTCTAGGTAGTCTGAACCAATGTATGGAATGTGAGCATCTATAAACAGATGTTGAATTTTTGCCTACAGTGAATTTAAGCTAAGTTTCTCTTCATCCTTCTTACCCTTTACTCTGCGTTAGCCTGTTGTCACATGCTGGTGATGCTGAATTGGGCATTTAGGCAGTGAAGTTTTCAGTAGCCCCAACCATGTTAGACTGCACATCTACAGTTAAATTTGAGGACATCTGGCCATAACCCTATTTTCTCCCCCTCTCAATTGCACTTAGACAATCCTTATAACCACAGGATACTCTGAAACAATTCTTCCACGAGCACAGACGCTATGGCAGGGATATCTGCAGGCTCACAAAGTTCAGCTTCTGGCTTGCTGTCCCTCCAGCCTGGGAGGAACCAGGGGTCTATCAAGCTTAAGGAGGTTGCTATTAAGTAGCAGCAGTATTGCTCTGCTAGGTAATGTTTCTGAGATTATATTTATATTTGGATAAGTGTAATATTTATTAGTTATAGAATGTTGCACAAAATAATATTGTGATGTTTTATGTTCAGTTTTCTTTTGCAGTATTTCTATGTACACAATACGTATTTTTACAAACAATAAAATTGCTGAGTCCCAACTGTGGGTTTCACTATGTTAGCAAAAATGCAAAAGCCATCCTTATACTCTTGTAATCATACAGCTTGCTCTTCCTCCGAATCCTCCCCACCAAGAACAAAAAAGGTTTCTTCTGGCTTTCTGAAATATGTCCATTCCCAGATATTAGACTATGTGCTGGGTTTATTGGGGGTAGGAAGTATTCATAATCTCTGCAAATTGGGTAATTTGCTATAGGGACACGTAAATTTCTACATCTAAACATGCATTGCGGTGGCACTAAATTCTCTGAATCTTCATGAAATGGGGGTAATGACATATGAGTGCTCCCAAAGAGTGTTTTCCCACTATTATTTGCAGGAGATTTCATGAATCTCAAAAGGCCATGCTGTGATAATGTCATGATATTAACCCACTGTAACACAGTATTCTCCCACCTTAGCAGCTTCTATGGCAAGTTTTGGCTTGTGCCCTTAGTGTGGCTTAACTGTAGATGTTCACCACAAAGTAGAGGTGAGAATGTCAGCTGCCTCTTGCTGCAAAGTGAATGACCCTTCTCTGAATACCCCTTCCCTGTGTCCTTGGAAAGTATTTGCAATGTGCTGAATGTTTAAACCATTCCACCTTTGCCAATTTTATGCTTTTTGCTTAGCTGATCTGCAGTAGGGTGGGAGTTTATGCTTGTCCCTACCTTTCCTTGCTGGTTATCAGAGGCGGTGGGTGCACAGCTCTGCCTACATTGCACATCTGGCCAGAGGCGAGGCCCAGAGCGCTGTCCCAGCATGTCCCTGACCTGCTGCTGGGGTGGCCAAACGCTGGCACAGCCAGGCTGGTGCTCCAGATAGGAAAGGCAGCCAAGCAGCAGCCTCATCTAGAAAGAGCAGCTGATGCTTTTCAGTGGAGACCAAGGGCTGGAGTGCAGCAGCGTTAGCCATGAATAGCTCTTTCCTGGGCATGTGCTGGTCACCCTGGCAGTTGTGGGTGCTTGTTCCAGTGGATAATTACCTTAAAATCAGGAGTGAAAAAATCTAGAATTTCCTGAAACACTTCTTAATGAATGTGTTTCTAGATGATGTTTGGCTTTGCCCTTTCTGAATGCTGTGCTTGTCAGCCTGGCAGGATTCAGGTGAATGGCTCACTAAATCTCACTTGGCAGCCACTTCAGATTTGTGTGTATTCTTCTGTTCAGACCAGCTCACCATCAAATTATCTCTCCCCTCCACACATAACCAGCTGGTGCACACACTCCTGCCCATGCTGCCGTTCTTCCTAGCCTGCAAAGAGATCTGCAGGACAAATGCAGAGAAGCTCATTCTATTATTCTACAACTGAAGACAATACCATCTAGAAAATAAAAATAATATCATAACATTCATGGAATTCCCACTGCCCTGAGCCTGGCTGATAATGGGAGCAGGTTAAACTACACACACACACACAAAAGAAGTCCACACCAGGTTTTACTGTCACATTTTTCTTGAACTGACCTTGTTTCACCCAGAGCCCCATAGCAATATTAGCTGCTAAATCTTTTGGATCTGCAGTAATGATGCTTACTTACTGATTTTTTTCTGACAAGCAATAAATAGTAAAAAGAGGAATGATGGCTACAAAATGTTCCGATCAAAGGTGAGAGAGAAGAAATGCCATGCAGGGGAAAAAAGAGAGAGGCTACTCTGAGTGATGCTATCAATGTATTCTTTTCAGGTGTGCTCTGTTTATTAAAACAAAGATTTTTTTCTAAGTCTGTCTTGCTGGTTTTGTGGTTTGCAGACCCTGATGCTCTCAGCCCATGGCAACCATTCAACCTATAGTAGGAGGAGCACTATGGTGTAAAGCTGGTGTCAAAGCTTCCCTGCTGAGCCAACATACAACCATGGGGAGCAAGCTCAGCCCCACACTGGCATGGACAACAGAGCAGAAGTCTTGAAGGAATCAGGAGTGGTCACTAATCCAGGACAGGATGGATGGCAGTGTGGCAGTGCATTTTTAGCATAGGCTGGTGCTCAGGAAAGTGACACAGCTAGGGCCACCAAGGAAATATATCTAGACCTATATCTACACTTTCAACAGTCCTCGGCTATCCATCAATGCATATAAAAAAAAAAAAAATCTGCAGAAAAATGAATGAAGGCCCTGCACAGGGTTTCTATCACCTCACTGTGAGGTGATGTTCCTGTGAAAGCTGTAAGAAGTCCATCCAGTTTGGATTTCACAGCAGATCTGAAGAGCTGTATTGGAGCTTTAAAAAGAAGCATGAGCAGAAGGACTGGAAAGAAGTGTGCCTGAAGAAACGCCAGATGCCGAAAGGAAGATCTTTCGGATACGATGCTGAGTCAGAAAAGGCTTGGAGCTCTGAGCAAAGGCATTGCCTTCTGGTTTTGCTTCCTTACATGCTCAGTGATCCAAAGCTTCATATGTATTCTGTAAACAGGGATTTTGTTAAAATGGTAGGTAAAACCTAGCGATGGTACAGGTCCTCAGAGGGGAAGAAAGGCTGAATAGCTGAGATTCAGCAGCAGTGAGATGGGAAATCCCGCCAGGTCCTTGCCTTCTCAGGGACCCAAACGTGCTAACGTAGCGTCGGGTCTCCGGGGGGCTGCGGCAGCCGCCCCCGGCCCTGTCCCCTCCCTGCAGCCGGAGGGGATTGGTGACCTTCCCCCTTTCCCCCGGGTAGCCCGCCGGCTCCGCACCGCCGCCAGCCCCGCCTGCCCCAGCGGAGCAGCCGCAGCCTGCAGCCCCGAGCCCCGCCGTGGGGGGGATGCAGCCCCCGGCCCCGCTGCGCATCCCCCGCTCTGCCCGGGGGAGGAGCCGCCCGCACGGCTCCAGCCCCTTCCCGCGGCGGGGGCCGGGGCTCCCCCCGCCGCCGTGCGGAGGGGCCGGCGGAGAGCCGCGGAAGTGCACTTGCTGCAGCCATTTCCTGCTCTTTGTGCGGGCGGCGCGGAGCATCCCGCGGCGCGGAGCATCGCACCCCGCGGAGCGCCAGGTGAGCGGGGCGGGGGTGGGCGCGGGGGCTGCGCGGCCTCACCCGCCTCCTTCATCCCCTCCCCGCGGCTGCGCCCGCCGCCGCCGAGCCCGGTGCTCCCCGGGCCGCTCCGAGCGGGTGCAGGGGGGATGGCGGGGGGCAGCGGCGGGGCAGGTGCTGCCGCTCCGGGGCAGAGAGAAGGCGGGAGGCCCGGCTGGGCCGGGATGTGCGGGGATGTATCCCACAATGCTTAGAGCTACCTGCAGCATTCAGCCTCTCCGCAGCCACTGCAAGGCGCCGGGGGGGGGGCGGGGGAAATAACGCAAATCCCCTTCTCCCCCTTGCATCCCGGCTCCGCGTCCCCAGGAGGGAACAGGAACCGAGCCCCGGGCCCGGCGGGTGCTGCAGGCCGTGCCGCGGGCAGCAAGGGCAGCGCTAAGGGTCGCGGCGATGCTTGGCGCAGGGAGGATGGGGAGGATGGGGATGGAGGATATGGAGGAGCGGCAGCGCCGGGCCGGGGGCTGGAGGTGGCCTCGGCGGGGAGTCGCGGCCAGCGCCCGAATCACCCGTAAGGCGAAAAAATGGTGTCCTTGGGGAGAAGGGGGACGCGCCGCGGTCTGTGCCGGGGTTGGGAGCGGTGGGCTGGAGCTGCGCCCGCGGGTTCGTGCTTTGGCGTCGGTTGGAGTTGGCGAAACCCTTCCCTTCCAGAACCGCGGGGTTTGCGCTGCTTGAGCCCATTCGGGAGCAAGGGGCGCCCCGGGCAGGGTTTCTTTGTATTGAACTTTCCACCCGAGGATGCTGGAAATGCGTGGTGCCAGCCACATCCCACCTGGGGAGCAGTGGATGGATTCTGCAGGAAATTTCCGTGGGTCAGAACGACCAGGAAGGAATGAGGAAAGGAGAAAGAGTCACGTACTAAAACCTGCCTGCCTGCTCAGGGTTGTTTGGAGAAGGGGGAAGGGTGAGGGTTGTGTGTGCTGTCAGAGGACACTGCCAGCAGCAGAGCTTGTCCCTCTTCACCATCTGCCACTTTCCATGGGGGCTTCCTGACTGCGGGGTTTGGATCACAAAGGTTTCCTAGAATCAGGCTGAGTCGCTAAACCCTCTGCATTCCTCCTGCCCTGCACAGACACCAAAAGAAAAAGCACCCTCATGTTTTGCATGATGACAGTTGTCTAGGGTTAGTCACTGAGATGGGTGACTAGCCCGGTATTTTAGTGTCTGCCACAGCTGTATAATTCTGGGATAATTCCTTGCAAAGGATAATTATTTTGTCTGTACAGTTAAGCCTGAGGAATATGGAAAAATCTTCCGTTTTCTAACCAGGGTCTCTTGAGCAAAGCAAGCTATGTGCTGATTTCATGATAAGGGTTTTATTAACAGTTATCATATTTGCATGAAAAATAGGAAGATCGTTTTTGGAAGATCAATAATTGGCCAACTATTAACAATGCTGTCCTATATGATTTAATTTCCCAAGAAGCGCTTCAGCTGCCAGCAATGGGGTTGCTTGTGAACATGCACTAAATTTCTCAACTATATGGGAGATGTGGCTTCCTATACCTGCCTCCTTCTTTGCCCCTTTCTTTGGCACCAGAAAATAACCCAAACAAAAAACCAAACAAATAAAAACCAACCAACGAAAACAAAACAAAACCCAAATCAAACAAACACAAAAACCACCACAAAACAAAAACCAACCAAACAAAACCACAAGGATAAAGTTATTCTAAGAGAAATACATTTCAAATAATTATGTTGCTGAGAGACAAGGACGATGTAAATGCCTGGAACTCAGCCCTAATGGAACGGAAGAAAACGTAGATACAGAAAAACAGCTTCAGGAGTTGTACAGTTTGGCTTCCTTTTTTAATGGGAGGGGTAATTTCATGGTAATTAACATCTGTGTCAGTGTAGGACAGGAGCTCAGCTCTGCCAGGCTCACTTCTCCTGGCTGTGTTTATTTGCTCCTGCAAAGAACCTTCTGACTGTGGTGGTGGCTGCAATTACAATGAATTCTTATAGCATATGAGAAGGAGTTGATGACATGAATGCTAAAACACAGGGGACTTTAATCCCTTACATTTTAGGCAACAGTCAAATTAAGTTTTTGTGCCGTGAAGTTATTCTTCTTGACTAAAAATACATTGATGGCCAGGAGCATTTATCCTCCTATTGCTGTGAGACAGTGGGTACCAGAAATGCTTTGCTTTTATGCACCTGAGACGTCAGTCTGATGGGGTACTTGTTGGGCCAGGATAGTTCCTGACCACAGGGTAGATGCTATTTTGGATTAAGAGGGAGAAGCACTATCACAGGACAAAAATAAGTTGACTTTCTCAGGTTACCCAGGTACTGGGCAGCAGAGCTGGAGGAGAATCCCAGATCATCAGGAAGCAACCAGCAGAAGTTTGTCCTTCTCCACATTGCCATTTCCCCAGCAAAAGTTATTTTGCTGCTTGTCTCACCCCAGGCTTCCAGTGCTTGAATCCTGTCCTGCTGCCAATCTCCTGGGCAATTCCCTTTTTTTCTTGCCTCCTTTCCTGCTTTTGGTAGCTACTGCAGCTCCAACATGAACGTCTGCTGTAGGAGCAGGTGAGCTGAAAAACCCAAACAGTCCATGCCACTTCCCCAGAGCTATCAGCTGTGCAGCTTCGAAGCCGAGTGCACATGCATGCAACATATTCATTATGGCCCCGCTTTTAAAAGTCTTCCTTTGTTCCTCCAAGCTGCTCTAACAATAAAGCCGTCTTTGTTCCTCTTGCTGCAAAGAGGATGATATTGCACTGATACTTCTGGGCAAGCATTTAGGTGAGGAAGGTAGGACCTACCCTGCAAGTGCAGACATCTAGAAAGTCCATCCTCAGTCCTCAAAGCTTTCCTATGCTGTCTGTTAAATCTGGCTCCCAGGAAGCTGCCACAGCAGAATCACCATTTTGGGAACTCTTAATATCTGCCTTGGGTTGGTGGAGAAGTGTGGTCATTTGGCTTTAGAAGATATAAGGGATGTCCAGAGGGGTTGCGATTGACATGTGGGATGAGGAGAGGAAGTTTCTGCAGCAGATGGGTAGGAGGTGTGGGCAGCACTTGTTAGCACTGCTGCTCATTAGTGGAATAGATAGTCAGCTCTCTGGGGTTTCACTGGGGTGGGGTTGGCTCCTGCCAGGCTTATGTTCAGTTTTGTCAAAACACGTAGGACCAGAGGGACTTTGGCTTCTCTGACCCGCAGTGGGATATGGAGAAGAAAGCAGTTTTGTGAGATGGCTCCCAGCAGCCAGCGCGGCTGCATTCGCATCCACACAGGCAGGATATGCTTCCTGTGTGCGAGGGGAAGCCCTGCCCTGCTGTGCACGTTACTGCAGCAAAATAGCCCCATTCCTGGGCAGGCTGCTGTGCTGCTCCCCAGCGGTGCAGCCCCCAGCCCCATGGCCACATGCCCCCAAGCACCGTCAGCAAACCAGCGACTTGGGCTGACTCTCCGCTTCCCAGTGAAGCTGCCTCTGCCCAGAGGCCCAGGTGGTGGATGGTGGTTAAGGCTTAATGAGGACTTCTTGATGAGTGTCCTCAGGGATGCCTGTCTTCCCTGGGCTGGAGCTGCTTGGTCACTGCCATGTTACCTGACAGCTGCCCCCCTCCTGAGCAGCCCCAGCACGTTTGTATTAGAAACCTTGTTGTGGGAAGGTGAGGGAGCGCAGCGTGGGTCTGTGGCAGCAGAATTTCCCCTTTCTGCTCTCCTGGGCAATCCCCATGGTGGGCAGACGTCACACAGCACCCCGTGGTCTGGGCCAAGCAATCACTGATGCCTTCAGAGCCTTCCCCAGCCTTTGTACCAGCACACACCACCTCTGGCTGGTAGATGCTTACCACTGGTGGTGACCCCAACTAAGAGCAGGGTCCCCGCCAGCCCTACAGCCACCCCAAGGAGCAGGCAAGGGGCCAAGGCACAGGCAGGTGGGGGATTGCTCAAGGTTGCTCCTCCATGGATGGTCTGGGTTGAGGATCCACGTCTGCCAGCCCTGGACCAGTGGTGGCTCCATCGTGCACTCTGGCTGTGAGGTTGCTGTCTGTCGCAGTGTGCTACAGGCATGAGAGCCAGAAGTCCTGCCAAACCACGGTTTTCTCTGTAGCCTCCACTGGTTTTGCTCTTGGGCTTAAGAAAACGTAGACTTGAAATTGGGAGTCCCTATAAAGACTCCTCTGTTAAACCTATAAAGTCTGTGAAGTTTTTCCATCTGCATCCAGATTCTCACACTCTGCTCAGCGATGGCAAATCTTGGGGTGGGCTGCCAGCTGATTGTACTGCTTGCTAACTAGTGCTTGATGCTTCCTTTTCTGTTCATATATTTTTACAGTCTACCTCTCTTCCTCTATTTGAGTGCAAGTTCTTTGGGGCAGTAACTCTTATTTGTGTGCTCCCTGGCACAGCAGTACCCTGATGCTGTATTTGTGACAGAATAGAATGGAATGGAATGGAATAGAATAGAATAGAATAGAATAGAATAGAATAGAATAGAATAGAATAATAGAATATTTTCAGTTGGAAGGGACCTACAATGATCATCTAGTCCAACTGCCTGACCACTTCAGAGCTGAACAAACATCTCCTGGTATGGACGAACAGCAGCAATAATTTTTTTCCCTTGAGTTGCTGAGTGCTTTGGGTGTCACAGGGTTATTGGGGAAATGTCTTTGATTACAGCAGACTGCCAGCACTTTGCACAAATGGCCACAGAGTCTGACGTACAGAAAGATGAGAAGTGAGTCCAGATAAATAGCCACAGTCCTTAAAGCTGTGAAATGGAAGGTTTTTGTCCTCCCAAGCCTGAAGTTTGTAATGAAGCATGTGTGAGTACCAGGGATGTTGTGCTGGGGTCCAGAGGGGAGCCTTGCGCCACTGGAGGATGGTGGAGAGCTGGGCAGCTGCGGACATTCTGTGGGGCTGGGCGAGCTGAGCCACTCACACAGCACCCGCTGCTCATGGGTGGAGAGGAAGCTGCTTCTGCCTGCGGCTGCTGGGATGTAATGTCTGGTTTTGACAGTTGCTACAATTTGTAACAGGAAACCATTTTAGCAAAAAGGGGTAAAGCAGCAAACAGAAATTCGAGCATGTAAAGAAGAGGCTGCTTGAGATTTTCTCCAGACACTTATTTCATGGTGCTTCAGCTGCAGGTATCACCAAGCCTGTTTTGCAGCTCCCTGGTACCTTGGAGAGGCATTTGTGGAGGTGGAATGCATTTTACCAGGCTCATACGTATCTTTGCAGCCCATGTGTGCGTGCAGCAACGATGATAAAAGGCATAGGAGCAGACTCGTCCCTCTCATCACTCAACACGAAGACACAGTGTGCAGCCCCCTTGGCCGTGGGCCTTGCTGGGTGCACCCGTGTCTGTCTGTGGACATCCCGAAGCGATTGTCCTTCTATGCTCCCAGTGCTGGAAAGGTTAAAGCAAACTCATGTTCTTGGAAACACTGACTCAATTTAAAAAAAAAAAGGACCTGAGGGATTTGTGGCAGATAATCGGCTGAATATGAGCACCTATGGAGCTGCTCTTGGCGACCAAAGGAACTGGTGTGACTATGCAAGGAGGGAACCTACATTGCTGTTGTACCTGTCTGGCACTTGTGCAGACGCTGCTGGAGCCCTGTGTCCAGCTACAGCATCCCTGCTTTGGCAAAAAGTTGCAAAATTGGATCAAGCTTGGAGAAAAGCCAAAGAGGCGATTAAAGGATTGGAAATTATTCTCTATAACGAGGCAGGCCAAGAGCTCCGTCCACTTGCCTGAGCCAAAGCAGAGGTTGCAGGGTGTTTTACTGAAATGGCAGAGGATCTTCACAAGAACTTTGGTAACAGAGAGTTCTCCTGTCTTGCAGATTAGAGGGTAAAACTCGATGGCTCACATTTGAAACTAGACAAGCTCTGAGTGGGGAAAAAAGCACTGAGGGGGCTGATTTGCTAATCGAATGACATGTCAGTATTTAAAGCGAGTTCTCTCTCTGCAAATGTTTAAACGCAGCGGGGTGTTTTTCTAGGAGACAGAAGCTCTAGGTCAGCTGCAGCTGTTGCACATGGATTAGGTATTAACTGGGGAAGCCTCGTGGCTGTGGTTGTACCAGCGCTCAGCCTGGGTGACAGCAGCCGTCCCTCCATGCTCGTGCTCCTGCAGCAAAGGTCAATGGCCAAGGAGCTGAAGGACAGAGAGGTTTGTCCTGGGGTTGCCGTTAGGTAAGTGCCAGTGAGTGTTCAGAAACATTCCCCTTTGCTTTTTATCTTATGTGCAATTGGCACCATTGGCAGCTCCATGGCAGACCGGGACTGGGCAGGGGACACCACATGTGTGATAAAAACAGGGGAATTATTTTAACAGCAAGTTCTTTATTTGCTGCTCGTGGTGCCCCAGTCTGCCTGCGCAGCGCTCGATCCTTTCCAGGTCAACTTTGAGAATGCAATTTGTTGTTTACAGTTTCCAGCGCTGTTCATGTGTGTGAGAAGGAGAGCATGTGAGTGCCAGCACCAGTCATACGTTTCTAATCGTGCTGTTTCAAGAGATATTTTTGATAATGCCGCTTTGCATTTCAGAGCGCACACACTTTTACTTGGTGCTGCTAAAGCTGCAGTGCAGCACCCAGCTGTTCTCTGTCTTGAGCAGTTTTGCATAGAGTTAAGCAGAGGGTGGGTAGTTGTGTTCCTCTTATTCTGCATTTCTACTCTCCTGCTGAATCACAGAAGGAGAGATGACATAGAGGTGTAGGTTAAATACACAAGAAAACAAGATAAACCGGGATCATGTCTCCTACAGAACCAACCAGTCGTGGTTCTGGTTTTGTCTTTCAGCTCTTTCCCCCTCAGTCTTCTGGCTGCTGTCTGTCTGTCTATCACCCTCTCTTTTCCTTTGGATTTAGTGTGGAAACTGAACATCCAGAACCATGACCACTCACGTCACGCTGGAGGATGCCTTGTCCAACGTGGACTTGCTGGAGGAGCTGCCTCTGCCAGACCAGCAGCCATGCATCGAACCACCTCCATCCTCCATCATGTACCAGGTACCGTCAGCTCCCAGAGGTGGTGGGGCAGGGGGCTTGTTCTGGTAGCTCATGCAAAGCACAGAGGCACATGGTGCTGTGAGAAGCAGCTGAAAACATCGTGGGTTCACCATCTTTCAGGAAATGTTGAGAACAGATCTAGCCACAAATCTATTCCCAAAGGTTTTAAAAGGAAAGTGCTAGAGATTACTGAAAGGGATCTTTAAGGCTGAGCAAGACATAGGGAAGTTAAAAATGAGGACCAGAGTGCATGAATGGGTAAGAAGCAGGATATAAGATTTGTGATAACAGCAGAAAGTTCTCAGTGATGTTTTATTGTGCACATATTTCTGTGCTTCCTTTTTATAGTGTGTGCAGCTAAACAGATCAAAATGAAAGTTCTGCCTGACTTGGCCGGTCTGTGCTGCTCACACAGCTGGAGCTGCTGGTCTGGGGAGCTGATGGCATGCAAGGGCGGGCAGTCGCTACCGTTGCTTCTCTGCCTTGAATAACCACAGATTTAGATGCAGCTGCATTGACCAAGCAAAGCTTGGCATAAGCCCAGGGCAAGGCTCAACCTCCTGCTTTTGGATCCGCAGCAGGATGCCTCAGCTGCTTGGCCACCACACCCTGCCCTATAGCACACACCCAGGGTTAAATATAATGTGGGTTACTTTCTCCATCCTGCTGCTCCTGAATTGCCGACTTACCCATGGCAGTGTATAAACACACCCGTACAGTGATTGCCACGCCATGTACACAGGGGTCTGAAATTACAGTATCTTTTCAGCAGGTCAGGCTGTGGGCACATTCAGTAGCGTTGGTATCTCTACAGGTTATCAGACCCAAAGGCAGTTCTGGGCTGCTCAGATTTCAGCTCTCCCTGGAAAAATCTTGATATCCTTTTTGCATGTCGCTTCTTTAAAACCTTTTTATTCTTTCCTGTCTTGTATTCTGTGAAGGGATCAGGGTGCAGCCTCCTGTCAGGGCCACAAGTGTGTGCACACAGCTGGGCCTAAAAACCCTCTCTAAACTGCATCTAGAGGTACTGGCCAAGCCTATTTCCTCTTCGTACCTGGTTTGTGTGTAGCCCTCTCTCCTGCTAGCCAGAAATGCATATGCAGCCTCAGCTTTTGGTGTCACATTAGTCACATGTGATGTCCTGGAGGCACTGAGAAGAGTTGCTCTGCGGCCATAGGTTTGTGTTCCAGGCTTCCTACTCAGGAAAGCAGTTATTGAGGTGAGCATGGTCACTGTGATGCTAACGTTACTGCAAGGAGCGGCTCTGAGTGCCTCGGACTTCTGTACTCTCTGCCCTGCAGCAGGTACAATCAGCCAGCCTTCGCAGAGGAGATGACCCAAGTGAAGAGCATGTGAATGGGCACTTGGTGCAGAGAGGCTGAGGAGCTGCTTTTTTCATCCCCCCCTTGCTCTGCACTTTCTTAGTCCCCTGTCTTGACCCAAAGCAGTTCCTAAACAGACCTAAACAACTGTTCCTCCCGAAGCATCTGCTTGCAAGAGCAACACTAATGCTGATAATAGTGTCTAGATGAGTACCGACTTTCGTATTTATGTTTTCCAGACATCACATTCCCTGCCCTTTCTGTGTGTTTATTCTTTGCAATTCCTGCTGACAGGATGTGGTCTTCCCCTAGCAGCCAGGCCACAAATAGAAATTAGTGAGGCTGCATCTGTCTTTGAGTTACCAAGCTGAAATCCTTAAAATAATTGCTGTAGGTTTGCTCTCTGGTGTGGCTGCAATTCCTTGTAACTGATCCCCACCTGGTTTGGCTTGATTTCACAGGGGTTTGTCAGTCTTGACTGCCATATTTTCACACATATAATCTGCCGGATTTCCTCTAATGAACATGTGTGGTTCAGAAGCATCTCAGGGTGCACATATGAATCTACTTCAGATCTTGAAGTGCAGAATCTCAAATTGTTCATAAGCTGCTCCTGTGCCCCAGAAGCCGTGCCAACACATTCCATGCTGAACTGTATCAGGTGAGCAAACAACTAGCTGTATTTTAACCCCCATCTCTCCATTTCATCCATAGGCTAATTTTGACACAAACTTTGAAGACAGAAATGCCTTTGTGACTGGCATTGCCAGGTACATCGAGCAGGCGACGGTGCACTCCAGTATGGTGAGTCCCGCGGGCACTGCCCTAGCGATGCTGAGCCTGCGGTACGTGCCCTGCCCTAGCAACGCCTCTCTCTTTCAGAATGAAATGCTGGAAGAAGGCCATGAGTATGCTGTGATGCTTTACACATGGAGGAGCTGCTCACGAGCCATCCCCCAGGTACTCGAGCCCTTCCTAGGCAGAGATGTTCCCAGAGCACCTAGTTGGTTTTGTCTTCAGCGTGGGTTAGTTTGGACCGGAGACAGAAGAACAAAAATAGCAGAGAAGACTAAAGCAGATCAAAAGGAAAAACCACAGAGTCTTCAAATTGTCTTCTTCTCACCAAAGTCTCATCCACAGATCTCAGCAGCTGGTAGCCATTTCAGAAACAGATTTATACTGCTGCCCTAGCAAAGGGCATCTCCTCTACACTCTCATGTGTATGCAGGGTCCATCCCTGACACCTCCAGCAGTATCTCTCAGCTCAGTCACACTCAACACAAGCCAACTGCCTTATATACATTCCAGTCCCTCCCCTACTCCCCAGAGCAATTGCACCTGAAATTATTTCATCCCCACAGGACCAGTTTGTTAGTCCTACAGCTGCTAACAGGACCCAGCTGAACACAGCTCTGGTCCAGCATGGTACTTGGGATAGTGCTGTGTTTTGTCACTTGGGTCTTGGGCAAGACAGTGCTACAGATCACCTGTTTTGGTGTTTCAGTGTCGTCCCATCCTGGTTGTCCCCACAACGTTTGTACCTCTCCAGGTGCAGCTTGTGAGGTCCCTACTCTCTGTCCCATCCTGCCCCCTGGGCCTGCAGGCAATGCCACAAGTGATGGAGGGACCAGACACCACCACAGCAAAACATTCATTTACACATTCACCAGATTCGATCTTGCAGTGTCCCCTGTGCTTTGCCATGGGGCACACGTCTGCAGCCAGGAGGTCCTATTCTCAGCCCCCCAGTATGGCTGCTTGGTCGTGTCCACCTCCCTGTACTGCATCAGGGACAGTGGTTTTACAGGTGACCAACAGAGCCTACACCTAAACATGCACCACTCCTCCCTACTGCGAGCTGCATCCTCATGGCCATCAATACTGCCTAACTGCACCATGAAAAACCAGGGCTGGGACATTAGATTCCCCACTACAGAGAGGGCAACGCTACTTTTGCGTCTTCCCACATGTAAAACTGGCTCATTTGTCCCCTTGCACCCTGTGGATCAGCTGCTAAGCTAAGAAATTTGCACCAGAGCTCTCAGCCCCATGACAGTCCTGGGTCAGGAAAAACTGGAGATAAAACCAGAGGAGGGCAGCAGGATGCACTGCCTTGTGCAGCTGTGGTTTTCTCTAAAAGTCTGGTAATGACTCCAGGTAACTGTTTGGAAATGAAATGCATGACAAACAAGTCCTTAATTTAGCTTCCTAGGATTCCAATGAAGGTGACTCACTTTGTTGCTAATAGCCACATACAAGCCCAGTGATTTTTAGCAGGTAAGCAACAGAATCAAAATTATCCCAGCAAGACTAGCAGAGCCATAGCCTGGTGCCTTATGTGTCCATGGGACTTTGCAACACAAAGTCTCAGATAACTTTGTGATATAACATTCTCGCATTGTGTAACAAGTCCAGGCTCCATATTGCATGGGTTCTACCCCAGACAAATGCATTAGAGGACTGTCATTTCTCAGAGTCAGGATTGTGCCTGTTTATAATGCATGGGAGGAATTTCGTATCTGAGAAACAGTCCCTTCTGCTGTCACCTGTTTCCTTGAGAACAAGTTCCCTCTTGGGTCTCTCCATTGTCCTCAGATGGGGACAAGATTCACTGTGAAACAAGCAGAAGATGGTGGGCATTGCAGGCCACAGCTCTGTTAGAAACTCTGATGCTGACAAGGATAATTTGTCTTTGTCATGCAGGTGAAATGTAATGAACAGCCAAACCGAGTGGAGATTTATGAGAAGACGGTGGAAGTCCTGGAGCCAGAAGTCACAAAGCTTATGAAGTTCATGTATTTTCAGGTAGGTGGTCAAGGAGAAAGGCAAAAATAATTTATTACGTTGGTGTTAACATATCTTAAGCAGGGCTGTGCTGTCCTTGCCTGCCTGGCCAGCCGGAGAGCCCCCAGGCTCCCTGGTAGGTCTCTTCCTTGCAACCAACAGCAGATGGGCTCGAGTTGCACCAGGGGAGGTTTAGATTGGATATTAGGAAAAAGTTCTTCCAGGAAGGGGTTGTCAGGCATGGGAACAGGCTGCCCAGGGAAGTGGTGGAGTCATCATCCCTGGAGGAGTTTAAAAGGCATTTAGACGAGGTTCTTAGGGACATGGTTTAGTGCTAGAGTTAGGTTAGGTTATGCTTGGATTTGATGATTCTGAGGGTCTCTTCCAACTGAAATGATTCTATGATTCTATGAGAGACCTGTCCAAAGCAAAATCTGTGCCATGTGTCCCTTTTTCAGCCCTGAAATCTCATGCACAGGTTGGGAATGAGCACACCTTCATTACATGGAGCTAATGAGTGCCACAGGCTCCCTTTTTTCTGGGATTCTGGCTGGTGGATGTGCAGAGCCGTTTCTCCACCAGCATCTGCACAGCTCATTCTTCTGCTCTTCCCTGTGAAGCAAAACCAGGAAGAGCTGATGGCTGGTGATGCAGCTGGTGCCCAGGGCTGGATCCAGCCACCGCTGCTGGACACCCTCCTCCTGTGCCCACAGGAACAGGGATATGCTCACAGCCCCCTAAACTCATGAGTCAAATGGCAAAGAGCACCAGAGCTTAAATTTAGCAGTTACTATGCTTGAGGCACTTGACAAAATAATACGCTTAGATCCCAGCAGAGGAGCATGTAGCAAACACAGAGCTTCTGTGTGCTCCAGGAACCTCCCCCCATCACCACCTGCATTTATAACTGGCTGCAGCTGGGTTTCACTGGTGTGTTTATGTTGTATGTCCTGTGATGCCTTTGTGTCCCACCTAAAAAACTGAAGCCTGATTTTACAGAACTCAGTGCAGGTGCAATTAAGAGGCTTTGAGCCACCATCCTTGCCTCCAGCACTGAGGACATTTGTCTGCACTGGTTTGTAACACTGCTTCACTCCATGGCAACAGTGGAGAGGGACCTGGGAGCCTCCATCCCCATCAGAAAAATGATTCGTTAAAGGAAGGAGGTGGTGGGTGGGCAGATGAGGGTCCCATTGGTGGCTTGGTGATGCACAAGACCTGCTGCCGGGATGACCATGTCCCACTGCGTTGCAGCGCAAGGCCATTGAGCGGTTCTGCAGCGAGGTGAAGCGCCTGTGCCACGCTGAGCGGAGGAAAGACTTCGTCTCTGAGGCCTATCTCCTTACGCTGGGCAAGTTCATTAACATGTTTGCTGTCCTGGATGAGCTGAAGAACATGAAGTGCAGCGTCAAAAACGACCACTCTGCCTACAAAAGGTGAGAGGAAGTGAAGCAGCGGGAGCAGGGACAGGATGGTGCCTGGGCTGCCCAGCACTGAGGCCAGGTGGCTGGGTTTCTGTGCTCTTGTAGGCTCTCTTGTGTGGGTTTAGGCAAATCTATGAGCCTCACTGTGTTTTGGTTCCCTCTTGGTCGAAGGAGGAAAGAGCAGAGCCGTAGTGCAGAAGGTCTGAGGCTGCTGCATTGCAGCTGCAGGTGAAACAGGGAAGATGGGTGAGAGTCACACGTTGGGTGAGTGATCCTTGGTAATGCTGGATTTCTCCCTTCCAGAGCTGCCCAGTTCCTGCGGAAGATGGCAGACCCACAGTCTATCCAGGAGTCCCAGAACCTCTCCATGTTCTTGGCAAACCACAACCGCATCACACAGGCATGTTCCATTCCTCTGAACTGGTTAACTTCTCCGTAGGTGGAGGCAGTGATCTCACCGAGGCTGACAGCACTGTGGCAATAGCTGCCTTGTTTGTTGATGGTCCTTGGGTCAGGATGTATAATTCGAGCAGTATCTCCTTCTCATGGGTTATTCTGGGTGGTTTTGGAGGTCTCTTTATATCAAGACAAGGCTGAAGGTTCAAAAGATAAAATAAGAGCTATCGTGAGGAGATTCCGCCAGAAACTCTTCTGTTTTCCACAGTAAATCCATCCAGTCTGTCTCTGCAACTGCTTGGGACTGCAGATCAGACCCCATGGCCCTCCACACTCCACAGGCTTTATAGCTTCTGCTAATTAGATAAAATATTGCACAGAGGCAGGAGTCAGAAACTCTGCTTCTGAGGGAGACCCTTTCTTTACATCTCTACTGTCTGACACTTGGCTGTTGTGATCAGTCTGAAGGGGAGACCTGTCCTGCAGAAGGAAGGTTGTTCCTTACCGGTGGTACCGTGGGGTCAGTCTGCTCTCTGTAACTTAAGAAAAGTGCACAGATGAGGTTTTAAGAAACCTCTTATCATTCTACTCTCAATCTTTCAAATACATTTCTCCCCTGGTTCCTGCTGTTCCTCTGGCTGTGTGGATAATATGGCCCCTGTTGATGTTTCAGTGTCTGCACCAACAACTGGAGGTTATCCCTGGCTATGAGGAATTGCTGGCTGATATTGTCAACATCTGTGTGGATTACTATGAAAACAAGATGTATCTTACTCCCAGTGAGAAACACATGCTCTTAAAGGTGAGATTCGGCCATGCTTATGGGGCTGGGTGTTTGTGCAGTTTCACTTTTGTTTTAGTAAAATGAAAATGCCCTCTTGGGACAATGTTTCTCTTAATTTTCTGTCTTTTTTTCCTCCTTTGGGTCTATATGCATCACTTCTCTGCAGGGCCAGCACCCTCTGGCCACACGAATAGCTATGAGATGGGAAGGCTCTCTGCATGCAGTAGCTAAGCTGCCTTCCTCCTCTTCCTGCTTCTCTTCTGACCTCTGTTACTTTGTGTCTTCTGCTGCGATACCTCAATCCTCCCATTTTCTTCTCTTTCACCTCTTCTTCGTAGCTGAACAGAATGGATGTGATCGTGGGTCGGAGATGTCCCACCCCAGTGCTCTGAAGTGTCACCTCTGTCAGGCAGTGCCATGAGCTTGGACCCCTTAACTTGGACCTTCTCCCATCATTTCTCTGCTTTCTGGCCTTCTCCCATATTCCCAGATAAAAATCTTCCTTCCTCCTTCCCTTTCCTCTGTTCTTCCCCATCTCCATCTCTGTCTTTTTCCCCAGTCCTTCCCAAGAAGCTCTCCCTCCTTCGTGTGTGGTTGTGTTCTGCAGCTGGTGGCTGTGAGCACTGGTGGGTGCCCTGTGCTCTCCAGACCTAGAAGGAGTTTTTCTGTTGTTCGTGGATGTGTGATATCATGGGCTTGACCTGGGTAACTGTATAGGACATGCCAAAATCACTACCAACTTTGCAACTCTGAATTTTCTTCTTGATGCCCATTCCCAGCAATAATTCTGGGCAGAAGGCAGACCCTTCCAGGTTTGCTTTCCTGACTCGAAAGATCCCTCAAGATGAACATGCCGAAGTATCTGCTTGTTTTGTGTATTTGTCCTTACTGTAAGTCAGTTATTGCAGTAATTGCAGTCACTACTACCATAAGGACTTAATTACCACAGTGTGAGTCAACCAGTGTTCTTTGAAGGATAATATGGGTAGTTTGAATATCTATAATGAGTTGTCCTGAATTAAAGGGAAAAAAATCAATCCAGGAGCATATTTTAAATGCTTTCAGTTCTTCTCTGGAAGTAAATGTTTGCTTTTGGGTGGAGAAGAGTTTTGGGTTGCTGTTATGTGGGAGAGAGTAGGAACAAATTACTGGAGTGAACATCATGTGTTTTTGCACAAGAAAGAGAAGTGATCAATCATGTGTCCTCTATCTGCCATGTACATCCTTGCAGATGTGTGCGTGTTTTACAGAGTGGTACATGAGCCTGAAATGGTCTTTCCTCGTGCTAAGCAATGAAGAACTGGTTTTGACTTGTGCTGCTAACTTCATGCTAATGAAACCTTGTCTTTCGGTCTTTTCCAGGTGATGGGGTTTGGCCTGTATCTCATGGATGGGAATGTCAGCAACATTTACAAGTTGGATGCCAAGAAGAGAATCAACCTTAGCAAAATAGACAAGTTCTTCAAGGTCAGTGACCTGTCTGGGTGAGACTGGAGTTTATTGCAGACCAATGAATTAGCAACCTGGACCGCTGCACATGCTGCCAGCAAAGAGCAAACCACAGGAACCATTTACAGCTCCAAAAAACACAAAGGTTCAAGAAATTATCTAGGCTGAAGGATGAGGAATGGATTGCTGTGAATGTGCACAGGCACAGATGAGCAATGCTGGCCCCTGGAGCCAGCAGGGCTGTGGATGTGGGAGCGGTGCTGATGCTGGAGCTGGGGAGCTGGTGGGACTGAGGACCTTGCACATCCTGTTGGGCAGCAGCTGTTGCTGTGGCTCTGTCTGCTTCTGAGGGGTGAAGGACAGGGCTAGCACATGAGAGGTCTGTTTTGTGGATGAGGGAAGGTTGTGCCCGACTGACATCACTTTTACCTCTTTGCAGATTTTTGAGGCAGGTTTGCATTCTGCTGAGGAGCACCAGGATTTCCAGCCACTGGCAAAGCTGGCTGGTTTGCTGAGGTCTGTGCTGATGATGATTGCACTCCCCTTTTCCTCAGCAAGCTGCTGAGCTGAGGAACAGAGGACACAGCTGGCCAGCCAATATGTGATCTGGCAGTCTTAGTTCATGCATAAACTGTGCTCCCTGTGGGACAGAAAAAGCTTCTTGTGTCAGCTAGAACTTCAGGGTGCTCAGTGAGTTTCTCAAAGGGCTCACCCAGTGGTTTGATGAACCATTTTTGTCTTATCTGAGATCTGGGTTTTGGGCAAAGGTCCGTGAGCACTGGATACTCCCAGTGACAGGGTGGGAAGCAGCCATGCGGTCTCCCTGTGCCCATGCACATGTGCAGCTGTGTCGAGCCCTGAGCTGGTCCACAGCTGGAGACCAGGCTGCATTGCCCTGGGGCCACTCATCACAAGAAAGGTTTGGGATAACCCTGTCTGCTTCTCCCCAAAGTCTGGTGTGTGGCAGAAGGAGAGGGCAGCTGAGAGCCCGCACTGCACCGACTGTGGCATTTATGGGGGAAATGACACCCCCGTGTCATCTTCTGCACACAAGCTGGGCCTAGGATGCATTTCAGGTTTGGGGCAGGTCAGCTCTAGGAGGCATGGTGGGATCTGGCAACGGACAAAGGTATGGGCAACAAAGAATAACAGTATAGCAGGGGTACAGCAGAATAACTTCCCAGATGGAGCAATTAGTTTTCTTTTAGATGTACTGGACTTGAGCAGTCCTTCCAGAGTCCTCTTGTCTCCACTGTATTTATCTTTCCCCTGAGATGGAAAGATTAGTTTTTGTTACTGACATTTGTTCCACATAAGGGAAAATGAGGTGATTATTTCTGGGGGGGACCACAGAGTGCTTCTTCTCCATCAGTCTTTCAGCAGAGTGGATTCTCCCTGCTGCTTTACCCAGAGAGTTGCTGAGGAGCCTGAAAGAAGAGGTCGGTTGTGATGACAGAGGATGCCTCCTCGCTTTTTGCTCCAGCTTGCAGTTTATAGATGATGTGCTGGGGCTGTGCAAGAGGAGGGAACAGTTGAGCCCAGATAGCTGTTTTCGTGAAAGGCTGGTGTACCAGCTGCTGCATCCTCACCCTGAGCAAGTGGGGACTTATTTACCTCAATTTGCATCATGTCCTGGAGACAACCCTGAGATCAGGGCTCAAATGCTTGCATAGGGAACTACGGACAGACACCATGACCTCATGACAGGGTGATTATGGGGGATTAGAATACCCTTCAGTCACTGGGGAGACTGCTGAGGACTGCAGCTCTGCAAAGGTGATTTATCGTGCCATCCCTCGGAGTCTTCCAAGTTTTCCCTATCAGCTTTGCTAATTTAACTGATTCTCAGTCTAAATCAAGCCCTCAGTGTCATCTGTAGAGTTTGGTCATCTTGGTGCATTCAAACAGGTTTGCTGTTCATTGAAAAGTGCTGTGGGCCATCAGATAATCAGGTAAAATATCTTCCCTTGCATGGAATAACTTTCTCCTTTCCAGATTTTTTTCCATTAACATTTCTCCAACATCTGCTGTGGTCTCACCTAATCAGTTAAGTACCACTCCAGGCTATCAGATCTCAATAAGAAAAGGCCAACTACTCCTCTTAAAACATCTGCTTATTGTGTTCTGATTAGATTTCTAGTGGATTGACCAGGAATTTGAGTAGTGAAAATGAACTATCCCTTCATTTAAACCTTTTATGAAAGTGCCACTGCGAATCCCTGGTGAGAGCATTACACATCCGCTGCACGAGTCAGCCTGAGAAGAGAAGCGTGTGATAAGACACAGAATTTGCCACCATCTTCCCTGAATTTTGGAGCAAGGCTTTTGTAGCTAGGTGAAATTGAAGCTTCGTATTTTATTGAAGAAATGTCAGTAGCTCTTGGTTGAATTTTGTTTGCAGCTGAAAGCTTAGTGAAGCAGAGATCTGTCTGAGCTTGAGGTACATTTAGTGCACTTTGAATTTATTTCCCATCCAAATCCTCCTGAGATGTAAAGGGTGAGATATACCATGTTATAGTGCCTGTGTCTTTCACTTTGTAGAGAAGTCTGGTGACGCATCACAGGCAGTCGCAGTGCCAAAGTACAGTCTGAGTCCCTGGGGAAAGACGCCACGTGCCTGGGAGTCTAGGCAGCAAAGCAGCCTACAGCTCCTCTCTGAAGGAAGCTGCAGTGACTTGCTGCCAAAATACCAATGTTCTCGCTTTTCAACCCTCTTTTCTCTTGGAGGATTAAGATGGGAGGCAATAAACCCTGCTCAGGGATACACTTTTCTCTTTTTGTTGTAAAAAGTGCCTTTCCTCTGGCTGGTTACACCCCTGAACCATTCTGGTCATAACCAGCCTGGTATCGGTAAGACCAGGGCTCCAGAGCACTTACATGGGGTGATTTTCTTCACACAAAAGGCCTTGTGATCATTATCAGTCGCTTTCTAGGTGCAAAGTGACCCTGGGTCCAGGTTTGCACCTTGCTTTAAACAGCCTGACACTTTCCATAGCTTTGGAGACACAGGATGCTGTTTTCTAGTCCCTTGTGTTGCACTGGGGCCAACGGGCTCTCACTCTCCGCCGTATTTAAACCATCTTTTGTTTTCTTTTCCAGCAGCTGCAGGTGGTTCCTTTATTCGGCGATATGCAGATAGAACTGGCCAGATACATTAAGACCAGTGCTCACTATGAGGAGAACAAATCCAAGTGAGTGCCTGCCATAATGTCTCTTGGCTTCTGTGTGTGTCCCAAAAAGCCACGGGAGCTGCGACTCCCTGGCGTGTGTGAGGTCTGTGCGCGGGTACCCGTGTGTGTCCTTGTGAGGTGTGAGTCCCGGCGTGCCAGCTCTGTGTCTGCCTCCCTGTCCCTGCATGGGAAGATGTCCCCGCCGGCCCCTGAACCTACGTGTACCGTACCCCCATGTGCACAGATTGGGGCCGCCGCTGAGTGCTTGCGAGGTGTGCGCGCCCGGAGGTGTGTGAGTGTGAGCAGCGTGTCCCTGCTCTGGAGAGATTTTAATCCACATTTTTCACCTCAGGGACAAAATCCTCCAGAGCGTGAACACAGCAGTGGATCTCTTTGCAGTTAGCCAGGGTGGCTCCTCTAGCCCAGGCAGGTTTTGTGAAGAAGGGCAGCAGGAATGCAGGTTGAAGCAGTGGGTCAGGTGCGCTGGAAATGAATATTGTGGGAGAAATGGAGTCTTTACAGCAGTACTCAGGAGTGTAAGGCACCGCTTCCCAGCCGGGCTTCACAGGCAGTTTGTTGCTCCCATCACATGAATTTGCAGGTGGCGTTTTGGATCACACCAGGCATATGGAAGGCCATGCTTCTCTTTGTAGCTTTGCATTGTGCTCAGCTATTGCTAGAAGAATCGGTGTTAGGTTTGGATATCCTTGGAAGAGTGTTTGCTATCACATCTAAGCAAAGCCCCTCTGAGCTGTGTCTGGCTGTAATCGCTGATCCAACCTGGCTTTTAACACTGAGTGGCCATTCACCCTGGGACCATATTGTGTGGAAGTCAAATTTCTCTGGTGTGTGTGAGAAGCAGCCCAGCCAAGCTGTCTCTTTAGCAGGACAGGGACTAACCTGCAGTCTCATCTCCCAGCTTCTGTTTGCTCGTCCCCTTCCACCCTGGAGGGTCTGGCTTTTCTGGCCCTCCCTTGCCCTCCTGAAGGCTGGTTGAAAAGTGCCAATTAATTGTTCACGAGCCATTTGAAAACAATGTGGCAAAACTTCCTGAGCAAAAGGTTTTCAATTAAAATTGAAAAAAATAAAAATCTACAAACTGTAGTTTTAAAGAATATTTCTGAAAACCCAATTTAAAAGGGAAAAGTTATCTAAAAACTTGCACCTTTTTATCCCGAATCATTCAGAAAGCACATTTCAACAAAACATGTGTCAGCTGTATTTGTTTTCTCATCTCCAAACCAAGGTAGCTCATGGGCTGTTTACCTGTGCACAATTTTAATGTCTGTCTTGAAATCTGTCTCCTCAGGTCTGTGTGCCGTACCTTACTAACCAACATTTCTTCCTCACTCACTTGCTTTCCCAGCAAATTGCATGGGATTCCCAACACTAACTGTGCCAAGGTGTTTCCATGACTAATATTGTTTTTGTCACTTTCTTTCCCTCCCTGTCTCCATGAAAGTGGAATTAATTGGTGTTTTTTCCTGCATGGCGCTTTATTTCTGCACTGTGGACTAGTCTGTGTGTGGCAGGGAGGGCTGGTGCAGCCCTGGCCGTTCCTGCCAACCTGCCGATTGTCCGGCGGGGAGCACAGGACATTGGAACGGGTAAGAGTTGAGCGATGGGACTGTGGGAGGATGGATTTCACAAGGGATTACTTGGTCCAGCACTTCCAGGACCTTCTACCACCACAAATACTGGCAACAAGTGCCTTGCAGTTAACTGTAGGAATATGTCTTCATGTCTGTGTCCTCATCAGAGGCATGTTTCTCACCTTCCTTTTGTATGGCCAATCTAGATTGGAGAAGATGACTGTCTATCTTTAGGTGTACAATTATTTAGGGGAAAATAAAAAACACAAACCAAAACAAGATCTGAACATTTACATTGTGATGGCAAAGACACGAGAGTCTCACTGACAGACTTCAGCTTGCACAAGGCATTTTGGTGGAGCCCTTCTGGTTCTACATCTGTGGCTCATACAGAATGGGGAAAAATGAGATCTTGAATTAAATAGACCTGATTTGCACCATTTCTTCGTATGCACCTTTGGAAGGGGAGTGCTGCCTTCTTGTACAACCCCATTACACTGTTACATGGTACATGTGGCTAAATGCAAATGATGATCTAGTTCATCTAATCATATTCTGCTCATCATTTATGTGTTGTTATATAGTGTCAGCCAGAACCAAAACCAGAGTGGGAGGGATATTTCCTTGCTGGCCTCTTCAGGGTCTTTCCTTGCAGGAGATGGCAGCATGACCCAGCACTTTCAGACCCAGAGGGATGACCTCGAAGGGCATGATTATCCTTAAGCTTAGCAGAAAGGATGCAAATGATGCTGTGGCTCTGCAGTTCATCCTTCTCTGAAGGCTTGCCCAGCCGTGACCTGGGAAATAGCCACCTCTGACCATGGGGGTAGGTGAGCCTGACATGGAGAGCAGCCTTCAGGGTGGATGGAGCAGAGATGTTCAGGCTGAAAGGTGGGGTGAGCAACCCTGTCATGTGTGAGATCATCTTTGGAACACCTCACAGACCCAGGGGACATGCCCTGAAGGTGCCATGTCTTGAACATGTTAAAGAGGGCAGTTGAGCACAAGGCTTTGTCCACGAGTGTGTCTGAGTGGAGCCTGTCCTGTCCTTGAAACCTTTGCTTTTTTTGCCCAGGTGGACGTGCACTCAGAGCAGCATAAGTCCCCAGTACAACATCTGTGAGCAGATGGTCCAGATCCGAGATGACCACATCCGCTTCATCTCAGAGCTCGCTCGCTACAGCAACAGCGAGGTAAGTTCAGTGGGTAGCAACCATCAACAGGCTTGTGAGACAGACAGGCTGGGAGAAGACAAGTGTGGCAAGAGTATGGTCTTGCAGGAACATACAGTGAGGAGGGAAGGACACAAGTGGAACAAACCACTTCTTGATCCAGCAATAAAAAAGCAAGTTATGAAAAGTCCCTGCGCTGGAATATCTACTGCAAAAGCTTCTGCTCTTTGGCCACAGCTCAGTTAAAATAAGAAGTAGAAAAATTTTTGCAACTAAATGTTAATTGCCAGCCAGGTGGCAAACACCCATGTCTTGCATAATGGGTCTGTTCTGTTACACAGAGCTATTGGTCAGGGTTTCAAAGAAAGTTCACAAGGGCATCTGCTCTTTTCATTACTGAATGTCAGAGCCCTCTCTGATCTGATTGTGACTGTTTTTTGCAAGTGTGTGATCCTCCTTCATCACCATTAGTTTAATGAATTGTTTGCATTCTCAGCTCTTTTATTTTTGGCATTTGTAAGTGCTTATTTGAACTTTAAATCAGGAAAGGATTCTCAAGGATTTCAGTAGTATTGGACCATCATGAAGGAATGGGAAAGTAGAATAAAAATAGTCAGTTTTTTGCTCTGAGGTGACAGGTCAGACTCATTTTTCTGTAAGGAAATAAATTGACTGCCTCATTAAAAAGAGCTTTGCCAAGTTATACCTGTTTTCCTAGGGGACAGTATATGCACTGCACCATTTTAACTTGATCATAAGGTCATTTCAGCTGGGATTTGAGAGAGAGATCTATGGCTGTTATTCAGCTCTGGAGCCTCTGTAGCAAGTTACTGAGTTTGGCCTTGACATGGTGTGATGTTCTTCAGGTGGTCACTGGCTCAGGACTGGACAGCCAGAAATCAGATGAAGAGTACAGGGAGCTCTTCGATCTTGCTTTACGGGGTCTGCAGCTGCTGTCCAAGTGGAGTGCCCATGTCATGGAAGTGGTGAGTGTGTAAGGTCCTCCTCATGCCAGGTGAGCGTGGACATTTTAACATGGCACGTAACAAAGACTGTGGAAAGGTGAGATTGTTTTCATGCCACCTGACTTCAAGCCATTAAGACACATGCTAAGACCAGGCAGCTAATGACGCTGAACACCCTCTGTACCAAATGGAGAAAGGGCTTGATCATCTCACCCTGGACCTGAACCACCCTTTGCAGGTGCTGGGGTGTCCCCATCAATGTTGGAGGGGGCCTGGGTGACTGTTCTCCTAACCTGAACATCTCAGTTAACCACTGAAAACTGATTGGGATGAGTCTGGGTCTTGAGCAACTAAAACTGTAGTTCAAATGAGGATGGAAATTCTTAACTTGGAAAATTTCAACCACGTGTCTACACAGTCCGTGGATGTCAAAAGCACAACATGACTGGCAAGCCCCCAAATAAACAAAAATATATTTAGTTCACTGATAATAAAGCTGGGAAGAAGCACAAATTCTGCTCCCAAAGGAACGTCAAACAACAATAGTAATGCCCAGGGAGCATTTTCCTGGTATAGGGCCCTCTTCAGTTCCTCTAGCTCTGCTTCTTACTCATTGCAATGTTGACAGTATCTCTTTCCATCTTCTAGTACTCTTGGAAGCTGGTTCATCCCACAGATAAGTTCTGTAACAAGGATTGCCCAGGAACAGCAGAAGAGTATGAAAGAGCCACCCGTTACAACTACACCAGTGAAGAGAAGTTTGCCTTTGTGGAGGTAGGTACCAACTGCATGAGAATAAGAACCAGCAAGAGTCAGGGGGCATTTACAAGAAAGTGGTGGTATAAATGTTCTCCTCAGCTTGTGATCTCTAAAGCAGGTAACATCAAAAAATTAGCCACCTAATTACTGGACCTAAGTTACCTGAGTAGAATTAATTTAGTCCCAAATTTTCTTAATGTTGGATTTATGGACATACAATGGAAAAATAGCAAGTACATGTGTTTTTCATTTTTGCTTCAGGTAATTGCCATGATTAAAGGTCTCCAAGTGCTGATGGGCCGGATGGAGAGCGTCTTCAACCAAGCCATCCGCAACACTATCTATGCAGCCTTGCAGGACTTTGCCCAGGTGACCCTGCGAGAGCCACTCAGGCAGGCGGTCAGGAAGAAGAAGAATGTTCTGATCAGGTCAGTATGTCCTTCAATGTAATGCAAAGCCCATGTATTTATTTGTGTAACATGTATAAGCACATGGCCCTGCATATACCTCAGGGTATGCAACCAGCCAACATAGCTTGGCCAGCAACTCTTTCCAAGGTAACTTTCAGGCGTAACTCCCCCAGCATATGTCCCCACCTCAGATATGGTTCCTGCCATATGTCCACAGCAGTGCGTATTTTCATTTTGAGGTAAAATTAAGGTTAAGGAGTTTTTTCCCTCTCCCACCCCCTCCAGTGTCCTTCAGGCAATTCGGAAGACAATCTGTGACTGGGAGGGAGGTCGAGAGCCTCCAAATGATCCTTGCCTGAGAGGTGAGAAGGATCCTAAAGGTGGATTTGATATTAAAGTCCCACGACGAGCAGTAGGACCATCAAGTACACAGGTACATGAATCTCCATCTTCTGTGTAGGGAATTAATGGCTTTACAGCCATGTAGGAGTCTCCCATCCAGTGGATTAGCAGCTGTTACTGTGGTGTCTTCCACAAAGGCTTCAAGCTGTGTTAAATGTTGCTTCGGTGCTTAGTTGTGTAGTTCCCAAAGCCTCCTTTTTTAGGAATGTGATTATTTCTAGCTCAGAATGATGGTGGCTTGTGGGTGCAAAGAGTAGTAGCCACCTGGGAGAAGTGTTATTTTTCATTGCAGAACACCATGGCTGTGCCTGATGGTGTCTCACTGAGAGTGGTAACAGTGCGTTAACTTTCTTCCGAAGCTTTACATGGTGCGGACCATGCTGGAGTCCCTCATAGCAGACAAGAGTGGCTCAAAGAAGACTCTGAGGAGCAGCTTGGATGGGCCGATAGTCTTGGCCATTGAGGAGTTCCACAAGCAGTCCTTCTTCTTCACCCACCTTCTCAACATCAGTGGTGAGATTATGGCAGGAGGAGACTTTAATCCAACTCTTGCATGCTCAGACAGGCAAAGGTAGATCATCTTTGCTCCTCATTGAGTGATGCAGAAGATTTTCCTTGATTTTTCCCAAATATTCTAGTTCTGCCTGGTACAGGTGTTTTCTGAGTAGTAATCATTATGTGAACAGCAATGAGTTAGCAATAGTAAATAGCCACAAGTGGTAGCTGGTAGTTGGAGTTTTCTCTCCATCCCAGACAAACTTCTGAGCCACTGGGCACAGAAAAAATGTTCCAGAATGACTCTGAGCCATTGAAATGTTCTCTCTGGAGATCTAGAGCAAAAGAAATGATCCTTTCTTTGTTCTTCCATTACAAAGTGCTCAGACAGCATGGACATGGTCCAGGTTTAAAAACAGAGACATCCCAGAAAAATGTTCCCCACCCAAAACATGTCCAACATGAGGCTGCAGCAGCCGCCTCTTGTGCCCTTCCCTCACTGCCATCCCCATGGGGGTAACGTGGGTGCCCTCCCGCCGGGGGGATCTCCTCTGCATTTCAGAAGCGCTGCAGCAGTGCTGTGACCTGTCCCAGCTCTGGTTTCGGGAGTTCTTCCTGGAGCTGACCATGGGCCGCCGCATCCAGTTCCCCATCGAAATGTCCATGCCCTGGATCCTCACGGACCATATTCTGGAAACCAAAGAACCCTCCATGATGGAGTAAGAGCAGATGGGCTGCATTGGGACTGTGCACGCGCTGGGCGTTGGGATTTTGTTGCGGAGTAGGGTAGGCTGATGATGAACAGTTTGTTTGAGGTGGGAGGTAAAATAAATGTTTCTTGACTTGCTGTCACATGAATGTGCACTGTACAAATAACTTGTGAGCAGATGCACACAGGCTGTTCGTGCACTGCGCTTACGCATCATAAACCAGCAGTTGGCAACTGCTCTGTTTGGATGTGGGCACTGCATGCAGCAGTCAGAGAATATGTGCAACCAAAGGGATGGGCCCCTGGCTAAGGCACCTAAACACTTCTTTATGTATATACATGATAAATTATGAGATGAATTGCTGTTACGCAAATATAATCATGTTCATTATGAAAACTTTGTTTTCCATTTTACAGCCATTGTCTGAGCACTCTGTGGAGTCAGGGCAGGATGAAAGCTTTTTTAACAGCAGACAAGAAAGGTTTGATTGAATAAGTCACAGTTAGCTCAAATCCAGATCCGTTCTAGCTTTTCCCAGTAAGACACAAGGAGAAAGAGGGAGTATTTGATGGGCTGGAGTGAGGGGAGGTGATAGCAATGAAGTCAGAGAAAAGCCATTTTTTGCCCTGAGCAGGGCATGTGCACTGGCTGCCATTTATGCTGATATGCTCCAAAGTTAATTTAAGACATAATCTGTCTTCTTGCCCTCAGGTACGTACTGTACCCCTTGGACCTCTATAATGACAGCGCATACTATGCGTTGACCAAGTTCAAAAAGCAGTTCCTATACGATGAAATTGAAGCTGAAGTAAGTTCTCTTCGTCTTTATTGTATGGAAAGAGCTCACTGGGGCCACATTGCCCTGTTTGACAGCCCCACCCAGCAGTTCAGTGAATTTGTTATAGCTATCTCCTGGTACTACATCAGATTGAGAAGGTTTTAAAAGGTCAGAGTTTCCAGAGGGTTTGCAGGCTCTGCTGATTAAGGGCTTCACCTCAGTTGTACCCATGGGGAACAGAGGAAGCCAAAAGCTGTCAGGCACTGGAGGCATGGAAGAGGCTGTCTGGGCAGAGGGTGATGAGATACCCATAGAAAATGAGAAACCAGAGATCCCTGACAGGGAAAGGTGATTGAGGATGGGGGACTAGGATCTGTAAGAACATGCAGAAACTATAAGAGAGAAATGTACCTGCAATTTTCTGCTTATCTTTAGCATATGAGAACTCCAGTGTGGTTTTTCAATAGTGTGACATACAGGTATATATTAAATTAGAGCTCTCTGTTGAATGGTATTGATCTTGCATGCATAGGAAGGAGCTGCTGTGTGCTGGTGACACCCTCACGATGTTTTGTTTTTTCTCCCCCAGGTGAATTTGTGCTTTGATCAATTTGTGTACAAGCTGGCAGATCAGATCTTTGCCTATTATAAAGCAATGGCTGGCAGGTAGGAGAAACTGGCTGCTGCTGCTGAGCGATGATATCATTGCATCCAAATTGCTGTTAACCAAAGGTTCCCCTCAGGGAGCAGCCACTGCAGGTAGACATAACAAAATAGATCATCCCCATCCCACAGAGCTGGCTGTCCATGTCAGACTAGTGTAGATTGAGAAAATTAATTAATGGTGGCAAGGAGACACGGTTAAAAAATAAAAAATAATAATTGACATCCTAAGTAGCTGTCTGAGTACAATTTGTGAAGAACAGCAGAAAAGCAAACCAAGCCTTTCAAAGACATGTCCTTGCTTGACTTTTGTGTACCAGGCAGATAAGGAGTGGAAGCCTCACATCTCTAAGACACAGGAGCATGCACTTATCCTCACCGTAGTAAAGCAGCTGGACTTGCAGTGGCCAGAAGGGTACTCAGTATTGTAGGTCACACAGCAGACCAACTGACTGGAGGACTTCTGCAGAGTCCCTTGCTCTGTTGTGGGGAGACAGGCCATTCGTGGCATTTCCTTCTAACCATTTAAAGAACAAGGATGAATTCTAATGGGAGTCCTCCTCCCATGTCCCCAAAGGTGAAGCAAGTCTTCGGTGTAACTCTGCAAGGAGTTTTGTCTCTAGGTGACATTTGGCCTTTAGAGAAGGAGAGCAATCACTGTCACCAACCAAATATTCCAACAGCAGATCTTCAAGGAGAGAGCACACCAGTACCTGGCACTGGTGATATCTTTCAGCACAGTCTTCAATGTTTTGAAATGTTTTAGACATAAAAGCCAGGAACGATGGACAACAGCATTGCAGTCCTCATATAACAACCGCTGCTCTGTGACTTAGTAGTGAAAGCAGAGTTATTGGTGTGTGGAAATTTCTTGGTATTCAGGGCAAGATGGAAAAAAAAAAAAAAAAGGGACAAAAACAACTCTGGAAAAGATCCAGAGAGAAGATGTTTCTTTATTTTCCTGACACTCTTTCCCTTTTTCAGTGTTTTGTTGGACAAACGTTTCCGGGCTGAATGTAAGAATTATGGGGTGATTATTCCATACCCACCATCCAACCGCTATGAAACGCTGCTCAAGCAGAGGCATGTCCAGGTACAGTGCAAGCAGTAGACTCCAGTACTCATAGCTCTTGGTCTACTACCCTTTTCTTGGTGGCTGGTATCCTAGTGCTGGGCTCAGTCAAGGTCAGTGTTGGAATGAGAAGGGTTGAAGCTGTTTCTGACACGCCACACTCAGGGCATGGGGCCTGAGGGGAAAATGAGGAATGCTCCACATTCCCCTCCTTGCCTCTTAAAGTGATGGTAAACTCAAGCAAAATGTTTGCATCACCACTTTCACACTGAAGCAGACTTGGATATTTGGGTTTAATTTGTGTTGGAAAAAAAAATAAATTATCTGTTCTCCATCTGTATATAACCTGCAAATATCTTCTCTTCCCAGCTGCTGGGTAGATCAATTGACCTGAACAGGCTCATTACCCAGCGTATCTCAGCAGCGATGTACAAATCATTAGACCAGGCCATTAGCCGCTTTGAGAGCGAGGACCTGACATCCATAGTGGTAAGAACTGTTATTGATTGAGAATATGAACAGAGAAACTAATGCACTGCCATGGATACACAGTCAACTGTCTTCTGCTTCCAGTCCCACCTACACTAGGTTTCAGCCAGCCATGTATCCTCCTTTATGCTGCTTGGTCTCTACTGTTTCTATTTATGCAGCTTTAATTGCATTATTATTGGACCATTAAGCATCTGCGTTCATCATAAGGTGACAGTCAGCAGTTAGATTTTGCAGAGCTCATGTAAGAGACTCCTGTGATCTGGGAGAAGGAAATCTTGACTTTAATTTCCCTTGTTGGTTAAAGGTGGCTGAGACATCATTTTTGTGTGTACAGATTTGCTGCCTTTGCTATGTTACAGGAGCATCAGAGTCAAGTAGTGTAAAATTGCCAGTTTCCACCTTTGAAGGATTCTGATGTGAAAACCAGCCAGTGCTCAGTGGGGAACAAATTAATTTTGCTTCCTGCAGATTTAGGAGATACTGGACCAGGACCCCTTAAGTAAAGTGCTATTGGCCTCAGCCTCTGAGTTAAAATGATGATCTAGCATTTGCAACATTCTCACCTGCAAAGTTCTGCATGGGTGTGGATATAAAATAATTCCTGTGGCAATTAAATCAGCCGTTTCTATTGTCATCCTGGTAATATATTGCATTTGCTGCTGCTTTATGTGCTGCAGGAGCTGGAGTGGCTCTTGGAAATCAATCGCCTGACTCACAGGTTGCTGTGCAAGCACATGACGTTGGACAGCTTCGATGCCATGTTCCGGGAGGCCAACCACAACGTCTCTGCGCCCTATGGGCGCATCACCCTCCACGTCTTCTGGGAGCTCAACTTTGACTTTCTACCCAACTACTGCTACAATGGATCCACCAACAGGTGAGGAGGAAAAGCAAGGCCCAGGGTACCTGGAGACCCTGCTTTTTTTCACAAAATGTCAGACCTGCCACATGCATTGCAGTGGGGTTTTCATTCCCTATGGGATGCAACATTTACAGTTAAAATGAAGTTCAAGCCCACCAGCTCCTGTTGGCCTTGAAAATGTTAGTTACAAATTCAGGTAACAACGTTGCACAGTGATTGCAAGCAACTGAGCTAGTTTGCTTTGGAGGGTTGGTTTACTGAGCAGCAGAGCTGTGGTAGCTGCTCATATATAGTTTTTTTGCCTGCCTTAGATAACAAGAAACCTCACCTTTGGTAGGTTAAACTGATGTTTTACACCATCAATGGATTGGGGCAGGAGTTTGCATTCTAGTTCATGTAGCTAGTCTACAACCTGCAGTTCATCCCAGACCCTGTCATATCTGTACTCAACAAGGTTAACCAAGCTCTGACTGCTCTCCTGCCCTCTCCCGTGCCCACCACAGGTTTGTGAGGACAGCAATCCCGTTCACGCAGGAACCCCAGCGGGATAAACCAGCCAACGTTCAGCCGTATTACCTCTACGGATCCAAGGTTAGTAAATGAGCCACAACAGCCCAAAAGGGTGAATGTTGGAAATATTTATTGGGGAAGAAAGAAACGCAAGAACTAATTCATTAACAGAATGGAGGGTGCAGATGTGCAGGGTCATGTCACCATGTGAAACCAAAAAGCCATGCAAGAAGTAGATTCAGTGTGCTTTTGCTATTGCTTTCCTGTATTCTTCTCCATAACATGCCTGTGTTAGGGGATGCTGAGACTGCTCTGTGCCTGGTGGTGGCACTGAGACCAAGTCACATATATGTAAATGCACAAAGAGGAGAGTGAGTTGGAGCTTCAAAGTAGTGCTTCTCCCCAAGGAAGGTACCACTTCAGAAATGCCATTTGTAGTTCAGAATGGGAATTACAAATATACTTGTTTGTGCAAGCATAGACTACTTGAGACTGACAACACTGTGACTGTGTATACAGGCATTATGAGGGCTTGGGGTGTGATGCTAGTGGAGGGTCACTCAAGTGTGAAACTGCTTGAGTGGAGTTTATTTCTTGTGCACGCTGATGACTCTGAAGTGAACCTACAGCACTGATGCAGATTAGCTAATGACACTGCAGTCAGCCGTGGCCATACCCAGAGAGCTGACTTGGTTTCTTTTAAGAACATCCTCAGCAAATGAGTATATTTTTGTCACTTGACAAAAATCTTTCTCCCTGCAACTGATGTCCCTGCTTCATGTTCTACCCTGGGACAAACAGACCCTGTGGACAGATAGAGAGACCTGTTGGCAAGAGTTGGGAAAGAACAGCACAAAACAAACTTCCAGGCAGGGTCTCCCTTTATTTTGCTGTCATTGAAGGCTATGTTGTGGCAAGATGGCCCTTTTTTCATCACTATTCTTATAGGAAAAAAAGCAGTGAGGGGAGCTATATGGACTCTCCCTTATGAAACTGGAGCTCCTCATTAGCACAGTGGTCATGGGGACTTCCAGAAGCTCCTCTCTCAGTCCATCATTTGGCAGCCCCTCCAGCGAGCTGCTGCCTTCATCCACTTCTTCAGGGCTGGTGTTGGGATGCTTCAGCATCGCAGCCCAGTGGCAGCGGGCGGACCAGAACTGCAGGCAGCCATAGGCCAGGAGAGCTATGAAGCAGAGGAGCAGCAGGCTGCTCACCATCCACATGGAGGTGGTAGGTTCATGCTTAGAGCTGCCAAAAACCAGGGGGGTTTTGTCCAGAGTGTGGAATGTGGTGCAGTGGTTGCCAGAGGGGTAAGAGTTCTTGCACGTGATGCAGAGGACGTATATGGTGGATGGCGTGAGTTGATGGAGGACGAGGGAGCTGAGGGGGTGAGGAACTCGCTCCTCACGGTGCAAGTTTTGGCGTAAATAGCCAGCGAAGATGCTGTTCCAGTTGGGGCGGTACATGACATGGTAGTAGTTCTCTGGACAGGGGTTGTTCATGGCCCAGGAGATGGTGGCACTGGTGTAGGTGATGTTGTGCACTTCAATGTTCATCATGCCCCTGAAAACAGATGCGTGGAGAGGCTGAGTTTCCCAATTCATGTACAGGCTGAAAGGCCACTGACACCACTGAAGTTTTTCCACCAGCTTTACTGGTCCTTAGATTGGACTCAGGACTATGCCTGGCTAGCTTAGATTAGATGCTAGGTCTTAGATGACTGAAATTACAGAAGATGAAGCCGGTGGGTGCCCAGACTACTGTGTCGTCATATTTCATGACCAAAAAAACCCAACTGGGACACAGAGCATACGTTATGCTCTAGATAGATTAAAAAACCAACTCTTGGTTTTGATTGGTTCTCTTTATAGGGAGCTTTTTTAGCTTTTTTTGTTTCCCATGGAATAAAAAGAATAATGCAAGTGTGGCTTGCATAAACTGATCATTGCCTTGCAGACCTTCCAATAGATATTTTGATTTTGCACACCTTTTAAAATGCTATTTTAAAACCTGAATAATTGTTAATTTACTGGTTTAAGCTTCTGCTGCATTTCCTGTACCTAACTTGTTGCTTTATAAACTCCTTCAGTTCCTACAGCATCTCACACTGTAATATCAGGATCTTAAACGTGAAATCTGAAGGCCAGTGAAATATAGAATCAGTACCTTTAGAAAAGTACAAATATATGCATAATAAGTACAAAACTCTCCCTCAAATAATGACGACTAACAAACTACTGTTTAGGAACAGCCAGAGATCACTTCAGTACATTATTCCTTTGCATCCCCAAAGTGCTCTCTGAGCACAGGGTTCTCTTTCCCAACTGGCCAAGTGCTCTAAGCAGGAGCTGCACGCAACACAACCAGTTTCTTTTTTTAATTCTTCCTCTCACTTTTAATATAACTAACTTTCTTTTAATTCACTCAAGCAGCAGCTCATCTTAACGACAGTTTTAACCATTCTTACATGAAGAGCAGAACAGCCCACGCACCCGTTGCTGAGCCCTCCCGGAGCCGCGGGCAGCCCTTACCTCCCCGCCAGGTCCATGGTGCCCATCGGTGCTGGTGAGCGGCGTGGCCACGGGCCGGCAGCACCTTCCCCTCTTGCCACTGCTTGCCTCCCTCCTGTCTCTGCTAAATCCCTTCCCTGTACGCTGCCTTGTATTATACCCATCTGGGGCTCCGTCATCTCTCACCATAGCAACCAATAAGAAAGGATGGGCCAGCATCTTCAAGTGATTCGGGAATGTTATTCCTAAAAGCTTCTGCCTGGGAGACTTACATGTCTCCCAGGCAGATGAAACAAGCTGGGTAGTTTTGTTTACTGGCTTGTTTGGGGTTTTCTTTTTTTCCCCTGTCCACAGTCCCCCAGTAGGACCATCGCTGCCCCTCCAGCAGGGTCTGGCCTTAGAGACACGTTGGCAATTGGTACGAAATCCAGGATCCTGGTCTGCAGTGCACAGAGGCATTGTCTTTCATTCTATGATTTCTTGCACATTTAAACTACTGATTTAAGCCAAAGCCAGTGAGCAGTAGATTTCTATCCCTGATGCTGCAGCAGTGTCCACGAGCTTTTAAATATTTTCTAAGCCATGTGATGGAAGCAGGAACTGGATTTTCAATGACCTCAACCCCCTGCTGAGCTCCTGTGGGGTCACAACAGGCTCTTCTTTGAATGCCTCCACTTTGCAGGTGGCTTGGGGATGTCCCCTGTCTGTGGCCATGAGGGGCCAGATGTGGCAAGGGGCTTGGTAAGGAGAGGCTCCAAACAAGTGACTCACTGTTCTCTGAAGCCAAAATGTGTTCAAGAGAGGAACTTTTCCAGAAGAACTGTTGGTTCTGGGTCTGGAATTACTCATTCCATGTCATTCCTGGGAAGGTGCTTGCAACATTTTGAAGATCTTCTAAATATCAAACTGCATCAGGAGAGGCTGTTACAAGCCTGAAGTGTGTGTGTGACTTTTGCTTTTGATTTACGCTTTGCAGTTCTGGATGTTTTGGTTTTGTCTTCCAAGATCTGTATTCCCTTCTGTCTCCCTGATGAGCTGCGGCTGCCAGCAAACTGAAAACTGGGAGCAGAGATGAAAATAATTATGAACAGGGATGGAAATCAAAGTGCTCCCAGGTGGCATCCTGCCATTTACATGGCTTGGTCCTGCTTACAAGAGCGGAGGGATAGAGAGCTCTTAGCTGGCTCCATGCTGTGAGTAAAGTACATCCTTGCCTGGAGGGAGAGAGCTGAGGGTACAAAACTGTGCTTCAGAAAGGTGGATTACACAAGGTGGTAATGTTTTCGTGAGAAAACTGCTTTATTATGGTGTTTGGGTTGTTGAGTTCATCAGTGTACCCAGTTGCTTTGAAATTAAATTTCAGTTGTTCACAAATAAGACGTGTTAGCAGGAGGAGAGGAACCAGAGGAAAATGGGAATAGCTGGATTAGGCCAGCAAATCATAGAATCACAGAGGGTCCTGCTGCCCTTTCTCTGTGCAGACATGAGTCCTGCTAGCTCAAAGGGAACCACAGCAAAGCTGTCAGTGGTGTTGGTAATACCTGCTCCCAAAATCAAGCTTGAACTTCTCATTCGCCAGGATGAGAGGAGGCCAAAACCATCGCAGTGCCAGGACTGCTCCAGCACTGGTGTTCCCCATATCTGGAGGTGGACCCAGTTGTGGCCCTGCCTGGGACCTCTCTCCCCACCATGGGATGCAAACCGCAGGCACGCTCCAGTGGCCAGCAGAAACTGAGCCATTTTCTGTCATTCAGCCACTTATACGACACAGCAGGTTGCCAAGTGTCTGACAAAGAAGCTGCAAAATTACCAGCAACCCACTACTTACTGCTCGTTAACCACTTCTTAGCTTTGTAAATGCTTTAGATTAGGCTTCATTTATGTATTTTCCTGAGTGCTTCTCTTTTTCTTGGCACTGCTTGACCCAGGGGTACACTGAATTTGCTGGAAATCCCTGCTTCCCTCCCCTCTTTGCCTACCGCCCCTCCATCCCCCCCCATTTTTAATGAGCTCGCAGACAGATGTAACCTGAAGGACAGTGCACGCTGCCGGCGCTTGTAAAAATAGTTATTGCATGTGAATGGGATGGAGCAGCTCTATTTTCTGCTGCCATGTCTGCAGCGGCAGCACAAAGATGTTAAGGTGCTGTGGTTGCTACAGGAGGTGTAAATCACAGCAGTGCATGGAGTCTCTGAAAATCACTAGTTGGTATAGCCAGGCGTTATGCTGAGACACAAACGAGATACTGACACGGCCTCTATACACAGAATATACCCAGACACAGCCTCAACACTGTGTATAAGGTGCCTGCTGCATTGTACATGTCCTGTTCACCCCAGCTGGGGGATGTGTATTTTCTTTGCATGAAAGTCTGGTGATAATACAGCTAAATATGGTAAAAGCTTTATAGGGAGAGTGAACATTGATTGTGGCAGGGGAAGGAACCAAGCCATGGCCATATTCAGACTGTTTGAATTAGAGACCTTTCTCTGACAATTCTGGTCAGTTATTTTTCACTTTCTTATACACCGTCTCAGCTGTCACACTGAAGTTAGGCTGGCTGGGAGCCTGGACTAGTCTTGGCTGTGTGCAAGTCCTTTTTTGTCTCTATTCCCCTTCTGTTAGCTCTTTTTTTCAAGGAAGTTCCCGCATAGGCAGCATTATCTGTCTGTTGTCTCTTTCTGATCTGTTTTATTAGATAAAACCCTCCCAGCCTTCCCTCAGGTGAGCTGAGACAGTTCTGGGTGATGGCCAACAACATGCTCTAAGACATGGAAATGACAATGGGGCTTTGTCTTGTTTAATTTGCTGCTGAATCCACTCCAGAGCATCCCTAGTAACCTCCTGAGCTCCCAAAGCTCCCAAGTACGGGTGGCTTCTCCCTGAGATCTGGGTGCAAGGTGGGACACCGGGAACTCTGCCCCGTGCTGCAAATCCCAATCTGCCTGTGCTCCCAGCCCCAAAACCTGCCTGTTTGGCCCCAAACCAAAGGTGGGGCAAACCTCTGCAGTGTCTCAGGCAGCTGCTGCTCCCAAGAGGAGGTGAGACCAGGGGCTTTGCTCCAACTCTCAGAGGGGGTGGCAGCGGCTGCCTCAGGCGGGGGAGCGAGCTGTGCTTTGCAGCCAGCTTGCACCTTCAGCTGCTTTGTTTTAAAATACCCACTGGTGTCATTTTTTACATCCTACAGTCTTTACCCCAAGCTGTGTATCTCACACTTAAATGGAGTTATATTTTTAATTGCTGGCAGAATATTATTATTAGACACAAGCCTGCTGCTAGTGCGCTCTGTGGCTCTGTGGAGAGCTCAATGAACCTACCTCATCTTGCAGACAGGCAGGGATGAATCATCCTGCTCGCCTGCAGCCAATGCATATCCTAAAATGTGTCTTCTTGCAATCAGGCTTATTGCTGAGACCCCCGCTTGAGGGAAAAGCCCACTTGAAAGCTGCCCTCCAGCCCCATTATCCCACTGAGAGGCGAAGGAGTGCTACAGGGTGGGCGGCTGAGCCCATACAGTGAAACGTCAGCCCTGTTATGGGGAAAATCTGACCAGTTGCTCCACAACTGTCTCAGGGGACCATTGTGTGTGCATGTGATCGTGTTGGCCACTTGTCAAATGTTCCAGGCTGGGCATTACCTGGTGTTTAAACAGACACACTTTTCAAAACGTAAACTGTTGCTGTTTTTCACATGTGTCAGTGTGTGTCTAGTGGCTTTGGATCAGTCTCTGACAAACAGATTTTTAAAGACTTGGCTGTCTAAAGATGCAGATAGAAGCCTGAGCAGGATGCTTGAACACCATTCTCTTAACAAGAGCTAGCATCCAAGGAGATGTGAACGTAGGCATCTGTCTGCCTAAATATTTTTAAAATCTGGCCCATACTCAGGGCCCTTTCCTTAATTTTGATGGGACAGAAAGTTCATGCTCGCTGTGAAGTAATGCACTACAAAGCCTGCAAGGTGGCCTTTCTGTACATAATAGTATTAAAGGGGTTTTTTTCATGTATCAGGACCAGGAGGTTAAATTATATTTCACCGAAAGTAGGGGACTTTCTAAGTATCTTCTTTCTGCTAGCTCCTTCAAAGAACACCTAGGGATTATAGTAGGCAATAAGTTGCTGGACCAGAGCAGGGCTGTAACAAAATGAGGGAAAACTAGTTAATTGATTAAAGCAACTGACAAGTCTATGGAAGCGCGATCAGTATATCAGTCCACTGAAATTCTATAGCTGAGAGCAAAAGAAAATGCTTTTCTGATTCTTAGCAAATGACTTCACTTTGTAAGTCATTAGCAACTCAAAGTGTTAGAGTAGATCTCGAGAAGTGAGTCAGAATTGGAGGACAGCTGAAACCTTCAGCTGGCTGCATTGCAGTTGCTGGGAGTTGCGTTGTTGGAGGATAGACAACATTTTGTCCTGTTCTACTGCTTCAGCACCTGCTCACTTTCACCCTGAGCTCTGCAATGGTCCCCATGCTCCCTCAGCTCCATTCCTGGCAGGGAAGGGAATCCCGGTAGCGCGGGGTGTGCGGTACCCGCAGGCAGCAAGCTCTGTGCTCCATGGGGACACAGCGGCTCTCGGGGATGCAGCGTTCACACCAGAAGCAAAGTCAGCATTGCACAGTGCATTCGGGTTACAGTTTAATTTGTTTTCTTATCTTTGTTTAAGAAAGGTCTTTTATTAAGCACAAGCCAGGGGTTTATCTGTGTTTTGCTGGAAGGGGCACTACATGCCCGAATCTGTTCAAGAATGTGCTTTTTTGGTGGTTACTGTGGCTGTGGTTCTAGATGTCATGGGGGGAGACTGCAGCCCTTCTCTGCTGGGCTGAGTCATGATGCCAACAATTCTATTGCAGAGACTAAGCCAAGCATCTGGTGTCTCAGCTAAATCTGATTTTCAGTATTTCTTTTTTGCAGATCACACAAGTGAATTAATACCCCCTGTTTCTGTTTCCCTCACACTAGATGGATCCGATAAATGTTCCAGTGATAAAACATTGCAACAATTTCCACATTTCCAAGATTACACTGACAGAGTACATTCCTTGAAATCACTTTGTTTTCTGCTGCTAAAAATTTTGGGAGGCCAAGAGCCCTGGGTACTGTTCTCCCTGGACCACGATTAGATTCTTGCCCGTTTCACAGTCCCATAGGGATGTTTCTTAAGTACAGAGGCAGATGTAGAGCTTTGCAGGATGCAAAGAAAGATATTTTCTGTGTCTCTTCCAGCTGCCCTTAGGCTCAGATGCTGCAGTTCCTACTTTTCTTAGTAAGCCTCATTTAAACCAAGTGCCCATAGAAAAGAAAAATCTGTCTGGTTACCTGTATATAAAGCTTTTTGTTTTAGTAGAGAAGAATTTGGGTTTGAAGAGGCAAAGAGCTAGTGAATGGAAATCCTTGACCAGGAATGTATGGGAAAGTAAATTACCTTGGAAATGAAAATGGTGTTGCTACGTAGAAGGATAATAAACCTTGTGACATGACAGTGTGTTGAGATTAGAATATGCCCACGTAGGAACATGACTAGAATATGATGATGTAGGAAGAAAAGCCATCTCCTCTTTGCCACAAGAAGTAGAAGAAATGGGACTTATCATGGTCATTATTATTTCTCCTTCTTTCTTAAAAATTCTTTGAAGTGATGGAACATAACACCACACTAAGAGAGTTACTTACAGGTCTGGCAAATACTCCTGTCTAATTGTCATTGTGCTTCTAATTTCTCAGCCTCTCAACATTGCCTACAGTCACATCTATAGCTCCTACCGCAATTTTGTGGGGCCGCCTCATTTCAAGACGATCTGCAGGCTTCTTGGCTATCAAGGGATCGCAGTGGTCATGGAAGAGCTGTTGAAGATCGTCAAGAGCCTGGTAATTCTGAGGCTGACCCTGGCAATGCAGAAACCTCGATGCTTTGAGAGGTGCAAGTTGGACAGTCAGCTTGGGCTTTGGGTTTAGTGTGTTCACGTCTTTGCACCTTTGTGTCCCTTGATCCACACTGAAACACTTGTATTACTGGTGTGATTTTCACTGTTGCTGAGGAATTCCCGTGATTCCCGTGGGATGATGGAGCGTTTCCACCATCTTGAAGTGTTAACTGTGATCAGACACCTACATCTGAGGGGGGGAGAGTTGGTAGGCTGCTTTGCTAAAAGCCACCAAGAAGTGATGGGGTGGGATGTGGCACTCACGCAGTCTGGGGGACCTTCAAGACCTGTGCTGGTGCTCAGCGATAGTACAGGAGCAATGTGTCTCACCACCTTTTGATACCCCTGGAGAACTGCAGGAATGTAGAGGGCAGGCAGTAAAAGTAATGATACCAGTTTCCCGAGTCTTTATAAGAAAATTCCTGCTATAGATGAGTCCTTATTGAAACAATACTGTCCATTTCCATCAGATATTCAGAAGCCAGGGTGCCAATAGCCCTGTCTGCTTTCTAGTTCTCTCTTCTTCAGAAGAGAAATGTGATATCTGCATGGAAATGATCGCATGTCCTCCGTAAGCGTACTAACAATACTGAGCATTGAGAGGAGGGAGTGTGCAAAAATGTGTAATTTTTCAGGTCATGCTTTTCTTCTAAAACACTTGCCTTACTGGAAAGATGATTTTCATTCATTATAAATATTTAAATTCTGTTTTGACTGCAGTGCCGTAATTTTGAACTTGTCTAACAAAGCAATATAAAACTGAGAATCTCAAGCATATACCCAGTTTCCCTACCGTAAAGCACCACAGTTACTGAAGATCTAATTTGTGTCAATTAGTTGAAAATATTGTAGCTGGTGTGCAAGATCAGACAGCATTCAACACAAAGACAAAGATCCTATGTTGGGCTAAACGGTGTTTAGTGCATAATCCTGGATAATGTATCTACAGGATGCAGGTGTATAACTCCGAATGACAGCAAACGCTTTTAACTAAGAAATATACTTTGCTCTTGTCCATGTTAGTTTAAAAAATCAGATCTGCAGAAGCTTATTCTACATTTATGTAATTTTTTAAAAAAACTCTAAATGTAGTGATCATTCCTCAGGTGGAAGGAGCATTTCCTGTGCTGGGGAATGACCCCTTTAGCGGCTCTGGTGAAGTGCTTTTTGGGTTAGAAGCACAAGTCCAGCTGGATCTAAGACTGAGCCCTGTTTGGATTTCAGCTGCAAAAATGCAAACACTGCAAGCTGTATTTTGAAGTTGAAAATCCACGCAGCTGTGATTTATTATTTGGGAGGAAGCTGTAAAATCACTCTTAACTCCATGTACTCGACCTGAATTTTATATTTGGATGAAATCCAAATTAAGCAAGTTCTTCTTAGACTCCAGCTGAAGTTTCATCCTGTGCTGTCAGATGTGAACTCGTCTGCAACCAGCCCTCTTTCAAAACCAACGCCAGGAGAAGTCATCATTCCAGTTTAATGAGCCTTTGTCTCCAACAGCTACAAGGCACCATCCTGCAGTATGTGAAGACTCTGATTGAAGTAATGCCCAAGATATGCCGCTTGCCAAGACATGAATATGGCTCTCCAGGTGGGTGCTACAGGAAGATGCACAATGGTTTGAGCAAGAGATTGCCCACATGTTTGTATAGTGTTTATTCGGGCACACACTAGTAATTAAACAAGGTTTGGCACCTGACATGCCAGTGCAGAATGCAACCCAGGCCCACTGCGACTTTCAGCTTCTTTGCTGTTGACACTGGAACACGTATAGGAAACTTTTCCGGGAAATCTTTTAGAAATTTCCCTTTGAACACGTGGATGACTGATAAGGGAATATCTTCTGGTACCTTATGTGTTGTTTTCAGGATTTTGTAAGTTTTTGTTATTGTGGGTTCACTGATATTTTTCAAAAGATCTTCTTAGTTGATGCAAAGATTTTTTGCAGCATGACTGAAGTCTGCTGTTGAGCTGGATGGGGAAGCACATTAGCCAGCATCAGGACATGCATTGTCTTGAATCTCTTTTTTCCTCTGATTAGGAAATCTAAGGACTTCATGTGAATTACTCCCTACTTCCCAAGGGTTACTGAAAGCAGGATAAGACACTGCATGCTAGTTCTCCCCAGGGTCAGTCTCCATCCATCCATTTAGCAGTTACAACTTGCAGTTTGTGATTAAGGAAATATCAGGCACTGATTGTTGTTTTATCCAAGTTGTCAGAGGGTAATTCTGCTCTCGCTTTTCTGACTGCCCTTCCTTGTCTTTTAAGGAATCCTGGAGTTTTTCCACCATCAGCTGAAGGACATCATTGAGTACGCGGAGCTGAAGACCGATGTGTTCCAGAGCCTCAGAGAAGTGGGCAATGCTGTTCTCTTCTGCCTCCTTATCGAGCAGGCTTTGGTAAGGCAAAACCCCCTGCACAAACAGACCGTACTTGAAATTACCTGCTCAAGAGCATAAGTGGAAGTGGGTTCTCCAGCAGAAGCATTTGGCAAATGTTACTTTCCTGCTTCTTCTATACTCAGGGTCTCTATGAGGCTGTGTTATTGGGGTCCGTGGGAGATGATGTGCATTGGCACTTGGTCACTGATATCTGGGATTGCTGGAGGAGAATCTGAATACTGGAAGATCTAGATTTAATTCTTGGACCCAAAGCTACCCTGTAATTTGTCCTTCTCAGCAATAAAACCAACTGAGGCTTATTTCTAGATTGTAAGCTCTTTGGGGCAGGGATCCTTACTTTTCTATATACATATTTGCACAGTGAGAAGCAGATTTGAGCCCTTTGCTTTTTTTTGGGTGCCAGTGCAATGAAATACTGATTGGTTCTAATGGTGATAAGCATAAAGCAATACATCAGGAAGATCTCAGAAGAGCTCGTCCATATATGTCCTGTGACTTATCTTCACCAAAAACTTAGCCGGAGCGATGACTTGGTATTACACCCTGCATGAGTGTTTTGCACACGCACAAGTCTCTCAGCTCATGTAATGCCCTTTCTGGTACAGGGCAAAGATTATGGCCAAGAGCCATACATCTTCTTAACGTCTAGTTTTTCACACAATAAATTTACTTTGTAGTGAATTTATCTCACAGTTTGGCCCAGAGCCAACTGAGGAGTGTTCAACAACACAATTTTACATTATAAATGCATATTCCATGTCATAATGGTTTTGGCAGGGTTGTATCTGGTTTTTCCAGAAATGGGACTTCCAAGCAAAGTCAAAAAGTTTTGTTCAGAGCAAAAGCACAAGCAAGTTCAAAGATTTTTAAGTTTTATCCAACCATGGAGCACAGGGAAGACTAAAAATCTCTGCATATCCTCAAAATGGTTATTTCTGCCCTTACCTTTGCATCTTAACCCCACATAGAGATACTTTTAGTTCCTAACAGGATGTATAAAACACATTCAATGAGTAGTAGTTGCTTAAGATTAAGAAAACTAAAGACGTGTATTACCTAGCAGCTTGGCTTTATTTTATAGAATGACCAGAGTTGCCAACTATATTCTGGCAGTTTCTGTTCATTTTATGGCTTTGTCACTGCTCTCTGCTGTTCTCATTGTTGGATTTTATGCTGGATGTACTGCATTTGCCTTTTCCGTCCCATCTTTAAGTGGACACTTAAGGGACATAGAGTGGTTTCTTTTAGAAATCCTTCATTTCAGTGCAAAAATGTTCCTTCAGTCCCAGGAGCTGTACATCAGCAGTATACTGGCATTTTAGAATAGCAGAAAATCAAACAAAAGAACATGGTGAGAATGTGGAGGTCCCTTTAGGAAGGCTGCCCATCCAAGTCCACGTCTGCCCACTTTCCATGCCAGCCAAAGTCTCTCCCTCTCTGATCCCCTGGTTTTCTACACAGAAATAGATTTCAGACTATCAAGCCATTTTACATGCAGCAGGCACTAATTCTCGCTGGCTGGAAGATGTCAGATTTGAAGAGCCATCACATAAGATGATTTTCCCTCTAATGGAGCTCTTATGCAGCAGGAGCAATTGCTTTTATGGTGCAGTTATTTTCAGAGCTGTCAGAATGAACTAAGGCTGGTGGTATTTGCGGCAGACACTGCTCTAGTGAAGACGAGCAGTTTGCTCCATTCTGCTCCCTTTTTATTGGTTAAATTTGAGGAGAGGGGGGTTGCTTGGGACTAAATTTCTAAGCAGAATTCGTACTGTCAGGTAATGAGCCTTGGGAAGGAAATCTGTTAATAACACGACTAATTTTGGGACAGATGTCAGGTGACTGCAGGCTGCAAATGGTGAAAATACTCTCTTTATCAGAGGGAAACAGCAGTGAAAAAACATTCATCTAGGGACGAATAGTGTTTTGCAAACAAAATAACCAAGGTGACAGGCACACTCTGTCAGCATCAGTATCTCTCTATACATGGAGGGACCCTGGGCTGTTCCTGTCACTTCAGCACTGTGTCACAAACTGCAGTCCCACAAACTCGCTCTCATCCCAGCATCCATGTGCCGGTACAGCCTCCTGCAGCTCCATGCTACGCTGTCCTCTCCCTCTTGGCTGGAAGGTGGGCTATCCATCCGTGCATCCCAAACAGACCCAGCTGAGCCATTCCATCTGGCCCCAAATATCTTTTGCTGCACTGTCATGACCTGCTTTCGAGTATGTCTAAATCTCTATGATAAGCTCAGAACTGAAAGCATGCCCTAGAACTAGACTTTTGTAGGAGCAAACGAATGCCTTGTTGTGACGCAATGCCTCTGTGTTGAACAGCTTTGGTTTCCTTGCTGCTGTTTCCCATTGCAGACTTGTATACAATGTATTGTCAGCCATCGCTCCTCAGTCTCCACCTGCCTATTTCTAGGTTTCTTCTCCTTGTGCATCTGTGTTTGGGATTATTTTTTCTCAAGTGCATCGGCATGCATTCTCTCAGGTGGCATCTCATGATGTTATTCCTCTCTGGACTTCTGTTTTAATCTCCCCAGTGCCTACACCACTGGGATTCTGGTCTGGTAGCCCTGACTGAGAACACCATATGAACAACCAAATAATTTCTGACCAACGTATTCTGTATCTATTTGCAGTATAGCCATGCATCAGTATATTTTACACAGACACACCCTAAAATAAGTAAGCCAAAGGGTTATTTCCACCTGGGCACTCTCTGTAAAACTAAACAGCAGGAAGTCATCAGGTGAAGATGGAACTGAAATCTCCATGTTCTTTATTGCCTCTTACTTGCAGCACTAGTAAGTGGGACAGAAAATAAATACAAAGCTCTGGCCTTGTACTGGCAGAAAGTAACTTATTTGAGTTAAGGAAACTTCCTGGCTTAAGTTGAGAGGTATTTCTTCCGGTTTTAGTTCCTTTAGGTTGAAACCACCAGGGTTACTACTGAGCTGGGTTGGATTTGAATAGGTGCTGTAGACATGAATTGTGGTGTTGCCCAGGCCCCTGAGCCATACACTCAACCCCTATAGGTTATTTTTTAACTTACTTTATCTTTCTTTCTTCCTGCCTCAGTCCCAGGAAGAAGTTTGTGATTTGCTGCATGCTGCTCCCTTCCAAAATATTTTGCCCAGGGTCTACATCAAAGGTAAGAAGCTGAGAGAGAAGCAGTGGACAGACTCAGGGGTCTCTGCCCAGAAGCTGTTTCTCTCCCTTTTCTGCTGAGGAGTAGTTCTGGCCCTGCTTCCCCCTCGAAATAGTTGAGTGGATACAGCCAAAAGTCAGGTGGAAACATGCCAGGGGTGCATTTTCTGTAGCCTAGTTACAGAATGAAACCTTAGTCAGCTTGGGGGTTCCCTTAAGGTTTTAAAGCCATTTCACAGCATCTTTGGAGAATGACAGCATGAAATGTCCATCTCACCAGGAGCGGTCAGTAACAGGGACACGCTTTTGGACATGTGTGATTAAGCTGCTGCTGAGACTGCAATCGCACATCCCTCCTCTGCATCACTGGTTCCCTCATTTGCTGTCGGTTTGGCTCACTGATCCAAAGGCTCGTTGGATGGTTGCTGGGGGGCAGCTCTGAGCAAACTCGGCGGAAATTGCGGGTCTCCACTTCCTCCTCTCATTTCACTGTTTGCTGCTCGCTTAACAGAAGGAGAACGCTTGGAGGTGCGCATGAAGCGTCTCGAAGCCAAGTATGCCCCACTTCACCTGGTTCCCTTAATAGAGAGGCTGGGCACTCCGCAGGTAAGGATTTCATTGAAAGGGATGGCTGTTGAAAATTCATAGCAGTCCTCAGATGGCCTGTTTGGCCTCAGGAAAGTGATCTAATTTTTCTTTTTCCTTGTTTTTTTCCAAAACATCATTCGGACTAGAAAATCAGAATCCTTGCCCTAGTAGACTCCTCGAATGGAAATTTGTGAACAGGTCCAGAGATGGTGTGTTGCTGCCTTCGGGCAGGGAGCTGTAAGGCACCTGTGCTAGACGCCAGCTCTGAATACAAACACCTCTGATTCAAACTCTTTCCTCTCTGTTTTTAAAAAGATGGAGAATTGCTGGGGTGGTTTGAGGGGGAACATTGCAGGGCTGTCCCTGACTTAATCAATTGCCATCACTTTTGGGGATCTCATTTTAGGGCTGCAGTGTGGTCTGTTTTTTAAGCTCATCCCTGTCAAGGAATACATCTGAGAATGGTTTCCCTCCTAGCACATGCTTAGAGCTTCAGCACATGCTTAAAATTGCGGCTCCACTTAAGTGTCTTCTTGAGGTGGGTCTCAGCTTGGAAAAGATCTCATTTGTGCCAAAATTGAATACCATTAAAATATCTCCATAGATTGATCAATGTAATGGGCAAAATTCGAGCTTCATTGATATCAATTACTAAACTTCCACTGCCTACTTAGTGGGGTCAATAGGATAAAAATCATGCAAAATATTAAATGAATCAACACCTTTGCTGTCGTGTCCTGCCAAGGGAATGGAACGAACATTCCATTGTATGAGGTGACAGATCTATGGCAGGCGGGAAGTTGTTAGTTTTTTTCTTGTTTTTCTGATGAATTAAGGACATTTTGAACTTGGTTTCATTGGAAATTATATGAAACAAATAAACTGGCTGGCTAACTGAGGGGTTTGTCTTACCTCCTAGACACTTCTCTCACTTCGCATCGGCTTCCTTTTAAAGGAGACACTCGAGAAAAAGAATTCGCCTCTGTGTTTTTGTGTCTTTGTCTTGGTCTTTCTATCTCTCCTCCTTTCCATGCAAAATCATCATTGAAATCTGCTATTAGAGTCCACTCGTTGCTTATCCCTGACCTACTTTTAATGATGATGAAAACAAAATGTATTTCTTGTCCTGCTAAAAATTACTTTTTTTCCCATAAACTCTTCCCACATTCATCACACAGGTACACTTGAGTACCAGATCTTTTTGGAGCTCAGATTTAGATCAACACAAGAGTCACTTTCTAGAGGTGCCTCCATGGCTTCTAAGCTTGCTCCTGGAAATGCAGTTGTGGACACAGGCCATACGGGGTTTTTCCTGCATAAGCATAAGCACTTTTTAGCAATTGTCCAGAATCTGAGCAGAAGTTGCCTGCTAGATGCCTCTCCCAAAATGTGGCCCTATGCATTTCATATAATTACATGCTGTGAAGGGGCTTAGACAGAGGCTGCAGTAGTTGGTGGGGATCTACCAGTCTTTGCAGGCTTTGGGTACCCTTCTTGCAGGCTTGCTAGTTAACGAGCTGCCAAAGAGGTATAGCGCAATAGCAGGAAAACTGTCAGTGATTATTGTAAATAATCAGTGTGCGTTATGAATCCACAGGCAGCTGTTCGATAGGTGGTTCATAAAGAACCAGGGAGGCCAAAGTGGTTTGTTAAAGGAATCCTCTCCCTTTTAATGCTGATCATATGGATATTTAGTAAGGGGTTTTCAAAAGGGCTTGATTAGTTTCATTTTTTCATTGGAAGTAATAGGAGCCTTTCCTTTTGAAGACAGAAGGATTAGTTGAGCCAGTACAGTGGCATCGCTGACAGTTTATCTTGAGAGCACCCTTCTTATCCTGATCTTAGAGGTCGGTGGGACCCCAGACTGAGGCAGATGTGGCCACAAGCCTAATACCTCTCCAACTGCCTTCAGCATGTCAGATATCTACCCAACAGTAGTAGTCCTGTATCAGAGACTGGTCTTAGGGTGATGAATTTTAGAACCAAATTCTGTCTGTGAATGTGTGTAACTGAGTGGCACTACATCCTTTGAAAGCCAGGTATGTCCCTTTCTAGATTAAGATTTCTCCAGAAACAGTATACTGAGATAAGTGGACCAGTGTGTTCTCAAAAGTACCTGTTCTGTCTCTATATCTTAGCAAACAGTAATGCTAACACCTAATTTGTATATGAAATGGCTTTACTTCTTCTCTGTCCCCATTTTGCCATCACAGATTATGCAGATACTACTCTGTACCCATAAGAGTTTGGAGCAGATGAGAAAAGTACACAGCCTTTCACTGTAAAAACAAGCTGGGTAAAATAAATCTTTACTTGCTAAGCAAACATATGCAAGTGCGTGCCATGAAACTGCTGATATCATTCCTGTGTTTAAGAAATCAAAAGATCCCAGACCCAATCTGGCCTCCGCACAGCAATACAGCTTTTCCCTTGATATTTGCTATTAGTTGAACATTAATTGATCAGAGGTTCCCAGAACGTCCTTGAAATTGTGGCACAGGCAGGAATTGTAACGCTTCTAATCTCAATAGCCACCAAATTAAAAATGCTTTAGGTTACTGCCAGCATAAACTAATAGTCGGGAAAGGGAATTGGCAGGCACATGCATGTTTTTTAGAGTGGAATAAAGATCACCCAAGTAAACCGAGCATAATTCATCTTCTTAAATGTCTGGCCAGGACACGTGCCTGCCTGTTGTGCCAGATGCTCCAAGCCCACACTGTGATTCTGCTCGGGATGATGTTTTTATAGGCTTTACAGGGACAGCTGGAAATGGAGCAAATGCTTAAAAACTACTTAAAGCTCCAGAGGTCCTCTGGGATAGGCAGGGGGTCGGTAATTGCCATGTACGCTCTGCGTGCCCCTGCCAAAGTGGTGAGGGGTACAATGTCCCTCTGCCTGTGGGACCAGGGTGCTGGGGCAGCCGCTCATCTATGGGGATGAGTGTGGCAGAGCCGGGGCCTCCCCCAGCCACAGGCACCACCGATAGCACTTGTCTCCCATTTCCCATGTTATTTTTTGCAGTGCTGCAAAGAAAAGTCAGCAATGCTGCTGGAAATGGGAAGAAAAGGGGCAGCTACAAGGATATCAGGCAGCGAGCGAACCAAGTGAACCCCGCACTTGCAGCCCAGCCGCAGTCAGTGCTCCCATACTGGGGGGAGACCCAGCTTATTTAAAATCCCCTTTTTTCTTTCCTCAGGGAGAGCAACAGGGCTGAAATGAAGTCAATTCTCTTTTAATTTTCTGATAGTGTAAAAGCCAAATGAACTCCATCCAGTGGAGCCATTTCAGAGTTTTACAAGTAAATCTCAGTGGGGATGTCATAGAAATCCTCCACACATGTAAAGCTTCTACATATGTAAAAAATACTGAGTTTCTTATGAACCACAGGTTTTCCAGTATTAAGGTTCCAGTGGCTTCTCATCTTCCTCAGAACTTTTAAACCCTAACTACGAAAGAAATCAAGAAAGCTACAGGCTATCTACATTTTAAAGAGATGGTGGCAATATCCTGGGAAGCAAAATGTCCCTGTTCTCTCCTGTTTTATCTTCATAATCTGCAGAAATCACGAAATTAAATCCAGCAACGCTGAATATCACTAACATAACAGAATAGCGTGCTAGAAGAATTAAGGATCAGGGTTTCTGGTCACAGCTTTGCCTTCAACTTTTGTTTTCTGACGTACATAGTTATTTCAAAAGATACTTAGCTTAGTGAAATCTAATTGAGGACAATATTAAGTCTTCCATTTGAGGGATGAGTATTCTCTGGTGGGGAATGCCACAGGAGCAGCCATCAGAGGTAAGGTCGGACCCTGCACGGGATGTGCGTTAACTCTGAAAGAGCTGGGGACACCAGGAAGCGTTAAGTCCAGCGAGAAGGTCCGTATTACATTGTCACTTCTGTTTCTTTGGCTCTCCTCCTCCCCAGCAAATAGCCATCGCCCGGGAGGGTGACTTGCTGACCAAGGAGCGGTTATGCTGCGGGCTGTCCATGTTCGAGGTGATCCTGACACGGATTAGGAGCTACCTGCAGGACCCCATCTGGCGCGGGCCACCCCCGACGAACGGGGTCATGCACGTGGACGAGTGCGTGGAGTTCCACCGGCTCTGGAGTGCCATGCAGTTTGTGTACTGCATCCCCGTGGGCACCAACGAGTTCACTGCAGAGTGAGTGTCCCTCAGCTGGCTCTGCCCTCAGTGCCGTTCATGAGGTAGCGGGATGCTGGGATGCTCTCAGCCAGGCTAGAGATGGAGGGAGAACGGGGGTCCTTGATGAAAGGACTTTGTCATGCATGGACATGAAGAGTTGCCCAGAATGCTTTTTATCTGAACAGCTGTGGAAAAGAGCAATGGGACATACCCAAGGCGACATGCAGAAGGAGATGGGTAGATGGGCAAACAACCCACGTCAGGGGCTAGGTCCTCTTCCATCGTACCCTGTGATGTGCCCTGCACAGCCTGGCCCTGGTGTTCTGCATATCTCCTTCCCAGTTCGTTTTCTCTAGGTTTATACCCACATTCTAGGCATAGGACTGAATCTGAATTCCCCAGGAATTCACCAAGGAAAGTTCCTGGTGCCACAGTAGGACTTCTCTTACCTAACTCTATCCTGTCATCTCTCCCCACTCCGTTACCCTGTGTTCCTTCCAGGCAGTGCTTTGGAGATGGTCTGAACTGGGCAGGTTGCTCTATCATTGTTCTCCTTGGACAACAGCGGCGCTTTGACCTCTTTGACTTCTGCTACCACCTGCTGAAGGTGCAGAGGCAGGACGGGAAGGATGAAATAATAAAAAACGTGGTAAGTTGAATCAGCACACTTCTCCCTCTCCGTTTTCTGTCTTGCCTTGTTCAAACTCATAAATTACAACTATGCCCCATGTTAACTTTATTCAGACTGGACACGCTCACTGTGAGATTTCCATCTGCAGCTTCAGCAGAGAGGCCAAGGTTTTAATTGGCTTAACAATCAAACCTTTGTTTTCTCCCAAAGCTTTTCCCTTCTTCCTGGGATTTGGAAGCTGGAGCAGAGAAGCTGGTATTTCCAGCAGCCATACTGTGATCTCAGTGAGGTGGTAGTCTAGACTTCAGATCAGTTAACTTAGGACCACTCACTGACCTTGTTAATGACCTTGACTCTTCAAACCCTGTAATGAAGTGAGTCACTGGTCCCTGGGAGGTGCTAAGTGGAACTGTAATGTGTTATAGCTAGCTGCTTTGCTTTAGCAGAGGTTTCTCAGCAGCGGGGCAGAGGTACTGGTAGTTTCTAGCTGGCCAGATGACTTTCTTCATCTGCTCTTTTTCTCCCTCGTCATCCCTCCAGCCCTTGAAGAAGATGGCTGACAGGATCAGGAAGTATCAGATCCTGAACAATGAGATTTTTGCCATCCTGAACAAGTACATGAAGTCGGTGGAAACAGACAGTTCCACGGTGGAGCACGTGCGCTGCTTCCAGCCCCCAATCCACCAGTCGCTGGCCACCACCTGCTAGTGTGGACACTGACCCTGCGCAGGCTGGGAAGGGAGAAGAGACTGAGCCCGGAACAGCTGGGAGGGGTAAACTCAACGGTGTGTGATCTGGCAACAAAGTAAGACCGGGTATGCCTACTACACATGAGGACGCATCTTCCCATCTGGCCCTGTTTGAGTGCATGTTCTTCTGTCCCATCCCTGTGATCAATTTTACTTGTAGCTTTCAGACTTGGGGGTAGGTGGGGGTGGGCGGGCAAAATGTGCTTTTTTTTCCCATGATGAAGCGGTCCAGTTTTTCCTTGTGGTTCATCCAATCGAATACATCACTCTGAAGCCATACTGCAGCCCCAAACGCGGTGCTCCTGGTGGAAGAGCCCTGTGCTTCCATAGTGCCAGGAGCCCACTCCCACCACAGAAGCAATGGGGCAAATCAACACCCCCGATGACATGTGCCACCAGCCATGGAGCAGGAGGGTCTGAAGACAAGCCCCTGGTTCGCTCCCTGCGGAGAAGAAGGGATGAAGGCAGGATGTCATCTGTGGCAGCACCCTGAGGATCAAGTGATGGGCACAGAGGAGCTGTGCCATGCTGGTCTCGGATGGCTGCGTGCCCCAGGCTGGGGCTAGCTTTGTGTCCTCTGCCACATCGTTGGCCTTTCTAGCACCTGTTAAAGAGAGTTTTTGCACGTGGGTTTCAGAATAGCAATGATGTAGTCGCCAAGTAACTCCTCAGCACTTCAGTGAGCTGGGCAAAGAGAACCTGGCCTGGCTTTTTCCCTGCTATGGGACATCCACTTATTTTAATGCAAAGGGTTCTCCCCTGTAGACACATCTTCCCTGGACTAAACAAGATTTCTTAAGGACTACAGAAGAGGCTGTGTTCATGTGAATGTGTTTGTGAACATATTAATTTGGGTGGAAATAATCTCTGGTCCTGACAGGAGGCAGGTATAGTTACCTTGAACATATATGATCTTTCATCTTCTGCCAAGGATGAGAGCTGAGGTGTGTCATTTGTGTATGTTCTGGGATGCTATTTTCCCTTGTTTTAGACAAATTCCTAGTGGCACAGAGACTAAATATCTTTCTTCAGAGAATGGTGACTATCAGCAGGGCTTAGGGAACTTCCCGTCACTCAGAAAAGATACAGTGGTTTAGAAGAGGTAAAATATAGGATAAGCATTAAAAAATACCCAGAATTTTCCAGGTTTAAAAGTGTTCAGAGGAATCACTGAGGTCTGTTTCCTCTTCCTACTCAGCCAATATAAGATTCCTGGATATTGAGAACAGATTCAGTAGGAACTTCAAGGAGGATTTCATAACTCATGGTCTTCCTTGCTTCCCCACAGTAATGTCATTGAAGTGATACAAAAGCTGGTGCTTAAAGGAAATCAAACCACATACCCCAAGAAAAAATGATGCTAGCCTTACCACTGGCAATATTTTGATTCTCAGCTTTAGACAGGTAACAGCAAATAATTGCTGTTACAGCATACAGATGTGATAATATGTATTCCTTTCATGCATATCATCATGCCTTGTAAACCGCATGCTGTTACAGATGTTAAAAAGGCAGAGCCTGGGCATTTATTCTCTCCGAGGGAACATACAATTAATTAGCAGAAATGTCCCAGCTGGAGCATTTTGTCTTAGGAAACAACAGCCAGCACACTACTATTAGCAAGAGGAGATCTTGCTGGGTGGGATGAATTTCTTCTCACAGACACTTACCACCTTCTCCCTTGATAATCAAGAAATACCCCACACGTGAAAAGTGCTGGACATTTTCACATCGCGAGTTTCCTTTAATTACCGAGACAGACATTTAAACTGCAGGGAGGAAATTGTGTGGCACAGTAATCTGAAAGTAGAAAGGAAACTCAAGAAGTCTGGCTGAAGTGTTTGAGTGGCAGGGAAGGACCAGCCCAGCAAGGGGACTTGTTTCCTCTCTGTTGTGACAAAGAGCAGAAGAGCATCTGGGACTCGATGACACTGCAGGGCTCTTGCTCTCTATTTACTGTTCCACTAAGGATGTCAATTTTTGTTTTCCATCACATTCAAACACTTGTAGCCTACTGGAGTGAGGGTATCTACAGATATATATTTTTAAAAGGAAGAGGAGAATCAAGCACTTTATTTTTTATGGAAAACAAGATACAAGGAAAATAGATGCAACTGAGATCCTGTTTTTCCTGACCTAAATAGCAAGTGCTTGTTATTTTGGTACGAAAGTGTTGCTGAAAAGGTGGCACAAGTCCCTGTTGGGCTCCCAGAGCCTCCTTTGGGCACAGCACAAATTAAATGTCCTACTGCGTCTGACATGTTATGGGATGTTGGAGCCTTCTCAGAAACCAGCAAGAGCAAGAAGTTAATACAGAAGGATGAACAGTACCACACAGCCCAGTCTCAGCTACCTAGACAAAATAGGATATACTAAGGTGAATTTAATTATCTGTTTTCATCTGTTTAGGTCTGGAGTGAGTCAAGAGATATTTTACCTAAACATGAATATCGCTTTGCATTCTTTTGCTGAAGTTTTACCCATAATAATTCTCTGAAACTCTGCAAAACACAGTTGCATGTACTTGAAAGAACAGGTAGATTATATCTGTTTTCTGCCCTCACATTCGCTGGCAAAAACGCAAAATCCCTTCAGATTGTGAGGGCTGAAACGTTTTGAGCGAAAAGTCCAAAGTGCATGAACAAAATGTGAAGTGTTTTTGACTGTAGAGTGTACGCAGATGTTTTGCCTTGTTGCTCAAGTAGTATGAGATATCAGCTAGGAATAATCTTCTCTTCATTTCTGAGGTTTGATGTTGTTGTCCTTTTATTATCTAAAGGATGCAGGTAGTCTTTAGCTTCAGTTCTATAACCCTCCTTGTCTGTATACGAGAAAGAGGTCCAGTCTTAGGTCTTTGAAGAACTCCATGAAAATGGAATCTTTTTTCTCCTATCCTTTTTTAATGTCATAATTGTTAACGAAAATAGGAGGCAAACTTATAGCATTAGGGCTAAACAGTTACTGAATGGCAAAAGGTCAGTCATATTTTCCACACTTGCAGACGTTCTGCCAAGTTTGGGTGTTTTCCTTGCAAGTGTGCTCTAATCCTGTAATTTTCAGCCTTTTGCAGTCTGCAGACACCCATTCTTTTTTTTCCTAGGGAAATGTGGACCCCTGTCTGGATACTTTTAAGTCCACTGACTATGGTTTGCTTTTTTACCTACATTTTCCTGCTTACTCCGAAGTAGTCTGCAAACTCCCCAGGATCTACCAGCCACCACTTGGAATGTCTACTGCAAAGACAAATTGTTGGCTCCATACAGGAATTACAGGAGGGAGAAAGGATGGCCTGTGTCACAAATTAAGTCAGACTAGATTATATTAATGTTCCCTCTGGCTTTGACATTATAAAATATGAGTATTGGCAGTGCACACACCTTTCTTGAATGATGCTACACTTGATGTTCGATGACAAAATAGAAAGGGGAAGCAAACTAGTTCAAGCTCAGCACTTCAATAGTTTTCCTTTTAAACTCTGACAGCACTTATTAGAATTGAACAACATGTTAGTCTTTTTTCTCCTGCATTACTCCAGCCCAGTAGGTTCATGTGTCTTTGAGAACAAAAGAAAAAAGAATTGAAGGTGTAAAAAAAAATTCAAGAAAATATTCTTAAAAACTCTTGTCAAATGTACCATATTTGTATGAAAAGCTGCTTGAGTTATTTTGTACAATTGATTTTATTTATGGTGAGGTATATTTACGCTTGTGATCTGATAACGGTGTTAAATTTTTGATCCATATTTGCTATGCAGCTGAAGATGATATTTTGGTTTTGTATTATTATTTTTTGCTGTTGTTCTAAAATTCAGCTAACAGAAGCTGCCATCGCAACTAGAAATGCTTCTGCAAGAGTAAAGCATCTGGTACGTGGTGATATGTCCCGTAACACAGCAACCAACAGTGTGTACAACAAATGTGGGATGACTTTTGTGATGAAGAGAAATAAAAATTGGGCTCATTCATGAAATGGGCAGACTTGATTTTGTGCTGTCATTATTTGTGGAGAGCCTCCAGTTGCACCTGGCACAAAGAAAGAGCTCAGAGGAATAATGGCAGCATTGTGGTGATAAAAATGTCAAGCTTTTGTCAAAACCAAACGCCAAAACAAGCAAACAAACTTTCATATGAAAAAGTTGGTTACTTTCAAAGAAAATCCTTCCACTTATATTTTCATTTGAAAACTTATTTTAGTATAAAAGGGCTAGGGGAGGGGTAATTATATAATTTTTAAAATAGAATTTGACAGGCCCTGCTCAAAACCAAGGAGTTAATTTCCTCTTGTCACCACAACCATTTCAACCCAACAAGGGCCTTTTTATTCCAAAAGACTGTCCTTACTACTTTTTTCCATATTTCAATTTGAAACCATTCAGGGGTTTGTGTTAAAAGCACCCAAGGAGCAGAGCAGCTGTGGCTGTTGACTTGCAGAAGGAGCAGTGGGAACTGAAAGGAAAAGACCTTCTGGGCACTGAGGAATTGGGGTGAAACAACTGATGTGGGTCTGTGGGAGGGGCAGCACCTATGCTTCATTTGCTGTAGACAAAATGCTGTCACGGATGTTCCCTTTTGTAGCTTCTTCCCAAGGTTCCCCCATGGGAGCAGCTTCTGAGCTTAAGAGGAATAAAAATGCAGTGATTCCTCACCTACAATTGGAAGTGAACTTTACACCATGACCAGCAGCTCTGTTGATCTTTCCCATGTGCTGTAAGTCACAGGACGTACGAGGTGCCTGCAGCTTTGTGTGTAGCACACTGCTGTGGAGGAGGATTTGCCATTGATTCTGCAATGGGGAACAGCAGAGAGGAGAGCAGGACTTCCCTCCTGACTCAGCCACTGGTACTAGGCAGGTGGTTTAGTTTTCATCCTTTCCTCCATCAAGCTGGGTTTTTTTTAATTATTTTCTTTCACTAACTTTACCTGCTGTCACATGGACACCCCAGTACTAACACCAGCCCCAATAAATGCCAACACCGCCCAGGCTGCATGGTCTCACCTGGAGCCAGAGGCAATATTTGCTTTGAGTGTCAGGCTCCAAAACTCTGAATTTTGGATAAAAGACCCTAAGGGACCAGCACCAAAGATACAGGCCCACACCTTTCTTTTTCCTAGTGTTTCTAAATATATTTACATCTTCAGATTAAAGGCACTTCACCAATGGAAAGAACAGTTCATTAATGATTGTTTTATTCTTTCAAAAGCATAACAAAACGATCCTTTCTGTGACCCATCTTACAAGCCAGGAGTGCCTTTCACCTCTGATTTTGCTTGATTTAGTGTTCTTATGCAAACATCTGGCAGGTAAGAGGTCTGCAAATAAACAACCTGCTAATTACGAGTCACTTCACCTTGTGGCACCCACTGCTGCTCTGACGCCTTAAGGCCTCCAGTGCTTGCAGAATATCCACCTATCCATCACCAGCCCACCACTCCTGCAAACATACATGGTTTATAGGGCCACAGTGACCTAGAATACGGAACCGATCTGGAGAAAGAAATTTAGCAACCCTGGGAGAAATGCATTAGGGTGTGTTCTATGGTCTAATGACCCTGGATCACTCAGCTGTTCCACAGCACAAATCCACCAGTAGGTGCACTGGCACTAGGAGGGCAGAACAGGGGTGGGAACCCACTGTGGGTGTGATGGGCTTGGGAATTCTGTGTGCGTTGTCTAAACTCTTGCAGCATGAAACGGCAGCCTCAGCCACTGCAGACACGGGTACCTTGAGACAGGCTGAATTAAAAGGCGTCTGCTCAACAAAGTCCAGTCTTTCAAGCTTTTGAGCATCCTTTCATGTAGTGCTGCAATCACCTGAACACCAGGCAATTCCCTTAACCCCTACACAGTCAGGGCATCATTAGAAAGAGAAGAATTTACCCTCTCTTTGAAGCAGCAAACGGCTCCATGGAGCCCTCAAACTCTACAAAGCCACAGCAGAAGACCACAACCCTGTTCTGAAAGTTTGCACAGAAACATCTAGCAGACATCTGAGGGCAAAAGTTTCCATCACCTGTTAGCAGGATACTTCCACCATTATTTGAAACACAGGACAGCAGACGGCCGGTGTTCTTCCATCATTTTTTCCAGACCAAAACAGATGAGCAGAGAAGAGCAGGGGAAATAAAAGCCTTTTGATGTTGCTAAAGAGGTTATTTGCATGCAAAGCTGTCTTGCTCTGCCCCTGGATTCCAATCAAGTCTTTTGGTCTGGAAACCAGTATTTCAGGAGGAACTGCATTGTTAGAAGGTGAGCTGCTAAGGAAGACTCCCTGATTTCTAATTTCTAATTATTTTTAAGGAAACATCTGATGAGAATATCAGCCAGTGAGGTCATAGCTTGGAGCTGAATTTCCCTAATTACAGCCTTCCCATTAAAATGAGGATATGAAGCAATAAAAGAGGCATTGGTTGCATCCCTGCTTTATTGTTATCAGTCTCAACTTGCCCTTAACTAAGCCAATTCCATGCCAATCCTACCTGGCTTTTAACTCCCATATTGCCATACACAGCCTTGTTAAATCCATCAAATGCAACTCCTGTGACTTAGAGATTTTATACACCACACCCTCGCAGGCCCTGCACCAGAGAGAAAGAAATACATGACACACTTGTACCCTTTGTTTGATAGCAAGACCTGACTGAAGCTTTCCCCACGGTGGTGACAAAGTGGGTACGCTCTTTCCCTGATGTCTGACAGCTCACACTGCAGTGTCCCCTCCCTTTGGGACCTCTTCCCTGCCATGTCTCCTCTCTCCCCAGAACTGAGAACAGCTTCTCTTGTCAAATCTGGCAAAAGTGGCCTATGGGGCCAAATATCTTTGGAATGAAGTGGGTTACATAAACAAAAATCTATGTGTGCCCTTTCCTTTAGGAAATCAAGGTGACAGGGGAAAGTAAAGCTGTAGCCCAACATGCCTTTTGCTTTTGACTGCACCACCCCCTCTGCTGTGGCAATCATTTATGAGGTTGCACCATGACCAAAAAGATCATTTTAACGCAAGATCCCTTCCATAAAAATTTGCTTCCTCCCCAACACCTCTCTGCTATGAGTCCATTCGTTGCTTATCCCTGACATACTTATAACAATGATGAAAACAAAATGTATAATTATTTTTTTCCCATAAACTCTTCCCACATTCATCACACAGGTACACTTGAGTGCCAGATCTTTTTGGAGCTCAGATTTAGATCAACACAAGAGTCACTTTCTAGAGGTGCCTCCATAGCTTCTAAGCTTGCTTCTGGAAATGCAGTTGTAGACATAGGCCATACAGGGCTTTTTTCCTGCATAAGCAGAAGCACTTTTTAGCAGTTGCCCAGAATCTGAGCAGAAGTTGCTTGCCTCCCCAACACCTCTCTGTGTAGCAACGAACTGTGCTCTGCACTGATGACAACACTGACCCACAAATGCTTGGAAATTATTTTGGATGCAGTTTAACTGTCCATCACTACATCACCATTAGGACTCCCCAACTACCAGCAAGACCTCAGAGCCCTACAGTGCCCCTGAGCAGCCAGGTGGAACAGCCTGGGAGGGGACAGCAATTCCCCCAGCCAGACGCAGGCAGTCAGCACTACAAACACAGCAACACTCATCCCACTCAGCCATCACCTCTGTTTCTACAGTCAGCCTCAGACTCACACATTGCACGAACTGCACTTAACCAGCACCTGCAAGTAAATTTACTAAATAAAGGCTAAATCCTGACATCACTGTCTTGCCCAGGGTGCCTTTTACCTGCATACTATCTACAGGAGGAGCTGCTCACAGATCACTGATAAATCAGCACAAGTTTCATTTCCTACATTGAAACCTGCTGCCACACATTTTGGATCAATTATCAAGGGCTCCTGTGACAAAGAGGAGGACGTGGGGCTTGGCTGGTACAGTCTCTCCCAACCAGTGACCCAGAGGTCTGTCACCAACAAACAGACCAAATTAAAATCAAATTACTCACAAAACACCCAAATGTTACGTTTGCTGGAGAAGAGAGTTGTACAGAGATAGGATCAAGGTGCTGAGCAGAGGAGCCACACGGTGCTGGAAATGCTACAGTTTCATAGTCTAAGGGCAATTTTTGTAGTAGCAGGTAATATATTTTATGGAAGAAAAAAATATCAGATATGTTCATATCCTGCAGATCTTACATCTTTACATTGCCTTATGACAGATACCATTTCTACCTATAAATGTGGGCTTGACCAAGTAAAGTTGTTGGTTTTACTATTGTTTTTGCTTGACTCTGCTGACCTACAGCAAAATGTGTCTAATGTCTCCTGCAGCAATGAAAGGGCCTTTTTATCAGCAGTAGGTTTTTGTGTACACACAATCACTGTGCACACACACACAGGGAGGATGTCGGTAGAGGAGGGTGGGGATGAAGGCAAAATACTGGTGTGCAGCACAATCCAAAGCATTCACACACTACTGTTAGCAAGAGAGGCTTTGGCTGCAGCTGGACTGGGAGTTGACAGGGGAGTCATAGCTCACAATCCATAGAAAGGGCTGAAACATGTGGCCATGATGAGGCCTGCCAACTAAACAATCACAAAACAGAAGGGTGTAAAATAAGGTTAAGTGATGGAGGAGGACATGGGCCTCCTGACTTTCTCAGCACTGGAATTCAGTATGGAGGCAGCTAAGTCTTAAATCACAGCTGTTGATGGCAAAATTGTGTCCTGTACTACTTCTGATCTTGTGCTACACAACAATTCACAGCACAAGAGTGCCCTGGTCATTACACGCTCATCTTTTGTTAATATTTCTTTTTCAAATGCACCTTTGTTGGGAGCCAATCCTTTCCCACTATAATTCAAAAGTCAGGAAGGATCATTAGGGAAATTTTGCACAACCTTCAGCAGGGAACATGCCTTTGCCCAGCAAGTACATGATGCATGGAACCCCACAATTCCATTTAGGATATATCCATCTTCCCTTGACACCTATGTGTTTCTTGGCCCCTCAACCTTGTTCTTCAGTCCTACAACCTACTGCACACAGCTGTAGTACTAAGCTGAGAATAATAAACACCAACGCTTGAAGCAATAAGACACTTTCTGAAACGCTTCCTTGCTTTATGAACTGCAGTTACAGATTTTAGTAAGATGAAATCTTTTCAGGACCACAAACACGATTGGGGATTTATTTTCTCGTTTACTTTTATTGTCTGTTGCACTACGCACACGCACAAAGTCCACAGCTTTGCAGCATGCACAACCTGCTCAGCGTACACCCGCAGCTCGGCCACTGCAGCCAGGCTCACACGCCACCTCACCTGGAGTGCAGCCTCCTGCTTCAACACCTTCCCCCTTCCCTCCTGCTCCCAACAAGAAAACCCACTCGAGAGCAGAGATCTCTGTCTGGGCTGAGGCAGTTGAGTCTGGATTTGTGCAAGGGCTGTTGAACCCACCTGCTGCTGCCACCATACCCTCCTCTCCCACTCCAGTCCCGAGCCCCAGGGGCCAGGGCAGCAACGGGGCTGCCGGGGCTTGCACAGGTATCTGCTGCCGCTGCACCGAGCCCAGCCCCGTCCCGGAGGAGGAGCCGGCCGGGCAGGTGAGCTGGCAGCCCGGCCCAGCCCTGCCCAGTCCCGCCGGTTCAGCCCTCAGCGCCGGGATGCCCTGAGCCGGCCGGAGGACGAAGGAGATGGAGCCGCTGGATGCGAACAGCAGCTGCAGCAACGGTGGGTGCAGCCCGGGCCGGCAGCGCGGGGGAGCGGGACAAGCCCGGCGGGAGGGTCTCGGGGAGGGGGTGGCAGCCGCGGCTCCCCACGGGGGCTGAGGCGGCTGCACCCCGGGCCTTCTACCCCCACCCAGCTTTGGGGCTGCTCCCTGACACTGCTCTGCTTTTCTGGGTTTCAGGTTTGTTATTGTTGGGGTTTTTTGTTTGTTTTTCGATACGAGTGGAAAACGCACTATCCGCAAGGCACGCAGCCTGCTCTGCCGGCAGCAAGCTCTGCACTCTGCCAGCCTTACAGCTCTTACAGAAAAGCTAGTTGGTTTGTTTTTTTTCCTTCCTTTAAAGATTACCTAAGCCGGTCTGTGATCACCCCATCCCGCTGCTTTACAACTGTGCCCAGCAGCACGTTGCAGAGACTTTCACCTAGCCGAAGAGGCAAGATGTCCCTCTGTTCCCCAGGATATATTTCCACAATCAAGGGTGTTTTTTCCACAAGAAAATAAACCTATTAGGGAACCTTTGGAAATTCATCTTAGAAAGTCACTGGATTTTTTTCCATTAGAAAATGTTGAGATGCAAATCCTCAGCTACATGTGCCAGGGGCTGGGGTGCAGCTGCAAAAGATCTAAGCCAGTTTTTTGGTTTAAAAAAAGGCCCCCCATGCCCAGGGGGTCAGTTTAACCATTGCATACCCCTGCCTGTAGAGACAAATACTTGCTCCATACTTTCTACATGAGTTCAGGCAAAAAAATTAAAATCTTTTACTACAAAGGGACTTTTGTGACACTCCAGTTGGGTGCTCTGTTCCCCACGGTCACAGTCACGCTGTCTTTACTACACTCAAAGTGAAAACTGTGATAGAAAGAAGTGCTGGGTGTGGTAGGAGTGTGAGGGTAGGAAGAAACTCAGCAGTTTTGCCACCCACACACAGTAACACACCTTGGCTACAGGCACAAGGACTTAGTGCTTTTGATATTAACAGTGGAAAAACATTCCTGTTTTTAGTCCTTCTACACTGGCAGGACTTGTGATTTACAAGCACTTGGGCTCTCTGCAAATAGGTAGAATAAAACCATTAGGCAGTAGAGGCAACACAGAGGTGAAACTTTGGTCAAGGATGAGCCTGCTGCTGTCATATGAGCAATCCCATGACACTGCTGTGTACACAGAGCTGGGACAGAAGCACTGTTACAAAGTACTGGCATCACTCCATGTTAGACCCAAAGCAATAAGCTGCAGACAAACTGGCAGATGCAAGGATCAGGTGTCTGGAAAGCACCAAAGCCTTTGAATCAATGAGGCTGAATATTGATAAGCCATATTTCAAACTCATAACACTGGAGTTTGGTAGAGAGACTCTGACATGGATGTTTGGAAATTCAAATTACTTTACTATAGTGGTCCTTGTGGCCATCCAGTTCAGAGTGTGGACCAGCAGACACAGAGTCAATGAGCTGCTTGAACTGCACACAATAAATCCACCACTCAACACCTTGCCATTTCCATATCTGAGTAAAGACATCCTGAATTTTTGAGAGCTGGTGGGTATGTGCTGTTAGGGTGACAGCACAGGTGGCTGTCCAGGGGGACATCTGAATCAGTTCAAAAAGCAGAGTTGATAGCCATGTCAGTAATTTGCTGTTTTATCTCCATGGTGGTCTCACAGGGTCTCTTGTCACCCTTTCCTGCCTTTCCCATCGGGTTGTGTGCCAAGTGATCGGCAACGCTGAGCCAGATGACGCTGTCCAGGACAATGGGACTTCAGATAACTTCTGGGTAACTTGTCTGGAAAGCAGTTATGGATTCTACATTGGCCTAGGCTTGGCTGTCTTCTCCAGCTTCCTCATTGGAAGCAGCGTCATCCTCAAGAAGAAGGGGCTGCTACGGCTGGTGGAGAAGGGAGGCACCAGGGCAGGTAAGGCTTTCATGGGGGGCAGGACGGAGGAGGTCCCCCTGTTCCCAGAAACACATGCATCAGCCAAACTCCAGCACTTGTATGGCAAGGGAATACCTCTGGGTACAAGTGAGCCTTCCATCAGCAATGTAAGATAAACCTTTTCTGCGTGTATGTTTGTGTGTGAGACTCAGAACACAGTGCTGTGCTGGAGCAGAGGAACTAATTTACAGAGCCCTACATTAGAAGGGCCAGCTAAAAACAGCATTCCCCTGCCTTGCAGCACAAATAGCAAGGCACATGTGCAGCGTGATCAGATGTGCACCCACCAGGAGAACAATACATGCCCATCACAGCTTTTACGTGGGAAAGTGCGTAAAAAGCTTTTTGAAGCGTGCCCCTTTGCACAAAGGTGCAAGTCATCCCCACGCCGCAGACTGGAGCAGAACAGCACAGCCCCATGACCCCACTCCTGCTCTTATTGGTGCACTAGGCATTTTTGCCACCAAGTCACTGAGACAAGGATGTGGCCCCATGTGCTTTAATTGCACTAGCAAGAGCCATTTGTCAATGTGAGACTGTACGCCAGCTGTCTATGTGAACTCTGCTTGTGGTTCTCAGAAAGGATACTACTAAGGTGTGTTGCTCAACAATGTGTAAATAACTTTCCTCTAGCTCTTAGGGTGAGGTGCGTGTTTATGTGCACACATATTTGCATGGGAAGTGGTGGAGGAGCACTGCCTACAGTGGGATTGCACTGTGGAATTGGATGCATCCCATCAGCATCACAGTCATGCGCTCTAGCAGCAGCGCAACTCCTATCTGGCAGCTGACCTACTTGCATAACTACAGAACAAAATAATTATAATTAAAATACTATTGCTTCCCAGTTCTGGCCTAGGAACAATTCTTAAATCATTTTACAAAGAAAGTCAGTGTCACTGTCCCCATTTTAACGTCCCCATATGGGGACACAGAGGAATGGAATGAAGTGACTGTCCAGAGTCAATGAGCAAAGCTGCCAACAGCACCTGGGCCACGGACCAGTCTTGAGTCTGACTCCATCTCCTGCCATTAGGTTGGCTGCATGCAGCTGCTGAATTCACATGGGTTTGCTTTTCAACCTTATATTTTCACAATGAAATATCAGCATTGTTTCGATTGTAGAAGAGGTCTCCCCTCCTTCCCTCCACAAGCTCCTCTTACAACAGAGCCAAGCAAGCAAAGCAAAAGCAAACCCCTCCATATTTTTCAGGGTGTTTAACCAGGAATTAGTGATCAATGACAGAAAACTGCAGCTGACAGTTCTCGAAAGAAAAAAACAAAGCAAAACCAACAAAACAACCAACGAACACCACCCCCACCTAGCAGTTTCTAAGGAATACCAAAGCATAGCATTTGGACTTAGCATTTGTATACTTTAGAAAACAGAAGATGTTGAATTCAAGCAAATTCCTGTCTACCTCCTCATTCCCTCTTTCTCTGTATTACTCTTTAATCTCTCAGTCCACACATTTCACCCCAGCTATCTGAGCATGTCGCTCTTCTCCAAGGCAGGCCAAACGCTGCTGTCATTGACAGCTCTGGTCATGTCACACTTACCGAAAACACGGGCTCTCTCTGACCCAGTAAAATCAGGGCGCACAATGTCAGCAGACTCAATCTCCGTACATCTAACAGCTTATGTGTTAAACCAAGAGCTGGATTAGTTCCCAACACAGTATGTCCGTTCTTCCTCATTTATATGCACATTTCTTTCATTGTGTTGTTCCAATGCCACAAATCATTTTTCATCAGAAACACTCGGTCAGAAAACACTCCACATTAAGTAACATAGGGAATTCTGGCAGTTCAGGCTGAGGCCTTATGAGACAACTATTATACGACACAAAGCAACGTATAAAACCAGCAGATAGCAGGGACATGATGCAGGGAGCCTTCACCACAACTCGATAGCAACATGAACTATGACAGCACATGCCAGCACAGAGCAACCGACCAGTTTTAGGCCCCTTCATAGCTATCACCCCCACCTGAGCTATGTTTGGAAAAACTCATTGCCTTACCTTAGTGTCCATGTGCGAGACTCCCCAACAAGCCGATGCAATGCAAGGTGGAGTGCAGGTTCCCCATGGGCAGGATGTAGGTGGCAGCATTCCAGGGAGCAGCTGTAGGTGGGGGGCACCCAGCACAGAGCATCATCCCCCTGCTCCAGGAGTGCTCCATAGTGAACAGGCAAGTGGAACGTGCAAGACAAAACATGATGGGTCCATGAGAGCTCAAGCTGGGGTGCTTATTGCTGGGTTTGGGGGCTGATGCACCCTGATGAACCAGCAGGGATAACCACAGCTCCCAGGGCTGAGGGGCAACCCCAAGGTCCATGCTGCAGCAGGGCAAGCTGCACCCCAGGACAATAACTTGTGCGGGTGCCATTCCCATTGCTACCCAGAATTAAACAACTGCTTTTATTGTATTTGTATTGTCCAGCCCTGAGTTCCAGCTTCTGCTAATGTCTTGACTCAATTTCCACATAGGATAGCATGTCTGCATAGTCTCTCCTTCCAAGATGTTTTCTTTATCACATTCTTCCCCTTTCAGCTTATCCCTCTCCAAAGGGACATTTCTCATCTCTTACTCTGAAGAGCATGGTTGTTAACTCCTGCATTCCTCTGTCCTTTGCTTCCCCAGGAGATGGAGGCCACGGCTACTTAAAGGACTGGCTCTGGTGGGCTGGCCTGTTAACCAGTAAGTAGAAGCTGTTTCCCTCGGTTTGCAGTTTATCCAGGGTCTGTCCTTGTGAATCAGGTGTGGAACAAGCCCAGCATGTGGTGGCTTAAATCCTTTTTTATGGTGAGAAGTACCTCAAGGAGAGTAGAGGCAGCAAGCCACACAGGACCTCCTTCACCATCCTTCTGCAGAGCTGATAGGACTTGCTAGTTCAGTTTTACCCAATGAAGTGCATAAAGAGCCAGGTTTTAATAAGGCAGCTGGCTGTTCTGGGTACTAGGCACAGGGCAAACAGCCTCTCATGCATGCCTGGAAGCTCCAGGAAGGTTTACTGCTGCAGCACAAGGAAGATAGCAGGGAGATGTTGGTAGCAGATCCCTTCTTGAGCAAAACTTGCTTTATCTTTGAGCAAGCCTTAAATCCTCCTTTTCATTTTCTCCAGTTGGAGTCACAGCCAGGCAAAGAGCAGCAGAGGGTTTTTCAGAGCAGTCTTTTCTGGCTCTTAGTGCTACAGCAGCTCAAGGTGCCCCCTCCTTGCGCTGCCCTTGCAGCTCCTGCTGCACAACCACCATCACACAACCCATAAGCAAGCACACAATACTTGCTGTTCAGGGGACAGGAAAAGCTCAGACAGAAGGTGACACCACACCCCCAAGAAGACACTTTTGTAGGTGAGGAGCAGCCTCCCAGCAGCTCCCACAACTGCCCACCCCCTCACTAATGACCCAGACGTGCTGCAGCTGCTTGGCTGGGCTATGGGGGCTTAATGAGTTGATATAGATCAGCTGTGGCACAGCTGAGCCCTGGCACCCCCAGCCGTTCTCCCTGGGGGTGCAGGCTCCAGGGGTGCTTCTCTGCTTACGTTAATTTGTACAAGAGAGATTTTCACCTGCTATCTGGCTCTGTCAAGGAGCAGCATGAAATCCCCATAATAAAGCCCCCTCTCTGACATCTTACTACTTTGCAAGCCCACAAGAGAAAACAGAAAAAGCAAACTGTAACTCACTGGTATTTGTTTTTCTTGTGTTTGTTTAGTGGGTGGAGGGGAAGCTGCCAACTTTGCCGCCTATGCCTTTGCTCCTGCAACTATTGTCACGCCTCTGGGGGCTCTGAGTGTGCTCATAAGGTGATTTATGGTCTATAATTTACTATTTGCCTTTTTTTATTTGTCTGTTTGTCTTGTAAGATAGAAAGACTTGAAGGGGTGCTGATATGATTTATTCTGCTGGAAGGAAGAAAATATCTCAGTGTTTTCTAAAAAACATGTTAACAGTTGTCGTCCTTTGAGGGGATCATTTGGAAACTGTTGAATTAAGTAGCATGCCCTTCTGGAAATGCTGGATATGGAGAACACCTGCATACACTTCAGGTTAAATTATTGAAAATATCAGTGTTGTTCCCATCCTTATTCAAGGTTGGGTGGTATTGGTTTGGTTTGGTTTTGTGGTGAACAGCACTAAAAGTCAAAAAGGTCAAAAATATCAGACTTATTTTTAAACTGTCTTTTGTTTGCTTTTTTTTCCTAAGTTTTTAGGGTGCTCTGATGTTGTGGGCTTATATTTCTGTTTGTTGCCAAAAGGGCTGAAATTCTGCTTTATTGTTTAAATATATATTTAACAAGGGAAATTCATACCAAAATCTGTGACTCCAAGTACTGAAAGTTTTATGGGAGTGTGAAATGCATAAGTAAATTGAGTGTTCGGACTGGTCTGGTGTCTTGCCCAAAATTTTTATGGAAAACTAGACATTCTTGCAGATATATCTATAGCCCCAGTGCCTTCAGAGTTTCTCTGGGGCTTGATAGTTCTGATGATTTAAAATTAACTCTTTTGCTGTTAGGCTGAGATTTTTCTCTCTGTTATGCTGGTCCTTTAAGTAGTTTCCTTGAGCACTAGAGGCTTCATAATGTCCACTGGGTCATGAATGAATCTGGAGACCCTGATAATATTTCTGAGGTTGTGCTAACACATTCAGCACTTTTTAACTTTGCTAATACATGAGCTGTGATCTACAGATCACACCTGCATCTTTGCAGGTTCAGCTGTCAGTAGGTGCAATGTGATTACGCATTAACACATTAGATTCCAACAAACCTACTCTAAATTTGTGTCCTTCTATCACATGAAGGCACTCTTTACCTCATTTTAGCTGCTGTTCCTTCTTCAAAGGACTTCAAAGCATGAACTGACGGTGTTTTTTCTGTCCCATGCAGTGCCATCCTGTCTTCATATTTGCTTGGAGAACGGCTCAACCTGCTGGGAAAGCTGGGCTGCATGCTGAGCCTGGTGGGCAGCACGGTGATGGTGATACATGCCCCAGAGGACGAGGAGGTCACCACCCTGGATGAGATGTTGTCTAAGCTGAAAGAGCCAGGTACACAGGTCGTGTTTTCCCTCCTGGGGCTGGGCGGTGTGTACTGTTTTGTTCCCTGTGCCTGCTGCTCAGTTTTAAGTTATTTCTCTCTCTCTTTCAGGTTTCCTCGCTTATGCCACGATCCTCTTGGCTCTTTGCTTCCTCTCAATCTTCTACCTCGCCCCCCGCTATGGCCAGAGAAACATCCTCATCTACCTCACCATCTGCTCCGTTATTGGTGCCTTCTCTGTGTCCTCAGTCAAGGGCCTGGGTATTGCCATCAAGGGCTTCTTTGCTGGACGGCCTGTGCTGCAGCACCCATTGACATGGATCCTGGTCATCACGCTGGTGGCATCCATCACTACACAAATTAACTACCTCAATAAATCTCTAGACATTTTCAACACCTCTTTGGTGTTTCCCATCTACTACGTGCTGTTCACCACCATCGTCATCACAACTTCCATCATTCTCTTTAAGGAGTGGGTCACCATGACTGTAGTGGACATAATTGGGACAGTTTGTGGCTTCCTCACCATCATTTTGGGGGTGTTTTTACTCCATGCTTTCAAAGACATGGACGTCAGTTTAGGAAATCTACCACAAGTCCTCCAGAATGAACAGCAAGGACCAGTCACCCGAGACGACAAGAACATCCTGATAGAGGTGGACAACTCCAGCATCGCCCCAGAGGATAAACCCAAAGTATTCACAATCTACACCTAATGCATTCTATTTGAGGGTTTGGAGGGTGGAGGAATGGGTTGGTGTCAATATTCCAGATGCTAGTAAGCAATTTTTAAAAGGAAAAGCAGAAAATCAACAGTATTTTATCCAGAGCTTGATAGAGTCAAGCCAAATCTTTCCCTGCTCTTTTGGATTGGATCTTTGTCGTGGTGTGGCAGCAAAGGGTATGTTTAACCCTCACTGGGCTTTAATACATGCAGCCACTGAAAATGAAAACCTCAAAAGATGATAGTCCTGTGACAGAGCTCTTCTCTGAGGCCTCTTCCCACTTCTTATTCTTGGCAGGGCTAATGTTTACTCTTGCATTCCTTCTTTGAGGTGACCATTAACATGTTTATTTCCAGGCCTTGATTGAGTCATTGATCAGTGGTTTTTGTCTTTTTTTCTTTCCAGACACTTGCGTGAACTCTAAAATACACACAAGTACCAAATGGAGGTGAGAGACAAGGACTGAATGGGGCACGCCTGCTATTCAGACTCCACTCATCCATGTTTAATTACTTGTTCTGCAAATATGGGACAAGAATATTGGTGAATATGGGTAAAACATGGCAAGTTCTGGAACAGGTGCTCACTGAGGCTCAGTGGCAGAACCCGAGCATGAAGTGTTTTTGTAGGACCGTGGCAGAGAAACATTCTTCAGCTTTTGGGTTTTGCTTTGTTGATATTGTTGTTTTGGTTTTTTGTTTTGTTTGTTTGGGGTGTTTTTTCCTTAGCAGCTGTGGTGCCCAGGCCATGTCGATGTGGTCAGTGAAGCCACTGGGTCTGATCTAGGCGTCCCCTGAGCAAGCAGCAACCCTGGCTCAGGCTGGGGAGCTCTGATAGTCTAAATCCCATGTCAGGAGAAACACCACCACTGTCTTCAACACTTTTTGTGGTCTGTGAAAATCTTTTCAGCCTGAAAGAGTGAGTGGCTGTAAGTTTTAAGGTTGGTTCATGGGGCTTTTTTAGCAAACATCTAGACCTTGGAGAGCTTCCCCACTCTTCAAGCCCCATGACCTCTCCTGCCATCATTTAAGCCCCAAAGCTTTTCTATTGTCATTTAGAGGGAGGTGTGAGCTGCATGTGATGCTCTGCAGAGCTATAGGGATGCATTTTATCCCAAAGCAGTCCTGCTCACTCCCCTCCACCTCTCAATATAGTATGAGTGCTACCTGGACTCTGCTTGTGTGCTTGTGTCTCACCTTCAAAACCCCCTTGGATTTGTATCAGTGGTGAGAACGAATGGATGGGAGATGTGACATTTTGAGCTGGAAGGTGAAAAAGGAAGGTATTACAGCAGCTAAAGCTTTCTCCCATCTTGCCACTGGGTCTTACAGCACAGGGAAACTAGAGCCTGTTTGCTCACAGCAAATTCCAAACAGGGTGCAGCAAAGCCTGAGCTGGCTTTGCCAGGCTGGCTTGGACTGGAGGCAGCTCTGGCTGGGTTAGCCTTGGACCAGGGCACACACTGATGCTGTCTGAGATGCTGAGCCAGTTATACCTGGGTCTAAGCACAAGCAATTTGGGGTTGGGCGGCAGAGGAATATGCAATCTCTTATTTTAATAACATTTCAGGGTTGTATTTGGGGCTTTTTTTGGGAACGTGGAAAGGGAAATAAAAGATTTTTCTAAACAAAACCCAAAAACAAACCTTGCAGGTGGATCTAATGATTTCTCTACCCTTATAGGTGTAGCACTAAAGGCTAAATAGGCTGAGGGTTGGCTGAGTGCAGCAGAAAGAGCATTTGGGGCAGAGAGTAAAACAGCAGCGCCCTCCTTTGGTAGCAGAAAATAATCCAAGTAATTTGCTCTAGTTTCATTTTTGGCATCAGAATTGGTGTAATGTTTTATGCATTTTCTTTTAGAAAAGGATGTAAACAGGACTCATCTTTCCTCACTGCCTAGAACTGCATTTCATAAAAGCCATTTCTCCAGCTATCCTGCCAGCTCTGGACAAACACACATATATAAAATGAAGATTTTAATCAAGGTAACAAAATAGCACACAGTGACAGAATAATTGTCAATGACAACTGATAAATTTATTAAAACTAAGCAAAAGGCACAATGAATTGCATTATTCAAGTATTTGCATAGGTGCACAGAGAGCATTATTGTAAACCATTAATACATGGACACAGGAGAAAGTGAGATGTATTTTGGTATGTGTTCTCCCAAGTAACTTTATCTTCAAAAAACCAAGAAGTTTTAACCATCTTTTACTCCTCCTGCAGTTCCCCTATTCTTATTCACTCAATTTGCACGCATATAAAAAAATGTAAAGGACTTATAACTACCTTATGATATTCCAGCAATTGAGTTTGTCATTAGAGCCCAGGCAGTCCCAGTTGTTCTCTGAGCTTTTGGTGTCTGGAGAAGCTTTTTAAAAGCTCGATGCCATGTTCACATGAAATGCAGTGAAAATATCCCTAGCGATCTTTGGTGGCAGTTTGATAAAGATCAGGGGCTGTAGCAGAAGTTTGCCGCTGTCTTCAGCGAGGGCTCAGATACAAGATCAAGTTCTTGTGGTTGAATCTGCACTACCTGTATGTACAACATGTGCCCAGCTCACTGCTCCACCTGTGAGCAGTAAAATAGGCCATTACCCCAAGAAACAACAGATCTGGGGGTTGTTTGAATATACATTATTTATATGTAATATAATTCAACTATAGGAAAAGACATAGAAAGATTAGAAAGCTGATGTCTTTCACTTTACATCTCTCATTTCAGAGAGAAGTTTTTTAGGGTTGGTTTGATTTCCAGGCACATAGAAGGTAAGAAAAGGCCCTAAATGATCAAGATAAGGAATAATCAACCAGAAATTCAAGACACACCCTGTGTACTGTTTCCTTGTGGAGAAAGAGGTAGTAAAGTTGCAAAAACTGGAGTGGCTTATGTCATGCTATGTATAAACTACTATATATCGCTGCAAATTTAATGAGCACTTAAGGTTTATCTATTTGTTGTTGTTGTTGTTTTTCAATCGGCAGAGCTTAGGGAAAGAGGACTATCAGACAAATCTTTTTCTTTATGCCAATAATATAGTTTCTCACATGTGCAGCAGCAATCACCCTTAGGATTTGTCCATAATAAATCAGACACAACAGAATTGTTGTAACCATAGCTCCAGAATTCCCTGTGTTCTCTTAGGAAATCATTTCAATTCAAGGGAAAAAGAACAACAACAACAAAAAATTGGCGTAACAGAAGCTTGTCATCTAAAGTCCTGAGAAAAAATGTACAAAAGCCCAAACCATTATGAGAAAAAAAAATTCATAAGGGAAGGTTCTCGGGGTCAGAACCATCAGCTGCTTAAAGTGCACACAGACAGCTCTTTCCATCCATGTCATGGAGGAAAAACTCTTGAGTAAATGAGCTGCCCTACAAAAGCACCATGTATCACATGAATATTTCCGCTGCTTTACCACTTGGGCAATTTTCAGGTAGGTTTCTCACTGGTATGGGGAGCAGACAGCCCATGCTGGATTACTGCTCAGTACAGACCGAAGCCTGAAAAGACAACTGCAAAAGTATCTACTGATTATGCGCAGTACCGTATGCTGGAGAGGAGGTTTCAGCACTGACTTTGGCTGAGCTTCCTTCTGGCCATCGCTCTGCATCTTGGCCAGAGAATTTTCCTGTCGTACCTTGACTGTGTCCCAATGACACGGACGAGAGAGCACAGGCCACACCGGGGATGCTGTCGGGTCTTACAGCACTGAGGCAAGGCAAGTGAGTGCTGGAGGACAGACAGGTTGGAATGATCTTGCTGAAGATGGTTACATGGGAAAAATAATTAATCCCCTCTATTAAAGCTGATAAAAATCTATGGTGACCCACAAGTTATTTTAACCAGGAATATTTCCATGGTTTGCTCCCTGTCATGGCCCTAATTGCCACCCACTGTAAACTCAGAATAAGCTGAAGAATATCAAAGGCTGCCTTCTGCTCTCCCAAGAGGCAGTGGTTTCTATATAGCACCAACATATGCTCCTGCAGCTGCATGGATGGGCTGAGAAAGCCAACAGGGCTGGGTCTTACATGAAAGCCCATCAGGGCCAGCACCTGCACTCACAGTTTGTTCTTCCTGGTAGCAGTTAAATAACTGATTAAAAACATGAAAACCTCATCACCCCATCCTTGCATTGGATATTGCACAACAATATTTAAATACCGTATAAACAAGTCGTCCCTATATGGAAAAGGCTATCAGCAGAGAGGATTGAGTTCAGCTTGGCATGTACCGGGTGCAGTTCCTGGGGACACTGCTGCCAAACCTGATGGCAGCTTGTTGAGTCACGTAAGAAACAGGTGAGGGTAGAGGAAAGGAACTGAGACACTGTCTGTGGCTGTTTTTTTGGGTGATGAAGTCCACCCAGTTCCATGGAAAGGTCAGAACGAGCTGGGAACAGATTGCTTCATGAGTGTCCACGGGAGCCCAGCTGTCCCACTTTCAAGATATTTGCTGCTCCAGTTGTCCCGACACCAGCATTCTGGGTGAGATGGAAAACGGAGAAAAGAGAGAAGGGTGAGCACTGATGAAAGAGCAAATGCTTCCCACTCCCCGTCCCAGAGCTGGTGTTACAGTGGGCCAGGAAGCCCGTCTCCCTTCACATGCATTCACACCCCAGTACAGGAAACTCTCACGTCCGTAGCACAATGAAGTTCATGCAGTTTTTTCCATCCTTTACAGGTGGCCTCAAGTATGTTGTTGGCTGGAGGCAGCACCTGTGGTGTGTGGAGTGGAGGTGTTTTGTGTGAAGGGGTCCAGCTTGCAGGGAGCTGAACTCAGCGACTGTCCTTATTAATGACACCTTTGGGAAACACTCCCTGCAGAGAAAGCATCTCAGCCACAGCTAGAGAGGTTGGAGAGGGTTTCTCTTCCTTATTGGGGTCCTCAAATCCTATAAGCACCTCCCTGTTTTGCTGCTCTTCACTAAGCATTCTGGGTCACACACCCCCTCATTGCTCAGCCCCAGTCACACAAATGTTTTATCTGAGAAAGCGCTCAGGGATGCTGAGGACTGAATTAACTGTTTTGCTTAACCCAGTAAATGTTTAATGAAGAACAGGTAAAACTAGAGGCAACCAACATAATAACCTTAATGTTTCCACCCATTGGGGCTGTGCAGGAAGGTGTTTTGCCATATGACAGCAAGGTTACTCCTTTCACAGAAGTTTTATCCCCCGGTAATGAGGGGATGCTGCTTTCCTGTCACCGCACTCATTGCTTACCTCTGCTGCAGGCTGGAGTCGTCCTGGGGTTCTGGGGTGCGCAGGAGGCAGCGAGATGACAGGGCTGTTCCCCAGCCCGGCTCTGGGTCTGGCTGGGACGGGATTAGCCGGCAAAGCTCTTTGGGGTGGCCGAGGCCTAGAAATATCCTATGCAAGAAAGAAACAGTCTTCAATTCTCAGCCTGAAGAGATGCCTGGCCTGAAACCAGAGATCATTTTTTCAATTTTTCGTAAGTCTGAGGCAGCAGCTTGGGTTTGCAGCTGCACACTTGATGTCTCTGGTTTGGAGTTAGCCCCAGGGATATTAAAATCTAATGGCTGCATGATGAAAAACAGGAGAAACCTTACAGACTGGGCAGGAGTCCCCAGCACAACTCAGCCTGTGGCATTCCTGCCTCAGACAAAGGACTGATGGGGTACAAGCAAACCCATGCTTGCAAAGACCTCCCTGTCTCTGAAGAAAGGGGGGAGCGCAGGTGGCTGCCGCGATGACTTATCGTACTATGCTGGTGATTAGTGGTTTTCAACGTGTACAAGTTTTTCACCTTTCAAGTTTCATGAAGACCAGGTGGCCTTAGGCTGCTGGGCAGGGGGCTTCAAACTGAGGACAACCAAACCAGGTGACAGGGTTGCCTTGTTCTGTCTCCTAAATGGAGCTGTGGGCTGCAAGCACGTCATGTTCTGGCTACTAAACGATCCAGAAGTTTTAAGCCTTGAATTTTGCAAGCAATAGGGAAACTATGTTACAAACCCTTTTAATTAGCCACATTATTGATGTATTTAAGGTTGGAAGCAAGTTTCACACACATACACTCACTATATGATTGCCCATATAATGCCTGTAAACCCTGTATACATGTGCCCATACAAACACACGCAGCCCTGCACCCACCACCCATCAGTTATTACTTTGTGCACACAGCTGTCCCTAACAGGATAGTCAGAGCATTATATTTTCCATTTGTCTAATGAATTTCAGTGTAAAGCATGCCCCTGGGGAGAAGTTACCCACACAAGAACTAACCGCCTGTTGTTTCTTAGTCTCTATGCAAAGTCACTGGCTTACAGGTGTTGATTTAATAAACACAGCTGCACTCACAACTTGGACAGCACCCAAACCCCTGCAGTCTCCTTAGACTATGCACAAATATGATGCTTGGGGATATATTGCTCTCCAAGGACCTCCCCCTGTGACTGCAGGAAGGACAAGGCAGACTAAATCCCACTGGGTCCAAAGAGCTCCTATAGGAATAGCAAGAGAGCAAATCTGGCAGATACTGCAAATATCTAGGAAGGACACTGACACTAACAAACAGTGAAATCAATGACTTCCCCTGTAACTTCTACATTTTGTGGCTCTCCTCCAAGCCAGAAATTGCAAGGTTTCTTTTGGAAATCCTAGGAAAAGTGTCCCATCTAGTAGGTCTGACTGATGTAAAGAGACTGGATGCACTGGGGGGAAACACAATGGAGATTGTGGAGAACTTGTCAACAACCAGCTGGGGGAAGGATACCTATTCCTTATTGACTGCAGTCATCTTCCTGCTTTTGTTTTGGTTTTCTTTCCTGCTGAAGTGCCGGCTGTTCACAGGAACAATGGGGCTAGAGACAAATCCTATTCACTAAACCTTTGTGGTTTTGTTTTCCTCTGTATCCATCGGAGAGAGACTGTCTGGGAGCCAGCCTCTGCTATCCCCTGTAACTGAGCCCTTTGCTTCTTTGCTGGCCTTAAGCTAATAGAGCTAGTAGGAGAGGATTTTGGTAAAATGGGTTTAAGTCAAAGTGACTTGCCATCTTTTCCATAAGAATGCGGGGTCTGTACTAAGCTTAGAACAAAATTGCCAGCAAGAGAACTACATTAATAGCCTTTTCTTATAACCCTCAAGACAACCTCATGGCTAGGACGTTCCCATAAGATGAAGTCAGTCTGGGTTAAGTCTAACATTTCCTTTACAACATGTTAACAGTCTCATTTCTGCTCCACATCAAAATTTGTCTTCCCAAGGTTTTAGTCCAGGAATGGCGAAATGCAATCTACCTGGGGGCTCATCCCAAGGAAAGGGATCCTGTACTCAACACTGAACCTCAGACTTATTGATGACTGGTAATCTCAGAGGGGCTTGTTTCCAGGAGACAAAAATATGTGAAAATGGGAAGAGGAGCTTTGCTAGGCATGTTTAGTGAAAAATATCTACAGCCTTTTCATTCCTGGCAAATTATCCATCTGATTTGCAGCAAAAAAATTGTTTAGATGACCTTGGTGATCCAAGCTACCTGACTCTAAGTACAGATCAGAGGCATTGGGGGAGCTGAATGAAGAGTAATTGTGTATGCTAGTGTCCATCACAGCCCTTTACAGCTGCACTACGAAGCAAGGAGACCACCAGTAATTGTCCTGTGGCGAGATGGAGCACACGCCAGTGAGGACTGTAACTCCTACACCACCACCAGGGTTAGAGAGGCTTCACCAGCCTCACTCTGAACAAACCTCCCATCAAACCACATCTGCAGGACAATGTCATAACTCCGTACCTGAGAGACGGGGGGTTTGGGAGCGGGAGGTGCTGGTCTGCTCGGGGGTGTCCGTCGGGGAATGTCCTTTGCAGGTGCCAAGGATGCTGGCCCGTCAAGATGCCCCACACCACAACTATAGCCAGTAGAGAAGGCAGACAGCTGCTGTGTGTTCATTCGGAGCCCTGGAGCTTGCTGGGGAGGAGGTTTTGATGGGATTTGAGGGAAGCCAATCACCTGTGCAGAAGATCCACAAACCTTGTGAGTTAGGTACTTCCACTTCAAACCACCTTGTTACTCTCTGCTGCACATTTGAGGATCCGCATGAGGTGTTTGAGCCACACAGTAGAAAAGATTGCCTGCAACACTGGTATGTGTTGTACATGTCTAGTAGGCATTGATTAGATAGACTGGGACAATTTGGGATCATGAGGCAGAAGCGGGAATCAAGAGAAAAATGTAACTCAGTGACACTTGGAAATAACTGCAATGCTTGTGATTTCTACAGTTTTGAGAGGGGATGTAACAAATGAGGATCTATCAGGAGACACAAGCAGCCACAGAAGCCTCGTCAAATCCCAGCGCCTACCTTTAAGGAAATGGCTAGAAAGAAATGCTACATTCAGCTCCCGCTGACTTTCAGCCATGGGGATATCTGTCTGGTTTTCCCATGCTTTGACAAATCCCCTCCCTAATTGCAGTGTGAGAGGGAACCACATCCCACATCTCAGGGCAGCTGCATCTCTCCCTGGGGAGGTGGAAGGTGACCTGGCCCCTACCTTCCTCTGCTCCTGAGGGGTTTTCAGCTTGAAGGCAGGGTTTGCGTGCCCATTTCCAGAGGTGTCACTGGCAATGACAGAAAGAACAGAGTGTTATTTCCTTTATACATTTTCTCCTTTTTCTTTGCTGTATTTTCCATTATATCTTAACTGAAGGAAAGAAAAATGAGAAGCATATCCTGGCTATACCAACAAACTGACTTAGTTATGTTCCTCATAGCCTTTGCAATTTCTTTTCTGTCCTGACACTGAAAAGGTATGGATGTAAGCAGATAAGGCACAGCACTGACAGTTTACCTGAACTGCGGGGTCTTCTTTAGAGAACAGATGGCAAATTTATTCCAGCATTTCAGATAATAGAACAAAAACATTATTCCAATGAGAAGGAGAATAGGGGCCAGGATTGCGAGAGTTATCACAACTGCAGAAGGGCCTGAGGGAAAGAAAGTAGCATTAGTTAAGTGGAAAACTCTCTGGTCCCCATCCAACTCAAGTCCTGAAGTGCCACCATAGGTGAGAGTTGGTTCCACTCACCTTCGGGCATGGGGGGACCACTGTCCAAGCTTCCTCCCCTCCCCTGCTTGTTGCAGAATGGGGGGGCCCAGCCCTGGTTGCAATGACAGTTCTTGTTGTTATTGCAGACCTGGAACAGGAAGACTCAGAGATTTTAGTGCCAGGTCCTAAAGAATCTGCAAACTAAAAAAAAAATTAAGCCATTGCTGGATAAAACACTACAGAAGAAACTCTTATTGGCATAAACATGGAATAAAGTGCCTGGAAATGTTTTTTTTTTCAGGGTGTGAAAGAGTCTTTTATTTCATCAGAAATTCTCCCCTTCTCCAAAAGACAAGGGTTCTTCAGCTGAAAGGCCACTGACCTGGATTCAGTAGAAAAGCAGCATTTAGAAATGCCCTTTTCTTGTTCTTATATCAAAACTAAAGGAAAAAAGTCTTCCCTTCCATCCATTGAAGACTTCTTACTGTTTAGGTTTATTGCTTGGCCCATTGCTATTTTTTTATCATCTAGGCAGTCCCTGGAAGAGGGGCTGATCCCTCTGATTAGGCATATGCTGTGCTAATCGTAGCATTTAATTTAATCCTGTGGCATAGCAGACAATCACTTCCTACAGCTTCATGGGTTTTAAGAAATGAAGCAGACTGGGAATGAAAGAGCGGAGTGAGTCCCTCTCCCCATTGGGTCTCTCATGATGCCTCCCAGGCTGCTCAGGGCAGCACACACTGCTGTATTCATCACTCCTCCCCATTGCCTAACTGGACCATGAGGATGGAGAGATGCTGATGTTTTGTGCCAGAAACGTTTTTTCCAATCTAAACTGGTTCCAGAAGATTTTTCTATAAGATTACCCCTTCTTGTTTTTAATTCATTGCAATTCCTATCCCTCCTGTAGACCTCCTTCAGTTCTACATCAAAGGGACACTCACAGACCAGAAAATGCATCAAACATTAAAGGAACATGCAAATTAATAATCAAGGAGCAGAAGTCCGAAGTGAACCTAAGTGTGGTATCAGAACTGAGCTGAACAGCAACCCATCCTGCTTCAGTCTGAAATGGAGACGAAAAGGAAGATACCTACTCCATGCCCATGGCACTTCTTGCTACAGCTGTCAGAATCAAAGATGATGGATGTGTTCTGGCAGCGTCCCTCAAAGCAAGCCTGCAGAGACAGGATCCAAAAACTCAGTGTTAGAACTCGGTGTACCATATTACTGCCTTGGCAACACTAGTAATACCCTGGGCAGAACAACAGGCTGTGAAGTTAACCTGTTTCCCAGGCAAACATTTAATCACTACCCCAAATCCCAGCTAACATGCATCAGAGAGGAGTGGGAGCTCAGAAGCTGATGGCTGGACCATCCCCCTGTGGAGAGTCCTGGAGGAGCTCTCAGGTGTCTTGATTTGTTATTGTGTGTCTCACCTCTCAACAAAACCACCTCAATCAACTAGCAAATCCCCAATTTAGCACTGGGCCTGGACTTCATCTGGAAAGCCTTACAGTATGGCCTTTGGTGAGTATTCTTCCATTGCTCCTCAGAAGCCTCTAAGAAATTATTTTTCTAAAAAAACATTAATATCCCCTAGAAAGGCATTATACGTAAGAAATTGATGGCTTGATAATCACAAATCACTTTCCAGATGGAAAAGAGATACCCTGAACCTCCCCCAAGCCATTACAGGCAGGACTGTACCTACATGATGGCTCCCACATTTTGTTCCTGTCAACACCAAGCCAGGATCCAGCATCTCCTTTTCTTCACTCTCAGATCTGTACACATGGGTCCCTCGGCACCTCAGCTCTGTCCTCTGTGTTCGGATAGTTGTGTCTATGGCCACTGCATTGGACTGCAGGGGTTTGGAAGCAGAGCTCTGACACTGGATCTTCCCACATTTAGCATCTCTAATTTCAAAGGAAAGGCTAAAGTGATTATTTCTGGCTTGCTGAATCTTTTGCAGGCATCAGCTCTACATGTAAATTAAAGCAGTAGTGTTGAGTCATTGTTCAATGGCAAAAGAACAAGCAGATCCCAAGAGCTAGCCCAAGCAAGAGTGTCTCTGGTGGGTACTCATGGTACCATATTACTGTCCCCGTGAGTAAGCCAGCCTCAGTAAAATCACAGATAAGATTAAGAAGTTTATATCTCCATTTAAAAAGCTGCATTTAATTTACAGATTTTAAAATGCCCTCTTCTGTTGCTTTGAAAAAAATATCAACTAGATGTTTTAAAATGCAAAAGGCAGGGAAAATGGTAAACTCAAATCTTCAGTCGTAAGGGCTCTAAGTCTGACAAGGATGCAGCTGGTTTCCCAGGAGGCAGAGGGAGGGAGTGAAACCAGAGCATGGATCAGTTTTATCTGCTGGCCCATAACCTGTAATATATAAAAACCTCTCCAATGAGCAAATCTTGGCTCCCACTCTGCTTTCTACCTCATCTCACACTTCCTGTAGTTGCCATAGATGTCCTTCCCACAGTTCCCGTAGATGTCTCCAGCAGCATTAACCTTCTCGAAGCAGGCATCTGGTGCTGGCCTGGCTCCTGTGTGGAAGAGATTCACGTGGCCGATCTTGTGGAGCCTGGCATCCACCTCACCCCAGGCCAACCATGCCGTGGTTCTTTTTCTGGGATGGTTGGAGCATGGGAAATTTTTACTGTCTCTTCCAAGCAAGCGAGGAAGGAGAAAAGGCTCCTCAGACTTTGCCACTGATAGTGGTCATGGAAGGCACTACTGCCTTACGCAGGGTGAATATTATAGCAGGACAACATATTTAGCTGCCAGTAGTGTCCTTACCAGGCCCCCACAGCTGCAAGCACTGGTCTTTATAGGTGAGACACATGCCACTGTAGCAATAGGCCTTCCCTCCATCGCAGGAAGCCCCATCAATTTGGTAAGAGTTGGGGGGGCAAAACGGTGACTTGCCAGTGCAGTATTCAGGGAGGTCACAGAGTCCTGATCTTTCCCTGCAGGGAGTTCCTGGGGACATCAGCTAGAAAGATATAAATGAAAAATAAAATTAATTATTGCTTGGCTCCTTTGTGGTCTCACATCTGCACAATGTCTCCCTGTAGATAAGAAAAAATCTTGCATACATCTCTTCATCCACCTTGCCTTAGGTTTTTTGAGGTCAGCAGTGATCCAAATGACTCTGTAACTTTATTAACTGGGTGAGTTGTGTACAATCAAATTAATGACTGCTTCCCTTCCCTAAGTAGCAATGAGATCATGCATGGAAAATAAAGCTGCCAGACCTCAAGAGGACACAGATCCATCTCCCTCTACCCTAAGGTAGGATCTGACTTAGCTAAACCATTTCTTACAGAGCTTTGCATAATCTATACTCTAAACCCTCCTTGTTTGGGAAGTTTGTTTCAGTGTTTGTCTGACACTTCTGCTTGAGACATTTTCCTAATGTCTAACTTAAGTCTCTCTTGCTTACAAGTTTACCCAGTTCATTCTTATCCTGTCCACCACGGACATGGGGAACAGAAGGGCACACATGGTTACATCAAGTAGGATTTTCCAAGTCTCTTGTGAAAGGAGTGAGTCCAGGGGGATTCCTGGAAAATTATTTTCCACATGCTCAGGATAAGTCAGTAAGAGCACACAGCCAATGTGTGAGCACACAAAAATGAGCTTAGGAGAAATGTTCAATTTTTTTAGTTAATTTGTTGTCAAAGCTTGAGGTCTTTGGCTCCAGAACAAGAAACACATTTTACTCAGCCTCTATAAGGAAAGCTGAGATTTAAAATTATAGCAGTCACATGTAAACAATCCTCTTTGCTAGTGTTTCTTCAGCAAGCACCGGGGCTAAAGGAATTCAACAGTATCCCAAAAAAAGAGGGTTTGGAGCAAAGATAGCATCCAGCATAATCCCTGGAGGAAGCGTTTGCTCTAAGAGCTCTGTCCAGATTTCTTCCAGAGCCAAAGGAGAGAAATATTAATTCTGATTCATCTCATCACTAAGTGTTTCAGAGATGCAGTGTGACTGACTTCATTCCAGCAGCTCATCTTAATTTACTAAAAGAGTCAATTAAACTAGTCAGCTAGAAGAAAGGAACCCACTAGTTTGATTGCACCCCTAGCTTCTTACAGGTAAGGAGCTGAACTCCGTGTTTGGTTGTGTTTGCTCCCCCTTCTCCATCTTTCAGCCTCACACTTCCACCACCATTGTTCTCTCTCCTCTCTTAGGAAAACCCAGTGAACCCACCTTGCACTGATGACAGCAGCTGCCATGGGCACATTCGGCACCCAGCTTCAGGGAGCAGGTGCTGGCGTCACAGCAGGGGTTATTGCATTCCTGGAAGACAGCGAGATGCAGCAGAGTTTACAAGGCAGACGTTCAGGACAAGAATGTGCCAGAGCATCAAAGTGTGAGGCTGACTCTAATCTGCTCTCATGCACAATGAATTATGTGCAAACTAGGTAACAGCTTTCCTCCCACAATATGTTCATGATACCCAGCATGTGCTGAATTACAGTGCTGCATAATCATATCGTCTGTCGGACTGACTGAATACTATAGGTTGTGCTCATTACACCTGATGAATCTGGGCTGCTTATTCCAGCTCCTTTTTGTCTTATTAGTCAGAGTATGAATATGGAGATGTAAATACAGTACTAAGAGAAGCTCCATCTTTATCAAGAATGGAGCTATAGGTGAAGCGAACTTATATATGGAACTGCAACATCTAAGAGCACTTTTTCTTTTCTTTTTTAAAGGAAGTTTTCGTCACTTTGGTTCAACCGTGGATTACACCATCCATGATTTCTGGGATGTATTGTACTATGCACTATAAATGTAGTTAGACATGATACTTTACAACCTTGATTTACATCGCATATACATTTACATACAGGGAAGGTACGCATATCTCCTGCACAAACAAAAGCTTTTTACATATCACATAACCGAATTTGTGAAGTACATTATAAAATCACTGTGTCCCACTAAACCCCAAAGGGCTGGATCTGAGCAATTGTTACCTCCGTCTCTCCACAGTCACACTCCTCCCCCTCTTCCAAGTAGCCATTTCCACATTTCTTCCCACCATACATGTTCTTGGTATCCGGCATGTTGGAGAGACACATCCCTCCACCAGACTGCAGATACTTCTCCAGCTCTTTTCTATTGCACTGGTTGAACACCTTGGGGAATGGGTGCCTGAATACGGACAGTATAGATGAACATCATGACAGATCTGGGCAATGGTTTAGAGAACCAAAAATGAGCACGTACAAATTCTGACCCGGGCCAAAGAGCACAGGTCCTTCCCTGAAGTCCATGAAATGTGCAAAAGCAGATTGTGATTTGGTGCACCTGTTCAAAATCAGATCCATCTGGATTTCATTTGGATGTAAAGTGAGAATGCACTGCAAAACTGCCTAGTAAGATAACTGCCTTAAAAAATAAACTTTATTGAAACAAAATATGTTGACTTAGGTTGGACTTTGACAGCCAACACATACAGCAGTCCTTACCTGCTCAATACTGAAGCTGTGGCTTATTCCTAACTCTGCTTGAACAAGACTGAGAATTGAGCACTCAAACTGTGAATTCAATGGATAAAAAGAATATTTTGTTTTTCCTAACTACTGCCTCATTGCAAAAGATGTGAATATTTTCTGTTACATGAATTATTATCTGTTGTTAAAATGCCAAAACCTGTGCACTCTGTATATGACCATGCATGTTTGTGTTCACGTTGCATGTTTTACTTGCATGCCACTATGTCTTCACTTCTCACCTAAATGTTTTTCCTTATTTGGAGGGAATCATGCATGTAAAAGAAGACATCTATAGAGAAAATGTTGTTAAAACCTGCTAAAACCCAACGAGGAAGGCTTGAGGAAACAGGGAATGCGGCTTTAAGTGAATGGGTTTGGCTGACGTTTTTACATGACTGAAATATGGAAGCTGTTGTGGTTCCTCATGCAAAATGAGCTCTGGAATCCCTGTGGGTTTCCAGAGTCATTCTTGCTTCCGCTTTCTCTCAAAGCCTTCTATTTCTTCCCTTTTAAGCACAGGATTTCTGTGGCTCACTGAAACCAAGCAGTGTTCTTAAGAATACACACCGTCAATTTGGTTTTGTGTCTTCTGACCTAGAAATATAGCCCTATCACTGTTCCTTTTAATAAAAATCAGTTCTTTCCTGAAGCAATCCTTTTTCTTCTCATTACCACATTACAACATACATTAACTTTTGCACGAAATGCTTTAGAAATCCTATCAACTATCTATCTACGCATCTCGTGTGCACCACAGAAATGAAACCCACGTAAACCTCTACATGCCAAGGTCACGCATGTTCTGGTCACGCCTTGTTGTTCTGTACTTGCTAGCAATAGGCAGTCCAGGTTTTGCAGAAGGATGTGTGTGCATACACACTGAACTTTCTTTGGGGTGATGGATCATTTGGTAGGACACAGCAAGAAGCACAATCTTGGAGACAAGGGGTCAGAGGGGTCTTGAGATGGTCTCTCAGGACAGAAGATAGGAAAATTTTCCTTTTTACCAGACAGCTTAGAACTCCACTTCTAAATGCTGCCAGGTCCCTACATTACCTAAAGCCAATCTCAGGCAGGAATAAGCTCACTTGGAATTTAGCAAACTGCTACTGGAACATGAGCCAGGCTTTGCCCAGCAGCATGTTCTCTATAAACACATTGGCTCCAACAGGCAGCAAGAGCCAGACCTTCGGTCTGCATTTCTAGCTCTTACTCTACCAAGTCTCTTGTAACAAAGACCATTGTGTTTCTCCATTAGACCAAGACAAACTCACCCAGTTGCAGAAGCCATGATGCAGCCTCCATCTTCTGCGGGGGTAGTACAGCAGCCAGGTGAATCATGATTCATGCCAAAATTGTGTCCCATCTCATGGGCAATGGTAGCAGCAACACCAATGGCATTATCAGAGTGATCCTGTGCAAGGTTAAATGAGCACGTCAGCATTTTCTGTCTATGCCTGTCCTGTGCACTCTAAGTCAATGGGGTAAGCTGCACTTCTCTTTACTACCTGCAGAAAACAACTACTGAAGGTATTCCTGCCTATGAGCAGGTGAGCTGGATGCCTCCACAGGAAATATTTTCTTCCTGGGCTTTAGAAGGCATCTATCTATTCACTGCTGGCAAGAAACATCGTATTAGGCATTAGCAACTACTTACCATGTTCACTCCACCTGACTGGAAATCAGAGCACATGGCCATCACGGGAGCCAAGCCTACTGTGGTACCTTGGAAGGGCACACCCCTAAAATCAACCCAGAAAGACCATGAAATGGCACCAAGGCACTTGAGGAGGCAAAGCAGAGAAATACATCCTGCAGCCTACAGCTTTATACATATGCACAGTGCCAGGTGAACACATTTTCTTTAGTAATATCTTCAAGTAAAGGACATTGTAGCAGAGTTACAAAGCCTTAAGACCTATTTTTCTTGGACTGATAATTTGTTTTATGGGCCAACCAGTCAATCCTATTTTTTATAATGGTCTGGTGCCAAAAAGTGCTCCCCCTGAGTTTTGCAACAAGCACAGAAGAGACTATTTCTGGATCCTTAACTGGGTACTGTTTCAAATGCTTATTTTACCTTAAGCCTGTTATTTGCAAGTTTGAGATGCAGGGGCTTGACAGATTATTAGTTGACACCTTTTAGGTGCATCCATGCTCGGGCCCTGCCTGGTGAGCTGGAATTCTGAACCATCTGTGCTGGCATGTCTGAAATGGGAGCCTTGGAAATTGTGCTTAGGGCATGACTAGGCAAAGGTGGAATACAATGGCGTTAAAGGGGAAAAACAAAACAAACAAAAAAACGGAAAAGGCATTGCATCTCCACATTTCTGTCCTACAGGTTTCTCCTCTGACTCATCACTATTTACTGGTAGATGAATTACCATGGAAGAGGTAACGAAGTCTTAGAGTTGCTGCAAATTTTTCTTCCAATGACATCTGCATTGCTGGCCATAGCTACTGGCCCTAATGAGATCAGTAGGATGAGTCACAGATCAGCTCACTCCAAGCACCATGTCCCCTGTGTCTCAGAGGGATGAATTCAGGATGAATTCCTTCCACAAAGGGCTTAACTCCCTTTTACAGGTCTACTTCTTGTTCAGATTTTCTGGACATTGTACATGTGGCTGAGACAGATCACGGCAGCACCTGCGATATGCGCACCCAATGAAGCTGATGCAATTTGCTGCTTGTGTATTGCAACTGCTGCACAGCCTGGGACCTCCACTTTCCCTGCAGTGGTTGTGTTCAGGGTGCCAGAGCTTAATGCTGGCAGAGTGGCCACTCCATACAGCTGCCACCCTGAATCTTAGAACAATACAGTCTTACACACGGATTTCTCATCCACCCAACCCCCTCATCAGAAACAGGTTAATTCAGGATAAAAACAAACCTACGTGATTAGTTGGGCATTATCGTGTTTTCTGTGCACCCGCTCCTTGCTACTCCAGGCCAGAAAGGACTTCAGGGTGGCGTAGGGGTTCTCAGTTACATCGCATTTATTCCAGTTACTCCAGATCTCCAGCCCCACCAAGGCAATCCGGATATTCAGGGACCTGTAAAACTAAGATACAGAAAAGGATGACGAAATGAGCACCGCTAATTTATTTCACTGACGTTTAATTCCTGTATATACACCCTGCTAAATGCTACTACAGATACACAAATCCAGAGAAGATGCTCTATCTGGAAGCACATTGCAAGTTACTACCATGGCTCTGCAGAAAGAAATGTGCACTACCCACAAACCTAAGCTCAATTGAACCAGAGATGTTGAACTTTCATTTTTAAAAGGATGACAGAAAGATTATCTATGAAAAAAAAAAAAAAAAGGACTGTAGACTGAGATCATGTTTATCTTTAGATACATCAAAATTCCTGAAAAGAGGAAGGAAATAATCTGCTGCTCATGTCAAGTACAAACAGGATAAGCCTCCATGGGCTGGGGGGTAAAGGGAGCAGTACAAGGAGCTTAAGGGGAGAAGAGGAGTATGAAGGGAATAGATCTGAAAGGTTGTGACATTCACTTCAGCAGCACAAGGAACCACTGCAAGAATGAGCTCTGAAGGCTTCTTCCACTTCTACTTGCCAAGATTTCTACAAGTTGAAGTCAATACCTTAGCCCCTAGTCAAAAAGCAGTAATTAGCTAACACTGTTAATGCGGAGATGTATTAAAACACAGAGGTGCTCATGACGGCTCCAACATAAGGAATGGAGATTCCCCCACCCTGCCCCTGGTGTCCAACAACAGAATTGTTTGTCAGATGGTCTCTGCTCCCCAGTTCACTGCAAAGAACTGCTGGAACATTATTTTCTCTCCCAACAAGGCCGTCTTCCTCTGCCACAATTAATTTGCGTAATTCATGATTTGGACTTGGCTTTCTTCAGTTCACGCACACCTGATCTCACCTTATCTACGTAATTAGCAGCTTCCACTAATTTAAGCCTTGTTTCTTCAATGCTGAAGTGATGCTTCTGAAACTGAACAAAATGAACATGTCAGGCAGCACAAAGGCAACTAGAAAGAGCTGAAATGTGTTAAAACAAGGCACTCACTATAAGCCCACCTGTACATGTATATTCAGAATTCATCCTCAGCATCCCACCGCAGCAATGTTATTCAAGCTGTGACAGTAACACAGTGGAGCAACCCAAACTTATCAGAACCCCCAGAGCCAGGGGCTGACAAAGAACTGACAGATGTGCCGGGTAAAATGTATGGTAACATGGCTTCATGTCTGAGATGAAGGCTACCGCAGTGCTCATCACATCTCACTCATCCAACAAATGGGGGGTGCATCTCACTCATCCAGCAAAGTTGCCTCTTTAAACCACTGGTCAATTAACAAGTTAATTTTCGCAAACTGTTTGATTCAGGAAATTAAAGTTGCAAAATTATTATATTTTTGTTTAACTGACAACAAAAGCTGGGAATTATCTTCTGGCAAGGGAGACAGTAAAGTAATAGCAGTCAATGACGACACTGCAAGAGTTTCGACCCCAGCTTGTCTCATCAAATGGTGAACAACATATGGCAGTTCCTGTGTATAATGTGTTTTCTCATAATTTCCCTGGCATCCTGGTGGCTAACAGAGAAACCAAAACAGGTTCTGCCTCTTTAGTTTTGTTCAGAATAAATTATAGCCCAGAGCACTACATGGCTTTTACTATTGGAGTTTCAAGTTGTAAATTATGAATAGGACCAGCCTGACTCCCGTCTGTGCTGGAGATTAAATGATCAGCTAAACACTGCACAGTCTGCACTCTCAGTAAGTACATCTGGCACGTCGTCCAGGCCGGGGGAGCAGGGAGTGTTTGCTGACTTCACTGGGTCTCTTTCTGCCCTATTCTATGACCTGGACACTTAAAAATGTCTATTTATGTATCTGCTACCAGCTCAGAGCAGAGGATAATCACAGTTATCTTCTCCAGAGATTAAGTGTACTGCAGCGTTACAAAACATATCATTCCTGGAAAGACCCATGTCACCCCTGGCTAAAGGCAACCTCTCCCATCAAGAATCATGGCCAGCCACTGGTACCCTGGGAGTCTAAGGATGGAGATTCCACAGCCTCCCTGGCCAACCTGCTCAATGTGGCACAGAGCAAGACAAGCCAGAAGAAGTCAGGTCCCTAGTATTTCAGCACTGTTCGCTACTACGTACAAAAAGTACTGCAATATTACTGCAACTATTTCCTATAAAACAATACTGCATAAACACTATAGAATAATACTTCACAGAACTGACCTACAACCCTGTTCCTTCATCCAAATCACAACCTGCATCTCTCCCAGGGCCAACGGTGGCTGACAGTGGTGGCAGAGGGGTCGTGGCTGCTAGGACAAAAGGGACAAACCACAGCTCTCCCTGTTTGTTGGTGGGGATCAGGATGGCAAGAGGAAACATGTTGGGCCCCAGCTGTACCCCCACCCCAGGAGAAGCTGCAGGTGGGATGCTTGCTCTGGGTCCAGTGTTCAGTTAGTATAAACATGATCCTTTTTCTTACCTCTGCATAATCAGCCACGAGCAGGAGCTCCACGTACTTTGTAGCCTGCAGAGTCTCCCGTTTCACCTGTGGCAGCAGCAACATGGGTTATTTCCTCAATATCCCCCAAGAAACACTTTGCAAAACATATGTACAGCCCATTTTTCCCAGTTTGTTTCTCACTGGCCACTCACACCATCTCACCACACACAGGCACCTCCAAATGAGATTGACTTATAGCAACAAGTATCACAAGTCAATATAGCTACAGCAAGTGGCCCTGTGCCTGTCCTCAGCCCACCCCAATTTGTTCATTGATTGAATGCACAAATCCATGCAGGAACAGCTACATCCCAGATTTGTGATGCTGCACAATAGTCCCAACACTCATTTATCTCCCTGCTGGAGCCAACCAGCTTGCTACAAAACCTCTTAAATATCTTCCTTCCTTCCACTTTCCAAGCCGAGCTCCCAGAGAGCAACAGGCTCTTGGGCTTGGAACAGGTGGGAAATTTGCAGCACCATGCCATGCATGGACCTGATTTAAGCCCTGCTCACCCTCTGGCGAGGTGGTTTCATCCCAGTTGTGAAGTCCCTGAGCCAGTCTTCAGCTGCATCCCCTGTGCCCTGGTAGCCACAGACTCCTCTCTGCAGCTTCAGGTCATCCAGTCTGTAGATCAAGTGCTGGTTTGGGCTGTCAGGAACTGGCTCTAGGATATAGCTGGAATTGCTGCTCAATACGATAATTCCTCTGTTGAAACGGGAAGCAATAAGAGCGAGTTAACTACTATCGCAGCAGCCGGAGGTAAGTCCTTCTGCTGCTACTGAGTTCCCATCTGACCCTGACAAGGCACTTATCCTCACTAGGCCGTTAAGTTCATCAATAAAATGATGGGGTTATTCTGAGTTCAGAGCGGGGAATCCCTGGGCTTGCATATATTAAAATCTATTCAATGGGCCTCAGACGTTCAATTAAGGGGCTATTGTAGCACGTGCTGCAACAGTGCTAAGCTAAGAAGTACTGATTTTTTTAAGTACAGCTTTTACTTTAGGGGCAGTGGAAGCTTTTGTCTTTAACACAACTGACCTAAAAAATGGGAAGACTTTGTCAGCGGAAAAAAAAACACAGGTCTCTCTGGGACTTGCATGTGGCCATAAGGTTCTAGTTTACTCGTTGAGCCTTTTACAGCCACAAGAGCTGGCAATCTCCTGGGCTTGATCCCCACTGCAAGATGTGTGGTTCGGCAGGCAGCACCCCTCCTTGTGTAGGCTCAACGCAAAAACAGCCATGTGTGCTCAGCTCTTGTGCCTTCCCGGCAATTAGAAATGATGTCGAGGAGTTGCCAGCACATGCGGCCAGCTCAGGGGAGCAGAAAAGCCACTGCATGTGCACACTGGGACATCTCCATCTCCTCTCCTAGGAAAATACCAGCTTACAGAAGCAGGGCACACCTGTGACTGCTTTTGGTTTATTTATTGAAAACCACAGGTGGCTGCACTGTCCTGTTTATCTCACTGGGCTCATTGGCCTGTGCTACATTCGCTCGAGATGTCTTGGGTTTGCTTTGGCATGGGCTGTTTCCTGGTTGGAGTCGGTCCCATCAGCACAGTTTCCAATCAGTGCTTGAAAGCAGATGACCACTAATATCAATAAAGCCCATGTGGTGCTTTGGAAACAAATTCTGAGCTGGTGTAAACGAATGCAGCTCCTCAGTCACAACAAGCCATGTCATTTACTCCTGCTGAGGATACAGACCATCTTTTCCTGCCAAAGGCTCCATTACTACCAAAGCGAAGGTTTTAAATGCATAACACACACAACCTCAGCACCACCCAGGGAGAAAGCAGAGAGCTGAGCTGACAAGCCAGGAGGAAGTTCAGACTTGAAGACTTTGCCTCAAAACACACACAAAAACTTGATATTTGTAAGAGACTGGGAAAAGGAGGAGGTTTCTGCATTACTGTAGAGTGTTGGGCTGGGACATGGTGAGTCCTGCCCCTGTGTGTGTAAGGGATGCAGCCCTGAGTCAGGATGCTTGACTGGGTGGCATTGGGGAACAGGTCTATCTGCTCAGGAAGAAATAAGGCAACCAGGCTCCTGGGGAGCCGGGCTGGCATGACAGCACACTGAGGAGCCAAGCTGAAGTGTTCCTGCAGCTTCAGCATCCCCTGGCACTTACCGCAGCCCTCGGCATGTGCTGAGTGTGACGCTGGAGCCCTCCCAGCCCCTCACAACCCCATGGTAGAAGCAGTGGTCCTGGAAAGCAGAAGGGAGCACAGTTGGCAATGCAGTTTCAGGATGGACATATGCTCTTCTCCCAAGTAGCAAGTGATAGGACAAGAGGAAATGACCTCAAGTTGCGCCAGGGGAGGTTTAGATTGGATATTACAAAAAAATTCTTCCTGAAAAGGGTTGTCAGGCATTGAAACAGGCTGCCCAGGGCAGTGGTGGAGCCACCATCCCTGAAGGGGTTTAAAAGGTGTTTAGACAAGGTTCTTATGGACACGGTTTAGTGCTAGAATTAGGTTAGGTTATGGTTGGACTCGATGATCCTGAGGATCTCTTCCAGCTGAAATGACTTTATGATTCTATATTTAGGCATCACTGAGACCCATGTGAGTGCAACCAATACTCCCGTAATTGTTCTCTTTCCACTGCATTTGGTAGTTGACTGTCACAACTAAATCTCTGAGTCTGCATTGAAATTTGGCTTTTCAGCCGCCATGCCTGGCCTAGGCGAGTGCATCAAATGGCTCCTTTTTGCCAGTAAAAACTAAGCTTTGAATCCCCAAGGAAGCAACACAGATGGCTGCAGCATTAAGGCTGAACCAAAGCTTTCTTCCTGTAATGGGAGATGCCTGTCGATGGCAGCTGGCCCTGGGTCAGGCCCCAAAGGACCTGCCTTCAGCCCCAGAGAGGGTGACGCCATGGACAGCGGGGAAGTCCCCATCTGGGGGCTCCTAGAAAGACAAAGGCAGCCTCTGGCAGGGACAAGGAGGCTTTGGGGCAGGAACACCAACATATTCATCACATCCCCTTGCCCCAGGGCAGCATCAGCAAAGATGATCTCATGGGGTTTTCATCTCTTATTTTTTGCATCGCAACCAATGCACATCTTTGTGCCACTGCAGCAGAGAGTCAGCCAAGGCCTGCGTGTGATCGTAATTCATGGGATTTTTACTGAACAGGAGCCAGCTTACACAGGCTGGTTTTCCCAAAGGCTGGGAACATCCCCAGCATGGAGTACCCAGTGGCAAAACTAAAAGCAAGAGGATGAGCAGAGGGAGGAATAAGCAATTACCCAGCACCCAGAGAGAGGGGAGCGATGCCAGAGGTTGATCTGGGCTCTCATATCAGAGCTCAGGCAAAACAGTAAGAAGTTCTACCATTGCTGAGGGATGAGCAAGCTTTGGTGCTGAAGCCCCCCAGGTCAGAGAATCAGACTGCAACCCCCCTCCAGCTTAAAGCAGACCCACAGCCTCAAAGAAAGGCTCTAGAGAAAAAAGGTGACCAGCTTCTCCAGGCCCCCTGCCTGGTCTCCCCTTCACACCACAGAAGGGAAAGATCTCTGTGCACTCACCGTGTGGGTCAGAGAGGTGGTCTGGGTTTGTCCAGTTGGGCTGTAATGTGTCTCAGTATAGCCTGGTGCAAAGAGGTTTCTGCAGATATAGGGAGAAGAGAAGAGAAGAGAAGAGAAGAGAAGAGAAGAGAAGAGAAGAGAAGAGAAGAGAAGAGAAGAGAAGAGAAGAGAAGAGAAGAGAAGAGAAGAGAAGAGAAGAGAAGAGAAGAGAAGAGAAGAGAAGAGAAGAGAAGAGAAGAGAAGACAATAAAACCTTTCTTTAGACCTGGATTGTTGTTTCTCACATGTGTTAGAAAATTGACTAGATGCAGCTCTTTCTGAAGTCTGTGTAAATATTCCTGTTGCTGTGAACCACTGTTGTGGACTTGAGGTGATCACTGCTTGCTACCTGCAGTGCAAAACCAATTGCAATGCACAGAGAGGCAGGAGCCAGGGATTTGGGGGACACCAACCGACAGGACGCTGTATCTCTGCACTCCACTCCAGATCATCATTTTCTGCCTGCAAGGCACTTGTTAACAACTGTCCCTGGTGACACTGAAGCCATGGGAGCTGCTGCAGCACCGGTGCCGCAGGGTGTGCTTGCCTGGGCAGAGCACACTGCAATGGCAGAGGGCCAGAAGGTGGAAGTATAGCTGACCTTGCCAAATCCATCTGTCCGCTGCCTTGGCCAGAGCTGAGCACTTCTTCTTGTGGAGTACACTCACTCTGAAATAGTGCAGTGAGCAATCTTCCTAAGTGCTCTTTCAAGACATTTATTAAATTAAAATAATAAAATAGAGCCTGTCCCTGATTTTGATTAGGCACGGAGATCCAGTTCTAATAACTGCAAGTGTACAATTCAATTTGTAAGTGAAAACCTAAAAACAGCCCTGGAAACTCAACATCATAATTCTCTCTTAGCGGGTGCAAGTCTCTGACTGGAGCTTCCGTTACTACTGCAAAGTTATGGCCCAGTTAAGCTGGGATTAGGTTCAGCACACCAAAACCAGCGTAGCAAGAACACAAAAGGTCATTTCAGGACACATTTGGGCACTGGAGTGAGTTCGCAGCTCAAATCCAGACCCACTCTAGTGCCCAAATCTGAGCACAATTATAAATCAATTTGCATCTGCTTTTCAACTTCTGCCCAGAAACTAATTCACATTTTTGCCCTAGGAAAATGCTGATACCCCCATTTGAATTTGTTCATGTCATTCTCATATAGACAATATTCTCCCTGTCTTCAGCCCAGAATCAGACCAGAAGTCTACAAAAGGCACTCCTGTGCACTGAATAGTAAGCATTTTGATTTGATTCCAGAGGAAACAGCCTTCCCTTTCTTTTTAAACATCTGCATTTGCTAAAGTGATGTAAAAAAGTACAGCATGTCAAAATCTGGGCCAAACCAAGAAGGTTACATCCTGTGTCCATCTCAGCAGCAGGAAAATGTAGGTTTGAAACAGTTGGGTTTTTTTAAACAGTGGCCTCACTTCCAAAAATTTGGAGTAGGATCACAGAACATGCCCCATCTATGGAACATGCTTCTGCAGCAACCCTGCGGTGCTGTCAGGCCACCAAAGCATCACGTTTGCCACGTCACAAGGATGCCACGTGTACCCTGAGCAGCACGATGCCAGCAGGGCTGCAGGTCAGTCCTTCTGTAGCGCTGTTCAAGGCATTTCAGGCACCAGATTTTTTGAACTATGGCCTGCAAGAAAGAAAAAAGCTTTCTTCCTTTATTTGCTTGATTTCTTTAGGCTGGATGAAGAAAGCTGTATCAAAAGCAAATCCAAAGATTTTTCCATCTGTCTTAGTTCTTGGTATGTAGCAGTTAGGTCTAATCTACCTCAAAAAGCCTCTGAATGAGGGACTGAGTGCTTGTGATATCTAATTAAATTAGGCCACAGCAACAGGAAACACAACCTTTTATCAGTGTTTGAAAGTGCTTCGCCCATCCGGTATCCAGAGGCTCAGACACCTGAACAAGTATTTGGCTTTGTGTCAGCCAAAACTGTGTGTTACTGTTGTATTCACAGCATTTGATATCGGGAATACAACAGCTTTTATCTCCACTTGCAAAGTTCACTGTAGCCCAGAAAGGCTCATTTTGTTTCTTTCTGATGTGTTAAGTCTCATCACCAGATCCTGTCAGTGATCAGAAGGCAAGATTACTGCATTTCAGCTACCTTGGATCTGTAAACTGAAGATAAGCACAGAAGCACCATCCCACAAAAAATAACTCACTTCATCTCCCTGACTGTAGTAGCTTGCTCAGCATGAGGCTGCAAGAAACAAATGTTTAATCAACAGATTGCATTAACTTGCAGGAAATCACCTTGAGCAACGTGCTCTGGCAGGTATCTGGTCTGTGTTAGAGACTGTCATCTCAAGAGTAGACACTAAACCAGTGTGTATCTGCCCAGTGCTACTGAAGCCAGAATTAGGCACCAGTCCATGGATTTCCAGTAGCTGAGGCTTGCACAGCCTACTTGTTTCATTTCCGAACAAGCATGCTTATGTTTTCTTCCTGCTCCTTTATTCTTGGAAAGCATTCACTATGAATAACTATTTCATCCCTCCTCCAGCACCCAAGATAAAAATCCTCAGTGCTCTGACTCTTGCCCAGCCCACAGTGCTGCCACCCAGCCCCAGTGCTGAGCCGGGCCATGCTGAGCACCAGAACCCAGCACACCACGCTTCAGGGCACAGGATGATGCCACACAACACGCAGTGTGAGCACATCTCTTCCTACCTGCAGACTCAGGCTCTATCCCCTCCTACGGTGGATAAAGGAGCTGATATGTCTGCCTGAATTTTTAGGGGTACTTAGGCACCTGCTGAGCTCAAAGCATGTATTATCTGGCCGAGCGGTGCCATGTCACAACTTTGAAGCCTCTCTCCACCAGTTCACTCCTATCCCACATTGCAGGCTGTCTACAAAAAACCCAGTTTCTTATTTTGAGCTTGAAACAGTCGTGTTTTGAAGGCCCTCCCCTGCCTTAATGCAGAGGAGCCTGGGGGCCCTTGCAGCACTGCTGAGAAGGGCAATCACTGTGCATTGCATGGTGTGTGGTGGGGAGGGCAGTGAAGAAAGAGGAAACACAACAGGACATCTTGCAACACCCTTGGGGTGCTATCCTCACTTCAGAGCCTGTGAAAGTTCATTCCCAGCCCAGCTCACTTCCTCAGTGAGCATCAAGCTTCCCACCAAATCATAAATCTCAGAGTGTACCAGACTTATCAGCCACTCTTGTCCCTCTTCTCCATGTGTAGCAGTTGCTGGATAAACAGGGGAGATCAGTGAGGCACAAGTACCCCAAAACCTTAGCAGTGGCCTTTATCTGCCATCATTTCTGTACAGCGTCACTGCCAGGCTGAAGGGCTGATGCCAGGGGAGCTCAGCCCTGCAAAGTGCTGATGGATCTGATCCATTGTTTCAAGAGGAGCACAGAGCTCACCTCCTTGCTGGAAGAGAAAAGCCCCAAACAAACAGCATTATGTGATCCTTTCTTGTATGTCTCAGTCACTATCTCTCCAGCAGCTCAAGATGAAGCTGCAGAAGTTTGGATGCCAAATAACACCATTTAAAGGCTTCTGAGACGGTCAGGCAGCTGGCAGATTGCTAGCGTGCATCATCTTCCTAAAAGGCAGCATGGAGTCCATCATTAGAGGAGTTATCAGCATGAAGAATTGATGAAGTCAGAGGAAAAGCTGTTTTGGGGTGGGAGCACTTTCCTTTGCTAAACCTCAATCACAGCTGCAGCCACATGGGGCTGTGTGGGGCCAAGGTGAGCTACACATGAGCACTCAGGATGTTCTAGAGAAGACCTCACACCTTTCCAACAGCAAGCAGCTTTCGGCAAGATCAGTCATTCCCCAGGATCCAGCTCAGCATGCAGCTCAGGGTGGAATAGCCTGCTCTTGGCAGGGTTTCCCCAGAAAGCCTTGGGAGCCGGGTTAAATACAGGCAAGGAGGCCAAACGAAGGAAGTGTGGCTCCGTGCCATAATGTACAGATGGCTTGAGACTGTTTCTGCTGATGACCGACATGGAGCGACCTTGGTCCCACTCCAGCCTGTCAATGATATCATTGTTTGAAACAAAACCCTCCTCCCCATGCCGCTGTGCTGCTCCCCGGCGGGGCCCTGCCACACAGAGCTGACACGGCAGCCAGCATGGCTCTGTTTTGCCACATGGAGACACCATGTTACTGCCCACATGAGCCAATGGTGTTCAATGGCAGAGGCAGGCTGAGGGCGTGGGGCAAAAAAATCCAGGTTTCCTGCCAAGCAGCTGCCCCTGTGGCACTTGGGGACAGGGCAAGGATGTGGCCTCCAGCTCAGCCAGCCACTGCAGAGGAGCAGAGAAGCAGCTGGGGAACACGAGCTGCACAGCACACCCAGTGCTCCCAAAAACAGCAGAAGAAAAGCTCCGCCATTTCTTGCATGACCACGTTCATTTGATGGAGTGCACTTTTCCCAGCTGCTCCAGAGGACTTCACCCCTATTTTCCTCATAAATGGGAGCAGTCTTCTCCTGCCTGTGAAACATCAGTTGTTAGCACAAGCCTTAGAGGGGCTCAGAGCCACCCACCCCAGAGGACCACCATGGACACGCCTGGCTCCACCAGCCAGAGATCACCCATGGGCACTGGGAGGGCCCTGGCAACACACTAGTGCTCTTGCTAATTTGAGCAAGAAGGTCTTTTTTATAATTCAGTCCCATTAGCAACTTTGTTTGGGTTCATTTTACAAAGAGGCTAGTCTGCATGGGCAGCTGCCAATTTAAAAACACCCATGAGTATCTGGGAGACAGACTATTTTTTATTTCCTCCTGAAAAACAAAAGCCAAATGGTCCATGAAGCTCTTATGAGAAACATCAACTCTGAATTTTTAGTCATGGGACCAAGAAAAGTGAAGCCTGCAGTCTCTTATATCTCTTTCCTTCTCCCTTTCCTCAAATCACAGTAAATCTGTCTGACCAGGCTGCCAGGATCTGGGGGTGGAGGGAGTTGATTCTCCTAAGAAAGCTTAGACATCAGATTTCCATCTACAACTTGTGGTCCCATTCCATTGCCTCTTAACAGGATCCAAGCAGGGTAAGAAGGGGAACTTGACCCCTTACCTCCCAGTCACTTCAGTGTTCCCTAAAGTCAGAATTGAGCATTAAAACCTGAGGTGACCCTGGCTTGGACACCACCAACACAAGACCCATGACAACATGAGCAGGCAGGCCTGCTTTCCTTATCCACCACTAGTGGGAAATCACAGATTCCACATCTCTGGAGTCCTCTAACCAAAACCTGGCACTCCACGAAAATCAACAAAATCCAAAACTTTTCTTCTTGGTGAGTTTCATCCAAATGAAGCCTGGAGCTCTTAAGCTCCCTTCCTCAAGAGCCTTTGCTGATATATCTGAGAACATGTTTATTGTGTGAACAGCAGCAGTTTGGAAGGAAAAAGTAGTTTCTGAGCTATTGAGGTAGAACTAAACTAGCTATTAGTAATGCCTGGGAAAATATTACAGGCTAAAGACTCTCCATCCCCTTTTACCACCCACATTATCTGTGACATTCATTGTGTAAATCAGGTTACAGGACCAGAGCAAAATTTGTCACATAGTCCCTTGGCTTACCAATGGGAACCATAAAAGTTGCCTGGAGAGGAAAAAGGAAATAAAACAAATGGGAAACTGTCTGATAATGAGTCAGGGAGCAAAAGATTTAAAGGACTCCACTTCCTCATCTCTTCCTGCTGTAAACAGAGAAATCACTGAATATCCCAAGAGAATCAGGAGGCTGAAAAGCAGCTATGGCTTTCCAGGTCCCAACCCTGTTTTCCTGATGACTTTAAGATCCAGTAGAGCAGCATAAACTCAAATTCCCTCCTTTACATACCCCTTACCTCCTCCCCACGCAGGAAGCCCATCAGACATTGATGATGTGTAGCCCATCAGTGGAAAAATTTCATATATCCTTCCTGCTCAGAGGTGAGCAGCAATCTCTCTTCTTTCTCACTCGGTAGAAATGAGTAAAAGCAGGAAATGGTAAAATACAAGTGACATATAGATCTCTTATCGCAGCACTGAGAGCACTGAACAGGCTGAGTGCTTGTTGTCTACACAGGTGGGGCCAGAAGAGATTGGAAATGATACTGCTGTTAGATCCAGTTGGCTGAAAACAACTCTCCGTATTGCTCCTGAGGTCAAACGGGATAAGCTTTAGACTTTTTTTGCTGTGTCTTCAGCCAGTTGCTGCACATCTCCACCCGGGCTCTGCCACCCGGTACCCCAAGCTATTGCTGCTGCAGTGGGCAGGCGGCAGCTAAAATACACTGCTAAAACACACATCTGTGCCCCATGCTGCCCACAAGACACACTCACAGGCAGGGACATCCCCTGGAGAAGGTGACTTCTCCTGGAGAATCCTCCACTGCCCCTTGCAGCCGAGTGAGCCTTCCCGAGTCTGCTCTCCCTATGAAGAGACACAAGAGGAAGAGGATAGGAGGGATTTAAGTCTTGTTGATAGTTTTCGCGAACTCAGGTGAGAAGACAAACTCCATGCAGGTTTCTGCTGTGCAAATATGAGCTCTCCCCATTGCTATGAAGAAAAGGCTCGCACCAAGCAGCAATGCCACACACATTCAGGGCATCTCAGCATCCCCTCCCTGCTTAGCTCAAAGCTGCTTTTTATTAACAAATGCAGATGCCTTTTTAAAAGTCACTTTTCATCCAAAGTTTGCAACTCACATTCTTCCGTTCGCAAACCACAGCCAAATTTAAAGCTGCTTTACAGGCAATTCTCCATATATTTGTTGTTTGTGCAGCTTTGAGCTTTCCAGTCCTGCAGCTGCAAGACATGGGTTTGAGTCATTTAAAACAAGTGTCATTCAGGGGATATAATTTTATAGTTATTCAGGAATGTTAAATAGTGCTGTGAACTCTGCTTGGAACTACAGTATGGTTCCACATTCTGATCAGACTCCTAAACAGGAAATAATGCAATATTATGTTTACAGCTAATGCAATAGTTGTATTTGTAGATATATGAAGCCCAAACTCAGATGTGTGCTGAGCTTATTACAAAATACAGTTGTGCACAGTTCTGAAGAAAGATATGCAATAATTTGTGTTTCACCTCTGTGGATGAACACAATGTCCTTTCCTTATGGGATACGACATCACAGGCTTGGTGTGAACATTTCTTCCGCATATTGAAAATGGCACATTTCTTTCAAAGCTGGTGCATCCCTATCAAAGCTGTAGGGATTACAACTGTTTCCCCCTGCCCCTGTTTTGAAGTAAACTCATTCTCATCAGCTTTGTCTCTCCATGATCCACCAAGAACACCACTCACAACAGTTCCACTAGCTCAGCATATCTCCTTTCTGGTTTTGGAGGCCATTGGGTAAATGATATCACAACCAGACCTGAATTATGTCAATCATTCCAGGCTTTCTTACAGTGGTGGGACTCTGGGATGTGGATACAAGAGTAAAACAAGAGCCATGTGGATACATTGCCAGCCCCATGCTGAGGCCAGGGACAGGGTAGGAGCAGAGCTCCAACCTTGGCAGCAAAGCTCGTTTCCAGAGGCTCCTCTAAACTGGATCAATTAAATGGCCCAGAACTCTGGGGTTCATTTTAATTTAAAAAGCCCTAAGTACCTTCCTTAAAGTTGCAGTTCTTTAATACGCACTTTCACATGAACCCGAAACCAGGAGCGGCCAGGTTTCAGACAGCTTTGAAGGGATGCTTCCCACTTGGGGGATTTCATCTTCTCTCCCACTGCCTGGGTGCCCAACAAACCCTTCAGATAAGAAGTCTCTGATGCTGAAACTACTCAGTACCCCAAACCTCAGCTGGGACCTCAGGCTGCCCTGCAAGAGAAGCAATTGCAGTGGTGAGCTCCTAGGCACTGGGGAACAACCTCAGGCTGGTGACCTGAGGAGCCAGGCTGGACTCTGCCTTGCTGCACACTTGGTCAATGAGAAGCAGTTTGCCTCTGCTTAGAAGTGCTCTAGGGATGCTAACAATTACAGCATCCACAGGGCTCACAAGGACTTCGTGTGTTTGTTTGCTTCATCATTTCTCTTTTAATTTGAGCGTCTCTAAACTACTTCAGCACCTTCACAAGCCTCTGAAAAGTGGTGACTCTCCAGAGCCTCTCATCTAATCAGGTTCAGACTTATATTTTGGGATCATGCCATCACCTTTCTTGAACAAGGACTTGAGGCCTGGCAAGACTCCCACATGAAGCATGGCTATCTATGAATCATTTGTATTTTCCACAGAAATAAAAATAAGAAACTCCAAATCACTTGCTGTATTTCATCAGTCCTAGTAAAGCAATTCATCCTGCAGTGGAAGTGTGTGTGCACACTTAAGCCTGTGTATACACGTCTCAATGAATGAAAATACATTTCAGGAAATAAACACAATAGAAACCTTCTATTATTGCAATTCTGTTTACTAACACCAGCAATGAGTTTGTCTGCACTGGAAATATCTCCCACGAGGCACCTGGAGGTTACATCATGCTGGAAGCACAAATGGATTAATTCACCAAGGATCTGTGCTCTTGCCAACTTCTACTGTGCCAGAAATAAATCCACCTTTGCATAATAATTGCAGAACATGCAAGACCCAACAGTCTTTCCACCAGAAAGCCCCTCAGCAGCTCCAGCAGGTCTGTTCTTCCAAGTTCAGTTCAGAGACGGGCAATACTGACCGCTCGTGTCAGCAATAGCTACTTTTCCCACATTAGTCAGGACACAGCCATGCTTATGTTGCCTGGTCTCCTCTATCACTTCACAGTATCACAGTATGTTTGGGATTGGAAGGGACCTCAAAAGATCATCTAGTCCAATCTCCCTGCTGGAGCAGGAACACCCAGGTGAGGTTGCACAGGAACATGTCCAGGCGGGTTTTGAATGTCTCCAGGGAAGGAGACTCCACAACCTCCCTGGGCAGCCTGTTCCAGTGTCTGTCACCCTCCCTGAGAAGAAGTTTATTCTCAAATTTAAGCGGAACCTCTTGTGTTCCAGCTTGATCCCATTACCCCTTGTCCTATCATTGTTGGCCACCGAGAAGAGCCTGGCTCCATCCTCATGGCACTCACCCTTTATAAACATTAATGAGGTCCCCCCCTTAGTCTCCTCTTCTCCAAACTAAAGAGACCCAGCTCCCTCAGCCTTTCTTCATAAGGGAGATGCTCCACTCCCTTAATCATCTTCGTTGCCCTACGCTGGACCCTCTCCAGCAGTTCCCTGTCCTGCTGGAACTGAGGGGCCCAGAACTGGACACAATATTCCAGATGTGGTCTCACCAGGGCGGAGTAGAGGGGAAGGAGGACCTCTCTCGATCTACTAGCCACTCCCTTTCTAATACACCCCAGGATGCCATTGGCCTTCCTGGCCACAAGGGCACAGTGCTGGCTCATGGTCATCCTGTTGTCCACCAGGACCTCCAGGTCCCTTTCCTCTATACTGCTCTCCAATATGTAATTTCCCAACCTATACTGGAACCTGGGGTTGTTCCTGGGGTTGTTCCTTCTCTATTTTCTCAGCGGAGAGGTGCCAAAACACACAGAATTTATAGCTGTTTCTGTTTAGCTCTACACAGGTGCCCGACTGCCTGGAAAACATGTCCAGCTTTTGCAGCTCTGAAAGCCCCAGTAGCTTATGTGGCCTATTACAGGACACACACACCTTTCATCAGATTTCCGTCTTTACTGCAGACAGTGCCAAGAAAAATCTGGTTTTCCTCCAAAATGCCCTGAATATCATTAAGGTTTATGCACTGTCAGAGTTAATACAATCTTCTGACACCTCACTCTTTCAGGAGGAAAGCTGAGCCCCCAAGCTCTGTGGTGGGATGTCCAATGAATAACATTTAAAATATAACCACATTTGGTTGTGTTTCCATAGACAAATCTTCATACTCACTTAAAACTAAATAGAATACCAACAGTGCAAGTGGACTGCTTAGCAAAGACAAACTTCTTGGCAGCTAAATGTCCAGCTGTTGTTCCACAACTGGAAACTAATGCACTCAATGGGCAGAGAACATCTGGAACAAACCTCCAGACAGGAATCCTCCTACCTACCTTAATCTCCCTCAGCTTCAGCTGAATTCAATACACATCATGCCCACAGCATTTCTGCATTATGCCTGAGTGGAGCCTGCATTTCAGTTAATGCAAAAGCATTTTCTCAGTCTACTTTAGCATGAATGGCACTAACAGAATTGAAACTGTCAGATCATTTCTCCTAGGAAACAGAGAAGGTCCTCTTCAGATCACAGCAAATGAAGTCCTCTTTGGGGTTTCACCAATTTTAAACCATTGAGACATTTGGTACATAGTGCATTTCATATCAGCAACATTTTCTACTTAATGTAGTAAGAATTATGATGCAAAAATAAGTTTATACAGTAAGGGCCAGGTCACTGTCTGCTTTTTGCTGACAAAGCTCTGTTACAGTCAGCTCTGCTTGGCTGATTAACATCAGTGGGGACTCAGACCTGGAATAACCTGGATATCCAGAAAAGGACTTCCTCATCCTGCCTTTCTCAAAACCCTGTTGAAGTCAGTGGAGGTTTTCCTGTTGACTTCACTGTAATCCTTACTCATTATTTTAGTGAGACGACAAGTCAGAATGCAAGGCAGAAGCACACTTACCCATTTTTCTCCAGTTCCAAGGTGAGCTCCTGGCCTTCTGCCTTTATCTTAACTTCAGCTCGGAATGGATGCTGTGTGCCAGAGACAGTGCCTGTTACTCACATATAATCATAATTATGAACACATCCAGAAACACAAATGGTTCCCCTGGAAATTACAGCTGACCTTAAACCACTTCTCACCTCCCTTCATAGGGGAAAGCTTTAACCTTCAGACCCGGGGTGCTGGGGAGGGAAGGGACGGGCTGTGGCGGCTCCCAGCACAGGCACACAGATGGGATGCCGTACTCCAGCTGGTGACCCTGGTGGCTCAGGGGGAAGGATGAGCTCAAACGTGGCAGCAAGTCCTGGTGCTGGGGTGCTTAGAGATCTGGCTGGGTGGGAGGGGTGCACTGCACCCCTTCCCCTATACACCGTGCTCAGGAGCACATCATGGGACATCCCAGCTTGCCCCAGAGTCAAATATATCAGCTAGTTAAGCAAAGATTCCTTTGTTTTCTCAGCAGAAAATGGCATATTTAGCAGCCCCATTCAGGACAACAGGAATCATGCCTCTGAAAGAGATTTTCACAGAATTCCCTCACTCTCAGAAAATGCCGGTAGGATGCATGCAGCAGGGTTCCCTAGATGTCTTCAGGCTCTAGCCGTTGTTCAGACCGTATTTCACAGCTGCTCTTGGATGAGCCCCAGGCTGTCAAGGGACTGGAAACCATGACAGCAACTTTCTAGTGTGTTCAAGCACATGATCACAGCACGGGTCTACAATCTGCCTACAGCTCCAAATGAGGACACAGGACAGCTGGCTCCCCAAGACTTACTGGTGTTCACAGAAAGGACCCTCATTTCTTAGTGCAACGGCAAATGCACACACTAAAACTAACATTAAAAATAACAATAATAACTCAAGAGACCAGAAGTATAGAATATAGGCCCAACGTAAAGGGCCTCTGGAGGTCTCCAGTTTTACTTGCCTCAAAGCACGACCACTAGCTAAGGTCAGCTGGAGATTTCTCAGTCCAAGTGTTTTCGCATAAAGAAAATGGACAAATGAACTCCCTAGAAGACAAATAACCCGCTCGATAAGAACAGACTTCTCTATTCAGCTGGAAGAAGAAAAATAATAAAAACCTGATGAGATGATCAACCCATACTATTTCCTAATTCATTATTGGAAGGGATTTTGCAGAACAGATCAACTGAAAGCAAAATAAAGCAAGGCTGACTGAACAGGATGTTCTGTTGACAGATTCATCATCCCAAAGAAATGCTTGGGTGCTACTTCATCAATTCCAAGCTCAGTTACAAATTTCTCCTTTCATCAGCTCCCTGCTGATAGTCTGAATTTTGCTCATCTTTCCTTCAGTTTCTGGGATATCGCATCAAGCCCACACAGATGATGAAAAATAAGTTAATACATTTAGTATACGCAACAAGGGCTAATTCCCAGGAGCTGAGTTTACTGAATCGCAGGTGCTCAGTACATCCAAGGGTAGGTCTGTTGTTTTGCTAACTAGCATGGAAGCAATGAGGGTTACCTGGGGGAGCCTGAGAGTCCCCATCATCATAAAACTCTTTGCAAAGGTTGTGCAAACATCATTATTACTAATAACACTTTCCCTTCTCCTTCAATAGTCTCACTACTTAAAAGTCCATCAATTGTTGTGTAACTGAAATATCCCAGCTGTACATAAGCTTTACTAATGCTGGGTTTAGAGCCAACAGGAATTTGTCCGAAACAAACCAAGTACTACCCCTGAGACCCAGTAACTTTGTATAAGTGGAAATGCTGTCCAAATGTATTTGTATCACTATCAAAAATAGACAGAATCAAAACTACCAGGCACATTTGCAACAACATTTTTAAAAGAATTAAGATCATGAGGGCATCATTGTAACTTTTTTTTTAATATAGGACACAACAAAAAGTTTTAGAATGTCTCATCATATGGAGAGTACATAAACCCCAAAACAACACCACTTGGGGAGATGCCATGTTTTTTCTTTAGTATAATGCTGTGGCTTCCCTATTTCTGGTTCACAACGTAAATAACACCAGCTGGATTTTCCTCTTTCATCCGATTTTGCAACAGATAACTTCTTGATTGTGGCAATGCAAAGGCTGGGAAGTTGAACTGTGGTTTGTGGTTGATGTTGAAGTCTGGCACCCCTACAGTTCTCAGAAGGGCTGCAGATAACTGACACACCAGTTCATCTCTCCACGTAAGATAAGCTGGGGTGCGATCTGTATCAATACATATCATGCCTTAGACACAGTTAGACACATCTGAGCTGGTGGCTGGCCTTTCACAGTGAAACACAGCTGAGATTTTTCTCCTCCTAAAGCAGATACCTATGCTAGGCTGCACCCTAAATACAACTCACTACTACAAATATAGATCAGGTAGACTTGATCTAGGCTTTAAGGCATGGCAGAGGACAAACCATCACAAAGTCTTGCTTGGGGTGGACACAAGCGGCCGGGAGCGGCCTCACGCTCAGTACCCGAGCTCACCCAGCCCTGCTCGGGATTTGGAGGAGCCGCCGCAGCTCCCCGTGCTGTAGATGGGCTTTCTTGCTCATCCCTGCGGCTCATCAGTGAGCTCAGCTTGCAACAAAACACACATCGCATGGTCCTATGCTAACCGCGACATCGGTCCTCCCCTGGAAACGAGACGGAGGCTTGAAAATAAAATATAAATAAAGCGCCGGGCGCGACCTACCTTGTGGCTGCTGGGGGTGCCCAGGGCTGCCCAGCGCGGCACCACCACCCCGGGCTGCGGCTCCGCGCCGGCGGCGACCCCTCCGGCTGGGGAGACACAAGAGGAGCCGCTCAGGACCCCCACCCCATCCGCACCCCCACGCGTTGAAGAACACGAAGCCGGTGCGGGAGGGGAGAGCTCTGGGCTGGCCGGAGGGGCCGCAGAAGGATCCCCCCACCAAACCACCCCCTGCCCTCCCTTCCACCCTCCCCGCGGGTTCGTGCAGCCAGAGGCACTTTAGTAGGGTTGGGGTGCCCGTTGCAGCCCGCCCCCCCACCCCGCACTCACAGGGCGGCGCCCACAGCAGCAGCGAGAGGGCGATGCCGCAGAGCAGCCCCCGGCCCCACATGGCTCCGGGCAGGACACGCCGCTGCGCCGCCGCCTCGCCTATAAAACCGCCGGCGAGGCTTTCTCCTCCCCCTGCCTGGGGGTGGGGGTGTCTCCTCCTCTTCTTCCTCCACCCCACCCCGGGCAGCACCTGGAGGATGCACCGCGGCTGCAATCGCGGCTCTGTCCTCCAGGGCTGAGCTGTCCCGCCGGTCCCCGGGGCAGGGGGAAGCTTGAGCACTTCCCCCTGGGGCTCCCCCTGCAAACCCACCCCACCACATCCCAGCTCTTTTACCAGCAGGGAAATCCATTGTCCCTCTAAAGCTAGCAAAGAACGCTGGTGGAGGGCAGCAGCCAAACAGTTGTCAAGAGGCTTCTGTAGGAGCTGTGCTATGGCTTTATTTATTTGTTTGTTTATTCTATTTATGCATAATTTTATCAAATCATTCATGGCTGAACCCATGTTTCCAGAGCCATTCTAAATCCCTCTGCTCCTGGGAAGTGTATTGCCCCTGGACAGCTGAAATTTGTTGTGCAAAAAGAAGCAAAAAGATGTTCACTGCCTCTCTTCCCTTAAGACACATGGATGGGCTGGGGTTGGAGAAGGGCTTGGGAGAATCCACTGCTCATATTCCCTGTGCTGCCCTTCATGGATATCCACTCTCTCCCATGAGGCTCCCAAAGGAGCATCCCTGTCTTCTCCTGCATCCTTCAGGGCTGAGCCAGCAGTTGCAGTCCCTGCATCGCCTCTTTGCTGGTCCTCCACCCTTCACGGGGATGAGCACCCAGGGGCACACCAGACCCAGTGGGGTCACAGTCACACCGAGAGGAGAGTCCAAGTTAGTGGGGTCATGCTGAGGTTTCCAGCTGCAAACATCTGAGCTCCATGGTGCTGTAGATGCTCCTTGTGCACATCGAGCCCATGAAAAGCAACTGAGTTCCCTTGTGTCACTGTATTTCTGCTGTGGTTCTTGGCCAGCTCAGCTACAGCCACGCTAGCAAAGCCGCAAGGGTGGACTGATGGCAAGGAAAGGCATCATCTCTTAGTCATACTCGTCAGACAGCCATCGTCTGACACCCTTTCCATTCATCTCTTCCTTGAAGTGCCTCTGTAAGTGAACCAGCAGGAAATCAACTTAAGAAATGGGGAGAATTTGCACCTGGCTATGTTTCAGAGTGTATCAGTAAATCAGGCCAATGAGAAATTAATATTCTGTTTAGAATAAAGGTTTGCTAGATAATAGTAATTTTGTCTCTTGTCCAGAGGTTTATTTATGCTATTGAAACCACTGAGGTCTCCTTTGCTGAAGGTCTTTGCTGGTTCCTGTACTGTACCCAAAGGAAATGTGACTGTTTCCATTTGCAGATGCCCATTTGGTTTCTGACTTTCATATGTGTCCACTCCACACCCCAGCACTTCACATGATGAACAGTTGTGATCTTGCAAAGGCCAGTTCATTCCTGATGTCATCCTGGCAGAAGAAAGCTGGGACACCTTGGGGACACCTGGAGGGAACCATGAGGGTGAGTGAGCTATAAATGACATTTTGGCTGACCCACAGACAGGTCACGAATTTTCATCACACCACTAAATCAAGTTATTTCCCAGAGCAAAAATCCAGGGACCATATGTCAGCTGTTTTCTAATCATATGGAATATCCTGAAGGGAAATATTGAATTTTTGTGAACTTTCCCATTTATTTATAGCTGCCTGTAATATAGAAGAAAACAACAGCACTATTGTTTGTGCTTTTACTATAAATAAGGAGAAATGCAAGCCAAATTTAGACACAAATCTAGCTATTCTGCTTTCATCCCTGCATAAAATTTCTGTCTATCCAAAGGAAAGAAAAGTACTTTGGTGAGAAACATGTATATTTGGATGGAAAGACTGCGACAAATCTTCCCAGTACAACAAATCTTCACAGGGACTGCTCCATATAGTTCTCTATAAGAAGATTTTATATATATATGTATATATAAAGGCATACAATTATATAAAAGGAGCCTTGTTTAAAGACTGTTAAAATACTTAGGCCAATAACTATCTGATTGTGATTTTTGTTCCTGCATAATAAAAATGAACTACAGACAATATTTGCATTTGTTATACAGTGATATTTTTATATTTGGATCTTGGTAATATGAGAATTGGTATCTTAATTTGTAATCACCAGAAACTCCCTCTATAAAAATATAACCACAGATTGTGCAGTTATATATAGTTTAATCTATCTATAGATATATGATATATCACTTACATTGCTGGGACATCCTTGCATGGAAAGATTCGGGATATTCCAGCCCTATTAACCGTGCTCAGAGGCTGTAACGCTACCTGCCTCTGGCACACGATGAGTCAGATCCTGCCTGTGCCCATCTCTTCAAAAAGCTCTTACCGAAGCAAATAGGACATTCATCTGATTCAAAGAGCAGGGTCAGGCTTTGGGTTATCTAGAAATTACACAGACTCAGACCTATTTCCTCCAGGATTGCAATTGCCTTGTTAAAGGTATCAGCTGGGAATTTGGAAGTCTGAGCTCTGTTCCCTTATCTATTGCATCCCCCGTGATCAAGGGATGGACATATTAACTGCAGCCTCCATGCAGCACCCAGAGCAAGTGTTGGTCCTTCACTAGGTTTGAAAATTAGGTGTTTCAGCTCCCCCAGGTCAAAGCTGCTGAGAATACTTTTGCAGTGGGGTTTCTGCACTTACTGGACAGTTTGCAAGGTGTTCCAACGCTACTCTTGTCAGCTGGGAAGCAAAATATGATGATTCTCTCATTATATTCACAGTAAATTAGGAGTTAGCCACCTAGAAGGAAAGAGATAGACATAGAGAGGAGAACACCTGCTGAAGAAACAGACATGCAGAGAATGACTCGAATGCCTATCAGACTAAAGGCTCAGTAATATTTCATTGGAACTCTCTCTTCAGAAATGGGAAAGGTTGTTGAACGAACTGTTCTGAAAAGACTCCTGCTGACACTGGAGAAAATGTTACCAAGAATCAAAGTCTTAGAAGTAGAAGGTAGAAGACTTTTTGTCCTGCCTGACCTCTGCATTCCAGACATATGCACTGATTAAAGAAATCTTATGTCTTCGGCTGACTTCAGTGGAATGTGAAATCTCCCATTTTTCAGAACATTTTTTCTCCTTCAGATCACTTGAAATGATCAAAGGAGGAAGGCTGTGAATCCACTAAGGAACTGGAGATTTAACAGTGGACTTCATTGTTCTGAGTCTTAACAGCTTTGGCTGACCCAGAATCTTCTGTTTAGCTTTGGTTTTCCACCACCCGTGTAGGACAGCGGTGACGCTTGGAAGAGCCTTGGAGCAGCTGTCCTGCCAAAGAGGGAGAAGTGCTGTAAGATGATCAGGTACCAGGCAAGGGCTTGTTCCGATGTGCTGTTAGTGAAATAATATCAAAGCACTCTCTCTGCTTTTTTTAAAGGGTGGGTCGCTGCTGCTACTTCTGCTTCATTCCTACAAACAAGTGAGCTTAACGGTAGAAGGTTGTATATGCAGACACGTTTCATCTTTTTAACCATGTTTGTATATGTAAAGCACTGTAGCCCTCGCCACACCGCCTGCAGATTTCTCAAATGCAATGCTGATTATACTGTAGTTTATTCTCATAAGAGAAGGGCAACAAGTGTAAAGGCACAAGGGCTTTTAGTAACATCCAGTCAATAAAACTATACAGTAACTTTGGAGAAGCAGCTCATCTCTGCAAACAGATAGCGAGAGGCAGCAATGCAGCACTGCTGAATGTCTTTAGACCTTTACAGCAGCAGGAGGAAAACGCATTTTGGAAAAGCCGCATCCAATTTGTTTTTCAAGCTGAGAAGCATGCAAGGTGACTTCTAGTTCAGATTAAGGTAAATAGTAGAGAAAGAGGGGAAAGAGTAAAATATGTTTCTCATGTCTCAAGGACCCTCTGGCCCATCACGGAGCAGGAGAGCACACGGTCACCATGGGACTGGCCCTCCCTGTGACCAGCTTCACACATTGCAAGGGGAGAAAGAACAGCACAGATACTTGACACTTCAGGAGGCTGCGTTTAGGAGAGAAGTTCAAAGGTGGGCTGAAAATTACCTAAAAATGAGAGCTAAAAACCTCTTTGATCGCAGGAGAATTTCCCCACGCAGGGCTGCCAGAGCATGCTAAGGAATGACTCAGAGGAAGCCAGGTTTGAATGGGTTGCTTGTGTAATTTTCACTTCTGCTGTGGACAAGACACAATGGTCTTCAAGGGAGCTCAGCTGGGGCTGAGTCCAACGCCACAGACTTGCAGGCACAGATTCTGTCTGACCGATTCAGGACTTCAGGTCTCGCTGGGAAGGGAAGGAGAGATCAGCCCTACGTTTTGTTTCACATCGATACATCCAGGATGTGTTAAACCTCAGTCTTCTCTTCTTCTGGCCTTTGTGGTATTAAACAGAGTGGATTTCCACTTGAGGGTATAACACGGTGTTTTCCTAAACAAACAGCAAAGTTCTCATTAGCGGACAGATGCTGTGCAGCAAATGTTGGATCCCTCAGTCCACTGAAGCTCACTCAGAGCCATCAGCACCAGGTTGACAACAAGCACTGGGTACAAGTGAGCAGCTCTGAGGCACCTCCCTTCAAACAGTGCTGACACCCCCAGACAGGAGCAAGTAAACTTGTATTATCCATAGCAAGCAACCATTCTAGATCCTGGTGCACTGCAATATGTCTTATATTGTACCATAGTGTATAAAAAGAAAATGGGATAAGAGGAAAGTTAGACCTAGAGAATACTCCCACAAACAGCTGTTTTATACCCTTAAATGTACTTGTGTAGGAATTAGTGCATTTGTCCACGTGCATTCCTGGAAGCCAGATCAGCTTTCAGTGAGAAGATAATTTAGAAACGAACAGGCATTTTCTACTATTTATAAGACTTTACTCTTAATGACTCATCTGCATTGCAGATGCAGGGGGAGCAGGAGGCTGCTTACAACATGGTTGCAACATGTAGGGTAGCCAGGATTTTTCATGCTTTTGCGTTCTTTAACTACAAAATGCAGTAGTTCTCAAATGAGCGGTTTTGTTCTGGGACTTGGAAAACAGAGTTGTGAGCCCACAGAAGCAGAAAAGCATGAAAATGTTGATACAAGACTGAAAACTTAAAATGCAAAGAAGCCAGAAGATATCTACTCTACACTGACTTAGGACTAACTTTTGAGGCATATGGAAACTTCATTTGTACCTGTCTTCATCAGTAATGCAGACCCTATGGATAAAGGGGGCCGGAACCTCAGGTTTGACAGGACACTCAGGTCCAACAGATCCAGTGTGACAACCCGTAAAATACAGGATGTTCTGTATGAGATGGTCGAACTCCCTCTGAATCGCTCCTTAGCACTCTCTGGCAGCCCAGCATGGATGGGCTTCTCTGACCACGGCTTTCAGTTCTTCCCATATTTCTCTGGTAGATGCATTTACACAATTATAAATAATTATAAATAAATTATAAATTATAAATACTAGTATCACTGCAGGCACGTGCAGCTCAGCTGCACAGTAGGTCTGTGGGTTCCGTGTATTACGATTTATCTGTCCCCACTCCGTTCAATGTCCATGGCTTAAAATGAAGCACCAGGTGTACATTGTTCAGGTGAGTTTATTCAAATGGAACAACAGTAAAATAATAGGATTCCTGGAAGAAAGTGACATTCTATTCCACAAAACAAGGGAGGAAAAAAATATTAACATAAATTACAAATTTTCACCAAAAGATTTTGTATTTCGTGACTGAGTTCAGCACAGATACCGTCTCTGCTAAAAGCCTTTGATATTCTTCAGAGAATTTGGTATTCTCTGTAGAATTCTTTACAGTAATAACTGCGTTCAGGAATCAAGTCACAGCCCACTAGAGTAAGTAGGTCGCAGGGCCAGATTCCATCCATTTTCCTCTGTCTCTAGGTGCTACCATAACTCACCACAGCTTCTGGACAATCCCATTTTTATTAAAGGAACCGGTTGCAGACCAAGGTATTACTGAAACTGATGTAAATTTTCAGTGTGTTACATAGCAGTTGTACCACAAATACAAACTACAGTCAAAAATTAAACAAAATACGTTTAAAACTGTCTCACCAAAGGGAAAAAATAAAGCATTGTAGAATAATTCTTGACTTCACTCTCCAGGCCTTCTAGTATTTTACTGCAGCAAGAATTACAGTACAGTCATAAACCAGAATTACTTCACTTGTTAAAATTCCTAAAGTAATACCTACAAAATTATGGCAAATACCATCAAAATGCTTATTTTGGCATTAAAAGGATGTGTTTAAACACAGCTCTCCTCAGGAAAGCACATTATCACAGAGCTGAATTCCTGTGTGCTTTCCTGAGCCAGAGCCCAAACAATTCCCTGATGGAGCAGGTGAAACTCCAGGGGTTTTTGTCCTCCCCAGGTCTGTGTGTGACCTCTCAGAATACAAACAGGTCACCAGACTCTTCAAAATGACCTGTACAGCTCACTCAAGCTACATGGGTTTTCCACTGAACACGCTGGTTGAAAAGGCTGTGTTGAGGAAAACACTTATTTCCCATTCTATGATAGTTCTCTGGATTAAAATTTGTTTTAAAAATTACAATTCTTGCAACAACTTTACTTCGTCTTCCTCGTCGCTGTCAGTTACGTTGATAAGGTGGACGCTGGAAGGAGAAGATGGGGTGGCTGACAAAACCTCCTCCAACGCTCCAACATCCAGCTGTGGCAGGGGGCTTAAATACTGCTCCTCGCTGCCGCTGTTGTGACAGGACACCACGTCAAGGCTCTCACAGCTGCGGGGCTCCTCACGGACGCTTCCTTCTGGGTATTCCTTGAAAGGATAGTCTCCATCCAGAGCCGAAAACATCACCTCTGCTCTTTGGTACCTGTCTTCATAAAAGCCAAGGCATTCAGGCACTGAGCTGGAGAAATTCCCACAGCCAAATGGAGGTCGGCTGAAGGGGCATGTGCTGCAATGAAAGAGATGGAAAGCTGGCTTTCAGAAATGCAGGTTGCAGCTAAGAAAACCAGAACGACACTAATGTTCTTTGCTAGTCAGCTTATCCTGTTGAAATATTAAAAACATGCATACTTTTAAGCCATGCCTATTCTAAACACTGGGTCTATAACAACAGTCATGCACAGATTCCATATCTGTATACAAGCACCTTTTCACGCTAGATACATGCATGACATCGCTTTGGGAACAAACACAAACCCACTGTATTTATCAATGAAATAATGTGGATAAACCACCATCGGATAAGCCTGCGCTATGTTAACTGATAGAAGAGTAAAACAAAGCATCAAAAGTCAGTTTGTGTTATTTCTGTATGCCAAAACTTGTGACAGAGCTGGGGTAAAACGTTCTTATTTATTCTCAGAGGGAGCTCTTGCACCTTTACATTGTTATTAAACAGGAAGACTGTGAGAGAATCCTTGTGCCCAACATGTGGTTGACAATGTTACTATTTAAAGAATGTACAGTGATTTTTCAAAAGCAACTCCCCAGTAGATTGCAGGAGCTACTGTGTCAAATGTCACTGGATCCCTCTGGTGTCAGGAGCCTGAATTTTTATTCTGATGCAGAATGACACACAGTTACAGAAATGAACTACATTGTTAAGAAAACAAAGTATGTGAAGAAGTAACAGAGCTCTACAGTACAGACATTATAAAGACATCGATACAGTGTCTACTGAGGTTTCAAAGAGACTATTCAGCTTTCCAATCTAACATTTGAATTTTTAGTGCATAAATCTGCACACACGTCTTTGCACTGTCAATGCTACTTAGAAATGATAGTTCTTGTATGCAATAAAAGATTTTATAGGAAAGCGAATTTATAAATCATTGTATTAGAAAGATCCCGGCATTAGCAAAGCTGGCAGCTGTCAGAAGTCCATTAATGTGAGAACTCAGAATGGTCTTTTATGGAACAAGAACACTCCTCTCCCCCACAAAGGCCTCACAAAACTCTAATTTCACAGACCAAGGGCTAAGCAAAGCTCATCTTTAGCAATTTGGGGAATATGTGTCCTGTGTTTCTTTAAGGGACCTCAAAAATTGAAATATATTGTATTGCACTTATCAGCTCATTAAGTTCTTTTGAGTTTGATGGGTCATCATCAGCCCTAATTCATGACCAGGTAGTCTTATTGCTGTAGGAACATACTGGTTATTGCTATTAGTAGGAATAATAAACAGGCAGAATTTAAGTCTAATAGTCATAATAATTTGTTACATTTGATTTTGCATGGTCCTGAAAGAAAAATGGTGCCTCACAAATAAGCATAGCCATGGGTTTGTGAAATGAGAGCACATCAGTCAGCTACCAGACTTCTTGTGTTTGACCAGCACAGCTGCTGCTGGGAGAGCACTGGGCCTTTCTGTGCCTGCTTAGCTCAGGAAATACCTACGGGATACTAAACGTGTAGTATTTATTCTAACTGGTATTGAAAAGAAGGGTTTCATTACCTTGAGGGGAAATAGTGCGGTCCAGGTACAAAGTAAGGGTGGTAAAATGAAAAGCGAGGAGGCACTCCAAACAGACTGGGTGGCTGACTGATGGGAAAAGACTCACAAAGATGTGAGTGAAGAAAAGGAGTAGCCTGGGGTAGAGGCACAGCTCTAGGGAAAACAGAAACCCCTGGGTACTCCTTTGGGGGCTCGCTACTAGAGACAGAAAATCTGCCATTGGTGTTGGTTACGTTACTTGGGTTTCTGCTGAAGCTCTCGATGAAAACTGGGGTAGGTCTCTTAGGAGAGCAACTGAGCCCAGATGATACATCAAGAGCTTCTGTCTGAGCAGGTTCAGCAAAGTGCTGTGGTGAAATGACAGGGCGCAGGGGCAGGGTGGGAGCTGGAACAGCCACTGGTGCGGTGCTTGCACTAGTAGTCTGGAAAAGAGTAATTGGACCAGCATGTTGGATGGAAGAAGCCGGCAGACGGATCGCGGGAGAAGCTTCACCTTTAGGAAACAGAACAGTTATTTATCAGACATGAACAGAGGAAGAGATTCCATAAACAGTAATGTAGCAAACCACAGCCAGAGCCAGAACCATTTCCTCAAAAACACTTTCTAGCATTACTTCCCTGCAACTCACAGTCATACACCGCCTGACCTACATGTGTTCTGACAGATGGGGTGCGATCCCACACATCTAAGCTTCCTTCTACAGAAACCCAAGGGTGAAAGACAAAGGAATTGGCTAGTGAGTGGTGAGGCTGTGAGGCTGCTGAGGGCTGTGTCTTGTCCTGATATGGCCACAGAATGGGCTTGGATTGTGCATTTAGCACCTGAAGCTCAGAAGACCTCCCAAACCTACTAGCTGATTTGGAGTAAGCCAAATTGTTAGCAAATCTGTGTGGTACCAAAGCAGCAGCGAAGAGCAGAAGCAACAGTTAAAACACTCCACTCTCCAGTCTGTTTTCTTACTTGTTTCACCAACAAACACACTAGCTGGCCCATTTCACTTTGAAACATTTTGCAGAGTATACACTTGAATGTACACTTCCAAATCGTGGCACATCCACAGGGATGCCTTTATAGGGAAAGATTTCAAAACACATTGCACAGGTATTTTCACCCCCACTACCTACTCTAAGACTCTCAATTCTGAGTCAACAGGATTTAAATGTGTCTACATTTTTATAGTTTGTATTTAAGAATCATTTCAACCACAATGGGATAGTAAACTCTGGAAAGAAATACAGTAGCATCTGAGGACAATATAACATTACAAAATATACTAGGGGTAAAAAAAACCCACGAAACTTTATTCAGTCAAATTTACAGAAGGATTTGGGAAGGGATCACGTCTCTCAGAACTTCACCAGAACAAAGCTGAGTGCTCTCTTTTAAATCTCTGAATATTGCCACGCAGCATAAACAGGCATTTTCATTTTCTTGCTTTATTAGAAGAGAGCGGCCCTTGTCAGTACGCTTAGAGAAAAACGTTATTGCCTGGATCTAAGCTATTTGTTGTTGAAATCCGCTATTTGTGCATAGAGAGTTCTTTCAACACAAAATTTGCACATCAACTGTTGTAGCTGCTTGTGGGCTCTCACGCTACAACCTATAACACTGCCCATATCGAACTATTCCAGGCATGCAGACACCTAAGTAACTGGTCATGGAAAATGCGCAAATGAAACGTTTCTTTTTCAAATTTAGTGACCACTTTAATACTGCAGCACACATGTTACTAACACCCTGCTAACTGCCTTTCTGGTGAGGTAAGGTATATGTGAGGCAGAGACAGAACACGAAAACGAAACAGCTGAAGCTGTAATAGTAATAGAGATCCAAAAAGATTTAGAGGTATCAGGAGGTAACCAGGAGCTACAAGGACAAGAGCGGAGATCTGTGGGCAACGAAGAAGCAGCCAAAAGAATTTAGGAGGCTGAGGAAACAGTGCAGAGGTTCAGTGCAGGGGAGGACTAATAGAAACAGTGGTGTCAAGAAAGACTGAGAAATTGTTTCAACTATATCTACACTGCCATAAGTATAACTTCTACTACAACAGGTAAATTCTGAATTTTTAAAATCATTTACTACTGAAAACTCACAGACTGGATGTCCAATACTGTTCTTAACATTGGGGATGACAACAGAGTAAGCAGGCGGCTGGAAGGGACAAATGCCAGCTGGATTTGTGGTGATGAGGCTCTGAGGAGCGCCGGCAAACACAGCAGAGACAGGCAGTGGAAAACGCTTCCTTTTGCCCTGTCGTGGTTGATAAACCCAACCTGTCAGAGACGAAGAGAGATGCAGACATCCAGTTTTTGGGATGGTCTCATTCATTATGTAAAGCCGTGATATCTGTAATTCTAAAGTATCTAAAAAAATGAGTCCAAACCCTGCTCCTATAGTAAATGGCAAAACTCCATTTGCTTCAGTGAGCTAGCAAATAGGGCATTTAATCAGAGGCGAAAATAAAATGGACATATTTGGGCACTGTTTTTATGTTACTAAATTGTAACTGTGAGACAAGGAAATACAGAACAGTGGGGAGGAGTTAACATAGATTAACTCTTAATGAAACTTTAAAGAAGCTTTTTTCTTTGTAATGGTGCAAGGAGGGCAGGAGAGAGAGTGCTGCTCTTATCTTTTGCTTATTGATGAGAGATTTGTCAGTTCTTGTCTACCAGGATTAGCCATAATCCTGAACGGCATGAAGCCTGAAAGGATCATGACACCTGGTATCTCAACAGCTTTTAAAAAGACTGTTCAAAGTAATTATAATCTGTTTTATTGAACTGCACTGTTATGGAGAAGCAATTTGTTAAGGGTACAGATTTTTAAATCTTTTGACAAAAGGCTGAGAAACACCTTCCACAATGTTATTTTAGAATCCCCAGCCTCCACGTTGAATCCCACAGAATATAGTGCCGTTCGTGCTTGCTGTGGCATTTCCTAAGGAAAGGACGCATGTGTCACCACAGGCCACCTGGGCAGCAGTTTCTGGAGCATGTAAAATGATGCAATAGGCCCCTTCACACTAAACTCAGTATCTCACCATAAAGCATTCCGAAGAGCTGCTGTAGCTGCAGTAGTTTAAGACCATAAGAAACATCAGAGCCTACGAAACATCATTTTGGATGCTTTAAAAAATACATATACTTTCAGGCACTAGAAAGCTGACAGAAGGACTGTGTGCTTGAAATTTTGATGATTTTTCTTCTAATCCTATTACTTGCTCTAATGAAAGAGATCCATCTTTCAAAAGTGTGGCACTTCTAAAGCATTCAAGTAAATAAATATATGTTTACCAGGAAATTCCTCTCTGTGCCTTTGTTTTATTTTCTGAGCTTCATCATAATAGGGCTGCTTCTGCTCTTCAGTCAGTTTGCTCCACTCCAGTCCAAGCTGAACACTGATTTCTGCATTATTGGCAGCTGGGTTGGCTTTTGCTAGGGCAGGCCGATGAATCCTTGCCCACACCATAAACGCGTTCATCGGACGCTTTACATGGCCACTTTTGTCCTTGCTAAATGGAGTATCTGGCATACCTATGCAACGAAACGAGGAAAGATGATCATCTTCCAGACAATATACGCAATAGGGGTTACGTTCAATAGCACATCAAGAGGATATTTGGCAACAGTCAAAAGAATCACTAGAGGTTTGGAACACACGAAACTTGATGGGCATTTGGAGAGCAGTTCCTAGAAAAATAATTAAGGCTAAGGGAGTATCCTCTGCTAACCTTTGCTGAACCACTGCACAAGGAATCATGTACCTGGCTTTTGTTACATGTTAAAAAAAAAGAAAGAAACAATAAAATAAGCCTATGGGACCGCTAACACACTGGTTTGGATTTCAGTTGACTAGATGGTTTTCTTATTAATCAATAAACTTATGAATTTATAAACTAAACGTTATATAGTATAGACCATATCACTGCAAATTTGTCATCACCACCAGAACTGTCTCCAAAGCTCTAATGATGCAGGGACCAGCTCCAGTGATGGTGCAGCAGTTCAGTCCCACACTGGTGCAGCCTCTGGCCTCCCAGCTGAGGTTGTTGCTGTTCTGGGCTTCTGGTTGAGGGTTTTATTTTTCCCTCCACTCTTTTCTCAGATTTGGACACTTTTTTGCTGTAGGAACCTGTGTTACCAAACAACTGTTACATGACACCCTGCCCTGGCTTTGTAAATATGGACTGTATTTAAACTGAGCTGGTGACATGATGAATCCTCAGACCACTCACAACTGAACCCTGAGCAAGCAATTTCCTCTGTGAAAAGGGCTTAGAAATGAACTCTTTCACATTACCAATAAAGGGCAAAAGACTTCTAGTATTTAAATGCTCACTTTAAGTCGTTAATTTTGAAAACCTTGATATCTGTCAAAAAAAAGTATGCTTCTAATATAGATGTTTCAACGTGTTCCTGATTTAACAGATCCAGATTTTCTCAAAGAGATGTACGAATGTTTCATAGCTTTAAAAATCAAGCAGATTCCTGACCTTAAACTTGCAATCACAACTTGGTGCGATTCTGAACACTTCTTTAGGGGGTTTAATGTAGTCAGGGAGCAAGTGGACAAAACTGCACTGATTTTAATAAACCGATAGAGAACTCTACTCCTGTATGTTTACATCTTACACTAGAGAGTTGCACAAACTCCAGTCTACTCAAAGGGATGGTTCTCCAACACGACATTCCTACTTGTGTTCTCTTATCTGATAACTTGTCAGCTGTGTGCCGCTTACTGAACCCTGGCAAGCTTTCTTAATAGAATACCTGAGTCAGAGGGCAGTACTGTGAGGGGAACGTTTTTAGTTTCAATCTTTACGGAAGGCTCCAGCAAAGACTGCGTTTTAAGCGGCACTTGATTCACCGGCACTTTGGTCACATGGATGAGGTCCGGCGGCAGAGGCCCTTGGATCTGAATGCGGGTTCCAGGAGGCAAGGGGCGAAACACGACCGGGAGCTTCACATCTTCAGGGAGGATCCCGAAGCCCTGGCACAGCTGTGCCTTGTGGTCAGTGGGGCTGGGCTGAACGGGGCCGCATGGGGAGCCGGCCGGGCCATCGTCCTTCTCCAACTTCACCTCGAAGGCCGCGGGAAGCGGCTCCACTTTGGCAGCAGCTGCTCTCCAGGGCTCCTTCCCATCGCCCCTGTTCTCCAGCACCTTCACCTCACTCTGGTTTTCACCACTGCCCCTTTCGTGGTCCCTTTCTCTCTTGGTGACAACGCGGCTCCCCTCTTTGCCCCACCATGGAGACGGGGAGCGTCTGAACACGCCCGCCGACCCTCCGCTGTCCCCGCAGCAGGCCGGGCCATCTCCCTCCTCCGCCTCGGGCTCCTCGACTTTGATGTGAAGCAACTCGGGGGGACCCCTGGACTCCTCCGGCGGGGTTCGGCGGAGAACCAGGGGCGGCCCCGGGGCAGCCCCGGGACGGAGCCGCCGCTGCCGCTGCCGCTGCCCCCGCTCCATCGGCCGCGGCCGCTCAGCCCCTGCGGCCGTTGCGCCAACGCTCGCCGCGCCCTCGCGCCGCCACCGCCCACCAATGAGCGCGCAGCAAGCCCTCCTCCCGCCACACAGTGCGGTCGCCATGGAGACCGCTGGCGGAGGCCCCGCCCCCGGGCCCGGCCGTGCGTCCCTCGCCACGCTCCGCCCACCCGCTGAAACCATGGAGAGGTCCGCCTGGTCGCCCAGAAGGGCTTGTTGCCGCGCTCTCAGAGGGCGCTTCCGCTTCCGCTCTGGCCATGCTGAGGTGCCGGTGGGCGGCATCAGCCGTCGCTGTGCTGAGCGGCAGCGGCCGCCGCCACGTCTCCATGGCGAAGAGCAAGTTCGAGTACGTGCGGGACTTTGAGGCGGACGATACGTGCCTGCCCAACTGCTGGATAGTCGTCCGGCTGGACGGCCGCAACTTCCACAGGTGAAGGCCGGGCGGGCAGCCAGTGGCCGGGGCGCTTATAGCGGGGTGGTCGCTATGGCGAAGCCTCAGCGAGCTCGGGGGGGAGGTTTGGGGTGCGGCGGGAAACACATGGGGGTGCTGAGGCGGGAGGAGGCTCCGGGCTGGTGCCGTGGGGTTGGCCTGGGCTGTTCCCTGCCGGCCTCTGCGAATTCTGCAGGCGCGCGGGTTACAAATCCTCCTTTTCCCCCCTAATCCTGATGAACCCTGGAATCATAGAATGTCCTGAGTTGGAAGAGACCCACGAGGGTCATCGAGTCCGACTCCTGTCCCTGCACAGGACACCCCACAGTTCACACCGTGTGTCTGAGGACGTTGTCCAGTCTCTTCTTGAACACTGTCAGGCTTGGAGCTGTGACACCTCCCTAGGGAGCCTGTCCCAGTGTCCAGGACCCTCTGGGTGAAGAACCTTTTCCTCATGCCCAACCTGACCCTCCCCAGCACATCTGCTGCCATCCCCTTGGGTTCTGTCATTGGTTGCCAGAGAGAAGAGCTCAGTGCCTGCCTCTTCTCCTGCCCCTGTGAGGAGTCTGTAACTGCTATGAGCTCTCCCCACAGTCTCCTCTTCTCCAGGCTGAGCAAATCAAGTGACTTCAGCTGCTCCTCATACAGCTTCTTCTCCAAACCCTTCACCAACTTCGTGTCCCTCCTCTGGACACTCTCCAGTAGCTTTATATCCTTTTTATCCTGTGGTGCCCCAACCTGCACACAGTGCTGCAGGTGAGGCTGCACCAGGGCAGAGTGGAGCAGGACAATCCCCTCCCTCACCCAGCCAGCAATGCTGTGCTGGATGCACCCAGGACACAGCCTCTCCGGCTGCCAGGACGCACTGTTGCACTTCACTTGGCCTCTCCAGGGCACAGGAGAACTACTGGTGTTTTGTCTTCAGGGGCCATTGATGTTTGGAGTCAGTGTGTGTGTGTGTGACGTTTGCCTTTCTTCGGGATTAATCGAACACAGTTCTCTTGAGTGGTAGGTAATGTGTTCTTGCTGGGGATTTGGACTCTGGTTCCGTCACATGCGGGCCTGGTAAAGCCCTCATATTGTGAACAGTTTTACTGATGATGTTGCCCTTGTTGGACTAAAAGACACCCTGGGAAAAAGGGAGTTTGCAGAAAATAGTATTTGTCATCTTCTTATTCCAAAAAAAACAGGAGCACCAGGTGTTTTGAAGGACTGGTTAGGGTGAGATACTGATGGGAAAGAGGATGGGTTATCCAGAATTATAACAGGACCTTTTGTTACTATTTTTCATACCTGGAGGGATTTCTGTGTCCATATTGACAAGATACTGGAAATCAATATTCACAGAAAGCAAATATGAAACTGAATGGTTTAGCTGTTTAAGGGATTCTTATTCAACTGTTTTTGCTTTGAAGGTTTTCTGAGCAGCACGAGTTCAAAAAGCCAAATGATGACCGTGCTCTTCAGCTGATGACCAAGTGTGCCCAGACAGTGATGGAAGAATTGGAGGATATTGCTATTGCTTATGGACAGAGTGACGAATATAGTTTTGTTTTCAAAAAGAAGAGTAGATGGTTTAAAAGAAGAGCAAGGTAACAGGTGTTCTGATATGGAAGTAAACTTGTTTAACGTCTCTAACTCTATAATTTAGATTTGCCTTCATCTACACGCAAAGGTGAGGAATAGAGCTGTGTTTGGGTGCAGACGCTACAGTTAGTTCAGGTTCTTCATGTGAACTCTTTGCATGTGATCTTGTAGGAAAATATGTTTAGTCATGCAGAGTTTTTAAAGTTTTCATAAAACAACATTAGAAACAAACATTGTTGGATTAAACTTTTTTTTCTAAGAAAATGTTACCTTTTCCAAAGTCTTTTACTTGATTCTCAGTACTTGCTGTTTTTTAAAAGACTCTTACGCTGTTGCTGATCTGTTGAGCCATTATTTAAGAAAAGCTGCTCTCCACCAAATTATTGATGCTCAGATAATTACAGATATTTTTATATATATAATCATATTGATGTATTTATTTCTTTTTCCTTTTGCTTTGTGTTTGCAAGCAAGTTCATGACTCATGTGGTCTCCCAGTTTGCCTCAAGTTACGTTTTCTATTGGAAGGATTACTTTAAGGACCAGCAGCTTCTGTACCCACCAGGATTTGATGGACGAATTGTGTTGTATCCAAGCAACCAAAATTTGAAGGACTACCTCAGCTGGAGACAAGCAGATTGTAAGCGTTTCTAGAAAACAGAGATTTGTGCAGTTGAGTTCTCTTCTTCTCTGAATAGAATGCCTTTATTTCCAGTGTGTAAATATAGGTTATCAGTGAAAGAAGAGCACCTATGGTCATAGTTTTAAATAAACAATATGAGAATTGTTTGGGGCTTTGTATGGATGTAGAAATGCTCTGAAATTCTGAATCTTCAGGCTACAACTGTATTTGTTATATCCTGGGAGTGAGTTCAGCCCATTTTTTATGTTCTGAGTTTGTCTAGCCAAGTAATCTTTACTGAAGAGATATGAATGTTCAAATTCAGGCCATATAGCAAAACTGTAGCAGTCGAAACTGCTCTTTATTCCAGGTTAGGGCAGACCGTTGGATTTATTCTCTAGGTTTTTGTTAGTACCTACTCCGTGTTGCTCAAATGAAGGTAATTTACATTACACATAAACACCCTTCACCCTCTGTTCTCACTTGTCAGAATTTTATAATGAAATTTATCTTGTAATCATTTGTATGGTATGCAGTACCTTAAAAATGAATCAGAAAGATTGTGTCTTCTCAAGCAACTGATATTATTAATTCCTCTTTATTCTTGGCTGTTTCTTGGATATGACTTTGGAAATAAAGTGTTCTTTTTGAGTAGTAACTCAAATTTGGTAAATACTCTTTCTCTCTTCTCTTCCTCTGCAGGCCATATTAATAACCTTTATAATACAGTGTTTTGGATGCTTGTACAGCGAAGTGGTTTGACACCCATGCAAGCACAGGAGAGACTCCAGGTAAGACTGTCTTGAGGTCTTTTTTTGTTCCTAGCTCCAAAGAAAATAATAAGATTTGCTAAGCTGTGTCTTGTCTACCCAGCAGCGCTGACTGGCTCATCCGTTCTTCCTGTAATAATTTTGCCGTTGTAGATTCAACAGCTTCTTGAATTGTACAGATGTTAATGTGATTAGCAAATCATTTGGTTGTGGTCAGATTTAAGCAGGATTTTTATTTCCTAATTGGCAATTTCATCAATCTTAAAAATGTCATATAAACAGCCAGTAACCATAAGCACAAAGTACAATAGCAGGATTCAGCTACTACTGATTCCCAGTCCCTTCTGTAGTGTTTTGTCTCATTGTGTAGACTTGAGCAGATTATTTCTGTTTTCTCCTGGAGTCTGTTAACTTTCTTGTCTTGAAAATGTAATCAAAAGCCTCTCTGTTTTAATATCTTCATTTGGCAGTTGGAAGCAATTCCTCTGTTGTGAGAGGTAATTAAGCCACCTAATGTAAAGGTGAAAAACCTGCATAAATGTCACTCTTCCAATATTCACTTGTCTTCTGCCCTAGAGATTCAGTTTGTTTGTTTTCTGTAAGAGTGCTTTTTCTTTTCATTTCCTCGCAGGGAACTTTGGCTGGAGATAAGAATGAAATCTTATTTTCTGAATTCAACATCAACTACAACAATGAACCTTTGATGTATAGAAAAGGAACTGTCTTAATATGGCAGAAGGTAAAAAAACTATATTACCACTTGCTTCATGCCTATGTTTTAAATAGCTACACTGTGTCAACCAAGCTACACTGTAAGATCGACAGAGGTATCCCGAATGTACGTCTATGTATACATATATTTAAAACTAATCATATTTGCCATGTATTGATGTGTAAGATGACTAATTGTTTTGGAGGTGGTTTTGAGATATCTGTATCTATCAGCATAGTACAAAAACTAGTTGCTGAAGTCTGGCTTGGGTACAGATTGACTTGAAATAAAACATGTATCAACAGATGACAATGTATATGTAGAATTTCCCAAGTCTGATGTATTTGTAGGATACATCTCTCTTGTTTAATGAATCATACAGTTGGTTTCTTACTGTTAGCAGCTTTGAAAATTGAGGAAGCATTTTGCTTCCTGAAAAATTGCATTTTAATGACTGTTGTCAGTTTGATATGGTAATCACTGAGCCTTGTGCCAGGCCCTTCACTGGATTAGTTCCCAAGTTTTTCCACTGCAAAGGAATGATGAATTGGCATTCAGTAAGGCAGCTCAGCTCATAGTGTGCTTAGTCCTTTTCCGCACTTGTTCCTTATGCATGTTTTTTCCTTGGTAATTGTAGACGTTTGCAAGGTTTCCTGTTTGCTTTATATAGCTCCAAATTAAATATTGTGCTTTATTCAAGAATACTTGCAATCAGTTATATGAATTTGGAGGTAATTTCTTCAAGCCATGTGATGAAGACATGCAGTTTCAACGGCTCATGTATCAGTCTTTAAACTGAGAAGATTCTCTTAAAAAACATTCAGTGTTCAAATTCTGCAGTATGCTATAGTGTTGATAGTTGCTTTTGTTGTAGCTTTGTTTCTTGTCCATTTGTGAATCCCCTCTGGAGCCTCATATGTCTGTTTATGTGTCAACTGTATCTTCAGATTAATGAAGTCATGACTAAGAAAATAAAACTGCCAAAGGACGCAGAAGAAAAGGAAGTTGAAGTGACCCGGACAAGGACTAAAGTCGTTCCCCTGCACTGTGACATTATTGGGGACCAGTTCTGGGAGGAATATCCTGAAATTCTGGCTGAGGATAGTTGATGCCTCTGAGTGTAACTGACTGTAACATGCTGCTCTGCTGGCATTGTTGGCAAGTATGACTGGTGGCTGGTTCACTTGAACCTGTGACCCTCTTCAGCAACTACATTGGTTTTAGCAATGTTGTTGCCTGAAAACAAGACACTCATATGTTGTCTAACATACAATATAAGTTTTTCATATAGGCATATCCTTGTATTTTGAATGTTAAGAACCCATCATAAATTAAGACTGCTCCTCCTTTCTACATGTGTATTTGTAGAAACAGAGTATAGAAATTTCATACATTTCTATAGCATTTAAACCATGAGATACCTTACTGAACTGCTGAGCTACAAAAAAAGCTTGTATATTTGAACAGTTAAAGGCAGAGGAGAAAATAATTCATTTTTTGTTTTTGTTTCAACTGATACAGACCAGAATACTTCAATTGGCATTTGATAGTAAACTCTAATCCCAGTGTGTTCGGTCAGGTTAGTGACAAACTGATTCTTACAGAAAGGACATGCAGTAGCCCAGCAGTTTCCTATGACTGATTTTTACAAGCTTTTGTCAGATGTACAGGATTTTTATGCTTTCAAAAAATAAATAAAAGATCTTCCCCACTGTGTTTATTACTTGGCCTTTCTTTTTCCTGGGACTTTTACTAGTAATTGGTGAAGGTTCCAAACAGTTAAGGTAATAATAAAGATACTGTACAGACTCAGATTCTCTTAAGATGTGGGTAGACATTCATCATCCATGGCCTGGGAAGTCATCTGTCTCCTCCAGTGGAGTGAAAGGTGGCAACACGTGAACTGACACCAGCTTGCATTGCTGTTCCCTGATTTTCCTGGGGGTGATGCAAATGTAGCGGTCCTGACAGTACGTGTTGGTTAGAGGGAAGGGAGACATGTGTGTTGCCTGATCTACGCCCAACTTTGTTCTGGTTTAACAGTTAAACCCCTTTGTCAAAACGGTTAAATCGCACAAGCTCTCAGAGCAGAAATACTTCTGCTAATGTAAAGGAGCTCATCCCAATGTAACTGCAATTTGAGGGAAATAACCTGTTTCAGTATAGAAATACAACTATAATGATATAACGGGTGTTTATAAGCATATTATTACTGCTTTTAACCATACTAGTTTCAAAAACATGGTGTTAGAACAGTAATCCGGCTGGCAAGGTGTTGCTAAGGGATAGATAATCGGCAGTTGGGACTGGCCATCAAAATGGAAAGAGGATCAAATCTGACTGAAGAAGGTGAGTACTGAGTTAGTTTCCCATGAATTCAGACAGCGGGCTACTCGCTGCTTTCACCCTCCCCACAGAAAGAGCCTGTACATTTAAGGAAATGTGCATTTTGTGTGTGTGTTTAAAAAAAAAAAACAACAAAACCAAACCCCTAAACAGATACTGATGTAAAATACCAGTTTGCAGTTTCTTCCTGAGAATAAACAAGGATTCTATGAATTTAAAATAGCACAGGACTTCCCCTCTGCTGCTGTGTGCAAATACTGAGCAGTTAAGTCAGTTCAATGAGAGAACATGTATCAGTTCTAGTTTGTAGAATGAGTTCTATAATTCCCAGGAAGAGGATATGAGAGATTGTGAGATGATGATTCTGAATGAATCACTGCACCAGTCATTTACCGCTAAGAACTTCCTATCTGTCTAGCTGGGGTTTTTTAGTCTTGTAACACAAATGTAACTTGACTTTGCTATGCCATATGTTACTGCCTGGTGCCTGACTTCAGACTTTACATATAAAGCATCTGCTCCAGAGGTGGTGACGTTCAGATTTTGCAGTGTGACTAAAGATGAAAAACTATTTTGGCAACTATGATTCATGCATGGAAAGTATTATGTAGGTTTTTTATAATATATGTTATGAGTACCCGATACATAAATATATTACAGAATGTATGTGCATTGTGTGTGTGTATAAAAAATGGGTACGTAGGAGGTCTTAAGAGTGTTTTCTAATTAAGTTATACTTACAATAATATGTAATAAGTAAACGTATCTCTTTACATGTGGATGCAGACTTTGGAACCAAGATGTGGATTGTCTGTACAGCTATGGCCTTTAATTTATATTAATATTAATGCTAGAGAAAGGAACTCCCTGTGGTACCCTCATGCATATAGTCATATATATGACTTTGTAGCTGTAGAAGAAAATAAATCTTCCTCAGGATCAAGTGGACTGGCGTTAGTGGCACACACAGCTCGACCTGTGCCCATACTTATGGGTATTTCTGTAGCTGCAGAAGTCCTGTACTGTGACCTGGTGAAGAAACAGATGTTTTCTCTGAAGTTGGTCTGCAACCAGAACAAGAAGTGTTAAATGTACTGGAACCCATTATGAAAGATTAATGGCAGGTGCTGGAATCTGTTACGGTAAAACCACTCTGCAGCATTAACACACGTTGCCTTGCTTCTCTTCAGAGAAATGTTTCTGCACTGTACACCCTTTTATGGATTAAAATGCAAGTTATATTGCAACCACCTTTGCCCAGGTGCCATTTCATTGCCTGGGGCTGAGGGCGGGTGGAGTGAGGTCCCTGCTTGGGGAGCACACCCACAACAACCTGGGGGCTCAGGCCGGGCTGCAGAGGGAGTCCTGGGACAGAGACCAGTGGTGGCATCACACTGGGGAGTTAACTGAGGGTGCAGCCAGGAAGGAAAACATAGAATCATAGAATGTTCTGAGTTGGAAGGGACCCACGAGGACCATTGAGTCCAACTCCTGTCCCTGCATATGACAGCCCCACAGTTAATATGTCTGAGGATGTTGTCAGTCTCTTCTTGAACACTGTCAGGCTTGGGGCTGTGACACCTCCCTGGGGACCCTGTTCCAGTGTCCAGCACCCCCTGGGTGAAGAACGTTTTCCTCATGCCCAATCTGACCCCTGCCCCGGCACATCTTCTGCCATCCCCTCTGGTTCTGTTGGTCACTAAAGGGAAGAGCTCAGTGCCTGCCCCTCCTCCTCCCCCTGTGAGGAAGCTGTGGCCACCATGAGGTCTCCTCTCAGTCTCCTCCAGGCTGAACGAATCAAGTGACTTTAACCACTCCTCAAACGCCTTTCTCTCCAAACCCTTCACCAACTTCGTGTCCCTCCTCTGGACACTCTCTAGTAGCTTAACATCCCTTTTATCCTGTGGCGTCCAGGATTGCACACGGTGCTGCAGGTGAGGCCACACCAGTGCAAAGCAGAGTGCAGTGACAGTGCAGCCTCCGTAGTGACAGCTGAATCACCTCAGTGACAGCGGAGTCTCTGTAGTGACAGCGGAACCACCTCAGTGACAGCGGAGTCTCCGTAGTGACAGCGGAATCACCTCAGTGACAGCGGAGTCTCCGTAGTGACAGCGGAACCACCTCAGTGACAGCGGAGTCTCCGTAGTGACAGCGGAATCACCTCAGTGACAGCGGAGTCTCCGCAGCGCCCGCCCCGCGCTGGCCCCGCCCCGGGGTTCTCCGGGCGGCGCAGCGGCGCCCCCTAGCGGGGGGCGGGCGGGGCCGCTGCCCGCAGCCCGGCATGGAGGAGGACGAGGGGGCTGCGGGAGGCGCGGAGCAGCGGCGGTCCCGCCGCCGGCCCGGTGCCGAGCGCTCCCCCAGCCCCAGCCGCCTGGACGTGAGCTCCAGCCGCTTCGACCCGCTGCTGGCGCTGTACTCCGCCAGCACGCCGCTGCCCTTCCCCGCCGCGCCCTGCTTCAACAACCTGGCCGAGTACGAGAGCTTCCAGCGCGGCCTGCTCCGCCCGCGCGGCCGCCGCTCCGCTCCCTCCCGCCGCGGCCCATCCGCCGCCCGCGCTGCCCGCCGCGGCCCGCCCGCCGCCGACCCCGAGCGCATCCAGCGCCTCCGCAGCCTCATGGTCAACGCGGGCCCCGAGCAGGAGGCGGCCCAGGGTGGAGCGGCCGCCAGGCGCCGGCGGCCGCCGCGCAACGTCCTCACCAGGATGCCCCGTAAGGTCGCGGGCGGAGGGAGCGCGGTCCTGGGGGTGAAGGAGCGGGTGAGGTGGCAGGTTGAGGGGGGCTGCGGTGGGGAAGGGGAGTGAGGTGGGGCTGGATGAGGGCTGAGGAGGCAGCCTGGGGTGGCGGGGGGTGTGGGGGCTGAGGGGCCCTGGGCTTGGATGTGGCCGGAGGTGTGGAGTTGGGATGGAGCTTCGGGGACTTCGTAGGTTTCAAAAGAGCTGAAGGAAGCGGTTGGGTGACAGCGGTTTGTGTGGGGGAGGAGAGGGGGGAAATGATGATGTTTGGGTGGGTGAAAGACTGGGGGACTGTGTCCAGAAATGGGAAACGGTGCCGTTCACAGAAACACGGATTTGTTACGGTGATGTCCTGTGTTGTTTCGTTAATTGCATTCATCCTCTTGATTTCACGGTAAAAAGGGTGAGAAACTGCCGTGCTTTGAAAAGTACCCTTTTTAAACCAGGAACCAGATTTGAGTCCATGCAGCTCATGGTGTGAACTGTGGAGTTGTCACATGCAGGGACAGCAGTTGGACTCGATGATCCCTGTGGGTCCCTTCCAACTCAGGACATTCTGTGATTCTAAGTTGTAAATAACCGCAGCATGAGTCTGTAATACACTGCTGTATCTTGGTTACTAACTGTACAACCTGGGGGCATAAATACAGCCCTGGCATTTCTAATAACATGATGACAGAACAGTGGGTTGAGGTGGGAGGCAGCTGTGATGTTGCTAAATTTGTCGTCTGCGATGATGATACAAGTTTCTTGTGTATAGTCAGGGTGAGAGCCCCTGAACATTAAAGGGTGCAACTTGTGCACCTACACCAAGAGCCAAACGGCATTGCTATCAAGTGAAGTATAACTTCAGTGCATTTAATTAAAATACAGAGCTTTTATTGGAGTCAGAGTATCTCTTCTAATCACCAGCATCACCTTATTGTTCTTTTTAAAAAAAGGCAAAGCCTTTTTATATTCAGTTCTAAATGCCCAACACAGGATGTTTTTCATGCTTAGACACCAAAACAATATATGCATTGCCATAGGTTCTGCATGATCCTAAACATCACATCAGCTTAATGTTCGGCACAAATGCAGAGGTTCTCTTGGTGTAAGATTTCCAAAATAATTAACCTGAAATATTTATTTAGGATCTTAATACAAAGAATCTGTGTTTAGATAGTTATGAGGGAAATAAAAACAAAACAAAACACTTCTGTAAGAATTAACTTTAGTGGTGGCCTAGCAAATAAATTACATGCTTCCATTAAGAGCATGTATTTAATATTCCGACATCTAAGGCTGGACAGCATCGACTTTGAAGAAGACTGGCACAACTGACATAAAAAGTGCTATCCAGCAGTCTGGAGACTTTTAATAATAATACATAGCCAAAATTGTGTGGTTTTGGTGTAAGTAGGGGGCCTTTCTGCACAGCCAGTGGGCCAGCGCTTGAAGCTTGGATTCTAGGGCCATAGCCACCTCTGAAAAGAAGTGTAATACGTGGTTTACAGCGTTTCACTGTCGTGATGCTGTGCTCCCAGGTAGCTGTGATAAGGTGCTCCTTAAATTTAGTGTGTTAGACCTGTAAAATGGAGCCAAAATCTTGCCTGTCATGAGTGTGATTTCAGTAGCCGTGAAAGTGCAAAGGAAGCTGCTTTAGCAGTGCCTGGTTTGAGTCAGGTCGGGAGAAGCTATTTCTAATTACTTTGCATTTACCAGGGGGCAGAGAGCTCATGCAAGCGGTTACCACAGAGAAGTTAGAAAGGCGTTTGATAGTGTTCTGAGTTATTTCAACTGTTTTGACTTGCTTTGCTTTAATGTTGCCTCTTAATAAAGTCTACCCTGAGGACAAGGACTTGAACTTAACCAGAGTTTGGATCTTTATTTTCTCCTTCCTGGCGTACTTGCCTCTGGCTTACAGTAGTTTTTTAGCAATCTTCAGAATCTTGGTATTAAGCATGTGCTTATTTTATACAAATAGGGATTGGATTTTGCATACAACACCAACTGGGTAACTTTTCCTTATGGACTGAAGATGTATTAATACTGGTACTTAACAACATCAAAAGCCACAGGCAAATCTAGCTGTGTGCAGACCCTGATCATTGCAGGCTTTGATGCTTGCAGAAGAGATATATATGTTGCAAAATTAAATTCTTTGTGTTGCCGGTTTCATTGTTTTCTGAGAAGCAGATATCAAATTGCTGAAAGGTTTTTGGATGGTGTGTTTTGCCCTTTTAATCAGGTGAAGTTGGAGGTTTTCCCTGGTGAACTGGAATTTTACACAGCAAGGAAAAGCGGATGGTCTAGATGTGGTAGAGCTGGAATGTAGCGTTTTCCACCAGGCTTAATGGGGCGTCGACAAGCAAAGGCATAGTTGGAAATAAAGATTGTACTTGGATTTTATAAGAAATCATAGAAAAAAAATCCTGTGTAAAAGGAATCTAAAATCTAAAAAAAAAAAACCCTGGATCTAAAATCTGAAAAAAGCTAAAACTAAAACAATCATGTAAATTTCAGGTTGCTGAAACAGTAAAAATACTGTTATCTGATTAAAAGCATCAATCTGATGCAGTGATGGTGTCATCTGTGGTTCCCGTCATGGGCCTGTGAATTCAGAACAGAAGTTCACAGTCAGGGTGAATGAAGCACAGAGATCCCCATAAACAAAGCTGGGAGGTACTGAGACATCTTATGCTGTGTGTGAAAGCAATTTTCCCCAGCTACCTGGCCAGAGAGAGCTGGCATGAAGACAGTGGATCTCAGAAAATAAATGTGATTAGGTTAATTCAGAGGAAACTGCTTTAGATTCCCCTGCTGTGCCTAAGAATTACCATGCAGCCAAATACTGCAGGTCAGCTGTCACACGGTAACATTATGTACTCACAGGATGCATTTTCTAGTGTGTAAATCAAACCTTGAATACATAGTCGCTATAGCACAAGGTGAGAGGTCATCTCCAACTTGCATATTTTCATCAATCTGAAGAACCGTGTGAGATTTGAGACCTGACCCGCAGTCGGAATCGCTCAGCAATCCTGCGGCTGCGTTTGCACAAGCAGACAAGTACCTGTAATTAATCACTGGAACGGCTTCACCACGGCACGGGTGGAAACTTTAAAGTAAAAATATCTACCCCTCTAGGTAATTTCCACTTGCAAAGATTTATAGTGTGTAGGTAAAGCTTGTGTTTGCCAGGTATGTTGTATATTTTACTGAATTCCTATGTTTTTGCCCTGACTAAAAGCATTATTGTTCTGTAGTTCAACATGATTTCATTGGTGGCTGCTGCTTATAGTAATTTTATTTCTTTGCCAACGACTTGTACATCGTTGAAGGATGAAGACTTGTACGCCTTTGAAGGATGTTCAGCTGTCTACTGAAGGTTTTAGCTGAAACAATACATTTTCATCAACTTAAACTGATCCAACTTCGAGTCATCTGTTGCTTCAGAAATCTTGTAAAGAAAAGGAACACATCTGAGACAACACCTTCTTAACAGATCATATCTCACCTGAGATAGCCTTAACTAGGCGTTTGTCTTCTCTGCAAAACTCTGCGTTTGTGAGCTTTCTGTTCCCTCTGAACCACTTTTATTTAAGATTAGCATTACTTAGTATGTTTTTGAAATGCAGCAAAAAGATTTTCAGCCACGGCTGATTTGGCTGTGGGTTATGTCAAGTGAAACCTTCATATTCGGTGGAGCCGTTTCTGTCCTCACAGTAAGGAGAGTTTTGGTTGTGTAGTAATTACAACTGCAGTGTGTTACAGTGCTCTGGGGCTTCTCCTTTCGTTTGATGTGAAGACACGTGTTGTACCAAGATCTGCTGTACTTCTACATAGAGTAGATTTCTGCATGTGAGATATATATACACATATATATGTGTATATATATATATATATGTATTTTGTTGCAGATGGGTGATGTTCTCTTTCTGTTTCAGTCCATGAAGGCAGCCCACTGGGGGAACTTCATCGCTGTGTCCGAGATGGCGTAAAAATCAACGTCCACATCCGCACTTTCAAAGGTCTTCGTGGAGTCTGCACAGGATTTTTGGTTGCATTTGACAAATTCTGGAATATGGTAATTATTGTTCCACCCGTTGATTTGCAATGGCTATTTTGAAAGCTTGAAATTTGCAACATGTTTAAGCAAACTACATTTTGAGAAGGTGAATGTGGTAGTGAGGTTCATAAAGCTGATTTGCTCTGGCACTGAGCGCTGGGTTTCAGACTTAAGTGATGGTTGGTGCTGGGTTGGTACGTCTGAGAAGTGCCTGGACATCTTAGAGAGGTTTTAGGTGAGAGAGCAGCTTCGACGTGTTCCCAACAGCTCTAAAGGTTTTGTATAAGAACTCAGGAAGGTGGAATAAGAGGAATATCAGAAGTCTCCAGGGCTTTCTCTGCAAAACCTTATCTTCTTTTAGTGGTAGTCACTTCTCTGTTTTCTTTCACTACCACATCGCTGAGATGTCAGTGGCAGAAGCTTTTCTCTGTGTTCTATCTCATGCAGATCTTAAAGACAGTGGATGGGAAAGCATCTATGAAATACTGGTGAGCCTGGGGCTGTGAAAAGTTTGGAAATAGGTGGCGGGGGGAAAGGATTTTGCTGGTGAAGCTCAGAAAGATTTTGCGAGTAATACAGAGTGGATATTAGGCTTTGCTGTTGCTTTTACACCTCAGTATAACTTAGATGATAGAGAAGCCATGTCCAAAGTACAGCGAGAGCATCATTTCATAACGCTATGACACAAAGCTGCTCCAAAGCTGCTTCATGTTTTCTTTTAATTTGGACCTTTCGGTTTCTTTTATCTTCTAGGCCCTGACAGACGTGGATGAGACATACAGGAAACCAGTAATGGGCAAAGCTTTCTATGCAGAACCTCAGCTCACACTAACCCGGGTAGGTGACCATCTCCAGTTTTCGTCTTTTTTTTAGGATCTACTTTTTCAAAGTATTAAAAGGGGTATATTGATAGGAAAGCTATATTTGAAATATTTTACCTCATTCTATTACAGCTGTCTCTAAAATGAGTTGAATGATGCGGGAGGAGACAATTTTCTGACCTTTTTGAAAGTATTTTCACCATAGTTCAGTGTGAGAGAAGTTCCCCTTAGAGTTCCTGATCTTCAATCACAGTTGCTGCTGCTGCTTAGTGCAATAAGCTGATCTTCTGTAAGCTCATTCTGTGGGTTTTGATTTATTTGTGCTCCGCGTTTTTTGCACCTGGGACTGATCTGGTCCACATTTGTCCTGCTGTGTGATTTGGCAACACATAACATAGTAATGTTCATGGGGCAACAGTCTCCTGTCTCCAGCCAACGAAACAGTGGGTCTGGTCACTCTGGTCTAGGTACTGTGAAGCCCAAGATTCTGCATGTTGCTCCAAAGCAAGACACTGTCTAGGATCCAGCCGCAAAAAACAACATGTTTATGAAGTTGAGAACTGAAGAGATGACAGATGAAATTCTGAACAATGAAGGGAAAAAAAAGTGACAGGGCTGTGCCTGTTGAATGGCATCGCTCTGGGCCTTTTGAACATCAGAGAGGCATCACAAAGATGCAGTTTCATTGTGAGGAATTAGCTTTCAAGTTCCTGTCGTTTAAATGTATTTTCTGATAGATCCCACCCTTCCTTTTTTAAAGATGAGTTAAAAGTAATGGAGTTGTCATTGTTTCTTTAGCCCGCCCGGACAGGGTCTGGCTTTCCATCCTGTTGCTGGGAAGGCTGAGAATCCTTTTCGCTTGTCAGTGTATCATAAAAGTTTGCCTGCTGACTGAGTCAAAGCAGTTTCTTTTCCAGTTTCATCACCATGTATTCTTAGATTAATGAGTTCATTCAGTGCTTTGAATTTGCTGCTCTATCTTTTATTATTTTTCTATTGTTTTTAGTCTGCTCATCTCCTGGAATGCCCAAGCAGCCTCTGTTAGTTTGTTTTGGGGAACAAAAAAGGTCCATCACTTTTTCAGTATACACTCTTTACTCCCCTTGTCTTGGGGATTCACGTCCTGCCTAAGGACAGAAGGGTGGAAATCTCTCTAATATCTGACAACATTACGAGAACATTGGGGAAAGTGAACTAATGGAGGAACTTGTTGCTTTCTGTTGTTCCTGACCAAAGTTAAATGCTACTGCACATCTGAATTACTCCCCAAATTAAAGACACTCGCGCGCATGCAAGAGATCCATCACCTTATGTCGCAGCTTGACTTTGACAAGAAAATATAGTATTTATTGCTGGGAAAGATTCTTCACTAATTTTGTATTGTGAGCTCTGATTTGGGATTGCACACACAAATACCATGTGGAAATGCCAAATAAGCAGCCTCTCTTGTTTTATAAATGTGGTCACAAATACAAATGTTCTTTTACAGCTGTTTGACAGACTCAAGCTGCAGGAGTCCTCAGTCAAGAAGGGCACTGACTCAAAGACTGTCTCCGACGAGCTGGCCCTGACAAGTGACTCTCAGACGCTCGGGCGGAAAGTTGGATCAGGACGAGGGAAAGCGGAAGATGAGCGTGAGAAACAGAAACGCTCGGGCAGAGCTGCAGAAAAGAAGATGCCAGGTGACAGTTTGCATCTGGCTGCCACAGGTGAAGCTGATGTGGGCAGCGGGACTGCCCACGCAGAGGGGGCCAGTGCTGGCGGTGCCCGTGCAAGAAGTCAGTCACGGAGAAAAAGGCGGCCCAAAGTGGATTATCAACAGGTGTTCACCCGTCACATAAACCAGATTTTTATTCGAGGAGAGAATGTCTTGCTTGTCCATTTAGCACATTGACTTGGCTGAGCCTTCATCAGCGTATTTATTTGATAGCATGAATTGCGGCTGCAGCTCTCATTGCTATTTAGCGTTCTCATTAATTATGATGGTACCGTGACTGGTTTCCTGTCGCCATAACAAGGTAGAGGAAATAATTCTAACTGGAGCATCCTGAGCTGGATGCCGGAGCAGCCTCCTTAACTCTCCATTGGGAGTCTCAGGATGAGGTCAGTGAGGCAGTTGTTTTTGGGAGGTGAGGGAGGTAAGCGCAGATCCCACTGCTCCTGAAAAAGATGCGACCTGGAGAGGGTTGGAAGAGAATTTTGGTGTACTCAGTTAGAGGATCTAATTGTGGCACACACATAAGGAGCTTAAGATTAGCTCCTACCCAAAGTGAATCACAAATACTTTTTTGCATGTTCTGAATAATCTCAAGAGAAGATTGCTAATGAAACCAACAGTTTATCTGCAGTTGTTACATGGATATGTTATTTTCCAGACAATTCTGACAGTCGTTTTGAGATAGTATATAAAAAGGTGGAGTGACATACTACTGATGGCCGTTAGCCTCTTTGCCATAGGGAGCTCTGTAATGCCCTGTGTGACCTCTTTATTGAAAACTGCTCTTTTTCTGTGACTGATGGCAAGACTTGAATTTATTTTCCATATCAAAGCTTAGGCTTCTGTTTGTAAAAGTGTGCTTTAGCCCTGTGTCACCAGCAAGCAACTAATGTCGCTGATCCAGGGACCTCCATATTTGGAGTTTATCTGGGAATGTTGTGGATGCAGATGGAAAACTGTACTTTTATATTCCAACCATTCGCTATTTAGTGTGATAGTGAAGTTTGCAGAGATGTAGTTACTTCTTCTCAAATTTAAGTGTTTGTGCTGAGCACAACTGTACTGTATCTAAGCGCCTTTCAAGTCCCCTCTGTTGAAACTAGAGGTGCTGTGTCTCCAGCGATTCTCATGGAGCAGAAATCTTCGTGGGTCTTTCCTATCCATATGAATGATGCATCATCTAATTCCAGTTGAACTGAGCTTTGGAGGTGTGCCTAGAAATGTTTTGAAGTATGAAAGTCAAACTCAGCTCATCAGTGGTTTTATTTTAGCAAGGTTGTTAAGCTACAGTCGATCAGGCCAGGTTTTGGCAGCTCTAAACTGCTTTTCAAAAGCTACATGCAGAAATGTGAGGGTAAATGAAACTGTTCTGTTATCTAGTCTGTTCCCCTACTTGCCAAAGGACACTAGATTTCACAGTGCTATTCCTGTTTTCATCTCAACTACCTTATGCTTTGCAGCAGCTCCATGTGTTTAAGATGAGGTTGGGAAATTGCCAGGGTAATGGTCAGGTCTGACAATGGGTAAAACAAGTTTTAATGCCTTGTAGCAGGTCTTGTATTGCATATAGAGGTCGTAAGTCCTCAAACTAGGCAACTGTACTCTCAATGACGTGTATTTCTGTCGCTGCAAATGCAGCATACTGCTTGCTTGTTGTTAGGGGTATGTCTGCTGCTTGGGTGAGTTACAGGAATCATTTAGCAGGGATTTCTGGACACACAAAGCAGCTGGATGCCTCTGGGGGAGCCTGAAACTTTTATGTCAGTGTTTCAGATGCCATGGGGCTTGGATGGATGATGAGCTGAGCTGCAAACCCAGGTTCAGCCTGGGACAGAAGTGCCTCAGAAGAAAAAGTACTGTTGGCACAAAGCAGTTTCATTGAGAGCGGGGAAAAAAACAAATGGGAGGGGAAAAAAAAAGGAAATAATATCTATAGAATATCTACAGTTTTTTACAACGCATAGCTTTATTGCTATAATCCCTTCCTACTATCAACTGAGACTGAAAGGATTCTTCTCTTGGAGGTCCTTGTTTCCTCTCCTTTTTTCCTTTCTTGTCTCCTCTCAGTACTTTGTCTCCTCAGGACATTCTAAACTCTGGTTTAGGAAGATCGTTCTTGTATTCTCCCCTAGTTGTCCTGGCTTTCCGAACTTTTCCTGCTTGGCTTTCCGTGTGGTCGCCAACTGTCCAGAACCAGTGACTGTTTTTCTTCCTTGGTTGTGGGCTGTTTTTCCCTTCTGCTTTCCAACGGGTTTGGTTTGATTTCAGTTGCCTGGGATAACTCTCTCTGCCTCTTCCATTCATGCCAAAGGCTCCTGGGTTTGACACCTCTCCTCTTTCCTTCATACTTGACCAAAGGGTGTCAAATCTCCACTCAGGCCTATGTACTATGATATCTAATTGAATTCTTGCTCTTCTTTACCTCACATTCTTGATTCTCTTTGTTGGCCTAGTTCATACTGCCTTGGGCATTAAATAAGGTATAACCACCGTGAATGTTCTTGTGGCTGTACTGCTGTGCTCTTCCCTTGCCAGTTGACCACCAAGTTCTCAGTTCCTACTGGGAGTCTCAGCGTTTCCTTGCATCAGAAGTTCTTCTCTTGCAGGTGTTTGTTGCTTCACATCTATGAGATTTTTTTATGTTTTATGAAAAATGCTGGTGCTTAGACTTGCATTTGTGCCTTGATTTTTATGTCATCACTGACCCGTTCTTCCAAAACCATCACCTCAGTCAACAAACCTCATTAAGAACCGTACAGTTTATCTACTTTTTTTGCTCTACCTCATTATTAAACTGTTCCTCCTCTATTGTCTTTTTCTCAGTTGGTTAAAATTCTCTCTTCCAATTCAGATTTAATGGCTTATCTGGTGGTTCTTCCTTCTTTTCCTACTTCCATATCCATCTCTCATTATTTTCAAGCTGCTTCCTAAATACACGCTCTTCCACAACCTCAGATCTTCCAAAGGGTCTTTCTTTTCCCTGCTTTCTATGCTCTAAAGCCCATTATCAAAATGCTTTTTTATTAATTTTGTCTCTTTCAAGCATAGCGTTTGTGATTTTTGTCTTTTTCAAGCATCGTGATTGTGGCTAAACAAGTGATCCTGTATGTGTGTTGTCGCTTGCATGGTTAATACTTCAGATAAAGTTGCTCTTTGAATAAAATTGAATGTGATGTTCTGAAATGAAGTCTTCTACCTCACTTAAGTATTCATGTAAATCTGTTTGGTTTTGTTTGTTTGTTGTTGCGAGGTTTTTGTTTGGTTGGTTGTTTTTTTTAAAGAAAACAATCCTTGGAAACAAATCAGGTCTGTGGGGGTTTTTATTGTTTCTGGCTATTTCTTTCTGGGCTGTTCCTCTGCTGCGGTGTCACAAAGATGCTGTGGGCACAGACACCTGAAATCATTACGCTAAAGAATGAAGAGCAGGAGCAAGAGGCACTCGTAGGAACAGGGAGCTGTGGGAGAGTGGAAGAGCGATGGGCCAAATACAAAGAACTCTGGAAAGGATGCACCTACTGGTTGCAGTCTGCTCAGTATTTCTAGGACGTTGTCCAGCCTGGTGCTCAGTGGTGGTTCCTAAAGCGTGTTTATGGTGAGGCACCAAATTACCGTGAGGAGCAAAGTTTGCTGAATTACTATGGAAGAAGTGTTGTGATAATTTGAGAACTTTTCAGGATCATTTCTAAGATAGAAGGCGAATGTGAAACTTGTGAAATGTCACAATGAAAGCTGCAGAATCAGTGTAATGCAGTAGTCTTGGGATGTGATATCACAGATATATCTCCTGGTGTCATCGTGTATCTTTTCATTGCCGGCGCAGTTCAGTAGGGAGCTGAGTCTCGTGGTAACTCTGACAGTGACAATTTTCTCTACATGGTGGTAAAATTCTAGAGACCTTTGCAGATAGTCTGGATGGGGTTTTCATTATCAAATACTTCTTAAGCAGGGCTGTCGTAGTAGAGTAGAACAGGCCAAAGGAAAAAAGAGCTTGTAGAAAGTGTGGGTTTAGTTCCTTCTCTCAACTGGTCCAGCTTGTTAGTTGCCTGAAAGTTTGTTTTGTTTGTTGGTTTGCTTTTTCTGATGTAAAGACAGATACTTAGCGTGTCCTCACCAGGTGATTACTGAAATAGTCGGTGAGTGCTGTTTGCCATCTGCTTCTTGTCCTTCAGTTTCTGGATTTGTTATTTCTGATGCAGTTTTCCTCTGCATCATTTGGAAGCAGGACAGGGTTTCTCAGCAGCATCAGACTTGACTGCCCGCTGTTTTCCCCTCCCTAAGGACTGTTACTGCGTTGCATCCAGATAGCCTGTAGCTATTCTTTGTTTTCATGCTGTTCTCTGCAGGCTTTTGGAACTATTCGGTCAGAAGAATTATTTATCTTGGATCAGCTGGAGCAGACCTTTATTTAATATATTTTTTAAACTTACTTTCCTTGCCACAGTGCCAGGTCTTCCTAGTGTGGTGTTGCAGTCACCCGCTTACACCTCTGAATCACCGTGGGTGAAGAAGCATCCAGGAGAAAAGAAACAGAGAAAAACCATATCTTATTTCTGTTGAATTTGACATTCTGCCCAACATGCTGCCCACACTTTTTATTCCCTTGTTATTCCTTATTGTCACCAACTTAAATGCGACAGGTGGAAAGTGGTTTCATCCAGAATCTTGAAAGACAGTGGAAAAGCAGCAGGGACAGCAACCTGTGAAAACACCCTGATCTTCTGAGGATGTGTATCTTGAGGTAAACTTCCTGTCTTTGATTAAATAGATCAGGTTTATAACCACTGTATCAAACTGCAAGCTCTGCAACTGGATAGAATTGGAAGGCCCAGCACTGCACCCTGTCAGGGGCAGCGCGGCAGCAACAGTGCAGTGACCCCTTCAGCCAGGCAAGCGCTGTCCTGAGCTCTATTTGGTGTCTGCCTCAAAGCGTTACTGCAAAAATGCCGCAAGTTAGTACGTGGATGTTTTCTCTCCTGCCTGCATTGCAAAGTATAAAACATAAATGCTGCAGTACGCATCTTCTGCAGCCCAGAACTATTTCAGGCCGCGCTTTCGCTTCTGGACATTTGGCTTAAAAATGTGAAGATTGTACTAGAGCAATCCTAAGTCTGTCTTTGCTAAAATGTTGTGGAAAGCTAGTGCTTACTTGAAATGATATTTACAAGCTAAAGGATCGCAGAATTTGTGAAATTCTTACTGTAATTAAGGGATTGCAGACCAAAAATATCTATTCCTCGGGATATTATCAAGATGCACAAATAGAAATGCATGAAACCACAACTGGAAGAAGAGAGGATAAATAAATACTTTCCTTCTAGTGAAGGAAAATTCTCTCTCTAGAGCAAGGTACTAATTTCAAAGCTAATTCTCTCCATTTCAAGGCTTCGTGGTAGATGGGCCTGAAGAAGCCTGAACTCAAAGCGATAAAGCATGTACAAAAAATAGAGCTCAAAGAGATGTGGCTCGTTTTCCAGCCTTGAGTATCAACAGCGTAACTTTACAATGCGAGTTTCTAGAGAAGCAACTCCAGTTTACAGTCGTAATGTCTCCAGCAGTAGCTCCACGCAAAGTTTTCTTGGCATTATTGTCCTCTCCCATAAGAAGATGACGAATACAAGGATCCGTGGTGTGTTACTTTTATCAAGACGCTGTGGGGCCCATGGCGAGATCTGACCAGGTGGACAAAGGAAGGTGGGTGGCCAGTTGCAATAGGAACTCAAGGAGAGAGACATAAAATCTTAGTAATATCCTTCTAGCTAATGAGCTAGAATTCCAGTAATGGACGATGGAGTCCAAGCCGAGCTTCAGTTTTTAATTTACCAAAAATATTAATACACTGGCAGGATATCCTTGGACCAAAAGATAAGAATGCACTAATTTCATTTAGAAACTTTCATTTGGTCAGAATTTCCAGCAATGCCTGTGTCTCACCTCCAGATAAACATTATTAAAACCTTTTCTTCCAAGTACTGTGCTGCTCATGTAGCTGGTAATGTGCATTTCATATCTAAAAGGTGCTTTTAAGAGCCGCTGTCATTAGAAGCAAAGACCTGTTTTCAGGAGGTTGCATGGCTTTTCTTCCATTCTGACTCTATAACCCAATGTGAAATTGGGAACAACTGGATGCAAGTAAAGCAGGTAAAGTTTTCTGGGAAAGCAAAACTTTTTTCAAAAATCACAGCTTTTTCTGTCAGATGTTGCCGATGTATTGTCAGGAAAAAGCATCAATTATTAAACGGTAGAAATGTTATGGAGGAAAACTTTACTATTTAAGAGCATCCTTTGCTGCCATCGTTCTTACCCATCAGCAGCCTGGGCAGAAAACAAGTTGAGGCCGCTTGGGAAGAGCCGTGCAGGGCAGCCGGCCAGTCCCTGCTCCAACAATGCGCTTGAGGAAGACTTTTCTTGATGGAAAAAAAGATGTGCGTAATATACTGTAAGTATAACATGTACCTCTCCGTACACTTTCCCAACTACGGGCTTTCATGGCATGAGGGAAGTGGGGAAGAAGCCAAGGAAAAGGAGGAATTCCTTTGCTCAGTGGCAGCTCCTTGCAGTGGGAGGTTGCGACTTTGCCGGCCGTGGCAGCGGTGCCGTGTGGGTGAAGGGGAGCACAGAGACAGTTCTCGAGGGCAGCTTGTGTTACGTTGTGTTTCACAGCACGTGAATTGCACCTCGAGAGTCTCTGCCAGACTCCGTCCCTAATCACTGGCACTCTTGATCCTGCCTGTAAAATTTTGCAGAGGAAACCCAGTGGGATAAAAAACAAGTGAGCAAATTTCCCCTTTAGAGGCAGGGGGCTGGTCGGAGGCTCGGTTATCCTCGTCAGCTTCCAGGGGGTGCGGGGGAGAGGACCGCTTCAGTGGAGGAAAATCAGAGATGGCTTGTGTCATCATGTTTACAAGTCCTTTTAGATGTCGCTGTAAGTGCTCTTGCTCTTAGCTGGTAGAAGTGAAGGCCTGTCAGGGAAGGAAAATGCCTTCTGATGTTCCTGGATAACTATTTTATTAGCTGCTAGCTTCATAGTGTGCACTTGGATGACTTAGCTGAAGGAAATTAGTACACCTGAGACTTCCAGTCAGTCTTGTATTCGCTTAGAATGAAAAGTAGTTTGATCAGTTTGTATAAAAACATATCCACCCTTTTTCCCTCTCGAAAGATCAGTGCTCTCCCTCAGGAAAGAAGTGAAAGCTGTTCCTGCACCTATAGCGATGGCTTCTGATTTCCAGTGCTTCAGAGAGGGGTGCAGCTGTGTCATTGTATCTTCAGTGTGACAGATCATTCTGAGATGAGAGAATGAGAAAGGTGTTTGGTTTCTTTAAAACTAAAGTGGGCATTACAAGGGGAGCAGTTGTGTTGACCTCCTTTCAAATGGTGCATGCATCCAGTGTAATCACATCGACTGGGACTTGTTAACCAATTAGTCGTCTATAAAACTTCCCTAACGAACCCAAGAGGAGCAGCATGACCTGCCAGACTGATATGGGACTGGAAGTTGAGTGCCGACAAATTCTGATCTCTCTACTGCCACTCGCGAGGACGTGGGGAAGCGGTGAGTGCTACTCAAGTGCTAAGTATTGTTATTAAAACTATAATACATCAGGTGACACAGATGCATAGATCATCTGCCCTCTTCAGGCACTTGACTGTTAGCCTGATATCTTGGAGCCCTGAAAATGTGCAGGATATCAGGTACAATGATGCACTTCGGTCTTGATATCACTTATGTCTTCAAGGTCAGATTTGGTGACTTCAGTTCACAGCTGCAATACCATGTTTTGGTCAAATGGTGATAAATGAGAGTGTAACAACTCATTTCTAAGTCCTTCTCTGTCTTCCTAAATACTTTGTTTCTTAGGAAGCTGATGCTGCTATGAACATATTGAATAACACTGAGTTTGCAATATTCTGCTTTCTAGATATAAATGTTTATATTTTAAAGTGCTAAGACTGCAATGCAATAAACATATCCATATAACAGTTTGCTTCAAAGCATGTTTTTTGCGCTTGTTCAATATACTTGTGTTAGTGATGAAGCTTCCACTGCAGCAGTCGGGAGAGGTGTCTGGATGTGGAGACCACCACGTTTGATGCCAGTGTCACGTAATTTGGGGCAAACCATTCATCTGTGTGTTCAGAAGTATGTTAGTCTACAAAATAGTATCACTATGCCTGTCTTAGAGGTGTGGGAAGGAACTATCAAGAGGTTTCTCAGTTAATGAACAGTGGATGGGAACTGCACACAGCACACAGCAGCACCAGCTGGGTTGGGTATTCTGATAACGTCAGTTCTGTTGAATGGAGCTGTAGGTTTTGGGAAGCTCTGGCAAGACAATTGCATCTCACAATATTTGTGTCCTTTACAAGCCTTGGCCATGGGTGCAGCTTTCAACAGGAGAAGGTGATTGTTTGGATCCTCATGGCTGCTTTGAGGATCTTGCTCCGCCAGCAGTTGCCAGTGTCTCAGCGCTTCTCTTCCTTATCTCTCCTTTCACACTTCGCAGCCTTTGACGAGTTTTAGAACAGGTATTTTTATCATAGCCACCAGTGTCACCCTCAAATCTCTTTTGTGTGCCAGTTGTCTCTGCTGGTCTCTAGTCAGCCCAAGTGTTTGAGATCGGGATCACATGGAATTTCCTCCTCTCGGTTCCGCTGTTACCCAGCTCGGCTGTCCCTTCCCTCCAGCCGCTGGTTGTGCTGTTACAACCCGCTGGGGCGGCTGTGCCCATGGGGTCGCTCACCCTGTGTCCCTGCCTGACGCTGAGGAAATGGGGTGCACAGGTAAGGATGGGCCGGGGTACCCGTAGCAGCCCCATCTGACACTGCACGAGAAGAATCATAGAATCATTTCGGTTGGAAGAGACCCTCAGGATCATTGACTCCAGCTATAACCTAACTCTAGCACTAAAAGCTCGCAGGTCGAACTGTAAAGAAATTGCTCCTGGATTTTAAAATTTACGCAGATCGTTTTTAAAAGGAAAGTAAGTGGTTCCAATCCTGGTTATAGTTTAAATCTGGACTGTATGCATAAAGACTGATTTGTGCCAGTTGCCCAGAGGCTTTTAGTCTGGATTTTGATGGTCTGGACTCCTCTGGGACGTGGTTTCAAACCACACGGAACCCTGTTCTTGTGACTGCCGCTCTGCAAGGGCCACAACAGAGGGAGGACCCAGGTCCGGTGCACCCTCTGGGGATCCCATCCGGGGGGTCTGGACGGGCACCGTGGTGGGGGTGAGATGCACTTGTCCTGTTCTCCAGGAAAGCACTGGAGAAATTTTCAGGGGCTGTGGATTTCTCTCTTTCACGTGCACTAAATGCTCCAAAAAGCATTTTTCAAAGAATCCCCGATGCATTTCAGCCCTTCAGGTTGCTTGCTCTTCACCTGGGAGTTTGTTGGCCAGATCCTCCATTCAGGTTTGGGCAGCAGAGTGACGGAAATGCCAGGCGGACTCTTCCCAAGCCCGTGAGTGGAAAACCGAGTGGAAAACCCGCGGGTGCTGCAGGAACCGAGATGAATCAAGTGAACCGGAGGCCCCTCCCCTGGCCCTGACAGGGGAGAGCTCGAAAAGCTGCCCCCCCCGCCTTGTTGGCCGCTCCGCTCCCCACGAGGTGGCGGTAGGTGGAAGGGAAACCCCCGCGGGCAGGGGCGGCGGGACCAGCCGCTCTCCCGAAAAGCGCCGCCCCGGGAACCTGCGCTCCCCCGTTGGGACGCGGAGGGGGTGGCCCCGCTCCTCACTGCGTGTCCTCCCCGCCCCACCCGTGTCTCTGGGAGCGGGTGGAGGTGACAGCGGGCAGCCAGAAATCCGCAGGGAGCTGTTACTGAGCTCCGGCCCAGGAGTGCGGGTGCTCAGCAGACGCTGCATCCTGGGCTTTGCTGCGCTGGGGTCAGGCCCTGGATGCCGCAGCGCTCGTGTGAATAGTTACGTGTTAGATCTCCGCAGAACGGGGCTTCCCACCTCAATAGGCTAAAATTTTTACAAGTTCTCCTGTAATAATAGTTGTGATTGCCTGGCTGAAGGCTCTGGGAAAGACCCCTCATGTCCAGGCCAGGGGCTGACGAGGTGGAGGCAGGAACTGGCCCAAAATTTGTTATCGTGTGTTGGCTTAGGGGTGTTCTCTGCAAACTGACTGATTGCACCAGAGCCTGCAAAGGGAACACCAGGGTCGGCAAAACACGCCCGGATTTGTCACATGGGGGACGCAGATGCAGATGTGAAGACCTCGCTGGGGAGCAGCCCTTAGCAGAGGGGACGGTGACCGGGCCAGGCGGCAGGAGCGGCAGCGCTGCGCTCACATGGAACCGCTGTGTGCGGTTTGGGTGTGAAAGGAGCTTGAGTCCTATGGCCATTGGGGGTGATAACGCTGGCTGCGGGAGGACAGCAGGAGTTGGTGCTGCTTGGTGCTGGGTGTACCGAAACACAGCTGGAAGCAGCAAACGTTGGCAGATGCTGCCCAGGCTGTGAAACAGGCAGCGACTTGTGTTCCGTGGGTATCCGTATCTCGGCACCTATTCACAGGCAGAAATCGTGTATCGTTTATGGTCAGTGATGCAGTGGAGTAAACCCTACAATGTGATGTGCTCTGAGAGTACGTGATGGAGCTCGCTCCAGCTCTTCAAGATATGACAAATGTTAGTGCAGCAGAGTGTGAATCGCTTGCCGAGAGCCATCCTCTGCCCCAGCCTCACATCTATTTCCGAGTCTAAACTAATGAACAAAGAGCTGGCGTTTGTCACAATATCCAGTGTAAGGGTTTTCAAAAAGCGCTGCAGGCTGATATGGAAAGATTGCAGGAGGCTGCAGCCCCGACCTCAATAAGGCTTCAAAGGAAGCTCCTGAAAAGTTTTTTTGCAGTGCAAAAAAGAAATTCTCCTGGTATAGCGTAGCAGCCAATGCACTTTAATAGCTAAAACTACGTCAAGGCTTCTGCTGACTGGGTGGAAATGACATCTTTGTTTTGCATGTAAACATGGTTCTGTGATGGCTTTTTTGCTCTGTTAAAAAAGGAGCTTGAGATGCAGAAGATGAAGGTACCAGCTTACGCAAGAGCCGGAGCCGGGGAAGGACGAGCTGGGGAGCCAGAGCCAGGCTGGGCCCAGCCCCTGCGCCCAAAGAGAGAGCAGACCCCCTCTCCCAAGGGAATAAAGGTGGCAACCAGGAACTCCTCCAGGACCCCCTTTGCTGTGAGTCTCTCCCTGGAATGGGCACAAACAAACAAGTCTGGGGGACAGAAGGGACCCGGGGATGTGCTGGGCAGGGAGGAGGGAGCAGCGTGTTGTGATGCTTTGTGGGGGAAGAGGCTGCTGAGCTCTCACGAGGTTGTGCCGCCTGCTTGGCCACGGCCACAGCTTGGGCTGTGTTCACTCTCGGCAGCTCTGGGCGGCTCCCGCCGGTGTCAGGGTTGCGCTCTGGCGCACACCGGGTCATTCACTTTGCCCACAGCACCATCGTTTCTGTTGTCAGGCTGCAAGTGCTAAACCCAGAGATAGACCCGCTCTGTGCCTGCGCGCCAGCCCGTGCCCCGCGGACCTGGACCGTGTTCGTGATGCCAAGAACCATCACCGCGCAGACACTCACCGCTGGTGAGAGAGGAGACCTGGGGCAGCGCATCTGGCCAAGCAGTTTGTCTCTAATTAAGGTGAAAACTGTCATCCTGTCTCCTCTCCTGCCCGCAGCCAACCCAAGGTCTCGGTCATGGGCCATGGGCAGCCGACCCACCTGCAGAGCAGGTACCTCCCGTCAGTGATGCTTTTCCAACCCTTTTTTGTTTGCAGACACCTGAGATTCCCGTGACCTGCAAGCCCCAGCGCAGGGAGCGCGAGGTGACAGGCAGCAGGTTCGGCTCTTTCCTACAGCCCAAAGGCAACATCCTTGGGACAAAGATCAAGCAGCCACCAGCCCACTCTTTGCTGAGTCCCCCCGGTGCTGTGATGGACCTGGGGTCCAGGTGATGGGGAAGGAATGTGGCAGCATGACAATTGTACATTGAGACAATGGAGAGTGTCCCAGCACCAGGTAGGGAGGATTTGGTCCCCTGGCCAGAGGGCCAAGGGGTGAGGAGAGGCAAGGGCAGAGAGACACCTGAAAGAACCACATTTCCTGGGTTTTGGGAATTTAACCTTCAGTGTTGTCTCGTCCTCGATTTTGTTTGCAAACCAAAAATGGGGAAAGATTTTGGTAACCTCACAGTATCACCAACAGTTTGTTAAAAGACTAATTGCCAAGTAGCTTATGCATGTGGGACCATTAGTAATTCTGTAGCTATGCAAATTAAAACAGTGATGTATGATTTATAGCTTTAATAATGTTCTGAAGGCTCTTAAATTTTAATCACTTGCAACATCCTTTTTAATATTCAATTACTTTATTAACTAATTAGGTCACTTGCTGAAAAAGCACATAAGGCTGGTGCTATTTAATATCAGCTGAACATCACAAAATACCTTTGAAATAGTGTAAATGGTTTATTTATTTTAAATAGGTTATTAAGATGCTATAATTAATCAATCAATTACAGAAAAAAAGACAAGAAACTGATAGATACCAAACCACAATAGTAGCGGCTTCTCTGCTTACTTTAGAAATGTTCACGGGGATGCTGAACTCGGCGAACGTGGCCACTGAAGCACCTTCCCAGATAATTCATATTCAGCTGAAGGGATAAGGTTCAAGATATGCTTGGTTCATTATAGATGCTTTTTGTATGAATTTAGCTTCCCGATTGATAAAAGCTCGCAAACGACCTTGAAAAGTTGAAGTATTTAAAAGGACAGTGCTCCTTTACAGCTGGTTCTTTTGTCTGGCTCGAAAAAGAGATAAAAACCGTAACATCTTAGTCCTGCTGATGCTGGGATGGAGGCAGCGCTGCCCGGGGACGGCAGGGGCTGCGCGGAGGGGACCAGCGGTGGGTCCTGCCCAGAGCCACGGGCACCGAGAACAGACAACGTGCCCCTGGAACAGCCACAGCCGGGCTCGTCTGGCACCCAGAGGTTCGCCCCTCCAGTTTACACCAGCCCTGGGTGTAAAACCCGAAGCCTGAGAAGCTGAATTGGTCACGGGTGCGCCTGCGACTCTGGAAAGGACTTTGAATAATCTCATGTTTTGAAATGTAGTTATTTAGGGTAAGAAAAACACTATTCTAGGAATTAATCTTTTGAACAGATTTGGGCTTAAATTATATCAATGTGATGGCACAGAGTGCAATAGTTTTCCTCTCTTTAGAAGCTGTTAGAAAAGATCTGCAGTAACTACACAGCCCTCACCTTGGTGTCACTTTCTCGTAACTAAAACCAGTAAATCAGGGGGCAAAGAGCGTAACGCTGCAGTGATCCTTCTGCTGGGCGTAAGACCACCCTTTGCAACTGAGTTGCAAAGAAAGCAATTCCAAATCTCAATTTACAGAGAGTTTGCTGGGAACTAAAACATATACAGGCTAAGTCTGGCTCTGAAGCAGAGCCCAGATGGGCTACAAGACACTGCTCTAGTTCCCTAGAACCAAAAATCCCAGCTACCCTGACCTCTGATTCGACAGCTGACAGTAACTTGTATCATCGCTGTGACTTAAGATCAAATAGGAAAAAAGATCAATAGGAAAACAGGATCTCTTAGGAAAGTTCTACGCTGTTAAAATTTCTCATCAAAATAATTCTCCCTGCTGCAAGAAGCTGCTGCTCAGTGTGACTGAAAGGAAAAACAGGCCAGACTAACCTGGGCTGGATTGAACAGCTGTGCAAAAGGGATAAGGATGCCTAAAATAAGGCTAAATCCACGTCATCTTATGGGAGCTGCCCCAGGAAATAAAGGTGCAGAGTAATATAGATATAATATCCCAAACATTGCTGCAGGTTGGGATAACGCATGGTGCTATGCACCTTTAAACAAGCGCTGATACAGCTCTTAGGGGGTCAGAGAGATGTATACAGTCAAATGAGGTCAGTGTTTTTAAGAGTGTTTATTTCACCCTACAACCATCCTGTTGTACAACACGGTGCTAGTGGGGTGTTCTCAGTCCCTTACAAAGCCCCAGCTCTGTCAAATAGGTGCATTTTTATCACGTTCCTGTAACTTCTCCCCAGTCACTTATTCCCGTGACCAACTCCTGTGTCGCTCAGATCATTTGTGTAGGAGAAAACGCATCCTCTGCCAGCAAAACCAGACTAGTTGGAGCGCTGAACAAAAGGCCGTCAGTGCCGCAAACACAACCGGTACCGGGAGAAATAGGGAAAACGCAGCAGAACGGGCCGGCCCAGGCCGCTCCCTCCAGCCCTTGCTGTGCATCCACCTCCCCGGCTCGATTCAATGTGACAGTGACACTTCACAGCACATTGCATCCAATCTCATTTGGAGCTGACAAAGATTGTTTCTGTTTTATATCTATTGGTTTATTAATGGCCTACAGCCTCTTAAGCAGATGCATATTCATTAGATAGCCAGCTGTTAGGAGCTTCCCAGATGTCGAAAGTAGCTCTGTCTTGGAATGCCTTTTTTTTTTTCCACTTATCATGAAACAAAGTAATTGTAGCTCTGTTAAAGAACCAGTTAATTACTGCGTCAGTACCTTACGGTATGATTAAAAAAAAAAATGTAGATTTGTGGGTAAAACTGGTTTTTAAACAGAGGTAGGCTGAGCTTTCGCTGTGCTGGACACAGGCAGAGCTCCCTTAGGCCTGGATGATTCCATGTCAGGACCCCCAGCTGCAGCCATCCAAGCTTTGCAAAGGCACCTTCCTTCATTTTCCACGTTCTGCAGAATTTGTGCCTTAGCTCTTACCCTCCGATATCTGAACAGTGGCTGCAGAAGCACATACAAAACGAAAACGCGACATCGCCGTTTTTAAAGGTCGTTTTACACGGAGAAGCACATTTCCACAGCACCCCAAGCTGAACTGTGAGCAGATCATTGAACAGGCTGTACGGATTGACTTACACGTTCCACGGGCCGTCCTTTCAGTCTCACAACATTAACCAGGCTCACCCGGTTGTCTTTGCGACTTGCTGGTTTCTCCTTTCTTTCCTGTGAGCTCCAACGGCAGCTCCCCAAGGCCGGGCTTAGCAGCACCAGCACAGCAAGAACCACCCAGGACCCCCCGGATAACGTTTAAATCATTAAGTCAGCTCCAAATCCAATGGTCTGGGGAAAAAAGGAGAATAATTGGAAGCATACAGCTAGTATACAGGTATTCAGTATTTAGTTTCCAGTTCTCTCATTTATACTTCTAGTTTTTGCCGGTCAAATATTTTGCTTAAAATGAAGAGTTTCAACGTTATGTGCAAACCCAATGAAACAATTTGGAATTTTAATCAGTGACAGCTTGGAATAAAACTTGGGGGGGGAAGAAAAAAAGAATTAACCCCCCCACATCTCCATTCAAAGCCTCAATCAGAAGGAAGTGATAGTACTATAAAATGTCATCTGCTATAAACCTGTTTACAGTCACGCACAGAGCAACGTGGAGGCAATTTTGTAGAGCGAGGCCTGGAGCAAAGGCCTCTGAGAATAAAAGTGTCTTTAGGTATTTGTTATCCCGTTCTAGCTGGTATCACCTTGAGCGCACAACGCCTGCCTGCATTATGTAAACACCCCATTGATAAATCCTCCCCCACCTCCCTTAAGCTGTGTCAGACAGTTCTGAGCTGACGGATGGAGCTGGAACAGATGCTGCCATAAATACCCTTGTTTTGCTGTTTCGGATAGAATTTCTTTTGTAGAACACGGTGGGTGCTCTGGTTATCACTGAACTTGCACCTGTGCTGGAATTTATGACTCCTTTGTACACATCAAGATGCATTTTTTGAATGATTTTATAAAAAATACACAGAGGGTTGGATTCTGACGGCCCTTTCTCCTCCCAAGTGGGGGCATCCTTTACAAAGGGTTTCACTAATTCACCGACCTCTTATCAAGTTAAGAAGCTACAGAACGCAGAGGTGGTGAAAGTTTAGATCTTACGAGCACACAAACAGCAAATTCTCGCTATTTACTCCCTGTAGGCTCCAAACTCGCACGACAGTTGCTGCTCTTCAGCCTGGTGTGAAAAGCTCACCCAGCTCTGCCGCCAATGGCCACAGTCACAAGGCTCATGGACCAGGTTTGCAACCCTCGTGTGCTTGGGACAATATCATGATAATACAAGCACTTTTTAAAAATCCTTTTTTAATTTTAAAATAAAATGTAGGTAACAACTTACAGATAGTCTGGGGGGGAGCAAGGACTCCAGATTCCTGACAAGGAGCAGAGGGGGAAAGCCAAGCTGGACTGGACTTTGAGAAGAGAGTTGTAGCAACAAGCACAGCAGCATGGTTTAGGTTATAGTCAAGTTCTATTCGGCAGCAGCCAATAAATGCTGGATCTGTCACCATTCACACAACAGCTCATTGATGTTTTCACCTGGAAAGATAATTTCCATTTTTAATATATTATTTTGCTCATACCTGAAATATCAGAGATGGAAACATTTTGTGGTATACGTCTTAAACAAGTTCAAGATTGTTTTAAGCAAACAAGCCTCATTTTATATTTGCTTTATCTAAAGATGTAAACTGTATTCTGTTACGCTGTTACCTCTGATCCACGTCCTGTAGCGGGGCAGAGAATGGGATAAACCACCCACGGAACAGGCTCCGTCACCGCGGGCTGAGGGAGCGCGGGCTGCCCCGGCCCGTGGGCTGAAGGAATCTTTCCAGGTTTCCTTTTCTGCTGTTTATTTTGGTTCAAAGGACTTGGTTCTCATCCACCTGCAGACAACGTGGCTGCCTGAAAAAAACCTCTTTTCACATTCCATACCTTTTTAATCATGACGATATTGATCCTTAAGATGAACACGGCAGAGGTGGTGAATCAGTTCAGTACAACTGCTCCATGAGCCCATGTACCCTTGGCTAAGATTCAATGGACGCAACCACAAAGATCCACTCTAAACTGACCCAATGTTTTCCACAGGAGTTATTCTAACCCCAGCAAACGTGTTTCATTATAACTAATCTCTTGATTAGAAGCAAAATCTCTGGTTCCTCTGAGGAGACGTGAGCAACCTAAACAAAGACGCGATCCTTCAGCTCAAAGCCAACAATTTAACCAGCTAAACTTACTTTAAAAGAACAGGATGATGCAGAGACTCACTCTCCTCATCAGAAAACCTTCTCGAGACCACCGAGAAGCACAGCACCCCGTCAGCAACATGGTTTAGGTTTGGGTTTCCTTGCCACCCATTTACCACCCAAGGAACGAGCTTTCTTCCCACCACAATTTTCACATATTGAACCAGTTTGAATCTTTCAATCTGTTAGAACTGGAGGTTTTGAAGATGATTATTCCAAATAAGTTTAAAGGCTTCAGCGCAGGAACCAGAGCGATCTCTCTTCCTCAGCCGTTCAAGCCTGCCTTGATTACTTTGATGTAACAACACTTGAAAGCTCCTATTCTTTGAAACTAATTTAAACACATTGAATTGTTGAAAGATTAAAAACCGCAGTCAGCTAATTACACTCACTCTCATCTCTTATTCAGCAAATGAATCACTTTTCATTACCACTTAGCTGAAGTACATGAATTTCTGCCTAATTAGAAATGTTGTAGATGGAGCATTAGCAAGGCTGGAGCGGGTCAGGATATCTTGCCTGCTTCATTTTTAATTCCTAACAGTAGAGCCAGATAGGAAAGGCTTCAGATAAGAAGTCATTAAACAATTTTAAATTATTTATAAAAATTACTTTGCCCAAATTATAATTATTTTTTTTCCCAAATGCTCTCATAAATGTCAAATGGAATGAAAGGAAAAGCAGCCCAACATTGATTTTAATGAACATTTTAATGTTATGTATAACAGAACATTATGAATACAATGGAAACAAAGTTTTATCAATTTAATAATAAAAAAGAAATTCAACATAAGAAAAGGGAGGCAATAAATTTCATACCTATAGTATAGTGCTTATTCTTACCCATATTCCCAGCTTGTGAATATAACATCTTTGTATTCCAGATTCTAGAACCATGATTCATGTGAACTCAAATGCAGAATTACAGAAGGAAAACCAAAAACTCCCCAAACCATAATTCATTCTTTTGTTTTCAGTAAATCAGTAAAATCTTCGACCGCTACAGGTTTCCTTTATTAATATATATATATTTTACTCCTCTATTGGATTCCACAGCTGCTAATGCCATATTTACACAAAAGAATCACCAAATGTTGTAGAAAAGCTAAGATCCAATGGTGTTGGATTAGGTAGGGTTAGAGGTTTACATAAGTGTCATTCGCCCTGTTATTTTTTGTAACGACGCAGAAAATAAATACTACTTTTTGCGTTTTGCCTGCTGCCAATGCCCTAAAGCAGTGGATCCCAATGCCCTAAACCAGCGGCTCCGTTGGGATGCTGGTGGTCCAAAGGATGCAAAGTGCCACTGTAAAAGAACTGCAAGAAAGTGCATTTTCTGGAGTTTTCTGAAAGGAAACCTTCCAGCAGTCTTGGCTAAAGCTCCTCCCAGACCTGCACTGGATAGCAGTACTAACAGAAGCATGATAGGACCCCAAAAATCTGCTGATCACCAAATTGCCAAGAGAGGGTTTTTACAATAAAAATTTGGGTAATAGAGCAGTGTGGCTGGAACATTAGCAAAAGTTATATACATTCCAGGTCCCTTTGAATTAGCCATAATCACATATGTAAGCCATTTTTGGACAAAAATATATATTCTTATAAAAAACTGATCATAGTACTTGAGTGACTTCAATTGTGGACTCGGTGGTAGCAAAAGGAATGATCCAATTATGACCAAGTGATCAGGGAGCGGGGAAAAGAAAGTCAAGCTCTTCAAGAAAACAAAAGTATAAAATTAGATTCAAACATTTCTACCCAGCTCCCATTCCAGTCTTCCATCAAGTCTCCAAGTTAAAATTGGTGGTTCTACATAGGAAAGGTTTTTTGGAAGGTCTCAATACAAATTATTTTGCAAAATCATCTAACACATTCCTTAGAAGAACCTTTCGCCTCTCCGGAATTCGAACACGAGTTATTTTAACACTTAGAAAATAGCTTTTGGTTCTTTATGTAGACACTTTGATAGAGAAAAAACAAAAAGTATTGATCAGTGTTTTCCATCCCTTCCCCAGCTCTATTTGTGCAGCTAAAAATCCTTCATTCAGTCTGCCCATTTATTTTATTTTAATTTCATTTTATTTATTTTTTGTTTACAATCATTATTTGCTAAAATTGGCAAAATTTGCAAAGGCATCTTGCTTGGGTTGTATAGTCCCAGGAGTCAGGGGGGTCATAGAGATATTGGGTACCCCCATTCCTATCATGCCCACCAAACCCATTCCTGTTGCCGGCATTCCCGTGTTCACGTTTATTCCCATCACTCCCTGTTTCAGCATGGGCGAGGGGACCATGGGCGCCATCCCCATCGTACCCAACATCACATTGGGCATTCCCACCCCCAACGGGCTTGTCTGGGGTCGAACAGGCGTCATGTTGGGCTGAGGGTTGAGGTTGACGGCTGCGAAGTTTTGAGTCATGACATTCACGGGTTGTTGCATATCTGCCAAAAAGAGGATGCAAAAACCATTAGTCGCAACCTGATGCTGAAGGTGTATTTAAGAAATTACGTGGTAACTGCTGTGAACAAAGATATGATGGCCCAAAATGTGGCTATTTCACATGTTTCTCTGTTCTCTGTGTGAAGGCTCAGAAAACTTTGATAAAACTTTGAAATAGCATTTTTAACAATACATGCTTTTATGTATATTCTAGAGAAATCCAGGAGATTAGGAAGCCTAAAAATCAAGATACAGCAGCTCTCCAGTAAACATATGTACGGACACAAGCCTCCTTGCACATTGGTCTCCATTTAGAAAATCCCACTTGTGTCAGAACCATCACAGTAGCATAAGAAATAATGACAAAACGTAGGAAAACAGTAACTGACAGAATACTCCATCTCAAGGACAACCTACTAAATACAACCAGGGCTCAGTGTTGTGCAAAACAGCGCAATAAGAACTTACTCTGTTGCTGCATCATGGTATTAAGTGATGGCTGCTGGGGTTTGGAAGGCTGCATCCCAGGCACTAAATTGTCCAAACTGATATTTACACTGGGATCTGACCAAGTTGAGGGTAGAGTTTTGCCTGCGTTCTTCTGCACCACCTCTGTGCTTGCATTGTAAAGGGGATTAGGCTTCGGCATCGTAGTGTTCACATTTTGCAGAGGCTAAAAAAGAAAAGTTTGTTGGTATCTACTTCAAACAATTGATCAATAAGCATCAGGACTAAACAGCAAGCATGATTTTTTCCACAGAATACAATAAAAAGCCAATGAGATCTTAGCCACGAATCAGCTCTTCCAAAGCAGTGTTGCCATGTGCTGTTATGCCACTAGAACAGCTTAAAAGAGCATTTTGTAAGCACTAATATCAAGCTTTCATTGAACAGGTAGAATGACAGCGTTCACCTGCAGTCAAGTTTTGAACTCAAACACTGATTTCTTTTCCTCTGAAAATCAAGCTGGCCTGTTCTGGTTTCCAAAACCACTCCCCACTGAAGAACAGATCAGTCCCCACCTCCATCTACTTGAGGCTGGAAACCTGTAAGATTCTGTGCAGGACGGCTTCAAGGTTTAAAATATTCTCAACCTCGTTTTCCCCAACAAAGCAGCAACACTCCACAAAATGATGAAGATCACCTCAGGGAGGACCAGCTTATAAAAAGAGGCTTTTCAAGAACTTTTGACACCTTTTTTATTTTTAGGAGGCTATGCAAACATTTTCAGACAATAATTTCTTACAAAATGCTGGTCACAATATTGGAGTGACGAGATAGACGCTCCAGGAGGGGAATGGATTAATTCTCAAAATGGTGATTAAGGAGAAAGCAAAAGATTAATTGAGGAAGGTCATCGGCCAGCTGTACAAATAGCAGCATACCTGTGACCTCGACATGGGTAAACTGATGCCCACGGCATTGAAGTTCATCATAGCGAAATTCATACTTTGTGAAGCAGTCATGGTTGTCTGAGAGGGACCCATCAAATCAAAAAGATCAGTAGAATCTGAAGCAGTTGGAGGCTGGCCAGATGATGGCTGCGAGCTATTGAAGAGCTCCATAGATGGCTGCTGTGCCGTGCTGCTGAAGAGGTCTCCAGCTGAAGCGCTGGGACAAGGAGAAGCTTGGTTGAAGGCACTCCAGTCACCAAAGTCTCCATTTCCACTTGTTGCTGCACCTGAAGAAAAGGCAACAGTGCGGGAGGAAGGAAGACAAGAGAAAAGAAAGGCAGAAGAGTTAGAGAAAGGCACTGAACAAATGCCATATTCCACGAACTGAAACAAATGAGAGCTGATCTGTGTCCGTCCACATTAACATCTGCAGGTAGAACCTCCATCTGGACATCACTCCCCCTCATGAATATTCCAACAATTTTAACAAGGTAGCAAAGGGAATACGAAACACCCATGCACAGAAACAAGAAGGATGTTTGATAACATCACCTGTGGATGCGAGAGGAGTAGGGACAGGTTTTCTTTCGCAGAAATACGACCAAAAGATCACTTAGGGGGAGATTGGAGACTCCAGTCAAAACACCACCCAGAACTTTGATAATATTTATCAAGTTTTTATCTCAGTTATCTGGTGTTTTCTGAGAGAACAGTTGTCAGGAATGAACCACTTGATAAAGCAAATACTGTCATGATAAAAACAAACACAACTACTTCAAAAATTGTTTATATACAACTAGTAGCTCTTGTATAAAACAACGCTGATGGGAATAAAAACCAGAACTTTGAAAGCGGGTTGCCAGGGAATTCTTGTTTGAGGTGATAAGGAATAATTTCTTCCCATCCCACAAAGTGCTCAAGTGAAACACATTAAGCTCTCTACATCTGAATGCTGTGACTTGAAGCTGAAACTCAATCTTGGATCTAACAATTCCCTCAGCAGAAGCTTTGCTGAAATCTTAGTTGATCACTTAAACTTTGTTTAATTTCAATATACCAGGTTTTTTGCAACAAGCACTTAAGTGAAAACACAAGTTACAGTGCTCTCTGTATCTTATGGTGAAGAGCCAAACAGTATGAGCTGTTTGTAGACAACTGCAAGGGCGGCTATTTCAGGATCATAAATGTCCAGAGACACAAACCAGTGAACTGAGAATGTGTCAAAACCTTAGAGCCGAATGGGAGGAGATGTTATCTCCCTTAAAAACCACATTTTCTTCTATTAAAGTGTTACTTCGCAGGAGTGATAGGGGAAGAAATGCTTACAAAAACATCTACAGGAGATGCTAAAAATATAGCAACACCATTTAAATAGCTCTCGTTACACAGTGAATCTCGTTCCAAGTTTGGGCCATCACACAGAGCAGATTTTGAGTATGTCACTGACAGACTTCTGGTACTGCAGCTACAAGCAATGTCACTGCCATATGCAATGAACTCTGAGTTCCAGAGAGCAGTGAAGTCATGCCTTCAGTTTATTTAGATGAGCAAATGAAAACTCAAACACGTAAAGCTGGAGTACATGAATCCAGTGCCAGTTTCCAGTTCCATGTAAATATTCATCAACAACCACCTTCAACCTTCAGTCGTCTTTGTCTTTAACAATACATTGGAATTTAAAGAATAGTAGGAGAATAAACCTGTTCACAAAATCCAAGTATTGCCAACAACATCAGTGCATGAAGTGGACAAATATTCATTAGCTTAGGGCCTTACTAGAACATTTGCTTTGATCTCCCTCACAAAGAAGGGCTCTACTAGAATGTTTCAATTAGTATTACATATTAAATATTAAAACCTACTTTAAATATTCCTGATAGATAAGTAAATGCTGAGTGTGCTCCTTCTGTGTTCAGACCTGTGCACTAGGCGCCAATAATGGAAGTGGGGGTAAAAGGGATAAGGTTTTGCCCCTTCAGTAGAACTTCAAAGATGATTAATCAAAAAGGAAAAGATTTCTAGAGGGGCTTACGCTGTTCAGGAATGATTAATCATTTCACAGGACTCCTTGTCCCTTGCATAATGGTGATTGGAGTAGATTAATCATGTTAATGCAGATAAAGGATTGTATCAATTTAGACTGTATTAACACACAAATTATTTGCATAGTAGGCGGCTTTGTGCTTGCAAAACAACTTTGTTTTGACTAAGAAAGCCTGTTTAAAAAAACCCAAACATCAGAGCAGTTCTTTCTGGCCAAGCAGATTAAAGGTGTATTAACTAATCCATGCCCTGCACAGTTTTCCCAACACAGCAACATAAAGGAAGAGATCTAAACATGCTGAATCAAGCTGGCTCGCAGGCAGGTTTGCTGATCAACCTCTTTACTGTTCTTCTCTTATTCTTGACTAAATCCCACCCCCTTGGTGTGAACCCGCAGTCACCAACAGCACTGCTGCCCAGATCAACTGGCCAAGAGGCAGCCAGGAGCTCCCTCCACTCCACGGCTGTTTGCAGCACTGGCCTGTCTGGCTCCCAAAAACTCTCCAACAGAAGGAAGCCAATCGCTTCAGGGAGCTTCCCAGTACCTGTTTTTTTCAGTCCAATTTTAAGGGAAATGTTTTCCAGACAGTGGCCATGTCTACATTACAGCTTGTGCGTTTGCAGGCAAAACGACTGTGTGTGCACCGGCCAGCCGTGCGGACACCCGACAGCTCAGAACCACACGCCACGCAGCCAGGGCAAACCAGAGCGCTGTCCCAACAAGTGCTGCTAAAATCCTGCTCTTGTGATGGGCAGGGACTTGTTTGTGCCTGACTGAAGTAAGATCTGGGTATCTTTTATTTAACATGCTTCTCTGAAAAGGGAAAGAGACCGTAACAAATTGTTATTTAGCCAAGCTGAAATAAAGCATTGGTCAGTTTCATCCCACAAATGCGTATGTGCAACTTTAACAGCCATCAGTGAGGTTGTGCTGTGTGTGGAAGACACAGCTTGGCTAAATTCCTCTCCAGCATATGAGCCGTCCACTAGTAACCCAGACACCACTGGAAGCTTTGGAAAGAGCCTGTCTCAGGCTCCCCTCATTATGCCATACCAAAGCAGCTCATATTTTTTTTTCTTAATAATTAATACCTACCCATATCTGAAAAGCCTGAAAACTGTTAGTGGAAATATTAGAAAAATAAATGCTTTTTATTGCAAATAAAATACTTGATTAACCTTACATGAAACACTGGGAAGACTATAGTGATTAATAATCTGAATGGTCCTATTGCTACAGCCAATTTTCCAATCATTCTGGAAACACAAATACTGTCTTCCTGAAGCATTCATCACAGTAGAACTCCAATTAAAACTGCTCCTTGCCCACCACTGCAAAAGCGGGACACACTGGGCTCTTTTTTCCATTGTTGGGTGAGTGTTCTTCAGCCAGCGTTTGGACCCACACTTACTTCAGGTTTTACTCTTCCTCTCCAGAAGTCGCATCTGATTTCAGTGCATTTCAGAATTAGACTTGAAGCTATGCTTTGAGTCTTATTATGTGCTTATATTACTAGATGAACAGGGATATATTTGTAATTCCTACTAACATTTTTCTGAAATAAAGCCCATGAAAAGTTTCAGGTTGGATGAGACGTGCTGTGCTGGATTGTAGAGACCTTCCTTACTCAATATAGCACTTGTGGTCCAGTTACATAAATCCAGTTTGCTCTGGAAAGGGAAGTGATTTTAAATAATGCCATGCGGTGTCTCTTCCCTTAACCAGCATTTCAATCTGTAAATTAATCCTACCTTGTGATGGCGGGAAACTTGCTGAAGCAGCAGCTGAACTAAAATCAGCAAATCCTCCAAACGGGTCAGTTGATCCACCTAGAAACAGAAGGAGCCAAATGCTGTTAGAGGGTTGTGCAAAGATCCACTGCAACAACCGCACGCGGGCTGATGAAGGTAAGCTGTTCTGTGCCGGACATTGTTTTTCCCGTTCACCATCATACTGTAATTACACCAGCCTGAGCAACAATCAACTGGATTACTTCCAACTGTCTTGCAGAGCTTGCAATTGTGTTTTCCTAGGGAAGGACTAAAAGACTCAAGACTTTGCTATCTCTAAAAGGTTAACAAGGTTTTTACTAGTGAGAGATGCTACTAGTTTGGCAGCTTGTAAAATTAAAGCTTTGGAAGTATTACATATAAAAGCTGAACATTCTTATTGTAAAAAAAAAAAAGTTGATTTATTATGCTTACTGTGAAAAATTACACGTTCCCTTATATGTGGTTTTTGTGTTACTTAAAGCATGAATGATTCTGCAATGATCTTGAACTGGGATTTCAAGGACAGAGCTTGATTTTTTGTTAATTTTTTTATAAGTTTGCTTCTTTTCTACCGCAGGAACATTAAGTTTTCCAACCAGACGTTTGCATACAGCACATGAATTATTAACAGCTGAATACAGCATAGTAACGAATTTTCACTAAAAAAAAGTACAGCCAAGATGTAAAACCAGAAAGATTCAAGAACCATACTGGAAAACTGCTTTTTTAAATAAAATAAACAGTTTACAAAAAGGAAATAATCAAATTATCCTTGCTATTGCTTTTAAGTAGATATTGCACTGACCTGAGGAAGCTAAGACATTGACCTTATTTGTTTGTCCTCAAAGATTTCACCTCCAAGCAGTCCCACCCTTAAAAGGAGCTGCGGCAGTTCAATTATTTTGCTTTTAGTGTTATGCGTACATTATATAGGTTACATCACAGCTGCTTCGCCTGCAGTGCTTAGAAACCAGCCAGGTGGGACTGGAACAGCTGTGCTGCACTCAAACACCACCAGGGACAGCTTCCAACATCTGGTGCCATTTCTGAATTGTCTTATCGCTGCAAGACATTCTGCCCCATCTGCTGCTCTCAACTGGGTTAATTAAACTAGAACCATCTCCTTTTTAATAAATGGCTAGCAGTAATAAAAGGAACCATTCCCTTCCTGATACATGTGTACTTGTATTTCTTTTTAATGTTATTTTACTGTAGATGTTGCCAGGAAGGCGACTGTTCTTCCAAGGGGAAATGTCTTTTGCTGAGCATGCAGCATATGATATAAAACACGAGAAGGGAACATGAGGATGGTCTCTTTGAATTTTCAAAAATACAGCACTACCTGAATCCTTTTACCACCTTTTCAAGAGGGAGAAGATTTCACACAAAGTGAAGAAATTTCTTCAACACAAGTTCTGAAGTGATCTAATAAGCACCTTACATATGTTTATGTACAAGTTTTATACTGACTGCAACCAGAGAAGGAAAAAGGGTAAGATAAGCCAGTGAAATATCAAGCTGAAAACTGTTCTGATCATGTTTATTCTGCCCACTGCAAAGCACATTTTCAAATGATTGTTTTTCATCTTGTGTCCTTACAGAGTTCAGAACAGGTTAATGGCTTGAGGATTTATATGCAGAATGAGCAACACAGATGACACACGCTCGACCATATCCTCAAAAAAAAAGAATCAATGCTCTCATGCTACACCTCTTATCCCTGGGCTGTTCCAAGTATCTAGGGATTAATTTAATCTTAAAAACAGAACTAGGTTTCAACCTGAAATAACCCCTTAACATTTTCAGTCAACTTTTCCTCTACCTCTATTGTCTGTTTTTAAATGAAACATCAAGTTCCAGCAAAAGCTGAATGCGGTAACTCTCTAAAGAAAGGTATCACAAGCTAAGATTAAAGACACTCATGGCCAGTAACATCAAAAAGATGTTTCCAGCAGGTCTCACCACAGATTCAACGCCTTCTCAAACATATTGTCACTTCATGGCAACCGGCTGCCCCCCTCACATACAAGCTGTGTTGCTTATGTGACGTGCCACCCCCCAAGCCCCACCAACCGTCCTCCTGCATCTGAAAACACAAAGATAAGCAAATGTTGAGTTCCGTGAATTCACAAGTTCCCTGTTGGCTCCTTCACAGCACAGACCAAAGGCCACGTTTGACCCTGTCCCCATGTCCTGACACTGGGAATGTCCCCACACCCTGTGCTGGGGGAGCAGCGGGCAGAACAAGTGACCTGTATGGGAAGGACAGCGCTGATCTGCTCAACGTGAGCTGTCCTCAAACGAACCCTTTCCATCTGCCTGCCCAGGTCAGCAAAGAGGTTATTGAGCAGCAGCAGCTGGTAATACGCCTCTTCTCAACACCATTTCTAAACGCTGCTTTGGAAAAAGAAGAAAAAAAGGCAAAAAGAAGAAAGGCTTGCTACAGCAAAGAGCCAAACTGAGGAAAGATTCAAATACACTGTAACGTGGAAGCTGCCATAGTTCCCTTCGAAATACAGGAAGGCTCAAGTTGAAGTGGAAATATACGCTGTGATTTTATTTTTATACATAAAAATAAAACCATCCACATCTGTATATAAATAAAACCAAAAAAGGCTCTAATCTCTCTTCCCATAAGAACTGGATAGGAGATGTTTCAGTGTCGATTCGGGGTAGTGGTTCTGATGCAGGACCGTAAAATTCCACAGGAACTGTGCTAATGCCGATGTACAACGAGCACCTTTGTATATGAAGTTAACAAAATAACGTGAAATAAGTTGTTCCTAAAATGTGGGGGCATTTGTGCCTAAAAGAACAGATGCATGAAATTATTTATTTCTTAACCATTAGGAATTAACACCTATTTCAGAACAGACATACAAACTTACCTACTTTCCCAAAAAATTAAAGAGCATGAAGTTTTAAAGATGTACCCAAAATAAGAAAGAGAAGACTCAGATCTCTCATGCTAAATTACCATGAAAATTTCCCTCCTATTAACTACTTACACAGGTTATTACCGGTAGCCCAGTGATGAAAGGAACTGTGTGGTGGACAGTACTTATTAGATATTATAATAACAATACCTAGTGTGACATATTACAGGGGTTCCCGCTATAAGTGGCACAATCTCGGGCAGAGGTAAGAGTAGATTTTACACATGCACGAATGCGTTCACTTTGTCACACACGTGTGCTTTCAGCCACTGAACTGCCTTTTTTTGTGGCGCAGTCTCTGTGATTTTACACTGTCTTTAAAACAAAGACTGGAGCTGAGTATCTGTTGGCCCGAAGATACACACATACATATCTACAAATAACGTCAATGTGATCCCATATACAGTAACAGAAGTTGGTTGTTTATAATGGAGAGAGGTTACATGGGAAGTTTCTATCTACGAAAATGCACATTCTTGAATTTTACTTGCTATTCAAAGTGATCCTTAAGCAAAAATTCTGCCCACAAACTCTCCATCAGTCCACAAGTGCCTGGAAGTCCTTTTCCTATTCCATGTTAGTGCCAAGCTAAAATGAGGTAAAGAAACAAGTTTGCCATATGCTTTAGATGAAAGCTTATATGAAGACCATGTAGGTGCCTGGCCTTTGAATAGCACTATAAGAAATGCTCGAATGTGAATGGATTGCACTTGCTTTTAGAGTTAATTATGAATAACTGCATTACAAACACGGCTTCTGACAGACTGATCTGGCAGTTAATCTTTGTGCTGCTAACATTTATTAGTCCCATGCAATCGCACATAGAGTACATTGTTACAAAAGGTTCCAGACAGCTCCAAAGTTTTTCAGTATTCATTTCTCATTTTATCTGTTACATCTAAGTAATATCAAACAAGCTTATCCTCAGAATTGGTTCGAAGTATACACTAAGAAAATCAAACCAAAATATACCTACCTGTTGGGACTGGCTGGCTGGCTCCATCGAACAAGAGGTCAACCAGGTCGTTAGATGACTTGCTGCCAGAGGGTACAGAAGCCTGAAGAATAAATTACACAACAGATCTCATGATGCAACCACTCATCCTACACGACTTTAAGTAGTCTGGGTTTTCTGGAGGGCTTTTTTGGATTGTTTTCTTTTGCTTTGGAGCGATGGCATATTTATCTTTGAAGTCAACAATCACTGGAACCTGGCTAAATTTAAAATCTAATACTGGCTCCGTTTTTTTAGGATAACTGATGAACTTGATAACTTTTCAATAAGTGTGCAGGTTCAGAGAATCCTTCACACTTCAGGCCTAGATCTTCGTTTTGCTTTCCGGAAGAAAGTAAAACGTAGTAATGAATATATTTTAAAAATTCTACATCTTAAAGCAATCACGCAATTAATTATAATTAAACTGTTCCACAACCTTTGAAAACCCCAACTAAACATTTTTGAAGTTCCTTGAAGGCTGCTTAACAAAAATTGTACTGTAAAGTGTCTCAGAGATCAGAAGAAAAGAGTTTCCAACGTCATGTTTTACTGTCTCACCTTTGCAGGCTGGGCAGTGTGAGCAGCAGCATTCTGGTCCGGACTTGCTTTGTCCCCTGTATAATGTGCTGCTGCTCCCAAGTCAATGGTTTTTGAAGGATTTGCTGTGCGTTTGTGTCTGGTGGTGGTGGTAGTTTCTGTAGCTTGTGTAATATGAATGTGTTTCGTTGTCACAGTCTCCTCTTCATCTTTAAATTCGGCTTTGGGAGATTTACCTCGTCTTGATTTTTCCTCGTCGCTGTCACTAGAAAAACAAAAGCAATAGAGTATAATTTGTGATGGACTCCTCAGTTACTCGAGTGGATATCTGGCTTAACCCACAAGAGTTTTGGTTACTGTAGCTCCTTATAGCAATGGTTCGTAATAAAAATACTGCTTCTTCCTCCATTTGCGAAATTTTACCCTTACGTAATATATCTACCTAACACAGCATTGCACCCATTGTACAAACGCGATGAAGAAAAGCAAGTTATTTTGTGAAACATCAACTGCAAGTCCACGGCAGAGGATAATAGGAAATCGGTGTTTAAATCCAGCACATTTAATTACCCTCTGACAGGAACTCCCCCACACGTTATGTAACACGTCAGCAAGAGCAAGCTCAGTTGGCAGCTCTGCTCAGTGCTTACGCCAAGAGGCAGAAAGCAGTGAACCAAATACAGGTACTACCTTTCAGCTTTCAGGAACTCCATTCCTATTTCATCTCATTTCCCTTTCCACATAAACAGGCTTTTACATTCTTTAAAAGGTTTGTGGAAAAAGAATGTTTACGGAATTATACAATGCAAGGATACCATTCAATTTCTATCAGAGAACACACATTTATTCCTACAATGTAAAAGAACAAAAGTGTCACTGTTTTAGGCAGAAACTTTTTAGATGTCACTGCATAATATCTGTTTAATTTGTTTACATTTTCCACTTTTATATTTTAAGTATTTCACGAACAAGCCAATTGCCCCCACCAGTCACACTGCCTGTTACCATCAAGATAAGATTTGTACGTAACTGTGAAAATTGCTACAGAGAAAGCTTAAATACATTGAAACGTATTTTGAAATAGTAATTCCCTTAGCAACGTGGTTGAAAGTGGAAGGTTTTTATATTTTAATAATGCATTAGAATACTAAAACCGCAAAATTTAAGAAAGGCTGTCCCTTTGTCAATGGGAATATGCCAGTAAGCACAATATACTCTGACAGGGCAGCCTTTGTTCTCTGTTAACAACAGTGGGCTGTGTGTGTCATTTCCTCTGTGCACATCACCTGCTCACGGCTGGGGATGGCTCCATCCATTAACATCAGCGAATATGAACGCTCACTCCTTTTAAACTTTTTGTTTTTAAAAGAAAAATAACCTAGTGGCCGGTCAACTCAGCAACTACCGGCATTTGTGAGAACCAGCCTTACAGAGACAAGCGAACTCCAACGGCACCACGTACCATCATCCTTTCAAGGCACTTCAACCCTGTCTTACAACAACAGGTCAACTGGTCCAGCCTTGGTTTCTGCCGACAGGCTTCCTGCACACGCAAACACCCCAGGGACCGCTACCCATGTTTTCATTTGTGACATCGGGATTTTAACACAAGCCCCCAGAGAAGCCTGATCTGCACATGAGCACAGCCCACGTGGCACATCCACCCTAAAAGTCTCAGAAGATCATGGATGAAATTGCCTTTTAGAGGCATGTTGAAGTGTCGAAGACCAGGACAATCGCAACTATGGCTCAGGCTCTTCAAAATGGCTGCAAAATATTTCTTGTCATCACTACAGAGCCCATCCAGTCCATATACATGGTCTGCGGGTTAAGTGATTGGTAACCATCGTGGTCTGGTCAAGGGAGCCACTGCTACAGAACTGGTATAGACCCACCCCACTAATATAAGAATGAAAAAGAGTAGGTCTTTGGTGATCTACAGCAAAATAAACGTCTAAAAGCTCTTTAGAAAAGAAGTTAAACATATATGCCAGAAAGCAGGACAAATATTACAATATTCCATTTTCTATGACAATCTGCACTGCTTCCAAACTGTCTCAGGAGATCTGTTTTTATTTTTCTTTAATGGTCACATTAACAAAAAAGGAGAAATATTACAAATTAATGTTCCCATTAAGTGTGTTTACTGTGCTTGGAAGAGTAAAATTGCAGCGCTTCATCTGAGAATTGCCGAATGAACTTAAAAACAAAAGTTATAGCTAGCATTGTACCAAATGACTAAAACAAACCCCAAACTTCTGCAAAGGAAGTACATGGTTCCAACTTCCAGAAGACAAAGTATGGATATATGCTCTTTTTCTTTGCCTTAATTTTTTTCTGGTGTGTTCGGGTTTTTTCTGAACATTCTTTAAGACAATTTAAAAAGTTTACTGGTACTTTACCTGCATTATACCCTACTACAAAAAGAATCCTTTACATATACAGGAGTTGCCTTTTAGCACGGCTGTTGCACCCTTGTGTAGGTGTACTACAGGTTTTGCTTCCTTTCTATTCTCCTACCTGCATCAACCTTTCTGAATACTGGAGAAAGAAGGCTTGACAGAGTTTTAAGAATTCTTATGAAAAAAGAGTCGCGTTTCAGAATAACCTCTGTATATCTACAGCTCATTTAGGAAACAGAACTTCAGCATCTGAGGCCAGACTCAGGGCAGCAATTGGTTTATTCGCTTAAGCCAAGTTCTAACAAGCACTATGAAAGAACAACAGCAGTTTGCCCACCCCATGGGGTATTGTTTCTGGTCATCTCTACTTCCAAGGGGATATATTACTGGATAAAAAGAATCCAATTCCCCAACAGCAGTACTCAGATTTTCTTTCTAAAGAAGAAGAAAAAGGCAGATGAGGCTTCTCCAGAGTCAGTTGTGTGAGCTGCGGCTTCACTGGAATCTACTGCCAGCTCCAGCCACCTACATCACAGCTTCAACTCTTCTTGGTGAATTCAAGCATTTCTTTTTTGATTCTATGCAAACTACAAGTTTTGCAAGTAGACTCACAAATCCAGAAGTTTGGTGTGGATATTGGAGATAAAGACGGTGTCAGCCAAATTCCATTAATCACGGTAAAGATGCGTAAGTCACATTTATTCTTTGTGCTTCAAGACCTTTATTGGATTCTACAGTAGTGAAGTAGTACTGATTTATAAAGCTATTAAGATAGAAACAATAGAACATACAACATCGGATTTGCCAGCTGAGCAAGTATCACCATTTAGTCACTTTTCCAGGGGAAATAGCAACTTAATTCAATGTTGTTACATAGTAGCAGGCCACAAATAAACTAGTAAATTTTTGCAGGCTTCTTCTGTGTAAAGACACAGAAATGCATGAAGCATTTACAATGTTATGCTGTTGTGAGCTTAAGTCACATGATAATTAAAATTTAATGTTTCTTTCAGTTTCAATGTTTAACTTCCCACAAAACATTGTATTTTGTTGATACAGCATGAATTATAAGGTTTGTATTTGCGGTATCCTTAAGTATAAATAGACAGATATTCTATAACCTTGAGTTCGGTCGTCTTAGATCTTTTGATGCCTTCTGCAGAAAGAAACCCCCTTTCTTTCAACACTGATGAAATCCCTCCCATGTTCCCTAATCACCATGGCAAGAGAAGCCAAAAGGAAATTTCAGGCTGGTAGCAACGCAAGAGAAGCCACGAAGCCACGCTCTGCAACCTGGATTCCTCCTTACGGCAGGATAACCTGCAACTACCAAATTGTTTTTTGCTCATGTTATGTCCCCCAAAATCCTACTTTTATTTCAAGACCTGAGTTTGTTTCTTTCACAAATTTTAGAGAAGAGTATCACACCTGGCATTTAGCAAAAAACACAAGAAACAAAGGACAAGGGTTACAAGAGCAAAATGAAAATGAAAAATGTAGTATTAGCCAAAGAAAATGACCCGTGTAACTTGGGGTAGAGACGTACAGTGAACAAGAACTCAAAATAAGTTGCTTTTTATAAAGATTAAAGTGCAGAAAGGACTGTCTAATACACTGGAAGGTGCAAGACTTTACACCGGCACAAGCAAGAGACCAGGAGCCATTTGGAAAGAAAGCAAAGGAGATAAGATTAAAAACATGTTTACTGTACATCCTCTACATGGCGTGCGGACAAGCGAGCTTCACAGACTGCGTGTGACAAGCTGCTTTTGAAAGGTAAGTACAGAAAAGCACACGGCAATGCACCATTGTTTCATCTGAAATTGTTTACTTTTCTTCTGATCCCTTCTCTTTGTGGTCTATTGATAGTAAGTTCTGAGACGGAACCCTGATGAGTGCAAAGAACACCATGTTTATGATTTATTAATGCCCTAGCAAGAAGTCCAACCTGCCTTTTCCTCCGAAATACTACCATTATTTTTATTTCTGTGCAAAATTGCTTGAGTTTTGTAATATATGCGTGTTTGCATGTGTATTTCTATACACATATATACAAAAATGTGTGACTGCATCTGAAGACATTCCTGTAAAATTAATCAAATCTCAGCGCAAATTTGAATTTTGTATCCCAAAAGGGAATGATTTCAATATACCTGAGTACTTTCTCTATAACCTTTTCAGATTCTGTTAAGTACAAATCTGATCTCCAGCTAATAAAATTCAATGCACCTGTTGAACTGTGATGTATGTAAAGGTCTTTCTGCAGGCAAAGTAGGGCAGGTTTTCTTCCTTACTGAAAAAAATGTAACAGCCAGATGTAAAATACAAGTTTCTTGAGAATGTTCAACTGAAACCGCTGTTTTAATAAGTGACCTGCAGTCTGTTCTTCCTGAGATCAACTCATGGAAGAACCAACATGTCAAGGTAGGTCTAAGTAATTTTACATCATCTTCTTCAGCACTTCAGCATTCGGAGTAACTGTAGCATTAAACGGCAGCCTCCAGTACACTGGCGCAAGGAAGAGCACTGAATTGCTGAGAAAAAGACAAGTTTAGGAAATTTCAGCCCAATTCCCTGCTTTGCCAGCAGGTATCTAAGCTATGGGCAGTAATGGGAGGCAGCCAAGAGCAGTTACCCGTTGACAGAGCTATATTATTCCCCAAGGCCAGGAAGAGCTGCATAACAAGTCCAGGAAACAAATAATGAACCCAAAATGCTTCCATACAGACAAAAAGAATGGCAGAGTATTGTAACTAATGATTAGAAACGTCAAAGAGCTTCAAAATAGCAATTTCACAGAATAAATTAATGTTAAAACTCCAGTACCTGCATCTTTCTGGAGAGTCTTCTCTATCTTTCCTTCGGAACTTGCTGATGGTATCGTCGATCGTGCTCCCGATTTTGTCACTTAGCTCACCTAACTTATCGCTGAATGGAAAAGCTGGTTTTTTATCCCATTCTTCATCCCATTTTGACTTGGGCTCAGGATCGTATCTTTCACCTGTGTAAAAGCATCAAGATGAGAAATACTAAAGATAACCGGGAAAAAAATAAATGCCTGCGGTCTTTTTGGAATGTCTCTCAAGCCCCCCTGCCTTCTATACAAAAACTTTACAAGTTTTCAAAGCAAACTGAAAGCTCCCACAGTGCTGAATCAACACCATTACAGCAAGGCACAGCAGGTAACCCAAATCATTAAGTGGCAGGAATGCAGATCCAAAGACTTTTGTTTGTGACAGCGACACAATTTTAATGCACATCAGGCCAGTGTTGGACTCTGCTGAAGAAGCACAAGGGGCACAATCAACCCTGGCTGCATAAGCAGCTTATCAGAAACGGGACGTGCTGGTTTTGTAGCAGTCACTTAATGCATCAACTTCCACTCTTGGCCAAGCTGTGTGCTCAGAGGTAAAGTGATGGGTTTTGAATAGGCTGACATCCATGAACACATAAAAGCATAGTTGCAGAATACCGAAAGACATAAGTGTGCAATGCATGACTAAAAATCCTTTTAAAGAGATGTAAGAACATGCAGGGAAGCAACTCACCTTTCCAGCAGCCATTGAGTACCCTGAACATCTTTACTAAACGCTACTATCAAGCAATCAAAACCATCTTTCCTTCTAAAACAAGTATTCAAGACTACCATACTGGCATCTCAGCTTACAAACCGCTGAGAGTTCTACTTCAAATAAGTATGTTTGCTGTACAATCTCAATAAGAAAGTTTAAAAAGCTTAAGCCTGGGCTTATTTATACACACCCAGCCAACCTGAATTTAATTTAAAAGAAAAAAAACAACACTTAATTTGAACAAAGACTTAACTATTGGAAGCAAAGCACACTTTCCTAACTTATACCGTGCTCTTATATCAGACCTTATGCTGAAAATACAGGTAGATAAAACAACCCAATATAACTCAGTTTCTAGACAACACTTTTAGACAAATATTTTCAATTTCGGGCCACCACACACAAAACTACCTTTTTTGTATTATTGAAATGTGTGAAACACCCAATTTTTATTTCAGCTGAGCAAAACTGAGCAGCAGAAAGGAAGAATGGTGAAAAGTTCATTACTTCAAGTTACGTACAAACTACATTGTAGCTCAGGTCATGTTCTAGATATATTACATTCAGCCGTTTTAATAAAAATAAACTGATGGACTCCAGTACTACAAGGTTCAAAATTGGAGTTGTATCTGTCCAATAACACCATTTATCACAGGTTATATTTCCTTATTGAAGAGGTAAGTGCCAAGTCTCCAATGATATTTGTTTAGGTCCGTGAAGTGCAGACAAACTTTTTCAAAGTAGAGAACGTGGTAGAAATCAATGAGGCAGTATGCTCAGTGACATCTTTATCCTTGGAAAAGGAGAAATTGCTAAGGAATGTACTACTGCTAAATTTTGCAGGAGAATAAAATGGCCTTATTCCAGTTTCTGCCAGGCTCTCAAACATCTTAACGTAGATTCCATTAGAAGGTTTCCTTGTGCGACAGCAATTTTAAAATAAATAAGAAAACCTGAGAGCTCGGTATTTCAGGACAAAAAGAACTAAGGAAAATACAAGTATTTTATACATAAGTAACGAGAATCTTTTAGATTAGAAGTGTGACCTGAGAGAAAGTTTGTTTTGTGCTGCTAGAAAGCTAGTGGCTTTTTTTCCCACTTTATTCAACAAATAAAGGGATAATTAAAAATCCTTCCCCATCAAAATGAAATACAAGACAAAGAAGATAGTCCTTTAAATTAAAAGGCTCAAATGAAAACTGAAGAGCATACGGAGAAAAAACTTCTCCCCAGCATCCAGGAGCAGATCACGACTCTGGAGAGAGCAAGTCAAAAAATAAGCTCAATGAAAGAACCACTCTGCATATGAAAAGGGAGAATAGAGGAACATGGAGAAGTAGTTTGTCAAAACCAGAGAGCAAATCACACAGTGAAGAGGGGTAAAAAAACCCATACAGAGCACCAGAGAAGAACAGGGTGAAGTTCAAGTCCTGCATAGTTGCTACTCAGACCTTACACCAAACCCTTCTCTCAAAGAAGTCACCAACTCTACCAAACCAGAGCCTTGTGTCATTGTGACTTTGGGACTCATCCCCTAATAAAAGCAGCCAAGGATTTACTCAGGCCAAAGAAAACATGGATAAACATCTCAAGAGCAACAGCTGGATCACGGACATGCTGGGACACATCAGACATAAATCCAGCTCGAGCTCGGATCCCTGCTGCACTCTGTGGCGGGACTGAGGAGCAGGGGAAGCTGCATGCTGGATGAGCAGAACCTCGTACGGGTTGTGTGCCTTTATCTAACTGGGATACCAGAGAACACTGCATCCTCTCTCTTTCTGGTGTTAACTACAACCTCTTCACTGGCTTCTGCAGTTCCCCAGGATTTAGGGATGAACACCGGTGCACCAAATTTCCAGCCCGCATATGGGTGTGCTGTGCAAGCTCAGCGTGTCTACACACAGCAAATTGGGTATGACCTCCGGGAGCCCTTCAAAGAGCACATGGGATCTACAGCACTAATCAAACCAGATTTTAAACACACACTAACCCAGACAGTAACAACTGTGTTGGAAAATGCCTGAAGTATAAGCACCATCACTTACAAGGTACTCCTATAATATCAGACATCAGAATCCGTACAGATAACCCACAGATATCTTTCAAGTGTCTGAAGAGTATTACTTGGGAAAACAAAAACGTCTAATGGTGTTACAATATCTACATTGTTCCACCCAAACAACCCAAATTAACCAACAGCTCTAAAGGAGGATGGCAGGAGTAGGTGTAGTAACTCTTGTGTTGTGGTGGGTAGAAAGTACCATTACTATTTTTTTGTAATACTAAGAAACCCTGACTTACAAGAGCATTTATTTATCTGCTTCTGCTATAGCACCATTCATTTCACAATGAGACTCTGCCTATGGATGAAAACTAGACAGCTAAGATTTGACTAAGTCAATGCATTAATGTCATTTGTATAAGCTTCTAGTTAGTTATTATCTAAAAAAGACTAACTTAATGATTTTTAAAGTAATTAATTTAAATTTCTATGTGGGGGAAAATGGGCAAGATTTCTTTTTTAATTTTATCACTGACAGTTAAAGAAATATGAGAAAAAAGCATCAAAAGGAGTATCTTAGAAATGCCTTAAATTGTGTTATCTAAGTGAAATGAAAAGTCGAGATTGTCAGTCCTTGATGAAGAAAGCATCATACTCACTGTATCTGAACCCTCCAACACTGTCCGAAGAAACCCCAATGTATTTGTCTTTGTTCTTCTTTGCTTTCTTCCTCTCTTCTCGAAGTCGATCATCATCTTGAGCAAACTCAACCATTTCTTTTACCTTCTGGCGTATGTTTATACCTTGGTCTTTGCCATTTTCATCTGTGTAGGTAATGCAGGATACAGACGATGGATGGAAGAGAGGGGGAAAAGATAAAATAAATTAGAGGGAGCAATACTGAATAAACTGATAAGAAAATCAGAACTATGACCACAGCAGTCAGATAAAGATCTCGAGGCCACTGAGGTCCACTGCATTTATTTAAAAATGACCAAGGATTTTATTTCAACACACATCTTGATCCTTTCATAATTTTCCCTGAATGGTGTATTTAGAAACACTCGACTGCTGCTGAAACACTGAAAACATTAATAAAGGTTGAGACAGAAATGATATTCTCCACTTGATCAATTTTAACCCTTTGATACATAAGCTCTTTTCCTCAGCCTTTACAGTAGTTTTTGCAAGTTTAATTGCAAGAACTCAGTCGTATCGCAAAACTGGATTTTGAGAAACCACTTTCTGTTGGGATGTACTACAAGCTAAACGTGCTCCTTTCCCAGCCTTTTTCACATTCAAAACACACACTGGCCTTGCTGCCTTTGCACTGTAAATATTATTTGGTGGGAGGAAAAAACCCCAGCTTCAAACAGATGTGTGTGTTTTGGAGCTCTAACCTTTTCTTCCCATATGATTAAAGCTATTCCTTTACGGACACCACAGGGGACCAGTCTCTAGTGCATATTTTAATATAAACCCGAACACTCATGTTGTGTTGGTTCTGTTGTTATTAGCCAGTCTTTTCTGCAAGTTCTTGTCTTCACTAATTAATACTCTAGGGCCCCACGTCTTGGATTCTGCACTCTTCACACAACTGGCAACAGTCACATTCTAATTAGACTGGGGAAGCTTCTAAGCTGGTTCAGGTGACTGACAACTCCAACTACTGTTTTAATTTGCTTATAAGATTTTTCTATTGCTCACCTACAAAGTGGTAATTTTCCAGGGATCGCAAATCATAAATGTGTTCTCTGGCACTTGTAACAACACGCTCTGATCCATTCCTTATGAGGTAAGCTAGGAGCAGCAAAGACTATAAAAATACAAAGCACCTTATGATTGCATGAACAAAAGCTCTTTTTAAATAAAAAAAAAAAAAGCAATAGAGAACCAAACCCTCCCCGCTCCCTAAATTAGTAAATAATAAGACTTTCCCCTTTTAAATAAATGCTTATGAGTTCATACCAAAAAACCCCATGTTTTCCCCACATGCACCTTCTGCTCTTTAGAATATCAACACTGTATTTGTCAAACTCTATTTTGTTTTTACTAAATCACAAGCAGCAACCTCCACCAGCTCCTGCTTATTCTACAAGACAGCAGTAACAATTAGAGACAAAGAGTTAACCCTGCTAAATGAAGCATTTTCTTTTCCCTCTTTTTGTTCACCATTTTCCAATGTTTTCCACTGAAAACTCACTCCTACACAAATTCAAGAAGCCTTCTGCAGGATGCAATGGAGACACAAAACTGCATTTCAGGACAATTTTAAGTAAGCGACAAAACAAATGAAGTTTAAATAGTAATTTAATTGCAATTTTTTATGTTTCTCCAAAGCAGTGCCTTTATCAACTAAAGCTGTCATTGTATTTCAACCTATCCAAACCCGATAAGCAATTCCAAGCAGTCTTTATAACATTAAGTAGCTATGTGTGATAGCATTAAATATTAATTTATATTGTACTTCAGGGAAAACAATTACTATGAATACAAAACATCAAGCACCTGTGAAAAGCACAAACCATGCCTTAGAATTAATTCTGTCTTGTTACAATCCCAGCATCAAGAAAAACAAAATATAAGCTGGTCTTAGACGTCAGTTCCAAAAAATGAGGTTATATTTGCATAATTCAGTGAACATCGAACATCACTTTAAGTGCAGCATGATATAATCTTAAGCAAAAAGTTTCTGTGCTGTGCTAATTAGACAAGAAAAATGCAAATGATTCAGTTATTTTTCCAAAACACATCTAGGACATAAAAGCCTCATATGATAAGATCTGCAAGACAATTTGGTCTACTCAAATTCTAACCTACCATTTTCAGAGATTTATGAGTTGGCAGAAAATTAAGATTAGTTTCCATTTTATTTCAGGTATTCTTGAATTCCTTCAAAAACCATTTTCCTGACAGCACAATAACTTGTCATCTACTTTTCACAGCGCACCACAACTACTCCTTTGGGTAAGTTCAAAACGTGAAAGCTACTCCACTACTTGTACATCGGCAAAATGTAATTGCTCTATTATATTTGTTAGGTAGCATCTTAGACACACTTCTAAAAACAGGAATTTTGTGGGGTTCTTTCATATACAGCATTTGAAAGACATCTTTGCCTTCAGTAACGGAATTATAAGGATATAGTTATGAAAAAAATATAGGCAGCTAGTGGAGTAAGTGATATAGCAGTATCTAAACAGGACCTACATCAGAACATTATACTGGCAACAAGCATTATGTCCTTCATAGACCAACACAAAGTATGGAACACATCCAGCTCGTATACATACACACCTTATAAACTCTCCTCCAGTTCTTCTTATTGTCTTTCAGCATTCGAGTCCAAAGCATGTTCATGAGTTCTGGAAACTGTTCATACATAAACGTAGCCCTAAAGAATTAAATAAAAGGAGGGAATAAATGTTATTCTCCACAGTTTGCCAGAAGAGCTTGTTAAATTCAGGGCTGACAGTAGATGGCAGGCTTGATCTAAGCCCATTCACATTACATGACATTATAAGGGAAAAAGCCATCCCTATTTCTTAATCTATAGAGTAATTTACATACCAGTACTTCAAAAGAAAAAAAAAAAAGTAATTCTAAAAATCTGAGGCAGTAAAAGAACCTCCTCTAATTTATAACAAAAATAATTATTTACATGAATACCCTAATAACCATTGCATCTAGTCAAACATACAACTTCCAAACTCATTTTAACAGGAAAACAGTTCCAGTGTTCTGTCACCCTTACTGAGAAGTTTCTTCTCAAATTTAAGTGGAACCTCCTGTGTTCCAGTTTGAACCCATGACCCCTTGTCCTATCACTGGTTGTCACCGAGAAGAGCCTGGCTCCATCCTCCTGACACTCATCCTTTATATATCTGTAATTATTACTGAGGTCACCCCTCAGTCTCCTCCAGCTCCAGAGCCCCAGCTCCCTCAGCCTTTCCTTACACGGGAGATGCTCCACTCCCTTCAGCATCTTTGTTGCCCTGCGCTGGACTCTCTCCAGCAGTTCCCTGTCCTGCTGGAACTGAGGGGCCACAACTGGACACAATATTCCAGGTGTGGTCTCCCCAGGGCAGAGCAGAGGGGCAGGAGAACCTCTCTGACCTACTGACCACCCCCTTCTAACCCACCCCAGGTACCATTGGCCTTCCTGGCCACAAGGGCCCAGTGCTGGCTCATGGTCACCCTGCTGTCCCCCAGGACCCCTGGGCCCCTTTCCCCTACGCTGCTCTCTAATAGGTCATTCCCCAACTTATACTGGAACCTGGGGTTGTTCCTGCCCAGATGCAAGACTCTCCACTTGCCTTTGTTATATTTCATTAAATTTTACCCTGCCCAACTCTCCGCCCTGTCCAGGTCTCACACTTTTCTTTTTCTTCATCACTGAGCCAAATTATCACTTACTTGGCAATCTCTCCCATGAGTTGCCCCGAAGGTCCCCATGGATCATCATTGGTTGCTTCTCGAACCTTAGACTCGATTTCTGAATAATTCATAACCACATTGGTGCTGCAAAGGAAAAAATTAACACACATGAAGATTAGCATCAAAAGTGAGAAACACATGAAAACTTAATAATGACACTCGTGTGTATCTCACTTAATGAGATACCTCTACAGGATGGGAAAGAAAACATCTTTAGTGCTGAAGTTACCCTGAGGACACCATATAACACATTTAAGCTATCTTTAAGAAGGCTTTACTATTCTATTAGTCTGCAAGAATACAGGTGAGAAAGCCGGGATTACATTACAGCTGGATTCAATCCAGTAAAAATGGCTTTGGGTCAAATTAAAATCCAAACCGAAGCACTAGATTCAAAGCTGCAAGCTTCCCCAACCAGATGGGGTTTGCTTACAGCTTTGTACGGTGTATGGTGATTTGCAAGAGGCTTTATAACTCAATCAGCAGCAGATTCCACCCCCCCAATGATGAGTGCTACAAGAGAAACTCAAGAATATCAGTACCAAACACGAGTTTGTAAAAAAATAAATGAAAAGAAGAAAAACCTCACAAACAAGGGTGAGGTAAGGGAGATATGACTCACTGGAAAGTCTGTTTCCTAGCTCGAATTTATTTAATTGAGGGAAAACAGCACACAAGAAAAGCTGCAGAGCACTCTGGATTATGACTAAAGCAATGCAAATATACTGTAAGGAGCTCAGGCTGTCTCTACGAGAGTTCAGAGAGAAATGTAACTTGGAAAAAGAGGCAGTTTTTCCATATCAGTTATATTAAAATAGTCAATGTGTGTGTTTTGTTCGTTTGTTTCAAATGAATCTCTCAGACTGGTAACCTTTAAGTCCAGCAACCTCCTTTGTGCCCCTAAAAGCATCCAGATACGTTCGATAACACAGTGATTTTCCTTATATTTTAAGGTGAGCAAGCAGGCTCAAAACATAATTCATACAAGGAATGCTTGAGAAACAGTTCTCTAGCTATGGAGCAATATAGCATAGAATAATAACAAAAACATCAGTCGAAGGAAACCTAGTGGCCTCTGCTTTCCCCACCTACTTTGCAGTGTATTTGAAATAACGTGTTTACAGCTGCTGTATCTAAAGTTTGACAGTTTGCTTAATCATACAACAGGTTTCAGAAGCCAAAAAAACCCTCTAAATGACTGGGTTCAAAACAAACCATCCCACAAAGTTCAATTAACTAAACTGTAGGAAAGTTCTACTACAATGTGGAGAAGGCATTTGCTGCTTAAAAACCTCTTCTGAACCTGAAAGGACTAGAAGAAAAAATCATAATGCTGAATAGTCATCCCACTGTCCACGCAGGAGCCGGCACAGAGCTGCACTCGAGCTATATCCCTTCAATTTTATTCGGCATAAGGACAGCAAAGGTCTTGGAACTTGGAGTTATGAACAGCAGAAACAAGAATGAGATCCCTTTAAGTCCAAAGGAGGACACAGAAGGTAATTGTTAAAACAGAATAAAATTCCTGGACTCAATCTTGGATTCTCACCGTGAGAATTCCTGCTGTCGGATTCTGATGTATTGGTTTTATTCAACTTTGTGTCTAAAGAGAATATAAGCTACATGACTGAATAAATGATCAGCAAGCTAACAGAACCCATGTATACATATAAAAAAAAGCATGTAGGAACACAGCAGTAATTACAAACAACAGCAATGAAGGTTTTATAAATTCATTCATGCCAACTGCACCTCCAGCTTCTGTTTCTGCCATTTTCTTTACCATACGTGCAAATGCAAACTAATCCCATCTTTACCTGCCATATGCATGGAACATTAAAAAAGAAGAGAAAAGAAAACAACCCCAAACACACAAGCCCAAAGCTCCAGGCTCAAGTGCTTTGCAGCTTTCAGCACAGTGGTGCCTTGTCCGGATCCAAAGGTTGGTTGTTGTTATAACCCCTCTTGAAGAGCTTGTGGGAGACGTGATGGGGAGTTGGGGGGAAGCATAAAACGAAGCATTTCCTCCATTTCTTCGAGCAAAGAATTTAAGACTGGAAAAGGCATGAAAAGATGCAAGCTTACTGTAAAAAAAAAATCTATATCTATCTAGCAGCAGCATTAGCTATGGAAGAACTCAAAGCACATGGCTCAAGTAGCATCAGGGTCGAAAGAGGGAAATGGAAGGGAAACAAGGGAAATTAAGTAATGCCCAAAGAAAGAAGAAAGTGCCATCAAACCCTGACAAGTAGAGAGACACACTCTGTTTCTAAAACTATCCTGCATAAAGTTATTGTTCTCAGCAACCAGGAGAAAGCTCTTTTGTAAATGCCAAGATGAGATGTAATGGCATAAAGCGTTCCAAAACAAAGTATCTCTAAGCCGCATTTAATTCGGCAACAAATGTAAACTCCAAGGGAAAAAAAAAAAAAGAACTGTTGTATAGTTTGGCATCGTTCCAGGTCACTTAAAAATAACCATTTCTAAAAAGGTGGAAATGCAGTTTTATTCTTCCTTTCCCATGTTTTCTATGGCCCTCATTCCCTGCCCTACCCATGATTCCTGGGACCTTTGCAACAAAAAAATCATTTACGTCCAGATGTGAAGGGAAAAAGTGACGAGCGTGATTGCCAAGACTTCCTGCGATTGATAGAAATTTAATATCCGAGGATCCCGTCAGACACCAGAGGGGGCTCTCTGATCGGTTTATACTGGGCGGCTTCCAGGGAATGGTGCCGGATGGCAGGGACACGTTCTGCTTTGTGAGCAAACGGACGCGCAGCGGGCAGGACGGACAGACAGCGTTTAACACACACTATTATCTGTGAGACTACATTTGGATTTACCCCAAATCACTAACTGAAACCCTGCACAAGGGGAATCTTGTGACAAATTGTCATAAATATGTACATAAATATATGTACGTTTACAGAAACTTTTGACATGGACAAAAACATTAAACACAAGAAGTGTATTTTAAAAGTTACATTCAAAATAAAAGGGTTGATATTAATCTCACAAACTTTTGCATGATTTTCTGTTTGTGTCCCACATTTAAGTCTATTAAATCATAGACCAGTGCCAACAGATGATTTTTACTTTTCATTGTACCCCTTATAAATTATTTCAGTATTGTTTCTTTTAAACAAAAGCAAAGCTGTTCAGAAAAGCCAAGAGAGGGCACTGTCACATCTCTGAAACAGTCGGCACGGTGACAGCCAGCAAAATGTTAGCTTGTAATTTATTACAAGGGAACACGCAACTTTAAATGTTTGCATCTACAATTTATAGCAACACTGAATAGGTAGCTCAAGTCTGAGACTAAATTCTTCCACATGAATAAATGGATAGAGTGAAAAGCCAGTGGGTAATGGTTATAAATATCTGATCATCTCCGAGCGCATCAGACAATAGGACACGCTTCCTCTTTAAAAAACAAAGAGGAAAAAAGATAAATATAGTTAAAAGTTTTACAGGCACTCCATAAATCATATTTTAACATATTTGGACATTGAATAGATGTACCACAGATGAGACACCCCCACAATACTGCTTTGGCCACAACTCTGTCTGCATTTTTCAAAGAAAAGTCTTTCTAAGGATTCAATTGATTGCAAATTGTTTCAAATGTTGTTCTAAGTTATGTTTTGAGATTTGTAAATTGAGAGAAAGCTGTCATCCAGGTGTCGTACCCTATAGCGTGCTAAAAACCCCAGAAAACAAGAAGTGGATGAGGAGAAGGATGTGAGGGATGAGAGGAAGCATTGCATGTACCTTTAATGCATAACTTGAGATAGAAATAATGTCTCGGTGGTGTTGCGGCCAGCAAACGGGCCAGCAAGAGGGGACAAGAAGTTCTGTACCTATTCATACAAAACCAAGGGGATCCGAGAAGCTCCCAAGGTCCAGCCCAAATAGGCTCAGCCCAAATGTTAACCCAGTATCTGCCACTTCAACCTTCACAGTTGCAAAAGCCTGAAAAGCACTTCAGTGCTTCTTCAGTGGTTTTTTTGCATAAAATAGCCACAAAATAAAGAATTAAAAAGAAACCTTATCTCTTACAGACCAGGAAAAAGAATCATTTTTATGCCAGGAAAGTTAAATTACTCTATTTCCAACAAACATTCTACTAAAACATTAAATATTCACAACATTGTGAAGTGTTTGTTTCAGAGTGAAGATTTTTCAGTGTTCAGGACCACAAGATGTTCTCTATATACTCATATGCTGTAGCTGAAGTCAAGTCAATTATCTATTAGAATATTACCATCATTTGTAAAATATTACACAGCTATAACTGCTGCTTCTAGTAATAGCTTCCAAGTGGTAACATTACAGCTGGCTTTGTTGTGCCTGAACTAATCACCCCATATCAACCACTGCTGGTTCCACACTGAAAAATCCCACCTTAAATTGTACCCCTTGAACGAGGAACACTTTGGAAACATGGAAACAAGGCTTTGAACGCAGTCAGTAACAGAAATGGAAGGAGCCTCTTTTCTCAGCAAATCTCTACTCAAAAATTAACCATCAAACTCTAAAGTTAATTCTCAAACAATATTTCCTGACAATGATTTACATACAGTACTAGCAGACCTGCTAAAGAAAAAGATGCAACAGTTTTTGTCTTTGTTCACTCGATCCAGCAACACTTGGGTTGGATCCTTTGCTGCGCACGTAGCACTAGGAAGAGCAAATAGTTCAATGCCCACGGTCTTCCCAAAAAACACCACACAGAGATTTCCACTTCATGCCCCCCAGCATCTCCTGTATCTTCCAGGCGATTTCTGTTCCCTCATGGCACAGACAATGCATTCAAGTGTGCGAAATCACAACTCCTAAAGGAAGCTCACAGGTCTCTGCTGGATTTTGGGAGCAACACCCTTTTGAAATATTCCTGAGATAGGAGTTCATCGGGAAAGGAGCAGAGTCTATACCTTGCAAAGGTTCAGATCCGCAAACAACACGTACTCTGCATTAATGCTCATATAGCAGCAGAGTCTTCAACATGCAGAAACCTTTAAATAGCATGTGCATAGGAAACCTCTGACAGAGAAAACAAGCACCATGAGAAAATAAGGTATTTATGCATTAAATGTAATGAAAGGATAATAAATAAATATCTACCCATCCATCCAGAATGGAACTTACTTTAAAACATATTAAGGAATCAGAAAGCCTAACAGATCTTAGTCAATGTTTCTGCACAAACTTAAAAGCCTTGAACACGCCCCAGGGCAAGAGTCAGAGCTCTCCATTAAAAGCACCATTAGGATTAGAGCTGCTGTGATGTGGGTGGTGTCACTGAGGACACCAGTACAGTTCTGGACATTAAACCCACAGAAGATTTGTGAAATGCCATGCCTAATCTTGTGAAAACTAAAATAAACTGAAGCCACAGAAAGGGTACATTACAACAGTTTCTTTCTAGCGATGATAAAGGTATTGGATTGGACAGGGTGAGCCTAATTAGAAACACTTCTGGAAGCTCTGGGAAGCTGCCCACTGTGCTCAGGGACTGAGCAGCAGGAACAAGAAACCTGGTTACACAGTTAAAATTTTTTTTCAATATATATTTCAAACCAATTACAATATCATGTATACATGGGACTCCTATGTGCATAATATTATGCCTTTAACTATTACTCCAAGGACATCACTGGATTATGCACCTTCTGTTTTCCTTTTTTTTAATTCTACAACCGGGAGCACTAAAATACTAAAAGCTGAGATGAGAAACTTTCTACATTTTACCACCATTAACAGTTTCCAATGAGACACCATTCTGCAAATATCTGTTTAAAATCTAAGTGCAGAAGAAAAATCTGCAAGCGTTACACACATGTGTCTATCATAGATACAGCTTGAACATTAATGCTATTCTAACAAACAGCAACACTAAAGAAATTACACTTTTTGAAGGAAATAATTAGTCGGTTAGAGCGGGAGGGGTCTGGATGAACAGAGGACGGGAGCAGCTCTGTTCCAGCACCATGTAGCGTGATACCAAAGTCCTGTAAGAAACACATCTTTTAACCTTTTGTTATTTAATGTGCCAAAACAGACACAACATAATTTGATCTTTTAAATAACTACGTGTTTAGCATTATCCTTTCAACAGGCAGTCTCATATACATTAATCTCATTCTTCCTCTAATTTTGTTAGAAGCTTCTTTATTTTTAGGAAGTCTTCTCCTTATTTGCTATGACTTTATAATTGAATAAAAACAAAGCAAATGTTAAATTTGGTCCGTAACAGATGTTACTGACTCAGAATAAAATCTCATCACCTCACTTGGTGACAGAGCAAAGGAGATTGTTACAGTAACCATCTCTAAAGCTCTATTAGATAAAATCCAATAAGAATACGCTTGCACTGCTCTATGCTGTGCTACTTGCTTTTAAAAATTAATCAATTGCATTGTCCAACCAGAAAGGACCATAAATGGCATCTGAAAAATAAATAAATAGTTGAGAAACCATTAAACTACAGCATGAGGAAAGCTTAGTTTAACTCCGAATGAGGAAGAACATACGCAGTTGCTTCATTTAATCACCTTGTGTATCTCCACCTGACCACTGGTACCGTTCCAGTGAAGGGCACCCGGACAAGAGCAGGAGTGCCCTGCTCTCATACGGACGGTTTGTTACCAGCCTGGTGGTGGCTTCACCGTGAGCCCCTGAACAAAGACAGCAGTAACTCCCACGTGGAAGCCGAGCGAATGCTCTGCTTCTCCGGTCCAAGGGCCGCCTTTGTCTCCCAGCAGCTCCTTCTCTACTGCCAGCTGGGTTGTTCAGCGCCTTCCAGCTGAGAAGTTTGCAGTTTGTCACTATGGGACTCGACAGGGACGCATGAGCTATTCTTCATCTGATCCACGGTGCATCTTTTCGGAATATCATCCAAAACACGACAGGAGCAATTTATTTTCAGATTTACCAAAAAATCAATACACGAGCTGACAATTTAAAAGAAAAAATATATATATAATGTAGCTTCACTTTTAGACATTTGAGACTGCATCTGTTTTTTTTTTTAAAGAAAGAATCAAATGCACTATAAAATGAGTAAAGCAAACTTTCAACATCTGGAGAAGAGATATGGCAGACCCCAGTAACGTTTTCTCAATATAGTTATCTAAAAGACCCCCACCCGCAGACACACATGCATTTAAATGAAGCCCTTGGAAAGGAGGGAACACACCATCTTACCCCCACTGTTCCATCTTCTGTGAGTCATGCATCAAGGCTATTTTTAGTGTCTAGATTAAAGGGTTCCTGTAAAGCAGGAATGGAAAAAGACAGAAAGGTTTCGAGAATGCTAAAAAGTTAATTTAATATTATATTATCTATCTTTTAACTGTGTGCAGAAGTTAGTTTTAACTAGGAAGAGTACATGGTAACTGAAAAAGCTAAACACCTTATCTGAGTACAGGATATATCTCCTCTAATCCCAGGTGTGGGAATCTTGGCATCTATTAAATTGTTAATTAGTTTCCAGAAACATTTTTTCCAATTAAAAAAAAAGTCATTTAATGCTTATCCATCTGGGCATGAAATCCTTCTGAAAGAGTATTTCAATCTGTGAGCTAAAGAAGAATCGCTCCTGATCTGCACAGCACCACCTCCCAAACCCCCGAGAGCCAGCATGCCAAGCAAGAAGCACCTCGGTATATTAACTCCACTTAGTTCTGTTAACATCACTTCCCTCAGGATCTGAGGGATTAAAGCTGTTCACCATGCCAAACTTGCATTTCAAGAAACGGAAAGGATTTAAGACAAAGTCAAAATGAAAGGTACATCTCAGCCCCAAATTTCCCTGCCCTGTGACAACCTGTCACTACCTTAGAAAACTCAACGCGCAGACAGGGGACAGAAAAATAAGACATCGTTTATCCACCTATTTTCCCAAACAATATAATGGACATTCAGGACAATTATTCAGACAAAAACATATTAATCGTCTTCAAAATAAAGACGGTGCTGCCCTTCCCCCTCAGTGATATTCAACTGGGATATTCAATCTCAGCCAGCATTGGTGAAGGCAAACTAACAAAAAAACATGTAACAAACTTAATGCATTTTCATTTTGCTCCTGTCAGTAATGTCACTTTTATTACAAAACACGCAGCTTAGATTTAGAGCCTTACAGATGAAACATATGGATACCAAGTATCAAGCCAGCAGTCCACAGTCAAGGAAGAAACAGATGGGTACCCATCTGCACAAATGCCTGGTGAAATACCTCAGGTTACACAGAGGTAACAGCGCAATATTAGCTGATACTTGACTGCTTTGAGTTACTGATTTTTAAACCACTTCTCAGAAGCATCACAATTATGACACCAGTCAATTTAGTACATGAATACCAGGCATTATTACAGACCTTGCATGCAAGTTGCAATTACGCATTTTCTGACCAACACGTCACCTTCATTATGGTACAGTAGGATCTGAAATACGTTTTCAGCTTTTCAAGTTACCAGCTTCATAATTTATGTGGCAGATGTGCAAGGCAAACTGCACAAAAAGAGATAAGCCAAGAAAAATATCCTGATGGCCACAAGTGAATTACGACTTGTGGGAGGAAGGAACTATGAACTATTTCCTGTGCCTTACAACTTCTGATCACAAAAGACTACCAAGTAAACAAGATAACCCCATATCCACCACACACACACTTCCCAAAAGGACAGTGACTTTTAAGAATTAAATGGAAGCCTGTTAGAGAACTGGGAAGATCTCTCACTTAGAGAAACCACCACTGCACATCGCTCAAGTGTTCCTTGGAAAGCTTCCCCCCTCTCACAAATCACCCAACTGCAGCTCACTAGATTCTTAATGTTTCATAATTGCTATGCTGCAGCTGAAGTAGTTTTTACAGGTGTTTGGAACATGAGGTGACTAATTACATGGTAGTTTTAAAGCATATTTGTGCAAGGAATGAACACTTCCTCCCCAAGTTGATTTAAGACTGATTTCATCTCTCCTACTGCAGATTCCTTGTAGTATGTAAGTGTTAATACTTCCATATTCTTACATAAAACCATCCCTAGTGGTTTATACTAACAGACACATGGCTGCTTTAAATATCTTCAGTTGCTAACTATTGTAGAGCGGCAATATGTGATGGTAAATAATTGCTCAAACTCACTGAGGATTTTGCCATGTTAATATTATTAACAGTGGTTTTGTACCACATCTACATATAGTTTTTCTTCATCTAAAACCCAGGCCCGTCTCTTTAGGGGATGTTTTGGTTCCAAACACCCACCCTGACATTCTTCAGTCAGCATCCTCCCATCTTCAAAATCTTCTCTTCAAAACCACATTTCCATTTTTAAAGGCTTAGTAAGTGTTGTCATTTTCCTCCATTAAAAAACCGCTTACTAGGTGATTTACCAAAATAAGTGTTATATAGCAAGTAGCATGAATCAAAACACTTAACTTCCAATGTAAGAACACTGCAACAGTATTTCCATTATTTTTCTGTATTAGTTTTTAGGTCACATTTTTTAGGTCAAATTTTAATTGCAATTAGAGTACAATTACACCTAAACCATTCTTATGACAAATCTGATTCATCTTAAGCATGAAAACCAATTTCACAAACAAGCAGAAGAAAGCTGCCTTTCAGACAACAGTTGACACTTTGGCGGGACAGTTACAGCGCTAAATGAGCAGCTCTGGGTTTGATTCAAACAGATTTCAAGCTTTCAATCTCCTTGGACTCGTGTGAGCATCACCTGCCTTACCAGACTGCAGTCACTGCTTCACAGCTCCTCTCCCTGTGGGCTTAATTGCTTTCAAAGCTCAATACACTATGTTTAAACAATAGCAGCCATATAGCAAAGAAAAAGTGGAATTACAAAACATGGATAACTTTTTGCAATTGCGGAACTAGAGATTTCCATATGTATGTTGTAGTCACAACTAGATTTATTTTTGCTCCATCCTCCAACTTCACTACCCTACTCCTTACCCTTCAGATGTTTTCTTCTGTAACAAACAAGCTGCAACAATTAAAATGCTTTTTAGAGTCAACGACATTTCATTCCAGAATTCAGTCACATTGCTCTTCCTCCTTCAAGGCTCAGCAAGAGCCACTACAAGTTTTCCACCAAGTGTGATCCAATCAGGTAACATGACATACGGAAAACAAATGTCTAACCAAGCAGGACAAAGAGCAAGAGAAATCTAATTCAAAACACACCTTCTGTAGAGTGCTCTTTTTATTGAATAAAATGATAGCACACAAAAAAAAGAGACAGTCCCAATAAACACTACTAGACACTTAGAAAACTAAAACATAAATACATTATTTGAGAAAGAGAGGCTGCAACACTCTTCACCATAGCTGACACCCTCCAACTGTGTTTCTTTGTACTTTGTTGCATTCCCATAACTTCAAGAGCAACTTCCCCCCAAAACAAAAAGCTCATTTCAAGTGTTCATAATACATTGCATAAGCTGCCTTCTGAGTCAGGTACCTAGTGACCCAGTGCTACTCCCTTTGTATGCACAAAGTATTAACACACCACACTGAAGCCCACAGCTTAAGCATTTCAAGTGTGTACAGAAACCTTGAGCAGACACCGAGACTTCCAAGCACTCTCAGTGAGCTATCAAAACTGGGGCACAATATTTTAATATTGAGAGAGCAGTATTTACAAGAAGAATGAGGTCCTATCCCTCTTTTGAAACAAGAAATAAAAGGGGTAAAAGTTTTCAGAGGACAAGTAAGCTGGAGGTACACCCAAGGTGAGGCAGCAGTACGCTTTGAAGTTGTGTCATTTCAACTCACTTGTGTACCTCAGGCGTTCTATTTAAGAGTGATCTTGAATGGAGGAGGAAGATGAGAGAGAGAAAACAACCAACCAGCCTCACACTGAAATGAATACCAAGACTCCCAGCCCTACAGAATGGTGCGTAATGATCTGTACTTAAGACAATGTGTCTCCTATTCCCAAAACAAACCTTAAGTTTTAAGAGTGTCAAAAGAGCTGTGCTATTAGTGTCTTCACACACTCCTTTGATAAGCCCCCCTCTGTAATTTCTGTAATTCTGAGCTATTATATTTGTAACTATTCATTCACTATTCATGTGAAATTTGTTCAACAAATAACCTCACACTAGGAGCTTCTGACACCACTGAGGTCCATGTAACAGTTTTGAGTTTGCAGTAATGCAATGACTGGTTAAGGAAACCTCCTCATGATGCTACACATGCTTGGAGTATATTAGCTGAATAGTTAGAGATTTTACCCTGAAAAGCAGGAACATAGCCTGGTAGTTCCTACACCTATGAATGGCACAGACCTATTCAGTGTCACTAATCACACTGAATTCTAAATAATCTAAACTTTCCTTAGACAAAGAACTGTTTCAAATATTTGTCAACTGAGAGTATTTGGTATTGACAGAATAATCACATGTGATAATATGGAGTTTAATATTGCCAAAAACTATGCACCTCTAACATTCATGGCCCATGCTCAACGATTCTTGTGCTTCAGCTATCCCTTCATCACAAGCTGAGTACCATTAAAACATTACCCTAATTCCAAATTTTTTACAAATTAAGCGTTACTCTAAACACATGCTAGCTGTTCCACTATGGAGGGCTGATCAAGGTTTAAACAATGCAGGCACTGAAGCTTTTAATACAAATTGATCATTCTCTGCTACTATATAATCACTTTGGAACTGTGATGCCCCATGCAGCCCAGTACTTCACAGTATCAATCATCTTCTGCCAGCCTTTTGAGAAGAATAAACCTGAGTACAGATAACTCCCCTACACCAACAGCAAGCACCTGTTACAAGGTCTTCTCCAATCACATCCACAGGCAAGGGCTTTCAACTACAGAGCTATGACTCTGTACAGCTTCATGTTTAATCTGTGATGTACCAAAGCATTCAGGTCATATTAGATAAGGAAGCCTGAGACACGTAGCTCATCAACAATAGAATCTAGAAGTATGGTCCAAGCAGCAGGTTGAAGCAACTAAACAAGAAAACCTTTAGCTGCCAATTTATACAGTCTTGTGTCCTGGGAAACATCTTCAGACTGAGGCAGAAGCTGCACTGCACTTTTCAGAGTAGGAGAAAGGAAGAAGAGGCAACAGCTTACACAGTTACCAAATTGCAGGCTCATAACCAGTTGTTTTCCTTCATTTATTCAAGTGTCTTTCAGTGCAATTGCTACACAGGAGGTGTTCAGTGGGAGAGAAGGAGACACTTGAGACTATCATCTTCATCTTTTTCTAAAGTGAACTGCATTATCATTTACTGATCTTATTTCTAAACAAACTGCAATGAATTCTACAGTTGTTGCTGTCTGCAAAAATCCCACAACCTCAACATTGGATTCCAGGACTTTTATTTCCTGAAAATAATTAAAATCAGAAAATGAATACTGATGTCACTACAGAGAAGCTGATCATCTTCGCAAAATCTGTTCTTACAGTCTTCACCCTTTTCACCAATGATGCTTCTTTTTCATCATCTTCAAGAAGTGATAACAGTCTCATTATGAGCCACCAATATAGCATTTTTTTCCCTCCATACCTGCAAGGACTCCATTCTTCAGCAGGCCCTTGGAAGCCTTTTTTTTCCCCCAATCCTTTTTTTTCCTATATGCTTCTGTTGCTCACAAGAAGACTTTAATCCAAGTGCTTTATGTTCACTATTCGGAGTGGCTCTGACAGTAACATCCTGAACCAGAATCAATGCACAGGTCAGGCTCAAGTCCAGGCCTTACTACTACTGCCCTTTGACTAGCTCTTTGGTGAACTGATCATCTAAATGCGCCCTGTTCTCAGGATAAGACACTGATGCAATGTGCATCTAACCTACATAGGACACATGAAGTCACCCATCGCTTTCACGTTTCCTGCCCACGTCACCTCTCCCCCACCCACAGGGGGTGGTCAGATTTCAAGCAATACAGTCCTGGGCCTGTTCTTGCTCTGCCCTCACACCTTTAGTCCTGAATTTTCAGTTTGTTGGGACTGACTAGTTGACGCAGTTTGTTAATTTGATCTGAAAAAGTTCTCTCCAGGATGTTGCTCCTCTGTTAAGCCATGCTTGTGTTATTTCATACTTGGCCTATAACAGTCCTGCCAACCAAACTCTTTCAAAATATGACACTGACAGAACAGATTTATCCAAAATTTTCTGAAAGAAATGTATTCCAGGTCCAACCTTATTCTTCAGTCTTCTAAAATCTGTCTTATACCAAGACAGATACACTTTGTAAAAGATATACATCTTGTACAATAGATCTAAGATTTATTTTGCTCTTCACCAACTGGAGGCCTTCCTTCCATTAAATTAGTTGTCATCTCCTGATTAAGATAATTTAGTACAATCACAACAAAGTTTTGCTGACAAGCAGTTCTGACAATCAGCCATTTCCCCACTATTTCTTCTGTAACACCTTGTTAAATGGGATAAATACACCATATATAATCAAAAGCACATCAGAATAGTTCAACTGATACAAGAATTATAGACAAGGCTCACGGCACATGAAACAATAATGAAATACTACAGAAGGGCTGCACCAGTCACTTGTGTCACTCACAGTATTTCCACTGGCTGAAACAGCGTTTTTTAACCCCAAAAACTGAGCATTAGGAAATCCAGGGCTGTGGTACCTTCTCAGTCCACTTTCATTTGATGTATTCTGGCTGATATTCGTTACAGTGTTCTGTAAAGAGCTCTTGTGGTCGCAGAGATGCAAGATGATGTGTTTTAATTTGTGCCCTCTGCCTCTTGCCCTGTCAAGTTTTATTACTATTTGCTGTGTCTTCTAGAAATATTACTGGGATATGATGTTTTAGTCTTATTTGTCATAAACAAAACTTTGGTTTCAGGTGAGTCTTTAGAAAGAGAAGACTGAAGTTTTTCACTAAACCACACCAGCGTAATTGCTACAAGGGGAAGGGAAAAAAGTGCATGAGGAAGCAAACACTGTTCCAAGAACACACTGAGAATAAAATACTTGCGCAGAATTTAAATCAATCCAAATGCGGTTCCTAGGAACAGCACAATCACTTCATTTTCAGCTTATTACACTCTAGCCAGTAAATTAACAACAAAAAAAATGGTTTAGAAAAAAAACTAAAATCCTACTTCAGATTGTTCATCCCTTAATGACCCTCAATTATGTTTCTTTCCTGCTACAAGTGTATTTAAGAATAAAAAGCAGTAGTCATAACCCTAAATAGACTAAATTAGCTTAAAACCTATTTTCTTTTGTCATTGAGTTTTCTCTGAAGGCAGGTCACAACCTAGAAATCCTTCTACTACTGTATTAAGCAGCGGGACGAAGTAACTTTGGTTGATAGTTAAAAGCAGAGTGTCCTACAGCTGTTTGCAGCCGAGTATCCAAAAATGGGCACCAGCAGTAAGAACATATCATAATACTCCACTTACCCCAAATGGTATCAATGTTATTAATATTTGTTATTTCATTACAATTTTCAAATTGGTATCTCACATTAAATAAAAAGGGTAGCTCGGCAAAGTAAAAACCCCACAAGTTCACAAACATGCATTTTTCCTCAAAATTGTGTTCTGTTGTGGAATGAGTCTGGCAAATTAAATACAAATTAACTTTCAAAATGCCAAGCCGTGTTTATTTGTGGAGGATAATGATGTTTCCCCTCCTTTCATAGGTATCATTTGTTAAACTGGTTCCTCCAGGAGATCAAGTAACTTATGTCCTAAAAAAGTAACAAGAGCTGTTTCATTTGTCTCAGAGACCCAGTTTCTAGTTCCTGCCCAGATACAGATGATAATTTCAAATTACACTGTGTATTTACAACAAACTAATTTCACTATGGTTCAATAAAGGAACAATTTATTTATTTACTCACTAATAATAAGATCACTGGATTTTTATGAACTAATTTCTGCAGCTACAGAAGTTACTGTGTAAGTAACGACAACATGATGCTGGCAGATTTACCCTAAAGGGTAAGAGACTCCACTTTCCAATTAGAAGTTTATTAGTCCTAAGTTTTCAGCTGTCTCAAGATACACATTATCTGTTTGGCAGCAAGGAGAGATAAACCGCTGTTCTAGAACTTAACTCCTTTAGACAATCCACACCGTTGAACAGAGGCATTTATTTTTTCCCCCACCTCTCTTTGCTTCATCAGATGGAGGAATAGCTAATTAAATCATTGTCAAAACAATGAATAATTAAAAGTGACAGCAATCATTAAGGTATCGGCTCTGTTTGCAGATGTAAGTTACAAAGGACGTAATTTATTTTCCAGAAGATGCGGTCACCCACTGCAACTCCAATAAAATTATCTAAGGTTATCCAAAGCCTTTTTCTTCTCTTTATGTTAAAAATAGACTTGAGATACCACCTGACTAGTCTCATAGAACACAAAACACACACCTCCCCAGAACCACATAGGGATGCGCCTGTTTACCGAAGTGAAGTCTTGAGAGGAAACACTGAACAGTCTGTAATGTACATTAGAATGTTTCTAAACAGCTTGACGAGATGGGGAGAGCAACTAATAAGAAAAACATTTATTGTTATGAGTCAGAATGGAGCAGAGGAAAAAAAAACAAACCACATACTCCTTAACTCCCAATAGGGCTCATTATTATTACAACAGATTACAAAAAAAATGCAGGTCAGTCTCATTAAACAAGTTGAATATACACTAATATTCCTAATTGTATCCCAAATGAACCAGTTAATATCTATTAAGCATGCAGTCAATATTTAAAACTGGTTAGAACAGGACACACTAGCTGGATGAGGGGAGAGAGGAGTGCAACAGCTTTGATGTATCTTCCTTACAACATACTAATAATACGGATGTTGTCATATTAGTTTCATTTTTAGTGGCAAACCAAACACATCTGAAAAGATTTAATACATTTAAAATAACAGTCTACTTAAAATACTACTCTCACCACTCTATAATAACTGAAATAGACACCACCAGTAGTTCTAATATAATTAGCTGCGCTTTTAAATTTAATTGAAAGCATCTCTCATAAGAATACCTTTTGGATCTTGAGGTCGCTTCCAGACTGAATCATTCAAAGGAGCACCATACAAGATATACAACTATCTATTTCAGTCTATATCCCTTCTCCCAAACTTAGAACCACGGAGTGGAATTAGACATATTGATGCACATCCCCAACACAACAGTGATACAAACATTGGAAGGTCAGCTCAGGAGCCTGAAGCAGTGATCCACAACAGAGAAGAGCAACCTTGAGAAATTTAAACTTGTAACTCAGATTTGTGATGGTTTAGAGCAGTTTTGTAGCTAACAAACCATATACGGTGCAGTTTCAGATAATACATAAAGTTAGGCAAAAACGTATCGGTGTTAAAAAAGGGTCCCTACCAATCTGCCTGTCCTTTCCCTTATCAACACAAGGGCTTGTGAGGCCAGAAGCAGCTGCTTACACAGCACGCAGCCAAATCAGCTCCAAACCCTAAAAGCTTGGGGTTTTCTCAGCTCTGTCAGCAAGACAGCACAAGCAAATCCTGAACTACACAGTGTCAGTGTAAGGAAGGCAAAGACAGTGAATGATCAGGTATAAAAGTGGGACATTCTCTTTTAGCGGAAGAACAATCTTGAAGTTCGTCAACCTGTTGTGAAACCACACACTAACACTGCACTTCAAACACTGAACCTGTACCTTGCCCTCCTTCTTACCCAAACACCATTCCTTCCTTTATGCCAGTACAAATATTTGTGTGACCATGGAGTTAACTGCACCAGGGAACTGATCCAGTGAAGAATGAAATTGTCAAAAACAACTGGTTAGCCTGAAAGATTCTCTCATCAAGCAGAAAGTATGTTAGCACCAGCCAAAGGAGGATTGGAGAAACATGCCATCTGTGGCAGACGAAGGCTGCAAAACCTCTTTTACCATCAGCCCACGCTTACGCTGACTGTGAAACTACAACCGAAGATTTCATGGGTTAGGTTATGTTTTCATAGTTGTGATAGCGCTGACGATGTTTGAGACTTCAGGGCAACTACAAGGGGAGATTCAGCCACATGTTCCCATGTCCTCTGCTTACACCAGCTTTCACTCTCTCTCTCCTCTCCCCTCCCAACTCAGCACCACTTCCTCAGAGATGCGATACAAATACTGGTGCAGTTGTATAGCAAACGAGTCTAGGAAACTAATCTAACTTAAAAACAAATAACCTACAAACTCCTTTTGGGAGAGAGAGAAAGAGAGAAAGCTTCCAACTGAATCTGCTCCTCTATCCGGCTCCCGAACGGCAACCGAAACCGCCTTACTTACACAGCACATGATGCAGGAATAAATAAGTAATGAATAGGGTTTTTTCTAACACTGTTATTGAAAACTTTAAATGAACAGAGGTAGATATGAGATACAAGAATCAGAATTTTAATACTGTGTTTTAGGACCAGCAGGAGAGAAAGCAGCAGTGTGTTAGGCATTTGCACAATGTTTTGGAAGTAATTATACCTTGTATATAAAATAATTATGCAAATCAGCTAATATTTTATCATGCACTAGCTGGCAATGCAACCAAGAGAAAGTAGCACAGAGCTCAGCTAAGCACCTGGAGCCTTTTGACCACAGTTACACAGTGCTGTAGGTAAAGCTCTTCGGTTTGACAAGCTCCATTTACTTCCCAAGCACAAGATGTAGTCTTATTTCTGGCAAGGCGATGCAAAGCTATGTTTTAAAAATAATTCAAGGACATAGAAGTTATCACACATGCAAACATCATTTAGATTCCCTGAAAATACATAAGACCAACACCTTATGTAATACAAACTATTGTTAGCTTCCATAGGGTGTATAATGGCAATTTGAAAGAGCACTAACAAAAGCACCACTTGATGTGGTTTGTTAATGAAACTTGTGTGTTTGGTCCACACTGGTGGGAGTTTCCCCAATCCTTTTTTCCCCTGGAGCTGTTTAAAAGGTGTTTAGATGAGGTTCTTAGGGACATGGTTTAGTGCTAGAGTTAGGTTAGGTTATGGTTGGACTTGATGATGATTCTGTGATTTTACCTTACGCTAACTCCCAATATACCCTTCAGCTTGTAACGTTTACCTACTTTTGATTACTCCACCAGTTGAATATTCAAACAGGAGAATGACGTATCTAAGTACATGAGATAACGGAGCATAACACTTTCAAAGATGCTTATCACCAATACTAAATTACATGGCCCAAAGACTATAACTTTTTATTCCTTATTAAAACCAGCAACTTTTTGGAAGTTTTTTAAAGGAAGGAGGAAATCCCTAAGAAATAAGTGCTGCAACAAGTGCTTGGCAGACCCAGCCGCATACTGCTGCGGAGTCAAATGATGTGTTTCAAATACAGCCTTACTTTGCATTCCCAAGACTATTTCTTCTCCGTCTCATTCTCTGGTAACCAGGCAGAGGACAAGTCCTCATAGGGCTGGAGATAATAATCATCACCTTGCTTGTAATAATGATACGAAATGCTGTTCTTAAAGCAGTTATCAGCAGGACATCTCTTAAGCAGCAATAGGAGGACAATTCATGCAGTGAGGGTTAACTGTCCCTTACATAAAGCGATGGAAGTGTTCACTGCTCTGAAGATCTTGCTTATGCAAACCAAAATCAATCTTAAATATAAAGAAAACTAAATGATCCTGGAACTGGAGCAAGGGAGTTTACGGGAAGGTCAGATAGCAACACACTAGTGTTAGACAGTTATTTACCTTTTTGCTGGATATATCATATGACGGATCATTTACCATAATGCCTGCTATTACTAATCCTGCAAACAGCACTTCATTATAGAAGAGCTCAATAGTCTGGGTGGACAATTCCATGAACCATAAGAAAATCGCCCATAAACAATAACAATTACTGGCACATTGAAAAAATAAGGTAGTTAGGCAAGAGGATTTAAAACCCCCAGATGAGTATATGTAGCATTCTGCCTATATGTTGGTCAAACACGAGCGTACTACAAGCAACAAGCAATTGAATTTTAACTGTAAGCCATGTCATTGTAGGGTAAATTACTGGTACGCATTTACCATATTAATAAGTATAACGAAGACATAGCATGAGCTAGCAGATAACATGAGACTGGAAGTCGGCAAACCCACAGTTTTAACTGTTATCAACTCGCTGTGACTTGGTTTACCTGACGCAATTACCTTTTCAGTTTTCCTCATCTGTGGAGCGGGGGTTGTCCAGAAACCTGTACTCCTCAGCTGAAGTGCAAGGTCTAATTTACATGCTATGCTTTAGGCTACAACAGCAAGGAATTACAATGACAACTGAAGCAGTAATTCACTCTATTTTACCCATAATTTATCCTTCTCTTTACAGCTTGTACAATTAGAAGTGCTAAAGAAAACCTGCTGCTTATTAACTAAAGGAACTTCTCTTCTACCTGGTTGTATTGGGCCTGATGACAGCAGCTTCTTTAACCCTTTTTCACTAACACTAAAAATCCTTCCTCCTTGAATATACATAACACAAGAATGAACAGAGTACACTAGTGCCTAACTCTACAAATAAATGCTCAAGTGTTATAAATGCGTCTAGCCATTTAGTAACTGTACAAGCATTACAGTCCCTTCTAAACAAGATCATTTGCTGTCAATTTAAAAACAGCTAAAAATATTACATACTTGGGTAACTCATCAAGCCTGCAAAATCTATGAAAACATGGCTCTATAATGCTTCACCTCCCTCCTCACAACACGAGGGAGTGGAAATACATTCCTGCTGGGTCACTAGGAAGGTGTGTCTAAGAGCAAAGCAGGCAGGACTCAGGTTGACCAACAACTGAACTGGGCAGGGAATAGGAATAAAACAGGAGGATGGCAAAGTCATAATCCTAATACTGGGAAGAAATTCACAGACTCTCCTCTTAAGTATACACCCAAGAAACTAAAAAACTCAGTGACAACTATCTCACCCACCTTAACCAATTCAACTGAACATTTGGATTACACCATCCTTACTACATACACATCTGTCACCTTCACCATATTTTTAGACTGTTTCTTATTCTTTGATGCGTGGAAGGTGCTTAAAATGAGCTTGCTCATGTTCTGGTCATACATGAAGAAGATCACAAAAGCTAAGAATGGTAATGAAATTTTAAAGCAAGTGGCTGTAAAGTCTCATAACATTGTGACACAGGCAGCAATCTAATCTCAATGGGTCCGAAGGTCTTCCACCTTATTTATTGCACGTCCTACATGTCTGTGACAGAGACTGGTTAGCAAAAGTGTTAAATTAGAATGACATATTGAGAGGAATTATTGCTATGAGGAGTTTGATTAGCCTTGTTAATTATACATGCACAAATTCTGCCTTCTGCTCTAAATCAAAAAACCTTGTGCTAGGTTAACAACATTTAGTAACTTTTCAGGAAAATAAGAATCAGCAGATTCTGCTTCAAGAAAATTCAACAAAACTAGAGGGATATGGCAGCCTGGTTTTTGAACTCGGCCACAAGGCCAAGCTAAAACCTTTCTGCTTCAGCCAAGTTAAAAACTGTTTTAACAGGCATTCTTTATACCTGTTTTCTTTTGAAAAAGCCAGGGTGTTTTCTTTGTAGAACTCACCTCAAAATTTCACAGGGAACAGAAAGCACAACATATACTTGTCTTATAAGATTGAAGAAGGAAGTTAACAAGTTGCACCATAATCTAGATTTCCATAGCCAGGACTCCAGAACTGTATCTTAGGGACCAAAAGACATTTGCCAGTTTTGTTATGACACAGTCAAGAGATACTTGTTTGGACCCTTTGATGGTTTTATTATCAAAGTATAGATGCACCTATTCTGATAGAAATATGACATTTCTCATATAAGCTGCTGCACAGTACTGGCCGGTCCACAGATCCTGAGTCTCACGCTGCTCACAAGCGGTTCAAAGGCAACACTTTCCCTCAAGTTTCATCGCAACTACAGGCCTGTTTGGGAACAGGATGGGGTGACCTGACCCCCCTGCTACGGGAGCCGCAGAACATCTGGGGCAGCTGTCACCAGGTCGTGCAGAGCCCAAGCGGCAGGGCCATAGTGCAGCAGAGCAGTGCTGTCCAGGTTCCTCCCCACCCGCCAAACGATCTCGGGGCTCATACTCCCACCAGCTATCTGAAGTATGCGACGGGTGTCTCTGCACTCTGTCATGTTAAGATGTTGTTACGCAGCTCGTTAGGTCAGAAAAATTGGCCAACTCTTGCATATAATGCTTAGGCTACATATTTCTACTGCAGACCTAAGTCTAGGACAGAACAGAATCAAATCTCCGACATTACTTCAGGAGTGACTCAGAAATGCTACCTGACTCACAAACTTTGTATCCAGCACCACCCTGGACTTGAGCCATCAGAAACCTCTGCCATTTAAACTGAGCTTACTGCTGTAGAGCAAATGAGTTGAGCACAGAGGGCTGCATTTATACAGTTTATTTTCCAATTCAGTTTTGACCTACTGAGGAAAAAGAACCCATGCAAGTGAACATCTAAAAAAAAAATAAATAGTGAAAAGCTGCCTTCTGAAGTTAATTTATTGACATCATAAAATAACGTGAAATAGAACTTATTAGAGAAGAAATAATTAAATTTAGACACCTTCTGCAGTACAAGCTAAACAGAAACTCAATATAATTCCACACATGTGAAGAACTCTCACACACATTGCAGTACCTGGGAAGAAACTGGAGGGTGAAAAATGTTTGACATTTCTTTAGAAACTGCAAGAATAAAGCTTAGGACAAGCAAACTGTACTAGGCACAGACATGCTTTATTAGTTATTTGGTTTAAGCCCCAAACTTATTGGCAATGCCCAATCAGGAACAAGGTTTTATTGTTCAATCGTAACTAATCAAGGCATTTAAAATTTAAGAAGTGTGAGTTATATCAGCAACTAAGAACAATGAAGTTAACAAAAGGGAGAACTGACATATAACAAAGTGTCTTTTCACATCTTAAACAGTCTAAACCTAATAACCTATCACATAGTCTTCCTATATCTCATATATAATAGGACCACCGTTCAGTATCAAAAATAACTGTCTTATGGACAAAAGTATGAAGATCCATAATTTTGAGTTACCAGGAAATGCTAGAGAGGTGATTCTAGTGTAAAGAGATACGGAGTCGACCTAATGAACTTGACTGCTCAACTTCTGTCACACCAAAGAAAATATAAATACCAAATACTTCAACATACCAAATACAAACTTGAATTTTTACTGTGTATTTTGTAGTTGATAACTTCTTTTTAGGTTCCAAAACTTTGAAGAATTTTAACAGGCTACCATTTTTACTTCAGTTTTTTGATGTTAAAGTAACCAGCAGACATTGAAAAAGAAAATAATAATAACTTAACTATGTATCATCGCTTATTGAACTTTCACACACCAAAAAATCAGAAAATTGTTCAATACAAGTGTTCCACCTTAAAGAAAAAAAATCTCTGACCTCACAAAGCTCTCAGGCACCTGAAGCCCAAATAAGGTTAAAAAAAAGCAGCGAGTAAGCTGAAATTCTAAGATAAGTATCAGCTGAATATGAAACCAAGACGCAGAGCTAACAATCACTATAAAGTTATCGACATTTGAAGTAGCAAAATTTCAAGCTACTTGCACATTTTCAAAATCCCCATATAATCATATTCCTCTTTTAAGGAGAGATTTTCTTGTTAAAGTTCAGTATGTTTCTGCCACAGCATCAGCAGTTATTTATGATGCAGATAACATCACTTAGCCTCTTCTGCAGAGAATTCTGTAAGTCATGGCACTAAGACAGAAGACATTATGACAACTCTGCACCACATACAATGGGACTATTGATTTAGATGCCTCTAAATATTATTTACTCTGCAAGCTCCACTTCTCTCCCACTCCCCCTTTTTCTTTTTAAATACACAATTTGTTTTATTTGGATAACGTTATTCCCAGAAACTGGAGTTTATTAAAAAAAAACACATTTTTTATTATTTGAAATGTCCACTTCCTGCAACTGGTTTGGAAATTGAATGTCTTTTCCAAATCAGACTTTGATGTACTGTTTGGCTTAATAACTTACAAAATATCCTTCAAAGTAAACATTTTTAAAACAGCAACAATGTTATAATACTATAGTGATTGTGAATCCTACATAAATAAAAGTACACAAGCAAAAACCTGATTTCCCTGAAAGTGTCCTTTGAGGTTCTGGAACTCAAGACAGGGTTATTTGTGTTGTCCTGCTATATATATATCACTTGTCACATTATTAAAACTACTTTAGCAAGGGCTGACTTTGCATGCAAGAAGCTATAAAAAGTAAACAGGATGGAAGTCTTGGTGGTTTTTAAATGTTGTCTGGTTCTTAGCCTAGAAAAGTCTCTAGTCTGGTATACAGCACCACAAGCAAAACACTTGCCTATCATGAATGAGCTGCCATTTCTCTTCAGTTTGCTGTCTTTAAGTCTACATACAAAGCAGGTCAGTTTAAAAACTGTTTGGAGAAACAACAGTGTAAAACGTTCAAAATGGAACTTCAATTTTGAACAACTCGCTATTCAACTTCTAAGGCGAGACAAAACTATTAGTTCATGTAATCTCATTTGGCATGTATTAATCTACAGACTATTACTATAATTAGTCCACAACACATGGAAAAGTGGCCCAAGTTTGCCCCTAAAGGGGGCAAAACAATTGTTTTTCCTCATGTCATGGTTGAGAAACACAACAATAGCGTCACGTTCTCAAGCTGCAACGCAGTGATCGTGACAGCCAACACATTAGCCAAGTTTGCAGGTTCTAGCCAAGGAAATAAACTCTCAAGTATCTGAGCTATGTAAGTGTTTAAGGGGTGGGACACAGCATTTCACCCCTCTACCATGATCCACCTCTGAAAAGCCCAGAGGTGGGGATTCAATGGCAACTGCTGTAGGGACGAGGAAAACATTTAGAGAGCGTGTGGCGACTTTGGAAGCGCTCTGAAAATGTCCTGATGTACAGGTGGTTCTCCACTCCCCTCCTACTTTCCGAGGGACTTGTCTGCTCCTTCCCGACGGGCCCGGGGGCCACGGCAGGAGCCGATCCAGGTTTTAAAGGCTCATGTACCAAAAGGGACACACACTCCCTGGGACCCCGACAGGGAAGGGGGTACCCAAAGAAGAAACACAGCTCGCCAAGAGCCGGAAGGGCCCAGACGAGCCCGAGAGGGGCGGGAAAGCAGCCAGCCATAATGGGAAGGCCACAGACTCCCTGGAAAGCTGCCCTTGCCTGGCGGAGAGGCCGAAGCGGCACCGGGAGGACGGGCCGGGGCCGCATCGGAGAGGGACTGGGGGAGCAGGGTCAGGAGGGAGCGGGAAGGGGGTGAGCCGGGCACGGAGTGGGTGTGAGGCAGCCACCTCAGCAGGGGGAGGGGCAGCGGCCATGTTGTGAGGGGGGCGGGGGAGCACGGGCCCGGCTGAGGGGCCACAACCGAGCCGCCCCGGGCCCCCCGCCCTGCCCGCCCGCGCCCCGCCGTACTCACGCCTTGTCCACCAGCTCCCGCACTTTCCACATGTTCAGCATGGCGCCGACCGCCTGGAGACCTCCCCGGCCTCGCTGCCCTCCGCCGCCGGCCCCTGAAGGCCCCGCTCGCCACGCTCCGGGCAGCCGCCGCCGCGCCGCCGAGCCAGGCCCACTCCGGGCAGCCGCCGCCTCTGCCGAACGAGGGACGCGGCGCCGCTCCCGGAAATGGAGCGTCTCGGGGCCGCACGGCCTGCTGGGAGATGTAGTCTTCCTGCCGGCGGGGCGGGCCGGGGAGGCCGGGCCATCCCGTAAGGCCTGCTGGGAGCCGCGCGCCGGCCGGCCGCGGGGCCTGCTGGGAACTTTAGTCTCCGGTGAGGGGCGCTGGCTCTGCGCGCAAGGCCTGATGGGAATTGTAGTTCTGCGGCTTTGCCTGAGGGGCCGGCGACCGAGCCTGGCCGAGCCGAGCCGAGCCGAGCCGAGCCTGGGCGCGTCGTGCGGGCCACGAAGCCACACCCTGTTAAAGCCCAGGCTTTGTGCCCTCCTTGGCTCGGGGTGCCGGTTCAGCCCGGCTCTGACCTGCCCTCACACCGCTGCAGCACCCAGCCTGTGGGGAACGACTTGACCCGCAGCCCGCGAGTCACCGGAGGGAGAACAGTCCGTGCAAACAGCTGGTTAAAGCACAGAACACAGGTGTAAAAGTCATGTCTGGCTATAATAAGATATAAAATACCCTGCTTTTATTGCAAGGAACTCGTTAAAGAGAAGCATTCTGTCTTCACGACTGTTCACTGGTCGTGGTGTATCGACTGTGGTGAATTTGGGCGAACTCTCCGGATTCCTCCTGCAGGCCCTGCCAGGGATTTCCACAATAAATGCAGCCCAGGAGCGCGGCTGGAGGAGCCCAGAGTGTGCACAGACACAGCACAGCCCATCGGGCACAGCACACAGGGGACCCTCGGCTCCACTTCTCAAGAGAGACCAAGTCAGTTGATGAAAAGCCAAGGAACGATCACATCCATTAAAGCTGCCTCAGGAGGATATTAACTGTATTAAGGTGCTTGCCAAGAAGCATTGCAAGACTGCCTGCAAATGGTGCTTGTGCTGGGTATTGAACGGGAATCTCAGCTCCCTGGGTATAATGAAAACAGTGAGGTCAGTGAAGTGGTTTTATAATTGGGATTGTCAGTTTCATCCCATACATTTACTTTGGTTCTCTAGCAACTTGTTTTCAATGTGAGTTTTGAATGACCAGTCATGATGGGGAGGATTTCTTCTCCAAAGATATAGAAGTTGTCAATTTCTTTGCACATCACAGGGCATGAACAGATTGCCTGGGTGTTATAGTTAGTCCCCAATATAGTCTTGATGTATATTTCTTGTTTGTGTGCTTGTGTCATAAATGAATGTATTTTGCTTAAGACAATATACATCTGCAAGCTTTTACCCAAAGGCAACATATATCTGTAAACTTTTTGCCTTTAAATTGTTTACTCAGAGCAAGCAAAAAAAAAGGTATAGGAAAGATGGTTGCAACTGTACTTGCTGCTCAAGTAACAGTCACCTCTTTTAAAAGTTGGTGGTTCTCTGAACTGTTCAGGAAAGCTAAACAGCCTATCACCTGACCGTGTTCTGACATACCATTATATCTTTTTGCATAGATACTTTCATGGCTTCAGTCTCCTGAACATCTCAGTGAAATCTGTTTGAATATAAGAGCATCCTGAACAGATCATCAAATCTCGCATCTTCTCACCAACAACAGTAAGTATTAGACGTTCATGTAGAGAATGGAAGAACTGGTGAATGTGGATGGATCAATCCCCAGGTACATCTTTCCTATTTTCAGTTTTCTGTGGCTTGGGGACTTTGTTCTGGAGTATTGGTGCTCAAGCTTTCTGCTTAGGAGCACCGAATGGACTTTTGTTGTATGAATGTAACTGGTTGCTTTTTGAATCCTTTTAGATTAGCTTACACAACACCTGGTGGCAATGAATTCTGTGATATAACTGTTGTGTGAAAAAATAGATCCTTTTGTGTATTTTAAATCCTCTCCTTAATAGCATCAGCAGTTCAGGCGTTATGAGAATTAGTCTATAACAATTCCCTGTTGCTCCTTTCCTTGTCAGTTGCGAATTGAGAAATCTGTCAATTTCTTACTACACTGTTTTCTTCACTGTGGCTAAGACTTGCAATATAGTTAATTTCTCCTCATTCAGAAGTTGTGCCATATCTTTTCAGTTCTACTGTCTCGTTTTTGAAACGGAAGGGGAGGAACCAGTCCTCTGTGCAGTAGTGGAGACACTGAACAGCCTTGAGATGTTTTGTATTTTTTTCTTAGTTCGCTTCATAAGAGTTCTTAACACAGTTTGCCTTTTTGAAGGCTACAAAACACAGATAATATTTTCATCTGCAGCACAACATCTATGGTGACTGTGGCTGGTGTTTAATTGAACTCAGCACCAGCTTTGCTGCCCACACGAATGTGGGGCACATCATTACCATGTGCCTTTCCATCTTGGACTGGGGGAGGGAGATCCTTAATTTCATATTATAACGCTTGACAAAGCAAGCTGGGTGACGACTCTTCCTCTTTGATACCTGCCCTTCATTTTTTTCTGTGAATAAACTGAGGAGACTGGTCTTCAGGAGTAGAAGATGACATTTATAATATCTGTTTAAAGAAGAAGTAATATAAAGTATTTTAAGTGGAGCTTGCAGAAACACCGCTTTTCCAGTTTGATAGAAATGTTCTTTTTAAATTTGGCTTCAGTCGATAGTGGATCAAAATCAAATTTCTAAATTAATTTCTGATGAACTCCAAGTTCCCCAGATTCTGCTGTGGTGCAATGAAATTGGGGTTCGTTCTTGTTAGTGCTGCTTTCCTGGAGCAGCTGCAAGCAGCTCCCCACGTTCTGGGTGCTGGAGTAGACCTGGGCTCAAGCTCACCATGGGCTGCAAGAGGCAGTTTCCAGCATCCAGATTCTGACCACACCTCAGGGTGCACATACCCCAAAGTCAAATCCACCCATTCCTCCCCATTTTCCCATCAGGGATGAGATTTGAACTGAAACAGTTATGGGTCAATAAGTCAACAGGATTTGGTTGATTTGTTTGTTTGTTTTAGAATTTTTTTTCCATATAAAAAAATATGAGTCACTGTAATCATACACTTCAGAAAAAGAGAATATTAGAGTATTTTAGATGCAGGCAGAGGAGAACAGCAGTAAATGCAGAAGAAAGAGAGAATGAAGCTAGAATTTAAAAGCAGTTAAGATGAAGATACTTCTCTTTTAAGCATTACTAGCTATGTCTGGATGCAGTAATGGGGCAAGAAGAGACGACTGGCATTTATTGTCAATTTTAAGGTATAGTGAAAAGCAGGTCTTTATGTGAGATTGGATGAACATGACTGACTAATTTTGCCATCCCCATTCTGTCAGCTACTGATAAAGTGCATGAGCATATGTATAATTTCTGAATGATGTGAAGACACTTTCTGGTTCATAAGTAGTTCCTTTAAAAGAAAGATCTGATCGGTGTAGGTAGAGAGTAATGCAGTTTCAAAGCAATGCAATATCCAGCATAACAGGTTGTAACATATATCATGCAGAGGAACTGTACTTTATTATAATTTAAGCCATCAATTATAGGAGAAGCAGTTAGAGAAATTGAACTAATTTGAACACTGCAATAGAGTTTGCACCTGGCTATTCCAGAAGTTAATACGGGCCATTTGGTGCACAAAAAAGTCTTGCGCATTCCAAATGCCTGGAGAGCAATATTGTTGTTAATATCAACCGTATTAATGCACAGTAGAGAGATGTCCAAGTCAGTGATTAATTTACAATTAAAATGTAGGAGAAAAAAAAGAGGAGTGTCAAGGAAAATCACACTGCAGCAGGGGAGGGAGCCAGTGGCACAGACTGAGACAAGCTTTTCATTTAAAGCAGTATTTGTTTTCATGATTTCACAAAGCTCCACTTTTTACCCACTTACACAGCTGAAGTCTGAATTTCGTAAAGTTTGTTTGTTCTAAGAATTAGTCAATAGGCCAGAAGTAACATTGAAATAATACTCTGTAGGCTGGTTAGTGTCCCAGGCTTTTCTGAACAATTGCAGCTTCTCCAAATCCCAATCTGTCTTTTGGTAACACACCCCATACACACAAACATATCCTGTTACAAACAGAAGGTTGCTAGGTGGGCTGTTTCAGCCTGTCTTCTTGCTCTGCCACGGAATGGTTCTGCCTCTGGGAAAAATGGCAAAATCCTCTAGTCTTTCCATGGTCATGAAACTGCCTGTAAAGTTTCCACCACTCAGCAGCTGAACCCATATCACACCCATCTCAGAAGGAGAGAATCTTGGGGTGCAGGCGGTAACAGGGAATTTTGGCAGTGAATACCCCCTGGGGAAAGTGTGGGGAGAGTGAAAAGGAGCCTCTGGCAGTGATTTCTGCTGGTCCAACTTCATCCCTCCTACCACTGCCCTCTCTCCCTCCACGCTTCAGCTGTTACACCCATTTACCAACAGCATTTGCATGTCCAGGACCTCTCTGATTCATTATAAAGGAATCTAGGTAGGAAACTTCCTTCAAAGTTTTTTTGAGAAGTGTAAATGATCCTATTTAAGCTTTAGAGCTAAGACTACAACTGCCCATGTTATGCCTGTGGAAGACTAGGAGTGCTGAGCAAGGTGCTGACTTATCTCGGAAGCTGAGAGGACAATTCAGCTTCTTCTGCCAAGGTAACACTGGTGGATTTTTGCAGGAAGGCCCTGCAGGGAGACCATGTTAAATGTTAACATCAGTCTGCATTCGGCCCTAGTGCTACTTTATTTTTTAGCCTGAAGAAATGAAGGTTGATTCCCTACTTTGGGCATATTGTGGATTTCACTCTATCTCCTCACAATTTGTTGAAATGGTTGAACCATTTCACTTAGGTGAGGCAGAGGTGGTTAGTTCTCCAAGTGAATTGCCGATTTATGCAAAAATCTTATAAGTTTCCTGAAAATAAATGACAGAATAGGAGGGAACTTGTTGTTACCGCTCCTGAAAAAGTAATGCAAGCTGAGCTCAGCTGTTAGTGGAAAGCATTTAAGGTCAAGGTTCTCTTCTTGGGGTTCTCCATTGTCCAGTAAGCAGTAAATTCTGGCTTTTTCTGTGCCTAGGGCATTCACAATGTTGCTCTTTGTTGTGGATTCCCTGATGTCTTGAATGGGGTAAATTCCCGCTGCCGAAATATTACCATTTAATTATCAAACCAATCAACTGTGAGACAAATGTCCCCAGAGAAGCAGTTTTCATTAGTTCCACTTTTTACAGAGTTACTTGGGTTTTTTGGTTTCTCCTACATTAACAACTGGCAGTGTGTGCAGGGTTCCAAATTAGGATGAAAATGTGGGGCTTGGGGATTGCCAACTAATGGTTGATATTAGGTGTTCTGAGCTTGCTTTCAGGCTTTATCTGATACTTTTCTTGGAGAGGCTTTGGAATCATAGTTTTTGAAATGTTCCCACTGTTATAAGTGCAAAATATGGGGAAACCCCTTCTGAATTATGTCCTGGTGTCATAGCTATCTCTGGCATGCCCTTAGACGCTTCCTTGGAGTGGCCCTGGTACTTTCCAAGGGAAATTTAGGAGAATGTATTTGAGAACTTATCCTCAGAGTAGAATTCTTGTCTCTCAGATGAATCATGCATGATCTTTATTCTTCTCACAGAAACTCATCTCCAGATTCTTCGGTCTTTTGTTTTAGCTCCAGTAAATTCTAAGAATCTAGAGCCTGGACTATTGCTGGTATTTGCTATTATGCAGCTGTTCCAGTAAGTTCTTTTGTCCACTGACAACAATCCATCTCTCTCTAGCACTTAAACTATACAGGAGGAGGAGAAAAATGCAGGCCACTGTCTGCTTTTTGTAACAGTCAGCCCTTGACAGGTTTGTCTTGGTTTCAAGTTCCAAAATTCCTGTGACAGTGGCCAGAGTTAGAAAACTGGTAGCAGAACAGGGCTGAACCAGAAGCACATGCCAGACTGGTGAGGTCAGAATTTTTGGGTATGGCTGCAGCCCCTAAGTGTTCCCATTTGTTATGTTGTCAGTTTGACTGGAGTCCAAGCCACTCAGCTTTGTGCCAGATCCCAAGCCAGAAAGGTCTTGTTTGCCTGATTTCCTAAGTATACAAAGCTTAGGAGATCTTGCCATTTTTTGCCTTTGTGTCTCTCAGTCCCCTTGCAATTATTGTTGGGCCAATTTCAAACCAATTAGATACAAGGGTGGCAGGCTTGAGGATATGAAGTTTTGTTTTGTGGAAATGCACAGCTGTATGGAGAGAGATGCCATATGAATGCCCCTATAAGCATGTAGCAGGAGTAGAAAGGCTGTGGTAGGCGTTCAGCTGGATAGCTGGGAATCCCCTTGGAGAGCACTATTACCTGTGTTCCTGCTTTGAGGGAGTTTGTTCATTCTTACACACAGGAGAATCCAGCCACGTGACACAAAACTATAGGAGAACAGATCTTTATTGCTCACTGACTGTTTCAGTTTGGTCTGGCTATCCTCATGTTTATTAACTAGCATCATAGATGTCTTCGTGTCCCATCAGATAAAGCCCTACTGTGGCTTTTCATCAGCTGTGAACTATGAGGGCACAGAAATCTAGTCATGTTTCCCTCTTGATGCCACTAAATAGCCCCCTAAACAGGTGAAAGAAATGGCAAATCAAAATAATCTTCAAGCTATGGTGCAAAGCAACTGCTGTTAGGTAACCCAGTAAAACATGGTCAATGAAATCACTGCAACGTTTTCTCTTAAAGATCATGTGTACATGATTTCATGGATATAAGCTAACAAACAAAAACCAGGGAGATGGGAAAGCAGTGTTTAAACAGCCAACGATTAGTCTCATTTTTGTTTGGCTGGAAATGAAAACTGCCGTGGCAACACTTCACAAGATGGCCTTCAAATTCCTTTTTCAGAATATTTAGCTGGACTTGGATGGAAACACAGTAGATGGAGACATTTTCACAGACTGGCAACCCAGGACTCTCCAGCCTGGAATTATCCAGCCAGTTTTAGTCAGAGGAGCTGGCTTTCTGTCTCAAAGTGGGAGACAGTGCTTCCCCCCGCCCCCAAATCGTTAATTAGATTGTATTCCAAAGAAAAGAATGGAAGAAAACACTGCTAGCTTTTCTATGTTCAAATAATAATAATAATAATAAAGCTGTTTAATGAGTTTCTTTTCTCTCTGTCAGTTCACATAATAATTTATATGCGTCAACAGCAAAATAGTACAAATGCAAGTCCTGCAATGAAGAGTTCTCACCTGAGTAACTTCAGTTGGGGAGAGGAAATGGTGCTTTAGTGACTTTTATTTCCATGCTTCCCTCATTCTTCTTTTCTGTTTCAGTTGCTTGCATAGAATGTGTTTGGTTTGGTTCATGTTGGTTTACAAAATAAACCTTTAAAAGCTGCTGTTGACCATTAGTATTTTACGAAAGCAAAGCGCAAACACCATCAGCAGCAGAAAAGCTACTGAGGTTTTCATGAATGAAAAGGAAAGCTGAAAGAGCAAAATCAGTCTCCAAGATGAAACTGATGAGGTTTATTGTCAAGAGGAATGTCATATGGGAAAAGTACTACAAATTAACAGCATCTATTTCTTGTGAAAGAAGAACCAGATTTGATCCACTGGAATTTAAGTGGACATTTTCTTGCAGCATTGAGTAACCTTATCCACAATCATTTGCTACAGCTTCTTTCTCAGGATGATTTGGTACTGGCCGCCACCAGGTAAAAAATAGTAAATTAAACAGATTGATCATCTCTGGTTGCAAAGTTCTTCTGTGAAGTTCTTGACATTTCAATCAATATTGATTTTACTGTGTCTGGAACCTTCAATTTTTAGATCTGGACAAAGAAAGTGAGAGCTGCCATCTACTCTTTCTCCAATCGTGAGGGTAGCTTTGGGAACAAAGTGATGCTTGTTTCCAAGTGCCTGTCTCCTCCTTCTGGAATAATTGCCAGATAGATCTAAAATTTTGCCTTGCACATGGTACCACCCAGTAAAACGAGTATGTTACACAAGACCATAATGCAGTGTCCTGGTTAATTTTGTATGAGTTGTTCAACTGCTTTCTTCATTTGCAATGGTTTCAATTCCTCTCTTGTTCCCAATGGTGTGGCTTTTATTTGCTGTGTCCCCCTGTGTCATGAATTTCACTCTTACCTTTGTATGAAGGCTGAGTTGAGAGAGAAGATGTGAGCAGCCCTCAAGCTTCCAGGTGTTTGTTCATTAGAGTTCATCAGTCTGGGAACTGCCTCCTCTTTTGGAAGACAAGAACAGAAAAGGAGAGTATAAATGCTGCTAGCCTGAATAAAAAGGTTCTGTTATTGGGAAGAGGGGTAAAAAAAATAAATCCACAACAGAAACAAAGAGGTAAGAGCTCTGGAGAGGCAGGAGTTGTCAAAAAGCCTTCCCCATCAAACAGACTTGAGAGAAGCATAGCAGACGGATTTTCAGTACCAGTCAAATGTAAGAGTGTAGAAAGTTGACATGCTGTCCCTTGGAGAGCCGAGGTATTGACAAAAGACATGCAAAGTTGAAAAATGTACATTTGTGGAAAAATCCATCCTGACAAGTGACTGCACTTAAGTTGCCAAATGGACTTCACCCATGGGATGAAACTCAATTATTGTTGCACATCCAATGAATCCATCCATGGAGAAAGCACATGGCCAATAAAAGGGAACCATTCAGTAATCAGATCTTTCAAAAACTATTTAGCTCTTTGCCACTGAGTACCTGCTATAAGTGACGTGTGCTTCCCTGCAAACCTGCTCAGCTTCTCCGCTCACCCGGTAGAAATGCTGGGCCATTCTGAGCTGTTCTGGAGCACAAATACATCCTGCACAAGCCATTCAAAAGAATTTCTCAAATCCTTCTGAGGAGATGTCCAACATCATGGCTTTTTCAATTGCAGTTTGTATTTAGTGCATATGAAGGATGCTTTTGTGCTTGGAGATATTTTTATGATATTGGCAGCAGGGGCTATTTAATGCTAAAAGGATTGTGTTAAATGGTTTAGCCCAGAGAGTCCCAGTCAAGGCTCCATTAAGTAAGAAGCTTGCAAGTGCTAAGTCATTGAGACAGTCTTCCATTTGGAGTGAGGAAGTGTCTGGTGTGCAGCTGCTGCTCAGAGTTTATCTTTCCATACCAATATTTACTAGGTGCCATCTCTCTTCTTTTGAGATTACATTATCCTTTGCACAATCTGTGTACTTTTTATTTGCCATCTTCTTGATTTCAGCATGGCCACAGTAATGATCATGAATAACTCCTTCTTATGGAAAAATCTATTTTGGGTAATTTTTTATTTTCTGTTTCATAAGTGAAACCCAGCCCCACTAATGGCATCTAAGCCATTTGTTTTAGGATGCACCTGCACACATATTTGTTTTGTAACAAAAACATCTTTGTGAAACTGAAACACTGCAACTGTTGTTTTCGAAAAAGAGGCAACAGTGGCTGGCAGTGGATGCTTTTAAGAACACGATTATTAAGTGCAAGTGTTTCATAAGTCCACTTAGTTGCTATGGCCAAATTTGAAACCTTCACTTCTTTTACCAGCCATCTAGTTCTCTGCTGTGTCTGTTTCCATAGATCTGTTGTGGTGCTTTTTAGAAGATGTGTTTCCCTAGAATAAATGGAATATCCAGTTTTTCATGACAATTCAGAATGAAGTTTCCTTGAGATATGTGAAATTCCAGTTCCAGCACTGTGTACACACACATATGTGGGCGGACACACAAACATCTGTCCTTACACCCATCAATAAAAGGAAAAATGTCTTGGGGACTAATCTGTTCTCTTTTTAAAAAAAAAAAAATAAATTATTTTCTTTATTTCTTGTTTACTCCCATTGTTTCAACCAAGCTTTTTTCATAATCTGTCTGCCTTTCTTTTTACAATCTGGCAGTTTTGTCTTGGAACGTTCCCTGGCCTGCCGAACAACAAGCTTCTCCTTCTTCAGATTTTCAGGGAAAGATGTAGCACATCCATTCCCACTGTCACCCTGACAGAAGTTTGAGGCCACTCTCAAGATAAGAGGTAACAGGCCCTATCGAGTCAATTAGCAGTGGTGAAGGATCGAGCATGGACCATCAAGTCTGCACCGTTCCAGCTGCAGAGCTAAGTGCTGGAGAAAACTGTTTAGCACAGTTTTCTTCACATGGTATGAGTGGATATGAACAGGGTACCAGATTTAACTCGTAGATGTCCAGAACTTGACTGTTCTGAACCATCACATGAGTGTTTTGATCTCAATCCATAGCCAGCAATGCAAATGGAAAGGCAGAGGGGCACGTGGCCCTGCAAACTGATGTCCGCTCTCAAGCCCATTCTTCACTTCTTGACATAATCCGAACCAAAGACTGTTTAACATTTCTAGTGATTATATTAGCAATTTTGTCTCAACAAAATAAAAATTCCACATTCTTTGAAGAATCTCCGTGGGGAGCTTTAAAAGGCTGCCTTTGAACCCAGAGACACACTTTCATAAAAACACTCTGTATTTGCTTCATATTTATGACAGGTCTTCATCACACTCAAAGCCTCTCTACCAAAGTTGTTTCTCTGTCGAACATAGGTTATGGTTGGACTTAATGATTTAAGGGCCTCTTCCAAACAAAATTATTCCATGATTCTTTTCAGCATCTGTCTTCACAGACACAGTGACTCAGCACAAGAAGAACACAGCATGCAAGTCTACCATTAAGCAAATATTTTTCATTGTTTGCTGAATCCCTAGAATTCAGCAGAGGAATAGACTGGTATTTGAGCCAAGAAACATCTGAATGTCATGTAAAGTTCAGTTAATTATTTTCTAAATAGTCACCAGCACTACTTTAACTTACAGTAGCGTTCAACTGGTATTGTTGTGATCGCACTGGAGCCTTTTAGAGCAGAGGAATGTTTGCTTTCACTTCTGCCTGCTTAGTTTCACATTGTGACAAAGCCATTTCAGTAAAGGATGCATTCTCAAAGACTTAGAAAAAACATGGCCGTGATCTTTTAAAAATTGCACCATTGTGCTTCCAGGGAATCGGCTTAGTCTGATTAGTACTCTGCACCTATTCCCTGTACCCTTCAGCCAGAAGCACACAAACCAGTTGTGGCCACAGCAAAATTCAGGTGAACTGTGTCCTCATCATAATCTCTTGTGTCTCTATGTTTATGGCAGCATAAAGTAAAGAGGAAACACTTTGGGTGTTGAGGTTCAATGCCACAAGGCTTCAGGTTTCTGACTTTGCTCTGGGCTCCCTGACCTGTTCTAGCAGTGCTGAGGGGTTGGGCAGCTGGTGATAAAAGAGTTGCTGTAACAGCGATGAGTCAACACTAGTGAGCAACCTCTGAACACACCTCAGCAGCTCTACTGCTCTAACACCAGACGTTCCAAAGGTAGCAAAGAATCACCTGATTTGGAGTTCATACTCTAAATCTGGAGATCTGCAAGACAGGCTAGAAGATCTGACTTTGTTATACTACCCAACCCTGAGAAGCAACCTAAAGAACATGGGAACTCACCTTTGCCCAGGTTTACAAAGGTATTTAGGCACACAAAGCTGCAGACAGACACCTAATAGGATTTATAAAAGTACCTAAGGGAGTTTGGGACCTAATTCCCATTGGCTGTCAACGGGAATTAGATGTGTAATCTACTTAGGCAATTTGAAAATCCCACTGGCTGCATCTTTTCATGGCTAAGTACCATTACAAGCCTTAGCCTCAATGAATAGAATTATTATTATACTTGGTTTCGTTTCCTAAAACTCTGATCTTGGTATGGAGGCTCAGGGAAAAACTGCTTGACTCCAAGCACAGATGGGTGTCCTGGATATGTTGTGTCAGGAACGAATAACTGAGCTGCTGCAACACTCTTCATATCACCATTGTGTCTGCAACTGGCCCAGAGAGCTCCCAGGGGTTTTGTGTATTGGTCAGCTTGGCTTTAACGTGTGTCATGTAAAAAATGCAAGTGACTTGGTGGAGGAAAATTCTGCTCACTCACAGCAAAGTAATAAAGAAAACAAAATCATAAGTGCCCAGAGGCTGTGGCTAACCAGTTGAAAGGGTTTCATTTTTCCTGCAAAGAACAGTGTTGGAATCTTCTCACCACTCCATGGTCTGAATTAAGTACCATCTGGTGCTGGAGAGAATTCACAGCTTTGGGCAGTACAAGGACTCTTTGGTTACCCTCTTCTGCTGGGGCAACCCAGACACAGGCTGCAGTTCAGAGTTTAACTAAACAACAGTCTATTCCTTTCCTTTTTTGTTGTCCAGCTTGGACTCAAACAATAACTAATATTTCCCTATCCATGCAACTTTTCAAAAGCTGTGAAAAGTTTGTTTTTCCTAGATTTCTAGATGATGTAGTTTTCATTAAACCCAACTTCTCATAATTGTTTATCCACTTAACTTTACATGCTTAAAATTATGTTGTGAGAGTCAATTCAGCATACAAAATGGTCTGAATGAGTAATTGGGGTAGGAAATAGCTGGGATGGGTTTCTACATTGTCTGAAGCTGTAAGAAGGTACTAATTATTTATAGGGTTTCCATAAATGTGTACGAACAAAACACAGTGGTTGAAATGCTTTTTGAGCTTGGTGGAAATTGAAAATACCATTTGTGTTCAGTCAGAATATTTTGACACCGAAAATAACAGGAAAGTGAGTCAGCACTGCACCGTGTTTGACAATAATTTTGCAAATGCGGCTTTTTACTATGTCACTGTTTGCATTTTGTGTAGAGAGTGGTTATAACAAGCTAGTATATGACTGTACGCCAGCCTGACACTTAAAATGTAGATGGCTCTTTCCCAGTGTATCACACCGGAGAACATGTCCCATAACAGGATTTCTTATCTCCTGGCCAGAACTCTCACCATTTCAGCATCTGCATGTGCACAGAGCTGAACACAGCCAGTCTGCTGTACGGGATGCTCTCGCTTGAGGTTCAGTATAGATATTGAATTGGAGAGAAAAGGCTACGCACAGAATGTGTCTGTAATGCCCACTGACAGACTTCAAGGCAAAGAAAGAGCTGAATGTCCTGTGAAAATGGACAAGTGCGTAGGTGCAGGCAGCACTGGGGACTGTGATTGTCTGAACAGTCACCAGGAGCCCACAGAAGGCTTGGCTGTAGTCAACTGAATTCAGTTTTATTGCAGACTGCAACTGCCTGCTGAAATCTTGCCACGGCTAGAATTTCTTCCCAGCACACCCATGGCTGAGCAACAATGTGTGTCCTTTTCCAGAGAATGGGATCAGCCCAGTCTGGCTCTTGAGAAACACACCAGCTGCACTTGAGAGGATGATGGGATGAATCCTTAAGGAACTGTGCAGACCCAGCAGAACCCAGCTCAGTTTCCATAGCTCACGGCAATCAGGCCATGCTATCCCTCAGGGGTGCACCATTACAGGGAGGAGAGGGATATGTATGTACAGACAATTGATCTGTAGGAATAAGGACAGGGAGATTTTCTTACTCCCTTTCGCTCTCCTCTCCTCTCCTCTCCTCTCCTCTCCTCTCCTCTCCTCTCCTCTCCTCTCCTCTCCTCTCCTCTCCTCTCCTCTCCTCTCCTCTCCTCTCCTCTCCTCTCCTCTCCTCTCCTCTCCTCTCCTCTCCTCTCCTCTCCTCTCCTCTCCTTCTAATAAACTGGAGGGGTATTAGGACTAACTGCTTCCTGGCACGGAGTGCACAGACATTGTGCAAGATTCCTTTCAGCTCTGCTTTGCTGACATGCTTGGTTCTGACCTCAAACATCTCAAGTTTTTCCAGTTCTGAGTTCGTCTGCAAGTGAAAAGGCCTGTGTCAGTGAAATTGTGCCAAAATACCTGGGGAGCTGTTGCAGACTGGAAAGACTGGGTCGCTCTCCCTGTGATCTCAGGCAGGGGGTTGAGTTGCGTGGCAGCTCTGGGAGGTCATTCTTCAGTAGAGGCGAAGAGGCATCAGGTGGGATGCGGAGGGTTAGTTGGAGTGGGATGAGTGAACACACTGTCTGCCAGCAGGCAAATGGCTCAATTCCTTTATTTCCAGTGGAAAATATTTTGATTACAATGTTTCTTTTCATCGATATTTTTCATCCTTGGCATAATAATGAGTGAATACTGCCATAAAAAAGCCAGTTCCCACTACATGCCCCCTGCTCCTTCAGTAGACATTTTCCAACTAAAGGTTCTGGAATTTCAGCTGTCAGTGCCTGTGCTCCAGATGAGTTTTACTTGGAGTAGTTAATATTCCTTCCAGTCTCTGCATACTTGTTTTTCACTGTTAATCTGATTCAGCATCCCTTGAAAAGAATGGACATCTTCCTGGTGACGCCATCAAGACTGACTGAGCTGTGTTCACAACACAGAAGAGAAGCAGGTTCTAGTTTCTTCTCATCTCTTCCCCTCCTGATAAGGATCACAGCAATAATTCTCAGCCTGCCTGGCTTTTGTCTGTCTTGATTGGCAGGCTACAGAACTAACTCGTCTGCCTCACAAGGAGTTTATAACCCTCCCTCTGAATATACCTCTGAAACTTCAGACTTGTGATATTTCCTAAATTACTTTATTTTCCTTTCTTTTCATCCCCTTCCTCTCTTAATTAGCGAGAAAAAAAATAGCTGACAGCTGGGAAAACCTGCCCGTACCGTTTTATTTCTCAGTTTTTTCTCTGTTCTGAGTTTTTCTTCATTATTTTATTTGGAAAATGTCCTCAAGAAAGTGTTTCTATTTTCATCCAGTCCCAGAGCAGGATTTGTGTCTGTGTACAAATGTGAGCACATACATGTATGCGTAGCTAGAAGTATCTCCATGAAATATCTCTTTCTTGGCTTTACTGTTTGAACTGCACATCATAGCACATTGACCACCAACTGCAAATACATTAGTTACTGTATATGAGGGAAAAATCTGGCATTCAGTTGACATGATCATTATTTTATAAACTTTCTTACTTGTAGCTGTAAAGAGTAGTTTACTTACCAGAGGTCTTAAAGGAGCCACTGCTGGAGAGACTGAGGGAGAGTTGAATAACATTACTTGTTTCTGCTGTTTGAGAGTTCTGCTTTGATCTATGTGGGGAAATTTGTATTTATCAACTTTACTTACCATTTCTTGATCATGTTTGTTCTATTAAAGCACTGCAACCATTTTCATGCTTTATACTCCAGTTGTCCTGAGAGAGGTGTTAGCTGTGTTTGGAGAAGGGAGCACTGAGACTGTAAGCTCTACAAAGCCTGGTACGTCCTCCTTCTCCCTTGTCATACACTCAGTAGTTTTTAACTGCTGGAGCTCTTCCCAGTAGCTGAAGGACTGTGTGACATAGAGACTTCACTCAACTTGAGCTCGAGGGGCCTGGAATTAATTTGAAAAGCTATTTCTGAGTAGCTGGATTTAGCTAGTCAAAGTTTACACAGCTGTGGACAAATCCAGCTGTGCTGGTAGAAGATGTTGCCGTTCCCAGGAGATCATCTTCATCATCTACCTTGCCAGAGGTTTACTGCCCCGGCCATTCCGCCCATGGGACGTCCCATGAGTGATCCTGAATTCAAGCAACACCAGGTGGATGGATGGATGGATGGATGGATGGATGGATGGATGGATGGATGGATGGATGGACAAACAGATCCAAATGGTTTTGCAGGAAGCAAACTACAGCATGCTCACATGATCCTGCTCCATCAGCGTGTCTAAAAAGGGAAAGGTGGTGTTCTTGGGTAGGCAGGTCAGTGTCACATCACTGGTGACAGGGTCTCACACTGACACTACTACATGGAGAAGAAGACCTTGGCTTAAGTCATGACATAACCTTCCTCAGTTTCTGCTTCATTCCCTGTGTCACCAGGGCTAGTCAGAGTAGAACTTGTGGAAGTGTCTCTCTATGCACACTGTGTAAACCAAGTGTTCAGCACCCATCCCACCCAACAGAGTACTATGGAAGCGCAATTCCTGGAGATAAGAAAAATATACATCTTTTGAGAATGTGTGAAAGTAGCAGAGCCTGACCAAAGGTCAGAGAGTGACATGGAAACCAGCCAGAATTAGAATTGATTATTTTTAGCAGGCAGCTCCATTCTTAAACATCACTCTGTCTGGCTTGCTGTAGCCTTGGAGCCCCTCCTCCTAAATGCACACAGCGAAGGTGGTTCTTTGAAGAATGAGGGTAGAAAGGGATTAATCAGTGCTCCCAGAAAACATAACATGGTGCAGAGAAGAGGAAAGATTTATCAGGCTTTAAAGTAGGCAAAAATTGGCAGCAGTAACAAAAAAGCCTCAAACTGATGGGCAAATATGGAAAGCAAACATATTTGCTCTGCTGAGCAGGGACAAATATATCTAGATAAACTGCAAGAAAGATTTCACTTTTGCCTAATCCTCATGGCATTTCCAGCCCACAGATTTCTGGGAATCTGGTGGAGGCCAAATCGCATGACATTTCTAGCCAGTTTTGCTGACCAAAGACTTTGGGATCAGACCTGAACTTTGGACGATTAGTCAGAATGAAAGGCTTTGGGCTTAGCTATTAACAGATCGTCTGGGGCTCTGTGCTGTGAGCGCTGAGCACCAGTCAGCACAGTGCAAAGCCAGGAAGCCTGACCGGTTCCTAAGAGCCTTGCCCTTGACTCTAGTAGACTCAGCCTAGACTATCAGACCCAAAGCCTAGACTTTGTGTGCCTGCTTTGTGTTTTACCTAGCTCTTCAAAGGGTAAAGGGGGCTAGTGAAAGAAGCTGCTGAACATACAGTGCCCTGTGTTACAGAAGTGCCTGCTGTCATCTGTTCCTCACCCATGGATTTACCAACTTCTGCCTCCTCTTTTCTTGCTCCAGACTTTAATGTTGCTCCCTTCTTCCCTCATTCCCAACCCTGAGGAGTGAAAGCCGTGACTTCTTTTTGTCTTCTTCCAAAAGTGGGACTGCAGCTATTGCCTCCAGTTCCAGGGCCACCACTGGGCATGGTCCGGGCTGTTGCTCTTCAGAGCTGCTCCACTGTTGCCATGTTTGGTTTTCCAGGCTCTAGTCACGCAGCCCAGAGCCGCCCAGCTTTGACCTGCAGGAGCTGGCCCGTGTCTGGCAGAACTTCTGCGTTCAGGCTCCATGCTGGGCAAACACAGTTGCAGCACTGGAGCTCGACTATTTTTGAAATGCTGTAGCCACATGCAAACAGTGCTGCATTTTAGCAAATATCTGTGGCTCAGGTACCATGCTGTAATCTTCCTCAGGACATCTTGGAGTCCACCGTGCTTGTCTGGGCACCTGTCACGGATCTGCAGAAGGGATCACGATGGGAGTTGCCGGAGTGAGTAGGATTCAGGCACACAACCTTCAGCAGGCTGGAGCGTACTTGGCATGGGGTCAAGGCTCTTAAAACAGCTGTGCCCCTTTGCTAATGGCTTGACAAATATGAGCATTTTTGCATTTGTCACAAAATCCCCAGGCCTGTTGCTTTCATGTTTCCCAGAGCTTTCATTCCATGCCAGTGTATTGGACGGGGGGTGAAGGAGGGAGAAGCAATGCTCCGCAGATGGCCCAGGCTGAATATCCTGGGAAGCATTAATTCTCTGAAGACGAATATTCCTTAAAGAGAGATCTTAAATATGTGCTGCATTTCTACAAGCACTTTAAGCTGGCATAAGCCAGCCCTGCAACAATCTCTTTCAGAGGGAGCTCCACCATCCCCATTCCTCTGCCTCCTCCTTCCTGGCCCAGGGCTGCTCCTTTCCCTATGCTGGCACCAGGACACACATGGTTGTGTGGTGAACCAGGCCAGGGAACTCTGCCAGGTTAAAACTAAACAATTTCCTTTTCCCCAGGTTCATTTCAACCTGGATGAGTTCCCTGATCTGGTTCATTGCAGGGCCACAAGAACACTTCTGTTGGCACAAGGCAGGGAGCAGCAGAGGGAGCAAAGAGGAATGTGGGCTGGGGGTGAGGGGAGGGAAAGGTCATTTCCTTCAGCAGCACTGCTGGGTTATGCTGGTTTTGAGACTTGGTGTATCTGTGGTGTTAACTGCTGAAAATGATGTGCTCTAAACTGCGTGTCACAGCTGAGAGATTTTCAGGAATAAAAGCCTCTCTCCCTTTTAAAACAGAGCCTTACTTCTTAGGTTCTTATTAGATGAAAGCTTAGCAGCTCAGAGTCAAAACTGCATCCCTAATGTTACTATGCCAAATAATTGACAGTCTACCTAGGCGTGATGAAAGAGGAGATGGAGGCGCAGGGAAGGGAAAACTGCTTCTAAAATGATACAGCAGATGAGGAGCAGAGCCACAATGACCTGGCCTGTCTCCTTGCGGTTTGATCCCCACCAGTGGCTTCCTCGTCTCTGTGTGTGGCAAGGAGAAGACAGTCACTTGTCTGTCATGCTGCCCTCAGTTCCCATGTCCGTTGATGGTGCATACTTACTATGTATTTATTTAAATACCAAGGAGAATAAATCTTCTGAATGCCAGCTTGGTGAATGATTTGTCAAAAGTCAGCCCATTTACCCTAACAAAATGTGAACTAATTCCATTTGTCTGAGTGGTACTTTCCCTGGATTTACAGTGATGTAGCAGAAACAGGATCAGCCCCACTGACTCTGTAGCAGTATTAGCAAATATTCTGCTGTCCAAATCGTACCACTGGTGTTCTGCTAAGTTTATCTGAGGCACATTGTGGGGCACGAACCCTGCCTTTCATTTATAGCTGTAGCCAACAGGACAATATCAGAATCTGACTTGTTAATGGGAAAATGGACATCAGCGATAATTTCTAGTGTTTGCTCCTCTGCAGTCCCACTATGTGAGAGACGTATTTCAGTCATGCTGGGCAGCCCTGAGGTCAGTGCAGCTGTTCTGGCTTTACATGCTTTTCTCCAACATGAAGATATGACATGTTCATTATGCTTGTTGCATATGTCATTCACACCGAATCAACCCCAGTCTGTTGCATTTTGCAGGTGAGGTTCTTCTGCACTGCTTGTGACCAAATCCCCAGAGAAAAGATAATTTTAGTTACTCTCTTCCCCTTTTCTTTGGTTCCTTAGAGTGTTATTGTTTTTTACTGATTTTAATCCTTCAGCGATAAAATAAAAAACTGAAAAAAACCACAGTTTATACTATCAAACAGGATTAATTTGTAACAACAGTGATACTTACAGTGGTTTGGTTTAGTATCAGACAAAATCTCTATACTTAAAGAAAGGATGATGGCCAGATGCTTTTTCATAGATACCAATGTAACTTAGCTATTATTCCGTATTTATGCTGGTACAGGTGAGAGCAGAACCTGATCCCACATTCTGAAAGGCTTACTGCACATTACATTATATCATCTCCTAAAATGATTTTCATGAAAAATATATAACTTTTGAAGACCTTCACTTCAAAGAGTTTGAAAAAATTCTTTTTGTTTCTTATACACTTCCACAAATATTATTTTTCAAATTTTTAACCAGAATGCTGATGAAGACTTTATCCATATTTGGTTTCCTCAATGCCTGTATGATAAGTACTGTCTAAGTACTCTCGTGGAGACAGGGAGAATTATTTTCTTTTTTCATTTTTTTTTAGAAAAAAATGTTAACAAAATGTTTTTAAAAGGCATAAGATCTTTTGTGTTAAATATTGCCAATGCTGAAAGATGCGGAAGGCTTCATTTGAGCAGTTTGGTGCAAGGTTCCCTCTTTCAACAAGTCTGTGTCTCAAACCCTGTTGTGTAACAACTCCAGCTGCCAACTATTTTGAAAAATAAACTGCCTAAGTTGGATTCCTGTTAAGCAATCAGCTTTAATCCTCTGGAGAAAGGGTGAGCTTTGTTCCTCTTCCTTGAAATCTGGGTTAACCTCCTTCATTTCTTTGTCTGTAATAAGTTTGGTTCACAGAGAAAACCTTCCTTGTGCTAAAAGCTCTACTTGGACACAGCGAGTCTCCCAGCTCCAGGGGCGGGGGGTTGTGTGTTACCTCTTCAGCCAGCCAACCCTGATCTTTATGAAGGATTCTGAATCCCGTAGAAAAAGTAGTTATACTTGGAGAGTGGCTTCAGCATTACCTTGAACTGATCTAAACCAGCACAATGCCAAGAGGGTTGGTGTTGCCCCCATCTCTGTCTGGAGACAGGTCTTTTAGAAAGGGAAGGATCACCTGGGGCATGGTTTCACAATAGCCTAAGCTGGTCTATGCTGGGACCAGCACAGCTTCTAGTTGTGCATTCCCTCCACACTCACTATCGGTTCAGAGTTCAACTTTGCAGAAACTAATGGCTCTTCTCTTTTTGTAGCGTTAGTTTTCTGCCGCCTCAGGGAGCTGAACCGGGTCATGCAGGAGGGGGCCCAAAGAGCACATTTTCCTGTGCCAAAAAAGAAATGTAACATGCACAAGTGTTCAGTATCTACTAGGACAGACCTTGAGAAAGGGTATGAGACCACGCATGAGAAATATGTCTGACTCAAGTCAGGACTTCTGCTGTTTTGGTTACCCAGTACGTTTGCAACCACACTTTATTTGCTTTTTTGTTTAAACACCTATCTTTCTGGTCTGGGACACTTGCGCTCCCTGGTCTGGTAGCTGACAGTGCGTTTCCTTCTGCTGGGACTCATCACAGACTCCCCCGGGTTGCCAGTGCAGAGAGGGCAGGGTTGCTAGAGGCACTTTCGCACCTACTAATGGAAGAGTCATCAAAACTGCTGGTCACTGGGAGAAATTATTTTCTCTTGGAAGTGCGAAGAGTTTATCATGGTGGGTGCTTTCTGTCATGAAATGCAGCCCATGAGAAGAGAGTGCTGCAGGGGAGGGGTTGTCTTTTTTTTAGGAGTGTGCTCACCTTCTAAGCACTATATCTCTGTTTCTATATCTCTGTTTCTGTTTTACAAGAGTATGCAAAAGATGACAAGTAGCTTTTGCAAGAACTGCAGCTGTTTACTACAGGTTTTGTAGAGGAAAGTAATACAACCTCCCTGTTTCCCCTCCAAAGACTGTGAGACTGTTGCAGCAAAAGAATAAGACCCTTGCTGAAAAAGAAAAACTCACTCCCTTGCATGCGACTAACAGGCAGGACTTGGGTAAAGAGCTAATACCCATCAACACATTTTTGATGTCACTGTGCTGTTCCCCTCTATTTGAGCTGACAGCTGATGCCAGGACTTGGCTGCATCTCCCCGTCATTGAGAGGAGTTTGGATGTCAGATGCAGGGAGATGGAGCGAGCTTGGGCAGCCAGCCGTGAGCAGAGCGAGGCAGTGAAGAATGACTCTTTGCTCCAGGGTGAGAGGTGCCATTGCTAGTCTGACCTTTTGAATACAAAGCATTTGTCAGAAATCCAGAGAAAAGCGAGCCTAACCAGTCAGGGTGGCTCTGCCTTTCTTTTAAATAGAAGCTCATGTATTCAAGCAGACACACCTACCCTCAGGCCTGACCCAGACATTTTAGGCAAGTATCTTTGACGAAAATGGGGGCCCCATGTTCCCTCCTGTTCGCAGGAGAAACAAACCTTGTGTGAGCTCTTCACTCATTCCAGCTGGGAGCCCAGTAACTCCCAGTCCAGCCAGGGGAAGTTATTAAAGGCTAACGTGATATGAAAGGCACCATGAGATGGGTTCAAGCAGCTCTAGTGAGAACTGTGCAAATCATTCTTGTGGGTCATTCTTTGGATATCCTGTCCTGCACCCTGAAGCTTCAGTGCCCAGGGTCTGACACCCAGACAGCCTTTCTTCACAGGGTGTCTCCCAGCACCTCTCTGACCCCCTGCGCCCCCACTCTCCAGTTCAGATCTCCCAAAGTCCCAAGCCTTGAGCTCTGGGCTCACATGGCTGAATCCCCGGTCGTGCTCTCCCACAGTCAGGTCAGTGCATCACTGTCTCATTGTCATGTCGGTTCTCAGTCTCACACCTTGGTGGCCATGGCAGGAAGCTGAGGATGTGAACGGCAGGTCAGGGTCAGGAAAGGGAGGTGAAGTTCATGCACACTGAAATCCCTGTCGGGTACTTTTCTGCACCACAGCTGAGAGCTCTGACCATCTGGAGATCTGATACACAGCATGTATTTTCCCATGTGTGACAGGTTGCAGACTGCTCTGGATGGCAGAGTCAGGAGGATGAGCCATCCTTACACTCTACCATGCCAAGTATGCTTGTTCCAGGAGCTTTCTTTCCCTCCTCATTTAAATCTGCTTTAAACTGCTGCAGAGCTGCACCTTCAGTAACCTCCCAGGGACCCTTGGAAACATTTGCAGGTTGCACACCACAAAGTAATACATCGGCACATTCCAGTCTCACTTTTAACTCGGCTTTCCTCCGCTAAGCCACTCAAGCACGCAAATCTCCTCTGCAGATTAAGGCAGGCAGGACACCAACCGGGAACGGCCCCCTCCTGTTTCCTGCACCTTTTTTCACCAGCATGCAGAGCTGTTTGCCTTCCAGGCTGACCCTGAAGGCCACACAGAGCTGCCTGTAACTGGGGTGGTGATGAAGAATAGCAGTTGTTTCACAAGACATGCTGAACAGGGAGCTGGGACTTGTCTGGTCGCTCCATGCTCGGCGCTGACATCTAGTGGAACAATTGCACTAAAGCATTTAAGAAGCTGAGCAGAAAAGATGAGGGTTTGTTTCACTGCAAGGCTCAGCGAAGCAATCATTTCCTCTGTGTGCTGGTTCATTTTATTGCACTTAATACTGCCAAAGAATTTGCTGTGGGAGAAAGGAGGAGGCCCCAACATGAACAAAGGGCAAACCGTTTGGGTAGTTGTTTTTTCCTTTTCTTCCAAATATGAACTTCTTTTTGCTGCCAGGTGAATGGTCTTCTAGCTGCAGCAAGGACAAACATCAGTTTCACAGTTACTTCTTGATTAACACCATTAAATGAAAACCAACTGTGACACGATCCCAGGAGACCACAGGGTGAAACTGTCAGAGAGCTCATAATAAAGCCTGTGAAAAATGCAAAATTGCTATGGGCTAAATTTTCCACCCGGCTTCTCAGAACACAGCTGTGCCACTTGTAAGTACAACTGTTTGCACATGCAACCCGTGCTCTGTTTTCACAGGTGAGAAAGGAGCTCTCAGTGCACGGAAACTTTTCTGTATATAAAGCAGATTTTTCAACTGCTGGGCTGGAATTGATGCACGTAATTGTCTTTCATAAGGAAATGCATAAATACCTCATCTCAGCTGAGAGGACAAACATGTGGGTTTGTGCTCTTAGGAAGCTGCTGAATGTTTGCGATGCCCTTTGTGTAGGAGCTGAAAGCATTACGATGACAGTGACGACAAAGATGACCCGCTGTTGTCAAGGTACAACAGGAATCTTTATTCGTAGCATTTAGAGACTGTGTGTTTGTGGTGCTTGATCACCAGCACAGACAAATTGAGTTTGCCGTGGCCAGACGGCCCTGCGAGGGGTCGGGTCTGAGGGGTTCATGCATGTTGAGACATAGGCTGGCAGTGGCCCCCCCACATGCAAGTCACATCTTTAGAAAGGCCAAAACTCATTCTTTTAGTTCCTGCCTGGGGACAGGGGCTTCCAACAGGGGCACAGAGCAAGGGGCAGGAGTGCCTTAAGCCGCCCCAGAAGCTTCCAGTCCAGGGCTGGAGTGTTCCGCAGAGACACACTTCAAAGCCCGTGGTCAAGCCACCGACTAACTGTGGTGACAAGTTACTGCCTATCAGCCAACTCTGCTTGTGAGGCACATCTTACTTCATCACTGATGCCAACGGAGTTGATTACTGTGGCTGTGCTGATCGCTGGCAACTTACTGAACTGCTTTCGGCTGTGTCTAGACCCTATGAGTCTGATCTGAGACAGCTGAAGTGCAAATTGAGCCAAAGCTTTTGTAGTCTTTGAGGCTGACACTTGATTCTCCATTAAACAGGGCAGTGACATTCAGTGCCAGGGGACATGTGGAGTGTTCATTGTGCGGGGGGGGGGGGCAGTGTCAGAGAGCTCCTGCAGAACGGTGGCATCTCTGCTGCTAATGTGTTGGGCAGTGCTGCTGTCTCAGGGCCGCAGCTTCTCCGTGCGGGTTTATTTAGGATTTGCACAGTTTGATCACTGCACAAGTCTTAAACAAGGAATTAATTGAGATTTTAATAAATGGTCACTGCATGCTAATTGAATACCCACTTGATTATTTAAAAATATTATGTGAAGTTTGTGTAATTGGTTACATCGGTATTAAATTAGCATATAAAATCTCCTGCAACTCTCGTATGATTTAATGAGGCTGTTATCGTGTGTGAATAAAACGGTGATTGATGAGTGGAAACCTCTTTTCCGAGCACGGAGATTCTTTAATAAGGTCAGGAATATTTCTGACACGTACTGAGTTACTCATGTTATGCAGGTCACTTTTTTGACGACAGAGTGACCCATGTGTATAATGAGGACTTTGGGACTGAAGTGGATTCCTAACTAACCCAGCATGTGACTGGATTTGGACCTGCAGTCGCACAGCAGCTCGTGCAAAAAGAGAGGTCACTGCTCTGTCCTCGCAGAACTCCTCTCTTTTTATTTGTCAAGCACTGAAATGGACTGAGCTGTAATTCAGGGCACAAAAGAATAGAAAATATAAAAGGCAAATCGGGAATCTGGAGAAGGAGGATGTGAAGCTCCTCCTCACATTAATCCTGGTGCCACCTCCCTCTGGCAGGTCAGAGCTGCCTTGTGTGTGGTCTGTCTTGGAAACCCAGCACCAGCTCAGGCACAGCCCAGCCAAACCTCCTTTCCTCCGGCTATAGCTCCCGTCTCCTACAGTTGTGGCAGGACTCTTTGATGACCATGACAGGAATTGGCCTTGTGATGTGTTGAACTGATTTGGGAGTTTGTGGATGAAATGGAGCAAGTAGATGCATTAGGCCACAGCCACACTAGCAATGTTGGGGGGAGAAGGGACATTACCCTGCAATGAACCGCTTTGCTCCAAAGCATTAGGGTTCCCTGGCAATTGGCATAAGGAAAAACAGCCACGTGGGCAAGAACTGAGGGATGTTTGCAGGGGTTGTGAAGTCACTTATACTCCAGTCCTCCTAAGTCATGCTGATGGCAGTGTAGTCGCCCGCATAAGATTAAAATACAGATGCTAGGACTTGATGTAACTGAGCTCTGCTCTCCCTGTTTGGAAAGCAGATGTTCTCAGGTTTCCAGGTGCTGAGAAATGCAGTGTCAAGCTCATGGAAGAGCTTGCCAGGCATTTTGAAGATCGCCAAGTTTTCTCATCTCCTGGGCATCCTCCCAAGCCTGTATTCAATACCTGATACAAGGCAGGCAAACATCTGTCAAGACTGATGTAGGCAGAGCTGCTCCTGCCTTGGGGCAGGCAGATAGTGTAGCTGATCTCTTGAGGTCATTTCCAGCCCTCATCTGAGACTGATTTCCTAGGGATATGGTGCTTGTACAGCCACTCTGCTTGTCTATTCTCCCCCTTCCTCCCCCCCCAACAGTTTTGGAGCAAGTCAGCCAATTTCAAGCAGGTTTGAATTCAGAGATACTGAATTCCAAGAGCTTCATGAAAATCAGCAGCTGGGTAGAGAGGAAAGACGCAAATTAGTGTCCCTACTGAGAAATGAAGTTATAGCTCATTCATTCAGAGAGGCAGCAGCCAGCTGCCAGTCATCACAGGTAACAGCCAACCTCTGGGCACAAATGGAGCTGTGAAACAACCCCAGCTCTGCTGCCTTGTGCTCAGGTAACAGGGGATGGAGGAGGCAACTGTGGAAGTTATTGTGTGGGACAGGAGGGAGAGGGTCCCAGCAAGGGCTATAGGGATGTGGAGCGCGAAGCTGGAGGGAACTGAGCTTTGTTAGCTGCTTTGCTCCTGTAAGAAGTTGTTTATGATTCCATGGCTGCCTTGCCCACCCTCTACGCTGTTTGTTTATGATCCTGTTATTTAGTTGCTTGTCAGAAGATCTAACTTAAGGGAGATCAAGCAGCAGCAACACATTGTCCAAAATTGTGCAGCTTCCTCCATCTGGTGATTTCTGGTCTAGCCCTATACTCACTGTCTGTGAATTAGGAAACGTGTGAAGATGTCCAGGATTGTATGAGCATGTAGCAGGGATAATTTCTATTTGGGAGGGTAAGGTTGAAGGAGAATATATACCTAAAGTTGTGTGACTGTGCATGTATGTGACTCCTGAGAATCATCCTACTGTGCTCAGTGTGGGAGGGAAGCAGAAAATACACCTACATTGATGATGTTTTATTGCCACATGTCTCTGTTTCCCTGGTCTGGGCTCAGCAGTGGAATGAATATGCAGGTTCCCGGTGTCTGTGTGTGAACAGACTGCCCAAGCCTTCCACTGGGCTCTAGATACAGGGACAAATGTTGAAAACACAGTTTCATTGCATTCCTTCTAGAGATGTGATTCCTTATCTCTTTCCCTCCTGCCCACTGGCTTGATTTTGCAGGCTTATCTGTTACATCCTTTTCCTGCCCAATAAAACCCCATTTTTGGAGCCGGATGTGCATATGTGCCTGACTGCTGACCTCTACAAAACTTTTAAATATCCCTAGCTGTAAGCACATGTTTAATTGATTGTTGTTTGAGTTAGTATTCTTATTTATTTGCACTTAGGGCAGAACCTTGCCACTTGGCAGACCTAATGAAGTTGGATATCACAAGTAATGGGGTGGCCGGCTTGCTTCTGATTGTGGTATGAATGTGAGTGCAGCCAGATCAGACTTCTCTGCACTTCAGAGCCTTCGGGCAGGTTCTTGTCTGCTCAAACGTATCAGGGTCAAAACACAAGCTGTGCTTTGGATCATGCCAAAACTCATTCCAGGGAGGAGCAAACTCACTTCTGTGTTGATTCTTCCTCAAAAACCTCGGTTTGCCATCATAACTGTCCTGCCAGCATCAGAGAAGTGATCCCAAAGCGTCTCCACCCAGAGAACCACAGGGCATCCCAGTGGCTACAGAAAGAGTGAGGACCCAGAGCACAGGGAGTACCAGGTTTCCCTGGGCACCCATGCAGAGCCTGCACACAGGGCAAGTACCTGTCCCTGAGGACAAACAGCACCCTGAGCACCTCCAGGGTCTGTCTACTGGGCCACCCTGTGCAGGGACAGCAGACAAGCAACCTGGAAACCACTTCACCCCAGGCAGAGCTGAGATGAGCACCAAGGCCAAGATCTAACTATGCGGTGAAAACATGTTCCAGGCTGAGGCTGGTTCTTGCTGTGAAGAGAGAAAACAAAGGAAAGAAATAAGGTAGAAAGCCTCGAAGTGATGAAGTGACTTGCTTAGGGTCACACAACAGGATAGTGACAGGAGTTGAACTGAGCTTTCTCGGTGCCTGGTTTAGTGTAATTTCAGCTCAGCTGCCTGGCTTCCAGGATGTTGTGACTGCAGAGCCTGCAGTCACTTACACCTATTATTATTTGTACTCTGTCAAAGTAGGTTTCTGGATTTCACCCATGCTGGTCTATCCTCCTGGGAAGTCAAATGGAAATGCTGTAGTCTATAACGATTTCATTCCCCTGGCAATGTGCTGGAATCACGGGCGTTTACGTTAGCTAAATATAGCAAAGAGGGACCTGTGGTTGATCAGTATTTCTCCCATTAGTGCTGTAGGTGGAACTGCACTTAATAGGAATTACACTAAATGGATATAGGAGACATGGGGATAATTGACCAAACTCGTCTTAAATGTGTTTGTGGAGAGAAAGAAGCCGCAAAATGACAGGCATTTTCCCCATTAGCCTCTATAAAGAAGTTAGCAGGCACTGTGGGCCAGATTCTCAGCTACAGGGACTTGCCGTTGCCTTTTTGTCTTCACTGGAATCAAGCTGATTTACCCCAGATGCAAACAACATATTGGTGTCGCCTGAAATATTAAATATCTTGGGCCCATGGAAAAGTGAGGAAAGGACATAACTGCTACAACCACAGGTTTATTGTCATGAGTTTGAGCTTTTTAAATAGGAATAACTGAGCCTGTTGAATAGTAGAATTATGGCCAACATGCCCACTGGTGTAAATGAGCATGCAGCTGTATGGCCAGCAATAGAATTCCACATATTATGCCAGGAAGTAGTTTAACACTGAATATATTATTTGCTTAATATACAATGTAGGCAAGCTGACAGGCTTATTTCCTAGAAGGTATTTTTTAGTACCAGTGTACCTGAAACTGCAAAATAGATGTGTCTTTTCAGTCTTTCTACAAACACAAAGCTGTTCATTTAAATGAAAGGGAACTTAATGCACCGTTTATAGCTGTGCATTTTGCACTGGTATTTGCATTCAACATTGATTCCCTTTTATTTCAAAGGAGCTAGTGACAGGATTTGTAAATTATTCCCAGCCACTATCCACATCAGTCTAAACATGAGAGGTTGTATTTTTTTCACTGTCACCATTGGGGATTGCACTAAACAGTAACCTCCATGTAATGGTTCTGGTCTCTGACCCCACCTCCAGTGAAGTCTTCTACAAACATCTCTTTATACCCCCACATTCATCTTCTGATGACACGTGTATTTCTCAGGTCTCAGAAAGATCTTCCTTTGAGGGGAGATTGGACTGCAATGCATGGACATAGCGCTCCATCTCTCTAATTCAGAAAAAAAAGAATCTTGAAGTTAAGCGTGCTCCTAAGATTGAAGGAAGTAGCTTTATTTTTAAGAAATTTTATAGCCACCATAGTGACAGGGAGAAATAGCATCTAGGTATGCTTTTCTTCCCCCAATGTCATGCCAGTCTAATGATTCTAAGACCTGAGTCATGATTTTGGAATGCTCCATTGACTGTGTTGGAAATTAAGCACTTCAGGTTGAAGTGCTTGTGTAAGTCTTGTCTTGAGTAAGATTAGATTTATACTTGTGCTTAAGTGCTTCACTGAATAAGGGCCCAATTACGTTAAATATGATTATTTTGTTTCCAGAGACAATCCCCTTTCACAAGTCTGCAGCAACCAGCTCCTGCGAATGCATTCATCCTTAGGAATGAACACAAATGCCTTTACCAGGACTCCAATAAAAATAGACCAGTTTATTTTAAAGAGAAGCTGGATTTTCATCTTTTCTAATAAAAAAGGGAAACCTGATTAAACTCTTTACACTTATAAGTGCCCTACTTTCAAATCAGACCTGACACTAAGTAGGTTAGTGGGAGGGGAGCTTTAACAAATTTCCTTTAACAGAACTTGATGTGATCCTCTGACCTGAATTTTCAGACTTAATCTGCTTTAAAGAACATACTTGAGCCTAAACCAACAGTAAAATTCACCAAAGAGCTAGGCTGTTAATTTGAAACAACAACACAACAATAGCCTACCCACCCCAAACAAACACAGAACCCCAACCCAGGACCATCCTCAGTTCTGATATTACTTGTGCTTGTGATTTTTTCCTCTTTCTTTTTTTTTTTAAGGAAGAAAAGCTGCTTTTGAAAGTGTTAAAGAAGTAAACCTGGGCCTAAGCCCAATGCTACTGAAAGGGGCTTTTGATGATACATCTCCTGAAAAACTACAGTCGTCCCATAACTCATCAGATACAGTATTGCAAAGGCATTTAAATGTGAGGTCCTGTCAAGTTATGCGAAAGCCCCATGATATATGGCCCAAAGGAGTTTATCTTGCTCTGGGAAAAAAAGACCTTGGAACTGACACTTTAGATTCTGAAGCCAATAAAAACATCTTAAAATAACGCCCCCTCCCTTCCTCAAAGAGTAACTGACAGTGAGAGAGAGAGCAGGGGTGGGAGAGCAGTGATCAGCAATGATTCAGATTCTGGGTCTGAGAACTTTGTTGTGGGCAGTGCAACTCCAGTGATTTATAATTAACTCCAACATGAAGAAGAAAATGCCAGGCTTTCATAACAGTACTACAAAAATAACCACATTCTCAGTGTTTGCAAAATTGGAAACAAATGTCCCAAGGAAAACAAGAGCTCTTTACAGCCCTATCCATGCTTTAGAGCAAGGAAAATACTGGAATTCAATCATGACCACAGATGATGAGCCAATATCATTTGTCATGGGAAATTCATCTGGGTAAAACAGGATTGCTCCATTACCCTTCCATCACTCTAACAAATAACTGGTTTGAAATCTCTTAAATTAAAAGCAGTTAAGACCTTTTCTTCTTTTTGGCAGAGAAATGTTGTCATCTTCTGTACCCCCAGGACCTGAAAGTGAAAAGTGATAGACTTATTATATACATTTCTTGCATCCAGCTAGTAATACAAGATTCCTGGTTTCTGGGTGATAATATAACTGATCTTAGATAGTAGTTCGGAAAAGACACCTGATGGTTTTGTGTTTTTAAGTAGGGCATGTTATTTCAATTTGGCGAGATACTACTTTTAAACACGGGAGTAATCCCAGTACAGCTAGTGGGGCTACTAGGCAAAGATATAAGTATCTTGCTGACTCAGGACCTGAATTAAAGAAGTAGCAGTGGTGTAAGGGCCCCCAGGGAATAACAGTGAAAATCCTGAACTGGGTCATGAGGAAGTAGTAAAGACTAAAAGTTTCTCTAAGGAGATTTCATAAGGGAAGCCCTGACCAGACCATTGCTGGCTTCCATTATGTTAGTAGCAGTCCTGCGCTAATGCATGTTTCTTCTTAAAAACTAATCTCTGGGGTCCTGGGATTTTAGGAACCTCTGTATTTCCGCATCTCTCTCTATCTGTATGTCTGTCTTTATTCTAACTCTTCGAGTTGAAGATTAAAAAAATCCCTGATATAATCAAGTCGGGCCTGACTCATTTTTCCCAAACGCCAGTGCCTGTCCATGCTGCACGGAGGAGCAGAGACATTCAGAAAGGAACACGCAGCAAAGTGTTCCATTTGAATTCCTTTGTAAATCCTTATTTTGTGGATCCTGAGGTGAAATGTGTCAGGGACGTGCTCAGCACTCCACAGCTGTATCCTCTAGGGGCTTCACCATTTTTATTGATATATTTCATGCTAAGTACTGTACAGAATGTAGTCATGCCAAGCAATGATGACAGTGCCTGACCAGGAGCATTTACAGTATAAAAAACACAAATCAATAAAAGTCATGTCTACTACACAACAGAACAAATGCAACACTAACCTGACAAAGGAAGACAAAAGCAAATGTATAATGAAAACATCCTCTCAATGTGTTTTTTATACTCCAGTGACCCTATAGCTAGCATTTTTAACTACAGCCACCAATACAGCTGTCATTCCATTTCTGATCAAACGCACCCCTGTTTAAGATGACAACTTCTTTGGAGGTGCTTGAAAGGAAAGCGCTGTGATTCTCAGTCATTATTATTTCGGTCCAGACCTAACATTTTTCTTTTTTTTTCTCCTTCTGTGCTCCAGTTGAACTCCTGTCAAATGCACCCATTGGAAACAATAAGACAAACCACCTCTGTCATTTACTCCCGGCACAGGAATCTTCCCCGTGCTCCCCGTTCGTTAGCACCCTCGGCTCGCGGTATAGTATTCGGTGTCTACGAGCCTGTGAACACCTAATTTGGATTCATGAGTTCCAATTTCTCTAGCACAGCCCTTGTGGATTTTAAATCTAGCTGGTTTTTACCCGCTCTTGTGCGTGCAGAGTCTGTTTGGCCACACTTGGAAGAGTTTGCAGAAGCATTGTAGAAATCTCTTGTCAATGGAACCCGCTTTAAAGTGGCTTCGCGGAGAGGGAGTTTGACAAGACAATTTTTGCGTGGCTGTTGTTTGGGGGTGGCTGTCAGGCTTCTGCAAAATGGCATCGCTTTGCTGTTCTGCTGTCTAGTACTAATTTTGTTCTTTTGCTGAGTGTAATCAAACATCTCTCAAATTAAGAATTATCAGAGGCACTGCTTGCTTTGTACTCATAAAAGCAGAAGAACTTCAAAATGATTGTTTGCATTGCCAAAGTATTTATTTGTGGAAAGTACATTAGAATTAATTCACTGGAAAATACCCATTTAACAAAACTGAAATATTTTCACAAATTACCAGTTTCATCAATATTTTCCTGGGAAGCTACTTCAAAATTCACTTTGATAAGAAAAGAATCTGTAATTCCAAGAGAGTCAAAATGTTTCATTTCAATTTCAATATAATTTCTTATAATATATGAATGAAATTAAAATAAAATACAGTGTGGAAACATTTTGACCTTTCTGATTGAAAACATATTTATGCAGCATAAATGAAGAATATTTCAACAGAGTGTTAGGAGGTTTTTAGTCTTCTTCCAAGTTCACAATGAAACGCAGCTTCAAGATGTTGATTTTCCTTATCACATTTTCGTGTTTGGAACAATTTAAATTTTCTCCAAGAGCTGCAAATGTTTAATACATTGACATCTAAATGGCTAAGACGTTACTACTTGAGTTTTTGCTAGTGATTAGGACCATGAATATCTTTAAAGTAGTATTCATCCTGCATTTACTAGGCCTGTAAACATACCTGGAAATACTTGAGAATGCTTCATTGTAACAAATGTTGAGCTGGGAGAGCAAATATCTCCATAGACACTGGATGACTAAGAGTCATAAGATGTCTGTGAGGCAGGTAAGCATTATTATATTCATTTAATGGACAGATAATCTGTTGTACAAAATGGTCTTGTGTCAATCGTGGATCTGTGCCAGGGTTACGAGTCCTGACTGGCGGAGATTAGAGTTGATACGTCTCAGTGAAGGATCCGATGGTGGAACCTCTGCAGCCAGCCTTTCCTGCACCATTTTCTCAGGATTGAGACATCAGCACTGGGCAAATTCTTGTATCTTTCCCAAATTTTTCTCCAGTACAGTGTTGTGCTTCACACTGGCAGCTCCCACTCCTTCTGTAGCCACACATGGATGGGAGAATTTTTCCCTGGGGGGACTTCGCTAGGTTGAAGGAAATATTAAGGAGGCTGTATGTGTTTTCTATGAATTTTTACCTGTTTTCCCTAGATGATAATTGGCCCATTTATTATTTTCCCTATACAAAATGAGCTCTTCTATTTTAGACCTTAGAGATGCTTGTATTGAAGCAACAAAGGAGGAGCTTTTAAAGCAGTGAAAGACTATCCCAAATATGCCAAATAAAACTGGCCTTTGTTTTGTGCCATTTCTGGACTCTGCAACATTATAATAACAAATCCTGAAACCATATGACAGTAATACAGAGCATCTTTTTATGATAAACATAAGTAATGATCCTTGTCAAAGAGACACGGGAATGAGTAATACATAGCAATCTCATTCAAAGAAAAAGAAAGAACAACTCTTGGAAAAATAAAGAAGTGACATTTTCCTAAATCTCCACATATCGGTGCCATAAAGCAATAAAATTCCAAGACACTGTGAGCTTACACACACAGAGAAGTAAATGGGAAAAAATGTTTGGGAAGACAATGTAACATTGTCTCATAATTTACAAACCCCTAATGATTTCCAAAGCTGGTATGTGAGATTTACCCTCCTTTTTTGGCGTTCAAATTGACACAGGGGCTTTTTCTTGCCAACTAGAACATTCTTTAGGTGTTTTTTTTCTTTGCATGAAGTTCGTTGTGATCCCATGCTTGCTATTATTCATAAATTAATTTCTGGCATCGCAATAAATTCTAGGAAAACCAATAAACCACAAACGTACAGCTAATTCTTTGTCATTTTTCTTCCTTTCTTTAAAATAAAAAATCTGTGGGAAAGAAAAAAAAAAAAGCAGCAGTAAATGTTTGCTGAGGTGCTGGATCCACAGCATGAATTTATGTTTCCAATTGTTCTTCCTAACTTGTCAAAGAAGTTTTATTGCAGTCGACAATCTTTATTGGGTCTGCTGGGCAGGGCCAACTTCGGAACGTATCACGGAGTGAGCCTGTGTAATACATGGAAACACATTGCCCGTGACTGGTAGAACTGGGGCGGGTCCCAAAACTCTGGCTATGAGAGCAACACCACGTTTTCTCTGTGAGAAAAATCACCTCTGGGAAAGTCCTTAACTATTGCATCAAGTTCAGGTCTGCGTTTCATTGAAGTTTCAGCTCACCCGACTTTTTCATTTCAGAAGCAGAAGGGGCTGCTCACTGCGGTGTGCATACACACCAGCACGTGCACAAACTGGTCTGGAGGTAAAGTGGGGCTTCTTATGGTAACCCTACCCTGTCACGGGCCAGGCAGCAGCAGAAAACGTCATTAACAACCAGGGGAGAGCGTGTCACTTACAGCTCATTCCCCAAGACAAAGGAAAATGTGTGTCTAGTCCATTAGGCAACTGAGATGTGAAAATAGCTCAATTTTTCTTGGTGCGATAATACAGATTTAGAGCCTCATTTCCATTAAAATTACTGGGTTGAAATGTCCCCACCAGATCCTTATTATGATTAATCTATATACAGGCAGGTATGTACACACAGTAGCTCTCTTTTATCTGTCTGTTTCTTTTGGCAGGGCTGGGTTCAGATTCAAATCTGCTCTGGGAAACAACAGGCAGGGATTGTAAAGTCCTTCTCCACTTGGAGAACTCAACGGCATTTAGGCACCAAATTCCCACTGAAATATTAGATCAAGAGGATTGAAGTTCTCTGATGAACTGGGCATTTCAGCTTCAGTTCTAATGAAGCTTCAAGTAGTTTAACTACTCAAAGAGCGCTGTTTGACTTGAGATCAGAGGAGTTTGCCCGGCCATCTGGAAGCTGAGCTTGTTCTCCTGCAGGTTTTTCTCTTTGAGGCTTTCATGCCACAGCCTGGGAACGCTTGCGTGAACCGCGGTGTCCTGCCCTTGAAAACACGGAGGCTCCTTCAGGCTTGATGGGCATCGCTGGCAGAAAGAACAGATTTACTGACAGAAGGCAAGAATGAACTTTCACTATTAAGGAGGAATATCCCTGCTTGAAGTTTTCTTGTGTGAGCTGACTGGTTTCAGTTCAAGCATTCCAGCAATTAGGAAAATCCCTCTTTTTGCCAAAAGGAAAGGATTAATAGAAGGTTTTTTTAAATTTTCTTTTAATGTTTTTCTTTCTGAGTGAGTCCCGTCCAGACTCTACCAGGTCTGCAGCAGCACTTGAAATTACTAGAGTGCCAGGCGGCAACACTAATCCAGAGGTAAAATTCCCACAAAGTGTTTTTCTTGGAATTCCTCACCTTGCTCACAAGAGTCAAGTGCAGAGGGGCTTAGTGGATTTTCCCCAGGCAGGACATTTGTACAAGTCTGTAGGTTCCTTTCTGCTGATGACAAGGATAGTAAATAATATCTACTAGATGTACACGTATGGCACCCAAAGCCCTCTGGGGTGAAATGAGGAAGGGTCTTCTGGGAGGAACCACAACACCAGTCACATAGAAGCTGCATTTTTTCCCAGCCTTATGGCCCAGTGTTGTTGGTGGGTGTACTTGGGCTTTGCTCTGTTCTGGTTATCGTATAGCTACAGCCTTCAGTCGCAGAGTCGGTGCGTTCACTGATGTGCCGGATTTACGGTGACTAAACAAGGTATAAAACATCAGCTGAGCTTGAGCGGCATCCACACGTGCACCTCTAGCACGCTCCGGCAGCAAAGTGCTGCAGTTTGGCATCAAGGCCTTTCTCTAATGTCAAGCGGGATTGAATTATGTCACGGATGATGTTGGCTGTGAGCTTGTGCGTGCTGAGCTCGTAGTTCAGCAGAACATGGTAATTTGTGGCATGAATGTATATCTGAGCCTCTGGCGTGTCTTTTCTTTCAGGGATAACTGTGAAAGCTTTCAGGAGACCGCAGCTATGAATGGCTCTTGGGGTAGTGTGGAAGAAATGGGTGTGAATGTGACACCAGGAAAAACATGGAGAAAACATGCAATTGTGGATGATGGAGACTGGGCAGCCATCTATCTCATACCAGTATGACATGGATATGTGCTCCTTACTCTGGAAAGGACTCTTTCTTTTCCCCTGCTTCCTCCAGTCCATCTCTAGAGCTCCTCAGTCTAAACAGAACAAAATGTGATGGTATCCAGTTCACTACGGGACTGAGAGCAGTGGACAGTCAGCTGTGGGTTAGTAAGAAATGATTAATTTTTCCAGAACACTGCACCGCTCTTTTATAAAACATATTAGTGTTGTTATAAATCAATGAACATGGTTTATAATAGCAATGATGCCCTTGAAATCTGTTAATATTGCAGTCAGTAGTGGTTTGCCAGAGCATTTAGTGCCCTTGGTTTCACCTTGGGCTATTAACTAACAAATCGGTTATTAGCCAGTGGTAATGACCAATTTTCTAGGGATGATTGCTTAAATATTGCCCACCTTGAAAAGAGAATTATTGCTCAACTGAAAACTGAACCCTTATTTTCAACTCGACAGAGCTAATGATCTTATCTGATTTCTTTATCTTCCTCCACCCACTGGAAGGTGGTCTGAGATCGTATTCCTAGAGAACAGTTTCGCCTTCTGCCTTCTGTGACTTGAATCCAGGAAAAGTTCCATATTTAATATTTATTCCCTAAGCATCGGTGGATGAAGACAGATGGTAATGAAACCAGTGTTGCTGAAAGTGACCACAATGATAATAGATTCTTTATGATGTCCAGGAATTCTGGACTCTCAGTCTCGGCTTAAATGTAGCATGGCGCCAAGCTCGTCACCTTAAGCTTAGTATTCCTGTCATCTCCCTGACCTGTCTTTAGACCTGATGAGTGCAGGCTGCACTAAAGGCATCAATCTGTCTTTCCCCCCCTATAAATGTTTTAAACGCCCAAAGCTGGTCACAAATGACACATTCTGCAAGAAAACCTTTGTGGGGTAGGGGCTTGGAGGCAAAATATCTAGAGTAAAAAAAAAGCAGTATATATACTCTGGAGCTCATTTCTTAAGATGTTATACACTGGAGGTAAATGGTCATGATTTGTCTCCAGCAATTTGTAAACGTTTTTGGAATCATGAGCTTCTCCATTTTTTCAGAAGCTTCTCCATCCCCAGAAGGCTCTGGCCTGCAGAGACAGCAGTAGCTTAGGAAAACAGAACAAAACAAACAGAAAACAAACAACAGTGTTCTGTGCACAAGCAACTGCTTTTTTTTTATACCATCTGCTACTTTTTTTTTTTTTTTAAATTTAATCTAATTTATCTTCTCCTTGAAAGCTGTGCAGTTTGTGCTGTGGTAATGGAAGCTGTATGTGCAACTGAACTCACTAAAATCAACGGCAAAAGTTGCTGTGAATCCTAGCAGGTCGAGATGTGTATGTCAAGTGTTGAGGTGGAGAAGACTTCTTAGCTAAGAGTGGAAAAGCTTATATGCCCATGCAGGAATTTAATATCTTTGTTCTTTATGAATATTATACCATTTTATGGTTGGACTCAATGATTTTAAAGGTCTTTTACAACCTAAAGGATTCTGTGTTCCTATGATTCTATTTTATAAAATAACAGCATTCATAAATCACTACAAAAAGAGTGCGACATGGAGGTAAGGCGGGGCAGCAATGGAAAAACAGGCCCACTGAGCAGGGAATGAATTTTCTAAGATGCTGCTGGATAAATAAATAAATACTTTTCTTTTTCTTACTTTCCAAACAAGAGCAACACGCAGTGCTCTTCATCTGGCTGAGACAGCAGGAACAGTCTGCTGGGGACATTGGGGAGCAGCTTTCTTGCCTCCACTCTTTATGCTGCCAGTGTCAGGTCGCTGGTGCTGGGTCTTGTTGAGATTCCCAGTCCAACAGGACTAAATAATGGATGTTGCACCAGCTGGCTGGTTGGCCTGTAAAATTCTGTTTCTAAACACAGGATGAAAAGAGAGAAAAAACACATACTCTCCTGTCCATATTCCTAATACTGCTTCACTATAAAGTGTATAATGAAACTTTTACCTAGCCATGTTTTTCATACACTTTCTTAGTGCATTAGGCCAAAGCATAGTCATTCTGTATGGTAGGGCCATGCAACTATCTGTTTTCTGTGATTAAATGCCACTGTTTTATGCAAGCTAAATCCCTTGTAGTGCTCTAAAAATCCAGTACTAACAAAGCGGGAGACTTCACCAGGCTGGGTGCAGCCAGAATATGAAGGGGAAAGAGGCTGTACAATTGTGTTGCTACAACTTTATCACAAGGGCCAAGGTACATGCTCAGTGCCTGCACCATTTCAAAATCAAATTGCCTTTATTCTGCCCTCACTGAAAGCTGAGAATGATTCCCACAGGGTAGCTTGATGTCAATACCAACCGAATTGGAACCACCCCTCCTTGAACTATAAATATCTTGAGGACAGACTCTCAGGGAGAGACATCCAAAGTGACTGGAAATACTTGGGAAATGCCGGCGTTTCAGAAAGTAGATGCTGGACTCTGTTTGAAAACTCACTACATAGTCTGAGCCCTCAGAATAGGACTCCTTATAATTGCGAGGCATTTTGGAAAGCCTAGTGATTGTTGGCCTGTCAAACTTTTGAGTATATGACGCAGGTAAAGCTCAACAATAATTAGGTCCTTCCTCTCAAGGCAGAACATGAAGTCTCAGGAGAGGCACTAAAATTTGGCATGATGAAGTGCAAAACAAATTAAATCATGGTCATGCAGTTGAAGTTCCCTGCTTTCAGTAACCCACAGTACACACAAGTGCACCTTAACTTGCAAAATTTATTGCCACCAGCAGCATAGCCTCAAGAAACAGTGATTTTCTTCCCGCTTTCAACAGGCTTCTTGCAAGTCTTTATGGCACTTTCTATGTGCCCCAAACCCAAAAGACTAAATTAGCCTGATAGGTCAGTAGAGAAAATGTTAACACTATTCCTTTGGGTTGAACATCTGCTCACATCTGGTGGAGGGATGAGGCAGCTGTAGGGCATTATCTGTCCAGAGCAGATGAGACCCTTTGTGAGAGAAACTACTTAAAAAAAAAACAAAAAAGAAGGAAAGAGGTCAGGGGCTTTGTCAGAACTCTTTGACCACAGTAAAGGTTTTCTTTCTTTTTCTGCTTTTACTTGCTTTTCCTCAAGGTGTTTCCAAGATGCTTTAACAGACAGGATCATTTCTTTTTAGCAGCACTAGGTGCTGTGCACCTCTGTTCTCCTTTGTACTTCTGAGGGTCCTCTGCAGAGCAGAGGAAGGGAATTTACCCAAATCCTTTTTGATCTGAGGGTTGGCTGCATTTGTCCAGGGCTTCCAGGCAGGTGGGAGCTCTTGTCCCAGGGCAGGCTGACCGGTAAAGGGCAGGGCCTGCAGTGGTTCCTGCGTGGGAACAGCAGGCTTGATCCTTCTGCAACTTTCTGACTTGTTGGGTGGGTTGTAAACAGCACACATGCAGTGAGGTTGTCCAAGAAATCCTGGACATATGGTATTCTCTGATACGTTCTCCATTACTGGAAACTTTTCTCTTGCAGTTGGATGTCTTTCTAAAAGACACTTGAATTCAGGTGCAGCTATTGGACTTGATGTGGAGTTTAATTTGGAGAAGCCCTATGTCGTGTGTTGTGCACGAGACTAGATCGGGTTATCAATAGTACCTTCTGGCCTAAAATCACAACTTATCTAGTTAAAAGCTGATTTTGGCCTTTACAACGGCCAGGTTGCCCCCAGCAGTGTGATTTTTCCAAACCTTACCCTAGAACAGACTGCCAAAAACTTCCACAAGGAGCACAGGCAGGTAGGCAGTGTGCTAATGTCTGCTCTGTATATTTGCAGTGAGCAAAATATAAATCTTTCCTGTAAAAGAGCTCAGGAGAAGTCTGTTTGCCAAGTTACTTTCCTCCTTGGCTGGGAGCGTAAGGGAACTTTTTGTTTCTTTTTTTGTCATTTAAGTGAGAAAACAATTAAATAGATTCTCTAGTTCTGACCCCTGTTCTCCAAGGCGTATGGTCCCACCACCCTGGGTTTTGCACAGGAAGGTTAGGACCAAAAAGTTCAACTTTTCGGTCTTATCTGAGCAGGAAGTGAGTCCAGAGTAAGTCTGGGAATACGTTTTAGGCGCTGTAACTCTTCTGTGTTAACTCCCAGAGTGGATGTTCTTCTGTAGTAAAGCGCCTTTGTGCAACGTGGGTTGATCCACTTGACAAGTGGATTAATTTAAACTAAAGAAAAGGTACTTACAATTCAGGAGTTTGTGAAATAGCTACTGTGTTTTAGATGTTCATCCGCCTTTGCTATATAGTCAATATATATACTATAGCAGCATTGACACTTGCTTAAAGTAGCTGCAGACAACCATATTGTATTTTTTCCTCTTTTAAAAGATCAGAATAAAGTTGATATGTGGTTCTCTTTTAGTAAAACAGACAGAGAGATATTTCAGTGTCCCAGGGCAGACTCGTAGGGTTCAAAACCCCATGTCTCATAGGCAGTGTCTGCTGCAAACCTGTTGCCGAAATAGTTTGGTGGTACCTTGAGAACAGGAAGGGTGAAGACACCAAATGGCTGCTGAGCAAAGCAAGCAGGTCTTGATCAGAACACGCACCTGAGTGACACTTGCATAAAACATACGTAAGTCTGAGGAAACAAAGTCATAATAATTCTGTTTTTAAACCCGGTAAATTTTAATTCTAGACGTGTCAGGGCTATGGTCTATCTTGGAGAAGCTCTGGCTTAAGCAGTGCATGTCCAAGCTCAGGGAGGATCCCTACAATGCCATGCTGTGGGTTACCTTTGCTCATCACAGCATGAAAGTTGTACATGCAAGTGACCTACTAGATGAAATTTTCTCCAATAATTCAATCAAGTTGTTCCTTCTGGTATCGTGTGTTGGTTTATCTATATTTATAGGAAAACTGTCCCAAGCAATGCTCATCCCAGTGGTGATAATTGAGGTGTGTATTGAAAGTTGACTGGTGTTAAAGGCTGTCAGAAAGTGGGGTGATGCACCCCATAGATAGTTTAGCACACCTGTGGCTGTCTGTGAGATAGTTCTACCTGTATGAACACCAGTAATGAAGGCTCAGTCATCTCTACCTGCAGCGTGCTTTGCTCTAGGTAAGATTCTTGCACTTTCTGCTGAGCAGCATGAAGTTTTGATGCACGTGCAATGCCATGGAAGCCACACAGGAGATCAGACCTGAAAGAGCAGATCCAGAATGGCACAAACACCAGAATGACACACACATCTGCAAACTCCATTAGCAGTGTGGATTCCCAGATGGTGTTGGGAGAGACGGGGAAAGAATTGGGCTGCAGACACCAGACAATCTCACCTTGCCGTGGCGGCTCGGAGCGAAGGGAGGTGGGGAGGGGTCAGTGGCAAAAGCAAAGCAATGAGGAAGGAAGATCTACTGAAGCTTGTCTCCATTCTCTCATCTCTTTCCACTGCCTTCCACTACCTCGGCCAAGCTGCCTGATGAATTTTCCTACTCTCAGCTCTTGGCTTTTTTCTTTGAAGTCACGCTGTGCTCTGCTCCCAGATGGCTTTTTCTATGCCCCTGTGCTTCCCCTCTGTCAAGCACGTCATTAAAACTCATTCCTTCCAAAAGGTAATTTATACACTCGTAACACTCCACATTAAATATCTGGGGATTTTCAAAGGGAAACAGTAGAAATCATTTCCAAACATGCTAACTTTGCAATCATTTCTAGTTCTACCATTCTCCCTCCCTTTCCCCCATGTTTCTAGTGGTTTTACTCAGATTCAAGGATACCAGCCCCAGCGTGACACTTATTTCTTAAGAGCCTGGGAGGCTGAAAAATATTGTCTTCAAATAAATATGGCACCTTGCTCATTTACAACAGCTAACGAGTGGATGAAACTGCCAGGTAGAGTTTTGTCTTCACAACCTGCCTTCAGAACAGTTTGTCTGGAACTAGACAAAGGCAACAGGTAGGAGGGTTAAGTTTGCTGTTTCCTTTACAGACCAAACGCTTGCGTTTTTTTCACAGGATGGATGACCAACAAAAATATCAATAGTCTTGCATGGCTCGTGTTGTGCCAAAGATCTTGCAGTCTGTTTGCTACGTGGCGCTGCTGTTAGGATAAAATGTTCAGTGTTGTCAGGATGAAAAAATTTTGCACTGATGCATGATGGTGGTGGTTGTATCTTTTATCATAAACTTGGTGATGATCTGCACCTTTGCCTCATGCTTGAACTAACAGTAGACCTTCTCCTTTCCACAGCCTAGAAAACCTCTGCTAGTTTACTTAATACTTTTCCCTCTAGTGTCCTTTTGTGGTGGTCTTACCAAAACCTTGAAGGTGAAGGTGAAATACATCAAATAAAATACTCTCACCGCTGTGCTGGTTCAGCCAGGGGGAGAGCAGTAATGAAAATAGCATGAAAACACCTGATTTTGTTTCCAGCTTTGTTTGTCAGGCCAAAATACTTTGGAGAAAACACAAACACTGTAGTGAAGTTTGAGCTAAATAATAATAGAGTATTAATTAGTCATTAAAAGTAAATAATACTTTTAATAATAGCATGAAATAGCAAATGGTTCCAAAGTGGGCAGATTTGTAGCAGTTGCTTCACTTCACTTAAAAACTGAGGATAAAAAAAGAAATATAATGTGTAACCAAGCAATAATATTCTATTTTATGGTCTCTGGCAATAAGTTAATAATGGCTCTGTGGTGTTAAGGGCTCAGGACAATTTTAAAGGAATTTGATATTTTGGTCATCCAGGGAACCATTTTTAAAGTGAGACTGATCTTATTCACATGATGGAGCCCTGAAATCATAGAAGTTGATCTGCCACAAAAGCAAACAGAAGGAAAGCTTTTTGATTCTATCATAAACATTTGGCTGTAAATCACCACCAGCCCCAGAACCCGCTTAAAAAATATGACGTTGTTTGACATTTTCTTAGCAGTCAACTAGAAAGCTCCAGTTCCCAGATCATACAAATTTAGTTTAATGTAAAGGTACAGTAAGTTACCCAGTGCCTTTCATGATTATATCAGCAGCACTTTCTGTTGGCTGACACATCAGGCTTGTTTAAAATCACTAGACCAAGGCAGACATGCTTTCCTTCACCTTTTTTCCTTTCTTGTAATTTCTGAATTGATCAATTATACAAGATTTCGAGAAAGCAGTAATAAAAAACCAAACCAAACCACAGATAGAAGATAGACAGCTTAAGTGCCAACTGTTAAATCAACATTGTTAGCAACAAAATGGTATCTTATGACTTTGGAAATAAACATTTACTAATCTGAAAACTCTCTCTCTTGCTCCTTGCTGTTTTCTTCGCAACTGCAATTTATAAGAAGTTGTCCGGCTGCATCCCAGTGATACAAGAGAAAGCATCTTCTGTGTGAAGATTAGAAATAGATTTCCGTTTTCTTGCTGCTGTTTTAACTAAACAGCCTGTTAACCTATTTAAATGGGAGAACATACTGTGTGCTCCTGGTCTAGAATATGTGAAAAGTAGTAATGTGATTATGTCTGTTTTGATACAACCCTATCTCACTGCTACCTAGATGCTCTTACATGAATGATACATGGAATTAGTGCCACATTTCTTCTCTTACAATTAGCATATTAATGTACCAGACAGATAATGCTAAAAGCCTGGATGCTTGAGCACACACAGCGCCTTCTTCATCGAGCTCAACACTCAGCCCTTGTGAGTCCTCAGGAATGTATCTGTACGCGCTTTCCGCCTGTCCTGAGAGCAGCCCTGACCCGTGGACCACAGCTGAGATACTTTAGGGGCTTATTTACTTTGTTGGCCTCAGAAATTCCATTTCAAAAAAATGGCTCAGTGTCAGGCTGCCCACAATGGGGCCTTTGCTTTTCCTCTGCATGCGTGTTGATGCGTGTGTGTGTGCACGTCACGGCTACACGTGTTCCTTGATATAACTGGGGAGAGTCTAAGGGATTTTTAAATACCCAGCTCTCACACACACATTTTTTATATATGCTTATATGTGTGTATGTTTAGACCTATGCATACAGTCTGCATGTACATGCACGCAGGCTGTGTATTTTTGTGTTTGTATATATAATGTGGAGGTTTAGACAGTCTCCCATGACTTTATATGTCAAGGATCCAGCATGCCTGGTGAAAGTTTCTAATCTTTAGTCTATCTTGGTGAAACACTAATGAACTTGTAAAAACAGGAAGCAGTGGAAAACAAATGAATTTCAGCTGGTGTTTGAAGAGCTGTCAGATCCCCTCGCTGAAATGTTTCAGAGGAACATCTTTCTGATAAAACCTCTGAGAAAAGTGGAGGAGTTTCAGAAGAGTGATTGGAAAAACAGGATGCCGACTGGCAGGCTTTGCTAATGCATTGCATCTGTAAAGACTCCAGCAACCCAACACAGCATTAGCTATGTGAGAGCCACGGAACTAGGGAAAGTTATTACATCTGAGCGTGATGGGAAGAAGGGGGAAGGGGAAAAGCAGGCTGCTCCCTTTATGCATCTTGAAGTTTGCAGTTTTTTTGAGCTTTTGACATTTTTCTTTCCATCTACTTTGCTGTCAGCACGTAGACTTAATTCTAACACTAATGAACCAATGTTGTTTGCTGTCCAATATCATCTTTCATCTGAGGCTCTCCAAACATTTCACAAATGTTAAAGAAGCTTTGCAATACCAGCGTGAGACAAAGCCAGGACTTGCTGACTTCACACAGGATGCTGCAGTGTCTGCACCTCATTGGCAGATGTTATCCTCATTTTACAGTGGTTTAAATCATGGAATTGCAAGATCCTCAAGTTTCTATTAATTTCCCCTTTTCTCCATTCCAGAGTTTGGATGACTGCTAAACTGACCTCCTGGTGCTGGCTGCTGCTTTTGGGGGGCTGTTTCTTCCACTGTCTGTTTCTTCTCCTGCCTGACCCACACTCTTGAAAATCAGGGCATGGGAGTGAGACTGGAGCAGGGCCCACACGGATAAAGGAGCTCAAGGTTATTCTTGATTCCTCCAGTCTAGACATAGGTGTGCTTCAGAAAGTGAGTAATTGGGTCCTTAAAAACACAGGGGTGTTAAAAATGTAGAGTGAAGTGACTTGGCAACGAGTGTGAAGCAAATTGTAGAACAACTATTGATTACACAGAACCAGTCCTGGTTCTGTAGCTTTACCCACATCCTTTCGGTTCTTCTTTTGCTAGAATTGTCCCCCTGAGCTGAACTACCAGCCAAGGGACTCGTGTGAGAGCAGAAGCCCATCTGTAGGGTCTCCATGATGTGGGACTCTAACATAACGAGCCAGCCTTACAATGAACAACTTTTTTGCATTTTCCCTCCTGCGGTCAGTTGCTTATTATTTCTTTGTGTTCAGCCTGCAATTCAGCAAAACGCTTACACCAGAACATTAATGCTCAGCAAAGCACTGCAACTTCTATCTGCAAAAACATCTCACGTCTGTTCAGAGAATGACCCTGTTTGAAGCCGATGCGCCCGGCACGTGGTGGTGGAGCTGAGAACTGCCTTTGGGTGTCTTTCTCGGGCTGTCGCAGCCCTTTTCGGGGGAGCACCTCCCAACGTTGTAGGCTTTGTTTATGCCAAAGCGGTTTCTAACATCCGAGTCGCAGCAGCAGAACAGCAATTCCAAACATCCTGATCTCTGCAGGAGGATCTAACAGCAGGCCCAGGAAAGCCAAGGACGAAGCAGCAACTGGAACAATGTAAACAGGAATACGTCTTTAAAACAACAAGATGCAGAAAAATATCTAGGAAAGCTGGTCTTCATTAAAGCATTTCTCAGCTGTCTCTGTCAGCCGTTCCCACTCTGTCAGTGCATCCTAGTTCCTTTTGCTCCGACAGCCCTTCCCTGGAAGGCAGATGCTTTTGTGGGTGAAACACCAGGCTGTGAGTTGGGAGACTTAGTTTTGCTACTGAGTTGGGCAAAAGCAGTGTCATGTTTTCCTTTTCAGCTCCTGTCCTGTGGTTTTTACCGCCCCTGACACCCGAAGGCCTGTGTTCACGCTTCTTTTTATGCACTGGAGTGGCAGCAGCCATGGCCAGTGGGTCTCCAGGTGTGTGGAAGGTGTTGGGAGGTCGTGTGGGCAGGCAGAGAGCGGCTGTTCCTGGCAGATGCTTTCTTTGAGGAGACTGTTAAGGGCACAGCTTGAAAAGTCACTGCTCTCACTTCCGAGTGTCAGGCAGTGTTAATATAGATGTAAAAATATTTTAAAATCATGTAAAAATACCTACATGTTCATTTCTGGATGCTGTGCTCCTTCCATAACTAATTGATCATCCCAGTGTCCTGTGAAAAATGTAATTATCTCAGTTGTCAATGTCACATTTAATAGGCAAGGAAAACCCTGGGGACACCTTGCTGTGTTGTACCAGTAGTTTGTAGCTCTTAGTAAGTCTGTGTGTCTCTTAAGCACAAGACATGATGTACAAATCCTACCTCCGTTCTGGAAGGAAATCATATAATAGAATCATTTCAGTTGGAAGAGACCCTCAGGATCATCAAGTCCTGCCATAACCTCACTCCAGCACTAAACTATGTCCCTAAGAACCTCGTCTAAATGCCTTTTAAACCCTTCCAGGGATGGTGACTCCACTGCTGCCCTGGGCAGCCTGTTTCAATGCCTGACAACCCTTTCTGGGAAGATTTTTTTCCTAATATACAATCTAAACCTCCCCTGGTGCAACTTGAGGCCGTTTCCTCTTCTCCTATCACTTGCTACTTGGGAGAAGAGACCAACACCCTCCCTGCTCCAACCTCCTTTCAGGCAGTTGCAGACAGTGATAAGGTCTCCCCTTAGCTCCTGTTCTCCAGGATAAACAGCCCCAGTTCCCTCAGCCGCTCCCATCACACTTGTGCTCCAGGCCCCTCACCAGCTTTACTTACAGAGTAAAAGAACCATTTTCATATTTCTAACATAATTCTTACTTGTCTGTGGCTTTGCTTTGACGCGCTCTATCTTTTTGGGGCAACTGGCTTCCTAGGGCAAGGTTTACCTTCTGTCAGCTGATTATGTAGGGTATTCTAACACCCATTCTAACCTGGGTGGCACTTCACGTTCTGCAGTCATTATCTATTATTTTTGACTGGCTAAATGGTTTTGTTTATTTTTTTGTTGTATTTGTATGATCACTGGGCTGTTATAATAATTATGAGTTGCATTTTTAAAAATTCATATTGCTAATATCATCATAGTAAAGAGTCCACTTCTGTGAGACATATTTGTTAATCTGCCAAAAATAAGGTAGGGTTCTAGGCCACGTTGTAGAAAGGTGATAGAGTTGTCCAGTTACAGCTCTAGATAACATATGTGCTTCTAACAGTAATCAGTGCAAAAATAGACATTTGGAACAATGTAAAATCCTGTGTTTCTTTGTCTAAGACTCTAGACATCTGAGTTTAGAATTTTAATTTTGAAATGCAGTTTTTCAGTATCTGTCACGCATGTCTGGCTTCACTCCCTTCTATTCGTTAGCGCTGTCTAACGCTGGCTTTGGCTGGAGATCAGATATTGGGTGAGAAGGACGTTGTTCTCAGGTGGTTGTGGGGTCGTGTCCCTTGATTTTGGAGTGCTGGACCCCAGTGAACTCAGGCTCTCAGACGTGCCCGTGGGATGTGTGACGTTAACGCTGCAAATCTGTTTTGCTAAGAAATCCTCTATTGTTCTAGGATTGAGGCCTTGAGAATTCTCTCCATCAGAAAAATAAATTGCCAGATGTCTTAATAAGCCCTGTGCGTTGCCGGTCTATATAAGGAGGATTTTTTAAAGCAGAAGATGTTTATTTTTGGCAGCTTCTGTCATTTAATGATATTCCTGCTCCAGCTACCTTCCAGAAAACTGATAAGTGTATCCTCTTCCTGTCTTCTAAATTCGAGATGAACCTCAGTACTGGGTCCAGTCTGTATACTTGGCCTGAGTCCAAACAATGTCCGAACATGACAGTCCATAGGTAAACCCATGAATTACAGAATCTTTGGGTCTGCTATTTTGCTTTTGTTCATTATAGTTTTAAAGGTTTAGCCCAGATTTCTATCATTTTAGAAAGCATGTATGTGTGTACATAATGGGAAAGAGAAATAAAACATCGACTTGAAAATCCTCCAGTTCTAATAAGGGAAACAGCTTTCTCATAGGTTCCCACATCATCAGTCAGCTCATCACATGCGTGCTGCTGCGAGACGTTTTTCTTGTAATGAATTGAATAATCACATCTGTTTCTCAAGCTTGAGAAAAGTTTAAAAAGTCATTAACATTCTCTCGTTTTCATCATTGGCAGAATCTACTGAGTTTTTTTGTGTCGTGTTTTTTCGTTTGGTTTGGTTTGTTTTGTTTTTTAATCAGCATCTCGGCAGCGGGGACACGTGTGCACGTGAAAAAATGTCTGTGTGCGTGCGGCTGAAACGATGCGTGTGTATCTGCGCAAACCTCCACCCGGCCGGCCTCTATTTCTGTGCGTGCGGCTCTTGCAACAGCTGGGAGCAGCAATGCACACACACACCTGCTCTCCTCCGACCATTCTGACCTTTAGCTTTCCATCCTGACCACGCACCAAACTTGCTGTGTGGCTGGAAATGTGGTCCCGAGCAGGTGCGGGCAGAGGACACGAGAGGGCAGGCTTTCCTCTCCTGCCTGCCCTCCCTGCTATTGTTATGTTTATGCAAACAGCCTTTGACATAATAGCTTTGAAACAGTTGAAAATTGGATTGTGCCTTTAGGGCAAACATTCAGACCACCACCTTGGCTATATTCATCTGCCACAGTAAATTGGGTTCAGCCTTGGCTCCGCACACTGTATTTCAGGGAAAGATTACAGCTTGGCAATAACTTTTGTGCAGGAAAGACAAATGCAAACTCCTGGCAGAAACATTGGAGCTGTTTAGTTGTGCAACCCCCTATCTGGAAGAATACAGATTGTGCTGAGAATTTCTTTGGACATGCCAACACCAAACAAAACAAATTCCCACCCTGAAATCTCAATTCCTTCCTTTTTCTACTTCCTAATGCATTCTAATTATGGTTTAACCTCCTGAAATAAATACCTAATAAAGGATGAACCTATTAGAAGAGCAAATTTACTGCCCACTGGTTAGCAGGAATTCTTGCCGTGCTCCCTTTAAGCAATAATGTTATTGGGATTGAACATTGTTTGACTGGTTAATGGTCCTGCTACTGCAAGACATAATATATGGAAAATAAAGGTCAAACCAAAACCAGTCACAGTGTCAAAGTCCATGGTCAAAACCACTTCTAAAGTTAAAAAATGTGTTAAAAGGAAGTGGGAGAGTAACAGCCCCTCCAACAGGGGTTCAGCAAGAATCTTGGTTGTGGTCTGAAAGGGAGACAGTGTTGCCTGGCTTCACCATAGTCAGTGTCCCAATTAGTTTTCTACAGACTGTGTTACAATTCCGTTGCACATCTAAGAAACTGAAGGTTTATTTGGGCCTGATCCCAGAGGCAATGCACTCGTTTCAGCCTTGTCCAATTCATCCTAGCAGCTGTGATGTGTCTGGAATCTGGGGCTATATCCTTCCTCCTCTCTCCAAGAAGGGTGGAGATCCAGCTGGAAAGGTGAAGATGGTGGCAAGGGCTGGGCGGGATCTGGAGGTGAGGTTGGGGTGGGAGCAGCGTGAACCTGGGGGGAGAAGAAAAGCGGCAGTTCCTCTGGCCGTCCTCCCTGCTGCATCTCTCGTTTCCATCGTGGTGCTGGCCCATCAGCAGATTAATGAGGCCATTGACTTTGCCAGGGGTGGAGATATAAATAAAAGCAATTTCCTGGCCTAGCTCCTACTGAAATCTAATCCAGTGGGAAGAGAAAGGCTCTTGTCTTAAGACGAAAGCTTTTTTAGCTCAGGTGGTAGCTGAGCTGCTGGTAACTTCATTGTGATTGCTTTTTTTTTTTTTACAAAATATATATTGGACTTTTTGAATTCATGCAGGTTTGCACACCAGCTACTTCTGGTGTGCAAATGAGGTGACATGTGTTGTTAGCAGGAATGAATAATAATGGGTGTAGTAGAAACACATTACTTGCATGAGTACCTAAATGCTTCCTGTGCTGGAATTTGTCCAAATCTTGTTATGCTGGACCCGCGGAGGTCTCACAGTCAGATGGTCTTAACTGTGCTCTATTCATTGCATAAACCAATATCTCATTCTCTGCTTTTAAGAGTACAGAATACATTGAATTTTTGCCTGCCTGACACGTTGCTCATGGTTCTGAATGAAGCGATCCTTTCTGTTAGCATTGGAAGCAGCAGTTGCACTTAAGAAGGAAAGCAAGCATGAGAAACTCTGATCTGCCACATCCCCGGTTGGCTATTATGTACCAAATTCTGAAGAAAAAAGGAAGTTCATGTTTGAAACACAAACTCTCACCACCTGCACTGTGATAAGTACCTGCAGTACCTTCCACGGTCAAGAGACAGCAGCTTTAGTTGGAGCGGGACAGCAGGGACATCACATATGTGCTCTGTTCCAAGAAAAAATGTGAGAATTAGCCCAGTATTTCTAGTCTGCTCGGTCACACTTTGCTGTCTTAAGCAACTTGGTTTTGCCTGTGGGTAAAATATTTGGTATTGAACTCTGCCAGAAACAGAAGTCACTGGCTGAAAGTGGATAGGAAGTCACACATAATAGGAGAATCATTTATGTCTGTAGTACTAAGTTTTGCTGCTTGGAAAAAAATGCTTGTTTAACAAAAAACAATTAATCTTTTTTTCTATCTCAAGCTGTCTCCCCCAGAAAGAAAAAACAAATCCCACTAGATGTCTTCAGTATGGTCCCCCCCACATTTATCAGGCCTCTCGCACTGAACAGAGCAGTATTTTTATGGACAAAATTGAGTGAGCTGGCTGAATTTTGCTGTAGCAGACTCTGATGTGGTAAGGCTCTTTGTCATATATCACAGTCAGAAGTCATTTATTATTCTGCTTTCCTTTGGGAAGAGACTGGGGCAAAAGATCCAAATTCTACCTTTCCTTTTCCTCAAGTGTGTGTTTTATAATCATCACTTATTAGCAGGATTATGGTAGTATCTAGGTAATCTTTCCAGGATCAGGGCATTATGATGATGAACAATGACAGAAGTCTATTCATTAGAGTCCAGAGAAATTGTTTTGCTTGGCTGTAAAAGCACTTGGGCCAAGGAGGTCAGGCAGCTTTATTCAAAGTCTTCTGCCCGTGTTACCAACTCTCGTGATATTATCAAAGTCTCCCACCATTCTGGGCTTTTCAGCCAGAGCACCTCCTGCTGTCCTGCGAGTCCACAAGAAGCTCAGCCTTCATTAAACGAGAGAGATGATTCAAGCCCTGTTGATTTCAAGTGAAAAGACTGAAAAATATGGGAAGCAGAAGGCGACGAGTTACCCTCTTGAGATATATGTATATAAAATACATACATATAAATTTTGAAAAATCTTCTTGAAGGTCAACTTTGTACTTTCTTGGAGCCCAACTCACTGGAGACAGGATGGGACCTTGAAAGTCCTTCACCCCACATTTCTCAGCCCGCAAACCTGCACTGCCCGGTGCTGGTGCAGGGTGGGAGGGCAGGTGTGACGTGGGGCCCTGCCAAGGCGTGAAGGATTCCTCATCATTTGAAAGAGGCAGAAAGAGTGCGGGCTAAAAACTCCGTAGATATTCATTCCATAACGCAGAGTTTTATTTCAGTCTAGCCTGCCCATCCCAAAAGGATGGCCATTCCGTTTGCATTTAGAGAGTGAAAAGTTGGGAGCCAAGAATAGTAGAGGGAGAGGGGCAATGAAAAAAATACTTCTTTCCTCTTTCTCAAGATTGCCTCTACCGCAGCCCAGCACACATGAATGCCACTAACTGTATCTCATTTATCCTTGGTTTCTCCTTTCCCCTGTCTAGCCCCTTTGTCTCCTGTCTCTATGGCTTGTCAGATACATTTACCCATCCAGGCTCCCAGGCTTTTGCCCAACTCTAGCAATGCTTAAAATGCTGGTTTTCAGGAAAGCACTACTTACAGCAGATAGAAGAAGGATCTGAATTAGAATTAACCCAAAGAAAGTGATTCCCTTTACTGGAGGTTTTTTGATAGCTCAAATTTCAGTTTCATTCCACTTTGGGAAGCTCCAAATAGTGACTTTTCTGCACGTGTGATCCCCAAAATAGAGGAAACCTTGAATGTTTTTTTTTTGTTCCTTCAAGCCATAAGTACTGGGAGCCCTGAGGACCTGACTGGTGGGCAGAGCTTGCCCCACTCACAAGAAACCAAAATTGTTGGAACAAATGCTAGAACAAAACTCAGGAATGAGAAGGCTTTCCATGGACTGCAAATGCCAGTTCTCAGTTCACTTTGTTCTCAGGAGACTTTGAAGCATTTGGGTTGATGTTTTTGGTTTTAGAAACAAAACAGCTGCTCAGTCTCCTGAGGCTGTGCCAGGAGACCCCACTCCAAGGAACCCTTTTGTGCCTTCTCCACATTATTTTCCAACAGGAAACTAATTCACAGGAGAGTGTCTACCCAGTTCCACTGGGAACCTCTTCTCAGCTCTGACAAGGCTGGTACTACCAGGGGAATTCTGGATCCCATTTGAGCTCTGCTTAGTTCTTATTCCTGCTTGCTTGGACCTTTGCCTTGCCATCCCAAACTACTGGGGAAGAAGTGCCTCGCTGCCTGAGTAAAAGCTTCCAGGTTCACAGTCTTTCTTCCTATTCTGAAGCCTACGAGAACTTTCAGTCCTGTCCTTTCAGGCAAAGATTTTTTTTTCTCTTTCTTTCCCTTCCCTTTACAATTAATTAGCTAATAATTTTGCTACTGATCCATTCTTCATTAAAAAGCTGAATCCCTTTTGTTAGATCTGGTCAGAACAAAGGTAGGGGAATTTATGTCTTAATTTTAGTTCATTATGGCAGGGAGCATCCCACCCCATCACTCTCCCTCTCCCCCTCCCTCTTCCTTTAGAGGATCAGTTATCACTTTGCCCCTAAACTCCTCACACTCTGCAGAAGCATTGGAGGAGCCTTCACTGCCCTTTATCTTCCGCTGCCTCATTAAGAGAAATGAACCTGAGTCTGAGAGAAATGACACAAGGGAAATAAAAATGTAATCCCTTGGTGCCACCTATAATGAATTGTTATGAAAACCATGAAAATATCTGTCTGCAGATATTGTTCTTTGATTTGAAGTCAGTGTTGTAAGCGGTAATTTTTGTCATTAAAGCTGTTAATCTGCACAGCGTTCCTCATAAGTTTTTATGAAGAAAAACAGCCCTGCTGCCTACATGCTCATGCAGGGAGCTTCTCAGCAGTGCAACATGAACAGGGTGCCTTTGAATAATTAGCTTTAATTATAGCCAAGGTGGTTGTCTGTCTCAGAGATGGGACTGTTTCATGGCAGCCTGCTGTCCACCGTCATGATGGGATGGAATGAACTGCTTCATCTGAACCTCACTGACATGTTATTCCCCCACCTGGCAGATGACGGGGTGTGGGCACATCCCAAAGCGCTGAGCTCTGTGTGCGTGCAATTAGCCTCAGTGATTGCCCCAACCATATGCGTTTGCATTTGGGGTGGGACTGTAAGGGATCGGGATCATTGCATCCGAAGCAAAATGAGCTGTGATGAGCAGAGGAGTGCTAGGAATGTTATTCTTTTTTGTCCTTCCCCAGCTGGCACAGACCTGACCTCCTTCCTACAACCATCATCAGCTTTTCTTGAGTGGTGGTCCTCGTCTGCTGCATATGAGTGCTTCCCAGAGAATGAGTTAATCAAACTTTCAAGACACCAAGTTGATGGAATAATGAAAACAACTAGCAGGACTTGCCATGGCCCCTGCCCCTAAAATGCCTTTTCCCCATTTGATCTCTGCTTTAGTAACAGAAAGGACATAAATAGCTTATGATTCAAGGCATAAGACATTCATTGTCTTTTCTGTTCTTATGCAGCTGTCCACTCTGAAGTCCTGGTATTTTACCCTTAAGCATCTGGAACTAGGCAGGGTCCAGTATAAACTCAGTTACAGGATAGATCAGGCACGATTCATATATGTAGTGCCCATAATCTCTGTAGAGAAAGTCAATTATGTTTCCTAAAATCATCACTAGCACCAGGTCTTTTATACAGGCAGCCTGGGGCTTTGTGAGTTCCTGAGAAAAACCTATTTATCTGCTCTGCCTCAAGATGGAGATCTCCAAAATTTGGCAAATTACCCTTTATACTCCAGACAGAGTAGCAGTAGAGGACAGGCAATTCTTTCCTTGCTTCTAACATCCTATAGCTCAGCAAGTATTTTCCAGTGTTTTGGGGGATGTAAGAATGAGCTGATCATAGAAGAGGGCTCTGCAGACACCATTATCATGGTAGGCTGAATCTGCTGACAATAAGTCAATGATTCTTTCTGACATGACTCTAAGAGTAGCAGAAGGACGTCTGTAGGATGACTCATGTTAATGGAAGGATGGTATGTATGTCTTGAGATTTAGGAAAGATGTCAGGTTCAGAGAAGTGTGGTGTAAGGAAGATCATTTTTATTGGCGTAGTAGCAGGAGACAACTTGTCAGAGTGATGTTGACTCCTTTTTTTTTTGCATTGTTTTGGAAGGTCCCTTGGGAAGATGGCAAGTGGAAAGGGCAGGGGAAGATCTGGCAACATCCCCAGCCAAATGGAAAAGGTTGTTTTCCTGCAGGCAAAGACCGTGTGGTGGTGGTGATTCCATTGCCTTCAGTTTGCAAAGGAGCAACCTTGGAAGATTTGGGAAGAGGGTCTCTATAATTTCCAGTATAGTCAGGGTAGTTCCTGCCTTTCAGACCTGCCTATGTGTTGAGTTTGCACCAGTTCTCATGTGTTGACTTAAATAAGGGACCTATTTAAAACACGGCAAACCCCTTCAGGTGTTAGGGATTCACTTCCTGCCTTGCACTAGCATGCACACCACGAGAAGTTAAATATTTGTAAATCTAGCTTTAAAATATCAGAGAGCAATCCACCTAGTTAAATCAAGCTTCTAGTGAGATCAAAAGACACACGTCTTCTGCTGGCACTGGTTTCAAGCTCCTGGGCTTACTTTTCCTGCTTTTGAAGAAGGATAAGTATTTCAGGACAGCTTCATGGTCCAAGAGAGGACCAGTGAAGACATTAAGCAAAACTGCGATACTTCCTTTTCTTTGTTCAAGAGGTGTGTGTGGGTTGCATTCTTAACTTCATTCCGGTAACTGTACCAGTAAGATCTACAGTAATGACTAAAAAAGCCTTTGAATTAATTCCAGTCTCTCCTCCCACCTCCTAAAAGCCAGGGTGAAGTTCTATCCAGCTTTCACTGGGAACAAGAAATTCAGCCAGACACCTTTAGCAGTGTTGATGTTATTTACATAAAGTCAATTGTGAATTAATATTGATGTACAATATATACGGCAAGGCTCAGGGCTGTCTGCTTCCACTTCTGTGTGTGACCTGCACCCTGTCTCAGACCTTATTCTTTGCTGGTTGCTTCTTTGGGCACATGGCATTTATCTACCACGATCTCCACTGCATTTTGTCTCTCCTGTTCACAGAAATGATTGCAGCTGGAATTTGAGTGGAATTTCTTGCTCTCCCTGGCTTCTGTGTTGCCTCTTGCCATGGGGCCAGGACAGGAAGTGGGATTTTGCAGAATATTTTGAATGCACTATAGGAGACTACAGACCCAAGTGAGGTCAAATGGTATCCATGCTGCATCTGCAGATGTTTGTTCCATTGTACTGCTGTTTATAGTCTCTTATGTTTTCTGTACGCAATGGGATCCCAATTCATGAAAGGCCTCCAGACAGTTCTGCCTTATACAGATAATGCTTGGAATGCCCAGAATAATTTCCAAGTTGTTACAATAACTAAGTAATAAATTTCACAAGGCTCCACTGAATGAGCAGAGTTGTAACTTGTAAGTAGAGAAGTGAAGACCTAAAACTGAGCATGAGTTGCTGGCTTAGAGAGGGAGGACCCAGGACAAGGATCACATACCCTGATCTCCTGGCTGCTGGGCCCCCAAGCACCTCTCTGTGCCTGCTTCAGATGTGTCTGTAAGTGCCCTAAAAAAGATGCGTTTCTTCCATGAGTTTATAACAGATTCCAGAGCCACTGTGAGCTGAATAAACAGATAACTCAGTATATTGTGTATTACCTCTGGTTGCCATAGCAGAAAGACTCCTACGGACAAAGCCTGCTGAACAGAAGCCTTTGAGTTGCATTGTCTTATTTGTGGATGGAAGAGGAGGAGCAAGATGATGGAGGGAGCAGGATACAGTCTGGGACTTGAAAGCCACCGGGTTATATTCCTTTTCTGTCTTCTCCATTGTGACCCTGTGTTTATTCCCTGTCTGGACAGTGAGGTTTTCTCCTCACACAGGCATTACAGGGATGAACGCGTTCCAGGTTGTCAAGTGGCCAAAGTGCCAGGAGATTGGAGACCGTAGAGTACCAACCATGATGGAGGGCTGTTCTGCATCACGTCTCTGTCCTCCGGCATCCACCCCAACCCCTGCAGCTCGAACACTCAGGGTCTGGGAGCTGTAAGGATGAACCAGCTTCCCGTACTTTCACAGCCAGAGTCAGGCTCTGAGCCGTGGCCAGCGGAATCTGGCTGAGAAGCGTGGGAAACTTAACAGTAAGAGAGAAACTCTGCTCTATCAAGGGCTGTTTTCCTGGGGCTGCAATTTCTGATGCATCCAGCACATTTTTGGGGTAATATGTACTCCTGGAGCAACATTTGGAAGAGTGGAAAGAAAAGTATTTTGTCTTCAAAAAACCAATTCATTCAACAAATTGAGAGGGTCGTGTCAGTCACTGACAAAGTAAAAGGAGCTCCTCAGGACTCAGGCTGCCACCTTTTGCTGAACTCATTTACTGTTTTCTTAATGGCAGAAGAGTAAAGTGGATTTTCCTCTTAATTACTTTTAGAGTAGGATATAGGTTTTTGAAGTGTTTTCTTTCAGAAGGAGGGAATAAAATAATACTTCAGAGATCTTTCCAGGCTAATCTCTCTGTGTCAATGTGGGAGATTCACTTCTCCTTGTTTTCTCTTCAGCTCTCTATTTATTAAAGTTCAAAGCAGATTGTTTTCCTTCAGTATCTCATTGTAACCACCTCCTTTACTAGGACTGTTGAGGGATATTGATGTGATTGTTGTAGACGTGCTTTGCTCATCTGTTTCTCCACTGAGAGCTGTTGTTGCTAACAATCATGATTTTGAAATGTTTTAGACTACAAGTCAAGCAGGACTGTACTTATGGTAGAAACGTTCATTTAGGGTTGGTGCTTGTGCAAGATCTTGGAACAGCTTTTAAGGAACAAATGGCCCCAGCCCACTGGAAGGTCCCACTTGGGACCTGCCTCTTGCAATCACTTATTCCAAAACTGTGATATTTGCTTTTTTAGCCAATTAACACACTTTCAGTCCTACGTTAACAGTTGTGACCCACTGGAAAATTACCGTAAGTAGCAGATACACTAACTGGCTACTCCTGTCAGGCAGGTGTATGGGAACTCTACACATTTTCTGCCCCTTGCTTCTCCCACTTTCTCTCTTGGGCTGGGTCATGTCAAAGCGTGCTGAGTGATACTACACATCCCATAAAGACATGCCTGGAAGAAGCTCTAAAACAACCCATCTTTGTAGGGAAAAGGCACCATGTGAATGATTTTGAGAAAGGCTGTGAGATACTCTGTAGATGAGCAATATGGTCAAAGTGCACAAGGCTGGTGCAAGATGAACCTCAAAGTCTGCTAAAACCATTGGTGTAGACAGAACCTGAATGGCAGGAGAGCAGCGTATTTGTTATGAATGAATGTGAATATTCAGTTTTCCCATATTGGATGCAGACTGTGTAGATGGAGAATGTCCAAACAAGCAAAACTATTCCTGGTCTCTTTGTTCAAGAGTGGTTCCTGCTGCATAAAACTAATGACATCACCTTCCTAATTGGCTAGTATCTGAGAGGCAAGACATCATTTCCACTACAGTGTGTATAGAAACACTGACAATTTTTCTTGAGCATTTGGAACTTTTCAGCAGGATTTTGGACAATATTGGAAAGGATTGACATATGGGAAGAAGTCTGCATGAATTATTTTTTTAATAAACTTTTCAAGAAGAAACATTGAAATATTTAATTTCTAACCAGCTGTGGATTTTACTTTGGGTAAATAGCATCTTTTGCTCTTTACTTGCTATAGCCACAGCTGACAAAATGTGGGAAAACTGAATATTGTCAGCAGTATCAGCTGGGCTGCAACTGTTATCTGTGAATTACCCTGCTGTATGCAGATGGGATATTTCTGAATTAGGACTTCCTCCAACACTTCTGCAATAGAAACTTTACTGTCTAACTGCTTTCCACATTACTATATGTGCTTCATAATTACTTTAAACTTCTTATTTTCAACACATTCCTGTGAGATAAACTCTAGTATTCTTACTCAAGACACAGGGAGTTAAGGCCACAGAAATAGTAAGGGCTACACTCACAAAGGCATCCAGGTATCTAATTTCTATTTGCCTCCCAAAGAGAATTTGCGTGTTGATATCTCTTTCTGGACTGCGGTCTGAAAAACTATTTCCAGAGCCTAATTTTCAGGTGGAGATAAGTATTTCCTTACAAAAAATCCCCTATAACATTTATGTCCTGTGTGAGTTTTCCAGAATCCCTCAGGAAGCCTGCAAGTGAGCAAAGCACCGAATTCACACTCCTGACACTGGGCTGCGCTACCTAATTGATGCATTTCATTCTCCTAGGAATGTAGCCAATTTTTAATCTTTGATCTTGGTATGAACTTACTTGATGTTATAAATGTTGAATATTTAGTGTATTTTTGTACCGTTACAATTATGAAATTGACTTCTCATATTTATCTCCCTTCAGGAAACTGAGTAACATGATTATTGGAATCAGTTCTTTGAAGCCTGCTATCCCACAGTAGTTTTTTTTTCTTCAGGCTGTCTCCAGGCAGTGACACCATGTCTAGGTCTCATCATAACAACCCTAATGAAAAAGTAAACCGAATAACCCATCATGAGGTTCATATGTCCTTTAGGATTCACTAATATGGCGGGGAGTCAGGGCTGCGGTGCTTTATGGGTTTCCTGACCCAGAGGAGTCACCGGTCACCGGTGGGGCCGGGGGACCAGCCTGCGGTCTCCTTGGAAACTGTGAAGTTGTGCAGGAGGCAGGAGTGAGTGTCCCAGAAAGCAGAGAGAAGATGAGGGTCTGCTAGGAGATCTCCAGCCGGAATTTGACTGGAGGAAAGCGGGGTTGATAGCCTGGCCTGCCAAGCCTTTCATCTGACTCTCCCAAAGCAACACAAGCTGCACCCAGACAACCAGCAGCTCAGCCATCCACTTCATCACCTCCTTTCAGAGGGGTCGTCTTCCCCATCTTATGTGTGATTAAAGATAATGTGCTTACAGCTAAGGGGTTCCCAGGTGTAGCAGTGTGTTAAAGTCAATGCCTGCCAACAATTAACTGCTGATGCCAACTATTTTCCATTCTGTTGTGATAGCAGCTTGATATTCTGTAGAAAGACACTGCCAGCGTTGAAAATCAGAGTATGAGTTATCTCTGGTTGCTCTGCTGAAGGTCTCCATTGTCACAGATCCCCCGTTTGTTGATATTACAGTTAGGAGCTGCAGCCCTGCGAGGACAGAGCTCCCTGGCCAGGTGCTGGAGAAAGCAGGTCCAGCTCCAAAGACCATGTGCCACAGTGCAGTGACAGATTAATTGGTCAAATTGGGCAGATGTGATTTGGAAAACACTTGCTGCAGTGGGGTACAGAGAGTTTAGCAGAAAGGTCAGCTGGCTGCTTGATCAAGAGAAAGCAACGGGAACAAACTGCAAGAGCAAAACACAAGAAAATGATGAGATATGGTTTACCAGAGGATGGGTAGTTGGACAGGTTTTTGGCACAAATGCGTGGAGCAGTGTGGGAGAACACATGGCAGTGCTTAAGGGAGAAGTTGGCTTGCAGCTTCTCAGACTTGTCTGGGACACAGTAAGGCCAGGGAGTTCCTAGTTTTTTCCTGCAGAGAAAAAAAAATAGCCTTTTAAAAAACACTGAGATGTAGTTCTACCAACTCCTTTTCATCGGTGCTCACAAAAGTTTCCTAACTTTATTTTTATTTGTTTTATATGTCTTAGGAAATTTACAGTGATTAAAATTTTAAAATGTATCTTTTGGTACAAGTTTTCGAACTTCTTACAAAGCCATATTTGAAAACCAATCATGGCTTTTTTTTAAGGGCAAACATTTTGCCAAGAAACTACTTGTTCATTTTCTTTGTCGGGTTTTCATAGGGAAAAATCTGTAAAAAGCACTATGTTGAATGCTTTGGCTAGCAAGAATTTCCACCTGTGTTGAAAAGGTGTTTTTCCTGAGAAACATCCTGATGACAACACTTAAACCAACTCCTGAAATTAGAAAGAAATACCATTAGAAGAAATGTGCTAAAGTTTCCTAAAGGGAAACAAGTGTCAATGATAGATAATTAAAAACAGGGTCTGGGCCTTTTCTCAAGCAGCTGAACAGAGCTTGCTTGAACTCCTCCTGACTTTTCAGTGCTGTGTCGGTGGATGGAGATTACTGTTGGGAGGAAATATGCTGGACACAGGAGTGAATGCTGCACTGTTTGAGAATGAAAAACCCACAGCCCAAGCCCTTTTTTGTTTCCCCTCAGCTACAACTCTTTCTTTGGGACACGGGATATGTCTCAATTCCAGGAGTGCCTGTTGGCCTGAGCGCTGGATGGAGGTTCTGTGTATAACAGGAGGCTGTCGTTGCTCTGAATAGCTTGCAGGCAACAAACAAACCAAAAAGGATGGGGAAAGTGCTTCAAGGACACCTTCTGCTGATAATCATACAAAATTTGCATGTAGGTTCAGGCTAGTATATAGAGCTGAGATTTTAGAGAAAGCGTTTATATAGAAGACAGTGTAATCTCACTCCAGGAGGTGCTAAGGAACACTGAGCATCCGGGTCCAGAAAAGGAGCAGTTTGCTGGAAAGAGGAGCTGCACTGGCGGAACTGTGTAAAGAAGAATTATGCTCTTTGTTCAGAGGAAGATTTGGCCTGGGATGCAGCTCACTGCCTTAACTACTGAGGAAAGTAACACAGAAAGAGAGTGCTTCTGGGAGATTTCTGTTAGAAATTGCAAAATCTTTTTCCCCCCTTTCTCTGCCCAATGCAATTAAACAGTAATAGGAGTGCGTTGCACAGTTTATGAAGCAATAATCCAGTTCCCAAACGGCTAAACCGGGAGACTGATGGCCAAGTCATTTATCCCAATGAGGAAAATAGATTATTGCTCGGGAAAGCAGCAGGATGGCATTGTTATGATTATTCTGCTGTCTGAGTTTATCAGTTCAAAAATCTCGATATGAATTCTTTCTCTGGGATCGGTTTCTGCTTGCATTGCTCACATTGCCAGTCCTGTGCGAGGAGTCCTGCTGACTTTGCCACGATCACCTGCGGAGCAAAGTGTCGCTCTCGGTGAATGACAGGAGGAGGGTTTCAGGGCTACAACAAAACATGGTAGCTCGTGAAGTCAGCGTAGTTTTGGCCGGGATATGTGGAGACATAACATTATGAAGTAGGAATGTAACAGCTCTCATGTGACTGCACTGGGGATATTGTGCTTAGTTCTAAGCACCTCGTTAACAGAAACGTATTAACAAATTGGAGGGGATCCAGAGAAGAGAAAGTCAGTTGGGTAGGTTGATTTATGAATTAAGATGGGCCTGAGTGGCTGATGTCCAATCTGAATCCGTACTGGAAAGCCTCCAGATCTTGCAGATGTTTGTGGGTTCAGGACTTAATGATCCTGAGTCCGTGGAGTCAGTAGAAAGATTCCCATTGGCTTCACTCAGCGCTAGATTTGGGTCTGCTTGAAGAAACCTTGGCTGAACAGTGCTTAAGGCCAAGGACATATATATAACTTGGAAAAAGAGTAAATAAAGGGGAATGTGATGTAAGCCTGGAACTATTAGAAGAGTGCAAATGTGAGGACCACCGTCTTGGCTGACATACTGGGAAAATGAACTGGGGACCTTCAGAGTTGGAACCAAAAGCTTTTTATTATAATATCATGAGCCAAGGTGGCCAGAATCTTTTCTGGATCTGGGAAGCGAGTGGAGCGCAGCGTGCCCTCGCAGCTGGTGTTGCCCCAGCCTGACAGACACAGGGAACTCCTTAGCATAATTGACAGAGCCATCATTGTAGGAGCAGGGTGATACATTTAAGGAAAAGAAATTAGTTTTGTAGATGAACTAGAGTTACAATACCTCTAAATTTTGGGGTATTTTTTGTGCTTTGTTTTTTTTTTTGCATAAGCTTTCTGAATGGTCGGGTTAGATAGCTACTTGGAAAGCAGATTGCTCTTGCTCATCATTTAGTTTTTGGTATCATAGGACTGTGATATGACTCCTCCTCACTCCCTCACTGTACAAAATCAGCCCTTTCTTTGATTCTGAGATTGTGCATCAGGATTTGACCATAATTATCAGTTCAGCTAGAGCTGAGTCTGCTACACAGCTGCTGGTCACTGCCCTGAAGCCCTCAAATCTGCTGGTGTAACTGTGTGTTTCTTTCCTAACCCAGTTCTGGTGAAATGACCCTGACTGCTTGTTCTCCACACTATTATGAAAAGCATAGCTCCTCCCGATCGCTTTGGCAGAGCCAAATCTGAAGGACGGGTGCCTCTGTGGGGAGGGCTACAGGAGCACTTGGACCATTTGCTCAGCTGGAAGGTGGGGAAATGCTCGTGCTATGGGGAGATGCAACGGTGGCCATGCAGGTTATGTCTAATACAGGCACTGCAGATCCTGAAAAGAGAAGATAAGTGAGACAGACCATGTGGAAAATGAGAAAAAAAAGCAACAAACCCTCAACTTGGTCCATGGTGAATAGTAACAAGAGAGCCTGCTATCTCATGGCTGAATTCTCTTTCTAAGAGAGGCTTTCTCTGTGTCTCGGTGTTCTTGCTATTTCTTTCCAATTGAAGCTTCCTTCTCTGACATGGACACAGTGCTCACACCACAGAATTTGTCTTCCTTGGAGCACTAATGCTGGCACTTTACCCAATTCTTTCCAGGAGTTTCATATCACGGGGATTTCTACCCCGTTTCCAGTTTGGCCTGCAGGTACGCAGGTTGTTAGATGGGAAGAATGACAGAGACATGATGATCTCACAAGCTTTTTTCCTTAGTAAAACTGGCCAGAAATATGTTTATTTATGTATCCTCAGTGGCATACAAACCTGACTGAGGTAGCAAGTCCACTCGTTCCCAGAACACCAAAAAACTTCTGAATAATTTCAGTTAAGAGCTCTATTGTTTGCTGCCTGCTTTGTTCCCTTAGCTTGGCTGTAAAGCGAGAATATAACACAATGTTGATACTGTGAGCCTTGCTTTCAGATCCCTGCTAACATCTGCTTGTTTTATTTTCCAAATGCTGCTTACAGTGTAAAATCATATCCCAAACAAAAGATATTTCTCTACAAATAAGGAACCAATTAATGTCACAAAGTCTAAACCAATATATTAAAAATCAAAAAAAAAAGGAAAGCAAATGTCACCGAACTTTGAGTAACTGATAGTGCTGCAAATGTCCACGGGAAGGCTGTTGGCTCCAGCCAGCGCGTGTTGTGATTGAATTTACTTAGTTCTGCATAAACGGTGGATCAGACAGGGGTTTTTCTGATCAGTTTTTTCAAAAGTACGAATGTGATGCTGGAAAACCCCAATGGATGTTGTTCCGTGTCAGTGACATAAGATGGGGCTAAAATCTTTCCAAACTTAGTGCTGTAGGTGCCTTAGCAGACTTAGTAATATCACAGCAGGGAACAGCAACGTCACATCTGGAACATTATAAAGTTGGCAATGCTGAAAAGGCATTAGTAAACATTATTAAGAATTCCTTGCAGGCAATTAGACTGGAACAATATCTTTGGAGAAAGTTGTGTTTTTTTTTTTTCTTTTGCATCTTTATTTCTATCTTGCTAATGAGAGACTAATGAGCCACAGACTTGTTACCTAGGAGGAATATCTCAACAAAGCTCTAGTGAACTTAAAACCAGTATTTACAGACTGACACTGTTCACATTCATTATATGTTTTAAATGAGGAGGGACCACAGTAATAAAAAAGGAAACAAGTTGTTCCTTGCTAAGAGCCTTCTGAAACTCTAAATGTCAAAAGTTTCCTAATGTCGAGGTTAGAGCCTTCCACCTTTCCCACCATTTAAGGCTGAGCACAGCTAAGTGTAATTTTTATGTGTTTCTGCTTTGCTGTTACCAAAATATTAGTTCTTCTCTGACCATTGCAAAACCTACTTGTTGGTTTCAATGATGTCAAGAGATTTATGTTTTAGTTTGGTTTATTTTGTCTTGTTTTGTTATTGCTTCCTTAGGAAACCAGCAAACCCTGTACAGACCCATTGTCTATGTAGCTGGACATTGGCAGATTCCCATTTCAATCACTGCCTGTTCACGTTTTTGTGGCCACAGTGTCTCTGTCTTTTTTTCCTGGCTTCCTAGTCTTAACCTTCTGAAAGGCTGCAGATAAGACATTGGAAAATCTCAAGAAGAATGCACTTAGAGTTCCAGGCACAAGGAAATAACCCAGTGCTTATCAGCAGCTCTAATACAAGTTCCAGGGCTCTGGCACCCTCAGAATAAAGAAGTTTCTCCTTATATTCAGATGGAACCTCCTGTGCTTCAGTCTGTGCCCGTTGCCCCTCATCCTGTCATTGGGCACCACTGAGAGGAGTCTGGTCCATCCTCCGACACCCACCTTTGAGATATTTGTATGTATTGATAAGATCCCCTCTCAATCTTATTTTCTTCAGGCTGAGCAGACTCAGCTCTCTCAGCCTCTCCTGGTAAGAAAGATACTCCAGTCCCCTAATTGTCTTTGTAACCTTCTGCTGGGCTGTCTCCAGTAGTTCCTTGTCTTTCTTGAACCCAGAACTGGACACAGTTCCTCTTCCCACTCCAGAAGAACTTCATGTGTTCAAGGCATAGTTGCAAAAGTAGCTTCACTGGGTCTTTGCTCAGAGAGACGGGGAGTGTGCAAACCCTTTTTAATTTAGAAACAACAGTTTGGGTGTCATTCCCTTTGTGAGGATGCACAAAAGGTTTTGGGTTTGTTCCAGACTAAGTTAGGAAACCTTGAATGTTACCACAGAAGAGTTCTTGGGCTGCTCACTTTGTCTTGAATTTTCCAGGGTTATTTTCTCTTGGGATGTCTGGTTAACTTGTTTAAGTTACCCATTCCTCTGGCATCTTGGATTTTTCACCGTGACCCTCTGATCCTTGGCTTGTCCCTTTCCCCAGTCTGGATCCCACATGCTTGTTTTACCTGGTCCGTTACAGAAGCCACTGTGTTCACTGGGTGCTGAGGTCTGGGACTTGGCACACACTGGAGGGCGAACGAAAACCCATAATCCAGGCTTTTGAACCGTTCACCCACACAGCTCGACGTCAGCTGTGCAGGGGTGTAAACCTGCGATTGCCACGCACAGGGCAGCTCTCCCACCTGTTCCATCATTTCTCCACCTTATGCACACTCACTTGAAGGACTGTAAGCAATTATTCTGCTAGGTACTAAATACAATATGCAGCACATGGTAGTGTAAAATTATGGAATTTGGGGGTTTTAATGAGCTCAGGTGCAATACAAAAGAACTTTTTTTTTTTTCCCTGTCCATAAAATTATATGGCTTGGAATCGGGGGTTTATACAGCCATGGACAAAGCCATTTTATTTAAAAGGTGGGTGGGTGGGGGGAATACAACAACAACAACACCCTAGCCCAGCACAATTATATGCAGATTTGTTCATAAATCTGGGCTGGAGCAGATGTGCTGCACATGTTGAAAATCCAGAGCATGTTGCTGGAACTTAAAGTATAAACATGAACCTGTTTCCAAAGAAGAAAATCTGCTCACAGCGAGGAGCTGACCTCGTGCTTTAAACAAAGATCAAGTCCGTTCTGCCTATTGTGCCTTTGCCATGTGTTTACTTTCCTTGCTTGGTGCCTAGGGTAGCTTAAGGAATAGCCAGAAGAAAAGAACCAATTTACCTAGGTCAGAAAAGAGCCAGTGGCACTCTGGGTGTAAGGAAACAAGAGGTAGGATGTGACCCAACTCGTCTGGCTATCAAGGGTCCTACTATACCGGGTCAGCAGTATCATGCTGGATCTCTCATCTGTATTTTTAGATGCTTGAAGTCTTTTGCCCTGTAGCTAAATCTTGTAGAAAAACATAACTGCACTTCACAGTGGGTAAGGCTGTATGAAATAGTCTGCTTTAAACACAAACCTGAACTCTGTAGGTAGTTGGAAGTGAAGTTCCTGTAGCCGGCTGCGTGATTAAATTCCTTTGGAGGGTAGCAGGGCATGCTCTTGAAGACTCTGCACCCTGACTGAGCACCACCATACTTGCTCTTCTTAATAGTGACGAGCTGAAATGCTGGCAGCCCCTCCTGTCCAAGGCTTTGAGCTTCCAGATATCAGCACGGTCTGATGCATGTCTGGTACGTGTGGTAGGACATGATGCATTTTTCTCTTTTCTTGGCTTTCTGTTTTGTCAGAAAGGGGTGTGGGTTGCTCAAGGGACACCGAGAATGCAAAGTACTTTCTTCCTGACCCTTGAAAAAGATTAGCCCTCCAGGTAAGGGGCAAAGGTGACTTTGAGGCTGCTTACATCCCATCTGCTCCCACTGGGTGTTTAGACAAAGAAAGGAGTTCATTTTCCATCATGAAGCAGGATGACTGCAAGATCTACATGAATACTGAGGTTCTAGTTTCTTCCTTCTGGAGTAACAGCGGTGGTGGATGTGGTCATCTCTGTGCACATGCGTGTGTTCTCTTAGCTCTCCATGGAAGATGCTGGATTAAGGTGTGAAGTTGAAATCTGTGCTTATCCACTAACCCCACCGCCTACAGTCTGGGCTGCTGCTGGTATTAAGGACATTGGTTTCTAGGACTCATGCAGACATTCGTACCACTGCTTGCACAGGCAGTCAGCTGCAAGACCCGGCTTATGGGATGAGGATATTTGTCTGGAGGTTTCAGAGCCTGAGAAACCTGCACCTCTGGTAAACTGCTCACATTTCATTTTTCTTTAAACCAAAGAGCCAGGAAGGGGAATGACTGTTAAAAACAGGCAGACTGACATAGAAGTGGATTGTGTCAGAAAGGGAATGAGCAGTTTATGCTGAGAACAGTCACAAATAAAACATACCGCTTTGGTTAGTTGAAGATAAGAGAGACGTGTATCTGGATCAGCTCCCTACTTATTGCCACCTGTCCTGCCCAATGTCTTTGCCACCTGTACAGCCAGGGCCGGGGCCGCCTGCCAGAGGTGGTAGGAACATTAAAGCTGCCAAGGGCAGGGAGCTATCTCCATCCTTTGTTGAAAAGGGCAGAACAGGCATCGCGATGACTAATTGAAAATGGGTTTTTAGTTGAGAAACACACATACAAACTCCATTAGCCAATCAGGTTTCCACGGGGTTTTACAGTTTGAAGCCCAAAGGCTTGTACCACTGCCTGTGCACAGCCCAGGCTCCGCACCGCGCAGACCAGGCTGAAAGGGCTGACGGTGCTGACATGTTCACCTTAAACTGGAAAAGTTTAAATGGTCCCAGTGGCCCAACTATTTGTCCTTCCACCTGACTACCATTCAATCCATTGCCCACAAATATGGTAAGAGGAAGAAAAGATGCATTATTATTAATAAATGAATGAAGCTATTTGCTATTTATTATTTAAGCCCTCAATACTGGCAGGCTTTAGTGATACATGAAATATAGGCAAGTAATTTATTTATTAGGGAAAATAATGATTTTCCCCCCTCATTCTGGAGCCCTCTCTGACCCAAAACAGCAGGGGGTTTATCAAATACAAATACGATGACTTGTAATTTTAGAGTCTTTCAGAGCACTGTAACTGACAACCTTTTTAACATAAGTACATTGAACAAATAATTTATAGAAGTATTCTGGGAATATTTTAGGGTGTTTTATTACTACTTCTGAAAGCTATGGCATGTTATTGATTTTGGTGTATTAATATAACCTAAAAGTGAGGGCACATGCTTGCCTCCTAATCCAAATCAGCTTTGATGGCAACCCATATATTTTACTGAAAGGAGCCTTGAACTAACAGCAGAGGTTAACAATTACACATCATAGCCAAAAGTTTAAGATAATGAATTTTGCACATTACACACTGTCCAGCTCCAGCCACAGGAAGTTCCCCTCTACTCCCTCCTCGATATCTCATCCAAATTTCTCCAGTAGCTACTTGCCAGAGTTTTGAAGCCTTATTATTACATTAGTGTCGTGCAATTTACATTGTGTTAATAAAAGCTTCCAATGAGGAAGTGTAATCATCATTACTGTTTTCTGTTTGCCATAAAAATAGTGTATTTCTCTTAAAATAGAACTGCTTGCTTGCTTTATATTTTTTTTTCATGTATATGTGTGTGTGTGTGTCCTGGTTTCGTTTAAAACAAGACCAGTTCTCTTTCAGTGTACTTTTGTACCTTGTTTCAAACTTTCTGGGAACTCTGCTTGGGTCAGTCAGAGACTTGTGCTGCTCTTCAGCAGCTCTGGCCCCTTGCTGCTGTCAGCATTGATGGAACAGCTTTGTGGTGCTATCTATCACTGCTGCTGCTCGGATTAGGAGAGGAAAGCATAGGTGCTCGCTGGAAAAGGCTCTTAAATCTTGAGGTGCTGTTGTCCTCAGAGCCAGACAGACTCTTGCTTATCTTTACGCCATGATTTCTGTTTAAAAAGCCGATACGTGGGGAAGTGTGGGAGGTGGACTGAAAAGTATGCATTAAAACAGCATATAATGTGGACATTTTTAATTTTTTTTACTTTTTAATTTGAGGTAAGGAATTCAATCAGAATAACTCTGGAGAGGGAAAAAAGCATACGGATCTTGAGGAGCAGGGAACAGGCCATCTGGCTGAACATGCCGCCCGTTAAAATGCACCTTAATCCCCACTTCCTGCTTTGCTTGCCATGTGCTTTGCTGTGTGAGAAGTCAGGTACAAAGCGGTGCCCTTAAAAGAGAAGTTTCATTCCTGGTCACCTAAAAAGGTGACTCTTAATTAAATCCAAAAGAGGCATTTATATTCATCATAGTAGGTTTACTCTCATATTTATTTTCCAATAAAATGCACTGGCTTCTCCTGTCCTTGTGGCATGACTGCTGTCACTTCCCACCCAAGAAGTTTCTGAAGGAAAGACTTGTTCTCCCCCTTTTTTACACAATTTAAAATTTACTTTACTGGTTTTGGTGGTAAAACTCCAGCAGTTAATGTCCTCATGTAGTTAATGTCCTCATTCTCAAAGAAGGAACACCAAGGGCCTTGGGTTGAAATAGAAATTGTAACCTGTACACCTGCTTCCTTTGTAGTCAACATTTGATGATCTGTAAATAGTAATAACAATTGGAAAAGGAGACAAGATGCTTCAATGCTGTGCTAAGCAATTGCAGATTAGTTCTTGGGCCTGTCACAGACCAAGTTTTATCAGCACAGGTTTTGGAACACACTGGGCAGGGCTTGATACTAAGGAGCATTTTTTAAACTTTGTTCTTTTCGAGCTTCATAAACTTTTTAAACTTCCAAAGCGAATCTTCAAGTCCTGGCTAATTCACTGGTCTTTCTGCAAGTTGCTCCAGGCTTTTAATACGGCTTTGGTGCTGGAACTTGTTTCTTGTGCTGTCACAGACTTAGAGCAAGACAGGGACCCCTTGGAAAGGGCTGTCAGACCCTCTAAAAGCTGATGGAAACCGGGGAACCTGGAAATCTGTGAATAAGCTCAACCATTCATACACTGCATCCTTTGCATAGGACAGTTCAGAACAGTGGGGGGACACCAGGCATTTTGCCCCAGGTCCCTTGTTTAGTGGGACACAGACAGGGCCACCACAGGATCGTATTTCCTGATGCGCAGAGGACTGCGGGAATTCCAGCACTGCTTTCCTCCAGCTGCACCTGAGACAGAGAGCTCCTGTTGTTGTTTTGGGTTCTTTATTTTTACGTTCAGTAGATTTTATTGGCTTATTTTCCTACCCTGTGAACACAGGCACCAGGTAGTCAATAACAATCGCTCCATTAAGAAGGAAAAATAAAATCTTCAGTGTTAGCTGCACACACTAGAAATAAAAAAAAAAGAAGGGGGAAAGATGAAGGGAAAACCAGATGCCAAACATTGTTTTACGTGTCACAGAGGCTGCTGTTCTATAGACTTATGTCTGTGAATGAATGCAAGTAAAATGTTACAGAAAAGGTGCACTGTATTACATTCTTCTTCTGTTCTTTGATATTATCACCTCTGAAAACCAAAATGCTTATTTAACAGCTGCATTACATTAAATTAACTTTTGGCTTCCAAGCTGAGAACAATATGGCCCAGACAAGACTCTCCTTGGGTTACAAACAGATCAATAAGAGGGCCAGGAACAGAAAGTGGATAGGCCTTCTGTGCTTCTTGTAGCCACCAGATCTCCTTCAGCTCAAAATCATGTTGTACCTGAACTTGCAGCCAAGTGATCACTGAGATTTCAGTCCCAGAAAGAACAAGCTCCGATTCCTCCTCTCCCATTGCCTGGAAGTGCTTGGTCGGTGTTCAATGCCTCCCCGAGCCAGACCCTCCTTAATGCTGCTACTTCCACTGTCTCCACAACAAGCAAAGGAAAACCAGACCCCCGCATCTTCTGCTCCTAAGCATTCGGCTCCAAGCACCAGTCACAACTGGTTTGTGTTCCCTGCTTGCTTTTGCCATTGAAGCTTTATTTAGTCTTGATAGTGAGTGAAACAGTCAGGTGTAAGATTTTAGGTCTCTGCTCAGCCGCATTGTGCATGGTACACGCCGAGCAGCCCAAGTGTTTACAACAGCCTGTGACAGAACGTGTTACTCGTTGTGACTTGAGGCACTGCCATAGAAATATGGCACGTTGCACAGAAATTGCTTTTGCAGCAAGCTGAAAGTTGTGTTATTAAGGTCCGCTATTGCATTAACCCACCCACATGCAATCCAACCCAATACCGGCAGCAAGGATTTATTACCAGCCATGACTTCTAGTTACGTCAGAGCTCACGATGAAATAGCGGGGTCTGTGGGTTTGTGTGCGGTTTTGTGCACGCGTGTGTGTGCACGATTGCTCGAGGGACAGAGCGAGTGGCTGAGCTACAGCTGAGCCATAGGGGAGCAAGGAGTGAGTTCGCAGCATGCCGTGTCCTGTGCTTGGGGTTAAATCTCCTGTGGTGCTGAGCCTGCAAACTCTTTGTGTCACTGGGAGGCACTTGGGGATGAAGGAGGGTTGCAATTTGTGTTTCAGTTACATAGATGGAGCCCCTTGAGGTTATGGAGTAGCTGGGGGTAGTGGTAGCTCCCAGAGTCTTTGCTGTTTAGTTCTCCAGCCCTGTGAATGTTCAGATACATCCTCTCTGCTGATGCTGCCACCCAGAGTGGCAATTTGTTTCAACGCTGTTAGTGTTTTAGGGGAGATACGAAGACCTGTCCAGGGGGAACTGGACTGAGGTATCATCCGTTCAGTTTTTATATGGTCCGGCAAACTGCTGACAGATGGCCCTGTTTTCAGCCATGGTTTGCCAACTGTTACCGATTTCTTACCTGCGACTGAAGCCCCAAAAAGCTCCATCCTTCACTGCCAGCTGGGATCCGTTGTAATCTACCTCTTTTAGCCATGCAAATAGTTTAGAAAAAAAACCAAAGTATACTTTTCCTTGCGGCTGTTTGACCAGTGTCCCATCCCCCTTCACTCCAATCCTGTGAAATACAAATAGTCATTTTGTCAAGAAATATCACTTTTTCTCAATTACCAGCCAGTGGGTAACCAGGTCACCATTGTACCTGACAATAACGAGCAAGTTTTAATGTAAAAAAAACCCTAAACAACTAATGAGCAATTAACCTGTTATTATGGGATAATGACTATGCACTTGAGTGCTTGATGGCTTCGATGTAATTAAAAACTTTTAATATGTGCCTGTTTGTAACCTGTGAAATGATTAAGAGGTTCTGAAGGTTTGGACTTTTCTTTCTTTCTTTCTTTCTTCACTTTTGGACAGAGTTTTCCTGTCTTTGAGCCCTCTGACCCAAAAGTAGTAAAATCACATATGAGACTTAGAATAGATTTGACTCTCTGCATGAATAACTTACTATTTCTTCCGAATATCTTTCCTGTATTTAAGACTGTGCTTGTTGCTACAAGAGTCTTTTTCCTCCTCCTTTAGGTTTTCCTCCACAACTAGTAATTTATTATTATTTTAAATCAGTGCACACATAAACATTGCTATTTTAATTAGGGAGAAGCAAACAGAAGTCATAGGCTATAAGGCACTGCGAGTATGCTTGCTACTCTCACATTTTAATTATTTATTGGAGTAAATAAAATTAAATATTTTCATAGCGATCCAGAACAGGATTTGAAGTAATTACTCTGTCAAATTCATCAAAAATTCTCTCATCAAAATAAAAACCTTGATGTCATTGAATAATTTATAATACAAATACACAGAAATTGTAAAGTATTATAAATAGAAAACTGCAGGGTAAGTGAACATGAATTAGTTAAGGGTTATGTTTCTGAAAGAGCCTGTCATAAGCTGTATAAATTTTTAATAAGTGTTTTTGAGGCCTAATTTTCAGTGTACAGTATATACCAACATATACAGGAAACAACCCGAAAACGGTAATTTAGAAACACAGCTGTTTATGATAGAAGCCAGATTGTGGCTCCTCTTCCTGGGCCTTTCCCTTGTACAATTTGAACTGATGGTGTTCACCACTGAATGCCTATGGCTTAACATGAATCACCCGCCTAAATAGCAAATACATTAAGTAAACCTAATCTCTATTATTATCTATGAATATCAAATGCTGGGACAATATCTAGCCTATTAAAACCCCAGCTGTTCGGTGTGGCATCCGTACGCCCATGACTTACTGCCAGCCTGCCTGTGCTCACTCTTTGGGAGGGTTTCTGGTGTGACCGAGGGTCTCTCCTCCTCATGCGGGAGCTGGAAGGGGCTGTCAGTCTTTCCTGGCACCCACAGGGCCAGATCCTGCGAGCTGCCTTCTCCACAATGAGCGTAAAAAGGGCTGGGATTGCTCAGCACCTTGCAGGGTAATGGTGACTTTTGCATTCAATGTTGTATAGCCGAAGGTGACTCTCTGTGTTACTAATAACCAAACGTGTCAGAGGCAAAACCTCTGATCTCAAGTCCCCCGTCTTCACTTGTACTTCTTTTTCTAATTCTATTGAGTTCTGGATCAAAATTCTCTGCTAAAAGGCCTCCCAGAAAACAAATTAGCAACAGATCTGGTCCTTCCCACGCTAAAGCCATTGTTTTCGATGGGTCTAAGATGGATACGAATATCAACAACAGCCTTTTTAAAAAACTACCACTGCCAGCTCATGGTAGGCTCGAAGAATAAAACTTCTTCCTTCCCAGACAAATGAAACTGAAGATTTATGGTGGAATCTGGATCTAAGGCAGCAACGGAAACCTGCTGCAGCTCTGCTGATGCCAAGGGATTCTGGGTGGATGCTGTAAGGCTGAGGTGACGCCGCTGGAGTCAGTGGATGTGTTCTGACTTAATCCCATCGTAATGACGCCTGCAGGTCTTTTAACTTCCTTGTTATTAGGCAAATTCTGCTTCTATTCCTAAAAGTAGTTCTGGGAGTTAAAGAAAATAGATTTAGTACCATTTGTTGTTTATTCTGCTTTAAGAGGGATCATTTAAGGGAGGTTTTTTTTTCCTTGGCTTTCTTATAGCACATCACCATTTTGGTAGACATGTCAGTTCATATATCTGGCTAAAACTTTGTTTTTTTGAGAGCCAGAAAGAAGCATGCACTTTTTTGATCGATATGCGTTACAGAAATAGACACAGGTAATGATTTTCAGACAGCTAAGACAAGGAAGCTTTATCAGATGTAGAATACGCTATCTCATTTCATGCATGCATCTACCTCTTGCAAGGTTCTTTCTATTTCTGGGACCTAAAGGGCCTCAGCAAGGTAGTTCTTGTAAATCTCCGCTACATCAGAAAGGTCAATATACAAGATGCAGAGCGGGCACAGAATGACAGAAGTGGGAGGGGGATTGGAACAAGTTAAAAACTACAATCCTTCTCTGCGAGAAAATGAAAAGCCATGTACGGAACTCATGGGAATGGTTAGGAAGCACTCAGGAAGCTTTGGAAACCTTTGGCTTACGCAAACTTAAATGTAGCCTAAATTTTGCATTGATTCTCTGTACAAGGTGAAAAACACTCAGCTTGACTATAGTGCAAGACAAATCTATTGACTGCGGAGTAGACACAAGAATTTATTGCTGTACTGTTTCTCTTCCCATTCATCAGCCGAGATTTTCTTACCTGGCTGCCTTAGCAGTGCTACCAAACATTTTGTGGAGGTTTTCAGTGACTCAGGGATTTGGTCCTCAGTGTAATTACTGCCTGACTCTGTTCCCTGTTCTGGATGACGTGGGGAACATTTGCCTAGTACCACAAAAATTACATTGCTTTACGTCAGATGGACAGCAAACAAGTTTTTAATGACTATTTAATTAAAGAGAAACCATTTGGTTATTTTATACTAAATTTCCTATATAATAAGGCTTCTTCTTCCTATGAATCTAAGCTACTGAAGTCTGCATAGAGCATAGAGGTGGAGGCTTCCATGTATTAGTTATTCACTGGGTTCTTCCTTTCTCTCTGTTTAATAATTGATAGGCACAATTGTTCCTCCCACTTCTTCACTGTAGTCAATAGTGTGTCATCCTCTGCTGTCATCTCAGGTCACCTTCCTGAACTGCTTAGATTTAGGAGTCAAGTCTGGCATAGACAAGTTAAAACTTTTGATAGTAAAAAGAGATATTCATTTAATAAGTTGGTTGCTAATCATTACCAACCCATTTTAAATTGAGAAAGTAGCTCGTATAGGGAATCGCTTAATTTCCCTAAGCACATTTGGGTCTCACTTGCTTTAAAGGCATGCTCTTAGCTTGATTTTTCTCTTTGGGTTTGGGGTCTTTAACATTTCCTCTTCTGTTGCTTGTGGTTTCATTGTAGCATTATTCTTGCCGCTTTTCCTCTTCCATCTATCTCCCTTTCTACTCCAGAAGGACATTGTAGTTTTTTTGGACGTCAAATGGAACGACAAAGGGAAAAAATCCCCACAATTCTTTTTTTCAGACTATGAATAGTTTTCCTTTAAAAAAAGTTCTGGTTCATCTGCAGCCAAGTTTATTGGAAATGACAGCTCAAAAGTTCAGTGAGTGAGTGAAGTTCCTAGAGATCAGAAGCCCTCTGCTGTTTCTACTGTTTCCAGGCCTCAATACAAGGGCACCTTTTGGAAGTTTCAAGGTCAGCTGTAGGTCTATTATTATGTTGAATGGAAAGGAAATAATTTTGCACGTGTATCCAACCCCTTGTCATCTTTCTCCTTACCCTACTTGGCTTCTTTGTAGTGCTTGAAGGCCTCAGCTACATCTCTTTTGGCCATTGTAAATGGTTTGATTGGTGTGGGCCATGTTATCCCTCCTTTCCTCTTCATAAAAAGCAAATGATCAGGTTGCACTGAAGAAGCCATTATTGCCATCAAACAATCTACCTTAATTTTCACCTTCTCTGAAGGTTTCAACTCCTCATCAACATTTCAGAAGGAAGTAACTGTGTTGGTTTTCAGTAACTCTGAGGAATCCCACGAGTTCTGATCCACACTTTGGATAAGTCATAGCACAGAGACCACTTGGACAAAGGATGCACTGGTCTTTTCCTTTTATTTTTTCCTCTTTGCTGCTTCTACTTTTTTTTGAAGCATTTGTTCAAGCCCCCTGAAGTGAAGGCAGAGACATGAATCTGTACAAAGTTCCATTAACCAACCATCTCTCCTAACTGGCAACATGGAGCACTCTAGGATCAAAATTGTGTATGTTATGCCTAGAATTGTAGCTTTGCCTTCCTATGAAGAACTCAGGCTGGTGTGCTGGAATTGAGCATTTGCAGAGAGCCCACCCACAGATCTTCCTTTTTAAACATCTCTTGGCAGCTTTTCCTTCCTTTGTGCCCAGGAGAATATTGCTATAGTTGGTACATTAGTCTGGCTCAGCCCTGTCTGACTGTCTGAAACACAAAACCCATTCAGCAACCTGCTCCTTTTTGTCTGGTCCACAGCAAAGATAAATGGGACACCAGGACATGTCCCTCTGACTTACTATTTCTGCCAGTGGCTGGTTTTAAACCAGGGCTCAGGATTTAGAAAGTAAGTGCTGTTGTGCCCTAAAGCACCTCCTTTGTTTTGCTCGGCACATAGAGTTAGTAGCAGTTTCTTAACCACTTGGTCACTGGGGCTGAATGTGAGACCACAGAGCACCTGCAGCTCTTAGCTCTGATGAGTTCCTTGGCTCTTATGGAATTACTCCTCGCTGACGCCATTGTAACATGGATAAGGACTGGAGCTGTCTCTTATCCCACAAACACAGGAACAATTCTCTCTTCAGAGCCTACACTGTGCTTTTCATGTGTTATACCTAAAGTGCAGTATATGTCTGAAAACTAAAGGCTAAAGGCACACTTCAGGTCTGAGGAATTTTAATTACAGGTCAAAGAGAACAATAGAGAAAAGAATGAATATGTAGAGAAGAAATTGTGTGAGGGATTTGGCTGGCAATAGTAATCGTCTTAAGTGAAATGATGGGAAGTGCCTTCAGGCAGGTCAGATTGTACGTGCTTATGACTCTCTACCACTTATGCTGCAAGAAGCAGTGATAGCATCCGATCTTGGGAACAACAATGTCATAGGGACATGACTATTCAGAAACATATGAGAACAGTCTATAATTTTTCTAGGAGATAAGAAATAATAGCCCAAGATCAAACTGGTGGTCAAACTTACTGCCTACTGACTTGCGCCGAGTTGTTTATCAGGTGTGAGGAAGTTGCATTAGCTCCCACCTACATATCAAGTGGAATTTCAAAGAGCTCTTGATGACTTATAAAACAGAACGTGGTTTGGGGGTTGAGTATTTATCTGAGCAGCTGTCTCCCTCTGTATGGGCCTAAGCACAGTTTGACATCATCTAAAGCTGTTTTATTGGCCATTCCAAAACAAACATAAGGCAAATAGGCTTAACACCTTTGGAAGGCAACTGCTTAGTTATTGTGTGGAATTCATTTTGGGCTGGGGATCTGTAAAGCTGAGTCAGTACACTGATTTGAATCTAAGCTGGAAGCTTACCTTTTAACCTGCTCTTGCTCCTTCCTCTAACAGCTTTTTTTTCGAGCCATGTGTTATTGTGCCTATATCGTCAACAGCCCTGCATGCATGTGCGTGAGAAATACCATGGGCTCTCCCTTTGAGCTGACACTACCTAGGAAAGAGTTGGAAATTAAACCTGCATTTCTGTCCCCACTCTTCTTGCTTTACAGAAGGATTCTCTTGGGCTGCTGACTTGGAGATCTGGAGCTCTGTCACACCCTCAGCATCCACTGCCTTTGGTGGAAGGACTGACCATTGGGCAGCAAGGGGAGTTGAATCCTTCCTTCCTGTTTGCTACTTCATGATGTTAAATCTGCTGACGTGAAGCATCCCAATTTCCTTTCCTAGGGTTTTCCTAGGTAGCATTTTGTATCTGGGCTTGTGGGCACAGTATCAAGACATTATTTTCTTATGGAGTATGGTCACTGCTTGTGTTTTGGAGTGACTATGCACCTTGAAGGATTTAAACTTAGCCTAAAAAAATCTCAGACCTTCCAGACCTCAATCTTCATCTAGAAAGTCAGGTTCATATTTAGAACATGCTTGTTTGTTTTGCTATTTTAATTTACTTGGTTTTCCTTGTGGCGTGCCCTGAGAGGCTTCATGTTATCATGCTCTGAGCAGGCAGCTGGGCAGGGGAGGCATTGTAGAGTTCCTCAGGGTCTTCGTTCTCCTCTATTTCCCTGTTTCCCTCGCACGAGTCCTAAGTGTCTTTGTATTTCTTTAGCACTCTGGGAAAATAAGGTAGAGCAATATGCTGGTGTACTACCCTCAGAAAATAAGTGAACTGCCTGGACTCCTTGGGCCAAAATTCAAGGAAGAGAATAAAGATTTTGGGTGCCTACCTTGAAATACCTTTAATAGCTGAAATAGTGGGAGTTAAGCCTGGGCCAGAGCTGCGTGACTCTCAGCAAAACCCAGCCGTCTGAAAAACTGGGCTCTGGAAACTGAGTGCTCCATAAAAAGGAAACATCCCCAAACTTTCTGAAAGTCTCTGGCAGTGTCGCTATATAGAAAAAGGATCTGCCTGTTTGTCTGTTATCTGGGTAAGGTCCTTGTGTGACCTCCCTTCCTGGATCATCTCACTGTCTTAAGATCTTTTACACTTTTTATGTTCATGAGGCCAGATTTAAGCAGCTGAATATCTGATTAAAATCAAGATAATGTGACTGATTCCCTGACTAAGATAGTCTCAATGCAGACTTTGCTTGCGTTTCTTCTAAAGTCACTTTTGCTGGAATTTTGCAAAATGTGACCAGGATCCCACAAAACAGAGCACAAACCCAGGCACCAGGATGGATATGTGACCCCGTCACCTTGTGTCCACATGGCAGCACTTACAGTTGCTACTATGCCACTGCCTTGGTTCTTATAAATGATGCTGCCACCCCACACCGTGATTAAGTATTGCTGTTATAAACCAGGTACCTCTCATGTTAATAACAACATCTGTTAACTAACAAATTGCTCATTAACCAAAAGTAGCAGTGGATTTCACCAGATTACAGCTCTGTAGGTATTTTGTGAAAGAGGTATCAACAAAATGTTGTACCTTTTTTATTCTTTAAAGATTCACAGTAATTTTCCTTTTAGAATTGAGTTTCTTAAAGCGGTGGTTATCGTGTACACTTCATTATTATGTAAAAGCACTGTAAGATGATATTTTAAAAGAACAGGTGCTTTCCCTTACTATTTTACAGAATAAAATGTCTTTTCTATATGCCATCTTTGAATGGATTCCCGAACAATGCATGAAAACTTAGCTATAAACACACTACTGTCATATAATAGACCCTATACTTTACAATACCTACAGGGAATCACTTTTAAAGTCTATAACATACAGTAGTCTTTTTATATGAGTGACTGAATCATATAAAAATAAAAATTGATAAAAAATAGTAATAAATCTGGATTTTATATCATGCACTGAGCAAAGTCTAAATTAAACTACTGTATTAAACCTTCTATGAAGTAGACCTAATTAATTAAAAACACCAGGGTTAAGCAATTTAGCCATCAATCTCTTAGCTTAAGTGGGGGATGAGGTACATATGGTAGCTCACCGAGGAAGAAAAATGAAAGACCTGTTCTCTCCAGACTCAAATTGACATGATCTAGGGGAGGTTAAATATGAGCTGCTATTCCCAGGGAGACTTCTCCTCCAGTTCCTCCAGCAAGATGACTTTCCCAAAGCCCTCGGCATGTTGGAGTGTGTCACTTATCTCCTGCTTCCAGAACAGTGAGTGGAGCAAAACCGGCTCACGACGCCTTTCTGAGGGAGTCAGGTGTTGATGGAAATGGGAGCGGTGCCATGGCAGAGGGTTTCTCTCCAAGTTCAGACCAGCTGGGACATCGCTGATGTGACAGAGTTTGCCAGCACTCCCGGGAAGGAAAGAGAGATGCCCATGTGTTTCCTTTCTCTTCAGAGATGTGTCCTGGATCTCAGATCTCCCCTTTTCACCTCCCTGCTACTTCTTTTTTTCCCCAAACCTGGCAAGCTAAGGGTGAGGTTTCATGTTGCACCGAGTAGCTGATGAAGAGCTGTGCCCAAAACAAAGACTGACTCCTGTTGTATGTAAAAACTCCCCTTTGGATCGGGACTGGAAATTGTGTCCTTATGGGATGAGTCGATTCAAGTGGCTGATCCAGAAGAAAAATACTAATTTATTTTGCAAGTCAGCCTCATGCCTGAGCTGCCCGCTGAGCGTATGGTGAATACATCCCTCAAGGAAGGGAGAGGCAGAGGGATGCGGCTGCAGATGGAGGCTGAAGTGGGACACCCCTTTTGCCAGGGGCTTTCCATTTGACCAGCATGGCTGTAATGCGATGTTGCAGCCTTAGGAGCAGCAAAGACGCCCCACATCAAGCCCAGGAGTTAAGCATGTTTGCAGGCTCTTGAGACAGATGCTGTATTTGTGGTTGGAGATGCACTTTAGAGCTCAAGTGGCATTGGGAACACTCTGCATAAAGTGCATCCCACTTGAGCTGAGCTGGTGAATATGGGCAGTGCTGGGAATTGTGTCGTGGCTCTTAGGAGAGGAAGGCCCAAACCTTGAAGATCTTTCTCATTATTTCTTATTCATCCTGTATCCAAGCAAACCCTTTATTCTGTTGAGGAGAGTGAAACTGAAGAAGGACCCTGAGACTTGGCCCCCTATGAAAAACAAATTTACAGGCACTTGTCTCTTAGAGATCCTTTAAAAGACATTATTCTCCTACAGACATGGTGTTTTACCTCAGGATTATTATGGATCTAGCATTTTAAAATCAATACTTCACAAAGGGGATTCTTGGTACATCATCTAGGTCCCTAAGATAAGGTGGGATAAATTTCTCATCTTGATTAAGAGAAATAAGATCCTTTTGAGCTTCATTCAGTCTACCTGAAATCTTATTTGTCTCCCGGTGGTACATCTCTCTTTTTTGCCTGCACGGGAAGCCAAGAGTGACTGTTCCCAACTTCAGGGAACATTGCACACAATGAAAACGGGCAGACCTGTGCGATAAGGTCTCGAGTTGCCATTTTTGTAAATATCACAAACTTTTGAAGTGAATTCAGCACACACAAGATGCATTTATCTGCAAACAGTGCATAAAAGTCTCCTTTTAGTGTTACATAACCTCACTGCTGGCAAGTCCTGGTGAATAAAACAATAAAAGTGTTACCAGTGCAGCACTGGTCTTTTGCATTTATAGACAAGGAAGCAAGAACAGAGAGATCAACAGAGCAGGCTAAAAATGTATCTTAATGCGCCTGCAGGGACATTTACAAAAAGTCACCAAGATAAGGGAGTTTTGACATGACACAGTGAGCCATGAAGCAGCGACAATACATTTGAATATTCAGACCAAGCACTGAGCAGTAAGTCAAAAGAAACTACTGCACTCAAATCTTCTGCAGCTTAGAGCTAATTAGACCTATGCCTCGGAATGGCCCAAGCCTCATGCAATGTAGCAATGGTTATGATAATTATGTTTTCATTCTGTGTAGGGCTGTGAGTTATATGCGTATTGGCTATAAATGCTAATGGGAGCTATGTATGTAAATCCCCTCCTCAATGAGGTGAGATTAAGCCCTGATATATCTTAAGGAGCATGTAAATGAAGCAATTGGGGTGGCAGTTACTCAAGACTGGAAAATGCAGGACTTTGCAGACCTTTAAAGGCAAGTGATAGCTGTGTGGACAGGCTGTTACTGGAAATACCAGTGATCCCATTGTTTTTTTTGGCATGCATTTCTCATCAAATATAACCAGTGGTAGTGATACAGAAACAATATCAATTTCCTATGTGTAGTAAGAACTTGATCTGCATAGGTGCATATTTTTATACATTTCTAAGTTATCTGATGTACGTCAAGACTGCAGAAGGTTGGACCCATTGTATATGATCTATTGATGCTAATCGTGTCACCTGGACTGCAGAAAGTTAGCATTTCTGATTGCATAACCATTCCTCCCTCTCAGCAACTTCTTTGCTTCTTGATGACTAATTAAAGTGGCCTGTTAGTGCCTAGCTAGCCAACTGTGCCCATAATGACATAAATAATACATACAAATGAGATAATGATGTGCAAAGGGACATTCCTTCCTCTGTCCTGCAGTCTGCTGACTGTAGGACTGGTCACACATTATATTATTTGTGTTATGCCCTGACTTCTACCTTGATGTGCTGTGTCTCTGGATCCCCGCTGCACCATTCATGCATTTTAGCTGGAGACTTTGGGCATGGCTCTGTTACAGTCACTGCCCGGGGTCTGCAAGCGATCAGGCTTCTAAGAAACATGCAGAAAACTATATCATCCACTTTCCCAGTGTATCACCAGCTTTCTGTGGCGTGCACGCTCCACGCTTCTCCAAAAAGACCCAGATCTGACCTGCAGCAGGGCAGGTCCAGACCCAGATGGGCCAGATGGGCAGTAGGAGCCTGTCCCAAAGTGACCGACAAAGTGCAGCTCCCCAGGGAAGCAGAGGGGAAATTCCCTTTGCTGGAGGAAGTCCCCACATCAAGGACCTAAACTGGAGTTACATCAACTTGTCACACCACCCTCTGCAGCAGTTCATAAAGTTTCCCAAGCTGTTTCCTGGTATCTGACCTCAAATGGCAGAGCTGGCACAGGGCAGGGAAGGTTTGGGTCACACTGTCTCTGTGATGACCGCTGAGCTGATGGGTCTCCGTCTTCTCTCCTGCTATCTGCTTCCCATTAGGATGAATCCACTGCCCTCAGCAAAGCAACTATTGATTTGCTGTAGTACAAGTTTGAGGGGTGCCAGGCTCAGAGCTTGTTTAACAGTAAATAGCAGCAAACCACGTACAGGAGGTTTCATGACCTGTATAAGGACTTTGCTGGAGCATCCTCTGAGACCTCCAACTCCATGACTGAAGCAAGACAGGAGCGGAGAGGCTGGATTTCTTTTTGGAAAGTGTTTCTTTGTACAAAGAAATGAGTATCAGCCAAATGGCACAAATGAACTCCAAGGAGAGGGGTCTTGAGCTGCACTTGAATGGTAACGTCTCCCATTCTGCCCCGTTCTTTTTATTACTCTGTTCTTATTATAAGTATTTATTTACTGATTATGAGGAAAAAAAAGCGCACGACCTCACAAGACCCCCAGCAGGTGCTCACAGCCTCCACGGGCTCCTCGAACAACCGCGGTATTCTCTCCCTGCCTTATTAGGGTCCTTTCTCGAATATGGGACTGTAGAGTTCAGACCTGCTGGAGTATTTGGGGGGATTGCAAGATATAAATAAGCCAGCTGGGGCTTCAACCCACCAGCTCAGCAACATTATATCGTGCTAGTCTTTGTTTTCACTGTATCACCTATTTTTCGGACCAGCGGTATAACCAAGTTGTAAACTGCACACCTTACAAATCAGTCTATCCTGACATTGCTGGAGCGTTCATTACAAGCTGTAAAAAAACACTAGCAAGGAAGGTTTCAGTTCTGCAGCCCAATTTTCCATTGCAATAACCCAATTAACTGGTGTGTGTTTGTTTTACAAAGCTCTAAGCTACAATAAACCATGCCGATACACAGGCTGCAGAAAGCTTCGTAATTAGGACAAGGTGTACAAATTAAACCACTCTTTTTAAACTTCAAACCAGCTAACTTCTGACATACTGTACTGCTGGGGCTTCTGGGACTAAACCCAATTAACATCTTAGTATTTTATAAGCATCGTTTTAATTGCATTTGTATGCAATCTTCTCTCCAAGAGCCTTTCAAGGTGCTAGCCCTCGTTCAGATTTTATTACTTTAGTGATTTAAATCTCCTCTATCTCTGCTTCCCGTTAATAATGACTAGTGCTACTTCAAATGCCGTCCCAACATAAAACTGAGCTCTCCAAAGAATTATACTTTAAAACAGTTACATTTAACTTTATTATTACATTTTTAATTTTTTTTTCTCCCTCTGTTTGAACATTATGCCTTGAACCGTTTTATCAAGCTGTCAGTGCACTAAGTGCTGGAAGAGTGAATGTTTTACTTCTCGGTGCTTTGCTATGGCACAGCCTCTTGGCCTGCACACGGCTCAGTCTGTACTGCATGACATTGTCTTAGGAAAAGAGCTTTTTTAATGAGTTGTGTGTCCGTGGATTTTCATGGGGCGGTGGGGGGGAGGTTTAACTCTATGAGACAGTGAAGCCAATCCCTCAGGTTGAGCTGGTTTTGTCTCTTTTAGGACAAGCCCTGCCCTCCTTCCTTGCCCATCAGGAACCAGCCCTGCGAAGCTTTACTTGTGTGAGTAGTTTTATTGCTCAAGTTTGGATGAACTGGGCCTTGAAGGGAGCAGTGGAACATTCCATGGAAAATCTGATGTGCTCTAAGGAATGTCAATTCCCATCACTCTAATTTCTCTCTCTATAAAATTCTCTCAAGTGCTCTGTTTTTCTTTATGCATCTGCTTCTTTGGAAAATGACCTGCCTTTCAAAGATCAGGTAGGATTTGCGGAGAGCTGTAGAGGCATTAAGTAGTATAATGGAACGCCCTCTGCCCAATTAATAAAATAATATATAAAACATGTTCTGAAATTCATTTTCCAGCACAGTATTTATTATCCTGCTTTGCATTCTTTCAAGGATGAAAAAAAGAAACAAGAATGTGTTGGATCTTATTGAAATGATGAAATGAATAAAATGTTTATTTTAAAATGCTGGCAGCCAAGCTCAAAATGTTTTCCTCTTTGCAAAATGCAACTAAGGGTGAATATAGACTAATGTTACTCTCATTTAGGATTTCTGTTATGTGGATACAAATATTTGGTCTTAAAAATGCAGAAGGTTCCTCCTGAAATATTTTGAACCTTTTCACTTGATTGAGTGTCTTGTCAAACAAAACTGGCAGCAGATCTTTTGGAACTGCCTGAATCTATGCAGATACGATTTCTATCATGCCCTTATTATGTGTAGTCCATAATAAGGATGAGCATGTATAAATCATTTCTGGCTGGCACTTAGGATGCAATACTCAAAGGAGAAAGCCATTTCTGTCTTCAAATGTCTAGCAATTTCTGATATTATACAGTAAGTCTCCCCAGAACCATACAATCCTCAATTCCACGCAGCCCTCTTATGAAAGAATGAGACTTTCATATCTTCCTTGCAAGAGCCACCGGTGAGATAAGAATTGTGCGGTTCAGATGTGTGCTGCGCTTCAGCCAGGGTGGCTGCATTGAACTTTCCTTTGCAAAGCCTTCGCTAACAAAATTGCAGAGAGATGAAGGTTTTTGCCTCTATCGTTCCTATATACAATTGTCTATGAGTAAGCATTACTTTATATATAGTAGATTATATAGTTATATATTATAGGAGCACATTTCCCATGGAATGTTCTTCTATGTGCACACCTATAATGTGCACTAAAATAAACACATATATTGTATGAATGTGTTTGTGTTTTCTCGGCAGCGATAATCTAGCTAAGCCTTGGTATTGTAAAATATAATAGCATACGAAATGATAGATGATCTGCAAAGTTGTAACAAATCATGCCTTCCCCAGATACCGAAATGCAGAGAGCTGGTCAAAACTAAAGAAGCCATTTTAAGAAAACAATATAAAAAGATGTATGTTGTCTGTTTTCCAGTACTGGATTCATAGTGATTTTACACTCCAACTATTTGAAAAACATTTTTCTGCAACATATTCCAAAAAAACCCCAGTCCTTTTCCAGAATCCCTTTTCGATTTTCTCTTTCCCTTTTTATACGACTTTGCAGGAGGAAAATACGGGATTTGGAAAATAAATTTTAAAATAATTTGAAACATCGTTCTGATCAAATCTTTAATAACAGTATCAGCAGAAACAGACACAGAGAATGCCAAGGAAAATGGATTATGTTAATTGAGTTAACCATTTTTAATGATAAATTTTGTTTCAGGGAGAAAAGGTGATTTTTTTATTGAGGGCATTTTGTGCAAAATATTTCAACCACTATAAAAACATGAAAGACTAGATATGTTCTATGAAATGCTTCTTCACTGTAAGATGATGAACGATACCTTTACTGTTATAGTTATACATAAAATGTTTATTTGTGAGGCTTTCTAAGTTTTATATCAGATTTATTTATGCACAAATACTTACGTTCTAGTGGAAAGGAATCTATTTTAATACTTTACTTGACAGATTCTGATTGTTTCCTAATAAACAATCAGCTAGAATTTCTCAATGAAGAATTTAGTTCTCGGGAATCTGAAAAGCAGAGGGCATTTCAGAGCAGGAGTTCAGCATGCGGAGCTGTCACACTTGATACCGCCGAATTTTAGGTGAAATGGAGCACCCTGTTCCTCTGGAGGTTGTTCTAAAGGGGACCCCTGTCTTTTGGGAGCTGAGCTCTGGGGAGTAACGGGGCAGAGAGCAGGAGAATATTTTATGCAAAAGATCTGCCTGTCGAGAATGGAATAGAAAATTACACTTCTTTAATGACAAGCTTTTTGTAAAATACGGGGAGCCACGGGGAAGTATATTATTCTGTTTTCTTTCTTTCTAGGCAGTGGAAAATAAGAGGTGTCACAGTGAGTTATCATGTGCAGTGACCACTAATACTCCTGTTTAGTGTACAATTGCCTGCCACATTACACACAATCACATGTGTCATTATTATATTAACTGGGTTTATATACTGTTCACCTGACTTCACCTAGCAGTGCTGGCATAATTATAGTAAAAGGAAGAAGCTCATTTGTGAAAGGGAGGGTGCTTATAATTCTGTTTTCTGCCCATTTAAAATGTTAGGAATACAGAAAAAAGCTGTGAGAGGGAAGATCCAATTCTGATTCCCACCAGTCCGGTGGGTGCTGGCTTAGGCCCTGACCTCCTCTGCCTTCCTTGCAGGTTCAGCAAACAGAGAAGTTCTTGAGCAAACTCGAATAAAGCTGCAAGTTTCCCAGAGCGAAGGCTGCCTGTTGGTGTATTGCACAGCTCTGAGTGCAGTTTTGATAGCCCAGCGATAAATAAACACAAGAAAATTAATTTGCTGTAATTGACAGAACAATTAGCAAAACTGCAGTTGCGAAGTCTTTGTCCCTGATGGTGACTGAAAGAACCCAAAGTCACTTGTAGATCTCAGGTTTAATTTGCAAATAAAAATGCAACTCTTGGTGTGCAAGCTAAGACAGTTTTCTGGGAAGTCACTAAGATACAGTAAATGTGGAACCCAGTAATACCATTTCTAGAGCTCCTTTTTAGAACAAAGCTGCACTTGCACTGCAGTAAGAAATGCTGATAAGGGCATCCTAGAATCCAAGTTGCAGTTCAGGCTTCGTGGGACAACAGGAAAAGCAGAACTGAGTGTGGTGACGCAATACTTGCTGGGAATCGATATTCAGCTCCTGGTGTGCACAATGAGTGTGTGTGCTGATGGCAGCTCCCTGACCTGGCACTGCAGCGTGTGAGCCACAAAGCCCCGCACCAGCCCGGGAGAGCCGGAGCATCCCCAGCTGCCCCCCACAAACAGGCACTCGCTGTACAAAGGGCAAAGGAATCTCTTCCCACTGACCATATGGCTTTATCATGCTTTTAAACACTAGGAACACAGCGTGTGAAGTATCCCGGAAAATGCTGGGAAGCAGAAATCCAGAGCAATTGTTATTTTTACTCCTGTTTCCCCTGGAATTAAATGTGGATGGTGATTTCCATGCCACAAAGGAATCTGTCATGGCAGGTCTGGTTCTATGGCAATGGTGCTTTGAGTGCAATGGCCAGTGCCACTGGTCCGTGGGTTGTATTGCCCAGAGAGAAGCCCTTGTCTGCATTCACCCCAAGTCTCCATTGCCCTGTCATCTGGCTGCTGCTGTGGAGCTCTGGCTTAACAGCAGCAGTGCCCTGGCTCCCCGAGGTGTTGACTGGTTTGTGTTTCCAAGTGTTACTTTAAGAAAGCCAGAGAAGTTGAAGTGTGAAAGTTTTATGTTACATGAGAGAAGAGGTCAGCAGGCATCTCAGTTAGGAAAGAAACAGCAAGCATGTTTTATTTCTGAAGCTGATGGTCAGAGCTTCAGAGCCACTCTTTCCGCAGAGGACTTTGTCCTGCAGACAATGGGGCTCTTCAGGAAGGGAAGAGGGGACACAAACATGATTTTTCAGTCTGCTACAAAAGCTTTCCAAGGGTCAAGGTGGACTTTGGAAAGGTCTTTTCATTCAGGGCTGTTGACTGTGTGCACACAAGGCTTAGCATGAGCTTCAGCTGTGAGAGGTGGAGTGCTTCTCATGTGACAAGCAGAGATGAAACATCCTGTTCAACTCTTCAGGCTGTGAAGTGTACTGGTTGGGTTACCTGGTTTATGGTGGAATCGGGCAGAGCAGATGCTCAATCACACTGTGGGTAACCCATCACTTCCACCTCGGTATTGTGTTAACACCCTTGGAAGTGGGTGTTTGCCACATCAACTTTGCCCCAGACACCTTCATTTAGGGTGAGGACTGGTGCAAGACAGCATGTTAGATTCAGCTGTCTTGTGTGGCTAATACACAGCTTGGAAATGGCACCCCTGGTAAATGTTCCCTGGAGCAGGGTATGTCAGGTTAGTTAACTTGCTCTACTACTATGTTAAGACCTTATAGTCATGAGACAGGAAAGGCAGTGGGCAAACGTACACATCTGTCAAAGGCACTTGTGGAGTCCTCTCACTGCAAGGCTGAGGTACCATCACCCAGGTACCACCTCCCATCCCGGGAGGAGTGGCAGAGAGCAGGGCGTGAAAGAGACGGCACTACCTGCACAAATGTTTCATGGTTGTTTTTTGTTTTAAGCATAGCCCTGATTTCTGAGGCGAGTCTTTATGAAACAGCAATTTAGTATTTGGAATACCTAACAGAGCTGCTGTGGCTCTTCTCCAAGCTTAGTGGGCTCTGCAGCCTGGGGAGACCTGAGCTTGCTTTCCGTGAAATTCTGCTTCCCTCCCACATTATCCTCTTCAATATTGGTCTGCAAAAGGATTATGAAATACTCAGTTGAATTCACACTGGGCCAAATCCAACACCCATGCACTCAATGAACAACCACCTCGCTGTCCTCAGCGGGGGAAGGCTCGGCTCTTGTCTGAAATTATTTACAAGTCACTTCATCGCTTTATTCCCGCAGAGGGCACAGCTCATCTGCTGGATGATGGCAGTTGAGCAAAATGTTGTGCAAAGACAAGGGTTTATTTACAATCTGATAAGGTCTACTCAGACATTTCTTGCCCTTCCCTCTTCCGCAGCATGCACTGGGCATTTGTCACAACAAGCTACTGAACCAGACGGCCCCATAGCTCTGATCCATCCAGTGGTTCCTGTGTGCCCATAACTGCTTGGGAAGGCAACAACAACAACAAAAAAGAAAACAGACATGAAACCTGTCTCTGCAACCGAGCATCTTCCCCAGTGCCACAAACTCCAGAGCTGAACTGGAAAATGGGCTGTGGGGCGACGCGTGGCCGATCGCACGTGGTGCGAGGACGTGGTGGCAGAGCCGGGGGGGAACAAAGCGGGGTGATGGATGGTAACCACGGCTTCAGCCTTCCGGAGAGCTCCCAGCTCGGCGGTTTTGTTGGCCGTGGGCGCAGGGAGGAAGGTCAAAAAGCAGCTTTTTGGGTGGGAGGGCCGTGTTCAGACAGCGGCTCCGCGCCCGCCTAGATGGCGCTGGCAGCCCAGGAAAGACCCCGCGCTGCCCACGGCAACCACCCCCGACACCCCGTTCCAAAATGTGTCCCTGAATTATGTAAAGGTTTTAATAGATTGTGTCACACATCTGAAGTTATAGGGATTTGATATAAACCCACCATGCAGTAATTATAAGTGTAAAATACATTCGGGGGAAAACATTTTGCAGAGTTGCCAAGACTAACAGCTTACAAATAAAGGCCCATTCCTGCTCCGGCCTCGTGCTGCGCCCTGGAGAATTGCACATGCATTTGAAATGAAACAATCCCTGTATCTCTACTGTGTTTACTAGGGGGAAAAAGGGCACCAAACCTTCCTTCCATAGGTCCCTCTATTAATATGTTCCTGGCACCAGGCAGTTTGCAGTCAGACGGAGACTGCTGGTCACTAATGTGAAATAATGCAAGGTTTTTAAGCAAAAAGTTGGCTGCTGGAATTAGTGGGTGTCTTATTTTTCTGGCTGGAGCTGCTGTTTGCAAGTGAGGGTTGCATGAGCAGTCCCACCGTCTGCGTTGCATATTAGGACTGTGAACAGCAGCTCCCACTGTATTACAGCTGCAAGGAGAAGGCAGGAAAGGGATGCAGGTGAGAGTCGGAAGGAAGAGAGGGAGAGAAAGAGAGACAGGACAACTGAGGAGGAAAAAAGAAACCCGGTGGGGGCTGGGGGATAACGTTTATTGAAATATTTGGAGCTTCCCAGTTGATGCTCAGGTCTATTCCACCCAGACTAGACTGTGATCAGGGTCCACTGTTTCAACAGTAAAGCATGCAGCTCGTTTTCCCCACTTTGTAGCCTAAGGCAGAGGCTGGATGCTGTACTACGATGTTCAAGCCATGGTCCATTGACTTCTGTGGTATTCATAGGAACTTTCAAAGCGGTTTGCAAAAGTAAATAAAAAAAAAATAGGTTTACAGTCAGTCAGCTCACACACAAACATATTTTTAGGGATGTGCAATGAGGATAAGGTTGAAAACTGCAGGTAGAGAATATTTTTGTCTTGCATATAGCAACATCCCTTCTATCAGTTTTTCCTCCCCAGGCTTTCCTTCTCCAAGCTCGGCAGTACAGTTTCACAGTTACCCAGAGCTCAGGATCTGGTTTAGGGGTGCTCATCCAGGGAACAGAAATAGCGTGAGGACATGGAGCAATCTGGACCCTGCCTCTGCCTTGGTTTTGAGGCTGAAGCAGGACTTCAGTGGCACCCAGGCACGAATTCCCATGGGACACCTCTTGTTCCTGGTGCTGCGTGTACTGCTGCTGGGCTGTGGCCATTTCAAGTAGAAATGTGAGCACGTGCGACAACACATTTATTACAAATTGAACGGATCTTTAAATAGAAAATGACCTGTTTGTTGCAATGTTGTTCACTGGCCAATTTTTGGCATATTAATACCTTGTTTCCCAATATATTAAACTTCCTTCCCAATAGGAAATGGAGGATTTCTACAAGGATGCCAAATTCTCCCTGCCACAATTTAATTTCTTCCCACAGTCTTTGCTGTTGATGGAGGAGCAGAAAGAAAGAAAAAGAAAGAAAGAGAAAGAAAGAAAAAATGAAAAAAAGAAGAAGTCAGAGAAAGGATCAGATGGAGTGAACAAACATAGAGCAGGAGCTGAGATTGTTTTTTCTGGCCAACACAGTCAGTGTTGCTGGTGCGTTTGCTGCTTCCTTGAAAAGCCAGTGAGGGGAAAAAAGAGATTAAGGTCATCAAGATAATGCAAAGAATATTCAAACTTGAAGCAGAGGGGAAGTATAGAAGGTCTGTTTTTCCAATACAAAGTAATCAGAGTACAGGAGGATGTAATTTGCAGATTAGGAAAATGAACAAAGACTATAAAATTAACTTTATGACAGAGAGGAGAACAGTCCATTTGAAGGGGGGGAATAAACCAACCTCCATAAAGCTTTATGGCTGATACAATCAGTATGTTGGTTTAAACTAGATAGGAAGTATCAGCAAATAATCAACAATGGGGCAGTAGGTTGTGTTGCAATTTGGGTTGGATGAGACACAGAACCCAAGGCCGAGATTTCAGGGCAATGAAACCTCCACAGATTCCCAGTCTTGGCTGGGTTGGGTGTGCTTGGGGTGGGGAGAAGGAGGGGAGTGTTCACATGTACAACCTGTGTTTGACAGCTGTCAATCATCCATCATCTCTTCCTCTGTTGATTTTTCTCCAAGCAAAAAACAAAGCCCGACGCTGTAACTCTGCTTCCTCCACAATGAAATCAAATTGTCTCTCACACTCAAGCCATCATGGGAGCAGCTCAGTGGGTGGATAGGAAACAAAAGCTTTTAAATAGCAAGGGGACTGCAAGTTAGTTACATTGCTCTAACAGGGACCTCCCTATCTCAGAGTGATAGAAACTGTGCTCAGGTCCATGCAGAAGAAACTGTATAAATACCCAAGGGAAATGTCTCGTTTTCCTCACAGGAGGAGCTGTCCTCGTCTCTTGAATCAGTAGGTGCTGGTCCTGGTCTGGTCCAAATGAATGATGCTGTCAACTGGAGCAAAAAGAGATTTTTCTTACATGATCTTCTATTTCATCCTAATTTTTATTCCCTTTGCTGTCATTCTTGTTTCTCCTTCAACTAGTTTTTTAAGGTGCAAAGCGGGGAAGGGAGGAGTAACTTGTGCATGGTGGATTCTGTTGTTTGTGTTATTCACACCTGTAAATAACATTTCCAGTAGCCTGTGAGCCTCTGACAAGTTTTATAGGACTCAAATGCAAGTCCTCTGAGGAGCTGTAACTCCAGAACCATGTTCTCCAAAGGACAATTCTCTTATGTCTCTTTGCTGTTCCGTTTTCTAGCAGAGAGGAAAAAATACAAGGCAAATAAACAAATATATCCAAAAAAGGCAAGTGAGATGCTGATTGTCCTCTTGTGAAATTCAAGATAAACAATTAGGAGTAGCTCCAAAGGTCTTAAGGAAGTTGCCTGGATGTAAAACTGCTGTAAGCTCAGGAGTAAATCTCCCAGGCTGCTTAAAAAGGAGGAAAAACACGTTTGCTCAGGAAGCAAGTTTGGAATTCTCATCTGTGTGACAGAGATCCTGTAACAAGATGCTCAGATTTAAACAGTTTTTTTCTTTTCATTTTAAATAATGTGCCTAATGGTGAGTCTCGGTGATACCGCCATTCCCAGGCTCTGTGTACTCTCTTCAGAAATAGAGAGCAAAACTCTATAGGCTTGGGAAAGGTCAAGTGGCCTCAATAAAATACAAATAGACCCAAAGAGTTGCTCAAACAATACCAGACAAAAGCATAAAAATCCTGAAGAATTAACTAGTTCTTTTGGTAAGAATAGGAAATTTCTGCTACTAACAACAGTTTTTCAATTTGCTTTGCATTTTATTATCCCCAGAGCTTTTCCTCAGGTGTTAAAAGCACAAGGTGTTAGAAGCTTTGTGGGAACTTCTGTTTTCTTGCAAGTTTGAGTTTGGTCTTTGCAAAGTACTCATCTTCTACTCTGAGTTGGATCGATTGACATTCAGGAATAATCTTTCCCTAACAAATTTGATTTTCCTCATTAAAAAAGAAAATTTCAAATAAATATTCAGCAAGCTCTGTGAAATCCTATTCCGTTATCAGAAAAAAAAAAAAAAAAAGCACAAAAAATAATATGCCTTTGAAAACGGACAACCTGCTTTCTTTGTGCAAAACTTCCAGCACTGGTGAGACTACATTTAGAATTAAGAATGTGATTTTCTTCCATTGAAGTCTCGGTAAAAAAAATCACAGCCACTTTTATGGCAGAGATTTTGAAGCTTTGGTGGTTGTGTTTCATTAAACGCCCGCGCTTGTCACATGGATGTAGATCTGACTCCTTTAATGGGTCGGCCTGCCCCTTGTGATTAGCAGGCGGAAGCAGTTTGATATATTTGTCAAAAAGACTGTCCTTTGTGAGCCAAAATAAAACCAGTTCTCTGATATGCAAGAAATTAAATACTTTTACACTGGCTTGGCTTGGGATCTGACATATTTTACTAATACTTATTTTTGGGCAGAATCAGTAGTCAGAGACCTTAAAGGCAAGGGCAAGATTTCAAAACAGATTTATGCCCTTGAACACTTTTAAAAGAGTGTGTGTGTATACAGACATATATCATTGCATTTATAGTACCATGCCGGCACTATCTGCGATACTCCAGCTGCAATGCATCTGAATGCCATGCGGTCTTCAGTGCTTTTCACCTTCATAGCTCTCCTGGGAGTTCAGAAAATGCTATTTTTCCTATTTTACAGATGGAGAACTGAGAGGTTCGTGGGCAAGTAGGAAGATCGTGAGAGAGTGGGGTGTTAGGTACAACTTTTCCGTGACAAAAACTGTGGATGTTTGAGTCTAGTGATCGCAACCTTTGGGCAGGGTAATTTAAGAGGCAAAAGAAGTCCAAGGAAAGCTCGAAGTTTACATGCAAAGGACAGACCCCTCACCATGAATAGCAGTGTCAGGTCCCCCAAACCCCAGCACTCTCTTTCTGTGGATGAACCTTCCAAGGAATGCCAGGAGAGGTGGGGACGTGCAGTTGTAGGGGAGGGAAAGGAAGAGCTCTCCCAGTGTGCCAGATGTCAGCATCGTTCCTTATTTCACACCCGGGCAGTTCTCCCACTGACCTCAAGAAATGCTCATGCTCCTGTTGGAAAAGTGCATTTCCAGAAGTGACAATTCCAAAAAAGAAGAAAAAAAAAACCCAAAACAAATTCTGATGGTTTTTGCAGGTGTGTGTTTTATAGCTCTCCATCTAGCCTACTGGGCCATGCTCTTGCCTACATCATGGCCACTTCCCAACCAAAGCGGTTATTAATAGGCTTGGGTGTCTCAGCAGGGGCAAGTGCTCAAGCCTGGGACATGGGAGCCAACGGGGTGTTTGCACGGTGCTGGGCAGGAGGATTTTGCCCTCTCTGCGGTGCAGTGGTGTGAGCCACACCGCTGCTCGGTGCCTGACTTGGGGCAGTGTTGGGACATAGGGCAAACTGATGGCTCCCAGGCCAAGGGACCGCAAGCTGAATTTCTTCTATCTGGATTCAAGATATATAACCATTCTTATTTTTTCAAATCTCTTCCAGACTATTATTTCCACTTCAAACATAACACATCTGAGTTGTTTGTGTGGAAATGTACACACACTCAGGCCTTCCACCCTGCTGAGATTTTTGCCTCATTTGACAGCACAATGATGCTTGTCTATTTTGAGTGAACCCTAACAAACTCCTCTTTCCTTTTTGATTTAGCCTCTGCTCATACTATGGGTTGACTGAGTTAGACATTGATTTGCATTATGAGCTTCCAAAAGGGTGGAGAGGGTGGGTTAGCACCAATCCTCCCTGCTGACGTTGCCGTTGCTGTTGCCGTCCCAGGCGGCTCGATCTCGCGTGCGGGTGTTGCACACATGATGGAGCAGTGCTTGTCGGAGCTGAGTCAGCACAACTGGGTGCCTCCAGTCAATCTTCATTTTCTGTAACTGGAGTGGCATTTCAGCCCTTTGCAGTTGGTGGAGGTGACACTGAAAGTATGGTCCTGGGACCTTGCCCATCTTGGGCTCCATGCAGACCCCATGGGCTGCAATGGGTGGGGGCCCAGGGAGGGAAATGCTGTCCCCGTTTCATGATTCATGCTCCATGGGGCAGGGTCTCTGCTGCCTCTACTCAGCTCTGCGTTACCCTTGTTAGGTGTCCTGGAAAGCTGAAACCATGACAGCCTAACCCCTCTGGTTTGCTTGTATTATATTCACATTATTTCTGAACCTTAGGGGTGATGAGTTTGCAGAGAAGCAGATGGTGCTGGTTCTGCTCTTATTTGCTACTTTTGGAGGACGCAGGCAGCGAGCTGAGGCTGTAAAGCGGGAGAGATGAGTTGTTGCTGCCAGCCTGAAGCCCAGGCAGCCACTGCTCACTGCAGCATGCAATACGGCAACTCATAAAATGTGACATTCACGTTGGCGGGACACTGCTGTGAGCCTGTTTTATTCCGTGATAAAGACTACATCTGTCAGGGTTCATCTCCTCGTCACCGGCTCCGTCGGACAATCGCGCAGGGCAAACTTGTTATACACAGGGGCCAGGATTGGCTCGGCAGCGCGGGTACCCCGAGCGGGGTTAGCGGATTATCTCCTGGAGGAGTTAGTGCTGCAGAGACTCTGCACAGCCGGGGTTCCAGAGCCTCATCCCGCGGGGCCCTGGGTGGGATATCATCAGCTAAACCTCTTTGGGAACCAGTCAGCGCCGCACTTGCTTCAGGCATGGAAGGAGAAGCCCATTGTGCATTTCAAAGCCAAGTTTTTAGGAACAAAAATGAACCTTTTAATTGCATTTTTCACTTAGGAATGTGAAGGAATCACTCTGAACCTTGAAAGTTTGATATGTACCAGACCAGTAAATAGATTTGGCTTTGTTTTTTTAATGTTTTGCATACTTTGTTTTTCAAACTTTCACCAGCTCTGCTTTGTTTCAGTTAATGAAATTCTTCTATTGCAGCACTGGGACTTTTAAAGCATTTTCGTAACCTCCTGTCTTGGTCTCCAAGGTATAAACATTATTTTATAATTAGCCTTCACAACCATGTTATACATTTGAAAAGAAGGAAAAAAAAATGTTTTTCCTCCATTTTTATATAGGGGAATTATAGTTTCTGTCTGGGGACTGAAAGAATGTGTGTGTATGCGCGCGCAGAGGAGAGAGAGAGAGAGATTCAATCTGTTGAAATTTCATCTCCTGCCAGTTACACATGAAATCATCGTTTAGGAGAGTGGGAAATTACTGAATGCATTGGAAAAAAATCTTTGCTCTATCCTTAATGAAACAGCTTTAAAATATGATGGGAGAGGGAAGACTTCAGGACATTTGTGCTCTACCAAAAAAACACAGGGAGAGAACATTGACTTTTCGCCCCCTGTTACATAACTTGGCAAGAGGCTCTCGCTAGCTGATACTGATGGGAACTAATTTGTCTCTTGGCCTTATTCCTGCCAATCCCCTACGGTGTTTTCTTATGGTGACTTCATATCAGAATAAAGCTGTCACCAAGGTAACCACATGTGCATATGCACGATGGTGTACATGCACTGGGTAATTAAGTCCAAGTGTAAATAATAATATTCACCATAGTGGGCTGTACTTGAGCAATGCCGCTTACGGAGCCCTAACAATATGTCTTTGGTAGAGGCTTAGCCTCAGAGTTTTACGAGATGGGGAAACTGAGTCACGCAGGAGGCGAGGAACCTCCCAGGTGCTGGGAGAGGCAGGACATGGATTGGAGCAGGGGAAGCTGGTTTCCTGTGGTGAGGGGAGAGCACCCAGCTTTTAGGAACATGGTTTAGTGCTAGAGCTAGCTTACGGTTGGACTCAATGATCTTGAGGGTCTCTTCCAACTGACTTGATTCTATGATTCCATAGGCACCACTTATTAATGCAGTCACTGATCTTCAAGTGCAGGTTATTTGAAGTGTTTCTGACAGGTTTGTTCTCATCCAGGCAGAAATATTTTGTACACGCAAGTAGTTGTAGACAAAAAAAGTTTCTCTTCCACCCAACCTGGGATGGATGCACGTGGACTCATAGAAGGATCCTTGCCTTGACTTCAGGAAAGCTTGGATCCAGTCCCAACAGTCGCTCCAGCCTCTGCAGCAGGGAACAGCCCCACACGAAGGGAAACTGACTTGAACCATTTTTGAAGTGGTAGCTTTCCTTCCTCTAATAAATTTTCAGGATGTTTTCAACAGAGATAATAAATCCATAGGAGAAAGATGGCTTAATGGATTTTTGATTTTTCTAATGAGGAACATGCCATGTCTTTCCCCACAGAAATGTCCCCTTGAATCTTTCATTCAGATATATGACAGATACTTGAGTTACGGTGCATTTCCAAAGCCAAAGCCTAACCTAGAGGGAGGCTTTTTCAGATGAAAGAGTCATCCAAGGAAGGGAAATACGTGAGAATCAAGTGGTTAATTTCTGCTTTCAGCAATCTCATATTAAAAAAAAAAAATACAAGTAAGCATGGAAAAATATTAGTCTATCTCTTTTGAAAGCCTCCAAAAAGATTTGTCTGAAGTGTGCATTTAAACGGGAAGGATGCAGGTGTTTTCAGAGCTCGTCTAGCCTACAAGCAGGCCTGGGGCAAAGCTGAATATACAGTGTAATGTAAGGAGAAGCATCCCTCCATGCTTTGGTAGCAAAATGCAAATAGGCTCATTTCCTCTTTTGAGGAGGACTTTAGATAAGGTGCTCCTGGAGCAAAGTAACCTGTTTGGTGTCTTCCCTGCCTGGAATATCGCGGTGAGAAGGGAGAGAACGGCACAGCTGCCCATGCCAGGAGAGAGGGATGCGGATGCTGCAGCCAATTCCTGTTATCCACAGGATTAGTTGGGTGCCAGTTTTGCATGGTTCCCTCTGCCCCTCTCTCCTTCTGTCTGCCCACACCCCTGCGTGTACGCGTGGAGCCGCTGTCATCTGGGAACTGCTGCAACTTGAATATAAGTTGTCCAAGTGAGAAAGAAGCGGAGTCCTGCCTCTCGCACAATAAAGCAGCCGCGCTGCCACAGCCCGGCTGCTCGCTCCCCCTCCTCCTCCCGCCCTGGCGCTTTCAAGGAAAGGCTCTGAAATATGTTTTGATTTCATTTTGCAAGTCGCCTGCTAAAAACATTTCTTTCCAGCCTTTTCTCCAAGTTTGTTTTCCTTGCTAGTTCAGCCTTTAGAAGAAACAACAACTTTCTTTTTTTCCTGTACCCATTAAGAATAATATTTTTCGAAAGTTTAGGCAGAATCCAATAGCATTTACTTCATTGCAAGAGCTCAAATGGGAAGGGAGCTCTGATCCCAGTTGTGGCTGCTAAGCTATGCAGGTAACCAGCAAATAATTAAGGCTAACACAGAAATTCAGCATCAGTTGGGTGACAAAATTCCCTTTCCACCAAAGAAAATCCCAGGTGAAAAGAAGATGATTTTAATTACATTTTTTTTTTTTTAAAGTTTATAAAGTATTCCCTCTTCACCTTTCATTGAATAATTTTGGAAAATAACAATTGCCATAAATCCTTGGCTTTGCTTTTTCTTTTTTAATTATTATTTTTGTATAATCCATCACCACGGATGTCAAAGTAGTTAATATGTGTTTTAAAGCTCCAGCCCCAGGCATCATGTAAATACCTGCTTTTGGGGCAAAGCAGAAAATATGCCGGCAGGAGGAAGAACCCTGGTTAATCCTTGTGCAGCCTTAAAACCAGAAAAGGATTCTAAACATTTTTAATTATATATTTTTTAAGCAAAACTCGTTAGATTTGAGGACCTGATTCATGGTACCTGAAGATTTGAGCTTGACAAGGTTCCATTAATTGTGATATGAATTTTGGCTAATAGAGCAGGAAAAGGACCTGAATTCAGCTTGCCTAACTAGATGTTGATGTCTTTCATCAAAGAAAATTGCTCAGTTCAGTTTACAGAGCAGCCCTTTTGTTTTTAAGAGTTAAAATATTTTCTATATTCCTTTAAAAAGAAACTGACCAGTAACCAACCAATGAACCAGTAATACATCTAATTTATATAGATGTTTCAAAGAACTAAAAGAAAAGGGTAAGCTAAGTATTCCCTTATATAAAATAAATCTTCTCAGTGAAAGTTTCCAGCTGGTTCTGAAATATAGGAAAATCAAAAATATCACAGGCGAATTATTGAACTCAATGGCACGATTCTGAATTTCCACTCGTTTAATTAAGAGCAACATTTGGCCCTAGCTGGAAGCAATAAGTGCTTCTTCATTAGGTGTTTTCAGGGTAATTTCTTAAGGGAAAAGATAGATGCTTCTAAACCTGTCATTCGGTGAACTGTTCCATGTAATTTATTAGAGCCATTGATTAGTGTAATATGGCAAAAAGCAAAGCCTGATTGATCATCCATTGCCATCAATGGGTGTCTTTGATTAAGTCCGAAAAGAGCAATATAAAATCACAGTAATCCCAGGCAATATAGAGACGCACTCTTGGCTCGCATCCCTCTTTCCACTTCAGGGTCTGTCTGTACCAAATCTGGATTTCCCGGGGAGCTGCTTTCAAGGTTGCAACATTTTCCTTTTGTTCTACAGAGGAATGTAAAGCAGACCAGTTAAAGTCACATGCGCATAACCGGGTGTTTTTGAACTATTTGTTGGCAGCTGTTAAAGCTTGGGGGGGGTTTGTTTCATGGGAACACGGAGCTGAAGAGCCCTCTCGGGTCAGCGAGTCAAATCTCTGCCTGTCGTGGGCAACCACGTCTGCAAGTCTTGGTCTTCACCACTCTGAAGGTGACTTGGAGCTCAGAAACCCCCAGAAATGTCTCTCCAGGAGATATTTTGGCTTCTGTGCCAGTGTTGACATCTTACACTGCGTTTGCACCGGCAGTGTCATGACTGACTCCTCCTTGAACCCTCCTGGGTGCCGGGGGTTCGGCAGGACGGTGTGTGGTCACCGCAGGCTTTGATGTGTCCTTGCAGGATGGGATGTGACCCCTGTCAGCTCCTGCCTCTGCACCCCCAGCAGTGCTGAGGGTCATGTTTGTGACATAATCAGTTTACTCAACAAAACTTCAGAAATATTTAACCTGGCTGTTTGCTCCCACGTTTCCTGGGTTCAAACTGCTTTGTTTTACATGATCACTTCTATTAACATCGTTATCCCCTCAACCAGGGGCTGTCACACTTTTTTCTTATGTGCCAATGGACCTAGTTTTTTGGAGACACCAATAAGCACTTACAGGTATTTACAAAAAAAAGAGTTAAGTGAATTAGGTGCCTGATTTCCTTTGCTGTTCATTTAGAATTAAGCACTTCCTTGCCAAGTTGTTTTGTCCATCTTGCTGCATCCTTGACTACCTAAAGACCTTTATAAACTGGCTCCATAAGCTTTTGATCTGGCCTTTGTGTTTTTCCCTGCAGTACCAAATGTTCCTTTCTACAAAGCACTGGTATGTGCTAGCTATCTGTGTGGATATTGTGTGATAAGGAGGGGAGGGAAATGGCCAGTGACAATGATTTCTCTTGCTGATTGTTTTTTTGTGGTTCCCCCCCCCCCCCCACATAATTTAAATCAAAATATCTGAACCTCAGACCTGAAACCAACTTCACAGTCTTACTTTGTATGTAAAAATATTCCATTTAAATCAGCAGTAAAGCTAACATGAAAGTGCCAATAAATAATATATGCAAAGAGTTTTTTTTATCAATATATAAAGAAATGTGGAGTTGTGAAGCTGCTGAAAACAAGCATTAGGAAATGTAATGAAGCAAGAATTAGAACAGCATAGTTCCTCTGGCCATTATAAATGAGAACGCCAGGTACCTGGAGAACAGGAAAACTGATGAGTACAGTCTGTTCAGGAGAGAAGGAGGAAAATTTCCCCCAGGAACACATTTCAAATTACTTATTTATGAACTGATGAACTGGGAGACCACCTATAGAGAGACAGGAGCAAGCAGTCTGCTGCAGACAGCTACAGAACTCCAGCTAATTGTGCTGCTGTTTTCTGTTATAACTCCTGCTCTCCAGCTGGGCTTCGGAGGCAGGAAATTTAGGCATTGACTAGAAGTTGCACTTTCCCTCCTTCTTGTCGGCATAAATATATACATGTATATTTTAATCTTCTGGAATAATTCAGCAAAGGCCTGGGAAAACAGCTGCTGCCTTTGTCACGACGGTGTTAGGGAGTGCGTGGGTTAGGGCTTCCAAGGGAAAAGTTTCTAAGCGCTGGCCCATCCCTCGGCAAAGGTCACTCCAAAATTTAGAGATATATGGCCTGAGGTTGAAAATGTGGAGCCTGCCCTCTATTTCCTTCTCTGCATGTCACTGTCAGGATATTAATTACATATAAGCAGAAATAGAAACATGCATGCATATTCAACAAATAAATACAGTATGTGTTAACCATGTAAATGGATGGTTGTGAGCATACAGATATTCTTCATATAAATTCCCTAAATAAATCCCTGCTGGCAGATATTATTTTTCTCTGTCCATATTCATATATACGCAAGTATCAAAATACTATTTCTGTTATGCCAGTATAAATACGGAATGGCTCCAGTTTACTCCAGAACACAGGATGTAGCTCAAGTTATAAGAATTGTTTCATCATATCAGAAGAGAGAAAATAGCTTTAGGTACTTGTTAACACAATATAAGAAGATAGGGAAGAGGTAGTTAATTCACTGTAAATATCCAGTGGTTGAGAATTAATTTCAGTAGACCTCATATCAGTTGAAGCAGAGGAGCTCTTATACAGCGAGTTTAGATAATCAGCTTAGAAAATGGAATTTAGATGTCTGGTTTGTCGGAAGAGAGACAGAGGAACCTTTGTCAGAGGACTGTGAGGCTCCAAGATCATTTGTATGGTTTGACAGTCTCAGCTTGTGTTGTGATTTAACATGTCAACTCATGGTGGTGTCCAGTGACTTAACCCACGAGCCATGAAACCTCCCCCACCTGATGGCTTGCAAGACATGACACGTCTGGCCAGCCTTGAGGTCAAGTATACAAGTGAAAACACCAGTGAACTGGGAGACAGCGAGCACAAGACCTTATTTGCCTTCCAGGAGGAAAGCAAAATTGATGCTCTTAATGAAGATCAGATTGAACGTCTTGCTACGTTGTCTCTGAGGGTGTTGTGCCTCCTCAGGTGGTCAGGGACCAGGTGACCACAGGGTTGGTAGTTGCGTGTTGGGACCTTAGACTGTTCTGGCACTCATGTGAGGGCCAGCACAGATTACAGAGCTCTGGTACCACGTCGTGCCGACACGAGCTGCCTCCTGGGAAGGGTCTGCTGAATTCAGCACTGGCTGGAGGGTTCAGATGCAGCTCGTTCGGGTTGCACTCCCTTTAGCCCTCTGCAAAGTGACAAGGGCGAAGAGCCAAGGGGTGAGAGACATGTCTGAGAGAGGAGGATGCAATCGTCTGCCTTGTGCCGGGCAATAAGGTGTGCTTGGTGAATACTGAAACCTGCTACCTTAAAGCAGTTTAGAAGAAATGTCAAAGATTCAGGCCTGCCAAGTACGGAGCAGGGTTTCAGTGGGAGCTGGGAGTGCTCGGGTGCAGCACAGAGATAATATTCCTTTCTTCTTTCCTGTAGGTACGTTGGTAAGTCAATGTAGAGAAAATGTGTGGTGCTGTTGCCAGTGCTGCATGTGTTCCATGAATAGAGAATACAGTTTCCCATGCTGTCATTTATTATAAAACGCTAACAAGAATGGAACTGGAGTGACACAGTGGATCTATCTCTGTTCTTCATTAAGTTACACACCAAGAACATTTAACAGTTTGCTGCAATAGGACCTAAAAATACTATTAACCCCAATAAAACCCCTGTAAGCATGTGCAGAGATAAAAGGGAACTTCAACAAAGTGGGGATTTTTATAGCAATGAGACAGAGAGAAGGACATCAAGATTTATTGCAAATGACTCTTGTAGCAAGAGGTTCAAGCATTAGCTAATTTTTATTTTCTTCTTTTATCGTAAAGGTAGCTGAATTTTAAATAATCAAAGAAGCAGTGATGATATTAACGCTGCTTCAGTGAGGAAATTTAAACACTTTCATTTTTGCTTCTGTTCTTAAAAATAAAATCCTTCTGCTGAAATGAATATGTAACAGTGCTGCACCTCAGTGAAACTTCTTTCTTTAAGTATTCAGAACATTTTGTGAGGCTGATCAATTGGGATTTTTTTAAAATACCCGACTTGGTTACACTGGCAGGTATTCACAAGTGACAATTATTTCAACATTAATTTGATAGCTCCCGACAGCCTCGGAGATGGGATAGAATCACCTGGAAGCTGGCATTTTGCATTGTACCACTCTGTCTGTATAGTAACTGTCATCTTCCATTCAATATGGTAAATGCTCTCTGCATACAGGCTTCTAAAAAGTTTTAATTTCTTCTAAGTGATTGAAACTCATAGATCTCTCTTTTTCTCTCCCTTTTCAAGCTACACCTGAGAGGTAGCGACGATGACAGACTGGTTTAACACGGCTCTTGCAAAGATTAAGTAGTTGTCAGACAGATATCATTGGAGACTAAGGGATTGCTTTTGGAAGTCATTCTGAATTGCTAACTAACGGGGAGTTTGTTCCTAGACGGGTGTCGATTCTTTTGTTTCCAGGGACTGACACCTTGGCAATAACAACGGAGCGTTCACTCTTTGCCTGATACGAGGTCGGTGCTGGTCACCTTTCTAGCTAGAAAAGAGGATCTAATGAGTGTCCCTTTCACCACTGATTTGCAAAAGCATAAAACGCCCAGAGCTGCTATTTTTGGACCATCGGTTTAAGAAATTTGATTATTTATAGCTATGTGAAAATGTGTGCAGCAATAGCGTTCGTCTGTTAGAACACCCTTATATATTGGATGAATCTATATGAAGGTTGAACAATAATCTCTCCACTGGCAGCTTTGCCAGTTTTAAGCAGGCTGTTTGGGAGGAATGTGTGTATAACTGCCTGTTGTATTCTCCTCACCTCCCGTTTCATATCCATCCAGTGACAGACAGCCCCCAGTGAACAGGGAGTAGCTGAGGCTGACAGGTCAGCTGTAACACAACAAGTTGTCACTGTCATGGGAACATGGCAAGTGAAAAGTAGATGAAGTTGCCTAGAGGATGTTTTCATCAATTTAGTGTTATATACAAGCTAATAAATCTGCAGACACTCTCGTTTCGCTATACACAATGTGTGTGAGGGAGAAAATGACTGAGCTTTGCCTGGGTTGGCATTTACTGGACCAGCTGCAGTAGCCACTTGAGCTAATAGTGCGAATGATTTAACTCCTTTCGCTCCCTGCCTGTCCTAACGAAGTATTTCCCATGGGACTTGAGGCTGAAAAGTTTATTTTTAAGCATGGGAGAGAGGGATCAACTCTCTAGAGAGCTTTGGAAGTTGCACGGGGCTGATGGTGGGTTTGGTGGGAGGTGAGATGATGCCTCCACCACTGGAATCGGAAGAAGAGCCAATTAATGGGACAGGGAGGAGCTAATTCGTTAGAAACCCTGGAAAACACCCTGAACCCCAGAACTGCCCACGTTGGCTGGTTGGCCATTCTTAAATTCATCAACGTTTCCAGACCTTTGTCATGAGATATTAGTATGGATTAGTAGGTTTTCATCCTCCCACCCCCGATATTAAAAAGATGAGTCTCAGCATAGCAGAAAGTAGCACACTAGGGGATACAAATATTACAGTTACTTAAGGAGCCCTGCCTGATGTTCTGCCATCATTCTGGATTGTCTGCCACATGCGTGCTAGTTTATTAAAGTATATTCTTTATTGAACAGTAGAGACTGTTTAAATTATATGGTGAAGTGGTTTACCTTTATGAGCAGCTCATTGACAATTTGTAGCAAATATTGAAACTTCAAAATTGTGCTGTGTTGTGTTAGTTGCATAAATTCTACCGTATCATTTCTCTTTCCTGCATGGCTGGCTACTTATCCAGTTGACATAGTGCAAAAATTGAGCGATACGATCAAACAATTTGCAATAGATTTTCGGTGACTTTTGCATATGGTGGCTGAACGCAGGAAGATATATTGTTCTAGGTTAGATTTCTGCACTGTTGGGTTCAACCACCACCAACTGATTCCTAGCAGGTATACTGAGCAGTATCACCTTTTATCTATCAGCACTTTTTACCTACAGCAATCCCCTGATTATTTCACTGGTAATAAAACATGCTCTCCTCTATAGAAGGGTCTCGACTGAACCTTGCATTGGTGTCATGCAAATGGTTCCATTGATTTCAAATAGAAATGGATCATATATTCACTGTGGCGTTATAACTTAGTTCAAAAGAAACCTAAAATACCTTGTAATTTAAAACTTTTATATCTGTAACTCTCACCTAGATGTCTTCTTGGTACAGAACTTATGCAAGTCATTAACTTTCAGTTCAAAGTTACGTACATTGAAGAACTTTGTGAATAAGGCTGAGATTACAGTTAAATGTGTAAATTCAACCTCGGTATTCTCCAAATGCTCCAGTAAATCAATGTCAATGGTAGTAGTTTTACATATAACCTATTTAATTATTCTTCTTCAAAGCATTTTACAAAGGAACTCCATTTTACAGTAAATACACAGAAGTACAGAGCACAGGACATAGAGAGGGAAAAGGAAATTGGTAGTCTGCAAAAATGCAAAGAGGTTTAGAAATAAACATTTTAGAAATAAAACCTTTTTTTGAGATGTTAAGAAATGTGATTATCTCTTGGTAAAAAAATGAAAACAATTTGTATTTTTTCTTGATTTCTACCTTAATTTTGAAACATTAAAAAATGTTAGAATACAGGAATTTCAGGCAGAACTGTTGTTTCAAGTGGGCGTCAACAGTGGCAACTACCCAATCCCATTGCCTGTAAACAGGCACAATTTCACAAAAAAAAGAAAGGAAAAACCACCTTGTACCTTAAAAACATCTGAAAATAAAAAAAGCCCTCACTCTGCTACTATTACTCTTTTACACTTACTCACCCATTATTTCCTGTACCCACCCTGTGATAATGAAGCCTCTGCAGGTTTGCAAAATTGTGTGTAAATATGAAACTGAGACACTATTGAGAGATTGCTAAATACTGTAGCCTGACAAATGCTGGCTATACTAAAAGATTACTGCTCTATGTCATATTGCACACTATATACTAGTCTGCATATGTCAGTTGACACAAGACAATAAATATAGTTATTAACACAAATATGCAAATTACATAGAGTTAAATAGTCTTAAATAAACCTACACTATCAGTGAATTTTGTGACACAAAAAATTGTTCAATCTGTCTACTTCCATTGCAAATCATTCCTTTAGATCTCAATTCCAAGGCAAGAAATAGCATTATGGGGTAATATAATCTCTAATGTGATAATATTCTCCTAACCATGCCTTTAACACGCTGAATTGTCTTTGTGAGTAAGTCCAGTGCCACAAAACAATTAAACGAGTGGAGACTTTGTCCCCCAAAATATATCAAATCAAGTGCATGCAAAAACTCAGCGGATTTCCATTATGATATACACAATGAAATGCATTTAAAGCCTCCTGAGTTTGTGTATTTTAGGATTCCCTATCAGACAGTGCATGTCAGAAAAGATTTAAGACCATGCTAACTTTTGCTTGGGTCACTTTTTCTCCCCAATGGCCCGAGGGCTGAACAGAAATGGTTACAGCACTGACATAAAGCCATATATTGAGCTTGCCCCTGTTCCTGCATTCAGTAAAAAGCAGCTCATGAACCCTATATTTAAACTTTCTCCTCTGATTTTTTTTTCACTGATCCTTCCAGAAAAATCATGTTATGGCAAATGAAGTTTCATAGGGATTTTTTTTTGGCAGGGACAGGGTCTAAAATAGGTCAGTGACAGCCGAAAAATTGCATTCACTTCATATTCATTTGCTGAAGGAGACTGAAATTTCTCCTGAGCGCTGCTTCAATTCCATTTTCCTTTTCTTGCTCCAAGTTTCCTCCACTAGGAGTTTTTATGGCAAGAAATTACTCAAAACGCAATTATTGTGGGACCTGTATAGTTAAAAACCAGTTTGCAACAACAACAAAAAATGGCTGTTGTTTCGTACCTCACTGATAAATGAATGTCCATTGTTCTTCTACCCTGGAAATTAATAATAACTGGACCAGTTGCCTTAGAGACAGCCAGGCAGCCATTAGCAATCAGTAAAAATTAATGTACCGCAGGGAATTTAGCAAGGAAACGTGTTTAAGTGCGTAGGGGCACCTTAACCACCCATCCAATACGGGTGAGTGCCGCAGTTTCCCAGCCGTTGCCGCTGCCTTGCTGGTGAGATGCCCTGAGATACAGGCAAGATGTTCATAAGGAGCAGGGGGGTTCCTAAGAGATGGCTGCACCAAGTGAGGAGCACTGCGTTTTCTGGGCTTCCCTCGCCTTGGAAGCATTCCTGCTCCTTTGGGCAGCATCATAATTCATCATTTTCACAGGGAGAGGGAAATGGGGAAGGTAGAAGGCCCAACATGGCAGCAGCTCTTTGTTTCCCCGCAGCTCTTCCTGCCTGCATGGCTGCGGCTCCTGCCCTGTGAAAGGTTCTCTCAGACGGGTTAGCTGTGTTTTAAAAAGTCCCCAAGCGCTTTTAAAACTGTCAGCACCATTATCATTCATGATGCAACTGGTTTCCAAGCCCGGCTTCTGTTTTTCCAGTGGGCAGCTGAAGTCCCCCTAGATAATTACCTTGGTTGTGCAGTAGCCGGGCTGGTTAGACTGAGCCAATTACTGCAGGTTGCTTTGTGCCGCGGGTGCGGGGCGGCTGTGAGCGCTACCGGCACGGTCCTGCTGTGCTGCCGTGCTCTGCCAGCCCTGGGATGCTCCTGGGGGATGCCCTGGGCCCTCCCAGCCCCTCTCTTGGGTACAGGATGGGATTTGCACTGCAAGGAGTCCTCCTCCTGCAACGGCAGCAGCTACGTCTCCCGCGGGGTTTGCTTTTCACTCTTGGCCTCCTCTTGTTCCTCATCCCTGATATGAGCGTGATTGCGTATGGGTGCTCATTTGGGAGAGTACAGCTCAGCCTGGGTGTTGGGTTGCCCTGTCCTTTGGTAGGACAAGCTGTCATTAAATGATTACAAACTGTAATTAAAAGATCTGGTTTGCAGGGGTACAGATGGACCTGGTGAGGGCATAACCGCTGCATGTGCGCAGTGTTTCTGCTGGCTGCTTTCCTCCTCTGTTCCTTGTGGCTTTGCAAAGGCAATTGGCCTCCTTCTGCCTCTTCATTGCGGAGGAATTTCACCTCAATGTTGACCACGTGTGGTTCAGGAATATAACAAATCTGCTGGCAAGTGCCACCCTTGGGGAACTCACTGTGGCACTTGGGTCAGAGCTAGACTGATCCATTGGTGACACCTGTGTAAGTACTGTTAAAGTCAGTGGAGACGGTGAATCAATAAATGAGAATTGGGCATTTTGCTATTCAGGGGCATGGTTGCTTTATGGAATGGATGGGGTAACTGAGTAAATAAGGGAAGCAGAGCTCTGAGAAATAAGGAAGCAAAAAAAAAAGTTTGCAAATGCAAAACACTGATGTGTTGCTGGCAGTAGTCGCTTCCTGTGAAATCTGGCAAATAGGCGGAACGGCTGAACCGAATTATCTTGTGATTTTGGGGGGAAGTTAAAATATTAACAGTAGATGATCACCCACAGTTCTCCAGCACAGCTAGAGACAGCAGCATCCAGAAACCCCTGGCCTTGACAATTGAGGTGTTAGGAAAGGAAATCTCCAGAAATGGATGGTTTTCTGTCAGACACCATCAATAGACCAGGCACTCTGGGACGCCAAAGGGAGCCAGACTCACAAAAGGGAGCTCTGCCACATCCTACTGGCAAACATACTGGGCTGAGTGGAGATATTCTCCCAGCAACCACATATTTTTTTGAGTTGCTTGGAAAACTTCTTGTGTCATTGGTGTCAGACAAACCAGATGGGAGTTCTGAATTGATGATCACATTTTGAGGCTGGAATGCAACATCTGGAGTTGATCAGCATTCCTCACAAACTGATCAATCATTAGGTGGAACTGATTACTACCATCTCCTCCTTTTACTCTTGAATCACTTAGAACTGGGGTGTTTTTTTGTCTTTTTAAGAAACAAAAAAGACAGCATGAAACACAGCTGCTTTATAGGGACTGAGGTTATGTGAGTCACAGTGACTAACTCATTACACATATCTCTTGTTGCAGTATCAAATGGAGCAGGGATGAGATAGAACTGCTCTAGGAAATATAAAATACCATGGGTCATATTACTCAGCAACAGTGATTTTGCAGCAGCAGCAGTTTTGAAGTAAGACCTTTTCAATAAGTCACTATATATAGAAAGATTAGGACTAATGCTACTAGCGTCAGTGTCTGAGATCAGGGTTATTTAGGAGTGTGCTACGTTTGGTACACACACACTTGATGCACCATGCTGTGCCAGCCTCGCCACAAGCTAAAACAGAATCACAAAACACCGAAATAATTTTCCAGCCTCTGAAAAGTCTATCATCTTCGTTGCATTTGTCTTCCAGGAAAGAGAAATGACTAGGCAATGTGCAGACCAGGCCACATGTGCGCTCCGCTGTCCTCACATGTGTTTCGTATATCAGCACTATTGTCAGACATTGCAACCACTTCCCAAGTGGTGATAAAAGCAGCTCCACCACTGCTCCCCAGCAGAGCCGCTGTCTTGCCTCTCCCTGCGCATCCCAGAGATGGGCTGGAGAGCCACGTCTTTTGTGTTGCCAATATAGCACAACCACTGCCCATTTCAGATGTGTCGTCCCTGTTTTTCCAGTGCCAACATGTGGCTCTAGGAAGTGAAAGACTTAAAAGAACATACGGAAGCCAAGCCTGATATTCGGGTCCCATGTGCACATCTCCACTGAGTTCGGACCTGCGTATCCCAGCGGATATTCCTGCATCCAGCGTGGTTTGTGGAGATGCAGATAAAATGCTCAAGAGAAAGTGGACTGTGACTGAGATTGTGCACAACGTCCGTCGTAAAACCTGAGTGCAACCCCATTTTCAGACTGTCTTGATCTGACTCATTTACTTTCACTTCTTTTTTTTTTGTTTGTATTAATCAACGAGAAGCCCAGGCCAGGTTTGCTGCATAGTTCTTGTGCCCTTTTACTATGAATCTTCTTTGCTTACTCTGGCATAAATCAGGAATTCCCCACTGGTTTGATTAGGATCTTTCCTTAACCCAGCTGATGTTTTTTTCATAGAAAGTGCAAGCATTTTGTGGATTTTCCTGGATTTAAAACAAAGACCAAAGAAATGTGGTGGTTTCCGATGAGTTTCACTTTGAGGTTCTGGGTCTGTTCATCATTTCATGCCCAAAATGAAACAGGAGAAGTGAAAAACCAGAACTTGTGTCATGGAACTGAATAAAATGTTCCCACAGACTTTATGTGAAAGAAACCACAGAGTAACCTGCAAGCTTTAGAGAGACGTGACCATGCAACTGGCTTCCCGCTGCTGAGTCAGGGTTCCCATGCAGTACCACAGCCCTGGAAACGGCCCGGACCACTGAACCTCCGTGACCCAATCTCTCCCATCTCTTCTTTATGCGCTTGCCATTAGCAATGTGCATTTTGGGAGTCCTGCAAGCTCTGAGGCAGTATCCGAGTTCCCATGTGCTAGTGACTGCGTGTAGAGAAAAGTGCTCAACAAACATCAAAGAACTTATAATTTTTCCATCAGTAAGTGGTTATTGCAATAATTTTCCTGATAAAGACACAGACATTTGGTTTGAAAACAGCTGAATACTGATGGGGACAAGAGGTTATCTAGCTGGTTCTAAAGAAACAAAGCAGAATAATTAGCACAGATGCATTCAGTGACTCACCTAAGTCAGGGAGCTTTTGGCAAAACCAAAAGCCAAACTCTGTTCGCTGGAGTCCCTGACATCTCTCCAGACATTTTAATTCTGAATCTGATGCTGTACATTTTCAGTTCTAAGACTAACAGCTCAACTTTTCAAACTCTGTGGTATTGTAGGAAAACAATAACCCCGCAGCAGTGGAGGCAGCTGTGAGCAAGGAAATGCAGTGCTGTTCCTGTGAACTCCTGCAGCCCGTTCTGTCAGGGTATTCATGTGCTAACCATCCAAGAGAGAGATGAATTAAAACATTTAAGTCGAAGTTAGGATTTTCCCAGGGAACGGAAAAGGGTTATGCAGTTTTCTCCCTTTTAAAGTGACTTTGTTTGTTTACCATTCTAAAATTATTGCAAATGCTTTTTAAAAAGGGATAATGAAGTAGCAAAGAAGATGACAAACAGCTGATTGTAGATAAAAGCTCCTTAACAACAGTGTCAGCTAGAAGCATCTGCCTGCTCTTCTAGCATCGCTCTACACCCACGAATTTCCTGGCTGGGAGTGCACTTGGACAGCTCACCCAGGACATCCCTTAGGGCTTCATGTTTCTGGCAGCCTGGGAATTAAGTGATTTAGGATTGACATGCAGAGCAGGGTCTCCTGCAAGGGCAGTGAGTCCTCTGCTGCCCCATTGTGGGGGTGCAACAAAGCACCTCCTAGATATGGGATGAGAAGACTGGGTGCATTTACTAAAGAAGCAAAAATACACTTGAAATGTAAGCAGTAAAGTGCACAGACAAGATACAGACTAGAGAGCACCACACATGGAAACAAACATTCCCAGTTGAATGGTTTTACACCCCAAAGTGCCTTCAGAAATTGTTGTATTCATAGTCATACTGCACATGAAATTCATCTGAATCTTGTTTCCTTGGCCTATGGGGTATTTTCATGTACAAATTAGGCTGGCCAACATTCCCTTTCTGCAAAAATTCCCAAGAGTGCAACTTAAATGTTATTAAAAGTCTAATAAAAGAAGAGTGGACATTTAATAATGTTAGAATAACACAGCCATTGCAGCATGGTGTGCCTGCAGTTCCAAGCAAAGTGAGAATATGAAAGCACTAATGCACTTATTCAGAAAAAAACCTCATAATCATCAACAACTAGGAAGGAACACTGTTGTCATGCAGAATGCACTGAAACATTTTTCGGGATTCCCAGTTTGGACCCTGTCTGTGATCTCCTTGTTAGGCCAGGATCCGGGCACAGTCTGAGCTGAACCGGGCCTGTCCTGCTCCCACGAGCAGTTCCTGAATGGCAGAGGCCACCGAGGCTGGTGCGGTAATGCCTCCCCATGGGCATTAGCCCTGTTTGCCTTACATGATAGAGCTAATTGCCATCAGTGGATGGTGCAAGTTTTGCACCCTCCTCAGCTACCATGCTCTGATACTTCTCTGTGTGTTCTTCCTTCACCTTGGGTCTGTCACGCTATCATCTCATCCGGCATTTATCCTTCCTTTACAACATGTCATACGCTCCCCCCTGTTGTGTATCCTAGGATGACTTTTCTCCAGGGCACAAGGTCTAACACAAGACCTAGGTATCAACTTGGGCCCACTCGTTGGAAGGATTATGTAGAGCACTTTCATGACATTAATTAGCAACCATGTCTTCAGTGGGAGCAATGAAACCATTCATGAAACCAGGAGGGTGGGTGGTTTTGCTGAAAAGACAGGAAGAGAGGCTGCAGGGCATGACCTGCTCCAAACCACACGTCAGGTCTCTGTAGTCTCTACCCAATGGCTCCATCTACCAACCCACGCTGTCTCCCTAGAGCAGAAAGTAATATCCTCGGAAAACTAAAGCCTCATGAACCATTAATTAACCCACAGTAAATAAATACCCTATATAAGAAACAAACCTTTTAAAAAAGACCAAAACAAAACCTGGAACAGTGGGGCAGTATCTGAGTTTTGAATAGAAATGGATTTAGTTTGGCTGCGGCACAAGGACAGCAGGAGCGTTCGAAGCGCTGCCAGCCGCACGCGGGGACTCTGGTGGGGACGCTTCCTTCGCGGGGACGCTTCCTCCGAGGCAGGAATCCTCCCGCACACAATGGCATTGTTCTGAATTAAGCCATTTTTTTGTCCTCTTGGGGTGTGGGGGCGTGATGGGAGCGGGGAGGGCTCTCTCGCTCTGCCATGTGGTCACACCAGCCACGCTGTGTTTGCTTAGAAACGGCTGCTCCTCAGTTTAGCAGCACGCCGGTGGTTGTGTTTCGTTTTTTGGGGTTGTTTTTGTGTTGTTTTTTTTCCAGGTTAAGTAAATAACAGAGGAAGAAAAGCCAACTGGTTAGCTTTGCAGGAGGCAGACCCCACATGCTGGTGTTCCAGACCCCCGGAAAAATTGTCAGTTTTGAGGAAGCAAAACAAAATATCGGCACTTCGGTCCCGCAAAGGAGAAAGAGAAGAGGGGCTGGGATACTGAGAAGGATCTTGCATTTTCTTATTGCTTTTCTAGTTCAAAGTGAACATAATACAGAGCAGCAGGACAGGGGAGACCATCTTTTAGCAGATGCTTCTCCCTAACAATCCCACGTGTTTTTTCACCCTGATGTGCAAATAGTGTGGCTCCATAATTCAAACTACAGCAAGCCCCCCCCAGCCTGTTTGTCTTGTGTAGCTTCATAGGCTTTTTTCTGTCTAGAACATTTTTCCTACCCTCCTTCCGATCTGCTAGTTATCTTTTGCACAAAGTTAAAGAGGATTTTTGAAAAAATTATAGGAAGGCAATCGAGCTGGGTTTGAGCTACAGGTCATTAAAGTTCACTGTAAGATGAATTTTTTACTGTATAAACACTGTTAAAACTTAGACTACCAGCCAAGTGTATCCATGGGAAACTGAGGAGCGGCGGAGGCAGGTAAACCTCAGCAGATCTGTGCTGGATGCTTGCGCAATGCTTTTCTTGCTTGTTAAAGGAAAAGAGCAGTTGAAGACACTTTAACGTTAAAATTTAATAATATTGGGTTTGGTTACTTTAGGTAGACAAGATGACATTTCTTCCTGTAGATTTTTCATGCCTAGTAAAACCCAGCCACTGAGGGATTTTTTTGCTGCTTTTACATTTCAGATCTAACATTAACAAATGCAAAGGTAATGAGATTTTCTGTCTTTTTAAAAACTAATTTTGCAAGTAAAGTCCCCTGAATTCTTTGAACACGTCACTCAAAATTTTATGGTCATATCCTCTGGGATTATTTAAAACACTTTAGGTTTGAAGAATATGTTTTCTTTTCAAGTGGTATTTGTAGCAAGTATGGGAAAGAAAGGGTTATATTTTTTTTTTTCTGTGGCTTATATGTAAGTGAAATGACATTTTAACAATCTCTTTAGTATAGCCTTGCTGTGCTGGGACCTCTGTTGCCTGCTGTCTTACTTCTTGGCCTCTAAATAGAGAGTTATTTTCAATTTCTCCAGTTCCTAATGTTTTAAATGGAACTACTGTTCCCCTTAGAGCACCCAGTGGCTGGCTGGAGACCTTTATTGATATATATAAATTACTCCAGTCCCCAGGGCTGGCTACAGATCCAATCATATTGAGCTAATGCGCATATAAATAAAAACCTGGAAGTATGGTTTATGGCAATAAGTAGTGCAGTAGAAGTTTATACCATCCTGCAAAGACACCTTGATACATTGCTGATAATCTCTATAATGTATTTAAAGCGGCAGTCTGTAGATTCAAGGCTGAAAATTTCACTCATCGAAGCCATAAATCTTGGTGAGATTCTGTTGATTGACCTGGAAAAGAGGGAATTTCCCCAATCCAAAGAAAGGCCAAAATGGGAGGACATTGGCCTTTTGGTGGAAGGCACCAAGCAGGGTGATGCCAGCATGTCAGTCAAAAGCATCAGGCCCAGCAGCTGGGCAAGGTTAAAGAAGTTCCCTGACATCTTGGTGTTTGTCTTGGTGGTTCACAGATGATTCCCACTATTGCCTGGAATGATTTGCTGCCCTCTAAACCAAACAATAATAACCCGATGTCCAGCTGATAAAGCTGACAGGAACTGAATTATTCAGGCAAGCAATCATTTCTCTAGGCAAGCAAAAACAAATTTCAAGGATTAGGTTGAACCTTCAGGCTAAACCCTGAGTGGTGAATATAGCAGGTGAGTGTTTTCTGCTTGGGAACAGGGACATGGCCCAGGCAGCGGCACCACTGGCCCGGTGCTGCATTGGGAAGGTGGCTCCCTGCAGCCTTGGCAACGTGTGGCTGCATCTCAACCTCTCCCACACCTTTGCTGAACCTGGATCTCACTGGGTTTAAACACCTCAGGTGTTAAAGTTAATTACAGCTCAAACACGGCAGTGGTGGGACAGTGACGTCCTGTCCTTATGACTCGCCCATGTCTTGTCAGCACTGGGCTCTGGGGAAGGGACTGTCTTGTTTTTCCCCGCAGCATCCAGCAGAGCGACCACGGTGCCTCGACACTGTGGCTCTATACAGAGAGCAAGGAGCAAACCTCAAACGGCTAATGAAAATGACACTAATCCAGGAATCCCTTTTAGCAACCAGAGAGCCTTGAGCAGAAAAGGTAACAGCCAGTCCCATGACCAGTTCTTGGGAAGGTCCTAAGAAGGCCTGGTGGTGACTGAAAGGGGACAGAAGAGAGTGGGACAGGTGCCAGGGTGGGACCCCAGGCTGTCATCCCACACTTGCTCCCTCTTTGCTGCCTTGGAGTTGCCAGAAGCAGAGCAGTAGCTTTATTAATAAGCTTCTGTACCATGGCACAGCAATAGGGTCTTGAGGCAACTTTGGCAGGTGTAAGACAGGGCATTATATATATAACTGATGCTCGATGAGCACTGTGAGATACTGCCAACTTTACACAACTTTATTTCTTCATTTCCAGATCCTTCAGGCACCAATTTTACTGCTTCAGAAAAATGATTGTAACTTAAAGGAAAACTCCGGTATGAGTTGTCAAAGCAGCCTTTAGAAATACTTGTCACTCTTTCCGTATCATAGTCTGTGGAGCTGTCATTGCTGTCTCTGGGTGCTGCCATTTTAATGTCACCTCTTTGCTTTCCCTCTCAAAAAGCTGTGGAGGAACCAAAAAAAAAAGTTTAAAAGTTCTTGTTAAATCTCCTGGAGTGTTGAAATAACAGCAGACTCCAATGAATGGGAGAGCTACAGAGATTTACTCTAGAAAATCATATATCAGTAGTCAATCGAGTACTAAAAAATTGTGCAGAACAATTAAGAAAGTAAATGTATCAGGTTTTGGAAGTGATTCTAACTCTGGGTCTCAGTGGACAAGGTTCAGTGTGTTTAGTGTGTTTAGCCAGGTGCCATTTCACCATCCTATATTTAACGATTTTCCTGTATTTAAAGCTTTTTCCACACTTACATGTAAGGTGGTTTGACTGAAATTGGCTTTAAAACTTGCTTTAGTTAATCTGGTGCATACTACTGTGGCTACTTGCAGAACAATTTCAAGTTAGCACAGTTTAATTTAGTAAGGAATCATGAAGCCAATTCAATTTAAAACCATTAAAACAATTTTAGAGTGTCTGCCCAAGGGTTTTGCATGTTTTCACTAAATGAGTTTTAAAAATACATTTAGTTAAACTGATGGAACTTTAAGTATCAATAAAGGCTTTATCTTACAAACACTAATGTTTGTCTTCAACGAGGTCTTTGCATCTGCTTAGATGTCTGTCTCCAGGATCAGAGCATTATCAGTTACCGTATTTAAGACAAAGCTTTGTTTTTGATCTTTTCCAAATGAACTCCTTTCAATAAAAGTCTTTCCTTTTCTGTCCCATCTTTGGGGTGAGGTGATCTGATCTTTGCTTCCCTGGGCTGAAATTGATGTGCCGAAACCTCGGTCTTGCTTCTAAATCGCATGAGCCTGACTGGCATGAGTTGACATGGTGCCCAGCAATTCTTTCTCTCACAGTCCCACAGACCACAATGGAGGTAAATAACTCAAATAAAGCCTGGTAAATAACTCAAATAAAGCCTCTTCAAAGCAGCACCTACTCTGCCAAAAGGTGCTCAGATCCATACATCTATTTATGCTCAGCAAAACTTTCCTCCTTAGAGTTTCATTAGCCCATTTAACCCCATGACTGGTTGAAAAATGCTTGCTAGAGTTTCTGCGTTTCATTTTTTCTTTCTCTCATCTTCTCCAGGCAACTCCCTTTGTGCAATTTATTTTCTAGGATGTATTTTTTGAGCCTGGCTCTAGATTAGGTGTGGGGAGAGTGGCTCTTGTTAGTGTGGATCTCTGACATTTCGTCTCCTTTCTGCTGCACTGCAATGAGCTCTGTTGATCAGACTGTATGTGCTTGAGAAGGACAATATCAAGCAGGTGAAATGAGGTGTATTTATGAAAAATAATGTTACAACTCAGTCTTTTATGGTCCCAGTTTTTTCTCCACTTCCGAAAAAAAATAGGGAACTGAGACAAGTAAATACGAGCTCCAAATTCAGAAAGGGTTTTCATGTCCCAGGACCCTTGGGCTCCCACAGAAAACTTCTGCAAGATCTCCAAGGGACGTGTGTGATAAATGTGGAGGACAAGGGAACTAGCAGCTTTTCTTTCAATTAGCAACGCAGCAGCAAAAGACTGGAAGGCACCTCCTGAGTCGCTGAGTCTGGTGCTTTGTGGTTGCAAACAAACAATGGCACATAATCCCTTTAATAAAATGATCATGTTCCACCTTGAAAACCACTAGGTTTGGGGGCAGGACTTATCCCTACTGCTAACCCCGTGAAGTCCAGAACAAATATCTGAGCTCAAGATAATGCTACTTACAACAGGATTAAATCCCTGCTGGGTGCCCTATAGTTACAACCGCAGGGGAACTCCTCCAGTGGCAGCACAGCTTTAGCACTCCATGTCCATGTAGGGGTAAAATCTGCTCTATTCTTCCTCATAATTAGGTGCAGTGACTAGACCAGGCTTTATGTTGCGTCATACTTGCTTCTATGCAGGGGCAGACGCAGCATTAAATGGAAGGCTGAGCAGCTGCATGACATGGGGATGTGTGTGGTACAGACAGCACCAGAGGGATGCTTTGTTTGCTTTAGTGCCCTCTGATTCCTTGCGCTCACTTGGGGTAATGGCCATTAGTTGGGATTTTGCGCATCGCCCTCCCCTGAGCAGGACTAGTTTGTGGTCCTGGGAGAGACCAGTGTGGTGAATGGCATCAGGCAGACGTAAATGCTTGCTTTTTGCTAGAGGGATTACTTTTTCTCCTTCTCTTGAAGAACCTTATCCAAACAACACTGAAATCTGCTTCCACTTGCTCGAGGCACATTTGGATCAGCGCCTGGGGCTCTTCTGTTGCGGAGATTCCTGCCGTGCCTTCTCAGACAAAGAGGGTGACCACATCCTTACATCATGCAGTTGTTTAGTTTGGACTGAGGGAACCAATCTGTCAAATGGGCAAACAAGTGGGCATGAGCCAAAGGACTGGCAGGAGAGGTGGGATGACCCAGGCTATAGCAGTCCTATAAAAGTGTGCAGAAAACCCATGTTTCCTTGTGCTGTGGGGTCAGTAGCTGCCATGCACCCCATCCAGTTCAGTGCGGGGTGGAGAAGGCCCTGCCCAGCCGTGCCTCCACTGTGGACCCAGGGCAGGAACATCATTAGTGTTAGAGATAGCGCTAGAGTTAGCTTGTGGTTGGACTTGATGATCTTCAGAGTCTCTTTCTATGATTCTGTGATTGTGTTTGTAGGATGCTAATGTGATGCTGCAGCCCCTATAGCTCTGTGCTAAATACACCCCTGCCCTATATCCAGTGTGGTGTATAGGGGTGTGGGGGGTGCCACCTCATAATGGGAATGCAGAGAGCCATAAGGAGGAGAGCAGAGTCCGGGTGGCTCCTGGATACAGCCCAGCACCAGAGCTGAGCTTGGCCACAGAGTGCAGCAAATGCAGCCACGGGGCTGCGATGTCACCTCATGCAGGACCTCGCACAGTTTCCTTGGCTGCCAGCTCTCTTCTGCTGTTTTTGATGCCCTAAGCTGTTGACCTGAGCTCTGCCCTGATCTCCTCACATGCCTTTCTAAGCTTCCACCTGCTTAGTTGCCTTGTTTTCAAGAGGAAAGGTTTTCGGACAAACACAAGCACCATTTCTTCTCTTCCACCCGTAAAACTGCGGTCCTATGGTGGCAGGGGGAATTGTGCATGGCAATTGCAGCAGCAGGACCTGCAGACCTGGTCCTACCTGCTGATGGGGCAGTTTGTGAGGCTTCAGGACAATTTGGGGGGCTTTGGGGCAGTTTTTTGGGGCAGTTTGTGGGGCTTTGGGGCGGCCCTTCGCACTGCAGGGGAGACACTGGGGCTGGGAAAGGTGCAGACACTTGTGGGTTTATTGAGTTTAAAGAAAGGCAGTGAACAGAGGAGAGCAAGGGATAGGAGATGTTGTAACAACCAGACACTTGTGCTGAAGATGAACAATTTAATGAAAACTTCGTCCAAAGAGAAGCACAAAACTGACTTCAGTGGGGATGGTTTCACCCTGTCTAGGTTTTCATATGGCCCTATCTTTCTCAGAGTGGAAGGCCTCCTTCTGTTGCTTACATCCTCCACACCCATTAAATGAATGCAAAAGTGGGTAAGAGGGAAAGGAAACTAATATTATATACCACCTGGATTTCAGAGATCCACACTATCTATCTGTATCCTTCAAGCCATCACAAGCAATCTCTGAGCAGTCTCCACAAGCACACACAGGCCCAACCATTAACATAATTCTCTCTTTTATTCCTCATCATTGTGGTACCGTATGCTACAGTCTTAAACATTATTTGTTTTACCCACTTTTCAGCATTTTAAGCTCCTACTATGCTGGCTAAAAAAAAATCCCATTTTTATCTCATCTGATTTGATATTCATCTGTCCCTCGCTGCTTTTTTTCTCCCCCTTTACCATCATTTTGGTTGGTATTTTTTTTTTACCTCAGAGAACATTGAGAACTCTGTCTCAAGGCTTCCAGATTAGACAGAAGACTGATAGGATAATGATGATAGTATGTTAAATGCTATCTATGTAAATCAGCTCTCTCCATCAATGGATACAAGATGCAGCTACATTAGATCCCTTTTTGACATACATTTTCATTTTTTAAGGAAGAGAATATTGGATTGTTATTAAGCTACTTTAGAAAAATCTTTGCATTACCAGGCACATTACTATTGTGCATAAAGTCATATTAAATTTTGGGATGATGTACAACATCATTTTCTTTTAAAGGCTGCTTTTAACCTCCAAGTATCTTCTTTTTAGCTTCTGCTGAGGGATTTGTTTGTGATAACCGATGACTGGGGGAGGGGGAAAAGGGTGTTTTTTATTAAGCTTCTTGTAGTAGATAAATCTGAATTTGCACCTCTGATAGGAAACTGGTCCTGGCTAAGGGAAAAAAACACTGTTACATCTCATCTGTTTCAAATGCCTGGGAAAATAGCTCAGCAGATAGCCTGAAAGCCGAATCCGGATTGCCGTGGGCTCCGTTGGAAGCCAGTTGCAAAATCAAGACCCATTCATTGGAAACGTCTTTCCAACTAACCCCTCCCACTTTCACTTCTTTTAAAATGAAAAAAAGCTATTTTCATTTTCCTCTTTGAACGTAGAGATCCCAGAATTAATATGTTCCCAATAATAATGCAGAGTAAAGCAATGAAAATCAGCTTTGCTTTATTGACACCTGTGGACTCTCATTGATTTTCAGTGGCAGAGGAACTGGCCAGCTAAAAATATATAATTAAATTTCATCTTCAGCCTGTCACTAATGTGAGGAATTTCACTTCAAATGTAGGGTGGGCTTTGTTTGCTAATTTATACGAGAATGTACAGGCAACTCTTAATTTTTTAGTTATCTTTGGCTGCAGTGGCTCAGAGCAAACTAAATTCAGATTATACAATGTTTTCCGTGAGCAGCAGGACTGATGAGCTGGAATTCCACCATTGCTTTTCTACATTGACTCTCTCATGTCTAATAAAGAGTGAGTTTATTAGCATTTTCTCTGTGGGAGACATTAATAAAAGCAGTTTTCTCCATCCAGGAATCTATTTTCATAAAACCTGCATGAAGTTCATATCTCTGAGACCTCGGTTGCTCTGACAAATTTTCTTTGAAATTAGCCGTTGCATCTTAAAGCTATTAAATGGGGACCTGCAGATATAAACACACACAGTTGTACACAGGGTGATAAATCTCATTTCTCTATTAGAAGAACAATGAGAGCACAGCAGAAAAGAGAGAAACTGGTGGTACTGGTGACCTGAGACACAATTGCCAGTGGAGCGGTGGTCTGAGCAGACATAACCCAATGCAAATATAATGTACAGCTGTTATTTGCAAAGCTGGCTGGTAGAAACCAGCTGAAGTCTCCCTGCACTGATGACACTGGTATCCATCAGTGTTAAGGCTTGGGGTGGAGGGTGGGCTGTGATAATCCAGGCTTAGTGGTTTCACCTGAAAGGGTGGGAGGCTTTACTAGGGCTGGGGATTAAAAAGCAGAGCAAGAGTGAAGCAGAGCTGAGCTTGGTGGAGCTGGAGTCTGGATCTCAGGTGGGTAATAAGCTGTGGGGAAGTGACTTCTGCATTCATAGTTCTGAATCTACCTGTTCTCTAGGGAGCTTTGTCTGCTGAGTGGCCCCATAGGTTCCCTTCCTTAAGGGCATAGTAAGGATTTGACTTAAAGGCTGTTTGTGTGTTGTCTGGCTTTTTTTCTTTCTTTTGAGGGCAGAACTGTGGCTCAACGTAATTTGGATGACCCGTCAATAAAGAATGGAGGCTTAAATAAAACTGTAAGGCAGTTTAATAGTTGTGTGAAGGGTGTACCTGTGTGTATCCTTTGGCATAAGGCTATGTTTCCACTATGACTATACAGTTTCAAGACTGTGAGTTGTGTGTTAAGTTTCTATGCGTGTGAAGTCTTCACTATATCTTGGGAACATTGAACTGAATGCTGAAAGTGTCATAGCAGGAGATATTAATTTGTAGCTGTGTGGGCAATGGTGGAGATGTAGGGGTTTTTGACTCTGAGCACCCCAGTCTTTAGATCTGAACCCAGTGGTCCTGTCCATTACAGCTGTGTATCCAGCTGTGTGCCTGGGTTGTTACGGTGGGCAGGCAGTGTGCACTTAAACCATGGCCCACTGGTGCTGTTATGTCAGGAGGGATCAGAGCTGGAGTGACTCTGAAGACATAAGTATTTTTCTTAACAAGTCTTAAATGGCAAAATTCACACTGAATAATTTTGGTAATAAATGGCAACCTAAATATGTCAGGAGTGATTTAGTACCTGTGAACCATGGAGCTAAAATGTAGATGAGGCTAATTAGCTGATTCTTTAACCCAACTCCTGCTTTCCTCTCTCTTTCCAACAAAAAAAAATTGCTATTTTCTCTGCTTTTCTCAGAACACACAGGGTTGGGTTACAGCTTTGGCGTTGCTCTGGTTATGTTGTCCATGTGTCCTATGCTTAACACAAATAAGTAGAGACAAGAGGCTTGAGAGCAAGGTAGGCAGCCAGATTCAGAGTGAATAATGCAGGCGTCAAGGCAAAATGAGGTCAAAAAGAGCATTTGCAGGCAATACTATGCAGAAAGGATGTTTCTCTGCTACCTCTGCAAAGCAGCTGCCATCAGCCATGTGATGCTCTCATGCTTTGTCCGGTTATTATACGCAGAGATGAAGCAGGATCAAGAATCAGTTCCTGACTAGGAGAGATTTCTGATGTTCCTCTGCCTGGGCCTGGACTGCAATGTGCAGTTTGTGCTTTAGAGATGTGCAAATAATTAATTTTTCAGCTTGTTCACCATTTTAAGGGAACACAAAGCAAGTTTTCTTCTGAAATAGCTCTCACCACTGTCATCTCTTCTGAAAGCTATCACTTTGAATCATGCAAAACATTGTTTTTTCTGTTTGAAAAAAAGTATACATCTATGTATAAAAAGCCTTAGTTTGAGCCAACGTGGTCTCCAAACCTTCCTGTTGAAATATGGAGCTGTAATATTTCATTTTCAAAATGCCGAACAATATGATTTGACTTATTCTTAAAAAATGTTGGATAATTTTTAATCTGGAGGTATCTGGGTAACTTTTAAATGCATCTTTTGGATGAGTAAACTAACTACCTGGGAATTTGTTACTACCCCTGCACACAGACCCGGAGCTCTCACCTGGCTTAGCTGGACATGTGGACAGCCTTAAAAAGGCACACACATGGGGCTGCAGACTCACAGTCTCTGCGTTTTCAATATGCACATCATACAGAAAGACTTATTCAGAGTAATTTAGTGCCAGGATGAAGGAGGGTCCAGCTAGTGTCCCTCAGCCAAAGTACACAGGGCTTGCAGACATCTCTCTGCTCGCCTATCACCTGTCCTCTCTGCTCACCTATCACCTGTCCTCCTAGGGAAGGGAGGTAAAGCCAGCACCCTAAAGAATGCTGTGAGGAAAAGAGAGCAGACAAACCTGCTGTTCCAGTATGAAGCATTTTTCTTTACTTGATAGCTTTTCTTTTAGGTCTGACTCCTGCTCATCTGAGCAGTGACGCTGATAAAGCTTGGTACAGCTGTCATGCAGATGTGTAATGGTCACTGCTGACAACCAGCAGCCACTGGAATTTACATTGTGATGCTGCAGCAAGACCAAAAAAGAGCATTTTTGCATGAACCAGGGCTTCATCCTTCTGAAGTAAGAGTGTACCTTGAGCTGGAGTAGTTTGTCCTGCTGCCTTTCTCCAGCTCTTAGCTGGTCTCAGGTCTGTTCTTCGGTCCTTTGGAAGAAGGGAGAGGGATGAAATAATCATTGCATGGTATGGATGCTGCTCTCTTCCAGGCACAAGAACTGGCCTGGCTGAGGCATTACAGTGAATAAAAGCAGGAAATAACTCTTGCCAAACAGCTGGCTGGCATAAGGAGGAGCTCTTGCTGGTAGGAGAATTTGGGAACAAATATGTCTTTTGCCAGCTCTGCTGAGCAACACAGCTGATTTCCTGTCAGCCCCAGTGCTCCCAGTTCAACAGAAGCATGGAGATGGGACATTGCCAAAAGCTTCTCCTGTGGTCTGTATGGGGGAGTGATGATAATCTGTTGGTATTTGCTCACTGTGCCTCTGTGTAAGGGGTATGAAGAGCAGCCTGTGGTCTGCCCTGGGTGATGTCCTAGTCCCTGCCACCAGCAAGTACAGGCAGGACCAGGTGGCACCCACTGCTGGGATGCTGCAGCTGGTGCTCCCCAGGGCTCAGGATACACTTTCCGCTGAGACAGGGGGATCTGTGGCACTTTGTGATGCTTACAGCTTTACCATCTGCCTGTGATACTGGTGTGTGCAGGAAGATGACCAGAGTCCCTCTGTCTGAGGGGACTGGGGCTGCTTGTCACAAGGACTGGTGGCACTTGCAAATTCTGCCATATCTGGGGTGTCAGAAGTGACCTGGATTCATGTTGGTCCCCTTAATGTACACTGGATAGAGATGGATTCCAGGATCCTGAATGCCACACATTGGTACAGAGCAAGCCCATGCGGAGTGGTGAGTCTGACTATGAGACTTTGGCAACGTGTTGCTCCTTCTGTCTTCTCTAGTGTGTGTTTCTAGGAGCTGAGACCCATGAATGTAAACACACAACTGTATCATCTGATCCTTCTCAGGCCATTGTTTGTTTGGGGTCAGCTTATCTCTTTTTCAAGAATGGGATGTTTAGAGGAAAAAAATATATAAAGCCTATCTGTAATAGTCTTAATTGTAAACCAGGCTACATACTTTCAGACTGGAACCTAATCACTCATTGGCCGTACAGGGAATTGATTAATTGCTTTGCTGCTTTTTACTCGTATAAATCTTTGATTTAGTGATTACTGCATTTTGATTTATCACTTACTATACAAGTAATCAATATTTATGATGAATGGATAAATTCAAATACCACCCATTTCACAATATATAATATAATTTGATGTATAAAAGACATTTTCAGTGGCTTTTCCTAATTATCCAAACTGGAAATGGGTATCTCTTCACCTGCAGTAATGTCTCTTTCCTGACTGTCTTACAATGGTGTGAAGTAGGAGTAACCCTGTTATAACCAACTGATGAAGAGGAATCAGAGTTTGAGACAGAGAAAAACCTTCAGAGGGGAGAAGAACTTGTGCAAATGAAAAACTAACTGAAGAAAGGGCCCTAGATTTTTTTTTTTTTTTTTGCTAAAAACTGTTATAGGGACAGACCATTTACTAGTGTAAACTGGTATAGATCCTGGCCTAATTCTTTTGTGTATCTCTTTCTTCAAAGTCCTTCAATTCAATGTGAATCTGATCTTGGGGATTATTACACAGGAGTCTGACTGTCTGCAGTCCTTCAGAATTACAAACTAATTGTGGGATAAGAGCTATATATAATTTACTAGCTATGGATTTGTTTTCCTGCTTTCAGAAGTCTCTTTACTGCCCTTCTTTCCTGCCTACCCCCGCCCTATAGCTGAACATGGTTTGTGTAGGAATGGAACCACAGTGGTGGCAACTCATTAGAAGCCCAGTGAACATGGTCACCCCAGTTTCTGGGAAGGGGGCAGGGGTGGGGAGGGATGTTGGTGGGGCAGAAACCCACTGTGGGGCCTGACAAGTTTAAGAACTCTCTGTCTGTAAGACAATGGATAATGCTTGTGCTCTGATCCCATGAGTACTGAGTAGATGTTAAAGATAATCTGCCTGGCCCATTGCTGCTTGGAATAAAATCCAGAGGGAACTCATCAGCATGGACTAAACCTGCTCTGAGACCAGTATTTTCTGTCTGTCTTTGTGGAAAGAAAAACCTGACCAGTGAGTTGTTCAGCTGTGAGTCCTGGGCTGGATCCAAGGTTGGCTGAAGCTGGTGGAAGGACTCTTGCTGTCTTCAAAGGATTTGTGATGGGTATTTTGCGCTCTCCAGGAAGGGATCATCCCCTCTGCTCCTTTCATTGTGAAGTGGCTGCTGCTGCAATGGAAAGCCCAACTAAAAGCTAAAGTAAGGCTATTGTCTGTGCCCTTTTCAGGGTCTATGTTGAAGCTTTGATCCATTTGTGAACTCCCACTTATGCAGTCAAGGTCAGATTGACTCACCCTGGAGCTTTTGGTAGAGCTGGGGAACCAGCAGACATCTCCCTCTCACTGCTGCACACCAGTCTTATTCCTTTTACACCACCTGCTGTCCCCTCTTGCTGTAGGAAACCCACCCCAGATCTTGTGGCTGTCAGTGTTTCCCAGGAAATCTCAGGTTGTAGGAAGTGTTTTGAGGTGTGATGTATAGAAAAGGTACATTTTCCTCCAGGGTTCTTGTGATAAACTTGGGAGTTTAGTGTAATCCTCACCACAGATGGTGGCAAGTTATTTCTGAAAGGTGCAAGCTGTGAAAAGGCTGAACTGGGTGTTGAGAAACCTGAGTACCACTCATAGATGGGTGTTGGGGCACTGTCTGGTCTGTCACAGGGAAGATATCCTCCATTCTGGTTCTGGCTTCTCTGTCTAGATCAGAAAGTCCTCATTGGGAGCCTCTTAGTAGCTCTGTGAGCTCCTAATTTTATTTGGGAATGAAGTGTGGTGTCATAAAGCACAGAAAGAAAAATGCACCTCACAGGTGTCCCACAGTGCTTGACATTTGTCTTAAACTATTTTACCAAACACATCTGATCCCTAGTAGAAGGAGGACATTTGACATTTTATGTAGGCCTATTCATCACCTGCTAGATCTCAGTATAGTTCCTGGGATGTTCATATAACTATGAAAATTAACCTGACACACATTTGGAAAGGTAAGTTGTTTCTCTAGGAAATTGTGTGTGGTGAGTCTGTTTTCTATGTGTGGGGTTTTTCCCTTCCACCTTCCATAGCTGTTCAGGTAAAACTAGATGTTCACTGTGAGCAGAAGGGAGAGAGAAGCTCCTTGTCCGTGGCATGCTCAGGCTCAGCTCTCCTGCTTCAAGCAGCTGGTGAGCCAGCACTCATTATTTTTTTGCTGGGGCACTGTCCAAGAGTTATGACCAATGCTCTTAAGATACTGATATATACTGCATGTGCTTAGAGGAAACCCATTCATCTGTCCCTTGTCTCTCTCCCCCAGAGCCTGGATTTCCTTGATTGTGAAGTAAGATAAAGCTGCTATCTTGTCTTTAAAGACTCTGGGAAGAAATGTGTTCATGCTCTCCCTCTCTTTCTCTCTCTCTCTCTCTCTCTCTCTCCAGCATACTACATATCCCCCCGGTGATGGACACTTTATTTCCTTCCGTTCAGCTTCCTCCGTGCTTGTGTAAATGGATGAGAGTTTTACAGGTGAAGAATTAAGATCCTCTTTACTCAACAGAGGAGTATATTCCTATCCCTTTCCTTTTGGATGAGGAAGGTAGAAGGTCAATGTCCTGCTGGGTTTCCCTCATCTTTCTTGAAATGAAGCTGGTGCCTCACTGAGGAATATTAGTCTGGCATGTGCAATGGTCACTTTACAGCTCTGGCAAAACAGTTGGGATGTCCAGGTTTCAGTTGTATTTATGGTATCCTACAAGCTGGAAGCTGAAAGGGTCCTGTTTTCCACTGTGTTATTCCATTGTGTCCCAGCTGCTGTTGTAGCTGGCATGGAGAGCCACAGAAGTCTGCATAGGTGCAGTTAAGGGAGGGAATTAAAAATGGAAGCAGAGCTAGAGAAGCTTTTGCAACTAGAAAAAAAAAAAAAAAACCATAATAAATCCATGAGCTGTGCATAGCCCTAGGGCTTTATGACCATGAGCAGGCATGAGGGAATGACTTGAACTTAACCAAAGCCGTTAATTACCTGGCTGAGATCAAAAGCATAAGTAAGGGAGTATATTTACGATGCACCTTACAGTGTATGTTTCAACTTTCTAGATTTTTTTTATTAATTGGTTTGATTAAATAGATTTAAAGAGCCTGGGCAGAGGCTCCTAAATCATACTCCATATTGATCTAATGAAATACTCAATAAATTTACTAATAAGGCTCCTTTGCTTTGTGCAGTCTGAAAGGAAATGCCGCTCTAAATGGTGATAACTCAATGTGGAGCCTCTGTAGTGACTCATGGCGAGCAGGGAGGATGTTGGGAAAAGCCTCTGTTGCAATTTGCAGCAAAGCTCAGGGTTTAAGGGTGGTTCCAGACTCTTGCTCACCCTTCATGACACCCAGCTTTCCTAAAATGTTCTGTTGTATTGACCAGCTGCTTCTGTGACTTCTAGGTTTGACTGCCATTCACCAGCTTGCTATAGTGTGTACTCTGACATGAAACCCTCTGCACACTGTGAGCACTGGGTGAGTCCTTCCCCACCATCCCATGAGGTGGTGAGTTGGGCTGGAAGCTTCTGTATTTTGGGCACTGCACCAACAATGAGACTTCTTCAAATATCTCCTGCTGGTTGTTGCCAATTGTCCTAAAAAATACACTTTTTTTTGCATGTCACAATCCAATCAAGAAATGTTTTTTTGCTCTTGCATAGAATAAGAGAACAGGAGACTTTGAAGTGATTTTTTTAAAAATTTTTTTCAGTCAGCTCATGAAGCACCCACTTATTGAGGTTTTTCAGCTTTCCAATTTGCTGCCAAGGCTGCATGACCATTGACTGGTCAACATTGAGTTCTTTGGCAACTTCTAGTAGTTGTAAGAGAATGAGCTTCAATGATTGCCCTCAGTTGGTTGTTGTCAAGTTCAGATGGCTGGTCACTGTATTCATCTTCAAGGCTCTTGTCTCCTTTGTGAAACTTCTTGAAACCACCACTGCACTGTATATTTGTTAGCAGTTCCTGGGCTGAATGTGTTGTTGATGTTGAGTTGTTTCTGCTGCTTTGTGACCCCTTTTGAACTTGAATAAGAAAACTGTTCGAATTTGCTTTTTGTCTAGCATTTCTATAGTCTAAAAGATAAAATAAACAGCAAGTAATAAGTCAGTAGCAAAAAAAAAGTGCATTAAAATAATGACTTGGATGAGGGAATAGAGTGCACTGTCAGCAAATTTGCTGATGACACAAAGTTGGGAGGAGGGGCTGACATGCCAGAGGCTGTGCTGCCATCCAGAGACCTGGACAGGCTGGGGAGTTGGGGAGGGAGAAATGTAATGAAATATAACAAGGACAAGTGTAGAGTCTTGAATCTGGGCAGGAGCAATCCCAGGTTCCAGTGTAAGTTGGGGAATGACCTGTTGGAGAGCAGCGTAGGGGAAAGGGACCTGGGGGTCCTGGTGGACAGCAGGATGAGCATGAGCCAGCACTGGGCCCTTGTGGCCAGGAAGGCCAATGGCATCCTGGGGTGGATTAGGAGGGAGGTAGTTAGTAGGTCAAGAGAGGTTCTCTCTGCCCTGGTGAGACCCCACCTGGAGTCCTGTGACCGGCTCTGGGGTCCTCACTACAGGAAAGGCAGGGACCTGTTGGAGAGGGTCCAGAAGAGGGCCAGCAAGATGATCAGAGTGATGGAACACCTCTGCTGTAAGGACAGACTGAGAGACTCAAGGTTGTTCAGCCTGGAGAAGAGAAGGCTCTGGGGAGACCTTAACGTGGCCTTTCAGTACTTTAAAGGGACCTGTGAGAAAGGTGGGGACAGACTTTTTAGCAGGGCCTGTTATGACAGGACAAGAGGTCATGGTTTTAAACTAAAGGAGGGGGAGATTCAGGCTGGAAATGAGGAATAAACTTTTACAATGAGGGTGGTGAAAGCCTGGCCCAGGTTGGCCGGAGAGGTGGTGGATGAACCATCCCTGGAGACATCCCAGGCCAGGCTGGACGGGGCTCTGAGCAACCTGAGCTGGTGAAGATGTCCCTGCCCATGGCAGGGGTGGGACTGAATGAGCTTTGAAGGTCCTTTCCAACCCCAATTTTTCTGTGATTCTATGTGTGTGATTGTTCAATATATGGTGCAGCTGAGATCTCCCTGAGCAGAACTGTATTTCAGAGGTCTCTGCTTTATAAATACACCATGCAATGTGTGGTCCAAACAAAATAAATCCTGCACAGCTCAGGGTAGATCTAATGTAGTAAATGTATGATGTTTGTTCCTGCCTGATGCAATAAATTGAGAATGTCTGGATGGGAAGTTTACAGTTTTTCAGTGCTTGCACATTGATGCAAATCAAGAGTTTGGGCAAGGACAAGCCCTTTCTGCCCCAGGGCAGAAGGCTCTTATCTTGCGGTCTCCTTTGGCTATGGTTTTGCTGACTGAGAATGCTGCCATCTGCTGCTGCTGCCCCTCTCCAGATCTGGCTGCTTCCCTAAGCAGGATTTTGCTGTTTCTACGGGGGATCCTCAGACCTGTTTCTGCCTGAATAAGTAAACTTGGTAAAGGCTGCTTAATCCCCGATTTTTGCCTCCAGCCACATACAGCACTTCAGTTGGTTTACCTGAAGAGTTTTAACAATTTGAACTTTCTTGAGCTAAATAAGCTAGTGTCCTGGGAAACACAAATGCGAACTAATCTGCTAAAGCCAAGTTTAAACACATGCCAGTCTGTCCGTACAGAGCGCTGGCAATTTGGACTTGAATCTCACCAGACAATTACAGAATTTCCTGGTAGTTTGTGTGGGCAACAGTTGCTTCTAGAAAACATCAACAATTTCATTCATATGTAGTTTTTGTGTTATGATGGCATGTAGTTGTTGTAGTCAGTCTAATGTGTCTTAATTTTTTTTAGTCTTCTTTAGATTTCAATTAATAAATGGAGAACAATATGGTTTTGAGCACTGTGACTCAAAGCCAGTGTATAAGTTTTTCCTGTAAACTGGGGAGGCTGTCCAGTCTCATCTGAACATCTGTGTGATTTTTTCTTTTAGTCCTTTTTTTATAATATTTTTCTCCTTTTCTCTTGCACTTTTTCCTCTTGATCCTCATTTCTGAGAAGAAACTGATTTTTTAACTATAAACAAATTGTAGAGAGGAGGTCCCACTGGTGGTGTCCTCACTAATGGATGTGAAAATCAGAACCAGAGAGAGGCAGGAAAGGAAGAAGATGGCAGAGACAAATATATTTGGAAACAGCTAACCAAGGAACAAATTAAAAATGCCCTTTGAGTAAAAAGAAAACAAAAAACCAAAAGAGGCTCCTCTCTGAAGAACACAACCTCAAATCTTTTGTCTGCCTTTGAGTCTGCATCCCCAGATCTTGGGAACTGCTTATAACTTTTGCCTGCTGGAAAGTAACCCCTCATGTTAAACAAAATGTCAAAGCTTTCTTGGTCTCACAAAACTCCTGGTCTTCTCCTCTAAAGGGGTGCAGGTGTGTTGTGGTGCATCTCAGATTCTGAGAGTTAAAATGAGGAAGGAAAAAGATGAAACAGATATTGCTGGCAAGACAATTTAAGGCTGCAGCTTTGTGGGAGTCAGTGTTGGGTAAGCCCATCCAAGCCTACCTCTGCTTCTACTGCTTTGGTAATTCAATAATATTTGCCCAAGGGATGATACCTAACGTAAGCTGTAGCCCCAGGGTGGTCCCACTAACTCCCATGTGTTCCAGAGAGTTACATCACGTTTTTTCAAGGTAAGGGATGGCCATAGGGGCTTTGCTGTGCCCTAGTGTGGGGAACTCCTTTCTTGCACATCCACCTGCTGATGGATTTCCTTCTTCCCTCTTCTCAAGCAGGGGAGATCTGACTGCAACTACAGTTAAAAGCCAAAGCCATAAGAGTGCTCTGAGTCCTCTCTGACAATCCCAAGGGAGTTGCTTACTCCTGGAGCAAGTGCTGCAGGTCTAATGGCTGGGGTCTTGCCAATATTTGCCTAGACAGGGCTGGGATATCAAGAGGTATGGATGTTGCCATGCACTGAGTGTTGGTCTCTAGACATAAAGAAGTGTGCCCAGGAGAGAGCCAGAGGCTCTTGCATTACTTGGTCTGACCCCCCAATCTTTTCCTGTTTCACTGTCTCCTGTTTATTGCACACACCATGGTGTGTAGCACTGGGGACTGATTAGCCTCTCATGTTAATGCTGAACTATTTCTCCATGTGTTTAGTTTTCTTCCTTCTACTTGCAATTTTTTCATATCCATGAACAGTAAACTACCATGCTCTCATTCCTTCTTAGATAGTTATATGATACCTGTGCTACTGATGCTCCTTGTTTCCCAGCTTCTTTGCTTCTGGCTGGCAGAAACATCTATTGCCCTTCTACATTTTCACTCTGTAAGGGAACTGTGGCTCTTTGGAAAATGTACTAAAGGCAAAAGGAAAATATGATCTTGCTAGCACTGGTGCATTCAGCAGCATCTGATGGTGGTAGGGACTGTGAGCAGGATCAGAATGATGTCCCTTTCCTCCTTTGGTAAATATGCCCTTTCTGTCTGGTGTGCTGTGGTACAAGAGCAGAAGGCACTAGCTTTTGTTTCCAAGAAACAAAATGAAGAGGATTCCAGAAATACTTATACCTAGGTATTTGCTACAGAGGTGTCTTAGGTTTCTGAGAGGAAAAAATACAGAATGCAACTGAAAATAATTTGAATTTACAAGACAACATGCAGCTTCTCAGCACATGATCAAATTTTGCTGTTTCTGAAGGTAAACACAATAAAAAGCATCCAGGAAAGAGCTGAAGTTAGTCAGATTTCTACATAAAAAACAAATGAACATACCCATGAATAAAACCCCCACAAAAACTAAACACTACAAAACATCCCCCAAAAACAGTAAGATGCTCTAGCCATGATCTCAGGGTGTGTGACTCTCATGTGGGTCAGCAGGGGATATAACACTGAGGTGGAATATGGTCCCCAGGAATTCATCGCTTGCTTGTGAAAGGAGACAAGAGCTGTAATCAACTTACCCACTATATTTGCTCCTGCTGTTCACTAATGAGTGAAGACAAAGCAAACAGCACACTTTCAACTCCATCAGACTGAGATATTTACCTGTAGCCAGTGAGTCCCTAATCAAAATTAAAGCAAAACAGGCGAAATTAGCTTGTTAGCATTTTTCTCTGTTAGTGTTGGAGAAATGTCACTTTTTGCCTGGGGCAGTTTTGGTAGCTTTGCCATGAAAGAAAAATCTATTGTACCGGTTACATCCCTAAACATTTAGTCTTGGGCATTCAAATGTAGCAAGAGTGATGATATGACACTTCTCTGTTAATTTATTCAGCAAAGGAAGGAGGCTGGGGACAGGGCAGACCAGTGCTTAGCTCAAAGCATAATGTGACTGGCAAACTAACAAGCACTTTTTAGTCTTCTTTGATGTATGGATTTCTGACTTTTTTTCTAACAGATAGATGACCCTTTGTAGAATAATTTTAAGCTAACTGGAAATAGATATGCTTCTTAGTTATCATTTCTGTGTCCTTTGGGAATAGTCCCCACAGGCTGAAGATCTGATTCTCTTTCTTGTTTGTTGTGACAAGCAGCATGCCAGTTAGGGCTGTTTTCTGGGCTGTTTTCCCCGAGCCCCCTCTAGAGCCAAAAGCTGAAGGTCTGTATTTATCCTTAGGAAGAAGATGGATCTTGGGGAAGAATGGGCAATTGTTCAGAACTCAAGAATGTGTTCAGTTCCCACCTCTGCCACTGATTTCCCACTATCACCTCTGGCAAGTCTCTTATTCTCTTGATACTTCAGCTCCCTCCCTGCAACACAAGTAGTTCACCAGGTCCTGCCTCAAAGCCAGATACTCAGTAGGTGAGCAAACGAGACTCTTCTAGTGAGGAAGCTGAGATTGCTCCTAAAGCTACAAGAGCTTTTGAGTTTGCAGTCTGGTGCGTGGAGAAACTGTCACCATTTACTGCAGGGTGACAATAAACCATGGCAGATGCTCTCTGTTAATCTCCCACCCTCCCCACTAAGCAAAGGGAGAGAGACTTGCAAGTTGGAAAAAGTTAAAAATGCTTTACTAATGCTACTAATAAATAGAGAAAATAATACAAAATATACCAAACTAATCTCTATTTTCCCTGGGTAGCGCAGTGGCGGCTACGGCACGGGCACCTGGAAGTCCTGGGCTGGATCTGGCAATAAACTGGAACAGGATTCAGGGATGCAGGGCCTGGAACCAGGCCTGGGCTCATAGGCCTGATAGGCAGGGTCTTCTTCAGATGCCAGCCATGGTCAAAGACAGTGAGATCCTTGTGACCGTCTGCTTTTATAGCATGTATGACATGTATGGGATGGAATACTTGGTTGGTCAATTTTAGTCACCCGTTCTGTCCACCCCTCCTTGCAAATATGCCCCTCTCACTTATGGGATGTGCAAAATTTATCGGTAACCTTGGCTGCCGTAGCAATAGATATAAACCTGGACCTCTTCTGCATACCAGTGCTGCCATTATCAGCTCCAGAGTGAACAATTTCTGGAAACACATGCAGCCACCTTCAGAAAAGTGCAGTTACTTAGAAGACTTAGCTGAAAGGAAAATCCACTAAAATAGAACTGGTCTTGTAATATCTCTGTGTCCTGGTTTTGTTTAAAACAAGTCAGCCTGACTGAGGTGAAGCTATAGAATGTGACATGGACATGGGGAACCCAGAAATCTGAAGTGAGTGAGAAGGTGCAGCTGAATTCACAAACCACTGCATCTGAGCTAATAACAGCCCTGCAGAGACCCCAGGGCAGCTGGGTGATCTGGTCCAGAGGAGGCCCCTCTGGACAGCAGAGAGCTGATTCTTCCCATCTCTTGGTGGTGAGCACCCTCAGAGAGGCACAAGGTCTATGCCAAATTGCTTTCTTCCAAAATGAAGCCTTGTCTTTATTATTTGCCTAAAATACAACCCTGGAATCAGCACATCCCTAAATATTCCCTGTTTAATATATTTTAAAGAACACCACTGATACAAGGCAGTTTTGGACTAACATTAACATCTGGGCTGACCCCGCCTCCCTACCAAGTTTCAGCCTGATGTTAATTAAAACAGGCAAGTTATAAACCCCAGGAAATGGCAGCTGACCCTTGACTATGAATGTAATGCTGTAATAATATGCAGTAAAAGAGAGGCATAGTCAAACTGCTGCCTGGTTCATTCCTAGAACGATGCTCTTTCTTTCTCACCACTGTGCTCCCTTGCTCTGAGAAGTGAGACCATTACCTCACCAGCACCTTTTATGGGCTGCTGTCTGTTTTTGGGGTGGTAGGTGGCAGGGAGGCAGCCCTTGTGCTCCGAGTCACCCACGAGAAAATTATCCCAGCATGACAGGAGAAGCTGCCTCTCAGAAATCTGAAAGCTGTTTCCTGACCACATGTGGCCACTGATGATCCCATGATGTTCTTCGTTAGGGCTGCTCTGGCTAACTCTGTCCTAATGTGTGGAAAATTATGGAAGATTGTTTTCTTTCCACTCTGTATTCCCAGCTGGATATGAAGGAGAAGGGTGCAGGAAGACAGCCCTGGGAGGGATTGATGGAAACCCCACAGCTAAGGGCACAGCTCAGGTTTGCTGTGTGCCATCTCCAGCCATCTCAGCTCTGCGCCAGAGAAGCAAGAGGCTGTGTTTTATACTTTCAAATATCCATTGCTGTAAGTGCAACTGTCCTTTCTTTGGTGTGCCCAAAGTGAGGGGTGAAGGTGTCTACAATGGAAACCACATACAGCCAAGAGCCAAGGTGGTGAGACAGGGTCAGGATAGCGCTGGAGAAACCCCCCAGATGCATTACTACATCTCTCCCTGACTAAATATTAGATGTGATTTGGAAATAATTAAAGGAACATTTTTGTTGTCATTGGAAAATGTGGTACTGTTGAAATTGGAGTGTTTCCTCTCAAGATGTTGCTTTTAGTCAAGCTATGAATGAAAAACAACACACACACAAAAAAAACCCAACCAAAAAAACCCCTCCCAAAACAAAACCTCAAATCCTAAGGGCACATGGCCCTGCAAACCCCTTTGAATAGACCCTATAGGTTTCAGTTCCTGTGGCACATCAGAATCCAGCCCAGCTGCGTTCAGAGTCCCAGAGAATATGTCCCATGGTTTGTAAGCCAATTAAACTACCTTTTGAGCAGATATACATTTTATCTTCTCTGAGAGCTGAAGGAACCAGGATGTGAGCCCACGAAAGGCTGGGCTGCAGTGGATACACCCTGCCCCTTCTCTCTTTGAGCCATGGGAAAGGTCAACTTTTGTCCTCTAAAATGTGTCGCTGCTATAAATATGACTGCATAATTTATTGCAAATTGTTCAGCAAATTTATTGCGAACTATTAATAAACCTCCTTGAAACAGCACAATGAGCGCGTGCAATAAACAAGGAAAATATTTGCTTGATTTGAACCACATTGGATGATGTTAAATTAATGTTGAATAGATACATTTTGAAGGCCTGGAGGGATGAGTGCAGGCAGCAACCGGATGCTGCTGCGCTCGCCCAGAGCACACATGTCAGAAAATGTCGGGGAAGTGACCAAACCTTTTTGTCAATGGCTTAAAGCTGAGATAAGCCCCGAGTGTTTAAATTGGCAATTCTAATAGCTACCTGAATCCAATTCAATTCACAGCAGCTTGGCTTGTAAGGCAATCGGTGATACAGTGTTAATGCCAACTAATCTGATAAAAATTGACACAATGACAATGTTGGGCCATTAGTTACCAGCAGTTTTTATGTCTGTGTAAATCCATCGTGTTTTACAAGGTGCAGGGAATTCTGGGAGTCGGGGAATTTCTTTTTTTTTTCCCAGAACTGTGAGAATAAAGTGGTTTTGCCAGTGAAACCAACTCATCCTCGTGCTGTGCATGCAGCCCTGAGCATGAGAGTGTTAAATGGCAAAATTCATCACAACTAATTTCTATTTGCCATCTATTAGGCTACATTGTTTTGTCCTCAACGTCAGGTTAAATAATGAACCTCTCGGAATAGAGTAAATTAACCTCCACTTTATGTTCGTGTCATTGTCAAATGGAAACATCACTTGTACAAATGAAAAAGATTCATTAGTAAAGCTAATGCATAGGCTCCACTCTAGTAAAAGATAAGAGCGATTGAGGCCTTGTCATAATGCAGTGTCGAACCGCTGGCTTGTTATTTATGATGCCTGCCATAATCTTTGGAGATTATTTTCAGCAATGGTAATTAGCACACAATGCATCAGGAACAATTATGGAACAATGTCTTAGCTTGACAGGTATGCCACCCTGCTGCAGGCGAGCTATGATCCATGAGAAATTCAATCAAATCTGCGTGCTGCAGGGAGTTTATTAATATTTCTCCTTCCGAGGCAGTTTGAAAGGCAGCTATGCTTGACCGGCCACCCAAAAATACTTAGCAGTGTGATATGAGTGTGCTCCTTGTTAACACACACCTATCTGCACAGAGCCTCCCTATGCACTTAGAGCTGATTAAAATAATATCTGTGAGTTTGCTGTTTGCTGTGGTGAAGAGAAAATTGCCACCTCTCCTGGCTGGCCACAGGGCCTCGTTCAGGGTGGGTTGTTGCTAAAGGGACTCTGTAATAAAGTGGCAAAGTCCTGTACTGTCACAAATCCTGCAAGTCTACTAGAAGCAGTGGGACTGCACTGATTTACAACTCCTTACATCCCAGCTTAGTGTCTGATGAAGGCAGTTTTCCACTGAGCAGCAAAATGCAACACCGCAGCAGCTTCTTGTTTCAGGCATCCCAGCAATCCTGTGTGAAGCCTCTCCAGAGAGAGTCGGGGCATCAACAGTGCACTGAGATGTGGTTGAGGAGCACTGTATGTGGATGGTAAAAGTGGGGAGGTATAAAAGCTGGGCATTAAAGCAAGTGAAGTAAGTGAGCGATGGTGATTGTTGGGCTCTCCAGGCAGGATCAGGGGTGGTGTCTTGCCAACAACAACAAAGGCACCCAGGATACCAGGGTGAGAAAGAGTTACCAGCTTCTGTAAACAATTATGGAAGAGTAGTGGGAACAGGGATAAGCCCTCAGCAGAGCTTGCTTTACAAACCTGAAGGCTTGGGACAGTCTTTCTTCCCACTAGCCACTCACATGGTTAATAGCAGCGTCTCATTTCTCTGCGCAGTGGAAGAATCATGTCTTTCCCCAGGCTATCTGGGCTAGTTTAGGGCTCCATAAACACCAGACAGTAGCAGGAAGCTGAGAATATTGAAGGCAGGTAGAGCCTAATTTCTTCTGGGGACAAGGAAGCTAGAACCCTAAATGCTTCTGGAGTGTTGGTGTAAGTACCAAGAACAACAGATGCCATGGAAAGTCTTGAACAAGAGACTCAAATACTGCTCTCCAACATATTTTTTCCTGCATTTAGCTATTTGTTCAAGCTTTTCTCTATGAAGGGAAGTCCAAAGAAGGCTGCAGCTCCTCTTTGCCCTGCTTGTGGTGGGAAGCAGAGCCTGGGATCACAAGTGCCTTGCCAAGGGACAGTTGAGGCATTGTGTATATGCTCAGCCCCCTACCAGTGCTGTGCCTGCAGTCAGCCTCCTTCATGCTCGGCTGCTGTCCTGTTCAGTAAAAACAGGTGCTTTGCTTTGCAGAGAGTGGGAGAGGATTTCTTCAGCCTCATAAATAAAGACATCCCACATGGATGGTCAAATCCTGACCTCAGGGAAATCAGGAGTAAACCATTAGCTTCAGCAAACCAATTCACACCCCATCTCTCCAGCCTGACCCAATCCAGAAGCTGTAGTGGGAAGGTTAGTTCTGGTGGTTCTCAGTTTACTTACTCTGGGCTCAGTGGGAAGAATTGGCCCTCAGCTGCATAGTTCCCCAGAGACAAAAGCAGTTTCTAATAAACATGGGCTTCCCATTTTTGATTCTGGCTTGAGTCTGTCTGAGTAACAAGTAGGATGGGCTCTGGTTTGCCTCCCTGAGTCAATATTGCCTAAACAGATGACTACAGATGAACTCTGAAAAATGGATGATACTTCCCCCTTCCTGGTCCTCTGCAGACACCTTGTCCAAACGTAACCTGCAGAGGGAAACCTCATCACTGTGGTATGCAAGCACTTTTCAGTATGACACATACAGAGATCATTTCTAACCGGTAAGTCGCAGCGAAAACCGTGGAGATGGGTGGCAGATGGAAGGTGGTGGGCATAGTCAATACCCGCATAACTTCACAAGGATAACTTTCTAGAAAGCCCTGCTTAAACAGGACAGGGCTCAGCTCTGTAGCTGCAGCTTTTCACTGCACCTTGCAAACTCCTGAGCTGTTGGTCTCTATAGCTCCAGGTCACTCCAGCTGATCTGCCATGGACAATTTCTTTCCATAAGGCTGCAGAGAGTTGCTGCTGTGTGGCTGCTCATCCTGGTGCTTGCCTGAGCCAGCACAGAGCTAATGTGAATATGTGGCACAAGTGGCACATGCAGTGGTTGTAGCCACCCCTTACAGCAGAGTTATAGCCTCTGTGGCTACAACTGTTTTTAGTACCTGCTGAATAATCCCTCTGGTATTTTAGAGACAACCTCACAGGCACCACATTTTTTTGTTGTTGTCAGTGGTGACATGAGGATCTTCCAGCCGGCTTCTAGGTCTGCCCCGGAGTACAAAGCAGAGCTTTCCAAAAGGGATACACAGATTATATACCAGCCTTTGGAAATACACTTGTTCCAAGCTTTACTAAAAAATAACACTGCAAAGAAAGCACCTTGGCCAGGTCTTACAGGACTTTGGCTTCATGTTTTCTCAGTGTGCAGATTGGGACAACTTCCTCATAAATACTGTTTAACATCTTATTTGGTTACTAATAGACTGGGGGATACTTCATCATCCTCATTTAATAAAAATACATCAGTTTGCTTCTTTCTACATGCAGAAGTGGAAGTGCTATCTGCAGATTTCTGCCCATTCTGCATCATTATGAATGATTTATCATTGTCATCCTGTAATAGGCTTATATCATGATTAGGATTTCTTTTGTTCTTAATAATGCTTAAAGACCATTAAGAAAGAGAATTCACATGCACATGTCAGTGGGTGAAGAGACACCCTTAAAATAGGGGGACAGCTCTGGATGGATAACAGGAGTGTGGGAGGGACGGCTGGTCGCATTTAGCAGCGCCAACCATATTATAAAATCATCAGTCAGAAAGGAATTGTTGCTTTTGTTTATTTTAACATTATTTTCTATAGGGACTGCTGCTAGGGGCTGAAGGGCGTGTCCAAGTTGTTTTTTTTTTTTCTAATGCAAACATTGTTTGGTATTTCTGTTGCACACAATCTCTTTCCTTCCTCTTGTTTGGTATTTAAATGTATGGATGGCTTGTGATTAGGAGCAGGTGGAGGGGGAGAAGAGGACAAAGTGATTTTAAGTCACTCCTCTTTTGTGCCACCATCTGTTCCTGGGCTGGAGTGAAACTGAATGCACAAAAAGTGATCGGCACCATAACTTTTCCAAAGAAAATGAGGATGATCAGGAGAATCCCAAGGGACATAGGCCTGATGGGAGAGGTCACACCCTCCTCCTCTGTACCCTGACAGATTGCTGCGCTGCTTTTCTGCTTAGAACAGACAAGCCACCATTTATTAATTATGGGTTGTTCTGCTGCTGAACCTAAAAATCGGGACCCCTCTGTGCTCGGTGCTGTATTAACACAGAGCTCAGCGGCAGCCACTGGCCCCAAAGACCTTACAGTTTGCGTGGAAGAATAAAGAAAACAGATGGATACAACAAACCGACTGCGGGAGCATGAAGTAACCATGAGACAATTATGATCCGTTAAACTATTCAGGTCAGGAAATGCACTGAAATACTATCCTCAATTGAAACACTAGAAGGATGCTAAATGGGCAGAGGACAGAGTGTAATGATTAGATTTGGAACAATGGATCGAACGTTCATTGCAGAGATTGCCCCAGGATTTTTAATGACCAGTTGTGATCACTGCTTGCATTTTACATACTACCCAAGGAAATTGTATATCCAGTTGCTTTAAACCTTCTTGATGTGCACCTTGTGAAGGCCTGGAGGCTGGTATTTAATGCTCCCATAAATTTTGATGAGATAGTCTGCAATAACAAAAGAGCAATCAGCACTAACTGATCGCCACAGCTTACACATCCCAGAAGTTGAGTATCTTCCCTCAGAAAACAGCTTTTGATTGCTGTAGTCATCCCTGCAAAAACATCTGCTGCTCCACATACCTGGGAACACTGAAGGTTGTTTGGAACAGGCTTGGGATATTCCGAGTGCATTTGCTCAGTGTGTCTGTGAGTCAGGTCGAGCTGAGGGACCTTTAGAGGGCACTGGAAAATCCGTGGCTGAGCTGCTGGCTTCTGCAGGGCTGGTGCTGTGGATGTGGCACCTGGCAGAAGGAAACCTTGTGCTTATTCCCACCCCAAATTCAGCACAGTGATTGTGCTTGACTTGGACAGAGCCTGAAAGGAGTGCAGGATACAAGCAGCTAGCCCAGAACCTGGAGATAAGTGGGGTGCGTGCAGGTGTCTGCAGCCCTCCTGTGCGGTCCCTGTGCTCAGGGGCACCCTGAGCTCTGTGTGCTCCTCACTTGCCTTCTGTTCAGCACCTACTTGCTCCATGCAGAGCAACACTAGGCACGATGCTGTGATGCCCAGCGCAGGAGATCCTTATGGACATTCTTGAGGGACTGAAGACAGTACCAACCTACCAAGCTCATGAGTGCCTTCTGCCTCTGTCCAGTTCAAGGGAAACTGAGGTGCTTCAACAGCTGTTAGTTCCTACCTGGACTTTCTCTGAAGGTGATGCTGGCCTGAGGTCTTCAGTGATGCCTGATGCAAACATCTGGTGAACAAGGGCAGAGCGGTGATGTCCCTTAGAGGCTTTGAGCAGTTTACAGCTCAGAGCAAAGTGCCTGCCTGTTGCTGAATGAGCTGGTCCAGACTGCAGGGTTCGCTGTACTTGTACTCACCTTCTATGAATGTCTGGGTTGGCTCCAACCTGTTGTAGCTCTCTGGAGTATTACATCTTTCAATCAGGTATTCAGTACTCTTTAGACTCCACATTAGTCCATACAGCTAAACCCTGACAAAAACTGTTTAATGCTTTATACAAGTATTTTCTTTTTAACAATTCCGGCCAGAGATGCTGAGTTGAGGAACCAAACTAATTTCATGTACTTCTCCAACACCCCATTATGACATTTATGACATATTTTTCTGTTTAGAGGGATGATTTTTTCCAGATGCCAGCACATCTAAAACTACCTAATGAGATTTCCACAGATGTAGAGCTTAAAACCATCTACGGTATTTTTATTTTTCTCTCTAAGTGATGATGCTTCCCAACTGAAACATTTTCCGTATAAAGCACTAGAAACAGTTGAATGCATATTGGATTCACAGAGAGCGGAACTCGTTCATTGGAAGGGAGCTGTTGCGATTGAGTCTTGGCTTTTCTGTCACTTGATTTGAAATGAGTTTTGTTTTCTTTGGTGTTGGCCAAGGACTTAGAGAACAAATTTCAGAGTTCAAGGTGGACAGGGAGTACTTCAAAGGCTCTTCTCTACAGTAACACCACCTCCCTACGTACGGTGTCTTGCCTTTGCACATTGCAAAGGAGGTATTATTGACCATGTTTCACACTGGGAAAAAGACAGGAACAGAAAGATGAAGTGACCAATGGGTGAATCTCCCTCTTTTCTCCATGGGTGGGAGAAGCCTTTGTTTCCTTGATGGCAGTTGATGCTTACCCTGTCTTGTGTTTTTGTCCTTGGGGGATGGTGATGATGAGTGGCTTGTGCAGGGTGGACTCTACTCCTCCTCTGCTCCCTGCTCTTCTTCCCTTCCCCAGTCTGCCCACTTAGGAGGGAGGAAAGCAGGCTGATGAATGTTGCCTCACTGGACGAGGTACTGTGCAAGGTCATTTAGGGTCCTGAGAAGAAAACTGGGAAGTTGTAATGTGGTGGTTATTTGATCTGAGCCTCAGCAAGGCAGGATGTTTGTATTGCTGCTGGATGGTCATTTTCACCACCTTTGTTCTTCACATTTTTCTTTCTTAATGCAGCTGATGAGACTCAGCTTGTTCAGAATCAGGAAGAGAATCTGACCCCTTGAGAGCCACCCCCTCGTGAATATGGAATAACACAAGGAAGGATTCTGTGTTATTCTGTGGCTGGCACCGGGATTCCTGGTTTGGGTGTGATCCCCAGGATGCAGAGACATGAGAAAGTTGTTTAGCCATGTATTGGGTGGGTGTAAGTCTTGCTATCTCCTGCTTCCCCACATTTCTTCTGCTTTCACACAGAATGATTATTATATTCTTTCAGTGAAGAATGACCCCTATTACACTTAAAATAAATCGCAGCATTGTCTGGAAATATTTAAGCTGAATCTCTCTCAATCTTGTAAGAGCAGAACACCCACAACCAAGGAAGGGAGGCTGCACCGTTCCAGCGCTGAACTCAGCCTTGCAGATGTCTGTCACCTGTTTCTAAGGAAATGTGCAAGTGTTTGGGAAAGAGCTGGGCTTCGTTGTTATTGTGGGAATCTGAAACCGCTCTGAACTTTGGCCTTCTATCCCCTTTCCAAATTTCTTCCTTTTTTTTTATGGAAGAGAAATTGCTAGGCTTATACTTCACTAACTGGTTTGCATTAAGGGCTCTGTTCTGCCAAATGCCAAGTGCTCTCAGCCCTTGCCCAAGCCAAAGTTGCTCAGGACCTTGCCAGAACTGAACCATAAGATTCAGATTTGCGCCATGAGTTACAAAGTCAGTCTCCAGTTCATGTTCACTGATCTCTTCAGACAATGTTCCCACTCCTGGCTGGGGAAAGGTGTGATTTGGCATGACACGTGGTGCTAATAAATAAGAACAGCCTGTCCCTCCAGCAGCTCTTGCCTTACCGGGCAGTGTGCTGGGCGGCAGAGCAGTGAGCAGTGTTCCTCCTACCTGCTGGTGAGGGCTGCGAAACAAAAAGCTTCTGGGAGCTTTTGCCTTCTCATGGAGAAAGGCAAAAGCCAGATGCCTGGAGAACAGGAGGGGAAACCTCCTGGTCTGTATCTGGTCCCCATCTTCTCTCTGAACAGCCCACAGTGAGGCTTCTCTCTCTCCCCCTTTCACCTACCGCATGCGACTCTTTACTGTACCCCATCACTAAAATCCCATTCCTTCACCCCACTGGCTTGGCATGTCACTGTGCTTCTCAGGAATGTGGATAAGGAAAAGCCTTAGTAAGTGGAAAGCATGATATGATGCTTGTATGAGGAATCTTCCCAAATTCCTGTTATGCAGGAGTGTGTCCTTCTCAGCCCCAGCACAAGCACGTCTTTCCAGGTCCTGGGTTGTGTGGGAAGAGCTCAACTCATCCACTTTTCCATGGGAAACAAACACACCGCAGAGCTGGGTTGTTTTACAGGAGAGGTGCCCCACATCTGCTACGACTTCATGGACACCAAATTTAAAAAATTAAGACCAGGATCAAGACAATTATCCAAATGCTTATTGGGTGGGACTGCCAGCTGAGATAATTTTGGATCCAGAAGCAGGTTCATGTCCCAGCTAACAAGAGGTTTACTTGGTGCTAAAGCCAGCTTCAATATCTGTCTACCACTCACTCAGTGGAATGTTTGGGTGTTAGAAACCATCTTGAAGAGGATGTGAATGTTGTGCACCTTTGCATTTCATGTAATAAAATGGTTCCTGGTCAGCTAGGCTGTCAGTTAAGAATTATGCATCCACTGCTTTGCATGATTAATCAGATGTCAGGATGTATGTGCTCTCCCAGCGTATCATCCCATGGCAGGCAGCAGCACATTTACAAATGTAGAAAGAAAAAAAAAAAAGCAATAATAGGAAAAAGAATTATTTTTATGTGTACTTGTCTTAAGACATATTTTTCCATTCAGTAATTTGAAAAAAATAACCATCTGGAAAAAATTATATTATGGACAAGGCGTGTCATGACATTTACAGCACATATTTTTGCTGCTAGTATCAAAACCAGCTCTTTGCTCCATCAAGAGCTGAGTATTTGTATACACATAAATGTTCAGTAAATAAAAGGGCCTCTGCAGAAACTCAGTACTTGGCGATCCTGTGCTCCCAGAATTCACATTCTCATTTGTTTATAGTTTTTTTCAAACCCCTATTTTTTGCATCTCAGATGTAAGTGCCTGTAGTTCCTTTCCCTTTGCCCTTTGGGTCTCAGGAGAATGACAATGAACAGCACTGCTGTGGAAGAAGTCCTGATGTGAGTAAAGGTATCAGGAGGTAAAAAGGTCATGAGCATAAATGAGACAAAGTTTCCAAAGAAATCACCAAGATGATTTATAATCATGGGCAACCCAGTTCAGCCAGAAGGAGAAATGAAATGTGTGCATCACGTGCCACGTTTTGAGAGGGAGCAGGGAAAGAATCCAAACAGCTCCTGTCATCTTCTAGATTGGTTGAAGCTTCCTAATGATGTTGGTCCCTGCAAGCCACCCCTGGCAGCAGCACTTGGGTCGAATGACAACTCCCCTCTCTCTGGCACTCCTCCTACTGAGGTCAAAGAGCCTTTTTTAAGGCTTAGTACTCAGTCTGGAGGCTAATGCATGGTTTACATGAGGTGTAAGCCTTGCACAGGGTCTCTTCATAGCCAGGTTGCATGTCCAGCACCCCCTTTGGGGTTTCTGCAGCCTCAGTATCCTTCGGGCAGCTTTATTTGTTGGGGTACCTGTAGCGCATTCCCAGGATGCTGCCATGTCCAGTATCCCTACGAGTGTTACCTGCTGCCCCCTCCAGAACGGCAGCTCTGAGGGTACCGTTTCCGTGAGGAATATGACTCGAAAGGGTGAATGGAAGTGAGATGTCAGTATCTACATTGGGGTGGCAGAAACAAGGAAATTATGGCTTTGCTTTACAAAACAGGGACAGGAGCTGTGGTGACACTGACAGCCAAATATTCCCGGGGTGTGGGTGTTTGGATGCACAGGTTTCCCCAAGATTAACCTCTGCCCATTGAGAGGCTATGGGCTGTAACCTCCACTACCACTTGTAATGTCCAATTAACACATGTACTCTAAACTCATGTACATCATAGCCTTTAAATGTCCCTCTAAAAATATAATTTAAAATATTAAATAACACTGTAGAAACTGTCAGGTAGTATTTATGTTTATGTATTTCTTTATCATATGTATTATCACACTTTTAAAATCTAAAATGTTCTAGAAATTCTCCCTTTGTTTTGCACAGATTTTGAACATAACCTACAATTTTACCTAAAACTTGTACTTTACAAGTATTACAGTTAATTTTAAATATTTTTGTCTTTTACGATCTCATGAGCTCTGTCTCCTAAAGTGCCTTCACAAAGCTGTTCTGTTTAGTCCCAGCTTAGAAACCCTGAGTGTACCAAAATCTCCTCGAAATAGTAATGTGGTAATGCTTAATCACAACATGTTACTACTTTGACATAAAGGAACAGCGATTCTTTCTCTGGGAGGAGGGTCAGTAGAAATGAATCTTCTTAACAAAAATCAATACCCCAAAATCTGAAATCAGTTGATGCAACTATCTGCAATTCAACTTCCTTATTAACAGACCCAACCAATCAGTTCTGTGTACTCCCTGTTGCTAAGTTGCCTCCATAAACAAATTGATTAATTGATTTATTTTTTTTTTCCCAAGGCCTTTTAGTGTATAAGCAGGTCAGGCAGCTATGATTTCATTTTGCTCATCTACTCAGCACTGGCTTTGTAAATCAGCTTGGAACCTCAGTTCTTCATCTCAAAGATCAGTGGCGTGATCTGCAAGCTCAGATGGAAAGGTGGATCCGTGGAGAAGCTTCAGCTCTCTGGGAAGATGGGGAGAGAGGGACGGGGTTCAGTGTGAGAGTGGAAACCATCCACACTGCCCCTGAATTTGAAGCACTTGGGTCAGAACTCGTCCTTAGAGCTTCAGACCGAAGTTAAGACAGAAAAAAAACTAAGGAATAAAAGTACATTTTAAGTTTGGCTTTTCCTTTCAGCTGTTTCCAAGCAAGAGCTTGACTGAAAATCTGCTTGAACAGGCTAATATCCACAAAGCAACATCCATATCTTTCTGGAATGGGTCCCTCTATACGTCCCTCATTTTTACTTCTCTCTGAAAGATAATGTTGTGTATTTTATGTGTTTGTTTGTGGTTCTCTCCCCACTTCATCTGTACACAAACTGAAAAACAGTGGAAAGAAAACTGGAAAAAAAGACAGTAAAGAAAAAAATTGGGGAAGTATCAGTGATTCCATCACACTCATTGACAACATCTAGTAAAAGAGAAGGAGGAAAAAGGCTTAAAAAAATTACCCCAAATATTTCAAAGTGAGAAGTTTTGGAAAACAAACCATGGTGTTTTTTTAACAATCTTTCTTTTTCTGTTTAAATTGGTTCTGGTACTATGAAGTTAGCTTAGAAACATAAGTGTTATAGTCAAGAGGTTCAAAATGTCGTCTTTTGAACAACAAATTGAATTTCCAGAAGGATTTCATGGTCTTTGGCAGAGAAAGGTAGATGCTTTTTGGGAGTCAAGTTTTGGACTATGCTTGGGGTTTAAGGCTGAAATATTGCAAACTTCATTTCTGTAGAGTTTTGGCTGCACAGCAGCAAGTATCTTGCTCCATTATCTCCATTGGCAAAAGCATCACAAAAATAGTTGCTCTCATGAGTTGTTGATCCTTTTTGCATTTTAGGTTAGATGCAAAACCAAAACACCAGTGGCTAATTCAGACCTTGGGATTTGAGCCTGAATCTATCCCAAGATTTAGAAGTGTTAATGTTCAAGATTTTGGCTTTTACCTATCTCCAGTCAAAAGATGTTTCACATGACTTCATCACTTAGCAAAGTAAATGGAAGGCAGTTAATTGTTTGTTTCTTTCTTTATTCTCAAAGTAATTAAAAGTTAATTCTCTCCATAGCTGAAACAATACTTTGAAGAAGAAAAAAATAGTTTCTTTATTACTACCAAGGGTTTTGTTATTGATCCTAACTGTATAATTACGCCTGTTTCAAGGTGATTCAAGGTAATAATGCCTTTTCTCCATAGATTTGAGGTCTCACCAAACATTAATTGAATACCTTACCTAAGAAACAAGGCAGGCTAAAGCTTGTGTGCTATTAGTGGATATTAGTATTACATCAGCTTTAAATGTAGGCAAATCAGGACATAACATTGCCAAGGGACACCTGTAAGCGCTGGTCTCTGCATCCTTACAGGCAGCCACAGGGCTGTGAATGGGGCCGGTGCTGCTCTTGCCCTCAGCAGGACCATGGTGGTGGCCTCAGAGCTGGTCTGGATCCCACCAGCTGGGACAGTCCTGGGCTGTGTCACCTTTCATGGAGCCAAAGGACACCAGAGCAGAATGCAACTGAACGGGTGACAGGCCCATGTAGATTTAGGAGGAAAAGATCTTCCGGTTTCCTTCCATCCTCTCCCAGGCTGTCAGCAAGAAGAACAGATCATCAGCAGGACCTGGCTTACCCATCCTACCATGTGAGGCAGCCATGGTACTTGCTAATTTTGTTTGTTTCTCTCCTCTTGCTGCTTTGACCCTTATACACATTTCTTCGCTGTGCTATAAATTTCTTTTATATACCAAATAAAAGAACCTTCAAATGCCAGAACCTCAGAAACAGTGGAGAAAGGTAGTGTGACATTCAAGTTTAGGCATGTTTTACTGTTTTTTTCCATCTCTAGAGGAAAGAGGGACCTTTTAATATGAGTCTTATTGGGTATTTGTTATCTTCTCAGAGGTAGGGCACTAATTCTGCCATCCCCAGGAGTGTATGACCTCTAACCCTCAAAAAATATGACAGACAAAAACACCCATAATCAAGATTAGACTTTATCTCTGATTAGAGCAACAAAACAACCTTTTCTTATGCCACCATTTGATATGCTGGACATATGTCAGAAGACATGGGCCATCCATATCTTATCTTACATTAAGAGGAGTTATCCAGAAATGTACCTTCATTACTGCGACAGTCATGTCAAAAAGAATTGATTTATTGTCAACGCATCTAACCTAACAACGTTAATGGACTCTTCAGACATCTTCTCCTTCTCATTTGTTTCCTACATGCCTATCAAAAAGACAAAGCAAGAGAGTTACCAAGCTCTGGGGAGTGGTGTGTGTATGTGTGAAGAGAGTCCATGACAGCTCCTTGGACTGCCTATAATGAAATGAGATGGGGGTGCAAGGGGAGGAATTAGGAAGAGGTTTCTCCAACACTAGGACAGACTTAGAGCAGAACTTCAGCTTCCTCTGCCGCTGTATTTTCTCAAACGTTAATGGTTCTTTTGGGGATTAGTTAACAATGCGGTTGGTTACACTGTTGGTTAGCAGTATCTGGAAAGGATTTACCTGCGTTTCACCTCTGTGTATTTATTTGTGGCCCTAATGCAGCCAAAGGCTTGAGCCAATGGTGCTGAGCACCGTTGTGAAGGATTGATGTCCTCTGGAGCTGTCAGAAAGTGAATGTTTGAGATTGGGCAGAAGTGTTTTCTACGTTGTGTCTTTGCCAAGTCAGTCACTGGGAAACCTATTCCTGCATTCCTGTTATGAATGAACTCGCCTTTTGCCAAAGTATGACTGGCTGTCTGGTGCTAATCAGTGGTAACAGGATGACCTTTGCAAGTGAATAGAGCGAAAGGCAATTTATCTTATAGGACTTGTACAACTGTTTTGTTTAATGAAACAACATGATTATAATCTTCCCACAAAGGCACATAAACAATTAGAGTAAATCTCCCTCACATGTTGCTAGGTGTTTACATAACTCATCCTTCTCTCTTATCAAATGATGTGTACAATGCACTCCTGACTCTGGCAGAACTTGGATCGTGTGAGCTTCATCAAACCTGATAAACAAATGTGTTTCCTATAACGCTGGAACAGCATCAGCACACATTTATTTATGCACCCAGGTTCTGTTTTAAAAAAAGACTTCCAGTCACCAGCGAGTGGTATTTAAACAACCAGGGGGAATGCAGAAACGTACGCTATTACTAAGGGCATAGATACTGCTCTCTTGGTGCCTGTTATAGTCTTCACTGAGTCAAAACTGCCAGTTTGGGGTTTGAGTTTGTTATTTCAAAGATGATCAAGAGGGCCAGGTTGCTGATACTTGTATTTTTATTTTTTTAAATTTCAGTTTTAAGCTATTCTGAAATTATGTTTAGTAAACACTCGTAAACAAATACACCAAAGAAGTCATGTGGAGGTTTCTCCTGCCTACCTTGACACAGTCCTGCTGTGCCTGGTCTTGGTTCATTCAAATGTCGTTTCAGAGGGGCTGAACCGAATGATCAGATTGCTCATATAACCCTAAGGTCTGAGAATTAAAAGGTTTCTTTTTCTTTTTTTTTTCCTTCCCACTTTATGTGGGAAAACTACAGAACTTACTTTCAGTGCACAGGAAAAAGTCTGTTAATGTGCCAACATCAAGTGAATTCCATGAGTCTTCTATTCATTAAACTCCCAGTTCCTCTGCATATAATTTATGTCAGTTCAGTTATGCTCCTCCAGGGTGTGCTACTAAAAGAAAAAAGAAACAGGTATTTAGCCAAAAAGAGGTGGTTTTGGCTCCAGAAGTCAACTTGCACCTACTGACAAAAGAAAAACAGACAAGTTTTGCCAAAAAAACAAATAATGAAGCCTATTTTTTAAAGCCTGCGGTTAGAAGGTATAACATTTACATTGTTCTTTAGCAATTCCCTTTGGTTGGTTGTTTTTGTATGTCTGTTAGGCAAAAACCACCCCTGTTTCTCCATGATCAGCTTTGTACATACATGACCCTGCTCATAATATCTACTGGTGACTTCATGCTTTCAGAGGACTGTTTGGTGACGAATCTGGACCAGACCCTGGGCCTGAATACAGCACCGCAGCTGGGAACGATTAACTCTGCACCCAGGTTTTGTCTTGGGCTCCTGGATAGTGAAGCTCAGTATTGGATAATGTGAGGCAGGCTGTGTCCAAAACTCTTAGCCAAATACAGTAATGTTAAAAACAAAGGACTAAATTACTTCTGCTGATGGAAAGTACTTTCACTGCGAGCAAAACTTTGAGGATCCTGCTCCCCTTCTCCCCTTGTTCTGGCCCCCTCCCCAAAACCAGATGGGTCCTCCTGGGTTTCATTGAAGCCTCAGATTAGGGGGCTGGGGCGGACTGTAAGACTGATTTGCTGGGAGGCATCAGGTTGCACAGTGCCCTGCATTAGATTCTCTAAGTTAATTACTCTAATTGGAGCCCTGAGATTCCTCAAACCTGCCATGTTACATATGTTTGCTTCCTCTTTGGCAGAGCCCGGACTCAGCGCTGGGTGAGACCCTTTGAGGCCGTAGGGATGCAGGAGCAGATTTATGCTGAGGGAGAGGGACTGGCCGCTGTCCGTGATGGGGGGTGAGGAGGAGACGTGCTGTGAGAGTATCTGAACCTGATTTCTGAGGTCCTGGCTGAATCCGTGTTACTTCCCTCCATAAATTCTGGCAGGCTCTAAAGCCTCATCCATAAAAGAAAGTGAGAGACAGAGAAACTCTGAAGACGGGCTCTGAGTGGGTGGGAGACTTGATTAATTGCAATGTCAGACAAAAAGAGAAGGACATATTTTAAAGTAACAGCAAGACCTTTCCACTGAAATAAAATAATTCTTAAATCTGCTCTGCTACATGGGCATTAATCTTGAGTCCCTCCTAGAAAGCCGATGGAGGTGATGAGGGTTGTCGGGGAAAGTGAGAACAGGATCTGGCCTGTGAGCTTAGAGAGAAACAGGGCAAAGGAGAGGAATGCTTTCTCTTTCTCTGAGGCATTTCATCCACAGGTATTCGGATAAACCCCTCCTGTTGGAGCAACGTGACCTACGTCATCCTCTATAGGCTCTGCTATTTACGTCTTGTGTGTGCATGCCTCTTATGCCACTGGTACAAATAACACATGAAATACGTAAGTCAGGGAATGCCTTAGCTTTGTATTTATTGTCTTAGTATTTGGAAGAATCACATAAAAAATAATATGGAGTGCAAATTGTTAAAAATTATCTCCACAATGAATTTCTTCCAGGGGAACTCTCTGATACAGGGCATAAGGGAAACTATATGGTAAAGAATTTAATGGTTGAGGTCAGATGTCCCCTCCCTTTCCACATGTCTATTCAATAAGCAGCTACTAAAAGGAGAAGGGAGAAAAAACACTTACTGGTTGTGTCCACGAAAGTCCCATGTCTAATCTCTCATGGGAGGAACTGAGGAGTAGCTCTTTGTAATGTTTAGAGATCTATTGAGCTGGAGACAGTGAAAGCATTTGCTGTTAATGGGTAGCATCATTTGCAACAATTGTCTGTACTTTGAGAAGTTATATGGGTAAATCTCACTGAATGCCAAATCTCATTCTAGTGGAATCAATGGTATAGACTGTTGAAAAGGAAAAATACACTATAGGAGGGAAAAATGTGTTTAATTTCCAGCAACCTTACCCAAACATGTACAGGTTAAGAGGTTAGAGTCCTTTACAGCTTAAACATCATTTACCTTGTTAAGGTGCCCTGGTTTTGATTTAATTTTCTTCTGCTGCTTTTAAGATAAAGCTGGAAATAAAGAGCATGGTTTGGAGAACATTGGTGTCAATGGGAATTGTTTAATTCACTTCGGTAGGCTTTGGTGTCAAACTTAAATGAAGAGATCTGCTGAACTGGGATGCAATCCATAGCCCATTGAGGACAGTGGAAGAACAGACACTAATTTTAAGGAATTTTGAACTGGACTCTGAACACCAGACCAAAACAGACTTCTTGGGTGGGTGGAGTTCAATGCATATGCTCAGTCTTGAGGATCAAAGCTTAAAAACATGTTCAGAATGAAAACCTGTATTTAATAAAAGTCCAGCCATCGTCAGACAAGTGACTCCTTAGATTGAAACTGAACTAATTCCAAATTGATCGAGAGTCAGTTTGGCCAAATATCTGAACAACAGTCTCTCCTTCAATAACTAGTTACGTAAATACAGACCCTGGACTGTCTTTCCAGTTATTGAGATATAGGCTCAGGATGGGCTTACCCCATTCATCCTATTCATGCTGATGACATGTTATGTACTGTACATGCTGACGGAAGTGCAGAAAAGTGGTCTCCTTTAGCTGTTAATCAGCTTACCAATTCTTGCATGGAAAATGCTATATTCTGGACCATGATCCTGGCAAATAACCAAAGGGGAAGTGGATTTTCAAATGCTTATTTTATTAATCTTTAAATATCGTCTCGCTAGGGCTCCAGGTGCTGAGTGGTTTATAACACTCTAAATTGTAATCACGGATAATTTTTAATCCTGTGCATACATTTCCCTACTGTAGCAGAATGGGGATCTCACATACCATAAAATGGAGAAGAGCTGCCTACCAGATCTGGTCCTGGTCTCTGGCACAATAGCACAAAGGAAATTTCCTGCAAACTCATGAAGTCCTTGAATAATTTGTAAAATAACATAAGAGTTTGAGAGCATTTAAAAGGAGGAGAAAGATACAGAATTGCACGTTTCTGCCCCTGGCACATCAGCCAAGTGGGACCTAGTCCAACCACCCCCTGTAGTTAAATGAAGAATTTGACTAATTTTTGGATCAAACCCAGGTAGTGCACTGCCTCACATTGAGAGCAGTTCCACTTATCTTTGAGTTGTATTTTCCTGACTTTGTTTCTGTACCGATAGTTCTTTGCTTGAGGGCTGGAGGATTTGCAGACCAATAATACTTGAGTTTTTCACTGTTATCTTCATGTTTCATACACGTTTTTACAAGGAACTTAGGGGCACTGCATTATGACATTAAGTTTATTAGGCTGGCACAAGAGATATTTACGGAGGACTTCGGCTCACCCTCTTTTCAACATTTATTAACTCAGGGGAACAAGGCACAGACCTTATTCACCTATTGACTGTGGCTTCCTTCCAGCAGAGGGAAGCTGGTGTAAGTGATGATTTTGTGTTTTAATTGCAGAAAGGACTGGATGTGGGTCTGTTTGACTGAGGAATAAGAGTTGGCGGTAGAGGAATGGGGCTGGCAGCTGGCAGGGTTTGGGGAGATGGGGGAGAATTACACTGCAAATCGAATTATAAGAGGATCTATGTGATACAAGGAAGCCTCCTAATGGAGGTTAGTGCTCGTTCGCATGAAAAGCCATCAAGGTTTGGATGGCTGGCATTGCTAATTCTGTTAAGTGTCAAAATCAATGCTTGATGGGTCTGTGGGAGCCAGGCAATGGGCACGCCTTTGCTAACATACCAATTTGATACAAGAAAGGGACAAGGAAGGGACTTCCCAGAATAAGAGAGATGTCTCTTGAAATTTAATTTGCTTAATAAGGTTTAAAAAGCATTAAAAAAAAAATTAAATAACAAGGCCATTTCCACCCTCCTCCTAAAATAAACCTCGAGCTTTGTTTGCAGTTTTCCACTCGTAAGTGACACATGTAAGCGAAGGGCCTGTTGTCGCAACCCTGGAATGCTCCCAAGCAAATGATGCTTCTTTATTGAAAGCAAATGAAGAAAAAAGAGAATCTGTCAAGGAGAGAGAACGGTTTAATTGGATTAAAACCTATGAGCATGTACAGTAGGGGAGGAGAGAGCTCCTCTATCCCTGATTCCTGTGGAGAAGGCAAGGAGATTACCGGGGGGTGAAGCAGGAGCTATGCAACGCAGCACGAGCAGCCATCCAAAGCCTGGAGGTAGCCAGTGCAGAGGTCCCAGAGGAATTGCTGGTTTCTTTTGGGCGGCTGGGGAGTTCTCCGTGGAAAGGAGTGGCTGGCAGTGCTCATTAGAGGGAGTACAGGTCTCCTCTGGCACTGAATGCAAATTAAGGAGCAATGTTTGTGTTTGTGGTTCATTAGCAGTCAAGTGGTTTGTCCAAAATACATTTTACCTTTTCTCTAAAGGGACAGCCTGTAGAGTCAAGCCTGAGATTTCTTATGCATTTCAGATGACTTACTCCAGCCTTGGTCTTTCATCCCCACACTGTTATTTAAAAGAACCCTGAGTTTTGGATTCCTTTTCATCAGCTCTCAGAGAAGCAGAGACTTTGCAGGAGAAGATGCAGTGATGCTGTTCAGCCAAGGTGGGAGGATGTAGAAAGTCACTTGGTGCCTTGCACTTGGATTAAAATTGGAGAGAGAGGAAGGATATTTGCAAATTCAAAGTCTTACTACAAAGCCACAGCTAATGATGATCTGGGGTCAAACCACTCCACCAAAATATTCCTGAGCTTTCTGGTTGATATCTGGGTTCTGGACGCTGTGGGCAAAATTTTGGAAGGGCTCAGTGTTTTAAGTGCTCTGTTCAGCTGTGGGTCTGGAGCCTTGGAAATGGGGGACCTGAGCCATTTCTGGAATAATGCTTGGGACACATGGTAGATCATGCCAATATGACACTTCTGAAACCTAGATCTTAATGTAGGCTGAAATTTGGAGGCCTGAGATGTGGTCCCAAATCTGAGATTGGACCCCCAGTGCCAGAAGAGATGGAAAGTGAAACTCAGATGGGTAACTGCACAGCGAGGAAGGGACAGGGAAGCCAGGATGTTCCGCAGGTTGGGTGGGGGAAGGGGCTTTGATTTGAATACGAAGAAGCATTTGGAGCCAAACCAGCAGCAGATTGTGGTACCTTCTTAATTCTGTGAGCCACACATGAATGACCTTTTTGTCTGCCTCCGCCTGCCTGCAGTGGGGGGTTCTCCCCCCCCTGCATTTCCCCACCACACACACTCATTGATAATATACATGTGCTAAATAGGATTAACTCTCCCTCATCTGCATGAGTTGTTTCTCTCCCTTGCACCACTCAACCCATCTCCCCCTCTCTCCCCTCCCGCACCCTTCAGCCCCCCAGCTCCTTCTGGAGCTCCATGTGGGCCTTGTGTGGAGTTTAGCTCCCTCATTGTAGGGCAGCTGGTAATGGGAGCGGGGCTGAAAAGCCGGCTGTCAGGCTCAGTGCTCAGGAAGAATAGGCGGACGTCTGCTCCGCAGCTTTCCCTTTGATAGACGAGGATAATCCCTGCTATGAGAAGGCTGAGTCAAATGGAAAGGGAGAGTGAGCCCGGCGCCCTCCCACAGCCCCGAAGCAGCACAAATTGCAAATCCCGGGATTTGAGGGGAGCCAGCTCATCCCGCTAAGCACCTTGTGATGAATCCATTTCTTCCTGGAGATGTCTTTTTTTTCTGGGAGGGAGGGATGGCAGCGGCTCTCTGGAGGAGTGGTGCCCATTTCACAGCCTGAGCAGAGCTGGGAATAGCTTTTCTCTCGACAGGAGCCGGGGATTGGGTGCGGGAAGGGAGAACTGTGCTCCCTCCATCCGTGCTTTCATTGGGGAGCATTCCCAGCTTCCATGTGCAATTAGACAGTGGGCACAGATTGGGAAACAAACTCGTTCAACGCAGCCAGGATCAGACCTCACAGGTTTCTTCTCCAGCAGGAGCCATCCCATGCTTTGAGTGGAGAAACCAGCGAGGGAACATGTCTCAGGGTGGGGGTCTGGGATGTGGGGTGGCAGCTGGGATGGGAGCAAGTCCTAAGGAAAATGTGTGGGTGTTTGATGGCCTCCTGGACAGCCACGGCATGAGGCTCATACGGGCAGTTTAGGAATAGATCAAGGGACAGCCCCAGTGGGGGAAATATTGCTGCAGAGGTGGGAGCTGCTTGGTTGAATCTCGGTCCCAGTGTGTGAGATATGATGTGGTTTCCCAGTGAGGGACCAACCCTAGGAGGCAAAAAACCCTGGTTCAAGGTCCCTTTCCAACTTGAGCACCCTGGAAACCTGGGTTACTGTCACTCAAGTGGGTGCCTCATCCTTGGCGAGGTGGTGGTTGGGTGCCTCTGGCTACAACTCACTTCCTGCAAAATAGTTTTGAAAGGTCTTGATTTTGAGATGTTGATCTGGCAAGAAATGGTGACAAGGTGACATGATGACTTAACTCAGAAAGCAGCCTTTTTATTTTCTTTTTTTTTTTTTGCGTATATGTTGTACGGGGCTGGCACTCCCTAGTGTGTACCCAGAGGTTTAAGACAATGTTTAGGCAGGATGTTCAATAATTTTATTCACTGATGTTTATGAAAAACCATTGTTTAGGCTTTGGGCCAAGTATTACCATGTTGCTTGGTAACATCCATGGCCCATTGAGAGGAGATGAGGCAGAGCCAGAACAAAAAACAAGAAAATATAAACCATTGAGAAGCAAGCAGGGTTTTTTAGCTGAACTTTGGATTTCTTTTGCATATTATGTTGAATCTGTCCTGCTTATCTGCTCTTGGTGCGTCCAGTCCTTTAGATGCCCAGAGTTGAGCTCCAGATTAAACACCTTGTTCCCTCACATTCTCCAATGCTCTGTATTTACCTAGACTCAACCTTTCTGATGCAAAAAGTTTGGCTTAATGTTTCCACAAAGCAGGTTTCGTGCAAGCTCCCTCTGCTTCCAAACAGCCTGGGAGGGCACTGGGAGAAAAGCTGCTCTCCCAGTGTTTTGGGGTCTACTCTCCCATATGGGATCCGAAAACTGAGCAGCACCATCAGCAAATGAGTGGCACTAACTGAGCATTTACAAACCTGGAAGGAACTTTTGTTTCCAATTCAGCTTTCAAAAGAGGTGAAAGGCCAAGGGCTTTCGCATTATTTATTCCAACCCATTTTCCCATCCTTACTTGAGGCTCGAACAAAAGTGGCCCATGCCGAGTCCTGCAGATGGATTAGCAATCACGCATACAGCTGCACATACCTGGCACTCAAGCGCTCGTGCTCGCCAGCCTTCTAAGAGCCAATCTCATTTTTGCTTTCTGGGTGCTGGAATGTGGGAGTGGGTGGAAGGGCCAGGATGTGAGAAGCCTCCACAGATGTTTTCAAGACGGAAGTGAATCTATAGTTCAGGCAGTCCGATTTACTTGAATCTCCAGATTGTTTTCTTGAAGGGTTTTTTGAGTTTTACTGGAATTTCTGATGAAGGTTTGGGGCATAGCTTATTTTATTAGAATTTATTTTCCTATATCCCTTTATATCATCTTCCTCTCATCCTCTTGAGACCATCCTGATCATCTGGAAGTGAGGAGCTGGCCTGACTGCATAAGCAATGAGATATATGGCAGCTTGCCTCCCATATAAAAGTCATCATCATGTCATGAACAGCTTTATCTATATCTTTCAGATATACCTTGAAAGCCTTTCTCTAATTCATTTCAGAATGTTGAGCTTCTTTATTCATAAGGCCTACCCATAGAATAACAGCTCATTGTGTCACCCTGCAGTATTAATCCAAGGGAACAGTCTGCTGGACAGTAAACTCCCCACCAAAGCAACAGAGAGCTCAAAATATTGACAGCAGTTCAGGTAAAAATTCATAGGCTAGGTACAACTGTGAGCTTAACTCTATTGAAAGGGTTGCATGTGAAACCTGGCTGATAGTGAGCACCACATCTGGTTCCACCTAGGATGGACAAGGAGAGGCTGCCAGAGTGGAGTGAGATTTCAGCTGAGATTTTGGCTTTGTTCAAATCCAGAAACTTCAAAACACAGACCCAGGGAACGAGAAACAGAGTAAGTTGGAAATGAAAGGCAAGGAGCTGAATTTACCCAAAGGAATGTGATGTTGGGGGGGTCAATGGGGCTTGATCGTATGGGGCTTTCTGCTGGCTCTAGAAAAGCCCAGCCCAACAGAAACGCTTTGCTACAGGTTGTGCTGAGCAAAGACCCTCTGCTGGATCTGAAACACAAGGGTTGTATGAAGGTGTACAAGTTGCCCTCAATGCAGCCGAATCGCCGTCTTTGTCCATGTGCTCTGAGCACAGGTCAACAAAATGCTTCATGAACGATGCTGCATGCCTGTATGCACACACCAGGTTGTAAAAAATCTGTGAAAATCTTTCATAGAAAACTAATGGGCAGGCCTCCCTGTAATGCAAAGCAGCCTGTGTTCTGTTTGCACTTGGAAAGCTTGGAAATAAGACTGAGGTCTGCGTTGGCGTGGGGAAAATGTTGAATCCTCACAGCCAGCAGTGCCGGCAGCCGGAGATGATCATTGTCAATAATACGCAGGAAGATCGTGCTCCATTGTTGCGGTTCTTTATTAAATTACATAATTTTCATTTTTTCCATCCTTAAGCTTTACCACTTAAAATGGTCTGTCCTATGCAATCAAGCGATCCTTGAGCCTCAGCTTAAAAACTCAATAACAATGGGCGTTCTCTGGAATGGAAAAATATAAAGAAAATAAAGGGGCTATGTAGTACTTCACTTAAATATGTGTGCAGAATCTAACCGAGAGCCTGATACAAAAACACTGATCAAGTGCATCCAGGCCACTGCTTTGAAGGCACAGAGATAACATCTTGGTGCCAGGGTCAGCCCGATCTCCTTAGCCCAGGGAGAAATACATCAGGCATTGGGGTGGGCATCAAACAAGATAATTTTCTCAGGGACTTTACTAGCTCTCTGAGAAATTTAATAGTAGTTTAAGCAATCCAGTGTAGCATTTGTAATGAATTTTAAGTTTTGACATGGTGGTCCCTGTGCCTCAGCTGGAGAGAGGTAACTTTAAAAGTTAAGTTCATGCAATAGTTTATGATGATGCCAGTGAAAGCTAGGATGCATATACTCAACCATTGAGTTCTAAACTGATAAAATCACTTAATTGGTATGATTGCTTTCCATAACACACCAGGCAGCTGCGAGGGAACTGAGCTGAGTACTCGACAGCAGGAAAGAGTCTGAACTGATGAGTAATAGCTTTAAGAGTCTAAACCTGGTTATCCCACTCCACCAAGAATTAGTTGCTATTGGCTTTGTGCAAGTGCCCAGATACTTTCAGATACTTTTATTTTCCTCGAGCCAGCAGCTCTCTGTATTACAAATTCAAGTGTGCTGCAAAATGTTGCTGCAATTCATTGCCCAGAGATTTCGGCTAACCACCAGACTCTTGCTGCAGTTAATGCTTTTGGATGTTCTTCTCCTTTTTGGTTCTACTTTGTGCTGGTTTTAATTTGAGGATTTAAATCCAACATTACGCCCTTCTTCCCCACTACTGGTGATGGGTCTCATGGTGTCTGAGTTTGAATTTCCAGCCAAGGTCCATTTGCAATTGTGGAAAATAGTGTGTTGTCTGTTGGGTAGATACTGGAAAAATAGACTCTGAATGCTTATCTTTGCCTCCTTGGTGGTTGCCCTTACTTAGTGTATTCCTTCTTTTGTCCAGCTGGAAAGAAAGATGTTTAGATGAGTCTCTGTTGAAAGATTAGATTCACATGCCCACAGTCTATGTAGGAAGAGCACAGAGCGGACATCCCACTGTGATAGCTGACTGCTTGTGTGCATCTGGAAGAATTGCCTTTGGATTTCTTGTCTCTGCTGTTCCAGCGTGCTGAGGCCTGAGCTGCAACCTGTCTTCTTCTGGTCCTGCCACTCACCAGAGCCTGGTCTGTGCCAGCCATCAGGAATTGCATGGATCGCCTTCTTCCAGGCCAACATCTGGAATATTGTGTCCAGTTCTGGGCCTCTCAGTTCCAGCAGGACAGGGAACTGCTGGAGAGAGTCCAGCACAGGGCAACAAAGATGCTGAAGGGAGTGGAGCATCTCCCTTATGAGGAAAGGCTGAGGGAGCTGGGGCTCTGGAGCTGGAGAAGAGGAGACTGAGGGGTGACCTCATTAGTGTTTACAGATATATAAAGGATGAGTGTCAGGAGGATGGAGCCAGGCTCTTCTCGGCGACAACCAATGATAGGACAAGGGGTAATGGGTTGAGACTGGAATACAAAAGGTCCCACTTAAATTTGAGATGAAACTTCTTCTCAGTGAGGGTGGCAGAGCCTGGCCCAGGCAGCCCAGGGGGGTTGTGGAGTCTCCTTCTCTGCAGACATTCCAACCCGCCTGGACACCTTCCTGTGTAACCTCATCTGGGTGTTCCGGCTCCATGGGGGGATTGCACTGGATGAGCTTTTGAGGTCCCTTCCAATCCCTGACATTCTGTGATTCTGTGAAATCAGATCTGACGAAAACAGCAATGGTGCAGTAAAAACTAAACTGAAACAAAACAATCTCTTTTTGAGATGCCCTGGCCCAATCTTTTTTTTTGTCAGGTAAAGATGACAGGAAATTTGTGAGTTGTCCCAAAAGCCACATCAGGGATTTTATGAGTTTGAGGCTTTTGTTTTATCTTTTCTGAGTGGGGAGACTGACCTGAATGCAAATACTCAAAGTGGAGAGAGGCAGGGATGGAGTGAGCCCACACACGCTGGATGGTGAAAGCAGGGGCAGGATTTTGGAAGACCAAGCTGCCGTGTCACAAGGATCTACTTAAGAACTAGTGATTCATGCTGGAAAAGTTGTTCCACTTTCTTTTTGTCTTTCTTCCCCCTCCTACCTCTTTGTTTGCTTCTGTTGCATTGCTCCTGGGACGTTTGGAGTGACAATGAGGGAATTGTTCCCTCATGAACAGGGCTCAATGAAACAGTGCAGAAAAAGTGACACGGCAAGAAAATATGACAAATATTCTGTACTTCTGTGTGGAACGTCGCCATTTCCTCAGTATGTACTCCTAAGAAGAAAAATATCCATCAAGATATTGATTTTAAACAGGGTGTTGCCATATGTGTTTCTCCTCTTTCTGAAAATACAAAGCTCAGATCTCTCCCTTGCCTGCCCAGTAAGGAGAAAATGCACCCAATATCAATTACATTTTTAATCTCGAAGACCCAGTCTCCAAATATGTTAGTGTCTATGTATACACACAAACTGTTTTCCCTTTGTCTTCCTATCCAAAATGCAAAAGCCTCTCAGATGTTGTGATTCCTCCAGGTTTTTCCCCCGTGGGAGGATGGAAACATGTAACATTATCTTCTAGCTGCCTACTGCCTGTCTCTGAAATTAGCATTTCAGTGACTGAAAGGTAGTTAGTGTCTGCACACACACACACAAAAAGGGAAAAAGAGAAAGCAATGGAGGGTTAGCACAAGGCTGGCACTAATAGTAGTAGGACATAAGTGAGAGGGTATGGGCCATGTTAGATTACTAAATGAAAACTGATTTTACCAGATGTGCTAATAGAACAATGAAAGGGGCTTTTGCAGAATAAATTAACTCTTTGGGTTTCTGTAATTAGCTACCTCAAGAAGGAAAAGCCTCACGGGGCACGTTAACACAGAGTTCAAGGAAAGCTCTTTTACTGTCCGAAATATGGATTATTACTTTTTTTTTTTAAGTATTTTGAGTTTTATTTCTGGGATAGTCTCCAGATGAGCAAGTGCAAAGAAGATGCTACTGGATGTAAAACTGAGCAACAGCGCAGATGCTCGGATCTCACGTTAATTAATGGAGTCTGTTGTTTATGGCTGTCATGCCAACACATCACTCCTTGTGCAAAAATTAATCACAGCGCCTGTGTGGGGCTGGGGGGCCGGGTGGGTTGGCTTTACCAGCCCAGGCTTGAGCTGAAGTTCTCACCTTCAAGAGGGGCAGCAAATGCTGGAGCTGTGCTTTAGCAAGCGGCTTTGCAAGGCTCAGCTCAGAGGGGCAGGAGTTGGAGGGGCACTAAGGAAAGAAAAATGTTTAAAGAAAGCTTTTGTTCTTTCTGTTTTTCCTTCCTTCCCACAAGACTCCATGTTTTTGTGTGGCTGAAGATGCTCCTGTCACAAATTGGTAACATAAGACTTCCAGCCTTCTCCTTTCACTGTTAGAAAATTCAGTTTTCTTGCCACCAGGTAGTGGGGAGGTGGTACTGTGGACATTCTGATCTTGGCTTTTTCTTCCCAGCTGAACTCTGTTCAGAGCCCATAGCTGGGGGAAGGAATTGCTTTGTGCTTCTCTTTTGAGCAGAAACCCTCAGGGAGTTGCCAGCTGCCTGCAGAGATCAGAGGGACATCCCTGGTGTGTGCTGGTGTCCCTCAAGAAGCTTTGCAGGTTGGCATTGCTGGACACCAGTCGTGTCACATCAGATGTGGACCAGTTATTGAGTGTGAACCTCCGAGTAATGCATTAAGGATGGACTTAAATAGCCATACTTGGGAGGGACTTGGTCACATAGGTAAAAAGTGCCTGGGTTTTATTCTTTGATTTGTTTCCAGTTTTTTATTTTTAAAAGTCTGAAAAAACTTTAAAAGCCTCCCACTTAAATCCATAGGGGAAAGAGAATTGAAGGGGATGGGACCATATTTTTGAAATCCCACAAAAAATGTTGATGACGTTGAGACAGAAAAAAAAAAACAAACTCTTTTCACCAAAATACTTATTAATGAGATGCCTTTAAGATCAGGCCTTGCACAATCCACCCTGCTCCAGAAAATTTCAGACACTCCAAAAAATAAAATGTCATGGAAGGGATAGACTAACAGGGTAATGTTTCTACTCTTGGATGTTCCAGTTCCAGCTGGGTTCAGATATGGGTAGAAATACTGGGAAATGCTGGCTCCCGCTGCACTCTGTGGATGGCTGGTTCAGTCAGACTGTGAGCTTGTTCTGCAATATGTGGAGTACAAGCTTGTGTGGATTTTAGTAAATGAATTAGAACGTTAAGAAGCTGTCCTGAACTTCTTAACATTCAGAATCTGCATGCAAATTTCTTAAATAGACTTGCTGCTATACTCAGTAAGCTCCTGCCCAGTTGAGGCTGATCCTTGGCTTTCTGGAGTTTCCCCACCACCCTCCATGACCCAGGGGGTGGGCTGGGATGGGGCATAGGCAGTGCCGTCTGTGTCCACATAAATATAGCCCTGCCTGGAAAGTGGGGGGAGGCATGAGACACAGAATTGGGGAAAAAAAACCCCTCTCCTATTTTTTGTAGCAATTTAGTAGTTTCTGGCCTGTGGTTGAGAAACGAGTTGGGCCATCCCTTTTCAGAGCAGGGTGGTTTCATTTGGTTTCACCACTGTGTGGTCACTGCTTACTGTGAAGCCTAAAATAGATGTTGGCCCCTTGTCTGGCATCTAACGTCAGGCTGGATAACAGCCTGGTAGCAGCCGGGTGAGACTGCACAACACGGGACGTGTTACCCCTGCTGGGACCGTGGATTCCCAGCTGGCTGTGGAGGGAGCTGACGTCTGGTAGTGCTGGAGAGTGGGTGAACCGAATTCCTCACTGTCCCCTTGCCTCGGATGCTGCATGGCAGCTGTCTTAACCTGTTGCAGGCACTCTCATTTGTGCTTTGAATTAGGAGTGCTCAACTCATGGTTACCTTTTGCCATTTTACTATTGTTTCAAGGAGGTCCTGCCACCTCCCCTCCTTTGCTGAAGGGTTCCCATCCTCAGGGAGGCTGTTTTTTTTGGAAGGGGGCTGCCTCCCTTGAGGGGAAGTGTAGGAGTAATATTTATGTGTTTTACTTTTTCTGAACTGTTTTTCAAACCGGGGCATTCACCAGTCAAAATTAGCAGCCTCTGCTGACAACCTTGTGATTTTTAAATATGCAAGGGGCTCTGCTGCCTGTGGACATTTGGGTTGTGTCAGCAGCTGGACGTGGGGTGAGTTCATCGTGTCCCGCACAAGGCAAATCTTGGCAGCAGAGGTGGGACAGCCCCAGGGAGGGGGCAAGGACAGAACCCTGGGGATGGTTCACACTCTTTTCTGCAAACAAGAGTCCTCTGGGGTAGGAAATGTGGCCGCTGGGCAGCTGGCACAGGTAGTGCCATCCTCTGTGCTGAGCTCCTACAACTGATTTAAAGAGAAACAGTATTATTTGCCTTTGGCAACTTGGGAAGAAATTTTGGGGAAAAGCAGCCCGGCTTAGAAGCCATGGGAGCACAGTGCGGGGCTTGAGCTTCAGTCAGGGTAGATAAGCGGTCCTTTGCTCATGGAGATTCCGTTGTCTCAGCAGAACCATGATTCAGGTCCCCAGTTTTAGGCACCCAGTTTGAAAGTGGGGGGACCAGCTACATGATTTGCAGCTTCCACCAGTATCCCAGATCTAAAGAAACTGGAGCTCTGGAGGATGGTTTTTAACTTATCTTGCCACAATTAAAAATTGTGTGTTTAATGTTAAACATGCATGTGTTTTTAACACAGAAGCCTGGCTTTCTGCTCTCGAATAACCCATTTGTAATGGATTCTTCATCCAAGCAGGGGAAGAAATACTTGGTCCTGGAAGCCAGCTCCGTAAAGAAACACAAAGAGTATCTTTCTGAATAGCACACAAGTGTGAAAGGAAACATGCAATTGCTGAAGAAATAGAATCATTTGTACTCGGTGAAGGGAAAAAGAAAAAAAATAAAAGCTTTTCAAAAGAAGATCTGTGCCTGAAGCTCTCCAGAACTGTTTAACCTGTTGGGGTTATTAAGCAGATGAATTCTGACCCACGTTCTCCACTTTGCTATACCCTGTGACAGAGCGACGCAGCATCTGCCGCTTGTGTTCCTCTCCAGACACGCTCACAATGCCGGAGGAAACGGGGGAGAAAATTATGCAAATTGCTCCGAGCAGATTACTTTGACCAGCTGCTCTTCTTCCTCCTCAATCAAAGGTCTGCCTTGGGAAGCCAATCTAGATTATATATGTCAGTCGCATACTCCGAGCCTGAGCCACAGCATCTTGGTTTCTTTCTGCCCAAACAGGGGTGTTTCTTACAGTGAGGTGAAATGCAAAATGCTGAGGATATCATTTGCTCAAAAGAGGGCACAAGGGAACAGGAATTCCTTTTGCTTTTTTTTGTGTGGTAGCACCTTCCCATGTCGCTTGCTGGTTTTTCAGGGCAATTCCTAGAGAAAGTGGTTGATCTCCACGCTAACAATTATTGAATTTTATTATTAAGCATGATGAAATGTGGCAGAGAGGAAAAAAAAATGAGCAAAAAGGCTCCCTAGACGGCGTGTTCACAGCATGGCCTTAGGTGGTGTTATTAAGCACATGGGCTGAAAGCTGAGTCGCTTTACCCCGTGCAGCCGGGGGGTTGCCGGCTTTTTTTGTTGTTGTTGTTGCTCTTGCAAAATGAAATTTATTCATGAACACAAACTGGAGGCCAACCCGCTGACGTGTTTCACAGACCTGCCAGACGCGGCTGTGACGTTGTGCTCAGACAGACCGAGAGCTCCAGCCACGACCCACCGCTCCGCGCTGGAGCTCCTGTCCCTCCCTGCCCTCTCCTGCCACGTGCTGCCTGCCCTGCGCCCAGAACAACATTCAGAGTCCAAACAAGACCCTACAGCTTCATAAATGATGAAGTTTTTGTCTTTTTAAGCTGCTGTACCAGAGAGCACCTAACCCTGGCAGAAACAAAATACAGCCCTGTCACAGCCTTGTGGTAAGCCAGATTTCACTGCATTAAATCACCACTAAGGTTTTCCGTAAGTTTGATGGGAACTTCGGGTATTTTATCCCACATACAAATCAAAGAAAGTCCCATGTTAGCGTGTGATAAAACACACACACATAAATACGCGAGCTGAACGTGGCTGCAGGTCTGTTGGGATGCATCCTCTGGAGGGTGCAGTTCCAGCAAGAGAGCCCTTGCTGTGGCTTTGAGAGATTAATCATTCTCTTGCCCTAGTTTATTTTTTATTGGTCCTATCCCATAGATTTTTTTTTTGTTTTCCCCTGCGGATGCCAGAATTGCTGAAGATTTTAGCATTTCAATATACATTCCCTCCCATGAATTTCTAATCCGACTCAGCAAGACACTGGAGCAGGGGCTGAAGAGCCTCATCTTGGAGAAGAGCCTCTTGCAGCAGGAGGTTTAGCTCCGTCTGGCTCACTTTTTGCTGGCTTTACCTCTTTGTGTTCACCCACTTAGTATGGGAGTAGGGGTGATTAGTGATAGAAGTTAATCAAGCAAGCAAATTTCCATGAGTGGGCCAAAGATTTCTGGCAAAACCTGTGTGTGTAGAGATGCTCAAGGCAGTCAGCACAGAAGTGCGGACATCTCCCTGCTTTCCACCATCACATGCCAATGGTGAAGACGACATTTTAAAAACTTGAATCAACACAAATTATTTTAATTTTTAATCGTGGTGTGAGAATTATGCAAAATAAGTAAATACAACTGAATACAGAATTCTTTTTCTTCTCAAGGTTCTTTTTTTTAAGGGTTATGCAATGAATCCTAATATTTTTCCAGAGTCTATGATTTGATTTAAGCATCAGAAGAGCACTGCCATCATTCAGTAAAATTACCATTTGCTATATGTTTCTGTGCAACATGCTTCTAATATTCTTTACAAAAAATGTTTGTAAAAAGGAGACAGTGACAAATAAAAGCCACTGCGGGTTTGCCCTGTTCTTGCTGGATTGCCAAGGCACCTGCCTCGATGGCACCCAGGGTGGGTGCTGGCAATAGGGGAGTCTGCAGCACTTGCTGCTTCGTCTAATTCTGTTTGCTGCTGGGTAAGTCTGAGCAGCCCTTGTTCAGGGAAAAACTGCAATTCTAGCTGTGGTCTTGCCATCAGTTCACCTGCTTTTTGGGAAGGGTTTGTGGAGGTTTGGAAGCTAATGAGCTGCAGCTAAAGCAGGGGGAGCTCTGCAGCTGCTTCTGTAGGGGGGTTTAAGGTCCTTGGCACCGTGTGTTATGTGCTTTTCTGTCTCGCTCTGGGCCCGCAGAGTGCATGTTCTCACTTTATTTCTCCAAGCCTTGGCTTTATTCTGCTTTATCAGGTCTGTCTTGTTCAAAGAATTGCTGCAGCGTGTTGATGGAATGAAAGTTACTAGTAAAAACAAAAACAAAAAAACCCACACACACGCAAAAAACCCACAACGCCAAACCAACCCTTGAGATACGATGAATTAGCTGCAATTTCAGTGGTGAAAATGGTCTCTCGTAGCTGGCTATTAACTACACTCTGAATATATTTTCATGCAAGAGATGGTTTGCCATTTCAAAAGAGTCTCATTGAGACTTGATCAAGTTATTTTCAAAAGTTTAAAGTATTATTAGATGGTAAATCCCACCGCTCAATTTTACGGCCACATTTATTTGCTGTCACTTCTCTGTGCATACTCAGTGAAGCTGTGTGGGTGGGTACAGAAGGAAAAGTAAAGCTAACTGCCCTGAAGAAAGTGGAAGAAATAGAAATACTTCCCTGTTACTCTGGCTTAAGGGAAGTATGACCTTGTATTTCATGGTACTGTGGAGTAGGCTGGAAATCACTCCCTCACCAGCACGCTTGCATATCTAAGCTGCAGCCAGGATTCTCCTTATCTAGGATGGAGCACAGTCACTGATGTGCCATTATGGGTCATTTATTAAAAAAACTCTGTTTGCTATTTTAGACACACAGTCAAGAGGGGGTTTTTTGTTTGTTTGTTTGTTTTTTTACTTTGGTTTTAGGTTAATAATGAAAGGAGGAATCTAGCCAGCAGGGTAGATCAAAAAGAGAAGCAAAATGATTGCTTGTCAGGTCGACATCTCTCAGAGGAAAGAGCCACAGAAGTTGCTGCCTGGGAGCCCATCAGCAGCAAGTGGGAAGGAGTGACTGGTCCTGAGCAAGCCTGGGAGATGGATGTTACTCAAGAGCCACCGATCAAAACAATTAGTAATTGGTAACTCAGCAGAGTGGCTAATGAGTTCTGCATGAAACTGCTCTCCTCTCACCTGAAGAAAGAAGTTTCTTTCCAGATCTGGACTAGACTGGACTGTTTCTGCAAATAATCTGAGGACATCTCGGCTGCACTAATGCCATCGGAAATTTGAAATCCGTAAGGTATTGGATCATCCTGTATTTACTGTGTCTCTACAGGGAACCTTAATTACAGAGAGGAAATGACTTGTCAGCATTTGCACTTCCCTGCTTTGCCATTGAATTCATCATGGTCAATGTTTTCCTTGTCTACTTCCAGTTTACTCGGGCTGTAACCCTAGTGGATCCTTCACTCAGTCCCAGTTAGCTCAGGCCAGTGCGTGTTCAGGAGGTGTCCAAAGGAAAAGTCAAGCGCTGAAGTTATTTCTGTTGAGCCAAGAGTATTTTAGGCTCATGTTCTTATTGGATCTGCTGCATTTTGAATGCAGCAGATCCATGGTGGATGCATGGTAAAATTCTTGTCTGCATTCAGTAAGTAAAGGAAGTGCATTAACTTCTGTGCCCTGCATAAATTCTAGCTCCTGCCTTCCCTGAAACCTGTAATTTCAGGTGGATAAACTCTGCTTCAGTGATCTATCACTGTTTTTTCCTGGTGACTCCACTTCTTTGTCTTCCGTGCCAGAATTTACTGCATTTCACTATGGAATAATCGCTGAACAAATCTATAAACACATAGACAACAAGATGATCCCATGAGCTCGTTCGTACTCAGTACACACCAGTCTTAAAAAGTTGGATCTTTTTTCCGTATCTGGCCTTAGGAGGGGCACTGAAATATAAAACTGCCTAGCTGAAAAGCAGTTTTGAGCCCAACCAGTGCCACGATAAGGGGCCACGGGGCACACGGCTGGGCAGGAAACGGAGGTGGTTCTGTTGCAGCAAGGCTGACCTGCTGCTCCTTCTTTTCTTTCCTCTGAGGCATCCTTTGGATCTCACAGTAATTCTGTCACGGTGGCACACAGTTCTTCCTCTCAGGATGCCTTCTGAGTTGGACCTAAGTAGGATGTGAGGTTTTTTTGAAAATTCAAGGAGCTGTCTGTGGCACTGTCAGAAGCGAGAGCAAACAGTGAGGGGGGAGGACGTGCTGTGTTTCGCTCAGCCTGGCGCCCTGAGATGCACCGTGGTTTGCTTTGCTCTAGTGCCGAAGAGCGATGTGGATTTCTCTCATTTCATTTTCAGGTGCACAAGCTGAGCTTAAAGCTGAAATCAGTGTATGCAGCTTTTCCTGGCCTGCAGAGCAAGTTGGTTTGACAGGAGCATCAGCCAGGAAGAATAAGTACAGAGAGAGACTGTGTGATTGCAATCACTTATAAAGCCACCTCCTTGATGCTTCTGAGCAGGATCTTGACAGAAGCAAGTGAGCAAGGGTTTCTCTCTCAACTTGGCCCTGTAATCCCCTCCCTCTTCTTTCTGTGCCCCCTCCCCAAAATCCCCAAGAAGGCAGTGAAATCTGATATACAGTGAAATCAAAGCTTTGTCCTGTTAGCAGGTTACCCACCACTAAATCTGCAAGGGACTTGGGGACATTCTCTATGACTGAACAAGTGACTGCTCTGTCCTGGGGATATAAATCTAACACAAGCTTGTCAGCATAAGCCTTGTATATTTATGGGAAGCTTTCAGAGGAACTACACGGGATCAGAGTTTCTGTTCAGCTCCGAGACACAGCATCCCCTGGCATGTCCCAGGCACAGCCGCTGCCTTGCTGCTCAGCCCTGAAGAGCAGCGATGCATTTGTACTGATTTGTTGCTTCTGAAACCGGTGTAAGAGACCTAGAGTGGGAGCATGAAGGATGGAAGTGACACCAGGGTAAGGGCAAGGAACATTCACACTATATTTAGGGCAGAAGCAGATAGTGGTAACAATTGCAAGGATCATATATAATGCAGTAAAACTGTCTACCTGAAATATAAACAAAAGCCCTTTCCTGAGGCAGTGAGGAGTGATCAGTCATGTTGACAGTCTCCCCAGCTAAGCAGCCAGGACATCTCATTCAGAAGGCACAGACAAAGTGTAGGGCACAGCTTACTCCTCTAATGGCATCCTGGAAACAGCATCTTTGCTCTGCTGCAGAGTAACAACTCCTCTCTAGACATTTTACACGGGTGTCATGGGTGCATGCTAGCACCTTTGGTGTTTGCTACACCTGGAGAAGCACGAAGGTGGAATATAAACCAGAATGCAGCAGAACCTTCGAGAATTTGACTTAGAGTATACTCTGAATCTCAGTAGCTTGTTCAAGGATGTATGTTTATCAACTGTATTGGATCCCAGATCAGATCATATTAATATAACTCTTGGATATATACATTCTGCTTTCAGGATAGTTCTTTTACACACACAAACCAGCACTAAACCCAGCAGATTTCAGGCCTGCACAAACATGCCTCAAAGCTGAGGAATGGGCTCTGCTTTGGTCTGCCCTTTCACGTGTTTTTTTTCAGCCTGCATGGAGTAAACATACTGAAAAATTTCAGTATACTTCCTATTTTTTCTTTTTACCCTTTCCCAAGCCATCAGTTTTTGGCTTTTCTCAGTGAGAAGATGCTGGCTTGATCTCAGCTAGTGCATCTTTACCTGTGTTTTACTAAGGAAGACTGTCCTCATTCTTCGAGGAGTGGAAAGCACACAGATGCCATCCGTTGCTTCTCAGGGTAATTCCCGTCATCTTTTGCAGGCAGCACCAACAATAGTGACAGAAAGCTCTGTGAGCTGCAGGTCGCTCGCTGTGCTCGCTGTCTCATGCTAATTCTTTACGCGGTCCACTTTTGAAAGTCTCAGAAGAATGAAATTCCACTCTGAGATATCCAGATACAATTCAAGAACAAACCCTTCAAAGTGGTAGATGGAAGGTAAGAGATACAGGGGCAACCTGATCCCCAGCCTCTGCGCACGGGAGGAAGGTATTTGATTGCGGTTTTATTGTTCTGTATGTCAAAACTGATGGACTGTTAGCAACAAGGGGCTGTCTCTGGGGAAAAGCAGCCCACGGCTTAGCAGTGGCTTCTCTGGGGCCAGGAGCGAGCGGTGCGGAGACGTTGGGGCTGGATGTGGCCGTGTTGCCGAACTGCCGTGTGTTACTGCTGTTCTAACTAGCCGAGTGCCCCACTCCCTGTCTGCTCCCAGTCTTGGCTACCAGCCCTTCATTTACACTCATAATAAATTCACCCGTTAATTGGAAGAAGTAAATATGATGAGCTTTTGATACAGTTCAAAGGAGCAATAGCCAGCTTCTTGATTCCCAGCTTGGCAACTGCCCTTCCTGCGTGCCCCAGAATCAAAGTGCAGCTTTTGCTCCTGCAACTGTCAGGTTTTTTCACATCTTTTGATCAAGAGCCTGGTTGCAGAAAGAGAAAAAAAAAACCCAACACCCAACTGTTTGGATCTTTTTTTCCCTACAATTATTATCACATCCATTACTCAGCAGAAGCCTGGAATGCCCTTTCATTCTTACACAAATACTTCCTTTTGGGATTCATTTAAAGTTTCCTTGTGCACGAAGTGGTCACTTGTCAGCGATCCACCTGAAGGGGTGAGGCAGAGAAAGCACAGTCAGCTAAAAAGGAACCGTGACTTCAAGCATTTAAAATGAATATTGACAAAAAGAGGGGGTGGGGAGGAGTGGGAATCAAAAGCTCAAAAATTGCTGATTAGGCAAAACCTGACTGCCTCCTGCCTGTGGTAGGAAATGGCATCATTAGGAGAGATACAACAGGGCTGGTCCGGACCAGCGAACGGGCTCAGCGGTAACTCCCACCCAGACCAGAAAAGCAGTGAATTGCCCTTTTGTCTGGCCTGTGGAATTTCAGCCCTGGCCAAGCCCCAGGCTGTGGTGGTCCCCAAACTGGGTCACCCTGGTGGTGTGTGCAGCTCAGGCTCTGGTGCTCACCACCAGCTGTGCTGCACACACTGACAGCAGGAGCCCTGCAGTAGGCACGGGTGGGATATTTTGTCTCCCTTTTACAGATTACATCAATCCCTGTGTTAGTTAAGTCATGAAGTCTGATGTTTCTATTCTTTCTCATATTTTACCTCTAATTTAGGGGTGCGAGTGATGCATAAACCAGGATGCAACAGCAGCTTGGGCTGCTGGAGACCTCCAAAGAGATGACTGGGGACACAGGGAGCTGAGCATCCTGCACAGAGCCTTCCCTTGGCCAGTATTTAATGGTGAGTAGGACCAGGGGTGCCAGTGATGATCAGGCATTATTGGTTATTTGGTGCCTTGTGGCTAATGAGTGGTGCCCTCAGGCTGGTTTTGTCCATAGTGTAAAGGAAAAGCATCAGGACTGGGGTCTCCTGGCCAAGAGAGATGGAGTTAACATTTTGTTTCTTTTAAATATATATCTTCAAGCATTTACTGCAAGTCAGGACTGAGACACTGGAGGGGAAAGCTGCAGCACTGCTGCCCATGTACTCTCTCCTGCGCTGAGCAGACCCAGGCCCCTGGGATATGGATTTCAAGAGCAATAAATTCACTCTAAAAATTTAAAGAGGATGACGCAGAAAACTTTAAAAAACCAAACAAACCAGCTCCACGCAATAAAAGCCATTTCTCTCCTGACATCTCTCTCTAGTTACAGCATGACACATCAAGGTCAGATACCCTGTCCCACAGGAGCACGGCTTTGTGCAGGGTGAAAATCCTCCCCTGATGGTGTGTGATGTCTGGTGTTTCATAACGATAAACTGTACTTATATAAAAGCTAGGATTGTCATAGTGGGGCATCATTTGTAGCAAGCATTCCCTCTCGCAGGGCAGGAAAGCGCTGAGCTGAAGTGCCTTCAGGAGGTAGGAAGTGTCAAGGAGATATTTAACCTGCAATTGCTGACTCCCCAGCCCTGTTGTCTGACTCCTACATCACACCGCTTTCCTCATGCAAAGGAGACCTCACATCTGTAGCTCAATAAATTAGCTATTCATACCAGGAGGTTTCTCTATGGCAGAAGCTGAACTCAACAGTGAGAATAATAATCCATATGTCTGTTATTGTGATCAGCTCCTCTGGAAGATAAAACTTAGAAAGCTCTGCTGGAGCATCACGAATGCTGCGGCGCTCAAGGCCCCTGGTGCTTTTGGTCAGGAAAGGGGGTAGGAACAAGGAACTTGCCCCTCCAGCCTGGAGCGTTTCCACCGCACCAGTCTCGTCCGTGGCCTGTTCAGCTTCCCTGCCATACTGATTCTTAGGGTTTTTTATTCTCTTAATGCAGTGGATTTTCTTGTGCGCAGTCTTCTAAATGAATGCACAGGCTGTTCCTGGCATGCTCTAAACCTTCATGCATTTTTAATGATTTACAAGGAAAAGAATTTTTCCTCTGTCTTCCCCCCTTTTCCTCCTCCTTGATTCCCTTCTTCTTTCTTCAAGAAAAAGAAAAAAAAAAGTAAAAAAAAAAAAGTAATGACTTAATACATATCAAGTGGAATTGTTGGTTTTTGGTGACATTTTTATAATTCCAGGTTCAAGGGGTTTTTTTCTATTTAATTATGGACAATAATTTTCATGAACTATAATGCAATAACAAAAGCATGCTCCAGACTTGGCATAAACCTGTACTTTATTAGTATGGGTATGGGTACTGTGCTTTATGTGTGAAATAAAATATTTGGAGCTAATGCTGAGTGTGTTTCTTTAGAATTGCACAGAACACTTCTTCCTTTAAAACACTGAAGCTCAGGCTTTCTGTTCCCTGTTTGGCCTGCTTATACCCTGATAAACTCAATTATACTTCATTTCACGATGCCTTACTTGTTTGTAACTGCCTTTGTAATACCTTAATTGAATAGAGGGTTCATACATTAACCTGAAGTCCTCTGTAGTATCTTAGTTTATGAAGGTTAAAAGTGATTAACTGATGAAAGGCTGCCCGCTGTAAATATTGACATTTCCCCAACCTGCCAGGGTTTTGACTAGCTCCTGAAGTTGCCTTAACATTTTGTTTATCAGGTTATCAGCAGTTCCAAAAGCTTATAAGCATCAGGACTTTTCTCGTGCCAATTATCGCTAATGTTTCAGACATTGAAGGCAAATGCTTAACAATATATGATTGAGTACATTCATCAGCTTTGAGTGGAAATGTGTGTGTAATATTAAGCTTGATTGTAAATATTTGGATAAATGTGACTAATTTTGCAAAAATTATTTTCTCTTCCTCGCAGGCACTTTATTTCCTTTTCATTCAGTCTTCATGATAATGTTTGTAAGTCATTCTGGATTTTTGGAGAGAAGAACAGTTTCTGAAGCAAGCAAGATTGCTTTTTACAGCTGCAAATGGTTTATGTGTAAGTCTTGCCCAAAAGCAGCTTGGATTTGACAGCAAGTGTGGGTGAACTTTGTAACATTCGTAGCTGGTATTTTAGAGAATTCCTCTGAAATCTGCCTTTGGTCCTGGCTCTGACTTCCTTGGGGTTTCCATAAGTGTTCCTGGCACTGAATATTTAACTCTCTGTTTACCAGAAGGGTTCTGTTAACCTGTTAAAGGTCAGATTTTGTGAGATAGCTAACTTTGAAGTGCCTTGTTGGTGGCAAAATGATATCAAGTGAATTAAGTAACCTGTCATGCAGCTTGTAAAGTCAATACTATACAATATATACATATATACAGCTTGTAAAGTAAATACTATACAGTGTACGTATATATATTTATCTTGCATGCTTTTGGCACTTTTTACTGCCAACTGCTCACAGGTGATCTGGGACTTCACAAACAGGAGGGGAAACCCTCCCATACCCAGGAATAAAGTCAGGGGCAAATTGCAGCAGGATGGTGCTGCTGGTGCTTCCTCAGATGGGACCTGCAGAGAAGTGCAGAGCTGCTGGTGGCTCTGCTGGGCTTGGAGCTGAGAATCTGCCCCTCTTCCAGCCTCAACACAGAGATGCAGCGGTAAAAACCCTCCCTGCCCTTTGCCAAGCAGCTCTTGGCTTCCTTATTTGAAATTAAGCATCGCTTTAGGGGGTTTAGAATCCACCCTTTGCCTGCTCCTTCCTCCTTGTGTTGTGGGGAGGGGGCTGCCTTGCTTGTTGTTGGCTTGTGTTCTCCATGCTTCGCTGAATTTAAAATCTCCACAGGTGTGACCCAGGCTGGTTTTCCTCAGGTGTTCAGACCATTCTAGTCCTCTTGCATAACTCCTGTCCTTGTAATGTGTGCTAGACTGCTTCTCAACAAGCAGCAAAGAGCAGATGCTAAGGAATGTTAAACCCTATCTTGCTAGTTTCCCTTTTGATTTAAAAAATGACAAAAAAAATCCTAGGCACCCATGACTTTATGATTTATTTTCTTATGCAGAAGAGACATTTCTTCACTACAATTGGTAGGATGTTCTTTATAATGTTAAATATCTGTTTTCATGGTTGTGTTTTACTTTGCAAACTGTGATTTGGCTGTGATATGACCCGCCTAAAGGTGTTTTCTTTAGTATTTGAGGATTCTGAAAATCTTTCTAATGTAGTTGTGATTTCATCTCTGGCCATGGCAAAGAAATACAGATGCACATGAATAAGACTTCTGAAGTTTCATGCAAGAGGAACAATTTGTAATCTAAAAATATTTAAAGCAATTATATTCTTCTGGGTTAGGGAAATTTCAAGGTTTGGGGCTTTTCTGTTTTTTCCTCCCCAAACAAGTTACTACGCATATATTTATTTCTGTCATCCTGGTCTGAGCTTCTCAACGGCTTACGTTGCACTAAAGGAATGAATGCTGAATATATTAGTTATGGCCTTCATAAACTTCACTCTTAACATGTTGCAGTTTCACTAGTAAGTGGACAGAGAATTTCTCATTGACTCCCAGAGCTGTGACAACATCATGGAGTAGTTGCAAAGACAGTTGTGCACTGAAAGTCGTGGTGAAGCATAAAATCAAAGAATTGCTCGTGTGTGTGTGTTTGTTTGTTTTGTTATGTGACAAGTCTAGCAATTGTTTAGGTTACCAGTATTTCACAGGGTCAGAACAATGCTCAGTAGACAGGGAGATGTGATGGTTTTGGCTGAGGTCTGCTGTCCTCCTCCATCCTTGACTGCATTTACTTTGCCACAGTTCAGCTTAACTGAGCCTCGCTTGTCCCCTACATCTAATTTCCATTCAACCACAGGGAATAAACATCTGGACACAGGCACAGTTTTATCAGCCAGAAGAACAAGTAAGCACCAGGCAAAGTTCTCCAACCCACACATTGTCCCATGCCCCTAGAAAGGAGGGCAAATAAGTCACCTTTTTCTTATTTATAAATGCTGCCTACACCGAAACAGCACTGCATTTTATAAACACGCTATATGGTGTGTCAGTTTAATCTTAAGAGGAAAATAAGTGCTGCGAAGTTGCAATGGCTTCCTAAATGCTATCCTTGAGCCTCACTTATGTGGAGAAGATGTGTTGCTGGCTGCTCTATGGGGTGGGCACTGTGCTTGGGTGGATAAGCTGAAGGCATTGCCAACATCTGCCTGGCATTAAGGCAGGGAGGTTCAAAGGCAGCAAAGCAGCCAAGTTCCTCTGAAGTGAATGGGAATGTGCCACCTCTTTGAACTCCATGCAAAACCCAGGCCCTGTTTGCTGGGAAAGGGAAGTGTAATTTCTTGCATCAGCTCTACCTCATTCACCTCTTTATGATGCCCTGAAAAGTAATCCTGTGCCTCCCTGGAAGTTTGGAGCTCCCCGAATGCCCATCCTGCAAGGATGAACCAGTTGCACGAGTCATGGTTGCAGAGGCTTTTCATTCTTTTGAGTGAAAGGTGCTTAATGAACATCCTCTTAAATGTGTCCTGAATTAGTAACAGACACGCAGATGTAGTTATTCTGGAGCTGGGTGTCAAAAACAGAGGTGGGGGGGGAAAAAGGCACTTTAAGGTTGAAGCCCTGATGCTTCCCTTGGAGCAGAACATCTGCTCTGCCACGTTGGATGCCACTACAGCTGCAACAGCCCCATCTAGTCCTGTGACCCTGCTGGGGCTCGTGGCAGCATGACACCCGTGTGGCTCGATTCGCTGTGGCACAGCCTATCTTGACGGGATTATTATTGATGCTGAGGAAATGCAAGTGTTACAAGGGCTTTGTTCAGAGCTGCTGAGCCAACTAACAGTGCAGAAATAGCTAAAAGCAAGGAGTGCCCATAAAATCACAAATTCTCTTGTTCAGCCATTGATTTGGATGTCTGGCCATTTATTCTGGTTGCCCAAATCTCCAGTTGTACTTTTCTTGTGTCTGTGACAAGGACTGAAAGTGTTACAAGGAATCCTGTGGAGAAAGCAGGACCTCAAAGGCAGATGAGGAGCATTGTCTGTAAAGCTGGCCTCAAAGTCTAAAGAACGGGTGAGAAGGAGAAAGGAATGTATGCATGTGTGTGCCCCCATGAATTACTTTCTAGCCACCAGGGAAAAATGGAGCAAAGTCTATAGCTAAAGAAATATGTAAGATGTTGCTTGTAAGTTAGTGGGTGTTCATGGTGCCAAAGAATCAGCAGAAGTGCCTTAACGTGCTGGCTGCGACCTGAACACGCTGCCCTGTCTCTCTGCATATGTGTCACAGGTGCAGGGCCAGTCTCTGCTTCATGGTACATGCTGCTTACTGGAAAAATTATGAAAGTCATAAAAATGTCAGCTTCTGTATTTCAGTTCTGTAAACTACATGTACATAATGTTCTCCTCGCACCCTGTGCAACCAGTAAGGGTCGTCTTCGGCTTTCTGCTTGAATAACAACGGGGATGTCCCCCTCCCTCTTGACAAGGGTCCATGGTGCAGGCATCTCCCTGGCATCGCTGCCCTCACCCAGCTCTGGATGGAGCTGAGCTCAGAGAGGTTTTGTGGCATGAAGGCACGGCCAGCTGCACTGCTGTCACGTATTTCACATAGAAAATGATGGAGAAAAGTTAGCTGGAGGTTTTAATGCTGGTGCAGCTGCATGAAACGTGTTACTACCGTTACTTGTGCAGAATGGGCTGGTTCAGGAGGTTACTGCAGTTGCTGGTTTGCTGTGGACAGTATTAGAGCTGTTGTTTCAAAAGATGACCGTCCAAGATGCACTATTAAAGTCATGCGTAGCCATTGGTAGTAAATCCTTCAGTTTAGGGTGTGAATCTTGCCAGCTGCCCATCACAAGGAGTCCCTAAGCTTTGGATCTTGAAGGGAGGGGGGAAAAAAAAGGCTGATGAATACTGTGGAGCATGGAGCTGTGTGTGACTGTGGGCACCAAGTCTATCAAACCTCTAAGTGCATGCCTTACTTAGCCAAACCTAGAGTGGTAAAGTTTCAGCAGATGCCTGCTGGCTTTCTGAGCTGGACACAGACCCTCCATGCGGGTTGTACAGAGACTGTGCAGCTGCTCTACTTGTCAGGTACACCTGCATCAGGTAGGGCTAACAGCAAACCCTTTACACCCCAAAACACAGGTTCAAGGGGAGTTGAAGGAGTTAGGAGCATGTGTAACTGCTGTGCAAGAGATCAGGTCTTTGGAGCTTGATTCCATTCTGTTAGATTCCATATGAGCCTCTCCATTGATTTCAGGGCTTTGTATTGGTCCCTTATCCGTGATTAAAACTTTTTTAAAACTGAATTTGGCATGAAAACCAGGTGTGAGTGTTATGTTCCTGGCACAGAGCCAGTGTAGCCCCTTTTCTCCAGAGGTTGATGGTCTTTGGTTGTACACTACTTTGCCTATTGTTAGAGTGATGTCCTTCTGTTACGGACTGGTTTGGTTGGGTGTTTTTTTTTTGCTATTTGCAAAACTGACTGGCTTTGCTGCACATATGGAAGTTTTAATAATTATTCCCAAGCAGCTTTGTGAGTTTTTTAACATGGAAACAAGTTCTACATTACTCGTTAAATTGGTCGGATTTCAATAAAGTCAGGAAAACATATTGAAAACAGCATGAATATAATTTACAAAGAAAACAATCCAAGCGTTACTGCCAAAGAGTTTTCCAACAGGAAGGAAGAAAGAATTTCTCTTTCCCCCCACATAGAATGACTGTACCGTACATTAAATTAGTGGGTTTTGGAGTGAAGAAAACCACTGCAGGATCCACAATGTTAATAAGAGTGAGGCTGGTACCTGATGTGAAGATAGGTCTTGCTTCTTTGTTATCTTCCCAGGTAGGTTGTATGAATCCTGGCTGCCAATATTCCTATTTCTGTAAGTAGCTCTATATCAGCCTCTTTATACTTGATGAGACCTTGCTTGCTGTGTTTTTACATCTAGCAGTCAAACTCCATGCAGGGGCTAAAGTTTGGCATAGAGGGTCTGGATTCTCAGCAAGCATGGAAGAGAACGTGATGCTCTCTTGCCCCTAATATCACATTGTCCTTTAATTAAATCTGTTGAATCAGAGCGTGAATGAACCAAATGCAAAACCACGGGCTGATCTGCTGAAAACCTCTCTGAAGTCCTCAGGACCAGCACCAAGCAGTGAGGTGGCAACCTTGATTAAAGTGTCTCATCGCAGGTGAAACCCTTGTTGATTTTTTCCTGCTCAGAGTTCAAAGTAAAAAGATGGGGAGTATAGCAGAGCAATAATAGCAAATCTCATGCTCGTTTCTTAATGAAGTAGATTCAAATGTACACGTGCCATTCTACATGTATGCGGCCATGTGAAGGGGTTGTTACAAGCAGGTATTGACTGGAGACGTTATTGTTGTAATTACTTGGACTATCAACTCCACCACCTGAAAGGGAAATATAAAGCAGATCCAAACTTGCCTGATGATAGAACTTGATGTGAAACTACAACTGTGTCTGGTGACCACATTTTGCAATTTTGAGATGTTTTTGTGCTGACATGAAAAGGAGTCTTTCCAAGTTTTTTGCAATATAAAACTCAGGCCTCAAGAACATGGTCTGCAGTGATTGCACATTCTCCCCCTCTTTCATTGAGAGGGACAAGTTTGTCCACCCTGAACTTCACAAACCTTTCTGTTGAAATCTTGGGCAAAATCAAGATAATATTTACAAAGCATTTTAGCTTTGTTAACAGGGCAGGGTTTTTTTGCTTAAACAACAAACCTTTCAGTCGAAACAGTTCCAACACATTTTCTCTGTCAACTTGTATATAATCTTCCCCTGAGGTTCCTTTGCAACTGATATGAACACAGAGGGTGTGGGGGGAGAGTGGCGGTGCAAAACCCACAGACACATTTTTGGAAGGGCTGTGTTTTGCAATGAGGCGGCTGCGCTGTTTGGTTTGACACTTTCAGAAATGTTGTGAGGTTTAATTAACTAAAGCACTTTGTCATCATCAGAGAAATGGAGTTCTACAAGGTTATTAGTAGACTTTTTAAGGGCAACATCTGTATTGGAAAAATTAAAATCTTAAAAATTTTTTCTTACTAGTAGCGTTGGAGGGAGAAACATGGAAAGGGCACAGCTACTAATTAAATTATTGTGCATTTCCCCCCTCCTTCACTGTCAGTTTAACAGCTGTGCTCCATCTCTGAGGCATATTTGTCTTTATCTTTGGCCACTTTGTCAGAGTTGGCAGAAGGACTCTTAGGTGGGGTTGTTCTCTTAGCAAATTAAACAATGACCAAAACTTTGCTCATTTCTTCCATCATTATTTCATATTTCCATGTCTTCATTTTGACTTAGCAATATAGAGGCAGTGTGTCTCTGAATATGAAGCAAGGAGTGGGGATGACCCAAGGACTGTAGGGCCTACGAGGGTCTGTGTTTTCATGAGAGTGTTCAGGTCCTGCTCTATGCACCATACCATCCACCTACATATGAAGACACTATAGTAAAATGCTTTTATGGCATTTTAAGTGCATAAAAGTGCTCGGGTCTATAGCTTGTGTATAGGCAGAGTAATGCATTGGTGAGGTGGATTTTATCTGAGTTGTGTGACTATTAGGGGTAGTAAGTGCCATTTAATATAAGCTATTTGAGATCCAAACAGTTCCAGTGTTTTGTGTTTCTTCATTTTAGTGCCTGATGACCATCAGAGGATTTAATTTGTCAACAGACTACAAGTGGCCAAACCACCTCCATCAGCTGCTGTGACAGAATACAGTCAACAGGAAAAATGCAGGTACTTGCCTTTACTAGTCTTCTTCTGGCCAGTTTGGTGAACTTTGTGAGAAATCTGACTTTCAAGTTTAAGCTTGCATTCAGGCTTTATTGTTTGGTTGTGTCCATCTCAGTGGAGAACATGGATGAGGGGTGAAGGAGCAGGGCGGGTAACAACAGCACAAAAAAACGTCAGGAGATGAATCTGAGTAGAATTGAAGGAAGGAAAAATGTTCAGATAGTGGGAGTGGTGGGAAGAAAAGGGGCTAGAGCCAGAAAGTGGGATCCTGGATGCTCTGTGTCTTTTGTTCAGTGAGTCCCAAATCTGTCCTGTCCCTAGATCCGGTGGTGATTACATAGTTGCTTATCACTGGAACAGATCTCAAGATGTTCCAGGAAGACTTTTCCCTCTGATCTTTAACTGGACAAAAAAGAGGGCCAGGTTCAGATGTTTAAATAGATGCAAGTTCATGTCCCCTGGTGTCAGCAGGGTTGTTTGCACTGGGTCAGTCTGGCTGAAGCTCGTGCTTCTATGCTTGTGGCGTTGGTTTGTGGCTGCTGAGGTCTTGGGCTGAGGGAGCTTGATCACAGGGTGTCAGCCACAGCCTGGGTTTCCTTTCCTTTCTCCTTCCCTTGCAAAGTTTCAAAAGCAAATAAGCAAAACCTCCTGGGCCTGAAAGTCTAAACCACCTGCAAACTGCTCTGAAATTAAAACAAAAACCAAACCAAAACAAAACCACCACCACCAAACACAAAAACCAACCAAAAAATCCCAACTTGAAATCTGAAAATATCCATGGCTGTGCTGGGCAAGGTTTTCTGGGCTCAGCAGGTGTATTGTGGTGTACAACTGGAGATACCTTAAAAGACTGGAGCAGTACACACTCTGATGCAACTTTCCTCCAACTGAAATAGATGTAAATCTGCAGGGACCAGTCGCTGTCTCTCTCAGCTGCTGACAACCACAACCCTATGAGTTATTTCCAGTTTTGTACACCCAGAGCTGAAGGTTGGCGTGTCTGTGAGGATGGCAACAGGTCTGGTGCCATGAGACCTGCCTATCTCCAGTAGAAAATACAGTCGGTCTGTGCCCGCGTGTGACAAAACCATCCTGAAGTAACCTGCTCACCCAGAAACACTTGCTGGTGTCCCTTGTCACTTACTGGTGGCGTGTTGAAATGCTAGGTGAATGTTATGATGATCTTTTGGCAACCCCTGATGGAAGAAATAGAACACCGATCTAAAACACAAAGAAAAGGCTCAAAGAATCTATCATTATTAATCCTGCTGTCAGTTTTAATTTTGGGGACATTACCTCATTCAACACTCATTGGAGAGAGCTGCCAAAAATGATGATGTCATCATCACCAGGCACATCTGACCCTGGCTGCTGATTGCCAGTGTTGAGTGCAAGTTAATAAATCCCCTGGTACCTGGATACACACTGGAGTTTTATTACAATGCAGGCATTCCACGATACCCCAATAATTAAGCGGGCTGGGGTGGAAAGAAACCAAGCCACTACTTTTACCTAATTAGAGAAATTGTATAATATAATTGTCTTTCAGATCAGCTTCCTTCAACTGCCATTTATACATGTGTTTTGATTGTAGAGAAAGGCTAAGAGGAAAACTTGCATGTAGGCAGAAATATGAGCTAATATATGAAATGTGAGGTCCAAGCTGCTTCCCCAGGATTGGTACTTGCAGACCAAAGTGGCTCCTAAGTTTGTGCATCAGGACAGGCACCTGAGATCCCAAAGCAGTGAGGTGGTGGCTGTGGGACCTGCTGGGGTAGTATGTGACAATTGCGTGTGTGTCTGGTAGTGCTGGTGGCCACCAGCCCACCCCCATTGATCTGTCAGGCTGGCTGCTGCTGTCCTGAAACCCCATGCCAGGAAAAGGGCTTGAATTATTTTGTGATCTGGCTGGTGGGGGCTCATATGATGACAGCCACCCCTTGCCAGCCTGAAGCCCTGCTCGCACCATGGTACCTGGGGATGGCTGTACATGGTGTGGTGCAGACAGAGCTCTGCCAATCCCTTGGCCTTCCTTCCCCTGGGAGCTTGGGCAGGATGCTCCCAAATGTGGTCTGGAATGTCCTCATTGTGCAGCCTTCACATCTAGCACAGATAGTAAGGGTGAACTTTGAACCAAGCCTGACAATCAGGGCACTTCACCTCCAAGAGACAGAAATATTTTCATTTCTAAGGAATACTGCAATTCTGGCATCTCTCTGTGAACTCAGGAGTGGGGGTCTCACCACAGCCATGCCTCTACCTCCCTGCCACCCCTGTGAGCTCCCTGCCATGGGCATTCTGGCTGCTGTTCTCTAGTAGAACAGTAGAGCAGCCAGGTCTGAACCCTGTCTGAAGTCCTGAATAGGAGCAATATGGATAGCTTATGAGTAGTGGATCTGCACTTTCACTCTTAGCCTGTCTCCAGACATAGCCACAAGATGAGACAGACAAAGTATTCATAGGATTGCCGCATTCCCGTGGCAGTAGCAGCATAACTACTCCCAAATTTATAGAGCCCATTGAATAAAAGAGCAATTGAAGAAGTCATGTTGACGGAGCAAAGCCTTTGAAAGCAGGAGCAGAGCTGGGAACTTTCACACTAGAGAAAGCTCTCAAGTCACGCTTGTTTGGAGCTGACATCTGTTTACCTTTAAAGGTCTATAAATAATATTACCTTTCCTCTTTACTGACTACTGGAGATGATACTTTGCTTCTGTTTATGGACCCTCTCCTCCTCTATCTTGATATTGGAGTTATCTGGCTGAACGATTTGACATCATCATCATCACAGACATTTCCCCTATCTCTATAGCAACATATGATGATGCCACAAACAGAGGATTATGCAATCTGTGTAGGCTCAGATGGAAGGAGAGGCAGGGCTGGGAGCTCTGATTTAAACACAAATGTCTCTAATAACAGTGAGGAGAATACAGAAACTTGTTGGCAAACAGAATGTTTTTTTGTATAAACATTCTCATTTTCCAAGTTTTGCATTGGTGGGAAAGTGCCTCCTTAAAGTCCTCTTACACACGTATATATGTATTATATGTACACATTTGCACACAGATATGCATATTTGTGTGGAAATTAATTTATGCAAACGCAATATTTTTTCCCAGCATTGTGCAAGCAGAGGTGTTGCCAGCTCCCTATGCACGAACTCTAACGCATCCAGGATCTATTGTGTTTCACTGATCCCAAGGTGCTGTGGGTCTGCCCAGTCCTCTCACTCCCTGTTCAGCAGAGGACTGTCCTGGCAGGCCCCATGGAATGTCCTCTGTCATGTCTGGGCACAATTATGTCCTTGGCGGATGGGATCAGCAGCCTCCTTCTTCAGACCCACCCTGTCTTTTCTCTACCAGGTTTGTCCTGTGGCTAAAGCACCAGAAGAGAAGCACAGGGTTAGTTTTAAATCTCTGCCCTTCCCCAAAACTTCAGCAAAGCCTAAAGAAGTGCTTTTGAAGACCTCTCTGTGTCTGTTTCTCCAACAACAGGACAAATAGATCTCATTCTTAAGGAGGCGGTGAGGATAACTTCACTCTCCTGTCTGAGTGCTCTGGATCTTTGGTGGAGGGCTCCATGGAGACTCTGGAAAACATTCTTGTGGGCGTTTCTTCTACGTATATCTTCTTTTTATTGAACATACAAATGCATCCTATCTAGCACATGTTGTCAGAATCAATAACTGTGCCTTGTTAGCAGTTTTTCCATTTATGGCATATTGTCCTGACATAGCTGTAAAACCTCAATGAATATGGTTTTAATAACCCAATGGTATTTAATGTACAATCGCTGTCTTATTAGGTCTAAATTAAATCCTTACTTGAGACACTTAATTTAAAGTGTGACTGATCTTTTCCTGGCCTGGAAGGAGATACTTAAGTGACACTTCTTCCAATTTGGCTACATGGCTGAGGGGGTGGGATTTAAATAATGTATTTTGATGATACTACTCATCTGGTTAAAGCTGAATCGCATCATTTTGTGAACACTCAGAGACAGGATCAAATTAAACCCAACTTCCCACCAAGTTAACTTAGCTAAGCTCGGAGCTTAGCACTGTATGCAAAACACACACTTATTGTGACTATCCACTCATCAGCATCTGCTTGGCTTTTCCAAAGGAAAAAATGAAGTGCCCCATGTTTTTCTACTCAGAGTCTCTTGTGGGGTGCTTTTTGAGTTGACAAAGACAAGGCTTACATTCTGCTGTGGGCACACTAATAAAATAAACCTAATAAAATAAACATTACATGCAATAACGATGCTACTAAATCGAAGTTCAATGTGTAGTTAAAGTGTTACCCACAGATCTATTTAGAGTGATGTGCTTGGACTTCTTTCCATCCTTTTCCAACCAAGAGTCACATAAGCATTTGCTAAATTGAAAGCATCGTCACGACCAATGGGAGCTCCGCAAGCGACTTTGGCACGTGCAAATCTGAGGAGGGCACGGAGCTCACACATAGATGACATGCTGTCATTTCTGCATGCCAAGACCACCATTGAAGATTGGCCAGACCCAAGGGTTTGGAAGAAAATTTCTGAACAGAAGTGCCTGGTGAGTCATTGGAAGCTATCACATACATTGCTGCTTTGCTTTGTGCTTGGGCCACACAATAACTGTTTTGCTGGATTCGTGCAAGTTGTGTAGCTGAAGGTGGACAGGGAAACCTCCTTTAGTACAGACAGATATGGAGCCTTTGGGTTTAAGTCTGGAAAGACGGTGCAGCTGAGTGAACAGGCACTGCACGGGGAGCCAGGAGAAGTGGGGGTGCTGGGTGGTGGGGTGACTTCTGGCAGGACTTCAGTTTCCCAGCCTGTTTGGCCTCTAGGCCTTGGAGAGCATTGATGGAAAACCAGGCAGTGCCATCATTATTGCAGCCTGCAGCTCAGATTCTAGCTGCAGCCTAAACTAGTCTCTCTGGATTATTTTTGAAAGTAAGCTCTGGAATATTTTAGTTTGTTTTCAATATAAAGTGGAAGCTTGCTCCAAAAAAAGTAATAGAGAAAGAGAATTCCTGGAATTGCAGAAATCTTTTTATCTGTGCTCAAACTTTGCTAAAGAAGCCTCTGTAGATTCACCTGCTGTTGTGCTGAATGATGTGGCTCAGCCGCTGTGCTGGTTGCCACAGTGTGGCTCTTTGGGCAGTCACTGGAAGGGTGTGATGGAATTGCTGGAGAAATACATCCTCAAGAGCTGGTCTGGACAGACGTGTTTCATGGCTTTCTCCATATCGAACAAATGGGGTGATTTGTACTTGCTTTCTGTTGAGCTTGGTGTTGTTTCTCACTTTTAGAATGAACTTATGCTATGCCGTACTTCAAGATATCTTTTTTTTACCAAAGCCGCAGCTGCTGGAGTTATGGGATTATGCAAGAGGTTCTGCTCTCATTCAGAAAACCAAAGGAAAACTCAAGTTCAAGTGATTTCAGGGGGAGGGTTTATAGTGTGACCAAAACCAGAGGTCAAGCATGAGGATAATGTAAGTGTATTCCTCCTTTAAAGACCTCAAAATTATCTGTGAAGCATTGTCATGACTGCTTTAGAGGCCTGACTTCATGATGTCAAGTGTTTAGAACTGGCAATGCTGCTGCTGTATGCGAGTAAAGGGGCCAGACAAGGTCAGTTAATTGCAAGGATCTCTCTAAGGTGGATCACCACAAAGCCGCCTTGAGATGTGCTTGCAAGGCAGCTGCTAGAGAGTAATCAGGGCTGTCTCCCAGAATGAAAAACTTGGGGGTTTTGCAATGCCTATTACTGTTTGCAACCTTGCAAGGGGCTCGGGATAAAGAAAATGTTATTGCTATATAATCCTCTGAAAAAAAGTTTGGAAGCAGCCTGCCCTGGAGGAGAGGAGAATGTGCGTTGTTTAACATCACCACCAGTAGAGTCTGCACTGAGGGCAGTATAACACTTCAAGTAAAAATATTTGTGTTTCTATTATGTCTTCCATCCAAGAACTTAACTGCTATTTGGTTCAGTTCAGTCTTGGTGATTGATTTCTCCTGGATGCTGGGGTGAGAATTGTTTTAACAGTTTACAGATGGACAAATGAAATAGGGAGGTGTCTGATATATTGCCCAGCACTATAAACTAAGCTAGTGGCAGAACGATCGGATCCCTGTTTGATCCCAGCGAGGTCTGATCCCTCTTCTTTCCTTTTGTAGAGATTTGACTTCCTCCCTAGCATGTGTACACTGTAGTAGCTGAATCACAGCGGTAGAAAATGAAGAGGCTGAAGACACTGATGAAGGTGTTTCATAGTGATATTTATCCTTGTTCTAAATCTGGAATAAGCCTTATTGCAATAATTCCAGTTCAGGGAGACATATTAGCTTTGCACAGTTGTTGCTGATGCTATACCTATGTATTTAACAGTTTTTCAAATGGTTTACTGAAGTTCACAAGTTTTAAGAGCTTTTCCAGGATGAAAGAGAAGGGAAGGGTAAGTGCTCACCCAGAGGGTTTTCTCCAGAGCTCTTTTGTCTATCATTAATTAGGAAGGGTTTCAAGTGATAAAATCAGCTTGTTGTTATAAGTCATCCACATGCTAGATTAAAGTGGGCAAACTGACATGGTGGTTAAACCCTCAAAGCCTGAAGTCAATCAATAAAATCTATGGAAAATTACTCTGAGCAAATTAACATACTTTATTACATAAATGCAGATTCTTTTTGTTGTTGTTGTTTTTGTTTGCATGCCTCTGCTTGGTAACTATGCACAAATTTCCTGTCCACCCCAATTTCATTCCAAGATACACATCACACACTCCCCTTTCCACCAGTACATCTTCATAGGAGTCCATAATTCTCCAGAGTAGAGTGACAGTGTAAAGGAGTGGACCAGGCTGGCTGAGGCCACTGTGCCCCAGCTCCTTGTCATTCAATGCTCTCAGAATGGTCTGATTTAGGAAAACCCACTAAGAAAACTGTTGGGGTTAATTTGGCTTTTTTTGACAGAGCCAAGCCATGGAGCAGCTATAGTTGAGTGGGAACATCAGGTGAGGTGAGAGGGGGCAGAAAAGGATGGTAGATTTTCTCCAAAACATCTTTTTGATGCTTTCATTAAATTTGCCAATCCCAACCCCCAGAATTTGTAGAGAAGGTAACTGGATGCAAACAACTTTGGAGAGTAGAGCAAATAGGTTTGCAGAGCAAGGGGACTTAATGGTTTCTGAGGGCTAAGGACACATGTGATCCATCTTTCTGTGTACCCTTGCAAGCACTCAGCGTTAATACCTGACAGCCTTTTAGTGCCACTGAAGAATTTATTCTCACAACACCACTGGCAGAAGGAGGATTTCTTAGCTCTAATTTCAGTATAAGTAGGAATTTGAGAAACTGAACCATCAAGCTATTGCTTTCCACTTAGGTCCTGTCTATGGATATTTTCAAAAGATTACAAGAATAGATAGATGAACTAGAGAGTATCCAATTAATTTTAGTCCCTTCCTATACATCAGTGCTTCTAGAGCTCTAAGGATGCTGAGTGTGTGCAATTGTTTCAGATGATTTGGGCTAAGTCACCCCAGATAGAAAGTGCAACAGGCCAACAAACTAAAGGATTTGAGGTATTTTTAATTGCGTGGTCAAAAGCTGACAGTTTGCTGAAGGACAAGAGGTTTGAGGTTGTGAAATGCACGAGTTCACTTCTCTGGCAATAAAGCTCTGGAATGGGTCTTCTAGATGTTTCCTATCAAGAAAGTGTTCTAATAAAAATTTGTCTTTACGCAAATCAAAATTTTCTGCAGGAAAATTCTGACTTTGCTCAGTTGCCCCATTCCCTTGGGAAAATTTATACAGAGCTTCCTGGCTTCCTGCTGGGAAGAGTTTTGCCAATTTTATTTTCTGCCTGGAGGGAGAAAAACAGATTGCTGCATGTTTTCCAAGAGCCAGCAGAGCTGGGAGGAGGAAGGAAAGGCTAAGTGCCCTGGCTGTCTGCCTGCCACACAGCGTGGTCACCTCTGCCCATTGGGCTGGGTGGGACAAAGGGAGATAGGGGTCCTGGAGGCCTTGTCTACCTACCCAGAATTTTATTGTCTAGATTAATCTATTAAAAAAAAAAAAGACATTTTCAAACCTTTTTTTCATGGAGCAAAGGGTGCAAATTTGTCTTTTTAAATTTTATTTTATATAATTTTATTTTTTTTTATATCCTTGGAATAGATTTGCATTTTCTGGGCTGCTCTCCTCACACAACAGCTACAGGAAAGCTGAAAGGACAATTACTTTCGAGCAGGAGTCTGCAATACCTTGGCAGCTGGAATTCCATCAGATAAGCAATATTTGGTTAATATTGGACAGTAGGAGGAGACCAAAAGGCATAGTATGGACATATTGGAAAAGCACTCACAAGAGCTACTCATGGATTTGCAATATTCCAGCACAGATTGCCAATGTTGCATTAACATATTGCCTCAGAAGCAGTTCCCTAGACCCAATGCAGGATGAGCTGATGAACGGCTCCCCTCCTTCTCCATTCCACATATTTCCTTCTGTCATATTTCTACCCATTTCCTCTGTCTATTGCCAGTGGCTTGAGCAAGGTTGGTTCAAATGAATTTAAATCAGGGATAAATCTTGTCAATTCAAGTCACGGCTTTCCAGTCTGTCCCCAGGATTGTCCCCAGGGCTGGCATTGCCTTGATGAAACAGGTCATAATCCCTTCCTACATGAGAAGGAAGAGTTGGGGAGTGGCAAAGAAAAGGCAGGAAAAGGGGAAAATCAGTAAGCAAGCGAATGATTCACAGAGCAAGGAGGACATCCAAGCTTTTGCATTTTTTTTTTTTCTTTATTGTAGTTTATTCCAAATCCTGCCATAGCCTTTCTGGAGGAGGGGGAAGTGCATCGGCTGATTTGCATCTTATGTTACTGCTCACAGTAGGAGGTCTTAATTGGGGCACCAAAGAGCAGGTGTATGCTAACGTTAATCTTCCCTTTCACCCGTCACTCATGCAATGAATATTATCTCTCCCTCTCATTAGCAGCCCTCTGTCACATAGCAGGGAGCCTTGGAAGGGTCCCTCTGAAACTTGTTGGGATTGATTTTGCTGCCCGCACTGGGTTATTACTGCCAAACCCTGGACAACCGCTCCCAAGGAACACATCTGTCCAGTGGAGGTATGGATGAGCACCACCTAATAGCCTCAAATCATGTGTGCCTTGTGGATAAATGAGCAGTAATTCCTATATCAGCCTTATGATAAACAGATAGAGACTGGCTCATTTTGAAAATAACACATTGTGTGCTTGAGTGTTGCAGAGATGACCTTAGGAGGAAAGTTAATTTGGGAAAGATATTCAATTTGGTATTACGTCCAAATGTTGATTCCTGGAATCGTTACTCACTCCATAGTCAGGCAAAACTTCCCTGGATTTCAAGGACTCCAGCTGGAGCCAAGAGGAAATTGGCCTGGGAGACGATGAAATAGTAACTCTAGAATTTGAACCTCCATCTTTTGCAGTTCACCTATCACAGCAACAAAAGCCTAATACTTTGCTTGAGTGATGCAGAATATTAGGAAACAACTATGAGCAGCCAAGATCAACTAAACCTGCTTTGTTTCACTCTTTGTGCACCATGAACTCTGTCTCGTGATGAACCTGCAGAAAGGACAACGATCTCTGTCTCCCGGCCACGCATTCCTCGCAAAGAGAAGGGAAAAAAGGAAAGGCATCTCGTAAAGAGTTTATCTAAGCTTTTTACATTCTTCTAGTGCTTCTTTGGAACAAGTTCCACTTTGGTTCATTCAGAGGTGAAATAAATAATTATCTTTGCAGGAAAAAATTCACATGGTTAAAAGTATTATATTCAGACAGCAACAGTTTGCTGGCTGTGAGTGTGATCCGGGGGGATGAGCATCAGCTGCAGCCTGTGTTCTGAGTCAGAGCAGAGTCCCGTGGGAATCACAGCTGCCTCAGGGCCCTGGGGTTGGTGGATTTGCTTTAGGATGATGATGGTTGGCCTGTTCTTTACTTTCATCATTCCCATCGGTTGTTGGGAGGTGGCTTTCTTTATCATCAGATTCCTTCCAAAAGCAGTAATACTGTGATTCAGTATAATGGAAACTGAGAAACAAGTGGGACTGACACATTAATAATGTAATTCTAACTCATAATCTGTTTTTTTCTTGCTGAGGTTGGGTCATGGTATGAGACTCTTCTCTTTCCTGAGATTACGAAAAAAAAGGGCAGTTGTAGTAGCTGATTGCTTAGCCCTTTTCAGGATGAAGTACCTCTGGAAAAAAGCACAGGAGAAAGCCCTAGCCTTCCCTGCTAGAGGGCACATTTGGGAGCAACCTGTCTTGTTCAGGCAGTTAATCAGCAATGCAGAACCCCCCCGCATGCTAATATTGCTCCCAGACACCCTCCTGGAAGGTCCAGGCTGCTGGCAAACACACTGTTAAAAGCTAAGGTGGTTCTGAAATTTTCAAACGTTATTCGTCTTATGAGGAAGAGGTGCCATGTCCCAGACACCGAGATTAGATGCCACAAATTGCTGTTCCTTCTGCCTGGGGGTGTTTCCCTCAACCCATGCTGCAAGTGAGGACTGTAGAGCCCTGCAGACAGGGCAGGGGGTGGCAGTTGGGATCAGGACCCATGTTTGCAGACCGACCATCACCTACCGCGCTTTAACTAGAGAAGATTCCCCAACAGCCACATCCTAAATTTGATTACACTCCTGATTTGCAAGTGTGTTATTTGAATCAAACTTTCCAGGCCTAATCGTGTGTAAAACTGAGACTAATTATATTCTATAATGGTCCAATCTGCAATAGTGAGATGAAGTTCAGAGAAGGAAAGTGAGATTTCCTTAGCTGTGCAATTGTCTTCCCCAGGAGCTTGGAGCTGCACATGTGCTCTGTGTATCTTCCATATCACCTTGGGAAATACTAGAGAAGATAATAGGCATTCTCCTGATTTCATGTGGGTTTTCTCTATGGTCTTTATGGTCCATGTGTGGTCTTTAATTTTACAAACTTACCTGCACTGGTGGAAGGATGCAGGAACCTTATGGCCTTTTCCACATGTAAATGTGCTAAAGCACTTTGAGGTCAGTAGGTGAGGGTCAAAAACTGAAGATGTGACGTGTTCCTTGAAAGCCTTTGTGAAGGAAGTAAATATTCCCCATGAATATTTTTGAAGGAAAGGTTTTGTTTTTAAAATTTTTTAAATTTGCTTTTCTCCAATGACAAATGGAAACTTCAAAATAAATTCTGAGTCAACACATTTATTTTCTAAACTTTTTTTTTCTTTAAATTCAAAATTTTTGCATTCAGATCTCCAGCAGAGGGAAACAAGGACCTTTACAAGGAGAACCAATATTCCACTGAAGACAGGGGGATGAAAATAGTGGAGATAACCCTACTATGATTGTAATTTCTCCATTGGGCGATTGAAGACCTTTTATCTTGATATTCACAACCTCCTTACTGTCTTGTCTTCTAGTGAATATTAATAAGCATGTTCTTCAATTCCTGTATTTGTCTAGTGTACTCTAATCAAGTAATTACTGAAATTATAAGGGACGATCATAGAATCACAGTGCCTAAGTGCAGGAGAAATAACATGCTGGATTTTAACTATATGAATATTACAGATTTCATTTGCCTGGTGAACTGGCTGAGGCAGTGCCAGATTCAGTGAGATACCTCATGTGCTTAACAATGAGCGTGTGCTTAACCACGTTCCTGGGTTGGGAGTCTACAATCTCTGTTATTCCAGTCTGTGAATGTGTTGTCTTGAAATGTACACGCTGCAATTAAGAGCTATTGGATAATAACTATGCCATGAAAATGTCCTAAACTATTAAAGAGCTGAAGATGATAGTGTGCTTTTAATGTTTCACATAAACCATTTGGGATTTGAAGAACTTTCAGCGCTCATGAGGAAGTTAGAATATATGCTTGCTTGGGTTAAAGGGAAGGAACAGAAAAAGCCCTGAATTAAATTTTTGAGCTCGACACCCTCCACTTTTCTACATGTTGCTCAATTCTAAACAGGGAAAATAAAATCAGCTTTGTTCGTGAGCATATGCTTTTGACATTTTTTCTTCTTGGAGCTTGTGAATTATTAATAAACTAATTTCTCTTTATAGTTCAATCTTTGGAGACTTAAAGTGCTCACTCAAATGCACTGAACAAGAAGAATGCTTCAGCTCCCATCAGCTCCTGTCTTCTTTGGAAATGCTGGCCTTGAGGTATCTTTGAGTCTTTGAAATCAATCTTTTATTCAACCGGGAATTTTTGATGGCTCGGAGGTCTAGTCTGTTAATTCTGCCTAATGCCCTGTTTAAGTTTGGGGCATTTTCATCAGCTGATTTTCTGCTTTTACTTTGCTGAGGGACTAAGAGCATCCCTCTCTCCCTTCACCACGCTCCCTGTTTCTTTTTCACCAAGTGGAAACAAAAATGTTTGTTGTGCTCAACAAGTGGAGGGAGGTAGGATGATCTAGAAAATACCCAAAGTGGCACCTAGGTAAGATATCATTGAGTTTTCAAAGCCCATTTAACACAGCTTGATCTCTAGGATCAGAAGTACAGGTGTTGAAGGGATCCCTGTGCTCTTTCTTGCAACATTTCATCCCCACTGCCTTGACTGAGGGTTTCTTGTGCTGCTGGCATCAGTAGCACTCCCACAAGATTAGGAGCCTTTGCTAATATATCGGGATTTGCTCCCCATCAGAGCCTGGGCTGAGAACCAAACAAACTCGTTTCACTTATGATCATGTGTACATGTGAAACAAAAGCTCCCAAAGATAAAGCAACATTGCTCGGTCCTTCCATTCTCATGCTTCTAAAATAAATAAAAATTCCAACAAAAGAACCCCCACGAAACAAAACACAAACTAATGAAAAAGGTCCACATGAAATTTAAAAATAGGCTGAGGGACTGGGTTACAAGTCACTGAGCTCCATGCGGTCAAATAAAAATGACAACAACAACAAAAAAAACAGTGCTAAATTAAGCTGTACAACAGGATTTCATTTACCAGAAATATTTAACTGGAGAAAACCACATTAAGGCAGTGGCCTCATTAACAAAAATGTCCTGTGCAGAGGTGGTTTCCCAGTTAACATTTTTGGGGGGCTGGAAATCTGACTCCTGAAAGAAACTGAAAAAATGGTTAAAAACTAAACAAAAATCTGTTTTTCTCTCAAGTCTGATGTATTTCTCTTCCTTAGTCCTCATTACTGAAGCTATTTGCATGGAAACTGTGGGCCAGAGTCTTGTTCTCCATCTTGCTGGGGTAAATCCGGAGTCGCTCCACCATACAAACCCAGAGCGTGAGCAGCGACCGTGGTAGCACAGAGGGGCACAGAGTGTCTTCTGTACACGATTTGTTTTCCAGCTCTCTCTGAGACCTCAGCAGCCCTGTGACTCTGGGAAAACACCTCCAAACCTGGAAAGGGAGAAGTTTTATTTGCTGGAGCACGGGGGGATTCCCAGTGGGGGATTAAAGAGATTTGCTTCCAGACTCCCATTCAGGTCAATGGGATTTGCGCAGCTCATTCCATGAAGGTCTTTGGAAAATTTCAGCCATGAAGGTTAATTATAAGCCTGTAATTAATCAGACATTCACTGTGGGCTGAAGTGGTCTGGCTGTCTGAGCACCAGCCCAGGAGCAGCTGCTGGAGACGCTGCAAGGCCAGGGCTGCGTGTTGGGATGGGGTGAGTGGTTTGTGCCATCGGTACCGAGTCCGGTGCACTGTGCAGGTGGGCTCCATCGAGGTCCCCATAGTGACCACAAGATAACATTTAGTGGGAGAACCGGTTATAAAACGGGGGTAAAAACCCCTGAACTTTTTATTACACCTTATGCAATAAAAAATGAGAATAAATCGGCAGCTGGAATTAAAAATCCAAACCAGATAAATTAAGTTGGGAAGCTATTTAAAAGACGTTTCTTAATTTAAAATTCCCTAAATGTGAGGTAGCAATAAATGACATCTCTCAAGTTAAAAGAATAATGACTCAGTTACACAAGAGTATCTCATCTGTTGGTTTTCCCCAAGCCATTGAACTAATGTGTGGCCAGAGGTACCTGCAGTAGGGAGGGACTTGTCTCTTTTTGTAGAATTTGGCTTGAGAACTTCTGTCCCCCCTCAAAATGATGGCAAAGTAGCATTGACTTCAGGGGACCAGGCTTTTCTCTTAAGTAATGTGATTAGCAGTGTTTCAATATTCTTTAACTTAATAGAAGCAAAAGGCAGCACTAGAGAGAGATGCTGATGAGGGAGGAAAAGAGCCATTTAGCTTCTCCCAAAATTAGAGGAACTCTTCTTTTTTTTCCGAAACATATGCTGCATTTCTTAGGATGAGGGAAAAATATGATGTAGGAGAAAATAACTTCTAGTTGATGCACTGAAACGTTTTTAACTATCCAAATGATGGAAGCTGCATACATGAGAAAATCAGCAAGGACTCCTAAAACAATATGAGGCCAACAAGAAAAAAAAGAAAATAAATATCCCCATTCCTGGAGGATGCCTGTTTCTTTAAGCAGCTGTTTCTTGTCTCTGAGGTAACAAAGTTGTCATGTGATGCATCTGTTACCATGGCAATAATCTGTAATTGTGCAGAAAATCCACCAAAGTATCGTGCAACTCCTTAGTGAATTGGATGGAGAGAAAAAAATCACCCCTGTGCAAGGCTTGAATTGATGATGTTGTGAAACTGCATTGGCCAAGTCAGCCCAGTTTCACCTCCAATGAATTTCCTGTATTTATTCACTCTGTTTCTGGGTTTGCTTGGTCTTTAAATATGTTCCTTGCTCATGCACTCATGGCCGGTAAATGGTGTGCATCTTCGTGTGTGCTTCCGTCCTCCTCTGCCGCATTCAGGGCATTTTATATAAAGCAAAGGATTTGGACACTCCTACTGTTCTGGTCAAAGGTGCGAGAACTGTAATTATTGAGCCATTCTTTTCAAGCACAGGTGATAAAATGGCACTAAATATTGTGCCCTGCTACAATTGCAATGAGAATTTATTTTATCTCACTCTCCCAAAGGGGCAGCCCCAAACATCTGCATTATCTCTGTTTCTTCATCAGGATGAGTTGTTACGCCAGTACCTTGGGAACAACTCCTACGCACACTCGTGTGCATGCTATATTTTTATTTATGTATAATGTATAAATTTAAATAAATCTTCTGCTTTCAGGCCAAGTTCAGCATCCTTTAAAGCTAACTGAAAATAGAAACACAGAAGGATGAGAAGATGAAATCTACAAAACTTTCTTCCCTGCATTAGTCATAAAATAAACTGCTGGAATTCACAAAGAAAATCCTTGAGCATTTTGAGTCATCTGCTCATGATATCATTGGGCTAAAAGTGTTTGCTACTATCCAAATCAAAACGCCAGAGAAATCTCATGAGAATATGCCTCATGGGCAAATCCCAAAAGGAGAACATCTGGATTTAAGATGCCATTGCCCTGTACTTAACCCTAAGCCACTGAGAAAAATTACTATTCTCCTGCTCTCACTCTTTATGTTGTTAGTAAATATTTATACTACACAAGCACCCAAAGGCCTCAAACAAGAGCAGACTTCCATCCTGAGGCTCGTGCAGGCCTAACAGAGAGAGAAACCCCCTCTGCTCTGAGGAGCTTGTTCGTTATTTATTTTTCCTTTCAGCTATGATGTGATGAGCTGCCCCATGCCCAGCAACTGGCTGTGATTTCATGTTATTGGCCACTAGATGAGACCCTCAAAAAAAAGGTGGTTTCTTCAGCGGTGTTAGTTCAACTGAGGCAGCTTAGAATCAGTGAAAACTCTTCTAAATTGTGCCTACACCAGCAGTGCCACCTTTAGCTTTGTCTGCCCAGGCTCTAATGTAACCCATTGAGCCTGAGTTAATAACATAAAACTGCTTTGTCTTCCCTTGTAGTTTAGAAGGTGTTAATTAGACTGATGTGGATGATTTAATACTGCATCACACTAAAATTCTAGCCTAAAATACAGACCTTCTCACAGCCTGGCATTTGTAGTGAGCAAATTAAAGTTTCCCCAACTTGTGCAAGTCCCTGCCTGCTTTTAAAGGCCAACAAAAGTGCCTCATCTGCAGAAGCAGGGCTGTATCCCAGGGTGGGAAGACCTTATAGAAAGTCATTTGCTCTCTGCCATGTGTCTCACTAGCTGAACCCAACACCACTGAGTGGGAAACCCAAGATCTGCCCTTTTTCAATCAATTTTGAAAGACAGATTCTGATATCTTTGTTGTGCGATCCTCAGCAGGTCATAACCTGATCCTCCTGCAACTGTTTCTGGAGGGGAAATGTATGATGCCAATGTAAAATAGCAGGAACTTCCCAACAGCCTTGGGTACTTTGTTGCATGCAGAGTTTGCCTCTAATTTCTAATGAAATGGAAACAACCCAGTAACAGAAAGAACCTCCCCATTGCTGAAAATGTATCACACCTGTGCACTCCTCAGCACACCTGACAAAGGAAAAACACAATTAACATAATTAATTGAAGCAGAGCCTAGGCGGGGCTTCCTCACTTTTTTAACAAGGACCCAATTTGAAAAAGCTCTTTCTGTTGTCCTTGACACCTCTCAATAGGTTTAATTCTAAGGAGGTCTTAGCTTTCCTAGTTGCCTCCCTGTACCCTTTGACAACAGCCTTATATTCTCCCTGAGTGGCCAGCCCCTCCTTCCATGATCTATAAACTCTCCTCTTCCACTTGAGCTTACCCATCAGTTCTCTGTTTAACCACGCAGGTCTTCTGGCTCCTTTCCTTGACTTCCTACATGTCGGGATGCTCTGATCTTGTGCCTGGCAGAAACAGTCCCTGAACACTGTAGAAGTGGTAAGAGGGTGGTGCGTACTGGATTTGGAAGGTTTCCAAGGGAAAGGGTTTGCTTGGAGCAGCGCAGGGTTGGGTTTTCTCGGGCTTCTGAGCTTGGCATTGTAACGGTTGGCTCTATAAGGAGGGCCTGTTACTCCTCTCTCATCTCTTTGCAACTTTCCTGCTGGATGTGCTGAGACTTTTCACTTCTAGAGAGAGGCCTCTTGAGATGACTCACCACACTCCCCCAGCCCCATGAGATCCCAAAGCTGGTGTGGCCACTGTGGGAAGGCAGGAAGCGGCAGCCAAAGCAGAACTATTCTGAAATAAGTGCTCAGGAATGTTCTGACCTCTTGCCTCACTGAAGCATCTTTTTTTTTCTTCTTCTTTTTTTTCTTTTCAGAAAGCACATTAAAAGAGCTGTTTGTACATAACTTTAATCTGCATGTGCACATACACAGATTCAGCCTGGGCGAGGGAAAAGGCATCAGGGCTCTGCCGATTGTAGGCGTTCAGGGCTCCCGACAGCTGTGACAGACCGCAGCCTTTTTGCTACCTTAAAAAACATAATGGAACACTTTTGTAATTTTAGCTGTAAATGCACTTCTGCTGTATCACAGGGCAGTGCTTCAGTATGAGGAAAGAGAAATACAAGAAGTGCAGAAATAATGTGGTGACAGGCCAAAGAACAGCTTATAACACACCCACAGAGTGTTTCCTGTGAAAACAATATTCTCCTGGTTCTGCCTGGGATGCTCTTGCTTGCCCGCTTTAAGGAGTAATTTCTCAGAGCTAGATTTTAGATGTTCAAATCTTGTTAACTCTTCACAGTTTAATACATCACAACTTCTCTGCTTGCTGAGTTTGAGCCACTGCATTAAAATTGCATCCACAACCAGAGTCATCACTATTACTGTTAACTTGCCTTTTTCTCTCATCCCAGGCTCTACCTAATGGTCTCAACCTATGATCCCAGTTTGTACTGCATACATGACTGAAGAAGATCATAGATCTCAGTCTTTCCACAGTTTTGACAAAGCGGATAAATAAGGTGAGTAGTATCAGTGTAAAAGTGAGCTTAGGCAAAGTCTTTTGAAGTAGCAGAAGTCTTTGTGGCATGTGGTCATGGCCTGAAAAGAAAGACAAAGACTGCGGTGGTGTCCTGAGTATGGACCTGAGAGAAAGAGGGATGGTGCTTAGGAAATGTGTCTGCTGGGGTGCTGCTTCTGCTACGTACTAAGAGCAGAAACTTTGAGGTTTGGGACAGACTGCAGTGATTGCTGGATTTAGCTGGGAAGAAATTGTCTTCTGGATGAATTTACCAGGCTTGATGTTGTGAGGGATGTAAAATACAGTATGTTTCATGGGGTAGGATCTCCTAAGGAAGTCTCATTCACTGAGCCCCTGCCCAGACTGGGGCTTAAGGTGTTGCAATCACAACCCACTGGTGGTGGACACAGCACTGCTAGTGGCATGCCATGGGGTGGGCTGCAGGCCATGTGGGGTGCAAAAGCTTGACTAAAGGGTGCAGTGGTTCCTTTTAGTCTCAAAGTCTGTGAGATGGACATCAAAGGAAAAAATGATTCAGTCGAGAAGCTGAGTTGTGGCTGTGTTGGGTTTTAATGTTGTCGCGTGATGATCAGTAGGGGCTGGCTGGCAGTGAGGTGGGCTCCGTGCTGGAAAAAGGCTCAGGAAGGGCTTCATTAGCACCCACACAGTGCGAGGCCCTGCTGGTAGGTAAATGCTCTGCAGCAAGGAAGGTGGGGGTGTTAGAGGGAGCCTGAAAGGCCAAAACTGAGCTTTGGGAGGCCTTGGTGTTTGAGTGAGGCCAACTGGAGATGTACCGAATGGAGCTGGGAATGTGAGATCAGAGGAAACTTTCAGGTTGCTTAAATGTTTTAATAGAAATCTCAAGGAGCAACAGCTATAAATTGAAACATTTCAGTCTAAGTCAATAAAACTGATCCAGTTTTTGTTCAGAATGCCTCCTTCAACCTATTTAATAGCTCAAATTCCTTAAGGGAGTCAGTTCCACAGGCTTGTCTTTCCATAGACCTTATTGGCAGATTGCAGCAGTTATCTTCCGTGCCTTGTTGAGAGGGATGCTGGCTCTTCAGGCACGTATTTCTGCTACAAGTCCTCCCAGAGGTGTTTGTATCTGTGTGCAATCTGACTGGTGGTGGCTACAGTGTTCCATATGGTTCCACATCAGGAGAATGTGGGGCTGGACGTCCCGGGAGGTCATCTCATCCCCCACGCTGGGACACTCGTTGTTCTCCTCCAAAGGCTGAGCAACTTGCTGGGTTACAGATGTAACTGAGCATTACATCTGTTCCTGCTGGACTTGCCATGCACTGCTGGTTGGGACAGCGGTGAAGGACAGAGCTGCAAAGGATGAGGGAGAAGGAATGTATTTTGTTTTTCTTCTTTCACAGTCTACCTACAGACATCTCTACATTCCCCCCTTTCCTTTCTTCCTAAGCCCTTAGATTTGGGCATAATGTTTTTATATTGCTTCAGAAATCAATCTGTTCGCTAACCTGACTGAGAATAAGTAATGCAGCTACATATTTCTGAATAGTTATATGCTCACGATCTGTTTGTACGATATGCTCCAGTTTTCCTAACATCTGGTTCCAGCCAGTTGCTATCAGCCCCTTGGTTTTATAAGCACTAAATTCACCCAGTTTTTAATGCAGGGGAAAAAAAATACAGCCCAAAGAGCATAACATTTACAAGCATTTTTTGTGGGAGTGGAGACAGGAGGCCAAGTTCTGTTCTCAGACAGAGTCCAGCCTTTGCATTTTTGGGTGGGCCTCTGAAACCATATTTTATCCTTAAGGTGCCTCGTTTTCAGCCAAGCTAAACTGATTCCTGTCAACTATTATCACTCCAGTATGAATGGGTTTGGCATAGAGACTCAAGGGAGGCTCGGCAAGATGGCTTTTTGGGATGCTTGTCAAATGCAAACTGAACTGTTACACATGCAGTATGCGCGTGTGCCTTTGTCTTCTGGGAAGGGGGACACAGGGATGGGGTGGTTTCATGTTTCTGGTGGCCTGGCATGCCTCTTTTTCTCACCTGGTGTCCATCAGATGCTGTGTTTGGTGGAGATAAGGGGAAATAACCTGTGGCTGTCCCAGCAGGCTGCAGCATCCCAGGGCCCCTCCGCAGGTGGTTCTTTCAGTGCAGCCCTGAACATGCAAGGAAGACCTTTATGCTCCAAAGCCTTCGGCTCATTATCTGCAGGGATAACTAAGGGTGGATTTTTATTGAGCACATATGACAGTGGATGATCCAAAAGCACAAGGCAGTCTGGCAGCTTTGTTGAAATCTCTCCATAAGAAAACCAGGCATCTACAAAACCAGTGCTGCCAAGCCAGTTTCTGACACAAACAGTAAATCCATCCATAATGAGAGATGCAAAACCACTCAAATCCTTGGAAAACCTGAATCCACGTTATCCACGTGCAGTTTACAAGGGGGTCAACCAGCTGCTGTCTTGCTGTTGTAGCCAAATTACCTTTTTACTATAATTTTATCCTCTGTCTTCTCATCCCAGTTTGCTGTTCACCCTCTTCTGTGTTAAGACTCTAAGGTGAGAGTGAAGCTCTGAGGGATGAGAACTCTCCTTAAATAATTTGAATTACAGTCCTGAATAATTCGAGTCAGGTCATTAATGCCATTGAAAACTTTGGTAATGCTAATTCTAATAAAAATACCACATACCAGGGGTCCTGTATGCTCTGCAAGGGGAACACAAATGCATTTGGGGTGAAAAGGAGATAGCAAACCAGAAATTGCTCATACTTAAGTCACTGAAGGGTTGCAATTCACATATGGATGAAATTTGGCTCTAGAATAGGATAATGTATTTGTAAGTAGAATAAATCTGGTCCACTAATTCTTTTTCTGCCTGCTTTGTTTTAAAAGACAAACCATCTTCATTTTACATATGCACATAAAGCATGGATAGTTGAAACAGGTAATGGTGTAAGTTTCTGAGTAGGATTTGTCTTTTTTTTTGGCAAAACCTCACTTTGTGAAGATGATTAGAGTGAATACATGTCCTCTTGTAGAGGTTCTGCTTATCTGTTCCTGAACTGTGACTGGTAATGGTGTGGCACTAATTCAGATCCTGCAGAATTGCATGTAGGTTTCCACAGTTACTTTTCTGTTGCTATCAAACACTCAAACTAAGGCTATGCTGTGGTCATACAGACAGAAAAATGACATCATGCTTAAAACCACTAATCCAAATGCTTTGGAATCTGAAAGATGAACTGTGTTCTAATTAGGAGCAAAAAACAATGACATTTGAAATGGAGAAATTTCTTGGATTATTATTATTTTTAAATCCTCCCCTGGCTTTCCTTCCAGCCAAAGCTGTGACAAGTGCATTCAAGCTGATAATAAACATACACCTCTGAGGTCACAGCTAGGATTTTTAATTTAAATAAATAAATAAGGATGAATTTTCTGGTCTCCAGGGATCCAGCATTCAGGAACGCGCAGCACAAAGTCTGCTCTGCAAGGTCAGTGTGGAAGATGTTTTTTCTGCTGTTTAGCATAACTGTTTGGGTTTCTTTTTCCATTATTTGAAAATACAAAACAGCCTCTTTCTATACTTCTCCTCCTTCCAAGGTTGGTAGGTTTTAACGACAGGCTTTGGGATGGTGACGCTTAGTAGGGATTATTCACTGCATGGAAAAAGCCAGAATTACTCACAGCAGCCACACTGTTTGAGGAGGTCACCAGATGTGACCAGCTCATCGTGCCTTGGTTGATCAGAGCTGGCTAGAGAAACATTGAAGAAACCATATTCCACCAGCTGTTGGGTTCTGCATGTCTCAATGCTGCTGCATCTTCTGGAAATGAGTCCACTTTGTTTTGGGGAGGAAACTGGAGAGAAATTCCAATAACATTAAAACGGACACATAGGCACATGAAGAAAAAATTATTTTTTGGTCTGAAACAAATTTTCTCCCAAATTTCTCATTATTTTGCATTATCTAATTGGAAATTGATTGAAACAGAAATTAAATACTTCATTCTAAAAAGCTGGTTTTATTTTTTTCCTAGAAGCTGCTTCTGCAGAGAACTGAATGTGAGGGAGGAGGAGGTTGTAGTTGTTTAGAAGACAGCAACACTTTGAACTCTAATTTATAAATTCTTTGAGAAATGCACCTTCCATCCTTGAACCAGTTTGCCTTGTTTCCTACTTGAGTCAAAGTCATTGCTCAAATGCAACAAAGCCTGCCATCTATCCCCCTCCCCAAAATGAGGTAACCATAATTCCCAAAGATGCGTTGCAGAAGCTGGTGTCCACAGAGACATGAACCAATGCTGTGTGTCATCCCCACTCAAGAAATTCTGTTTGAGTGGCCCTTTGTTTTTGCATGATCTGTTACATTGGAAGTGAGGCAAACGGGCTCTTCATCTCTATCCTCAGCCCCTGCTCACTTTACCTCTATCCCCATCTGGAGAATAATATAATGAGAATAGTTATAGAGGTTGTTGCAAGGAATCACCTACTATCATGCACCTGCCAACAGGGTGGATTAACTGTCTGGTTCTCTTAGGAACAGAATAAATCCTGACGTATTTTGAAAACATATCCTCACTTGCTTCTGAATTTCTGTTCTGCTCAGTTTCATCTCAGTCATAGCTGGTTTTCTAGAAGTGCCACTATTCATATTGAATTTACACCTTGCAAGCACTTGCAGGCTTGTTGTTTACCATGGGCTGTTCTTTATTGATTTGATTTTGTGTGTTTGTGTTCTGTTTTGTTTTATAACATTTCATGGCATGGACAGCAACTTTACAGGTACTGGGCTAGCCTACTAATTGGTTTCACATCTCTCTTTGTGGATTTAGTAGAGTCTTTGTTGGTTCTTGCTTATTTAATTAATTATTTATTTATTTAACCACAGAAATGGAAGAAAAAAACAGTTCTATAATGTGATAGTATCATTCATTACTTCCTGCAGCTATTTCTGTGCAGACCACAAAAATTATTTAGTTGCTGAGAAAGGGCAGATCATAATAGGTCTTCTAGACTGAATATTCAATGTGACAGAGGACGGCTCTTCCAGGGTCAGTGGGGAGAGAGTGGGAGCAAAGCTGGGCCCAGTGCTGGATATTAAGTGCGGAGGTACCTTTGGAATACAGTGCAGGAGCTTCATCTGTGCCACCATGGTAAAGCTGAGCCTTAGTGCTAAGTGAAGTTTATTGGAGTCTTTCAGTGGGTGTGATTCCACTTTGAATCAAAATAATCAACTTCTTGTTTCTTCTGTGCTTTCACAACATGTGAGCTGACTTTCCGGAGCCCCGTTGCTGTGATGTGGGAAGGGGCTGTAGTGGGACTACCCGGACTCGGGACAGACTCACCCTGTTCCGAGCTGCCCCTCAGCAATGAGTCAAGTTTGGCTCGGTGCTTCCAGGTGAAGCAGCCGTCACTCCCCAGTGATGGCTGCTCCAGCTCTGACTTTAGTCTTAACTTTTTCTAATCTTGTCTAAAGCAGACTTTTTACAAAGTGAAAAACAATTTTCTGCATTTATAAATTACAATTAAATGATGAAAATATTTCTACCTGTGTATTCGCTTACTAATTTGGAAACTAAACGTGTCCTGACCGTATTGTGTCTACAGCTTTGACTTATGTGGCAAGCAGGCTTTTCTTGAGACTATTTAAGAAAATGAATGCTAGGATTTTATCGCTAGTTTACTTTTGCCATTTGATTATGACAATGGTGCTTGGTTATGGGGAACAAAATTCAGATGAAATAAGACATCCTTGTAATAGCATATGCTGTTCTTCATGGTACTTAAGACACACACGAACAACAATAAAACAACTTTAGGTGAAGGGCCAGTGAATAAGAACACTAGACTTCATTCTTTTTTCCTGCAGAATAAATTCCCTTCTGTCTGCAAGCATCTCATTTGCTGTTTGTACAGAAAGTCCTTTGTTAGTCATTTCTCATTACAGCTGTTGATAAGGCCTGTCCAAAAACATGCCAAAGTGCTTTTGTAAGTTAGATATTTTACATCAAGTACCAACAGCCAGTAATCATACAGTGGGTCTCTCTTAAAAACTTTTTCACTGTTGCCTTTTTATTTAGATAACATTGCCACGATACTTGCAGCAAGGGAATAGTATGAATACTTCAGTATGGTGTTTGGTTGGAAAAGCAACTGAGAATGTTTTAACTGTTAGGAAGAAACTTCACTTTAATTAACATGATTTCAAATATTACTACTTGTACGATAGGAATGTCTTGTATTGTAAGGGCATTTGTTTCAATGAAAATAGTACTGCACGTGGGAGCAACATTTTCTGTGCTGTTAAGCAATAGTGAATAGTATTTTATTTTCAGCTTTAAGAAATATACATAAAAATATTAATAGTTCATTTATATCTTTATCACATATATACAAAGTAGCTTCCCTTCCCCTCTGAGTCTGATCTTTATTGCCAACCTTCGCACATTTGTTTGTAATTTGCAATTTCAGTACTTTCCAGTGTTGTCTATCCATTTCCAGTCCAAAATAAGCAGTGATATGGAGAAATGTTTGTTGGGAATGGTAATGAGCTGTTTCTCATAACACTGAACAGTACCCAAATAAATGATTGCGCAACAGCCCGTAAGCAAACAAAGATCTACTTTTTTGCACAATGCATAATTAAGTTGTGGAACTCATTGCCACAGGATGTTTTAGGTATCTAAAGTTCAAGAAGCAACCAAACAAGTGAATGGAAGCAAAGGTCTCTAAAGGGCTATTAAATGAGATGACGCAGATGTAGGCTACAGCTCAGGAAGTCCTTAAACCACAAATTGCTTGAAATGGAGAAGATATGGAGAATTTCACACTTGCATCACTTATATGTTTTCTCCAAATGCCCATAACTGGCCTTTTCCAAAGACAGGATATTGTGTTGCATGGGCCTTTGGCATGACCTGGTCTAACCTTTCTTGTATGTACCTGTGGCTCCTGGGGAGCACAAGGAGGAATAATCTTGAGCACAGGGAGAGGAGCAGGGATTTTCATTCAGGTTAGACACAAAGATAATGTTTTCAGGTGTGGATAGTCTGAAAAAAATATCTCCTTTTAGGCATATAAGAAATCTGTGAGTCTCCAACTGCCAAGTACCTTGGGCTCTGCTAGTTCCTTTGAGCTCAATTGTTTGGGGAGAGAAGAGTGGAGGATGTTATATATCAGGTTGGAAACTTTATTGGGAAAAGCCTCCAAGAGTTTTGTGTATGAACCACAAGTGGAAAAATGCGATGAGCAGTGCTTACTAAGAACAGGAGGTGGTGGTGACAACCTGGCTACTTACTTGTTAACTCTGCTCCGGTGGCCATGCTGTGGCATGGAGTCCTTCAGGTCCCAACTGAAGTCAGGTCCCATTTATTTCCACATCACATCTGTCTCCCAAGGGTTTCGTTATGCAGAAAAGCTAACCACAGGCTGGAGAAAGAGATGAGGACATGTGCGATTCTTTCCCCTGCTTTGGAATTTCAGTCTGAGACCCAGAGAAATAAAGTGACTTTAAGGAATATTGGATTTTTTGTTGTTTTAATTTTTCTTAGTTTTTAGGGAACATGAGACATTTTCTTTGGCACTAGTTGTGATGTAGAGTAATAAAGATGGCATTTTCTTTTATTTTAAAGTAAGACCACATATCTCACTTGAACCAAGATAGGTGTATCAGCCTCCATCCAGTCTATTTTATATTGACTTAGGAATACCAATTGTGGGAAGCAAAAGACTTTCTCTCATGAAAATAAATGTTAAGCTTCCCTCATTGGATACAAAGCAAAACAGTTACATTTTCAGCCTCCAGCTGCCAAGGACACCTATGAGCATTTTCCTACCACAGACATTTTGCAGGCAATGTGGAAAACATGCCACATGCCAAAGGCATTAAAAGAAAGAGCCAATCATGAATAATTCATTTGGAATTCACTATAATGGTGTTAGTCATAATGAAACCTAAGCTGGTATTAACATGGGGGTAATAGGTACAGCACTTCCTCAAGAATCACTCTTTATTAAGAGGGAGTATTAAGGAGAGCTTGGAAAAGGGATCCTGTTTCTGCCAGTGTGATGCCCTGGTCTATGCAGAGTGGTGCCTGATTGTCTCCAGGAAAACAGACAAGCTATGTTGGCTATGATCAGTTTTGAGGTACTCAGCCTACTAGTTTAAAAAGAAATTGCTTACAAAATGACTATATGCAGCAGCTTAGAGTAGCAGTAGATGTGCCAGTAGAAGCATTGGTTCAAAAGAATAAGTGATCTGATCATATTTCTTTCTTCTTCCAACAAGCTTCTGTGCACATGAGGTGTTTTCACGTTTGCTTCGCAGCTGCTGGGGAAACAGGGAAGCCTGTTGTTGCATGAGGAGAGAAGAGAATTGGTGTTTTGGGCTGGGTTTGTCTCAGCCAGTCTGCAGGAGGGTAGAGCCTGGGGTTCCCAAAGGGGGGTGAGATGCTGCTCCGGTGTGCTGGGTGCTCACATGCAGCCATTCACTGCAAGAGGAATTCACTAGGGAAGGAAAAACCTGTGCTGCATAACTTCAGTAATGAGGTGATCCGGAATCACTCAAGCCTTTAAGGATGTGCTTATGCTCTGTTGAAAGCCTGTGATGATCAGGTTTGGTTTTTTCCCTAGACTTTGAAATAACCAAGCAGTCGGTGTGTGTTTGGAGTTCAGTACTCTTGAACTTGGACTGTATAAGGAGTAATCAAAGGCAGACTCGACAAGGGCAGAGTCAAAGTAAATGGTTCACAGGGCACTCTAGTTGAAATATGTTTGCATAAAGTTGCTATCAGAGTCAATCCTCAGAACAAGATGGGAATGATTCAGGAACAGGCGTAAGGGCCAAAACATTCATGCTAAATAATTTGCTTTGCTTTAGTATTCTAAATCTCAGGTTTGTCCAGTTGTGCTAGGTGAGCATGAACTCCTAGTTCACTGAAAGGGCAGCTTTACAGTACAATTTTCATCATGCCTCAGTTGCCGTCATCTTTATACAGTGACCACAGAGCCCTTGCTGGAGATGCTCTGAACAGAGAAAGCAATCTGCTCAGCTAATGAACATCCTGCAAAGTGTAATTATGAGACCTTTGACTCATGAGGTGGAACTGATTAACCAAAACACTAAAATAACAAGAGAAGTTAACAATAGTTACCCAATACAATGGAGCCCTGCCAGGTGCACTGTTACAATATCACACCTGTGATTGTCACCAATGGACACCACTCAGTGGGCAAGACCAGGAAGGTGCCACAAAGATGTGCTGGAGTCTTCCCTGCTGCATGTTGCTGTTTGTGTTTTCTGTACACCAAGCAGTACAGCTCTTTCTCCAGTGTAAGAACTTGCAAAATAAAAGATGGAGGAAAGAAAAGTGTTGTTCATCTTTCCTTTATTTTCTGACATGAGAACTACAGGTCTGGAAAAAAAACCGAAGGGCTTGACATTTACCATTCATAAATTCTGCAGAAACAGATCCAGACACTGAAGCTGCAGGAGTGAAAGAATACAAAGTTCGTCACCTGCTGACACTTGTCTTGAAAGGAGAGTGTCAGAGACAAATCCTGTCAGGACTGAGTGCCCAAGAGAAGTGTCATGTTCCAGATCTTTTGCTGCATGAATAAGTTAGGTCTTCTATTGTGAGCCTGCAGAGATGCCAGGACCTGCAGAGGTCTGGACACAAAAGGGAAAAGGCTTTTTTTCCTCCTTGAAGATTATGACTCAGGTAGGCTTGGTAAGGAGCCTGCTGCCATCATCAATCCACCCTGCTCCACACACACCCAAGGGCCATCAGCATGAAAATTAAACGAGTTTGGGTTTGCTTTAACATCATGATTTTTCTGAAGAGCATCCCAGGTTATGGCACCTGTCATGAGACTGCTTTGCCTGCAAATGGTGGACAGGGAAGAGCTCTCCAAGAAGATAATTCAGAGCACCTCAGTGAGATCCCTGCTCTAAATTGCCCAGATGCGTTCATCCTGATTTGTTAATCATAGTGGCAACCCACAGGGACAAGTCTCTTTGAGGTAAGTTATATGTTTTAGGTCTCTAATGACTTCTCCTGATTGACTTCCTGTTCACATCAGGAAAACGAACTTGCTTGGGGGTAACAGACAGATTCTGGATGAGTTTCCTGCTGCTGCTGAGACTGTGTGTGCAAGGGACACACAGATGTGCCTCTGAGGGCTCGCTGCACCAGTAGTGCTGATGCTCAGAGGTGGCCAGTGACCGCTTCTTTCCATACATCTGCAGGAATGCAGAATTTTCCAAGGAATGCAGAAAAAAATCCATGTGTATCTCTTTTTATCTCGAGCATTGACCTGTGGATTATGTCAGGCAAACTCAGATGCTTCAGGGAATTCTAGTTCAGCTTTTTATGAAGAACTGAGTAATTGCCTCTGTTTTACTTTCTTCACCTTCTCTGTTAACGATACAACCTATCCCCTGGGGTTTAAACCTATCAATGTCAGTAAATCCAGGTAATTCTGATAATGTTAAACTTTTGGCTTTCTTTGCGTTGTCAGAGTTATGGTATAATCTTTTACTGTAGATGGTTGTATGAGATGGGTGTGGTGTGCTTTGGAAGATGTAGAACCTGAGTGGGATTTGTTATGGAGTAAAGGGCAAATAGGGGTTTGGATTTCTTTGCTTCTGAATGCAAAAATCACCTTTCTGTTCCCATGGGAATCTGCTAGAACTTTCTCTCTGCTACATTCACTTTGCTTAGCTCATATTGGACTAAAATGCTTGAGATCATTACTTATCTGTGTAGCTGAGACCTAGTGCTGATTACAAAAATCATGTGTAGCTGTAGACATCTTTAATTCCAATAACTTTAAACAAAATAATTAGTCATTTAGCTAACTGAGCTGCACAACAACATTTTTAAATAGGCTTTCCCAATTTTACAGATGTTAATTTGTGGTGTACGGATTGTGTGATTTACTGATGGTGACACAGTGGATGTGTAATAAAGCCAGAAAGTGGTTCCAAGGCTCCGATGAGGACATGAGCAAGCTGCCTCAACAGAGAAATATTTACACCAAAAATAGGGCTCAGCCAAACATTATTTTGGTGTGGGTAGGAGATTGCTTCATTACATTCATCATTTTATGGGGAAAACTGTAAGAAAAATCAACCAAGAATGTTATTTTAGAGTCAAATTTTCATTTTGAATTTAGAAAATGCTTGTGTTGGTGATTTCTCATTTATCTTAGTGGTTTTCACCAGTGATTGTGTTAGAGTGAGTTTTACTTTGGAAGTTGGAATCTTGTTTTCTTTCATGCCCATAATTTCCAGAGACTACATTATTTGTTTGTTTCTTGTTCTAATTTGCTGCGGATTTTCCTCTGTGTGCTTCAAGAGCTACTGTGCGTCTCCCTATGTTGGATGTTAAGAAAAGGTGGGATTTTTTTAATGTTCTATTAAAGTTCTTTGTATGGAATATGATGTCTCAAAATAGCGTGATATACATTTAACACTAGATCATGTTGAATACCTTTGGGTTTGTGAAAATGGCGTTACAAGCTAGCATTCTGTGTAGCCTGTTTCTCTTACATTGGTAGTACTTGGCCTGACTCCTGCCCCCTTCCTCCACTGTGCTAAGCCTCTGGTCTTTTTGGTCCTGGGGATCCGAATTTTGTGATGCAGCAGTAATTATGGGTTGGCTGTTTGGTGGATTCACTAGGCATTTCAAGGCGCGGGCTTCCTTGCTCTCCAGAGGAACTGCATTAATGACCTAACATTATGTTGTCGTGCCTGAGTTTCAATACACTGTCCCTCTGTGCTGAACAATACATCAGGCAGGTAAGAATTCTGAACTTTCTTTCAAATTCATGCAAAGTATCTCTTTTTAAGAAAGATTGCTTTTAAAGCATGTGGCAAATCCATGAGGCAATGGCTAGGTCAGTTTGGGAAGAGAAATTCAGGAGGCTCTCTCCACTAAATGTAGTATTTCTGTTTGTGGAGTGTTACTGATTATTTTTTTATAGCATATATCTTAAAAGGTGCTTTTTATATTAAGTTTTATATATTGCAGTTGATGCCTGGTAGAATATTTGTTTTTGGTACAATGGTGTATGCTTAGGAGCTGTGCTTTGTTATGCAGCATGGAGTACAAGAACATATATATCACTTTATACATGTGCTTTGGACATCCTCATTTTATTTATACATATCCTTAGAAAGACAATGCTTCTGTTGCTGTCAGCTAAGAACTGTTGGATTCCCATACTGAGATTTGAAGAGAAGTATTAAATTATGTAGACGCTGTGCTGAGTTCTCAAAGAACTAATAGTGCAAATTCACATGATCTGCATGACCATGATTAACTTTTCAGTTAATGATCCTATTTGTTATGCTTACAGATCCCATATGTGCTTTGTATACAGCACACAAGCCAACAAAATATACATATGGGAGTGCTGCAAAAGCATACATATATGCAGTATGTTTAAGGCCTTTGAATGGAATTTCTGGGAAACTCACTTTAAAGGTAATATCATGGGCAAATACAAAATATCTGTGGGGCAGGTTCTAAGGTAATGTAGTCCCAGGTAACTTGTCAACAGCAAGGCAGAGCAGTAAAATTACAAACTTCAGAAGCAATCTTAAGAACTGATAACCGTGAGGCAAAACTACATTCGTTTGGAATATTACCAGAAACAGAGAAGAGTGTGTAGCATAATCAAGTATTTCCGCTGCTGTGTATTGTATGTTTAATGGACCACACAAGATTTTACCAGAAAATCCGATTTCACAAATGTTTTAAAGCCACAAGTGCCTGGTGATGACATAGCCATAAAATACAGCTTTTAAAAATCTTCCACCAAGGGGAGAAGTTCTCTGCATTATATCAGCAACATTGATTTAAACAATGAAGAATTGATTATAAAATTGGAATCCAAATTGAACTCTGTGAGTAAATCCAGATCCGTGCTCAAACCTCAGTTTGAGCTGAAAAGTCTGGACTGTGTTTGATTTGGGAAGCAGAACCTCTGGTTCTTTGGTGAGGTCCTGCTGCCACTGTTAGAGATGCTGTTTACATAAGATGAAATGAAAATGAACCCGGGCAGGGTTTATGAGAAATCAAGCTTGCATAGTGGGTACAGGATATAGGTAGCCTGCCAACACTTCACCATCTTTTGTAACATAAGTAAGTGTTTGTAACACCTTGATGTGTATTTAACGGTTAAATTTAGGAAAACACATTTCTGTATCAGTGGAGAATGACAGCTCTGAAAACTTTACATCTTTGCCATTGCAGACACCTTTCTTCAGGGCGTTAGCTCTGGCAGACCACAGAAAGGGAAGAACAGAGGTGAAAAGACAAAACTTTATCATGCAAATAGCACGCTGCCTTCCAGAGCCATGGGCTGTCTTGCAGGTGGTGAAATTCCACAAAAGCACCAGAGCTTCCCGTCTTCTGCTCCTTAAGGCCACGGCATGTGTGTTTATTGCACAAGGAGCAGCCTGACTTTAGCTCTGGTTCTTGCACTGTTTATGAAGAAGCTCTTCTCAAAGCTAAAGTCATCAATGTGATTCTCTGGTTCCTCTCAGGCGACGGGCTCCTACCGTAACGTGTCATCTTCAGATGCAGAGCGCTTCGCCTGTGACAGCTGGCTGCGTCAGAACTGCTTGGTGTGATATTTTGCTGCGTGAATCAAGTCTCTTAACACTTGGCAGGTGGTGTTTGGTCACAGTTATGTTTGTTGCACAACTTTTAGTTCACCACATTGAAAATGCTTTCCCTCGCTTCTTTGGGCCAGTGTATTCCCTGCTCCTGTTCAAAGAGAAAAGGTAGAGAGTCCTTTAGCTAACATGGTTTGTAAACGTGACCATGGACACACACTTTGGCTGGGAAACTTGTTCTGTAACACCAATAAAGCACAAGTTGCTTTTCTTGGTATCTCAGGGAAGACCAGAGGTTGTGGGCATCAGCTTGCCCCATTAGAAAGGGTGGCCCTGCTCCTGTGGGAAGCTGTAGGAGGAGTCTGATCCTTCCAGTCCCTCACCTCAGAGCATCTCCAACACGTACAAGTGGCCTTGGCAACCCACATGGAAATACAGTAGTGAAAAGGTTTTTATTTGCCTCTGCTGGGCTCTGAATCAGCTGGCGTGAAGCACTCCTGAGACCTGCTGTGGTTTTTATAACCTGTCCTGTGGTAGCTTGGGGAAATCTACCCTTCTGCCTGGGAAGAAGACAAAGCTGGTGGATCTTGTCGACTTCTGTGCGCCTCCAGGTGTGTGTTGTCCCTGCTACACCACACATACTGGTGGTAGCAATACAAGGCTCTGCTAATGGTGAAAGGCAGAAATTCATTCCTGACCCTATGAGTCACCCTCCTATGTCATGGAGCGTGTGGTTTCATCACCCTTGCCATTATTTTACCTTTCATCTGAGTAGTTACAGGTACCATTAATCTATAAAATAGATGTGGGCAGACAGGAGGACGTCATGTAAAGTCTGCAGAGACACAGAACCAACAGACACAAACAAAGGGAAAAAAGAAAAGCCAGCTTGAAATCATGACCCCAACTTTTTACTGTCATGTGTTACAGGAAAATGATTTATTGTTGGCATGTTCCCATGTCACACTGATACTCAGGACAAAGTAAAAGTCATGGTAGTCACTCAGGCCCTTGCTTCTGTCATTGTATTTTCAGATATTTCAAGGAATGAGGTAATGACTTTAAGATCAAGGTCATTTTCAGCTGCATCAATTATTTCACTTTCTCCTGGCAAAAGCATCTGCATTCCTCTGCACAACACCAGCTACCAGGCAAACATTTCACTGGAAAACCTGACCACTCTCATCTGTATGGAGTGCCTGGTTCATACATTAAATTGGTTTAATCATTTAAACTTTTACTATGTAACTTAGAAACTGGTATGCAGCAACACTGCATGTAACCCATTTAATACATTTAAAACAAATTTAAGTGGGTTCCAATGTACTTAGTCACAGCTATGCAAAGGAGAGCCCCCATATTTTAAATAACAAGGCTTCAGCGTAGAGATGACGCTAGCGGTGGGTAATAAGCTGAACTATCTATCAAGATATCAAGTATGAAACAGATGGTGAGGAAAAAAAGGGTCCAGATACATTTACAAGCCTTTTAACATGCTCACCCATTTAATTCACCACAAGGTCACAATTTGATGTCTTAGACATGCAATCTCCTCTTTAGCTAGAAACAAAAGCAGGATTAAAAAACAAAAACAAAACAACAAAAAGCCAAAACCAACCTGTTACAGAAGCCTTTGTGGGATTTAGCTGGCATTTCTGGGAAGGGAAAATAGCCCCTTGTCAAACCTTACAGATCTTTGCTTGCCAGCACCAAGTCTGGAATGCATGATTTGTAGACCTGCATCCATTGATTCCTCCAGTGGTTCAGCACATTAGGAGGGATTTGCTGTAATGACTCAGCTCTGAAACATTTGTTCCCTTCCTTTAGGACAATAATTTTTGGGGTTTGGAATGCTCTTGGTTGTACCTCTTATGTTTTCGTGTCCACAAATATTAGGGTTATTCAGTCAAATATTCCCATCTCCTAATTTGTTAAACCGCTGTAACTCAGTCGTGTATCTGAGTGCTTATCAGCTGGTCATGAAGGCCGTCCCTCTATTTGATTTGTGGGGTTAACTCTCTTACACCCCATTCTTGAATTCTAACACAATACAACCTGGCTCTGTACATACTTTCTCATAGCATAGATTAAAATGTTAAAGAACCTCTAGTAAAAGTTATACTGTTACTTAAAGCCTTCATTCTAGTAGCTGGGGAATTGATGTCAGATGGAAAATGATTTCCCAATGGTTTGGTTTTGTAGCAAAAGTCTTCAACTTTTATGTAGATAGTCTTTGAAGTTAGAAATTGTTGTTAGACTATCAAATATTGTTTGAGGTGTCACTCATTTTTTTTTTCTCTTTCTATTATGGGAATGGGATCTTAGCAAAGAATTATTGTGGTAGAAAATGAATGTATGACTGACACTGGAAAGGAAGGTGTTTATGGGGTATATACAAGGGGAATTGTTGTGCAACCTAGACCTGTCAATATAATATCAGTTAATTCTCAAAATGTCTGGTGCCTCGCTCAAAGAAGGCAGGGTTAAATCTCCAAAGGCTTAATACTTGAATATGTCATCCATGGTGTGGAATATTTTCTAAAATACCTTTCTGCTGGTGCAATTTCATGTTGCTGGTTTATCTGAGTCACACCCGCAGTTCGAAGCAGGGGGTGTGACTGTCATTTGGACTGCAGTTGGCTTGACCTGCCTAGAAAAATACACTTCCTTTCCCTGTTTTCTGGACAGCTTTCCTGTATGTGATCTCTGTCCTCCAACCTCCTGTTTCCTGGCCCTGCACAATCCTTCCACCACTGTTTTTGTCTGAAGAAGAACTGAGCATGGGTTGGACCAATAGGTGGCACACAGGGAGCTCTTAAGTAGGCTGAAAAAAATATACAAAGAGAAAATTAAAATAATAATACTCCAAAAACCACATAAAATATTCCAGTTCTTGGTTAGCTGGGCTTTTTCCCATCCTGTGGCCTTTTCTTATTTCCTTTGCTTTTGAAATTCCAACCAGGCCTGGTTATCCAAATGAGTCATTAACACTATACTGCCTGTCCAAAAGTGAACATGATCCTTCTGTGCAGATACCTACATGAAACAGCTAGTGCTCCAAGTACTCTCTGTCATGTGCATTGCTTTAGCATCTCAGACCAGACACCCAAATCCTGCTCTGCTAGGAGCTGTAGAAACACACAGCAAAATTGTCCTGTCCTAAAGAGCTCATCGGCAAAGTAAGAAACGAGAAGTCAGATGGTACAGGTAAGTGGAAAAGTACAATGAAAAATTGGGACAGTGGTAATCAGTATGATAGGCCTTAGCTGTATTTAATTTAAACAACAACAGGAAATCCTCAAAACTGAGTTTTAGGGTGTTACGACTTCACCTATTACAACAAACCTTTGAAGATTTGCATGCTCTAGGGAACACCCAGTTGCCCTGAAGTCCTACAGAAAATAGTGATTTGGATTTTTATCAGTATATCTACATATTACATCTTCAGCTTTCCTAAACAGGGCTGGAGCTTTAAGTGGTACCTCCAGGAACAGAAGGTTTGATGGTATTTCCTCTGACTCCTCTTGGAGCTGGATGGCCTGTAAAAAATGTATAAGCCGGTCAGCTGCATAAAGGAGGTGTGAGAACTTAAATTCAGACAGGCCAAGTCACAACTGGTGAGATCTATACAGGTTAGATTAAATATTGAAAGAAAATCTGGGTGCAGGTAATACCATCCCCATAGAACCTGCAGCACAAATTTTCAAGAGCACTGCCAGAGTTTTCACACCATCCTCTGAGCATCCTTGGGAAGGAGTGCAGCCAGGCTCTGTGTATTTTCACATCTCTAAAAGCACAGGAGACAGTCAATAAAAAAGGGATGGCTGCCTTGAGATTACCCCCCTTCCTCTGTGTTCTGAAGGCAACAGAACAGAGTGGATAGCGAGCAACCTGCTTGCCTTGGGTGCAGATGGTTTTAATTGTCATTCCCAGATGTTCTGCCTCTTGAAGGTCAAATTCACCTTGTATAAATCAGACTTGAACCATCCAGGGAAAGCACAGACATTTTATTTGAAAAAATGTAATAAAAGAATGTCCTTCTTTCTTGTTATTTCTTTCCTTGTAAATTTAAAGGGAACAGATTGAGAGGGAGGCCTGGCTGGCACAGGTCATGGTAATGGGATATAGAAGCTCTTGTCTGGAAGATGTGTGTTCAAATCCAGCTCTGTATCACCGTGGTTAAAATATTGTTATGTTTTGGCTGGCATAGCTCAGTTCTAGGTGTTAGTCCAGGACTCTCGCTGCTGCATTTCACAGCGTCACCTTTTAAACTTGGTGATACAAAAGCCACACACAATATAGAATTGCTAGATGGAGCATCTATTCCATCAAGAAAGGGCACGTGTCATTAAGGCCAGGTGTACAAGGAAACCAATGATGCTTTTGCCTCATCTCTACCTGTTCTGTAGTGGAGGTTGCTTTGGTCTCCAAAGCAGCATGTTGTGCATCTCCTCTGAGCAGAAGGCTTGCGCTAGTGTTAACACCAGAACAACTCATGTTTCTGCCAGTCTTGCACAGATCTCACCACTTGATCAAGAATTGCCTTCCCCATGTACTGAATTACGTTGTTAAAGCTGCATGTGTTTTGTCCTGGAATGTACCTCACTCAAAATAGAAGCAGCAACGTGTTTTATTGAGATAACAGTAGTTCCACAAGGTTCAACTTATTAATTACTGCATGGAGGAAATATACAGAAGGAAACTGAGTTAGCCTCAAGTTAGAATGTTTCACACCGAGACTGGAGATGCAAAGAATAGAGAAAGCCCTCCTGTTGAGTCATGAGGTTCAAAATGGACCCACTTGCTTTCTCAGAGAGGTGTCTAGGTGTGACTGCATACAGACTTAGTCTCAGACTTGTTCAACAGTTTATGTCTAAGGACACAGATGCAGGGATTGAGAGTAAAGAATACAGAGGTTGTAATATTGGAAGGCTATGAGGACTGGTAATGCTTCATTAGTATAGATTCAGTATGCAATCAAAGTTACCATACTACAAGGTTATGTATGATATCAGTCTCTTACCAAAGATCTGCCATTGGTAGCAGATCTCTGGGCCTTCAAGGCATGCTGCCTGCCAGAGAGAGCTCCAAAAAAGGCTCAATTAGGCAGTTGTATTTATAGGATATAGTGGTTGGCTTAAAGTCAAATCAAATATGTGGTGGGAAAGGTAGGCATGAGGCTCCTTATACCCACAACTTTCTTTGTTCCTTGATAAATGAGTCTTGGAAAAGCCACCTGCTACTCATACGTCTCTCACGTGATTGGTGTTCTGTATACACTGGTGCTCACTGTGCCATTCTGCCACTCTGTGGGTAAGCTGGAGGAGTTCATGGGCCACCCCGCCTTTGCCTTCTCCAGATCTGTCCCAAACCACCACCAGTCTGGTCAAGTAGTAGTTCTGCAAATTCTGCCTTGTGATTATTCCATCCTGGTGCAGGTGTCGTACTGTGGCACAACTACTTGGCTGACTAAAGCTTAGGTTGGGTCTTACATTTTCAAATATTAGTTTTGATGTTAGCTAATCAATGCTGATGGTATCTGTAAGAGTTCATCTTGTATTATCTCTCATTGTCTGCAAGCACCATTGACTGTATCTCTCTACAGGTCATATCATTTTAGAGACTAATAATGAAATGTATATGGGACAATAAGAATAGGAATAATTATGTCTTTTGCTGTCCCTTCAATGACTTGGGTTATTTAAAGCAGATGTTTTAAATATCATGAGACATATCCAGTTTTGTTAGCTATAATAATGTATGTATAAAATACCTAGGCTACAGGAACATGAGTCACATGGACCATCAAGTACATTCCTTTGCTGTATTACCACATCATATAATCCTATTCACAAATGTACCAATCTGCATCCTAAAACTACTTTGTCTGTTCGTTTCTCCTTCCTCTCCTACTCCTGTAGGAAGTCTGGTTCATCAATTCACCCCATTGGGCTTGGAAATGTTTTTCTTATGTCCAGTGTAATTTATTAGCAGACACATATATATTCCCTTGTTTTTGTGTCAATAATGCACAGTGTATTTTTTAAGTGTACTGTAATTAGGTGGAAACATACTGTTATGTCGAGCATCGCCAGATGGGGCTTTTACACATAGTCTGCAAGCTTTGACTCTGGGGAGGATGTACTGCAGAGATGTTTTCAGTTATTTAGGCGTCTGTAGAGGCAGCTTTGGAAGAAAGGCTGTTGAGCGAGCATTAAGATGTTGTTTTTCTCAAGCTTGGATTAGAGTCAGTTATTGAGACAGGAACCAAACTTGAGATTTAGATGTCCTCAGATGTCTCAACCAGCAGCGAGAAGGGAGAGACAGCCAGAATTACTACATAATTTTTTAAAATCTCAGACAAAACCTGTATTTTTCCAAGATAGCTGTGTATTCCCATATCATCTTGCAGCAGATAAAACGGAAAATAATTTTTAGGATACAGCCTTATTCTTTGATGGTTTCTTTGGGCAATTCTGGAAGAAAGGAGTGAAGATTATACATGTGATAAATGTGGATTTTAATGGAGAAACAGCTAGAAATTCTAAAGGTGATTAATTAAAGGAAAATTAAGATGCTATTAAGCAACTGTTCAGGGTAATTTCACACTGGAAAATTTACAGATTCAAACATAGCACTTTGTAAATATAAGCCATGAGATGAATAGAGACTTTTTATATGTGACATTTATTCCCTTACTTTTCTTGTGGACTGAAATATTTTGCCTCCATGATCCCAGAAGTTCTGAAATTCCAAATGTCTTTGATTCATATTCCCATACTTTATGTTGAAAACAGAGAGCATCGGAAAGAGGCATTTGGTGGATAATGCAAGACACTGAGAAAATATATCAAAGATCTGTTGTGCACACCAGGTCCTGCACCTTAAGTCATGTTCAGGGCCAGAATAATCATTGTTTGCTGCACACACCGCTCCTAATGGTGAGAGTGCTGCCTGGGCTGAGAGAGCAGCACAAAAACCCAATACAAGTACATGTTTAAAATCTGGAGGAGACACCAGTCTGTAGCAACAAAGGTCTTATGCAATTTAATGATCATGGAGGTGTCTGTATAGGAGTGTAAATGAAACTGAAGCCAATGTGAGAGTTTAGAGAGACACCTTGGCATGCCTAGCAACTAGGAAAATGGGGTTTGTTGTTCGAGTACTTGCTGCTTATCCATGTTCCACCCTTGGTTGATTGATTTGTGCTGGGAGGGGGTGATTTAGCTACCATTGAAGGTCTAAGTTGTGGGTCAGTGCAGTGGGTACTTGTGAGTGGGGTTAGTGTAGATGAGGTCTGGATTAGAGGTTTGGGAAGAAAAAAAACCCCAAACAACTACTGTCTTGCTGTTCTTTTGTGAATTAATGAGATGAACTGCAATGCTTGGGGTGGAAGTCCTTGTTTATGCCAGTTTGCCCTCAGAGAGCAGAAACTTCACCATGGACCCTAGGTTCCTTTTCTTCCTGATCTTTAAATCATATCAGGCAGCCTGCAGTCTCCCAGTCTTCACTTGGAGAGATGTTCTGAGTAGAAATGTCAGTGCATATGGTAATGCAGGGGCGCTGGGGGCTCCCTAAATCAGGGTCAAGCACTCAGAGAGAGGCCACTGTGCACACACTGCACCTCAGGCTTCTTATGTCCATGAACGCATTGGAGTTGTGACGGGGACAGGATTATTCTTAACACTGCTTGGGAATGACAGTATCTTTGCTAATATCTCGTTACTTTTATATATATTTTAAAATTGCACTGGAAGTGAACTTGCAACTTTGCATTTTTAAACCAGAACCAAATGGACTAGCACGGTAGTCATGGACATCAACAAACTGGAGTTCACCTTGTTTGTGTGATTCCCATACAGGGTTAACACTAGTCCCTAAAGTTCCCAGTGTCCTGGCACAATAATGGTGAAGCCACCACACAGATGCTTTAAACAAGGAGGAAAAGGCAGGATAGAAGGAACTAATAAGTACACAACAAAACTGTTCTGCTCTGCAGTGTGTTTGAGGGGGAGGAAAAAAAAAAAAGGTATAAAAAACCCAAAAGAAACAGATGGATCTGCCAGAAGTTAAATACACATCTGTTAAGGATGCTCTTCTCATATTTGGGGTCAGAAAAATATGTACAAATGTAGCACCTTGCTGATTGACAGAAAATCCTCAGTTCTGGCACTGAGAATCTTGTTTTCTTGACAGCACTTTGTTTTAAGGCTAGAGGCAGAAAAATGTCTTATGCTTGTCCTTAAACTGGAAGGCCCTTTGTTCAGGATACTTATACCATTTGCAGATAATGATGTGCATTGCAGTTTCAGCTGTCTGCATATGCATTTTTATGTTTTTTTATGACAGCTCTGCGTACTGAACTAAAAGGCCATTTAGAGCTGTCAGGAAGTGACAAGCATTACCCTTTACATTTACAATTCTGTTAGCATGCGTTGTCAGGTGGGCTCACCATTCCACCGACATACAATTTTCTTTGAAACCTATGTATGACTTTAATTTAATACAGCAGTCTCAAAAAAAATAGGAAAAGAAAAAAGAACCTTATTAAGATTTCCTTTCCCATTTATCTACTTTTTTCTTTCAAGTAGTTCTTTTTTCCATTCTTCCTTTCTTTTTACTGTTTTCTTAAGCAAGAAACAGGAAAAGAGACAAAAGTAGCTGTCTAGCCTGGAATTCTCCAGCAAACTTCTCCATTGCAGCCTCTGATGTTACATAGAAAAGAGTTGATTTTTAGTCCATTGACTTAGGAAAAAAGTGCTACCAGCATATGCTAAATATTGAATCAACTTACGAAAGCAGAAAGATCAGAACACCTGTAACTTACAATCTTGCCATGAACTACAATAAATGTGGGTTTTTTTGTTTGGTTTGGTTTGGTTTGATTTTTTTTATTTAGGTAGCAATTTAACAACCCAGCTGAGACCAGTTTCCATCCCTATGGGTCAGTTTTCAATGATTTTCTGCTGGTTCACATTGCTTTCTAGTAGCCACACTGTAGCTAAGTTTCAAAGGTCCTCTTTAGCTTCCAAAATGTCACTGTCCCCAGACTGTGTTTTGAGCAGGGACTGGTTTATTAATGGATTTAACAAGATTCCACCTGAGAAAGGCCCACACTTGGAAGCATCAAACATCAGAACCAGTCTCTCCTCTTCTGACCACCCAAACCAAGTAGATGCACACTCAAAACAAGGGAGGGAAACTGAGGCACAGAGCTGTGAGGAAGGCTCAGCTTTATTCTCAGCTGGAGAGAAAGCTTCCAAGTGACAATTATAGCAACAATCTCCATCTGAACAGATTTTTGGCTGTATTTTTTATATGGTGATGATATGGATATATTATTTAACTGCTGACAGTATGCTCAGTTTCTCAGAAGCCCCAGCAGAAGATACATCCCCAAAGACCTTGTAGTCCAGACAGTGGCAACTGTCTAAATCACGCTCCCTGGATTGTACAGACTGGTGTGATAGTTATCGAGGGTTGCATTTGACTGACTCATACCACTTCAGATCCAGTCATCCGTATTGTGTGGCTGGAAGGACTGGGTCATATTAAAAATAACACAAGTGTTTTTCATGCTAGAGTTTCAGTTTGCATTTTGGATTTATCCTGAGGGTTTTTTTGGATGTTATATGCAGGCCAGCACACATGGCAGGGTCATTCGCTCAGCAAATTCATTTGTTATTGGTAGGTAGTGTGGAGAGATCTGTATGGATGGTTCTGTAGTTCAAGAAGGCATTGTAAGAATTAAGGATCAGAGTACAATGTGCTTAGGAGTAAAATAACACGTGGCTAAATGCCCAGGCAACTTTGACACTGAATTCCTTTTCTGTCATTGCATAAAAGCAAACCCTAAACATTATTTTTAAGCAGATGTTTTTATGCATACTAGCTGACACATCTGAATCCATGTTTCTATACATCCTAAGCTCTTAATTTGTCTTGAATATATGGTGCAGACATGTTGCATACCCAGGCGGACACAGATTCACTGAGGTCACCTCTGAACGTAAGCCATCCTCTATTTCTTCTTGAGGACCTTCACTTACAATCCCCTAAGGTATCTTTTTTCCCTCTTGTAGTTTGGGAGCGTACATGTTTATTTGGGAAGTTTACATAGGTGACGTGATTCTGATTCACCTGAAGTCAATGACGGTATCTAAACTTCAGTGGAAGAAAGTCAGATACTTCAGGCTTGAAGAAGTAAAATGGCAATAAATATCCAACAGCCTAGTTGAGATAGTGATGTAATATACTGAAAGAAATGCTCTGAAGGGGCTGGTGTAGGGAGTGAGAACTGTTCTTTCATGGTACATCCTCAAAGACACAGGGTCACAATCTGAGCTCTGCAGCACCCCTGGTGCTGTGCAACTCCCATTGACCTTCAATGAGATCCCCACATTTTCTCCTTCAAATGCAGGCAGAAAGTAAGTAGTTCTTTAAAATTTTTGACTCTTAGTTTCGTCCCCGCTTGCAAGAAGAGGCAAGAACTCCTCGATCAGCCTCCCCTGCTCCTGCCTGGACTGGGACTTGCGGTTCCTAAGAAAAAGGGGAAAATTCCCATGTATCCATTCTTTCTCCTTTGTCACTATCTAACATTTCACCCTAACCTGTAATACTCTGCAGGGACCAATTACATTATTCCAACATAGACATTTTCCATTAACTGCCTTTACAAGGTTTTTCTTATTCTCTTCATCGACATTCTGACTTTATATCAAATTTCAGCTTCTTGAAAGTAAAGAAATAGAGTCTGTATGTGCACTTAATCCCACGTCTGCAGATAAATGTGTATATTGTAGGCAAATATTTGTCATTACCAGGTATCCTTGAATATGGAGCAGATTCCCTCTTCGCAGGTGTCCGTTCCTCAAGACTATGAAACACTTCATGTTTTTCTTCCTCCTATATTTTCCCATGTGTTTTCCTACAGCTAATTCTCTTATACTGTATTTACTTGTTTATTTCTTTTCAAGAGGTACATAACCTGATCCTTACCAAAGTCCTGAAGTCATTATATTTTGTCTGTATTCATTACTTTTCATTTGGAGACTGGAAATTCCCTATTGGACCTTCCTCTCCACACAGTTCTGTGAAACTGGCTCAGAAGTGTGAGCTGAAGACACATTTTCACAAGTGCTCCAGTGCATTCTTCCCTTTTAGTAGAAGCTCCAAGCTTCAGAACGACATTTTAAAATTATCTCAAGCTTTTATTTCTCAGAAGCAGCTTGGAGTTAAAACATTCCTCCAGTTCTTTGGTGGATATTTTAATAAAATCTTGAAGATGTGAGCAACTATCATGCAACAGGTCACAGAGGAGCACAGGAGACACTGAGCAGCTCCCTCCCTCTCTCCCCATGAACATGGATGTGGGGAAGGAAAGGGAAGAGGGGACTATGAGAATAGCTCTCACATGGGAAGACTCATAAAACCATTATCAAGTTAAGCTGATTACAAATTCTAAATGGTCCTGCTCTGTAGGAGCACTGAAGTGTTTAGGTATAACTCATAATTGCTTTTCTGTAAGGGACTTGCATAGTCTAGAGCTAGAACACCCATGAAATTTGGACTACAGCAAAGATTCCTCACAGAAATGAGAGGAATGAAAATCTTGTTCACTGCTGGTGAACCACAGCAGCCTCTCTGGAGCTGTGACAGGCCCAGGGTGATGTGTCTACAGATATTTGAAGTTTGTCATTAGCTGTTTGGGTTGCAACAGAAAATACCTGAGAATACGGCAGTATTCATCCTGCTTCCGTATGAACCTGCAGAAGCAGGAGGTCCATGACCTCAGAGGCTTCACAGACTAGCAGGGTGGGGAGAGCAGAAACCCAGGCACAAAGAGCAGGTGTGACTTGTCCATAGCTGTGCAGGTTGTCAGTAGTAAGGCCAGGAGCAGAGAGTATGTCTTGAAACTCCAAGTGCCAAGCCATTACTCCATCTTGTTATGCTGGCATATCTTTACCCCACTGGGAGACAGAGCAGTGGTGTATATTCATATATTTATCCCTAAAATAGGTGGGATCGTATAGCAGAGGTCCCAGAGCAGGTTGTGCATCCCAGGACTGGAAGCAGAGTAACTCCATTCCAAGTGTGCCTTGGCCAAACAGGAGGGCTTGTTCACTTAGATACAGCCCCACGTGAGCCCGGTTGTGCCCCTTGTGCAGCTGTGGGCTATGTCAAAAGGTTCTGGGATACCTAACGCTTATGGGACTCCAACAACACGGGGGTCTTCGTTGCCCAGTGTGGACGAGCCACCAGTCACCTCCGAGCCAGCCATTTCTAAAATAAGGCTCAGGAGTCTTCACTCAGACAAAACTGAGGTCCCAGAGAGAAAACCCCAAATTGAAAATGCCCGCAGTGCTTCTCTTCTTGATTCTTCCCATTGGCAGTGCAGCTTGGTATAGTCCTGTGTGTTTTTCAACGATGGGGATATCTTCCACGTAGGAATGAGGCTGAAATAATTAACATTTCATGGAAGTTCACTAAAAACCAAGGTTCTCTTTTATTGCTGGCCTACCAATGAGTCTGGTTAAGTCTTTCTGTGACTGGGCCTTCTGTGACTTCTAAACCTACTAAAGATAAGTTGTAATTTTAATTACATTTCATTTAACAGCCTGTGCAGGGAAGCACCCATGAACTGTCAAATACACACCTAAATTGTGATGATGACGACACTGTTATAAAGAGGTTGTGTGATCTTTTTTCATGGAGACACCAGTTACCTTGCATGAAGTGTGGGGGATTTTTTTTGCAGCAAATCTGAATTATTCATAGCATCTCTGTGGGATCATAGGGATTGCCATGGTGGATCAGATTGTTTGTCCATCTAGTTCAGCATCCTGTCTCTCCCAGTAAAGAGTATAAGACAAGACATTTCAGAGAAGGATCCAAGAAGCCTCAGAGACAGCAGCTGTGGGATGATCTGCCTATGGGGAAAATTTCTTTCTCCCTACCTTCCCCTCAGGCAGCTGGTGGGTTGGATATGCCCTGCGGCATGGTGGCTCATATCATGTATTCAGATTTAATCCCATTATTTTTATTTGTTATTTGGATTGCGGTAGTTTCTAGATGAAGTCAGCTGGGTCAGGTCCCCTGACTGTAGGCACTGTACAAGCACAGGGAAAATGACAGGCCTTGCATAATGCCACTGTAGATGCTCCCATTACCTGCATTGTCATCTCTACATATTCATCGTTTAAGCTTCCTCTGGAGTTGCTTCAGCAGTTCAGAGAAATTCATCGTTCTGTTTCTCCAGGACACCGTAAAGTCCTGAAGTAGTTTGTAAGTTAACACCTCCAATTACAGATTTCATAACAGAAGTCTGAACAGAAGCAGCACAGCACCAGTGGTGCAAGTGCACCAGTGCTTCTGAAAACGTATTAGTCTGAATTAAAAAAGAAGGAAAACACTCAACCCCAAAACTTGTGATGACATTCACTCTGTCCAGAGGCCTATTTTCTTCTGTATAATGTGTGCTGATTTCTAAAGCTAAAGTGATATTTACTTCTTGTTAATAGTTCTTGCTCAAAATCACAGACACCACACTCCCCAGCTCCTCTTCCTAAACACTGCGGGATTGCACTAGAGCTTTGAGATTTGCCCTTGATCTGTTTGTTTCTCCTGCAACTCCTTTTGCACGAAACTGAGGACTTTGTAGTAAAACTACTATTTGACGTTTTAACACCACAATCTAGGAAAAGATACTTCAGCTTTATTTGAGCTACGGGCATTGTCCAAGTTTTCTGCAAAAGAATCCTAATGAGAGCTCTGAAAATCCATTAGTAAATTGTCTACAGGTGAAGCTTTCTGAGAAGGCAACAGATAGCTGAAATGCAATTTTTTTTATAAAAGGAGGAAACAAAATCTTCATGTTTGAGAATATTTTTTTGGGACCACTAGAAGTGTTTTTAGAAGCTTTCAACCAACTTTTCGCTGGGATTTATTTTTTTGCAGGAGACTTGTTTTTCAGGTGTTTCATCCTGCAGCTTTTCACATGACAGACTTCTGTCGGCCTCCTGTTGTCTCTGTTCAAGGTTATGTAGTTATAAGAGGATGAGATTTCTAAGTTCTATTGCTTAAATAATATTAGTGCAGAGAGCTGGTGAAGCAATCTCCTGCCTTCTCGCTGTCATTACCTGTCTTGTAAATGGTGAGCATTTGCAACCCTTTATTCCATATCTGAATTTCACTTCGGCTATCAAAAGAAACAAATTAAACTAGAAACTTCAAATCATAACAAGTACAAGCAAGATGCAAAATTGTTTTATATACAGTCTGTACAGGAAGGGAGGGAGGGGGATAGAAAATAACAATGAATGCTTGAAGTCCGAGAGCCGTGAGCTCCTGCAGTAGCTGTAGCATTCCCTTTCAGAGAAAAAGGGGGAAACAGAAAAGTCATTCCTCCAAACCCAGTGAAGCTTTTTCCCACATGAAATTTCAGTAGATTCTGAGCATCAAGCGCACAGACAGCAAATGATTAATTTATAGGTTTACACATTAAATGACGTGTATTTCCACAGCTTGTCAGAGCAATTAGAGCAACGGATGAGATGGCTGAAGACCCCTTGATGTTAAAACAAAAGGCTGGCATGATGCTCAGAGAACAACTTTGGAGTGTCTCCTGAGGGACTCTCTTCAGGAGCATATGAGGATGCGCAGGATCACAGCGGTGGGGAATAATGTGGTCACGGGAACATGTGCTTCTGCTCAATAATTACTCTTTAGGTGAGCCTGTACTTATGCAGAATAATGATTCAACCTTTCTGCACAAAGTGGTTGTGTCCTGCCTCTCTTGCATGGGACAGCAGGGTAGAGAAAGAAATTGCATTGCCTGATGGGTGTGGTGTACCCTGTTTGGGGACAAATATAGTAAAACCTTTATTTGTTTTAGAAGTTTTGCTCTACGTTTGTGTATTTCGTGTCTGCCTGCTCATTTTCAGGCACTGATCTATTTATATCCACGTCTTTTGGGAAGCAGAAAATTGCTTTACTTGGACCTTTCAATCATGATCTTTTCCATATGGGTTGTCTTTGCAGTTTTCCAAGTGCAGGTAACTCCTCCTGCAACAGCCAGAACTTCTGTCTGTTGGCGTTTTGTTGTGTGGAGAGGTCTGAAGGTCTGCTGCAAACAGTGGCCAAGCACAAGCTTCAGTAGTCTCCTTGTCCTCTGGAAAAACTGATTGGCACGCTGAATTTATTATATGGGGTGTTCATAATGAGTCCCATGCTCACGGATTGCCTGGCTGATGTAGAACAGAAATTTCTAAGCCATGATCTAAGAATTAGCACTATTTATTTGTACGCTGCAGCAGCCTCAGTCCTGGGTTAAATTCAAGGTCCCACTGTGATAAGGGCCAGGCAAACACACTCTGTCAGCCTGAGCTGCCCCAAGGATCTGCAGCCTAACGGGAGAAGACGGAGGAAGGAAGGTTTGCTGGTGGTCTCGAGAGCACTTGCTGGAGTCCCTCAAAGCTGATTGATCACTCAGTGCTGGCAGACCTCCTCCTTTCCAGCTGGTAAATGTCATTAAAAGACAGCTATAAATACATTAAATACTTTCCTAATATTACTTTTCCGTGTGATCCGCTGCTGCTGTTGCCACAGGGAAGCTGATCAAGAATGTGAGAGGAGGTGATCTCTTGAAAGAAGGGGAGGGCTGCCCAGCCCAGCCTCTCCATTAAGACACAATCCACACGGTGCAATAACCTGCGAAGGCAGAAAAGAATTAGTGAAGGAACATTCGTCTGTTGGTTACTACTCATTGATTACTTCAGACAAAAAAGCTTGGCTCCGGGTCTTTGCTCAGCAAATTGTGTCATTCTTGTTCACAAAAGGGAGAGCTTACAGTACGCTTTCTAAATTAAAGCTGGTGTTTCAAAATTAAAAGCAGATAGGGCAGATGTGCCTAGGAGAAATTTATATCCATACCTTTTGGGAATTAGCTAATCACTCTGCCAGGACTTCAAATCAGCCTTTCCTATGTAGGGCTCGATTGCACCACACCTACACAAGCCACATTGAATAACGTGGGATTAAAATGTTACCAGATATTTCCTTAACTTTACCATGTGAAAGATGAGGGCAATTGTTGATGAAACCCAGAAATTCCAGGGCTCCAACAACATGATTTAATATTACTCAAGATGATTTTACAAAGAAAGAGAGGGTTCAGAGTCCAAGTGATCATCTCTAGCTTAATAGGCAGACATGTAAGATACTAAAAGATTGATTAGAACCATCTGAAACGGGAACATATAGTATTACTGATAATTCCTGCAGAGATATTGCAAGGCAGACACATTTATTTTGGATTCCAGGTACATTGTAGTGATTCTGTATTGTTTTACAATAAAACTTGGCCAGGGCAGGTCAAAGAAAAATCATTCTTCTCCTCTCTTCCCCCAGAACAGTCATTTTATGTAAGATGTTAAAAATGAGAATCTGCTATCAATTTGCAGAGTTCAGAATGAACTGTTTTGCTGTTTCAGTTATATTTTCCCCTTTAAGAACAGTCTACTCAAATTCAGGGTTCATTAGTGAATTGGGACATAATCATGATAAAAATATTAATAAAAAATCTGAAGCATTCACTAAAATAAGATTTTTTAATAAGGTCAAATATATTTGGAAAATGTTTCACTTTCTATAAATGACATATTATATTCTAAGAAAAAATGGATGTTCTCAATATTTTACCAAGACCCTTACCTGGAGATGTGTTACATGTCAACGTGTAAGTATATAAATACACAGTAAATATAATGTAGGTATGCATTTGTTGGCTTCTGATGTTGAGGTTCTTGCCAGTTGTCTCTGGTCACTTGGTCACTGAAGTTAACTGGTGGGATCTTTCAAGGAGGGAGTGCAGTAAGAATTTTATACCAGCTTTCAAAGTGCATTGTTGAGGGGAAGACAATGATTTATCAGTGATAAACATCCCCTCTGCCACAGACCTGTGCCTTCAGGCCCTTCAGCTCCTCCTTGCTGTAGGTGGCTACTGGTGGGAAATGACCAGGGTCTGAACTATTATTAGTAGTAATCTTTGTTACAGATCCCAGTGTGTCTGATCTGCAAGCCCTGGCAAAGGATGGGGCTTTGCCCCTCATTTTGAGCAGGCACTGCATATACATCCTGTGCTAGATTGGAGTACACACTTCAGAAATATTTTCATTTTTAAAGGTATTTTTAATTTTTTACTATACATTTTAAAATTTATTCAGACTGTTTTTAAAATCCATCCTTAAAAGTTGTGGGGGTCTTAGCTCTTTATCAGGGTGAGAATGATGAGGAAAAGTACTAATACATTTTAAACACATCTGAAAGACAGCATAAAGTAACTTCTTTATACAGTAAAGATATCCCAGCTTTAAAGGCAGTTAGCCCGAATTTCTTCTTTCCAATAACATAAAGTTTGATAAAGTTTCTAGCTCTGCTGTTTCATGAGAATTTGAATTGTAAATCTATTCCTGCTTCAGGAGTCAGACTAAATAATCCAGCCATGGGCCCCCAGCCAGTGTGAATGCTGGGAGGGGAAATGTTACTGTTAGAGGATGAAAAAAAGGAAATATTTCTCCTGTGGGTTTTTTAAAAATTATTTTTATTTTATTTTTAAATAGCAGCTGTGTGAATCTGCTGATGGGTTTGGAAAGTTGGAAGTGGCACTCGGGGAACGGGCTTTGTGGGCAGCATGCAGGTGGGGGGGTGTGCTGCGGAGCCATGTGCACTCCCAGCACCCAAAATCACAGCTGCCTTGCTGCCATGTGTCCCTCTCCCTGTCACGTCCATCCCTAGATCTGCACCGAGACCTTTGGCACATGCACCCCTTCCTCCAACCCCTGCACTGCCACACAGCAAGCAGCTGTAATGCAGCTGCCGGTGCCCGGTTACAGCTTCTGGCAGCACGTGGTGCCCCAGATGGGGCTTTTCTTGGCAGGGTGAGGTCTGGCCTCACTTCTGTTTCTTCTGGGGTGTGCAGCTCCCCATGAGCAACCCAGGCTCTACAGGAGCCCCTGTCATCTTATCCAGGGCTTTGAAAACATGAGGTCCTGGACCACGCTGGCGATGATGTGTGGACAGCAGCCCAGCATGGCTTGTGCTCTTTGAGATGCTGTCCACCAGCAGCTCCAGCCTGAGAAGTGTCCGTGCTCCCTTGCAATGGACGCTGGGTTCCTGCAGGCAGTGTCGCTGCGCTAGTGGAAGGACAGGGGACAAACAGGCTCCCTGCTCGCTGGGGGTCTAGGGGAGACAACACGTGGATGTGCTTATGGCACGGATCATGGTGGTGGAGATGTCCAAAAGTCCGGATGCTAAGAGGGCCTTCAAACCCAGGCAGCAACAGCTACTCCATAGGATCAGTCTGCTGATGCTGCTGAAGTATGTCCACAGAGACACAGCTGGTTTTTGTTTGGTTTCGGTTTGTTTTTAAGGGTTTTTCATCACTAGGAGAACAGTCAGTAGGGCTGCTGTGAGTGCAGGAGAAGTGCAGTCACCCGGCTCTACAGCGTGAACACTGACTGCTCATGCTGGCAGCAAGACAGGCTTCAGAAGCCACAGCATGCAAACCCCAGGGCACTGTGCCTCCTGTTTCATCTTTCAGTCTAGGAGAGTAGAAACGTCCGACTGAAGTCTGACAGGAAGAATGCACATGCCCTTTGAATGGGCAACGAAATCCTGCCAAGGCTTGCAGACTCTAGAGGAAGCGGGTACAACACAGACAGTAGAGGGTGGTGGGGGGGAACCAAAAAAAAACCCCAACAACCACCTTCCTAAGCCTCAGTGTGTCTGCAGCACATGAAGCTGAAATGAAACTATTGGGCCAAACACAATGGGTAGTTTATTCCAAGTTGCCCTATGGCCCCTCTGCTCCTCCACCAGCACACTGTTTGTTCAGACAAGGCTGGTTGGGGTACCCAGAGCTAATACCCCCCCCCGCCTGAGGATGCTGTGCCAGCCTGTTCTCAACCTCCGCCCTTCAGAAAGATCAGGTGTGGCAAGGTGGTTGATCACAGCCTGCTCATTCATAACCTGGGAGACCTGAGGCACAACATAAATCAAAGCAGCCCTGAGGGACCCCCGACTTACGCTGGGGCTGCCTCTGTCCCTTGCATGGGCCAAGATGTAGAGAGTTTAAAGGCAGTTCAGAGATTTGTGACTGTGCCCTCCATCTCCCACAGGTTGTCTCCAGAAAGTAGAGTCTGGGCCGTAAAAGGGTGATTTTAGATAAGAAAGACTACTCCAAACTCATAGGGCTCTGTGGTTTTCCTAGTCATGTTAGTTGTTTTCTGATAATATTTGCCATTGGTCTTCTGGGAGTGCCCCTGACATCATTAATCAAAACCCTGCACTGCCTACTGGTACCAAAGTATCCATACTGCATCATCAATCATAAATGCCGTGAAGGGTGTGCTCTGGATATCGAAAGAGAGCAACTGATAACATGGTGGGGTGAGGGGAAGGAAAAGGAAAGAGGCTTAATTATCCAGTGGTCTTTGGTCCATCGCTCACACTGGAAACATCTCTACAACTCTATTTTGTTTGTATCTCTTTTAAATCCTTGTAAACAGCAGTTAAGATAGAAAGCTTCATTCTGCCGTGCAGGGTACCCCACTGCTTCTCAAGCTATTATTTTAATAAGGTCTATTTTACAATTAAGGCACCATGGGCTTTAAATTACATATAAAATAAAATGTGGAAATTGAAGCATTAAGCGTGCGGCTGCCGTCGGAGCCTCGGCAGCCTTGCATTAAGTGGCTGCCTGTTCTTAAACAGAGTGACAGAAGGTAGAGGGTTTGTGCTACGGAGGGAGACGAACAGTAACAGCCCCTTCCCTCCGGGGAAAGCACCAACGTGGGGCTGTTCCTCCCTCTGAACTGGGCTGGGTGGGATGACTGCAGCGGTGGGTGCTGGCCGGGGACTCTGCAGAGGAGGTTTTTCCCTTCCCCCCCCTACACCGGCTCTTGATGAGGTGCCTGGCACAGCCTCGTAAAGCCCGACGGTTTCGGTTACGCTTGTTGCCATTGCTGTGGTCTGCTGTGATACAAGGAGCGACTCCCGCTCCAGATGGTTGTAAAGGTTAACGAGGAATTTATGCAGAACTATATACAAATCAGGCTGAATCTTCTGGCTGGGAACAACGAGCCACCGACATAAATTCGGTTCTCTGAACATATGTAGCTTGGTCACTAAGGGAAACTGGAGAATGGCAAGCTGCTCTGCAGAATATCACCTCTCGCTTGCGATGGGGAGGGGACAGCACTGCCTGTGGCACAGGAGGGTCCTGGGGCTTTGGCTGCAAAACTGTCACCTCACCTGGAGCACCAGGACCAGCCTCAGGTGTGAGATGCACAGGGGTCAGGGGACATGTGGCTGGTGTTCCCAGGACTGAAGGAGAGGTTGGTGTGCACGCAGGGCCCCCCACATGGCACTGCGCCTGAATCAAAGCAATTCAAAGGAGCTTCAGGGCAGAATGTGGCCCTTGCATGAAGGGGAAAGGAGCTGGGTCTTCAGAGCATGAGCTACAGCCTTTCACCCCCTGCACGGATAAAAAGTTGTGGCGTCTCCTGTGAGGAAAAGGGACTGCAGGAGCCACTTTCTCTTCCTGTGTGTGTGTGCACAGATCCATTAGAAAGGTAACGCATGGTTGTGAAAAGATAACATTTTAAAACATAAAAAATTGAAATTCCAGTGAGCAACTTGGAAGTGCTGTGCTAATGTTCAGATCCACGACAAGTGGCCACAGCCTTTCACAGTGATATTCCCCTGACAGTCCTGACAAACTGTATCTGCCTCTTCAAATACACAGTGCATGGATGTCCCTGTGCCGGAAGCTCATGGAACCTCCCTCTGCCACCTCTGTAAGGTGGCCCAGGCCCCACACATCTCTTCTGACCATTTTTTACTTTCCCTTCAACAAGTACATAAGCTCAGGGCATTTGTCCGCTACTCCACTGTGCCTGAAAGTGCTCTCGCTCCTCCCAGAAACAGTGGTTGTAATGGCATGGGACTTACTTTTTCGTTAATTTGTCTGTTTTTTAAGTTATGAACATATCAGAGCAGGATGCAGCAGAGGCACATAAAGAGTTTCCTTGTTAGCTTGTTGTGCTCAGGAGCTGGTGAGTTCCTCAGATGAGTTGGTTGCGTTGGGGACAGGGATGTCAACTGGAATTTAGACTCAGGATTGTGTCTCCTCTACAAGAGCAGGGAAAGAAGAGAGAAGGCTCTTGCTTTTCTTCCTTAGGATTCATCCAGGTTACAGATGTGTTGGTAAACAATCTTCCCACTGAAAAAGAAATGTATATGTTGGTGCACCTTCTGAGATAAATAGCCTTGTTTTTTTTTGTGAACACTTCTCAAATTTACTCTGAGGCTGATTTCAAGCCCGTATTCCCAATACACTTACCTGCTTCACTCATCTTTGGGCTTTTTCAACCCCTTTACGGTTCCCTGCCAGCTCTCCCCATGTAGAATTTCATCCTGCCCTGCAGTCCTACCTACGGAGTCACCTTGGCATCGAGTGTCACTGAAGTCTGTTGGCATAGATGAGACTGACATGATTATAGATCCAGCACTGACCATCAGCACAGGAAATCATTTCAATCCCTGTGTCTGAGGCTGGGAAAAGCCTCCTACGACCACACAAGCTGCTTATTATTGTACAATACTCTGGGCCACAAACCAGATTCATAAAGAGCCCAGCTCCACCCTGTCTGGGCTCACAAGGCTTTTTTGGCAGCACCTCTGTCATTTGAGGATGGGCTAGGGGCAGCCTGGAGAAGACTCCCTGCTCTCTGAGGCACCTCAAGTGGGATCCTCTTCCCAAGGATCTGACCACAGGTAGCTCTGCTCCTGCTTTCTCTGCCACTTTTTCTCTTTTGCATCTGAAGGAAACAATAAACTCCAGAAAATACCCGACAGCCCTGGCTCCCTCCCCTGGAGCGGTGAGCCCAGGCGGATTTCCACTGGCCAGCATTTCCAAGCACACTCCAGTTTACCAGGCTTGAGGCTTCTCAACCCAAACAAGACTGAGGCTTTCCTTCTGCAATATTAAAAAAGGAAAAAAATATAATCATAAATCCTCCTGGCACTGCTGGCTCATGCCACTAAGCTATTCCATGCCAGTCCTATTGTTAAACTGTAAGGATTGGTTTCAATACTGTAATAAAATACCGCATTTGAAATTTTACAGTTCCCCATTAACCTTCTTTCTCTCTCTCTCCCCCACCTATTACATCATCTCTCTCACTTCTCCAGCTTGACATTGCTCTGACATAAAACTCGAAGCTTCTCCACCTTTCACTTTTCCATTCTTCCCCTCTTTTTCAGAGCCTTTAGCTGTCACTTGTGCAATAGAACAGCTGAGCCAAAGCAATAAAGTGCTGCATACCATCCCCGAACAGCCTGAGCAATTTTTTAAGACATCTGTGCCAAATACCACTGCTTCCCACACTCGTGCACACACACAGCCCCGTCTCATCCCCAGCCTTGATTCTACCCAGTACATTTACTTGAAAAATGATTTTTTTCTCTCTGCATGCACTGTCTGAAAACAACCCTGTTTTCAAAACTTTCAAAAGCTTTGTTCTTCTTGCTATCTTGTTGTTCATTCTGCATGGACTGCCAGGCTTTTACTCAGGATCAGACAGTAGAATTTTTATTCCCAGTGACACCGTGTTTGAGGATGCCTTGCTGTCTCCAAGGACCTGGGCAAGCAGCAGTGTCACCAAGTGTCACCTGGGTCCATCACAATGTCATGCACCAGTTCTCTGCATCCTGCAGTCTTCTTCCTCAACACAAAGGTAACTTCTCTGAAATCATTGAAGACACCATAGCAGAGGACGTAGACCAATATCTGCTGGCTGTGATCTCCATGAGTTAACTCATTTCACATGTTGTCTTCTCCCTACTCCTCCAATTTGTCTAATATACCCCTGGTGTAAGGGTTGGTGGTGGTAGCACTGCAGCACCGAGCCAAGAGAAGACTCTTCCACTCCCAGCATAATGATCCAGTTGGCCAAATTCAGTGGAAATGTTGCCATTGACTTTGCTGGACTTTGTGTGATGAGAGTCTCCCTTGTAGTTTTGGATACTGAGAAATCTGGTGGAAATTATACAAATGCTCTTAGAAGAACAGAAAGTGGTTTTGATTAAATGATGGTCAAGTGGCACTTTCATGTTCAAAGAACCATGTGGACGTTCCGTGTGCATCAGTGCCCACCCTGTTCTTACGGACACGAGACCTGGGACAGGGAGGGAGCGGTTTGCCTTGGGTGCGGCGGAACGTAACGGGGCAAGGGTACCTGGCTGAGGGTGCCGCTGCATCACGGGCTGCCGCCAGCCTCCTGCACTCCTCAGCCAGCCTGGCTGCTATTTCCATCTTATAAAAACGGCTCAAACCCTAAAACCAACCTTCGAGTCTTTCTTGGTTTTTTTTTGGAGAGGGGTGGTGCTTTGTTTTGGTTTGATTTGTTTTTTTCTCTGAACTTTACCTCCTCTGTTTGATTCTGCATCAAATTTTTAAACAGCAGCTACTTGAGGTTTGTTTATCCTGCATAATAGCATGAATTTCTGATATTTTTTCCTTGTGTAAGAGCTGGGAATATTGAAGACTGGCTGTATTGTGAGCTCTCCCCATCCCTGCTCTCCATACACACGCACATACAGACAGTCTCACTGATCTGCCAGTGATCTCAAGCCTACCTAGACGGACCGCTCTCTCTAGGGATCTGTCTGCTGCATCTGCCTCGGGCCTTTCCTGAAGAGAGACAACTAATTGGGAAAAATTATGTTGCGTTACGTGTGGCTGCTGTGTGATGTGGACTCTTGGCTGAGGCCTCCCAAACTCGCTGTGAGCGTACGACTCAGTAACACCGCGACGGCTTGCGAGGATCAGCGCAGATGTTTGCGCTTTCCATCCTAAGGTAGAGGATTTTAAAGATTTGGGTTGATGGATATAACGCTGCTTCGTTATTAATTAATGAACGAGCCCAGTATGTGGGCTAAACTGTTAACATTATACCTGACAACAGATGTCCAGGCTTTTCAAATGCTCTAATTGATGAGTTTACTTCTAGAGGCTCAAGGGTCTTATTTACCTTTCAGAGTTTCAGTCCACACACTGTTTTTATTTTGGGTGGAAAAAAGTGCTTTGACATATAGGGTGAACTCAGCTACCTGCATGTTCATGTTTAGCTTGCTTTCCTTCCAAACCTCCCTAGGGGGGCAGAAAAGGGAGGGGGAGACAATGAAGGAGGCAGTGACTATCAGATTAATTACAGATGCTGGGTTAACTGCAAAAAACAGCAGAGAAGGAGGAAGTGGGGAATAAAGTCTGACCTCATCCACTCTTTTCTCTAAAAGAAATTAGCAGGTAGACTGTCACAGGGAGGCTGTGAGCGAGACCCCAGCACCGCTCTGCTGATTTCAGTGGAGGATGCCAATTCACACGAGCTGAGATTTAGCCCACAGAGGTTTCATAGACTGTAGATGAGACATAAGGGAATGGGGGAAGAACCGTATGTTTGGGAAAGGGGAGAGCTTCCCTCAAACAAACAAAAACTGCGACTAACCTAAAAATAGCAAAATAGGTTACGTGACTCCCCAGTTTCTTTGAATTCTGTGGCAGGATGATATCTGCTCTCATGTGGAGCGTGTCCCTCGTCTCTGACCGTTGTGGCTGAACAAGGGCACATTTCAGTATTTATTTTCTTTCTGTTGATTTCAACCAGATTGCCCGTGCTCTGCTTAATGTAGTGCCTGCTGTAGAACTGGGACGAATATTCAGTCACATTAAAAATAAATCCAGAAATAGCAGCTTATAAATTTGGATTTTTCTCCTATTATTATTTATGGGTGAATCCTGTCAGATGCATAAATGAAATATCTTTGTAGGACGATGCTGGGATTTATATCCAAGGGGTTCTAACATTTACTTCATGTACTCAGCTGCAACTATTATAAGCTATTTCATGTACAACTAGAGACAAATGATCTCTCCCATGTTTGTCTTAACTTAAAATGCAGTTGTGTTGCTTGAATTCGCTTCCAAACCTCCTGCATGGAGGAGGGGGGCAGGAGATTTATGCCTCTTTAATATAATCAATTCCAAGCATATCTTTAGACAAATAATTTAGAAATCTATGCATCATGAGACACCTCTATTAATTTCAGGACATAGTGTTTTATGCATTTTTTTTAATGTGTATTAAAAAGGGATTAAATTTTTTAAAATAAAAGCCCTTACCCTGTTAAGAAAGCAAATTCTAACAAGAACATTTTGAAATAAAATCCCAGAAGGCAACAATCCCTCCAACAATTAAACTGGGAGAAGGTCCCCTGAGGGCAGACCAACAAAATTTAGTAAAAATAATTGCCGTGCTGGGTCCTTGCTCTATTTTAGCTGAGTATAAGCAGACACACAAAAAATAACCTACTGAGAGCAAGAACATTCCTACATGAAACAGGCGAACAACAGAGCCATGTAACTACCTGGCCACACCACTCGGTTTTGCTGGCACGCAACACAGATTTTTATACTTCAGCCAATATAAAATAACAATCAGGCTATTTACAAGGCTCTGCCAAATATTAACCTTATATCCAATTCTCTTCAAACCTTTCAAAGTCTCTAATGTGAACCATGCAAGTTCCTCATTACTTGATAATATTCTGTAACTATGATGTTATGGGCTAGTTATATTTTTTAAAAGATGGTGTGTTTATGCAAAGATAATGATGCGGTGCATTTTATGCTGAAAAACTCAACGATTAATTAATTTATAATCCCCCTTACTCTTCACCCCCCTCCCTCAAAAAAAGAATAAAATAAAAGATTAATTTGCTGGAGAAAACAGGTTCATGTTTGCCCTTAAGACAGAGGGCAAAATTACTTTAGCATGTGTACCATGGTGAAAACAAGTTAGATGCATGCACGTTCACAGCCAGGTGAGAGCTATTGTAAAGGCACTGAGAGTGAAGCAAGCACAGAAATAGCTCTTAAAAACAGAAGGTTACCTCCAAAAAGCAACACCAGGCATGCAAGGAGCTACCAGGGTTACTAACTGTGAGACAAAGGCTTTGTCTCTGGCTGTGGGCAGCACTGCGTGGGAATGCAGGCACTGGGAGAAGGGTGGTGGGATGGAGGAGAAGGCACAGAGCGATCCTTTAGATCTCTTCTGTGCCAGACACATGTCCCTGGATTTAAAAAAAAATAATAAATATATACATAAATATATACATAAATATATACATAAATTGTCTTGCCAAATTTTCTGACATGGTACCTTGGAGCTCTTTAGCTATTTAAGGTGACTGTTTGTAGGTAGAGAGGGGACAGTGGGGCCATGGGAGGCTCTTGCCACCCACAGCTCAGAGGTGACCAGGGCGGTTCGTGGCCTCACACGCTGCTGAAACGCCAGTGCTGAGGCCACGCAGGTGCCCACACAGCCACCCTGGGCCACCACGGCCACTCGTGGGCTGACCTGTGCCCTCCCAGCGCTGTCTACGACTGGGACCTGTCACACTGCGGAGGAAGCGCTTCTTCCCACTGCTCCGTGAGATCTTTCTAATTGGGCCCCTCTTCTTTCTCTGAACATCTGTGAATATCATTTTGGAAATTGAATATTGGGTTTCTTATTTTACAGGGAGCCTTTACATCTACTTTTTTAGACACATTTTTACCAGCGGTACTTTTAACAATAGGTTACCAGATCCATCACACAATCTGACTAAAAGCCCGTATTTATTTCCCTAATTTTATAAACATTTAATAGGTCCTTATTAAACACATCAGCCAGCATGATTTAATAACACAATCAGTCTAGAAGTTTAAGAAAATTGAAAACAGGATTTGAATGTAATACAGCCACAATTACCGGAGATTATAGGCAATCATTTCCATATGTCTGCAATGGGGAGCTGCTAATCTCTGTTTGCGTGGAGGTGATTTCCTCTGGAACACTTCCCAGCCTTCAACAGCGCTAGTGCTGAACAAATTAGATTTGAAAGTCCCCAGTTTTATGACCAAGGTAATATACTCTGTGTATTTAGAGAAACACTGATTTCCTATTTTAACTGGCTTCCAAATGCTGGACAGAGACCTCAGCTTCATTTAGTTTGGCTTTGCTAGGTATATGGTAAAAGACTTTTTTTTTAAAGGGTCAGCACATGTATTTTTGGGCGTCTCAATGATACACCACAAGTTGCCTCCATCCATAGGAGGGAAAGAGTTAGCATGGTGATCCAGTGACATCATGGCTGAGGAATGCGTAGCAATTAGCCCTGCAGTACTGCAGGCAGCCCGTGGCCAGGGGACAAGCAGCTCCCTCCTGCTAAACTTTAGGAGTCCTAACACCTTATTCCCTGACCTACCGCTTATGAGATCCTGAATAGCGTCACTTGTGTTTTGTGGGAATTCATCTGGTAAACTAGGCTTTTTGTGCACGGCCTTGGCTCGGCTTTGGCAGTTACTGTTGAAAATAGGACTGCTGTTGGGAAAGATTTCCTGCGCGGAGCAGTTGGGAGCTGGGCTGGTTTCAATAGCAGCCAGTGACTGGTGGACATGGGAGAGCTGCAGGGAGCTGCCAATGTGCCAGCCCTTTGGGGGATGGTGGGGGACCCAATGGTGTCCCAGGCATTTTTAGAATTTATTTCATCACATGATTTAAGAAATCTTTATGGCAGAGTTATACCAGAGAACCCAAAGAAGAGAGTAGGACAGAAAGGAAATCTGTGCTGCTCAATAACGGGAGAAGAGCAAAGGAGCAAGTGGATTCCTTGTGTGTGCACACGTTTGTTGGTGGCATCACTCATTTCACCTCCCTTTTGCTGGACCACGGTGTTGGTGAGCTCCTCAAAATATAGACGGAGAGAGGCTGTGCTGGGGAGGGAAGGAAGGGTGAGCAGGCAGCTGGATATCTGGTGCTCTTATCTTTTGAGTGCTTGTATTTGTGAAGCTCATAGCATTCTTGTGCTATTACAAAGAGACTTTCTTCATGGACTCTGGCCATGCAGACTGAGAATGACCCTCCGCTATTTCACCAAATTAGAAAGCTGATGCTTGTATGTTGCACTAGGAAATGATAAAGCAGATGCCTCCACTGGAAAGACATTTGTGGCTGGATGATCTCCTTTCTCAGCTGAAGGAGCAAAAAGTGGCCCTCAACAACCCCAAGTCAGAACTTCAGCACGTGCTCAACTCCGTCATTGTTCAAGAAAGCACTTAAGCACATACCTGATTTAAAACACGTGCTTAATTCACCTTGACTTCAATTCATTCAAGGTGCCGAACAACACATGATGTCTGGACACTGACTTTGCTGAAAATGACACGTGGTCTTTCCATCGAGCACATGATTAAGGACTTTCCTGAATTAGAATCCTAATCTGAAATTTAGGATTTTATTTTACTGTTTTTAGTCTGAGAAAGAGTTGGTACACTTGGGCTGAAAATATGAAAAAAAGTTAAAGAAAGATGGTATCTCTCACACTGCTCTTGCTAAAAAAACCCCAAAATAAAACAACACATAGTATGGAAATGCACTTTGATTAGGAATTGGCTTGTGGCAAACATGAGCAAACTCTTAAGGTGACTAGAGGTAGCACTTGTCAACTGCAATGACACTAGGGAAGTCACCAAAGTGAATTTTGCTACCTGTTGTCCCACTATAACTGTAATGGAAGTTCTGACTGCTGAGGTATCAGGGTGACACATGGCACGCAACCTGCCACAGACTGACCTTGGACATAACAGCTGACCCAGACTGAAACTCTATATAATTAATTAAACAGTGACAGTATTAAGTAGATAAAGATATTAGGTGTGTCCTTTTTATTTCCAGATAGCACAAAGCTGAACATATACTGTAGTATTCATTTGCAAAGCTTGCGTCTATGATCTATCTTGGTTAGAGCAAAAGAAAAAGAACACGGTTCTTGTAATAAAATAAATGTACAATCCCTGCACATTACTGCCTTTGTAGTTGCTTTTACCCTAAAAAAGCCCAGCTCTAGTGCACAGTATATTTTTCATCATAAACTTGCTCGTGTATGCATTCCAGATGGTGTGAAGAAGGGGTTCAGGAATTCTAGTGGCAACTGCTAGTATTACGAAAATAAAGGTAGGGCCCAGTTTTATGATGAACCTTGATCTTAAGGAGTTTATAACTAGACTGGCTCCAAGTTATACTTGGAATACATGGATGAATTTATTACATCAGTGGATTCCTTTACCCACTTAAAAAAAAATGCTGCCTTGTTCTTTTTTGAGTAAAGCAAGAGATTGCTTGCAGTTTAAAGATGTTTCATGGCCTTCATTTCATATAAAAAAAGAGTTGATTAAAAGGAAGTTGGCAAGACAACCACCCCCCATATATTGTAATCATTCTCCATTTGGAAGCAAAACATTCTCCCACATTCCAACTATCTAGGTTGATTAACTTTGCAAAACATTATGTTGTAAAACCATGCAACCTCACTTGGTTATATATTTTTGATATCAAATGTAAGCTTTTCCTTAAAAAGGTTCATTAATAAGTATTTGCATCAATGCACAAAAATATGGCAATTAAGGATGCAAGAGTGGTTTATTAAGTTCAACTTTTATGGGAAAGTTTTTTTCCTTCTTTTCATTTTTAAGCTCTTGCCAACAAGAAATACGAGCTCCACCAAAATAGGTTTTAGGAAGAGGGAGGCAACAGGCCCCCGTGCAGGAAAGGCTTTCAGCACATGCTTATGTTCCATTGCTTTCACTGGGATTTAAGTACATTCTTAATTTATTTGTGAACAGAGTGGGTTTTTTTTTATGAGGCAATCTTTACAGTGGACACTTTTTTAATGATAACGTGTCTGAGGCCACAGCCTTGTAAACGGGAATAAGAGTGGCATGGTGTGAGGCAGGAACCAAACCTTGGAGACAGACACACAGACATGAGGCTGGGCATGTTGGGTTAAAAAACATGGGGATACATCCATCTGGAGGGAAACCAGGGATGCGGCTGAGAGCAAGGACCACCGTGGGTGTAAGTGAGCTGTGTCACAGAAGCACCGAAGGTAAAAGTACTTTGTTTTGTAGTTTTTGCTAAAGAAAATCCACTGCAGTTATCTAGACTATGTATAATCGAGAGGGAACTCACCCCTCCTGAAGGTGATCGTGTCACCTTTCTAAGATGCACTTTGGGTTACACCAGGTTGCTTCAGGAGATGCTCTTATCTTCTTAATGATGAAGGGAGATCCCAGGTGATGGCTGCAGCTGCATGAATCCCATCCCAGCTCTCTGAATTGATAGCTCTTATTTTCTGTTTTTGTGAAAAAAGGAATCCATCAAAAATGTTTGTTTACCCTTCCAGCAGTAACTGGAGCAGGGTAAGAAATGTCCTTATTTAGGAAATTATTTTTTGTTAAATAATTAAGTGCAGTACCTTGAAGCCAGCTCCTAGCATACCCATACTACTGAGCACGAAGGAACTAGAAGTCTGTCTGTCCGTCTGCAATGCTTCCTTGGTTTCTGATTTGTTTCCTGGGCTGTGGCTTAAAGATTCAGGCACATTTGGCGTAAGACACAAGCGAGTGAGCTAAACATGAGGCAGAAGCCTTTGCAGTAAATATCCTGGCTTGTGTTATTTTTATGCTCTTTGAACTCTAAAAGCAGTTATTTATCATTTATTTGATATCCCTTGACAATAAACATGATGTCTGTGTCGAACTAGTTACTGATAAGCTATCCAATAAGGTCAAAACATGCAAACAAATGACAGCAACAATAATAAAAATGTGAACCACTGCATCCTTTTTTTTTATAACTTTTTAGATTGTGCACTACTGTGTTTTTGTTGGAAGCATGTGGTACTTTTGCTTCTGCAATAACTCGTCTTCATGCACAGCAAACAGAAAGGATTTCAGGCTTTTTATTTCCTTGTCAGCTTCAATGAATGCAAAACGATTTACCTAAAAGAGCAAAATATCAGGTCCAAATTTTTCAAAGCTTTTTCTTTCTTGTCATTCGGGAAGCAAACTCCAACTTTATAAGCAGACAAACAAAAAGGATTTTTTTTGCATAACTTATAAGCTCATTTCCTTTGATTCCTGCAAGTGATGTCACGGAGCCCAGCTGTTGTGTTTCTACAATGATTTCCCTTACTCATGTTTCACCCAGTCGTTTCAGGCCCTAATAGAATTACTTTGAGCAAAACCAGGGATTTTTTTTCACGGTTCACCTACCACATCAGCTGATACAAGGAACTCTTCTCGGGGATGCACGGACAGTAGGTGCAGGGAATGAGATATATTTCAAGGAACATTTTTCTGTTTTGTTTATAATCAGCGCCTCATCCCAATGCAGATCAGCACTCTGTAGGCATGAGGACCGATAAGGAATGCAGACATTAAATTTGATGTTTTCTGTTCTTTATACGCTTATTTTCTCGGAGGAGTCCAGCAGCCTGGACACGTGTGTGAGCTCCCCAGCTGCTGGTGGGAATAGTTAGATGCCTCCTGTTGATATTTGGTGTGATGGAGGGAATTTTGGTAACTAGTTTTGACCAGTTGTATTGGCTGTTCTTTCCTAAATGAAAAACAGTGTGCACAGGGATGATTATTGATTCCTACCACCCAGGCACTTCTCTGGACTTCAGTATAGCACCTTTGCCTACTTGTGCAGAGACTTCTTAGATGGCAAATATTTTCTGTTTAGAAAAACAGGGATAATAGGCTGTTATCCTTCCATACCACCACCTAAAGGTGACAGCACCCTGTGGGTTGGGGGAAATCACAGTTCAGTGCCCCTTTTGAGTGGTTCGAATCCATATGTCCCCTCTCGCAGGAGACAGTTCAATGCACTCCAGGTGCAGAGTTGTCTGACCCAGGGCATAGCAGACAGGTAGCAAATAACAGGATTATCTTCTGGGTAGCAGATAACAGGATTAGGGATGTGCAGAGCTGTTTTAGATTCAGTGTATTTGGAGTTTGAGACATTATTCATGGAAAAATTAGGCTTCTCTGGAATACATAAGCTACATGTGCTTTCTTACAGAGTAATTGCATGAGCAATATCTAGATGTGTCTTTTATGTCCCTCACGTCCACCTTTGGCTGATCAGGAGTGTGAATTGTGTGGACTTCCAAGAGCTTGAATTTTTAATGCCCTCACTGTCTTCATGGAGTCATTTTAGATGGAATATTCGATCTTGTGTAGGTGCATGTGTCTGTATAAATATATGTGGGAAGCTATCTTGTTTTCTTTGCAGCTGGGTTATTTTAGGCTTTTTAATATCACTGTTATTCTTTACCTGCTGCTGACATATTTATATTTTGTCATTATTCGTACTCCCATGTTGATTGGAGGCATCAGTGAAGACTGAGCTAACATGCAGAAGTGAAGGGACCACTGGCACAGGGAGATGTGGTGGGAAGCCAGCAAGTACAGAAAACCACCCATCCCACCTTTAGTGCTTTACCTGAGCTACCTGTATTAAGAACACAGTTATGCTGGGGTTCCTGCAAAGTTGGGAGGGAGACTGGCAGCTCCAGAGTGATTTAGCCTTATCAAAGACAGGAATTAGAAATGATTTTCTTTCACCTCGTGAGCAGCTACAGTGATTGATTCTGACTTATGGAGCCCAACCTGCTCTAACATGCTCTTCCACCAACCTTTCTTCAGTGTGGACTCCTCTCCCCATTGACTGTGGGGCCTCTCCCTTGCTGCCCTGCTTTACAAAAAACCCTCAAAAATTAAAAAAACATACTATTAGGAAAAGATGGAGCATGAAGAATTCAGCCTGAGAGCGGAATGTAAGTGAATTAATCTCTCCTGGTGAGGAGAAAATTATTTTTGTTACTCGCAAAGGTTGTTTTTTTCATTGGAATTTTTCTCCCAAAGCTTTTAGGCATCCATCAAAACCACAACAGCTTAATTTCTGTAGATACAATGTTTCACTTTTTAGTTGCCATATAACCTCATAGATTTAATTTTTCAGATTTTTTAGATGCTTTCAGGAAGCTGTGACAAGAGACCCTCCCTGGGTAAATTTCCTCTTCCAAGAAAGCCACTTGGAGAAAAAGGAACAAGGATGGTTTGAGCAGTTTTGCCCTACCCAGAAACAATGCTGTAGCTAAGGTGCGATCACCTTTTATTAAACTCAGAATCTTTCTGGCCCTTTTCATGTGCTGAGGGTGGGGACCATTGATCCGTTCTGCTTCCACCGCAGCCCAGCCCGAGCAGGGACCCAAACCCGCCACTTTTCAGCTGTGCCTGTCCTCTTCTCCCCTTTCCTTTTTGTTAAATGGAAGTTGACGTAACGGAAGAGAGGAGCCTGCCAGGAGGGTGTCAGAGTCAGCAATGATCACAATCAGACACTGCGATCAGATTGCTTTACCAACTCCTAGGAAGAAATAACCATCTGTTTCGATGGTTACAGGGAGGGGGAATACAGACCCATGTCCAGGATTTTGCACTGCACGCAGTACCTCGTTGCCTGTCAGGAGGCATTGAAATAGGGTTTGATAGTGATGTGAGTTCAGAACCTTTTGCACCAGAGGCAAACATCCAGCACTCAGCTAATGCGCAGTAAAATTGAGGATGGTACATGTGGTGGTTTAAGCGTTTCCATTTTCCTTCTGGGACCTGAGTTGGACAGCAGCCTGGGGCATCTATGGACTTGCCTTAGCCCATCTGGCCAATGGATTTCCACCCTTTTTTTTAACTCCAAAATACACTGACAAAAGCCTGTTGCCGTAGTTGGAAGCAGCGTGGTCTGCTGGGGTAAGTTGTGGTCCAGAGCCCGTCCCCCCACCTGTACCCCATCCTGCACAGGTGGCTGCCCAGTGGTGGCTGCACATTGGCCTCGCTGTGCGATGTCCTCTGAGCCCAGTTAGTATTCCAGCCTACAGAGTGCTATCATGCATGCAACAAAGGCAAAATTCATTTATTCACTCAGGCAGGTGATGGATAGTCTGTCAATGTTTATACAGTAGACACAAGCCTAATTTTCAGGTATTAGTTGATTAACACTTGAGTCATAGTGTGTGTCCTGTGTCCAGTAATGTGGAACATCAAATGTGTGAAAGAGATTAATAGTGTGCACAGATGTTACTCAGAGGATCAATTTGTCTGGGGTTTGAAGAGGAGGTACCCTGCAGATCAATAGGAAAGGAGAAAATTAGAGTAATATGTTGAAAGAAATCACAGCCGAATCTGTGCATGGCTGGGTTATCTGCTCCAAATACTTAGCTTCTCGTGTGGAGTTACAAAGACTGCAACAAAATGTTAAGTACATTCTCCTGTATTTTTTGTGTTTGTTTGTTTCTTACAGACCTACAGCTTCCCCAAATGGCACACAAAGCAGCCCTTGTGCAATGGGCTGAGCAGCCCAGGAAAACTTTTCCCTGGCATTTGGTATGAAAAAATGCTTCCCTATATTATAAATAGCAACAAGCAGGAGGGCAATAGAAATAAATGTTGCTCTGTAAATAAGAGAGCCCAAGTTGGACAGCAGAAGGGCTCTTTCTGGACAAGCTCAATTTTTCCTAAGTTTTAAAGGAGAAATATTATAGTACCTCTTTTTCCTGCTGTCTCCAAGTGGTGCCTGACGGGAGCTGCATTGCAGCAGAGTTTTGGGAAGGCTGGAGCGAGTTTGGACACAGACATCGCGACAGCAGCTACTGCGCTGCGACACTCCCGGGCTCCCCACGCCCTGAGCTGCCTGTGCAGGCAGGGGATGAGCATCAGGTGTGCTTAGACCTACATATAGAAACTTCCTTCTATAGTGGGAGAACAACGTCTCTTGAATTTAATGCTCGTTTTAAGTGCTCCCACACCTTCACTGCATGCAACAGGGGGTTACAAAGCTGCCCAAGTGTGTTGCAGCCCCATTTCCCATCACTATGTTGTGCAGCCTCTTGGAGGAGGGCGCTTTGAGGTTTAGGAGACTGTGGAAAGTTTCCCCGCAGGAGAAGGACAGACCCCTGTTATCTTTAATATCTAAATAATGGCTGAGTAAAGCTCTGGAGGGGACACTGCAGCAAACAGCCGCTCATCTCCAGTCAGAATGATGCACTGGTCCCCCCACCTTGTTCACTCCTCTGTCTCTTTGCTGTGGTTGCAAGTGATGCAGAGCTGGGAAGACCTGAAAGGAGGGAGAAGTTGTTTGGGGTCGGTGATTCTGTGGGCAATGGCATTGCCATCCCTGCCCAGCCCGTGCGAGGGGCGGAGGGTGCGTGTCCCCGCCGTGGGGACAGCTGCCGAGCGCAGAGCAGCCGGCTGGCGACTGACTCGCACGTGCTGCCAAACACAGCCCAGAGGTTCTGCATATCTGTTTATCTCTGTTACTCAGAAATTGCTCCTTGCCACTGAGACAGAAAGCAGCTTTGGACAGAAATCTCAGCATATGATGAGAATGTCAGCAGTGTTATGGTCTTTCATATTTTTTTAAAGCCTGGCTTTCTGCAAACTGACATACTATTTACATGCTTGCTTTATAACATTGGCATGGGATTTATGAAATCTCCTTAAAATTAATGTCTGTTTCTAACAAATTTAAATTAAAAATGACCATACCCACATGAGGAACAGGGTAGGAAATTTAATTTAAGGGAAAGCTGGGAATGTGTATATTTCTGTTGCATATATTTCAGACTATTTCTGTTGCAACCTAATAGCATGTGAGAATGAGTGCCTGATCCTTCAGACATAACCTATGGAGGATTGTACTTATACAAAAAGTTGCTTTGTGATATTAGCAGAAAAGCTCAGAAAGTAAGAATTATATTGAGCAGCAGATTTTTTCAAGAATCCAAATTCATCTGCCCTGGGGCCCACTCACCCAAAACAGGAGGAAGGAGGGTGAAGAGAGGGGTGCTGGGCTGCACACCCCAGGAGGAAGAGGCAGAGTTAACAATGGGCTGGACAGAAGCATCTTTTTCCTTCCCTGCATCAGGTCCAGGCCAGCCACTCCGTGTAATTAGGAGCCCTTCATATATACCCAGCTTCGAGAAACAACCATAGCTTCCTTGCTGATGAATGGTGTAAACTGCTCTGAACCATCATAAAAATAGTAAATTCTCATTTTCTCAGCCCAGGCAGTAGCAGCTGAGCTTACACGCCCCAGACCGAAGTCCAGAAGCCAGGCTTGGCGATATGTTTCCTGCACAATATATTTATATAGACAGCTAACCCGCTGCTAGTCTGCTGGCAGTTTTGCATTTTCCTTGTAAACCGTTCTTATGTGCTACAACACATCTGGGCATTCTTAATTCTGCCTCTCACTTCATTACCTTTCACAGGAGACTCTGGGTTTACAGCAAAAGTATCAATAGTTTGAAAGTTTTAAAAAGTGCGGTATTAAAAATGTAGAAGAAACCAGGAAATCATTGTCTCCATTCAGAGGAGGAAAAAAAGCCCCAAACCACACACGCACACACACAAACAAAACAAACAGAAACATGCAAAACAAACAAACAAAAACCAAACCAAACAAAAACACACGACAAACTTTTTCTTTGGGTAAGGATTTGGGTTCATAATTAATTATCTTCATACACAGCAGTCTGGGATTTCTTCAGATGTTTTACTAAATCTATGTCTTCTGGAACCCATATTAAATACATTATAAGAGTTTAGACGCGGCGTGGATTGTTGGCAGCGTTGGCGCAAAGTGGAGTCCGGCAAACAATCTGTTGCTATTTTGATGATTGGAAAGTCGTTTTTTGGGGCAAGGGGAGCGGGGGGTGTGTGGGGCACGTCCCGCTGTGCAGCCTCAGCCTGCGCGGGCAGCAGCCCCAGCTCAACGGGACTGACTTCAGCCGAGGATCAATTCCCCGCTGCAGCATTTCTTTCCCTCGAGCTGATCTAATTGAAATCAGATCTTTGTGCTGTGTTAGGATTCCTCTGGCAGAGCGGTCTTGGCATTGTTTTCTTTACCATTTTTCCTATTACTGTTAGTACCAATCACCAGAACAAGGCAGCGAGGAACAGAAGAGAAAAGCAACATGCTGTGAAATTGTTGAAATAATTCAAAGGTTTCCACAGGAAACATCATCTCCAAATGCTTGAATGCAGCCTCCCAGGTATAAATATAGTGCACGGAGAGACAAGGGGGAGGGGAAGGGAAGGGAGAAAGAGATTTAGTGATATTAAGAGGCTAAAGCAATTGAAGTGATTTGTAAATTATACGACCGGTCGTGTTCCACACATAACGCACTTTGTGTAGCACCGGAGAAAAAGGCAAATGCCTCGCCGGTGCTTAAGAGCCTGTTTTAACTGGGGTCTGTGGGCTGCGGCACCCTCGACGCTTTGTTTTAAGGGGAATCTTTAGGCTCCGTTTTCTTTCTTGCAAAGACGAAAGTTGGAAAAATGAAAGTTCATTACGAAGGAAAAATGTGCTCAGTTCAAAGAGTGTCCTTCAGCACGTGCTGAGAACTGCATCAATAACAGCCATGTATTTATTGATCGATATCTTTCAATCATTGAAGGAATCATTTTGGTTTTAGCAGATGGCATTCTTCCAGTGTAACCCATTCAAGCTGATAGATAGTAAAATAATACAGCTACTGTAACACTAAAACACGCTATATTTTAATATTTTGAAATGAAAAGTCATTTCACTTATTTTAAGAAACAAAGCCAGCTTATTTTCTAAGCCTGAATAGGTAGGTCAGATTTCCAAATTAATATTTTGGTTTGTAGATGTAATATATTTGATTTGTAGAAGTGTGCATTTTAGGAGTGGTTAAATCCACATTAAAACTTTTTGTTAATGGAAAAATCAATTTTCAGTTAATCAGAATTCCTCAGAAGCAATGGTTATGGGTTTTTTTGAGAAAATTTTGTTTTGTTAGAAGAACCGGAACAGTTTCTGTTTTTGAAACCATCATTTTGGAGGTTTTGTAGTTTAATTGAACAAGAAAGGTAAATTCTACAGAGGAACATTTCAATGAAAACAATTTATATTTTGTTTTGCCTGCAATTCTTGTAATGAGAGAGAAGGGACATTTATGTATTTAGTGCTTCTGAGTGGCCAAAAAACCCCATGCCATCCATGGGGGTAGCCACACTTTGGAAATTAGCCATTTGTATTTAGGTATTTGAAGGTAAACAGCCAGATTTGAAGCATTTGCCTTAGGAACTTGCCTTACAAGAGCAGAAAATCCATCTCCCCTATTGTCTTCAGGAGCTCAGCAATTTCTGGGGGCTCCCAGCAGCCCCCAGGATTTCTTTGTCTGTAAACAAACTTAAGCTCTGCCCCCCCTGCTCCAGCTCTCTAATCCGTTGCATGAAATCATTACCAGCTACTTGCAACGAACATGCCATTCTTCAGCTCACAATTATTGTTGTCGGCTTCACATAACAGTTCATCCCTTTTCTGCTTAATCAGAGGCATTAGATTTCAGGTATTTGTGGAAATGGAGAAGAGTTTTGAGGTTTCCAAATACTTCTCTTAATGAATCTTGCGATATTTTTAACAAAGAGGTCAGAAATACATATTTTATTATTTTCTAAATGTTAACAAAATACAGAAAAAGAAAGAAAGAAAGAAAGAAGGGGTGGAGAGAAGAAAGTTTCCAATGATTTTAGTCTGCTGACTGGATGTCCTTTGTGCATCTGTTCAAGTATTTTGTGGTTTGCATTTACGTCTGTATTTGCCCAATTTACAGCTTAAAAAAATCAATAGTAATGTTATATTTTCATGAAACCAGCATTTTTTAACTGAGATCTCATGAGTGAATTAAATTTCATCCATGCTGGATTACATCCAAGTTGGATTACAGTTGCAGGCTCTGATCCTGCAAATGCTTATGCACATGTATATTCCTGTTTAGTTTGTGCCTTGGGCTGAGACTTGAGAGACCTGGAACCTGGTTCTAGGTTTGGCACAGCCTCCCTCATCCCCATGTCCCTTATTAGCTCTGAATCTCAGTTTCTACTGTTTACTAAACAAACAAACAAACATAAACCCAAAACAAAACAAAAAACCCACAAACATGAAGTAGAAAAGATGAACTAGTATTCACAGTTGACTTGATGTTGCATATATATTTATATCACTTGCTATGGTCATCTGTGAGCTGTGAAACCACAAAATATACCAGATATTATGGTAAAAAAAGCTTTCTTAGCTATGCTTATCCCAGACTCTCCTGAAAAGGAAAGTTAGTTTGTGGCAGAAAAGCTCCTGTTGAGGATTCCCTGCTTTTCCTCTTGCTCTTCGACATCCTGTTGTTTCTACATCCTCCTGCTCCTAGCATAGGCAGACAAATTAAAGCAAACAAGAGCATGGCTAAATTCTTCCTTGCAGAGACTCTTTTGAGTCTGCACTTCTTTAGGGCTGACAAAATGAAGCTGCCATATTACAAACTAATATGAATGAACTCCGATACGAAGCATCAGAGAAGCAAATGTTATGTCACAAAAGAGAACCACTGGAGCAGGTGGACACAAATGCTATAGTGCAACACATGGAACAAAATTGCACACGTGGCTGAAAGACAATCTTTGCTGTAGGCAGTTCTCTAGGCTACAACATAAAGTAGTACATGAATTAAAAGAGGAACCTAAGCCTTGGAGCCACTAAATGTGATTTAATATATTATTGCATGTCAGCTGAGCTACTGTAAATGTATGTGTATCAGCTCTGCCTCAACACCATGGAGCCAGGCTCGGGGAAGCCGTATGGCCTGTAACTGCTGGGAGGGCCAGGAGCTCATACATTGACTTGCCATAGCTCAGCTGAGGTATCACACTTTGTTCTGCCACAGTAATTTGGGCTTGTTCCTGAAACCCTTGTGATCTGTGAAGGTCTCAGAAGGAGCCTGAGGGAAAATGGGAAGAAGGAGGAAATTTACTATATATATATATATGTATATTTTATTTTTTTTATTTATTTTATTTTTCCAGAAAAATAAACTAGCAGCCTGCCAAGCCACCCTTAACAAAATTGTTAGTGAAGAGAGTGCCTACTGAAAGGTGAAAATATCCTAAGAATTATGTTTTTACTGTTCACCATAGAGTAGGAGATAGCACTTAGGGAGCAAGCGAGAAGGATCCCGCTGCAATAGGCCCTGTGCAGGCAGGGTGGAAAAATCCAAATCCCTGAAGAGTTCACAGTAAGCAATGATTAAGCAGCCCAAGGGCCTGGAAAGCAGGAATGAAATACACAGCTTAACCCTTCACAGGCCTGGAAACCAGTGTAGTGCATGGCATGCAGCAAAATAATTTTAAAAGTTCATTAAGGTTAGTGTGTTCCTTTGCAGTTCGTAGTTTTTATTGCAGGTGTTCTTGCAATGCAGCAAACCCTGATTACTTTGCCTCAGAGTGGAACTGCAGTTCACCTGGTCAAGCCCAAGTGCTAGGAAGTGAATTTAGCAAACAAATTCAAATCAGAGATTATGAAATTAATTCTTCTGCCCAAATGTCTTATAATATTACTGTCTTTATGAGACTCAGCTCTGTGAGGTAATACAGCTTATCAGATACTGAACATTAGGTATACCAAGTTATATACATATATTCCTCACAATAACACCAGCCATATATAATAGGTATGTAAAAGAACTTCTTTTCTATATAAAGCCTATGTATCTGATGCATCTTTTTCATTCTGTTACTCTTCCTCCTCACTAAGCATCAATGACTATAGGACACAGACCTCCCTTCCAATCAATGTATGCACATCCCCTCCTTGAAAGAAGACCATTATCCTATGGTATTTAGGTGAAAAAGCACCCGATAGGATCTTAGAGTGGCTGTGGCAAAAAAGATCCACTGTGATTTATGCGAGGTGCATTGGGAACTGTCTGATGTGAAGTCAGCAGCTGAAGGGCAATGAATAATTCAGCACCAGGACCCGTCACATCATCTCTCTTCCCATGTTATTGCTGTTTTTACGTAATTGCAAAGTGAAAAATAAATTGATGTCATAAAGAAAGCTGCATCATTTGTCTGGAAACACATAAGAGTTATAGGTACATTTCTGCTGCTTTGTGAGCCCTGTATGATCTTACTGTGTGCAAAATTAAAAATGTGTCTTTATTAAAACCTTCTCTAGGGTTAGATGGGTGATCCATGCAGCATGACATCTTTTACATTGGTGTGAGTAGCCTGCATTGATAGAGAATGATGTTTCTGAATTGCTTCCTTACAGCACTCCAGTGCTATTGCCCTTGCTCTGTGCTTCCCCAGTGAAGCTTTAATGCAGACCTGGGACTGAGGCGTCTGCCTGTATCATATGGGAAATGTTGTTTGTCAAACTGCGGACAAAAAATAGAGCCGGGTGGAAAGGTTTACCTGCCTCAGGGGAGATTTGGAAAGAGAAGTTGTGTAGAATGTTGCATTTCTTTACTCTGTTCGTCAAAAATAAAGAACCCAACAAAAAGATCGGATTTGGTCAGTGGACTTGCTGATCCTGTACGATGTACAAAGCTTAGATGGCTGGCTAGATATATTCACGGGAAGATCAACATATACACATGCATCTCATGCTTTCATAGTGTTCTTACAGTTCATAGGAACTGGTGAGTGAAGGAACCGGTTCAAGGGAAGCTTTACTTGCCTGTAGAGTGGGCTAACATTTTGTATGAGAACCTGGAATGCCCCAAAATTCTTGCATTTGGGGCTGGAAGTTGGTGTTTGGCCTGTTTCTCTGGTAGGTCTGAAAAGCAGAGTTTGGGCCAGGACCAAAGAGATTGGGACATGGGCTGGGAAGAGATCTGACTTCTTTGTTCTCGTTTTATGGTGAAGAGTACATTACCCGTCATTGTGGTTAAGTGTGACATGTGCTCTATGCCTTTCTTGCTGTTATTATTTTGTAAGTGGAAGAAAAAAAGCCCAACTTGGCATATTTCTGCCTTTTAATCTGAATTGTTCCAAAAGATGTCATAATGAGCTCCAGCCGCTGACTCTCCTGTCTTCCTTATAAAGCACAATCCCTCCTCTGTTCTTGACTTTGTCCTTGCCTCGCTAACACGAGGCTGATGTGAGCAAATGCTGTTTCTTAGGAAAGTTCTGACTCAACAATGTAAGCTTTTCAAAGGAGAATGAATGCAATCTGTGAACTGAATTGGCAATGCAGGCAGATTAGAAGAAATGCTATGCAATACCCAGATCATGCCATTTTAATATCTAAAGATGATTGCTTTTAGGAAGGAGACAATAGGTTTAGCATAGAGGTGACAAAACATATTCTTTTTGCCTTTCCTCTTGGTAAACAAACTTCTTTCAGAAATGAAATGAAGCTGTATTATGCAACAGTGATGGAAAGGGGAAGACGTGGTGTGGGGGCTGTCCTCCAGCTAGTAAGATAATAGGTATTTACCAACGAGAACCATTGGGCTGCAGAGACCTTCTGATACCTTTTGTCTTGCAGAGCTTCACATTCTTTAAGTTAGGTTGTCAAAACTGAAGGGCTCTGTGGTTTGGTGTTTTGTTTTGCTTTCATTCATATTAGTTGCTTTACTCAAAGGCCATGTCAGCTGGAAAAGTCTTCAGTTTTAGTGTTAAACGTCCATCAGAAGAAGGCTTTAAAGGAGGGCTGGTGAGTGGGCAGAGCAGCAGAGGGATGCTGAGAGAAGGGATGAGACCTCAAGTAAAGGGGTGTGAGGGGTTATGAAGGTTGGAAGAAAACTTTTCAGTTAACAGACAAGCTCTGCAATTCTTAGCAGTTAGGCAAAGACCTCTGCTAAAGATTCATTGTGATTTCTCAGTATTTCCAGCTGATCCTGTGATATCAGACTTTTCCCCTGTCCTGCCTTAATTTGTCTCTGTTTTCTTCCAGCCCTGCCATGGAAAGTGGAGGTTGGTATATGAGACTTGGCTTTCTTACCCTTCATACTGATGTTACTCCATCGCTAGAGAAGGAAACTTGTCTATTGTATACTTTATCTTCCATAATCTGAAGTAATGGAGGGCTGAGATAGGCTGATAAAGGGGATAATATAGTTATTATTTCTCCTGGATGCTGGGAAAAAAGTCTTGACAGAGGAATAAAAAAAGGAGAATGTAAAGACCACCAGCTGGATGGTGTAGTAGAGTTTTCTTGTTTATCAAATCCTCAGCATCACATGTGATGATCTATAGTATCACCAACCTACATAAATTGATTGTTAACCCAGTCTGAAAATCCATGAGGCTTGATTAATGGTCACAAATTTATTATTTCTAAAAAACATTACAATTCCTTGGTTTTGCTTATGAGTTTCAGGCCTTTAGCACATGCATTTTTAAACCTTTCTCAAGTATAGTGATGCTGTAAAACATCCTGTACTTCTTTATTTTTTCCCCAGGCTCACAGTAACATGGTGAAGTCTGGCAGCACTGTAGGAATGTTGGAGCTAGCAATTTCTTACCCAGTTAAAACAGTACATAAAAATAAAAAGTAGAATTTTTGAAGTTCCTTTCTGTCTTATGGCTAATATATCTGGTTTTGGGGGGTTTCCCACTGTGGGGTTTTTTTCCTTCTATTTTATTTTAGTTTTAAATCTGCTTAGCCTATTAGTTTAATGCTGCAGGTGTGCCCATCCTCACCAGGTGATCCTCCCTCTCGTTGGCCCTTAGCCCAGATTCTCCTGATTCATTCAGTGCTCTCAGGTCTTTCCTGTGCTTTTGTTCTCTCTGTGGTCCTTCTGATAGCATTAGCAGGTGAGTCTCTTTGAGGACCTGCACCAACATGCTTCTCTTCTGGTTGCAAAGGCAGCTCTGTCCCACCTTCCCTTGTCATCTACTTCCAGCCAGTGTACCTCCCACTGAAGGACAAAAGGTAAGTGACCATCTTTTATTTTCACTGGCTTAAATGACCCTAAATTGCAAGTTCAAGGTAGAGGTTACTACAGTGGTAGGTAACAAGAATAACCTGCTTCTCTAGCTCAAGCAAAATATTGTTTTTGTGCAAGATTCCTGAAAACTTACTGGTAAATGAAGTAAAAAACTTGCCCATATGAGTAGACCTGCAATATTTTTCCGTGGACATAATGTGACAAATATATGAAGTAAGAAAAACTTGTTGTTAGGTTCCAAAGATGCTTATTAAAAATGTAAGGCTAATTTAAAAAAAAAAATAGTAAAAACATCCACCAGAAAGTGTCCTTTATAATCTCTTTTTAGAAAAAGCGCTTTGACTTCTTGAAAATAAAATCTCAAGCAAATAACAACTTCCACCCGCTCACCCCCATATCAGCAATTTTGAATGTTTCAGGGATTGTAAATAATGAGAACTCTTCGTGGAGACAATGATGTTGTTCTTGAAAGCACTTAACTGGGGTCATGGTTTTAAGGAGAAATATTCCTTGGTGCATTATGGCTGTGAATTGTAAATGCTGAGTTTCCAAGTATTTCCAAGCACATGCTTTACATTAAAATGTAGGGTTTTCTTCTAATTTCTCTTCTTTTAATGGATAAACTCTACTGGGGTTTTGAATGCAAAGACATCAGAAAAACACATGGATAATTTATTTTAGTTTATAAGCAAAGTTTTTCCAAAGTCTCTTGCATGCATTTTCTTGTAGCTGGTCATATTAATACAGAAAGTAAACCAGAACTGTCACCTGAATTTTATTTTATTACAGGCACCTTTAACACTAAGGAACTGTATAATCTAATATAGGATGTAGGTGAGAAGAGTCTAATCCAAACCAGTAGTTGGTGTGTTGTATTCCTTTTTCTGATGCTTAATTTGTAGCAGTTCCATGAAAAGCTATGTAGACACTTTCCTGATGTGGATAATAAGGTCATTTCAAGTGTGTGTTACCTGGACTGTGCTCTCTTGGATCTGTTCGGGGTAGTGAAAAAAAATGTACGTCTGTCTGATACCAGAGTTGTTTTGCACAAAATATATAGGGGGTGGGGGGTGGAATCCCAAACAATTGAGCAGTTGTGTTCTTGTGAGTTTAATTTGGAAAGCAATCATATATTTCCTATAAAACCTGTTATAGCTGTTTGGGGAGGGGGCTAGGGAAGGGGTCTCTTGGTTTTATGCCAGGTTTACTTTCTGAGAAATGCTTTATTTTCCATTTGGACAAATAACTGCAGCACAGTCTTGCTGAAACCAGAACGCCAGTAAGCTTACCTGGCCTGCTGGTTCCAGTTTGGTGTGAGACCCAGGGACAAATAATGCAATTGCTGAAGTTTAGTGTGCCAAGAAAAATCTACCAGGGCAAATATCATTGAATCAGAGCTGTAGGGACGTAGGCTTTCTGCTTCTGTGGCATGTCTGAAGCAGGAACAACAGGAGGTTGGAGCAGAGGCATTAAGCTGTGACTTTATTGCTTCTGTTGCTGTTAAAATATAGTATTACCACAAATTGTGCAGCCCAGGTTGCTGGCTTTGAGGCTCCAGTACAGCGTTTTCATCGATCCTTATCTAGACAAGCAACTTGTTTTGCTGCTAGGATTATAATCTTCTTTAAGAGACTGATCAGTGCAACCCATGTTCTTTCCTCCAGCACAAAAATATACACTAATTAAAAATGTTTCTGGGCAGCTGGCACTGGTGTGTGAGACTAAAAGTTCAGCACTTCTGTGGAGAGGAAAGGGAATCCCAGTAACAGAAGAGTTTATAGTCAATCATTTAAGGTCAACACGAATGCTGCAAGGTTTGGGTCTTTTTGTTCGTGTTGCTAATAAGAACCATTTAGAATATGACTCAAGCAAATTCTCTTCCCAGAAAACAGAAACCAAATGAAACTGGAGCATTTAGTTCAAGCCTGTAACATGGCACACTAATTAGTCTGTAAAAATTAATTAGTATAAAGAAGAGTAACATACTGTGGGCCAAATTCTTTGGTGACTTCAATGGGAGAAGTGCTTGTGTACCTGAGGGCAGTGTTTAGATGGCCCTTTGATCTTAACTTCTGTAGCTCAAGTGCCAAACTTTATTAAAGATTAATTCTTAGGGCCCGTTTTTTAAAACATGGACAGTCATTTCCAGAGGCAGATGCATCCAGCCTGTGGCTGGGGGAAAGGTGACACTACAGACCTTGTGGAAAGCAGCTTCATAAGGCTGGGGACCTGTCAGTGCTAAGATGTAGATTCAGAGCCTGTCATCCCACTTCTCCCAGCAAATAGGTGCCAGACTTCCGTTCTCATGAGATGAATAAATGGTGCTACCCCTTTGTACAGAGAGAAAAAAGGCAAGTCCTGTAAAGTGTTTCCTGTCTTATGTCAGTTGTTTGTGGACATTTATAGTTAAAGAAAATAGAACAACATCTCATGGCATGCAGGCATCTCAGATGTGCCTTTTCATTGGGGATTTGTTAATTGATGTTTTTCTTTTACTCTCTGTGATTGTTTCACTTTTTTTCTATTGTTCTAAGATATTTTTTCCTCTCCTGCAGTCCATACATCTCACACCCATCCCTACCCCAGGGGTTGCTGGCACCCAAGTGTGACAAATGCAGACTCAGCGGTTTGTGTGGCTGTGCCCCCGGGGGACAGGAGGCTGTGGTATGGCACAGTAACAATACTAGTTTTTTAAAATCAGTTTCCTTTCAGGCTAATTCTCAGTTGAGTTCTCAGAATTTACATCTCTGATGTAAGGCAACAACCTTCCCTCCCTCAAATGCTGTAACAGGCTATTATTTTTTGCAGAATATAAGGAAGAATGATAAATTTGGATATTTATGTGGTGGCAAAGATATTTCACTGTATCACTAGCATAATATTAAATACAGCCTGACAATATCTGATGCAAGTGCTGTCATCGCTCTTCTGGGTAGCGCTGTTATTCCTGTTTTTCAGCTGACAGGTCAGGGAAATCCACATAAGCTCTCACAGAAATCAAGGGTCAGGTGCCTGAGTATTTTTCTGGCTTTCTGTCTATATCACTTGTCCACAGCGAAGTGGGAAAAGGAGGACTGGTCCCAGGCTCAGGAGTTTCCTCAGTACATGTCCTGGTGTCTCCTCCCTTGCACTCTCGTGGTCTCAGAGGTTTGCGGTCAAGCAGCTCTGCTGCAGGTGGAGGGCAAAGTTTCTCCTACAACTGGTGGAAAATGATCCGTTATCATTTTGAGTACCCAACTTGGAGAGATCAGGTGGCCGAGGTGTATGTGAAAGTAAATAACTTTGGAAATCAAAATAGAGTTTCTCAAGGATTGTATTGGATTGAATAATGACATTGGTGTTGTCTGAGAATGAACATTTCACTAATGTAAAATAATTCCTTTTTGGCCATACAATTTTCTGGATGTTACTTATTAAATGAATGGAGCTTTATTTGCTCACTTTTGGGATAATGCAATTTGAATTGATGACTCTTCCCTCCCCAGATGGTGTCAGAGCAGCTCTGGTGGGTATGTCAGGTCGAAGTGGTTTCAGTGATGCTCCCAGAGTCCCAGCAGAATTGTGGTTCAAGGGCTTCCCTCTTGTTTTTTTGGCAGATAAAGTACTGGATGCTGATCCAGCATCCTAGCAGAATGATTCTTTTCTTCCTTCACATATCTCCTCAGCTGCTGAGCAGCTGAAGAGCTGACAGAATTAAATTACATTGCTGCTGCTGCTATTAACAAAGAGTAAAGAGAAACTGTTACATCTGGCTCCACTTCTTTGCCAGAGTCTTCATTTAATTGTTTTCTAATTTGAAGAAAACCACTAATGACAAGATGAAACTGCTAGAAATGTAAATACAAGAGTCAAATTGCTCTTGTCAGATTTCTAGTTCACAAACCACGGTAATGTGATTCTGCATATCTGACCAATAAATAAGGGTTGCAGCGAGTGGCTGCTGTTGATTTCTCTCTCCACGTTCTCAGTGCCCTCACTCATGATCACAGAAGTGCTGAATTTGAAGGAACATCAAACATGCTGAATTTGAGGATCCAGCCTGACAGCTGCAGGCTTCTGCAGTGCATGCTGTAGGACAGTGCTCTTCCTTGGTATTAAATGGGGAAACCAGCTTGAGCTGGCTGGAAAAGGTTTCATTGCTTATTCTGTGCCACTTTTATAGTTATTTTCTTGTTTTCTGCTCCTTGTTTTAGTTGGGTGATGTTGAAACTTGTTTGAAGAATACTGAAAGTTTCACAGATCGTGGTATGAAGGGCCATCTGATTTCTACATGCATGATCAAAAGTCAGTAGTTATGCAGTTTCCTTAAAAATACAAGCAAAATAGTAACACTAGTCAAAGATTTTTCCCTAATAATTTTGCAACAAGTTTGGTCCTCAGATAAGAAATTTAAAGCAAAGTATTCCTGCATAGACCGATGGTGAAGAATAAGGTTTGTCCTTTGTAAAGTCCTTATGAACAGCAAAGTTAACATTAGTGTACAAATGGTTTGTTAGTCAAAAATAAGTAACTGACAGTTAAAATACAGACATGCAAACAAAATCTGCAAGCTAATGTTTGTTTTCAAACTGATGTCTGACACTTGTAATAGAAACTTACAGTCATAGTCCTGAGCTCCACTGGGCACATTTACACAGTCAAATAACGAAATCAATCATCACTAAGGGATTCCCTGGCAGAAAGAAATTCCCAGGTAATGCAAGGGGCCTTTATCCCTTTAAAATCACGCCGCAGCCCATAGTGCTGGCAGTGTCTGGCAGGTAGTTGACCCTATTGTGTGACGTCTCTGCTGCAGCTTTGAATGCCACAGTTGGCCAAGTTGCTGAAACTCATCTGTTTCCTTTGAAGTTGCCCCATTGTGGAGGCAAACAGCCTTACTGGATCGATCCCTATCTGCTGCACGGGTCAGCTAGCAGGTCGGTTTGAAGGGACAGCTCGTTGGGCTTGCGATGTCGCATGTGGAGCGTCATCAAAAGGCTGCTTTTCCAGTCTGTTTGAGCTTGGTTTGTTTGCCCTGGAGTTCTTGTGGCAGAGCTAAATGTCGCTCGCAACGTGGCTTAAACACAGAGCTGCAAGAGAGGAGCAGGGCCCTGGGGGGCAGAGAGGAGCGCAGCCAACAAGCACCAGTAGAAAGTGCAGCTGTCACAGAAGAGAGAGAAGTTAAAAAGGGAAGGGGAAAAAAAAGCCTTGACTGTCCCTCAGGGGCAGGGGCTGCTGTTGTTCCAAATGCCGACAGCTTTCCAAACCTAAACCAAAGCTATAAAATATGAAATATAATGAACAAAAGTTGGCACCCGCCCATGTGTAGCTGTCAACCTAATAAAAACAAAACTATCTGGCAGCTGGCACGTAGGTGCTGCGAGATGCCAGCTCTGGACTCCTGCAGAACAGGTCTTGCCTTTGCCTTCTTCTTCTGGGTGTTTGGTAGATTTTAAAATGTGCACCAGAGGGTGAGGAAAGAAGCACCTCCGTACCTAGGCAGGCCTTGGTCATCAAAATAAGCATCTCCAAACTATATGTCCCTTCACACTTTCCCATTTAGAGAGGACAAACAGCAAAGGAGTGGTGGAGATGGGATGTTACCACATTTGGTTCTATTTCCCCTGTCATTCATTTGTTAAGCGCTGGCCTAAGCCAGTGCCTGGCCGCAGTGAGTGGAACTGATTTGCTTTGAATGTAGACGATTAGCAGGTGTGGTTGCACAAAGCTGCCAAAAGGCATAACCCCAAATCAGGGCTCCTTATCAATTTCCTAAAGCAAATCTCACAAAATAAATAAATAAATAAATAAATAAATGTTTCTACTAGGCCATTTAGGAATCAATCAGGAACGGAATTCATGGGGAAAGGGAGTGACTAGTCTTGCCCTATAGCAGTGTTGGGGCAAGTGTATATTCTTTCTACATTAATAATTAATTCCAGACTATTAGATGAGTAGGTGAAAGGAACTGATGATAACAACTCTACATCTTCACTGTCTGAGAGTTGGGGGTTTTACTCTGGATTAGATTAAGGCTGGATTGGGTGTTCTCACTGCACATGTAGTTTGAAAAAGTCTGAAGGACCAAGCACTGATTTGGATTTCATGTCCCCCACTAGAAGTTGGGGCATGTTTGGCATGCACCTGGACTGGAACATCTCATGTAGTTTCTTCTGAAAGGGATCCCATCCAGGTGCGGAGGAACCCCTCTGCTATTGAAAGCAATGCCATGACTGATGGGGATGAGCAAAGGATTCTCTTCAGAGCTGCACCAAACTGGAACACTAGCATAGACACAGTCGGGATGCTGCACAGTGCTTTCAGCAAATAACATTTTAAGATCCGAATGTGTCATTTGGGGAGCAGTTGAGTTTCGATGCTCTGGATCTTTTTAGCATTTTCTCACTGAGAAGTGTGGTTCCCCAGCCTGGGCTGGGAGGCAGACTGCTTTCCAGGTTGACACTGTCAGAGTAAGGTACCACGTGTGGGAGGAATCAGGGCAAACCTAGGCCTTTAATTCCCATGTAATCCTAAGATATTATACCTGCTTTGTGCCCTCACACTCCAGGAATAAATAGCTACCTGCAATTGCATTGCAGGTGGTTTTTTTTGTTGTTGTTGGTTTTGTTTTGTTTTGTTTTTTTCCATTTTGTCTGAAAACTGCTTCTCATTACAAAAGAATCTATCTTGAATGTGTCTCACTCCTCACAGACAAATTGCTTGGTGGAATCTCCTGTGACTTTCCCCTCTCTGTAGGTTAGAAAGTATTTGTTCATTTTTATGAAGGGCAGCCTCTCGATATTTAGTGCAAACAGACCATCCCTCAGGCACCTGACACTCATGGCAAACAGACAAGTCTTTCGGTAAATGACAGTGCCCCTGTAGAGTGGAGAAAGTGGTTGGTTACAGACATCCAAGGGCAGAGAGTGAAGCTTTCCGTTGCATGACTGGGTGCAGCCTCCCTTCGCTTGTTTGCCAGCAGACTTGACCATGTTTTAGGGGTCTGGGAGTTGCTCCTGTTTTAAACAAAATAAGTTCCTTCTTAAATGCTGTGATTTAGTCAATCATCTTCATGCAACTTTCACTGGCATTGTACCAATCTATACCACTCACCCCACTCACTCATAGGCTCTGATGGTGACAGAGAAAACCTGCTTCCCATCAGGAAGGCTGGCTTAATGCTGTGAGCTTCAGCTGTATGGATCATCAGAGAAGAAAATGGAACTGATTCTCTATTGAGAGAATGTGAGAGGATCTGTTGTCATTCTGTACTATAATCTTTGCGTTAAAGTCTTCCCAGTTAACAGAATTCTGCAAACAGGCACTTAGAAATGTAGTGCTTCTCTCTGAAATGTGAAGTAGATATAGCATTGAAAGAATGACCATGAATAACTGGTCTTCTTTCCTCTGAAACACATCTACCATGTGCATAGACATGCAAGCATATGCATACATGTAATCCTATATGTCTGTTCAGGAGCATTTGCATGGGCTCAGAGGTTTTCATGGCTGAAATTTCCATTAAAAATAACCTATGTGAAGACATGATCTGTCATAGCCAGCCCACTAATGGTTCATTGCAATGTATGTAAATAGGTGTGCTATATATTGTTTATTTGGCTCTTGTGTGTAATTAAGGTTGTTGCAGAAAGATTTGCTTCCAATTCATTCTGCCTGTAGATCTGCCCAATGTTTGCTGAGTTGCTGTTTTATGTCACTCATTGCAATGGGGAGACTGTTGGAGTTTGCTCTTACATATCAATATGCTCTTGTGTCAAGGTAGTAAAGGAGGAAAAATGGAAGTGTTTGTATAGCAAATATGAAGATCCAAGTGAAGCTAGGTGGCCAGCTAATCTGGGTTTAAACCATGGATCCTTTTTGCTTACTGGAGTTTTAAATGGTAGCCATGTAATTCCTTTTTCCAGAGATTACCTAGATTTTTCACGCAAGGTACACTGCAAGAAGGGAATTTTGGCATAGATACCAGATATGAAATATTGTCAGTGAGGCTGACCCATTGCTGGAACCTGCTCCTATGAGATGGAGAAGACTCTAGTGGCATTTTAGCCTTTTAAAAATTAGTGCTCATAGTAAGCTAGTCATCCAGTATCTCACAAAGATTAGCAGTGAGACAGAAATCTTCAGAGTCAATCCAGTCAACCCATCCTGAGATATGTTGACATCCTTGCAGAGCTACCTGCTTTTCTCTGCAGACTGCTGAAGGAGACTTAATGAGTAATTTAGACTAGATAGTTAACTTCTGCAGAGCTGAACTGAGATTATGGCAGGTTAGTCCTGCCTATAGAGGCTTTCCAAGACATGCTCTCACTAACCCCCTGGTTTCCTGGTTTAGATGCCTGAATTGCTGATTGCAAACCATGGAATGTGTGATATAGGCTGGATAAAAAGCTTGGTTAATCACAACAGCCCTTTTCTCCCTTAAAAATGTTGTATTTGAAGACAGGGTCTCGACTGCAGAATGGGGTTTGCATATTCCATTGAAAAAGTCGGAACTGAGAGAGAAGCAGTGTGATCCAGAGAGGTGCTGTCTGAAGCTGCAGATGCTTTTCCAGATAGGAGATCTGTGTATCGGGAGAGCTTGAACAATGGACCATTCAGGATGGTCTCTCTGGGACAGCACATGGTTCTTTTGGCTGCAGAAAGTATCTCCTTTGGAGAAGATAGTCTTTCCTCACTCTTGAGAGAGGGAGACAGAGTAATGTCACTAAAACAATGCTTCAGAAAGACCTTCTAGGGAGGTTTCTCTTTAGTCTCATTTGAAATGTTAGAAGCCTGAATTTTTTTCTGTGTCTTTGTTTTAATGATACATTCTTGCAAGGATCCAATCTGTCATCAGAGGGTGTATGAAATTCCCTCTGACAATTATGGGGGTTCCACCCATAGATCAAAAAAAGAAGAAAAAAAAAGAAAAAGAAATGAGAGGGAGGAAGAAAGAATAGCAGAATAGCTCCCTGTCTATCAGCAGCCCAAGCCCCACAATTGTGCTGTGCCAAAGGCTGCACAGCATGTAAGTTGTTGTGATCATTCCCATCAGAAAACTAAATTGTTAGCTAGAAACAGCTCAAAAGTTCTCGCATGGGTAGCGCTTGCACATACCCAAATTGGTAGCAGGTGTTCTAGCCTATTGTATGTTAGTTTTGCAGTGGAAAGAAAGTGCTGCCAGGTCAGCGATAGAAGGGGTTCATGCCTCCTTTTCACCCCCACTCCATTTTTCAGCTTCTAATCCCTGCCTTGGCCATCCTGCATGCTTTCTTGTCATCAGCACCATCAGTAATGGTTTCCTCACTTCGGGTATGAGTCGGGTTGTGCTCCGTGCCAGAATGCTTTGGAAGGAAATCATTCTGAGTCAGTCTAATGCCATAACAAGCTCTGCAACAGCTGCAGCAGTGATATGCTGGCAAGCTGCGTTGACCTTTTAAAATGAATAAAGAATGACTATTTCCACAGTACATATAACTCTTGTCCCAACCTCTATCTGTGTGCCCAGACAGCACAGGCATGCTGCTGAATTTGCAAGGAAGCATTTTTTATTTTTGCTTTTTTTTTCATGTCAAATTTTATCAAAGCCTGTAAAATTATTCTACAAGGGTTAATCCTCTGAAGTTTTAAGTCAAAATACCCCATTCTAGAGGATGACAAACAGGCTCTGAGAGGTTAAGGAATTTTGTAGTGATCGTACAGTGCACTTGTATCAGGCACGAGAATAAAACCTGGAACTTTCAGGTCTCAGTTCCCTGTTAATTCAAGCTCCATCCTTTAAATGAACGTGTAACTGAAGAAACAGGGAGTGTATACAGTGATCTTTTCTAGCGCTCTGCAGGCTAGAGATTTCCCAAGCCAGAGAATCTGAAACCCAAATCTTCTTTACTAGCCATTTAGCAATCTCCTCCACAGGTTTGCCTTTCATCCAATACTTATTGCTGTCCTATAAACCAGATTGGTGGTTAAATGTTTGGAGATCTTCACTCCACAGCTGGTAATCCGGCACCATCCCTTGGAAAAGAAAGTCTGTACTGAAAAACTCAAATTAAAATAAGTTGTATCATAGTTTAATGGAGACTGACTTGTTTCACCAAGCTCCTGGTCACCCATCGGCTCACCTAGAACCTGGTCCTCAGCCCTACACCACCTCACCAGGGACACTGCCTTGGTTTTTGGTCCATGGGGTACATAGGTCTCATTGCCCTGCAGCAGTTCTTCAGGCTGGGATGCTCTAAGACCTCCCACATTTTCAATTTCGAAATTTTGGGAGCTTTCTTTCAAATTTTTTATTTATTTTTTTTAAAGCTAAATACCAAACTAGCCTTTTCATCAGTGAGCTCTCCTCCCTGAAAGCAACCTGAGAGCCTCCTTTCCTCCTTTCTACACCACCAGCACTGCTTCAGAAACCTGGAAACCATGCCACTATTTTCTGCACAGTCAGAAGCTTCCTGTAGGACCCAAAGAAAAGCACCTATTTTTGTGCCTTGGTTACCCTTGGCAAAAAAAGGAGACAACAGCACTTAAACTCACCAAATCATGGCAAGGGAGAGAGTGGGACGCTCCAATGACAGAGCTGTGTAGAGTTGTAAAAGTGGTCTATGTATGTAATTGGTTTTAACCATTTCAGTGCTGCAGTAGGAAAAATCTGTCTATTGACCCAATGCATAAGAGACACCAAGATTATGTGAAACAAATATATTTTCATTAGTGCACTTTCATATTACATCTATGTTCAAAAAATATTTATGAAATTGTTACAACTGCATTGTGAGGAACGTGGGCTTACTGAAAGTGCTATTTTCTTGCTGGAAAGAGAGTCAATTTAACAAAGTTTTCATCACTAGATACTTCAGTAAATGTTCCAAGTTATCAAAATGTTTTCTTCCAGTATTTTCCAAATTAATTTTTTTTCTCGACTTTTTGAAATGAAAAAATCACACAGTGCCTTCAAAAATAGTAAAAATTAGATTAAATATTTTAAAACTATTTGAGACAAAAATGTTTCACTTGGCCTAAACTGTGTCTCCCACTCACAGTAATTATTATATTAAACTTGCATCTCAGTTCAGGACACAACTTTTTTCTAAAATTGTAACTATCTGTATGGATGAAGAAAGTTTTCCCACCCAATGTTAATGTCCACATAATGGCACAAAAGCTCTTTTCTCTAAAGATGCATTAAAATCAAGGCTGTTGTCAATGAATCATGAAAGTGGGCTTGCTTGTTGAGGTTTCCATAATTCTCTAGGAAAACTCTTATTTTCTACCTCAATCTGTCCAGGCAAACAATGTACGCTGGAGACATTGTGGTCCATATGGAGAGGAATGTTGAACCCAAGCCAGATGTTTGTAAACCTTAACTTTGAAATGTGGCACAATACCACAAGCTGTCAAGTTGTGTAAAAGCTTAAGCAAAGACAAAAACAGAATGTAATATTTACCAGATGAGATTTCTCTGTAATCTTGTTGGAATTTTGGGAGTATCCAACTTTCATGGATTTTGAAATGAGCCCTGTATCATTTTTTTTTCTTTTTTCTCTCTCTTATAAAGAGGGAAAAGGAAAAAAAAAAAAAAAAACCCATGCTAATAAAAAGGAAACATTCTACATGGGCAAACAATGGACTTAGTATGTCCTTGGGCAATTTCAGATGGCTATATATTTCCTTGAAGACTGAATCCCATGGAAGATACACATTTTATTGTAACTTATTTAACGATTTTTCTTGAAAATAAAATCTATTTCTGGAAAAAAATACTGAATTGGTAGTATGTAAGACAATGCCATAGTATTAACAACATTTTTTATAATGTCTAAATTATTGTAGTAACATATGTTAGAACAGTGCAAAGCTATCCAACATATTTTACATCTTTTGCCAAAAATAATTGAATTCATCCACATAAAAAGATGAGTAAAACATTTCACTACTTGAATTAAAGACATACTACTCAATCCAGAAATAAGTTATTAACTCAAGGGGTCTAAGGTGACATTTTTTGCTCGCTGCTGAGAAAGTTCTTATCCTTGGTGGTTTTCTGCTTTTGATTTTCACGAGCCCCAACTATTTCCAGGGTGATGTTCTCTACAGCACCAGTTTGTTAGCCTGTTAGACCTCTTCCCCCACTAATTAAAGGCCTGTCTGTAGATGTGATCCCAGGTATTTTACCCATTTAGCCCAAGAGGAGCCGGACTCTGCCTAATGAGAAGTTGCTGAGACCTCACGTGGGAGAAAGGAATGGGTATTTGAGGACAGCATTCCCCACCCTACGGAGACATTATTGCCTCTGAGCCTCGAATTAATAGTGTCTAGGGGAGAAACAACCAGTTTCTGCCATGTCTCAGCTGGCAGAACACCAAGAAGGGATTCTGTCCAGCTGGCATAATTTATTGCAGCCACTGGGCTGCTCAATATCTCCCTGGATGGGATTGGCAGGGGTTGCGCTGTAGAATCTGGGATTTCTCCAGTGCTTTGACACACCTCCCTGGTGCTCATGTTTGCTGTGAGATACGTAGCATATACGTTGTGGTGGTGAAGAAAACATTTGTTGAAGGAGTGACTGAATTGGCACCAGCAGTTCTGTCTTTTTCAAAATATCCTCAAGGTCCAAAAATAGCAATGCACAAATCTGCAAAGAATGATGGGCTATTTTGAGGGTAATGTTGGAGCTGGTTCCCAGCATCAAAGAAATGAGAGCCGTGCATTCTGCTGAATTTCTGCTAAAACGTAACTGAGAACAGTGATTTGTATCACTTTATACTCACCAGACTCATAGAGATTGTTGTTTGTGTTGCTTTGTTTTGCTTTGTTTTGTTGTTTGTGCCAACAGCAATTGAATTTAAGGACTTCATTTTCCAGGAAGTCTCCATCCAGCTACTGAATTGGTGTGAACATCATTTGCATGCTCAAACAATAGAATGTGAATATACAAATAGTATTTGTGTGCACAAATCAAGTCATTAGCATGTTAGTTAATTTGCATTGCAAATTAAGTGCCAGACTTTCAATATTTGGCTCTTGTTAAGGCTATAAGATAGAGGAAAATAAAGAAATACAGAAATCTTGAGACTTCCTTTTTTTGAACATTGTAAAACATGATTATTGACATCAATCCAAGTGTATTGAGTTGCATGGAAAATACAATCTATGGGTATGTATTCATACTGATCTACTTCAGGCAGGCAGAGACCAAAGTTACATGGCAAAGTTACTTATGAAGTCAGTATAGGCAATAAAGTCAATAAAGTGCGTCTCCAGATTGTTTATTCAAATTACATAACTTAGCTATTTGAAATATCTAAGATGACTTATCTGCTTACCAGTGTGTTGAACCAACACTGAACTACAAAAAGCTTGTCAGCTCCTTCCCCCTGCCCCATCTTCTAAAGCACCACTATGCTGTAAGATCAACTAACAGCTAAGTGTTTTTTTTCAGTGCACGACTGTGGGCACAAAGATCTCCCTCATTCTGAGTGAACAGTAGCTTCCATTTTCCCCAGTAGCTGCTGCTTTGAGATCATAATGAGAGTTCCCACACAGCAACCCCCCATGTTCCTGGGTAAGATTTCAGCTGGAATAGTTTCCTCCTAATGGAACATGGTCCTTTATTTGAATGTTATTCACTTGATTCCTTTCCTAAAGACCTCGCCCAGTGGGACTTCCACAAGCAAAATTCTTGCAGAACTGCAACTTGTATTTTGCCCAGAAAAATTAGTATCTGCTAAATGATTAGTAAGTCATATGTGATCAACAGGCAGCTTACTTCCCTTATTTTCAATGAAAACAACTCCTGGAAACTCTCTAATCCTAGGAAAGGATTAGGATCATCTTTTCTGGTTGTGCTGATGAACAGATAGGACTTGTCAGATTGGATCAAGGTCATGTATCACCCACTTCAGTACCCAGAATCCCAGATATTTTCACAGGGAAGTGAGGAATTCCTGATGTCTGCAGATGCTGTCCATTTTCCACCAAGAACACCTGGGGACATCTAAGTCCCCAGTAGGTAGAAATGGGCAGAAAAACCAACAAGAAGTTCAGTATCCCTTCTGCAAGCTGTGTATTTTTAAAGTACTTTGTTAGTACTCTTTACCCATTCTTGGTGATGTATGAATGAAAGTGACTTTGGTATTAATGAGAAACGAGAGATAAAGGTCCAAAATTTCTATGTTTTGAAAACTGGCCGGCTGCTTTGTGTCACTGCTGTAGATATGAAGATAAATGTTTGAGATCAGTAAAGTTTTTAGGTTTGATTTGCCTTTGAATAAATGTTTCAGTCATCCCAAGGTGAGCTAATGTGGCTGATGCCAGAAGGATGTATAGAAGGACACAGCAGATGGAGAGTGAGGTGAAAAGAATGCTGTACTAACGCCTTTAAAATCACTTTCTACAAAGTAGATTGTTAATTTAAACTTGTTTTCTCTAGCTGTTATTTTTTAAAACAAGACTGGGACAGAAGACACATGAGATGTAATAATTACCCATCAAGAGCTGACTTGGGAAAAAAAAAAAAAGGAAAAACAACAACCTGAAACAGAAATAGAAGTTGTGAGGAAAGGGGGGAAAATAGGAAATGTAATTCATTTATTCAGTGCTGGTATTAAGGGAAAACCAAGGTTAAAAAGGAAAAAAAAAAAGAGTGTGTCTTTGCAAAGCTCTAATAGATATGCCAGATCCTCTCTTTTGCTTTCAGCAATTCTGGTGCATATTGTTGGCAGTGGTTCAAAGAAATGAAGTGTTCGTTCCCTGGGAATTGTCTTTCAGACAAAAAAAAAAGTAATTAGAAGAATAAAAGAAAATGATGTATTAGAAAATGGGAGCCATAACAAACTACTAAGTAAGCTGCCATGGCTAATTCTTCTTAACATTCTTTTAACAACTCTCAAACTTGTAACTGCATCCCAAACATTTCACAATTTCTATCTTGTTGAAAAATTCTGCATGGCCTATCTGAGGAGGGCAGAGATGTCAAACTTCTAAGCAGTATTGTGTGTCCTAGTGACAAATATGTTCCCTTGGTGTAGGAAAAGGTCCAGAAGGTACAAAGGGAGAGAGAGTAATCTATTTATAACTTTTACAATGCCTTGTAAGAGGAGATCTTGGGAACTCTTCTCCCGGGGTGGCTGATTGTGCTCTCTCTGATGTGGACTCTACTAAGTACGGGTAGGAATCCTGTTACTGACCACTACAAAGGACTGAGTGGTTTAGTTCAGAATATAAAATTCATATTATGAATGCTGTATGGAGGCGGGTAGGGGGGAGGGAAGTAATATTAGCCTTCTGAAGAAGGGGAGACTGTCATGAATAATGCAACAGTGGCTCTCCGGGAGTCACACAAATGGATCAGATTTAAGATTCCTTTCCCAGTGATAAGGTCATCCATAGGTATGCTTTACATTTCTGCAGCACTTCCCAGGTACAGGCCTCAAAGCCCTACATAGACCATAAAGGACTGTGATTTCACAGAAATCACACCCTGGCTCCAGATGTAGGGAAAGAAGAGAAAAGCAGAGCTGACAGCTAAGTTGGCATGGACGGAGCCAGCACACAGCCCGGCTCTGCCCCTGGTTCACGCTACGTTTGGTGGGATGGTTGTTTGCCCAGCCCTGTCTCAGTGCCAACGCAACAGTCTATGAGGGCTGGATGGAAGTCCCTGCCAGTGACTCTGGCCCAAAATAGGGCTTTTGAAAAACTCCAGGGCAATTTGGTATCTAAAACCAGCCACTTAGGGCTATTGGTGTCAGTAGCAGTGGTTTTGCATGGCACTGTACAGAGGAGAGCAAAGCTGGATCCTGATGGCAGCATCCCAGCCATCTTCAGCATGGACTGTGCAGCCCATAGCACCCCTTCCCACAGCCTGCTTTGCACCTACACAGCCACGGGCCTCCCGGGAGAACCGAGATGTGTCAGCTGAAGCAGGTGGGCATGTCGGGCACAGCCCTGGCTGTAGCCCCAGGACGGTGGCCAGGGAGGGCAGGCAGAGCTGCTGGAGCCACCCTTCCTGAGAGACAAAGCTGCCCATTGAGCAAAGACCCAGCTTTGGGCACACCTCCGAGTGATATTCCTCTGTCCATTTAGGACAGACAAAATAGAAATATTAATATCAACCTGAGCCCGTGCACTGCTTCACTGCTCTGTGACTTCACTGCTAGCAGCACCTTAGAGGTCGATACTGGGTACAGAAACGATGACTTGAAATTATGGCAACAATAATGAAGTGGCAATCAATCCCTAGGTTAAAAAAATATCCTTGATAGTCTCTGCTAATGCCATCTGCAACAGTTCATAACTTAATGTGAACACATAGAAGGGTATAATCTTCAGGCAATGTTGTAACTTGCTTCCTCCTGTGGAGCTGAGTCTATAAGAAGCAAGAGCATTTTACTAAGCATTTGACTCAGGAGAGAACTGTAGGTAAACACCAGTAATACAATGTGCTTTAGAAAAAAACAGTATTTTTCTGCCCCTTGATCTCACTGAGTCTTAAGCCAATTTTGGCAGGTTCTGCTGCATTAAATGGTCAGTACCCCGTAGTGGTCACACACTGTTTTACTGGAGGTCTGACAGCAGCTATAGGAAAGATAAAATTAACCCTTTGGCTCCAATGGATCTTATTGCCCACAACAGGGAAGGCATCAAGAATTTCTGGCTCTCAGCCTCATGGGGTTAATGGCAATCTGTTGCTGATTTCCCTGGACAATCAGAGTAGCAAACACTGGGCTTTTTAATGAGCCCCAGAGGACAATACTGGCACACAAGGCTGTGAAGATCTGGACAAACCAAGGAAAAGTAAAATGAAAACAAACATGGACGTTTATTTTCCTAACTCACCAGTTGCAAACAAAATTTCATTTAATAAACCATGAAATGATTCACAGAGTTTCTGTATATTATTGTAAGAGCAGCTGGGTAATGTAAAAGTTACTTTCCTTCCTCTTTGTTATGCTGTTCCATATCCAGTTCTCATCCAAACAAAGCTGTATTTATTTATGTGTTAATATATTTATCATCTTACTTCTTACCGTGCTTTTCTGAAATGAGTTTAGTTGTGACTTAAGTCGTCATCATGCATAGGGTATCCAACACAGAGCAAAATCAGAGCATTGCTGAGTTTGGAAGGGACATCTGGAGATCTCTGGTCCACCCCCTCTCCCCTGCTCAAAGCAGAGCCAACTTGGAAATTGCATTAGGTTGCTCATAATAGAGCATGAAGGAAAAGCTTTTTCTGGTCATGGAATGGGACAGATTTTTCTGGCGAAGTGCTGAGAGAAAACAGTTATCCAAGTTTCAGTTTGCCTTTTCCCCCGTATCTGAAACAAACTGGAATTTACAAAAATGTTTTTCAATTATCCTAAGGGAGGAAAATCAGCACGTATTTCCTATATCAGGAAATTATCCCTACTCAGGGGAACACATAAAAAAGTGCTGAATTTGAGCATGTACTTGAGTCCCACTGTGGTAAACGAGCACATGCTTTGAGTTAATCTCCTACTGAAGTACTTTCCTGATTCAGGATGACATACTGCTTGTGAACAATTTTTCCTGTACACATCCTTGATGCATACGTAATGCTTGGTACCTGATTTTTTACTGATGCCCCCTGTTTTGTTTTTGTTCCTTGATTGGATGAATGTAAACTAGCAGAAAAGGCAATAAATCAAGAGAGATTTCAAGCTGGCAGAGAAAACTCTGTCACTGTAAATCTATGAAATAACATGAGATAGCTGTAAGACTTTTCTGTCTTTCAGTGAACCAAAAATTCTGTCATGTGAGTCTGGGGATTTCACTTGTTCATGTGTTCACAAAAGTTGTAGTATTTGGTTAAAGCTAGTTTGTAGCAAGCTGCTCTCCAGAACAAGTGAATGTCAGCTTTGTCTCACATGTTTTATAAGGTTGCATTGAATTATGGTACAACAATTAGTTGCATTCCAACACAATGAGGTTCTTATTTCTTTCAGTACCTTCCTGACTGCCAAATATGCAAACACATCCACTTAAAACAAGACAATTACTATTGCAAATATTATTAGGTTTTTAAAAAACAATTTCTAGACTCTTTCAGTCAGCCTCTCCAAAACTTCCCTGTAGAAGAAGTTCAATGGGTGCATTTGTAACAGCTCTGTGTGCTTGAGAACATGATACTGATCTAATTGTGTGATGTTACTGAAACGCATTCCCACATATCTGGGCAAATGAGATAGAACATGAGATAGTCCTGTCCTCCCCTTTTAAACACACACTGATCCCACTGGACTGAGAAATGAAGCAGAAGGGAATTGGTGCTATGTGGCAAATGCAGATAAGCATCGTGAAGGCAGAAACACCTGTGATTTCATGCACAATGGCAAATGAATGACCAATTAGCAAGAGGGACAGTGTAATGTGGCACTATAATTATGCTCATTAATGGCACTGCAGGATTATATCTCCACTCAGTGGTTTCCATCTTTTAGAAGGGAGTAGAGCACAGCTGAAATGCAGCAATTTAAGAGGTTTTAGTAGGGCTAAAGATAAAAGCAAGCTCTGTAGTGGCTTTCAACTTGTAGTCAGTAGACTGATGGAGATTCGTGGACTAAAGACTGGTGAAAGTCAACTGTTGTCAGGAAGCATGAGCTGCCGGTGGTTTGCAGCTCAGAAAGGGTAGAAAAGTCCTGGCCACTCCATGGATATGGACAAAAGCAGCAGGAAAGGGCTTGACTCCTGTTTGCCGAACACTGGATGTGGCAGAGCTGGCTTGGTGTGAGTCCAGCCTCAGCCTTGGCAGCAGAACCAGTTCATTTTTAACTGCACAGTTAACAGTTGCTTTTGCTGCCTCCCTCTGAAACACCTGAGCAAAGTCAACAGGCAGGCAAGACAAGGTGGACTGATAGTTTAATCCAGTTTCATACACCTGCAGGAGCTGATTTGTACCTAATCTTTCTATTTGGCATCACAGCTCACATTGCTGTTTTGGTGGGAAATCGTGCTGTTTGGCAATGAGACATGAGGATCAAATGATGTGCTGGTGACTCAGGAGACTCTCAAAACCCTGCAGGAGCAGTGGTAACCTTCATGATTCTCAGCCCAAATGTCAGCAAGAAACTTTTCTGAGTCTACATGTTCACCTTTAATTTAATTTTTAAACATTTAGTAAACACAATTGTAGGGCTTCTCATTAACTTTGGAACCTTATAGTCATAATTTTTGATACACAACATTACTTACCAATTAGCTTGTCTTGTTCATTTAAATTTCTTCTCTCATATTTTAATGGGAGCTAATGATGCCTTTGTTGACTTATTTAATGTTATGTAAATGTGGCTATAAACTGTGAAGGGTTTAAAGAGCAGCTCTTTTTATGCTTACTCGTCAGTTTTCTGAGAATGTTTGGCATTCTCGCAATCTGCACATATCACTCTGATGAATAGGAGTAACTAAGAAGACAAATAATAATAATTTTGTAAAATAAGCAGTGAAAAGTATTCAGTGTGAAATTTGATTTCTTCTCTTTACTGATGATTTTTTTTTTTTTTAATGGAGCCTAAGGGGACTTTGTGGCAGCTGATGTGGTTTAGCATGATATTAAGAAACTGCTAAATGTAGGTGAATGTTTGTATTCTGCCACACTCAGGTTGCCAGCTCATGAGGACACCTGTTTCACTTTGCTTGACAGAACAGAACATGTGTGGTTATACAGGGACTTTTGATTCAATGTACACTTCTCATTAAACCGAGATACAAGCACTTACAGGTATGTGTATATGGGAAATACACACAAACATTTATGTCTATATGACACACACACATTTGTGCGACACATATATTTAGTTACCTCTACAAAAACAGACGCCTTTATTAAAGGAAGCAGTGACTCTTGCACTTATCTCTGACATTTGGCCCTCTGGAGAAAGCAAAGCAGCATATTCACCATCCCCTTTCTTCTCTAAACTCAGGACTGCATCCCTGTCTCTCCTTTCCACCATGCTTTGCTGGTTACTAAAGGTCACACAAAGGGCATTCTTAGAACTCGGAGAGAAGCAGCCAGTGCAGTCTGAGAGGGCTGCAGTCACACTATTGCATGGCAAAGTGATTCTGGTTGCTAATGAGTAGAAGGTGGGGAGAAGGAAGCGTTGTGAAACTCTTCAGCAAGGAGTTTGTAACCAACTGAGTACTGGCTTCTCCAACCTGATGATAATGCTTTGAAAATGCACTTCAAACATAGTGTGGAAAATTTAAATATTTAAATATTCATTTATTCTAATGTTCCCTTTGATAGGTACCCACCACTAGGCATACATTTCAGCAACTATGAAGATCTACAGCACACTGTCTATCAGTGTGGATTTTAGCACAATCTGCTGTAAATTAGGGAATGATTTTCACCTCCTTATCAATGTTTCAGGAACTCCTTTAGTTCGATATTTAACAATTGGGGCTGAGAAGGAAAACTTCAAACAATGAATGAACAATTTTTACCTCCTATTACTATACAGATCTGTTCTAAAGGTTGGTGAGCATGTGGTTGACTTTCTCTAGAACAGATTATATTTTTATCAGTCTGGATTTACACAGACAACAAGTATAAAAGTATGTTAATCATAAACTCTTAGAAATTAATCAAGGATTTGACTTTAAAAAAAAAAAAGTCAAGCAGATGTGACATTCAAATTAACTATACATTTTATATTATACATATAACATTAGAATGCAATATTTTGTTGTTTTGTCAAGACATGAATGTTTCCTACCCTAGTAGTCAGCTAATAACGAAAGTAATATTAGCATATTAAATTTGGCGCGACATAAGTGCTAGAGAAACAAGTTTAGTGCAGAAGATGTCAGTGATATTATAATAATGTAATCTCTGATTCCCAGCAAATCGTTTCTTGGATTTTTGCTTTCTTATGGCAATTGTCAACTCTCTTATATGCATTTTCAAACTTCCACACTGTTGTTTGTTAGGGATGTTGTTCTGCTGAATGCTGAAAACATACTTCACTGTTTGACTTAGGATGGCAAACAAGAAATGTATCTGCATATTTTAGTAGCAGAAATATGGAAATATGTATGTATTCTTTTCTTTGCTTAATTGTTTGGTATTATATGAGTTCAAAAGCTCATGGTAGATGCACCAGGGTGCTATTAGTTTCACTGGTATGAAGTTTACTTCAGCAGCATCCATTTGCAGAAGACACAGTGCTCATCACCAGTAGGCTTTGAAGCTCGTTACAGATGAGTGATGCTGAATCCTTTATATCATACCCCAGTGCTATCCGTACCAAACATGTTACAAATCCGTAAATCCTCTCTGGCATAACGAGACTTTCTAAGATGTATTGTTCTATTTAAGTTTCTCATGAATGCAATAGGAGCTATGCTGGTATGAAGTTCAGTTCTGTAATTACTGGGAACTATTATCTTGTACCATTTGTTCTCTTTTATTTGCGTGTAACAGACATGGTGCCAAGTGTTGTATGTCATGTGTCTTTAGCGTAATTTCACTTCCACTTCCTTACAAGCCCATTATCTGGGCTGTTTCACTGTTGAAAGGTGGCTTTTTGTGGCTATATCATCAGTGTAAAGTTCTTCAAGGCATGCAAAAATATCGGAGCAGTTTAATGCAGACTGTAAAACATGAATTCCTTCTAAAAGGAGTGCTATTACAATGAACCATCTATAATTGACATTTCAAACATATTTCTCTCTTTCCTTTTCTGTTTTATAATCCAGAAGTTGAGGGTGTGAAAAGAGGGTGTTTTGTTTTGTTTTTTCATAAAACACCTTTCTCTCATACTAAGCAGATGATAAATCCTATGCAGGTTACTATTATGGTTTCTTGGTCTGAAATCTCATTGATAAAGGTTGAAGAAGGATCCATATTAGTTCTTGAGGGATATTTATTAATCTCTGTGTTTATGAAAGCAGATGTTAGAATTACTGTTTCTTGCTCTCAGATTAAATTCATTTTGCCAATCTCAGCTGTCCAGCAGTCCCTGGCAGAACATTATATAGTTTTGGAAAAAAATGGAGTCCCAGCGCATGGTGAGGGGTAATCAAGTTTATTTAGCTCACAGTGAAATAGAAAATCATTGGGGCTGTGACTGAACATGCAGATTTCACAAGGTCCCAGAAGTCCACATAAATTCACATAAGTCCCCAGGCTTTTGAGTCTTCTTCAAGCTTGATCTTAATCTTAGGGGTTTTCAAGGTGGAGCAGAAAAAACTGATGAAAACAGGGTTCTGTTATCAGACTACTTCTAGCTGCTTCTGCTGAGGTTGAAAGTTAGGAAATAACAAATTCATCTGGAGGCTTGGCTGGGAGACCAGTATTGCTTCTCTTCAAAGAGAAGGGTGAAAGAGTGTGCAGACACAGTCTGGAGACCAAGAAGGTGCACCAGAGGTCATAACAAATACAGACATTGCAGCCTGTTTAGGTTGCTCACCAGGACTAACCGTGCCTCGTGCGCTGAGATCACCGTGTGAGTGCTGTGTAGGGACACTAGCAGTCAGGGGGAGGGAAGGAGAAGGTTGTGTTTTCTTGCAGGCAAGTAGAGGTGAGGGTATTTTGTAATCAAACACTCAAAGGATGGAGACAGGTAAAAAGACTAAAAAAAGTAAAAATCCACAGCTTCTGCTGTCAGTACTGAAGGAAGCCTTCTTTTCCTTCCTTCGTTGATTGTACTGCATCACAGAATTAACTTGTGTAACAATATACATTAATTAAATCGTGCAAGGTTTAGGCATTTGTGCCTCGCCAGAGCTAGAAACACCCTGTGATTTTAAAACCAGTCGTGTTCGGAATATACTAAAAAGCCACTATTCGATCTTACTTCTAATATAGCAAAATGCAGCTGTGATCTGCAGCAGGCCAGCACGCTCCAGCCCCAGCCCTGCTTAGCCCACTCCATCTGCAGTTGCTGGCAGGCGAAACCAGAGGCCATTAAGAAAGCTAATGCTTAGCCATTTTTGTTGATGGATTCAGCACTAGAACAATATTTTGCAGGGAAGCTGGACAAAAATGCTGTTAGTTCTCATTAGAGATGGAAGAACTTTGTGAAGCTGGAGGTTTTTGCAAATCAATCATATTGCTTTTTAGGTACGCAAACTGAGTCTGACTTCACAAACCATTTTTTTTCCCTGTCATTGAATTCTCAGGGGGTTTCCCCCTCCCCACACAACTGATGATTAATAAAAAGAAAAAAAAAAAAAACAACAAAACACAAATGTTTTTCTGGCTCAGGGGAAACCTATTCCTTGTGTTAGCAACAGTAATGCCCACCCTTTAAAACAGTAGACCTTGCAAAAAATAGGATAGGCTCTCTCACTGTTTGTTTTTTACTTCTGTTCAATTATATTTTTAATTCTCTCTTTCTTTTCCTTTGTGATCACTCTCTGTTCCCCATTGTATGCTAACCCAGCTTCTGTCCTTTGCACCCGTGCTTTTCTCACTCATAAATAAATTTTCCATTGAGGTTTCTATTTAAGTCCAATTTCCAGTTCAGCTTTTTCATACAGAATGAGTTTGTGTGTTTACTAAATCTTATGGGTTGTTAAGTGTCATTGTAATAAGACCTCCGTGGATAATGTACATATTTCCTAGAAGCCCATCATGCTGTTATTATAGCTGAGTACCCAAGCCTCCAGTAAGAGGAAACTCAAGATGCAGGAGAGGGAAGGGGTAAAAACCAGACAGATTTACTGAGGGGCTAACGAGCCTTTGGAGCCCATAACACTCCTCATCTCTGCACTGCTGGCAGCCCCCTACTCCCAGCAGCTTCTCTCTGGCTGCTCAGTCCCATCAGCTAAACGCAGCTGGCTGGCCTGTGACGAATACATCTGGCACAGGAGTTGCTGAAGCAGAGAAAGTGCAGCAAACGTGTCTTTTTCTCCTCTCTCTGGACCCTTCCCTCCAACTTGTCTGACCGTTTCTCCCGGGAGGGAAGCGGGCCTGCCCCCAGCACACCGGAGGCTGGCTTCACGCCATCCTCTGGCCATCAGCTTTGTGTCCCTCACCCAAAAGGTGAGCACAGGGGCAGGATGGGGAGATAGGCAGGGGTGGACACGCTCTTTCATGATGTACTGGGATCATGGCCATGCAGACAAGCAGCCCCTCATCTGCTTCCATCAGGGAATAACTCTGCCCGCCTTATTGCACACATCTAAAATTCTACAGTAACCCTTTTGCATGGTCACTTCTGGCATAGTGGTGCAATACAAATCCTGCACCGTGATGGCACCAACCACAAATCATTGGATGAGTGGGGTAGAACATACTTCAGCTTTGCAAAACATGCCGTTAAATATTTATTCTAAGTGTATCTGTGCCATTGTATGATTAAACCTTCTCCATTATTCACAGCAATAGATCTGCTTATTATAATGACGTGCTGTCTTTTAAGTATTAAATGCCATTTCCAAGTTGCTGTTTGAGATTTTTTCTTCCCTCTTTTAAAAAATACCAAGCTACAACAGCCTGTTTCTTACTGAATGAGTTGCCGTTCATAAGTGAGCAATCAGCATTATCTAAATAAATGAAATATTCTTTGGGGCTCAACAAAACACTTGTTAGGTTGAAACTAATCTGTAGGAAATGAATGGTGTTTGTTAGTCTTTGAGAACACTGAAGAGATTCAGTTCGTGTTAGTATTTCCAATAGTGCCAACATAAATGTAATATACAATTCTCCAAGATACAGGGCTTGTTATTGTTATCAGATGAGGGGTGGAAAGGAATGTGGTGTTATGTAATTCAGAATTATTATTTAACATGGAAAGAGACTGCGGATTGCGCTTCTAAAATCTAGTTAAAATGTACAGTGGGTGCTCTTCGGTGGCAAAAGAAACAGCTCTGTATGCCAGGGGGTCCTGGGATGCTATGAACCCAGGTTGCTCTGCTAAAGTCCCTGGAAGCTGCTTGGACTCAGCGCCCTTGAAAAATCAGTCCAAAATGTGATTTATCGAGTAGCTCTTCTGTTTCATATTGTGTGTTTTTCATTATTGTTTTCACAAGTGAAGGCAGGCTGATAGGAGTCACTCTCTTGAGAACCATGAAAAGAGAGTTCTCTTTGATAGCAAAGCTGAACTGCATGGCCATGGCCCCAGGACTTTGAGAAAGCTGCACCACTTTCAAAGCTCATAATTTCCCAGAGACCACCATGCAGCTTTATCATAAAACTTTTGATTGAAAACATGCAACATATTTCTCACTGCTTCACAGCCCATCTTTGGCCCTTTAAACATGGCTTGGACCACCACTCACCCACAAAATGCTGTTCAGAAACAGGGAATGAATCTCCTTTTACTTTCACCTTCCTTCTCTCAACTCTTCCTTTACTCTCACCTTCCTTACACCAGCATGGTAGTTTCTACATTGCTTCATATTTCATGTTCTGTGTTTCTTTTTAAGTCCAAAATATCTTCTTAAGAGTGATTTTGTATTTGTGGCCATTCAGAGACCAGATTCCCAGCTGAACTTTTCCAGCAATGGTGAGAGATGGTCCAGAGCTATGAGTCAGGGGACAGTCTTGCTTTACAAGAGCCTCCTGTGGGACCTTGGCAAGTGATTTAGGCTGAAATAAAGGTGTTGGGGAACGTGAGCCAGGTGAGCTGCCCTTTGGAACTGCTGCTTGCAAAGTGGCTAGCAAGAAAGCTGCTTAAACTAGATGTCTAACATTAGACATCTGGAGATAAACCCCACCTTCAGTAATCAGGAGGTGGCAGTTGGAGACCTGGACTGGTTTCTGACCATCTGCTGGGCTGAAAGGATCCATTTTCCATCATCAGCCTCAGTACAGCTCTGAGCTAAGTTATTTTCAGTTATTAAAAAAAAAAAAAAAGGCAATTTGCAACTTCGAGGGGAAAGACCTGACATTTTAAAGGCAAACTATCAACTAAAATAAAGTGAAAGGATTATTATGTGCATATGAAGGATGGGATAAATGAGATATTTGTAAGTGACATATACAGATTGTTCGTGGAAAAATGATTGCTATGAGTAACATGAAAATTAGTGCCATACTACACTTTGGTATGCTCATGCTTTTACTTCTATCTTTAGAGTTTTAATAGTATGGCCATCTCAGTAGTGCCTGAAGTTTCTCTTACTCTGTTTTTGAGGATACTTCTTTTGGACTTGCAAAGTCATTAGGTTAGGCTAGGTAGAACCATTCCTAATACAGAAGTCTCAGAACTGACCTGAAACCTTAGAAAGGTTTCTGTCATTGTGAAAAGCCTGAAAATTCAGTTGGCAGAGTTTTTTGATGACCAAGGAGGTTGTGGACCAAGGCTTCCTTCATTGGCCCAGGTCTGTAATGCTTTAAAATGAACACCAATGTTTGACACTGTGCCTTCAAAGCTCTGCAGTATGTGCTCAACATTTAGCAAGGTCTTATCTACCATCAAAGCTGAATTGAAGCATGTCCCTGCACGCTTTGTTGGGCAAAGAGCCTTCAGAGGTGACATTACAGTCCCAGACTAACAGCTCTCTCCTTCCCAAATGTGCTAATTTCCACCATCAGTCTGTCCCTCAAAATAAACATGTAGCATGTTTCTTGAACAGGAGGACCACACTGGAAAGAGGATGAAAAGCCTCAGAGGAGGGAGGTGTGAAAAAGTATGTTTATTAGGGGGTCGAAGTCAAAGAAAAATAGAGCTACATCATCTCCGAACAGCATGTTTGTGCTATGAACTTCTAGCACTATTTAGTTTTGTTTTGCTATCTGCCATTGACTGTCACATTTCACAAGTTAAGAAACGTGTTATTTCTTTGTTTATTTTGTCAGTCTTAGATAGTCTCTGGAGGGAAATTATATCACTGTTTCAGTGGAATAGATTTAATTTGTTTGTGTCTTGTTGTCTATAGCATCTATCTAACTACTTATCTCTGAAGTTACCTCTCAGTCAAAGGTTTTCTGTTTTGTTCACATTTTAACAGGAGGGAATTTGCACTTGATTGCTTTGAACACTTTCTAAGTTTGGTCAGCTATCTATGTATTTATTTTTCTGTTCTAGTGAGAGAAAATGGGAATTTAAAATGTGTGGAGCCAGCAGAGGGTTAGCTGAGATTTGTTTCTAATGTAGAGGAAAATTGCTCAAGTAATCTTATCCCATTCATACAACTAATATGGCTATGAGGCTCTGATGTGTTGAACAGTAAACACCATGCAACATACCCTTAAGAACTGTGGCTTAAAAGATTTCTTATTTTCCATCACACGGTTTTAGCTTTCGATGAATAAATATCAGGTCCTGCTTACATTAACGTCCATGGGAAGTTTCATGGGTTTAAATGGGAGTAATGTAAGTTCCTAGTTTATAAGCATATTTTATAAAAATGGTAGTTATAATGCATTATGGAGTTAAATGGTACCACTGGGTAGCTATGCGAGGAAAAATATTTCTGATGCAAGCAAGCTACAACAGCCAATTCCGATCGAGAGTATATAAACCAACTATCAACATTTGGTCAAGGGGTATCATATATTCTCCAACAGATGATGGCTTGAAATCCGAAATAAATTTTTACTATCTTTTCCAAAAACTAAAAATTGAGAAACCCATGCAGGGAAATGCTCTGGCCTGTGTGATATAGAAGACATTTTAGATGAATGCGGCAATTCATTTGGAATTAATATCTATGGGTCAGCTCACACCTTCACCAACCAACATGAACTTTGAGCAAATTTATATATATATATATATATATATATATGCATATATATATGCACATATCAAAATCCCAGGACTAAGATTGGAGAAGATGTAGGAAAACATGAGGGAAAATACCATTATATGTATCAGCTTCCATACCAAACCACAGGAAGTGAAATCTTGTCCCATTATTATCAGTAGTGCATTTTCATCTCTTTAATCAAAGTTGGTGAAGCACATAGGCTAGGTTTGAATCTAGGCTTTGCAGAATTTTTGTGACTCACTCCTAATCTTCTTAATCAAAATGTCTTGTGACATTTGGCTACGGTATTTCACACCTGACACCAAGGACGCTGTTAAGTGGCAATTTAACACATTGTCTTGCAGGACTTTTAATGGATTAAAACTCATACACTGCCTCATTGTTTTGCAATGGTGTGACAAATTAGCAGCTGGCTAACCTGGGCCTTTTAGAAGTGGTGGTTTTAGGCACGATCCCCACTGTATTTTATATTTATCTTTTGTGAAATTCTTCCCTGAATATACTAAATATTAAACCTTGCTTATTCCTCTGATGAAATCTACACATCATTTGACTACAATTTTGTTTCTTATATGCCACCTCCCTCATTTGCCACATCACCACTGCTTCTTTGAATCTTCTCCAGATCCAGTGGTTGTTGAATTTAAATTCTTCTCTGGGCTGTTAATGAGTATATCGATTAATACTGGCTCCGGTATCAATCCCTGTGGGAGACCAATTGATACTTCTCTCTCTTTTGACATAAAACCATTGATGATAACTCATTGGTTCCTAGCTGTTGGATAGATTTTTGTCTACCTTATTGTATTATTATGCAGGCTATGCAACTCCAGCTTTCCTATTGAGTTTGTGTGTAGCACTAAACTAACAATTTACTAAAAATCCGACTATGTTATGTCTGTCTTCATTAATTAAATTCTCAGTATAATTGGGCCTGATCTTCCTTTCACAGAATTGTATGAGCTGTTACATGGTACCACATATTATTCACCATTTCTGTCAGGCTTTGTTTCCATAGAATCATGGGATAATGCTGGTTGGAAGGGACTATAGAGGTCATCTGGTGCAAGCCCCTGCTCAAAGCGGGTTCTATTAGATCAGGTCGCTCAGTCCAGTCAAGTCTTGAGCACCTCCATGGGTGGTATTTACTGAAGCTCTCTGGGCAACCTGCTCCCATATTTGGTCACTTTCATGGTTAAAAAAAATACCCTTACAGTATTCCTTCTATTGTTCCACCTTGTGTCTGTTACCTCCTGTCATATTGCTGTGAACCTCCACGAGGCACCTGACTGTCATTGTATCAAGTAGTTGCAGGCAGCGGTAGTGCCTCCCCTTCCTCTTCTCCAGGCTGAGCAAGTCCAGCTCCCTCCATTTCTCAGCTCCATCACTCAGCCAAATTTGAGGCCTCTTTGGATTTATTCCAGTATGTCCATGTCTCTGTTATGACTGGGAACCCCAAACTGGACACAGCACTACGAGTGTGGTCTCGCAAGTGCCAGAGAGGAGCACATCACTAGACCTGCTGGCTGTTTTCTTGCTAATACAGCCCAGGATGTGGTTGGCTTTCTTTGCTGCTTCCTAGACAGTCAAGCCTGCAGTCTTTATTGTTGCGTAAGGCTATTTTTGGCTAGATATCAAGACTTTGTGTTTGGTTTTGTTGAACTTCATGAGGTTTCTGCCAGCCCATTTCTCCAGTCAGTCCTGGTCCCTCTGAAGGGTAACCCTGCCATCTGGCATATTGACTGCTCCCCCCACTATTTGATGTCATCTGCAAACTTGCTGAGAGTGCACTCCATCCCATCATCAGGTCGTTAATGAAGACATTAAGCAGTATTGGTCCCTGTATTGATCCCTGGGGATGACACTACTTACTGGCCATTTTGTGAACGAGCGTGCTAGCTAATTTACCTCTCGTGGTAAGAACTAGTGGTACGAGCCAGGCACAGTGGAAGGAGATCCTGCCTCACTGGCATTGGCATATGACGGAGAAATTGTGACATTTCTTAGCTGAAAGCACTCAGGGTCTGCCTGGAGAGCTGGGATGAGGCTGCCGGCTGACAGCTGGACCTCAGAACAGCCATGGAGAAAAACTAAAGCTGCTTGAAGGGCAGATTCAATACCTAAACAATTAGTGAGTCTGTGATTCTTTAGAGTGGGCATTTCATGGTGTTATCACATACCAGTTCCAGCTCCGAAATTGTTGGGCAACAGATACAGCAGAGGCTGTTGCCATTTGTCAAAGGCAGCGTGGACACAGCCCATGGCTGTCCGTGCTAGGGACTAAGTTAATATTTCGAGTTTTATGTGGACCCACACACATTGGGACAGTGGAATAGACCCACCAGATTGAAGACATCTCCACTGCGAGTGCAAGCTTGCCCCCTGGGCCCGTTGCCCTACCAAGCACACTCAGCACAGCTTACATAAATATTTGTTCACTTTGGAGGCTGAAATGTTATTCCTTATCCAACTACCTTTCTAAGTGATGAGGATGTGGGAAAAGAACTCCTTAATACCTCTGACACAATAAACATTCAGCTCCAGTAACTGAGGCCCTGATTCCGTAGGAACCCTTCCTGGGGAGGAGTGCTTAAGCAAATTATACCTCAACGGAATCAATAGGAGTTCAGCACATGCTGAATATTTAAGCATGTGCTGAATTGTTTACTATTCAGCCCCTCATTTAGTTCTCATTTAATTAAACAGGATCAGATTCTCAACAGAAATAAATCACTGGAGTTTCTCCCAAAGGAGTTTTCCCAGTTTGCAATAATTGAAGAGTTTATCTAATGTCCCAACTCTACTTCTTTTTTCAAACATCTAGGTATCTGTCTATCTACCTAACCTATGTTATTTTTACCTCCTAAGTGATAAACTATTCAAAGGAGAGATGCTGTCAGAAGCAGTGTAGAGGGGCATAGGTGTCATTAGTTACAAATGAAGTTCTGAGCCTCTGGTAAATGAAATGAAACTTTTTTGATATTATTGTTGTTCAAGTCTAAGCTGATATAAGCTGCTCTGCTTCTCCTAATACAGGCAAGGATTTCTTTGGAAGTTTAGTGCTTCCACTCCAGATAAAAGCAAGTCATTTGCTTCTTTCATCATGTCACTACTAATTTCCGAACAGTCAAAGCTGCTGCTAATTTATTTACTGAACACTGAAGCCCTGTTAGCAGGGGCTGCTACTGAAACTGCTTTCTGGCCTTCGGCTTTTGTTTGTTGACAGCCTGATTTCCCAGTAGGCTATTTCCACCTGTGTTTCTGTTGTTTTTAGTGCATGTCTTTCTTTCTTCTTCCCAGTGACTGTCTCCCAAATGGCTCCTGAAGGCTTTTCTCATCTTCCCTCACTCTCTCATCCCCTTCTCCCTCCTCAGCTCTGCTTTCAGTCATTCTGCAGTTAGTGGTTGTCTACACTGCTGAGCTCCCATGGGGCACTAATTTTTGTTTCAAGGACAAGATTCAAAAGAGTTTGCTACACACAGGTTGCAGGGTGCACCTTCAGATGTGCCTTCAAATAGACTTTGGAGATTTGAATATATGAGCTCCTGAAAATCAGTTTTTAAATTGCAAGGGAGGCCTATTAAGTGCTGTAAAAAAATTTTTTTTTTGCTTTTCTATTTTAAAAGCAGCATTAAAAAAGCGATATATTTTTTTCCCTTCCTCTCTCCCATGACATTGGGTGGAAATAGAAATTAGGAGACTGCCATTTCCCTTTAACTTCATGCATATCAAAGGAAGAGAGATGACAGGATAAAATGATTCAGAGAGTGCCCAGCGTACTCTGTATCTGGAGGAGCTAGTGAAGAAAGATATTGAGATGTTGCAATGGTTTCTTTGCAACAACTCAGTGTGTCAGGAGCTTTACGTGTGCAAGAAAGGTTCTAAGATTATTTCCGTGCATTGAAAAATTTGGAGCCTGCATGGCTTCAAGTATTTATTTATTAAGATATTATTTTAAATTTGCTACTTTAAATTATCTAGCTTCCTTGTGTGTGGGTGTGCGTACATTTCTTGATGCGCACTTCACCTCGTATGTAACTTCTGTTTTATATTTACGTTCTCTCAGCCCCAGCAAATCCTAATCTTTCTGAGGTCAATTATGAGAAGACTCAACTGATGTCTGGTATATTTGGCTTCAAAGTATCTCCTTTGCTTGCATGCTAACTTCAAGTGGGATTTTAAGGCTTCAGTTTTGCTTGAAGACTTGGTTTCTAATGAGTCCACAAAACTCAAGACGCAACTGCTTATCTTCTGGCTTAAACAAGGAACTGCAGCTTGGTGGGAGGTTTTCTGCTTATAGCTCCTGGGCCCTTGATTTCTTAAGCTGGCTGTTCACATCTAGTGAGTACTTTGGATTGTTTTTTCCTCTTTGCCTCAGTTTCCCGTTTGTAAAACAGAGGTTGTAAGGCTGTCCCACCTCAAACAGGCACTGGGACGTTGTTCAGAAATATAGGCGGGAATGTTTTCGAAACAGTACTCAAAGCAAAGTTTGTGAAGTGCATAGTAAACCTCCAGTGTCCAAAGACATGCTTTGCAGGAGGCCATGCCTGCACACAGAACTACAAGCTGGGCATTTGAGCTGTAACCTACTGACCCTGAGTAAGTCTCTCAGCTGCTGTGTCTCTCCGTTTCCCGATAATATTGCAATAAGACTAATATTTACTTACCTCACAGTCGCATAGTCAGAATGAATGAATGTTTATAAAGTACTTGGAAGTCCTTGGATGAATGATCTCATCCAAGTGCTAAGCAGAGCATGCATTGTCATTTCATTGTAGATAAATACACACCATTTACATGGGTGTACAGAGCTGTTCACACAAGCATATGCAATGTCTCATCTCAGTGCACTCAGGTTAGCACAGAACATAAGAACAAACCCAACAGTCCTTGACAATTCATGTCATTTTGCTTTGAAATGAGTATATTTTCTTTGAGAACAGAGCTTATAATGTAATCTCCAAAGAAAGTTATGTTCTGCCTTTTTACAGTTGCCATGATGCAAATGTCATTTGTACTCTCCTTCTTTATGAAAGTTAACAGTTATTTAAGAGATCAAAGTTAATTATCACTAAGGAGATCATTTTTACCTATCAACCCACTTTTGTAACCCCACTATCACAAGTAGAAGCTTTATGCTAATCAGTTTTCTAATTTCCATAAATTACTGATAGAATGACTTTTTTTTCTTTCCCAGCATGAAAGTAGATCTGCTGGTGAAAGCTCTTGAGAGGTAGAGAGATAGAGGGGAAAATGAGGTAAGGTGTATTTTCAAGAGTTCACCAGCTGAATGTGGTACCAAGAAAATAAAATCCAAATCATTAGTTTCATCACATCACAAAACTTGTAGATGCTACAGCTTCCCTGCACTGCAGAAATCTGATGCACACACATTGTTTCAATTTAACATGGTGATAGGAATGGAATCGAACGTGAGGATCACTGTGTGACCCTATTACATGTGAAGTGTCTCTATTAGAGCTGCAAAGACAGCATGCCAGAGGAGCTGAAATGTGTTGATAGAAACAAACAGATATACCTTTTTAAAAGCAGCAGTCAGAAACTCTGCAGAGTGATCCAAGCGTGTTCTGCTGGAGAGGGCAAGATAGTCTGTCCTAGGGGAAGATGATATTAAGAAAGAGAAAGGAACCCCTTCCACTCCATCACAGCGCTTTCTGTGTAGTGAGCTTGTGAAATGGAAGCTGCTACTGTGGAAGTTGTTACTGCTCTGACTGACAGCTGCTGTGAAATAACCTCAGCTACAGCATGGAAGGAACAATAAGAAATCAAAATGAAACAGATGCGGATATTTTGGGTATCCCCTTGGTCTCGAAGTTGAGTAAAATAATTGCTTAGAAATTAATAAGCTTGTTGCTATGCTGCTCCAGCCCTTTAGACTGATGCTGATGAATTCCAGCATAAATTAAATAATCTTGAACACAGACTCTACAACCTATTGCTAAAGCTGTATCTGTGAATCACTTGAACCCCACCATACTTTTGGAGCTTCATTCTGAGTTGGTAACAGAGCATCAGCAGGCATCAGCAGATTTCTGCTTGACCACTGCTCTCTAGAATAAGGAGGGACCTGGGCTGTCATTCTGATTAGACTGAAGTCCCAGTGTCTTCTGTGTTTGCCTCTGTATCTGTAGCATTTCCTATGGCGTCTCAGCAAACTGAAGAGCTCAACTGTTGGTCTGTCAAGTGGGTGAGACAAAGCCCAGAGAGACCAGGATCTGTGTCACGTCCCCTCTCTCTGTCACAGGCATCCCATTTCCCTCAGAGCAGCCCTGCAACCCAGATTGGTCTCTGGAGCTAAATATAAGGGCCACCTGAAAGCCCCCCAGGTACAGGCAGGCACAAAGGAAAGTAAAAGGACCTTAGCTCCCCCCGGCTGTGAGTTTTTGTGTCATTGCTTAAAGAAAAGCAACACAAAATTATATTCTCTCTTGTTTTGTTTTTATTCTTCAACCTTCATCTCTCCTGCATGCATGCACCTATTTCTCTTCAAACACATGAGCCATCCCATTGAAGTCAGTGGGACTCTCCAGTGCTTCAAGCAAAGCATGCATATGCCTGGATCAAGTTGATATTTACAGAAGGCTCCTTTTGAATTGGCTTTTGATTATACACCCATGTCAGTGGGTTTTTCCTTATTGCAGCTGTGGACAGTGGGGACCAGCATGACTTGTTTCTGTGTGAGAAAGATGGCAAAAGATCGCAAATACAACATTTAACGTTACAGACTTTTTTAAACTGTCATGTACTGCACTGAACTGTGTATTTGTCACTGAAAGGGAACATAATCTATGATGCTGAACACTAAAGGATTTAGAAAACATAACCTTTGTGCATATGTTTATGGTTTTATTATCGCATTTATTTATTCTGCTGGATATCTGTAGGATAATATGATCAATGAGTTGGAATCCTTCTTGTTTCTACCAACAACAAATCAAACCATTAATAGCCCAATAAAACCCTGGGATTTGGAGAGAGGGAAGGAGGGGAAGTAATTGCATTGTTCTGATGCTAATGAAGCACATCTATCTTAAAATAACTGTTTAAAGCTGGCGTCGACACAAGACCTTTGCACAAAAACGCACGTTACTAACATACAAGGTGTGTAGTATTGGGTTATGGGAACATGAAGTTGCAGTGGCAGCTCTGTCTTTGCTGTGTGCTCTGTACAAGGCGGATGTGGGAAGCGCCTGCCTGTGTCCGGGGGGATTTCATCCTGCTTAACCCTTTCCATACACCATAGTGACAAGCTCATAGTGCGGTGGGGCAGGAGCACACAGGGTTCATGGGGCACGTTGTGCAGCTGATAAATAGTTCCCGAGATGCATGATTGCATAATGATAGCCACATTCATTCACCTGCCTATCAAAAGTGATGCATTAAAGTTTGAGCTCTCTTCCCCTGGGTCCATGAAGAGACATTTGAGTGTTGGCTTATAGTCTTTAACGTTTCTCCTAACAGTGGGCTAAGTGCAGTGGGGTTAAACAGAGTCCCTTTTGCTTAGTAATCCATTAGCTAATGGGTGTGTAAGCCCATCAATTTTCTGTTTATTCCCTAACCCCATTAGGGTACACCTGCTGTGCATAAAAAATACACCTGACAAATCAGAGTGATAGTTGAAATAAAATAAATATCAAGTGTTGTTATAGCTGATCCGTAGTGTTTAAAGCAGAAAGGGCATAACAGTGATTTGTGAGGGTGGAACAAAATAGTGTGTGTTGGCTCATAGTAGCTCGAGCAGGTTGATACAAATCCCTGTGCAATTTTACTGGTTCACCTGTAGATTCCAGCGCTCGACTGCCTCTTTCCCCAGCCTCATGGACTCCTTTGGAGGGCTGGAGTTCACCTTCAAATGCAGTCTCCAAGCGCCTTCCGGAGAGCCAGAGTGCTGCTAAGTGATAAATTAATTATTTGGAGGAGGGAGGGTGAGAGCTCACAGGCTGCTCTCCCATAAAGGCAGCCAGAAGCTTCAAATCTGTCTCTGATAGCAGGCCATTTGTTTTGTCACTTCACAGGCTTTATTTATTTATTTATCTTCCAGCTCGCCTTGTGATTAAAACTGTTGAAACAGCTGTTGGCTGGTAGCAACTTTTCGTTGTGCTATTTCCTGACGTCAATCAGGCGACCGTGGGGCTGCAGCCGCGATGGGGCGGCCCTGCGCCGCTCTGCTGGGGCTGGGTGAGAGGCAGCAGCATCCCCGGCTGCCCCCAAACCCTCGAGGGTCTGTGGGGGCTTCCACACACCCCATTGCACAAGGAGAAAAGAGGGGAATAAGAGCAATGAACCTGTGGGACTCATTGCCAAAAGCTCTTACTGAAATTAAGAGGTTATTGGAAAATGGAGTAAATTGGTGCTTTTATGTTTAAAAAAAGAAAAAGGGTGCCATACCGCCAACTAGGGAGGCTGGTGACAATAAGATGAGCAAGGCACTTGGTTCAAAGTGATGGGTCCAGTGTGGAAAAACTCCCTGGGGCAAATGAATGGGATTTGAATGAGCTGGTCTCAGGATTTGTGGACGGGAGCTGGATGCCCTTTGCCATGAGGATGCTGAGCAGCCAGGCCAGGGAGGGCAGGTGGAGAACACCATGGGCATCTGGGATAGCAGAGGATGGGGAAGCCTTGTAGTCCCTGTGGTTCGGGGAGTGTGCATAGAGAGCCTCTCAGGCTGAGGGAAGCTTAGGGCCATGTTTCTTGTGTCAAACTTGAGGTGTGAAGGAGACCATGACCACAAACATTGCTACTCCTTTTGCTGTTGAAGAAAACAAACGTTGTGCATGCTTTTTGAATCACATCAGGCACCTCAAGGCCGAGATTACTGGCTGTGACAGGCCTGCTTGTGGCTCCTAATTCCACAGTTGAACAAGCTGAAGAACTCAGCTTGCATTTTAAAAAGAGAGGCCAGGTCAACCCAGTTCTGCAATGGAGCCAAATTGCCAAACCCCTCTGGGTAAGGTGGTGGAGGGAGGGTTTGAGAATCTGGCCGGGGTTGTCCAGTCTCTGTTGATTGCAAGTGCTGCTGGTGGGCTAAGGAACAGTGATAAGAAGAACAAAGCAGGTCATTGCTGTTGAGTTGTATTATCCGCAGGCTTTGGCATTTTCTAGCCAAATGCTTGCCTGTTCTTTCCTGGGCCACTGCTGCTAATATTTTTACATCATGACTGTTGAGCAGTGTATCATTCATAACCTACTTATCACAGAGAGATTCCTTTTTAAATGCTTAGGGAGATAGAGGGCTACAAACCCTGGGAAATCAGCTATGCCTAATATATTATGTAGAAGTTCTGTAATCATTATTGAACTAAAGTGCATTGAGTAAGTGGATAAAATCAGTCCCACTGTAGCATAAGTCTCCAGAGAGCACAGATGAAAATGCCTCGCACTTAAGTAGAAAAAGGTAACAAAATATTTCCAGTCCCAGCAACTGCATTTTCCCCTCTATATAAATAGGGAACCCTCAGGAGAAGGCAATGATGCAGCAGAGGTTGAAGGCAAAGTTAATGGTGGCGAGGCAGGGGAGCGATGCAGCGCCTGGGGTGGGCTGACGGTGAGCGATGTGAGCAGCGCTCCGTGGAAATGAGGCTGAAGGCAGAGCCCTTCGTGGCAGGGGCAGTGGGGTGCGAAGCTGGGGGGTAAGGTGTGGGCCTGGGAGGGCGTAGAGATGAAAGCTGCAGCACAGCAACCTTCCAGATGAGCCTCTGTACAATGTTTGTGCTCCCCTTTTGTCTAAACACTGCAGAAAGGTGAACTTTTATGACAGGGTTCATCTTGGGGCTTGCTTCCCAGAGCTTGTCACGGCTCTCACGCTGTTTCCCACCTGAACGCTGTGACATACACGTCTGCATTTTTGAGCCTCCTGAGCTAAAGGCTGAGCTGTTGCCTTCCTGCAGGGAGTCATTCAGGCATCCTCACTGGCAAATTCATCTTGAGTTTATTCTCAACCAGAGAAGCGGTGCCTCTTCAGAGCACACTTGTACATAGCTGCAAACATAATCGGTCCTTTTCTCTCTCATACGCATGGTCAAGAGTGGCCAAAGTGCAGCGAATCACCTTGACATGGTGAGTCTCTCTTGTACACCAGCTGCAAACCCACTGAAACCCTTGGAAGGGCTTACAGTATAAGATGCAATTTGACATGAATAAATGTGATAAAATTAGGTATTCTTATACTTTAGTAAAGAAGGAAGTGAACAGTTTCATTTCACCTTATACAAAACAGAGTTTGCCTTGACTGGGACACGCAGGACAGAGTTTTCTATATGTTTCAGGAAAGGGCTGGGTAATCATCTAAATGATTTTTTTTGTTGTTATTTGACGTCTTCAAATGTGCATTCACATTAGTGAGGAAGTTTGGGTTATTAATTGAAAATAAGGAGAAAAATGCCTTGTGTTTGCTGCTCCTGCTGTAGGCTTACACAAAAAAAGCCCACCTAGAATTGCAGTCCCTGCTGTTAGGCTGTGACCTGGGTAGTCATCAGCATTCGTGTCCTGGAATGACTATATTAAAGTTTTCTAAGATGTGTGCTCTTTCACATGACCTGCCAATCATGTTGGAGCAGTGCCATAAGCTCTGGTCTGGTTGTATCCTCAAGGGCACCAAGGAGAGGAAGAGAGAACAGGGTTGTGGAGTTGGAACTATTACTTATTTATCTAAAGTATTGACCTGACCTCCCCTACTGAAATATCAGCATTAGATGCTGGGGAAAGGGATTCCAGAGCCAGCTCCTTCTGGGAAATAGAGTAAACAGAGATGTCAAATGAGGCCCAAATCAGGCAGCATCCCATGGAGATAATGGTGGTGGGGGCAGGAAGGGAGGTAACAATGACATGAAAGAATGTACCTGGTGGGTGACCAAGTATCATGCTGAACTCTGTCAGGCTGTTTCATAGCATCTCTGAAATGTGCACTTATTGTATGGAGTGGACTTCGAGTGTTCACTGGCAGGTTTTGCACATTTTTATTAGTATGATAGTATTGAAGTGTGCTTGTGAAGACAGAAAGAAAGAAAGAAGGGAGTAGAAAGAGATGCTTTTGTAATGTTGCTGTGGATGAACTAAGCAATAAATGGTCACAGGTCTGCAATGATGAGGTGGATATGAGTTGTACTTCAACCGTGCTGGAATTGGTCCTCGTGTGGTTTGGGCTTTGGAGGTTTTTTTCTGGCATCAAAAAGGCAGTTAATCATTTATTACAGTACTGTCACCCAGGTGACCTCCGTTTGGCTAGTCAGATGAACATCACTGGAGCTGAATAGCAGCTTTCAGCATTTGCCTGGACTAGAAGTCTGAATGTTCATGCTCTTATCTCCCTCACCCCCTTTTTATAAAATGTAGCTGAAATTAAATTTCACACAAAAACATTTCTTATTGGATCCAAAAGGCTGAAGCAGAGCTCTGGTGGCACCTAGAGTGGGTTGAATTTCATCTTTAAGACTGCTTTTTAGCGACATGTGACCCAACATCTTTCCAGTTAGCTGAGCACTCAGAGCCCTTGGCTGCAGTGAGAGCTGCCAATATTCACACCACTTGAAAGAGGAGCAGGAGAATTATCTCAGACAGAAGAAACAGATCTCTTGTGCTGACAGAGTAAACACATTTGGGGTCTGACTTCTCTGCCAACAGCTCTTTTTTCTCTTAACAACAACTACTGGAGTGGATCTGCTAACATTTAAGAGATATCCAAAATGTTACGTTGCCAGAAGCCACTTCCAACTGCTTATGTTTTTAGCCACTTGAATTTTTTTTTTAAGTAAATTTTAATTTCATTTAAACTGGAACCCAAACATTCCTATTCCTACCTTGGAAGTGCTTGGATCCTTGCATTAGATCTCGTGTTTAAAGGGTTTTTTTGATTGTTCCTATACAAGTCATCTGTATGACAGCAGCTCTTCAGGTCCAGTTAAGTGCCATTGTATCAACCATTCTCATCCCAGAGGTAAAACTCCTTGTGGTGCTCTTCTGCCAGAGGAGCACAGAATGAAATGAAACACCTAGAACTGATTTAGCACCTACGGATTCGTCACTTAGGAAGGGCAGCAGAATGGAAATACCTTATAGAAGCCTCCTTCATGGTCAGGTAGCTAGTTACAGCTCAGTGTACTTCGGTGCAGGTCTTGGAGCTGGCCTTGAGCAACTCACTTAAGACCTGGTCTTGGAAGTGTTGCCATTGACTTAAATAATACCAAGATGAAAACTTAAATCTCCCCGGTCTCTGGCACTGGATCTAATATGCCTTTGTCTTGTACTTCATGATCACTGTGTTTAGAGGGACAGCTCTTTGCACCTGGGTACCTAAAGCTCCTGAATTCTGCTAGAAAAATAAGTTGGCCCTTCAGGCAATCAGTAGCCTAAAACAATGGAAATAATAGTGATAACAAGATGTACGTTCAGCACTATGAGTCAGGAGCCTTTGAAAATTAGTGACAGATGAAGAGTAGTTTCAGTGCATGAGAATTCATATGTTTCCCTGTGTAATGCCATGAATTTCTGCTTCTCCTTAATTTCACAAAGACAATTCAGTAGGCTCCGGCTTCTGTATTTTATGTTTTTTTCTCGTCTACTAGTCAGCAGAAACAGAAAAATAAACACACAACTAGGAGCTGTATTCACAGACAGGAAGTAACTTTAATTAAATATTGTGAAAGTTGAAAAGTTTTTACAGCTTGAATTTCTGCAAAAAAATTATAACAATCTCTACAGTAGTTAGTTTCTCTAACAATAGAACTGTACAGTGTGTGTGTCTATTGAAAAAGATTTAGATAAGAAGGTGAAAGGTTAGTAGTTTCAGAGATGACTTCATTTTAGCTGCATCCTAGTACAACTGTGAGGAGATAGGCATACTTTATGCAATCCAGTCATTGTGAAGCTTCACCTTGTTAAAACTGAAATCTGAACTTTTCCACTTAAAGCCATATTCTGTAAACAGCCGCATCTTTTACGTTGTAAAAGATCAGGGTGGTGTCTGGGGGTTTTATATAAATTCCCAGTCATCGGATCACTATAAATAGCTGCGACAAAACAAAATGATGCACGCTGTCTAAGGATCTTTGGACACTGGCATAGAAGGCTACGAACATCGATGGCTAACACTGGTGTCAAACTCACTATGACTTTGAGTGGAGCTCTACAAGAGTAATTGATGGTGTCACCGGACAAAATATGGCTTTAAATTTGATTACATTGTCGTGCTGTTGCTTGCTATGTGAATTAGAGTAATCGTTTGGAATACAGAGAAGCAATAAACTGACGTCTCTCACATTTTCCAGTTTTCTCTTCTTTTATTTTCTTGCCATAGAAAAAAAAAATCCTGTTTTCTTCCCTTCCCGCCCCCCTCCCCCAAATCACACTGTGACGTTCTAGTGAAAACCATTGCAAAATTCATACAGGAAACATGCACAGTTGCAGCATCGTTGTAAATGATTTCTTGCTCGACTAGAAAAAAGTTATATTGTTTTAAGGTAACAAAACAGTTCTTTTGTGCTTTTCAATTCATTTTTTTTGTTGTTTTTTCTTAGAATGTTAGTGATGATTTGACAGTTCTGGTGCACAGTACAATGTACAAGTGAAATGAATATGATTTGCATTGTTAAGGCATCCAATCTGCTGGTTTATATTTATGTGAAAGACAGAGAAATATACAAGCAGACTTAAGAAAGAAAGTATTTTCATTGATTTCTATGAAGTTTCTCCCCATATTTAATGCACAAAAATGCGTCACTCCAAAGAGGAGAAATCCCATGCATATTAATAGAGTAAAACAGCATTAGTTTTTGTTAAGCCTCAAAAGCAAAGGATACAATTTCTTTTTAAATCTACATAACTAAATGCTACAAGAATAATATGCTACTTTTTGCCATATATTGGAAAAAACTTCTTAACTTACAAATAATACAAAAATAGACAATGGCTTTTGGGTGGAAATTAAAAAAAAAAATGGAAGCATGGTTTTAAACAATACTAAAAAAAACCCAAAAAACAAAACTATAAATGAAATGTTTTAAAATCACATTTCAACAGCTAATACAACGGTGAATGACCAAACAAATCAGCACTTTTCACATAGCAAACATACACAATAAAATAAACTTGGCAGGGGAAAAGAGCAATGTACAAATTCCAAAGATAAATACATTATTTATATGGATATTTTACAAACTCCCCTGTAAAACAAACAAACAAAAAACAGAAACAAAAAGCTTTTTTTCCTCTTTAATTAATTTTGCAAGTATGTGCAAGCTAAAGGTAGTGAGCTCTTTTTGCAAAATATGCAGTAAAATTCTTTTTTTTTTGTGATATTGAAAAACTGTCTTAAGACATTAAAATGTATAAATAGAACAACAACTTTGGCAAAAAATCACAAAAAATCTACAGTATTTATAACTACATACAAAACACAACAGCAAAGAAAAAAATATCAGGTAATGCATCTTCAGAGCTTTGCTGCCTCATTGACTAATAGTTTTTTAAGAACACTTCCCAGATAATGAGAGCAAAATTGTTTTAAAACAGAAGCTATGGTTCTGATTGGAAACCTTCCTAAGAGCCCTCCCGCCCCCAACCCAACTCATGTTTCCATTTACTATTCAAACGCAGTTACCTGTTGCTTAATGTATTATGGTACAAACCAAGAGGGTCGACTGATACAGGACCAATCCTAGTGGGATGCTGACAGACTCGTGTGCTTTTAGATTGTGAGGATGCAGAACCACCGATGAGTCTGTTCTTGTTCTGCCCCATAAAATCGAACAGGGGGAGGGGATGGGGCTGCACTGAGCCCCTGCGATGGCCACAGTTTGTGTTGGGAGAGGGCTGTGCAAAATCCATGTGGCATTTCATGCACAGCTCAGGTGACGTTAAACCTCAAGAAGGCCACTCATTTGGAAAGAGTCTGATGTATAAGCTAACGGGAGCGCCCTGCTAATCTAATTCTGCTGTTGTAGCATTGTATCTAGAGGCACTGGATTTTCAGTTCAAGAGGAAATGTGTTATTTGCATCCTTACCTTTTCTTTCACCATTTTTTTCGTTGCATTATTTACAGAATTATTGAGCCTGATATTAAAGAGAGGTTACTAATCCCACCCCTCAACCCGCCCTCATCATCCAAAAATACCATCTTTCTAGGGAGTGGTATCTATTTAATTAGAACATTAAAAATGCATCATATTAGCTAGCAACCACTGGATAAGCAACCTGTATGAGCTGACCCTTAATTAAATGGCCATAATTCTTCTACGAAAAACTAACTGGCACTTCTATTCTGTCCCATACAGACTTGTATGTAAATGACACTTCTTCATTTTTCTTTACACAGCTTTAAAAAAAGAAAATCATAAATTAACAATGTGGAGTTCCATCTCTAGTGTCCCTTGTGTAATTGTGTGATTTAGAAAAGACAAATGGGGTTGAGTTAAATCAAGCCTTAAAAAAAGAAGACAAAAACCAATTAAAAAGAAAAAAACAAGGCCCCACCCCCCCCAAATAAAAAAAAAGTGGATTTTTTAATCAACATACAATAAATATATCTCCCAGGTATTTGGGATGGACAACTTGAATCAACACCTTGCAATTGTAGGTTGTTAATTTCAGTATTTGCAAGGATGGCAATTTCTGGTTTATTTAAAAATCCGCAGTTATTGTAAGATTCTTCTTTATTTCTTTTTTTTATTTTATTTTATTTTTAAAAAGGCCTGAGTAAAAAGTTCCACTCTGGGACTTGTATCAGATTCTCTCTGAAGCAGAATTCAACTTCTTCATTAATAAAATTCTTCAAGGCAATTCTTTCACATGGGGGGAACAATCATGCCAGATATAGCTGTCAGAAGGGAAGGGGAGGAGGGGAGAGAGAGAGGGGGGGAAAAGTTACTTTAGTGCATTATCAAGCAACTTTCCAAATCCTCAGAGCTTTTTAGCATTTACTATCAACGTACTGAGCTTCAGCTGTACTGTGAATTAAATTTATATTTAAGTATCATCCAGTAGAGACAACTATGTACACGTTAATCATGGGAAGTCTCATTCTGATCAGAAGGTAGTTTAAATTACATGTGACTGCTGATATTAGTGGCTTTCTTGCAGAAAAAGTGCACTTCCCTGATATCAGAATCAGAGCTCAAACTTCATTTTCTGATTTTAGTTTCAAAATCTCAGGAGGCTTAAACCTGACCCACCTGTTGCTACACATTCTATTACTTTTTAAAAGCAAAGCAGATAGTTGTTCCACATATGAGCAACTGGTTGGGGTCCCATAGGCCCCCAATATTACAGATTGGATAGGGTGTTCATTGCATTAGACACGCACAGTGGTTCATTCTCCTATGCCAGTTTTCTCTTCAATATTCAGCCCTCAGACTTATGTATGCATTTCCAGGTGCTCAGAAAGGGACTTAAACTCTCACATCCAATTTTCAAATTGGAAAATGTCCTTAACTGGTGGTTTAGCAGACTGGCTTCTCATGGTTGTATTACACTTGTAGCAGACATCACCAACTATATTGAGTGAGCCATATGTTAATGTTAATTTAGAATTTTGAAAGTTGAACCATCAGTACTTATTATGCTTCCCCAACCTCATTTTCCGTGAACCCACCACCTCTCTTAAAGAGGAGACATTCATTACACATCAACAGGTACAGTCTTCCACCTAGTGTGGCCTCCAGCTTGGTCTCCTGTTGTTTACAAGGCACTCTATGCAGATCAGAGTAATAAATGCCCAAGTGAGCAAGCACAACATTACAGGAGGTAGTCATGCAAGTTTATGATGAAAACTATAATAGCAATGCATCTTTAAAATACCAGTTGTATGGTTATTTGCAAAAAAGGTAGAGAACAGATTCGCCTTCAGGTTGGCGGCACTTCATGGGCACATTATTTAAATGCTAGAGCTGCCTGCCATCTCAGACATCTGGACATGTAATTTCTTAAGGAAGAACTCAAACCTGCGACTGGTGCTGATTCATTGTGCTTTAATTACAGCTGCAATTATTTGATAAGAACAGAGCCAAAGTAAAAGACTCACAGATTCAGGGTTGGAGGGGGAGAGGAGGGAAATGTTTTCTCCACAAACACCACCATATGTGCAAGAATTACAAGTCTAATCAACAAGGGGAGAACAGCCCGAGTAAACTGCACAGATTAAATGAAATAAAATGAGAGGAGAAGGCAAGAATGCAAAACACATCCACATGTTTGCAACAGGCCATCTTCAGAGGTGACATGTTGCAACTATACAGCAGCATTTAAATATTTGGAATTCAGCAATGTTTCTATGTGGAATGACTGTACTGATTGTTTCCATTCTCCATGAGGGCTCGTTAAGGAGCTGAGAACAAGGATAAAAGGGATAGGGAGGTGAGTTAAGTTGCTTTAAGCCCTCCAGCAAGGCACTTAAGTGAGTAGCATAGAGGACACCACTTTGTCTTAGATGCTCCTTGCTGAGGTATTTCCTGTCATGGGCTTTTTAGGCTTCATCTTGGATGCATTTTCCTATAATGTCCACAGCTATGCTGTCTCCTTTATCTCAAATCATAGGATGAATACAATACTGCCTTTTTTTTTTTTAGAATCCTTGCCAATTTAATCAACACTGGGTGAAACAACAGCAGCTTTGTTTAAAAAAAAAAATTCTCAAAGGGTTTTATTTCAGCAGTGTCTCAAATAACAAGTTCTGAATCCTCACAATTGGGCTGTCCTTTTCATACGTGAGACTGAAAAAGAAGCAAACCCAAGCCAAGCAACGCTCTCACTGTTTTGGTTGCTCCCTACTCTGCTCTTGATATCCTTCCATGTGGGCCAGGATACGGACCCTGAATCATGGACCTCTATAGCATAAGTAAAGTATGTATTGACAGCAATAGATACAGTCAGCCTGACTAATTCTGCTGTTCACCTATAGCTGAGGGCAAGAGTGTAATTTTTCCCATCTGAATATGTGAAAGATTCATGAAGGCAAAGACCCAAGACACAGATTTTTGTCCCAGTTCTCCTTCTAGCTCACTATCTTAAGACAAGTGATTAGATTTGTTTCTGTTTCTTATCTGAGGATAACAGTTTCTATCCCTAATAGTAAAGCACTTGGAGATTTGTAGATGGCAGTTGTTTAGCACAATATAGGGGTGGAACTGCAGTGCTTGGATGTCAGTGCCGCATGTTACAGTGCAAGGAAAAGCAATAGTGACAACAGTCCTCCCTTCATTACTGCTCAGATAAGCAAGGAGTGGAGCAGATGGGGAGAGTCTTCCTATACGTGATGAGTGCAACTGAGCAGAGTCAGATGGATAATTCATCCTCTGTGCATATCATTTCAACCTTTTTTTGTCCTTTCTAAATTTTTAATTTAGTGAAACTTTAAAACAAGATACTGTTTTACTTTAGAAAAAATGCCTACACTTCAGAAAAATGTCAAAATATTACTCCAAGAAAAAAAAGAGTCTCAAGCTAAAAGATTCATCAAAACCAAATCAATTTCAACAAGAAATGGTCAAGAATTGTCTCTCTCTTGGGACAGCGTAGCTGTCTGCCCTGGGTAAGAGCCCAAATAAAGGTCACATAATTGCAACTCCTCCCTTAGACATTTCCATGTAGTTACATATCAGCCATGCACCTTTTGCCACTGGAAACAACTGGTACAGATGCAGATCTTCACTCATTTTTTCAAAGCATTATTGTTTTTGAAGAGCTCTGAAATTCTGAATTAAATTACAAGGCAAATGGCAGAATGATATCTTTTCTGCCTAAAAGCTTTGATATTTCTGTTCTTTCCAAGTCTTCATTCGTATCTTTCTATTTTTATTCCTTAAGTGCTACATCTAGTCATGCAAATTCTCTCAGCTGTAGCATGTTATTGAGCCTGAAAACAGAGATACCAGTGCGTAACGGTGCAGGTATGAGATCACACCACCTCCAGAAAGGGAGGGTAGGGAGTAGAAAAACTCCCACTAATGGGCATTATTTCTTCTATTATATACTAATTTGTATTTGCTGCTAGCAAATTACAGAAATAATGTATTTTGAGTTTTATAAAATTGCATGGCAAAGGGAACAACAGATAAGCCTAGCTGTTGTTTTAGTGAGTTCTGCTGATATCTAAGCTACATAAGGAAAGCTTGATTGCTTTCTGATGTATCCAGAAGCCCAAGAGAGATAAGCCAGCCTCCTCATACATGGTTGTTTATTTAAGCAATAAGGCACAACAGGCAGTGCATTTCTGAGTGATTATTACAAGCCCCAGGTGGTGTCAGGAGGCATGGGACTAAAGCCTGTCTTTAACTCACAAAGAAGTTCAGTGATGACCTAGAAATGAACCATCTCTTGGTGTCTCATTCCTATTATGAAAACTGAGTTGCTAAATAAAAATTAGGGGGAACACTCAGATCTGTGTGGTTTCTGGGCATCGCAGATCTGGATGTGACATAATGAGGTGGCAATCAGCAAAACCCAGTTTTGTCTAGTGCTCTCAGCTGATCCCATAATTGCTTTTCATAACCAATTATGTGGAATCTGGGTATTCCATGTCTTGTCAAAGGAAAACGGTTCCTGAAAAAGCTTTTTCCTGTTATTTGCTTTTTCTCTCCACCCACAACATCAAGTTGGGACAAGGTGAAGAGAAGGAAAAAAAATGAACATAACAGGTTCAAAAGCTTCTGGCAGTCAACTCTTAGCTCCTTTTCTACTTTTTAATTTGGAGGTGAAACATTTTTAGCTGTTGCCTTTAAAATTTGTAGCATGTCACCAGTGCCGAGTTTTTTAAATGCACAAAAATTAATCTGCTAAACATTAAAGCTCATCTGTTTTTTTTGTTTGTTTTATTCCTGACACAGCCTGTATTTATAACAAAGTCCTGACCGAAGGTACACAAGTGCTGCCTATAAGTTCCTAGCATTTTCCCAATTTCAGTGTGCATGTGTACATCTGCAATGAGTCCTCCTCTGAATTCACCAGCGTAAAACGCACAGAGGATAATGCTTTCCTTCAGTCCCAATAGATCCCAGCTTTTATGAATGAATTCCTTCCACTCTGCCTGCATATAGATTTTTTTGGCTGTTAATGGTGCTATCAGCATTATGCCCGCAAGCCCAGCATTTCTCTTTCCAGAGGCTGTAGAGTGACATGTGGAGTCTATGGAATGATCCTCCCCCCGCCCTGCATATCTCCTTCTGAACGTGGCTTTAAAAATGATGGATTTTCTTCCCTGCTCGATGCTCTTTGGATAATTTGCACAGACACGTGGAAAGGAAAACAGACCTGAGGTCTGTGGGAAGCACAACGCATACTGCAACGTCTTCCCCACCTCTGGCACAGTTGGAGGCAGCTGGATGCATCTGCTTATGGAAACGCCTCAGTTTAAGCGAGCATGAAAATGACTCTCTCAGCACACTAATGCGTCCTGAGGTAATTACACAGGAAGGTTTAGGCACAGTGTTGTAAAACGGGCTGAACCAAACAATGAAATGGGCAGTGCTGGGCTTTGCAGCACCCTCAGTTTGACAAGCTTTTGTCTGTCACTCCCTCAGCTTGCAGTGATGCTTCAAAACATATTTAGGTGCTAATGCTGGAATACTTTGTAATGAGAGGGGAAGGGATGCAGACAAGCAGCAGCCCCTTGATACCAACAGTTCAAGAGGCTTCCAAAAAGGCCCTGCACCATTTATGGAGTTAATTGGCACAGAAGTACATTAATGAGTGGAAACTAATGTTTGCCCTGCTATGAGTTAAACTGGAAAAATGCTGCTGTTAGTTTGTAATGTGTCTTCTATTTATGAAAGGCAAAGATTTGTGCTAAGCTCTGTAACGGTCTGTTGCTGTCAGTAGGATTTCTGCACAAGTGTACTATGACGAAGGAAAAAAAGGAAGGGAAGATTGAGTGACGTACTTCAGGAGAAGGCCAGCCCCTGGAGAGACCCTGCAGTGGAGTACTTGCTAGAGTCCACAAAAGACTGGTCTGACAAAGGACGACAAGAGGGAATAAGAGAGGAAAGAAAGAAAAAGGATGGTATTAGTAAGCTGAAATATTACTTGTTTTTTTTATCATAACAGTGGGTCTGTGCTTTAAAAGACACAGCCTCTCAATTTAGCAGTATTAGTTGAGTTAGAGATAGGGTGGTTGCCAAACACCTGCACAGTACTAGGTGGGCTGGTGGTGGAGTCCAGTTACTCTTTACAGGAGAAAACTTTAGGACAGAGACCACCAGGGATTCCCCATTGTCTTCTATCCCCTTTGACAACTCAGTGTGGTTTGGAGCCTGGCAAGGCACGGGGAAGTGATGGGTTTGAGAGAAGCCATCTATGCTCCGTACTTGGTTTCACCTACCTTGCAGGCTATTGCCATTGGTGCTGGTGCAGGTGGGAGGAGGAGAAGTTTGTGGTCTCACGACAGGCGCAAAAGCACTCTTCTGTTTCACTGCTGAGACCATGTTGGCTGGTGAGAAGGAGAAAATCCCAGAGGAACTGCTACAGTTTGAGGGGAGGCTAGTGGAGGAGGCCATTGTCGGACTTGATGGCACAACTACAGGAAAAAAAAGACCCCAAAAAGACGTTTCTTAGTATCAGATAAACAGCAGGCTGCAGAAACAAGATAACTCTGCTTCTTGGATGCACTGGGTCTGATTTCAAACGGCAAAGGCCTTTATCGCAGTTACATTTCTGGTTGTTCAGAAAGTGTGATCAATCGCTACAGGTAACCCACTTGTTTTGTTTTGCACATGTTGAGGAGCAGTAATTCTTGGAGGTCTTAAATACTCTTTTAAGTCACTGTCACTGCAAAATCTTTCTTCTTACAACAACCCTGTCTTGCCATCCTGTTTCAAAGTTTTCTAGTGTTTGGCATTAACCACTGCCCTGGTCCAAATAGGTAATGTTTTTGTGTAGGTGGAGAGTGGTTAAAGTATAAATCTGGATCTAGAATTTTTAACCTGGAAAGGTTTGAGGTTTTTAACTCCCATGGAAAACCAGCGTTTTAATCTGTGCTTTCCTTGTGGTGAGATGGCTCCAGAAAGACCTACGAGGTTTCAGGGAAACTTGCAGAAGGTAGAGAGGTCTCAGTGGTGGCCTAGTCTAGTCAACCTGCTTGTCAAAAGTCAGCAAAAAGGGTTGGGTTTCTTTCCTCTCTCAACTCCTGCAAGAACTAGGGTTTTAAAAGAGTTATTCTGAAAGCTGTGAATGTATATATATATCTATATGTACACACACATCTAGATATATATGTATATACATATACATGGAGGCTGTCCAGTGAAGCAATGAGCAAGATGGCCACTCTGACAGTTTTTTACTCCTTTGGTCTCCTGGCACTGGTGTTTGCAGTGTCTGTTGCACAAAAAAAAATGTGTGGATGACTGATAGAGTTTGTGATTTTATCTTCCAGTGGGAGAAACCATTAAACCTTTCTCACAATGGCCACCGATGCTTTCTGTGTTACAACTACTAGCACCAAGTCAGTCTCCAGCCTCCCTGTATACATCAGCTTTGGGACAGTTTCCACTGTGACAACTTCCCGGGAATTCTCAGTGACATGACAAACAGTCGTATTTTTCATGTGACCATTTATTTATGCACAGGAATGGAACTGGCATTTAGCATCTCACCTGAGATGGAAAATTTTGAAAATGAAAGGCTGTTTAATAATGGCCAAGACAAATAATTCTCCCAGAGCATCTGTGACCACCGTCTGAATACAGTCAATACAACATTCTCATTCAGAGCCATCGACTGGAATCTCAGCTGGACTAGCTAAGCAATGAAGCCATTCTGGTTTACATCAAGTGAAGATCTGGCTTTAACGACAAGACTGAATCAAATGAAAGTCTTCAGTTTTTCTAAATAAGCGTACACATAATGCTCACCTCTTTTTTTTGAGGGATTGAACTGATTGTCCAAAATGCAAATCTGCCATATAGGAGGTTTGGTTTTCAAATCATATAACCTTAAAGCATTATTTTACTATATAGTGGGATAAATATCTTTGGTTTGTGTATTTGAGTTTTAAGTGAATTTGTTCTCATGAAAATAAAGCCAACTACTTTTATATTCAAACAGCATTGTCAGACCAATAGTAAGATCCTGCACTTTCGTTCTTCGCTCTGTTTAGAAACTGCTTATATACAAGAGGGTTCTATGAATAATTACTTATTAGAGGGTAAAATTCCTATAATCTGGGCTTTGAATTATTATTTTATTTGCATTTATGTAGATAAAAATCACCCTATTTAAGTTCTTATTTGAGAATCTGATATCATATTTGTTAACACTGAGGAAATCAATTAATGGAAATTAAATGTTCAAAGTTTCACAGTCTGACAGATACAATCTTAGTCTGAAGTCACTCCGTGTCTGGAAGTACTAGCTAAGAGAGAGCAATCAAAGCACCTAAATTGAATTGCTACTATACAGCAATTAGTTTATTGATTTAATTAAGAATGCCACCTTTTAATTTTCAGGTCATGATTGAAGCATTTTCTGATGCAATGGATTAGGCATTAGCAGAGTGACAGATCTACCAAGAAAACCTCCCAAAAATATAGCTAGAATAGACAACCAGGGCTGGGAAGTGAAGTGCTATTCTAAAGAGGACTTCTTTCATAAATATGAAATAATACACTGCTAGAGTATTTTAAATGCATTACTGGCATCTGCTTCCAAAAAGAGATGTCTCATCAATCATGTTATATTATGAATTCAGAGTGCACAGATTCTATGACAGTAAATTCAACTTAATAAGTAAGGTACTTTGTAACGTTACTTGTTACATTATTATTAGAGTAGAAAAATAATAACTGGTTAGCAATCCCCAGATTATAAGTACTAGTTATGTGGCTAAATATTTTCTTCTAAATTTGCAGCAGCTAAGAAGCCTTGGAGGCAATTTTCCAAAATCAGAGTTACTATCCCTTAATTCTGAGCTCTAGCAATGCAATTCAAAATAAGTCATTACTGCTGTTTACACCATCAAACTTAAGATTTGCTCCATAAACCTTGGTATGTTCAGCAGTCTGTTTGTCCTGTCCATGCAAGGGTCTCAGCTCATAAACCTATTTATATGACAAGACCTTCTGGTCCGATTCTTCTACCAGCTTTCTGCAGATGTCAGTGGAATCCTTTGTGCTATATGAGTAATGTCAGCGGAGTTGGACAGGTCCTATTCATTTAATTTTCTCATGTCAATAGGGACTACTGAGCTGTGTGAGTGGCTGCAGAGGAGGTTCATAGGCCTTTATCAATAGAAAAGCATTTATATTTAAGCAGGTTACTAGACCTGTGATATCAAAATGCAGAAAGTTAGTCCTACACATAAATATTTCTGTATCTGGGACTGTAGACCATAAGCTCTTTATGCCATGCAATGTATGATTTGTGTGACTTACATGTTTGTGGCATTCACTGTACAGACACTAAACCACAAACTCATTGTCACAATTTACTAAGCTCTCAGTAAAGTCAATATAATACCTATTTCCAAGGCAAATGGCGTGTAAGCAATCAAGATCAGGCCCGATAGCAATTAATAATTTTTATACAGGTTATGAACATATTATTTGCTCAGAGGTCTTGGAAACATCGTCATGCAGCTTATGGAAATGTCAGTCTTATTACAGCAAACTTTTCTGCTCTGCATATCTTTCAGCTGGAATAAACTATTCTTCCTGCAGCGAAGCCCCTCAGCCTCCTTTAACAGCCCCTACAACAAAAAGTCATGTACTGACAACTGACTTTTGATCCAGTGCAACAGACGTTAAGTCACTTATGTCATCCCTGCTTTCTGCAATATTGAGGACAACATTTCTTATTTACAGAGTATAAGGTAAAAGTTATAAAACAATCAGCCCAAATCATGAGAGATATCCTAATTTTTAAGCTCCTACGACATAATAATAATAGTAACAATAATAACAATAATAACAATAATAATAATAATAAACCAGGGAATAGCATTGCTGGCAACACTGATGTCTTCAAAGTGCTTCGAAGATCAGTACTTTGAGGAGGAGAGAAAGGACTAAGCTTTGTTTCAAGTGCTCAGAATAGAAACCAACTATTGAGTATCATCACAAAAAAATCACCATCTCCTTCTAATGAAAATGCATAAAATACAGAAGAGCTATATAATACTCACTGGCATAGGGAGAATTGGCAGCAGATCCATTCAGGAAGGTTGGAGAACCACCTAAATTTGACATTCCAGCATTCCCATAGCCATTCATGCTTGTTGTGACAGAGTTATAATTTGTCTGCTGAGGGGTGGTGCTTGGCACGTAGCCATGAGGTGACACGCTGCTTGAGTTGCGAGTAAAACCTTTTGTGGGGAGGGAACACATTTAGAAATTGGTATTATCCCAAAAACAGTTTTTTACACAAACAGCAACAAGCAAGTAACTCTGTGCTACCAGCCAGTGGCTTAGTCTGGCCATGGCAGGCATTGGGAGGTCCAGGACCACCACTACCACCATGTAACCCAAATTGTGGACCCTCACTGCCTGGGTCACTGCTGATGGGAGCACAAAAAAGGAGGAGGGAAGCTACAGCCTCCACAGCTCCGCAAGCAACCCATGCCCTCAAGCAAAGATCACCACTGGGTATCACAGGAACACTCACTCTGAAAGAGCTGATTGTAGGAAATAGAGTAAACATGACCTACATTTTCAAAGCGAGGAGTACATGCCAACCTAAGGTATGTAAAAGCATGTAATTTTTGTTAACTCTATTCTGACATCTCTCTCATTTACTCCATCTCAGACGCTTGCTGCACACTTTAGAAAACGTATGGTATATTTCTCAAAGTAGTGGGATATCCTCAGTCTTTTTGCACTGGTCTGATCATGATCTTGGTAGAAAATGACTATCAAATTTTTGGCACCAAGTTAAAATTTGAGTCTCTACTTAATTCTTGAAATGATAGTTGGGGAGACTCACTCATATCCAAATATCCAAAAAGGAATATATGTTTCTAGAAGCACAGAAATAAAAAATGCATCTTCATTGCTAAAATTAAAAAAAAAAAAAAGCCAGCTTTTCTTCCTACCACACAGTGAATCCATAAAATAAATATTTTAATCTGAAAATAATTTATATGTTTTTAGTGTAAAGCAGAAAAATTTTGTCTGCCCTTCTAGTAAACAGTCTAATTCTAATACTTTTTCATTAAAGTGTGTTTTTAAGTTGGATTAAAAAAATAGAGCTGAGCAAAGGAGAGGGGGAAATGCAAAAGGTTTTTAAAATTAGTGGAATTTAAACACAAATACAAGTGTTATTTTGAGCAGAAGGAAATCTATTTAGATACATGCAGAAGTGCTTTTCCCAAATTGGGGCAAAAGTGACTAAAGAAAGGCCCATCTCATGACTGCGTTGTGTCCTTCAAAGGTTGTGCTTATATGTGGGATGGTGTCTGTCTAGCCTGCAGATTTGAACCGTCACTCTTTCACTGCTCTTCATGATTCCCTGACTTTTATCAGAAAAGGTTCATAGAGAGAGGAAGACGAGTCTTCTCCTGACCCTGATTGGTGGCTTGTGAGGCTTCGGAAACGTTGACAGCGAGTTGACCGCTAAAGGAATTCACTCCCATCATTCCGGCATGGACTGACGTGTTTGCAAGGGTGGGGAGCTGGTTGTGATTGCGGGGGACACTGTAGAGTGCTTCTGCGATGTCTGCTGCTCTTTTCAGGATTATTTCCTAGAGGATAAGGAGAAAAAAAAAAAAAAAAGAATAAAAGTGTTACCAATGTGACTCTGACAAACCTTTTCTTACACGCTAAAATGAAACATTTCCCTGGGCAAAGGCAAAAACTAGATGCTTTTCTTTCTAGACCAGTTGGCTGACTGATAGATAATGCTTATAAGATCTGCTGCCTTTGTGATAAATCCTGACATCTGCGGTAAGAGAGCTGGAAGTTTCAGTCCCAGCGGCCACACTTCTGTATAACAAGACCAACTGGCAGAATGAGGCTGGAGCTTAGACTTACTCCACCTTAAAGCTGTCTTTAGGGTAAGATTGAATCATCACTGGTGGCAATACATAATGCATATCATTGTCCATATTATATAGTATCTGCTGAAAGTGGGCAAATGCCTCCAGGGTTAATAGCATGTTGCTTTTAGAGGCACTAAATTCACACCCTTTAAAAAAGAAAACAAGCACACTAAACCCCACTGCAGATATGACATTGCCCTCTATATTTATTCTTGTCTTACATTGTAGTATCATGTACCTTTAGCCCCTGATCTATCTATACATCTAAGAAATAGCCATATTTTAGAATTGCTGAAGTAGAATGCATTTACCTGGTTATTATGTGGCATACCATAGAGTGCTTCTACTAAATCAGCAGCCCTCTTAAGTATTACTTCCTGTCAATATAAAAACAGATGCATTGCTCTGAGTTCAATAAACTCCTTGTGGGGAGAAAAACAAATATTAGAATCTTTTTATACTCTTCTATTAGTTGCACCGTGGTTTGTGTGGGTTTTTTTTTTTTCCTCACACCAGGTACACCTTAATTGTAACAACTATCAGCAACCACCGAATGGTGTTAAATCACTAGTTCATCCTATTCGCACACACGCTTAATCAAGTCAAAAGGTGAGAATCATTGGTGCTGCAAAATAAAATACATCACTCAATTGTCTCTACCATCTGCACTATAAACCACTCATCGGTTTATTGCAGAATACAATCCTGCGGTCATTTACTAGATTACTGCAATCAATGTCATTCAGAGCATGTTATGAATCCCTTCAATGTGTTTATTTTATTCTTAATTGCATACTGCAGGAATTGTGACCTTACCCAGCAGGCCACGTTCAAAAGATACCCAGTCAGTCCTGTGCTACTGGTAATGTAACCTTTCAACTCCTTTGGTTTGTATCTGATATGATGGGTCAGGGCAGGATCCGTGTACATAAAATGCTGCACAAGAGGAGAACATGTGCAGTACGAGAGAATGGCCCAGTACGTGCAGTGTTTCCTGGAAAATTCCTGCATGGACAGCAGAATTTAAAACAGTCTGGGATTTAGTTCTCCATTTGGGGCATATTTTTCCCCTCTATTTGTTCCTTTTCTCTTTATATTTCTTCGAGTATTTTAAACTGGCATGCAAGTAATAATATTTCCTGTGTTCTTACATTATACAGCGTGGAAAAAATCTCTATGAACAATACTGATAGAAAATGTAAAAATGCATTGCAGAGTTAAACCAGAACACATTTTTTTTCTTATTCTTTCAAAGCATGTAGCAGATTCCCAATTGCTGATCAAAACCAGTCAAGACTGTCCTTTGATTAAAACAATATATTTTTGTAATTCCCAGCCCCTAAGCATTGCTGTAATATACTAACATGATGCTATTCACCATGGTATATTTCTGCAAATAGCTTACAAAAATAGAGCCAGTTCTAAGGATTTTACAGTTTTCTACAAAGTTAAACTTTCTAACTTAAAATATTTTACACAATAGCCATATTTTATACCAAAAAGAAACAGTAATGCTCAATTTTCATATACTGTAGACTCTGATCAGAAAATAGAGATATAATTACGTTCATTTTGCTGTCACCATAACCTCTTCAAAATCCTTGAACAACTCTTCAAATGACAAGCTTTTAGATGCATATTAGCATTTTTTTCAATTTTAAATTCTCTATAATATAAGATAAAATAGTTGTCATACTGCAGTAACTACTTATGACATATATAATGTCCTAAATTCAAAAATGAGATGGAGGATTTTTGTACTCCCAGTAAACATTTAGGCTTGCCTTCTGCTGCACGCACCCTCTCTCAGAATACACATTTAAATTATTTTCCACATATGAAGTGAGAGGTAATATATAATTAATGGATTTTTATATCACTACATCAGAAACAGATTCTGAGGAGTTAAGTCGCTACAGCCTTTTTTTTTCTTTTTGTAGTGGTTGTCTCATGGTTGTTGTTTATTTTATTGTATTTTTTTATGTGTGTGTGTAGCTTGACCACAACATCTAGCAGTATAATTATGGACAGACAGACTACAAACAACATCCAGGTAAAATCAATCAATGTTGCTTTACCAGAATCATCAGAACACTGAGTTGCCCTTTTTACCTCCTACTGAAGATACGAACAGAGATGTTATTGAAAAATGTTATCTTTTTCAATTCATGATTTTAGGTGGAAAATTACTACACAGGTGTTTGACTTTGCAAGGCAGGATTTATTTCACTTCAGGAGAAATTGTTTGCACTATATATCTCACTGATGGAAAATTATAATGTAATACAGAGCCCACAAACTGCTTTGGAATATTGTTAACCTAAGCTGTCATTATGCCCAATTACTAAAAATAGAAGAAAGTTTAAATAGTCATTTTGGCTCAACCTGACTAATCATAGTTATTTATGTAATGCTGAGCCAAAAATCTTAGAATGCATCTAAAAAGAGATTGAAGACCATGTTAAAAAATGAGGTAATTACATGGAATCTTACAGCTGCTCTACCTAATATCAAATATATTCCAGTTCTTAAACAGTGAAAGTCCTTTGATGACATATCATATTGCATGTAAATAAAACCAATTTTCATGATGGTTTATTGAAATATACTTGACAAGTAGCATTCAATTTTCCTAGCTAGTCAATGGTTATATTTTTTTTAACAGTTTCAAAATCTGTAAATTTTAGTTTCATACTTTCTCTAACAATATTTTCACACAATAAAAGCATTCCTTGTTTATGATATTTTCAGGTCACACAAAGTAGATGTTACACAAAAACCCCTGTGTCAAATCTTCTGTATCTTCTATTCCAGAGCTAGCGGTAGTTGTTATATACACAAACTAGTTATAAAAATACACAATAAAGTGCTACTACAGACATGCTTGAGATAGTAACTTCTTGTTTTCTGAATGCATCTTAAGCCCTTTTCAGCTCTGCTTAAATTACCATAGAAGCTACTGTTACGACTCCACATACAAAGGAGCCCCAAAAGTCCTCTATAAGTTAGAGCAACAGACCTTGCAAGGTGCTTGGATTGCGGTGACCAGAAAATTGTTCTCACCTCCATGTCATTACGCTCCCAGTGAAGCAGCCCCCGAGCATGTTTGTGTTCGGGATCTAATATATTGCCTTTCAATCAGAGCCGAGAGCCACTGAACACACAGACGGAACATGACGAGCAGGTCAGGAAAGCAATAAAGATTTTACAGAGCTGTCCAAGGTGCTAAATTTACTCAATAATGGGTTTGGCACCATAGTGTTAACCTCTCATTTACTACCAGTTTGAGGGACTAAATTGAAGTAGCTGACTTCATTTACCTTGAAATGTATATTTTATGGCATTATGTAAGTAGATTGAAAGGGCACTGCAGTTTTAACAATTTAAAGGCTAGAGCATGTTTAAGATGAAGCTTGGATATTTATTGTGTATTGCACTTAAACTATATTATGTATTAAAATGCATTGATTAAATTTGTAAAAGGTATTATAAAAAAGGACAGCTAATATAAAAGATCTATGTCTTTTAAAATCCAATTGATACTGCATGTTACCACTGCAATGGTGATAGATAAACAGATAGGTGGACAGAGCAGCAGACAGACATATCAGAAAGTGAGTGAAACTCACATTCTATAAAAAGAAATCTCTGCAGAAGCTCAATGTCTGTTATGCCAGATATTCTTTTGTTCACAGAAATTTTTCTTTGCCTTCATCTCAAAAACCTAGATTTTCATAGCATTAAGTGTGCACCATGTAAGGTCCTTCCAATTGAATATGCAAGTGGAAATATTTCCTGAGAGAGACAGAGTTTGACTAAAGCTAATATCTAATTTATGGGGGAATTTGTCAAGAAAGATCCACAGTTCTATTAATACTAAAAGTCTGACAGCTTTTGGTTTAGAATAAAGGACTTTGCAGCATTTACTTAGAGCTAAAATGAGGGTCTTCTTGTCTTGCATTTGATTTCAAATGAGCGTCGTCTTATTTCTATAAAAACAATGATTTAGCAAATATTGAAAAGATTACTTTAGTTATTAAATATGATGCATCAGAACTGTGCCCTTCATGCAGCTACACACCACAGATCCAGAGTCCATTTTTATTCCAAACTGAAGCTGATTTTCTACTGAGGGATTTTTACTTCTTTAAAATATTTAATTGTATGACTGTTTCAAAAATTAATCAAATTTTCCTTCTGAAAATACTAAGGGGTGTTTACATAAGCAAAAGAGGAGGCTTGGTAGTGAAGTCTGCTGCAACTTTACATATTCCAAAATTACTGAAGGAAAGATTGTATAAATCATACCAGAATGACTGTGCTTTTGAAGCACAAAGACTGAAATTCAGACTGAATCCACTTCTGACAGAATGTACCTTGAACCAACGTTACAGCAACTTTGCATGTTTTATTTGTGGCACACATTTGCTTAGAAGGAATTCATGAAGATCATGAAATTTGCATTTCAAGTTCTATCATGATGAAAACATTTTGTGTCAAGCTTTATCATGATAAACACATTTTGTGTCACCTCCTAAAAAGATGGAATATTTCTTCTGTCGACAGCTGCTTACTTTCTATTCAGTAACTAGTGAAAAAAGCCATCCTGTGTCCCAAAAGGGTTGTGAGTCTAGTCAGATAAAGGGTATCTAGAGTTACACTGAGTTATTCAGCTTAAGTAACTAAATTAGATAATGTTCAAGGTACTTGTGAAATCTAAATGAGTTTTGTCAAGAAGAAGCTGACCACAATATATAATACTCAGCAGCCACACACTGTATTATTGAGACCACCAAAGGATTTATGTACTTGTGGAGGGCGTGGGGGGGAAGCTGTTCTAGCATACCCTGAGGCATTTATCTTATGTGTTGTCTAGATATCATATCACCTTCTAATGCTCTTTAGCATTGTAATACAAGAGAGAGCCCATTCATCTTCTGAGAGGGTACTTAGGGATGATGATGTCATTCATACTTCCTTGACTCTTATGTCTGACCTCCTGCCTCTGCCTTCTAACTTCCTACTCTCATGGCTACTTGCAAGAAAAAAAACTCTTCTGCAGAGTCAAAATGGTGAACATCAGCCTCCAGTTCCCTTCTTCACCTTGGAAAGGTCACATTCTGAAATTTCAAGTCAAAATGGCAACAATCTGTTCTCAAACTTTTGCTTTGTTTTTCAGTGGGTGAAATTGTAAACGTGCTAGTTAAGGATATGTGTTAGAACTAAGTTTTAAACTTAGACTTTGTGTGCACATTTTGAAAGATAAAATTTTGATCACTACTTTCAAGTGTAAAGGCAAACCCAACAGTTTGGTAGAAAGCCATTTAGAAGGACGCCACAGATCTGAAATGCTATCTAGCTTGGTATACAAGAGTTTCAGCCTGTCCAGAACCTCCCATCTCCACGCTGACACTGAGCACTGTATTATCGTATCATTTTCAGCAATTATAATTTTATAAAGACTCATAAAAGCCATTCAAAATGTAAAGACCCTCCATTTACTGTAAAACTGAGGGAACTACGCCAGCCTAATGGAAAGTATAAAATAACAGGGCCATTTTACTAAAAAGATATTTGTACTCGCATAAAGATGGAAACTTCTCCAGCAAACAAACAACTGAATTGTTTCCATATATTATAATTGAATCATACTGAAGAAGTAAACACCATACAGATATTACAAAGACAGGAAGGCAAAATCAGAAAGACAACACACTTCACTTGAGGGGTAAAAAAAGAAAATAAAAGCTTCTGCTTTCCACTGCCTATAGGATGGAAATGCACTGAATTCCTGTCACTGCATTTCAATGGCAATTTCCAGAAAATAAGTCTACAGTGGGAGCTAGAACTTTAGCCTTTCCAAGCCATTTTAGTCTTATCAGCCTCCACCCAAACTGAAAATCACATCCTAAATCTATAGCACTAAAAACAGTCATGCATGACCTTACCACCTGCTCCACAGTGAGCCAACCTTATAAATAAAATATAGAAAGCCTATATGAGGCAGCAGAAAGAACAAACACTGAAGTGCAAATGCAAGCAGGCATCTAGCCATAAACATTGAGAATCGATGATTAAAACATCTCTTAACCACAAAGGTGATAAATGCGTAATGATAGGGATAACACACCCTGTTCAAACAGTCTCCATTGCAAACACTGTTGACAAAAAGAAGGAACAAAATTATGATGATCACCTGTAAGTCTGTCCTTGTAAGTCTTCCATCTTACCCCTATTATCCTCCTGTTAATATATTGTAAAAAAAAGGTATCAGCCCCCTTTTTTTAATCCACACCACTCATGCTCCTGGGTTTTGATTTTCATAAATAATGGGCACATAACAATGGTAACAGAATTAGTAGCTGGCACAGATGTACACTTCAGCTAGGTACACAGTAGCATGGAATAAACTAGCATTAATATAGTTGCATTGGAATAACTCTTTGAATCAACTGACATTTGAGAATTTGGATGCTCCCACCATATTCCATCAACTGAAGCATCTGGCAAGTAAACTGGATGGTTTTGTTGCTGAAAAAGCTCTAGAGTTCTCTGCTAATGTTAGGTCTCTAAGTCAAAGGGAGAAGGGCAAATATGTGAAAGCAGATATGTAGAAGTAAAATCACATAGCCAGTGCTTAAATCACCTCTTTTAGGGACTTTATTCAACAGTGATTACATGACTCATGTCTGTGTCCCTCAGACAGCTGTAGAAATTTGATTCTCCTAAGTATGTTTAGAGTATGTCTTGCCCCAGACCACTAAGTTTACCAGAAAAAGGACATATATAGCTACCTGCAGGAATCCTTCAGAGTTATCAACTTTTAACTCATGAGGTCAATCTACTTCCATGCACACAGCGCAGAGCTGGTAGTTATTACTACATTGTACTCTTGTATCTATTTCCTTCTTTCAAGACATTGAGCGGTGGATGTGAGTCGTATTTGGGTCTCACTGTCATTAACACATTGACACTATGGTAATTCACTGGCATCTTCTACAGCATTTCCCACAGGTTATCTTCCAAGCTCAGACTGTGAGGATCTAAAGACAGATCCCTTCAGATTGAAACATAGCAAGATGACAAAAGGAAACACATTTTCCTGCTGTACAAAAGGCTGCAGTATTTATCCCACCATGTAAAGACCAGTTCTTCTGCACATACTTTCCCCTAGTTCTGCAACCCCATCTTTCCTACTATGATCACTTTGTCGGATCCAGTAAATCATTAGAAGACAAAAATAAATGAGATATACAAACTAGATCATGAATGGATAAGTCCACATAAACACAAAATTTATCTAAGTATGCCAAACAAACTATTTTCTGTAAAAAACAAGTGTTCACCTATATGCAATTAAAGACCCGCCCACATTTTCTGTTAACGAAGGGAGGAAAAAAAACAGCAAACCAAAACAAGAAAAAAAACTCCAGCATATCATTAAGATCTGTCACTTTTCTGGATTGTACGTTTCAGGTAGGAAGTGTGAAGTAGTTAGAAATTGAGAGTTCAGGTTACTTTTAATAGCAGGAGGAAAACTGAAAAATAAGACGTATTGAAATTCTGACCTACAATGATATTCCACTCTGTTCTGTGGAGACTGAGTGCATAAAAATGTTGAAATAGAGACTGGAATAACGTTGGTAGGTTTTAGTATTACAGTTAAAACACTGCTCAGTCATAACCCCTATAAATGACTACTTTCACTTACATTTTATCATCAGTATAATTAAAAGAAGTCTCTTGAAAGGGGCACTCTCATTACAACGAAGGACCACTTCAGACCCAATTGAAATGAAAAGACAGACCATAGATGAGGTGTTGATACCAAGTGGTAATTTCTAGGGAAGCATAAAATGCCAAATGTGTAACAATTATATTTTATAACTATGTGTTCAAAGGATTTACAGTATTTTATTGTACAAAGAGACTTTGGTTCAGAAAGAGCACTTCAATGAAGTGCCTTCTTGCATACATTCTAAAATTTTTTCAACTTTCTTATCAGAAAAAGATATTTTAATTTACAGCCTTAAAAAATCAGCTGAAGTTATTCAAAGCAAGTATAAATGTTGAATAACCATGTATTTAAGAAATTAAATGTATCCAACATTTTACAGAGATAACAGTGTCTTTCTGTGTATACCTACACAATGTAAAAGCAGGTACACTATTCTACACCATCTAGGGCTCCTTTCTCTGTTGTGAGTGAAACGATATATAGTACTATTAGTAAAGACTCTTAGGTCACCCTAAAGAAGAAAATTAACACACAGAAAAACCAAAATTTCTGTATCTTAGATCTCTCAGAGTATACGAACAAAAAATTGTTACATATATGTGGCATTGCTTAAAAAAATTACTTCTGTGTTTTGTTTTGATTCTCCTCTCAGCAAGCATATCATTTATCTTCTATAGTCACAAATACATTCCAAAACATTATTTAAAATAAATCCAAAATGCATATCTGTGTTTATACAAGTGGCATGAGATTGTATGCTATTGTACTTAGAGGACATTTCAGTCCAGTTGAGTTATATCAACATAAGCTACATGATTGACTTTTACAACAGAAAGAAAAGGTTGTACTCAAACAACTGTTATTGCCTCAATGGAAAAAAAAAAATCAATGAAAGTAAAATGAACAAGAGACTTTGTCTGAGTTGCAGCTAATACTACTGAAGAGCTATGGATATTAAAAGGTCAACAAATAAATTAGTCCAAGTGTTATGAAATGAATGATTTGGCTTATAATTGTATTGAGTGCAAATTGTTCACTGCCTATTAGACCAGGTAATTTTTAACCATGGTGCCTCAATTACTGTTCCATAAGCAATAATATAGTTGTAAGAGCCACTGGTTCGATCGAGTGACCTGTGAGACGCGCCGGGACAGCTGACTTCGCTATGATGGATCACTGAGCCTGATCTCCAAATGGTGCCAAAACTTCTCTTCCTGTGAGGAGATCTCATAAAAGAAACATTACTGCTTGATTCATTTGACCAAAATGTTTGAGTTTTCAAGTGTCAGCAGTTGAGTACGGATTGTGAAGCTCTGTATTTCTTAGAAGAATTACGACAACAGGCATCCCATTGCTTCCAGCACTCTCTGCTAAATGGCATCATGATGGTTAGGAGGATGCTTTTTCTGCTACTCAATTGGACTGTGTTGTGAGAAATACACAGCAATCATATTTTACATCACCACGTAAACCACCGCGTAACACCTAAAACTAGGCTAGAAATGGAAACTGTAGGTGAGATTATAGACATTACTTCACACTCCTGCAATGCCCTGCGTTCAAAGATCTCAAAGCGCCACTTTAATGGGAACAAATTAAACTCCACAACACACTTTCTAGGAAAATATTCTCTCTTTTCCACCTTCATCAGAGACAGCCCCAAAGCGTAGCTGTTTGGTTGAAGTCACAATGGTCCATGGTTACAACCAAGACCAGTTTTGTAGGGTGAGATCATATCTTTTATTAGACCCACTAATAGAGGTGGGAGGCGGCACAGCCAGTGCGCAGGAAGCAAGGCTTGTGCACCCTAAACCTTGCCTTTTTTTTTCCTAGTTATATCAGTTAGTCTAATATAAGATATTACCAGTCCCTGCAAACCCTGATAGCCTTAAACAGGGAAAATAAATTCATCTGATATTGCTTTCATGCTCTGAAGTAACATACATGGCACTTCATGAGGAGGAAAGGCAGCAGCTGTGTTTCCCCATTTCTCCTAAGGGCACAGTGTTCCCTGTAAGCCAGGATTCAAAATTCGGCAATAAAAGTCTCACCACACTTCCCTCAGCACTGGGCCTTAAAGGACTATAGCTGTATAGTAACTATGTATATCTGCTCTCTGCCCCTATATAAAATAAGCTGAAGATGTAAATGCAAATCCTGAATTATCAAATAATCTGTGCAGAAGAAACTGCAATAACAAAAGCCTAATTAGAATAGATCGTACCACATACAACCAAATCCTGTTTATATTGTCACTCCGCTATATTTTTGATAAATCACTACATTCAAACAGTCCATTGGGAGGGTGATTTTCCATTTCATCTCTCCATTGAGCAAAGAAGTGCCATGTGACTGGAGTCTGAATTTCAATTTCACTAGCATACAGTTGAACTGAATATTATTTGGCACAATACTGTATACAACTGAGCCACTAAATGGCTGATTTACTAAATTATTATTAGATGAGCTCTTGCTGTTCCAAGTGAAAGTGCAGTCACTGTCTCTCTTCATGGTGTGTTCAAATTGTTCTGTGTTTAAATATTCAGCATGAGGCTAATGTGAACTGATGAACTGAGACTACAAACATTCACTTCCAATACAGACAGAGAGACAGAGATGCAACATATCATGTGGCCTGCGGAGGTGAAAATGATTTATATTTAAGGATGCTGCTGCCTACTTCCATTACTATAAGATATTCTTAATTAGCTTTGTGTTTGAATCAGGAGTTTGGAAGTGTAGCTAAAAAGCAGCTCCAAAACTGAGCTAGTGATGTGCCTACAGAGGCTTCAGAATCCTGGTCAAGTGGTTCTTGAACCTGCATCTCTGTCAGCAAAATGCCACCACATTATCATATTTTACTACCTTTAGTATTTGAGCATCACCTGCAATTCCAGCCTCAGTGTCAGAAATCCTAGGAAATGTATAGGACTGACCATATTGTGTAATTCTATGACTTTTTGAGGCAGGGGAGAGGGGTGGTAACAAATTTTACAAAGAAAAAAAAAAAAGAAAATTAAAAAAAAAGAAACAATTTCTTTACTGCCACCTGCTGGAGTTGACAATAACCCTTTGTCATACTGAAAGAACAAGCATCTTCACTTAGAGGACAGTTACGGCAAGCATTTAAAATACTGTGATCCCAGACACTTACAGTAGATTAGAATTTTTTATTGGTGCTGTGTTGCCATAACAACATAAAGACAGCAGATGACTTAAGCTAAGCTTGCAAAGCAAAAGGCTGCTCATCTGGCAGTTAAAATGAATACAGTTCACTTCACAAGTTCCCCATATGGACCCTTAGTGTATGGTAATGAGGATACCATATGGTGGGAGAAAATGCACAGAGAACAATTGTGCTCTGCTGGATGAGTGAAGTGAGGAGGAAGTTATGAGGAAACGCAGGAGAGAGATTTGTGCCTGTGCTCTCTAGCTCAAGGGTTTCTTTCAGAGGGGGGGTTCTCTCCCTTCTTAATCTTCTTCTTAATATATACATGCATAGAAATGACAGAGAAACATATTGTACAGTTTGCAACATCATTCATCATAAACTGTCAGCTGTGTTTGTAAATCAGCTTGCTAAGATCTTATAAATTTGTAATTCTTAAGAGGTAAAAGTGCTAAGTTTTTAGACAAAGTGCAGGAAAATTTTAGCACTTCTGACAGGTAAAAACATTAGTGGTAATCATTTTAAAAATGCTTGCATCTTTCTGCCTGCATGTTTAGCTGTAAATAATGCCGCAATGAATAAAAGCTTGGGAGAGGGGAGGGGAAGATGAAATGGAATAAATATTCTTTATTTTATTTCCAGAAGGATAAAAAGAACTAGTTGGTCAGAACCATATACATGCAAGATTCTGCTCTAAATGTACATATGCTATACAGTACGCTGTACTAACCAGATCCTCAACCTGGTAAGACAGCTTGCTAAAGGCTGCAAAGTCAATTTTGTACTACACATGCTTCATAAAAGATGAATATAAATGCATTAGTTAGACACGGTGAGCTAAATTAGAAGGTCAGGCAGGGCTGGAAGGGCTGAAATATCACACAACCAATGACTGTAATTACTCTTTTTTTAAGTCTATTAAGTGGTGTTGTTCTATCAAGGCTCAGGGGTATAGGACATGAAGTACAAGATAAAGTAATGTGTATTTATTACTCCCACGGGATCAATTTACTAGATATTTTCAGCTCCACGGAGCAAAATACACAAATGCAGCCTTTGTTACTTTCTTCAAACTGTGGCTTTTTCCTTCAAAAGCTCTGCTCCTCAAAGGGATTGTGTTTACCTGTTTGGTATCTCCCTGCCGCCCTCAGTTAATTGTTGTATTTAAAATTATAACAATAAGGATACAGGAACAGAGAAATGCAGGGATCCTTCTTACAGGATGCTCAAACAAGTGGTTCGAGTTGCTCAGATGGAATGTGCAGACTAGAAAATCCAATCCTGGGCATGATTTTTAGCCCAAGGCAAAGCAGAAATCAGGAACGGAGAATGGCACGGAGCTCCTTGTCATCGTGTTAGCCCTGATCTATTAAAAGTTTTGTCATAGATTCTAAATTACACCATCTGCTCTAATCATTTGCTGAGTAAATGCTGACCCACTTATAAAGAAAACTCAGTGAAATGTGTATGCACACGGTTGACCTTCAGAAAGGAAAGGGCTCCTTGCCAGCCATTTGGATGTGGCTGTGCCCTTCAGCGAGCAACGTGCCTCTGTCTCCCAGCTCTCTCTCTTTTCAGACTCTGCATATTCCCAGACATGCCTCTGACATGCACCACTCCATAAGGGTGATACTCTCATAGTGGCCTCAGGCATCCTGGTCTTCTTCTCTCCCTGAATATTTTCAATAGGACAAATTGACTAAATGTCCAAATTGTTAGGAAATGAAAAAAAGCCAACTCCTAAGGGTTCAATACCAACCTTAACTCCGGTCTCACATTCCTATAAATTTTACAGTACAGTGTAGAAACTGCCAAGCACATCTCATGCCCTCCTTGCTATACAGATGAATCATAGAATCATTTAGGTTGGGAAAGACCTTTAAGATCATCACGTCCAGCCGTTAACCTAGCACTGAACTCCAACAGCTCCTCTTCACATGCCCTCCCTTCCTGCCCATACTTAGTATAAAAGTTTTCTAATAAACCTCTTGTTACACTGAGTGGAGAGGGAAAAATAGAAAAAAAGTGTTTTCTTAGCTAGAACTGACTAACTTAGGTTAAAATACAGTATTTTGAGTTAACAGATGGATATCCATTCTGGAATTTCCATGGGGTCTGCCTGAAGAAGAAAGCCTGTGTTGCCTTGTCTTCATTGCTATTTTAACCTTCACTAGCAAGCCTGGGCCGACCCACCCACGTTTAGAGACAACCTTTATTTACAATATAAACAATGTCCATGTCACGATGGATAAAGGGCAGATCTGTGGGATTTCATATGGGAAAAAATAACTGCTTTTGCCAGCCATTGGTTCCTAATAACCACCTGTCTTTTATTAGTGTCCTAAACGGGAAGGTGGGATATGTCTTCTGGGGGGTCTAATGAGAGACCAGAGAAAAAGAGCTGAAGGGAAGGTGGAGCCTGGTTACGTGTGCTCTCCACTCAGCAGGGAGGCCCCTGTGTGCTACACAGAGAGAAAAAGGCTCCACTTTCATCCACATAAAGAGAAACCAGAAGTAATGGTCCCTTTCAGGAGGGATAAGGGGTCTCCTAGAGAGAGCGTTTATGCAACAAACTGGGCGGGAGAGGATGTCAGATCTCAAACACAGAGTGAACAATCTTGTGCTTCATTTAAATACAAGTGATGAGTTGTAAAAGTGGGGAAAATGGCAGATAAATTCTAGGAAATTGCATATAATAAGGAATCATTGTTATTAAATCATTTAAGATGTATGTGTTTCAAATCTAGCTCTCAGAGGAAACGGTTTTACAGCTATAGCTGTGGAGTCTTAACAAAATTGCAGAATTGCAATGTATCTGCCAGGGATTTATTTTAAGGATTGTAGGGTGGTTACATAAACGAACCTCAATAGACTCAACATGTTGTTGTGATCTGAACTTTTTCCTGACTTCCACTGCAGTTACTTACTCAAGAACTAACAACATGTGTATTTGTGTGCATGTATGCAGACACATGAAACAGGGAAATTGCACACACGTGTGCAGGCTTGTTCCTGAGCTCCACAGGCAGGCTTTCTACAAACTGTTGCTACAGGACAACAATACAATTTCTTAACATTAGCATTGTGATTTTTCATTTCACTTCTCCCTAGAGATCTCTTCTTTCCTCTGATCTGCCTCCTGTCTGTATAAGAAAGGAAAGGGTATACTGTCCAGTGCACTCCTGGTACTTGATCTCACTCCAAGCTTTAGGTGCTAATCCCACCACCTCTGTACTGACTTTCTTTCCTCTCGGTGCACGTGTTTGTATGTACAGATGTGCACATCTGCTAGTGACAAACCTACACTGGCTGCTTTCCCTGGCCTGCTCTGTACAAGAAGGGAACAGGACTCCACAACTCAGCTGCCAACATCAGCTCCCACTCCTTTTTCTCCAGAAAATATAAATTGCATTTCTACTTCAAACACACCTCCATATCAGCTCTCAGTCTAGCAGTCTAAAGACACTAGTTTGCAGGTGCTCCATTCTCCTCACTATGGGAGGACATTCTCCACTGGGATTTGGCTACTGAAGCACTGGGAGACATAGAAAAAACTTCACAATCAGGCTTTTTTCTTTGCCTATTTCCATCACATGTCTGGAACATTTAAGAAAATTCATCCTAAGAATGAACACAGAGCACTTCTGAAGATACTGGTTCTACACTAGTGGTGATCAAACTTCTCAAACAACCTCAATGGGTTTAGAAATGTCTGCTGACACCGGTTAGTCTGTTAACTCCTCAGCTCTGGAGGGCAGAGCATGTGGAAACGTTCACTTGATGGCTTCAACTCTTCTCCTTGACTGCAGGGATAAGTCACATAACAGAATGTTCTTGTTGGTCCATGGCAAGGATTGCATGCCCTTACGAACACAAACATTATAACCACTTCTGCTTCTTGAAGGTTCTCTAATTCTTTAGCAATGTTTCAATGGAATAATGGCCACAAACGCTAGCAGCAATCATAGAAGTGTGCTTTGTTTTACTTATTTAATGCATAAGTACGAGCTTTTTAATGAACAGAAAGTGATGATGCCCTGGCAGGTCAAGGGGGAGAATGGAGGAAAGGGTATTGAAAGCTCTGAGCACTGCTCTCCTCTCTGCCATCTCACTCTCTGTCTCTCTCATACATTTGCCCTCTCTGCCCGTGGTTCCACTGTGGAAGCCATATGGCTTCCAATTCCCTTCTAAGTAGCCACTGAGAATTGTCTATAGTGGAATATTGCCAAAGCCCTTCCTGGTTTAATGACATGGAGAAGAGCACTGTGCAGTGCTCACCCAGCACAGAGACTCGCTGCGTCCTTGATTATCATCCTGGAGCCAGCAAGTGATGCTGGGAATTGAACCATCAGTGTCTCAAATACAGAAGTCGACATGTGCCAACCCCTGCTGCATTCAGCTCTGTGCACGGCATATTAATGAGCCTTGAACTTGAGGTCCAACCTTCAAGCTTGCACAGAATGAATTGCCCAAAGACAAAAAAAAAAGGAAAGGTCCTCTTCATCCTGTTTCCTCCTAACCTTGCATTGTGATACTAGTTTCTTCACTGAGTTTGTTCGGTCCTTAAGCAGTAACTTTTTCTTTTTAGGTCATCATATCACACTTCTGCATACGTAACCACAGTTCCACAATTTCCCTCGATTTAAAGATCTGAAAAACTAGCTTGAAAATACACTCAGAACAAACATATTGAGCCAGAAGAGTATACGAGGGGACAGATGACTCTGTACTAACCCTCATTGTCATACCCTACCCATAAATACCTACTAAATGTCAGGGTCAGGATATGGAGCTAGGTGGAGCTTTCCTGGGCCTGTTTTTTGTCCTGCAACACTATATAGCAGGAATGTGTGATCAGTGTGGTAACAGTCTTGGTCTAAGTGGGAAGAAGACAGATGCTCAGCCTGGTGGCTGCATTCCCATACCAGCACAAAAGAGCATTTCTGGGGAGCCCCTCAGTGCCATGGGTGTCACAAAGGGAGCCTGATACCTGTGGAAGTTGGTAATGCACTTCAACCCTCAGCTGCGCAACTCAATTTGGAATTGCTCAATCTTATTTTACTTGAATTTCCTCATTTAGAGGAAAGCCGCAGCCATCTACAAGTCAGCTGGAACACTGGGTTCAGGGAAATGTTGCAGCATTTCTTTTGGTCTTGCAAATGCCTAGTGCATAATAAAGGCTGATCTCTTATTTTCTTTGAAACAATTTTTTATCTGTGTGCATATTTGGCAGCTGACGCACTACACAGATGACAGAGCCCCTACAGAAGGATACTTTCTTTGGAAAGGGTTGCACCTCTGGAGGGAAATTTGACAACCTCCAAAAGCTGTGTCCTGCTGTAAATCTGTCCAAAAGTCAGAGAAAGGGACAGCTTGTAGAGGGTGAACAGAGCCAATGTAAAATGTAACTCTCCAGGACAGCATGTTTCTCTAGTGCTAAGAAGGAAGGACAACACATCATCAACCCTGAAACCACAGTCTATAGCCTTCCTAAGCAAAGATAAAAGACCTAACAAGCCTGCTAAAAAGTAAAAATAATAATAATAAAAAAGCACATATTGAATTGCATTTCTTTCAAGAAATAAAAACAAGTTGTGGTGTTCACAGGTTCTTCTCACCTTTGAAACACTTTAGAAATTTAGCTAACCAAAGCCCACGACAATCCGTGATTAAATCCTACTCACAGCTCAAGGAGCTACGGAAGAAAGGGCACAAGATTTACCCAGTCACAAATGCTATTCTGGATGCGCATTGTTCAAAGGATCTGGTCTGAGGCATCAAAGCCAAATTTGTTCTGTGTCTCAGGTCTGCAAATTCACATCTTCCTTTCCGTAAGTCAAAGGCAGTGTTCATCAAATACACCCACCACGCCCACTTGACTGCCCAACTAACAGCCACGATGCCAGAGCAGATACAACACACACAGTGACTCCAGCTCATGCACTCTGTTGCTCAGTATTCCTGTGGCAAAGAGCAATACTTCTTCAAGAACTCTGCTTCTTCCTCCAGTACATCACAAAACTCACCACAAATTCTTGGCAGAGAGAGTATAGTAAGGCAAGGTAGCAAGAACAGAAGTGAGTGCAGACCCAGACAGCATTTTCACAGTACAAGACAGAAGTTCTACAAGCCCACATGAACTATTCTGTTTCTTCCTCAGTTTTTACTTGACAGAAATCAACAAAAAAAATTTGCATTAACTTTGATGGGAATGAACATCAAATCATTTCACTAAGCATTGCTCTAAGTATTTCATCAATTCTGAAATAAAGCAGTATATAATAATCATCTTAAACCAACACATGGTGCAGCACTTGTGGACACACATTCCCTGAAGATCCAAATCACTTGATTTTATTAACGGCGAAGTTCTCAAAATTATAATGGCAAGTACTACTGTGATACCAAAACTAAGATGCATCATTCTATGAATAAGCTTCTCAGGTTCGAAAAGACCAACCAAAAATGTGCTCTTTGTTAAGTATTTCAGAACACAGAGTAAAATTTGCTTTTAAGAAACGCAGGAGCTGTTTGAACTAGGTGTGACTCAGAAAAGTCACAGAAGTCTCATAAGTCTACAATGAAAGTTGCTCATTGGGCTTCACTGCTCATGTCTCTGTTTCAGCTTATCCAGGCTGGGTACCAAACCAGGACCATTACATTAACAGAGTTTTGTACTTCCAGACAAAAACATGCAGTAACCAGCTTTGCCATATTTAATAAAACAATAAACTTTATGCTGACCTTTGGCAAGCGTTCAGGGTCACCAGGGTGCCGGGGAATAACCTTCTGTAACCTTTGGAAACCATAGTCAATGGTGGGTTCGTTCAGAGCTGAAACAACAACAAACAAGATGGTGAGGTGAGAAGCACGCAGCAAGCGGGCTCCGGCACACGGTAGCAATTGGCAACGCGTTGCAAGACCAAGGAAGGATCACAGCAAAATCCTCTTTTACTGAAATCAGCACTGACTGTGAAGTCTCGGTTCAAACGCTGTTTGAGGTTGGTTCTGAGGCTTTGGTTCAAACAGCAATGCAAACCTTCCCACTTAAGTTCCTAAAACAAGGTTGCTGGAAAATTTAAGGATGTTGCATACATCTTCCAAATAGGAAGCAATTACTATCTCTGAAAGCCATGATGAAATTAATTTGACAAATACTTTGCACCCCATGTTTCATGTTGGGGTTTTTTTCCTGCTTTCATATTATGAGGAAGGTCCTTTGTGATTGGAAGACAAAAGAAGTAACTATTCGGGAGCCTCTCCTGTTCCAGATTCTATTATACATTTAATGTGTTGCATGTGCAACAATCACACATAATTTTGTTGTGAAGTACAGGCAGAGGCTTTATTTTTTACTCACCCACAATGACTTTAGCAACCCAGAAAAGGCTCTGATCAGCACTAAGCTTATCAAAAATAATTAATTAATTGTAATAATAATAATAATAATAATAATAATAATAATAATAATAATAATGGTTTTAGTTAACCTTTCCCTAGTCTTTGTCCAATAAAATGGAGGAGAGAAATGGTGGAAGTGGAACACTTTAATCTTCATGAAAATGCTGGTCTGCCTGCATTAATCAAAGCTCTGATTGTGCCAAGCCTTTAAGCACATGCTTATCTGTAAGCACATACTTAAACGCATTTGCTTTCAGCAAAGCAAATTTGAGCATATTATGTTTTTTATATGATTGCCTGTAATTACAGGGGACTGCATTGAATGACCTTCTAGCTATATTTCCAGTCATATGATCACTTTAAAACTCAGATGTTAGTGAGACTTCAACATGTGCTTAAAATTTCCTAAGTGCTTTGGTGAACTGGAACAACAGTCAAGCATCCTCAAGCATCTCTAAACAACAGCGCATCTTGACCCTCCCATGCCAACAGCAACGACAAAATTTTCCACAGCAATTTGTTTGCAATTTGTTTGAGTTAAACGAAAACAAACAAACAAAAAATCCAGTATGGATTTTTATATTTTTAGACTTTTTTTTTCCTTCATTTTTGGGTCAGTTAAAAGTTTTTCTTACTTTTGTCCTAGCTTATTAACAAAAAGAAAATACTTCTTGCACAAGGTCTCCCTCCTAAGTTATGAATCTTTTCTTTATATTCAGGGCATCATAGGGAAGAGGTGAGGATAAGGCTTTATTTCTGCTTGCGTTCTTTGTGGTTTTTGGATGGTTGGATGTGTTTTGCATGTTTCCTTTCGCACCCTGGCCATGTGCTGTGCACACTGTTGTGTAGTTCTGCAGAAAATCTCACAGTGCCTGTGTTTGTAAAGCCCCAGTTTCATTCCTTTTGAATTTCCTTACATGGCTTCTTATTGTCAACCTGTTAAGCTTAGACCTTCTTCAAATTTTACAATAAATTAATTTACCGCTGTTTATTATTTAAAAAATAGCTGTTCTCTGAGAAGATTAAAAATCCCAAACCCCTACAGTTCTAATTTACATTTCTTTTGCAAATGTGCTAGAAGGTTTTAGTGCGGTACCATCAAATTTGTTTCTTCTCTAATTCACTCTAGTTTATGGCCATTTTTGCTTTACATCCTTTGGGAAAGTAGTTACTAAATTCTGCAGTATTATAAATGGAGGCCAGTTCTGAAATCCCCCCAGAGATAGCCGTCATTTTCTCATATCTTCCCACACATTCAACACATTTGAAATCCACAGAGTATTTCTTGCGAGCATTTTCTGAACTAAGTGACCAAAAAAAAAGAGTTAATTGTATGGTCCAATCTCACTGGGCATCAAGTATCCTCTGAGAGATACTGAAAACTTTCTGTCTCAAATAGCTTTAGCTTTACTTGAGTGGTGGCGAGTGGCTGCTCATAGCAATTCACAGGATTGGGTCCTAAGCTAAATATCACTCATTAGTCTATAACCATTCAGCCCTTTCGATCTTAGATAAAATTAAAAGAAGACATCTTTAGCTGCCTGAACCTCTAACCTCAGACTGGACAATCTCAGCCCTCCATTCCTCAGTTCATTTATAATCCAAGTCAAACGTAATTAGTCACTTCTCAAAGAAAGAACCCCATTTAAATATTTAACCCCACCTCGAGCATTAAGGCCACACCAGTTGTTGTGTCAATAGCTGGCCAAACTCCAAAGAAAAGGTGTTATTCTGATCTCCAGGCATTGCAGAGATCCAGTGCTCAGGTCGCCCTTGGTGGCAATCACAGTACAAGGCGAGATCCCAGTTTCATGCAAGGTTTTGCCTCTGTCTCCAATATGTACGAGCCTGATTTCTGCCTTTGAAGTCCATTCACAATAACATGTTTCCCAGTGCTATTATTTTATTTTTCCCATGATTGGAAAAAAAAAAGAATCAATAGGGAATACAAACTCTCTATTTGACATCCATACATTAAAAACAAGCTAACACATGCTGTATTTAAAATGCATTCGCATTACCCTAAATTTTAAAAGTATAACTAACTTTAAAAAACTGTATTAAATTCAAATAGGTCCCAAGGCTAATGGAAGCAATTTGTATACCAACCCAAACTGACTGGCCCACTTTTCAAAATACAGGTATGATAATCTCGTGGTTTTAAAAGGACATTTAAATTGAAAGACTGTGAATTTAGTACATAATTATACCAATAGAACCCTTTAACTTGTCAACTTGTAAATCTAAAAGGCTATCAATCATTTCTAAAGAGGAAATAAACCTTAAAATTCTTTGATTGACAGTGCTTACTTTTTATGTGGGAAAAAAAAAAAAAGGAGTAAAGTGGCCAGAAATCCATTTACAAAAGTACATTGTTTTACATAGGTGAGTAAAAAGCCAATAATTACACCTCCAAAAGACATATAAATCAACGTAAGTACTTTTCCCTCACTTACATATTTTAAGTTGCAGTAAACTTCAGGTAACTTTTTATTAAAATACTTTTCCAAATGCAAAGCTTATTGAAGCCATTAATAGAGTAGCATTTTCATTTAAGCTAATATAATCATTTTTGCAAATACAAGATTTAAGCCATTTTTCTCCTTCCAAACAATAAACTTTCAGCCTGTCTCTTGTGTGAATTAACTAAAATTACACCCAGGTGTACAAAATCTGTCTATCTATCCTAGTGTATGAGTTAAGGCACAATATTTATTATTCTTACAATTTTATGAATTACTTCTTAAACCCTTGAGGAAGAACTTTCTTTCAAATTAGACTCTAACAGAATAAGCCATGAAGCTCTATGCAGCAAGTCTAAAGCCATAACTCATAAAATCTAAGGCTTTTAATCAAGAAAATGCACAATGTCTATGGAAATAAGGGTGCTTACATATATTCATCTTTTCAAAGTCCAACTTATTTTTCAACAGAAATGCTGCTTGTGCCTCCATCATAACTATAACTTCAAATTCTGCATGAATAATTTTAATAACTACATGTAGATAATCCACCATCTTTAAAAGTCTCTTTCTCTTTTTTTACAACTAGTCAGTGGAGGGCTTTTTTAAACATTTCACATAATGAATTCCTACTGTGTCAATAAAGCTTTGGTCGTTAATTGAATGACTGTCTGATGTATCTGAGAGAGGAATTTGTTTCTCTGGCCATGCTGCCAACTTATAGCAGAATGATCGACACTTAATATCAGCAATTAAAAGGACCTGTTCAAATATCGTATGGAATTCGTAGCTTGAGGTAGTGTAGGAGAACTCTTCACCGAGGAAAACTCATTCAGTGAATGCAGAGAGTAATTGAATTAGACACATTTTAACATTATTATTCAAAGAAAAATAAACACACACTACATAGAAGCATTATGGAAATATTTCAGAACGTAAAACCTATCCAGTTAATTTGTTTCCCATGCATTTATGGTTTCATTTATTCCTTTTATTTTTCAGTGCTTGTTTCTTTTTCATTCTGTTTGACCCAGAACCAATGAGAAATCAGCACTTAGACCTATGAACTTCCCATATACTTTTCCAGGGGAAAGGGCTGCAAGGCGAGGGAAACGATTCGAAGGGCTCAAATAGCAAAAATGAGAAAAGGATGAAGGCTACAAACAAATTTGCCTCAGGTCCACAGGCTTGATTGTCCCTATCCCAGATGAGAAACCTGGTCTCGATTGTGTTAAGTGAAACTCCCAAGGACAGGCTGCACATGGGAATTAAGTGTCCCAAAGTGCTTGCTCCTGAATCACTGGTTTTCCTGGAAGGATTGGGGGAGTTTGAAGAAAGTAAGAATGACCTGTGGAAGCACAGAGCTATAATGGCTTCAGATTATGTCCAGGAGGTTGTGAAATGGAAGATAATCCTTTAGACTCTACCTTTGCCTCTGCACAAATCCTGTTTCTTTTTTTTCAGTTTGGCTCCGCAACAAAATTAGACACCTGAACTATAATGTCAGAGAGATGGGGATTTGGGGTCTACAATTCAGTTGTTCTGGGTGTTTTTCCTGTGTGATGAAAGAAACTTCACCAAAATATAAATAGAAGTTGACTCTGTGGCCGAGACACACAAATATGCCCATCTCAACACCTCATAGCCTCAAAAGAGTATGAAGAAATGCATGCAAAAATGCTGCAGCACAGTCCCAGCAATGAAGGCCAGACCAGGCACACATGTAACGTGTCTCCCTGTGCCCAGATTAAACCAGGTCAGAACATTTGAAGGCACAACAAATTAATATTTTAAACAAAATCAAGGGCATCTAGGAAGGCAGACTTCAATGGCAGCTTTGCAATCTTAGTGGCTTCAGAGGAATTGTATAGCTAAGGGCTTCTTTTGTCCTCGACATTTGGCCTCTTCCCCCAGCAACTGAGATGCCCACCTCTACAACCAGCACTCCTGCTTTTTAATCTGCATTTGTGTCTGCAATTCCACACTGCTGAGAAACAGCAGAGTGGAGTGCGAGTGGGAACACATGAGAGTAGTCAAGCAAAAGGCTGTGGCTTCTGACTCCCCACTCTCACTGAGCACAGATTTTATGAGGTGCTGGAAAGCAGGAGCTCCTGCTTCTCATAGCGGCAAGATGCTGCCATGGAGCTGATCCACAGTATTTACCTTTGCTAACAGCCTGTGGCTTCTGTCCCCAAGCCCTGGGTGATTTCTGCTAGAAGCCCCTGACTCTAACGAAATAACACGTTGACTGTGGGAGTTAGGGATAGGACAGGACAACCACATGAACATCAAACTCCAGGTACTAAAAGGCCTTGCTAAGGCCCTGCAGTACAGCAATATAAGCAACGGATGATATTATAAAGCAACAACTTGACATAGTGTGCTGTAAGCAAACCCTACCCAACAACTCTTATGCATAGGGGCCTCTTTATGCCTGCTCTACAAAGACAGCAAAAATACCACTTCAAAACCCCATCATCTAATGAAAAAAAAAAAATAAGCCTGTTTTGCAAATCTCCCTGCAAAGACTGTTCCTTTGCTAATTAAAGACAGTTAAACGAAAACATGCAAGCATTTGAGCTATTTGTTGTTGTTTTTGTTGTGAATTTGGCTTGCTTTTTTATAAAGTTTCCTTTCCACTGACTTTCCCTGGAGTGTTTATTCCCACAAGCAGTGGAAAACGGAAGCGGGTGGAACAGTGAGAGCTGCACAGAAAGGTTTCGGCGAGAAAAGCCCTTCAGTGCTAACCCAGAATGTTCTTGCTTTTCTGGTCTCCGTTCTCCCTCGCTTGTGCCTTGAGTTTCCATGTTCAAAATCAAACTGTGACATGATGCCATTTTTTTTTTTAATTAGAAATAGAAAGAGATAGAGATATCTGAAAAATCTGATAGAGATATCTGAAATACCACGTGCATGTGCCAAGCAATATGAAAAATGCAGAGCCGAGTCAAATAACAAATCTAACACCTAGATCCCTTGAGTTTCCCTAGTGACTGCTCTTTACCTGAGCTAAAGATGCAATAGGCCAGCATTTGAGACAGCTCCACTGTGTTCATCAGAGTTATTACAAACATGATAGACAGCGTGATATTTTCTTCCCAATGACAATTTTTCTCAAGCAACTAAAAACCAGAGGAGATATTCCCTTCCCACCAAACCCAGTCTCTGCAGCCAGTGGGAGTGCTGAAGATGCAAGGAGAGCATGTGTTGAGCCCAATCTTTTCTTTATGAAAGGTAAGGAATGAAATTACTGGATCTGTCTGGCAAGAATCATGTGTTTGCTTCTCAAAACACATTAACTCTGAATGTTCACTCTTAGCAACCTGCAATCTGGCTTGAAAAAAACATCAAACAATCTGTGAGCTTCACAATTTCTTCTGCCTCTGACTGCACTGACCTCTTGTCTAATGGGGAAGATTTGGCCCTAAGGGATTCTGAAACAGAGTCCAGTTTCAGGCACTGGAATTTAAACATACCAATTTCAGAACAGGCTGGTAGAAATCACTGGGGATATGTATAGAGAGGGCCAGAAGGAAATTAATGCATGTTGGTTACTTTGTCTAATCATCTAGGTTAATTGATGCACCGTTGGCAGTCATTACAAAAAAGGAAAGAACAGCATTTACATGTGAATATTTTCCTATTTGTCAGACATGTTCTGGTAATGCACACGGGCATGCAGCAAAAATTTCCCGAAAATGGCTAGCTCTCAATAGACTACCTCTTAATTTAAATAAATAAATACATGCCTACACATACACACAAACACAAAAATGCGTATAAGCCAAGCTAATAATAATGGGTACCTAAGGTTGGCTATAAGATTTAGGTCTACTCAAAACATTTAAAGAATAAAGACGCTGCATTTATTTTTAAACTGTTGGCTCAGAAACAGTGACGTACCATACAGACTGTAGGATATGATAAAATGTCATCTCATGTAACCTTCTCTTTCATTTTCTGTTACACATATTTTCAACACTTTTGCTTTGCATGGACTCATCAAATTCCACAATGTAGGTGCAGACATCTTTAAAATTTTCACAGAGATAATTTTGTATAATATACAGGGAGTTGTTTCTTTTTGTCACCCTCCACAAACTCCTTTGGGGTAGATAGCATTGAAAATCATTGTTGTGATATGTTGGTATGCAGAAATATTTTCTTTTCAATAATCCCTTTTTTGTCTCTTTTCCTCTCTTTTTTAACCCTGCTATTTCTCATCTTCTTCTCAGATTATTAAAAAAAAAAACTATTATCAGGAGATGTGTAAATGAAAAATTCAATGTCCTGTCTGAATGCCAAGGCCGTTCCTATCAGAAAGCACCTTAGCTGAAGTCTGGCTGTGTCTTCTAAATTGTAGCCTTCTGATGAGCAAGCGCACTATAGTCAGAGCAAAAAGAATCTTCAAGAGACAAAATGGGAAAAACATCCAAGTCTCTGCAAATGAGATTTACGGAAAAACACAAGTAGAGCTGAATCATAAAAGATGAACTGTGCCTCGCTGTAATGAACATTAGAGGTGTGATCTTGGAAGGGACTGACCTCCTGTGAGGTTTAATTTAGGTCTTTAATCCCTCACAATAACTAAGCTTAAATCCCTTGAGAAAACAATGGTTTCCAAACATCTTTACTTCTAAACATTAGCTTTGATTTGTCTACATGAAAGTGCGAAAAGGCTACTCACTTGAAAGCAAAAGGACCGTTTTGGTTATATCCTTGATGATGCAGCAAATTGTTTAAAACTAAAACAGTTGGGTTTCTTGTCTGCTAGTTTGTGACATTTAAACAGAAATGTATAATTTGGGAGCTCTCAGTAGTCTCTGATTTTAGCGGCATTTATATCACCTGCTTCTGTAATTGTTCATGGTTTTTTATTTTGCAAAAATTTTGATAATAACAGTTATCAAGAGTAAAAAAAAAAATCATAGCAGGTTTTCTGATAAACATGTTTCCCTGCCCTCACACCCCAGTGAGCACTGTGACACTATACTTTTATCATCTAGTGTGTGCTCAGAATGAGCTTAGAACAGCAATTGCCAGGAATAGGCAGGCGATAAACTGCATTGATTTAACACATCTTGTTTTCAATCATGCTCGGATTTTCTGAGCACGCATTTTTCCTGTACTCTAGCTTGTAGCTTTTATCTGACGAGCTGATCCCTTTTCACTGGAAAATGAAAAGGTCGCACAATAAGACACGGTTTACTGGAACTTGAGCACGCACCAGGGAAAGTATTTTAGATAAATACTGTCAGACATAGTGGAGCTGAATTTCAACAACACAATTGCTAAACAACAATACTTATTACTCTCTAGAACAAGCCTACAAGCAACTTATGGCTCCCAGCAGGGGAGATCTCAGAGTTAGGCTCAATAGTTAAAGAAACCTTATTCAAGCCTATTTAAAGATGCAGTATCGCTTTTGTGTTACACGCACCGACTAGCCATACCTCAGGACCAAACTAAATGGCTCTTCAGCTGCTTTCCCAGGTAATTTGTAAATGACGGAAAACCACTTCAATGGTTTTTCTCTCTTTTTTTTTTTTGGCAGAAAGCTGACTGACTATGTGCTCGATTTAATTTAATCAAATGGGGTACTAGTTGGAGGTAAAAAGAAAATTATCCATATGTGAAAGTAATTGAACTGAAACTAATTAATTAACCAAGGCGAGTTGCTGAGGAGGTCAGTAAACAAGCAAAGAGTAATATGACCTGACCCATCTACCAATGGCCAAGGTAGAGTAGGCTCATAATAATTCTAATTTATTTCCCTCACCCTGTGAAGTGACTGCAATGATCTTGGCCAATATCGCACTGGAAGCAAAAGATCTTCACTTATTCCTACCAGAAGGGGCAAAGAATATTGCAAATTATTCTTGATGGCACTGATTATACCCCAAAAAAGATCTCACAAGTAAACATGGAACCTGACTTAATTATCTTCCTTGGCCTAAGGGGACTAACACCCATTTCCCTGCAAGGACTCGTCTGCTGATCTGCAGCCAGGGAGGGGGAATTAGTTCACTCCAGCTGCAGCCCCTCTCAGCACCTGCTTCCAGGCTTCACGTGTGTGCAGCACATAGATGAAATGATGTTTTTTTGCCTAGCACAAGTCTTTCAAAACCAACCTCCACCTCACCGCTAAAGACTTTGGAGAAGACTCATCATTTCCAGTGCTTCTCAGTCTGCTCCGCTCCTCCAGCAGCCTTTCTCATGAGAGGGCCCTTGTTTCTCATGGACCCCAGACCTCCCCCTCATTTACAGGTATTTCTGCACCACTGCCAAAATGCCAGCCCAGTGTGTTCATTAATAACATGGACTGCAAGTGAGAATGGCATGTTTAGTAGAGGGATTCCTTGAGCACTGGCTGTTTGCTCTGGCAGCAGTGGGTTCAGCCCCATGGTGTAACTCTGAACGCGTCTCGCCCTGCTAGCTCACTTGTGTAAGTACTCTCACGTGGCAAAATTATCACAAGCGAGTGATGGCCACAGGTAAAAGCAGCCCTTCCTTCCTTTTCTCCCTAATATATCATCATTCATCACTTTTGCTTACAATTATATATAGCCTCTCAATCTCTGCAAACATAAGAGGGGGGTAAGAAACTCCAGCCCCTGATCCAATCTGCACTTTTGGAGAAAGCAGCCTTGCTTTTTCAGGCAGCCGGTCGCTAAGATACAGCTGCTGGTTCGGCTTAGCTGTAACACTTAATGAGACACAGTGATACCATCTATTCCTCATGGAAGGTGCAATACAAAGGGAAGTCCCCAAAACAAAGTATCATCCCCACAGACATCCTTCCTATTTGTCAGCAATGCCAGTGCAAAACTGGTGTGAAATATTTATGTTTTCCTTGCTTCTCCTGAATGTGCTTATTAGTCATTTAGGCCCAGCATAAACTCATCTTAAATTCCCTTTGTCCAAGATCCGTAACATGTATCAAGCAGAAGTGTTCTGTCAGTTTTTCTGAAACTGTACTGATAGTGGATGGAAACTTTACTGGCTGGAGCTGAGTTTATATTTTGCATATACACATCAGATAGCCAAGCCTCCACCTCTAGTCAGATACATCCACCCTTCTCTGCCGTTCTGCTCACATTGTAAGTCTTATAGAAAGAATATGGTACATTTTGTTTAAATTACATTTTGAACTATAATTTTAAATAGGCAAGTCAAAAGCAAAGCAATAGACCTAAAGAAACATATAAAGTAAAATCCAACTTTGCAGGTAATGGCACTTTACATTCAGGCCCGTAAGCCTGTCTGCTAGAGAACCCATTCAAGCATCTATTTCTCCCTCTCACCTGGCACATTTTTTTGCTAGACGAGTAAGCTGAAAATCCATGCTGCATTTTAGGGTTATCTCATGCAACACAGGCAGAATACCAATACGCCTTCTTCATTAACTGCTCATAATCCCAGAAATGAAAGTAACTCATTTCTTCCCAGGATGCCTGTTAACTGAGAAACTCATCTTAATTGAATGCACAGATCAGTTAACCATCTCCAGATTGGCAAACCATTAGTTTGCCGTTTGCACAGCAGCTCTGCCAGCAGGTCTGCTCCCACCACTGCGCTTTGGGGGGACCTGAGGTTCAGCAAAGGTGGTGAAGGTGCTGGAGGCCATAAGCAAACACCGTCAAGCGCTCATCACACTCATGACAGAATGAGTGCTCTGGGGCCAAACAGGCCTTTGCTAAATTGTTGGTGCTAGATCCCCTTGCAAGTCAATTATACAGAAATCAACAATTACCGCAGCTCTGCCCCCAAATACAAGTAAAGTAGCCTCCAAACACGCCTACAGAGACATCGCTGATCTGGAATCTGGAGCCTCACAGGCAAAAGAGAGAGGAAGTAAAAATAATTGCCTATATCACTCCCTTTGCATCTTGCCTCTCTCCCACCATCACAATTTACCATCTACGATATCCTTGGTAAACCAGTGGAGTATGGAAATTAAAATATCCCAGGTGCAGCTGTTTGCCTATAAAGCTGATGCTTCCAAAATAAACTATAAAAGGAGGGAAGTGAGGAATTGGACTGAAACTCAGTGTCCTGTTGTGAAACACTTTAAATGCTTCATTTACAGGGGGTGTGAACCAACCATCGGTTCTTCGGTGGCCACTGCTGAATTTGGGATACGCAGCAAAACATCTCAGTGGCACCTTGAGGCAGCAACCGCATTCCTGCACCCACCCACACTCATCTGCCAGCTGAATAATGCTCTTCTGAGATAGCCAAAACTTTCTTGCACTCAAATAGGGCTCACCAAAACTAGCCATTTTGCTTGTAATAGGATTTAGAAAAATATTTTAAGTGTCATTGGATTAATTTTTCCTAAACCAGAATATTACCATTTCCCTAATTCAAGGCAGAGGTAAAATAAACAGATTAAAGACTGCAAGTTGATCAGAAAATAGAGTAGATGATAGAAAGTTACCACTGATAACCAGAATTGGTCAGACAGGTTTACTATCCTGCATTTGTGCCTGTTTATTTCCTAATTTTCTAGGTATCATTGGCAGTCTATAGGAAAATTCAGATCCCAGCTCTGAAGTTATCAATAAGACACCATCAGAGCAGCATGGTATTGCTCCTTTTCTCTTGTATTAAACAAACACCTTCCTTCCATCCAATTCAAAACAAGAACCAAACCCTGGTATAATAGATTACAGTATTCTGTACAAATTTGTTTCTAGTGGATTTCATGACAACTGTTATCATTATAAAAAATTGCCACCAAAATATATGTGTATTGTATTAATATGCCTCAAAGTTCAATACCAACACAAACATTATCATCGGGTGATAAAAACAAAGACGCTGCAAGGGTGACATGAAAAAAAGAGTTAAAATCTAATTTAGCAATTTGCAAATTGCCAGTCTAAAAGGAGGAATTTAACATTAATCTTGCTGGAAGTGGTATACTTATCAGTAACTGATTTGTAGCTTTCCAGGCAGTAAGCAATATATATAAATATACTTCTGGGTCCATCGGCAGTACGCAAGAATGCGCTTAAACAGACAAAGTCACTAAGTCCCTGAGTGAGCAAAGGATTAAGCACCTGCCTGCCAGAGGTAATTAGTCTGTGCAGAGCAATGCACTGATGCTGCTGCTCCTGCTCCAAGCCAGCTCCATCATCACTGGCCTGGGGCACCTCTGCGTTCTGCTCTCCTGTGCTGGGTGTAGGTGACTCAAGAATTAAGCTGCTTCTTCCCCCTCCTATGACCCCCGTGCAAGCCAAGCCCATCACCTTGGTATCTAACCACTCGTGGTGAGGATACCTCCGCTCACCAAGGACACAGGGACAGAGCTGGGAAGGAGCAGCCTCTTGCACCATCTCTCAGCACTGCACACTTCCAAGAGGAGTTAACTTGTCTTTTGGCCCGTAATGCATTTAGCCAGTGTGCAAAGCAGGCACAAAGGCTGTCGGAAACTGGCTACATGCAGAGAAGAGTTTGCAAAACTGTTCGCTGCCTTGGGCTTCGGTGAAAATCGCTTTGTTTTCACACTGAAAAGACCGTGCTGATGCCTGGCAGCCCTTGTACATCGTGGGGCTGGCTGTGCCTGCACTTGCAGAGCCTGGGGACAGCTTGGGGGGGTAGGGACCGCACCTGAGATGTCCCTTCAGAAAGGAGATTCACAGCAGTGGACTCTACTCACTTTGTTGGCTTTGATTTTTACATCCTATGCGGTCTCTTCTCTAACTGACCAGGTAATACATATTCAGTGGCACAGGTAATTAACCAAAATAAATCTGAGTTGTAGCTCATTGAGTAAAAAAAGGACTCTGACAAGATACTGTGTCATATTACACACCAATGTGCTCGTGTAATTGATTTTTTCAAAAAATACACTATTTTTTCATCTTTACTTGAGGAAGAGCTAAACAAAGCCCCCCCCCCAAATGTTATCTGTATGTACATGCGTGTGTATAAGTGATTGTGTGGGTGGGTGAAAACTGCATCTCCTAGCAAATAATTTTACATGTGCTGTATATCCGTGTGTACAGAGGTTCAGAAAGGGGAAAGTCCTTCCTGGGGACCGTAGCAAGCAGTAGATCCCTGCTGGAGCAGAAGTGTCCCAGCTTATCACAGCCAAAGCTGGAAAAGACACAGCAACAATATTTAAAACTACAATTTGCAAACTGGTAGATGCTTTCTCCATATAGCAAAGGGAAATGTAATGACATTTTTTTCTTCCAAACTTTGCCTGTTGCGCAAAACGAAAGTGAATGAGCAAAAGAAGAGAGGGAAAAAATTCACACAGGATTCTCCTGCTCTACTCAAGGCAATGCAGACCTGCCATTCCCCTTCATTGCCTTTCCTTCCACAATCTGCCCATGCCAGTAACATGACAGACAGAGAGCTCTCCAAAATCTACTGTTTCAGTAGATTATCACATGTATAAAATAAAACACGGAACTGAAACACATATAAAAGGAAACTAAATACATCATCTCCTTGGAACCTAGAACAAAACTAAAAAAAAAATAACCAAAACCTTTTTCAACATTCAAATATTCAGAAATTAAAATATTGGAAAGGTAGAGATGGGACTAAGCTTTAAAGCTTGTAGTGCTGTGAAATACCACATTACTGTACAGGCAGCATTCATCTTACTTCAGCTAATTGTATGTGATGGACACGGACCCACCAAAGTTTGGTGTAAGTATCAGATGGCAGAATACGCTTGAAAAAGTACTCAGGGTTGATTTTTATTACATTTAACTGCTAAGCATGCAAACCATTATTTATTATTGGTTAGGCTCTTCAATCCCACCGGATTAAAGAACACATTACATGAGTTGGTCAGATTTTTTTTTAAGCATTAAAATCTTTTTATGTCAATCAGATTACTGCTGTGGGGCCTCTAAGTTTCAGGGTACTGAAATGAAGATGTATTTTTAATAGCAAGAGTGAAGTAACCCTCTTTGTTGAGTACCTATGCAGGGTTTTTTTGCCTTAGTATCAGAGCTCTTTCCATGTTATTTGGCATCATGCATTCCCTGTAATTTATAGTAGTCCTGCATTATGTCTCCAATTTAAAGCTGAGGAACAAACAGCCACAAATCCATAAAATTTAGGTAACTATGCGTATGTAAAAATCCCAGCAGGCACCTAAATTAACATTCAGAACTGTAAATACAATTGCAGGTGGTCACTGGCAGCACAGGCAATATCAAGATCCTGCTGTCATTCAAGTTTTAGCTGACTAAATATGTGAACAATCACAAGGGACAAGATTCAAAATGCATTACTTTGTGCTGTGATGGGCAAAGGTAAAAGAGTCACCTGTTGGGCACATTTTTTCCATAGTAAAATGCACAGAAGAGGAGCTGTGAGTCAAAGATGACCTCCTATTCTGTGGCAAATAATGTTTTCTAACTTCTCCTTAAGGCACTAATGAGTAAAATGAGGATCCACCCAACACTGTACTATTGCCTGCCAATAGAATTTACTCTATTTGAAATTTTTAAATGGATTTGCATTCCTAATTTATTCCGAGCCATCAAACCCCAAATCTTTTGGAGACAGGTAACATCCCAGAAAAAAAATAAATAATAATTACTGTTATTCATGTCCCATTAAAATAACAGGATCTACAAAGGAAAGATCAATATTGTTCAATGTGTAGTGTACAAACCTCCAGGACACCACAAGTCCTGCAACTGTTTCTTGGTGCTCCATGAACAAGAACTACAAGAGATGCAAGTCTATTGCCAGCAGGCTTAAAATCACCACACAGTTCATTGTTCAAGGATCTGCATTTGTACTGGAAAATATGAAGGTGTCTACAACTCTGAAAAAGGTTGAAAAGACATTGCAATAGATGGTTTGTTGGCACAAGCTCTCCTCCCGCTGGAAGATTTGCTACATACATTGAGGCACCAGCTTGGAGGACTGTGGATATTTTCTGCTGAATGGGGCCCTTGGAGAGGAAATATTTGATTTACTGCAGAGTTCTCATTTCCCTGAATTGCAAATAAAATGTAATTTGATTAAATGTAAATGAATCCTACAATACTTTTGGTGGGTTGTCTGAAACAATTGATTGTAATGGGCATCCATCATTTGGCTTGATTTTAATTCAGAGACAAAAAAGGCAAAATGAGAAAACTAGAGCAAGTGCCACTAACATTCTAGAGCGGGAGCAGTCGGGATTTCTGGCACTGGACTGTTATTTCCATTGTTCTCGGACAGCAAGCAACACAGTGGAGGGGAAACACAACAGCAAAAGACAAAAAATAATGTGAAACACATACCTAGAAATATACCTAGAGGAAAATTAAACTTTTTCACAATGAACGCCATTAAATCAGCTTAAAGAGCATGATTTGTTAAATTTATTTTAGCACTGATATTTGAAAATGAATGAATGTTTTTCAGAAGAATGTTTGTTTTTATGGACCACCCAATTCCTTTTTCACCAAGGTATAATATTCACCAAGAGCATAACACTAGTTTCAGCAGTTCTTATGGTCTGAAATAACAAAAGAGAAGTGAAAATGTTGATAGTGACACAAGCTTGATACACTTTTGGTGTCACTTTCTTTAAATGTGGAACTACTCCAACCACAGAGATAATTATAGATGACCATATTGTAACTGCTTTATTGCTTCTTTTTCCTCATAAATTTTCATTTTGGAAAGTTAAGTGAAAAATGTGGTTTCAATTTCCTACAAATTGCACACAATTTGGTTTTAACAAGAAAATAGAAAGAGATGGTACGTTCTTTTGGAGTGAATTACTGAGGAGTTTGTTTCTTTGTCTTTCAGCATCATCAGAATAACAAAGTACAAAATGCAAAAAAGATGACTGTGAAAAAAAGGCAGCTGTACAATGTACCAAGAAAAGCACCAAGTAATTCTTTATCTGAATAAGCTCTGAGCAATTTAACTAGATAATGCAATTGCTCTAGCTTTTTTCCCCTCTGTTTTACCAGATTAGAGTTGAAAAGAAATCAAGCTGCATACACGTGTTACAGGAAAGCTTCTAATGAGAAAATGCTGTGTGTATGACCATCTTGCTCTCTCAGAAGGTACCAGAAATTGTCAAAGAGCCATGCAAAGCAGCCTTATTCAGAACATATTAAAAAGGCTTGGATAAATACTTACATGGAACTAACAAAACAAGAGCAGAAATGAAAGCCAACACAAGGCAGAGCCAATATTTATTTTGCCCGAGAGGTATGTGGGACTCAAATCAGTGTGTGGCTTTACCTACTGTACCCCTACATATAATTACGATACACATATTAGGTTCTTAAATCATATTAAAAGCTACCCGGCCTTTACCTTCAGCCACAACAGAGGTTTTAGAGGAGATGGAGGATGCTCTGGAGTAGGTAACAGCAGCATAAAGCAAATGCTGAGGGGATCCTGCCAGTGCTGCCAGCAGAGAGGTGATGGGCTCAGCTCAGGATGGACAAGGAGAGGTTCCAAGTCCAACCAGGCCTATCAGTCAGCGTGGCTGTGAAATGGGATGGTGGAGATCAAAATGCAAGATGGAAAAGTCCGCTATGTGGTTGTAATCCAGCAGTTAAGACTGTAGGTATCGTGATTCTTAGAATGATCCCAGGAAACCTCACAAAGACCGACAATTTGATTCCTAATTTAATGGAGCACTTAAGTAACCTAAAGAGTTTCCTGGACTTTCACCAAGCCATTTAGGTGCTTCTAAGGAAGGATGTTCTCAAAACTTAAAGGGTGCCAATTGATTTACACTGTTTTTAATGCAAAAAATGGTGAAAATTAACTAGTCGTGAATGTAAATATAAAGCCTTTATCAGTTTTCTTTAAATGTTAGATGCAGAGCTTCCAAAAAGAAGTAGCAAATAAACAAGAGAGAAACATTTTAAATTAATTTTAGAGCAAAAGAAATGTTCATTATGAGAGCATATGCAAAAAAAAAAATGAAATCTGGCACTGTAAGCAGTACTTTGGGAAAGTAAAAACAAACCAAACCAGAAACTTCCATAAAAACTCAAGTTACCAAAACTAGAGGGATCCAAGCTATTAGGGAATTACTGCACAAATTTGAGAAAATATCTGTAATAAATTTCATGCAGCTTTAGACTTTGTTACACAAATCCCTGGTATTTTTTACTTTGTAAGAAAACTTTCACTGGTCAATAACAGGGTAAGTCTCAAGCTGTTTTCTAAAAAAACAGGCGTGTGAACTGATGAAGCTGCTGAACTGCTCTGTTGACACCCCACGCCATAGTCGTTTCCTGCCTCAACACACGTTTTTCATCTGTTCTATGAGTGTAATCACCAAAGACAGAAAAAACCACAAGCATTGCCAGTGCCTTAAAAAGATGCCACACCACAAACATCTTGACCTACAAGAAAATAGTTCTTTCCATGAATATGAAGGCATGGTCCTACCTCTTTCCAGAGGCAAGAGTACGTCTTCAGTTTACAATGGTCCCCCTTCCTGACAGTAGATGCAATGAGCGCAAGAGAAGAGGGTTTTCTTCACCCCACGTTGTCCCCGCAGAGTCAGAACACACACCTCAGCCACTTATCATCCTGCCATCTCAACCTGCCAGCTCCACAAGGATTTTTCCCCCAGGGTTTCTAAACTAGAAATGTTATTTAGGTTACGAAAACAATTGCACGTTTTCTGCTTCCTGAGCCAGCGTAGGATGCAAATGAAAGGAGCCATAAAGCTGCCAGGGATGCAGCTCACTCCTCACCTTCTTGCCTGGAGAAAACACACACCCATGGAGGGAGAACTTGCACCTGGGAAAGCAGCACATGGTGAGATGCTGTGACCATCGCAACCTGTGCTCACTTCAGTATTGAGGGTTCCAGAGTCTTACTGCAGGGCCTTGCAGTTTACAGAAAGCAATTTTCTTTGGTCTCTGCATCAGCCAGAAGTTATTTTCCTTCTTTCATTTTTCCTCCCTTCCCCATATTCCTTGATCAGAAGTGCCCATTTCACTACCCCATACCTCCCAACTACACAGCTTAAAGGAGGAAAAAAGGACAAACCTTGCATGTCCAACCATGCTGGAGATCCAGTGCAAATCCTGCAGATTAGCTGAAAATTTAGCTGAAATTTGCAGTAGGCCTGATCTGTTCAGAACTTGCTCATCTAGTCTTTCTCATATCTCTAGGTGATGATCACAGGGGATGAACTAAGTTTGCAGGCACATATAAAGCAGCTTCATCACAGGGCAGGATGCATGTTTGTCTTCCCAAGTGCTAAAATGTCGCCCTGTTACAGGAGTTTATTATTTTTTGCCTCGCACCGTTTCTTAGTTCTTTTTTTTTTACATCGTTAAATCTTATCTGTGCTCATTATAAAATTCTTGCTGCTAAATTATTTATGCCAAACAATTGAGTGTGATACCTTTGCAGATGTCAGCAGATAAACAGAAATGCAATGTTGCATGATGGAGTTTAATGCTGTGGAAATGTCGGGGTGCTTATTTTAAAATTCCACTGACCTTTGCTGTCCTTTTTTCAATGTTTGCTTATCGCTACAGTAAGCAAACACTGCAATATGATTAGGAATTTTTATATGTGGATCCTGAAAGTCAATATTTAAGGAACGCATGTTTCCTCAATTACACCGTTTCTGATTACATGCTATCAAAAGAGGCAGCGCGGAGCTACCATTTACACAGAACATGGGTGATACATGTGATGCAGCGAAGAGAGCAAGAGCAAAAAATACTCAAGCGAAGCCAAAGTACAGGATTGTCCTAAGAGGAGCAAGAGAGCTCGATGTCTGCCTATTGTTACAGCGGGACATTGTGACATTAAGTTACGACAGGTTTGTTGTTATTTTGAGTGTTCCGCTCTTTCCCTGCTGGCAGTCCAGGCTCTGCGGGACCCGTGTAACAAGGCAATAGTGTCTGCGAAATAATGAGCCAGGAATGCAGCGCGGCTCTTCCACTGCAATGTTAGGTGCGATGTTGCACACTAAAGCTCTGGATCAATACTTCCAGCAGCAAGCCGTTCAATACCGCTGAATTATTGCTTCATTTTTCTTCTTATTATAGATGAGTTGTGTTATTATTTTCCCCAAATCGATATTTTACAACCTTTTTTATCCGTTTCTCCATAAATTTTGTGATTACTTTAAACTGGGAATTCCGGTACACTAAATAAGATGCAGTATCTGAGAGGTAGTGAATGTACCAACACGATTTTTTACTCAAGGCGCTGCTTAAAGGCCGATCCTAATCAATACCTAAGTAGGAAAATTTTTACGTAAGGAAGTTGGACACAGCGCCACTCTTACAAAATCAAAACCCACATTCCTATAAAATATTAGCTACAAAAGAAGACTATTTGAGAAGCACAGGGAAAGAGAGGTCTGATGGGCACTTTGCGTGGGAAATTTAATTCCAAACAAATATGCTTTTTACTTTCCCTCAGCTAAAGGGCAACCATAATTCACTGAAATTGTTTCTCACAAAGCAGATAATCCTGTGCACCTTAGAGTGATTTAATTAGCTTCCGTAGCTGTCTCCTGCTAAGTGTTTAAAGCATCTGCAAATCAAATCATGTTAACTCATCTGCTGCACCACTTTCTTTGTTGTATGCATAGGACCTTCCTAATGGCATTAATAGAAGCATGAGTTTCCCTGGAGAGGGGAGCAGCAAGGTGAGTTAATTATGTAGTTATTGCAAAAATTGTGTACGTTATTCCACAGAACACACAGGTTGCTGCACAGAAAATTAGGACGATCCAGGGTAATCTCATGGACCGCAACTTTGTAATTTGAGGATAATGCAGATTCCCATTGCAATCGGAGGAATTCTGCCAAATTCCTGCATGCAGTCTTCCTGGCCTGGCTGTTCACAGGCTGCAATGCAGCACCCTGACTATTCTCTACACATTGGCTACTATTTCTATCCTCACATTCACTGCACAATTACAAGATGGAACAGTAGACACCACAGTAATCTCCACTCACTGTTTTATAACACCTTAATATTTTTAAAAAGGAAAACCAAACCAAAGCAAACCTCCCTGGGATTTTCTTCTGTAAATTGTACAGATTTCTGCTCATATCCATTTGGTCTAATCAGACACAGTATTGCAGACCCCTCGAAGAGCAAGTCCAGCAGCTCCTTTGGGTCTGGGCATCAGTAGTAGAGTGCGCAAACAATTCATAACAAACCATTCCCTCTCAGTACCTGTCCAACGAGACATCTTTCTCCAATTAATTGTTAGCTGAAAGCATTTGTAAAATAGTTCTTCTGATTAACCTTGTTCTTATAGACAGATCATTAGAGTGGCTTGTTACAAATTTTCATTTTAAATTGTCTATTTCTGGCATATATTCAGAGAGGGCATCACCTCACCTGTGTGTTCACTGTTTTCAAGTCATGCTTCCTAACAGCTAACACTAAGTTTTACGTCCTTTTGTTCAGGCAAGGACACATACACTATGGAAAGTTCACTTTTCATAGTACACTCTGAGGTTTTCTTAAAGCGAACTCTGTCAACTAACTCACTTCTTCACACATTCAGAGTGCAAAACACTACAGGGAAACTGAAGGAAATTCATTGCCAAAAAACAAATGAATATTCATGGTTCTTAGAAATACCCTTATTTCCCAGCTATAATCAGCATGAACATCTGTGAAAAAAAGTCTAATGGGGGAAATTGGAGTGGGGAGGGGGTCATTTCCATCCTTTCCCTTAGGCCCCAGTTTAAAGGAGGTTCATTTGTCTTTTTAACAGAACTTGCAAGTGGTGCAAGGATGAACAGTTTTGGTGAAGAAATGATGTGCAGACTGGCCTTGTCTTTGGGAAAACTGAGGTAAATTCTTCATTCCAGAACAAAAGATACCTCATGCAGATGCTTGTTCCTTTCCCTGACCTGCCAGACACATCCACTGTCCTGAGAGCCCCTCCATCAATAACAGAGCCTGAGCTGACAAAAATACCCAGGGAAAACACAATCTCAGGCAACCAGGTGATGCATGTTTCACTCTCTTCCTTTTAAATAAACAACACACACATTTCAATGGAAAAGTTAAGGGAACCAGAAGTACTTCAAAATGAAAAATCTGCAAAGAAAAATACCATTTTTCAGTATGGTGGCCACTTTAAGACCTATTTTTAGGAACGACAATGTAACGACTATTTCTAGCAGCTGTGCACAACATGCTTGTAAACTTTGGGGAGAATTTTCTTTGGAGTGGTGAATCTAGTCAGAAATCTACATTTGGAAAAAACATTTCCCTTGCAGAAGTGACCTTTCAACATGAATTCATGGTTACTTCTGTCAGTAACATCTTGCCTTTCCTTTTTACAAATAGAAGCTTGCTGCTAAAACTGCCTGAGCTTAAAACTGTTGTTTGCATGTATTTTTATCCAATGAGTTGTAGTCTTCTAAGGGAAGTACCTCACAGAAAGCTGGGACTAGGATATAAATTAAGATTTTAAAAAAACAAGCAAACAAAGAAAAACAAACAAACAAACAAAAAAACACCACCAAAACCAAACAAACACCAAAAACAACCAAAAAAACCCCCAAAAGATGGGGAGCACAATAAGCACATGTATTTCAGAAACCAGCATAGGATCATAATATTTGGAGCAATAAATAGTTCCTTTCCTACACAGCACCTAGTGCGTGGGTGACCGAGGGTGTAAAGCTTCTCACCCAGCTCCAGCCATCCAAACGCACGTTTGAGAACTTATTAGAGCCCATCTGCAGACAGAGAGGAGAGTTTCTTGGTGCAGATACGCCCACTTCTAAGATGACATCTCAGACCATCAAGGGGGTATCATGCCCCAGAGCTCCAAAGGGAGGGTTGCTAGAGCTCACGAGATTCCTATCCCTCACGCAGACAATGTAAAAGAGGACCTCATTATGTTGAAAAGAGATAAAGCTCACTCTGGAAGATGCTGCAGTACTAAAAACTGACAGCAAGTTTCACAGTTATTCGTAGACATCACAGTTTTTGCTCTGTAATTTTCACACATTTAAAATGGAGAGTTTGACACAAATTCTTGTTTTCACAAACATGTATATTTGCTGGGTAACTGTTACTACATTTTAATTTCCATGTGCATTTTCTGTTGCATGGGGACTTAAAAAATATCATTCTTAGTTGATTATGTGCGACTTCTCTGTCTGGTTTTGGGTGGGTTTTTTTGGTGGTGGCTTTTTTTTTGGGGGGGGAGGGGGTGTTCTTTTTGTTGTTGTTGGTTTTGGTTTGGTGTTTTTTGTTTTTTTTTTTTAATTAACGCTCTGTCCAATGAGAATGACGTTTCCTCTTCTTAACCACCGATGCTGACACCTGGTGCTATGCAAGAGCAGTTCAAGAGTCCGCAACGCTTCACGCAAAGAGGTTAACCACAATTTATGCCAACAGGAAAAAGATGAAAACATTACATTTGGGAGGGAAGGGAGACAAGGGAAACTAAAGAAGACACTGAAAGATGAAGTAACAGTGGCTATGGCAATGCAAATACCTTAGGGTAAACTGTGCAAGACTGCAAGTCTACAAGGGTACCTGTCCAAATCCAGGTCTTTATTGTGATACTGAATGGAGGGTTCACAGTTATCTCCCCAAGATGTAAACTGCCATGAACTATCCGATACTTGAAAGTCTAAGTTTAGTATTGGCTATCAAAGAAGTTCCTGAAGAACAGTCAACATGCTGCAAAACCACAGTCTAATTTACATCGCACAAACATGCTTGTGTACTAATATACTAAAAATCTTCTGTCCTACTTTGTGGAATGAAAGATCTGCATACTCCTGGCTTGGCAGAATAAAGTGACGGTTTTATACTTCCATAGTTAACTGCAGAGCTCACAACAGACCCATGATAAGATCCAATGGCAAAACACCTTTCAGTAAAGGTTATACAAGACAGTAGAAAAGTACAAAGAACTTCACACTCCATGAAATAAGTCGCTCTTGCATCTATTAAGATGAAAGACTGCAAGTACAAGATTTTCCTTTTATCTACATATTAAAAAAGCCTAAATCTGTAGACATGGGCTATATTGGGGCACATCTACTCTGTATTCATAGCTTTAACCAGGCTAGATAAGCATTACTGGCTGCATCGGGATGCCAGTACAAGCTCAAAGCAAGTGAGGTTGCCCAAGTCCTTCCTCCAGGGAACAGTGGCTGCACAGGACACCACTGGTCTAAGCCAGCCCTGCAGCCTTCTCCTGTGTAATAACATGCCAAAGCAAAATGAACCCTTACTAACAAGCACCTTGAAGGATTAAGCACATGCTAAGGAGGCTATTTTGCAGGCAGTGCCGTGCAGGAGCGTGCCTCAGGTGGCCATGTGCTAAATTCATGCTCTGATTTTCTGGCCGGAGCCAACACGCTGTGTGCATGGGCATCTCCGACAGTCCAGCCCACAGCCTGGCCAGTTTTCAACAACACCCAGTAAATCCTGCACATGGTTCCAGGCAGAAATCAAAACCTGCTGCACCCCATGAGAAGTACAAGACGGGTGAGTTAGGTACATATACACCCACAAGGCAGCCAGAATTCCCAGCTATGAAATATTTCAGTTGCAACAAGTAGCCAAGGAGTTGACTTTCTGGCTGAGCAAAGAGACAGTGCCTTGTCCCTCTTCTCAGGGCATAGGATCAAAATGCATTAAGGTAAGTAGTACAGCCACTGCCGCTACTATATACTATACGTTTCTGTGGCATTTATCTAATCTGAATACTCATACATTAAGAAACAAGACAGTGAAGACCCCTGTAGAAATGGAGTGCAATTCAAGGTTTTTAGTAATTCATCTCAGCTTTCTGTTTTATTGGCCATTTGTTTTAAGATGGAATAATATCTTATCAACTGACATGAGCTAAAAGGAGAATAAAAAAAAGATTAACAATTTCAGTCTTCAATAACAGAGTTTTGAAGCAAGGGCATGAAAATTTGAAGGTTTTGGGGTGGGGATAAAGAAAAGAATTTACAAGGCTTATTTTGTGAACCCAGAGGGTTAATTTGTCATGGAGTAAAGTCCAGAACTTGAAAAGCAAAACACACTTTATTGGCTTTGAAGGTCAGATAACTATGTTATATCATATTCAATAGGTGAAGGTTCCAAGGGCCTATGGGGTTGCATGACAATTGCAGAAATCCTTATAAAGTCTAGTTTATACCTTTATCGTTAATAGCTTTCTAATCCTTTACCACAAATTTATAGTTTAGAAATGGCAACACATCTTAAAGATTAAAGGTATGTGACAAACAGTTCATGTCCTTTAATAATCAAATCACACAGCTTAGATTGGGGGCTTATCAGGCTTTTTCCTACTCTATGGTTTCATAGGTAGAGAATACTTTATATCCCTATTACATGAGTGATGAATGGGACCATTGGTTATGGGCTGTTATTTGCTTGGCTGTAGTCAATATGTTTTCTTTGGACAGGGACTTCAGTGATTTATTTCTCTTTTGGCCTTATCACTTATTAACTCAGGGCAGACAGAAACAGCCAAGGTTGTGAATAAGGACTAGTGCCCATTTAGACTTCTAATATCAGAGAAAATATTCTTTTTAATGATGCAGCTACCCTTTGCTGCATAGACTCTGATTGCACTTCCCTCTAACTAGAAAATAAAGGTCATATTTCTTGGTAAGTGTATACATAAAATATGCAAAATAATATGTTTCCTTCACAGCCAGCTTTATTCTGATGGTTGCTGTAATTGCTTTCATTTTGCAGCTGTCCTACAGGTACACTGCACACTTTTAGCTATTGTTTTTTGCAGTGTGTTATGATGCTGCCAGTGTTTAAGAAATACCAAAGAGATGAGGGTTCTGTGTTCCTATTAGCATACAAAAGGGATTTTCCAGTCTTCCTCCACTGCTCCCTCGCTGTCTGGTAACACCCTTTTACTCGCAATCAATTAGGATTCCTCCCAGCTTCTTTTCCTGAATTGCTGCAAACCAAACCAACCACCCTAATATTCAACCCTGATAATTGTCTGTATTTCACTCCACTGGGCATAACCTAAGAAACTTCAAAGCAAACACTCTTGTAATGACATTCATCCCTAAGCCCACCACTAAATAATAAAGACTGAAATTATTTCATCTAGGAGAGCTTGCTCCAAAACAACGGCAACCTTTCTTTTTTCCCTAAAAATTTCCAGACAAGGTATTCACACTGACTGAGCAGAGCCATGAAGTTAATGGACTGGAACTCAGAAAAGGCCAGTTCAAGCTTAAACAGAGATGTTTCCCTTTTAAAAGCAGGTAACACCCAAGATCACATCACTGCTTTCGGTGCTTGGACGGTGGAGACTGCCCCAATCCCTCCCTTGTTTTCCCATCTGTATTTTACCTGCAATCCTCCCCAACCCAGCAGTGGAGTCCTGAGGACCTAGCTCTTCAGTGACTATGGCAGACTCCTGTGGCAGTAGAAAGCCTTGCATACAGCTCAACTTCCTCAGCCCAATGCACCACCCCAAAGACGGGTCCATCTCTGAGCTCTGCACAGCACCTGATACCCCTGGTGTCCCCACAGCGAGGTCCAGCTGGGAGCCAACACTCAGCACAATGAGATGCAGGGGGAACCCAGTAAACTCTGCATTAGGACATTGTTTCAGATAGCTGTTATGAGGGGGGTTTTGCTTGTCTCCAGACACATTAATTAAATTCACCAGTAAAAGTCTACATTTACAAAGGATGAATTTAATACTTGATTGTGCAATAGTTAGGATTTACCACCTCTCCTCTGTCCTTTGCAGAGTCTCTCTGAGATCAGGAACAGACTTTATTTTGAGCACCCAAAGCACAGGGTAACCTGCAGTGCAGGGCTCTCCTGCTTTTAAGAACAGACACCAGCTCTTATTTTAAACTTTATGCATTTCTTTGTATTGAGGGATTTTGTTCTCTTCTTCTGAAGCACTCGGTGATGATTTAACTTCAAGACATCTGATACTTTTTATTCTACCACTGCTATTAATATTTACTAGTGAAAGGCAGATAAAAACTGCTGTTAAAAACAAATGGCATTCATTTGCTAGCTACCAGATCTCATAGCTGGTCACTCTTCTGGAGAAGTGATGTGCTCTATATTTCATTTAAGATAAATGAGCATCATATCTTTGAGGGTGAAGAATTTTATGAACACATCCGGATAAACCCCAAGATAGCATCAGAGATGCTGCCTTTTTTATTTTATTTTTATTGTTCTGTTGATGGTGGCCTTCCCTCCTCATTTATACTAATCAGCTATTTAAGTGCTCATGATTTAATAATAAACACACATGAATGAGGCATTGTAAAACTAATGAGGTTGTGTATTACTGATGTTGAGAAAAACTGCCACTAGGTTTTAACATTTCTCAGGAACTAACAGATACACAGCTATGGCCAAGGTTAGCTGGCGTAAGGGTCAATCTCTAGCCCACAGGGATCAAGAAAGGCTCCAGTGGGGCTACAGGAACCTCTTGACAGCCAGTCTGTCTCTCATCACCACTTCTTTTTTCTGTTTTTAAGTCTACAAACTCCAGAGCTCTCCTTTCTGAAAACTGATTGCTGCATTGATTACGTATCTTTTGAACTTTGCGTAGTTATTGGTGCCCTCTTGAAAGCAGAACATTTTCCCAGCAAAGGAATCACTGAAGTTTACCAGGCTGGAAAATTTAGGGACTGGATATCACCTTTTAAGTGGTTCCAGTTCTGACCAGATCTGTGTACAAGACTTAAATCTCTGCTTCCAGGTCCATGCCCTGAAATTTTAAATAGTGATAGGAGGTTTTTGGTCTCTTACTCTTGGATATATTTGACTTAAGAAAAGAAAAGAGAACGATTCTCAGAAGATGACTACCCTTATGCTTCTATAAATTTAAAGCTAAAAACTAAAAATGAAGCCACCTAAAACTGAGGCTTTTGAAAATGTTACCCGAACCATCTGTGATCTGCAAGCCTCTTCATATTTGTGCACAGACTCAAACGTTTTTGGAAGTAGATAAAGGGTGAAATGAGGATGGAGCAGGGATTTTTCCACGTGAGGCTATTTCTTCTTCGCAGCAACTTGGGGAGTGAAAAGTTCCCTGAGAAGCCCTATGACCTTTCAGAGAAAAATGCAGTTTCCCAGAAATCTTGCGAGGATCCTGACCTTCACAACGCTAGCATTTCTCCATCACTCCACACACAATGGCCCACAAGCACAATGCAAACACTGGTCAGTCCGGGCAGTGCTCCACTCTGACCTTCATCACAATTATCCTGGAGGATCAGCGCTCAGCATCTGGGATATTCGCCTGGCACAGCAAGCCCTGTGTGACTACGCTGACCCTACATCCACCCCTTCCTGTTAGTAGCACTTCTAGAGACACACCATGCCCCGTAGCTTGTAACAAACCCCAAATGAGCGGTGCGAGGACTTGCCTGTTTCTCCAGGTACAAACAATTTAGCCCTCAGCCTCCCTGCAAGAATAATGCAAATGAAAATTCTAACCTGTATCCAATCATGTAATCAATTTTCACAAAAAAAAAGGAACAGTATGTGGAGTACCGCTCAGAAAAGCATCTGAATATAACGCCATGTTGTACACATAACCTTGGTGACAGAGCTGTATAATTCTGGTCGCTATGTAGTCCTTTGCTGTAGCTCGGTAACAAAAGCACAAAACCTTAAACTGAGCAGGTGGTAGAAGACACAGCATAATGCATTTTTATGGACCTTCCATATGTCTTTTCCAACATGCAGTGAGATAAATTCCCATTTCACTTACATTCATGCAGTCTCACTCGAATCTTGCAGTTTAGTACCACCATCCATAGCAAAATTCATCTATGAAAATCACGCTATCCATTATGTATCCATTTCTTTTTAATTAAAACAAAAAAAAAAAAAACCTCAAAAGTATCACAAATCTGTGCCAATTCTCATCCCTTATTTAACTCACCCATATATGCCTTGAGTCACCTTGGCAAACTAACTACATACTTGTATCCTTAATGGCTTCTTCCATTACTTCAGGTTCTCCAGTTCTAAAATAAGGGTAGTGGTACATACCCAACTCCTGAGTTGTGACATGGAAATCCATTCAGTGCTCTTCATTACCAGAAGAGACTTAGAGGTGAAGGTACCACAGGTAAACACCAGCAAGCAAATTTGGGTATCTCTGTGTGCAGTATGAACTTTTAATATTATTCCAAAATGAACACACATACAAGGCATGTTGAGACTTCTCTATATCTTATAATGTGCTCTCAGGATTGTCAAAGCTTAAATCTAAGAAATAATTGCTTTATAAGTGCATGCTAATGGCTTGCTTTGCAGATGGAAAATACAAAACTTATGTTTACTTGTAAGCAAAGGGTTGACGCTGGTTTGTTTCTTTCAAAAATACTTACAAAAGCCAGGATTTCTCTGTATATATGTGACCTTGATTCCTAGATGGCACATGGACTACTTAGAGATCATGTTACTAAGTTATTTGCAGTTAAAGGGGGAAAAAAAAGGCTAAAATTAATGGGTCACTGGGTATTTTCTTCTGAGAAGTTAAGTACTTAACAGTAAGAAAAAAACAGTTTACAGCCAGGTGGCTTGAGGGGATATTTTGTTGAACACTGATTAAAAATAATTTCTTCTAAATGAGACCTGACCACAAAATGGGACCATTAACGAGCAGGGACATTCTCACCAGAAAGGAAACTCCGCTTGATCGCCTCCTGCACCGCCCACAAACCCCACGTTTTTTCCTCTCTCTCTCACACACTCTCTTCTATTTTTTTTTCCCCTTTTCTCCTCTCCCCTTTTCTTGTTCTTAACAGCAGAGTAAATAAGCAGCAAGTGATGCTGAAATGTTTTCGGCCAAAAACAGAGGCCAAACTCCTCTGAGAAAACATTTGGCCTCTGTGGTTTTGTAATATGTTCCAGAACACTGAGTTCACTGAAGAACATTGTGAAAAACTCCCATCGGCTGGAGTGATGCTGGGGAATGTTACTGTATCCCAAATTCCAATTGGTCCATTTCCTGCAGGCCTTGTTAAAAAAAAAAAGAGTTAAAAAAATAGCGCTATGTGGGAGTTAAAACAAGTTCTCATGGGAAAAATGAATGGCAAGAAATTCTAGCTTTAAAAGAAACAGCTAATCTGCTAGTTTGATTGTTCTTCAAAACTTACAATGAACCAATAATCCTAATTAAAAACACTTGGCCTAGTTCTCTAAAGCATCATAGCTTTTTCTATGCTTCGTTTGTACACACCATAGACTATTAGTTTTTTTCTAGTGCTCACTAACAAAGTGCTGACTTTGTTGGGATGGCTGAGCTAATTTCGTGAACTCAGTGTGAAACCTTAGCTAAACAAAATTGTGGTAATTTTCCTTAATTTGTAAAAGTGATTGGAGTGCAAACAAAATTTTCCTCTTGGGTCAATCCTATAATTTTCAATTAACTAAAACTAATCGTCAGGCGTGTACTGAACCTGCATTTTGTTTAAAGGGCTGGAAGGCACTTCCGAAGGTCAGGATGCATTAATTGTTTTTATTTTAGTTTCATTTAGTTCTTTTTTAAAAGCCACATTTAAGTTCAGGCTGCCTGTAAAAGGAAAATGCAAATTATGTGAGGTAGGATTGCAGTCACAAGAGCTTTTCTGTATCTACCGCAACTCTATAAAAGCTGCATAAGTGAGAGAATTGTCCGTGGCCTGGATCGCCTTTGATTATATCATTGTTGTTTAGTATTTCGTAACTTTTGTTTACTGAATGAAAAATAACGTGTTTTAAACACTAACCTGAAAATGCATATATGGAAACACTCTTCCTGCTGGGACACTTTATTTTCACATTCAGACATCTGCTTTTGGGCAGACAGGCTAAACTGCCGCCCTCCTTTTCACTGGAAAAGCTAATTAACGATCATCTGAAAAGCAAAACGGGCTCAAGCCATTTTTACATTTAAATCGCAAAATGAAGTCTCCCAAAATTTCTTCTCAATGTCGATGGGGGCAGCTTTCCTCCCCTTCTTCTTCTGCATGTGTACTTGCCATTCCTCCAGCCCGAGATGCAGCCAAGCTGGTGGCTCGGCAGCAAGCAGGACAGCACAGCTTATTGTGAGTGTGAATGCGAGACGGGAAAGGATTCATGGTCACGCTGCCCAGAGCTCTGGCTGACACTTCCGCATGGTATACGCTGGCAATTTAAACATTTGCTTTTGCTTTTGTTTCAACACATTCAAACACTATTTTATTATTTTTTTTTTTTAATATATGGTGTGTTATCGTCCAATATATGAATTTCCCAGAGATTGTTGAAATCATAATGCTCACAATAAATACACACAGCCTCCACAACTGCCGGCTGCTCAGCCAGCAAGGTGATACATGAACATTTTAAGACTCAGTTTAAAGAAACCCAGTGCATAATCCCAGCTGGGGAGAGGGTATTTGGAAAAGACAACAAAGCTTTATAAGGCACCTTTGTTCCATTTGTTCAGCATTATGAAAATCAAACGAGAGCTTCATTATCCAGCTGGAGCACAGAGGTCTGTCCTCTGCCTCGAGTCCCTCTGTGCACATTCATAGTTGGGGCAATATACGTGCCCAGTGTAATTCAGAGTGCCTCACAGACCCAAGTATTTATGATATATCTTACTCTTAAAGTTTCAGGGGCATTTAAGAATGAGAAAAGGAATTGCACTGGATTCTGGAAAAGAGTTGCAGAAGTAGTCCTGTCTGCATATCTCTACTAACAAGTGCATAAAACGACAAGCACATCAAAACCTGGACCAAGCCATTAATTCTCATAGCATGCATACCTTCCAAGGAGTCAATGACACACATTCTTTTAACAAGTTAGGCTGCTTCTTGATTTACTTCCCATGCCATCCTTGTCACTACTGAGAGTGGTTTAACATTGACAGCACCTGCGATGTCCCAGCATATGTTTTGTTAAAAACTCTTCAGGCCAAACCAGTTGACTCAGTGGTCTCAGTGTGGGACATCACCCCTAAACACACGTCTGCAGTGTCAGCTGGGGTGAAAGCCACTGAGCCTCCCTGGGAGACAGGTATGTCATGGTGAGATGGGCAGGGAAACCCACTGATGCTTGGAATACTTGCTGGACAACATGAGATGGAGATATTCAGCAAGATGCTTCTTGGAAGGCAGGTTTGTGATTGCATCAGTGTGTCTGCCCCTTGATGCCTGTACTCTTCCTCTGTTTAAGTATATGTTTCTCTCCTTCCTCCCCACTCCCGGGTAAAGAGAAGTCCCATTGCGAAGACAAACAAGCAAACAACAATCCCACACTTATATGTTTTCAGATTCACCTCTGTGGTCACCCATTTCTGAAATTCAGCCTTAAATTGGTATCTTCAATACCAGCCAAAATAATAAAATACAGTACAGCTTTTAGCGATGGAAGTAGAAGCCCTGGCAAGTGTGATATATTGCCTGCCCTATTTCTCCATGTTATATCTAGTACTAAAGCATCCTTACCTGTGTAAATGAATCTTCCAGGCGTTCCCTTGCAAAACTGCTTAGACTTGTAGGACAATGTGACTTCTACAACCCCTGGGATATGTCGGGGAGGCGTCTGTACACGGATGGCATGAGGAGTAATCAGCTAGAGGAAAACATTGAGAAGGGAAAGGGGGAAAAAAAGCGCTGTTACATACTGAACACTTCTTTAATAACACTTTCCTCTCAGATCACAGTAAACAAGCTTTGAAACATGTAATTAACCTGTCAATGTTTGAGTACAATCTTGATATAACCCACACAAAAGCCAGTGAGTACAATATTTACAAGCATTCTCCCTCTCAGTTGTAACAACATTATTTCTGTTTTCATACATGGCAGGCACTTGCTTCCTAGTACAAGCATTACCCTTCGTTTAATGCAATAGCTCTAGCTCACAGCAGCAGGATGCCCGTGTTTGCTCAGGTGATCATTAGAGTCACGACAGTGTCCAGCAAATCTGATTGATAACTGATACACACGTGTGTGAACACGGTGCAGCACAAGCCCAGGCTGAGATACACTGCACAGCAAAAGCCCAGCCAGGCTTGTAAACACACTGGTCCCCAGCTGACATCTGTACTCTGCAAAAGCACCATGTGCTGCTGCTTTAATTCTCTATTTATATTGTGGAGGTATAACCGATTACTGCAGAAATGCAAAGCTTGGCTTCTGAAGGACGCTGGATCCCATTGCGGGTGATCAGAGCACACGATGAGACATACCAAATATAACCGTCTAACCATCACTTCCAGTCAGCCTTCACTGCAATGACTGAAACACATCTGAGAGGGCTCCTGCACATGTGGATTTACACAGTAATAAGTAGACAAACTTATCTTTCTTGCTAACAGAGCTGGGGATCCTGATCCTCTTAACATAAAAGGCCGGGGTGGGTCAGTGCTGCAGTTTCCAGGTTCTAGGCCATTTTTGCTCTTTCAGGATTCTGGACTGGATTTAAAATGTAGTCCCTGAAATTAATGTAAGAGCCATCTAGGAGTTCACTCATTTATGGCAATTTATCTCAAATCTCTGCTGCACTCAAAACCTGTAGAATTATCCTCCCCATCACTGGAATGTCCTCTTCTTACTCATGCTCCCTCAAACAAGAGTAAAACGAGGTACATAGAAAAGGGGACATGATTGCGTCCAGGAAGCAAGATACAGCTCTGGCACATGGATAATCCTTCTCTAGCTGACTGTGGCACATTAAAGCACTTCTAGAGGGGCAAACAAGATCAAGATCATAACCAGCCTTGACAGTGAGCAAAGCCATGGGCACCCTATACAGACAGTCAACTGCTCTGTGCTGTTGATTGACTCACATCCTGGATGGGGGAACACATTTCAATAGATTTTCTTTTTCTAAAATAAAAAGTTAATTTTATTCTTTTTTTTTACTGGGAACCGAATATTCCAAAATTGTAGTAAGGTCCTACAAAAAAAATAATCTCACTTTAAACCAGTTCTTTGTTTAAAGCACAGGACTGAAAAAGCACAGAAGGGTAATGTCTGTCTGAGCGCCATCTGTGCTACTGAGGGAAATGGCATACACAGTAGGAAGTTCTCCGTATTTAAAATAAGAAAATTAACAGTAAATCAAGTTGAAGATTAAAACCAAAACTACTAGCATCCAATGCTCCAAAAGTTATTCAGATCCACGGAAGTGGATTTAGGAACGATCATGTAGGAATTGATGCCTTCTTGTTTGTGAGCTCCAAAGAACATATTTTCAGGCTCTGCTTTGAAATCATGTGATTTAGGAACTTATTTACTTTTGAAAGAAACCTGCCTTTTTTTCTAAATTGCTCACTCTATCAACTGGGAAAACACACAAATTTCCAAAGATTGCTTATACTTAAATTGAGTTATCTTACAGTTGGGCTGATCCAAGCCTAAAAGTCTAGGCCAGTTATCTCCACATCCTCAATAGTCAGCAGAGGCAGAAAGCACTGCCAAACAGCAATTTATTTCCAGTGCTTTAGACACCTCTCGTGTTGGGATGAGCTGCTTTCTGGAAGCATCTACCTTTCTCCAATAAAGCGAGATGACAAGTTTAGACTAGATGCCTAACTGTAGGCAGCCAAACACAGCTGAGAAGAATCCCATTCTCAAGTGGTTCTGGTTAACTGGGTGAACTGGCAAGAGGAGAAAAGATTCATGACATTTTTAGGGGGAAAATATTTGTAAAAACAGCCAAGGATTTTAATAGTAAAGGTTAACATGCTAATCTTACTATATCAGCATGTGCCTTGCACCCCTCACCCCCATTCTGCCATGAACTATACAGGCAGCTTCTGGTTGTATCTTTGAATTTCCCAGCATTTACTGGTCTGTCACCACTTTAATGTGCTTTAAACATAATTTGTGGCATTTTCCAATACTCATCTTCCCTGGTTCCCAAGAAATGTCTGACCTATTTATGGTCCATTGTTACAGAATGCTGGGGAGAGTTAAGCAAGTTTCCTGGTTTGTTCTCCACAAACAGTTTGGTTTTCCTTTGTGCTCTGAAGTAAATAAGTTTAACTGTGTTTAAAACCACAAATATACAATAATGTCGCCCACACATTCCCAAAGGGTGAACATTATGTCTGAAGTCCTATGGTTTCAGATATCCAGGATATATTTTACTCCTTCCTTCTCTAGAACTAAATCTTGGGAGGTATACCAGAATACATGTGCCTTTTCCTTTTGCCTTTTCTCCTTGGCATCTGTCACTGACCACTGTCAGGGATATAGTGCTGAGCTAGAAGGACCTTTGTTCTGGGTCAGCCTTCAGTTCTCATGCACGCAGAAAGGAACTGGCCAGCTTGGTTGCACACCAGTAGCATATCACAAAATTGTCTTTAAGGGACAAACAACGTCACTGCACTTCAAAACCTGCCCTCTGAACCTCACCTTTGGACTTGAACTCTGATTCTCAAGTGCTGCCAGGATCTGCATCATGGATTGGGACCAGCTGGCTGAATCGCCCTAGGTCCATTTTGCAATCCCAGTGACCCCATGGGTACTGCACAGGTCTGGGTACTCCAGGCCCACCCACAGCAAGAGAAAATCTGCCCCTGACTTTAATAACTCCAGGATTATGAGATGTTCTCCTGTCTACACTGTCACCCTGTGGCCTGACCTTGGGAACCCACTCCACCTTTTCCTGCCACGTTTTCTCCTCTCACATTGACACAGGTTGTACCTTCTTCAAGACACAGTCTGTCCCATATTTGCAAATAAGGCACCTGGAAAAGGTGAGCTGTTAGCATCAAGGGATTTTAAAAGTAAAGACACCAGTTGTGGAAGCCTCTGAGCCCCAAACCGTTGGAGGCTGGTGGAACGTTCTGGGGAAGCATCACTACATGCTCACCCTACTGCTTTTATAGATATCCATCATTGCCCAGCGTCAAACACAAGATACTCAGCCAGATGAATGAACCTCCATGTCTGTCCTCATACAGCCATTTCTATCTTCTAACCTCAGGTGGGAACTCTTGGTATATTAACAGCCGTCATAACAACCATAACAATGACGTGCCAAGAACTAAGATTTTGTAAGCATGAGTTAGGTGCATTTCTGAACACATTTTTTTAAATGCAAATCTTGAGCAAGACATTAACCTGTGATTTGGAGATGAACCCACCCGCCAAAAATCCCAGATCCATTCCATTCCAGCATTTGGCTAATTGAGATCTGGAGCTGGACATAAAACTGGACCCTTCCTCCCAAGGGATTTTCAGGTGAATTGGCCTGATACTTGGCAACTGCACTAGCTGTTTGATATAAACTCTTACATGTCAGTTGGAACCTGCTGTGGATCGCATTAAACCCCGAGGTAGAGACCTTCAGAACAGAGGGAGGTGCACGTCCTTCAAAATCCAAAACACATTTGTTTTGAGTGTGTACAAGCAGCCTCTTTCTGTGGTTTGAAAATATATTCTAGACATTCTTGTGTGATACAGCATAATTTCACACTCTTCGGAGTGCCAGGTTACTTTCTTTTTTTAAAAGTTACATTTTACAAGGAGATGTCATTAATCTGAGTCACTGGTTTATTTTTGCATGCCTGTGCGCTGGCTTGTGGTTAGGGAAATGGGGACAATCAGCCATCAATGTTACTTGGACTCTATGTGAAGGGAACCATTAGGACAGAGATGAAGAACCCCACCAGCTGAAGGTAATGACAGCTTTCAGTGAGAACAGGACCCTTAAGATACCTATATTTTTTAAAATGACCGGTGACTATGCATGTCTCAATTCTGGGCATCCAGATCCTGTTTAATAAACCTTGGTGTTCCAAAAGAGGGTGCCTACTCATTTTCTTTTAATGAGTCAGAACTCCAAAATAAGCACTCAGAACTTCCAAAATCAATAATAAACATAAAAAGCAAAATAAAAATCTGTGTTACAGAATTTGATTCAGCAGCATTAAAAAAGAAAGGGGAAAAAAAAAAAAAAACAAGCCAAAAAACCCATCTTCTATTTTTGTACTGTACAAAGGTAAAAGAACTGATGTTTCAGTGCTTCATCTTTTCTAAGTATAAAAGAAGTTGTTTCCAGCTGACTCTGTACAGCTGGAGGAATGTTCTTGGCAGGAAAATGTTTAAAGAAATAGTTCATTTTAAGCAAATATTGTGGAATATTTATAAGAAACTAATTTTGTCTTCACAATCATGTATTTGCCCTGAAACTCGACTCTGGGAGTTTCAGCCCCCCAGTCAGAGAAACAACAGAGGATTCTTATCAGCAACTCGGATTGGGAATATTTGCAACAACACACAGCCCAGAACGCTGGGTAGAAACCTGCAAATAGACTTTGGCTGTTCGTGGAGCAGACAAACAGCCAGGCACAGTCTGTCTGGCAAACAGACGATTTGCTGTGAGCTGCCTGTCCAGATCCAGCATGTGCACGATACCCCGATGCCATTTGTCGGTTACGAAAGTCCCTTGAAATAAAGGCATTAGATGGCCCGTTTTGCTGTATTCTAAAAATACCAAGGGCTTTTAAAGTCATTTTTATAAAGTAATATGGGAGTTAAGGATTCATTGAAGCTACTGGCTTAGGGTATCTGCATTTCTGCACAAAATTAATGTGACAAATTAAGTTTTTATTTAGTTCTCCCTGGCTGAGAAAGGTTGTAATTATGTTAGAGTGTTTACAGTTAAAATATATGTTTAAATAATAAATAGGTGTTTCAGAAACCATTTTAAGCCTCCTTTTTTAACACAGTCAACTCCATTTCAAGCATATAAATATTTCAATTACAAAACTTGAATACATGTAAAATAAATTAAAAATATATTATTTACATTTCCTATTATTTATAACATATGCTGCTTGACAGCAACAAATTCACCCTTAAAATGAACTTTTCTTTTTTTTTTTTTTGGCTTTTAACTTTGCTTCCAAACCGTGGTAGGATTTATATTTTAAATATCCATGCATCTCAGCTATTTACATGGATTGTGCTATAATAAAATCTTAGTAATATAGGACCTTTACAATAATTATCCTCACAGCACCTCTCCAAATAAGGTGACTAATCTTATTACTATGTTAGAGAAAGAGAATTGAACTTTAAGCAGATTATGTGGTTTGCCCAAGGTCCCATGCGAAGTCTGTAGCAAAATGATGCTTAATTTAAATATTAGACTTCAACCCCCAAACCACCTGCAATTACATCTTAAACTGAGGATAGAAGAAATCCATGTGAAAATCCTCTGCAAGACTCACTCTTTTTCTTTTGTTTCCGCCTATCTAGTTTTGGTTTGGATCTACAGCTCAGTTAAAACCACATTTTCCTTGGATCTGTGAAACAACAGGATTAACTTGAGAATTCTTCTTTGGTTCAATAACAAAATAACCTGGCTGGCACCTCCAGATGAATCCGGTCCAGGTTTGAAGATGGACAGTTCAATTCTACACTCTATTAAAGGAAAACAGAAATATTCTTCCTGGCTACCGAAAATGCACTAGATAGTTTTAGAAATGGGAAGGCAAATGAAAGAACTTATTTTATACTTCATATGTGGCTAGTTTGTGTAATTTGAATTATTTATAGATCACTATTATTTCGGGATCACTCCGACAGTTCATGCATTTCTGCACTTGTTTATTATGTCTGTTTCTTTTAGAAAGAATTTATTTTCCCTTGCAGGTTTTTCATTGCTCTAATTAGTTATGAAACTGAGAAGCAATTCTGCCATGGAGAGACAGTGAAACAGTTTTCACTCAAAGCCAACTTGCAGTCCATCATATCATTCACAACACGCAGACTGACTGGTCTAGACCTCCTCTAACATTATTAATTTTATGCCAAAGCCTTGCAACCATCAGCAACAATATTTTGACCAGCATTCACTCTTCTGAGATTAGAAATTGCCAATTAATGGCTTCTACTAATAAACAGAATCAAGATTTATAATGAAAGATCCAATGCTGCAGTACCAAATTCAGAGCACTTTCTCCCCAGCCTCTTCACCTTTCCCTGTTCAACGTTTATAACCATAATGGCTTCAATCCGAACACACAAAACGCTTACACTGGACCCAGGGGGCACTTTCATGATCACATAAGGGCTTCAGAATAGGGCTCATTTAATATATCTCCTTTTCTGGAATGCCCTTTCATACACACTTGTCCTCAAGTGGAAGAATGAGAGAGAGAGAACAGTGAAGCCCATGAAGGACATTAGAGGATACTCTTCATATGGAAAAAATGCTGCCATATGTGCAATGAAACCAGTAGAGGGAATGTGCTGGATATGAATTAAGCTATAATATTGATTTAATATTTATAGGATACAAGGCAAAGCATCAGAAGATCCTTACATAACTGGGTAAGCATTGTATAGCTATTTCAGAGATGCTGGTTTGTCTGTTAGTGTGTTTATATCAGTATTAAAATAATGAAAATAACAATTTCTTATAAAAGTCCCAAAATGCTTTTGACAAGTCATAAGTGCAAAATCTGAACCTTTCCTTGGAGCTGCCTTCCCATGCCAATGAAGCCAGTGGGAACTCTGCCCTGACTTCTGCGGCCACTTGGGTGATGCAGCCTGGGTTTTAACTTTCCACAGGCCTTTGGGGAATATCAGACTCCACATCTAATTATGTGCCAGGAGAAGAGAGGATTTAAGAAACTGGGAGGAACAGCAACAGCAATAAATAGATTAAAGAAAAAAAAATACCTGCTGTGAAACTACAGAGGCCCCCACTAAGTATGACAAGTCTGTCTTTTCCACTGTGCATACAATACTGTGTATTTGGCTCCTATTATGTAGATGGTGCTTACACCAAGTGCCTACACTTTAAGGATACGCTATTCAGAGGAGCTGAATTTCTGCGATCTCCACCTCATTGAGCTGCAGGTACAAGCAGCCAGTTTCCCTGGAAAGCAGGATCCCCTAAATGTCTGTTTCCTGTGGGCCTTTAGCAATTGTAGTGCTAAATGCAGAATTATTTACACAAGCATTTATCCTTCTCTTTTCTTGGAATAAAAGGCACTAAGCTAAATTCTGGGCCAGTGAGAGGAAATGCAATTCCCCTGGCTATACTGGATTTCTGCCACAGGTAAATTTGACTAATTATTTTGATAAAACTGAAGTAGGAAAGAATTCACATTTCAACATTTGTTGCTGATTTAGCATGTGGCATAGAAAAAGGACAGGCTAGCTAGAAGCTAGACAAAGCTATTAGACATTACCGTTCAGACAACACCTACCTCACTCCAAACCAGCATGGTGCCGAATATGACCTGTAACCCATCAAAGAAATTGTCTCCTATGATGATGACAGTGGCACCTCCTGTAGTCCATCCTTCACTTGGACTGATGGCTTTGATACATGGTGTAGCTGCTTTTCAACACACATGAAAAAGAGAAGTATTCTGCTGTTAGAACCAGATTTTAATGATAGAAGACTTGAAAAAATAAAATAAAATAAAAGGAGCTTTCATTTTCCCCCCTCACTAACACAAAGATTTCAGCAATCATGTTCTTTCTAGTACATGTGCATGACCTCAAACTATATATTCGGAGCATTTTTTCTCAATTAATTTCTGTTTGGTTTTGTTATCTGCATTGAAAAAGTTAACTTTTCCAAACCTATATTACCAAAAAAAATCACAACATGATGGGCAGAGACCAATTGGAAATCAGGACAAATCCCTATCTTTATTCTATATGCCATACCTGAGTTAATAAAACAATCTCGAGTGAGCTTGCTTTATTATCCATCATAACCTAAATTCATGAGGGAAATTCCTATAAATACTATGGCAAATATTGGTTACATGAAAATGTGTGTAACCTTCAGCATTTCTTGAACTATTCTGCAATTAGATCCAGGTTGTTCTAGTATTAAAGCACCTTGCCTTGCTTTGGTTACTAAAAAACAAAACAAAACAAAAACCAGGCAAGCCAAAACCTACAACCCTGCCATCCAGTCACTCCAGTTACACTGCATCTACATTTTTATATATATATATATATATATATATTTATGCATATGTACATCTTCTTTTAGGGTTGCTGGCATTTGGCTATGAATTGCTACTTGGTCAAAAGGCTGCTGGGCTGTTAATTTGGTTTGTAACTTTGAGGATTTGATGACGTACTCAGGGGAGAGCATGCAGGCACATCACCAGGTAAGGATTTACTAAGAAGATAATGGTGTGAACGCACATGTTAGCACCACCCAGCACAACACCCTTGCCCTCATTAATTACTTAATGTGGCTGTGTAGCAGCACAGCCCCTGCCCTGCATTCTCCTAATTGCAAAGACAGTAAATGAATTCATTCACAGAAGCCTACTTTTATATGCTCCAGACATAAAACACTAAAGAGACCCTGTGTGCCTTTATGATTATTTAGTGAAGTTCTGGTTGGTTGGAGCTAATTGCAAGAGTTGGTGAGGCTGGAGAAGCTTCTTCCTCCCAGTCCCTGGGCTTGATGGGTGGACATGGAGCTGGGAAGCAGGAGGGAACGGAGCTGTTGAGTCACCCTTAGCAGTGAGTGTTTCTGTGGGCACTGCTACAGACTGGCACCCCTGGAGATGGAACACATGCCTGCAGAGCAAACAGACCCCATCCCCACCTACAAAAGGTTGTAAGTGTCAGGCACAAACTTTTCCACTACTTAAGCTGACGGGGATGCCAGCTCCAGTGAAAAACACAAACACGCAGGCAGAAAAGAAATCATTACCCTATTCCAAACTTGGCAGAGCGCAGCCATTAACTTTCACATGAGCTAACAAAAGAAACATCCCAACATTACCATCATGAAAATGTACTGCGTACACGGAAGTAACTTCAATATGTTTAATTTCGATTCAAGTATGCTTGCATAAAACTGTACATAAAAAACCATTGCAAAAAGTCCAAAACCAAATGCTTTCCTTTCAGCCAAGCTCACAGCAATAAATTTATAGCTTCTCAAAATGTCATCTAGCCCTTTTCACAGAATCAAACTTTTTCAGAAATAAAAATTAACATCACTTCCAAATTACACCCTTTCCAATATTTCCAGTTGATTGTGGACACCCACACCCCACAATAAAACCCAAAGATAATCAGTTTCCCATGTGTCAGAGAACAAGCTACTTTTCTTAAAGACTACAAGCAACATTTTTTTCCTAAATACCAGTGAATAAAAACTGTTTGAGACCATAAGCCATTAACAGAAAACACATGCAGGCTTCAAAATTACAGATTCAATTCATCTTCAAAATGAATGCAAGACACTGTTCTGCAGTTACAGGTCCCTGCTAAAGGTCTTGCTATTTATATTGTGATGTTCTTTGCAGAAGTGCAAGGTGCTGCGCTGTCTGTGCTGCCTCGTGTATTTGATTCTGATAGTTAATATGTGTATGTACTTAATATCAAATACATGCCAAGCGCCATGGCGGCCAAGGGGACTTTGAGCCGACACTCAGGCCCTTGTGCTGCACTGGGGCTGGGGGTTGTTCCCTGGGACACTCTCGGCTGCAATGTGACCACTCGCACATGTAGTTTTATTTAAATATGTAGCAATTGTGCTGAATCAGTGCATCACCAAAACAGCTGGAAATAGCCCAGGACAACTGCTCTGAGGAGGAAAAGTCAGGACTTGGTCATTTAATAAGCAGGGTAGGTTGGTACACTTCACAGGCGCTACCTGAGAAGCAGCAAGAGCCCTGTGCATTCAGAAGATTTCAGGGCATCATTTTCCCCTGGGAACAGTAGTGAAAAGAACAGTGGAACTCCAAACTTTCCCCACACAGTTTATCTTAAAATGCAAGTGTCTGTAAGGACTGGAAGGGTTGCACAAAGGTGCTGAAGGGCTGCATCCCCAGGAGACGTGCTGAGGGAGGCATCCAGACTGCTACCTGTTTTTGAAGGCACAAATCATGTTTATACAATGACACATTTGCAACAGACAGTGTCATTTGGGATACTGGTCTTACTAAAACTTCGCCCTTCCCAGGTCCTTCCCTTGGAGCACCAGGAAGGAGGATGGAAGAATCAGGTGCCATTTGCCAGCATCACCACAGGTGACACTGGGAAGGGGACAGGGCAATGACCTCAGCTCTATTTATGTCCCTGGTACAAATGTCGGGCCAGCTCAGGCCCTCAGCTCTTCATACTTCTTCTGTTAATCATTTGGCAACTTTCAAAGTGCTGTCTGGAAGGTGTTTACTTCTGTGCAACCCTAGAAAAACACAGCTGGGCAAAACAATCTTGTCATTGGAGACCTTGATTTTTCTACATTTTGTTTTGGTCACAAGAGAAACGAAAATACAGAACCTTTTTTTTTTCAGAATGCAAAGTTCCAGACTCTCTATTTGGAATTAACGCCACCACTTTTTAATATTTCCAAGAAAAACAAAATAATTGGTTTTAAAATATTACCACTTCACATGCCCTTCTGTAACACCAAGGCATCGTTGCTAAAATGGTGCTTTTAAAACAAATAGAAAAAAAGTTACTTAAAATTTAGTTTTTTTCTGTAGAAAAAGAGATTTTTATCAAATTCTGGAACTTCACTGACAAAAAAACACCGTGAAGGACTTCAGACCAATTCTAACATAGACAACGTAATGTACATGATCAATAATAGGAAGAGACTTTAAGTCCAAGGACTAATTATTATTTTATTGTAATAAAAAATAATAACTACACTTTCTTACGCGCAGAAACACTTTTTTAAATGAACAGCTGGCAGCCAACTACAACCAGAATGAAAAGAGTTGGACAGCTTGACTATCACAAGAGATTTTAAGACTCTTTGGAGTGATTGTATCACATTCACTGCATGTTTTCAGAACAGTCTTTCCCAACCACAGTCACGGACCTTGCAGCTCCTGGCTGAGGGGGATGTGGCCGCATCCTCCACCTGCTGAAATGGCCTAATGGTTCTGAGTCGTAATGAGCTGCTCTCCTTCTTTGCAGAGTATCACGGCAAATCAGCGTTAACATCTGACATGTTTTATTGTGCTGCTCCTGCGGTTTGAGTTAACAGATACAGATGTTGGAGGGAGGCACTGCAATCCCAAACTTACTGAAGACAATGGGAATTTTGCCACTGAACTCCAAGCTAAGGTCTCTACCAATGCATTTTAAGGATTTATGAGCAAAAACCTTAACGACTTTCAAGGGAAACAATGTTCTTTTGAAATCTTCATCTTTTCTCAGAATATACATTGTTAAAATGTATATTAACTGTTAAAATGTATATTCCTTCCATGGAAAGGATGGTAGGTACCAACTTCACAACACAGATAGCAAAAAGGAAAAGTTTTTCATTTTGTGCCGTGTGTGTCAGTGTGTTCTTGTGTTCCCGTGCTCCCCAAGCTACTGATATACAGGGGATTTTTCTTCCTTCAAACTGTGACAATAAAATGATTACCCCGCCACAGTTTAGCATAATGGTTCAGAAATGCTCGTGGCATATTGCAGAGTTAAAGTGGAAATTATTAGGTAGCTCTTCTTTGTTATAATAATGATCACTCCACAAATAAAAGCTCTTCTCCCAAAGGTACTGCAAGGCACAAAATGCTAATTCGGAAGATTATGTGCGCGCTTTTATTAAATATTACTATACCCTGTCTGTTTGAGGGTTTCACTGCTCTGATTGTTTTATGAGTGCCATGTTAATGTCAGCCCCATCTTGCTAGCAGCAGGCACACATTTTAGCTTTTGTATGAGAGTTGATCAAAGGCCACGTGCTGAGGGAATTGCTGAGAAAACACGGACAAGCGATAAAAATCTAACAGATTAATTGGTTTAAATTTCATTTCAGGGCGTTGAACTTTGGCTCAGGACACTAATACTACACTACCAGTTGGGGCCTAATTACCACATTTCCAATTTGCCTCTGAACAATGGTTGTAAGGGAGGATAATAACAGTACTAATAATACTAATAACAATAATAATAACAACACAACAACAGCAATAATGTCTCCTCATAGCTTCTTGTACATGTGTAACAACTAACTTTGTACGCAAGCAATTGCGCTAGGAAATCCCTCTCCCCAACATCACCACCCATCCACCTTGTGAGCATTTCTATCTGCTTTGAACAGCACCTGAAGACAGCAGAAATAGCATCTAAATTTACAGAATCAATGAGCTACGGTTCCAAGTCCCCCACAAAGACCCCCTGGCCATCTCATACTCTTAATTAGGGACCTGCATTTATAAACAGAGATAGTGTTTTATCCTCCAACAGAAATGATCTATTCCATTGATAGAAAACAGAGGCTGGAGGAAAAAAAACAACAAACATATTTACCACAAAGTTTATGGGTGGCCTTGGAATAAGGGTTAATTGAGCTTAGAGGTACGTGTTCACTGAGGTGAATTAGTGGGATGCACAGCTATCAGCAGGGCTCTGGGACTGCTCTTATTTAGCTTCTGAAATGTATTTGCGATATGATTAATATCCAGTTTGTGCTGGTGACTGTAAGAGTGACCTCGCCTGCAGTTTCTATCATGAAATGTGGTTTCATCCTCCACTATTCCATAGATGAGGCTCTGACAACAGTTGCTGCATCACAACAGGAGTTTAAATGATGGGGTACATGCTTTTGTTTTTCTTTTCTTTAAGAGTATTGTGCCACACAAGGAGAGCTGCATAAAGGCAGTTAAAACTGGGAATGCAGAGAAACAGGGAATTTGTCCCATCATTAAAGTATCTGGAGTTTAATTTTCTTTTTTTTTTTTTTTTCTTGGATAAAACCTAATTCCAGGCTAAATATATAAATAAGCCACATATTAAACAACAGTGTACAGGTCTGATCCTGCAACCTGTTAAATGCTTTCGCCAAACTGCTGATTTTCAGAATATCAAGACAAATCAGTTTTAAGCACTCAAAACCATGACCTATTAAAGTCGTGATTCAACAAACCACTAAAGTAAGTGCTTAAAAATACAGCCGAAGAAGTGACAGACTAAGGAACTAGATCAGCACAATGCTGCCAAGAGCTATGTAACGTATACAGAACTGGGGTTTCTCATTTCAAAACCCACTTGGGTCACCTGCAGACCACCCTGTGCTGTGCAGAGCTCAACCAACCTGACACAAGAACATACAGCAGCAGAGCTGACATACTAACAGCAACATTCTGATTTCAGGAACTGAGACGCTATGTCTCTGCAGTGTGTCAGAGTCAAATGTAACAGCAACTCAACACCAGCTCCAGGTTTTCTACAGCATTTTTATGTCATCTGGTGCAGATCTTCCCTCAGGTACATCATAGCTGTTGAAATCATGTAGGGTTTGTGACTACGTGCAAGGCAATGCCCAGGAACAATGTGAGCCTAAACTCCTTTCCCACGGCACCCTGGAGTCAGCAGTGTACGGTACTTGTTGGGATGCTAAAGGCCTTTTGAATCAAGTATTTTTAGTTTGGCAAGGTGTGTTTTTCCTTAAGAGGGGAGAAAAACAATATTTCTTCCCTTGTCAAATTACAGATTTAAATGGGTGTTACATGGAGGGCAAGGGTCATTCCACTCATCCTTGTTTATTGTGGGTTTTCCACATCAAGCACTTTAACAAACCGATTTGATCATGGGAAGGGTGGGGAGTTTTTAGAGCTAAAACTTATAATGTTCAAAAATTTGCCAGCTTAAAAGAATGAACCAAATATTTGCAGTGAGGAGGTTCAGTTTGGGTGGGTTTGTTTGTGTTTGTTTGTTTTAAAATAACTTGCTCATTCCTGAGAAGCAGGAGTTGTTGTCTGCTTACCTACTTTAAGCATGCTGAAAGGGTGGGCCCTAAAAAGTGTGTGCACCCACATAGACATATCATTCCAGTCCAGTGTACAGAGGAATTGGCTGAGTTGTATCCAGCACAAGAAACTGAAGTTTACCAAACCAGTCTGGATGGGAAAAGCCCACAGGACCATCCAAAAGGGTTAGTCATAGACACTTCAGGGAAAGAGAATGTGGTGGAGCTTTTACATATTGTACCGGAGCATTAAATCTTCACTCATAAACTAAACAATGCGTTCGCTGTTTATCTTAGTAAAGTGATGATCTTCCTGCTTTCCTTTTTCATATCACAGCCTGCTCTCTCTCCTATTCTCTCCTGACAATAAGCAGCTGCTGTGCAGGAAACAGGGTAACAGAGGTTTCCCTCTCGAGGAGATAACTCATGCAGCTTTATTCAACACAGGCATGAGAATGAGATGCCCCATTCCTCCTTCCCAGCTCCCTCCTTTACAGCATCTCAATATTTGGGACTTACCATTTGCAAGCTTTAAGGATTACAGCAGTCTGCCAAAAATGGCAACCTCCACCTGATTCTTCATGACGTCTGCACGGAGTGAAATGACCGAATCAAAAATACACACACCGTGCAATCCCTCCAGGTTGGGGGAAGGGAGGAAGTTTGCCTTTGTTTCTGTTTTCAAGTGATGAAATTAAAGGTATTGGCTGTAACTTTCTACCTAACATTTTGGATGCTCAGTTTCCATTAATGAGAATTTAAAATGTATATTATCTGGTATAATATTCCACCTGCAATCAATATTGAGACAGTGCTGCTCTTTTATCCTTCCTGATGCCCCAGCTGGCAAAGTTACATGTCATGGAGTCCTCTGTGTTTCTCTTAATGATTTCCAAAGCTCTCAGTTGTTGAACGCAGCCTGAAAAATGATTGCATGGAAAAAGGAGGCGACCCTGAATAATGAGAGATGTGTTACAAAAAAATCCACTGTGTATTTTACATAAAACATTTCCATTAAAATAATAATTTAGTTCTCTATAAATAGCAAGAATTATCTCTAAATAGCAAGTTAGTTATCTCTAATTAGTAAGCTCTCCAATTGCAAGAGACGTATGTGCAGTCATTCTTTCAAACCCATTCACATCACAGAGGAAGATTTGGGGTTTTTGGTTGATTGGTTGGTTTGTTTGGGGTTTTTTTTTTTTGGTTGGTTGTTTTTTGCTTTGGGAGGTACCTCTTGCTTTCAAAAACCAGTGAGATTCCTTAGCATTTCCATGCAACTCAGTAAACTCAACCTCCAAAGGAAAGCTGTCATATTTCTTTGGCAAATAATAAATTACCCAAGAAAAATGTAATGTTGCAAAACCACTTGAAAATTTGGTTAAATTCAATATATAGTTTCAGTCTAAACATATATATATATATATATATATATATATATATACTTTTTAAAAAATAAATCTACATTATTATTCTTGAAAAAATACATATGCTCTTTCTAAATAGATATATATTTTTTTTTCAAGAAGCCTAACAATTTTATAGGGAAAATTCATGATTATTTTTTCTTCCAAGGAAATTTCAAGCAGGCTTTAAACTCTAATTTTTGCATTCAGACAGAAACTGCTGTGGGTGGCCACGGCCGATCACAGCACCCCGCTTAAATCAGTGCAGCTCTGAGATGGATTTGCACAGACCCAGGCGCCAAACCGGTGAGTGCTGCAGCACGCTCTCCCTTCTTGGGGATGCACAGCCACTTTTTGACCCCAAGCAAGATAAATGCTTTACCATGACCCCCCAAATTATTGCCCCTCAGTGTCTTCACTGCATCCTCCATCCCACAGGGTCACTTGCGGAGGCGCAGGAACAGTGTTTGCTCCTAAAAGACGGGAAGAGCATCTAGGGGACTAAGGTGTGACACCCACACGGGATTGCACTGCTTTGTCTGAATGTGAACTTTAAAAGCTTTGTTAGCAAAACAGAGAAAAAAGCCCTATATGCCTCTCCCACTTCAATTTCAACGGCTTCCTACTGATTTAACTTCCGCTGATAGAGCTACAGAGCCCAGCTAAGTCAATATGACTATTTTAAAAACAATAAGCATATCCAGAAAGGAGATTGCATCTGTTTAAGTGCACTAAAGTTTAAAAATAGTTGCACTGATGCAATTTCTGGGTGAGGATGAAGGTAACCTTGAGAATGGAAGCCCAAAATATGTAATATAAATCAACTCTAAAAGTTTGTCAAAACAAACATTGCTGCACAGCTCACATACTCCAAAACCTACTTAATTTAACTGACTGGTCCTTCAGTGCTGCTAACGAAGGTCCTGAATCAGCAAAGCATTTTATAAGATGGGACCAATCGTTTCCTTAATGTCAGCCCTGTGGTTTACTGTTTTGCTGAATCCCAACCTAACGAAAAGGCAGGTGGATGCTATTTCTAAATTCATGTTTTATTTCACCATTACCCTGGTCTCATTTCCTCTCTTTTATTTTCCATCAGCACCTTAACAAAACTGTAAGTCTCCCCCAGAAAATCTCTCTGGAGTCAGAATGTAGGACCAGATAAAAGCTCCTGAGCCACAGCATCCCATCCCTGCAAGGTGTAAAATGTTCAGCATCCCACGCACAACAGCAGCGAGTCTTGACATCCAGATGTACACTGGTATGTTCTGGCTACATTGACAAGGTTTAGATGATGCTACATGGAATTTAATCTAAATCTAAATTCTCACTCCTCCAGACAAAATATTAGTATATACTAAACTTTTCTGTAATCTTTAACTATCACAAAGAAAAAAACAGAGCTCCATTCACCAAAATCAGCTAAACACCCCTGTTATGTTATATAGCACCACATCCAGTTCACTTGAGATAGATCCTATGGCAAAGAACTTATTTCATCCTGATAAAAATAAGAGCCCAAACTAGAATCAAGTTTTAGCTGAAGTCTCTTTATTCAGCCAAACTGAGAAAGTCTGTCCACAACAGAGACCTTGCGGTCGTCATCCTTCAGAAACAGAACAACGCGCCTAGAGACACAAAGCAGTTGTGGCAGGGACGGGGAGCGCCTATAATCCAGTTTCTTCAAGGGAAATTCGAGTACCCTAAGAGTTGTTCTTCTTCCTCTGATTTCTCTCACAAATCACAAGCTGCTCTCAAATGCAATTTTCTGGAGTCTGAAAATCATAAAGTCAAATATGAACAAGTCTAGTGGAAAATCTGTGATGCTAATCTTGGCCTACGTTGTATTTTTAACAGGCACTGAATTTGTGTGCAGGATTATCCAGATGGTCATACAGGAATCATCCTGATAGGATTAAACCTTTGTGCTGAACTCTGCTCCATCTGTTCTCGGAGGTTTGCCTATTGCTATCAGAATACGAATGTTCAGCCTATGTCTCACACAACTGAAAGCGCCTCTTTACCACACACACACACACAAGTGTATGTGCCACACATATCCTTGAGTACTTGATTAGTAATGTGAGATGAAGTTAGCCTGAAGTTTACCACTGAAGAAACATATTGGTTTTATTATATGTTTGAAGAACAAAGTATGCAATATCTAAATTCAAAGAAAAAAGCATTTTTGTTGTTGTTCTGGGACTTGTTCAATTCATTAAACCATAATACTGCCATAAATTTACAGATGAAGGCACGACTAAACATGAAGCAGCAGGCTCTTCATCTTTGAAATCTATAAGTGCATGAGAATGTATGACACAATGGCACTTTGAAGATATCATGGTTAAATATTCCAGATTAAAAACCAACCAAGAACAAAACACATGCATGCACCCAGCGTTGTTTGCTGTTATTTGTGTCTCAATCATGTCACAGACCAAGAACAAAGAAGTAATAATCAGTCCCAGTAAAAGAAAAGCTTATTCCCATTAATTTTCGTTCTGCTTTTATTATCTGTTAATGACGGTCTTCTGCATTCATTGTTGCAGCCTGCCAGATGCAGCAAATATCCACGTTCATCATGGGCAAAACCTGTGCTCAGGCTGTCGCTGTGACAGGTTATGTGGAGCTGCCAATGGAGAGACCAAAGTCTGACGGACGGCTCAGGTTTCCAGGCCCTGGGCCAAGGGAAAAGGTAGGAAATCTGGCTCTTCTGTAGGAAAAGCATCCCAGTGATCAGAAGACTTAACTGAAATGCTGTCCTGGACAGAAACATACTACAAACTAATGACTACCTGGAATGGGAAGGGTGGATAAGAAAAGTAAACAAAATTATTACTATTATTATTATTATTATTATTATTATTATTATTATTATTATTATTATTATTATTACTATAACTACTACTACTTGGGAGGTTTGATTCAGGAATGCAATATAATACTCAGTCCATGTTTGTGATGGCAGCGGGACAGCAATGAATTGCATTTCAAGCAGAAGCCCTGATTGCATTGCAAAGACTGAGACCCCCTTGTCTCTCCTGTGCGGTGTCTTTCAGACTGCTTCCTCCTCTGTTCTTTGTGCTGCTCTGAATGCAGGGTCAAGCACCTCCTCATAGCCATTTAGGCTTTACTTGCGAAAACACAAGCATAAAAATATATTTATAGTTCATAGTATCTCTCCAGCAGTGACACCACATAAAACCAACACGCTGAAAATCTGAGGAGCAAATACTTTGGACCCGAGCCTACAAACGCTTAGAGAAGTTTTTTCAATGTGTCTGATAAAGTCATGCTATGTTTTTATTTATTTATTTAGGGCCATATTCAGGCCACCTACCTAAGGCATTGCAGGGTGTACCAACCAAACTCCAGCTCTGGCTGGGTGTATCGAACTGCCTAAATTGGGCTCTCCTCTTTTTGCTGTACAATGAGCAGAGATGGGCAGACACCTCTGCAAGCCTGGACACCTGGGAGCTCTGTGCTGGCTCCTGCCAGGACCGAGGGACCTTGGCAAGGTGGTATCACAGGTAGGAAGCAGCCAGAAGCAACCTCGTAAGAAACATTTGGCAGCTGATACTGAACAGGCACCTGACCCTGGGCTTTCCCTCAGGCACTTCTGCTCTGGCTCGGGGCTGAATGAGGAGGCAGCGCTTGCCACCGCCTTCAACGTCATGGTCCCAGGAAGGGGATATTTTTCCCTAAAGGGCCCCTAATCAGAGTTGCTTCACCTTTCAGTGCCTCAGAGCGCCAAACCTGGTCAGAAATATATTTCCCCCCCTCTCTTCATCTCCTCCAAGAGCCTGGGGAGTTGAGTGAAGCTCTCACCTGAACACACTGCGGAAAAGCGCCGTGACCTCAAACCCCAACCCTCAAACTAAAGCTGCAGCTGGAAAGATGAGCAGCGCTGTGGTCAGCCCTGCGATTCACCTCCAAGCACTGGCTTTCCCCTCCACATGGATCAGGTAACACCAGACATATGCATTCCATACGCAAGCCTGGGATTTCAATGCTCAGCAATGCGAGCTGTGTGTTCGGTCTCCAGGAGCAGGGGAGATCTAGCACATCTGCTGCCATGTCACAACCCAAACAGGGACCTTGGCAGGAAACACACTTTGCTTTTTCATGGGGTTGATAAAAAACCTCTCAGAGAGTTGCTACAAAACCATAATGACAAGGTATTAACCAAGCATAATTACTTTTGAATTTCCTTATACTCCCATTACGAACAGACACTTCAACAGTAGCACAGTAAAAAGCACACAGGTTGCTGCAGCACTTGGGAGCAGATTTTTGGAAGCACCCAGCTATCCAATGCTTCCAGCAAGCACCTAATGGTATTTTCAAAGTACCTGGCAGACAGGCATAGAAATTATGTAGCCAAAGTTTAGAAAAGGCCACTAACCACCCACTTGCGGCTTTAAATTCACACTTTTGGGTGAGCACTTGACGCACAGAATGGATCAGAAGTTCAGAAAGTCCTAAACATCCACGTCTAGAAGGACAGTATCTCGTTGAGCATCTCACTTGTACCTTAACTTTCAGATCTAAATGTTTGAATTCCTCTTGAGAAATAAATTTAAACTGCTAAGTTTCAGACAAGTTTTTCATAAAACTTCATTCTTGATCTTTTTAATAAACTTCCTAACTCTATTTGCTTTGCTCAATGAGGTCATAAACCAGCACCGCTTATATTACAGTCACTTTCACCCCAAAGATTTGTTTTGTCAGAAAGAGAAACGTAAATTCATGGAATGAAGGTGGGAAGCAGAAAGGACTAATTGTGACACACAAAGCTTTCTGGTTATGCTCAGCAAACAGTTTGGGCTAAGATTTTAAAAAACACTTTATGAAGTTGTATTACTGGCTGTAATGAAAGCAGACTATTTGCAATGCCATGCACTCCCGAAAATCCTGTATTTGGATTTGGGCCAAACACAGAGCCTGTCTCCATTCCAATATTAATTATTAGTAGTTTATTTTTGTTCTTTGCTACTAACACTAATAATTTTCACATGGAAACCCAGATTAGAACAACCACTCCAAACATCCCACTGTGGTCGGTTCCACTTTCTGCATCAGTTTCCTGGTTTATGCTATTAACTCATTTCCTCAGACATGGAGGAGCTTTGTCAAATACTCATTTTGCTGGGGAAACACTTGACAGGCGCCACAACAGACAGTACGAGAGAGACTTGAATGCTCGCACTGGCCTTCTCTCACTTTTATAAGAAGATGTACAGCCTCAGATGCAAAAAATACTGAGTTCCTTATTTGTGAAGTGTTCTAATCAGAATATTCTAAACGACAATTTGGAAGAAAATCTTCATCTAAATAAAACCTTAATCCTGAGGTTGTTAGCACTCAGTTGATTCAGACCTTTGGACATAAGTTTAAGGGGAACAGACACCTTTCATAATCACCAATCGCTCCGGGGTATTTAAATACCAGGGTGCCTAACGTGAAACATTTGAAAGTGTCCGGGTACCTGCAAACTGCTGTGAACACCATTCTTTGATAATCATGACGTTTTACGACACCCAGATGTGTTCTCAAAAGATCACCAGTTCTTGGTCTTCATTTACAAATCAAAATACACAAAATCCTTTCCTTTGTACTCTGCCCAAATCAGCAGGGGACTGGAGAGAAAAAAACACCTTTTCCCAGCATAACAACAAGGCATCCTATAATATAAAAGCTAAGATAGAGGAATTTGTTCAGAAACAATAATCATACAACAATAATATTATGTTTTGTAATTTGCTGGCATGCGTATTTTGGAAGGTTAGAAAAACAACCTCTGGCAAAACTTCATTGCCATACAGTGCAGTATCTCTCAAACCTTTATCTCACCCTAATGTAATGCCATTGTATTAGTGACACTGTGGCCAGCAAAGCAAATCGAAATGTAATAAATGCCCATTATCTATGAATATTCATTGCCTATTTGAGTGCTACTAAATGTTCTCCTGTACTGGTAGCTGTGAAGTTTCTGCCAAACAGTAGTTCAGGTTTTTCTACTGGCACAACTGTACTCTGATTGTACGCTGATTCCTCTGAGGTCTGGAGAGAAACCTCAAATCTTCAGAAAGTGCTTGGTCTAACTCTTCAAATAAGAGTCAAATCTCGCGGTGGTTGGAGAATTTCCATCTGAACTTTTCTCCCTTATCTGTTTGCTGTAACAAAACAGGGTGGGCTTTTGTTCACACAAATCTGCATCAAATTTTAATGAGATTTTTCCCCATGTTTTCTTCTTTTGGCAATTTTGGGAGCGCAGTTCTGAAAGCTCCTCTGGGAAATTCACAAAATGTGCTCTATCTTTATCCAGGTATTATTTTTTTGTGAATTGATGACATCCTCATAACAATAGAGGGTAACAACATATCGCAGTTTGACATCATTTAGATATTCTGGGGGAAGGGCTGTTTTACTTTTCATTTATCTGAAAAACTTAAAGGGCAGCTGCTCATGGGTAGGAACTGCCACACCTTATCTTTTCAAAATCAAGATGTCTCCCACTTCCATTGTAGCATATTTTTCCTTTTTCAATTAAACGTGACATTAGATCCCTGATAAGTGACTGTCATGCAGGAATTCTTTTTAACTGTGGTAATTGGAGTACCCAAGCTTGACTTTTCAGGAGGTATTTCCATGGGCATTATGTAACAGCAACCCTTTTTATTAAAGGCTTGGATACTCCAAACATCCTCTGTGACATGGCGACAGCGGTGTTAGCACATATACATTATGAAATAATCTTGAAATAATGACCAAAATCACAAACTCAAACCACCAACTTCATTAAATACCTACAGCCTAATGGCAGAACTCAAATCTGGAATCTCCTCACCCAAATCAACCATTAAAAGTCCGCCTCCCAGAAAATAATTTGAAAGTTGTTTTCATTTAAGCCTCAGACTAAAAATAAATTTTGAAAGATCAAAATTGCTGCAGCCAGATATTCTAAGCTTTTGAGTAGCTCTTCTTAGTGGCTGATTTATGACCTAGACAAATAGAAACAGCAGATTTTCTGCTTTCTGTTTGCCGTGACTGGCTATGAGAAGGGCAGCTCCACCCACTCACCCATCCACCCAGTTCTTGTGAAATTCCCAGTAACATCCAAAGACGTAGCGGGGGTCTGGGCCTGCAGACAACTGGTCTGCTCCAGTGGAGATTTGAAAAACACCAGCACAATTCAGAGACGCATAATTTAGTTAACACAGTTTTGGCCACCTAAATGGGAGCAGTATGAATCTGAGTTCTGCTGTGTTTTGCTAAGCTAAAGGATCCTAAGATTTTGGTCCTGAAGGGACCGTTCTGATCACAGAGCCTGACCTCCTGCACAGCATCCACCAGAGAACCTCAGTCAGCAATTCCTGGGTAAGGAATTACTCAAACCCTTAACCTCTCCTGGACCTCCCATATAATTTTAAGAAGATACCATGTCCTGACTTAACATGTGCAGCCTGGACAAAACCTGCCACAGTTTTGGCAACTTAATTCAGTGGTCCCTAGAGTTAAAATCTTGAAATTGTGTTGGAGTCTTTATCTACAAAATCTTTGAAGTGAAACACCTCAACTTTCTGGTCATTTTTTGTCTCTTGAGGGGCAAAAATGCTTTAGCTCCATCTGGGTGTACATACGGGACTAATTCAGCCCTGGTGTGCTCACTTATATTAGAAACATACAGTAGGTCCATGGGGCAGCGAAGAGGTTAATATTATACACTCAGTGAGGTCAAACTCCAAGAACACATAACAAGCCATTATGTAAAAAATTGCCTGAATATATGACTCACTGCATTTATGAAGGAACTGATATGAAAAAGACAACTTGGCAAAAGTAAAGAAAATTATTTCCAGCTTGAAGTTTTGCAATCCTTCAGTATATCAAGGCTCACTTACTGTTATTACTATCCATGTTGTGCAATGTTCTGAAAGTCACATTTTTTCCCTAGTGTATGCATAGAGATGTCCAACAACCCTAGGTATTCTCTCCTCATAGAAAATAAATTAGAAAGCAGACGTAACTCAGAATAACATACAAGATCCCCTCAAGTAGAGTGGTAGAATCCTAATATTTTTTTTCATTATTTCCCTTCTAAATAATAAATCAAGCCCACTGCATTTCTCTGTATGGAATGATATGATGCAGAAAAAGCTTGTGTGTTTATATCTTTCACATTATCACGATAACATTCTTAAGTGAAGCACTAACTTACAACAAGTGCTTCCACCCAAATATTCACCATCCCAGGAGGTATTTAAAAGACACGTAGATGAGGTTCTTAGGGACACAGTTTAGAGGCAGACTTGACAGTGTTAGGTTAATGGTTGGACTCAAAATGATTCTGTGATTCTAAGTTTCTTTGGTTAAACCTGGCCAGTTTGTGAATGCAGTAGTGCCTACCTTTGATTCAGACTCTGAACCTATACCATCTAAGGGTAAAACGTATCAAGTTTTGAAGCCTAACCTTTCTTAACTTGCTAATACTTTTCAGTTCAGTCAGTATTGTGTCTTGTATTAACAATTTCATCAAATAACATGGATACATTGAAGTGGTTAAAATGGAGCTGCCATGGGCATCTTCTTCATGGCTCTCCACACTGCCCAAAACGTAGTGGTTAACATTGTGGCATAAGCCACTTAGAGCCAAAGAACCAGGTCACTAAGTCAGATTTCTGAGCCTCCATCAAGAATTATTAACAGGCATGCCCAGCACATGCAGCTAAATTCAAGGTAAACAACGACCATTCCTCAACAATTCTGTTCCAATCAGACTAGATACAATGATACTTAAAGGCAGCCAGATTATCCTCTCAAAAGAGTTTATAAGGTGAGGAAAAGCTTTCATTTTGTTAACCTAAATAGAAAATCTCTAATCAACTAAGACACAACCTCGCATTCGTTTTTGCTTTCAAATCTGAAAACTTAGCAGGAAATCTGTGCATGTGCCTGCTGTGGTGACTGTCGCCTCTCAGATTTCCCAGGATGGGCAGGATTGGCAAGAAAAGCTCCTAAAATACCCCACTGCTGGTGAGAAGATCCACCTGACATACCCAGCTGAGGCACAGCAACTACTACTCTTCACTTACTGTGGAAGGTTTTCCACCTCTAGACAGCAAATGGTCTGAATCACTCATTACTATCACGAATTAAAACAACAGAGTCTCAGGCGACGTTATAGAGGAATGAAATAATCCAGCCATGCATCATTTCCAGTATAAGGAAGACACTAATAATTGCTTTCTTAAATAATAACTGATTTTAGATGCACATACACACACTAGATTTATACACATTTCATACAAAACAATGGCAGGATATGGTTATCTTCACTTCCATCTTCAAATTCTGACACATTTTACAATCTGGCCCTGTTTCTACCCAGCGTCTTTCCCCCGTTGCTGCTGCTGAGCTGACCCAGAACCAAATTGCCAGCAAACGTCACCACCACCTAATTCTTCAGCACTCTTCTATGGAGGAGAAGGAAGGAAAAGAAAAAGAAATAAACTGCCCCTTTAAAAACCCAAGCATTTAAGCTGCTTGTCAGTCATCTTCCTGACAAGGCCACTTGAATGTATTCAGGAATATTTGCATAAATGCTCACAGTGAGTTCAGGGTGGCAGCTAGCACTAATGGTACATAAAGTAATTTAGTCACTTCTCTTAGGCATGCTGTCAGGGTGATAAGCACCCCCTCTTTGCCTTGTTGCATATTAGATCATTAGATAATAAAGTGTTAGAGCATGCAAACTGACAGGGTCTCGGGGACTATCATTTTTCGAGGGCATTGCATTCTGCCAGTGAGGAAAAATAACAGAGAAACTGATGCAATTGGCTTTACATTCTTGTAAAGCTATTCAAAAATTTGTGGGAATAAAAGAATTTCTACTTTGCAGTGATATGAGAGTTTAAACTGGAAACTTTGCAGACATCTGCAGTGGTGGACTTCATGCTGGTAAACTTGAAAAGGATTGTGGCAAACCGTGCCAGAATTCCCCCCTTCCATAAGCTACTCACTTAAATCACATTGGAAAGATTTTGCTCTTAAAATTGACACCCTGGGATGAACTACAAGCTGAAATATATTCTACTGGTTTGGGCCTATTTGCTATACATTATACATCTTACTATATATGTACAATTTAGAAAGGTCAACCACACTGGCTTTCTGGTTTACCATAAATATAAAACAAGTGATGATCCAACTATTTGTGAATGAAAAAGTGATAATTATTGAAAACCACAGATTACCGTGGCTTACCCTATTTATACCACATAGAGATATATGAAATAATCGACCTCTGCCAGCTATTACTTTTGAAAGATGGATATATTTATTTGAAGTATGGGCTTCTTAACCCACTGGTTTCAAGGAGTACTGTGTGTGGATACGAAACCATGATGTAGGTTCCTAGCTATATTCAGAGAGATGACCCACGAAAAGGAACTTTCATATTACAGTCTGACAAGCAAGGTATAAATAGAGATGTGTTGGATGTCCCAAAAATAATCCAGGCTACCTGCTAATGAGATGGTAAAACCCAAATGTGGAGACACCAGGCTCCTGAGTGGCTTGGGAGGTAAAGCGTTCTTTCCAGCTTTTTGGCACCCAAAGTCTCTTTTAGGTGTCACATAAACTGCAACTTCATGTTTAAGAGCATGTTGTCCCAAAACAACTTTGTGAGGGAAAATAAGATGGCTATTGTCTAACTAAACCAGGCCACAAGCACACTTTCTTGCTACATCCCCCTCCCCTTCCCCCGGTCCACACACAGTCAGGCATTCTTCTCTCTTGCCATCAGATACTTGTGTTAAAGAGTTAAACATCTAGAAAAGCACACTGGAACACATTTGGTCAAGGGCATATGATAGTTAGATCCCAGTATTTAAAAACCTGTGATCAGAAGTTGCTCACCAGAGTGATAAACCTGAGCCAAACTCGCCATGCCTAAGTCAGCTTCACATGTCACCATTTACAGCTACTGCTCAGGTCAATCTGGCCTCCCCTGGCGGAGGCAGAAGAGCTGGAAAGAGGAAAGGCAAACAAACTGTCTCTGCTACTTACACCTGAAGATATTGTCCAAGATAAAAATTCCAAACCTGAAGACTCCAACTCAGGACTCCAACTAAAAGCAAAAATTAATTTCAGTGGGGGAAACTGTTATCTGTTCCAAGGGGTCCAAGGTTCGTGGTGGTTGCCCAAAATTCAACAGCGTTAAGCCCAGCTGAGATTTTTCCTATTTTTCTTTCATTAAGTGTTTCAGACATCTAATAACAACATCTAAAACAGTTTGTGGATTTTTTTTTTCCTGTGTCTTGGACTCAAGTGTGCATAGAATTCGTGGAGAGCTGGACTTAAGGATTTAGGTTAATAAGGAAGACTCCACCGAGCCATTGGGATGAGTGCAATTTGTAGTGTGGAGGTTGCTATTCAAAAGTAAGAATTTACTAGTTGCTTTATGAGGTTGATTGAGAGGTGCCTGAGAAAGCAGATTAGAAAAATCACCTTTCCCACAAAATATAGACATGGAGATATTTTGCAGATGTTGACTTTTAATGTTGGCACAGTAACTAGGGTTTGTGTGGATATGTAAGCATAACATTACCTTTTTTTGTTTCTTTTTGCTAACATAATCCCTCAGGTAGCAGGAATGAGAATGATAACCGTAGTAAAATGATTTGCTATTACATCAGGCAAGCAAAGAAGAATATTTATGTATGAGAAAGTAAGTATTGCCTTGACCAAAAGCATGCACTGATTGAGAAAAAATATATGGCATCTACTTTAGTAGGAATTCAAGTAAAAAATAGGAGTGTTTTGTTGAAAGACTAGTCTGAATGGAAAGATTACAAAGTTGAATAGAGAGAAGTTAAGTTCTGTAACATTCTGCCTTCTGCTAATTAATAAAGACAGAGTTCATACATTCCTTACAAAAATTCAGCAAAAATTATAACAGTGGTTTGTTTATTAAATTAGGTCGTTGGCAGGATGAAAAAAAAATCTATAATATGAATTATGGCTGAAAATGGCTCATAGCCTACATAAAAAGTTAGAGCTAAATAAATACAGATGTAAGTTATGTTTATATAATGAGAAACGCTGCTGAGCTAAGAATTTTAGGTTAGTAAGTGTGAACTACAGACCCGATTCTGCAAACACTTATCAATACCCTCAACTCTACTGACACAAGAAGCCTCATTGATCCCAACAGGACCATATGTGTGCATAATCTTAAATATATGCATAAGTGCTTGCAGGACTGATGCCTGAAAGCATAAACAGAATAGAAAGCTATTTCCACAGGAATTCACTGAGTAGTAGAAACCCACACATTTGCCCATTTCTCAGTATTAATAATTTCTTTCAACATATCTAGTTAACATTTTTTCTGAGTGGCATTAGCCTTCCCAGAGAAAATTTTATCTGGTTTCTTTACACTCTTTGGAAAAATCTATTTAATTATTCATCAGATCCTTGGCAAATATTTGTGAAACAAACCAGCAAAAAGGACTGGAACCTTCTACACTCAACTACTTCAATAGAAGCTGAGGATACACATCTCTTAGAGGGAGGAAGCACCTATTGAATTTAGGATTACAAACAGCTTTGAAGACAAAGAGCTATTCTACCAAGCTGGAACAGGGAGAGGGGAGTGAAATGCCCTCTGTTTTGCTTTTCAGTAGTAGTCATCAGCTTTGAGGACAAAGAGCAAAACAAAACATTAATCAAATCCATATTTTTCAAAGTACATTTGCACTCAACAACTCCCATTTTAAGCACCTACAGTCACCAGCAGATGTTCTTTCCCAAGATCAGCTGATCTTACAGAAAAGATGACTGTCCCCCAGGCTGCTCCCAGCCACGCACCCCCAGCCCACCCTTCCTGGGCTTTACTGTCCTTTCAGAAAAGCCGGACAAATTGCCTTGTACCATTTCTCTTCCAATTATTTCAGACAAATAAAGTAGATTTGCGAAGAGTTATTACTTAAATGGTTCAACTTTAATGAACTTCTTTGGATTGAAGAAGGCTAGGGAGCAATGGGACAACCATCTTAGCTGGCATGTCCACGGTGGAGAATAGCCTGCAGCAGGGAGGAGAGACAAGCAGCTGTGGTGTGTAGGGAAGAGCAGCTGCCTCAGCTGGCACAGCAGGAGCCAGAAGAGAGTATTCGTCCATGGCTTGAGTAAGCAGATGGATTTCCAAGAGGGCTCTGCTTTCATTTAGGGCAATTCAAAGAAACAGCTGGATCTCCTGGAGAGCTCAGCTCTCTATAGACAGAAGAAATCCAATCTGAAACTTGGGTGCTGATCCCTTCAGAATATATGCAACATGCTTTTGATACACAATCAAGAATCAAGGCAATTTGGAAAAGCTCAAACCAACGCAGGACAAACTCTTCACCCGTGTTTGCTTACTGGTTTGTCATTTCACTACGTTTATCACTGACCTACTAGAAAAACTCCCGCTTTGGTCTGAAGGCCAGTCTCTTCAAAATATCTGGTCCCAAAGGTATAAACTTTTACAGGACAATTTGAAACCAGAAGCCAGAGAAATAAACCAAATAAAACTACATTTAAAGTAGCAATGCCAATCAATGAAAATTATATGCCTACCATGTTCCAGATAAGAAGGCGTACCTTCCGAGGGATCGAGTCTTCGAGCTCTCCGCCCGTGCTTGGAATTGTTGTGTACAAACATATTGTCCGACACTGCCAACACATGGCCATCAACATTGACTGTTGTAGACACCACAACCTGCAAAGACAAGAGCAAAATAGAGGTAAATTTGGATATATCTGTATGTTTTTTAAGAAGCACACAGTATAATAAACTCAGTTAAATAAATAACAGCTGGGAGCTGTAGAAAATTGCATAGCTATTTCACATAATAACTGGTGCTTGTGCTGTACAAATCTAACAAGAGACGCTATTGATGAGTGGGTCTTTGGCATCGAAAGCTTTTGATGCAGTTTTAAGTCAAATTGCAGAGTTTGTAGCTGCATGGCAGACGGCACACTGTTAACCATCATTTTAACAAGAGGATCTTTATTAAGTATTTTTTCCCCTGCATACAAGGGCATCTGTGTTTCACCCTAAATTATCCTTCAGTTTCCATGCTGAAGTAGATAGAGCTGTTGACATTGCAAATGAGAATCAATTCAGAATAAAAGAAAACAAAAGCGTATTTTGTGAAGTTGTAATGAGAGTTGCTGCATGCCTCCCTGCCCCCCCCCCACTCCCCCCCTCAGTACAGTCACTACAGGTTGTTGGACTTGCCCAAATTTCTCCCGAGTTCTATCTTCGGGAGTACATATAGGCATGTTTGTGTACACACACACGCTTGACAGTGGGGTCTTGATCTGGAGAACACAACCCTATTCATGCAGCATTGGAATTATTTGTGTTTCTCAACTTATCTCAATGTCAACACCTGGGATTTGGTTTAAGGCGAGGGGAGGGAGACAGAAGCACCACCCTGGAGGCAGGATCCCACAGTTCTGCTCCCCAGAGCAGCCTGGGGTGGGAGAGGAGCCAACCCAGCAGGAGCCAAACAGGTACATGTTGGGTCCAGAGCGGGAGACCCAGCTACTCAGAGGGGTCCAAAGGCATATATCAACCTTAAGGCCCAGCAGGCATCATCCTATAGGAGATCCCTGTTCAGGCTGAGGGCAATGGAGTCATGAACTATCAAGGAGGAAACAGAGGGATGTATGGGGCAAGTCCCTGGCAGAGCTGGGAGCTCATCACACCAGGTCTCCTCCCACCACACTCAGACCAAGCAACCTCACAGCCTCCCTGCCTTTCATCCAGTCACCCCCTTCCACAGCCTCTTCCCAACCGAGTATGGCATTCCAAGGGTTTTACCCCAGCCAAAGATCTGGCCTTCAGCTGGCTGTGCTGGTTTGCCAGGGGCACGTGTCGCCTTTGAGAACTTCAACTAAAACAATAAGAAGAAATGACCTACACTTCTCCTTACATTAAACAGGGAAAGGGATTAAAAACTGAAACCCACAGAGATATGTTTATTCATGTGACCTCTTACAACCAAATATAATAATTGTCTGTTAATTGCAGTTTCAGCTCCCACCTCATGCTTCGACATGTGAAACAGCAATCAGCAGCTCCTGTTTAATCCACCTATTATGTTGACTAATTAACTTTGCTCGACAGTTTATTTCTTCCTCCATTATCAGCCCCTGTCAGCCGCAAGCACACTGCCGCAAAGGGGGACCTCAGCCCTTTTGATTGATCACCGATAGATTGACATGCAGATTAATTTAATTAGAATCACCTCACTTGAGAAATGAAAGACAATGGCAAGGGGGCTAATAGATCTGCTCTTATAATGAGGCAAGCCTCCAGAGCCACGGCAGAGGATTTCTGATTTATTTTGCTGAATTCCCCAGTCACTCTGAAAGGCTCTCGCTTTAATTGTTCTTGGTTTTGAGAGGCTTTAGCCTCTGAAGAGGTGAAATGCTTTACAAGGATTGGCAAACATTGCTTCAACTCTCTCAGGAAGCTCCTGCCTCTCAAAGTTGGTCAAATGGGGACACTTAAAGGATTGCTTACAACAATTCAATTTCATCATTTGAATTAGATTGAAAAAAAGGTAAATGGAAAATTTTCCAACTCTTGCTGACCACCGATTAAAACGCTCAAAAATATAAAGTAAGCAAAACTGCCCATAGCTCATCGCAAGGTCTTTGTCTGTAAAAAGAGGAATACAAAAAAGAGCAGGTTACGTCTGAAGTATCCTAAAACCATTCCTCAGAATGGCATTCCAGGCAATAGATTTTTGTGCGTGTTTTAAGTGAAAGATATTAAAACACAGAATAAATTATTCAAGAGCTCTTACAGATGGAAATTTGGGAAAAAGAAAGCACCGAACACTGTAGGTAAGTTTTTCTGAAATCAAACTAAAGGCAAGAAAACCCCAAGCCCTATATATAAAATTCCAAAAGGGATTTAAAAAGTAATTTATCCATTGCATTCCTGAGGGATAGAATAAAGTTTATGATATTTTCAATAAAATATGATCTTATAGTAAGTGGCTCAGGGTTTGCAATCTTATTTGTGCACTTGCAACCATTGTAAATTCTTTGCAACTGGGATTTTAAGCCAAATCCTTAGCTGGCATTGCCTGTCAAGGCTCCATGATTCCTGCCAGCTCCTTATACTCTGCAATGGATCTGCTTAGACACATCTGAAAATTAACACTATTACAATAAATAACAATGGCTACAACATAAAATATTTTCCCCAACCCTAAAACTCTATAGGTACACGCTGATTTCCCACTGAAGCTGATCAATCCTCTGCTGAAATCCAAACTTCTAAACATTTCTAGAAATAGGATTCCAGAAAAATAATGAGTCAAGAGTAATAATAGCAAGGTAGGTTCCTGTGAAAATTGTAGATATAAGTAGCTGTCACTATACACGCACCTTTCTAGGCAAGAACTCAAGGAAAAAATCCTAGTGAGGTCAGTTTTATGTGAGTAAATCTACATTTAATTTTTCCCTCTTTGGGTTTCCAAAACTGTTGATGTAACGTACTTTGAATTACTTAACAGTGTCTTCCTACCCACCTCCTGAACAGAGAGTTTGATTTACTACAAAGAGACCACATTGGTGTGGTTCTTCAGTGTCGTTAGCAGAAGAAACTATAAAAGGAATCCTCAAGAGAAACTCTTTTCAGTGTCAGGAAATGCATTAAGAAAACCTGTGGTTACTCTTATGTATCTGTTTGAAAAAAAAATAAGATTATTCATAGTGCACCCGTAAGATGCACCACACGCTCACTGCTCAATTCTTTAAATACAAAACCTCATTAATATGGGTATACTGAACATACACCGCACTAAGAAAATATTAATGCCCCTAAAAAATACACCTTGAATATTGTGTGACACAGTTACATATTTGGATCGCTACAGAGCACTTACAGAGTTACAAGTTCTCCTCATATTTTTTAATCTAAAAAAATACTGCACTCTCCTCATTTTGATTTTGAAATGACTGGGATATGTTCAAGTTAAAGGACATACTAAAACTAATTTGTGGAGAAATCATAAAATTAGGGGGAGGGGAGAGCCAAAGTATATATGGAATGGGCTCTGAGACATCCTAAAACACAGACCATAGCAAGAGGGAAAGGCACACTACAGTTTAATAAATGATTAATGAGGTGCTGACACATTAATGTAAGCACAGGGATAACCAGGCCTGCCAAATCTCAAACCTTTCCAAATTTTGTCAACAAAACACAGTTTTAATTTGGGACAGGCAAACATGGAAAATGATTTTGAGCTTTAGCTTTAGCCCTTCATAGATTTTGAATTTAAATCCTGTATCAACACCAGGGGAGACAGAGGTATGAAAGAAACACATTGGTTTACAACTTTCTTCAATGAAGTTGGCACTATCAGTCGCGCTAACGTACCACGGCTCTGTGAATTATTCTGCCTGCCATTAAATAGTTCAGTTTGTGAAAGCCTGAGCTTAGTTTAAAAAAAAAAACAAAACCAAAACACCACATTCAGAGACCAGGAGCCTGGAGATCAAGCTATTTATCCACGTTTAGCGCTCGGCCTGTTTATTTGTTATAGTACCTCACCTAATATATCAAAATTAAGCATTGCATGACTCCTCATTTTTAACCACAGCCCATTAAGCTCTGCTAACTGATTAAGACATAGCGTGTTCCTTGTGCTTTCAATTTTCTCCGATGTAAGGTGAGGGAGCTGATATTTGTGCGATGTCCCCAACATACAGTGGCAAAAGCAGAGAGAATTAAGATTAAGATGATCTCTAGTTTGAAGTGTGTCATTACTGTTAAACCTGTAACTCCAGTGTTCGCTGCTCTTCTGAAAGTGATGCAGCAACACCTTTATTTTCAGCACCACTTGGTGACTTCTTCCTCCAGTGTGTTGACTTCTTTATTCCAGTGACTAAAAATCACTCTTGATTTAATGAGACGCTTTAAAAGTCACCTAACTTTAAGCACATCAGTAGAATACATTCAGTAATTTTGCTCATGTGCTCAAGGACAGGCCAGGCACTTAATTACCTTGTTAAATCAGGCTTTTTTTTTTGCCTTTCCCTTCTCTGGGGATGGAGCCTTGCATGTCCAAATTCCATTATCTGGGATTCATGAAGCATCATCTCTGTCTCTTATGCAAATTTGCAATAAGACACAAGTGGTTTCAATTCAAACATGAGTGGCAGTGTCCCATGGAGGCAAACTAGCAGCCTAGGCTGAGGAAGAGGTTGTGGTAACAGAATCAAATAGCATGGCAATTTCTAAGTGACTTTCAAGGTTTTCATAATAAATGAACGTCTGGGGCTTTATGCAGTGACTCAGTCTGAAAAGTTTCCTCTAAATTAAAGCTTGACATGTGTCAGTTTGCAAGAAAGTGTACTAAAACAAGAACAACAAGATAACTAGGGCACCTGGGTTTCATTAATTACAATAACATGCAAAACTGTTTAGGTTGTACGAATGAATTCTTAGTGCTGAAATATAAAATCCAGGCAGAGTTCACCGATGATGCCTTCTCCTAGGTATTATTATTACCACAACTAACTGGGGCACTACAGCTCATCCAACCAAGACTGATGACTTATTGTGATGAAGAATGCAAAATCAGACTGAGCATCTGCTCCATGGGGTTGTCGGAATAAAAAGGCAAGGTTGGACAAAGGTGACAATACATGACATCACCAAATACTTTTTGCAATTGATGAAACACAGGCGATAAAATGATTTTCTCAAGGACAAGCAGGGAGTCTGTAGCACAACTGAACACCCAACTGTCTTGAGTTCCTTCATAATACTTGACTCTCCTCTCTGACCATCTCCTTCTGCTAATAGGAACACATCTGACACAGCCAGGGCCAGCACTGCTCCAGCACACATTTTTGCTGGCACTCATCACCATTCCCATTGTCACATACCTGGACACCTCAGACATACAGAGAAATGCATTTCCTTCCAGGCCCACAACTTATTTTAGGTGAGGCTTATCACACTACTACATTTGCACACAAAGTTCAGGACAAAAATTCCAAACTTATTCCTAGATGAGTCTGAATTAATTTTCACACACAGGTCATCTGAATCAACACATACTCTCCCTCTTCCCTATATTTTCTTAACCTCCCATACCATATGATAATCAGACAATTCCCTGCTACAGGATAAAAATACCAAAAAATGACAAGAAAGGACATTTTTCACAGGACCCATGCTTAGATAGTGCAAGACTCATGTCCCTGGCCCATCTCCGTTTCTTTGACCAAAACCATAATGTGCATTCTAACAGCTCCCAGCAACTTTTGCGCACTGATGAATAAGAGACCATGGCTAAAAGATCGACAAATCTCTGGGCAGCTTAACAGTCCAGCACAGATGGAGGAATGAAGTAAAGGAAGGGGACTTCTCACTTTCTTCTTGTTACAAAAGTATTCTACTACTCTGAAAGAAGCTGGAAATATCTTACTCTCATCACCTTTAACCAGAACTTTGATGTAACTGTTAGAGACCTTGTAAGTCATTTGCAATATTCCAAAGGCAGCTGACAGCAAACCGTTCACTGACTTTACAGGACCCCAGATTTCACTTGGTTCCTATACAACATTGTCTCAAACATCTAGGTGCATCATATGATTGAGGTACTGTGTGTAGGCTTGGTCCTTTCCACTCTAAGAAATGACAAATGAAGCCTGGACTTCGAAGACTCTGGCTGTTTTATTTTAAGAAGTCTATTTCTAAAAAGGCAACAAGTTCAAAATTAAAACAAAACAAAACAAACAAACCAAACAACCAAAAAAAAGGAACAAAAAAAAAACCCATAAAACCAAAAAACCACCAAACAAACAAAAAAAAAACAACAAAAGAAAAAAAAAGAGCTGTTGTAGGACAATAAGCCTGGGCACTTAACAGGATGCTGCAAGCTTCAGTACCACCCTGTCTTATAGCATGAGTGGTTCGCTCTGCTGAAAGTGATTAATTTCTTGAAAATGCTAAGGTCACACTAATTGACATGACCTGTGTAATTAAGCAGTTTCTGTTTACACACAGAAAGCTCAACTGCTGTGAAGCTGGGTTTGTATGACAGAATGTCTTTACAAGTCAAGAGACCAACAACCTTTCATGTGTCCTACCTACTCGCCGACACAGACTCCTGATTGCTGTTCTGAGAGAACACGAAAAGGCATTACCATATGAAAATCAGCCTCAAGCCTGGACGAGCACAAACCAAGTTGAGTGTACATGTTGTGAAGCAAGATCTGACGGGCCCCAGGGGCGACTGCTTGGCCTAAACCCCTGTGCTGGTGAGTCCTTTTCCCTCTTTCTCGTTCAGTGATAATGCCCTCGCGAATCACAGGAGAAATGTGATGGAGGGAGGAGTGTGGGGTGAGAGGCTGAGGGCTCTGCCATGCTAATGCCAGCTCTTATACTGATTAATTTAATCCCTGTGGCCACATCTCCTCACTCTGCACTGCTATGCTTGGAGGGGCAAATAACACCCTTCTGCCTTCCAGCATTGTTACAATTAAGCAGTTCAACAAAAGACACATGTTCTACATATAAATAATATTGCCATTTACATAGCATTTAGCACTTTTATTTAAGTGCTACAGTGCTGAAAAATAAAGCAAACAAGGTCCTGAGCTACTGCAGAAAACAGCCAACTCTTGGAACTGTCTTCCTTCAGAGATCTATGCAGTTTCTGGGACAAACCTCCTGTTTTTTCCTCAGATGCCTGAGGCAAATCCCTCTGAATGACTATCATGTTTTCTCCCTGGGTTATATACACTCTTCCCATTAAAAGAGAAGGTCCTTTGGCTCTCTATCCCAATATTTTTCAGCACGCACTCGGGTAAAGCATTATTGGCAGCGAAGGGACCACATCTTCAGTAAGCGGGTTGAAGCAACTATTTCTCAGCATTGCCACCACGTACATCACTCTGCTGCCAGCACTGGGGAAGGCAAGTCCAGACCATCTTCCCAAGGGACAGTGGCATACCTAATCCCAAAGCAGTCGTGGACATAGGTGTAGCATAAAATATGTTCTTGGCCATCTGAAGCTGTGTTGATACTATAGTTCCCAAGCCCCACTGCCACAAGCTGCAACAGCAGGGAAATACCAGCCAAAAACATCCCAAGAAATATACACCCTACGGTAGTTTTTTCTAAGAGCTGACTACTGGGATAGACCTTCATCCTATTGATACGTGTTTATGAGTCTTTAACACTGCTGAAGAAGAACTGCTGAAGTGTAGTCATGAGAGTGATTTTATTAATGGCTCTTATACCCTCCTCTGCCCCTTCCAATAAGTATAATGCTCACTTAATGTTTACATGAAGGCAAATAGTTCCCCCAGCAGAAGGGAATATCTCGGAGCAGGGTAGCCCCATAACCTAAAACAATAGTGAGGTCATTCTGATTTTTCCTTTCCATGCTTTCATTTCCCGTGTAAGGGACATTATCTTCAAGAGTTCTCTTGCCCAGAGCAAGAAAATCCAACTACTTCCTGCCAATTCTGCTGTGACAAGAAGTCCTCAAGCAATACTCTGTGACCTTATGATTTTAGCATCTTTCAGTGAATTACTAGGTTAGTTTGGGTCAAAGTACTTGTGTCCCTAACAGCTGCTGATTTTTAAAGGAGGAAGCGTGTCCGACTGACCTGGAATCGACGCATATCTCGAGGGTTTCCTGCATTTTTTAGGCAATTTTGGTTACATTTGAGGAAAAATTTCAAGAAGAACCTGTGGAGAAAGAGAAATGGACATTAACATCTTATAAACAGTGTGTAGTAGTACTACGTAACATCCACACATTTGGTCCAACAAAGCCTTATTTGCCTTATTATTCCCAACTCAGACAAATCATCCCACTGACCATCCAAAGAGGGAGCAGAGCTTGCATGGGCTTTAATCCAGCAAAATATGTAAGCACGTCTTAAACATTTAAGCATTAAATTAATAGATCAGTTGTGTCATAGCCATTAAAGTTTGCAGAGTCAAACCCTCTATCACACCAAACGGCCAGCATATTTCAGCACAGCAAAAGAGGACACAAAAATGTCAGCCAAGAAAATTCCCTTATGTATAAATGGGGTTTTGTTTTACAAGTTCACTGTTGTGTGCGAATTTTGATTTAATACAAAAATACTGAAAATGTTCCATAGAGTTGAAATTTCCCTTCCACAGTTACCCCTGTTTGTGCATAAAATTAATGTTCAAATAGCAGTTAGTGGGAGATCAAAACCCTGAAAGGAGAAAGAGGGAAGTCTTGGTTAAAAGCTTGACTTCACAGAAAAATGAAATCTTTTCAGTGCAGTCTATTTCCTGACCATACACAGTTCACTGAAGTAGCTATATGACCCTGACATATATCTCCAAGAAAAGACGTTGCATTTTACAAAGCCAACGAAAAAAGCAAACATTTCACAAAAAATATTTCCTTCAGTGTTATGCATCAGTGGACTGTAAACTCATAAAGACAAGTCAATGAATAATAGTGAGTCTCAGATTCCATGCTTCCTTCCTGAGAGCCAAAGTTTATCAACCTTTTGTCCAAAATAAACTACAGACTAAGGTCTACTAAAGCTCGGGCATGCAAAATTTAATCCTACAGTAAGTTTAAAACCTAGCACATCCAGACAGAGCAGCACTACACTTGCAACAACCATCAGTTGACTAAGCAGAAGTTAATCTGACCTGTCTCCATATACAAAAAGCAGGGTGGAGAACTGTTTGATTCTGGTTTACTTTAAATCAGAAATTTAACTTTTGCAAGTATCCATCTTTTAGCACCCAAACTGAATGCTAGATCAGCAGAATTTGCACAGGCTGCCACCAAGAAAGGCAAAACTACAGGGGAAACAGCTTCAGAAAATCCCTTTTTGATGAGCAGCATTCTTTGCCCCACTCTAGTTGTGATGCTGCCCCTCAATGAGGCGTTTTGGTGCTTGTTCCTCCATGCTAAGAATATCATACTAGGCAAATGGTTGTGAAGACAAATTGAAACTACAACAGACTGTTTTCCTTAAAGAAAAATAAGGTTACAAGGGGGATTATAAAATGTGATGCCTGGGATTATCAAGGACTGTATCTCCTGAGCCAGGAAGTCCCTTCTAAACCTGTGCTCCTAAATAAGAGCAAGCAATCAACATAAAATAAATAGCTACCACACTTGAACAGGGTTTTGGAGACACTGTTTACACTAAAATAAAGAGCAGTGTAAGCCATTATGTTTTTTTCATCAAGCAGGTTCTGATATTCAATGATGGAAAGTTGGTGCTATTTGTTGTAGGTGTGTGTGTCTTTTTAAGCCTCTAATGGCCAGCTGTGACAGCCTGACTCAGATTGTGTAGAAGGAGCTGTCAGCACAAATCTTGGCATCTCAAATCCGGACAACTGCTCGCCACCAGGAGAGGGTTTGTACTCGCGCCAGAATGGATTTTGAGAGACAAGCAAATAGGGCATTAACTCCACCAAAGAAAAACTAAAAGTGGGAAGAGTTCAGGATCTTACATTTTAGATTATAGCTTTCCTGTCAACAGCCCGTCATTTAAGCTCATGAGCTATGAAGGGCATGGACATCAGATCCCTCTTGCCCTAAGCTGGCCCTGTCTGGAAAATGCTGGCAGGATCCAGAGACCACCCCTCCACGCAAGATTGCTTGCTGAAATAAAAAGCCTGGCCATCTGTTGAGAGGCAAAGACATCCCTGTCAGCTGGTGCCTACAGCTTTGAATGGGCCCTTATGTGGCAAAGCCTCTCAGAGCCACTTGCTCTTTGGGGAGAAGCTGGTGCTACCCCAGGTTTGCCAGGAGATTTTTGGTGGCTTAGCCAAGTACCGAGCCCAGCAGCTGCTCACCTGGTCTGTCACAGCCCTGGAGCAACATCTCAGCCCCCAGCAGGGCTGGGACATGGAATAGTTAAAAATATCTGCACTGAGAAACAGCATCAGCCATGCAAACATGGGAAGTGCCTTCAAATCTGGCTCTGCCCAGCACCCATGAGCTCTGGGCAATGGGGGTTGGCGGGTTGACACGAGGGCCCCAAAAGAGATGGAAAGCCCTTCATGAAGCTCTTTGGAGAAACACTGGACCTCCCCTCCTGAAGTCTGAGCTCATGTCAGCTCAAGGTCTTTGAAAATCACTATGAAATACAAGAGCTGTCTTCTGGGGTCTGCAAACTCTAACCCAAAGTTTCGAAGTCTAACTGCATTTGCACTGTGCTATCTGCGCCACATTCTACAGAAGTTTCATCAAAATAAACTACAGAAGAAATGAAGTTTATCTATTTAAGCCTACCAAAAAAATATCAGGCAAGCAAGCAAACAAACAAAACTTCCTTCGAATTAAATCAACTCCAGAAAAAATAACTTAAAAACCATCAGTATTTTGAGAGCAATTTTCAAGACACCAATCTGACACAGCCAAGTCCACTCCCTGCATTTTAAGTAAAAAGCCGCCCATTTACAGAACACATTCTGCCAAGCGCCATGTTTTTATTCCACTGAAAGACAAAACAAACTATAAGCTGCGCTTTGTTTTGGAACACACCAGAGCTGGAGTCCTCCTGGCTACGCAAAAGCATCCCCGCTTGTCTGGGCAAGAGCTGAGCAGCTCCTGAGCTGGCACAGTGCGTGCCGGCTGACCGTCTCCCCCAGCTTTGGCAGCAACGTGGATGAGAACAGATTAGGACAAGGGTAGAGTGGAGCAGTTTGATTCACGGGGTTCAGCCCAGTCTCGGTTTGTGCTTTAAAACACTTTTTCAGATGCCTTCTTCACCTCGAGTCCAGTCCTGACAGCCTTGGTCATTACCAACACTTCACTCTGCAAATAATTCAGATTTAGATTGACAGGACTGGTCCAGGAGAAGTGCCAACAGAGCTGAGCGCTTTGTAGGCATAGACCTCCATCCCTGTTTGTTTGCATCTAACTTCTTCACTGTGGGTTATTTTTTTCAGTTCTAACTTTATCCGCCTTTGGCAGGGCTGTATAGCATTAATACTAACCACAGAGGATATATAGCATTAATGCTAACCACTGGGGTCTGACATTCATTTCCAAGATGAAAAAAATCTGCAAAACACAGAAGTGTCAATAAAATCTTCAACTCTCTCTCCAAACTTATGTGCTCGCTGAACACCAGCTCTTCTGTCACACAAGACTCAGTCAGCAATTACACTTATTGCTACCATTGAAGGTTTATTTTTTTCTTGAATCAAACACACATTTTCTGACTCCCTTCTTGACTACTAACATCCCTGGTGTGAGGAGAACTGGTGCATATGGAGCAGAGAAACACAAGCCAGTGCCACACAAGTGGGCTCAGGTCCAGAAACATGCGCACTTTACAAAGCACTTGTATTTACTGTCTTACGTTACTATTAAATCACAGGACTCTGTGCTTCACCCCTTAACCCACAGAGACATGGTTGGAGGGTATGGGAGTGCAGTTTTGGAGAAAACCAGTTAATTTTGATTAAGATGTGCTAAGATGCAGCTCAGTGCAGGCTGCAAAAACTACTCAAGGACTGAAGTTGTTGAGCAGTTCATCCATGCCATGGCACTGTACTACTACTGATCCCTAATCAATTGCAAGGACCAATGTAGAAATATAACCTTAATAGTTAAATACAAAACTCTGATCTGAATTAGGCCCAAAATTAACTTGAGCCTCTATATGCCAGGCATAAAAATGAGTTATTGGCTCTTTGGGGAGTATTCTCTCCTTTCTCACAACTTGATTGAAAATACATTTCTGGAGATGATGATTTTTTTTCTAGCAAAACTGCTTCATCCCCAAAAAGGTTTTGGTGTCAGCAGGACTGTGCTCTCGCCATTACCCTCTAGCTCCATGTTAGTGAGGGACTCTCACCAGCCAGGTCTGAGATCCCTGGTTGTCCCCACTGCCTTCCCACATTGCTATTTCTTGCTCCTGACACCAGCTCATCCCTTGTCCTTCCATGCCCTGATTCCCCTTGTGCAGCCGAAGGATCCAGTGAGCACACGACCAGCTGGAGGTCCCTACATTTGTATAAAACACTCCCCGCAATTCATCATTGGCCATCTAGTCCACCACACTGCAAACTCTTTTCATATTCAATCCCCATCAGCACCCCACTTTCTGCCATGGCTAACTACCACAACGAGTTAAATTAAATAAGTACAGCAGACATGGAAACAGTAGCAATAAAGATTTAAAAGGATTTTGCCTTCCTACATTTCTTGCCACTACAAATTAATACCCATGTTTATTAACAAAAAAACCAAAGAGTTAAATTAAAGAAAGCAAGCTCTGACATGATCTAGTTTGGCTCTTCTGTCACTCCCCTGAAGGAAATTTAAAGGAGCTCAAACACGAAGGCTTAGCGTTAGGATTTTCTTGCCATTGCCACAATAAATATGTCTGTGGAAGGAGAAAAAAATAGTTGGAAAGAAGGCCCACTGCATTCCTGATGCTGAAGAAAAGCTAGTTTGTTCCTGATACATTGGAGAAGTTGTTCAAGAACAGTTCATCCATGTGAAAATACGACAGCTGTCGTGCTGCCAAGGTCAGCCAGAGCAGTGGCTGTCCAGAAAGTGAGTGCCCATTATACAACTTAAACATGCCTAGCGCAAACAAAATCCACAAAATGCACCTTTTCTGAGGTATAAATGCATTTGATAGAAAAGAGAAGCTTTAGACCCCTGGATGAAACACAACAGTAAGTATATGCGGGTTTGCAAAATTAGTAAAACCAAAATACATGGCCCAGTGCAACAATTAGTCCATCAGATAACGGGATCGCATGCTCATTCTGTAGGACACAGCAATTCAGCAGAGTACTAAATATGTGCATAAATTTAAATACACAAGCAGTACCGATGGAGACAAAGGTACCACTCACGTACTGCAGGAACTTGCAGAACCAGCCCGTCTCCTCTCTTTGGTTGCTCTCCCAGCAACAGAGGATGCTGGGGATGTGATAATACAAATACAGTTGTCTCAAACAGTATCTGATGGGTATTTTATTTCTGGTGTAAACTTGGCAATACTAAGAAGTACTAAAGCAAATATAGAGGTGAGTCCACAGGACACCAAGAAGCCAACAGTGCTTCAGCCATTTGATTTGGGTTTTCAATGTACTTTTCACACACTTCTCTCTAAAACAGTAACTTCTACTGCACCTACTGGTAGCTAGATCTAATTAGTAATTTACCACTAAAATAAAAATACAGAGGAATGCATTGTTTCATGCAATTTTATTTGGAAAAGTAAAAAAATCAAAATGTACAAATGTCTCTTTAGAAATTTCAGAAGGACAAAGCTCATTTTTTCCCTTTCAAGATGACTCTTCTAATCAAAACTCCAGTTTTACAATGGAAAATTCCCATATTAAAAAAAAAAAAAAAAAAAGATAAAATACAACATTTTTCCTTGAACAATAATTTCTTTAATTTTCCAACATTTTAAAAATCTGCTTGAAGGGAGGACTTTTCAAAATAATGGCATTTCCTACACTACAGGAAATGTGAGCTCAGCCCAGCTCTCTACTAATAACTGCAGGAAAAGGAGGGGGAAAATATGCCTTATCATTTAGGAGATGAGGATTCCCATTTACTAACAAGTCTGTTGTTGCAATGCTTCATTTTTGTTTTATTTTGCGGGGTTTTGATTTGCTTTGGTTTGTTTTTCCTCTCCTTGTAGACCTTTTCACATACAAGTTACTGGTCATGTCAGGGACCCTATTCAGAAAGAAAAATTGAGACTTAAACTGATATTTACCAGCACAAGATTGTGCATGGAAATCAAATAGAGACATGGGGAAAATCTCCTATTACCCACATGTTCACAGCTGGATTTTACTTGGCTCTTCAGTCAATAAACAGCAGTAGCTACCTTTTGTGTCATTTTTATAACAGTACATTTATTCTGCAGAAGAGAAATTAAACACCAGATATGGTCATCTAACTCTCTTCTAAACATAACCTTCCTGAGTTGTTGAGCATCCTAATTAAGAAAATACAACCTAAACCTGCTCTCCCCAGATTCAGTGTTCTCTCTGATTTAAAATGGAAAGAGAATCAGCATCTATGTGATGCTAAACAATTCAACGGGTAAAAAAATTTTTAAAAAGTTAAAAGAAATAATTAAAAAGCCAAAACCAAAAGCCTGGATAACTATCTAGTTTACTAGAAAATATGTATCTTCCCCTTGAACTGCAGAAAAGGTCCAAGGAAGGCAACATGACATAAAGAATAAGCCTCAAGCAGTCAGAGTCTATTCCGAGATTCTTCAGGCAATGCCATAATAACAGAAACAGAATAGTCTACATTATTTTTGTGAACTTGCTCTGACTCCTGGAGCCAGCATTGCCAGGGCTTGCTGCTATCAATATAGTAAATATTCAGCTCAGCACAGCAAATAGCCAAGGAGGCACAGACATAATCACCAAATCAGAAGGCAGAGCTGCCCAAAACAGCCTTAAATTACTCATTGCTCGCTTCGCCAAGTGTTCCCACTCGCTTTTCCTCAGGTCTGTGTGTTCTGCGCACCGAAGCGCAGCATATCAATTTTTCATCTTGCATCTTTTGGACTTCTCTGATACTGAGTTATAATGCATCAGAGAAATTTAGAGTAGTTTGGGAAAGTGTGTTTGTCATTTTCTCCCATGAGTGAGTTAGAATCCCAGAGAGACTGTTTTGGTTTCTTCTCTCAGACTTTTAATAAGAAAAGAAAGAGATAACACCACCAAAAAACAACATCACGAAACAGAATTAAAAATAGTCCAGAGGCAGGTTTGAGTGCTCAGTTTTCTGTAATTTAATTTTGCCCCCAGGTCTGATTTTTTAATATTTTTTTTTTCTCTTTAAGTAGTAAAAATCTGAATTTTCTTATATCTCCTTACATGTGCCCAACTCCATTATCTAAAATTTGTATTATATTTGAACTGCAGCTACCTTCCTATCACAAAAAAAAGAAGGTTGGATGGAGCTTATGCCATCTACGTACAGAGTATACACAGTGTATTTGGGTTATAACAGCTAAATGCAAGACAACTGAACATACAGACCTCCTTTAGGTTACACTGACACAAAGGACATAGTGAGATACACGGTGCAGTGCTCACACACCCGTGCCCCGAGCACAGCGCTGCTCTTGGCATACACGGCACAGAAGCCTCCAAAGCTCTGCCTTGCTTTACATGCTTCAAATCTGAGACTATTCTCTACAAGCTGATGGGTCGGTACTTTAGCTGAAATTGTGACAAATTTCCAGCATCAGAGTGTTTTATTATTGAGTATAGTCACATAACCAAGAGAATTTATCCTTATTCATTTAGTAAAAACAACCAATATTCGATCAATTTGTTTCAGTCGAACTCCTTTTCCCTTCGCTCTTTCCCCATTGCACTACTTTTTCACTCCTCAAATACAATAAATATGAAAGTGGGTTAACTATTTCTAAGTTTTTACCGAAGACGCTAGACTTCAGTTCTGGAAAAGCATCCAAAGCAGCTCTGTGGTCTGCCATAGTTCACACGATGCCATTGAATTAGCAGCTCCCAAAGTCATACTTTTGCTAAAAGAACCTCTGTTCAGTGGAAGTGATGACACATAACAGCATTACTGTTATTGTAATATGATATCAGGATTTGGTTGCCTGCTACCTCAAGGTAAACTACTGTAGCTTTAGCATGGTTACCAAAAACCATCAGCAATATCAGAGTGTGTCGGAGAGCAGTGCTAATCCAGGCACCTGAAGCTGTTTTTCTTACAGCAACCATGGGACCCTAAAACTTGTCACCTTGAGCTGAGGGTGCTGATGATTTATTTCTTTCATCAGCTTATTCAGAAAGTTACGAAGATTCACATGGTAAGTAGGTCAAGCGTGAGAAACGCATTTCTCAACTTTCCCTGGATCAGGCACATGTAAATCCCCTGTATATAAAACTGTGTGCAATCTGCCTGCACTTACAATAATTAATGATTCCTCAAATACCCTCACACCAACAATATCCATAAATAACACTTGACACACCAGTGTTATCATCCGAACCTGCGAAACCCAGAGGGTCAGGCTATTAAAATGACACGTGTGTGCACAACAGCTCCTGGCCAGAGCGTGAGCCTCTAAAGCACTGAGAGAAGTTTCGGCTCAAGTAGCGGTGAAGTGCTACTCAACGCCCATCTGCACAGATGTAACCAGGAAGGATTAGGCTACATGCAGACAAGGTTGCAAGACCTGGCTCAGAACCCTCTCCGTTTTGTCCTCAAGATTTCTTTTTTTCCCCTTTTAAGTGGAAAATGCTTCATGTTAAGAAAAAGCCAAGGGATCTGCTTAGACTGACAGGCAATGATTTTTGACCAGATTTAAGTGAATGGCGGATGGCCTGATGAGAGAGAAGTGACAAAGGTGCTGTTAGATCTCTTATTTACAATAAACCATGAAAAAATGAAAAAAGTTATTATTGTGTCCATTCATGCCTCAAAATCATTAAAAATACACAGTCCAAGGAGTTTCCAGCCCCAGAGAAATGTAACAGAAACTTCGCACACGTGCTGAAGTAGCCCAGGAAATGCTGACTGTGCAAATCCAGGGGCTCTCAGCTGCAGCAGCTCCACTGCCCCAGGATCACCCCCAGCAAGATGAACATTGTGAGACCATGGGATTTACTGCTGGGATGACACCCCAGTCTCAGCTTCTGCATCACTAAAGCCTCAGCAGAACTGCAACAGTGATGGCCAACCTAGAAACGAGACTGTAAATCTGTTGACACAGTCCTGCTCTGAAGATGAGTGGAACTTACCCGACCCACCTGAGGAACTACAGAGAAATACTTGGAAAGTGTCAATATGGTGAAAGATGGATTGCATCCCCTCCAAAGACAACTTATGCTTCAAAAAGCAAGTTGAGTGTTTGTTTCAAGTAACATAGCAGCAGTGAAGGACATTATGTGGGGGAGAAAAAACCCAATAACTTAAAGTTATTAAAAGCTAACGTTTAGTAACTTAAAAACAAAACTAAACTGGGAACCCAGTCTGAGACAGAGATAGAGGAAAATCTGACAGAGTTTCTGCTGGGATGTGCGATTTTACTTTTTGTAATAACCTTTTTCAGTCCTCTGAGAAGAAAAAACAAAAACAAAAACCAAACCAAAACAGACCAAAACAAACCCAAACACACAAAAATAAATAAACACACACACACAATAAAAAAAGCAACCACACCACCAGACAATTAAAAGGAGTCTTTAAAACGTACTAGTTAATGATGAGTCTAGAATTAGCTGCTTAGAAAATAATATACATCTGCAAATGTGTATTTGTATTTATACAAGAGAAGATGAAGCACAAAAATCCTGTGGAAGAAAGACGAGCGCTGCCTTTGGCTCCTGCCCACAAGCTGGACATTCCATCCAGGGGTTCCCATTGTTTCATGCTATTTGAGAGAATAAAGCCCCCGCTTCCTTTGCAGCAGGGAGCTCTGGCAATGAGGATGGGCTTTGGCGTGTAGTTGCTATTTTGAGTGCTGGAAGGAAGCAAAGAGATGTTCCGTGGAAAGGCGAAGGAGCATTGTTTGAGCCGTGCATGCGGTGGTTCAACAAGAGGAGATATTCCAGGGGTGTTTGAAAGGGATGCTGAAGTGGCTGTAGGTCTAAAACACAGCAAAGTTTTTTTGAGCAAGCAATCCAGACACTGTAAGATTCATTGCAAGTCACCACAAAAGAGTAAGACTGAAAGAGAAGGGGGAAAAGAGAGTTTTTGATGTGACGGTGAAGACGATCATGCTATATGCAGTGTTGGAGATGTCATCAATAAATATTGCACGTGTGTGCTACCTTTAACATGACATTAAAAGAGCTCAATTAATCTTTGAAATAATGACCTCTGCAGCAGACGTGCAGAATCAAGTAATATCTGATTATATCAGAACTTTTCTTAAAGCAATGGGCCTTCAACACGTAGGAAAAACACTTTTGCTGATGCGCTTTTCTATTTCAGAGAGACGTGGAAAAGGCTTCATTGGCTGGAATGATGAGAAACAGCGTATTTATCATAGAGTTCAGTGGTGTGAAGACATTGTGAAGACAATGGCACAGTGTTAGATACCCTACACGAGGGAGCAGGGAACAATGTGCATTATCATCTTAGGAAAGAAGATGACCTCTGTTAGCAGCTGTAGACACCTTCCATGGGTGCTGAAACACAGTCAAGAAGTGGGATCTCTCCTGTGTTTCTGGATGTCTGGCTGTAGCACCGAGATGCCCTTCTGTGCAAAAGAAGAGATGATACCTGAGATCAACAGGATTCATAGCCACAAAACACAGAGCATGGGGATTTTCAAAGTCCTATATAAGTATTGCGTAATAATGGTTCTTCCGTGTCACTGTAAAGCAGCGAGGACAGCATCAGCGATGGAAAAAAGGTTTAGAATGAGCAGTTAAGTAAACTTGCCAGATGGTCAGAGCAGAAAGGCTGAAGTTTTTATTCATCTACATCAAGCAATGAAAGTCACAATTAATTCAATGGACAAGGAAGTGCTTTCAACTTTAACTTTTACTCTCTAACTCCATTTTATGTTCTATTGTTCTTTCCAGAACAGTTGTGCTGGCAACTGGCAAAGAGTAGAGGATCAGCAAAAACCTACAGCTGCCCCCCCAGCACCTCACTGGTAACAATTCCTCGTTAATTTAAACGTAACTAACAAATCCCACTCAAAATCTTTCTAACAAGGCAGTATCTTAAAATCATCAAGAACTCTACATGAGTACTGAATGTTGATCATTCTCTTTTCATTCAATCCTGTAGCTCTGACAAAGTTTCACTAAAGACTTAATTGCACGATAGTTTTCTTCAAATATGTTATCCTTTCCATAATACATACATATCACTAAGGAAAAGGCTAAAATCCTTTAAGATGATTGGCTAAACAATGTGAACCTAGATGACAATATCTCTTATGTCAGAGATATTGATATAAACCTAAAGAAAACATGAATTTTCATCTTATCCTGTGAGTGAAAACTCCAGGCCCAGAGTCAACTAATGCAGGAATAAAAACACAAGTGTCTGCCCAAAGGCTTGATGCTTATTTGCTGAGCATACAATATCAAGTTTTAAATCCCTGCTTAATCTCCATATAAAAAATAAGAGGGAATTTGAAGGAAGACTGTGTGGTGCCAACGACAAATTTATCAGCAGGCGTGTTAGACAACATTGTAAAATACTCTCATGTCGACTTGTCAACAATAACCACCAACTAACAGACAACCCTGACAAAATAATACTCAAAACAAAGAGGAAAATACAGTTAAATGTACATTATCTAAACAAGTTGTATGTGACTTTGGTGTCTATTAAACAAAATAACATTACTCCAAGTTCTAAGTATGAATCATCCTGGTTACAACCGCATGACAAAGTTTCTACCCTCAAAGTTTCCTTCCACTGTGCAGAATAACTATGACAAGTCCAAAATGATTGCACTGTTTGTCCCCCCGCAGCGTGGATTTTCTGCCATCCTAGATCTACAGCGTTACCTATTTACAGTCAGATTTAGCCTCGGCACCTTCTGAGTCCTCCACCAACTTTTTGTGGAGTAAGTTGATGGATATAAAGAGGCAGGTTTGGCTCACTGTATTTAGGAGAGCATGAAGATCCCTTCATCTAAAGATTCCTGATGCTCAGTACAAGCAGCTCGCTGGAACTAGTGAAGACACCAAGGAGAAAACTTTCATCCTAACAGTAAGTGCCTTGGGACTTGTTATGCCTACAGGTGGCCAAACACTTGACTTTGTGTCTCTCCTGAAAGACAGCACCTCCAGCATGCTGCTCCCTGGCGTGACACCTCTTCAGCAGCATCTGAAAGAGAAGCGTACCTCCTACTGAGCCACCGAACGCCGCTTCCCGCAGCACAGAGGCTTTTCCTTAGAGGACTCTTCTTTTACAACAAAAATTGTCAGTCTAGTGATGCAGTGCCAATAACTCCATGTGCTTTTGTTTTTGTGTATCCTGAAGGTTGCGTTTGAAAAATGGGTTTCATTACACAACGAGTTACAGCCAAGGGGCGTGTCACAAGTTTTGAACCGATATCATTTTTTTGCAGCTGGACACGGTCTTCTTGATCTCCATCCAGTCATTTAGAAGGTGCATTCCAGTTTAACCTACGTGTCTCTTTTCAAGCAAGAGATTAATACAATCTGCATTCCTTGGTAACAGTTTTAGATTATTTTTTTAATTCCACTCCTAAAGATCACAAAATAATGAAACAAAACTAGCTTTTTTTTTTTTCCTTTAATCAGAGGAATCTTTGCGTAAAACTGTAGGCAATAATGCATTTGAGATATGGAAACAAACTGGAGCTGGCAGAACACCCACAGAAATGTCTTGCCTCCATCCCATGGAGAAACATGCTTCTAAGATGTTCAGGCAGAAAATTTTCTGGAATTTTGAATATGTTAATAGTTCAAAGTACTGATGACTCCAAGCCAAAACCCCAAATTGGAAAGTTCCTGAGCTTTGGGCAACATTCAGTCCGCAGTTGTAGAAGAAACACAAATTCAGATGGAAACATGCACACCTTCTGTAACGTTCTAATTTGAGGTTGGCACCTGACCAGAAATAACCCGTTCAGACCCCATCTTGGAGACCTGACCTCAGGACCAAGAAGTCTCCAGGATAAAATGGAAATGCCCTCCTGAAAGGCGAGAGAAGCTGGTTTCTTTCGTGTTGCGCTGTCTTATTCCAAATCATCTCCACCCATTACCTCTTAAAGGACACCAGCAAACGGCACCCCCTAGGCTGTATAAATCTCTGCAGAAGGAACGACATAATTTTTCTCCCATCACAAACCTTCCAGTCTAATATTTGACAGCCTAGATCAGGTGCTGTCCAAACATTTATTAAAACATTTCAAATGATGAATATATCCAATTATTACTATTAATGCAGCTAATACTGACTAATGAGGGGGAAACACACTAGCTTGTGTCCCGCAATTCATTACCCCTGCCTTGTCAACAATTCAAAGCCCAAAACCTAATCATCCATACCGGGCCCTGTTATATTTCACACGTCACATTTAATAAGTCACTCAGTGCCTATAAATTAATGTAACATGTCGGCGTTTATGAGTGCGGCTTTGTCGCTGTTAACAAATGATGTGCTGGCCTGGTCTGCTGCAGCTCGGCAGTGACGAATGATGGAGGATGATTTCTTTCCAAACTATAAACTACGCACTGGGGACCACAGCAACACATGGATACACTTATATACACGGGCACATATGTGCACGCACATGTACATGCATACTGTGTATGGAAATGGTATATCATACAAAGAAGGTGCACCTGCGTATACTTTTTAGGTGGACTGCATACATTTTGATACAGATTATTTTTCCGTTTGGTCATTATATTTTATCAACACACATCATACCTATTCATACATGCATATATATGCACAGTAGATACCATACAGTATTAAAGGAATGTATACACAGCTCTTCAGCAAGTTTACCAAAACCACGTCTGCTGTATACATCGTATCATGACTTTGCTTGCACTAGTTTAAGCCAACCAAGTTTATAGAACAATACTACATACTGATGGGGTGAAGCCAGATTTACAATTAGCCTGAACACCTGTAATATTTCCATGCTTAGTGCTTCCATGGCCAATCACAACCTGAAACAGAAATGAAACACCACAGACTTGCATTGCAAAATGTGATGCTAAACTGCAGATGACTGGCACGGCACCAATAGTTTCTTTTCTTTTTCTAGAGCAGAACTGATTTTTTTTTTTAAACAGTGTTAATAATACATAAGAACTTAAAGGCACACGGTACATGAATAAAAAAATGTATATGTGATACACATATACTTTTTAATGTGCTTCTTCCTATTTTCCTGCAAGTGTACCCAGTGGAAAGTAAACAAGAAAAATGCTGGTGTCTTTTTGGTTAGTTTGGTTACAGCTGTGGCAGGTTCAGGATTGACAAAAGGCATCTGGATCTACATACTGTAGGCAGTAATAAAACGGCATGTTGGAAATGCACACTGTGGCCAGAAGGAAAGTCGTCACTAGAAACAGCTTTTATAGAGCTCACCTGGTTTGTCAGCAGCAGAAGATGGATCAGGAAAGGAGCTCTGAGAGTTGAGCTCCCAACCCCTAGGAAAGCTGAATCTTACCAAATCACAGACCACGGACCCCAGTTTTGGCTTTGTCACAAAGCTTTCCAAATGGTAATACCAGTTTTACCTTTCTGTTCTCTTTTACATCAACAATGTACCCTGCGTCACAGCAACAGATTCCTTGTGAAATGAAGTGTATTCGAGTACACACAGTAATTTGAAAAGTTTAAGAGAGATGTGAATGAGTCCACAGCCAGTCCGGGAGTGACTGATCTGACTGTGAACCTTCTGGGTACTTTTTTTGCCTCTGTTGGGAAACAATAGTCTGTAAAAAAGAAACTTCTGGGGGAAGGATGAAAACCATATTCAGAGGAAAACCTCCAGTGTGACAAAATCTCAGATAGTTTACAAATGAAAAGCATTTACCTTCCTGGTAAAATACAAAGATTGCTTGGAAATTTTAACTTAAAAAGAAAAAAAAAATAAAAGAAATACATTTAAAGGTTGACGTAGAAATAATCATGCTTTTATTCACAGTATTCCCTTTTTTTCTTGGACCATTGACTCACAAATTGCATAGGGATTCTGATTGTGGTTTGTTTTTTTGTTTAATGGGGGTTTTTTTGTTCAGTTTGTTGGGGTTTTGTTTTGTTTTTTAATCCCAGTTTCAAACCAGAAAACTATTGAAAGGCCTCTGGCCCTGGACAAAGGTTTCCTGGACAGGTCCAGCAAAAACCCCACAGACATTGGCTCTGTGACCCTCTGAGGCTTAAGACACCAAAGCAAAACCTGGCTCTGAGGGACCATCGCACTGCGACACGGGAACCCCTGCAAAGGTGTGCGCTTCACTTCATGTCAGCAGCCACAGCTTAGTGCTTCTACACCCCATTGAAGCAGCAACAGTGAACAACAGTGCAGTAAATTCACACTTATTTTCCAAAATCAATCTGCCCTGGAAGGGCCATCCAGTGGTTAAAGTACTAGACCAGAACACAGAAGACCGAGATTCCATTCTGTGCTTGCCATACTTTGTAAGCTGCCAAGTCACTTTTAGGCTGCTAAAGATGCAATTAAGCTCTCTTGAAAGTCCTACTACACACTTTACTGTAACTTTAGAAGTCAAAACACCTTTAAAAATCTACCTTTAAATCGCTCTGTGTCTTCTTTTCCCATCTTTAAAATAGGGATCATGACACTTCCCTAGCACACAGGTACTGTAAGGATAGATAAAGACAAAGACACTTTCTAAAAGATGTCACACATATCTGGGATCGTCTCATGTACTGTTGGCATAAAAAATAAAAATCTCAGATATTTTTAAAGACTTCTCATATATAAAGTGGGAAATGATGCAGGATTTCATAGACCATTTTTAATGTCTCTAAGATAATTATTCACTGCAAGAAGCACACTTCCCAATTTGTTTTTCTAGGTCACGTGTGGGGTTTTTTTGGCACTTCATGCCTTTAGACCAGTAGATACGGTAAAAGTGTGTTGAAAGGTGTGAGCATTGCTGCTCCTGCACTCTACGTAATGGGCAACACCCTGTGCTGGAGGAAACTTGGAGCTCAGTCTGCAGTCAGCCATGGCGCAGCAGCGTGTGGTGCACAACAGAGGTTTGGTCACTAATGAAAGCTAAAGGATGCCTTGGTGTCCCAGCAGCCTGCCATTTGCACAATGTTAAAGGTAATGAAGCCCTGAAAACCCAGGACTGCATTCCAGCCAAGCAATACAGCGACCAGAGGAAATAGGGAAGGTGCAAAACCAAGATCTCCAAGATATTAAATATTTTAATAATTTCACTAAAGAACATTTATTTGGTAATAATGCAGCGTTGTATTTCCAGCACCTAACTCAGAAATCGTCGTGCAAACTCTCCCTCCAAGTAACTCTGTGACAAGACCTGGCCAAGCAGAAGCTGAGATTATTAGATTATTATTCCTGACCTAAACCAAATTCTTTGAGCAGCACAGCTGTACAGAACCCCCGTCACTTGTTTCTTCATCCCATTCTCCTCAGTGTCCTGTCATTCATTTCCCATCTCTAGTTCTTTCAGTCATCAATTTTGTGGGGCAGTAGCATATTATTTGTATAGAAACCTGACCTACCAGAGGCCTCCAGGTACTACTGCAAAATACATGATATATAAGAACAAACTTCTTTTTTTTTTTTCTTACATATACATTAAGCTCTAAATGGGCAGGAAGAAAAGCAAAAAGTGAGCTGAGTGCTAACAGGAAAGCTTAGTAATATACACATACCACAGCAGCCTCTGAAAACTTAGAAACCTCCATGAGAAAGGTGGAGACTTCGCAATAAAACTACCACACTACCACACTGGCACTGCTGGAAAAAGCTTAAAAAATAAAAAAAGAAAGCAGTAGAATTACCCTGCAGCAAGGGATTCATGGAATCTCTGAAATCTTGAAGAAAAGAAGAGAAATCTGCATGACAATAACATTGTTTCCTTCTCCGAGGGACCCAAAGGGCTCACAAAATCGTACAGAAAAGAACACAGCTCTTTTCAATTCAGCCCATTGTATAGAACGGTGAATGTCACAAGGTTTATTTTATAATGATTTATTATCAAGAAAAATAAGGCCTCAGGCAGAGACATATTTTCTCAAGAACTTATTGTTCACCAAAATGGTTTGTTTTGCAGAAACATTTCTTTTTCCTCTATTTTTTTCTAGCAGTTCCTTTTGGCTTCATCCTAGAGCTGCCTCCATCCATACTTCGCTTTGCTCCAAGAGAGTTAAATTTTAAACCTTCACCTTTTCTGCTACCTGCTGCTCTCAGACCTCCCCTGAGTGGGGAAGCTGCACCCGCAATCACTGCTGAGCCAGCACCTTCTCCTCCTTGCAGCACATCTGTCTGGGTTCTCCCTCCTGAAGCATCAGAGATCACTCAGACCTCTGGGGAGCCAAGAAGGGAGCAAAGCACTGACAATACAAGATTCAGTCCACTGCCACCAGAGACAGAAGCACATGGCTGAATCCCATCGCAAGGATCTCCTTTGCTAACAAAACCACAGCTGGGCAATGCCCAGGTGGCAGAGGGGGGCGGGAGCAGCCCAAGCTCCTCAGGTGGAGCAGAGGTGGGTGGAACATCCTTCCTAATCCCTGTGCGAGCAACGAAATGAGCTGCACTGAAAGGAAGGGCTTTAACCAGCTCTCCTTACCACCTACCGGCGTGAAATGGCATCTCTACAGAAACCCTGGCTTGGTGTGTTCTGCGTGATCCTGTGCTATTCCAGTGCCACCACAGACTTCATCAGCCTATGTGTTCCTATGGAACTTTGTTTTTATTACTGTTTATATACTTAGTACCTATAGCCATGATGCCAGCTAAGGAAACGCCTGTGTTCTCTTTTCATAGGGGAGGAAAATAAGTGAGTTCACAAGGGCATGCAAAAGTTTTGGGGGAAAGAAGAAAAGGTTATTCCACTGCATGTACTCTGGCTCTACTAGTGATTAGATTTCTACTCTTGTAGTTATGTCTTTTAATTAGAAAAGCAGAAGGATTTAAAGATTAAAATAAAGTCTTCCTTGGATGAATTTGCCACTTAGAACTTGCACTTGGTTCAGAAAAGGAATAAACCAAAAACTGAGCAGGCAAAGAAAACTCAAAGTGCATCATATGTCCAAGATAAACTGATGCAAGTGCACATATTCAGTAAAAAAATAAAGTCAAAAAAGTAGGTCAGAAAAGCTGACATAATTAATCACTGAAAAGATGAATAGGAAATTTGATGGAAATAAGACACTTTTCATGATGAATTCATAGTCAGCATTTAATTGAGTACAATGAACTTGAAAATACACTTGGTGAACGTCTGCGTTAGCTGGACTGCTGAATGTTTGCTGGCTGTTAAGATACACAAACTGATCAATAGTGTAAAACAAAGGAGCTCAGGTATGCATGTGTACTCATACATCACTTCAATAAATTACCCTGCGTGTTACAACTGGGAGAAGGGAGGGGGGTGGACTTAGAACAATCATTTTGGGATCAAGAGCTAAATCATTTCAACCACATCTTGATTTCTGCAAAACTCGGCAGGAATTATGAGGCTTAACAGCATCTCAACAATTAGCATATTATAAATACAAAAATGATATATTAAAGTGAGAGGAGAAAAAGGCCAGCATTTTACACCTACAGTAATATAATTCCACTACTTAATGCAAAGTAACAGGCATTAGAGTGTTTGGGATCCTCTTGTATAGTGTTATCTGCTCTATCAGTAAATGAGACTATGTGAACAGTACAACCTATAAATAATTCAAGGCCTGAGATGGCAATTATAGAACCATGCACAACCAGCATGAATATTTTATGAAGGCTAAAACAGCCCTCAGAATGAATCATGGATAGATGAACACACACACATACACACACACTCAGCTGTTGGCCAAGTATTGCTTCCAGACATGGCTTATATCTGATCCTCGGTACATCTAAAAAGAAATATCCTGAACACAAAAGTCAGAAGTTACATTTGTATTTTTATATATTAAAATATATTAGAAAAGCTAAATAAAGTGACTGTAGAAAAAAAAAAATGCTATATTGGTGAGAGAAAACATTTGTTTCTTTCCAAATATTCTGATAGGAATTCTAAATAACTTTTTGCTCTGCATAAATTGTGGTTGACGAACGTAACCTATGAGGTACAAAAGGGCCTGCAAGGGCTGTGCTGTACATCGGTCTGCAAAATCTGCCCCTAAAGAAGGACTTGCCCACACGGAGATATTTACCAGTAGAGATACACTGGTATAACTTCCCAGATGGGCACTATTATCGCAGCACAAGAGCATTCACTTGGGAGCTACAGCAGTATAACTACTCCAGCATAATTATACGGGTATAATTATGCCAGTAAATTTCCCTGTATTAGCAAACCCAGAGAAAAGCTCCCTGTAAGGAGCGCGGTACGGCTGCATCCCCCCAGCGCACCGGCAAGGGGCTGCAGCAAAATACAACCCGGAGCAGAGACCCCCAAATCTCGCTCCCAAATCAGGGCGCTCAGTGGCACATTAGTAAATAAATAACACACTAGAAAAACAGAAGTCTTTTACATGCCTATCACACACATAGACACAAAGACATGTATGTGCTTACATACACACTGTAGTTATATTTATACTACGTATAAATATAGTATATATAAATATACATAGAGTTATTTATATGAATTTACATTTTAGAAGATATGTGTCATAAACACTGTCTGATTAGTCCACAGATCAGCTCTTTGAAATGAGGATGTATAATTTCTCCCATTCTCTGACTGTTAAAACTAAAATACACAGTTAAAGCACCACCAGCTATTAAAAGAAACTGGGCTGGAACCCGGTTGACCATCAGATAACTCTTCTATGCCAAATATAAACAGATCTTTGATAGCCTGAAGATTTCACACATGTGAATATAACTGACCAGGCTGGTTTTGGGTACATGGCAGCTTACACACATGCTTAAGAAATGAAGATTAAGACTGAGAACAGAAAAATGATGGGGCTAAAGAGGCAGAATCAGATCTTTCTTGCTAATCTTAATACACTTTTGCCTTGTATTTTTTTTAAAAAAAAGCTAATTGGGTCTTTCATTTGCATCTAAAAAAGGATCTTTTAAGGCTACAATTTAAAACGAAGCGTTGCAGACAGGCTGCCGAGTCCTCCTGCAAGGATGTGCCCATGAACAGGGTCACAGTGTCACAGACAGCGCAGAGAGCACGAACTCACCCATCCCGCTGCCTTTTCCTGCACGACCCCTATAATTTTGTGGGTTTGGCAAACACAAGGGGCAATTGTGTCAGCCAGGGTCAAGTTGCCATTGTGGGGGGTTTGTGGGCAGGTTTGGTAGCCGAGGGAGAAGGGTTGTGTCGTGCTGGGTCAAGACACTGCAATTGTGGGTGCCAATTTGGCAGCTACCAGGTGGGTTGCAGTTGTTTTCCAGGGAGGGAAGAGACAAGCGTCCAGGCGGCTCTGGAAGACACAGTTTGAACTGAAGCTGTTTCTAGAAGGTTTGGCACTGAGAAGGTGGTGAAGTTAGTTCAAGAAAGCAAGGAGATTGCAGAGGTGAAAAGTATCTGGGAGCTGGAATGGTTTAGGATATGTGGAGGGGAAGATGCAGCCTCCGAAGGGATGGACGCCTTCAGCATCCTATATTGCTCTGAGTATAATAGTCAGCAAATAGGTGCATTTCCCCCAGTAGAAGCTCGAAAACCACACACCCCTCAGTGCGTACACCCATGAGGAACTGGTGCACTGGGGGAGAGGTTTCACAAGCAAGTTTTACAGCCTAATTCTGCTTTGTTTGCAACCGCCTCTTAACTCAGACTTTTTTCTCTCACCTGCCAATGCATTTGGAGATGCTGATCTGCGAGTCAAACTGCAACTTGAACACGATCAGACTCCTGGTACATATGGATCCAGCAAAGCAGAACTGTGAAGTTTGTTTTTTCTCATTTAAAGGCAGTGAATAAAGAAAAAAAAAATCATGAACAGAAACACATACCTTAAGACCACAAGTCCAAAGGAAATACTCTGCTAATTGCAAGGGTGTATTAAAGTCATGAACTAAGTAAACTAATTTGCTCTTGGCATACCTTCTATACCTCCCAGGTTTCTGTTTAGAATCTCTGTTTAGACATTTCGCAATCTAAATGTGGTGAAGTCTGAAAAAGGCCTTCAGAAGAAGGGGGGGAAAGAACAGGCAACTGGTGTAACAAGCAGCTTTTGGAACTTGATCTGGCTTTCTATTAATTTGCAACATAGATTTGATTTCTAACTCAAAAAAAAATCTGAATGGTTAATCTTTTATTTTCATTATTTTGACATTTCTGTTTACCTTTCAGAAATGCTATCGGAGGCACAATGTGGCATTGGAAAGCTAAGTGCTAACACATGGAGTGCTCCACGACTGCAAAAATTTCTCTCATACTTCTGCAAATACCACAGCCAAAATCAACAGTATAAGTTTGATTTTCTTCATCATGAATTGACAGCTTATTTATCTCTAAGGAAGAACTTTCTAAACCTCTTAAGCTTCCAAACAACTGAGGAAGGATTCTGCTGACCATCCAAAAATATCGGTGCCTCATAAAATTATAAGTTTAGTTATTCAATTCTTTGTATGTTCCTTCCAAAACAAAAGAAGTATGCATTATGAATTGCAACAGGCTTCAGGAAAACAAAAGTCAAAATGCTGATCTGCCAAAAAGCTTTCTTATTAGCAGGGCATCTTTCATCTGATACTAAACCTGTATTTATCCGTAACACGCATAAAGTCCAGCTAAACAGTCTTCATGGTATCAGCTGATCTTAGATACATATGGACTTTCAAACACTTGGTCAAGTCTCATTAAAGTAAAAGTTTAACACAGGCTTCAGTATGTGCAGAACAATGATGGATTTACATTCAACGCTCAATTGCTTTCCTGAATTACGGCCTTAACCACTTCATACTCCAGTGAAGGCAAACATGACCCTCCTCAGAATGCTGGGTAATGCCCGTGCTTTACTACAGCGACCAAAGCACAGGCATTGACAAAGTGCCATCGCCTGCAGCAGAAATAACGGGTTTTGGTGGCTGTCAGGCAGAGTGAGATGGTGGGTAAACACCAGCCCGGAGCTGTACAGGAGAGAACACAACCCTGGCACGGCAGGACCCGGCCAAAGCAAACCCGGGCTGTGCATCAGCATCTCCAAGGAACGCTGCCTTCCAGCGGGCTGCTTGTTTACAGGAGAGGCTTTAAATCAATACACGGGAACGAAAGAATCCAGCAATGCTAACAGATCAAGTATTCAAATGTGGAATCCAAGTAACGTCCCGCTTGCCAGTAAAACGCCCAGTGTAACTCATTCACCCATGAAAAGAGCTGTGTCTGAAGTCATCTTTATTTACAATGTGTTTGTGCCATATGTCTGCTTGGGAAGTGGAGGACAAGTTGGAGTAGGTGGCATCTCTCATAGCTTCCTTTTCACACACTCTGGATTCAGGCTCCAAAGCTCTGAGTCTCACAAGGCAGCTACTGATGAGCAGAGCAAGGCACACATTTATTTGCACCAAAACTACATAACATATTTGCTGTGAAAGTGTTAGCCTGAGCTTATAAAGCAGGAATTCCCTGTGCAAAATATGTAGTTACTCTGCTCTAAAACTGATGTAACACAGAAACTGGGCTTTGTGCCGCTTTATCCCCACTGCCCAAACAGCAAAGTGGGTAGAAAAATGACCAGTCAACCAGGAATATGCTAATAGGCTGTGAGTTTTTCTGAATGTCAAACTGGTCAAAATTCAGAAGTTTTGTTTGACTTAGAAGCCTGAAATTTTGAGATTTATTTTCATCTGAAATCAAAATTAAAAACAAACAAACACAACGTGCTGTGAAAAACTAGAAATTGGACCTGGAATATCAAAATTACCTTATGCAAGCCATGATAGAAGTACGCAATATGGTGGGAAATTTATCATTTCCTCAGACATTCTGCTGGCCACTGTGATATATACACCACGGGCAAGTGAAACTTGATAATGGGTTTTCCTGTTTCAGGCTCTCAGACCACCCTACACTTGAAGCTAACAGAGAAATCTCAGATAGCAGGAGAGAGCTCACAGGAAAACATAAAACTGCCAGGAGCAGGAGGTGTCTCCAGTTATGTCATACAAAGTATCATATAACATCTTCATCCACTCATTCTTCTAAAGTAAGAGACCCTTTTCCAGCACAAACTGCAATACCACACCATAAAATTAAAAAGATGCTAAAACCATGTTTGAATGTATTTGATGAAAAAGCTGTTCTTGAGAGCACAGTTCCACCCTGAAACTGGCATTTGTGTAAGCAATTGCATCCAAAAGGGATGGCTTGTTTCTAGGTTACTCTGCAGAGTGGCTGTCTCAAGAGAGATGAAAGAGCAAAGGTGGGTCTTTCCTCTATATCCCTATCAAGATATTAATGGATGTGACGGGGGAAAAAGCCTGAAGTGATGTCACTGGAGGCAGAGTGCACACAGTGTTATATGGATTCCATAATGAAGCAGGAGAGACGAGCCACCAACACGAGAGAGGGACAATGCTGATGAAAACCAGGTAAACAATAGCGAAATGGAAGTTCACTTGGACTGGAAGCTTTTGTGAAATGGGAAAAACGGACACAGTTAAGTCCTCACTAAGGGGGCATAGAGCGTAAGAAGGAGCAGAAGAATAATAAATAAATAAACAAAAATCACCAAAACTCAAACCAAACCAGCTTCTGATACTACAAAACAAGTCTCTACAAGAGACTCCACCACACAGAGGGTTCTAAACCCACGTGTCCCACTCTGTGAGCCCATTCCAAACCTCCATCCTGCAGGGCCTTTCTAACCTACCGCAATGCAACACACGCAGCATTTTCATAAGTCAGCAAAGCAGCTCATTTTTGAGGGTTGTCACAAAGCAACAGGAAATGCATCTTGCAGCATAAATGGCCATCCAGCATAGAAAGGAGATTTTGTGTTAGTGTTACGCACACATACACATAAAACCAGTTCCCTGGGGTAAGGACCATTACATAACACCCCCCACTATTTACTAAATGTAATTTCTGTTTTACTGAAATAAATGAAGACAGGTAACTACTGTAACCACAGAATCATAATAATGAACCGGCCAACAGATGGCAGCTGAACCAAATCACCTGATTTAAATAAGATCTGCATTCTCTTCAATCCAGCAAGTTTTGCAAACAGATTTAAGTCAACTGCCAGATAAAAATCAAGTAATTTCAGAGTCATGCTTGCTTGTAATGGATTACAACTTTATTACGAATTACGTCTCTGAACCTGCACGTTTACAGCTACAAACAGTACTACTGTGGCAACTGAAAGGCGGGGGCAATATCACTCTATTTGATTTTGCTCACCAATGATATCATTCATACAATGAAAATAATGTGCTGTGCATGAATCTGGCTTCTGATGGCAGCACTTTGGTGAGAGAGAGACTGAGAAAATACAAAGCAGAAACAGAGTCCTCAGGCAGTCAGTGAATATGAATAAAAAAAACACAAGAGAGCTTTCTGGCCTGAGGTTAGAGGCAGAGGTTGGCATTATTTTACATTAGAAACAATTCACATTCAAAACTGTAATTGATAGCAGTGAAGTGTTAGGGAAAAGAGACTGTGGTGTTCAGGCAGGCTGACCTGCCAATCAAACTCAACCTTTCTCTGAATGAATAAAAGCTTCATTGCCCTATTATGTGGATCTGGGCAGGCAGCACTAAAGTACCCTGTTTGTCAAGTTTATGTGCACTGCCCCGAGCTACTCAGACACCCATGCTCAATAATAACTCGAAATCATCAGTGATTTTTGATAGGGTTTCTTTTAAAACATTTAGTGTTAATTTTACTAAGTCCCTGGGACTTAAAGAAACAGGAGGGCAATATTTCCACTCTGCTTTGTACAAAGACTGACAGACAATTGCGCTACTGCTATAGTTAAGGTAGAGAGAGGCTGTCAGCTGGGGTTTTTTTTCAAACATCTGTGAAACCGTGTAGTCTGAACGCTGCAGGCAACAGCTCCTTATCATTACAGGGAGGAAATGCTTGTCTTGATACTTTTTTTTTCCTCTCTCCTCCAGGCAGGAGAGCTCTTGTAAATAGAACAATTGGCCCTTTGCTAACCATTTGATGGGAGAGTTTGGTTTTTCACCATTTCTTTCCTCTCCCAATTGCTGCCAGTCCATTATGCTCACTACTGCACCAAATCCACCGCTGCTCTCACCCTGATGCACTTACGAGCACAGAATTATTTGCTGCCATCAATTCTGTTTGCAAACAGGCCTCCTTTAGAGGTCTGCTGGTCTCTGCTGAGACGTTCGGTGGGTGCTCAATGTTGAATTTGGCCGATGTGGTTGATCACCTAAACTGCAGGGTGCTGTTTCTACTCCTTGTTTGGGGAACACCGGTTTTCCTCATGCAAGGCATGAGGAAGCTGAGATTTCAGGAGATATTAGAGGGGATGAGGAAAGATCAGTGAGCAGCACATACACAGGCCTGGGGTGTTTGAGAAAGGACCTCACTGCCCTGCTCCACCACCACCCTGTTTCTTTCCTCATTCCCTCCCTGCTTGCAGTCTTTCCCTCTTAAATGGAAAGTGGGTGTCTGGCCACTATGGAATCCAGTTTCCTGCACAATGAGAAGCGTTAGATCTCACTCTGAGTATGAACACTGACAAATATTCTCCAGGCAGAGGATCTGCTGCTGCCTGCACAGCTCACTGCCTGTTTTACTTGATTAACTTGTATGAGAACCGTTTGTTCTCACAGCTTCTGCAGTTCCTTTTTACCTCCTCAATCTCCCCATTAGCAAGTATACAAGGCCAGTTTAATTCAGATGTGTCCACGTTTGAAGTTTCTTGTAAAGCTGCAAGAAAAACTCCTGCTGGGAAATTAGTTCACTGTGTCCAGATATTCTTGTTAATATATAATTGTGATAAAGTACATATAAACACAAATAAGAGCTCCTGCCAGAATACAAGAACAAAACCCGTGTCACCATTCGAAAGCCGCCCTCCAAAGACAGCTCAATTCTGAAATGCGATTTAGCCAGCAAAGTTTCTGATTACATTCAGCCACTGCTTTTCCAGTTCTCTTCATAAGTGATTGAGGGGAAAAGCTACTTTTGTAAGCGATAACCGAATGTTGCAGCAAACAAACTGGGCAGTAGTCTGTGGCTAGAAAAATTAGCGAGGAAACCTTTCTTAAAGTGCTTTCAAAGCTATTAAAGGAGACACAGAGAAGAAAGTGAAGCAGAAAAGAATTCACTCCACTTCTGCCTTTTAAACCACTGTCCTTCTTCCCTGGCCTATTGTCTCCCAGGTTTTAAATATCTTCTAAGCTGTATTTTCAAAGGGGAAGCTCTGTGTACGGGCAGACAAGTTGGTTGAAAATAGATTCATCAGGCTTCAAAGGATTATTGTTTGCAAAGAGATAGTACAAACATTACTATTTCACTGTACAGCTATGACATTATTAACCTACTGTGGAAGGATTTTATTGCCAGATTGGTTCATTTGTCAAAAATAAGGGAAATTCAAAGCACCATAAGGAAGCTAACATTTCAGCAGGCTTGGCTTTCACTTAACGTCATTAATCTCTCTATTTACAGAAGAGGCAAAAGTGTTCATTTAGTGGTGTCTGACAGTTCAGCGTAAGAGCCTTGATTCAGTTTCTGAGCACCAGTACATCAATACTGCACGCGGTAGCAGAGGAAATATTAGTATTTTTGCTATGAAGTGATTTTTTTGTTACATTCAGCATCCCTTCCCTTGCTAAGTGCTGGGAGGAGAATGACAGTTGCTCTATGTGAAAAGTGTGTATGTGCACAAACTGGCCAACACTGGAAAGAAAAGAAGATATTAAAATACTGCAATATACATGTCATTGAAAGAATCAAAACTTCTATATGTAAGAATTTGTATCTTCATGTCATGATATCACAAGGTAAAAGCAAAGAGCATGCTGGGGGAGGAAACACTGAACAATGACTCCTTTTTTTTTGTAAAGAAACTGATGGCAAACATCTCAATAATTCATGAAGAAGCAATTGATTTTTTTGGCTGGAAGGACTGGCTCCTTTCGACTTGTCCTCTCCAGAGGAAAAGCTCATTAACACGGAGGTGTGGGGGGCGGGGTGTGCCTGTGTGCACGTGGATGCTCTGGATGTGTGTGCATGTGTTTGTGCACACACTATTTATGTGCATATATTCATCTAACTTTTAGACATCTCACACAAACGTGATATTATGGTTTTTTACCTATAAAAAAAACAGAGACAAAACCGCACAAATACACACACACAGTGAAAATACCCTTATGGATTTTCATCACCATATTCAGACTTCCCCATTCCCAAAGATTTTCATGAAGACCCTAAATTATAGCCTTTTAATTGACCCACCTCCAAAGCATGCAGAGTGCTGAGATCCCAAGATGCATATAGTATTTTTGCAATACATTACGGGTCAAATTCATTTCAGCTACAACCCCTTTGCAGTGACTAGTTATATCTTTTGAGAATGTTAGCCCCCAGAGTGCAGTGACAGCAATTACCCCTGTTTTCCTGCAGGAAACATTACAATATATTTGAACACTACTGAAAGCACAGGAAAATGTGCTTATAGTCATGGCTCCCTCAGATGCCTAATAATGGAAATTATAATGTCTCCAGTTCAGCCTACTGGGTTTTGACCCCAATGGTCAAAACATAAGAGGAAGGCTTTGCATTGTGGTTTTTTTTTGTTAACCCTCTGCTTTTATCATTATTTTCAAGATTTTTAAGGGCTTTTTCAACTAGCTGGAAACACAGCATCCAGCACCCAGTACTTTACAGCTGGATTTACTTAATCCCACACAGCCAAGCCATACAGAAGTTGAACTAAAGCCGTGACTTCATCCTCATGCCTGGATAGTGCAAGCTCATGCCCTTGCACATCACGTGTAGCATAGATTGGCAGAAAAGAAGTTACTAGCCTTAGACTTGAAGGAGTTTCTCTCTTTATGGTAAGCAGGGTATAGGTGGTTATTCACAAACAATGTTGACAGCAGCCCACAGCACGGGGGCACTGGGCTACTCAGTGCTCCTCTCCACTGGGTCTCCAAACGCTTATGACCCATTTCTTGACAAAGATTCCCCAGTTCCCAGCTCACCCTCCACCCACAATGAATCAACTTATACTGGGATATATTCCCTACACGGAGAAGCTGGTATGCTGGTGCACAGTTACTGCTATACAGAACACTCCACTAACCCAAAGGGAAGATAAGGATTATTTCTCCTCTTTCCCATACATAGCTTTACCACAGCAAAGCAAGGGGAGCTTCACTGTATTTAATGCACACTCTTCTGGGCATATATTATTGTCTAGAATTACTTACTTTTAAACAAGATCAGGGACCAAACAACAACGCAGCCTTTGAAAGTTTAAAGTTTAGCAGCACGTTTTAAAACTCAGAAGACTGGGAATTATTTTGGTTTTTGCCGACTATGAATTGCAAACCCAAATGATTAACCTCTCCGCTGGGCTCCCTGTTTCCAGGGGAAACAGCAGAAAGGATGATTTCTATGCTTAAATCTCTAAATCAGATTGCACAGAGTAGTGCTGGCAGGTGATAGCTGAGCAGAGGATACATCCTTTTGTCATCAAAACCTTACAAATTATTTATTTGATCAGGAAGGAGAGCTGCAAAAGGCATCATATATTGACAGTTACTATTTCAGGGCAGGTTGCCATCCTTTCCAGTTGCTGTAAGAAGAAAGGAACAACTCTTAAAATACACTCAAGTCTCCATACATTATATTTTTGGTGTGGATGAACATCGAACTTACAGCTCAGACCACAAAGCTGCTACATCTCTCCGTAATGGATTTGTGCAGCATATGATCCCATCAGCTGTGCCCCAGAAACCCTGGGCTCGTTTTTTGGCTTTGCCACTGATGTGTTCTGTGAATTTGGGCAAATCACTTCAGCCGGTTGTGCCTCCCTCTGTTCTCTTCTTCCCCGCTCCTGCCTGTCTTTGGCTACTTATGTACACTAAGGATGTCTGATAACACAGACTGGTTTCTACTGTGTATAGAAAATGTTATTTAGCATCCTGATTTTTGCTAAAGGCAGTATAGGCTACTTCACAAATAAGTAATAACAACATAACTATCCATACCTCTCTATTGGCTTATGTACCCCCATTCAATCTCAGTTGGTATATTGTGCAGTTTGGGGCCCATCTCCTTGTAAGAAGAGTTCACAGATACCAAACAGTTTTCATTAGCTGACTCAGGGAGAGTAATTTGAGCCTGCCCTGGCTCCCCATTTGTTCTGCAACACCCCTCCAAAGCATTGCTTCCAACACTAACTAGCGTTGTTGAAATTCTCACAATAGCAGCTCTTTTACCTCTGTTTCCATGTGATTTTTGTGAGGATTTCGTCACACCATTTTTTAAAGGAAGTTGATTTCTGGATTTCATATGGCGTTGGGAAAACCAGAAAATACATAAATTGCAAAATGAACCCTTTACTCACCATCATACAAAACTGCAAATAGAGAGAAACTAGTATTTCTGTACTGAAACATCTTCTGATTTTGTATTCAATCTCATTCTGGAGGGAGCTGGTGTTCCAGCACCTGACAGATTCAAGGTCCCAAGGAGATGAAAAGGATTTCAGATCTGGAACAAACTCCCTCCAAAAGGGCTTTTCTTGAAGTCTTCCAAAGTATAACACCTACAAACATAATGTCTTCCATAAAGGCAGACACTGAGCCAAGCATCTGTCTCAGCATTGGCCAATAGTAGCTATGTGAAAGGAGAAAAGAGGAATATGGAAAGAATAGCCAACTGTACTCTCCCAGCTTCCAGCAACAAAAGTTTCAAGGTTTTCTGAGCCCAGAGATTCCATCTGCACCCTCGTATTTATAGGCTTTATAAGATCGGTTCTCCCTGAACTTGTCTCTCTTTGAACTCATTTTCAGTTTCGACCTCCACAATATCCTGTTGCAATGGGTTCACAGTTACATTCTGCATTGTGTAAAAAAGTACTTCCTCTTCTTGTGTTAAACCTGTTACCTGATCACTTAACAGGGCAATCTTTAACCTTTTTGTTAGGAATTTAGAACTCTCATTCCACATTCCCTTTGATAATTTCATAGCCTTGATTGTATCTTCCTTCTCTCATCACTTTTCCAACCTAAAGATTCCTGATCTCTACAATCTCTTCTCATATATGAATCATTCCACAATCCTAAATATCCCTCTTCCCAGGTCCCACCTTCCCATCCCTCCCAAAAGACATCTATTTCCTTGACTTGTTTGTGTTCTTCTGATTAGGATGCTGGGAAGTGAAAAAGCAGAAGCTGGATGAATCGTATTTGTAAATGTCTTGTTCATACTACTCTTTTTATTATGTATTTCTTAATTTGTTTCTGTAAGGTTTCATTTGCTAAGAATCAAGAGAATAAAATAAATGATTTTCTTAAAATGTAGACCCTTCTCAAACTTGACTGTAACTGCCAGACGTTTACAAAAACCCAAATATAATATTTCAAAAATCACATTATGGCCATTACAAAATTGCCAGTGAACAGAAAGATGCTGAGTGAAGGGTGGAAGCATGGAAAACAAGTCCTTGTGAAATGTGGTTTGAGCGCCCCTGGAGTCCAGAGTTTATCAAAGAAGGGATTTTACTAATCTTGGTTACTTTCCATTTCCCTCCTGTAATACAGTAAGTGACGTTCCTTTATTTACTTGTGCTATTTGAATTTGATCCCCTTGATCCTCACCATCTTGACAGCCTTGCACTTAGTCCCGGTTTTGCATCACAGGTAAAGATAATGAGGTTTGTGAGCTACCATGGGTTATTCCACTCTGTCTTGAGCTACTACTACTGAGAAGAATTTTAGGCTATTTGTTCCTGACCATGTTGTCAATAGTTATCCCATGCACAACGCTGTAGATTAGTTTCTTACACAAAGAGCTAATTAAAGTTCACATCTGTAAACATGTTGTTTTCAGCTAATCTCCATCCGTAATTGCTCCTTTGTACTTATTCTTGACCATTTTGTTGGAGTTGGATCCCCCCACACAGAGGCTAAAATCCATTTATTACCTTCTAGCTGCTGTCTTACATTTAATAACACAGCCAGGGCAGGTAAAGGGACGAACAACACCTTCAGGAGTCACCTGCACGGTCTACAGCTCATCATGTGGGCAGACAACAGTGTCCACAGAGATGCTACCTTAGTCCTAGATGTCACCAATCTCTTCCAACCAACACAAAGGAGCAAGGAGAGGCTAATTTGTCCAAGCATAACTTTGGCACTGATAATCTCATCTGGAGCAAACGGCAAACAGCATCCAAGTCCTGGCTCTGAGTTACAGGTCTTTGGCCTAATCCAGAGACTTGTAGTGAGATTCATGGTTGTCCTCTAGGGTGTCCCTCTGCTTCTTGCTCCAGACTTCAACTTAGTTTTGCTGGTTTTCCCCGTGAAGAGTATTGTGAGCGTTTCTCTGCTGCAGACGTCAGAGCTTGCAGGGCACAGTCACCTGGAGCTCCTTTTTCTGGATTCTGATAAATGAGCAACTTCACATCATTTTAATGTGAAAGAAGAACAGGCTCTTCAGAGCTAACAGTAGAACCTTCCACAGCTTGACCCAGAAGATTAAGACTTACAAATGCCTTATCTGGACAACCACAAGATGGGGACAAAAGCCACAGTACCTTCCCTGAATGGGCCATACATTTTTGTAGGCATTAAACTACAGTGCACCAACTCCTCTTACTCAAGTGTTCCCTATGTTGCATCTTCAAAAATTATCATTTCTTCCAAAATACATAAGTGTTCAATGTAGCATTGTGACAGCCCTATTCAGCCTTCAGACAACACAACCACCCAGATATCCTTCATTTCAAAATAAATGCTCCACATAATGTCAACATTCAGAAATTAACCTAGTTTCCTCTCACACCAGGCTTTAGTGTGACGTAATAAAGTAGGAAGAGGGCAGGGAAATCTGTGCACCAACAAAAAAAACCCAAACAAAATGAAAATGCCAGATAAAACTAAAAGCATAACCAGGATGTTAACACTTGTAACACAAAAGGTTTTCTGTCATCTGCTTTGCCACTGAAGTTCCATATATTTTATGCTGACCATAAATTTTCCATTCCTGATATGCCAGAAGTTTTGGAACACAAAGAAAGTGTATGTACCAGGAGAAGACGCGGCAAAGCTGGAGACGAATAGGAAAGCAGGGGAGATGGCTTGAAGCTGTGTCAATTGAAACCTGAAGCTTCTTTTTAAATGACAATCAGTGAAACATGAACAACACTGTCAGTCATTCTGCCCTCTTCAGGTTTTGGAGTTAACTGTGAGCTAACTAGGACTCCATACACCTCCACAACCTTTCGTTTCAAACTCCTGGCAAACTCGAGCAAAAAGCTCTGCATCCCTCTCCAGTCGCTTCATGATGCAAGAGTTGTCCCTACCAATTTGAGAAACAAACCCCTACTACTTGTCTCTGAGATGGAGGAAAATTTGTCCTAAGGTGAAAGAAGTGCTTTCTGCAACCTGGAAAACACAAGCCCAAGGGACACAGCAGGCAGAAAATTTCAGCACGGGGGAGAAGACTGAAATAATAGATTCGTGTTCTCTTGGCAAAGCTGAACTCGATGAAGCAATCGGAAGTAGAAAGGAGCACGAGAAGCAGGAAGGAAAGGGAAGAGGACTGACTCCAAAGAGAAAAAATTCCTCCAGTCTCTAGCAGATCTTCCAAGAGTTGTTATCGAATGAGAAGATAAAAGACTGATCAGAGACCCAGAGCAGGAACCAGCAGCTGGGAGAAAATGAATGGATCAGGAAGGAGTATGTGTGATTATTTTGAATATGGTTAATGGGGGAGAAGAGGTCCTTGAACTTGTGTAGGGTGAGGTCACGATCGGTGACGTGAGCTCTGCAGAGCAGCACCATTGTTCTCCTTGAAGTCTTCCCCTTTGGACGGTTGAAAGAAAATAACTGTTTTCACCATCTTCTCTTTTAATTTCAAGACACAGTGATTCGGCTCCAGCTGTTTCCACACCCTGCTTCACATCTATGGTCCATCTGACCTTTTCTCCCTCCCCCACCCCCAGCCATTTCCTCTCTGAGCTCTTCAGAACAGCTTACACCAAACAATATTTAGCACTAATTCATTCTTGCTCCATTTGGTTACTTCTTTCAGCTACAAAACACAAAAGAGCTGCACTTCCCTGATGACAAACACAAAAACCTAATGAAAGTATTGGCACTGTTAAATTTTTCTAATATGAAAGTCAATGCTGTCCCAGCCCCCTCTCCCTCATTTTCAATCTCTAGCATATATATTATTAACCACCTTTTTATTTTGCTGCTTATGAAAGAATACATGGTCGATGCGATCCTGTGTCCCTGGGATTAGGAGTTAAGACATCCCCTATAAATCAGAGTAATCTTTGTAAAAGGACATTGTTGCACTGAGCATTCCTGTCTGTATGATACATTTTCAATTACTCTACATGTTTTATACTCAGTAAGCCAGCTTAATTCTTTGCTATGTCACAATATTAGAACATGTCCCAGGTTAGAAAAAAGGAGCAATCTTGGAGCCCTTGTAAAGTTGTTTAGCCTCTGGCACTTATAAATCCAAAAACACAAGGGAAATCCCTTTTCCTTGCTTGTAATATGCCTTTAGATTTATTACTTAAAGAATCTGTTCACTTAATCCCCGGCTGAGGTCAGGGTTCATCTGCATTCTAATAAAGGTTTTAGTAAGACAAAATAAAAAATCAAGGAGCTGTATGCGCCTGTATAAGCAAGCAATGCTGCAGATAAAGTGTATTCCCAAGTAAATTCTCCACCAGGAAAGAAAACGAAGCAGAAAAAAAAAAAGAAGCAAGAAAAAAGCAGGATGCTTTAAATTACTCTACACAAATCCAGACCATCTATCTTGGGCTGCTCTCTTGGACAGCTTGGCCAGGGTGGGCAGGCAAGACAGAGGCTAAAGAGCTCTTTAGGGACCAAATTACTGTTTCAAAATGGGCCTGCTGCTCCAAGTATATGACAATATTATCTGAGAAATGTTACAGACATTGTGTGTCCTTCAGAGTTCTGCTAACACATGTCCTGTGATTGGAGGCATGTGTCACTACCAAAAAAAAGAATAGAAGAAAAGATGTTCATTATAAATAGACTCAAGGATATCTGGATGTAGAATTAGGAAAATGACCAAAATATGGCTATGAAACTTATTAGCAATTTATGTTGATGATCACGTTTGGATTTCCAGAAAACTAGTGCACAGATGTTTTATGTTGTCTCTGTCTTTTCAGGGGAGTTTGTTTAATTTATTGGGGTTTGTGTTGGAACAAAACAGTGCTGCAAATTCCCTAAGAGGTACAATGAGAAAGAAAGAAGCAAGGTGATGCAGACAAGTTATCTTAGCCTGTGTTTCTACGAATCTGTGTGTGAATAAGCATGTCTGTGTATACACGTGTGTGCAATTAAAAAAAAATCATTATTGCAAATCAATGTGTCTCTCTTTCAAGGAATGATCTCAGCAAAAACTACATACACCCTGGGTTCTAGCTGATCCCACCGAAATTCAGGCAAATCCAAGTCCACTGAAATCATGGTCGTTTCTGTATTCACGGGACAAAGATACTGTGGGCACAATACACATTCTGCATCTCAACTTTCTGATTTAGAACAGTTCTGTCCCACACTTCTTCCCACAACCACCCCTCTGCAAAGCTCTTCAGTGATGTCCCTGGTGTAGTGGTGCAGGAACAGAGTCAACAAGAACAAAAGCCCACGTATTTTGTTGTCAAGCCTGAGACACCAGCCTCAAAACACAATGCACTGAAGAGGGTTTGCTTCCCATAACACAAGATACTCTGAGGGAGAGAAATATTTTAATGCAAGAAAATACTCCACATCCGACAAGTCTTTAACAGATCACTTGTGCAAATACTACCAATAAAAATTCACTGGGATTTTGTAGTTTACTGTGAGGTCCTAAAGCCTGTCCTGCAGATAAAAGCACCTGCATCTGTGTAGCATTTACAGGATTTCTCCTACATATCAATCCAGAACTAGAACAAAACCTACCACCCTTGGTGCTACAGGTATTTCACGAATGAAGAAAATCCAGTTCTAACCACTAGCACTGATTGAAATCACGTTGTAATACGCAATGCTGGAGGTACAAATTGAACCACATTCAGTTTATTCTTTTTTCAGAGATGTTACTGAATGGAGCATCTCTCATCCAATTATCACAACACAAAGCATGGACTCTGAAGTGGAAGAGAGGAAATATTGCATTGCTTCACTCTCCCTAGATCAACTCCTCCAGAGGGAGTTTCTGTGGAAAGGTAAGAGAACAAAGTTGAGGGAATAAGAGAATTCCCCTTTTTTTCAGCGGGTCTTTGCCTTGCTGGTCTTGGGCCCTGATCTGGCACTGGATACTGCACTCAACCTGGAAATCTGCGTCAGCCTAAGGAACCCAATGTAGGAACAGTGAGGTGAGTTAGAAGCTTTCCAGAAAAAGAACTGCATTTAATCATGTTTTCTCCAGCACAAGCCCATTATCTACAATAACAAACAAAACTTACATTCTTGAATTATACCAGGTGGAACAGTTATTTATTCATCAGGTTAGGAAACTTGCTAAGTTGTCAGAGGGCACCTACTGCGAAATGTTTGCAAATAACTGTTTTCAACCCTGTTTACAAACAGAAGATAAGAGGATTCAGAGGGAAATCTCCATACCATAAGTATCTATTAAGACTACTTGTTCTGCTGGTATACTGTAAATTCTTATTTTCATTTACTTCAGTTTCCAGAAAAAAAAAATCTATTTCAAACAAACCAATCGAGCTCAAAAATCAGATGGCAGGCTGAGAACACCGTTCTTCTCCCAGCGGCACTGAGCCCTCAGCACATGCTGATATTGCAAAGGACCCTTCCTTCCGTTCCAAAAGCAAGAAATAGAACCCATTTAAGATAACCCATCCCCAGATTCAGTTGGGTTTTTTTACAGTTATGGGTACTTGAAGGACAGATTTCTTTTTCATGATCTGTGATATATGACTAAGCCCATTTCTGTTCTTATACCATCATAGCACCCCTGACCTCCATATCATTTCTGTTCATTTAGACCACCAGATATTAGGAGCAAGCGCATCTTCTTCTTGCTCCTATGTGTGGTCCTCACTGACACACACACAGATTGAGAGCCATTCTGTTATGATTAAATCACCTTTCATGAACTGAGTTCTCTTTGTCAGCTGGCACTGGGCCTCTCCAGAGCTGCGTGAGTGCATGATGAGATGTTTCCATGTCACTAAGAATTGATTAGTTGAAAAATATGGGTTATATTAACACTTTGATATGATTATGAATTTAATGCCTCGACTCTTCAATCAGGTAAACACTTTATCAATATGAATATCTCCACTGCATATGAGCAATTTTCGGAGGTGTTCCTAATTTTTCTGGACATAGTTTAAATTACAGCTCTTCCTAGGAAGTAAATTATTCTCATTCTGGTCATGCTCCAATCCTAAAAAGAGCTGGCAGCCTTCTGTTGGCTGTCTTTCCCCAATCTCTAAAGGCTTAACTCAAACTACAAAAGTTAGTGGCTGGAAACCAAAGGCAATCACCCTTCTCCCGATTAAATCCCAAATTGCCATCTAAAGTTCCCCACATTCAGCTTTCCAATCCCCTTATTAGACTATTTTAAAAGCAAATCACAGCGGGGTTCCAACAAAGACCACGTCTCATTGTTACAGGCTTGAGTGTCAGTAACTAAAGATGTCACACATGCAGAGTGTGCCCTGTGATGAGCAACCGTGTCAAAGGAGCTTCTCTGTTAAAACACTGATACTTTAAGAGTGGGATTTTCAAAAGCACTCAGCATTCACATAACTGTTCAATGGCAACGCTCCCCAGTTAGGCCAATATTGAACACTTTTGAAAATCCCATCCTACATGTTTACACAGTCTTTTAATCATTTCTGGCCAGGCTGGCAGGCCCTGGGTGCCAGAGAGAAGAAAAGGATTTAACAAAGCAGAAATAAAAATAAGGAAAAAAAAATATCTAAGGTACAACAACTCCTTTAATAAAAGGTTGTTGCTCTTAAAAGGTAAAATAATTCACATTTTAAACCCCAAAAAGCTAATAGTGAAAAGAACATCTACAAGTAAAGCCGTATTCCAACAGTATCAAATGGTCCAGTCTGGATACACATTTAAAGTCAAAGGCTTAATAACCAAATGAAAGGATACTGAATATCATTAGAAATGAAGAGGTGTTCTGTGACATCAGGGAGAGCTACAACTATAAACCCATTTTTTTCTACTTGGCACTGAAACAGGCCAGGCCACTGCCACACATACACTGGTGTTCTGGAGCGCTGCCTGCACACAGGAATTGTCATCTTTCAGCATGCACCCACTACCATGTGTGAACACAGGTGGGACAGCAAGACCCACAGCTATTGGAGATAACAGCGTGGTAAGTCCTCAGTGACACAGCAAGGCGAAACTCTCTGCTAACCTCTTTATTCCCGCAACAATCAGCTTTTCCCACCCAAAATTCACAGCTCGGACAACAGCTCTTGCTGCAATGGGTTCATCTTGTCAGCCTGTCTAATAAGATCCGCCTCCAGAAGTTTAGGACACAGGGTGAGCACAGAACCTGCTCATTTCAGAGAGATGATTTGGGGATAACAGCAAGTAGAGCCATCCCACATACACGCAGAGCACCAACACGGCAAACAATAGGAGCATTTCCGACTGCATCTTCTGGCAAAAATTTCCCCTCCCACCAGAAGAAATGCACAGTATTAACACTCAGAGAATCCAGATCTGCCCACAACATCGCAGACTCTGGTGGTTTCATTTTCAGTAGCCACATCTCAGATGACCACTGCCACCCGTCGAGAGCTCTTTCATGCTTCATCTCAGATAAGTCCTAAGTGAGATCTTCACTACTCCACCTACAACATATGTCTTAGGAGCTCTACACCTGCCTGGTGTTTATGGCCACCTGCACTACGAAATACATAAAATGCTGTAAAGGAGCACAAAAAAAAATGAGATGGAGAAGAAGAAACACAAACAGTCAACCTCCAGTTATGTACCTCTTCTGCTAAAGCAGACATCTTATACACAAATGGGTTAGGAGTAATTTGATATTGCAGAGCAACCAAGTATGGGGGAGGGAGGAACGATGCATGCAGCTTACAAATGCAGAGAATAAATACACATTTTTAGTGAATTGAGAGTGTTTAAAATAATTTCACAGACAAGATTCACTTATCACCACAGGTGGCCTGTGTAATAGATGTTTTAGTTGAAGATGCAAAAATTCGGAGAAGCAGAAATTGTTGATTACAAGCAAGAGTGTTTGCACTTAAAATCCTATCAAAACTGATCTTTGTAAGTAAATAATATTAGACTAATCTATTCTCCAGAGGTTATTAAGTGTGTACTCAGAAAACAGCATTGCTGTAATGTTAATTAATTTGAGCAAATGGGGCAAGGGGGAAAGGAACTGCTTTCACGAAAGTTTCTCATTTTATCTTCAGAAATATGTTAGATAAAGAGCTGATCATAACAATAAATACCTAGGTTTTAAGTGTTGTTTTTCATGAAAAAGATTACGCAAATACTTACTTTACACGTGGAACTATTGTGATTGGTATTCTAAGTAACAGATCAACCAGAAAGAGACTAAAAGTGAGAGTTCTGCATCTCTTTGTTATTCAAACCGTGTCCAGTGCGGTGCCATCTACCAGCTTAGGACTCAGCACCTGGTTTTGCTCTGAGATGCTGTTGGGCCACAGGACATTCCACACAGGAGAACATACAGAGTCAAGGCTCAAACTACTCACAACCCAGCTCAGGGCCTGCTCCTGGTGAGGCTGTCAGCTCCCATGAAAAAGAGAACAGGCAAGAAATAATGGGAAGAGCGACATTAAAATAAAACTAAGTGCTTTGGAGTTTTAGAACAAAGATATTGCTTTGATTCCATTTTATCCACAGCACCTACTTTGTGTGGCTGCCCGAGTGCTACGGCTTTCGGCTCGTGGGCCAGCAAAGGAAGCACACAAGAATTACTGAGTGCCCTCCTATACTTCAGCACAACAGCCCTTTTTCCTTGCTTGATTTATTCCAAAATTAGGATGTCACACTTTCCTTGGCCACACTTAAAGATGATAGAATAGCACCTCTCCTTATCCACAAGCCAAAACACATTACAGTAACAATTAACTCAAGCTGTTAGCTATCAGTTTATTTTTTTTAATCTTCATGCTCTATCTTATTTTCCCATTTTCCTTTCATAAAACAAACATTGTCCTTCAGGCTGCCATGTTCTTTCACCGTGCTGCCTCATGAGCTGTGCTGTCTCCTGTCAATGAATTTCTCTTCAACAAGGATTTGTCTCAGGTGCTAGCTACCGGGGACTGCTTGCACCCAGCAGGAAGAGGCACAGCCTGGCTGACGGTCATCTAACAACAAAGAGAGCGGATATTGCAAGGTGTTCTCCCTGGAGTGGTGTCTGGGAAGATGTGGCACCGTCGGACAGAGCCTGAAAGATCAAAACACGCACCCAACCACCTGCCGAAAATTATAGAGGGCAAAAGCACATATAAAGAAGTGGCATTAAAATGTAATGATCTGCGTGCATGTAGAAGAGAAAAAGGCAGTTTTGTCCTAGGAAGTTTTAATTGCCATTTGGCTGAAAAGCTTGCATAACCCAGCCTTTAGGTCTAAGTACTACAGCTTTTCTTAACAGAGGAGGACAAAAGCCAGGCAGCCTCCATGGCACCCTTAGCATCAAATACAGTGGCTTCTGTCAAAGAACGCGGTTCTGCTTTTTCACCATTTTGTTCCATACATAAGGACTATGCCATGAAATAACGGCAATAGTGCTATGAAAAGACAGTTATTTTTGTTATTACAACTACAAGAGGAACCAACAATTTCCATTTAACTAGAATTGTAAAATAAACGTGCAATCATAAAGCCAATAGCTGAAAACAAACAATCAAAATTGAAAAGTGCATTGGGGGTTTTATACCTCACTTGGTACTCTTGGTCTTGTGTGGATCCTGTAAGCAAACATCTAATGTAGCAAAACCTGCCATGTACTGCTCCGATGATATTCAGGACAGTTTCATATTGCATCCGTCTTGCAAAGATAACAAGCAGTATAAATACACATAGTGGGAAGTGAGAAAATACAGATCTATTATCAATCCATGGCTCAAAACCTGAAACTGCTGCACAAACACAAGATCTGATCTATGACAGTTGTCCACCTACAGCCACTGTATGGGATTAGCTTCTACCATATGTATTTCCCCTTTGGATTTTTCTATAAAAAACATAACATGCAGTTATTTCATGCATTTATTTTCAGATATCAGTAATCAATTGCTTGCTACCAGCTCCCACCAATTACATACAGCAGCCACTATGCGTATGTGAATATCCTATACCATGCTTTCAGTATTCTGAAAATAATAATAAACGGGGCACAGCCAAGTTGACTAAATAAACTTTGTAACAGACTGCAATTAAGACTATTAATTTTTCAGCAGAAAAACAGGCATATAATCCTCCCATTAGAAAAACTTCTTTAGAACGGTGCCTATCCAACGCCAACCAAATTGACATGCTTTCTTCCATGCATCAATGCCACTTGGTTCAGACTGGCTGGCTTTTGCTGCAGTGACCCCATCTTGCCTCCTGTATTATTTAAAAAGATTTATAGCTGGGTGTCTCGTGTGGTGAAACATGAGCTCTGACCCCCAGGCTTGGAAGTTGTCAGGCAGAAACATTAATATTATGCCACATTAGGAAAGAAAACTCATCAGTAGCAGCAAACCAAATGACAAAGTGAAACATGATGCTGCTTGTCATACATGACACTGAACAGTTAAACGTACCCAAAAAGTTGTGCCCTCTAACGTGTCATGTGTTATGTTACAGCAATGCAACAAGCAGTGGTCCAGATTTCAGCTGGTGTGCCTCTGATACAGAAGAACCTACAGTCACAGCAAAAACAGTCAAGTCTCACTGTGTGCTGCAAAAACAAAAATCCAGACCACTTTTGTCAAAAAAAAAAAAGCTTAACATCTAGATAGTTGGGTGGAGGACAGAGGGGTAGATAACTGACAAGCAAGGCAGATAACTGACAAGCAAGGCACGAGGAGCCAGAGATGTGAAATGGCTTCTCCAAAAACGCATCAGAAATCTGTGCCAAGGCAAGGGACTCTCCTGAGACCCCAACGAGTAACCTTACAGCACATGACTCTTCTTCATTTGAATTATCTACGTTTATGTAGCCAACAAAATCATCTCATCAACAAATGTCTGTGTTTCAGATAATGTTCTCCCCACAAAACAGCATAAAAACCTAACCCAAGGTTTTAGAAAGGGCTGGCTAATCCCAACAACTTGTGAAATCAGTGATGATGCTTCATGCTAAAAATAGGCACAAATAAGCTCAGCTTCAGGGAATAATCAAGTCGTCACACAGGTAGGCAAGGATTTTCCTACCCAAATCCCACGGACAGAGCTTTGCATCGGCAGAATATTTGAAGTAAACACACACACATATATGTAGATATCTATATATAATCTTGTCTCCGCCTCCGTACACGCTGATGTCAGTAATATGTAACGCTATAGATTCAAAGTCTGAATTGCGAACACAGAATTTGCTACGTCAAACACAGAAACTAAAGATTCAAAATATTATCCCCACACTTTGCTCAGGTGTGTGTTTTGCACACAATCCATTTATCAATAAAAGGAAGAGAAGGGAAGAGGAAGGGGCAGGAGAAGAGCAGGAAGGGAGGGAAAGCAAAAGGAGCAACTTTTGCTCTCTCTGCTTCTTAGCACCGGTCTCAACATCTCCTGTGAGTTTGAGCTACCTTGATGAAATCAGAGGAGTAAAGATATATATGTTTAATCACTGAGGCAGATATGACTTTTTAAAAACCATATATTTTATTTAAATCTGATTTCCTTTTCATAATAAAAAATGTATTAATATGTACTTTTTGACTAATCTCAGCAATACCTGGTAATTTTCCCATATCTTTAAATATTTCTTAGAACAAATAGGCTTGGGTCTTAGTGTATAACATGTGCACGGGTGTATGAGTGTGAAGAAGGTCCCGTTTCTCACTTGAGAAACCCAATTTGCTTTCTCAGGACCTGTTCATTTTATGCCCCTCTATAAAGTATAGAAAAGCAAAAACTAAGCAAGCAAGGGTTTTCTTCAGACATTAATCAGAGAAACACTCATTCTTAAGGCAAAATGAGGCACAGGCAGGCATTTCCACCAGCTTCATGTATTGGTTTTGCACCTTACCGAGCTCTCCTAAAATTCTGGCATGCCAGGATAGTTGTAGAGCCCTATCGCCATCTGTACCTCTCCTGACGCTCCGCTAATACCATAACTTATCTGCACCACTAAGCACGGACACGGCCTCTCTCCTTCTGAATGGCCCGCTCACTACATGCACACAGGGACATACATAATGCACAAGTCTACTTCATCAAAAGTGGAGTATCAGGAGTATTTCTGCTCTTTCTAGGTTGTACAGAATAAAATATCATCTTGGCTGAAAGGCCAAAAACCCGCCTTCTGTAAAAGGTATACATCAGCAACGGCTTGCGTATTTCTGTCAAAAAACATCTGCTCTTTTAATTAAAAGCCTGAGCCAGCTTGTGGCATAGCGTGTAAATCCTGGAAGTTCCGGGGTGCAAATTGTGGTTGTCTAAATACCGCTAATTGAAAAAGAAAAAACCCAAAACACAGAATCACAGAATGTCAGGGACTGGAAGGGACCTCAAAAGCTCATCCAGTCCAATCCCCCACCGGAGCAGGAACACCCAGATGAGGTTACACAGGAAGGTGTCCAGGTGGGTTTGAATGCCTCCAGAGTAGGAGACTCCACAACCTCCCTGGGCAGCCTGGGCCAGGCTCTGCCACCCTCACTGAGAAGTTTCTTCTCAAATTTAAGTGGAACCTTTTGTGTTCCAGTTTGCACCCATTACCCCTTGTCCTATCATTGGCTGTAACCAAGAAGAGCCTGGCTCCATCCTCCTGACACTCACCCTTTATATATCTGTAAACATTAATGAGGTCACCCCTCAGTCTCCTCTTCTCCAAGCTAAGAGCCCCAGCTCCCTCAGCCTTTCTTCATAAGGGAGATGCTCCACTCCCTTCAGCATCTTTGTTGCCCTGTGCATTTCCATTATAATGACTTTTCCAAAAATTACACAACCTAAAAAAAATATATGTGAAAAGTATGGCCTGTCACAGCTCTAAATGCAGAGGTGTGGAGAATCCAACATCTTCACTTTCCGAGAAGACGAAACAACATCAGTACCAAATTTTCCTGGCTCATTCCATCTATCCTGCTACACCTTCCACTACTTTCAGAAGCTTTACATGCGTGCCATGCAAATCAAAAAGAGCACTACAGATAGAGAAGCAGGGGGTGAAACGAAAAATGCATCTAACTAACGGAAGAATAGAAGTCTATATTGCCTCGAGATAACTGCACATTTAAGTTATGATTTCTATTTCTCTTTTCTTTTTTTCCTGAGTGAATATGGAAATGCACCTCTGGGCTGGAAAGTTTAAGGACCAGGGACAACTTACACGTCTCGTAAGCGCAGAGAAAAAACTGGCAGCCAGAGGACAAATGCTAAGATCATGTGCTTCCCAAGCCTGCAGACTTGCAATTAAATTAAGTTCTCATAATTGTGAACACATTAGCAAATATCAAAGAGTGAAATCAGAACACAAACAGAACGGAAGGGAATCTTTTCAAGAGATCTGTTATTTGCAAAGCATCAACTGTTTATACAATAACTGGGACTCTTCAGTCGGAGTTTCACAAATGCTAATCAGGGATGGAGTTTTTCAATGATTTTCAGATCAAATTAATTAAGACCTTTGGAAAAATCTACTACATTTGCAAGGTTTTTTTGGCTGAAGGGAATTTGTCATGCCTGTCTAAAGTACTTTATTTTTTTGCTCTGGGTGTTTCCACACACACATACAGTCAGGAAACTTGACTTACAACCAAGTACAAAACTTGAGTCGCACAACACTGATGCCATCTTTCTGTACATTTAGGAATTTGTGCTTTTCGGAAGAGCTGACAAAACTAACCAGAAAGAGCTTTTGGCCTAGGGAATTGTAATAAGGCCAAGACTGGAAACGTTGCAATCGGAGAGTCTGGGACAGGTAAACAGTGCATGCACAGGTCTAAGTTCACAAGGACCAACGTGCTGAAATGGTTGATCCTGCGATGAAGTTGCTCTGCATGCTGCAAACCTGCTGTGTTGAAATTGCCACACACAGGTAGACCGAATGAATGCAGGGAACATGTTCCCTTTGCCAAGCAGTGAAAAATAACTGCAGAAAAGTCAGGAAAGACTACGTGACATTGAAGAGAACTCTACAGGATGGCCAAACATCTCAAAAACAGGGGGTCGAGTCCACACAATGTACAGGCAAATTAGAAGCTGCCTGCAGTCTCTCCAATGGCTTGCGGTATTTTTTCCATGTCTCTCTATCCAGCATCCCCCTTATGCTGGAAAACACCTCTGTCAGATACCTCACCAGAAAGAAAGAACTCTTACAAAGACAATATACCCCCTTGTGAGTTTCAGCGTTCATGTCGAAAATCAAAGTTAATAGTTTTTCAATACTATTTTCATTTCCTGCCCATAATCCTAGTGCAGCAAAGTATTTAAGCATGTGCTTTAGACTTTGTCCTAGAAAGGCATTTATGCACATGCTCAAGATGCACCCCTGCCCGGTGCTTTTCAGGGCTCCAAAAAGAAGTACAGAAGAAGGGTAACGTGGGATAATTAATATTTGCGGTACACATTCCAGTCATCTGAATTTCACTTTCTGCTCAAACAAACAGACTTATAATTTGCACACTGCTATTTAGAGTAACTTTCAATCAATATGACAGTTTAAAAAATGATTCAATGTAATATGTAAACAGCCTGAAGCAAAAGCATCCAACAAAAAGAAAATATTTGCAAATAGAAACAACAAAGATTTTCATTTCACTCCAGAAAATGAAAGAAACCTGCTTAAAAACAAGTTAAATGAGCAATGTATTTTTCCAAGAAAAGTTTTGTTGGTTTGTTGTTTGTTTTTTTTTTTAAGATGAATGAGTTGACAGATGTTTTACTAAAATCATTTAGACTAGATGGCAATAATTTCTGGGTGTGTTAACGAAACTATTGCGATCTGGATCATGTGATGCATGACACCACAGTTTTCACATAAGGCACAGAAGCAGTTTACCAGTTTGAAAGAGTATCCCATGCAGTGGCTTTCATACTCCCAATATAGAATACCACCAGTAAAGGGACAGATATAAATATACCTGCATGTAACTTTAGCAATAGATTTAAGGTAGGTGCTTATTAATATCATGAAGATATGATTCTTAATGATCTGGGAGCACAGCCTTATATAGGGTTGAATAATGACATTGTCTCATTGCATGCATAGTTTGTGCTTTTGTCTCCGACAGGTTCATTTTTCACTGGAGGGGAAAGGTTCATATCGCACGAGGGGGGTAACCAGTTGATGTTACAAGGCTGCCGATTAGCCCCCTCGCTGTTCCACATGACACTGGGAAGGACTCCAGCAGGCATCCTTAATGCCTGCTTCAGCATCTTGAAGAAATTAATGAACACAGCTTCGATGGCAAAACATTTCAATCAACCCCAACCAGCTGTGTCTACCATTAAAAAAAAAATTATCCATTTATTTTAAACCAGGCTTATCAAAAGTTTCTTCGAAGGATGCAAGTTATTTTGGGAGGGAGAAATAAAAAGGAAGGACAACGGTGTTTAACGCCAAAAGATGTGCAATGGCCTCTGTGTTTGTTGAACAAATTAAGCACGTTCTGGTTTTTCACCTGCTGAAGTAGCAGCAGTGCATATGGCCCAGAAGTTAAAAATAAGGAAATATGCATACATTACCATACTTAATGGCCGACCCTCTCCATTTAATATGCAAATTTCCTGAAATATTACTGAATGCCGTCTGTTCTAAATGAATAAATTTGAATTGCAATTAGAATAATCCTTTATAATTAATGAAAACTGTCAATTTTGGTTCATAAGTAATTTGATTAACAGGATGATGGGACACTTATCAAGTTCACTGGACTGCTAGGGTATGAGAAAGCTGACAGGGAAAATAAGGTGGTCCAGGCACTTAGGCACCACTGGAATATTATCCTAAATTATTGATAACACAAGCTAATGAACTTCAGAAAGTGAACTCTGCATGCTTTATTTAAAGGGACAGTGCAGTGAGGTGATAAGTCCTAGTCTGGTCATGATGCCTTCTCCAAAATACAGTAATGTCATTACCCACACTCAGAGAGGGGAAGAAAAGATTTCCACAGGCAACAACACACACCTACTTAAACCTGAAATTTACACCTCCAGCTGCTTCCAGAGAGGGAAAAAATGTTCACACCATAAATGTAAGAAAGGGACAATGCAAGCCAGGTGGAACACAGTTTATATAATGTACCACAAATACTATTTTATGTTGTATTTCCCTTGGTTTAAAAATGGCACTGACTACAGCTGGTTTTCCATCCTTTTTCCTGCTATAATCTACCATGCATTTGACCATCAACGGGGTTTTTTTAAAATGTGCTTTTGCTAATTGAGAGCAGGAGAATGTTAATATATCAGTTTCAGTTTTATAAGAAAAGCAAATAAAAAAAACCAGCCACTACACACCCAAGAAAAACCCCAACTCTGAGGCCATCATTTCCCTCAAACCACGTGTTCACTGACACCAATGTCACAAATGGGAAAGGCAACTGCAGGCCAAATCTCTGGGCTGACACACCACTCCCTCTGTAACTCCCTTAATTTTGGGGGCCATGGAGGATGTAATCCAATGCAAAAGTTGCCCATAATGGCATTTTAAATCAGCACACCCATCAGCACACACAGGCTGCAATTCTGACAATCCACCTAGTGAGCCCAAGTGTGAGTAACATAGGTGAACCTTAGTAGAAGTATCAAATCTGGCAATGTCTGAGGATACTAATTTTCCCAAATCAGTTTAGGATTTGAATGAAAAGTTCGGGTGGATTTGCCACTAAATGAATATGGTGAAATCAGGATAGTTTTTTCTTTTGCCCTCGGTCTTGTTACAAAGCCCTTCTTCTAAAAACATGCTTGACTCCAAACACATCACTCCCCTCTCCTGGGGAGCTATGTCATATTTTATATATTGCATATGGCATTTATTGTATGCAATTATTCCATATCACCCTCAACACAGCCAATGGAACAATTCTGAATTCAACTTGAGAGTGCAATCTCCTTCCAAACATCCTGATAGAGCACATCCTGGATACACCCACGCAGCATAAATGGAATCCAGCGCAATCGGCCTTTTATATTTTGCAAACAACAGGAGTTGAAAATGGTGAAATTGCTTGTTGAATGAGGTTACCCTTCGCCTGAGCACAGGCACAGTGCCAGCAGATTCTGGGAGCAGGTTTGTAAAAGCCTGCTATTGCATAACAAAGGCCAGTGTGCATGAGCGAGGTATGTTTTTAAACCACTACAGCTCTGAGAACTCAAAACAGATTTTTAACAAATCACTGAAAAGACACTTCTGTGACCGAGGGACTAAATCTCTGCTAAATTTCAGATTCATACAGTCCGATCAGCAACCCACCAGCACTACCTACAAGAAGGCCACAACTTGGAGTACAACAGATGCACTCGCACACTCAAGAACAATATCTCATTTTTAAATCAAACTTTCCGATAATGTTCAGATCTTGCCTAATGCAGAATATTTCAACACAGGAGGTAACATTTGTCAAAAGTACAAGCATCTGGAAAAGGCTTTTTGGAACTGAAATGCTCCAAACCACAGGTGGTGTTACAGATAGACATTATTAGAACTTGCAAAGCCAGAAATGAGTTCACTTTACTAACCCTGACCTATATTCCTTTGTAGCCATTTTAGCCTGTTTCTACTAGACAGTTACTCCAGTGTTGAGCAGAATCAGACATACCCAAACACTAGTGTGCTCAGATCTTGGTACAGTGCTCATCAGCATGGCAAATAAACCACATTAGGAAGAAAACAATGCCATAATTGGCCAGTGGGCCAGTTTCCTGTCTTCTTCCTCTGAGGCAATCAGGCTTTTTTTTTTTTAGTCTCGTTTCCTAGGGAAATGAGGATCTGTGAGATCACATTGTCTGCTTCTGAGTCCCTCCTCCTAATAGTTTTAACCCCTTGTCCATTGTCTACTTAGGTCTCAAAAAAGGAAAAGTTTTGATACTTCCATGCAAATGCATCACTTAGAAAAAACAGCAAGTTCTCCCATGGAAGGAACGACTGGTACAAAAGGGAGCACAGGATGGGGAGCACAGTCAAGGGACAGTTGTGCAGGAAGGCAGGAGAGGACTGGGTGTTTGCAGAGGAACTGAGCTTCATAGGGAAGTAGTGAAAATATTGGAGTGATGGCTATAAATGCCACATCAGTGATCAAAGAGTATTATGGTGACAAGAAGACATGATGAATGGAGTTATTGTGATAAAGGAGCACAGGAAACAATACAAATCTGTAGAAAAACAGGGGTTAGTTCCATTAGTTCCAGTGTTCATGGAACAAACTCAACAAAGTTATACTCTTTTTTACATCTCTGTTTCTTCCTTCCTTTCACTGCCCTTATATTTCTCTTTCTTTTCGCCTCCTGGTTTCACCATGGCTATGGAAGAACATCATTTGCAAGCAGTAAGACACCAGCAGACTCGCATAAGAAAACACTAAATTATCGGTCATGCATGTAAAACATAAGGTTACATTTACGTCACCGACTTCACTCCTTAATGGGAAGTGGAAATTATGTGCAACTCCATCACACCCCTTTTCACTATCTTCCAACTTTCATAAACCTTTGTCCCAATCTTCTTAAGAAGGGACATCCTTTAAGAATCCAGCAAGCATTTCAGGAGCTCTAAGAGAGCATTACTATTTCAATTTAGGGACAGGATAAATGAGGCAATAAGATGCCTGTAACTCAGCATGTGACTACAGCAAGACTAATAATACAATGCACAGTGAAGTTAAAAAGTCCTGTGACCAGACCACAAGACCATACTTCCCCTGCCCCTAGAAATCCACCACTCTAAAAGCAGGAGGACAACTAGTATTACCCATTTGGATATGTGAAGGTTGAACAGGATCATCTGAATAAGTAAATAATCACCTAAACAAAACCACACAAAACGACGGGGAAAACCTTCCATTCTGAGCTTGCAGTATCTTTCACTACATATAATGAAGGTGAGTTCTTTATGATTTCCTAAGAGCAATAAAGACTCATCTTCATGAGAAAGCACTTTAGGTATAGCACAGCTAAACGTTCATAGTGCTATCTCTTATTTTGTTCATTCACACAACATTGGAGAGTTTCATTTAACACAGCTCTAGGTCCTGTAGTGGGGCAAGACTGAACTGTCCACTAAACAATTCACAAGAACATCAGAGATGTAGCTGAAGGACACATCAACATGTTGGACGGGAAAATGCCTCTATTTAATTCTCTGTCACATGAATGGGAAGCATAAACATAATATTCTCCTAGTAGAGCTTCAGAATTATGATGTCAAAGAGCAAATGCCAGCAGGTGAGGAAAAAAAATATCTGTTGCGACAATAACTGAAGTTTGGAAGTTTTTCCCTAGGGTGAAATCAGTAACCATTCTATCAAATAGGACCTATCTATTCTTATTTTATTCCCATTATCATGGCATCCAAGAACCATTATCATGTGCTCTTCTTGGTGACTAATGCTGGAGCAACTATGGCAAGTGGAAATAGGAAATAAAAAAAAAACAACGGCAATGGAGATTTTAGTGGCATAAACTGTTACGGATATGGATGTAAATAACAAACTTATTTATTCATGCTCCTTAAATATTCTTTTTTTCTTCATTGTTTGCTGAGCTAAGAAAATGAATCATTTTCAAACTGTTGATGTTGGGAAGGGAAGGTTGCAAAGGGTGAGTGTTATACAAGGGCTTTGTCCCAAACAAATGAAAGTCTTTCAGTGAATTATGGTCTGACTAGTTTTCTTTTTTAAGGCACATCAAGGCATTTCAGTATGTGTCAATAAAAGCCCACCTGGAGGAAGAAATTACAGAGCACTGGAAAGAACGCCAAGATTACTCAAGTCTTTGTGATTTCATTTGTTTTAAATCTGCATGTTGTTAAAACAAACGTAGAAATTAGCCATATGGGAACTTAGTTTTGGTGCAATATCTTCATCTGTCACCGCATTTGGAAAAAAGCACACACACAACAAGATCAGTGGCCAGGGAAGGGAGGGTGAGAACAGCACACAAGGAAACAATGCTGAACATATGCACAGGATTTCGACCTCGCAGCATGGTGACTAATGATTATTTCATAGATATTGAAGCTGTGATGGATTATTATTACTGAAGAGGTACATTTTTAAAGATCATCTTACAGTTATTGTATAGAAAGGTAGCTCATATCTCTCACTGGGACAACCTGCCCTTATATGTAGAGTATCTTACCCAAATGAACACCACACACCATTTTCAGTTCAAACCTTAGACCCAATCCATGTAAGACAGGGGCTTAATAGCTTTCCAAACTCTCATTTGGCCTCAGTTATACAACCAGCTGACACTGAAAATAATTAATGCCCTTTAGGACTCGCATCTGCTCCTATGGTTCCATGTCAAGGTTTTTAATTGGGCTATTTTGGCATTTGGAGACAATGGCAAGGTGAAATAACCTTTCTTTAATATTTCTGAGGTCAGAAGTTAGTCCTGCCAAAGGTCATCCTTCAGGTTCACAAATGAGTCATTTGTATCACCTAATGCAATCTGTGACTTGCAAATTGCACTGGGAGATGTTATAGTGCATTAATTAGTCCATGTAGTGAATACTGAATTCATCATTACCAGGGAGGCCTGTGCAGGCGTGCCAATACTCGTTTTGGTGGGCTGCAGTAGCTGATTACATTACATATTATCCTTCAAACTGTGGCCTTTAATATCAGGCCTTGTTTGCTGCTAAAAGCAACGACAAGGACAATCTGGTCCTCTCCCACTGAGCAGCAAGAAAAGTTACATGTGAACAGTTCCTTGGGTGAGTGTGCAAAAGCCACCCTGGCCCATTCATTGGGCTTCTGCTTCACAGATACTGTCATTGAGTGTTCCCACAACAGACACAATTGCTGGATTGCACTCGCAAGTCAGAAGGCTGGTTGAAAGTTTAGAAACTGGGCTGTCTTAGCTGTCCTCTGCTCATCTGAGCCTAAAGAGTAGTTCTAATTTTTAATATTTTTTTTTATTTTTTTTTTTTACATTAGCTGGTTGGTTTTCTCCGTAGCTGTAGGAATTACAAGCTTTTAAACCAGACAGGCATTAAACAGTAATTAACTGCAATTCTCAGGTGGCTGCATGTCCACAAAAGCAGGGCCTTTTGGAAAAGCACAATAAAACTGCAAGAGCAGCACTAGCATCTTCCAGTGAGGATCTGGGATATTTGCCCAATAACGAGGTTTCCCAGGTCTTATTTCCAAAAGCCCATGTGTTGCTGTCACCTTGTACAGGCTATTGAAAACCAGCTAATGTCTCCACATGTGCCCTTCCACACTTCAGGTCCTTCTGGGCCCAAAGACAGGTCAATACCAATCCCAAGCCCATTCTGTAAAAATCAGCGTTCAGTCAAGCTTCCTTGTTGTAAAGAAACCTTGGAGAGAATTTCACCCTAAATCACAGTCTGATCTTTCAGCTGGTTGGCAGCTATCGCCTATAATGAAGGGATTATTAATTTCTGTTTCAAAGGGATAGGAGATCAGGATATGGACACGGCATGACTGTACCATCTGTGTGGCTGACATATATTGATTCATAGCATCTTCCCATCTGTCCTTGACACTACAGAGCACCAGAGGTCACAATCAACTCTTTGCTGGAATTCCCCCAAAAAACAAGTTTTCGTCCAGTTCCCTGTCAAAAAATGCTTCAAACCACTTTTACAGAAAATGGATCACCTCTTCAGTGTATTATGGAAACCTATACATTGACCACAGTTCAGCCTTCTAAGTATAAATCACACAAGAGGTACAATAATGACCGATATTATCAAACAATGACAAATAGGAGCTTCAATGTCCCTTAATGAAAGGCTCAGACTAAAATATTGCTCTTGAAACAATCAGGGGCTGAAGAAGCTATGAAAATTATTAAAGCTCTAAAGAGATTTACGTACATATATTGCACTAGGTACAATAACCCATCTGAGCAGAAGGTTGAGAAATGAGAAGTTTGGTTGTATGTGCCTATGGAAAGTGGTAGGGGAAAAATGAAAACCTGCATCTGAGTAAATCATGAAATGTATCAAAGTCTCTGGAGACGACTTAGTTTTGTTTTCATGATAGGTACCATTTTTTTTTTCCTGTCATCCTATGCAAATTGCTAATAGCTAAGAAATGAAAACTTTTGAAACAGCCAGTTCTGGCCTTTGTCAGTTTAAATATTTCATCTGACACAGCCCACAATATAACTGGAAGCACTATGTGTAATCTAGGCTTAAACACTGCTCATGCGAAACTGTGTTCTCAGTGAGTTACAACTGCCCCAAAAACAGCCTTGGGTTAAAACATGTCATACTTTTTTCTCTCTCCAAAAAAATGGCTGAAGAAAATCCAACCAGATTTGAGCAAGCCTGGAATTTTAAAAAGTCTGTGGTAGAAGGACTGGCAACTACCCAACGATTTGTTGTTGTTGCTGCTGCTGTCACAGCAATGACCACACAAGTTAATCCTCAAATTTACACTTAATAATAAAATTCAGTCCTCATGTACTGCTTTCCTCTTTGGGCTATCTTACCAAGCTAAACTCAGTGAAATCACAAAAAGCCTCACCACCTTTTTTATGTTTATAAAATAGGAAGAGGACAACACAATGTGCCTGGGTATGAAGCCTGAAGCTGTAGGCCCTGGTTTGATTTATGGCCATGGTGAACACTACTAAAATCTAACATTATCAATTTCTTTACTCAGAGCGTTAGCACAACCTGAAATCTCTCTGCTGTTTTTGGAGTGCAACAGCGAGTAGAAGGCACAGTGAAAGAACTCATGCTGGATTCAACCTGCAGTGCCAGTATGGCAACTTTACGTGCTTGGCCTACACAAATGTTCCCCAGAAGCCATGGAACTGGCTAGCTGGGAACTCTCAGGTGACAACAGCACCTTGGTAAGTGCACCTTTACCTGGTTACCCATCTGCATTTGCCTGGACAGCCCAGAGCACCCAAGGATAGCTTGACATATTACATAAATATTATAGAATCACAGAATGTCCTGAGTTGGGAGGGACCCACAAGGATCATGGAGTCCAACTCCTGTCCCTGCACAGGACACCCCACAGTTCACACCGTGTGTCTGAGGACGTTGTCCAGTCTCTTCTTGACCACTGTCAGGCTTGGGGCCATGACACCTCCCTGAGGAGCCTGTTCAGTGTCCAGCACCCCCTGGGTGAAGAACCTTTTCTCCATGCCCAACCTAAACCTCCCCTGGCACATCTTCTGCCATCCCCTCAGATTCTGCCGTTGGTCACTAAAAAGCTCAGCGCCTGCCCCTCCTCCCCTTGTGAGGAAGCTGTAACCCTGATGAGGTCTCCTCTCAGTCTCCTCTTCTCCAGGATGAACAGGCCAAGTGACTTTAGCCACTCACACAGTTTCTTCTCCAAACCCTTCACCAGCTTTGTAGCCTAAATATTTCACAACAGTTATATAAGCTCTCTGAATTTTTTTTTTTTTTTCAGACAACCCAGCCAGCTCCTGAAACTCAACAACAGCAACGCACCGCTGTTGTGGTTTATACCTGATACCTCTCGTCTGCATCAGCTGTGCTTATCCAACTGATTAATTTCATGAATTAACTTTTGAACACATGCATCCAAAACAGGTGACAGGCCATGGGGGTGGACTGCCTGTATGCCTGCCCTCCCTTTTGTTTGTGCCAGACATCTTCCCTGTGCCCAGCGCTCCTGCACACCTCCCTCCCTCCATGGCAGCCACACGCCAGCCCCAGAGCCCCACTGGGACACGCAGCTCAAGGGCTTGGGACAAGGCCAGCAGTCACCCTGAAGAGGCTGCTCACTTGGTGTTAGGAGACATTTCTGCTTTCAGTGGACTACACAGCAGAAAAACAAGGGGGCGCGGAGGGGGAACAACGAATACCACGAGTGTTAAGGGAGAGGAAGGGGCCGCAGCACCCGAGGGGCCCGCCACAACATGGCGCCCCGTGGCCCCGCACTGCGCTGCCACCTGGCGGCCGCCGCCGCGCACTGCGGCCGGGCGCTCGCCGGGGGAGGCCGCCTCCCTGCACGGGCACACACCGACCCTCCAAACAAAAAAATACCCCAAGAAACTAATTTTTGTCATCCCTCCACTGCCAGGCATCCGCAGGGGGGAGGGTTGGAGGGGCTTATGCTGCCTTGACATGTTGGTACACACTGACAGGTTTCCTCACCCACATTCAGCCCCTGAGGACTCAGGGAACCTCACAGCACAAGGCCAAAAGGCTGATAATGTGCGGTAATGGCATTAATATGAGGTAAAATATTGCCACGTTATTCTTAATCTCTTAATAAATGCATTGAAAACCGGGCACCATCCATTAATAGCTGCCCAGGAGCCAGGACATTAGTCGACAAGATTTCTCCACGTTAATTTACTATGGCCTGTTCTGGTAGTAAAAGGATCTAGTCAAGTTGCAATCCAGTCATCTTAAAAGTACACATACAAAATGAGGCTTTGGGATTTACAGTTTGACTCCCTGCCAACTGTTGAGGTTTCACAATCGTGTTCCTCATGTGTGCTTTTTTTTTCCTCCCCCCTCAAATCCTGTTTTCCTGTGTTCCTGTGTGTGAAAGAGGTACCAAGAAACAGGGAAACATGGAGCCTCGGTCCATCTCCCGTGAAAGCTCTGTGTAATATCAGCCACTGTATAAGACCCTACTTGTATTAAACAGAGAACCTACCTAAAATGAAACCTCCTGGAAGTACTAGGTGGTTAAGTACTTTGAAAATTGTGTTTCAAGGGTACATCAGGGGATTTGTCTTTGCTGAAGTGGATGAGAAGCCAGCCCTTTCAACATATTTGCTGTAGACATCACAAGAAATCAAAGTCCTGGAGCCTGTAGGAGCTGAGACACCACAGTGGCTGATCAGAGCACAGGGATTTACCGTCACAACGGTTACTGACAACAAATTGTGGGTGCTGTGCGAATCCCCACACTCTGAGTAGCAAATGGTGACTGAAAGATGAGAAAAGCAGTAGGACTGTCCTGAAGTACCATGTTAATGAGACTGTCTAAAATTACACCAAAGAAACCAGGCAAACGAAGAAACTATTGAAAAGGGGCAAACACCAAATGGGTCATCTGTTATTTTTCATACCTGCCTAAGACCCATGTTATTTCACTTTGTAATAAAAGGATGAGGACAACTTTGTAGTTATTTTGCTGAGGTCAAAGAGGGTGACGTGCATCTCAAGCAGCCTTCATAACCAAGCAGCAAGAGCATTGCTGATCAGCTCAGAGCTCACCTGAAGGGAGAAGCCTGAATTTTGTATCACTTACTTTTGTAAATTGCTTATATGTGTTCGGTCTAGGCATTTGGGTCTGGCTTTTACCTGTTCCTATGTTTATTCTGTACTTGCTCTGTTCCATCTCTCCTTAATGCAAATGAATACATTTATATATGTTGTTTTAAATAAAACACATGACTAAGTAGGAAAATACAGATTTCTGTGAATTTGAATTCACTTTACCTTTTCTGTACCTTCAGAGCAATGTGTCGATCCAAGAATCAGCTATCACTTATCCCTGTAACCTTCCTATCTGGGCACAGAAAATAGGCTCATAGTCTAAAATGCTTTGTCCCACCTAACCTCACTGCAGTAACCCTTTCTGCATCTTCCTCCTCCATCTCTTTGCCCTGTATGCTTTTAGAAACAACCTAAGATGCTTCCTTACCTTCCTTTTTTATTGATTCAATAGGAAGCGAAGACTTTTGCTGGTCAACAAGTGCGTACAGCAGAATCACAGGAACTAGTGCCTGCATCTGGGACAAAACCACCTCCAACATCTCCCTGCTTGCTCTAAGCCAAAAGACGTTCCCACTGCGTCTCACGAGCACTGCTTCGTAAGAAAACAAAATCCGTTGACACACCAGCCACAAGCAGGCTAAGAAACCAGAAAAATGTTTTGCCTCCCATGCAAACCTTTGAGCAGTTGCAACTGGCAGCAACTAAACCACACAATTCTCTGTTAAGTAATTTACCAGAAAATAAAAATAGATAGAAGCCCCACTACTTAACATATTCATCCCCACATCTGGTTGATAAAATATAATTCTTATGGCAAAATATAATTTTTAGGCGCTATGTTCCCTATCTGCAATTACATCAAAATCACATTAATTGAGCTATAACACTGTCAGGCCCAGCAGCTGGGAGGCACATCCATACATTCTAAAGAGGTGGCCATTAATTCAGCGCTCCGCAGTGTGGCAATGAAGCTGGGATGTCCGTTCCCCAACGTGATTTACTGTCTTTCAAGCTGCTTAAGTGGGAACCTCTACAAAAAGATTTAAGTTAAGTGACTCTTATGCCAAGCTGGAGCTCATTTATTATTGAATTAAGTTTTCATTTCTTTTAAAGGGAAAGAGAAATATAGTTTTATTTTAAAACAAGGTAGAACAGTTCAAAGAAAGCAACTACTGCAATTCAGGAAACAAGAATACATATCTGTGGGTGACAGTGGCATTTTGGTTTTGCATTGCTGGAAAAGGTAGATTAAAAAATTATGTACATACTTATGAATGCACATATGTATATGGTTTATGTGCGTATCTGCTTTTACATGTATATATATATGTATGTATTTGCATACAGATCTGGAAATACATCTATAACTACAAATGTAGATACAGTTTATATCTATCTAATAAATTTATGAGCCTAGATCCTGAAACAGCACATATGCTTAATTTTAAGGCTATGAAGAAGCTGACTTTACAAGGCAGTGGGACACTACAGTATATAGAAGTTGCTACAAAATTTATCAGTATAAATTGTATTTTGCCTCTTACCTTAGCACCTTTTTTTCATATTCTAGCACTTCTCTCTCTTTAAAGAATGTATTTAATCAAGTTCTGTTTCAGAAAATATATCGTGATTTATTTATTTAAAAAAAAAAAAAAAAAGGCAGACTTATACCTGACACTCAATCACCTTAATTAAATGGGGTAGAAAGGGTGGGTATTGTTTGCGTCCTGTGCTAAAAACTGGGTTTGACAGAGAAACAGACATTTATCCTATTCAAGCAGCAGGTACACAATTTCTGCTCTGAAATTAGAGCATCAGAACATAGCAATCAATGCAGGGTTTGGCTTCTGTCCTCTAACCACGTGAAGAAAATATATTGAGCTAAATTTTCTGCCAGCTTAATTTTATTGAAATTAGTGGAATTTATCCAACCAAATACTTGGCATCTTGCATTTGATGGGTAAAATGTGCCAATGCAGGGAAAGAGATTTTGAGGGAAAGCAGTTACTCTGCATGCTTAAACTGGCTAAATATTTCTGAATAAAATATATTTTAAAAATAAATAATTAAAATTTGCCAAGACCCCCATAATGGTGTCATTTACACTCCAGTCACATGAGTCTACAGCGCAAGACCCTTTCATAATTAGGAACGTACACTATATAAGCTCCCTCTCTAATTAGCAAATTATGTTGAAAATAGCATCCTGCTAATTAATGGTTATTATGGCATTTCTGAAGCTGAAGCTTTAATTATCACCAACCTAATGATTGTGTACAGAAAAAAACAACTTTTTTTTCTTAAATTATCAATAAGGGCAGGGGATTATTATCAGGCGAATCTGCTGACGGCTGATTAATTTGTTTGATGCAAAGTTGCTGTGTGTTTCATATTATTTTATCGGAGTTGCAGGAAAAAGGTACATAATTTGGTTTCATTAGCAACTACTGCTATTTATCACTAGAAGATACCCCTCCCTTTTTTGTTGTTTGTTCAATTCCCTCTGTGTTTTTGCCTGCACCAGCATCAAAGTCAAGAGCAGGAAGTTTTAATTAAGTGACACTAATGAGGTCGTTGAAAATGATACTTCAGCAATTCAGCATGCTGTTAAATGTGTTTATTCTATAATGTCATCAAAGGTGATTGTTTTCCCTTGTAATAGATAAAATTCATTACCATAAGCATTGTACTTTTGAGTGTTAGAGATACAAAATGCGAGTTTAGTCAGGTGTGTCTGTTGCACATTTCATCTCATCTACCTCTGTAAATGAATTTGCATCTAAAACTATCCCTTAAAAAGGAAATGTAGCATGAGCTGTAATTGTAAGTGGGTTTTTGTTCAGAAATAGCTAGCTTTGAGTAATCTACTTGCTTGTGATGATTGTAGCCCTGCTTTTCTGGCTGCCAACCCATTCATAAATGCATCCCAAAATTCGGTGTTTTCAGCCTATTTTGCAAGTCCTAATCAAACAGTTTGAATTAATCATTTCCAGCTCACAAAATAACTGCAAAGTAGTTGTACAATTCATACTACGATTACACAAATCAAAGAGTAGTTTTAGAGCTGGGATCACAACAGGCTAAGGATATATCATAGTAAGGCAAGGTATGTTTGTAAGGAGAGGTTGCAATCTCTTCGACCAGCTCAACTAGATGGAGCTTCAGGTCTGCCCTAGGAGTACTTATGAGCCTCTGCTACTCTCTTCCTCATTGGGGATTTGGTATTGTAGAAATATGCTTTGTTTGGCCTCACATTTGCACAGGAAAAAACCCTAGAGATGTTTGATGAGTAAGATATGGCTTCTACAAACGCACATACCCGTGAAAAAATAGTAAACCCGCAATCAGTGCTCGTGAATAAATTGACTCATGTCTACACAAGTTGGCATGAGCAGGGGTAAAAATTCACAAAGGTCCTAAATCTTTCTTGGGTGGAGATGGACATTGTTCACTAGACAATGTTTATATCAATGTAACATCTAGTCTGATCGGTCCTCAAATTGCTCAATTCCTTGACAAATATATTTCAGAATTTAAAAAAATTATCTAAAATTCATTTTGCAGAGCTACGTTCAAAGCAGCAGTTGACTCTTAAGTAGTAATCTCAGCATAGTAGCGAGCAGTAAAGAGACTTCAATGGACTTCATCTGTCCTAAAGCCTTGCAGCAGGTTAAAGACATTCAGCTTTACTCAGAACATAAACAGACCGCAATACTTCCTGGCAACCCACTTCAACTCCCAAATTTCACTCATATGATTAAGAAAGTGATAAAAATGTTACTTTTCTGCTCTTGTATGCTAAAAAATAAGGAACTAGGTACACGTTAATACTAAGGCCAGTAAAAATACCACTCGCATTTTCAGTGAATGTTCTTTTCAGACTACTACAGTTCAAAGATTATGAAGTTTTCCTTATTTAGAATAACATGAAACCAAAAAAAGTAGAGAAATGAGCTCTATGGGAAAAGTCTCCCTTTTCTTCACTGAAGAATAGAGGCAATAATTTGTTTCAGTTTAAATCAAATTCATTTTTAAAAATTCAGTTTGTTTCCAAGAAAAATTTTTTAAATGTCAGATGAGGCGAAACCAAACAAACTTCAAATTATTCAGAAAAGGCAAAGCACCACAAATATTTTTCAGCGGAAAAAGTCCACTGTTTCCAATAAATAGCATTTGGACACTGCTCAATTGCTAAGTGAAATACAACATGGCATACGCAGGCCTAATACTGGAAATCTTTACTTACAGTTCGAATTTAGAGCTGCCATTCAAAGCTTTGAGTCTCTGGGCAGATCCCATTTTAAACACCTGGCCCGTACTGCGTTGCTTTCCATCTGGCTGGAGGGAGAACACTTTTCAAGTTTAACCAGCCTAAAGCCACCAAATCCACCTCATCCTTTGGCCCTTCGCTGCGGGGTGACAGAGGTGGCCAGGGCCATTGACATCTGTCACTCCATGTGAAGCCTCTAGACAACCCAAAGAGCACGATACTGCACAATACATTTCATCCTGGGATACAATCTGTGTCCGACAGTGCAAAACCACTCACTTCCCACAGTTATTACCCCTTGCGTTTGCTTAACACGTGTGTGTGCGAGACACATCAAAATACACTGGAGATAAGAGGGTCTCATCCTTCCTCTTTGAAGTCAATCGAAAAACTTCTATTGATTTCAATGGGGCAAGACCGGGCCTTTAATGAGGAATACACAGTCCCCAAAGTTGTTTTTTTTTACAAATAACGTTTACAGTGGCACCATTCAACCATCACAACTTGTTTGTAAGACACGAAAAGAATTTTTGCCCTACAGTCAGCAGCGGGGATTTAGAAATTGCCTGCAAACTCACGCACCCACCCCCACAGCAGGAGCCATAAATCATCATTTTGTCCACGCAGAGTGAAAAGCAGGAATCGCAGCGAGATGTAGGGAGAGCCGCCCTTCATGTGGACAGCAGGGGACACGTCTGGGTCACATGCCCCCTAACCTTATCTTTATTTTTCCATCAGGCTCTGTGACATTTGTCCTTTTTCATTCAATAAGATGCAGGACTATTTGCCATTTTCAAGTAACTACATTATACAGTATTTCCCATTGACAGACATGTCCCCCCAGCACAAGGTGCTTTAACTCTTTCTAATAGGTTTCTTCCTGGCTTCTGTTTACCAAGTGAGATTTTATGTTTTGTTTGCTTTGACAAAAAGAAGAAAGGGAAAAAAAGAAAGAAAGAAACATACCCCCTGGGAAAGTTAACCTCAAAACATAACATTTCTAAAGCAGGATAAACCACTATCGTAACTGCAGAGGACAACATAATTACAGGCAAAACCATAGAAAAACAGATGTACTGAGCAAGCAGTCTTGGCAGTCCAAAGTTAGAAGGTCAATAGGTTGGGTTGCCTAAATTGTACGTTTTTAAAGTAGACATTAGTTTCTTTCTGCAGATTAGCCACTGCAAAATCTATATTTTATCTGAAATCACAGGCACCTTCTCATCTGAAAATCCAACTTCTCTGGAAATATAAAAGATGGCACAAAACTTTATCCCACCTAGTACAAAATCCTGGGGAAGAGCTGCCTGTAGAAGCTGACAGTTTGCATCTCCAGAAGGTTTCTATCAGCTTCACAAATTGCTGTCTCCTAATCTGTAATTGAAGGCTGGAGCTGCATTGTCCTATGGTCTTCTGAAGGGGCTCATCCTGGTCTCATCCTTCCAAGTAGAAGAGGATACCCCATCCTACCCCTTCTCTGCCCTCTGCAGATGGGAGTTATCCTCATGGGGCCAAGCACCTCAATGGTTGAGCTCTGACACACTTTTCTTGAAAGATGGAGGATGTACCCACCTGATCTTGCCATGATGCTTAATATTTTCTCACCAGCAGTGGCACCACCGATTTTAATAGAGTGCAGCTGGTAAGGAAGGGCTATTCTTCCCATTTTACTGATAAGAAATTGAGGGCCAAGGAAACTGTGTAAGAGAAGGTGTCCTGGAAAAGCAGGACTTGGAAGAGGAGTCTCTCAAGTCGCTGATCGGCAACCTTGTGGCTCTTGGCAACTTTCCTCCATCTCCACATGAAATGTGTGTGGCCTCCCTGCACATAAATGGTGTTGATGAGCCCAGGCTTCAAGGTAAAGCACCTTTGCAAAGACTCTGAAATAGAAGATGAGATGAAATATTTCAAGCAAATCCTTTGGTGCCTCCTCTAACCAGTCCAAACTTGTCCTTGCTCATAATGGGTGCTTCAGCTGCTCCATTTCAGGATGCTGCTGATAAAAGCAAGGAGAACAACATTGTACCACAGACACATTTCAAGGGCATCTCCAAGTCACTGAAGTGTTTTTAAAACCCCATGACATAAACTTGCTTATTATGCTAATATCACGTGCTCAGCCTCTAAGGTAAAGCCTGGGGGAGAGATCCATCTTTTGCACAGCACAAAAACTGATGGAGCAAAGGTGCGGTTGATGTCCACAAACACTCAGGAGAGCTTTGTGGCCTCTGAAGGGCTCAATGCCCTCTCAGCATTGCCTGGCTGCCCTTCAGCCCCAGCTCTGCCTGCCACCTCCACCCTGCTGAGAAAGGGCAAAGCGGTGATGTGCAGCCTGCACCGAGCAGAGGTGCTGTCACCACGTTAGCGCTTCGCCCACACACAGAATAACCACGGGTCATGGAGGAGGCAGGATTTCAGCCTGAATGCAAACATGAGATGTTGACCAAGAAAATGCCCCACTGGGTTTTTGGTTTTATTTTTTCCCATGTGATTATAGGCACATTCAGATATTCTCTGAGAAAAATGACGCTCTCTTTAGTCATCGCAGGAAGGAAAGCACCACTGAAGGCAGCGTCATTGGGGTGTCCAAACCGCTTCTTCAAAGAGGCAGAAGTTTAGTCATTTGTAGCTGACTTGTAGCATAATGCTGTGCTCATGTGAGTGGATCCACCTCTGTGGCAATATCAAAGATGGCCAATTCTGGTTTTGTTCTTTCCTTTGCTTATATTTGACACATAGTCTCAAATGTGAGCTTACGTCATGTACTGTAACACAAGATATTATTAGAACCATAGGAATAGGCTTAGTACAAATTCTCAGTGCTTATTCTGTGCCAATCCATCCCTGTACCCTCCTGAAAAGTACCCGATTTGCATTAGCAGCTCCTCCAAATGATGACACTGAGGTGGATGTGGAAATGTAAATACTAGGAGAAGCAAAACTCCAGATCCAGATATCAGTAACTAGCAGCTTTCTATGGCAGCATTTGATAGCAGCCAGTAAACACATCCCATATGTTAAGGTATTGTGACATTTTCTGAATGGCAGTTGATGTGTGTGTCCCTATCCAGAATGATTGTCAATGTGATGCTTCCAGAGGAGCTTCTGAGATGCCACAGGCTCAGAGTACTGCTGGTGGACAGCAAATTAAATATGTGATATCGCTACAAAATGAGCACTGAGTTGGAGCCAGATGTACAAAGGTGGCACGTGGTGATCAAGTGGCACTGATGGCTGTGCACCTACAGCACTGTGTTCTCCTCTGGACAGCAAGATTAGACAAAAAATATCAGCAAATTAGAGGGAGATAAGAGAAAAGTGACAAAAATTTTCAATGATATTCAAGGGAAAAATAGATAAAGTACAAGATAAGCTGCAGATTTGTAGGCATTAGTTTGTTTTCTGGTGATACTAATTGAATTTGTGGTCTTCTTTTACAATTAAAAAAATAAAGCATGACCATAAAAGCAGCAGTTTCATGGGAATGGAGGCATCAATATATGAACTTCTACGCAATGCTGGAGCTGCTAAGAAAAGTTCTCAGAGGAGGAGTGTAATGTGTTTATCCTTGTCCTCTGTGACTGCAGTTCAGAGGCTTTGCAGCCTGCGCACAGCATGCACACTGTGCCTGCATCCCAGCTATGGGAACATGTTCTCTGCACTCTTTGTCACCAGTCATCGGGATTAAAGACCTGTAGGAGCATTACGCTACCGCTGCTTCCTTTGCCGTAGGAAATCGATGAGTGTTGAGGTTTTATTCTGGCACGCACACAGAACATATCTGTAATATGGACCCAGAGACGCAGGCAGGGCACAGAATTGCTTCACGATAGACATGTAGTCCTGCTAAAGTCAGTGTGACTGCCAACAGTCATTCAACATGCTCCAGATATTCAAAACGCAGGTTGGGGGCAGATCAAATGACCAGCGGTAGGTTTTCAGCTACAAATTTTACACTGACAAATGGAAGTTTCTCAGCGGTGTCACTTCTTGCAAATATTTCTACAATTTTTTCATGTACTTTAGACCCAAAGTAGATCTTTACAGCAAAAAGAGGACAATCTGCCTAATAGAGCTACTGGGTCAAGTTTAAAACCTAGGCTCAAATCCTTGATCTTAGACTAAGACTACAACCACAATAATCTCTGCACCAGAGCAGCTTGCTACCAGAGGAATCATCTATTCTTGAAATAATTTTCTCCTTAATAAATAAATAGCATAAAAAGCACAAGCTTGTTTAACCTTGTTTTCCTCCTGAAATGAAAGAAAATGAAATGAGAAATCTTCATGTTTCTGCAGACTGGAATTCTTAGGTTTCAGTCAGCACAACTGAACTTGTACATTCGGGTCCAGACTTTCCATGGACCTCTGGAACCAACAATTCCTCAGCTCCACTTGAAACACTTATGACCCCACTCCCAAGAGTCAGCATCAGATACATGCCCAAAACCACACAGTTCTTAAAAGAATGAGATATCGAGCACAAATGGTGAGTCTTTTTGGAAGTTCAGACCCACCAATGTCACAATCTAGTCCCAGGCCAGACAAACGCACGGCTGGCTCCCGTCTAATTGCTTCGTGTCTTAATTTCCTGACCCTCATTTTCAAGTTTTATTTTCTCTCCACTTCCTGTCATGTGTTCTCAGCTTGCAAAAGACAGGATGCCATTTGCATTCACAAACTACAAGGAGATTTTCGCTGAACCGTAAAATTTACTTCATCTGATGTTATTTTGACTGTATCAGCACCGGTTTGATATTCAAAGTTGAAGCCTATTACACAAGATGCTCCCTGACCCTCTCTTGCACTTGGGCCTCCATCTAGGACAAGTTAGCCCACAGGCCAGGAATGGAGAATTTAATCAGAATATCAAGGCAAAATGAAGAAATTCAAATTTCTCTAGATGGGAGAAGTTTTCAAATATGAAGCACACATTATGATGTATTTAATATCCATGTTTTATTCTTCTTTATTAACTTTTTCAAACTTTACATCCGTGTTGCACTTACACTGTAACCGTGCTTCACTTCCTCAATTTCTATTCACATATAGCTTACTATATGGAAGACAAAAAAAATAATAATGTTCTATTTATTATCTACCTAATGCAGCTGTGTTGCTAATCCCCATACCTCAGACTCCAGATGTGCTATGGGCAAACAGCGTCTGCCCACAATCATGAACATGGAATTAAAAAGCATGCAATGTTAAAAGTGAAAGCTTGCAGAAGACTTTTCCAATATTAAATAACATTATTTTCAAGTACTTTTTTCCCTGAACTGTAAGAACTAGAAACTTTCTTTTATAAATAAGAATTGGTAACATTGCAACCAAACAACTTCTTTGTTGTTTAGCAAAAAGTCGATTTTATTTTGAACTGAACATTCAATACTGATAAAGGGTACTCTCTGTGACCGGGAGCACCAAAAGTAAGAACCTAGCTTCTTAAAATAACTCTTACAAATATGGGCTGTGCTTCAGTGGCCTGAAATGCCTTATTTGTGTAATTTCTCCCACTGGGTGAATACAATTTTAAAAAGAAATGAAGCATCATGATATAAGCTACACACCACCTCTATATACCTTGCGCTTGCATGTGGGCATTAGAAATATTATCAGCAGCAAGAAAAGGAGCCAGTGCTTTTCTAAAGGAAGAAGACTTTTTTGTTTCATTCTTTCCTGATCTATTGTTGTGACTCTCCCTCTGATTGACAGGTGGCATTCTTGTCTTTATGGATGGAGAAGCAAAGCTCTTGATGGTTATCGACATAAGGAAATGTCATGTCTGAATATGTTTCAACAGGACCTTTTTTCCCCTCATTTCCTGCTCCTTCCTCTGACTTAATTTATTATATTTAATGCCATGAAATCTCGCAAGTATGAATTGATAATCCAAACACTTAATTGCAGTCAGGAACCCACACCTGGCATTTAATTGCTATTTGGTATTAAAAATCACATTTGCAACAGAAGTGTCCTTACAAGGTCAGGTTGACCGAGTTCCCTTTGCACCAAAGCATCTCTTGGCCTTGAACCTTCACGATGGTGGTGGGAACACACTGCTGAGTGACAGGAGCAGCTCTGTAACCGACAACATCGTTGTAAATTACCCATCAAGTGTAATTCATTCAGAAACCAGAAGCGAGTGGGTGGAAGTGGTAAAATAGCTCATTTTGCACTGGGCTGACACACAGTGTAAGTGCAACATGAGGGCAACTCACTCCGACGCAATGCTCAGTGGCGTTGCATACCGTCCTGCCAATAGGGCTACCACCTCCACATAACATCCAGAATAACTCTCTGACATTGAGCGTCAGGGCTGAGTGCAGGGCCTGAGGGAATCGTACTCTCCCCCAAGGCCTGGCTTTGGCTCTGGTAGCCTTTATGGTGCTTTATATCAGGGACACCAACCAGTACATGCCATTAATCCACCTCTTTGCCCCTGACACAACAGTAACACGGACCATCCTTCCTGTCTGACCATCACTACCCTCTGCAACACGTCGCCCCCAGCGAGCCTCGCTTCTACCCTGTACAATATTCCTCATTTAAAAAACGGTGTTTCTTTATGCCATGCACAGGCTTCAGACTACCTCTAACACTTCTCGTCTGCCCCTCTTACAGCCCACCTCTCCTTGCTTTGTCAGGTCTGAAATTAATTTGTTATCCTCCATCTCAAGCGGGGATCATATCTTTATCTGTATTGCAAAGTGCCCAAACAGCATAAAAATTGTATCTTTGGTGATGTCAAATAATAAATAATAACAATAGGGCAGACTGGGAATACTTTGTCTGGGATAATGCATCATTGCTCTCTCTACCATGACCCTAATTCATCTGCATAAATTTCCACATGTTTTATATGCATTAGGCTAACATTTTGACCACTAACCACAGGGTGAAGAAGTGTAACATAGGAGCTGGTTTTGCGCAGCCGAAAATAGGTACCTCTAATTAAAAAATAAAGAACAGGAAACAATTCCCTAGAACCTGTCTGTCCCTTCAAGTGGATCCTTGTTCCATCCCAGGTGGAGAAGCCAGAGACCGGATTGTACTTGTTACTCCACGAATGGCTCACATCCTAGCCTAACGAACCACCCGCCCTCTGCCACTTCAACACAAAGAACTTTCAAAGCAAAGCTCTTTGTCTTGCTTCTATTTAATGAGCAGTGCTGTGGGGTTTAATATGCTGCGAATGACTCTCTATTGCGCTCTGAAATCAGGGAGCCAGTCCCTCACCAGTCCTCAGTAGCTGGGGAGGACTGTAAGATGTCACCAAGACATCTTACAAGGTTCAGCACTCAGGTTAGTGTTTCATTGAATCATGTTACTCCACCTGGAGAGCAGATGCTGCAAGTGGTTCCAGTGGTAACTGTTGAAGTTCCTAAGCCCGACTAAACTTTCCTTCCCAGCTAAGCACCATATATTCCCCAGCTTTTTAATCCATATGCTTTCAGGCGTGCACAGGGCAAATGCTTTTGTGAGAAGACTGAATAAAGAATACCTGAGTAATAAATTATATTATTTATGGCCTTCTCTGCCATTGGATTCAATCTCATAAATGCAAAAAGAACATCTAAGAAGAGCCATCCTGGCCTCCTCTTTTCCGTAATGGGAATACAGATAGCAAGTTCAGAGTCAGATCTACGCAGTCTAAGCCCAGCCTGTTTTCAGTTATAACGAGTTTTGCTACAGATGCTAGAAGAAGCCTCCAAACAGCACAAAGAGAGGGAGACCTGAGCCAACTCTGAGGCAATTACTCCAATTGAAGGAGTATTTGGGAAGACAATCACATGCAGGATGCATGAGCATTCCTATTTCTTCTAGTTAAGTACTTCTGGTTTTCCCTCTCTTGTCACTGAATGCATTTCTACGCCTTTATAGCCAGCCAAGCTATAAAATTCAGCATGAGCTCGAAGTGTACTACATGCTAATTTTGTATTGCCCTAATAATGCCCAGATTTACTGGGATCTATTCTCTCACTGATGCATATTTGTAAGTACTATTAACGTTAATGGGAGTTACCAACTAATTAGAAAGGAGAACAAAATCTAGGCTATAGGATGCAAATTAGAGTAGTGCCTATGTCACTTACCTTCCCGCTGAGGAATTACAGAGTAGAGCAAAATCAAGGACAGTGACTCTAATTTCTGTTGACTATTTGCCTTACGTTTTGCACCCACGAACCCACAACAAAACAAAATATTTGACGGGAAATAGCTAGCCAGCTTATGGAAGTTTATTGCATAATAGCAAAATCTCCAAGCTGGTTCTCAAACAGAGAAAGATTTGGGAAGTTCTAATCTGGTTCACTTAAACACACTTAACAAAGAATGGTTGCGAGGTATAGCTAACAATTAATAGTTTTAACAAGCTAGTCAAGAGAGTGTAGCTCAGTGAGTCTGTGTATTAAAAGGACATTGTTAGCACACTGCTTGGCTTTTATGAGGTGAAACAATCCAAACCTACTTCAGCGCATGGAGAGGTTTGGAGTGGTTTTATTTTCATCCTTAAAGTCCAGGGTGGCTTTGGCATAATAAAGGTCATATCTCCTAATCATGGTAATGTTCACACACAGCAATATGAGCTCATTGCAGAGAGCTCCAGCACTCAGAAATCCCCGGTTAGAAGGTGTCACCGATTAAACTATCGCATTTCAAAGGCTTCCATACAGTAAATAGGAAAGAAAAGAAGAAAAGGAACCATGGCCTTTTGTTATTCAAAAAGCTACGGAGAGCGATAATTAACCCATTTTTGTTGAGAAATCATTTGGACAAAAGTCAAGGGATTGCCACCCTGTCAATTGTTAAGTCTAGATAAGGACATTATATTCCACTGTACAAAGAGTGACTGAAGATAGTGAATAGAAAGTAGGCCACTACTATGACTTTCCCTGGTCCATCAAAAAAGAGGTCTATTTTTTTTTCCACAAAAGAGGTAATATAGTAAAAAAAAAAAATCTCTTCCTACATTAAAAACATAACTACAGTGCTTGTTTTTGCATTTTGTTAAATATTCAAAGGTACCATGCAATTAGCATGTCATTAATGAATAATTAATTAGTGCTAAAACAGCCTTCAGATTTTTTTGCAACTAAATTATTTAAAGAGCAAATATAACAACGGAATGCAGCCCTCCCCTATCCCCCCCCCTTAACTCTGTGTTTTCATCAGTGCGTTGGTCTGTAGATGAATAGGGGTGTATGAACTAAGAGACAAACAATATTTTGGAACTGGAAAGGTTCCAGTTTCCCTTCCTGGTTGTACTGGGTCAACCCACCACACCACTGCTCTGCCCTCAGCCCCTCAAAGGAGCCCAAGGACAAAGTGATGTGGTCCTTGTTAGCATCTGCTAGGATTAGATAAAATACCTGAAATGTGCTTTAGTATACAAGATTTGGACACCTCCTGAAAAAAAAAAACACCCAGATATGTTAAAAACTAGTCCTACCAGCACTTTGCAGCAGTGCACCCAAAGACTCAGCAAGTGCGTTGTGTTTATCATTTGTCACCAGATCTAATGACAGTTGCTGTGTTATTAAAATCTACCCCGCTATACAGCCAAGAGTTAAAGAGAAAGTAATTTGTTGCCACTTGCAGATATACATCACTAGTAAGACGTTAGTTTATATTTATAAGCTGCACATCTGTGAATCAGTTGGCCTGCCCATCTGTTAACTGCACCAGTAAACACTAAGTCTGTGAGCTGCGTATTCCTGCATCCATCACAGATTCTTTCTTTAATTGTATGTTTATGCAACAAACCTCCACTTAAGTGTATTTGAGAATGTTTTGAACAGTGATAATTAGTTTTTATGACTCAATACTACTCTTCCTAACACTGATTCAACACTATTATTTTAAATAGAGACGGCACTTTTCTCTGACAGTGTCAAAGCGGGTTTTCTCCATGGAGCAGAATTTGTCCCTACAAAGATACTCTGGTAAAACAAATCTCTTCCCAGTGTTCCCAAGCTATCGTTACAGTATGCAAATGTGATTCTTCATCTTTCCATAAACTTCTCTTTTAGGGGTTGGTCCCTGAAATAAAATACAATACGAGCTACCAGCCCACCACAAAAAGTTGTGAAAGAGCTTGGATTGCACTGGACTGGATAACGGGGGCAAAAATTGCAATTTTGGACACACATTCAGCAAGCCGCAGTGCAATTATTAAGACGTGGCATCTTTAAGCCTGTGAGTCAAGGAGATGACTCACCTGTTTAAACTTAAGATACCCACTTACATATACTGCTGATTCCAAGTGCTGTTTCATTTCCAAGCAGATTTATGCTTGGGTACTTTACCTAATTTCTGTAAACAAAAAGCTAATGGAGAAAAAAAAAATAACCATGAAGTTATACCTCTTACTGTATCTCATTTTACTCAGGAAATATTGCATGCACCTTTTTGCATAATAGGGGATTTTCACAGTATTTTTTTCTAATGGCTTTACAGTGAAGTGGCGTACAATATGATGTTCAACTTCATAAAGCATTTAGTTACAGCATTTATTTTGTTTGAGGAACCGAAAGCACACTTATCTATGTATCATTGTGCTGATGCAAATGGCAAAATTTTCCACATGATTAAACATCGTTTTCTCAGGGTATTCTGTGTCCAACTGCCTGCTACTCAGTAAATGTTTAGATCAATGCATGGTTGATCCCAAGTCTTGCAAGCCTGAAATCCTTCCATATCTAAATAAACACATAGGTTTACTTAAGGCCAAAAAAGGACTTAGGCAGGATCTGGAAAGAATCAGCTGGGTAACAAAAAATGCTAATTTAAAAAAAATATATATGCTTGCAATGATATTTTAAACCACAGGTTACATTTATGTGTATCTCTTTATTTACTCCTTACCAGGAAAGTGTTTCACTTAGTGACTCTTGGAGCAAAAAGTGGCCACCAGTGAATGACGGTGCTGTGCAGAAATCGCCATTGACTGACAGTAGTGACGGGTACTGGCACCGCCGGCCCCAGTAGCTGCCAGAAGCTCCCCTGTAGTTGGTCTTCAGCCACCAAGCTGCTCACAAGTCCAGCATCTGTTCTTTGCTTAACATGACTGGGAGCCGTATGGACACAGTCCTCCTCTCTCATTCCTAGGGGCAGATGCCAATGTGGTCTTATGTCACTTCCAAGAGCAAAAAACAACACCCTCACCTACTCAGTGGCCATCAGACAAACCAGAATCTTCAAGAACAGCAGGCTTAGCAAACTATGATAATAATTTTTAGAGCACGCAGCAGCCCAAAGAGAGATTTTTCTCAGTATATGTTGTGGTGATTTTACATGATTATTACAGATATTGAGAAAAGTCAGGTCGAAATAAATTTACTGATGATATAATAACGAGTGCAAAATGAAGGAATTGCCCCGTTCCCATCTCCTAAATACTTTGCCAGTCCAGGACTTCCAAATCCTCCAGCCCCATACACCAATAGTTCAGCTTGGCACATCACCGGGGCTCAGTGCTGAAAATCATGCAGCTCCCGGCTTCCCTATGAAACTGATGACAAGGGCATCACATTGATGCTTCTGCCAGATCTGGCCAGAGTACAAAATCTCATTCCTGAGCAGATGTCAGGTAGGGCGAACATTCAATCTACACAACACTAGGACAAAAATGTAGGATCACAGCACAGAGGTGAAAGAGATTTGGTGAAAAGAACAGACCCCAGGTCTCCAGCCAAAATATTTCAAAGCAACTTCTGCCGAGGAGACACAATCAACAATTCCAGCGAGAAAGAATGTCGGCTTCAGCACACACAAAAAACCTTCTGCTAACATCTCCCAAATGGAAAAGATATTATAAACAACATTCACCTCACTCTCCTCCCTCCCTGTCACAGAAATGACCACAATTCTTTACTACATACCTTCAAAAACAGGCCTTTGCAGATGAAAAGAAATAAAATCCAACCTTAAGAAGTACATTCAGAGACCCCCTTTATGCCACTGCTCTGTGCTATGGAAAAATGAAGGTAGAAATCTGTTGAAAAACATTTCCCTGCTGTATTGTGATTGACATCTGACAGTGCTCAGTGGTGTCCTAACTTGGATGAATTTAAATGACAAGCTTTCCTTTATAAGTAACAGAGCTCCTCTTACAATAGAACAGCACGATTACTTCATGGAAAGGAAAAAAAGGAAGAATCAAAGTTTTTCTTCAAATCCCTGGGGGTACCCCTGACCTGTCACCAGGCTGCGACCTTCCCTCGTTAATCTATGCAAATCGGATGACTCTAATTTGTGCCACCGATTGCTTTGCCACACCTTTAAATTCAGAGATCAGGCTCCGGGATGATGCCTACATCACACAGAGTTCAGATCACCTTCATGTCGCCAACTTTTTTAATGCCGTGACAGATGACGTCCCCACCATTCTGGGACAAGACCGTCCACGGAGCCCTCCAGACTACTTTTTGATTAACATCGAGACAAAAGCCAGCAGTGTTTTGCCTCTTGGTTTGTGATTAGCAGCATTGCTGCCATAAGCATTCCTAAGCAAGAACCCCTGGGAAGAGTATCAGATCCCAGGTCAAGGCACAGACTGCCAATATCACGGCTGCGCTAACAGTCACCCAATCGCTTTTATGGACATAAAGAAAAAAAAAAGGTATTCACTGTAATAAGCACCGGTTCCAACTGAGAGACATTATGTCAAACTCTAAGGCCTGTTTCAAAACTTTCTCCATTCATGTAACTTAATACACTTTGTAAGCCAAAGAGGGCAATATCACAGAAGATGCTCTATCTTCTGTTCACCTTCCACGTCACACAAAGGCCACGGAAGCTGTTTTGTCTGGGTTTGGTGTGGTATGGGAGTTAAACTTTTTGCTTTAAATTGGGTCCTTGTCAAGGATACACTATTTTTTATTTAACCCTAACCTAACCTATTTTATGCCAAGTTTTATCCCTTTTCTCCTGTGAGACTCTTGTCTTCATAGAGCTGAAAAAGTGGAGATTTTCATTTATAATGAAAAACATATTAGTTATTTCTATTATCCATGTATACTTGCAAATCTATCCATTCAGAAAGTTACTGGAGAGAAAACTTGAAAACCATTTTCCTGAAAACCAGAAAGCGCATGGGAGCATCATCATTAATAAAACATTCAAAAAATTTAATACATGGCCTATGTGATCCATGCATTTAACGCATCTAACAATATACTCTGTGTAATAATCTTATTTGCTTATGTCTTCCAATTCTGACAACACTCCAACCTATTAACTATCTTTTCAAACAAACACTGAAGGTTGCCAGTTGTGACAGATTTGGACTAACGTTGATGGTAGCATGGGAGTTCGCTAAAGTGATTTGATAAGCTCGTAGCAGCTTGAGGGGCGGCGTCATTCCAAATATGTAAACAACATTGTCAACAACAGAGCCCATCGGTAAATGCAGCCCCTATCTCACACAGCCATTATTAAAATAAAAATAATATTGAAAATACAGGAAGGCAGACAAAGAAAAAAGATATTATTTGTCTGTTGCCACAAATCAATGACATATAGCATCAGGGTTCACTGAAACACTGACAAATGTGTCAGGAACACTTGCTTTTACCATTACTGTGTTCTTTACAACTATTAGGAAGCAAGTACAAGGTTATTATAGGCATAGAGGCTAAACATAGTGACATACTTCACAAGCTCACTCATGCTTTGTATCAGAGCTTTCACTTACTATGGGAGTGGATTATCCCATTTTCCCATGCTGATCCAAGTGATCTCATTACTTACAGAAGAATCTTGGCATACAAGGATTACTTCGCCAACCATCACTTAAAACATCCCAGCAGATTCTATTTTTAAAGGAGAACTGTCATATTTTTCTTCTAATGGCTCTTCTATTGAAAAAACAAAACTAACAAAACAACAACCAAAAAAAGAAAAACACATAACATAACATAAAAAACCTCACAACCCACCAACACTGAAAACAGCTTCTACAGGGATTACAGCCTCTGCCACTGGGAAGCGAAATGCAGTTATGGAGCAAATATTTTTTAATGGCTCCCACTCTGATGGCCAATAAGCAGCTTGGTATTCCCCCGTCTCCATCCCCCAAACAAATTTATATATACATATATACACTATATATCTCCACTGGCGTGCTGCCAGCGTCTCTGGCGGCTCTGCTTTCAGTGAATCCTGGCCATCTGGTTAGCTGGCTGGATTGCTGCCTCCACGATCTGTGTCTTCGGGCAGAACCAGCCCCTGGAGTATCTGGTTATGGGCAAGAAGTATTTTAGGGAACAGTCTGCCTGTGCTGATTGATGAGAGATCAATTCCTTCGCTCCATCCTCAAGAGCTTTTATCAGAAGGTGGATCCCAAAGGTCTCTCAGTGTCTTATGATATATAGAAGCCCTTTCCATAAGGTAGGACTTTCCATAGCAGACCTCAAGATTAAACCTGTAAATCAGTGGGGAAAAGTGGTTCAAAATAAACAACAGCTCTCAAAACAAACCCTAAAAGCATCTAGGCCCCTATCCAACAAAACACTTAAATGCTCATGAGAGAGAAGGCAGCTCACCAAATATGCACAGATGCTTGATAGCCAGATCCACTTTTCACAGCTCTGCCACAGACTCGTCTGTAACCTCGTACCAGTGATCTGAGCCCTGCCCAGCCATGCTTCATTTCCTCCAGCTGTAAAACTGGGAAAGTCATCCTGAGTTTCATCATTGTGGATATTGTCTTACGTATTGGATGTTTATCCAGTGACCAGATACCCAAGTTATGAATTGCACAGAATATATATATACACTCACATACAAGAGGGAGGGTCATTCTGTGAGGTTTAAGAAATAATAACTTGGAAAAAAAAAATTCCAAAGGAGTGGACACAGTAGTGATTAATATTCTGAGAGGAAGATCTAGTGGATATGGAACTGCTCAGGGATTCAGGAAATATGGGATATGGAAGAAGATCACAGATTGAATATGGACTTTAGAGAATTGGTTTAATCTCACCTGCGAAATCTCAATAAAATAACCCATTACTACTGCCGAGGGGACATATCCATTAAAACATCTCAGGTACTTTATAATATTAAGGCTGAAATAACAGGTGTTTCATCCATGATACTCTTACTTTTCCTGATTTGCAATCTATCCAGACTCCACTGATTCCTAAATCTCTGCCCAAACTGGTTTTAAGGTCACCTTGACAGCGCAACTATAGGATAAAGATATCTGTTAATTCAGAGAGAGAGCATATAGACTATCAGTGCCATAAGGGACTGGTGAATCTAACCAAGAATATACCTTGGCCTGAGAACATTCAGGAAAAGCAGAGTTCCACAGCTGCATTTTCCAATCCATAGTTAAAGCAACTTCCCAACAGCAACCACGAGGAGACAGAAACAGAGAGTGAGAGCCATCCATGCAACTGAATAACACTGCCTGACATAGTCACCAAGAACTACTCGAGAAGAGGCAAAATTTACCCTCACAGACTGGAGCAACAATGCTTATTTCCTGTAATTAAATGATTAGTCGCTCTCCCAAGCTAAGCCTGGAGCCAAAGCACTCAGCTGGCCGGTGCAGTTCCCCAGAGCAATGCAAGGAGGGCCAGGCACCGACCAGCGTGTTCCCCTGGCACCCCACACCACAACCTCTGAAATTGTGGATGAAGGGCTGCACTTCTCAGGAATCCACGGTTAGAAATCGTTACTGGTATTAGAGGTGTTGCTGGGATCCACACATTGAAAAGCATTGCAATTTAAGCAGTAGTGATTAATTGATGTGAAGCTCTGTTTCTGCCCCTCCCATGGCATCTGAGCAGATCTTACCTTTGAAATAACAAGGGGTTAAGATTTGCCATGAATGGACCACCTACATTTTTAAGGTTATAAAAATAGGATGCTTACACTTTTCCTAACCCCTCACCAGTGACCAGACCCATATGTAAATTTCACACAGTAGTATTTAGTAGCATAATTAATCCCTACTTTATGTTATGAGTAATATTTCCTATTCCCGACCCTGCAACGTCCTTTAAGAAGATCCATGTTCCAATTAGACTAGCCCATCGGCACTCTTTTAATGAGCAGATTAATCATTCAGATGGGTACAATGGTGTCATCACAGGTTTTAAATATGATAATCTACATCCTAATGGTGCTGCAAAAGCCTTGGCTCACAGCAGAAAAAAAGGTAGGCAAAAATTGGTGATACTTTCTTTTTTGTTCTTTCTTTTTCCACATGACTCAAGACATGAGGATACTTGGGCGCTGCAGAAAGTGCTGCAAGAAGGCAGCTCAGAGAGAGGGGCTGCTGAGCAGTTCAATAATTCAGGTGCAATAATTGTTTTGCAAGGACAGACAGATTCTCTGGTCCCTGAAAAACCTTCTGCCATGATGAGGAAATATTTCAGGTCTCTCTTGTCAGCCTAACACGTTGGCTCTGCCCTTACAGCCTTTTCTCAACGCTTATTGAAAACACATCCAAAATGTAAGACTGTCATTCAGAATTTAATTTCATTTAATTTTAATAAGAACAGAGATCTTTTCAGATCGTGCCCAACTTCACCATTTCCAAAAGGCAGACTGAGTATTTTTAAAGCCAAAGAGAACCTATACTATTATTAAAAAAAAAAAAAAAAAAAGAAATCCAAAACACCAAACTTCCAAACTACATTATATGGGCTCAATTCCACGCAAAAAAAGCTGGTATAGATACTCCCGTTCAAACACAATCCATGAAAAGGCTCCTCAATTAATAACACCCTAAAAGCTACAAGTGCCATAGTTATAAAGCCAGACCCATACTCCATCCCTGCTCTGAGTGTGACAGTTCAAAATCTCATGTGCTGTACCACTCCTTAATTGTGGCTTTCTACTCATGAGGCTTGTTTTAGCAACCAGTAGAAGTTACATCTGCTTTTCCTTCTCTTGAGCTTGTCTTAGTAAGACAAGCCCTGCAGAATACCAGCACCTTTGCAGACACGCAACATTGATTTACACTGTGGTTGATTTTGATGTAGCCAGAAAAGAACCAGCAACTGTCAATTCATCTGTGGGTCACCTTTCAAACCCGGCAAAAAAAGGACAGTGGTAGACATATTTGTCTATGAAAAAGCCAGCTATAAACCATGACCCAGTTCTGAGGACTGTCCTCTTGTGAACAGTCCCCATGAAGTCATGACCAAAGTCTGAGTAATTCTTTCATCATTGTCTGAGGAAGAAGTGAGTAAGGGGTATAAAATTTGGACTTATCTCAAACGTACCCACACACAATCTATGGCAGAAGGCAACTGTAAATTCTGCTTCCAATGTCTCGACTTCATTAAAACATGTTTCTGACATAAAGGAATCTTTATTTCTTATCATTAAAGCAAAATCTCTTCTTCAGCAGCCAAAAATCTACTCTCCAAAGTCACTGTCAACAGTGTTATTGTATTTTTAAAACTGCATTTTTCAGCCAATTGTTGTCCAAAGCCTCCTCGTTTTACTCAGATATGTAACTGTAGGAATCAGTCATGCTACTCTCTCCATTAAATTGTATCCACCTTGGCCCTTCATCTTTTAGGATCTAATCCAGCTCTCCTTGACTACAAAGACGATTGGATCTGAGCCATTTTGCATAACATTGGTAGAGGATTAGGTATTTCGGTCAGGTCTTTGGGTGTACTGCCTGCACTCAGTCTGAAATTGCCTGCATCAGGTAGGCTGATAGAGAAAACTGTTTGTACACAAAAGGAAGCACTGAAATTATAAAGAGCCATCTTGTGCATGTGCACTTGCTGGGTAGGAGACATTATTCTTACTAATGCACCTTTGCTAATGTCCACATCACAAGGACTTTTCTTTTTTAGTATAACACTAATGTTAGTTGTCCATTATGGTATCTGGAGTCATAATGGGCAAGGAATCCCTACAGTGAAGGAGCCAAAGGAACAACATTCAGAAATAAATTCCTACATTGGTTATGGGAATTATATTGCTGTAGCAAATTTTATTATTATTATTATTTTAAAAAGTTTGCAGTGCATTAATTTCTCCTCATTTTGCAAATTCAGGAAATCATTCGAAAGGCAGCACTTTAGAAGCACTTAGGAAAACCAGTATCAGCCATCAGCCGATCCTGCGCTGCTCCTCTCTGCTCACCCTGGCTGGCCTTTCCGCAGCCCCGTGATACTGGGGAGCAACGCATCCTTCTGCACCCGACACCGGAGTCTGCTTTGGGCTGTCACTCTTCTGAGGCTTTAGCTATCTGCGCAACTCTAGAAACCACATCAAATTGCAGTTTTTCCTGATTTTATAGTAATTTGCATAATAGGTCACCATTAACACACTGTACTGAAGGAGAAACAGCTCAACTGAAATCCACCTTGAATGCTTTCTTTAAAATATGCTCAAATTTTTCTCTCTACCCCTCAGTCCTGCCAGCCCAGGAGTGAATTAAGGAAATACATATGTAAACAAGTATAAAAAAAATGCAAAAAATAATTATAAAATTAGTTCTAGACGCATAATCCAATGTGATTCATGTTATGTTCCCAGCGTGATCCCAGCTCCAGAAGAGTTAATCAACCATAGCAACCTTCTAATCAGAGCAGTGAACTAATGATCCTATTTCTGAGTAATACCAGTCAGATAAGGCTCTCAAAAGGTAGTTAACATCACTTTGGTGGAAAGGCATGACAAGTGCAAGTTCTAGCAGTGGGTAATGCATCATTCATGCCCCCTCTCGTTCTGACATTTTAACGTTATCTTGTTTTACTGTGTCGGCCTAACACTGCCACTGCTGGCAAATTAAACTGTGAACTTACAAAGTGGGTGGCAATAAATACAAATTATGAGAGTTCAAAAGATGTCCCTGGAGGTGCACTGCCAGACATGGAATGTCTCTGGCTTTTCTGTCACATAGCAATAGACAAGACAAAGTGTAGCATGAGCTGAAAAAAAGAATTAACTACATCATGGTGAAAAATGAGATGAAAATGATAAGAAAAAAGAAAAAACAAATAAAAGGGAGATGTAAAGGCAGGACAGGAATGAACAAAGGAGCGTACTCTTGAAACAGGAAACATAACTCTATCTCAGAATGTAAATTCAGAGTCAACAAATGCCTTTTAGAAATATATTCCAACTATAAAATGTTGTCAACGTTATTACAAAAGTAAGCAGCTCCTCCTAAAGAAACTGCAGCACAGAAACAATAGCAGCATGATGTTACAGCGTTTGTATCTCTGGCAGAAGTTCTGAATATCCCACTGCTCTTCCCCACACTAACAAAGATTTCACATTTTGCATTGACTTAAATACATGGGGCAAAATCTTGCTTTCATCATCTAGGAAAACAACAACAACCAACCAAACAACAAAACCAACACCAAAACAGAACAGACAACTGCCTGGGTTGATAACAAGGAAGTCACAAAAAGCAAAAGCTCCTTGCACAGACTTTCCCCAGTCTTTTCTGCTTTGTGCAGGGAGCAGGAAGAGAACAGGGCAGTGAGGTTCCCACTGTTCTTGGGGGGCTGGTGACTTATTACTCCACCCCACAGAGCCAGGACCCAACTGCACAGTTCATCAGTCATACTGCAGATTTAACACAGACAAAAGAGGCAAAAGTTAAAGTTTCTTCCTTCCATCAGGAAGATAAAACTTCACATGCTATTAACAGGGTCAGAAAAAACTGTTCTTTTTTTTTAATATACCGAAGCCACAAAGCTTATTCAACTTGGTCTGACACCACTAATGAATCTTATAAAACATTTTATCTCCCCCGCCCATGTTCGCAAACCACTCACATGAGGCTTGAAAATCACAATAATATCTTCCCAAAGTGCAGATATCACTCACACCATATGCAGCACAACTCTGTTTATTTTTCCCTATAAACCATTAGTTTCATTGAAACTCATTAGCATCACCTGTGTTAATTACACTAGCAAACCAATCAACAGCTCCTTCTTAATTAGGTTTTCTTTATTAAAGCCGGAAATTACCGAGGAGACAAAAGTCAACTGGGGAAATTATGTGAAAAGGAGTGTTTATGCCAAATTACCATACAAAATATAATAAGGAAAGGAAACTCAGTTTGTTTACAGGAATAACAAACAATATTAATTTTCAAGGTCACTGGCACAATTATTAATTACCTGTCTTACATTTTATAGTGATAGTTTACTCTGCAAGGGAGGGTAGCTCATAAAAAACCTTCCGAGTGTGGTTGTATCACATTTCAGCTGCCATGGTCACTGCCTGTGATGCGCGAATTCTTTTTGGAAGTTACTTTCATGAGCATTTCCCAGATGGGTTGGCACAATGGAAACTCTGAAAGGTACATAAAAAGCTCTGAGGTTTGACCGCTGCCTCCCTTAGAGAGGTCTCATGGGAAGGGAGAATTCAAGCAGGGAAATCTAAGTTGCTCATCCCTAGTGGAAGGGATTTTGGAGTCCAAGAATATACCATGAGAAGTGCTGCTACAGATCGTAAGACTCCACAGAGGTGCCATGGCCTCTCCCTTTACATCCCCCGATACCAGCTAAAATGACTCCCACAGCTCCAGGGAACAGAGTTGGCACTGGATACAACAAGCCCCACTCAACATAACTGGGTTTTCTGACATCCAGCAGGGAACATTGGTTAAATCAACCCTTCTGCAGAAGAAATCTGCTGGTTTACTCAGCCTCTGCCACTCCGCTGCCAATGAGGAGATCTCAGGCTTCCTTTCTGCTCTGCGGGTCAAGAGCCAGACCCAGCAGCATCCTGCTCAGCCTGGTTGGGGTTGGGTTGGTGCCAGGAGGAGGTCAGGGTGCTGGGCCACAGAGCAAACACTGTGGCTGTTACTATAGGAAGTTTGCCAGCTGCTCGCTCTTTACGTACCCACCTACCAGGAGAGTCCTCTTGGAGTGTTGGTTACCACACTGTGCCTTCCCTGCAAGTTTTCCAATGTGCCTACACACACGCGTGCACACACATTAGTGCAACTACTGTGCAGCTCTATCAGGATCCCCAAAGAATCATTGTATGCTACCATCAAAGCAGTTGTCTATCGACAAGCCCCTAAACTAGCGACCATGATGGACCTTTCAAGACACACTGCATCAGGAAGATGTCGTGTACTGATGTTTTGGGTCCTCTGAAGCTTCATCCTTTCTTCAGATTAAGCACATTGCAACATACACTGATTCTTCAGTTGACCAATAAGAAACTCAATGCTTGAGCTCTGCATTCTTGACCTGACAAGTCAAAGCGAAATACTGAAATATACCGTTCATGAACTGTAGATTATCTGCTGTCAATTCACCTGGAAATCCAGTCTCAGCAACCTATTATTTCAAAGTTACTTGCTGTGCTGCACAACAGCAGCTTTCTAAAAATGACATGACTGTTCCCAACCTTGCACTGCTTGACATGTCTCTGATTTTACAGAACCTGGAAACTCCTTACTGATTCCTTAGAAAGCTCAGATCCTGCATCATCCTCAGCATCACATTTTGTTTCCTAAATGGCTGTGAACGGGTCCCTTTGAAGTTCACTGCAGTTAGTTCAGGGTAACATGCATGCATGCTGCCGTTACATTGTCAGATATTTTTCTGTTGTTTTGGGGTCATTCTACACTGATTGCATAAATATATCTAATTTTTAATTAATACTTGTATTCTGTCCTGCTGGTTTGATGCATGCATCCTTAGTTAATAACCCATTAGTTCTTTTCAGTCCTGCTAATACTTGTATTTGGGAAGAAAAATTTTCTATCATTTTACAAATATCCAACATCCTTAAAAAAAATAGCCTACTTCTCAGAATAACTTTCTTTTAACCCAGTTATCTATTATACCACAAACATCTCAGTCTGCAATAAGTCCATTTATTAACTGTTCAAATGCACATGCCTTAGCTTTATTGCACAGCTCTATTACATAATGGGCAATTATCTCATTTCACAGATAGTTGCTTGTAAACTAAGATAATGTGGTTTTCCCATGAGTTATTCTTGTATGGATTATGAGTTTTCTCTATTTTTTTGTGTGTCTCAATCTTATACTTTGCAGTCCCCTTTATGGCACTGCTGGAAGACACAGCAATCACCAGTGCCAGGACACCTGCTGCATCTGCTCTCTGCTCGTGCTCTGTCTAGCACACTGGGGCCTCAGTGCTTAACTGGTGTCCCAGGTGTGACCATAGTACAAAATATTACACTTTCTCCAACTTCTTTGCAATGCTGCTTCATTCCAGCAAAATTTGGAAGCATTACAATCCCTTCTCTCTGGCTCTGCAAGGACTTTTCCCAAACCAATGTCTTCTTTGATCCTGAAGTAGGTAATAAAGACGCGACAGAGATTCAGGAGGGCTGGTGAGAGACTGGGTCACCTCGTGGCCTCAATAGGAGGAAAGATAAAGGTTATGCAAGGCTTCAGGTCTGAATCTCCGGAAAACCCTATATAAACCATACACAGCCCTCACATGAAGGAGTGAGGAGTACTGAAAGGGAAGTGGCTGCCCTGGAGGTGTCTGTGTAAGGGAGGACATCTCACAAGGTCTTTGGCAGGAGCTTTCTCCTCTCCCCGCTGCCTGTGGGCGTTTCGCCTCAGCTCATCCCAGTCCCTCCTCTGAGGCATTGACTCTAATGAAAGCAACACCCAGAATCTGCATTCACATCACGTTTTCTGGTGAACCAGGGTTCAGTCAGATGACATATCCATCCCTGCTTTGATCCTGCTGGAGAAGAGGCCCTCTCCAGTCATCCCCTGAACCTTCCTGACTTTCAGAGTACAACAATAACACAGCCTGCATATGCCACAAAACTGGCTGGCAAAGCCCCCCAGGTGAACATCCAAACTCTGGAGAGGTTGTGGTGGCTCTTTAGGCCTTCTTCATAACCTACCTTGTGAGGGAATGACTTGTCAATGCAGAGAAGTCCCTACTCAGCCTCTTCCATTGAATGAATGCCAAAAATAATCCAAAAATAATGAGCTGTTGCCTATTATGTCACCTGCTGTACCAAGCTCTTGCAAGATAGGTAATGTCACGCAATGTGACAAGGCTGTCTCAGGAAAGAGTTATCCATATATCAGCTGCCCTTTAAACTGGATGATTGTAGGAAAACATATTGTACCCTGAAGGTGGAGTTCCCAGTCATTGCATCATTTAAGACAGACCATCACGTTCTGTTTTAGAATGAGACAGACATAGGGAAATGTTCATTTATTTCATGTTAGTTGTGGGGGGAATAGCACAGAAAAAAAATCCACTATGCTAGAAATGTGTCCTGCTTGCAACAATTCCAGAATGAGTATTTAAAAGACAATTTTTAAAAAAGACATATGATTTCCCTGATAAGCCATAATGGCTCTTCAGAAACCATCATGGTCTACTATTAAAAAAAAATCATATTTAAAACACTTTTAAAATATGTGTTATAAAGACTTTTCTAAAATGAACATTATTTACTCAGAAGGCCGTAATGGTTCTGAAATGTATTTTGCAAATCTGTACTCAGGGACTTTTTTGTTAAAAAGGAGTTTTATTTTTTTTCTTTGACCCAAGAGATCTTAAACAGCTTCTATGGAGCGATCAGAATTTATTGTTTTAATAGGGCTGAAATGAAGTTTGGAACATGTTATTGCACACACAGCAGCGATGTTTTTCAGACAAAAATGAGGAAGAGGAAAGAGGAAAGAAAGAAGTATAACTGGAAGAAGGAGAAGAAATGGAAGAGGGAGATGAGAAGATGGGAGACTGTCCGCATGACTGAGATGCTCAGGCACAGAAGAGCCACAGTCCTGGCAGCAGACGCAGTGAGTGGGAGGTCCAAAATTTGCAGGAAAGGGGGGGAAAGTATTTCTGAGCTCACAGGCTGCAGCAGTACAGCATGCCAGCTCTGGAGGAAATAAAAGAAAAGAAATAAAAAGGTCAATTTGAGTGAGCAGGAACTACAGAGCTGACAGGAACCTCAGGTAAATGCTGTAAATACTTGCACATCAGCATCTTAAGACAAAATAGTAAAGACTGAGTCTTCTCCCGCGTGCCCATTAGGCAAACCCAGCCCACACGCTGGTCCATACTGTGGGCTAACAATGTAAGAGGAGAAACGTGAACAGACAGAACAAAATAACACAACCAGCATCCCACTCGTGCCGGGTTGTAACCATCAGAAGCCACCTGGACCCATGTCAGGTGGATCGGAGAGCCACGATGGCCTCTGTCAGTGGGAAGGGACCGGCTCACACTCTTTAGAAACATTCTCTGACTGATAAAGAACAATAATGACAACACTTCTATGTTGCTTCATATCTTCAAGTAAAGTGCCAGAGACATCAACTGATCCATCTCAAATGCAGCCTCTAGCAAACCCTCAAGAGGAAATTATGGATGGGATAAGGACCCTCAAAGAACAACCAGCTGTGGATGCACAAAAAACCTGCAGCAAGCAGCAAGTTCTACATGTATGCACAGACACACACATACTACAATTTCCAGGAGCCATAGTTGGTGCTACCAGATGACTTTGAGGCACTACACTTGATTTTCATTATCTCAGTACTTTAACTCTCACTAGGGAAGAAAATATTGTGCCTAGAAAAATACTCTGGGACTAGGAGCCCACTATTTCGGTATAGGTGAATCAGACTCTGGTTGAAACACCAAGAAACAGCCCTCACTCAGTGCTGTATCAGGGATGAAACCAGCTTTGCTCTACTTAAAGAAGTCAGAAATCAAAACGTGCAGGAGCTTGCTGGCTTGCCTCTTGCAAAGCTCCACTGCTCAGCCACATGGGGTGATTCCAGCATCGCGGATGGTTTGTGCCCATGACTGCAACACCGCGCCAGGCACAGCATCCATGAGCAGAGCACTGAGAAGGATCAGCCACTGAACCAAATCTAGAGCAATCCTAAAAGCCTGGCTGCCATCCTTACTTTTTTTTTTCTCTTAATAACTGGAATTAAGTACCGACTAAAAGCTAGCAAACATGGTTTGTGCCTTATCACGTGAATATGTCATCAAATCCAACCTGACAATGAGCCTGCTGATGCTGCAAATGGCATTGGTTTAACTAAACTAGTAAAAAAGCCTAAGACAACACATTTAAACCATTTTAATTTATGTCTAAATAAGATTTAGAAATAAAGACAAGACAGCTCTTGATATTTTTATGCAAGCTGTGGTATCTTCTGAGTTAAATATCCATAACCCAGTGTAGTAAGAATTTCTGTGCCTGATCCTCTTTTCACGTTAATGCATTGCCGATGGTGAGGAAGAAGTCACCACTGGTGTACACTGGTAGAAATGGAGTCACTGCAGGCACATATTCACACGTGAAGTCCAGCTTATCCTCTCAAGGCAGGGTTTGGTTAACGTTACAGGCTGGGTGCAGTCACAAAGGGGTGAGTTTCCCTGGGGGATGCTGAGCCAAAGGTCAGACTGTATCATCCATGGTCTCTTCTGGATTTCAATTGTCTACATCCATGAGTCAGGATAACTGGTATTAGTGATGAAATTCGGAGCGCTCTGTACCTGGGGACCCTCACTTCCCAGGGAACGGGGGGATATGTGTCTGCAGAGGGGAGGATTCCTTGGCCAGAAGCAGCCTTATATTCACAAAAGATAACTTTTGTCACCGGTCTTCCTCGCAATGCTTCAAGAGCTTAAAACACACTTTGAGGAAGGTTTCAAACACTTTTTCCCCCCTCAAATCTGTCTACGCTTATTCACTGTGGATTCCAGAGGGATGACCTGGATTTCCTTGCACACTCTCAAACCAAATTATATTGGTCCCAATTAGGTCACCTGCTAGCTGTACCTGCAGCTAAGACTGCAAAATTTCTTCCTTCTGTATCTCCCTACAGTGAGGGCTCTGGACAGGGAAGCTTTCCATGTTAGAATCTAAAACCATATATAAACCATATATAAAACTATATGATGGAGCCTAAAAATACAATTATAATGGCAGTGCCAAAAGCAAGCTACTAGTCAATATCTTCGGGATTCTAATAGTTTCAAGCACTATTACCTTAACAGTCTCACATCACAGTACTGATTAAAGAAACATTTTGTCTTTTTATCTGTATTCAATGGAGAGTGTAATCACTGGATCGTAGCGAACTAAAACATTTATTAGGAAGTACACATCTCGGGTCAGGTGGTGAAAGTCGATGTTGAAGTGGTGATGTGCAGCACAGCTTTCACTCTAATTCATGGACCACATCCCGTCATCTCCTTGGGATCATCTCCTGTGAACGGGACAAGCGGCTGCTCCGCTCCTTTGACAAACGCTCGTAGGAGGAGACCCCTCAGGAGCTTAAATTGGCAGTGTCACTCATGGACAGTGTATTTCTATTGGGCTAAGTCAACAAAAGCTGCACATGGAGATGAAATACGTAATCAGCCTCAAATGTGGAAAATATGGGGTTTTTTTAAGTAAACGAGCAAATCTACCTTTACTGAAAGTCACACTGCTCTTCACCTAGAATTAATAGGGGGGGATGAAGAAAAAGAAGAAGTGATGCTCCCATTCTTATACTGATAAATTTGTTTTCTCTTTTTGCCTAATTGCTTAACAATAAATCCACACACACTCTATTATCCATAGCCTACTGCAATATTCCTCAGGGCACATGATCAGCAATCAGAAAGCTTGAAAGATGGCCAACATAACCTTAAATATCGCAGTGTATTACCAAATCAGTATTTCAAATTTAGTGGACATACTCAGATATGTTTTCCTCTCTGCTAGAGGCATCAGGTAAGTGGCAAACAAGATACAGAAGATCGATTATTTAGCATAATTGCACAATCTAATTGTATGGATTTTAAATGGAACAAGAAGGCAAAAGATTAAAATCATACAGCACAGCAGTATACTTTCACAGAGTGCATGAAATATATTTTCCCCAATTAGCTGAACAATGGAAATACTTACTGTCAATTCAGTGAAGATATTTTGAAACAAGAGTCAAGCAACATCCAGATCAGCACGGGGCAGGAGCACATCATTTTATCATTAAAAGGAAAAAAAAAAAAAAAACAAGAAAACAAAAAACCACAACCACACCGCACTGAAAACTTACACATTCCGCTCAAAAAGCTGCGCTCCTGTGATGATGCTTCGTTTCAGAACCACATTTGGGGGACCTTATGAACAGATTGTGCTGACTTCCCAGAAGAAAGTGCAACATCCATTCACATGGATGGATTTTGTGCCTGCCCACGTCTGTACAAACACAGCCCCACTCCTGCCTGTTCCACCATCGCTCACCAAAAACCGAGCCAGTCCAGAGCATCCTGCAGATTAACTGGGGGGGCGGGGGGTGGTGAAGGAAACTTCACTGTCTCAAAAATTAAGTGCAAACGCTAACCTTGTCATATTCCCTGGGCAAAAAAAGGCAGAGGCAGCGTGGCTCTGCTCAGCTGTACCATGGGTTAACTGGCATTTCTAATACTTTTCACCCAGCATGGCTTGACAGACGCCGAACCTTGGCTGGGGAGTGGAGACAGCCTGATGGGCCCTGGCCATACAGGGGGAAAATTTTTGATGCTTCCCACTTATGACATGATTGATTTTCTTTCAGCGGCCCTTCACTTTGGGCTGTGGCGGGGGCTGCCTGCCCGAGCCCCCGCGCGCCCTGACCTCGACATATGGCCGCTGCGAGGCTGAAAACTGATGACGGCAGAAACCTAAAAAATCAATAGGCCCTGTCAGTCAGCGGGGAGGCGAACGTCTTTTAAAAACCCAATCACGACATGTACTTGCTGCATGGTGCGGATCTGCTGCACACTTGAGAACACACTGAATTTCCCGGTTTATGTGTTTATTTATTTATTTTTAAGAAAGTTCTGTGTTAACACACCGGTTACCTATTTATTCCTTAACCTTTTACGCAGGAAGAAAGCGCATGAATCATCATCAAGACGGAATCTCCATGATATTAACGGGGAAAAAAAATCCCTGGAAACTCTCTGGGAATAGTATGAAATAAATAAAGAGCACCTTTCCCTTGCCAATATAAACACTGACATCATTATTTTTGACATTATCTGGAAAGAATTTAGATATAAGGAGTTTTGGAGTCTAAAAACATATGAGTATGAAACTGGTTTAATTTTATTTATGGGAGGTGAACTATTGTTTTGGTTTGATTTTTTTTTTAACTTTGTTTCTGAAATATGTAAGGAAAAAAATCAGATTCACCATTGGTTCTACACTTCATAGTTCTTGTCGTCCTCTGTGTGCACTGAAGAGAGGAAATTATTAGGCTGACTGTAGTCAACTGGAGATGCTGGTGCTCCCTAAACTGCACTGGGCCATTTATACCCCCCAGGGCTGGGCCAACAACATCCAACTGATCACTCTTGCCAGCTCAGGAAAGAAAAGAATTTTATGAGATAAGTGATATAACATACATTGATTTGATTTCTACATTTTGCCCCAAAATTTTCTTCTAGAGCCCTGATGAAAAGCAAACAAACAAAAATCCAACCATGATTAGAAAAATAGATATACTACTGGTGGATAGGACTTGTTATACTTTATCACCTCCAATCAAGTGTGCAAAGCCCAACCAACTAATGCCTCTGAGTGATTTACATAACCTTGTTGAAATTTTGGAGGCATAGCCGCTATTTGGAAACGATGTCTTCATGGAGGAAAAGATAAAACTGAAAGATGTTGGCTCAGAAATCGATGCATTGCCAGGATGTATTTTAAAAATGCCCCAAAAGTAAGAAAGATTTTAAAAAAACAGTAATCACACAAATAAACAAAATCTCCTGCTGAATTCCCAAACTAAGACCAATTAAAGCTTTCTTTATGACTGCAAACCTGACAAGCTTACAATTTCGCCCTGTTGCAATGGGGTGTGTGTGTGTTTTAATGTAATATTAATGAGCCAGGATGGAGGGTCATAAAAAGTGATAGGTTTTTGCGATGGTAAATTATAAATCGGTATTGATTTTTCCCGGCACTAATGCAGCCAGCTTATTGTAAGACACCACAGGCAAAGTGCACTTTATCAGATTAGACTGGAGCCTGGTATCAAATATACATGAGAAAAGGGATGCATTTGTGACTTAGACTAGACTTTTTTTTTAATGATACATGAAATTTTTAAGGAAAAAAGTCTCAGAATATTAAGAAATTAAATACAGTTTTAAAAGATCTCAGATGGCAGCAAATAGATATTAATGTCACATTAGGGTAATCTGTTTTTACACTGATGTGATATAGGCTTATATAGGAATATAGGAATAAGTACATGAATTAAATCCTGCTCAGATTTAACTATGTGCTTAATCAGTCCAATTTATGATCATCTCAACTGCTCGTGATAAAATAGTTCCTCATTTGCATAACACGCCTGAAGATTCAGGCCCTGCATCTGCTTATGACTATATATAATATAAAGACACACATATATACGTCTATCTGGTGAACGTTGATTCTGTGTGTGTTACGTTTCATATCCTACGCTGCTTTGAAGAAGTTGTTTGGTTTCCCCCTGTATGTACCACCCAGTCATGCCAGCCAAAGACTATGAAAGAGCTTTTCCTTGTAGCACTTTTATTGCTTAAATGCTGTGAAGCTTTTCTTTCCCTTTCATCTCAAAATGCATTGGGAGTTGGCCGCGCAGTAAAACTGGGCGTTATTTTTTAGAATCAGCTCTGCTTTTCATCTCCTGACCTTCCCACAGTCGGGATTTCCTCATTAAAACATTTCAGTGATGTGGATAATTGACACCAAAAAAAAAAAGGAAGGAGAAAAGAAAACAACAACAACGATAAAAGCGTCGTTACTTTCTGCAAAGTTGCTCTGGATGAAGAGCAAACCAACATGACTTTTGCTTTGCTAGAGACGGTAAGGGACAGGTTCACACAAAGGCACATGCCTGTGTCCCCTTGGCAGCTCCTTCTCTCCTCTCACCCCAAATATCCCCCCCGGCCCCCGAAGCAGAGCCGTATCCCGCTTTGTTGGCCCAAGCAGCCTGTGTGCAAAACTCGCTATTTTTTCCCCAAAAACCATATGCTTATTGACAGTTTGTTACCAAACAGCCCCTGCACAGGCTGCCTGCGAAGGCAGGCACTCAAGTGTGAACCCAAATAAGTAACGGAGGAAGGGGGAGGCTGTGGAGGGTGGAGGGGCGGGTGTGTTTGGGGAGTATTTTCTGCACAGAAAGAGGCATGTGGTGAGGGAGATGGGGACTCTGGAGTCATCTGAACCTTTTGGGATGTTTTAACAAAGGAACATCGAGGACAGTTCTTCACATTTCACAAGAATGGGCAGGTGGCCGAGGAGCCCCCCATGCTGAGCACTGAGGGGTCTCAGTGGGGCCCACGAACAGCGGTGGGGGGCACAGAGAAAGCGGCTGATCCCACTGCCCAAATCCCTGTGACACCCACCCCAGACCACCCCACCCAAGCACCAGTTTGCAGCTTTTCTTTGCATTTTATCAGCTGAAACTAATGCTGGACGTTGCACTCTCAAAGTGTTTCAGCAACTCTTCCTGTATTTCAATTTTTTTTATTCTTATAAGCAGACTAAGAAAGAGATAAGAAACTGGGAAAGGAGAAGAAGGAGAAGTATGCTTTTTCTTTCTACTATATACATAGAAACACTCCTGAACAAGCACAAAACATTGAGACCTCATCACTGGAAACCCTCTTTGTGCACCCAGCCACATTGACTGCCAGCGATTTCAGCTTAACAGAGCCCCACGGAGCACAGCCCCCCAGCACCAAGGATCGAGCCCACAGCGAGTTACAGGATCTCATAAAAATACTTATGATTAAAACAACAAAGAAACTCAAACACCAACAGCCTCATTAGCAGATTGCCAGCAACCCCACTTGTCTCGCAGTGATGCGTTATACCACAGGATAAAAATCTGAGGACTGATCTTAACAATCCTTTCTCAGACAGAATTCCTATAAACTTCCATGGAAGTTTTGTCCATCCTGGGACCGATTTTCACCTTACAGCTCCTCATATGCTGAGAGCAATAAGAGGAAACTTTTCTTTTTGACAAGACCTCATCAGCTAAAACCTAATAAAGCTAAAAAGGAAATTAGGAAAATGGAAGGTTATTCCCAGAGCAATCTGATCCTGCCGCGGCTGAAGCCAACACTGGGATGCCTTTGGTCTGAATGAGCCGGATTCCCACCGGCATGTTCACCATCGCACCACGGGCACCAGCTGAGGACACGACACACCAAGGGGCACTTCACACGGGTCCCGCTGAACTCAACCACAGCATCAAAATCTGTCCACACCCCCAGGAAAAGACGAGACCCTCCTGCTGCCTCAGTGCAAACTCATCGCGCTCCCAGTCAACGCAGCACTTTTAAAGTTGTGGCTATAAACATTATTAAAGTGAAACAAGCCATTTTTCAAATGTATGCTAATTCCACTTTGTTAGTGATGCCAAAGTCCTCATTTACATTTTTCATAAAAATTATGCAGAGGTTTTTGCTGCTTTAGGGATAAAACTAATAAACAAATACATAAATTAGTATATTTTAATTAAATGTTATCCCATGAAGTAATATTGTATCCCATTGTCTGAAACAACAAAAAAAAAGAGAATCTAAAGAAGCAACTCTAACTTGAAAATTTGTGTTGTATTAAAATATTAGAACTCATTAAAATCTAATTTGAAAATCACTTTACCTAACAACCATAAAAATTTTGAATTCTGTATTCTAATATGCATTATTTGTTTTGGTACAGGAGATTATCACTGCAGCATGCATTGCTATTAGAACATACATACATTAGAAGCATCGTAGTGCCCCCAGATTCTCCTAGAAAATAACCAAGTCAAGTTCTACCTGCAAACGTATCCCCGTTACCATTTTAAATACTGTATTATTTCTATGCTGTAACATCACAGACTGTACACAGCGCACATGTGGCACACGTGTTAATTTAGGTTTAGGTCCGTATATCACATCTGAACATGTAAAAAATACATATGTATTTTGGGATGGGATATTGCGTGCTATTATTATTTTAAAATGCTGCTCGGAGTACAATAAACAGGACCGTTTCAGCAATGAGGTGTGGCTGGAGCTGCAGGGGGAAGTCCAACAGGCAGAAAACAATTACATCCTAATTTAACATTTTAAAGTAACCTGCAGAAATAGCGTGGCTACTAAAAAAAATAAGCAAATGTGCATTAGAACACATTCACCTCACTAGAAGGTTTTCTGCAACCCTGCTTTCCTTCGGAAAGGACAAATAGACCCAGACTCCACATTTTCATGACTCTATCCTCCATTGTCATTTTTTCTATATGTAAGATTATTGCTTTTCAAGGCAGGTATTTAAATGAAACAAGCACTCGATTTGGCATTTTCACTGAAAAAGCTTTGTCTGCTACTTGGTTATGTTTCCTGGAAATGGAAATATTTAAAAAAGAAAGAAAGAAACGCAGAATTTTTGTGTATATAAATGCGCTTTCTGTAAAGTTACATTCATTTCTCAGCCTTCCTGTAGGTGTAATTGACTGTATATTCCTATTAGAAATACCTTACAGTACAGTGTAAGCCCTTCAGAGGCCGTATCTTCAGGTATCTGTTTCCAATATCAGTGAGCGATACCAATTGCACAGCGATGGGGAGCAACTGGATGAAGCCAAAGCAATTAAGCAGCAAGCTTGAAGTCAGGGCTCTTTGAAAGCACATTTAATTACCGTGGGGATGCAGCACCAGGGAGTAGTACCTGTCATTCGGAGAAATGGACCACAGTGCAAGGGTGGGAGGACTGAGGCCCCCCATTGAGGTTAACCTCTGTGGATGATCCAAAGGATCATGGATACAGAGAAGTATTTAATCTATGGGGAGAAATTTCAGATCGCACAAATGTGGAGGGTTTTCCATTGAACCTCCAGGTTTCTTGTCTGCCCCCAAAGAGGAATTTCCTGCAGCTTAAACTCCCTGGACCCTCCTGTTCCAGAGGAGGTCAGGTCATCTCATTGGGGGAATTTGGATTTCTGGTGGTACAAACAACATCCAGTAGCCTGTTCTGTGCCAAACAGTAATCAACAAAACACAAGCAAAAAAGCTGTCTCCTGAACATGCCCAGGCACTTTAAAAATATTTTCAAAGTGTTCTTTTTAAACTGCTAAGGCTCATAAGCCACTATAAGATTAGTCTTAATGTGGAGCAGTGACTCATCTACAGTGACATCAGAGAGAGTCCAGTGTCGTCTCTCACTTTACAGTCAGCGTTATCACCCCCTTGCCTCACCCTGAGCCTTCCCCATAAATATTTAAACAAGAAGAAAAGTGATATATTATGGATATCATATTCAAAAGCGCCTAAGTGAGTCGCTTCAGTCCAAGATCCACGAGTGTATTTAGATACCTAAACTTCAATTTAGATGCTTAACTTTCTTTTCAAATGAATGGAAAAGCAGGCTCCTCGAGAGCTTCTAAGATCCTTGTATTTTTATGAATCTGGCAGCAGGTTACTCACTAACACAGCGTTCAGCATCGTAGCCATCATCTCTGGAGCTGAGGACAGGCTAGCAACATCAACTCAGCAGAGGACGTGTAGCTGCCTGGCAAAGGGGTGCTGGAAGACACATAGAGAAGCTCAACCTCAAACATCTGATGCTACTAAAAGCCTGGCCCTGTGGTACTGACTCCTGAATTTCCTCTCCCCAAATGCAGTGCAGCTGGATCAGCAGCCACACAGCTGTCTGGCATCAGAAACCACCCCCCACAGCCCTTCAGGGTGGAAATCCTGGGTCACAGCTCCACGCTGCTCCAAACACTTTGATGTGGAGGAGCTCCCAGGAGATGCACTGCTTCTCACAGCAGCTTCTCCCAGGTGGCCAGGTGTCCCCAAAAGCCTCGTGAAGCTTATAATAAGAGTGAGGACTGCCTGATTCTTTCTGGTAATTAGGAGTTATCCCCCATTTCGTGCACGGATTTTACTCTGGAAATCCCCTTTTCCTCTATCTCTGTCCACGTGGCAGAGCTTTGGGGAAAAAGAAGGAAAGGGCTTTGTCTCTGCCATCACCACCACCATGTCCACTTTGTCACAAACTTCCTGAACACAGAGCAAGTGCTCAAGCTAGACATCCAAACCAACAGCGCATTAGCGCATTTTCCCAGGTGCAGAGACTCCTACAGTTCTGATTAATTACAAGTAGAAAATTCCCAGATATTCTTACATGACTGATGCCATGATAATGCTTACACTTAATTAACAAGTGAGACCTTGTATCACCTCGAGCATCCCCAACAGACACTAGTGTGGCAGATTTCATTTCTGTCTTTGCTGACACTCCACAAGCTAACCAAAATGCAAACTATATTTTCACCAAAAACTCCTCTGTTGCATGATAAGGAGAAGTTGTGAAGTCTTGTGAGCAACTAATAACAAATTATAAGAGCACTGAGCAGGCAACTTGCATGGGAGCTTCAGCAGAAAGCCTCTTTCCTTCTTCTCACACCCCCATTGTTTTCAATGGGATCATTCGTGCACTGGGCGCTTGCTAGACCACGGTGTTCAGTTGTGCTTGTCATCAGTCCCAGACACCGAATCTCAGCGGCAAGGGTTGGCACTGAACCGAGGAAAATGGAGGGTTAAACCAGTCCCTTCTAGACTGCCCATCAAAACTGCAGGCTACCTCAGCACAGTCCAATGTCCTTACGTCCTTCCGACTCCAAAACCAAGACACCAGACTCACAGCAAAACGTAAACAGGCAGACACTTGAGTGAAGGGAGCGTTTCTCTTGCCATCAGTACGGTGCTGATTTTGTAATCAGTCTGGAAGTTTTATTTTTAACTGCCGCACCAAGGTTCTACAGAGACACAATTGTTCTGTTGAAACCTTGCTAATAGGGCTGATCAGTAATACTACTACTATATACGGAGCAGAAAAGCACAGCATAATGAAATCGTACTCTGAGAAACTATGAACGAAGTATTCTTTCTATAAAAAGCATTTTTTAATAAAATATGCAACGGCTCCAGAAACTGCTCATCATATTCAGATGAAGAGACTGGTTCTGCACTCACTGGGTGCTCATCATCTCCCCATCTCCTCCGGGCCCTCACAACGCTGTTATTCCCCTTTGAGAAAGTGCATCTGGCAAATTAAAAATGGGGACTTTTCCAAGCTACTTTCACGTCGACCACACACTTTAAACCACTCAGAGCCCGTTCCAAGGAACAAAGTGAGTGGAGATACTCTTTCAGCAGCTCTTAGGTCGATGTGATACGCTACAGATGCGTTGAGGTATTCTATGCAGATTACCATGATGTATAAATTCAGTACTAGGATCAGAAGCTCAACTGTGGATCTCCAAAATGTGTATGCATCCCCTGTAAAGTGTCATTTCTCTAAGCACACTGCCTAAAAGCTTATTTCCAAAAGCAGTTATCAATACAGCATGCACACAAAGGTTACAGCCAGCAACTCAACACAGATTTTTGCTCTATGTTGTGCTCCAAAGGTGTTTGCAAGTGGTAGTTTGCTCTGTTTCCTGAACCAAAAGGTTTGCACTTGGTTGTCTACAGGTAATTTTGCCCCATGAACTTTGTAAATGTTCTACAACTTGATCTTCTAAACCTTTTAAGCATTTAAGAAACTTGTGGCTCCCATTCTTGTACCATTTTAACAATCCAGACCATACCCATATTTTTTCCTTGTTACTATTGTCTAGAGTTACCTGAAGAGAACAGTCTTTGCTGCCAATTCATAATTTCTTAGGAGTTTAAAACACATTAAAAGTTTAAAAGTTTGGTTTGGTTCTTTTTAAGTTTAAACCACTTTGCAGACATACTGCACAATTGAAATCCTTTGCTAGGCCTTTTTTTTGCGTCTTTCTCTGTACTTCTCTGGTCCTCCCTGCTGCGCCATGCAAGCACTTCACAGTGATTAGTGGATTATAACCTCATAACAATGAGGTGGAGGCACAAACTGGATTAAATGACTTGCCCACATCCACGCCAGGAGCCTGTGGCAGAGAATGAGTCACAGGCAGGACACTTAGATTCACTGTGCAGTGACCTATCCATAAAGCAATGTTTCTTGTCACAGAATTAAGAAATCTTTTTTCAATTTATAGTGAGGGGGTCAAGAAAGCAACCTTATTATTTAGCACAGCTGTAAAAGGGCACAGTCGGTGATCCCCAAAATTTGGTTTTGTTTTTTTTTTTTAACTCAGTAGATTTTAAATCTGTATTTATAGATAGAAGTAATTGCAGATATAAACCATTTAAAAAACACCCTGTATTTGCCACTGCTGCCTTTCAAAAGGAGGAAGAGGAGAAACAGACAGAATTGTTTTGTTGTCAAGAAAAATACATCTAGCATAAAATGTTAAGGTTGCCAAGAGATGACAGTATTTGGCAGCATCCGAAAATGTTTGTCATTTTGAAAGTATTTATGCTAAGGCAGAAAATAAACTATCCAACATTTTAGTCACTTTAAGCGATTAAAACAAGTTATTAGAATTTTAGCTTAAAATACTCTTAGACAAGATTTTCCCTTACCTAACCAGCCAGTTTTCCTTCCTCACAGAAAAAACTGTGTGCAGTTTTTGCTCTTAAAGCTTGTGTCTTAGCTCTAAGTGCTCTTGTGTGATGTAGGGAAAACAAAATGTGGTAGACTTTGAATATCATTTTCATTTTCATTGGAAACCTTTTCAATGACTACACCACTGAATAGAAATAACTGGGGGGAAGAAGGTTAGGAAAACTTTAAATCCTCAGCAAAAATGCAAGAACTTCTCCCTACAAAAATACAAGTAGGTGCACCTAGTTGTCTAAGTTTAAACTCTAACATGAATTTGACAAATTTTCCCAATAGCGACTTGCCTTACTTCTGTTTCTTGTACCGTGTTTGGAGTATTTACAAACGCACATTTCTCACGAAGTTGGAAGTAAATTTGGATCTATTTTTTTCATTTTATAGAGACATTGATGTGTTTTTTCTGACATGCCTCGTGAACTCAGTCAATCACAAGTCTTTCCTAATGGAAACCACATGTCTGCCCAGCACTGTGTAATTACAATGCTAGGATTCTTGGCACTGCCAGGAAAAGGGGCATTGTCAAACCAATTAGAGTTTATTTATTTACATACCATTTCTGGATGAGAATGTTCTTTCTTTTATGCTGATGCTGAGAAAATATATATTTCATCGAGCAGCTGTAATTTTCGCTAGATACTGTTACATTTTGTAGCAATTACATCTCTAGTTTTCAGTTACTTTGTATGTAAGGAAACTTTCCTTTAAATGAAACAGCTGGGAATAACATCATGAATTTTATCAGCCCGGTTTTCATTTGTTTCAGATGATGAAGGAGCCGTGAGGGCGGCTGTTTCCCTAAGCTCAGAGTCAGTATTTCCACCCACTTCCACCCCACTATGAGCTTTTCATTGTACAAGACGCCTTATTTGTACATTCACCCTCCCGCTGTATCACCCTTTCCACACCCCCATCAAGTGGTACCTGCAGCCAGCCCTGGCCGAGCAGCACAGCGTGTCCCAGAAAAAAAGGAGGAGCAAGACTCTAGAAGGTGATCTGCAATGCTATTCCAACGTAGATCCCTCTGGACACCATTAAAAAGAAAGTTATATGACTCGGGAAAGCCAAATACCACGCAGCTTTGCGCAGGGTCCTCCGCTGAGTTGCGGTGCTGCTGCTGGAAGGTTATAAGCAACCCAAAGGGGCTGTGAGGTGGGAAATCGCATTCCAGGGACACCAAAAAAAGGCCAGGGCCTGAATGCCGGTGTAGCAGGTCTCCCACAGAACACACTGCACACCGTAACCTGCCGAGTGTTCCCTCTGCTCTTTCACAAACACCATTCACTGATTCAGACCTTCTGGGTTTGTCCCAAATATGAGTACAACTGCAGCACAGGCATGAAAGGGGGAGGAGGCTGCTAAGTACTGATTGTCTATAGGAGTAAAAACAGGAGTAAATGGGCAAGTTTAAACTGCAAGTTTAAACTACAAGTTTACTGGACATCTTTCACTTATTTGCATTGTCCCTATCTGTCTGAGACAGATCGTGTTCTTTTCTGGATAACGCCTTTCCAGGTCCCCATTCCTGCAGTGCCTGAACACCCAGCTGTCCCCGATGTCCCTAGCCCTTACTCCCACCTGGAGAGCTGTGACACCTTCACATTGCCAGGGAATCATGAAGAGATGTGCCCAGGACCTGGCAGGACAGCTGTAGTGCAGGAGGGGGATGAAACCCACATCCCCAAAGAGGCAGATGGGGTTGTGCCAGGGTGATTTTTCAGGGCTGACCCACAGGAGCCATCCTCTTCCTAACACAGAACCAGCCCTTTCTGTTTTCACAAAAATCTGTTGCGTGCCACGGTCCCAAGCAGTGACCTGATGTCAGCTGGCCAAGATGATCCCCTCCCATTGCAGAGGATATCAGTGTGTGTCATGTGAGACCATAAGGTATTTAGTAACGGAGAGATGTCAGGCTGAAACCCTCCCATCTGGACCAAGCCAGTCCCTGCTGGGATGCTCTCTTTGTCACAGGAGGCACCTCCTACCCCGAGATTGTGTTGTGCCCTTCCACTGAATACACAGAGGAAGGGAAACAGCTGTAAAAATCTCCTATTTAAAGCTCCTGAAGCTTCATGGCCTTCTATGAAATCCCTTGTATGGGATTCTTTTTATTTTTTATTTGTTTTAATCACTGCTCCAACCTTTCTTGACTTCCTCATCTTTGGAAAGTTCCAAAGCATTAAAAGGAAACATTAAGTTCTGACGCCCTCCGACATTATTTTTCAGTTTAATCGTTTTCCCCCATTTTCCTCCTCTTTCTCTGTGCTGAGTGAGGGTGGGAAAGAGACAATGAAGGGAAACTCAAAACTCTCAGATGTTTCAAATATGAAAAAGTTTAATAAAAATTTTCCCACACAGCGGCAGAGAAGTAGGAAAAACTTTTCTTATGAAATTCTCAAAGCTGAAATGACCAAAACATTCCTGGGTTTTGTGTTCACCACTCCCGCCCCGATTTTTTGAGCCAAAAGTCTCTGTTTTATCTTGTATTCATGCTTGTCTGCATGTCTGTGAGAGACAGAGCCCTGCCCTGATGATCTTACATTTATAGGGACCAGGCAGACGTGGGGTGAGGGTTGAAGCGGCGGCACAGAGAGGGGAAATGACTTGCCCAAGGTCGTGCAGCGGGGCAATGACTCAAAAGATTTCCAATAACACAGTTGTTTCTCTAAAGGCTTTAAAAAAATGGTGCTTGATTCACTGCCCCGCACGGCTGCTGTGAATAACACAGTCCTGGGAGCTACCGAGGAGTTACGCGATGCTGTGTCAGGCCAAGCATTTAAGCAAAAGTTGGCTTTGGTTCAGCTGGGAGGGAGGAGAGGAGAGGAGAGGGGGGGCGGATACGTGTGTTTTAAACTACAGATCCTAAATAAGAGAGGGAGACTCCTGGGATAGGTATTTATGTGGCTATTTTAAGAGTTGATGGAGGTAATCCACATCTTCAGAAAGAGCAAGTGAGGATGAAGATGAGTTGACAGGTTGGGCAGCGGACAAAATACCCTTTTTTTTTTTTGCTGTGTCACAGCTTTTATTTCCATTGCGGTCTATGTCACAGCTTTTATTTCCATTGCGGTCTATGTCCCATGACATCTAGCCACTCAGCTTTGGACATTCACATCTCTCCATCCTACATGAATCGGGTGCCCCATCGCCCTTCTCACACAGCAAAGCAGGGCAGAAACCCTGTTGGTACCACAATCTCATCCCAGGCCCATGGACGGGCAGCAGGAGATGGAACCTGGCAGCTTCTCCTTGCTGCAAGCAAATGGCCCAGGAAGAAAAGAAAGGCAAGAAAAAGGTGCCCACAGGGAAGAATTTTCTGCCTTCACAGTTTTATTGGAGAGACTGGATTATAATCCAAGTTGTGTTTTCATCTCAGCTCTGTTCACAAGGTGCTGCACCCCTTGGTTGAGCTGTCTCTTGGCTACTGAAGTCAGGTTCATCATCGCTTCACCAGGCAATAGGAAAGACCTTGCCACCTTGCAAAGCAAACCCATGAAAACAATGTGCTAGCGACTGCATTTCAATGCTGATTTCAAATTACGAAGCACAGGAGCAACTTTCTACACACAATTTCTGATTCTGCTTTCTATTCCTGTCGAGCTGCAGCCAGAGTTTTGCCAGTGAAAAGTGCTATAAACAGCCCTGGCCTAGCTGAAAAAAGCAATATGCCGTCAGTCTGACATCTACCTCGCTTTTCCGCTCATTGTCAGCACTTTGATTGATGGTGTTGTTCATTAATGTGGAACGATTGTCAGCTTTTCCTGAATAAATATAAAAAGAAACAAAGAAATCCCCACCCTTTTCAAGCCAGAGTGAATTATTTCCTATTTTCCTTTGCTGAATTCAGGCATGTAACAGTACACTGCCCTCAAAATATACTGGAGCTTTAACCACAAAGTAGGAAATTGGACTTTGGATAGAGGAACCAAAACTTTGCTTAAGTAGTAGGTACAGTGATTAAATTTTACTATTATTTATTTTCCAAAAGGAAAAAAACACAATGGTATGCCCTAAAGGCTTCTGCTTTAATACAGTACTTCAATTTTGTGCAAAAAGCTAAAAGAAATCTATTTGGTGAAGACTAAAGTGACATGTGAAAAGCAGAGGCAATCACAAGCACCGCGAAAGATAGGCAGAGATTCAATTTAGTACAAGGCTGCATCTTAATTCATACTGGGGAGAAGGGAAAAATAAAGATGTGAAAATTCACATCCATTTAAAGTATTTAAAAGACAGGTAAGTTTTATTGGGCTCTCAGTACCCCCAAAATACTCCCCATGATATCTTGTCTGCTCAGGAATCTTCAAGGTTTGGTCAAGTTGGACATCCTCACTGTCTTCTTTGTATTCCCATACACCAACAATTAGAAAAGGGGGAGACACCATAAAACCCATCCTAAACTGTCTTAACATTTGGCATTTTCACTATACATTTTATGTCTCTGAGTTTTCTTTGCGCTGGCACCCTTAGCTTTCTGCTTGATGGAGTCTTTCTAATCAGGTCATTGCTTTTACCGTTAGCAATAGGGTCATTGCTCAACATCTTTTTCAAATTGTACATTGCATCAGTGTGTACAAAACACAACAAAAATGACAATTACAAAATTGTAACTGGGGGGGGTGGGAAAGGGGAGAGGAATGTAAGTGGGTGACCAATGATTAATTCAGCAAATTATGCTTCAGCACAGATTTGCTTTAGAAGCAACATGCTAACAATAATAATATTCTTCACAAGTGCTACATTTGTAGAGTTGAATGGCAAATTATTTTGAATACCTCTGTAAAGAACAGGAAACTGAGAACTGTGGAAAAACTGGCATTACGCCACCGATTGAAGATTCAATCTGACTGTAATAGAAGGTGATTATTGGGGACTAGCAGGCAGATGATGGATGATTTCCTCCTAAAATGACAGCTCTGCTGTGTATCAGCTATCCTCGTACAGCACAAATGTACAGGTCGGCTTTTGTGGCTTTTTAATTGTTACCATTGTGAGAAATGGATTTCAAACCTGTGGCAAGCTATTTCAGGCTGGCAGGGCACATTTGGATTGTTCCTGTCTTTCTCTTTTCCCCCATCTTATTTGGGTTTGTTTTCCTTTTTTTTTTTCCTTCTTTTTCTTTTAATTTTTGCAAACCTGACAAAAGATGCTCAGTGAAGTTTCGCAGACATTTACCTCAAGCAGTGGAACAAAGAGCAGAACCACACGTTCCTTGCTCCAACATCCCCACTCGAACCCATGGGGGTCAGGCCTGGGAGGGCAGAGCAGAACGAGCAGAGCCCGGTGACAACCTTCCCTCCCCACCACTGCCCCCATTCCAGGGTAGCGTGGAAATTAAAATACCCCCTTGTTTATCTTCAACTCCCTTCTGCTTTAGTGAAAAACACATACACAAAGCATAATTTGTGTGCTAGAATCTGATACCCTGCACAGTGGTTTGTTTCAAAAATACTCATTAGGTCTTCCTAGAGAGCGTGGCCAACCCATCGGTGTGACAGGGGACCATACGGCTGCGACACCAACACTCCTTCCATGTTTCACTGCAGGAAAAAGGCAGTCCAGAAACTCTAATGAGGTTAGAACAAAAAACATTTTAAGTTCCTTGCTTAAAGCTATGAGCTCTGTACAACCCTTCGCTTTAAAAGACAAGCTAATCAATAACCCCGTCTTTTATCGCTCTGCCCCTCCACGTACTCCGTTAATGATCACACAGCACTTTTAGTACGTCGTGAAATCATACAGACCAGTTATAGGACAGGCTGCCTTCAGGAGGAAAAAGTGCTATCCAACAAAATCCAGGCCATCTACTCCGTGTCACTGTGGCCTGGTGTCTAATGATGCCCTGGCTCCCCGGTCCTCACCGTAAATTAGTATGGACATATGTTCTGGTGTCTGTCAAGACCCAACCCCAACACTCTGCCACGCCTGCACAAAAGGACAAGGTAGTTCACAAGAGCGGTAAATTTATCAATCAAATGCTGTAAGTGTCCCTCGCTGACAACATCAGCCCTTTTTTCCAATTTAACAAGAAAGTAAGATCCAGCTTGCTAAGACATCATGGGCACATTCCACCTACGAAACGCCGTTGTCAGTATTTCACAAAGTGCTTGCCATTCTCCTGTCTGCACTCAGTTGGATGCTGGATTGTGCTTATTCATTTGCTTTTAAAGATAGGGGGGGTTGTACACCAAAGACCTAAAAAAAAGGGGCAATTACACACATCTGGTTAATCCTGAACATTTTTTCTCAAGTAATAAAAAAAAATCATTTCATTTTGGCCTTTATTTAGGTCTCAGCAATGGGCAGGTAACTAATTGTTAGTTTTATATTTGTGTGCAATCTGCATAGTTTTTATTTTTTTGCTTTATAAATGCAATTAGGGATGATGGAATGAAACAAGTAAGCCAAAGGTGCTGCATAAAAGCCGTGAATTAAAAACAACGCATTTTTGCTTCTCCTGTAGCACAGGTTGCTGGCACTAACTTTTGCAACATAACAAAGAATGTGTTCTGCTGCTGTGCGGAATCACGGTGGTGTTGCACAGAATGACATGTCAACAGAGCAGGAGCTCGTGTTTATAGTAGAGTAGAGCAAACCATTATCAGTATGCGATGTCAATTTAAATTTTACTGGAACAGAAACCTTTTGACCCCTTCCAAACTTGATCCATTACTAGGTTTATACATGAAAGCTTAGGAGAGAATTAAATTAGAAGGAACATTGCAAGAGAACTGTATTTGCATCTATTGCACTTAAGACTGGAGATTAGTTGACCTTTGGAAAAGGGGATTAAAGCAGTTTCACCATCAAGAGAAGACAATCTGTGTTCTTAAAGCAATCAGATTGGGAAGGGTAACAACCTCTGAAAGATGAATTGAACTGAGGAAGACTCCATGCTAATTTGCATGGTTTACATGTCACTTACAAATGAATTTTGCAGTGATTTCTGCAAAGGGAATTGTACAGTATTTGAATTATTCCAGAAGTCCTTCAGTGCTGGCATGTAAATGTGGAAACTGTGTCCATTTTTACAATCTAATTTTACAATAGATTAACCTCAGAAAGGGTATCAGTAGATAGTAAAGATGCTGTGCGGTGCATAAGCCTGGAACAGCAAAATGCAGTCACAAGGAAGTTTCTCCTTTTTCCGTGGAGAAAAATGTCAAGAACAATAATTGCCAAATCACAGCGTTGCAGAAGCACCTGCTCCAAGATAATCCAGGGCCAGGGAACAAATAGCACCCAGGCTGGGAGAGGGCCTGATGTGGGGCATAAAATGAAGCTTATCACACAGGTAGCAAGCATATCTTGAAAAATATATGAAGCTGTACACATTTGCTGACAATGTGGTCCTTAGTGAGCGATGGAGCAGAATTTAAAAAAAAAAGGATAAAAAAGGTGAAATGATGTTCTCTATTATGTGTCTTTAGCACTGTGGTTATACAGAGGGAAAGTCTGTTCTTCCCCCATGTCAGGAAGATACCTGTTAGCTTTATTATCTATGCCATGAGATTTCACTCATCAATTAAACCTTAATCACATTCTCATTGAAAATTAATGACAAAAAAATCATCCAGGTTGGGCTCTTCCTTACTTTCTAACAACCAGGAAAAAGGAGCAGTAAATGCAGATTCCTTGTAACCTTTGTGTATCTTTGCAAAGTTATAGCTCTTCAGACTCCAGTGCTATGGAAAAGCCTCTGCAAATGCCATAGGATTGATAATATTTTCCATCAACTATATTTTGATTTTTGGAGTATAACATGCTCTGAAATAATCAGTGTCAATACAGTCTCCAGGCATTCATAAGAATCAAGAAACGAGGCCACTAAATATGATCCCATCAATGCAATAAAGTGACGTTGCACTCATCATCACACAAATCAAGAGAGAACAGGGGTAAAGAGTGAGAGACATGCAGATCTCCTGGGAATCTTTGCTAAAATAAAATCTCCCCATTTTCAGATATAAAGACACACAGAACCAAACATGCTTAGGAAGCCATTTCCCAGCATAAAGCTGCTCGTCAGCAGGCTTTTAAGAAATGTGACAGAACTTTTCATGCTGAGTATTTATAATTTAAAGGGGCATTTTGCATTCTTATACACAGATTGCACTGTTCCATGCCCATAGTTACAACACCTCAAAAAGAAAAATCAATAATCTGGATGCCAATACAATTTGCAGCTTTGCAGCATGGAAAACCTCCATTCTGTCTGTGAAATTTGGGTACTTTTGTCTGAGGAATAGAGCAGAATGTATTAGGACTATCCATCTTCTGCACATCTCAAAGCAAGATATGGGTCAGAAAAGCATTTGTTAAATGTATTTTTCCTCCTGAATGACCAAATAGCTGTTGCATTGGTACCCGAGGGAGTACATAAACCAAAAAAAAACAAAGCAGCAGAAGAGTATAAAAGGAAACATTTGTATCTTAAAGAGGAAAATAGATTTCAATTAAAAAAATTAAAAAAAATAAATCTCAGTTTTAATAATGAAAAAGAAGATTTCTTCATTAAGGAAGGATGCTGGGGACATGCTGATTTACAAGGTAACATTCTTATGCAAGCTGAACCCAGCTGAGAATCAAGTGGTTTGGATTTGTTTAAACTTTTAGCTACGACAGTCCTAGTTTGTAAGGAGAAAACTGTCTGCTGCCGTTTACTGTGCACCTGTGCAAAGGGCTGAAGCACTGAGATGCAGATCTGGCCGTGAGACACATCTTCTCTGGAAAGCACCTGGAGTTGTCTCACTCCATGACATCACCCTGGATGGATGGACAAACGCAAGGACAGCTTTCCAAGTCCTCAGGCACAACAAACAACAACTACCTCAAGCCTTCAGCGACTCTCAGTACTTTCAGTTCCTCACCTTTGCAGAAGAACTTGGCATCCAAAATGCTGAGGTTTCTGAGGAAAACATGGGGAAAACCACCTGCAGCCAGGCAGGAAAACTAGAGCAGGAATTAGCTGCCATCTCCAGAGTCAAAAGTCAGAGACCATCTCATGGCCCATCTGTTGTCCCCTTCCAGCAAAGATTGAAACATTCTGCAGTGAGGACACAGGCAACAGATTTAAGGAAAAAGGAAATCCTATAACGTGCAAACCACTCCAGAACCACTAGTTCTTCTCTTAAAATGATTCCTGTCTTTTTAAAGTGAAATTATTCAGTGTCCCTAACTTTGCTCTCAAAAAATTCTAATAGAAAATAGTTAAGAGCAAAATGAAAGGGAAAGGTGTTATTTTAGAAACCTAAAAAGTGAGGGCTTTTTCAGCCTATTTATTAAAATGTTGTCCGAATGCTCAGAGAATTCACAAAAAGGCACTCAGTCGTACCTGGCAGTACCAGCTCCTACATAAGTTTTGCAGCAGCTGCAATCATACGATGAGTCCAGCTCCAGGCCAAACGAACAAATAAATAAAATAAAGATGCACCCCTAGGCTGTGTCTGACTTTTCCCATATAACTATCTCCAGGATGCCACCTCTAAAGAACCTCAACATTCTTTTGTATTCACCTGCAGAAAGCCCCTTACTCTTCCTTGCATTAAAGATTCAGCCTGCTCACAGGGACACACAGAAGGAAGGGGTCACACACACACAAACACACACACATGCTGTTTTATCAGTTACTGATTTACAGCTTGGTAGCACAATGGGCTTAGGCTGACACTTTCAAAGGACCTGGGAACCTCACCCCTTCAGCCTCCTTGGAAAATCACAGCAGTGTCCCTAACAATAACAACGCACACTTGCTCAGGACCCAAAACCAGTTATTACACTTGGAAAATAGGCTGGGGAAACCAATTAAAAGCTCAGTTCAGTATCCAGGTAAAGTGTCGGCAGCAAACCCAGGCTCTGTAGGTTGGCTCGTATGTCAGCTTCTTCCCACGGGAAAAAATTATACATCTTAAGCACTGCCAACTGCCCCTTGTTTGTGGCTGCCGGGTCCCAGCGAGGGACTGGGAGCTGATACGGTGACTATTTGCAATCCTTGCACCACGATGCTTGGGGATGGATTTGCAGGGGCTGCTGCAGATTGGGATGGGGAGCTGAGCATGGGCTGGGGCTGAGAACATCGCTGCACCACCACAGCATTGCACCATCCTCACCCTCATTCGAGCCTTCCCCAACTCCTCCTTGCTGCAGCACACACCAGACTCACACAGGCCGAGGCTGATAAAACAAAAGAGAAGGTATGCATCTCTGAGGATGTTGAAAACAAAGCTTTTGTGATCTAGATTCCTCACACCAAGAGGAGCAGGCAACAATTAGAGCTGCTAAACATGCGCTAAAGGCGGACAGTAATCCAGCTTGTATTGCAAAACAGCCATGCCAACTTCCAAATCTGTTTTCCCTCTCTGGCAGCTTATTAATCAAATGCCCTAAATACCAACAAAATCCCCTTTTCTAATATTAATTTGAGACCACCTGGAAATGCGGGGCGGTTACTCCCACGAAGAAAATCCTCTATTCCTCTCCCTTTCCCTCTCACCTCCTCTTCACCCCAAGATGCGCTTCCAGGGCTCACAGTGCGCACCGTCCCCAGCAGCGCTGCGGCAGTGGCCAACCCCAGCACGGCCCCCCGGCGCGGCCTGCAGATCTCTGCCAGAGCTCCCCGAGGCTGCGGTTTGAGGCTAAGTACCTAGGAGCTCACTTTCACTCTCAATCTGTCAGCCCATCATTCCGGATCAGCTGTGGCCCTCCTGTTAATTGTTCCCAGCTCTGAGCAAGCGGGGATGGGAAACAGGCCATGGCTGATACATGACTCCCGGCTCTGGAATGCTCTTTTACCATCGGCCCTTCGGAGACCGAGTTTGTTGAGTTTAAGTCTCAGCTCTTCGCCTAAGTCTAATTTTTCGGGAGAGACAGACGTTGGACTGTTGTGTTTTATTCACGGACGGGAGCACATGGGTAAAGAGCTGTCAAAAGTCTTGCTTGTTGTTTTAAATGGTGGTATGAAGGAGTATATTGGGCACGTTTACATTAATTTCTGATTAAAAAGGGGAAGAAAGGATTTAGCATTTCTACAAAGACAACATGTCTGGATCCACAAGGTAAACTTCCCATGAAAGAACATTCAGCGCCTGAATTTAAACCTTTGTATATTATTCCACTGAACATCTGTTGACCATGAAACTTCAGATAACCAACATTAACATATACAGGCTGTTTGTTCAAAAAAATAGATTATTCACACAGAATCAGTAAAGCCCTTAAAGAACTATTTTTCTGTTTGTTTTTTTATCCCCACAACATTAAAAAGGAAAAAAAAAAAACAAAACCTTCATAAGCAAGAAACATTTTCAACATATGAAAAATGAGACTTTTGGATTAGAAGTGGAATTCCACACAGCATTCAAGATTGCGTTATCAGTTCTGTGGCACCCTATTAATCTGTTACAATAAAATATGGGGGAGTTTTTAAAGGGAAATTGTCTTTCAAGAAAGGAAAAGCAAAAGGTCCAACCTTGATAGTAAAGCTTGTGCTTACTGAAAGAAACAGGAAGATCCGTGTCATCTGGCCGTCTAATTGAAGAAAGATGCTAAACACAGTGCAGAATTGAGTATAATAAACATGATTTCTTTTCTAACTGAGTGTAGAACTGTTTTATAGATTTTTTTTTTCCTCTTTTCTTTAGGTGTGTATATGCTTATGTAGACATATATATCTATTTTTTATAAATGTCGCTTAGTACTTATATAAAGCTGTCAAAGAGCACTAACAAACCAGCAGGATTCAATTAGCCTGTGCTTTTTCAAAAACGGCCCAAAATCACCGAACGCTCCCACTCCATCCCGGCGCATTTTCCCAGTGCATAATTTCACCCTGTCCTCAAGACAGAACACGGCTTTATAAAAGAAAACCTGAAATATTAATGCGTGTTTTGCTAAGGAAGTGGAAGTCGAATCCACTTCCTGATACCCCGAGTATCTGATTTCTAAAACGGTCCGAGGCCGATGGTCGCAGCCCCTCCAGATGTGGGGCGCAGCGGAAGCCCAGCTCTGCCGCCCACCGCTGCGTCGGACGCAGAGCTCAGCGGACTGCATCCTCTGATAGTATATTTTTGTTAGCTGGCTGCCCGGAAACCCTCCGCTGCTTGATTTGTTTTGTGATCCTGCGAGGGCCTTCCCGGCGCTGATGACAGCCCTGGATTCAAGAGCTTGTTTGCTTTGGTGGGGTTGGGCACCGGCGAATGCCTCGGCGTTTAATTTATCCTCTGCAAGAGAGGTGTGGGGGCCTCGTCCTGAAGGATGGAGTCTATTTTGAGAGGTTCGCGCCACAGACTGTTGTTCACCACATACCAAAAAACAATGCCTTTTTGTTACCGATCCCGCCTTCTTTTATTGCTTTGTTTATTGACATTTTTGGCATGGGATGTCTTAGGAGCATTTCCTCATACGAGGAGCAAATGTCACAAATACCAAAATTTGAGCAAAGGAGAAAGAGAAATCCCAAGAGGACTACTGATTTCAATACCTCCATTTTGGAAAAGAAATTGGAAAGGAAAACTTCTGCATTTTATTTTGCCTCCTGCCTTCCTTCTACCAAAAAAAAAAAAAAGTATTGGGGCAGAAGCAGAGAAAAAAAATGCAACAATGTTTGCTTATTCCATCCCAAAAAAACAAAGACATTTTTGGGACTCAGAGAGCAGAAGAGGCGATGTCCATAAAAAGAAAACAACAAAATTAAAACTGTCCCCTTGCCCCTTCTCCCAGTTTGGAGCTGAAACACAGGCCAGCGCTACAGGGAACAGCTTGTTTGCTCCAGGGAGAATTCCCAGTGCAGCAACACCCTGGCAAACCGGCCCGTGTGTGGGACTGAGGGCCGGTGCTCACTGTCCTCCTTGACTTTTCACTGAACTGTGCCTCAAATTTCATGTTTTAACTCTTTTTGTGTTGACATTCAACATTACCATATTTCACACACGTTGCGCACCAAAGGCTGAGTCCTGCTTCTGCAAATGTTTGCTCCTACCTCGGTTATACAGAAGTTACTAAACTTTTATTTATATGGCTTTTTTTTTTTTTGGTGGAGTTAAAATGTGTCATTGCCTACCTAAGCATTTCTGATGTCCTTATTGTTTTTTCTATGCAGTGACGCTTAATTTGGTAGCTCATTAAAAGGGATCAAATTCTTCTCCCCATTTTAGCCCTTGCTCAAGCCCTGGAAAGCCAAGCCAGCTGCTTCTGCAGATGCTCTGCCACCCATCACACCAGCACACAGAACACCCACCCTCACAGTGAGAAGCACCACGTTTTGGGGTGCACAAAAATCTATCTGGGCACTATCCGATCTACCAGATGGATGATGGATGCGAATGGGCAGCAGGAAAAGCTGCTGCAAGAAAAACTCGGGGCAAAAAGTTTCACGGCTCACATCTACTTTTGTTCAGCCCTGTGGAGCATTCGGCAGAAAATCCCTCCCCATGTCATTTAACTTTGCGAGATCTGGACCTCGGTGTGTGTAGTTATCTTCCCACCTCACTTCCACAGGCACTATTCTTTTACTTGGCAGGAAAGATAGTAATCAGCACAAAAATGTACTCCATATTCATACATCTCGCTCTGTAAATACTTAAGAGTCAATTCCTCTTCTCATTTCCAGAACCCCAAAAGAGAAACAGCAACTGCTCTTTCAATAACACAGGTTGGATTTTGTCGCGTTGCAATCTCTAAAAATGACATGGTTCCAGCCGGTTAAAAGTCAATACGTGAAATGACACAGCAGTACATGGAATCACAACAGAATCCAATTTAACACAATGTAACGTATCAGAAATGTGATTTTTTCCCTTTTCAGATTGGCTGTCTGCTGGCATTTCAGGTATCAAATAGCCAACAAAAATGTTTTTAGATCTGGGAGCTGCTCCATTAGCATCGTCGGCAGCGTTTCGATAGCTGCTCGCCGTGCCGTTCCTGTCACTGGCTGCTTCCACATGTGCACATCTTCACTGCTAATATCAGTTGCAATTTCCAAAAGTAGGGAAAAGAAGACTTTTCCAAACTTTTGTTCTTTTTCATTGCAACGTATAAAGCGAATCTGTTCAGTATTTTACTTATACGGTTAAAATTGATCAGATTTGAACAAGCTGTTGATATTCTCAGCTAATGAACTCATTTAAACTGCAGTGAGTGCTGTAGTGAGTGCAGTCCAGAACACGTGCATCTGCGGAAGTCACTGATTAACAAGATAACATGAACAAATCACATTTTTTAGATATTTATCCAAGTGCCTTCCTAAAACCATTTAGTATCTAGCATGTGGAAAAATATGGATTCACATGGAACTAGAGATGCAGGAAAACAGGCTATTCTTGCTTATCACTAAAATACTCAGTAAAATTGGTGAAGTACAATAAAAAAATCTACCAGACCACCAAGGCAAAAAGGCTTTTGCTCTTTTACTAAATCCACAGATCAAATAATGACAAGAAGAACTGAATTTTCAGAGTCTCCAAACACATTTCCTTACTGAATGGGTAAATCTTTACACACTTACAGACACAGCCTGATCTTTGCAGCCTTTTCCTCAGCTCAGCCCTCACTCACTCAAATGGGGTATTTATTGAGTGAAAAATTGACAGAAGGGGACTATGTGTATTTTGGAAGAATTTTGAGTATTTCCTGGACTACTGTGTACAAAAGTGGAAAGGTTTGATTGGCATAAGACTTCAAACGAGGCTTTAGAAAGTGAAGGAGAGAGGACTAAACACGCTGCTCGTAGCGAGACCATTTCGCATGTTGGTGTCGTCCCTGGGACCTCACTGGACTTGCACCCGTGTAACTGGTGATGATTTCCAGTGGGGTGAAAGAGAGAAAAATCTGAGCAATATTCTTAGCCCTGCATAACCACTTAAAGATGGACTTGTGTTCCTTAGACCAAAATACTGACAGTTCTTCCAGTGCTCCAAAAATGCACTTTACTAAAAAACTTATTAGGCCCTATTCATTTATATTTACCTAATTCTCCTACAAAAGCATTAATCTTTGCACAATTCCTCCAAGCGTTTACCAGGCGAATATTTAAAACAAGCGATGTCCTGTGACCATAAATGTCATGTTTATTTGTGTTATACAACTAATTAATATCTCAGACTTCCTGAGTGTATCTGGATAATGGTACTGTAAATATAAATGTAAAATAAGTAATAATTTATGAAATCCGATTTGCATTTTCAAATATAAAATGTGCAAAATCCAACTAATTAGCAAGAGTGAAGGCCAAGGTGTTTCTATAGCAACTATAAAAATGCTTTAAAAATGTTTTATACCAGGCTCATTAATGTTTGTCTTCCTCACTTGTTTTGTGGGTATTCCCTCCAACACGGATTCTGCTTTGCTGTTAAGTTCTGATCACTGAGTACCATTTAATACCTTTGGCAGAGCTCTGGCACTACTTCTTTATGCTGACATTTCTGTCACAGCCTTAAAGAAATATTTGGTGTGCAGTACAAAAAATTATTATACTAATTAGAGCAGGATGCAACGGCGCAGGAAAATTAACCTAACCAAATTGCCAAAGAACAGAAAACTATGAAAAACAACCCCTGAACTTGTCCTCTTTCTCCCTCCTTCAGATTCACCCTTTTAAATCCGACCTGCTGATGTTGTAGCTGGACAGACAGCAAAGTTTCGGCCAGCTTTCCCCCTGGGTTGGTGCCAGTGCTATTCCCAGCCCAGTGTACAGCATCACCCAGCCCAAAGGCCACGCTGAGGAATCCTGATTTTCCCTTCCCCTCCCCCATCCCGTGCAACTTTCTTGCTTAGTAAATCGAAATGGAGCCTCTCATTTCCATCCTCAGTGTACACAGCTCCCCAGCAGATTGATTTTTGCAAGAAAGCGAATGACAATGCTTAAAAGATATAAGATCTCCTGTTCCACAAACAGCCTTACTCAGCCCATACCTGCGAGAGGGAGAAAGGTGACAAATGTCCTCATAAAGCTGGGAGAGAGTGGACGGGAGCAAGTCATTCTTCTTTGGTTTAATTACTGAAAATCATTTGAAACCTGGGAGAAGCCCATCACTTCTAGGCGGGTTATTTGAATGCAAAATAAACTTATGCTGAATGGCATAGACATTGACAGCATTTATTTCCAAGCTGACTTTAATCAAATGCTAATTCCCAGCCCCTCTGCTGCGTATTAGTAATATTTTATGAAAAAGTTCACGACATTAGGTCTAAATTATCACAAACAATTGAGATATTCTGGAAGTTCTGCAGAGTTGACAAAAAAGCATGCACAGTGGCTGCTCACAGTTGTGGGCATTAATTTCTAATGCCACATGTGTGATCCCTATAATAGTTTAATACCATTAGACTGCATTGCAACTTTAAATGGCCCTAATGGACCCTATAGTGTTTTTCAATTATGGATACTGGGAGAGGTCTAGTCTGCTCCCGTTACTGCTGCTAGTTGTAAAATACTTGCATTTTACAGACTGAGAGCATTAAAATTAGTGTCTTTAGTTAACTCCTAAACTGGCCCATCCAGGGGGGGCTCACCAGAGTACCTCTGCATTTTAAAAAGGGCCTTTTCCTACAAGCTCTGTTTCAGTTGGTTACAGCACGAGGCAGAATATTGCGATGCTGAAAGGCATCTGATCTGCATATTACACTTGCAACAAAGCCCCCGTCTCTTCAAAAAAAACACACAACTTGTTAACACAAATCTCCTCAAAGGCTTTATTTTGATAGCTGCTGAATGGTGTTGTCATGCAGCTCAATTAAAGGCTGCAAAACACGCTTCATCGGCTGCCGGCACCACTGCTCCCCACAAGATGAGCTCGGGGTGACCAGCTGCTTTCCCAAATTTGACACCAGGCATATGGGGGAAAGTGAGGCCTGGGGGGCAAGGAGCTGGGGGGGCTCTGGTGAGCAATGACTGAGGAGCAGCAGCTCCCCCTCTGCACTGAGACCACAGCACTTCCCACCACCCACCCGCCACTCCGAGTATTTTGCATGCAATAAAACTTGTGGGGAACCAACTCAAGTGAAACTCTTTGAAGATATATGATGAGGATTAGCTGTAAAACACTAATTAAGAAGGGGATGAGGAATTAATGGGAACCTACGAGGCTCTGCATTTTATATCCCCATCTAAAAGCGTTGCTGCTCTCCATTTAATGAAAAGAGAAGCTGACCAAATGGATCTGGGATTTTTTTTCATCTACGGTGTTCGGCTTTTTTTTTAATTATTATTATTATTATTATTATTGTTTCCCTTAGCTTATTTTGTAAGGGCAGGTCATTAAAGAAAGAGCACGGCCAGAAAAATCTCTTGGTGAAGGCTCATTACATTTTTCAAGCGCAAATAAAGTGTCACTTTAAAAGGAAACGCAGTTACTCTGAAGCATTTGTCGCTTTACTTCATTGCATATGAAATGAATACAGGGCCCAACGCTGCCCTCGGCTTCTGTAATTTCCGAGCAGCTAGACACTCAGAGACAGCGCTGTGTAAAAATATGTACATTGTTTAATTTATTGCAGTACGTTACCATTTTTCTCATGAAAACAAACAAACAAAAAGATTCCAGCAGCTGGTTTCAATACCGCCCACTTTGTTTAAATTTATAGCGAAAACTAGCAGCATCATTAAAAACAAACATATTGCTCCCCTCCGAGCATCCTATAGTGCAGCTCACAGAGAGATGTGTAACTTTTGTAAGAGATCCAGGAGAAACCGGCCAGCTTGGAGCTCCGATCTCAACCTCCAGCTACGTTTTCCAGGACAGAAATAAGTAGCATTTTATTCATTGAAATAGTTTTCTGGAAAGGAATATTTTGGATAGAAAAGAACATCTCAACAGAAAATTTTCCATTTGCTGAAATGTTCCAATTTTCTGCTGAAAACTAACAATGAATTCTGTAATTGGGTTTGGGAAGGCAGTGCGCCGAGGGCTGCCCGGCCCTGCCTCTCCCTGCCCCACCGGCCGTGGGGAGGACCAGAGGACGGATGGAGAAGGGAGAGAAGCAAAGCCAATGAAAACCAACCTATTTTTTGTTTTGAGTTCCCTCCACCACACTGATAAATGATGTGAACGTTTTCCAATGCTCTTTCAGTTGGGCTATTAATCAGATGTCTTGAAATGAGACAGATCCTCAGGCTCCTTCGTGGAGGAAATAAATACACTCTTTTCCTCGGCCTTTCCTTACTGAAACTCCCTCCCACCAAACCAGCCTCCTAGGGCAGGAACCTTGGCAAAAGCAAAGAGAGAGCTTGTACAAGTTCTTTTGGGATGGGGATAGTATTTTCCTACAGTTGCAGATATACCCATCGTTCTGCAAGGTCCCTACCCCTGGCAGGGACGTGACCATCACTGGGGACACCCCGTGGGCTGCCCGCAGCCTTGTGGTCCCAGCAAACGGCAGATGAGATCCAACCGTCCCCTACCTGATGGCAAACCATTATGCCAAGGAGCACACAGAATAGGGAAAAACAAAAGCAAAGACAAACATTCGAAGTTTAGCTCAGTTCATAGCTGGCTATAAGTAAAAACATTTTGGCAACAATTCCTAGGATAGTCCTTTGGCCTAATATTTTTTCCGGGTAAGACAGGTGGAGCTACAAGTAAAAAGGTTGAGGACTAGTACGTAAAAAGGCAAAATAATACACTCTCAAGCTTTTTACATCGGTTATAAACAACATGACAAATCCATGAACCTTCCCAATAAAAGGGGCAATCTGCTGACTGCGTTTGTGATAGAAAGCTACATCACCCGAGAGCAGCTTGTGAGACCTGCCAGCAATTTTACTAAAATCAAAATGCCCACTGAGATCACAGCTCAGCGTTTTTTGCAGTCCAGTAGCTCTCACCTGCAAATGCTGCTTCAGCCTTAACTTTATACAAGGCAATACTGATCTCCTTGGAATAATTGAGCTCACAGAAACCATGCTTAAAGATGAAGGACAGCATACAAGGACTTTCAGAACTCAGGCTTGACTTATAAAACAGGTAGAATATTCCCAAGGAAGAAAAAAGCTTTAAAACTCCTTCCTTAATAATGTTCTAGCAGGCCAAAATTGAGACAAATGCTAGAATCTCCTAGAAATATTAACATGTCATAAGAGCTTCAAGTTCTACCTTCTTCTTTTTTAAAGAAACCTCACAGATATGAATTACTTTGGAATTCAGATATGAAAAAGCAGCACTGAAGCCCAAATCATCTCAGAGGACAATGTCAAAACACGGCTCAGATCTAACTTCAGGTGCTTTGCTCCTGAGATTCTCTTATTTAATTGCTTAGTCCACACATGCATTTATTCACTCATTTGCATCCCCGCGTTTATATTTAGAACATTTAGGGGATTCAACTACATCACTTTTTTTTTCCCAAATATCTGTAAGAAATAGGGGATTCAGCTTTGCCATGAAGCACCACACGCTGTGTGGCATTACACATATCACCAGCACAAAAGAAACAACATGACGTTATCCTGCTTCGAATTTCTTCGACTGTTTTGCTCCCAGGTTCTGACTTTTGTTTCCCCCATGATATGCCATTCTTTATTTATTACAGCATATTTATCCATGGGGTTTTTTATTATTATTGTTGCCCTGCTCTTACTTCTTCTTTAACCTTATTAACCCTTGCTATTACTTGACAGTTTAACACCCTCCATTACTCTGCAATGTTTGGTATAAGAACTGACATGGAACTAATAGCAGCCTTTTTATATCCAATCTGCGAGGTCACATGAAACTGCCCTTGGCTGAACCCTGCAAGATTTCCTATAGGTCGTTCTCCTTTTCTTTGGATTTTCTTCTTAATATGTCTCTACAGGCCTGTCTGAATGTAAAAAAAATGGAATCCAATTCCTGCTAACTTTAGTTACTGACAACATGCACCTTAGAATAGGTTTCCCTTTAGTGAAAGCTCCCAGTAATGTGATTTGAAATAACTTTGTGGTATTCTTTTCAAGAATTATATATCATTTTAATGGCACACCCACAGATGTTCCTTTTGAAGGGATCTTTGGCTTTCCCAGCAAAGTGCCAGAATGGTCACATCCATCTCCTGAACCTCAGCTCTGAGTGTAAGTAGGACGTTAAAGCGATAACACTATAATGTTGGGGTGTCTAGCTCAGTTGTTCAGCATGGTTTGATTAAATATAATTGCTTGGGCCTCTGACTTCAGGGGGTACCCGTCACTCTGCACTGTACGATCCCAAGCTGTTGTTTACCCTCATGAGTGGATCTGCTCAAGCTTTCCCCCAGCCTGGGTGGCTGACTTGGCACTAAACTCCATGACAAGATTCTTCAAATGCAGAAGGACGTCGTCAATACACCCATGCAAACCAACCGAAGTACCGTGTGGCTCATCAGCAGCCAAGAGAGGGAAAATGAATCGCTGGGATAGCATTGATCAGAAGAGGCTCACACACACACCTGTTACTTCCCTAGCTTTTTCCTAATAGGACCTGAGCAGAAGGAAAGAAGGTGCTTTTTTCATGCATTTATCCCTTGCAAGCATGAAAAATTAACTTTTGCTAAATGGAAAGAACACAAAAGCACAATGAGATCCATATAGCCGAGCAAAGAAGTACATGGAGGACAAACAGAAATTTAGGAGAACAAGTTTAACAGCTTTCCTTGCAGATGTAATACCCGTTCAGACTAGTTATGATCTATTTTGAAATTTAAAATAAAATAAAATTTTAAAGGCCTTCCTTCTGTGCAAACCTATCATCCTAATTATTGCTATTCTAAGTGCAACAATGACGCTGGGAACTAAATTCTTTACTTGAAACTTCTTTGGGAAACCGTTCGTAGTTCAGAAGTCCACAGTTTCCCCCACCCAATTTCAGTTTAATAGCATCTAGAGTGACAAAGTGGGAAGAGACAAACATCTGGCAGAGCTAACCAGTCATTTGCTGGTTCTACGGAAGTTTGTGCTTCCCAGTCAGTGTCACATATGAGAAATACAGATGGTCCCAAGTCAGAAAAAAAGTGTTGAAACATATACAAATGTTATGAGGACTTTAAGTGTAAAATGTTAACCAGCTGTGAATGTGACATCTCTAGTTTTACTAAATCTACTGAGATGCATCATTACTGCACATGAAATCTATATATTTTCTGTACTGATGGCAATTCTCTGTTCTCCATTTGCTTCTAGTTCTGGGCCAAAACCATTCAGATAAGAACACAAAAAGAGAAAGAAAAGTGTTCTTCATTTCTAAGGGTTGTTTGTAAATGCTCCAATAATTTCCTGTGTTATAAGCCGACTGTTTACTGGGGGAAGGGTAGAAGTCACAAACATCAGGAGTTAAAAATAAGATATAAATGTTAAAATCAAAAGGTTACTAATTCACACAAAGTCCTAGAGATTTAGAGTCATCCATTCTATATACAGTTCAGCAATGCATGGAATGCAATAAGACATTTAAACCACAACACAGCAGTGCTCTTGCCCTGTTGCTGGCAGTATCAGTTGTTTCCCACACAAGGGCCCAAATCTGACCCTTTTATGAAACTTTTACATTTGCAAAAATAGAACAGTTGGGAAATCTTGGGCACTTCTAGTTAAATTGCAAACAAAATAACTCTCTCTCTGCTGCTGCTTAAGCTCTAGATAATCATCACATATCAAGACAATTACTTTTCCCCCTATATGAGTTGTTTTGACAGAGCTTTTCAAATGTTATGTACAACGCAGCCTAAAAGGAAAAGAAAATGTATGTTTCAGGATGCATTAAAGTGTACGAGGGGGAGGAGAGAGTGGAAAACACATGGGTTTCCCTCCCTTTTTCTTGGACAAAAGCTCCAAATTTCCGTGTCTACCTTTGGCGTCTCACGCCTGCGTGCAGCATCATGGTTAACACGGGTGAAAAAATCACCTGTGAAAGGACAGACAGATGCCCGGCAACCTGCGGGGAGGGATAGCAGCTCTGGGAGCGCTGGACCCTGCCTGCCTGGTACCTTCCCTTCCTCACCTCAGCCCATCGGGGACCTCCTGGGAGCAGGGAAATGGAGCGGATCTGGTGTCTCAGGGCACATTGGCAGGGAGGAGCACTGCGGGGAGGGAGGAGAGCTCCTCTCAACCCTGCCACCCCCTGCTCCCCTCCGCTCGGCTGCACAGAGATGCTCCCTTCCCAGGAGTGGGTCACAGGGAGGTAGCGAGCCAGTCTGGGGTGGATTTTCGGCTTGCTTGCTTGGTTGGTTTTGCTAGGAGTGGAGCAGCGCTGGAAGAAATTCAGATTCTCTGCACCCCTTCCTAAAATGTAACTGGGAGCAGGGACCAGCCTCTCTCACCCTCACCTGCCAGGAGGCTTTTCCTTTCTATTTTTGACTATTTTTTTTTCCAAATAAGGCAAGGAAAACAAAACAAAAACAAATAAATAACAAACAAAACAAACAAACAAACAATAAAGCCCCAGTTTTAATATAAACTGGAAAGATATTATACTTCTTGGCAGAGCTTTACAGCTGCTTTAGTCAAGCGCTGATGTCTTAGCACACCATGGACCCCTGAGCCAGGACGAGGACATCACGACTTCTGGGCAAGAAATGAGCACCAGCACAAGGGTGGGAGAGTTCCAAGGGTGAACAAACCTGGGGGCTCCAATTGAGATGTAAACCTCCTTTCTTCGGAGGACAGAGCTGCTGGTTTCGGATTGTCTTCCTAATAGATTGTTTGCCTGTTATTATGGACTTTATTATGACATTAGCTTGCTTTAAAATGTTATTTGTATAATTAGCTTTCCAAATGAGATCGTTTGGCTAACGTATTTCTTTCAACACCCACAGCAGAATTATCCTGAGATGCCATCATAAACCTTTTTGAATCGTTCTCCTAGTACATCCCACCTAGGAAGTTTTTACCTGAACAAAGGGATGGTAGCACAGTAGAAGGGAATTTATCTTTTCCTATCAGACAGAAAGATGCATTTCTTAATCCTTCTCTCACTGAAGTGGGAGGGCAACACCAAAATGACACCAGTTAACAGTGGAAAAACACATTAGGACATCCCTTAGGGGAATATAAACCCCTTCAATACAAATTGGTGTAAAGCAGCAGCATAAACACATCAGGCAGAATTTGTGTGCCTGAAGTTTAGCCAAAGGCCAGATTTCTGCAGGTATTTAGGCACCTGAAGAGAGGGATGGATGCCTGCCAGGGCACCCCCGCCTCCAGCAGCCACTGTGAAAGTCCCATTGGCCCCACCAGCTGCTAAAATCGTCTCCAAGCATTGCCCGTGGGCTGCACTCCTGCCAAGAACTGCCAGCTGGGTTGAGCTCAGGGAATAACCCCGGCTGAATCAAACAGCCCGATAGGACTCGGTTGTTGCTGATGAGCCCTCGTGGACACCCACCCCTTGAGTACAAAGCCCCCTACGCCCCGCTACCCCGGACCGAGGTGCCGCTCACAGCCGCTCCTGCCCCCCAGGCAGATAAATTGACTTCCCGGCGGTCCATCGCACGCAGGCACTTAAGCAGGTAAGTTATAAATTGAAGGTCCATATGGAAGAATGATTCTCCCTCCCCTGCGGCCGTGCTTTGCTCCCGGCCGGGGTTCATGGCCGGTACCCCCCACCGCCCCTTCCCAGCACACGCTGCGAGGTCTGCGAGTGGAAGGGTCTGAAATGCTGTTACATAGTATCGCTATCACTCCATGCTCAGCACTCAGGAAGTTGGCCACCTGGGTAAATGTTAGAGGATCTTGTACATATTATATCCCCATTATTTTCTGACAGACTTTTCCTTCCATTATGCGATACAGGAAAAGAGGTTTAGTATTATAACACCAAGAACGTGGGTTTCAAGCTCCTGCTAACTATAAGACCAGATCCTGGATACAGACACACACAGTTATCAACAAACACAAGGTAGCACTGAGACCACATTAAGTTTTTCCTTTACATTTAATTCAAAAAAAAAGCTTCACATAGTTTCCTCCTCTTGACCTAACACAAATTCCATCAAACTTCAAAAACAATACTTTGAGATGCTAGAGGATGCAGGCAGGAAACTGAGGAAAGACTTTACACAAAGTTAGGAAATATTTTTTGGAGGGAATACTTGAAGCTACTGAACTATTTTATCTAAATGACTAGATCTTATGGTAAATGAGTATATAATTAAATTTAAGAGCTACGCTATTGTGTTCGAGGTATATCAGCTCATCAACAAAAGAAGCACTATTTAGCTATGCTAAAAGCGATATGTAAATACCATCCTCTGATAAATAATTGATTATCACCTTAATGTTTGACAAAGCCATAAAATGCCCTGCAGATTATGTCCAAAACATTTTAAGGTGATGTGAAATCATTTTTATTGTAATGACAGTGAGCTGTCCATGGTCGACTGCTTTAAATTTTATATCTTTTCATGTTAGGAAAGGCTTCTGTTTTCTTTGAGAATTTAATTATCAGAGGGTGTTTAATATGATAGGAAGATTTACGGCCTTCAGGAGCTATCCAAAAATAGTGCTATAAAAATGGACTTAGATCCCATCGCAAGCAATAAAGCTGTTATGCAGACTTGATGCTCGCGGTGAAAACTTTGTGTATGAATATATTTCACCATTGTGCATGGAAGTTCACATTGGAGGATTTAGAATTTTGAACCTTAAATGTGACCTGAACTACAGGGTGAGGAAAGCAAAAAAAGGCTTCACAAAAGCAAGCCGAGCTGTGCTAGTGTGGATGCATTAGCATTTATTTTGGAAAATGCTCTTCACTATCCATAAATATTTCTTTTAACTTGTTGCCATTAAGATGCAGTAGGGACTAAGTTTTCCAGGAGGACATAAAAGAGAACTACAACGATACACTCCTATTGTGTAATAATCAGTCCACATTTCAATGAATAAGTAATATTTCTCACAAGCCAAAGTTAGATAGTGGATTTATTTAACCTCTGAGGGTCAGGTAATAAATACTAAGTGAATTATTCAGACCAATGGCTAATCAATACAATTCAGTGATATATTTTTTGTGTTTCATAAAAGGTTGTACACTAAAGGCAGTGAGCAATTATGGAAATTGGGCCCGAGCGGCACTCAATTCTTCTCTTACTTGAAACCCCAGCACCACTACCTTGACAGCAAATCGATTAGTGTGCTAGTGAAGCAGCTCAGCAACCTCTGACCCCTTCCAGCTCTGTCCAACAGCCTGGAGACTATTTTATATTTATTTTATTGAATTAACCCCCTCTTGCCTGGACACTGTTTTACACATACAGTAACGCGGGAGGAGGAAAACGACAGACTCCTTTCATTTAAATGCTTCTCTGTAGGTCTGAGTGAAGCAAACCTAACAGACTCCTTTGTTCTGGCTTCAAAACACTGATTTTTGCCACGACATAGGGTTTTCAAGTCCATCCCAAAACTAACATAATTAACAGGATGCAAAGAATGTCCCAAGTGTACCGCAGACACTGAATCGCTCCTATTCATGCCCACCTTTGCGCACAGCTACCAACTTCATACAATGCACGAGTCACCGTTTTGTGCCAAAACTAAAAGCTCCTCAATAAAAGTGAGTTAATATTGCTATAGGTATAATATCCTGTTTTACGCAGTGTAAGGGAGAACACTAGAGATTAACAGCATTTTCCACCAGGAAATTAAAACTAACATAAAGCCACATAAAGTGCCTTTTCTGCACGTTTAACTCTATAGGCACTACTCTCCTATCCTTTGCCCAGCAAAGCCCGGTCTGATCCCAGTGGGACTTTGTGAATATTCAGGGCAATGCAGAAAAGACAGTTTTAGGTCTAAGACCTGCATGCTTTTCTTTGCATCATGCAAAGTGTTCAGCACAGACACTTTTGGTGGTGCCACAGACCAGGAGCCCTTACCCTTACCCACCAAAGTGTCAGCTCTCCATCCCCTCCTGCCCAGACCTGCAAGTGGAAATGTAAGCCCCACAAAGAATAGCACTTTCCTCACCCAACAAGCACTTGCTTAATGCCCTAACTGCCTCATGTCACCTTTAGATACATTATCAATAGGCTTTGAAATTGATGCAATGTCTCCTTTTCCAAAAAACTGGCAGGAGCACACAGAAAAGGTGCTGCAGCATCTGCCACCTTACCCAACATCAAGCACCAGAATAGAAACTTGACTTTCAGTGCCTTTAGCTGGAGACATGACTTGCTGCAGCCTCACAGAGGGCCCCATGCAAGGTATCCTACCCAAAGCACAAGTCTGTTTACTTTTCCAACAATATCCACAGGATTAAGCAGGAGTTGCAACTATTCACATACTCTCTGTATCACACATAACCAATTCCCCTGGTTCTAGGAAATTTATTCCAAATTCATGCTGGCGTAGTTGAGAGAAGATTCAGACCCCAAAATTCCTAAATCAGGATCTGTCACTGGTCTGATCCTAAAAAGATTTTAATGACAGATGAATACTCCAAAATTTGCAAGTATTGCATCTCGTTTGTATTATGAACTGTGAGCTAAAAAAATAATAGCAAATTGTATGCAAATAACAGAAAGAGAGATTTCTCAGGAAGAAATCAGTTCCCCCCCAAAAAGCAAAGTCATGATGCTGTTCCCATTGAGGCTAACAGGAGGCAGATTAGATTTCCACAGTAGCTGGTCTGTTCCACTCCAAACAATGATAATCACAGCAAACATGGCATTTAGTAACCGTTGAGAAGCTCATGTGCTCTGTCTACAGGTCTTATTCTGCCACTTCAAGGCTGAATAAAAACCACATGCATAGCGAGATACAGCACTTTTCATAAGACTATTCACAGAAAACGGAACCACTCAAAGTTCACCACATCTGACCATAAGCAGATACACAGCTCAGATTTGAGCAGTGTATTTTATAAAACTCTTATACCCTTTTCTATAACACTGCATTGAGTTCTGAATTATTCTTTTCGTCTCTTCCGCTCTCAGAATCTGTACAAAAGTGATTACTTCAGTCATTTTTCAATATAACTTTCATTCCTGGAAAATGCATTTTCAAAAGTTATTTATTTTTCACAGTATGGCACGTTGTTATATTATACTAGTTAAAATAAAACCATTGTAGACTTCGGCATGCATTTATGTTTCTCTTCCAATGGTATGATGTAGGATTTTCAGGTTTTTATGCTGAATGTATTCTACATATTGCATTATCAATCCTTTATCTTAGGTTTGGTGTAGATTTAAAAAACAAGCTGTTAAATCAAGTTACTAAAGTAACTGAGCTATAAAACTGCCTTCTTATTTATAATCACCATTTCCCTCCTAAAAAGAGTTTTTGAAGATCAACTGTGGTTTCTGTTATGCAATTTTTTAAAACAACTTTATGCCACTGATTCAACTTAAAATCTAATTAAAACAGCGGAGAAAATGTATGTTTCCTACACGGAGACAGTGAATGGGCTTTGTTACCATATTGCAGACTGAATGTTGGGACTATCCCTCCTTCAGGGTGTGTGGGTGAAACTCTGCCTGGCCCTAAGTGAAAACCAAGGGACAGACTGGGGCTGGGCATCCCGGAGTCTCTGCTGGCCTCTCATTCTTGCCCCAAAATTCACCCTAGGAATTCTTTTCAAAAGGTTTGGTTCTGTTTGGGTTTCTTACCATGTAATCCTGGGCAATGCTGGAATCCAGAACATTATTTCTGAGTGGAAAAGGGTCTGAAACAGAACTTGTTTAAAGATCTATCCGTTGCCTGCCCAGCTGATAGACAAGAGCGACCATCCTGCCACTTCTCAGTGGCAACCTCTTTGAAACCAGTTCAGTTAAACATCATGAAAATTACTGTTTATCCAGCTGTTTGCCAAAAAAAACTAAAATATTCCAGCTCCATGGGGTGCTACCAAAGCAAAGCACAACAGCTCAGCAGCCCTGGCATCGACTTTTGGAGGGGACACATGGCAGGAGCTTGGGGGCCCCTTGTTTCCCCATGGGATCACTGTCTATCACTCTGCTGGATGAGCTGTCTCAGCCACAGCACCCAAAGCCTGGGTACCACTGCCCATAACCCCAAACCAGCTGAAAATACCACATTGCCGGGGCCATGATTTCTTCAGAGCGGGCAAAAAGGAAGAAACACAGCCGGCTGCACGGAGAAATGCCAGAAAAGGGAAATCCAGCCCCAAATCGGCCAACAGAGGGGTGAGACGCAGCACTGACCAACCAGCAGGACCCGTGGGATGCTTTTGAGGCAGCTGCGGATCCCACATTGCTGTGTTATGACAGATCTTATAGCCTGTGGTCCTGCCCCAAGGTTGTGTCCCCCCTGCAGCCAAAATCTCTTTGCAACACCCCACTCGTCCCTGTGTCAACCCCCAGCAAAGCAGGGCAGGCAGAGCAGCAATCTCGCCCTAAACCAGCGACAAACCGTGGCTGTGCTATAAAGGCTCAGTCCTCCCAAAGAGCGCATTATCAAGCACTAGAGCAGCTGAATACCAAGGATACAGCATCCCTTAGAAAATCCTGCGCTCGTTGCAATGTAGCTGAATTAGAGGTGGGGAAAAAACAAGCTTAAATATTTAATAAACAATTCCACAAAAACTCCGAGTGCAGCTCTGAAATGAGTCTCTGCTCTACACCCACAGAGGTGGCCGGGGAAATGGCCGAGGGCCAGATGACAGGGGACTCTTTTTCTGAAACAGTGCTGGCAGAGGCCTATCAGGAAATCTTTCAGAATTGCTTTAATCTTTCATTTTAGTTTGGTCTCTGGCCACACAAGTGCGTCCAGCCCTCAGAGACCCTGGAGGTCACTATCTGTGAGTTTTTAAAAACAGGAAAGCCATTACAGAAAAATCAGAAGAGCAAGGGGAAAAAACGACTCGCTGTAAATATGTACATTTTTAATACAACAGAACGATAGTGAGATTTTTTGTTCTGCTATTGCTTTTAACTAAAAAGGAAGGGAACCTGGAATGTTATAAACATCTCGGAGTTTTTAGCTCTCTGCCAAAGAATTTATCCATTAAACGCAACGTGAACTATAAATCTGAATTTCAGATCCTGCTTCACAGAGTATGAATCTATTCCCCCCCTTTGATACGCATGTGAAGTTCTCATTGACACTAATGGGAGTTACATGTGCTTATTACGGGATAACTAGATCTCTCGGCATGAATATATACTTCTAGATAGACAGGTCTCCTTAAGTTTAAAAAAAAAGGGGTGGAAAGGGGTGGGGGTAGAAGAAAATACCAATGAGGGGAAAAAATACATTAGGGATGTTCTGCAAACAGAAAAATCATCCCAGGCATTTTTGATCAGCAGGCAACTCTGAAAAAAATAGACATCTACAGAAACACATATAGGTGTGCAATTATATACGTGCACATCGTCCTTCCAGAACACGGGGATGCATTCAAAGATGCACACAAGCACGTGTGTCTTTGCTCAGTCTTCCCAAGGCTCAGAGCCGGTCCCAGCCTCTGAGCCAAGTGTAAATCAGCTCAGCTCCGTGATTTCCACTGAACTGCCCAATTTACACCAGCTGAGCGGGTGACACGGGGTCCATGGGAGTGCTGCAAGCCCCGGGTCTCTCCTCCGGGGTCTGTATAAAGTAGCTGCTGCACAGAATGCTAATGGGTACAGAGCACACAGCACTGGGATCCAGGAGTTATTTCTTTTATGGGAACATTTCTTTAGATGTGTATTTCATTTTTTAGCTTGCTGGCTAGAGGTGTTACCAGGGACAGCAAATAGAGAGGGAGAGTCATGTTAAATTCATAAACATATCCTGTAGAAAGTAAGAGAGTGTATCAGGATAACATATGAGTGTGTATATACCATACCTGCATTTTTATGGTATAAAAGGACCTGTGTGTATCTACGTGTGTGTTTACACACACGTGTCAAAATATTTGCACTCAGAGTCAAATTTATAAATTGTCCAGCCAGACCAGACATCTTCAGTATTTTTCTTTAATCAAGAGCTTTTACTAGAAATATTAGTAAAGGGTCAATTCCTTTCCATCCACCAAGTGACAGTTTTGAATAACTGTGTTACGCACAGCGCCTTGAGAAGACTTATAGGACTGTCACAATATTTAACTACTCATTTTTGCCTGCATGATTGTGGTTGATATGACCACAGAATACTGATCTATCCAAAAGAGAAAAATTATAGAGTGGAACAGTGGGATTTATGAATGAGATATCTTTGGCTGCAAAGCATTCCCATTTATAGCACTCAGCCACCACAAAACTGCTGTGTAATTGGAAGAGAAATTTTTCCCATGTACTGAAGCTATAGTCAAACTGCCAAACAATAAGAGACAGCCTTGTCTGAATTAGAGGAGTCACATACCTGATTTTTCTCCCACTCATTTAGAAACAGACCTTATTTCCCATCTCTGCTCCTCTTATGCTGAGACTGGGTGTAGGAAAGCTGTGTTTTGCGATTGCCAGAGCCCAAAGCTGATTCCATTTAAGCATCATATCAGAATAAATGTGTGGACAAATCAGCGGTACTCATCAGAGCTGCCAATTTTAACTTCCTGAGTATCTGCATGTGAAAACTGTTATTTTCCCAAGGAGGCACATGGGCTTTTGTTATGATTATTTATTTGTATTATAATAGACCAAGGAAGCCAAAGAGAGGGCCCTGTAATGTGAGAGGACACACAGACTCAACGCTGCCCCAGGGCACTTGGGAGGCGGTGGGATGGTCCCGGGATGCACTGATGCTCCCAGGATGGACTGACGCTCCCAGGACAGATGGACACTCGCCCACACTTGTCCCTGCTGTGCTCACACAGAGATTGCTGTGAGCCAGGGGCTCTGGGGCTTTACAAGGCTCATCTTTGCAAAGCCCAACAAGTTAAACCACTCCATTGCACAGCCCCACAGCACTGCACGGATGGACAGACGGACACACGAAGATGTCCCTCCCCTTGCAGTCCCTGGGGTACCAGGCAGGCAGATGCCCTCACAGGACCAGCTGCCTGATGAGCCGCAACTAAAAGCAGCAGCTTGAGACCAGAGACAAAGTAACCATAGAACAAGTGTGTTTCTTGCCATAGAAATTAGCAACCTCAACTCCTCATCTCACAGGCAACACCACGCATCAGAGGTCACCCAGTTCCCCTGGGAACACTAGATTGGGCATGTCCCGTGGAGCAGCACAGCATCATCCCCTTCGGAGCAAGCAGGATGAGCTGCTTTACTGTTACTCTGTGATGTGTCCCCTTTTCTCCCTCCTATCCTCTCCATCATACGCTGGGTGGCCTCTACCCCCGAGGCTGCTGACAGGGACCAGATAACTGTGCCCAGCCAAGCTCTCCTCTGCCCAGGCCCACTGCAAGTTCCACACCAGCACCCATGACAGCCACCCAATGGCAAAACACATCATTTTTAAATATATTCTCTCAAAAGGAAAGTTCTCGGATAACCCTTTCCATGAAGACTCCAGAGCGGAAAGCAGCACAGAGCGAAATCTCATCAGGAGCTCATGCCGGGAAGCACGTGGAAAGTGCTGCGGAGCGGCCCCACCGTCTTACAGCCCCATCGGAAAGCAGAAGTCAGGAAACAGGTTTACTTGCATCATTACAACATGATTGCTGCTGGGAACACCTTCCTGTCAAGGTCCCTCCAACTGTGTCCTTAATCACAGGCGCGGCTGAGGAGGCTCTGCAGGACCCTCAGATCACAGCACCATGGGACACAAAGCACCAGCGGCACCGCTCCCTGGTGAGCAACAGCACGGCCCGGGGAGAGAAACAAACACCTCAATTAATTGACTGCAAGGACGGTGGGGAGCAGGTATCACTCCAGAGCATCCCAGGCAGGGTTCCTTCAGCACGAGGAGTTTTGCACCGTGCCGCTGGGGCTTCCTAGAGATGCCTATTGCTGCTCCAGCTCTCAACTTTGCACTTCTTGGGGGGCTCAGTGGCTTTGGAAGCCAAACTGTAAAATATTGACCATGGGAATGAAATCTCTGCTCTGGAAATCAAGACCCCACATAAAACTCAAAGCTGGGTGCCCCAGAAATTCAGGCACCCCAATGATGAGTTGTTCTGGAAATTCAGGGCAATGTTTTCTGCCAGTGATCAATAAGAGGGTTCAAAGCAGCTTTCTCCAACTGCCACCATGTTGCGACAATTTATTTTTTCACTTCATCCACAAAGAAAATCAAAATACCAAAGTATCAATTTTACACAACTTTATGCTTTAACAGATTCATAGTTTGTCAAGAGTTCTGTAATCCATTTCAAATTCCCTCTTATAAACAGGATTTCTTCTATTTCTGTATTTGAACTGTGGGCGATTAAACAACAAGCAGCAGAAAATTAATATGTTAAATTCAAAGTCATTAAAAAATAGATAATCTCATTGTCCAGAGAGAATCCCAGGAATCCTTGAGTTTCCAGGAACAAAAGCTACAACTCGCTCAGGCTTAGGTCTTATTGGAATTAACATTACTCAATAGCAAGTACTGATTGTGAGGTTTTTTACTAACCTACAATACAGAACTTGGCTAATACTTAAATAAATAAATAAACCTTATTTATATATAAAGAAGAAAAAAACATTGAGAGAGGCCACATGTGTGACAGGAAGCAATGAATGCTATGGATTCAGAACCTCGTCTGAAAACCTCTCCCAAGTCCCCAGAGATAACCACAGGACGCTTTTCTGAGTCCCTGCCCCCAGCCAGGCAAATTATAAATGCGAACAATGACTCTTGTTTTTCTGTTGAAATGCATTGAGTTTATTACTTTGTTGTGCTTTTCCAAAGCGCACCTTGCACGCAGAAAGCCCAGTACAGGCTCAGGGTGCCAAAATATTTCCCCCTCCTGTTTAGCAGCACGTATTAATACCGTAAGAGTTTCAAGGACCTGGCCAAGATCCTCTTGACATAATGAAAGGATTTTCCTCTGGGCAATGACACCGTGACCGGATCTCACTGATGGCAACACAGTACATGGCAACGTGGAGAGACAAGGAGCCGAAGGAGCTCGAATGGTGGCAGAAGTGATGCCAACTGTTTGTTTGGGGGGAAAAAATACTCCTAAAGAGCTTCTGGAATTTCTATCTCCAGAGACTCCCTCTTCCCTGAGTTTTCCCAGCCACAGTGCCCCATCAGTCCAGAGGGATTTCGGGGGAGAAAGCAAACAGGCCACTGATCTCCCTGCTCACAGCAATGGGATCAGGATGAGTTCCTGCCGTTGGATTGAGAGGAGCTGGAGATGGGGATTCACCACTGACGTGAGCAGGGAATCCCATATTCCCTGTGCAGGAGGAGGCAGCAGCACATAGTACATATCAGGGGCAAAAGCGTTTTTGAATTTCATGCAATGCTCAAAAAGAAATACACAAGCACAGGGCTCAATCAGCCTGTGAACAATTAACATTACCATTGGAGCAGCCTCATCTCTCCTGCTTTGAGCTCAGCCCCACCACCCGTAGCAGAGAGGCACATAACTGACAGCCAGAGATATAACGTTTGTACATTTACATATGTATCTCTTGAATGCCCTATTGATGTCCCTGTGAGAAAGGACTCAGTAAAACACTGCAAATTAATGACATAAGAGCAAAATCCATTCTGCATTGCATGGTTTAAAGAAAAAATAGCCTCAGATGGGAAGACACGAAATAACAATATAAAGGCAGAATGAAACATTTTGATCTGCTGAACGCCTTTATAAATATTTGAGTATCATTTATTTATGTTTTCCTTCTTTTCATTGTAAAGCAAGGTTTTCTGACAAAAGCCCTCGTTTGGAGAACACTGTGCTTTATTATTTAACTTCCTAAAAGCAACATCAAAGGCTGGAGTTTAAAGCTTTAAAACAAATGAACTATTTGCAATATTTTAAAGATGTAGAGATGAGAAGAGCAGGAGTTCTCCACAGCTCACATCTAAAGGCCTCTGCGGTCTGTGCTGGGCAAGGAAGACACAACAGCCCTGCCAAACGCTGGGGAACAAAATCCCTGACATCCTTTTGCAAGCACCAGCTGTAGCTTGTGCTCAGGGCTGCCAAGATGCTTCGAATTCAGTCATTCTCCTTCTCACCATTGTGTCTCACCTGCAGCCACTCCACTCTCCTCTTCCAGCTTTCCCACCATCACTCTCAGGAATCACTTGTGCTGGGAGTCCCCTGAACCACAGCCCCATGCAAAGACAGTTTGCATCACTCACGTTACTCAGACACTGATCCACTCCTGTCCCGGCACTGCTGTGATACAAACCGAGTGATCCTGCCAGAAGAAAATTAGCCCGTGCCAGGTCTGGCAAGTGTACGTGTCATGGGAACATGTGGTTGTTACTGGCACTCACATAGTGGATAATACAACAGATTTCTCTAGCTTTGCAAGGCATTGGGACAAAGTCTGGAAGCTCTGCTTAAAGGAGTTTCCAATGCCACCCTGATGGATCCGGTCCATAAGAGAAGGCACAAGAGGGGCAAGAAAATGTGTTGTGCCTCCAGTATGCAATCACCTCAGGAAACCTTTCTCCATGAGAGCTCAGTGGGACTGAGCCCAGGAGACGGACCTGTGCATTTATCCCACACCTCTGTCCGCTGGAGACCATTTCTCCAGTGAACAAGCTTTGCTCTTTGATCCAGACTGCCATGCAGAGGAAACCCCTTCAAGATCCCTACGTGTGGAGGCAAACATAACACAGCCCCAAGCACTTCCATTCCCATTGAAGCCAAGAGCTGAGGGACTGGGCAGTCAGCAGATCTGTCTTCTTTTTATAATCCAACCCCTGTTTGCATCCTCCTGTTGTTTAAACACACTGATGTTAAGGGATTGCTCGTATACCACACCTTCCTTCTATTTTTTGTCTGATCCCAGGCTCTTTGTGGCTAGGGCAGAATGACTTGTGCTGCACATATCGTGTTCAGACCTCAGCATCGGTCATATACCCTCACAGCTAATAAAAGAACAAGAAACAGAATTTGCCCTTTGGTAACACTAAGGGCTACAGCCACTGCGAGTATAAATTTGCAGAGCTCCACCAGCTTCAATTTTAAATACGATAAAAAAATAAAATCTTCATTAAGTGTTATGTAGTTAATAAGAAAATCCCTAAATTAATTTATTGTGGCAAAAAATGTCTTTAAGAGAATATGAACTTCAAACCCTATGCCAAGACTATTTCTTTACTGGTTTGCTCTGAGACAATCCATTTTAGGTCCTACAAACTTAAAACCCCTCAAACACAGTTATGGAAATATTAAATTCACCTAAACTGGCTGAAATTATGCAGGCAACTTTAAAAACAAACAAAAAAAAAAAAACACCAAAAAAAAACCAACAACAGTTTGCGTTTTAAAGCAGAATGGACTCAGCCATCCATTAAATATGACAAGGTCTGCATTTTATTTAGACATTGCCATTAATAATGAAATGATGTATGATTTCCATTCCTGCAGTTCTTCCTCCCCTACACAATCAATTATGCATTTAAGAAAATATTTACTTGATATAAAACTATTCTAATTAAGCATTACTGGTATACTAATATAAGCTTGAACAAATCAAGATCTGATCTCTAAGATGCACAAAAGAATAAGATGTTCCACTTTAAAGAGGCATTTATTCCCGTCTGGCAGGAAAAAAGGAATCCTTAAAAGTTGAAGCCATACAAGGTTCAGCGCAATACTACAGATACCACCATTCTTTAGACCGTCCTTTAGATCTAACAAGGTAAATCTTCCCTGTGAGAGGGTCCTTGGGGCTACTCACATTGCTAAAGCAAATAGAATTTGACCCGAGAAAAATCACATGGGAAACTGCATGGATATGAATGTTGACAAGGAGAGGAAAGATCTTCCCAAAGACTCAGACATTTCCAGTTTGCTTCTGGGTGAGAAACGGGATCCTAAAAGTAAATTTCAGAGTGGTGGCTGTGACCAAACTCTCTTGAGACTGCAAAGATCACTGTTGTCAATGAGAGCATGAGCTGCAGCTCAGGGCTGCCTTTCATCCCCGGGGTGATGATCAGAAACACCCCTCGAATTCCCCCATTACAGAACTACTGCCTGACTCCTGGCTGGCTGGTGCAAAATGGTCTTACATGGAAAACACCCCAGGGTAGCTGAGCTGGGCTGGTCACCCAACTGTGCCCTGAAGGAGCGAGCACACGGCATTTACAGCTCCTCTCTGCTTCCCAGGGCTCGCTGGAGACCCTGGAAAGCAGAGCATAAATCACAGCAGGCTTAGGAAAACCTCTCCAGCCTGCGCCAGGAAAGCAGCACCCAGCCCAGCCGAAAGCCTATGGGGGCTAATCCTGGCTGGTAAAGGTGGTGTTGGAGGTAGGAAGGGAAATGGAGAGAAAAGTGGCTGGAGGCCAGAAAGCAGCAGCCAAGGAGACAGCAATTAGGATGCAGAAGCAGCCAGAGATATGGCATCGCCAGAGATTTACTGTGTGTACACACCTCCCTCTCTGCTCCCAATGTACTCGCTTCTTCTTTCTGTCCATATACATACAGTAAATCTTCAGTGACTCCTTATCTCCCAGTCTGCTTCTAGATCCTAATTGCCATCTATCTCTGTCTGCCTGCCACTTCCAGGTCTCCCAGCCTCTTCTTCTTTTACAGCTCCCAACCCCCCGCACACCCTCCCTGCTTTGCCCACCTCCTCCTCTTCCTCCTGTCTTCAAGCAGGAGGTTTCCACATGAAATTTGACACGGGCAACCAAAATTTCCCCCTCTCAACTAATCATTACACCCCAAAACATGCAATAAAATGCTCAGCTGTCAGCGGCACAAGGCTCACTGGGGAGGTCAAAGCCAAGGGGCTGAAGTGTGGGAGCAGCGGAGGAGCCGAGCTCTGCTCTGGCCCCACCATATAGTACATAGAATGTGCACATAGAATGTCCTGAGTTGGAAGGGACCCACGAGGATCACTGAGTCCAACTCCTGTCCCTGCATGTGACAATCCCACAGTTAATGTGTCTGAGGATGTTGTCCAGTATCCTCCCTTGGCTTCTCTGTGCCACCCACCCATGCTTCGTGGCCATTGGCTTGTGCCACCTTCCCAGCCTAACACTGCCAAGGGCGCCTTCCACAAGGCTCAGTATGCCGCTCGCTTGATTTCATTTTTATTTACTACTATTCTTCCCTACTATTTATTTATTCATTCCTATTTTTATTTCACTTTGAACATGCCCAGCTGTGTCATCTTGGTTTTGCTGAAAATGTAAACAAAAAAGCTGCATTCAAATGCAGCCTTTCATTGCGTGAATACATTTCCCATCCAACACAGCTCCAGCACTCCCACCCTGAAATTAAAACTTAAAAAAAAGCAACATCAACACTGTACATCACATCTATCCCCCCCGATGTTTTCTTTATTTGTCCTATTTATTCTTATTGAAAAACAAACATATCAACAGTTTTAATAGCTAAGTTTTCTCTCCACAAACCAGGAGGAAAGAAATAAATGTAAATAAAGATAATTTTGTATCCCATACGGTAACAAACCTGAATGCCTCTGCTTTTCCCTAGCAAAATATTGTGCCTGCTTTTACAGTCTATGACACAGAATTGGTCACCGTTTCTTTTTAAGTACTGAGCTCAGTTTTTATCTTGCAAAGTGTAACTTTAGCGAGCTCTGAGCCTGAGGCTTTTCAGTTTGGCTTAACAGTAGTTATATGGGTGTTGAGAAAGGAAGCAACACCGTATGTTCCTTACACTTTGCAAATTTTTCCGTGCTTCTCCGCTCTAAACACAGAGGGAATATTTTCTCTTCCGCAAGGATGACAATCCAAAAGGAAGCTACAGAACACACTGTGCAGAAGAAAACACCCCTGAGAATGCCGTGAGCCACAACGGCAAAGCAGCATTTCGTAATTCTGTCTCTGGCTTTTAGCAAGGGAACAATTGGAGAAGAAGAGAGAGGAGGAGGTGAAAAAGTGAAAGAGACAAAAAAGTGAAAGTGGAAGAGAAAGCGGAAGAGAAAGCATTTTGTAATTCTGTCTTCGGCTTTTAGCAAGGGAACAATTAGAGAAGAAGAGAGGAGAGGAAGTGAAAGAGTGGAAAAAGTGGAGAAGAGAGAGGGGAAGGGAGAGGGGAAGGGAGAGGGGAAGGGAGAGGGGAAGGGAGAGGGGAAGGGAGAGGGGAAGGGAGAGGGGAAGGGAGAGGGGAAGGGAGAGGGGAAGGGAGAGGGGAAGGGAGAGGGGAAGGGAGAGGGGAAGGGAGAGGGGAAGGGAGAGGGGAAGGGAAAAGAGAGGGAAAATAAAAGGGGAGAGAGGCAAAGGGGAGAGGCAAAAGGGAAAGAAAAAGGAAGGGGGGGGGATGTAAAAATAGAAAGAAGAAAAGTGAAAATAGAAAGAAAACCAAGCCAGACCGGAGAAGAACGGGCGGTGACAGGCGGGCGCAGCCGCAGCGCTCCCCGGCCCCACTCCGGCCGACCCCCGCCCCCCCCCACCCCACTCCCCCCCCTACCCCGGGCACGCGCTGCCCGAGCTCCGCGCCGGCAGCACGCGCAGCCCCGGCCCGCGCGGGTCGTGCGGAGCTTTCGCTGGCGCCAGCGCGGAACCGCCGCTCCGCTCCCGGGGCCGCTCCGCTCCCGGGGCCGCTCCGCTCCCGGGGCCGCTCCGCTCCCGGGGCCGCTCCGCTCCCGGGGCCGCTCCGCTCCCGGGGCCGCTCCGCTCCCGGGGCCGCCACCAGCACCGCCCGCGGCCTGGCCGGGCAGCGGAGAGACACCGGTCTGAGAGCCGTTTAACGACGGCTACAACGGCACTACTGAGAGCGGGGCGGGGGGGGGGAGGGGAAGAGAAGGAGCAGCGTGTGCCCCGCGCCCCTGCCCTTCTCCTAAAACCCTCAGCCGGCCTCCCTGCCCTGCGCACCGCTGGCTTTCGCACACAGCAGGAATTTAGAATAGAGCGTGCTCCTAAATTAGCTTTACCATAAATCTTTTAGGCTCTTAAATAAATAAATAAATAGCATTGCTGCCTTTCGCCCTCCTTGTGTTTTCTTTTTTAGCATGCAATTCTTCATCAGTTTCATTCCATTAGACTTCCCTGACAGCACTAAGAGACCCGTTGAGTCCGGATTCTGGATTTTTTTTTGTTTTGCTTGTTGTTGGTTGGTTGGTTGTTGGGGACGGGGGGGTAGTGGTGTTGCTTTGGTTTTATTTTGGGTTTGTTTGTTTGGGGTTTTTTTTTTCGTCTCAGCAGCAGGCTACTTTCAAACTTTGTGCAAGGCTTTGGGTTTGTTTGTTTTCCTGCTTTCAAATGGCATTATGATTTTAATCAAAATGGACTGGTTTCTGGAGAAAGCCAGAACAGACTGGGACTGGGAGGCAGATCAGTTGGGCAGTTTATAGCAGTTCAGAAGAAGGTTTTGTAAACAAACACAGCTCAGAGGTAGAAAAGCAAATACGGTGGGTGAAATCTTGGCCTCCTCTGAAAGCAATGGCACAGCTCAATGGGGCCAGTATTTTCACATCCACAAGCAACTTTTCCTCGAGCAAACACAAAACCAACAGAGATGCAGGTAATGGAGAAAACAGCTCCAAATCTGTATTACTATTGCCTAAACAGATTGATGTTGTCAGGGAAGAGCAAAAGAAATACAAGTGACAACCGAGTATGAGAAACAAACATCCTAACAGGTTTTCTGGCTTAAGGAGCCCTCCTGCCCCTGCAATTTTCCCCAAGCATGGGGCAGCATCACGGCCCCCAAGCCAGTACAAGAGGACTCTCCCAAGCAAGGACACAGCCCCCCTGGGTGCTGACTGGGGCTCCTGCACACCAAAACCTCAGAGGAACCACGGACACCAAGGTTTAGTGTTTTGTTATTCAAATATTTCACTTGTAAAGCCTGAGGGGGGAAAAAATGGAAAATTGTGCAGAACTAGATAAGGTTGCAGGATTGGGCCATTTAGGACAAATAAGACAGTAAACTCCCCCAGGGTCAGTGTTATCCGAGCGAGGGCACTGGTACATGTCAGCGCTCCTCTGGCCATTTCCACGGGTTGTGATTCCAGCGAGGAGCCCAGTGCAGAGCCATCGGGGCCAAGCTGCATACAGGACCTTTCCCAGCAGGTACAGGCAGCACCTTGAGCCTCTGCTCTGCAGGTGCAAAGCCAGAAGCAGCCACAGCTCTGCCATGCCACACAGAGGGACACTGGAGTGACAGAAAGACAAGCTTCTTCCAGGAGGAAGAGATGTACACTCTTACTAAAAAGTACAAATTCAAGTCCCTCTACTTGGCTTAAGCCTGTCCCACTTCTTTTCCACACCACCTAACTGCACTAAAACACATCATCAACCTGACGCTGCTGGAGAAGGGGCCAAACCATGAACCTCAAGATTGCTCACCACGTGAACAACTCACCAAGGTGAGAAAGGGCTCCTGGAGCAAAGTCCAAACCCGCGTCTGGTCCAGGGTGGGAAGAAAAGTGAGGCAGCAACTGCCAAAAATGCGGGCTGGATCCTGCCAGCGTTTCCACAGTGCAGGGCTGGCATAGGGAGCTCCAGCAGAGGTGAACATCTCGCTCCTCCTCAAGTCTTTCTGCTGGCCCTTGAGGGCTAAGCAAGCTGAACACAGAGCTGAGGTTTGGGCGCTGTTGGCAGATGCCTTTGGGACCTCTCACAGCCAGGGAGACCCCTCCAGACATGGAGAGCCACCACACGATTGTTTTCAGCATCAGAGCCATACTCCCTCTACCTTTGTCCCCTTCTTACTACAGCATGGGAGCATCACATTAAAAAATAAAAAAATCAAAGGGAAAACATTAATAAATAATAATCAAGATCATCTACAGTTTTAATGATAAGCTATTTAATGAATTATAAAGTACCTATAACTCAAAGTATGAGACTGTACATTGTCAAAACTGGCATTAAAGTGTATGGAGATAATTAAGCAATAATGACCTCCACAGAGGGCTTTTCCTGGGAATTAATGACCAGTCGGGAGGAGCTGATGGCTCAAGGCACAAGCAAGGGCCATTAACCCCAGCTGGTCATTAATACCCAGGAAATGCCTGGCACTGAGGTCATTATTGTGAGTATACGATAAAATAAAGGGGGAGCAGTTATTAATATCTGAATTAGGAGGCTGCTTGGAGAGGTGATGTTTGCAGGTACTCAGGTTCATGCCTGACCACCAACCACCTCCAGAGCTCCCAGAACCAGCTGCAACCAGGAACACGCCCCCGACACAAACCCACTCTGGACCCCTGACACCAGCATTTGGGGGCTCTGCCAGCACAACCAGAGCCCTCAAGACATCTTTGCAACCAAAGAGAGTAAAAGCAAAACATCCTGACAGCAATGCAAAATCAGAGGTTTTGTTTCAAACCAAATTTTGGATATTGAACCCTTATGCTTCTCGCAGCTTCAGATCCCGAGTCTCAGGCTCATCTGTCTATGGGGCGCGTAAGTCACACTTTTGGGACCATCACAGCCAAAGCCAGGCCCTAGTACAGCCCTGGCCACTGTTTGCAGTGGGAGCCCCCCAGGCTCCACGCAAAAGTGGAAGAGCAGAACAGCCTCCTTTCAGCCCAAAGCTGCAGACATCTCTCCCCAACCTCATCATGACTTCAGGGGGATGTAGAGGAAGAGAAGTGTCACCTCCCGGTGGGGCAAAAGGAAAGCTAACACAAAGCTGGCCCTGCAGGATGGACCGGCATCCTTCCTGCAGCACCAGGTTGGCACCGGTTCAACCCCTCACCGAGGTGTCAAAGCAGAGCCCAAGGCCAAATCTCTACCTGTCTCCCACCCTTAGGAAGGCACAGAAGGATTTGGGGAAACAGTCCCCTGGGATAGATGCCCCAACACTGTCCCCCATTCTAACCAGAGGGAGGAATTAACCTGAGCTGGTTTGCTGGGACAGTGAACCCCAGCTGTCCGCTGCTCCCAGCCCCACGTTTCCACTGATCTCCCCCGTCCCCCTCTCTGATACCCACTGAGGAACCTCTGGAAGCCCAGAGTCACCATTATGGTCTCCCCTGGCTGGGGAAGTGCGGGGTGTCTGACCCCCAGCCCCACACACGGGGAGGTGGGAGCACAACACCCACCCCAGCTGCAATTATCCAGCCCTGTTCTAAATAAACCCACGAGGGAGTGAGGGGACTTGGATATTCCACTATAGCCTATCTGGTCATTTATTTACCCCAGTGCCATATTCTTGCACTGAAAATGCATAAATGTACTTGGAGGTGACAATCGCAGAACATTTTGCCCTGTAGGATCAGAGCGTATGTAAATTTTCACCTACACAAACAAATCCATGATGGTTGTAAATATTGCCAAATTATTCTGTGTAGCGATCGGCGCTAATCACGCTGTTTGTGAGAACATAACAGCAATGTTTGTTGGCAAAATAAAGGATCCCTTTTAGTTTCTTACAATCTGGAAAGAAACCCAGAGCAGCTCCTCAGTCCCGGTGTTTCTCCTTCACTGTTTACAATCGATTGGAATAAAAAAAATTAAGTATCCCACTGGCAATACGGAGTTTCCAACAATTATATGTTAAAAACAGCTCTTGCTTAGCAGAGGGAAATCACTACATAAGGAAAATTAGTGCTTGTTAGTACATGTAATATCCAGAATCACAAGTAGAATAAAAGCAGCAATGCAGAAACTGTTATCAGCAGAGAGAAAATTATTCAAGTATGCATTTGAGTAATTCTGCATTTTAATTTAACCCTTTGAAACATTAATCAAACCATGGCTAATTATAGGAATTAAGGAATTAAACGATGGAATCTTCTAAAAGATATTATTTAAAAGGCAGTTTATACAATTACTTGTATAGATGTTTGCTTTAAAGAGGGAAACATTTCTACTGTAATGAAAAGGGTCTTAGAAAATTAAATTAACAAGGGGGGACCAGGCTGATATGAAACTAAATTAGCATCAAATGCAAATTACAGGGTACTTAATGGTAGAAACAGGTGCAGAGCAGGTCCCTAAATGAGATAAATGAATAAAACATCCCTCTGCACAAATGTGGAAGCTGACACAAAGTCAATGATATGAATAATTCAGCAGCCTCCGCACTGCTGTTGAGGTCAGTTTTCCTTGACCTTTGAAACAGGAAGTAAAATTCTGTCCAAATGTGAGTGACTGGAAATGCAGCAGCTATTTGTTGGGAAAATACATAAAATAAAAAGGGAAAATCCACATTAGAAACCCCAAAATACAAACGGTAAGCCTGTGAGATTGTGTATACATACATATAAAATAATAACCTGAAACACTGTGTAAATGCGTCAGCACAAGGAAACATGAAGAAGTGGGAAACCTGTAACATGTTGGAGTCATAGTGGCTCAAGAATATTTGTTTCAGCCTAAAATTATGTGTGTGTGATATATGAAGATATTTAGGTCATGGTATGATCTAAGCATGTTCGGAGCTAAATGGTTTCATCTTTCAAAAAATAATATAGTTGTTCTAAAGGGGATATTAATAGAGTCAAAGTCATTATATTTCAGGCATTAAAGAAATCAAATGGTATAAAAGTAGCTGCTCAAAGCTAAACGATCAATCGCTTTCTTTACTTCAAACTTATTTTTTAATAGAGGAACTGAAGACTTCTTTTCTGGACTTTTTTACCTGAGCTGCCGATTTAGTGACTGTTGCGTTTCAAACATTAAAAAGTCATAATTTCACACATAAACCACCCTAATAACAGAGTCCAGTGAAGCACAAGCTGTGCAAGTGTGCGTGAGTGTGAGAGGGCACTCTCAAAGCAGAAATTGTGTAGATACATCTATATAAACTTAAATAATCCATAAACACAAATTACTGTATTTATTTCTTTAAAAGACAGAAATCTGGAGCAGTTACCGTAAATCCAGTGGAACATCTCCAAATTTACATCCTCACAACTAAATGAAGATTTCTGTGCCTTTCCCTATGGCAAAATACCCAGGTGAAAACATAGGTCATAATATCTGACTAGATGTAGGATCCCAATTTCAAACTGAATTTGGCACTAAAACAGATGAACAAGGTATGACAAATAACTAATTTCTCCAAGCCGGAAGGAACGGAACAACATCACCCCTGCAGCTCGTCTGCTAGGGCAACAAAAGATGTAAGATAACAGGAGTTCTCTCTGCTCTTCCTTTTGTTGCATTGATCTCTTTTTCCCTTCTTACCTGTCATCTGCAGAACACGTGTCCCATATCAGGGGGGTTAATTTTATTTGCTACGCTTTGGGCAGGTGAAGCCCAGGAACGGCTCTGCCTCCATGAGGTTTTTTGAGGAGTTAAAGCCAGCTCTGGCAGCAGCCACCCTGAAGATGTGTATTAATGAGATAAATAAAAATCAGCCCCCGAATTGCATAATCCCATGTGGCAAACCCAGTGCCGGTAATTTGGGGGTTGAGTTCACAGCTCAGCTCAGCGCCGGGTTTGTGTGCAAAGTGGCTCCCTCCAAACGCCAGCGCTGAGAACCCAGCTGGTTCTCATTTCCAAACAACCAGTTTCTCTATCCCCAAGTGCTAAAGAAAATAATCCCAGCAATCCATGACTACAGGCTTTCACAGGGACAGCAGTGAGAATTTGATTGGAGAGATAATTAAAGTCATTCCTGAAACTTCCAAGGAAAAGAAGTTGGGGGGAGGAGAGGGGCCAACGGGGACAATGATGCTCGTGTTCAAATTGAACTAAGCAACCGGTTTGGCTTGGAGAAGAGATGGGGGGGACGCTACTTTTTGGGAATTTGTTTTCCTGAAACTTCTCTCTCCTGCATTCTAATAGTTACAATGTTTGCAAAGAAAACACAATAGACTGTGGCAAGTAGGAAGATTAGAGTCAGGTTTGGAGCCTGGATGTTCCTAATTTGGCAAGAACATCCAGAGGGAAATGCTTTTGCATTCTGGTAAACTTGAATAAAATTATGTACAGCCACTTCAATTAGAAAGGTTTAAAGGGAAATGATACTATAAAAGCAATAAAACCAACTGCTATCTGCTTCAAACACTGAAAACATCTTTTTAAAATTAATGTTTCCTGCAGCCCTGCCATGAGTTAGAACTGAAATAATTTTAATATTAACAATGCTCAAGAGCAGGTTAATCTAGAGCAAATCATGCGGCTGGATTAGTCCACTACGTCTTTCCAAAACAGTGGAGTAATTTACACCACTGCAGCTGGTGCAGATCAGCAGGGTGTCCCTGGCACCAGGAGAGCGTGAGGTTCTGGCCACAACTGAAAAATAATCATAATGATGATGATTAAAAAAAAAGCCTTGCTCCCAGCAAAGCTAAATTGTACAAACCCCATGTCACACATCTGCTCTGCCCCTCGTCATCCTGAAATCGGTGTGAAATTCAGAGATGGAGAGAACGAGTTTAAAGCACTTGTAATCTCTCTGTCTGCACTATCTGCCTTGAGCAGGAAGGAGGGATCCACTCAATGAGAGCTATTCAGGGCCTCTCAATTAACCTGATTAGTTCAGCAGGCTGCTCTCATGAATGACACCTTATCTTGGAAATGAAGGGAAAAAAAACTTCCTCCCTTCTGGAGATCCAGGCGGCCCCCAAAGCCAGAGCAGCGGCGCCCATGGGGACCAGCTCCCCCAGGAGCTGCTTTTGGGGTGGCAGGGGCAGGCAGCCCGGGTGGCCCAAGCCGGGAGGGGGTCCCCCTCTTTCAGAGCCACCCAGGCACATGATGGGATTTGCTGCCATGGTTAACCCTTGGGACGCTGGCAGAGCCCGGCCACGGCGCTGCTGGCAGGTAAGAGATGGAGCAGCCGAGGGGGCGAAGCCCCCGGGAGCGCTGCCGTGGTTAAGTGTGTTGTAGTCTGGAACTTGTTTCATATGTGACAGATTAATGTGTGATAACTGGGTTACCATGGCAAAAAGCATTCCCAAAATTCTCTTTTGTTTCCCCGAGAACAGTCTCTTTTTTATTTCTTTTTTTTTCAAACCATACCACTTTGCAATAACACAAATATTAAGTAACGGCGTGTTATTCTTTCAAGCGCAGATGGCTGTGAATGTCAACAAGGCTGACTGTTACATACAAACTCCAAGAATTAATCAGGGAAAATAGGTGTCTCAATTACAATTATAATACTGAAAACTCAAATTTGTGAATGCCCAGCTGAATTTGAAGGCATTTATTAGAAAAACTCCAATGACTTCGGAAGTATTAATGCACTAATGACGCATTAGGGCATGATGTATTAATGTTCTTGTAATTTCTGACAAATTAAGTTACCATTGTCACAGCAGGGCAATCCTTCAGGAAAAAAAAGAGAGAGATGTTGCTCTCTCCTGCCACACAGTATACAACAGACGACAATTCATGTACACATAATGGGGTTTAGCAAGTTTTCCTCCTACACCACAATACAGTTTATTCCATTTTTCGGAATGCCAGAGCTATTACGGAGCTCGCTATGCTTAAAAAAGATATACATATATATAGTAGATGTAACCTAGGGATTGTTTAGCTCCTTAGGGAAGAGGCTCCGTCTCACTGTGCCCCTCACCCAGCAGCACCCAAAGCTTGACCAGCCCAACAGAACCCAGAGACCACTGCAGCCCAGTGACATCTGAGCATGATGCCAACATGCACCTATGTAAGAAGCCCCAGCTTGAGAAACAAATCCTGTCCAAGACCCTAGAAGAGTCCAGGATCACGCAGGGCCCTCCTTTGTAATGCAGCAGGACTCTCTCATTTTTCCTTAAAAAGGGCCAAATCCTGATGCTAGCTGTGGGGCAGCTCTCACAAAACACGGACAGGTCCTTTTCTTCTCCTGCTTGCATAACCCACAGCGAGATGTGCCATGGGATGTGCTCCCATCTGCAGCCAAATCCCGGCTTGTGTGGGACTGTGCAAGCAATGCAGAGACAGATGGAGCAGACTGGAGGAGACGCTACCATCAGATCTTAATGGCTCTAATTTTCTTCTTCTTTTACAGCAAAGAACTTTATAATGAATATACAATGCATTTCTCTTTTTCTTGTGTCATCGTTCTACAAAATCTGAATTAGGTAAAGCGGTTTTTAACATCCACTTATCAAAGCGACTTAACGGCTGGGAAGTCAGCCAATGGTTATGTAGTGGTGCAGATGCCAAAAAATCCAACTGAAAGATTGTGTTCAGGGAGATTACAGAGAAGACCTGACTCAACTGGGTGGAAGTGGGTGGTTACCCTGGTCAGGAAAGCCTGAGAGTCTCCCTGCAAAATCATGGAGAAAATGAAGGAAAATTATCATCTTTTAAATAGCTTCCTTTTAACCCATTATAGACACCGGCTATATCCTGTACCAATAACTTTTCCAAAGTTTGGAGTCAATGGATGAATAGTTGGCAAAGTCCAAAAGAAGAAGAAAATTATTTTCTGTCTCCAACAGTCATCGGGACAACACTAACAAGAGGAAGATCCTTTCTTTATTGCTAGACACTCACAGTGGGATATCCATTCTTCCTAACATCTACTTTACACAAAATTTATCCTTTCCAGGGTCACACTCATGTCACTTGGAGGTGTCTATTTTTTTTTTTTTCTAATTGATATTCAAAAAAATAGCCTAAACATTCTGCTAATTGAACGATGTGATTGGCTGAAATGGTTTACAATTCTGATTAGAAAGTCAAGGTGAGAAGAGAGCTGAGAAAACCCAAGTGTACAGGAAGCCTTTAGGACCCTAGCACTATGTCACTGTAGCATTGTGCTTTTTCATTTAACTCAATTCTTCATCCCTTTCTACCCCGATGTGGCACTGGAAGAGTTAAAGAAAACAATAAAAGAACAACTGAGTGTACAGGGTAGGATTTACTGGCATTTACTTTTAATCTATGGTCCTTTGCTCTGTGGCTTATCAGCCCTATGTCAGCCCTTTTTCCTCCTTTATATTTCATGAGGGGACCCACATGCTGGTACTGAGAGACAGAGCCCAAGTGTCTGTAAGCTTTTTGTCAGGTAAAAAGAGAAGAAAAAGGAAAGGAACAAGAGGAAAAGCAAAGCTAAGAGGCATCTATTAGATGTCACTAGGCTTTTGTATTCATGTCAATGATTCAGGATTAGAGTATTTGAAATAATCTTATTGAGAGAACTCAAAAGCCCCACAGAGGGAAAGGCTGCTCGGTAGCATATGGCAGAGCAGCGGACAATATCTTATTAAGGATGTGTTAGCTAACACCATTACTTTTTATATTACATTACTGAACTATTGTGCCTCAGCCGGTTAGCGGGATGGCACAGTTGTGGAATGCCATTTTGGACATCACCCTGTTGTTACAATATAGGAGAGATTTGGCCGGGCATGCCGGCGGGGGGGACGATGGGGGTGGTGGTGCTCCCCGGTCCCCACAGCCCTACTGGGAAGGACAACCCCCACTTCACTGGCAAACGGGAACGCGATGTCCCCAAGTGCACTGATGGCCACTCTGCCCTCGCTGTGGGTGACACCATCCAGTGCCCACCCACCCTGCTCCCCCCAAAATTTGGGTGCCTGCCTTTCAGCACTGGCTCACTCCCCACTGCGGGAAAAAACAGGGGTGCAGAGGGTGATTTCTGCCATATCACCAACAAAAATCCCAAACTGCTGCCAAACTCAGCTTCTTGTCAGATGAAGGAAATTTAATTTTGTTGTAGTGAATGCTGTTAGTCTAAAAATCTCTCTTTGCTCTTGGACAAAAGCTTGTAATTGGAGAAATAGCTCTTTTTAAAGTTATCTTCATCTGCCTACACCTTTAGAGGCAGCAAGAAACCAAAGACAAAACAGCACTGTTCGTGGCATTTCAATGATTGCCGTGAAAGGCTCTATATCTGGGTCACCTTACTACTGCCCAGTATATAATTTCAGTGACTTGAAATGAAGCCTTTTAATAACTTATTTTATATAGTTCGCATATTAACAGTGCCAGAAAATTTGTTTTCACATTGCCTATTTCCAAACACTGTTTTTAAAAAGTGAGTAGAAAATTATTCATTCTGCTTTAAAAAAAAACAACAACAAAAAAAGACCTCTAAAATACTGTCCTTAGCAAAAAAACAAGTAAACACTCATTTGATACAGTAATATATTCTGATCACAAACCACCTATGCAAAGTTGCTAATGTGGCACACTGGGAACTTTGTATGGCTTTTCTGTACTTTTCCAGAACTGTTAGAGAAAAATTATGCTACAGCGAAAAATTTATACTAGTATTTATACTAGTATAGTAGTATACTAGTATACTACTACAGAGACTTGCTGCTCTCTGAGGACAACATTAAATCCATTTCTAGAAAGTTATCTCAGTCGTGATTTACACAGAAACCCACAATTGTTTCTTACTCTCTTTTAACTTTATTAGTTAGATGTTGTACTAAAATTATATATCTCCAGCGGGCAGAAATGAACTTGAATTTAGCAGAGTTATTTTGATGTGGTCAGTTACTTATAAGAATACATTTTGGTGGATAGAACATGCAAACATTTATGACAACTCACAGGAAGAAAACTACTCATACTCCTCAGCTTCTGCAGAATAAGGCTTGGGTTATGTTTTTACCCAATAAACGCTGGGATACGTTTTTCATGTTCAGAACAATTTTAGCTAATCTGCATTAAAACTGAGGATGATCTTTGCAAATACATTTTCCTGTCACTCTGATTCTTGCAAGCATTCCCACTGTGACAAAAAATACAAAAATAAGTCAGGTGTTAAGATGGGATGGAAAATTTATCCACACCAGAAACAGTGTCTACATGTATACGCACATGAGAAAAAGCCAATACTTTTTTCCCCAAAAAAATGCCCACTCTTGAGACCGAGAAAAGCTGGCACTGAGCTGCGTGGAGCCGGGGACCCCACAGTGCTGAGCGCATCCTCCCTGCGGCAGGACACGCTTTGAAGTAGGAGTTCATGTTAAGAAATGGATAGGTAGGAATAGCACATTCAAAGCTTTGTGACCAGAAACAAAGGGGCAAATCACCCTGCCAAGCCCCGGGATCCTCCTGGGATCATCCCGGTGCACTTGGAGCTTTCCTAATGCGGCAGGAGGTCACTGCGGAGAGGTAGCCACATTTTTTAAGCACCTCTAACCTTGGATACCCAAATCCTGCCATCCGAATGAGCAGCAGAGTAATCCACGAGATCTCAATTAGACCTTGGGGTGCTCCTCTACACAAGCAAACCCGTCGGCTCTTCAGGATGGCCTTGAAGGAGTTAGACAAGCTGGTGCACTCTCCTAAAATTGTTAATCCTTGCTGACCAAGACTGAGATTTTCAGCAAGAGCCCAAGGGACTTGATGACCTGCCGTCAGCCACAGCTCTGAAAGCAATGGGTGCAGAGCTGTTCACCCTGGGCTCATCCAAAGCAAAGCAGAGCGATGTGGACATTGGGGCAGCAGGTCCAGCACACCCCATGCATGCACTCAACTCACTTTTTGGACTGACAGCACAACTGGTCAAGCCCCAAAGGGCTGTAGGTGAGCACTAAAGGTGGTAATCAAATGCCAAAAGCAATAGAGTAGACTGGACTTCAGTTTCCCTCATACCTGGGACATTCAGTGCAAGCCTAAGTTTTTTATTCTCCATAGAAAAACTTCAGTCTCAATTTTTAAACGGCACCAGGAGAAGCGCTTCTCTTCAGGAATGCAGTCAACAGCCTACCTAGAGACTACATAGCATTTAGCACAATGAGCCTTCTTTGAGACAGGAGCCTCTGTTATATCACCGTGATATTAAATAGTAATAATCAGGCATGAGATCGTAGTGAAATAAAGCCCAAAACACTGGCTGCAGATTCAAAAGGCATCACTGAGAGAAGCAAGTTGCTATTAGAGCAGTGTGAAATGTTTGCAGTGAAACCCAAAACCACATAAAACTTGCCTGGTTTGGGGTTTTATAACAAAGTGAAAACTCAGAACAGGTTTGCTGAGAAAATCACAAACCTCCTGAGTGAAGCCGAGACCAAAATAAGGTTTTGCATAATAGTTTTGAGATTATACAAAAATCCTTATACTTGGGGGCAGAGGGGAGAGAAACAAAACAAACAGTAAGCAGAAGCTGGTTTGATCCTGCACAAGTTTTCTCGACCCCAAGAGCAAAATTAATGGATTTTGAAGCAGCAGCAATATGTGCCAACCCCAACAGGCTGAAACCAAGAGATTTTTGCAAGAACTCTTGCAAAGTTACCCCCAGCTCTAGCGATTTCTTCATCAGAAAGAGGACTGACACCAGATACATTAGGACTGCTGGTAGAGGGCCGAGCATATCTGACTCTCTGTGTGAGAAGCATCTACTGATCACTCTCTCATTTATCTCACAAAGACACAAAATGCCTTTGGTTGCCTAAGTCATGTGGGAAATGTTTTGGGTAATGCTTCTCAGATGCATCAATCACAACCAAATCCTCAAGGATGTGTGTTTCAGTCCCTCCCCTCTGAGAAACGCATGGGTTCACAGGCTCCGGGAGCTTGCACGAAACGCTTGAGGCCAACTTCTGCCCGTCTGAACACCCTGCTTAGAGGCCCTAAGGGTTTAGTCGGCACAGCCTATAAAGACAGCCTGGGAGACATCTCTGTGCAGTGCTGGGGGTGTCCTCTGTCACCCTGTTTCTGCTCCCCGCACTCCCTCCCTGCTGGATCAATAACTCCCATCTGACACTGGAAGGGGCACAGCAATGAGGTGGGCTCTTTCTAGCTCAAGATGCAGGAGAACTGCCAAATATTCAGGCCCAGGAGCATTTCTCACCCATGTCTTGACATCTATCAAGGAGATCCATGCCTGCCCTCTTGCATGTAAAACTCACCCAAGGATGCAGGACAGATGGGACCCACAGCCTTTTGCAGCCCCATCACCAGTGTGAGCAAGCAGGGGGAGGAGGACACCTTCCTCTGACCCCACGCTGCCAGGTTCAGGTACCCATATGGCCAGAGGGACCAAGACCTGGGACTCCTGCAAAGGGACCACTCCCAAATCACCTGGCATCTTCTGCCACTTTTCTGTGACACCGGTGCTATGACAAGCCTGTGTCCCTGGCTGGGGATCGTCTGCGGTTCCGATCCCATTCCCTGCAACAAAGCAATCCTCGGCAGCTCCCTCCCAAGGAAAACACCCAGCTTGTCCTCTCCCGAAGCTGGCCCGCTCTGCCATCCCACCCACATCTCCATCACCCTCCCTCCGGGCATGGAAACCTGATGCGAAGTATATTAATCGCCACATCTGCCTAAAAAGTGTATTTGTGAGGAGGATGCAGTGAGCGCAATCCAGTCCCGTGTGTCATTTTTCCACCTGCCTGGTATTTAGGGTGAAAAGATTATCAGGCCGGTAAAATACAATCTACTACGCAATGACTTGTAAAGTGGTAAAATGGGGACACTGAAAGTCATTCACGCCTCTTTTCATGTCATTGCAGAGTGAAATCCTACCCTCAAACATAAAATTTTTCAGCTTAAAGACTGAAAGATCTCAAAAACATATGTAGGTAGGCTGGCTCCCTCCATAGCTGTGACAGCTGGGGACAGATTACATAGAGCCTGGCCAAGCATCCCATACCGCAGGTGTCAAAAGCACACAGGCCTTCCAAACACTTGTAGCAGGTCATGCATTAAAATGTACCTTGGTGTCATCAGATAATAAAGTAGATAATAAAAATATGTTATAGCCTCCAATGTACGAGTTGCCAACTGCTGCTTCAAGGACAAGAGCTCTGATCACTTCAATATATGGCCAGACAAGGGCTAGAAGAAACCCTGGTCATCCTCAGGCTGACCTGCCACCTCAGGGCACCCAGGCTCACCCAGGAGAGCTCCAGCACCAAGCCCGTTCACTTACACAACAACTAAAATGTACCTATCCCAAAGAAAGACAATCATGAGATTTCTTGGGCAGGGCTGATCTGTATTGGTAAATCTCAGCACAGCCAATTTCAAGTCACTGTCATCAGCCTGCTTGTGTGCTCTGGGAAGTGCAAAATTTGGGGTGGACCAGCAATGGCCAACCGGGCTGTTTTCAGCCCTTTTGCCATGCAGTGTCACAGGCTGGTGGTATATGGTATAGATTCTAAATGCTGAGATGTTTCTGCCACTATATTTGGGATTGCAGTGGTTATTCCTATTTTATCAGTCAGTAGGACTCCTGTTTACTGGATGCAGCCATAAAAGGTAAAGAAGCCCCAGCAGACACAGGCAACACCATTAAATATCGGTCCCAACAACTGTAAATTGGGTTTAAAAGTTTGGAACACAATGCCGAGAGAGAAGCTGCTTTCCTGAACCAAGGAATAACAGAAAGCCCCACTTTCTCCCCTATGTGACTTTTGTCATTATCATCTTTTCTGATTCTTACAAAGCAAACCTAATTAGGAATCTTTCTCATTAGTCTTCCAGAAAAATTAGCACAGCTTATGCTAATTACTCCTGTAAAATTTAATAAACTCGTTGAAATGGGAATAGTCTAATGAGGTTTTATTTATTGAACTAAGATAACTGTAAGGAAAAGGGTTAGGCCACCAGGATATCCAGAGTGGTAATAAAACTACAATTTATTCAATTTCTTCACAGGAATTTTATTGCAAACCTTTTAAATTCAAATATGAGTTACAATTTGAAAGTTAAATCGATCTAGAATTTAATTTAATAACAGGAAGTGCTCTCTGTTTTGTTTAAGTGTGATTACAATGCAGCCCCGCCACTGCACTTGTAGGAGGAATTGTGCATTTGTGTTGTGACAATAATACCCCTTTTAAAATGAGTTCCTGTTCATCAGAGCTTCATCTCAACACATGTAACTGAATTAGTGATAAAATATACAGGCAATGCTAAGATGATGATTCAGACACACACATGTTTCCAAGAAACTCCCTTGAAATGACTGCTCTATGAGCATAATAGATTTATTTAGTTCTCCAGAGAAAATTTAGATAGCTATGAGTATAAATTTCTCTAGATCCCTTTCACTGCTATATCTGCTGATACCGTAATACAGCAAAGTATAAAGCAATTTTATAAAGGATAAAATCATATCTTGTTTCAAACACAACTACACACTCTTTTTAAAATCCCACATTTTGATTAAATAAAGATATACGATTTATTTTCATATATATCTAGTGTTTGAAAAAGAACACAACACATGTAACTTCCAAGCTGCCAAACAGCCTCTTTGCCAAGTTCACTAAACCACCACAAAGACAGAGCTCTCTCTATCCCAAGTTTCTCTAGCCTCATCAAAGAGAATTAATCAATCTGAAATAGTATTCCGGCGTGTAAGAAGAGGATAGCATTTCCATGTAAGTACATAAGTCAAAAATCCCATGGATAGATCCTACGTTAAAGTCTAAGTTAGGTCAGAGTCTGTGGATTCGTAGGATTTGATGCAAGAGTTAGATTAAATCCATAGGCAAGACTTTATCAGAACGCAAGGCATGTGGGAGCGCTTTAGCCCAAATGGTAAATGAATTCTGTAAGCTCACATGCAAATAAAAATAGCTAAATATGGGTTTGCATATCAATTGACATAATAGTTAAAAATTGTGTGCATGGAGAAGTGACAATAGAGTACAACTAAACACATGTTCTGATTTGCACAGGCATTTTAACACTAGAACAATTTTAAAGGACTCATTTTAAGGTTAAAAAAAGCTCCACATAGATCACTACGTCCTTTCCAAACTAAAAGGCAGGGAAAAAAAAAAAATGAATAGGATAAATGTCACAAGAAACATCAGTAAAGCCACTAACTGTATAAAGCACATACTTATTTGGCCTAAATTGTTTGAACTAGCCCCGGCCAAGAAAAGGTTTTAAGTACCCTACTGGGACAGATGCGAAGCGGCAACAATAGAAGCCACACTAATGCAATCCAGGTAACACAATACTGTTTCAAAAACATGGGGAGGGCTAATTACAGTACTGCTGAGTCAAATTTCTTATACCACTGCAACCCACAGGAACAGGTCAAAATCAAATGTTATTCAAACCACAGTCATATCAACCTTCTGTATCAAAGTCACAATTTAAAACCAAGAGAAGAACTTAAAAGCTTAACCCATTCACAAGCCAAGCGTGATTCAGTATGGGAGGTAAGGGTTTGTATCATCATCTTCAGATTACGTTGAGCTCACGTTTTAAAAGCTGTCTTCAGAACCTTTTGCACCGATTTATTTAAATACCGATAAATTGATCACTGCTAGGAAACTCAATCTGTTTTTTTCATGTAACTGTTCTCCTCATTTTGCAGGAAGCAAATAACAGACAGCATCCCTGGCTTTCACCATTTAAAGTGCTTTGCAACTAGCAGTTTTGCATACTAGATAGTTAAACAAAATATTTCCGTAAACCTGCCATTAGCATCTTAACATCTCACTTTCCCGTACAATGAAAAATTCATGTGAATTTTGTAGCTTTCATGTCACTCAAAATGCCACTCTTAACACCATGTTTATAGTGTTCAACTCTGCAGCACGCTTATAAAACACATCTCTACACTGATTTCACTGTGGGGTTTTCACCCCCCCACTTTCCCTAGTACCACCTAATGCTCACAGAAGATGAAAATATGCCTAGGTAAAGCAGATAGAAATATCTTCTGAGATTTAAACATTCTTAGGATTACATATTATAGCTAATCAAAACATCTGCTGCAAGCTTCCAATAGATGCACTTGCTCACCAAATTCTAACAAGCACCAAAAATCCGAGAGTCTGGATGAGCACAAAGCCGGACGAGGCTCTGCCAGAGCCCTGGACCGCGTGTGGCACTCGACACGTCAAACCCTCTGCACTTCCTTTCGTGTTTCATAAAAACGGATGCACTGGCACAGAAGATAGTTTAAACTTAATGCAGCAAGCGTGAACTCAGACAATAATGCAAGGAGAAGCACACTACTCCATACTCTCACCCCTATATGTATAGGTAGTTTCCCTTCAGGGTCCCTCTACCCACACATTGGTGGAGGAGTATCGCTTCCCCCAGCTGATCACAGACACTTTCAGTACTTCATGGTTATTTAACTCTTCTAGAGTAATGCTGCATAGTAACCTGGTTACCCCACATGGCTTTGGACAATGAGTTTGGGCAATTAAAATGACTGTTTGGCTACCATTTTGCATGATTTGCAAGCACAGAAACTATGCGTGGCTCCAAAAAACTCAAATAGATGTACTGTACAACAGTGATTTACTTGGTGGTGTCAGATTAGCAATATGGATCTGTTTAAAAACACAACAATTAAGACAGGCAAAAATGAATTAATCAACTGACAATACAGTCAAAATCATATTCCAACCAACAGAAAATAACAGGAGGGGGAAAAAAAGTACTTTGCAGATCTATTTTTTTAACTGTTTTTATGCATAAATAAAAACCTTAAAATGTAGATGGATTGCATCCAACGGAACTACTGTAGCTAAAAGTGATAATGATTCAAACATTTTTCAAATAAAAGTTAAATATTTATAAGCGCCCAAGCACATTTCATAAATCACAAACTATTATTATTTTATTCCTGAAGCTTCCCTGGCACAGCATGTGAATTGAGCCGCAGCAAATCAGAAAGAAAAATCTCCTCTTTATGCACATGAATCAGTTACAAGAACCAGAGCCCTCCAAAGAGCAGGTCGCTCCGTTATCCTCCATATGGCCCTTCCACGGCAATCGCAATTGCAAAGCACAACTAATTCGGTATCAAAAACAAAATTTCATCCACATATACTCCTAATTCTTCCCCATTAGCAACACAGGGCAGGTGTTTCATTATAATGAGGAGAGGGGAAAAAAATGAAAGGAAACAATAGCAGTCCTTACCTGTCAATTATCACTGGATCTGATGGAGTCTCATTTCTGTTGCCACAGCTTTTCTTGTCACAACAGCGGCTATAGAGCAAAAGTGAAAGGATTTAGTGCGACCATTACACTGTAAAATCATCATTACGAACACGGTAGGTTCAAATTGCCGGCTAGAGTTACCGCTCGGTCCCTGCCTGGAAATCAGTCAAATGTAGTGGGTCACATATGGGTTAATTACTATGTTTAACTTCTTGCACAGCTGGTTAGCAACAGAAAATATAAAAAGAGAGGGGTTTTGCCCCTTTCACAAATAATAATTCAAGGATAACCCGAAACAGGGAGAACTGCCTATTCGCAGCCTCTTTTCCACAGGGTTTAGCAGTTGTCCTGTGTACACTCGCACACAAAATAAAGCAGCTTTTTCCCTGCTGAGCCTGGTTTTTAGAATCGCTTGACGTTTATGTTACACATGCTGTTCCTGCTTCTGCACACAGATGAATTCTCAGCTACCAGGAAACCTCCCTCCAAAATCTGAAAGCACAATTATTCTCCCTCTAAGAAACGCTGTTGTTAATGGGGAAGCCAAAATGCAAGTACCATCAGCAGTGGATTTTAATGCTCAAGCGTGCCTGTTTCCCCAAGTTTTCCAAGCATGTTAACAATCGCTAATGCCACGTAGAGCACAGCTCCGGCGGCTGGTGCCCTGCGTCAGCTCGGATACAAAGCAGGCATGTGAAATATAAGCTCCGTCTCTTAAAGCCCTGCTCCATCGCTGACCTCTAGGCTGGGATTCTTTTAAGCTAAGGGTGGCTCATTGTTTCCTAAGAGAGGTTAAATTGTTGTTTGTGATGATTCCTTGTCAGGGGTTATTGTCCATTAGGAGGCATAAATACATTGCAGGTAAACTCACAGGCAATGTAGGTGTTTCTGCTCAGGGTGAGAACCCCTCCTGGTGCATCCAGAGCTGTGGCTGAGCAGCATGGGGGCTGCTCTGTTCTCCCCAGCAGCTCATGTAAACCCAACAGAACAAGGCACAGCTGTGTAGGTGAGCAAAGCCTCAGGCTTTCACCCACCTGCTCATCCCAAAGAGAAAACACCCACCCAGCAAGGAAAACTGCTGTTTGGTGACATCCCTTAACAGAAAATCAAGGCTGCAAGCAATGAAAGAAAAATATCAGGAAGCTCCTAGTCTTCCCAAGGTCTCCCTGGTCCCCAGGGACCTCATGGATGAAGCCTGGGCAGCTCCTGTGGGGTGATGTCTACAGGGGGCTTGGGGACAGGGAGCAGGGACCCCATCCTATGGTGGCACCAGGTGACACGCAGTGAAGACCACCCAGTTTACTCTCCCTGGCCAGACCTGAGCACATCTCCCCATTCAATAAACTTTATGGTAAACCTCAACCCCACATAACCAAATCTTTGGAAACCACCAAGTTTGTTCCAAATGGCATCCTGGGGACCTGCCTATCGCCCTTATTTCAGCAGCTGGCAGAAGCAACCACTGCTTGCATTCCCAACCCAGATGAACTATTCTTTTTTTACCCAGAAGGTGGAAGAACAGGAGGGCAGGAAGAAGCCCTCAGAGTGCCACACTATATAAATAGCCCTGTTGGGAGTATGACAAAGGTTCTCTTGTGCTGCTAAACAATAGAGTGAATAATATACAGTTACCCACCAAGATTAGCAATAAAGCAACTAACCACACTAAAGATAACAAAAAAAAAAGGGGGGGGGTGGGGAATGGCCTTTTGCAAAAACAGCCTGTTTAAACATGGTTTTAAAAAAAAATTGTTTTCAAAGAGAGGAAAATACATAATTCTTTTCACCGCAAAAAGCTTCAAGGCAACTATTCAGGGCTGAAACTTTGCACAGTTAACACATGTGCGGTATCTTCATTTTGGTGGAAGTTACATTGTTTGAGATTGCCAAAAAAAACTGCTTAATTTTACAGCACAATACCACAATTGATCCACCAGAAAATGCAAGAGCCTTGGCACCCAGAAAGTATTAAAATTTAGGAAGGAATAAAATATGCTGTAGGTAAATAGTCATGTGGATGTTCAGGGGGGCTTTTTGCCTATAAAAGAACTTCTCATTGGAGCGCAGCTAGAATGTGTGGGGTGAGAAAATTTACCCACAAACAAGGCAATAAAAACTGCTAATCATTTTTAAATGATTAAAATGTAATTAGAAACAGAGTTGGCACAAGTTAAGACAATGCAGTTCTTGTGACTGAAGCGAATCAGGGCTAGTCCTGACATTCTCACAGCAGACGGGAGGGACAGAAATTGCCTCACTTACTCAGGCGAGTGAAGGTTCCCAGGCTCCCAGCCCGAGATGAGCAGATACCACCATCCGTGCACCACCAAGCCCAGAGCCCAGCACCTTCCTGGGGCACTAACCCAGCGGGAGATGCGGTCACGGGTGCCCGGAGATGGGGACACCTCAGTGTCACCTCCTGCTGCCAGCGGGACAGAGCCAGGCGCTGGCTGATGGGGACAACCCGGCTTTGAGAGTGGGGGAAATGCCACGTTGCTCACTGGGTGGTCCCTTCGTTTGGCTGGGGTAGAGTGTACCCCAATAATCACGAGTAACAGTAGGACACCTCGCTCATTGCACCACAATTTGAGAGTGAATTTGAGGAAGGAATGGGTATGTGGCTGGCATGTCCCATTGCCTGGTGGCTCTGTGGCATGAAAGGAGACCTCAAATGTTCTTTCATGTTCTAGATAATTGTTTTTTAAACCTTAAATTGCCTTTTGCATTTTTTTCCCCCAACAGCAGAATCCAAGGCTTCTTCTACCTCAGTTTTTCTATGCAGAGAATCAAAACGTCATGTAAACCCTGAGTTTGAGACCTGGTTGCACAGAACAAGAAGTGTTTTTAATTCAACTTGCCTCGAAAGCTTTAGCCTTTAGTGCCTACTTAACGCTTGCAAAAAAAAGGTTCCTAAATATTCAACGCCCTTTCTCCTTTCTCTGAGGAATTAAAAATTCCCAGGAGCTTCTCCCAGTCACCCAGAAACCTTCCCGCTCCCAGCAGGGCTCTGTGACAGTGCAGGGAGAAGTTCAAGTGCCGGAGGGCAAGGACTTGTCCTCGTTGTGCCTCCATGATACCCATTCTTCAGTGGGGCAACGAGCCACAGCTCGGGCAGAACATCATGCTGGCCCACAGGAAAAAGCCTGTAAAAATTCTTTTGTCTGGGGGCTTGTTTGCTTTTAAAACAAGCAGTCCTTGATAGTCATGAAGTCTCATGCCTCTACGACCCCCTCCAGCTCATGCATCCCATCTCTGGCTAACCCCAGGTTTCCCCCCTCCTGTTGCCGTCCTCGCCATCCTCAGGGCTCATGTCCAAGCCCCACGTGTCCCCATCCTGCCACTTTCCAGGCTTCCCCATCCCCTGGCCACCACCACTCCCAGCTTTTGTTGCTGCCTTTGTCCTCACCGCAACCCCCTAGGGACCTGCTGCCCTCCTGCCATCTTGCTCCACATCTTCCTCCTCTTCTCCCCTTCCCTGCGCTGGAGCATCTCCATCCCGGCCCTGCCATGGGTGCACAGGAGATGGCCTCCTCACCCCAATGTCTGGTGCCCCCAAATTCCCCCACCCTGGCGGTCAGGAGCATCGCTCGCGAGAGGAGCCCTGCTTTGTGTATCTGCGCGCTCCGGCTTTCCGCGGGGACGATGAACAATGAGGAATTACGGGGTGATGGCACGTGGCCAGTGCAAATGCGACTTTCCGATCATTTCGTTGCCAGGCTCTAACAAGTCGTTAGCGAGTCTGCGTGGGAGATGTTGCAGAAGCTCCCAGCGAGGAGGGCTTCATCCTGCAGACGGTGCAGTTGGGACAACCCGTGCCCCAAACAGGCTCCTTGCCTTGAGGTGTGGAGTTGCAAGAGCTTCTTGCCAAAACAGCTGTAGGATTTTATTTTACACAGACAAAAACCATCTTTTACTCCAACCTCATTCTCAGAAATCACTGAACCATTTTAGCTGAAACTTTCCAAAGAAAGTCAGCCTGAGGCTGACACCCTGCAAAGGATATTTCAGCCAGAACAGTTTAAGTTTGGCAAAGCTGTAAGCCACTGAAGGTTTCATAATGGAAATTGTTGAGGCAATATTAACTATAGATGTCCCTCCCCATGCTGCCTACAATACTAATAAATTCCACTGAGGCTGTGAGTTCTCCCCAGCTATTAACATTTTTGCCAACAGTGTAGGTTTTTATATTTGACTAAATGCAGTGAAATCCTTTGAAATAAACAGCCACCTGAAGCAAACCTCAGCCCCGCTTTCCTACCGCAAGCAGGACTCTCCTATACATTTGAATTCTTTGTCTTATCCATGCCGTGGTTGTAGTATACTATAAATACCCAGCTTTGTCACATAAATGCAAAGTTTTATTGTGCAGTTAGCCTTGATAGAAAGCACTGCTGAAAGTTGTTTAGAAATTAAATATCTAAAACAAGCTATTTTAAAATACAGAGCCCTCACTATTTCATGTCTGAAATGAAGAAATTTCATCTTAGGGAGAGCAAGCTGTCTTTCACACCATATGGCTAATGGTAGTGCATAGCAATTAGCTGGGCTGATTAATGGGGAACAGACTCTAATTTTATGCTTATAATTGAGGCTGCATTTGCACCCCTGGTGCAAATTCAGCACATCCCAACTTCCACTTACAACAGGCAAGAAATCAAGAGAAACAGAATGGTGTGGAGAGAGAGATATTTTTTTCCCTTCTAGACCCCTAAAGAGCATCAGATTTGCAATTTAAAAGAGTGTTAGCAGCACAATGGATGACAGATTTGTGCAATAGGGTCAAGCGGCCCGGTAAACAAACAGCACCCTCTTACACAAGTATAGGCAGAAAAGGAAGTGGGTAAAATCTAATATGAGCTGCAAGAGATTTGAATATGTCTCCCCCACCCCATCGGGCACACAACATTTGCCTACCATGGTCAGATTATGGGTTTTTTGCTACCTCTCCACCTTATGGTTATGAAACACAAAGCAGGGACTGGCAGTAAACAAATACAAGAAGAATAAGACTCCCAATCAAGTGAGTTTTAAGAACAAAGCAAACCTAAAGTGCTTAAATAAAGGGAAAGACTTCATATCTTTCCACATTACTGGAGCAGAAATAATTTTATCTCAGTCAAAGTATATTGAATGGCCATAAGTCTTTGATGCAGGTGTTTAGTCTTCTGGTTAAAACTCAGGCCTCTATATAAAGTTTCAATTTACTTATTACTCGCTCTATTTTAAAGTATTTGCAAGAAAATTAATACATTAAAGTAGGATATTATTAATATCCCACAAACGGGTCAGTGAGTGGCTGGCACATGTAATTCCTGCCCCAAAACTTGGCCGTTTAAGAACCAGAAGGGCACATCACCCAGGACTAACAGCAGATTCAGCCCCTGATGTTGGAAGCACTTGAGCATGTGCTTAATTTTACTCATACGAACAGTCCCACTGTTTTACTGGCCTATTACAGGAGCAAAGCAAAGCACACACTTCAGCCTTATCAGGTTGGGGGCCTCCTTTAATATTTCCACGAATTGTTCTTAGCTAGGTGTCTAGTGTGCAAGTGGTGCTAATTGGGCCAATGAATTTTCGGGCAAGTAGGAGTTGTCAGCACGACTGGATTTCCATTTGGAAAGGGAGAACTGGGCAGGGGCTGCCAGCAAAGCAACACTGCAGCTCCCGGGAGAAGCTCAGGCACCTCTTGGAGATAACCTGTTACAGCCCAGGAATGATCAGGGTATCTTTGGTTTCCTAGAAGAAGTCAAACTTACCAAACACCTAGAAAAATACGACCTGAAAACGAACATCTCGAAGGATTTGGGAGTGCTACATGGAGTTTCGCCCAGGCTGGCAAAGCGAGAAGCTCCTTCTCTGCCAGCGTGGCAGAGCGCTGCCCTCGAGCGGGGTTTTATCAGGGAGGAGCTGCCATGGAGGACAAAACATGCAGATCCCCAAGAATTTAAAAAAAAAAAAAAAAACAAAACACAACAAATCAACCAACAGAGAAGTTTCCATCTGATTATTTTGTCTAAGACTCTCCCCCACCAGGAAACCCTCATCCAAGTTTATTCTCTTAGAAGTGGGTTCTAGTTTTTACCCTCAAGGTACTCCTTTTAGTAAGTGTGTTTTGTAAAAGTTACAACGCATGCAATGGCATTTTTACAGGCTTAAAACAACTGATTGTAACAATGAGCTTATGCAAGAATGCCTCATCTTCCACCAGGGAATTATTTTCTGCCATCAAATAACATGTAACAAATGATTTTTTCAGACATGCAAAAAACACCCACTAACTTTAATGAGACTGCAAGGTCAAGCTCTGCTAGGTGTTGGAGGGGTCTGTGGGAAGATGCTGCCTTCTCTGTGGTAAAAAGGAAGCAGAAGAGGCTTCACCTATTTCGATCAGCCAGAAAAGAGAAGGAAACAGCTGCAGAAGTACCGTGTATGAGAGAGAAAATATTTGACTGCCCTGAATTTAAGTGACCAGCCCCAGGCAGGCGTGTTCAGGGGAAGAGAGCACAGGACAGAGCCGGATCTGCACGGGATGTTAAAAGAAAATCAACAAGAAGAGATCTTTTGCATGGAGGAGCATCGCTGAGCAGGGACCTTGCATGAGTAGCAACTAGGACAAAACAGGGCTCCTGACCTCACTCACGTCTTAATGCACACCCAGAAGACAAAAAAATAATGATATAATAATAATAATAATAATAATAATAATAATAATAATAATAATAATAAACAACCAAAACCAAATACTTTTGTATTCGGTCTTACTGATGAGGTTTTGGTGGGAACTGGGGACAGAGATTTGTATTGCTAGGAGACTATACTTGACTGTTAATTTTGGTGAGGGGACCTTTCGTGGGCTACGGTGTCTAAATGAAAACCAGTAGCATTCTGTTAAGAATAACTCTTTATAAATAATTGAAAACTAGTGTGATGACTGAGACCTTGCTGCTAATTACACACACTGAACTGTGTTATTTTGGGATTGTTTAATGCAAGAAAGATAAATTTAAGTCTGAAAATAGCTGCAGGTTCAACCTAGATTTTGAGAGACAGATTCATCTTCTCATCACTAATTAACTGGAAGGGGGTTTATTTCTTACCTGCACATTATTTCATGCGTGAGCAGAACTCGGCACATTTCTGGGTTCTTGTCTTGGCCTTCATATACTATCGCCTAGAAACAAAACATATTTTTAGCTGTGAGTTTGGAGAAAATAAAAACACATCGCAGTAACTAAAGGCACAGCTGGAATTGAAGCCAAGTTGCAGGCTAAAGAGACCGCGTCTTCACCGAACCTGCTCCAAGACTCAGAGCTGGAAAACAACAGAAGCCGAGTACAGCTAAATTCCCTCCTATGTGTTGCACATCTCTCAAGTGGTGTGTAGGATGGGTTTTTTTAGTAGTCAAGACAACCACAATTTTCTTTTCAATTTGGAATAAAATATAAACCTAATAGCATTTTTTTAAAAAATACATAAAAGAAGAAATAAAACACCAAGACTTGGCATACTTTGGGTGCTATTCATTTTAAAAAAAAAAAAGACTGAAAAAGAGAAAGCTCATGTATTTTTAATTACAGAGGCTGCACATCCCAGGCATTTTCCTGGTAGCTCCTGAGAAAGCGCCTGGGCCTGATTCTCCCCTTGAACCTCATGATCCACCACTTTCCAGAGAGCGACTCCAGGGCTACAGGGATATAAATAAGTGAGAGCCAGACCCTACCAGAGCAGAGAATACCAAAACAAACAGAGGATAAACCAGCCCGAGAAATTTGACTCTGCGATAGCACGGGGAGAATCCTTTAAGTTAAAACTGTGGAAAGACGGTGTATTCGCACTGCGAGAAGAGTCTACGTTTGCAGTCCTCCCACCGGCAGAACAGGCGGTGACGGGGAGGGATTGGCACTACATGCTAACTGGTTTAGTGCTCACAGAGCAAGGGTTTCCATCTCATCACGACAGAGTTATGTTTTCTAAGCACTCCTGGTCCTGGGGACCAGCCCCCGAGCAGCAAAACGAGTGCAAAAGAGTTGCCTTTGCAACAGCATCTTGTGACAGCACTGAGGGTCCTGAATCTTTTAGGGTGCCACTCCTGAGCTGGGATCGATGGTTAAAGCCCCATTCCCGGTGGGATGCCCACCCGTGCATCTGAGCATCAGCTCTGCCCTGGCCCTGCACCGTGACCTTTTCAGCCTCTAAAATATAGACAGAGGAAATTGAGGAAAAAAACTTTGCAGATAAAAATGCATCTGATAAGGCTATCCCTAAAGCTAGCAATGAAATAGGTACTGAAAATTTTAAAAAAATAGTATATTATCTGGATGAAATACATTTTATGGAATGAGGTAACTTTGATATGGAAGTGTGGAAAATACCGAGAAAAAATAAGGTATGTTAATATATGATGAAGTAAGATCATGTGAATGGCTTTCCCAGGCCTTACAAATAAAATCCAACAAGGGTAAGAGATGTTGTACCTACAAACAGGGCACGGATCTTAGGACACACATCTGAAGAAGCATGAGCTGAATTTTAACATCATTTTAATTGCAATATGCAATATTAATATCATGCATTATCAAGTGATTTAGTGATACCATAAATAATATCGGGAATGGGGCTGTGTCATCTTTGCTAGTTTTAATCTTTTCGGTTTGGTTTTGCTCTGTGTGTTCCCCCGAAACCTGGCAGCCAGTGGGGCTTTTTCTTTCTGATAAAACAGAGGCCACTGGTGCTGTTGCAACTAATGGTACAGAGTTCAACCCGACTTCCGCCCCCTCATTCCCACCAGTACGGCACAAAACCTGTGAACCCAGCACTCATATCAAAGGGACACAAAAATTGTCACCAGACGCGCAGAGTCCCCACAGCACAGACACCAGCAAACCCCCCTGAACCCAAATGGGACCCACGTTCCCGCTCAGTTGCCGGTGCATACCCTGAGTCACCACCACATCAGTGCCCAGAAGAGCTGCTGGTGCTTTGCCAGAAGATGTGGAAGATGCACTACAGTCGGTACGTTCAGGAGTCCCGCACTTCCATGCATTAAAGGGGAAGATGGAGAGAAGCTTCTTCCAGCCAAAACCAATGAGTCAAAGTAACCAGCTGGTGTCTGATGGGGTTGGTCAGCGGGGACATTGCGAAGACTCCAGAAAACCCCAAATTGGGTTTCACCTGGCAGTAAGACAGGCCAGGTAAGGGAAGCTCAGGGCACTTGATGGACTTAATCACTAATTAAATAATAATCTGCTTCTGAGAGTATAGAGCATGGAGGTAAAGAGCAGATCTACCCCCATGGCCTTTAGTGGAGACAAACACCTCGGGTGCCCAATCACCTCCGTACATCAGAGTGTGACACCAGGGGAACAGTGCCCGAGAGACAACTGCTGGACTTGGCTCATTCTCCTCAGGCTTTTAAATCTTAAAGTGGGTTATCTTGTTGCCAGTTGAAGCCAAGGAAGCACTAGAAATGACAAACCAGAACCCCAAATTTACTTTCTTGTTTTCCCCTCCCCTCTCTCTTCGTGCTGCTGTGCTTACTTAACCTCCAGGTACCCGCTGAAATAACTCAACTAAATAGCAATAATGAACGGACAGAGTCAACACTGTGGTACATAATCACCTTGTCTGTTGTGTTTAGCATCAGTGATCCCTTCTTTGCGTGCATGACATTCTTCTGCTTTCCTCTACGTTCAGGAGTTGCTTTTCACTTTATTTGCATTTAATTTCCAATGTTGTACCCATGCACATTTTGTTGTCTCCACATTAAGTGCGGATAGTCCTGCATGCCCTATTCCTGCAGGAATTTTTAGGCAGCTCTAGGAAGCAGGAGGAACTGCCGAATTCACTTCTGAGCAACCCATCCCCGACTCCCATTCCCTGTCCCTATTTACTTGTGAAGCGCCAAGTGTTTGTTTCCATGAGTGGCTGCCCGAGAGCACTACAGCTACTCCACCGCCTTGTGAACCACGCTGCTCTAAAGCATTAATTCTACAATTAGTTTTAAAAGGGAAACAGGAACTGCTTAAGTTTCAGATCGTTACAGCTGCCAGAAGTATTTTTACAGGAAGGGTCCACAATGTTACCGTTGTGAAAATATTTAACTGTAAGATTTGAAAAGCCACTCTCTTAAAAAAAAAGTATTTTTTTTTCTTTTTTAATTATTATTTTTTAAAGCTCAGGCTTTAAAACAAGGTGCTTGCTGCAGGATTCCTTGTCTTGCTGACATTCATCATGATTTTGTCAAATAAGGATCACATTAATGAGAGATAAAGTGAAAGTTACAGTGTATACACTTAGACCACAGCAAAGCTAAAAATAAGCCTGCAAATACACATCAGGGTTGGACAACAAAACACCAGCAAAGGAAACGTAAAATTATAGACTTTTTTTTTTACTTTTTGTTTACATCATGTAGTTTTAACCTGGTCTTATTTCATACGGGTTTCAAAACAGCTTTTCTCCTCGTGCACAACTTAAATATTTCCCCACAAAATTCATCTTCCATTTTGTAAGCCATTACTCACCCAAGTAACCCCTCCACAAGAAGTCTCAGTGAGTAACGATCATTCATGCACAAACAGATTTCAAAATCAGGCCCCAAGAAATCGGTGTCAAAATATAAGGCTTCCTCACTCCCATTTAAATAAAGCTGCATTCAAAGTTAAATAGAATGCAATTCACTGCTTTCCAGCAAATAAAAATTACTAAATTGGGCACATTGCAGTCATTTCGAGACAATAAATGTGTCCAACAATTTACCGAAACTTTACAGTGACAGAGTTCATAATAGATAGATAGATAGATAGATAGACAGATAGATAGATAGATAACAGATAATAGATAGACAACAGATAATAGATAGATAGATAGATAGATAGATAGATAGATAGATAGATAGATAGATAGATAAATAGATAGATAGATAGATAGATAGATAGATAGATAGATAGATAGATAGATAGATAGAATAAAAGGGAGGGGGGTAATATAAAAGTCAAGACTACAGTTATCATTTAATTCACTTTTCCCCGAGTAAAGACAACAGGATCAATCAGTAAAAGAGTTGACAAATAAGTTGGAAAAAATATAGAGCCAGATTTTGTCCTTAACTATTCCTGAATAGATCCAGATTTATACTGGTGTAACTGTGGGCAGAATCGTCTTGTGGTGTCAGTTTGCCAGTCAAGTGATTCTGCTTTCTGAACTGAATGAGAAACAATCTTGAAGGAATGAGATCATGGTCATTATATTATTCAGTTATGTCATGGCCTTGATTTTAAAAGAGTAAGAGAAGGAGAGAAAATCACCAACATGCATCTAAATCCACTCGGTTTCCAATTCCTCATCTGTTTCACAAAACAAACTATCTCCTTTATTGAAATAAAGGAGAAAGAAAAACTCATTAAAATGAGAATCTTTTCAAAAACAGAACTAAAATTATCTGGAATGACGTATACAGCCATACACACAGAGAGAAAATAAAATCCTGGCCCCACTGAATTCAATAGGAGCTTCGCAATTGACTTCAGATGGGCCAGGATTTCACCCAGAGAGGATTAGGCTTGTATCCGCTATATATCTACACAGAAAATACTGTGAATTACATTTATTTGGCTTCGAACACTTAACCCTTAATTACCCAGGTTTTTACCCCTTCCCTTAGCAAATTTCCACTCATCCCAGTGAGGTTTATCCCGGACGAGCAGCTCAGCGCTGAGTCCCAGCGCAAGCACCGTCAGTTCTTGCTGTGCCTCTCAATGCACAATTCAGAAGCATCTAATTATTTTATGCAGTCTCCCTCTGCCTTTGATACCCGGCCTGCTTATCGGCATATTCACACGAATTAAATAAATTTATCTCTCCTAATATGTTCATTTTTAATGGTTTTCAAACATTCACATGGAAACAGCTCTAGCGTAAATATCCCAGAACAAATGGCTGTATATTATACAGGAGGGAGCAGTTGGGCTGCCAGACTGGGAATGCACCAGGCCATCTGGCTCAGGCAGTCTCTCCAAAATCCTCAGCTTTGTTTTCACCCTCAGACTCCAAACAACACATTTTCCACTGTGATGAGTTTACATTTTCCCAAACACAGGTCCTGATCATGCATGCAAATTCCAAACTTCTCCATTCCTCTCTGTACAAGAAAATTAAAATCACCTGCGCTTCTGACATCTCACCAAAGGCACAAGAAAGCTGCTAAAATCTGGCGCAATGTAAACTTTCCCCGTTGCAGGGGTTAGGTTTTGTTTTATGTTTGTGTGAAATTTCTCCGAGTCTGCTGAGGCTCCTCTGAACTTACTGATAACATGGGTTTTTTTCCCATGCATGTAGCTGCCAGAGAAGGGCCGCGCTATGCATAGAATAGAGAGCTGATCAAATATCTGCAGACATCACAGAATGATAGAGAAGTCAACAGAAAAACCATTTGCATCCAGAGTTAAAGTACTGGGGAAAAAAAGGCAAAACATAAAGAGAGTCTAAGTCTGAAGGAAGGGGGTTTGACTCATGAGGACTCTCAGCAATAGACAATAGCTATCATGCAAAACTTATGATTTTTAAGATGCCTGAGCCGTATTAGCATCCATTATACCTTATGGATGAGAACAGTTGAAGGAAAAATGGGTGGGGAACAACTATTTCAGATTTATTTCCTCCATCTTTCCTAATAGTGAAATATCTCAACTTTATGAAAATACAGCTGAAGAAATAGAAGGCATCTCTTCTCTGCAAATATATTAAAATCCTTGGACTCGCCTGAAAACTCCTGTTTTATTAGAGCAGACACATTTCACATTTTGCAGGCGATTTCAAAATGCATCATTGTTAGAGCCAGACCTACTGCGGCAGGAGCTGCTGCTTTACGGAAAGCAACAGCTATAAAGTTTGGGATCCTACAGGGTTTTGAACGCATTAGGAATGTGATCCCGACATAAAATGAGGTGCCAAGATAACATAAAAGAAAATGTAATTAAGCCAGCATCAACAACGAATGTTACCCTAACTGAAAAGAACTTCCCCGCAACATTCACGGTTTGCGCGTAGTATTTACAATTTTTAGATGACGTGGACGCATTTGGAAATGTAGCGAAAGCCCTCAAAGGCACGTAATTCCCATTTTACCCAGCATTTCTCTGGGGCTACCGCCAAAGGCCAAGTATGTTATCCTAAATATAACTCGAAATGATGCACTTCGAGACCAATCCCGCCCGGGTTTCCCATTCAGAAGTCCCACAGGCTGCCCAGGGAGCGCGAGTGGGACGAAAGCTCATGTTTTGGGGCAGCACACGCGTGGTGCTGCACCCCAGATCTGCCCTGGGATGTAGCCGGCGACAAAAATTCTTGGTTACTTCAGTAACGGGACTGTCCAGCCCCGCTTCCCAAATCACATCCCAGCTGACAGAGAACACACACGCGCACACCCGGACGCAGAGATCCCCTATTCCACCTATGACGAGATTCCTGCCATGAGTTCCTTACTTGGGCACAGCCACACACACAAATCCCTGACTTATCCAGAGCAAAAACTCTAAACGAGTAGGAATTACCATTTATTATATACGCAGCACCCAGCATAGTGAAGCCCTGCCTGTCTACCTGCTAATATAATGGGGCATTTATGTTAAATCTATGAGTAGCAATCCTATATACAGAAACCTAGGTCTGGTTTGCAGAACAGATTTTATTTCATCTTGCCTAACTTAATAACCTGCAGCTGCACAAAACCTTGTGATTTGTAACTGTGAGACAAAAAGAATACATTTAAATCTGATTTCTCTAATTCAAAAAATATATATATATTTAATATAAAGAAAGAGCTACAGCTACTTTCCTGTATGATCTGGGGAACCTAACTCATTCAAGCTTTGTTTCTGTGGGATTTTTAATTTGCCACCAGAAACCTCAGAGTAGCTGTAATTTTAGTCTGGCAATTCACAATTATTGAGTGTGTGAATGCGTGTGTGTGAGTGCTGAGAAGATCCTCGCCAGCTGAAACATGTACGCTTCTGCAACAGTTTCATTTAAAAGTAATCATTTCATTATCCAATTTGTTCTGAGCGTCATGCATTAAAACACTACACCTTCAAGTAGACTGACAATATATATTTAACTTTCATTAAAAATTAAAGAATTTTCAGACAGTCTTTGCAATATTTAATTACAGTTTGATGATTTGAAAGTTACTTAAAAATCTTCTATATAATTCACTGTCATAAAATATAAATGATATATTCAACATTTGGGTGAGCTTCTGTCATGTGTTGGACTCCGCTTCCTAATAAGCATTCAGTGATCGAAGCAATTGCAACTCTGAAATCATTTCGCTTTTAAAAAGGAAATAATTAAAAAAGAAGAAGAGTAAGAATTTAGCCCCCACCCCCTCACAAAAATCAGAGTGGCACATGCCACGGTTTTGACATGGCAATGCCCTATTCTTCATAAGCAATTATAGTCATGCCTAAAGAAATTATATTCATGAAATTAATACGTAAGCAAACATGTTTGCGACCAAAATAGCCTTTCACTCCCTGTTTTCTAATCTAAGTTCAGAGCGCTTTTGTTCTAAATCCTTGCCTCTCAACTCCATCGTGCTTTCCCCAAAATCCGTAATTTGCACTAACTTTGTTTTTGTAAGACTTCCTGAAATCAGATTTTTCATCATTGTGAACGTACTTTAAAGCTACATGGCAGGTTTTACAAATAAACTGTATCTCGGGGAGGTTTTTTCCCCTCTCTCCAAAGACCCTCTGATGACTTGATAATAATGAGAGACCAAGAGGTCAAACAGTGCCTTAGGATGAACTCTTCATATGCAAGATGCCTTTGTTAAGAAAATTATTTTGAATCCGCTGCTCTACGTGAGTTCAGGGCTCTGTTTTCAACAGGGTTATGAACAGAGGCTTTTGCATTTCCGTAACGATAAGAAGGCTATTTAAAGATAATATTTATCGATAGCCTCCCTCGTATGGTCTACAGTGAAACACATAAGCTCCTAAAGGACTAAAGAGAGGTTCTATCTCAGGATGATATTGCTACTTTTAACACAAACTAACCCATTGGTGACTGAAAAACAAAGAATGACAGCAAATGCTTTCCAAGGTTTGTTACGAAGGAGGGCATGTTGCTGCTGTTTTAATTCCTACAGGGAATGAGCTCTGTTTGGAAGTGTATGGTTTAACAAAGTTCAGATGCATAGTAGGTTCTCTAGTAAAATTCATCCAACTTCCTTTTTTTTTTTCTGTTGCAAGACAGTCTTCAATGGCAGGAAAAGATGTTTTGGGACCATCAAAGAGAGTTTTCTAAAACAAACTCAGCCCTTAGAGCTTCATGTTTTGCTGTAGAAAAGGAACCCAAATACAAGCCAAGAGTTTTTTCCACTACAGAAAACATACATGGACTGACTTTTCCTATCAATAGAAAAGAGACTAATGTTTTTCTTAAATAAAATGTAAGAATTTTTTTAACAAGGTGAAGAGGGAAAAAACTTCTCTTAAGGATAAAAGGCTTAAAAGCGAACCAAACTATTTAAAAGAAACGTATTATAAAACAAAAATATTCTAACAGTATCAGAAGAAAAAGCCAGAGTAACAAATAATTTTTAAAAAGAGAGAATCGATTTTTTCAGATAGTTCCTTTGCAGAAATACTCTTTTCAAAAATACAAGTATTTTTTACAGGTAGACACGCACGTTAGTACTCTGAGAAGCTAAAGAGCAAGCTTAAAACCAGGGTTAATCCATTGACAAGCTCTACTGCCCCACAGCCCTCTCCGCAGTCCAGCACCGAGCTCGCCGCTCCCCGCACCGAGTTCCGGGGGCTCCTGCGACACACAAACGTACCCCGGTGTGATCGCTGCTTCTTTCACCCGGGGACTCAGCGGCAGCGCGAATAGAAAAAGGACCAACACGGCCACGGCGCTGAGCGGCGGCTTGTGCTGGCGGCGTGTGGTGGGCTGGGGGCGGCGGGAGGTTAATTCTTATTAATTAAGCGTCCCGAACTAGGACGGCTGGAAGGTCGCCTGTATTTTTCCGAGCTCCCAAGCCCTGAGGCGGGCAGGGTCCCGAGCGGATCCTCCGCGCCGCCCCGACGCCGGGGTCTGTCCCCGCGGCTCGGCCCTGCAGCCCCCGCCGCTGCGCGGAGACCGGTCGCAGTTGCGCGGGTGCGGAGCGGGGAGCGCGGCCGTGCCCTGCGGGAGGCGGCAGCCCCTTCCCTGGCGGGACAGAGCCGCCTCCTTTCGCAGCGGGGGTGGGTTTCGCCTCCGCGGGCCGCCTCGCCGCGCTCCCGGGGGCCGCCCCGACGGCTGCCATCCCCCCGTCCTCCGCGGGCGTTCCGCAGCACCTACCTGTTTGGTCATGGAGTCGATGAGTCGGACATAGAAATCCTGCTCCGTCCTGATCCCTGAAACAAGGCAGAGGTGTGAGGAGCTGGGCCGGTGGCAACGCGCCGGGGCTCGCCCGAGGGCTCGGGCCCGCCGGGGCTCCCACCCGAGGCCGCCAGTCCCAGCAGCTCTGGCCGCGACCGGGCTGCGCTCAGTCACCGAGCGCAAGGACGAGCGGAGCAGAAGGGAGCCAGAGTAGCGGTTTCCCGGCCTCTGGTGGGCTTTCCAACCGGGGAGGGCAGCCAGCGGCGGCGGGGGATGGTGGGGCTGATACCGGGGGCTCCCAGCCCTTACCATTGCTGTAGAGCAGCTGCAGGCGGTAGTGGATCCCGTTGTTGGTCTTTTCGCTGTTGGCTTCCTGAAGTCAAAGAGGACACAGGAGGCCGTAGGAAAAAGAAGAAAAATATGATATGAAGTTTCTCCATCACTCGCACGCAGGGTAACCCCGGGGCTGGACGGATCAGCTCTCAGCCCCCTGCCCTGCCCCAAGCATAACGGGGCCAAGGTAGAGAGAGGCACCCAGGAGGTGGCGGTGGCTCCCGGGACGAGCCGGTGCCGCGGCCTCGGGGGAGCAGAGCGAGAGGGACCCCGCGGGCTGCCGGGCTACTCACCTTCTCCTTCTCCACGAAACCCACGAAGGCGGTGCGCTCGATCTCCACGGGCTGCCCCTGCCGGTCGTACAGAGCCAGGACGAAGTGGAAAAAGTTGGACTTCCTCAGGTTGGAAGGAGGCTGCTTCTCGAAGTGAGCCCGGGCCAGACCCACTCCGCTGGGACCAGAAAGACGCGGGTTAGCGGCAGCCCCGACGACGCGGCCTCACACCCCCACCCGCAAGCCGGCTCCTGGGCCCATGTCTTCCCCGCCGGGCCCCGACTGGGCTCCCCCGGGGCTGAACATCCCCCCTCCCCCGGGGCTCTTCCCTCCGGGCCAGGGTAAGGCGTGTTCAACCGCGGCCACGTCGAAACCCCGCGGAGCCGAGAGTGCGGCACAGACCCGACTCTATCCCACCCTGCAGCGAGCCCGAAGCGCCAAGCAGTCCCCCCAGGAACCCGACACTGGCACCCACCAACCCTCCCCGGGGACCGTTCCCGCTCGCAGCCGGCCCTGCATGGCGGGGGAGCTGCGCTCAGCCCCGCCGGCGCGTTGCCCGCGGAGCGGCACCGGTCCTGCCACTTCTCAAACTCGGCTCGAAGCTGTCACCCGAGCGCCCATGTGCCTTATCTTTCAGTTTCAGTCCTGCGAGCCTTTCCTCCCCTCGCCAGAGCGGTGGGTAAACACCGCGATGGCAGCCCAAGAGACAACTTGAAATATTTCAGGGTTGTCCCTGCAGAACTTTCCCTTCCTTAGAGGGCTCCAAAGGGAGGGGTGCGGGGCGAGGTGGGAGACACCGGGAGATGTCAACATCAACTTCTTAGTTAGTGCCGGCTCCGGGGCTCAGGCTGGGAGTCCAGCATCAGGGCTGGGTTGGTTTTTGGTTGGAGGTTTTAATTATTTTTATTTCCTTTTTTTTTATTATTATTATTTTTTTCTCGGGGAAGAGAATGATGAGAAGGAGAAATAAGAGAGAAAGCGAGGCTGGGCACAGCTTCCCCAAATGCACATCCTATATGAAGCGATTTCTTTAAAAAAAATCTGAGATAAGTGGCAGTGGTTTTACAAAGGGGCTTCGAATTAAATTTCTCCTCGAGAAAGCTTTGCAAAACTCACTGCTTATCGGAGGAGAAGAAGGAAGGCTGCTGATCCTGACGAGGATAAAAAAGCGAGGTAGAGAAATATATTTTGGATACATCCGTGCACAACTCGCGGCTTATCGGAGGAGGAAAGTGTCATTTGGAGATCTTAAGACTAAATCAGCAGTAAACATAGTTTTCAAAACTCCTTCCTCCGTGCGAGCACAAGGGGCTAGAGAGATTAAAACCCACCTATTCCTACCTAGCGAAACTCGCTGCTTCCTTTATTATTATTATTTAATTTTTAAAAATCATTCCTACGGGACGAGAGGGATAAATTTTTAACTGGCGACATCTACGCGAAACTCGCAGCTCTCAGCAGAGCTCCAGAGCCGGTTTTTTTTGGTGGTGCGGGGGGAAAGGCGCTGCCCGCGGGGAGCAGCGCTGCAGGCGGCGTGCGCGCCGGGGCGCGGAGCGGGGCGCGGGCGCGGAGCCCCCCTACCTCTGAGCGGCCGTGCTGGCGTCCAGGACGCCGGCTCCCTGCATCCAGGTCCGCACCGCGTTCATCCCCGCGCCGAGGGGCTCTTCCTTCATGCTGCTCCCACTCCGCTGGATGCTTTCCTGAATCCCAAACATGAATCAGAAACAACAGCGCAAATCTTCTTTCTTTAGTCAAAAAATAATTTAAAAAAAAGTGATAAATCGCCAGGCGGACTGTTATATAGGTCTTTTTTTTCTTTCTTTCTCTCTTTTCTCCTCTCTCTGCAGCTGATCTCTGGAATCAAAGCAAGTCAGAGAAAGCAAACACAGGCACGCACATTAAAAAAAAAAAAAATCCAGAAGCAATCAGAGCCCGGTTTTGTTGCTGCAGTTTGCTGCGTGTGCAGTTTGTTTGGGTGCTTGGAGGGGCTGGCGGGGTGCTGGGGGCTGGTTGCAGCGCTGGCAAGCCGGAGGAGTACTTGAAGTCCCTTTTGTATGAAGACACCCCTCGGATGGCAGCAGGAAAAAAAAAAAATCTCAGATGGCAGTTTAAGAAACAATAGGACGAACGGGAGCTGCGGCAGGCTCTGCTACATCAAGTGTCATTTTCCAGTGACAAGAGAGGCAAGTTTCCCCCCCCTTTTTTCCCCTCTCTCTTTTCTTTCTTTCTTTCTTTTCTCCCTCTTTCTTCTCTCCGCTCCCCGCCGAAGCGCTCTCTCCTCCCTCCTCCAGCCGCGCAGGAAGCGAGTTGCCGGAGCCGGGCGCACGCCGGGAAGGGAGCGAGAGGGGCGCACCCGCGGCGGCGGCGCGGATGGACGGACGGACGGACGGAGGGAGACCCTGGGGCTCCCAATGCCCGCGCCCCCTCCCTCTCCCGCAGCGCCGGGGCGGACTCGCCGTCTCTCCCTATGGGAGCCACTTTGACTGTCCCCGCCGCCGAACACGAGCCCCGCAGCCCCGGCGGGCGGGGGGCGGGGCCTCCTCGACCACGCCCCCTCATTTGCATCGCGTCACCTCTCCCCCCCCGCGGCGCCTCCGCCAATGGCCGCTCGCGGAGACGCTGCCGCGGGGGCGAGGCCACGCCCCCCGTCGTTAGCATAGCTCCGCCCAGAAACCCCGGCCGACCCGGGGGAAAGTTGCCCCGAAGCCCCCCCCGGGGGTTGGGGGTATTAACACAAACACGATCGTGCCTTTGTTCATCAACGAGGCGGCGGCACTGCTCGCTGGGGCCGCCCCGCGCGGGGATAACCGGGGAAGGGGGGGTTGACACACGGAGACCCCCTCGGTGGGGCACCCAGCTCTCCCCCCGCAGCGCCCAGCGCCTCTCCTCGCTCCCGCACAGCCCGGAGCCAGCGGGGACAAGCGGCAGCGCTACTTGCAAAGGTGGCCGAGCCCTCCCCCCTTCCCCGGGGCCGTCCCGGCGGGTCCTTCCCCAGCGCCAGGCTGCAGACCCCGACTGCCCAAAGCCGGGGATGCCCCGCGGCCGCCAACCCCTGCTCCGGGGGCGCCCCGCCGGCAGTGCCCCCTGCCCGAGCCCGGGAGGAGAGGCCGCCTCACGCAGCGGGATTATCCTCAGCGCAAACACCGCTGGAAACACGCGTGTGGCTGGACGTGTTCTGGGTCCCGTCAACTTCCCCGCTGCAAATCCCCAAATCCCCGCTGAGCCTCCACCGCTCGCCCCGGTTCCTGCCCCGTTCCGGGCAGCAGTGCGCTGCTTTGCAGCAAAAGCACACCATTTCCGAACACAGAGAAAGTCCTATTTTTTTTTTCCTCTAGGAAGTCCGATTCGTTTTCTAGGGAAAATAATAATATAATAATAATAAAACTAATTCATTCCCTCGCTGGGGAAGCGCTGAGCTGGCTGCGCGGTGGTGGAGCGGGCGCAGCCTCCGCACCTCTCCGTGGGCTCCTGGACCTGCCTCCCGCCGGTCTTCCCGTATCAACCCCTGTCTTTCCCCCCGCGCAACTCGCTTCGCTGCCGAGCGGCTCTCCTGCGCCCCGGGCTCTGGCCATCGCCTCCCTCACGGGCTTTTCACACGGAACGGAGTTCGCTGTGCTGGCTGCGTGGGTTATGCCTCCTCAAATACAGGTTTGCACATATAATAAAACAAAAGCCGGTGCGTCCCGGCAAGCCGGGTTATTCGCGATGTCGCCCCGCTCGAGGGGAACCCCCTACCCCGCTGAGGGGAGGGAAAATTCTGAAGTGTTTGGGTTGTCTCTGAATTGCTCCCGTACCCCTCTATCTTCCCCCGAGGTGCGGAAGATGCTGTCGATAGCAGGGCGAGTGGCTGTTCCCGGGGCTGCGCAGAACGCCGCGGAGGGCAGAGGAGCCCAGCGGGCCGTGCTAAGCCCTGCCCGAAGCACAGCTGAGGGTCCAGAGAACAGGCAGCACAGGTACAACACGCTATAGGCACATCATTCAGCTCCATAGGCACCCTAGGGCAGTCCGGCAACTCTACAGGACCCTCTTCCAGCCACCTGCACGGCACTATGTGTGCAACGGCTGTCTGAGCACACAGCTGCATCTCGGCAAGAGCTCTGTCTCAAAAACACAGGCACACAGCCCGCTACCCGCACCTCGCCGGCAATGAGAAACCGCACTTGATCCTTGGCTCTAGGCGGATCCACTCACAAAACATCCACATTCGAAGTACACTGAGCTCTCACATGGGAACCGTTACGGAGAGCAAGTTTTTCACATTCCCTGCAGATAAAATTTGAATCTTCACATAATCCTACTGTGTCATATCTCAGGGATATGCAGAAGAACATCGACACACAGCCATACATGAATATTTACACCATAGGTATCACATAGGAGTAGTTTGGCCCCTGTAGTGCTCTGGCTTATTGGTCTTCTTCAGGCTGCTGCTCTGTCACTTGTATCATATCCAGCCTAAATGCCTCCATGGTGAGATACATTTTGCAATTAATAGCCATTTGCACCTGCACTGATTGCTCTTTTCCCAGGGCAGGGATCTGCCCAGGGAGGAATAATGCATTTGAATCAATATACTGAGCAGTTGGCAGATTTTACCCTTCAAATCTGTTCAAGGGATCAGGGGACCATTTCCATGCCTTTTCCTGGATGCTGAAGGGAATAGCATCCCAGCAGCAGTGTGAGGGCACCTCCACTGGGCAGGGACATCCAGCCACAACAATAAAAGTGACAAGTTCTCCACTACTTTCCACCTTGTACACACACACACACCTCTGTGTCCAACACACAAGAAAGCTCCTGGAGGGTCCTGCTGAGGGACAGAGGAGATGCCACACTTGAGGCATTACGGGCGGTTTCAAAGCCACAAACTAATTGCTACAAGGATGAAAGAGTTAAACACTGGATCGACCCCCACTGGGGCAGTGTGAAAGAAAAGCAGAGCTGAAACAAGGAGGGGGTGAGAAAGTCAAGACTTTGGGAGAAAAAAAAACATGTTGGCAGCATGCAAGGAGACTTCTGTGCTCCATCCACCCCGCAGAGGCCAGCCCCAGCGTACCAGGGCTTTTGTTATAAAGCATTCCCAGTTGCCTTTAGCACTCACTTTCTCCTCACCACCTGAGTCTGGTCTCTGGACCAACACCACTGCACTCTGCCGACTGCAGCAGAGCCGCTCCTGCATGCATATCGCTGTCATGCCCATTATGAGGCCAGAGCGTATTCATGTGGGAAGCTGGGTTCGTCCTTTCCTCAGCATGGCAAACTGAGCTGGAGGACACTCTGCAGCCTGCCACGGGGGAGTACTCGGTGGGCTGGCTGGGACTCGGTGCTTAACTGTTTTGCTGCAGAAGAAAACTCAGGCACATTGCAGTGAGGCTTCCCTGCAAGCCCAAGCTAAATGCTCTCAGCGCACAATGCAGAATAGAACACACACAGAGACTTGCAGGCTGTGCTTTGCTCCCAAAGCAGGCGAGAGCTGCATAGGCAAGCTGTGGGTTTTACCACAGCTACACCAACTCATAAGCTGCAACTTTGCAACTCGGGCAAGAGCAGTTTATGAACAGGACCAGGATCTGGTTGCAGAGTCCCCGGTTGTGACAGATAGCAGGGATGGGGCAGCACTGGGATCCACGTGTCACATCTCCTATATGGCAGTAAACAGGGGAGGACAAAGTGGCATGGAAAGAGGTTTTACTCCAGAGGACAAACACAGCTCTTATGGGGCTGGAGACAGAGGAGACTCCCGCATGGGAAAAGGCCTCTCCCCTGCCCTGATGAGGCTTCCAAGTGGGCCCAAGGCCCCTCTCTCCTCTGACCTGGAGCTCATCCTGGACAACTCCCTCCTCCTGCCTCCATTCTCCACTCCCTCTGACTCAGGGCTCCTGGCACAGGGGTGACAATCAGGACCTGCTTCCCTCTGCCCAGACCCCAAGTGAGGGAGAAGTGATTGGAAATGGGAATTTCTGAGAGAAAAGCCTCCTGCTCCCTCCTCCCTGACCTCTGCAGATGGATGAGGCACCCCCAAAGGGACTGTGCTCCTTCCTGCCCTTTTTGGAAGAAGGCAGATGAGCAACAGACCCATGCTGAATGGGGGAAAGGGAAAAGCAGACTCTCCTCTCAAGGTGGGACTGAAAGCAAAGCACTGGGAGTCTGAGCACGTACCTGCACTTTCTGCTGATGCAGAGGTGGAAGGGGCTTGAAGGTTTGGGTACAGTTCACTTGTATCCTCCCCAGCAAAGATGCTTTTTGTGAGTATTTTCCTTATTGCCAATAGGTTTCTGTTTTGAAGCAAAGACTTTCCATCCGCAAATAAATCCAATGTTCATCTTGGCAGGTGATGACACTTTTCAGCTACTTGGGGTATTTTATTCTTCCTACCTGTCTTGCTTCTGGGGAGAAGGAGGAGAAAAAGGCTCTGAGGACTGAGGACTGAACACTCTGCCTGTGGAGGAAGAAGCATGGATGCCTCTGGGACAAAGGGTCTGTCTATAGTATGATGATACAGAAGCCCGCTTTTACCCTATTTTCCATAAAGAAGCAGTAGCAGGTGATCTAGATGGAAACATCTTATCCAGGAGCTTTCCTCCTCCTGCCTCCCCCAGCCCTTGGGAACTGGGGCCCCCCGGGTTACCCCCGGCTGGCATGGGGCATTGGGGCTCTCCCCGCTGGGCAGGGAGAGGCTGCTGGCCCTGGGGCTGGGTTAACTCCTGCAGGTGGGAAGCAGTGGGACATTGATGGAAGTATTTGCCTGCCTGGCCTGCAAGGGGCCGGGGGGAAGGGAGAGAGCGGTGCCTCGGGGAGCGGGACCCCGGGACAGGGGGCCTGTCAGGCGGCTGCAAGAGTCCGACAGAGCGGGCTGGCCCCCAGGGACTCGTCGGAAGGAGAACGACGGGACGGGGGGATACGCCCTCCCCTCCTTCCCAAGTTTAGCTCACCCATTACCGCCCGGGGTAGGAGCCCGCCAGGGGCGCGGGGCGAGCAGAGCTACGGAAATACGTCGAGGTGAGACCCGCACGGGGCTGCACGGCGGGGAAGGAGGAGGGAGGGCACCCCAGCCTCCGCTCTCACGGGCCGGGGGGTGGAGGGAAGGCGAGTCCCCCCTGCGCCCCCAGCAGCGGAGCCGAGCCCGAGCGCTGGCGGGGGGGGCGGTGCCGGGGCCTCCTCGCCGCGTGGCCACGGCGCCACCTGGCGGCCGTGAGGGGGAGCTGCTCCCGCCGGCACCGCGGGGACGCGTGGATCGCGGGATGCACCCGGGGGCCAGGGGGGAGGGACCGGGGTAGAGAGCAGCTCCCACAGCTCCCCCCGGCATCCCAGCCCCACGTCTGTCCCGTGGGGTTCCCGCGGGACCCGCGTCCCCACATCTGACAGCAAATCTGAGCAGGGACAGTTACCCGCCTGGGTTCGGGGGGGTGGGTGCTGTGGGCCACCCCAAATACTCAGGGTGCTCAGGCAGGCGGTAGTGCTGTCGTTCGCAGACAAGGACACGCGGTCGTGTCCAGCCATGAATTTGACCCTTGGGGAGTTGTTGCTATCCTGTGGTAAATACGGCTGCAGGGGTAGTTGGACCACAGGGTGTCAGTGACAGGGGCCTGATGGCTCTGTCCTAACCACCTCCTAGTCCTCACAGCCCTGCTCATGCCAAAAGGGCAAACCATCTCTACAGAGGAGCGACACCCTCTGTTTTCACTAATAAAAACAGATGAAATCTGTTTCTTTAGTGTATCGGTGGAAATTGCACTACGCTACAGCCAGCTGCAGATTTACATTCCCTACAGTACTTGCAGAAGTTTACAGTACATTTAAAGGCTGGCTGGTATTTATTTGTTTATTCTGGCATCCACTGGGCAGACTATGGTTATTTTATCATACAAAATCTTGATATGATTTTTACATTGTCAGTTCAGCAATGCATGTGAACATATGATCAACTGCAATCGGCTTCAGGGACATGCGAGTACATGTCTCCCATTTAAGATGGAAGGGAGAAGCCCAGAGACATGCACTGAGGGAAGGAGTTTAAACATATTACATGGGATGGATTTAAACATCTACTAAAATGATCACATGCTTTGCTGAATCATGACTATTATCAGAAGTATTTAAGTGACTCTGAAATCTGTATCTCCTTTAGAACACTTCTATAAACTATGAGGACTTTGCCTCTTGGAATTTTGACTTTAAACATGCATAAGAACTTTTGAAGGGTGTCGTCCAGAATTTCAAGCTCTTCCTTCAAACAGGGGAGTGATGAGACACAACTTGCTGGGTCGGCAAGTGTTAACTTCTCAATGTCTAGGACTTGGCTGCTCAGGATTTGGCTGCTCTTTTTGTACCGACCATTTTGAAACCTGTTTTCTCTGGAATTTGTGTTAACATCAGAAGACTTTATGATTTCAGCAGAAGAACTAAAAGTTCATCACCTGGGCTCAGACATTTTCCCCGGAATCACAGGCAAACCTTTGACAAGCGAGATTTTGCCAGAACACAGCATGGAAATGCTTTGGTTGCAATGAAGTTTAAGGTACAAAGAGAGACTCACTGTTGTACGTACCTTCCACAGTGCTTTGGACAATTTGAAGTTCAAGATCCTGGCTTTGCATGATCCCATCCACCTGGACTTCTCAGGTCCCTTCTTCAGACCTTTCCTCAAAAATATTCGACCTGTGTGAAATAGTAAAACAAAAGTTCTGGTGAAGAGACAACCAGACAGCGCCTGTTAAACGGGAAGGAAGAACCACATTCTGGGTTATCCTATGTCAGTTAAAAAGTCTGTGCCTGTTTTAAAGTCTGCATTTTAGCAGAGCTAAATTGTGCTTAAACACTCCCCTAAATAGTTGGGATTTTTTTTAAGATGTGCTTCACTACCCAACATTTGGGTGGAGAACGATACATGGTAGTTCCTACTCAAGCACAACTTGCACTGACTTCTGTAGGAAAAGGGTAGCCTGGCTGAGCAGGCATCTGTGAGCATGTGTGCTTGTTCCATATGCACACACGTTCATTATGGATGATATACAAATGCTGCTCATGCTTCCCAAGATCATTATGGTGAGGCTCACATCCCACTGATCTCACTGCAGGGCTTAGGAAGCCTTCAGAAAGCCTCCCAAAATACATTACAAACGATGTATGGAGAAATTACTTCCTCCAGCACTGAAACAGAGTCATTGTCATGGTGTGATGAAGGAACTGTTAAACAGACACAGCAACAACGCTGGAGCTGGATCCTAGCCAGGGTATTTCAAGCAACTTGTAAAAAGTTCGCTGATTCTTTAATGACTCCACCTGGTTCGAGCAGGACCTCTGGTTTATGTGCCTTCCAGAAGATATGTTGCGAGAGAAGTGTGTCTTAGATGATATGAATCAAATGGGTTCCGTCAACATCATGTTGGTCTGGAATAGCTGTTGACCCGATGGAGTGTTAATGGGAACATTTATTTGTTTCTTTATCACTACAAAGATGTCATACATACTTACCCCGCTGCTGCCACTGTTCCCCAAGGGCTGTCAGCACAAGAGCCATTATAACACGACTGCCGGAGGTAATTCTTTTCCCCCCCTCACACATTATTTCTTCAAACGATTCTGTAAAGAGAGAAACGACTTGGATACAAAAATTGCTGGTAAAAGAACAGTGCAGTGCGACGTGAGCCAAAGAAGCTTTACTAAACGCCTGTTAGTCTTTGTTTTTATTGCTTATGGAGAGAGAGCAACACACACAGAGCCAGGATCTGTCTTGGCACGGGGTGTGGGTGCTGTACCTGATATGGTGAGGATGGGATTTGCTACCGGGACTCCCCAGCACTCTCCCCATTCATGGAAACAAATGAGTGAAATTCGGGTGACACTGCCCGACCCTGCGACTGCCCTGTGCAGAGGGGCTGCAAGTGGGTGATACACCCCATCTTTGTGTTTCTTCATGTTTCTGGCTTACATGGGAGCGTGAATGCTTTAACGCAGAATGTTTTGGCAACACAGTCATTAGTAAATAAAAATTAAACAGAAACTCACTGCCCTTACCTGCGGAAAAAGAAAAATCCCATCACATTTCATCTGTGTTACGCAATGACTTGACAGTTTAAGGAAATTGCTAATGGGACCTTTTACTGCTAGGTCACTAGTTCAAACCTGGCTCTGTCAGTAATGACCAAGAGTATCTGATGAATGTTTGATGACGTGAGATTAAAATATGAGTCTCAATCCATTTATCAGTAGAAAAACCCTTCAACAACTTGAGCCCCTTAAAGCTAATCCCGATAGAAAAGCCTGTGAGGCTGAAGCGTGAACGAGCCCTCCGCAGCCCCACAACAGATCAAGGTCAGAACGGGGCCATGCAGATGGAAAAGCTTACGGCACCGATGTCTGGGCAGAACCTTTCTGTGCATAAACAAATCTACCAGTTAGTGCACTAAACTACTCCAGTAACAGTACAGTACGAGAGAGCCAAATCCGGTATTGTTCTCAAAGGGAAAATGATCCTGGTGGAGGGGGGAAGATGCATACATTAGGAAATCCAGGATCAAGTATGGGTTTATACTGGTGCCAAAACTCAGAACTTCACTGTTTTGCAAGCTGAAAGGTTTTGCTTGAATTCCTCAATATTATAACATTGCCATAAAGTTGAAACTCAAATGTCAAGCTAGTAGGTAAAGGGTTAGTAAATGTCCTTTCTTAATCTTTGAGATTAACTACAATCAAGTATTTGCCTATTTTAGTACCTCCCAAACTGTCCCTTGCTCTCAAAAAGCATAAAGCGTTGCTGGCAGAACTTGGCCAGGCAGAGACTGAGGGCTGCATCTGAGCAAGAAACAGCCGCCTGCCCTTTGGAGCCTGGCCTTGCCCCCAGATTAGTGCCAGGGCCAGGTGCAGGCGCTAGACATGATCTGTAACACATAGGCGCAAGGTTCAGTTTAAGAACATTTCCAGGACCCGCTCTGCACCCTCCCGAAGTTGCTCAGTGCTTCTCCTTCAGGACTCGTCCTACAGACCCAGAACACGAGGGGACCCCCAGGAATGGCAGGGAGGTGTCCGCCACAGGCACTGGCTTCATCCAGGAGTCCACGCTTCGCGCTGCCAAAATAAAGTGACGGGAAAGACTTGCCCCCCTTGTAAACTCACCAAGTGCTTGCAGAGCATTTACCAGCCGTTTAGCATAAAATTTAAAAAGCGTGAGGGCCATCTGGTGGGAGTGGGGAGGGGGTTTGACTTTACCTCATTGTTCTCCACGCTTTTGCCGTGAGCTAAATCCAGCTGTGGAGACTGCTGGCCGGATGCTGAAAAATTGGGGAACGCTGGAGGGGCTGTGCTGGCATCACCTCGGTAACACACCTTGCACCTCAAAATACCCTTTTCAAGGGAATTACATCTACAATTACTATGTCACTGCCAAAACACAACATACTTCTGCCGAGTGGTTCTGTGTCGGCGATGGAGGCAGCTGCTGGGGCCAGGGGCTGGTGCGTGGGCAAGCACCATACCTGCAGAAACATGGGAGCACTGCCTGCAGCACAACACCTACTAGGGATGGAAAGTCTGGTGCTGCAGGCAGAGAAAGGCTCTTCCACAGCATTCACAGGGCTGGAAAAGGATATATTTCTGGGCTCCCCAGTTTAAGAAGGATAAGGAATCACTGGAGGGAGTCCAGCAGCAGGATACGAAGATGACAAGAGGCTGAGAGCACCTTTCTTATGAGGAGAGACCGATAGAGCTGGGGCTGTTCAGCCTGTAGAAGAGAAGCTGAGAGAGGATCTCATCAATGCTTATATATATCTCAAGGCTGGGTGTCAGAGGATGGACCAGACTCTGTTCAGTGGTGCCCAACGACAGGATGAGGGGCAATGGGCACAGACTGAAGCACAGGAGGTTCCATCTGAATATGAGGAGAAACTTCTTTACTTGGAGGGTGCCAGAGCCTGGAACAGGCTGCCCAGAGGGGTTGTGGAGTCTTCTTCTCCGGAGACATTCAAACCCACCTGGACACATTCCTGTATGATCTGCTCTTGTGACCCTGCGTTAGCAGGTGGGTTGGACTGGGTGATCTCCAGAGGTCCCTTCAACCCCAGCCATTCTGCGATTCTGTGATTCATTCTGCCCAGTAAAGCTCAGCACCGCCTCACTGGAACCAGCAGCATTTACCTGACTGCTGGAAACCCTGAAGGGCCGGGACTCAGCCTGCGCTGCCCACCCTTCCAGCAGGCTCGGTGTGTGCTGGATGGGAGCGCTGGAGTCACAGATCCCAAACTGCAGCCTGCAAATGTCACCCCAGCAAGCGTGTTCTCTGCCAAATGAAAACAGAGCCAACAGTCCCCTTTTTCAAGGTACACAGAAATTATCTGCCCCTCTTGTTTGCCTTTGCTTGTGATAGATGGAAATTAAAATTGCATTCATCATACTTAAGTATAATTTCTCAGAGAAAACAAACTTAACTGCCTCAGAGGAATCTGGAGCATTAACCACCACCTGACATGTTCCTGCGAAGGAAAAAGTATCAGTGCCACCCAGGAATTTTAATATGAATTTTCCCAGGTACATAATGTTTTATACAGAAGACTCAGTTCTTGTGCATCTTTACGCTTTCTGGGATTTGATCCTTATTGATCCACATGTGCTTCCTTTAGGATCTCTTAAGGCTGCAGAAATGAAAATTTCCACACTAGTCATGAAATAATTGCCCATAATAATTTAATAATGAGCTTTCCCTTTAAATTATTGACATAGGTAGCCAAGAAAATTGTAAATTTTAACAAGTTTAAATTCAAATGATAAATGCCAAATCTGTGTTAAATGAGACCAGCAAATTAGCAATTAAAATATTTATGCAAGAAGGCAAAAGATACTGTATTCAAGGAGGTGAAGAGCTGTCTCCCATTGGAGTATTTGACAATGGCCTGTGTTTGCATATCTCAGCTTTAAAACCCTGTGTGAAAGGAAGAGGAAAAAATATCTGAACCCATAATTGAAGCTGGACGGTGTTGATGGACACCCAGTGGGATTTCACCAGAATCCAAGCAATTCTCAGAATACCCTTGGGTTATATTGAGCAGAAATCTTGATCCAAATCGAATTATTTCTACCATATAAATCTTTATCTGTGGGAAGCTCCAATAAAAGGCATTGCTTTGTGGCATCTAATTGTCTTGTCACTGAGAACGGAGCTGACTGCGCTGTTTGGTTCTTAATGGGGACGGAAGGGAAACATCTTTCAAGCTGAAAGAAAAATATGGGTGTTAGAGCACATCATACATCCCCTGTAAATATAAATCCGATTCTTCACAGCAAACTTTGCAGACAAACCGTTCACAGGGCATCGGCATCGCAGGGGATGTGCTGGACCGCAGCTTCACTCGGCATTTGTTACAGCTGGTGGATTCAAACGTGAGATTCTATTATTGTTGTTCTTTTCCTTGTAAAACTCGCCATGCACTATTTAAATGTGCAGAACCCCCAGGAAGGGCAGCCCCGCTTCCTGCTCCCCCCCTGCAGCCGCTCCGGTTTGCGGAGCGGCACCGCCCCGCCGTGGCCACCGCGGGGGCTGCCCGGGCTCCCCCGCCCCCAGCCCCGGCTCCTGACTCCATCCTCTCCCTCTGCAGTTGGAAAGGAGAAAAGCGAACCCGCTGGAAACAACCCCGGGCTCTGGGGCAGTCTGGGGTCCCGTCGCACGGGGTTTAGTTTCATCCAGGTGTTTACACACGGGTTGTCACACAGGTGTTGAAGGGTTGGATCCTCAGGAGGAGTGAAGAAGAGGTTTAGTGCCAGTTTTCTGCTCAGAGAAGAGTTTGATCCACAGCAACACCAGAGGAGCTTGAACCTACCACAGGCAGCGTTCTACACACCCCCTGTAAAAGCACAGCACAAGCAGATCCAGAGACTGCTTGTCTCCAAAAGCAAAGGGGATAATTCCAGGACCCATCAGTGACAGACAGACACAGCTAAAAAGAAAAAGCCCACGAGGGTAAGATCTGTATTTTCTGATGGAAGAAGCCTGGGGAGAAGATGACAGCAGCCCACCCCATCACATCACCCCAGACCCTGTGCCTACTGCCACGGTCAGGAGGTTCTCAGAACTCGGTTTATATCATTCCTCATCCATACCGAGGGAAAAGGTGACCCTGCACCTTCCTTTAATTATTCTTTCCAGCTCCACACCTTTAGAAAAAGAAATTGGGACCTGGAAGCCATCAGATCCACCTTAAATGCAATTGTAATTCTGGTGAGAAATGGCTGAATGGGTCCAGTTTTTGTCAAAATGTCTCTAACTGCTTCAGTCAATCCTCACTGCTGTGTTACAGCTGGACACACGGACACACACAGACCAGAACCCCCACGGCACCCACAGAGCTCAACAAGGAGCCCACACACGTGGCTGCGTCTTCTGCAGCACTTAAGGTTAATATTAAAGTACATCAAGGTATAGTGAAGAATTCTAGTAATATCCAACAGCTGGATATGAGGTTCTCTCACTGCGTGTTTCCTACCACCTGGGGGCAAACAAAGATCATCACCAGCCTTTTTTCCAGCAAGGTGGCCACATCAGCAATGCCCAAAACAGCAACACGCATGCGAAGATTTTCGTCTTGAAAACAAGATGTATCTTAGCAGGTTACAATTCTTCATTTTTCTTTACTTACCAACACGCACTTTCCACCATGGTCTTCGAGAAATTAATTCCCATCCAAAACCAAACAAGGTCTGAAAGCATTTACAAAGGAACCCATCTTTCAAGGACCTTTCCCTTTAAATTGCACAACGCAGCTCTTAGCAAGGAAAATAAATAAAACTTAATCCCCCCGCATTCCAGCATTTTTTCCCCAAGCTAGAAGTGAACAATCAGTTTAAAGAAAACTCAGACTATGTTCAATTAAGGAACTGTATATAATTTCATTTGTAAATACCAGATATGTATTCAATTGATTATTTTGATCCAATTAAGTCAGTTTTACATTTTAAATTCCTAAGAATTAAGTCATTTATCCACATTGCACTCCTATGCTTTTCACATTTGTTGCTCCAAAATCCTGCAGATCGCCTGGTCTTTGGCTGGTTTATTAGCCCAGAATTTCAGCTACCAGGTTTATTTTAGGATGTGGATTATAAGCCTCCAGAAAATGACAACTACTGAGAAAAATCACGTCTAATTACTTGTAACACATAGAAACCTATTTGTGGCTGTTGTTTTTAATTTGGATTGGTTATTTGTGCATATAAGTTGTTTTTCTCTTACATCTTTTTAACCAAGACGGTCACCCGTAGGTTTACATGTGTGCCGGGTATGTTCTCTTAGTATTGTTTAACACCCTCCAAATTGTAGAGAGCTCACCAAGTTTTGCGGGCTCCCTTTTTCTCCAAGAGACAGCGTTTGTTTTCAAGACAATAATCAATACATTAGAGCCACAGAACATATCTGCTGAGTGGTTCATCAGCTGAATTGTAACGTCCTCTATGAAAGCAGATGGAATTTCCCTGGCCAGAGTCTCCACATCAGCACTCGTCGTCCCCAAGCCAGCGCAGCCCTGGCCTGGGACTCCAGCAGGGTGCTCATAAATAAAATAGCCAGAGTTACAAGAAATAGGCATTGTCAAAAAGAAAACTGCTATCTTCAAGGTGCAGGGGAGTGAATTGTGATCCTTAACGTGATTGAACATGCACTTCACAGAAAGGGGGACCAGTTAATTTCTAAACTCAGTATTGCAACACTATGAAAAACTGAGTTTAAAATTGCCTTTACTGACACCTTTATAAGTGCAAGCAAAGCCAAAGAGCTTAGTAGGGAAATGTATTTGTCAGTCTTGCCCACAAATGTTTTTGTGGAGTCCCGTCACAGGCAAGACTTGGAATAAGCGATCGGTACAGGGCAGACTCAGCTACCCTGCAGATCCAGACACTGACAAGTAGTGCTGGAAAATTAAAGATCTCTTCATACAAATTCAACACACAGGAGGAAAAAAGCCGGTACCAATCCACAAGCCACCTCCACAGAGCAGCGTGAACCAAAAGAGACTGAAGGGAGACCTCATGGGGTTGCAGCTTCCTCACAAGGGGAGGAGGGGGGACAGGGCTGAGCTCTTCTCTTTAGTGACCAACAGAACCCAAGGGGATGGCAGAAGATGTGCCAGGAGAGGTTTAGGTTGGGCATGAGGAAAAGGTTCTTCACCCAGGGGGTGCTGGACACTGAACAGGCTCCCCAGGGAGGTGTCGCAGCCCCAACCTGACAGTGTTCAAGAAGAGACTGGACAACATCCTCAGACACACAATGTGAACTGTGGGGTGTCCTGTGCATGGACAGGAGTTAGACTCCATGATCCTTGTGGGTCCCTTCCAGCTCAGGACATTCTATGAAACCAGCAGTGGTCCATGGAACGCTCCTTCTCGAGAACTTCCAGCCGTTGATGACCGCCCATGCCGGGACGGGCTGCGCTGCCGGCTTCAACCCCAGTGCGTGGGTTTCCTGCCCTGCGCTCTCCTGACCCAAACAAAATCCAGCAAGTTTCACTCTAATTCAGTTATTTTCATTCTGCACACAGCTGGCTTCCCAACATCACATGCTTCCAACAGCCAGTTCTCCTTCCCAAGTGTGGTTTTTTTAGACACCGATATCAGCTTTCTTGTATTTTCTATCTTATTTGCTAGAGACAATTTGAACTTTGAACAAACTGAAATCAAACTCTGTGACCGTCCCTGCCAGTTAGGAAAAACGTTACAACTTTGTTCTCAAACATTTAGATAAGTCCAAACTCCGGTCTATCTCAGGAAAAGGACTGAGGTAACTTGGAAATTGAATTTAAAATTAATGAGGAAGAAGAGGACTCTGAAAGAAGGGGTGGAAAACTTTGTGCATTTCAAGAGCTCTCTGCCTTGGCATGAAATGAAGTGCTTCACTAGGAACAGGGAAGGAAATAGGTTTTTCTGCTGCAAAATAGCCAAAAGCCAAGGGAGCCGAGGGCAGTGAAGTTCAAACCAAAGAGTTCAGCTCAAATTCCCAGCCACAGACTTGTTTGCTCTTCTCGTGGAGTCATCTCACCTCGTGTAAATAACACTTCCCTGAGCCCAGAGCAATGGACTCTCAATCAGCAGCACTGGGATACTCAGTAGGACTGACCAGACATACAGACCATCACAACCTGTGATCAGTGCTGCCACTTCCAGCGACAAACCAACCAGCCATGAAATTCCCAACTGTTCCCATTGTATCACCTGGCTGGAAGCATCTTTGTGAGTCCAAATGGTCATCAATCACACCACCATTAGGAGTCCTGACATCATGAAAATGATTTCAAGCCTCAGCCTGCAGTTCTACCCTCATCATAAACACTCAAAAGACATTTTTTTTCCCCATTTACTCATGCACAGCTGCAGAGAACATCAGCTCAAAGCAAGCGTGTCCAGGGGGGAGTTCTGCACCAGACAAAGCTCAGAGATCAGGTCTGTTCACCCAAATGCTCTACAGAGCATTGAGATAGGTTCATTTCATTCCTGAGTTTTGACAGTTCTCACTTCATCCCTGAACACCCTTACCCGTAAGATACAGCCCGCTTGGCTTTTCAGTGTTTATTTCCCATCCACTCCCATTCCTTGCAGGCTTATTCTTGAGTTCTGCTAGAGGTAGATGTCCCTAGTTTTTCAGAAAATGGTATTTTGTCAGCATTTTTGAGTGGGAGAAAACAAAGCCAAAAATGAAGCAAAAGTGAACGAACACACACACACACACACACACACACACAAACCCCTCCCTCCTTGAACTTTCTAGTCCAGCAGATGTTAGTAACCGGTCAGCTCTGCCTCATGAACATACACACTCTACCTCTTAAGAACAATTCTTTGTAACAGTGTTGGCACCCAAGGAAGGTAACTTCCATCCTTCAAGCAAAGCCCCGTTCCTATGAACTCTCCAAGCCAGCAGCCTCCCCTCCTTTCCCTTCCCTTCCCTTCCCTTCCCTTCCCTTCCCTTCCCTTCCCTTCCCTTCCCTTCCCTTCCCTTCCCTTCCCTTCCCTTCCCTTCCCTTCCTCTCCAGAACATCCTTCTTACAGTCGAAAAGGTGCAGAGATGTTTTCATCTCATCACACCCTCTTGCCAGGATGCAGAACTCAGCTGAGATTGCCTGAGCCTCCACATCCTCGAGCACCTTCTCCAGCACAGAACAGTTGTGGTTCACTGCGGTGGGCACCTTGCAGCGTCATTTCTCCTCAGACAGCACGTACCTACCCGGTCCGCCGGGCTCCTTTCCAGCGCCACATCCACGCCCTGACGCGCCGTCCCAGCAGACGGGGCATTTGTATTTGTTCAGTCTGCTGTGGGTCTGTTGATTCTCAATGAGCAGTCTCCAGGCGCACTTACCTCTTAGCGATGTCGGTGTAAATCCATAGTCCTTTCCTCTAGCTTTTGCACTACCCATTAGCTACGAATAATTTAGGGTAGAAATTAAAAGGTTCATTGCCAAGAGATCAGTCAGGCTGAGAAACGGCTCTTAGCATAAACAGTGAAGGCAAACCTTATTTTTTTGTTACACCACCACTTCCTATATTTAAGAAAGTGACGTGACATACCGTGTGGGATGGCAATGGAGCTGATGGCTCCTGTGATTTCCTCCTGTCCTCAGATGAATACTCTAGATGAGCACAAGTTGTTCTCCCTTCCTCGCACTCGCCCTGAGGTGTGTCCAGCAGCCACAGCCCCTCCAGGCTCCATCCCACCAGCCCGACTCTGCTGAGCTGTTCCCCGGGGAACCACTGCTCCCCGGAGCTGATCTTAACCAAGGGAAAACCTCCCACCCCTGGTGTGAGGAACTTGTGGGCTCATCTTTCCACACCCAGGGACAGCAAAGCAGGGTTTAACAGAGGGTCTTCAAGAACGTATTCTGTGAATCGAGGGAAAGCCTTTGTTTCACAACACTAAAGCGCAGCCTAGAAATTCTCAATTTCCCACCTCCGCAGATTTTTAAGTGCGGCTAGAATGGAAAAATCATTAATTCCGTAGGTTAAAAGCCTAACATCTTATTGAGAAAAACTCTGTTCCACAGAAGCACAGACACAGAAGAGAAGGTTCCAAATCACTGACCAACAGGAGTGAGACTTCAAGAAAGAAGTTCTCACAATTTCCCCCGCCCCCAACCCACCCACCAGTTAGTAAAAGCTCTGCAGTGCTCACTGAAGCACTTGGTAAACCTGAATTTCTGATCAACATGCAAGAAAACAAAACTGAGATACAGCATGAAAGGATGGTGGAACTGATCCTCCCATCCTGTCAAAGTGAGAATGAAGAAGGTTTGGGTTCTGTTGGAGGCTCAGCAGCAGCTCCCACAGGCTCCAGGAGCAAACGGGCCTCGTGTTGTGCTGTTCTGTGTTGGTGCAGGTCTGGTGGTGAGAACCAGGGGAGAGCAGGAGGTACCACCAGAACACACAGCACTGCAATGGAAATGGGGGAGAAAGCAGGTATCACAAGTTCCACTGATCTCCAAGGGGAACAGAAAGCTACTACTGCAGAAGAGCCAGTCAACACATAATTCACGGAACTTCAGTACAGGAATCACGCAACCAGGTGTAAAAATCTTCAAATGTAATTTATTAAGACATTCAGCTATGTCTGTCAGTCTACATCCAAATTTACTACTAAAAATAAAATAGTATCACATTTCACATTAGGAATACCGACTTTGAAAAACACTTGAGTCAAGCCTATCGTATAAATAAGTGACTAATTTCTCTTCATATCAAAATTCACATAAAAAAATTGCCTGCTCCCTACTCCCGCCTATTTCCCCACCCAGTCCCTAGTTCTACTTGAAGCCATGATGCATGTAAAAATTTAAGTATGGACATGTCCATGTCAAAGAAAAAAGGGTGCAAACCTATTAACAGCTTTAAAAGTGGCATTTGCGGAGTCTGATCATACACAATAATGTACTCATTCCCAAAGTGCAAATATCGCCAGAGTTTAATACTGTTTGAATTCAGCTGCAAGAATTAAACATTACACAGCACAGTACTGTAAGGCCTTGCTCTGTGCCCTAAAACTCATCCCACTTTCCTCCTGCACACGGTAGCAGAGGTCAAAGTGTTCATTAGAGCTTTAGTTTACTTCATGCAGCCCAGACTGTTCCCATTATTAGCAAAAGTTTCATATACATCAAAATATTGAAGACTCCATCATAAATGTCAAGAGTCGCTATAGATTACATGAATTCAAATGCAATTGCCCCACCAAGAACACCCAAAGCATACACATGACGTATACGGAGTGCTTCCATCTTCCAGTACAACCGCTGCTGTTCTGTCTTTGATTTTTGCATACGTGCCATAAAAAAATGTTGTCAGCAACCAAAGCTGCACCTCAGCCAGACCGGCAACTCTGCATTTAACGCCTCGTGGATACCTGGCTGGATGTGACACCCTCTTCCTGACCAAAATAAAAGCTCGTGTTCTGTCTGTCTTTCTACAACTTCTCACAGACTTCTCACTCCTCTTACCTCTCACCTATGTCTCCAAAAACACTTTTTACTGCAATTTATTTCCAGACATCCTTCCTATGCCCACAGTTCAGAGAGCTTCTGGAGTCATTTCTACTACATCTCACTGGAGTTACCGCTACCAAGCAGCCCACAAAAATCAGCATGGGAGATTACGTTTTGACCAGCATTAATAGCTAAACTTCTTTCACAGCTGTGGAAGGACAGGTTTTCTTCTGAGTCAAACTTGGATCTCTGAAATGTATTTGTTCCCGTCTCATCCTTTGTCACCTTAGAGCTGGACACAAACGCTCGGGTCTCGAGCTGGACACCCCTCTGGGGCTGCAATTGGTTCTGCAGCACAAGCTGCTCCCTGGCTGGCCCCACACGGGCTTGTGTCACTGTCCGTGCTCTGAGATCCCTCCGTCCCAGCAGAGGCCTTCGGGCTGTCCTGTCCCTCCCCAACCTGTCCATCCCCCTCGCCAGAACTGCCTTTCACACTTGGCCCGTTGTCATGTTCAACAGCAGGGGGTTCGGCTGCATCTCCAGGTCTGGTATGTTGCTCTGCGCTGGGGTTTGGCTGTTGAGCTGGCTCTGCTCCCAGTCCTGGTAGCTGCGAAGGGCTCTTGAGTTGGCAGTGGCACAGCGGGCAGGTTTCTTGCACATACAGCCATTTCTTAAGACAACCCGCATGAAAAAAATGGCTACATGGTGTGATTACAGCAGTTTTCATATCCTGGAAAGCACACAAAAAAAGAAAACACATATTATTTGTAATCCCATTCATCTCATCTCATCTCACACAGCTGCTGGGTCCACCAGCCACAGCAGAGACAGAAACAGCTCACCGGCAAGTGTGAATGTTTCTTCGTATCAACAGCCCTTCACAATCAGATACACACACAATCCACACACTGGCTGCATCTGCTTCCTTACACTACTGGGATTAGAAATTAGCCAAAAGCTTTGTTTCTAATGCATATGTATTATTACATTTAAATACAAGCTTTTGTAGGATGAGAGTCACAGGATTAGTTGGCTCAAGAAACAATTGTGCAGGTCGAAACCAGCACACTTCCAGATACAACAGGAAACAGCAGCAAACCAGAAACTAAGTGACACCCTAATTCTGTCAGCTGAGACCCACAAATCACCCGCCTGGTGTTTTAAACATTGTCTCTCAATCTGGCACTGGTAGTTTTAGTCTGGAAGAATTTCGATCAGAGTTGGAGTCAATCCAATCACACTCCAACTGCACACTACTCATCTTAGGATGGTTCTTTCACTGTCACATAAAACTACAATTTCTATCCAAGAGAAAAAGACATTGGAGCTGGAGATGTGATAAAGATATTACTTTCAGCACTAATTTCTAAGGTCTTTACATCTGCTGACTTACATTAGACAGTCCCTTAACCTTTTGATAATTACGTTTCTGTTATAAAACTGACACTGTGCATGAAGTAGCAAAGTCTGTAGAGACTGATCTGCTCCTATGGAATAATAACAGATCAGCTATTGAGTACACATTGTCTTTCAGTATCCAAATCTTCCACTAACGAAGGAAAGGCACGTTTGCTGTTACTGCTGAGACCAGCTCAACCCAAACACAGGAGGTTTCAAAGAAGCTCAAGGACAGAGTTTCTCGTGTAACTGGAAAAAAGGAATGAAAATTTAAACATATCCAAACTATCTCAGTGACAGCACTCCAAATCAATTTACACAAAGCAAAACACGGGGCAATTCAAATAACTTCATAGCACAATATAACTCATTAAATATAATTCAAGTAATTTATTTTACTAGTTGCAGGCTGAACTTAACAGTCTAGAGGTATTAAAGTTCAAGTCAATCTTTTTGACACTCGAATTCTTACCTGGTAGCAGATGGCACAGATGTCATTGTGTTGCTCCAACTGCTCTTTTGTGGCGACGGGCAGTGATTTGATCTTATTCACAGCATCTCTGCGAAGAAGGAAACTTTTCCACCCGAGCTGGGCCCGCAACCACACATTGTAATAGGAGTGAATGAAGATGATCACAGAACCCATCACAGTCCATTCACCAAAGATGGTTTCCGAGACGCCGTACGCCACCACACAGAGAGCGACGAGGAATTCCAGCAGCCGGTAAGTGCCGTTTACATAATAAATCACATCATCCATATTTTCTACTGGTTCTTTTCTGAACTCCTCCACCATAAACAAGACATAAATGAAGAGAGTCCCAAGCACCTGTAATGCAGTGCAAGACCATGAGCTCAGCATTCAATTCTGAACTGGAGCTCAAGTCCTTCAAGCTTTGTCCATGCTCCCAAACCACACAGAGAGCAGACAAGCCCCAAAGGAGTCACATTGTTGCTCAAGTTCAAGACAAACAGAAGTCATTCCTTCCTGCAGAGCACTTAAGCTTGTTCCCAAGTTCATCCCCTTCTGTACCTTCCTGAGTCCAGAACACGGCTGAGTTGATTAAACAAAAGTGCTGAGCACCATGAGGGGCGATTCTATAAATTTAATAACTGAACATAGTACAAAACATTTCCTGTATTCACACTACTGTGTTTTGAACATCAAACTGCTCTCAAAGAGCCACATCTAGGTAACAATACATAAATGAGTGCTCTAGAAAAAACAAACAAACAAAAAGACCAAAAAACAAAAACCCCAAACTTTTTACTGTGATAGTTGTGCCCTCAAAAGCCTTCTGGCCTTACAATTTGAAACAGACTTCCTTTCACCTATGCTCTCAGCCCATCCTTAGCCTCAGACACTGGATTAGAGATTTTTATATCGTATCTTGTACTTCTGTCCTTCTATCATTTCTGTTCTTTTCTCACCACGTATGTCCCCCTCTAGAGTAAGAGGATCACAGCCAATGCAGGGCTGCACAGGGCTAACACTCTTACCTGAAGAGAGGTCAGAATACTGCTGGAGATAATGATCAACAGCCAGAAATCCATGTGGAAAAACTGACAAATCATGTAGGCCATGTACGCAGGGAACACAAGTAAGAACAGACAGAGGCTGACGGCTCGGAAGTGCTTCCACAGACTCCTGCAAACAACGCAAGACGTTTTTATTTCTTAAGTCAGATGTGAGTGTCAGGATAAAAACAGGCTGCCTGCTGGATGCAGGTGCGTTAGATGTTTGCTCAAGGCTTTCACTTGTTGAAAGGAGTTTCTATTTGACTTGGGCACAGTCTCATTCCCAGCATGCACCCCTACAACAAATACAGTATGAAAAGTTTCCTCTCATCTGACCTTTGCTGCTTTCAATACAAAGATTATAGGCAAAAAATTCACCTCCGGTAACTGTCATAATAGGTCAAGTCAGTGGTTACACAAATTAAATACCTAAGATATTGAATGTTTCAGATGGAAGCCTATTGAAATGAAAACCATTATGAAATAGACATGTAACTTTGTAGACTTTTCTATATAAACAGAGTTCTTCCAGATTACATATTTATTACAACTCTTCTATGTCTTTTTGCATGAAGCAAGGGTATTTCCTTTCATCACCAGATTTAATCCTGCTGCGTTTAGAAGCATATTCCCTAATTTAGGGATCACAAAAGAAGAAATGTAGTGGGACTTGAACATTCATCTCCACCAGTCCTTACTCTGCTCTTATCATTTACTTCTTCCTAATCTCCTCCCCAACCTAAACACACCATTCATCTTTTTACACCTACCCATTTGTGAAGGCTTTCAGAACATCTCCAGTTATTTACTATACTACCTCTACATGCTCCTCAGGTTGATATTTTAAACTCATTTAGCTCTGGCAATATGGTATAGAAAAAGTGCAGGTATTGGGTGGACAGGCCAGCAGCAGAAATCAGCTAATTTAATACGGTCTGAAGAAACATCAAAATGCTACTGTGAGGTCTGCAATTCTGTGTCTGTGGGTGAGGGAGAAAGGAAGAGCTGAAGTGGAATTTACCCTGATCCTTGTTGATTTAGAACTGCCTGGGAGATTTGGCAGAAGAGATTTAAAACTCGCTGTCTGCTTGCTTAAGCTGGGCAGATGCTCATATCCTGGCTCAACTCCCCTTCCCTCTGTTACTATATTTGAAGTTAACATCACTGCAGGCAGCACACGCTGCCCACAAGTAGCCTCAGAGCTAAACAAACTCTCTACACAAAAACAAACCTCCTGTTTCCTCAGTTACAGCTTACAGAAAAGGAAAAGACACAAGCAATTAACAAAGATACAAACAGATTAATACAAGAACACCAGATACCAATACAGCTCTTCAAAACACAAATTAACAACAATCCCACATGGTCAGGACATCTGGTACACTAATGGAAGTCTTCCACCTCTTCTTTTGTGCCGGTAAACCCTATCATTTTGGAATTACAGCCTCACAAAAAAAAAAGGTCTTACAATATCTAACACAAGGTCACTCCCAGAAACTTCCCATCCTCAACAGGTGTCTGAGACCACTGCACTGGAGGGAAACCTCTGTGCAATACTCAGAGTGGGCGACCAAAGTCAGCTCTGTCTGCCAGCACAAAGCAGGGTGAAAAGTGTTAGTGTGCCCTCGAGGGAGGAAGACAGAGAGGGAAAAACCAGAGAATTTAGACTAGAAAAGAAATCTGCATACAGAAAAGACAAGGTACTTACAAGCTACTAAAAATCCAAATCACGCCATCAATTATTACTTTATCAGCTCCTAAAAAGAACATTGAGTAACTTTCAGTTTAGAAACCAGTCTCTTACTTGTCCCTTGAGGCTCCCAGTGCCAAGACAATGGGATCAGCAATTTCCAGCATGGACTGAAGTATGGACGCCACCACAATGAAAAGAATAATACTAAGCAGGAATGCCCGATGCACAACTTGGAGCTCAATCAAACCTGTCTGCACAGCCAGGATCAGGAGTGTGACTCCTTCAGTCATTCCCCTGTGGATCAACACAGTTAAAAGAACAATCAATCACATCTGTGTGTCAATGCTGTATGAAAAATACATCTAGAAACACCAGGAAATAAGTTGTTTCCGCCACAACCCTTCAGACTGGATTTAATACCTCCAAGAAGCACATCTTAGCACCAGTATTTGATGCAGTGAAGTACAGAGCACCCAGCACTGCAACCCCGATTTATACCGTTTTTACTTCCACATCTTGGAATCCAAAATATAAAACATTCTTTTGCACACGGTCTGAACTTTCTATAGTTAAGGGCTGGAATAACTGAGCAAGGTAGTGTCATAGCCAGAATCCCAATTTCATATCAGACAAGTTAGGACAAGTGTTAAGAAAAGGCAGTTTCTATATTTTGGCTATTTCCATAGTAATTTACAGGCAATCAATACAATGCAGTGTTTTAAGCCTCATCCATTAGTAAAGTTTCACACATGACTACAGGGTAAATGAGGACACGGAAATGTGAAGTGTTTATATTATCCAAACGTGAAAATTTTCTAGTGACTCATGCAAATAAAATTGCAGCTTGATAGTCTTAGTGCTTTCAAGTCCCAAATAATATCTTTGAATGCTACAGAAATGAACCATCTCTCAAAAAGTTTGTGACAAGCTGTGTTTTCACTCAAACCCTTCCAATGCACACATAGGCTGGCAGACCAGAAGCCTGTCAAAGATATCCAAGAGTCCAGAAGTTAAAAAATAGCAATGCAATCTGTGTATTTCCAAATAAATCACTTTTTGGCTGCTTCTGTTTAGACCCTAGGCACAACGAGGCACTTACCTGTTCATAGCAGGATCATTCATGAATGCTCGGTAACCCTGCAAGTAAAACTTGCAGAGAGTCAGAACTCCCAAAGCCACAAAAGAGACTGTGAAAACCAAGCCCAGCAGCGAGTACGGAGTGCTACAGCATTCTGCAATACTGGGAGGAGAGAGGGGGAAAGCAAAATTAGATTGGTTTAATGACAATATTAAAAGCTGTTTCCGGTCCCTCTCAGATGTCCCTGGTCCCTCTCAGATGTGCCACACGGCGGCACTGTCCTCCCTGCATCGGGCTTTCCCAACCAAAAGTCTGTTGCTGAGATTTCACTGGATTCACTAAGGCACTTCCCACTCAGAACAATAATAGTGCAAACAAACATCAAAAGGATAGATAATATCGGGAGACTGGGGGCTTTCTGGCAGCATTCTCACCAGGTCAAGGTAGGCAACACCTGTCTTTCAAACGGCTGAGCCAGAAGCAGCAAAATAAGACGGTGAATATTCTCCCTCAGCAGGTTTCGTCCTCTCTTTTGCTACAGCAGTGAAGTCCCAAAGGCTGAGACCCCAGAATATATCTGATGATGCTGAGAATAGTTATTTCAGCTCCCTCACCTCAGGGCCGTTCCGCTCATCCTGGCACTATAGTACTTGGAGCACTTTAAGCCTCAGAAAGTACTTGAGCTTCTGAAACATGACACTGGCAGAAGAAGGGAGTGCAGTGCAGTGCACCCTGTGCCCCAGCATGGTGAAGACCCAGCTGTCAGACAGGACTGCACATCTGGAAATCCTCACATACATAATCCAAGGTAATACACAAACACCCCCGCTCACTAACCAACAGAAACCAAACCCTAACCCTCACAAAAAAACACACACACCAAAAAAAACCCCATACACTCAAATCCAAAACTTCACTTGTTTACCAAGATAGTAGTTTTGTAAGAGAAACACACCATGCTAATTAGCCAACTGAAGAGTGAACTAGTCCAGCACTCTGACAAAAGAGTTTTGAGGAAGCATATGCTTCAAAAATAAACAAAGCTCATCCAAGAGACATTTACTTTGTCTCTTTTAATGACTACTTTAACCAGAAAACTCCTTTGAAAGCAATTCACAGCAGAAAATGTTGACATGTTTACATATACTATTTGCAGTGCTTGCAGTAAACCTTCAGATTCTGCCTGTTTACCAAACTGAAATGGGCTGAAAAAGCTTTTATTTGCTCGTGCCAGTCAAGACAGTCAGAAATACAGTATTTAAAGCAGCTATTACTGTGGGATATTTGAGGAACTCTAAGTTTGGTTTCAAAATAAATTATCAGAAATCAAGAATCCTGGGTTTTCCACCTGACGCCCAATCCTTTTTTGTCAGATAATTTTATTAATAGTACCCTTCTTAAACTTATTTCCAGATGATCTACTATGCAAGGGCCCCAGAAAAGCTTAAGAGCTCAAAGAGAAGCCTGGGAAGCTTTCAGTGTTATTTTCATGTGTCAAGCACAAGTTTAGGAATTGTCCCAAAGAGCTGAACTCTTCAAGGCTTCTCAAAAATCACAGCAGTTGTATACCCATGGAAAAGACTTTGAGAGGAATAACGACGAAAATGAAAGGTACAGGACAATTTTTAACAGCAAACACACAAGCAAGAGCTTTCCAGTCGTGTTGCTGCGTGTTGCCTTGTGCGGTGTTAATTAATTAACTAGTTAATTACCTTGTCAAGAAAAGGAAGAGGAGCCTCTCTCTTGAAGCAGGCTGGTCCCGTGTGCTGAAATAGGAATAGATCTGAAGAGCAAATAAGACAAGCCAGAACACCATGAAGAGAACTGGGACGACCAGCTGGTTCCACAGAGACATCCCCAGAGCCAGGAGACCATACACCTCCACCACCTGGGCAAGACAGAAAAAAATGCAGTTTGTTATTGGTTCACAGCACCTGTGATTTGATAACAACAATAAAGCCACAAAAAAGCTGACGATAATTCACACTGCATTAACCATCCCAAAGGAGAAGAGGTGGTACACCAGACTACAACGTGACAAAGGGAGAGCACTAACACATTACCCACTGATCCACTCTCTGTCTTGAAGTACGGACACCTACCTGAGTGTGCAGCAAACTATCAGAGCAGCTCAATGTCCCTTCCAGTGAACAAGGGGCTCAGAGCTGGCAGCTGCAGCCTCAGGGGTGAGGACACGTGCTGCCCATCTGCCGCAGCCCACTCAGACCTTTCTGCCCAGCTTAAGGGACAGCAACGTTGTTTTCTCTATAGCTACTGCCCACTGCACACACTGGATACGAAAATATGAGCCACATCACTTCAGCACAATAGATTTGTTTTGCTGACTTAGTTTTAAGGAAAAACATAATAGTTCAGACATTTTAAGTATTTTAAAAAGAACAAGTACCAGACATCTGACTGCTCCTAATCCACAAAGTGTTTTGAAATTCATGCTTAAGAGTTATTTCAGAAACTCTGAAGCTCAAATTACTTTTGTATTGCAAAGACTGTTACAATACAGTAATTTCCAAGAAGCTGGAACTTCATATAACTTGACTTAATACAAAAGGTCAAAAGGAAATCACTCGTAACTACTGTTTCCTCATCACCTGCTTCCCACAATGACATACAATTCATATTGGTTAGAAAATTTTAGTGAACACTAAAAAAGCTGCCAACTTAGTCTTTCATGACAAGCAGGATGGATGTTACGTTCACGGGACCTGCTGCAGTGTGTACTGTGGCTCATCAACACGCAAAGAGCTGCTGGCAGGGATATGGTGCCGAGCTCCTGCTTTAACCGTGCACACAGCTTGGTGAAGGAAACACTTGTGCCCTCAGGAGACTCCCTTGGCCTGGGACCAATGCAAGCAATGCCACGCAGCTGCTGGCAGAGTGCCCCACCACGTGGGAAAAGGGTCATGCTACGCTCATAACGCAGATTCATAACCCTGAGGTATTTCTGGCAAATAGGCAGCCAAGATTCTGGACCTGCTTTTAAGTTATATCATTAGGCAAAGCCTGAAATACAGACACAAAAAACTGCCCTGGGCCACCTGGTGGGGCTGTCTCCCCTGTGGTGCCGCATTCAGGAAACACTCCTGGTGCTCAACATCCCAATATTCACGAAGTTTTGCCACTGATTTCAAACCAGCAACCAAATCCACCCTAAAATAGTAGTAAACTTGCAAATACCAGGATGGAGGCATCACTGAGAACTAACAGCTACACAGAGTTATAGCGGTGGAAACACAAGTAGGAAAACACTGAAGACAAAACAGCAATAACCTCTTCTAGAATAAGCATATTAAGCTTGATGTGTAGTGGAGCTGCAGCCAATTATATGAACATACTATGAGCCAATGTTTTTCTCTGTTCTGTTTCAGGAACACAAGCAAAGAGCAGCAAGCTCTTTAAAAAAAAAATAATAAATCATGTTTTCCCATATTGTCAAAGGAAAAACCACTCACACACAACTTTATATTCCAACCCGCCCTCTACTACATGCATTTAGAAAAGCAGCATACACCACTCTATTACAAATTCAGTGCCACATTATAAAGTTTTTACTGTTTTCTCTGTATTCTCAAGGAAAAGCCTGTATGCCCTCTGGATAAAAAGTCAGGAGAAGGAGTATGATCAGTGTCCTAAGGCCATGAACAAGGAATGCTTCTTCCTCCTGATTACAACACTGTAATACAGTCTAGTGTGGAAAATGTGAGATACTCATTGGAGGGAAGAGACAAGCAATCCTAGAGATGAGGAGACTTGCCCAACAGCTCTATTTAGAATACAATTCCAACCAAAAAAATTCAGCAACAAACAATTCTTGCCCCCCTCACCTTGGAATGTATTTGCAATTAAAGTGTAAGATGTTGAAGTGTTTTAAACATGTGTCTAATAAAAAATAGATACATGACTCTCAAATCTGCATCCAATTTGCCTTCAGGAACACTCTGCATGTGTTCATGCACATGGAAAAGCAAAGTGTTGGTTTCAACCTGTTGCAAGTCTTCAAGCTGTCCATCTGTTTCACCCCAAATGTTACCACGCTAAGTAAACTGTTAAGTATGCTTTTCCTATTCTCACTGGAAAACAAAGCTATTGAAGCTTTGCCAGGTAGCTCCCAAAGGAGTTAATGATCAGCAAATCTACAAGCTAGTTACAGGCAAGACCAGACCATGCTAGGTACTGTACAAGCACAGGATAATCCTGCTCCAAAGACCAATTACATACAAAACAAATAACCAGCCAGCAATGATCAACATGACAGGCTGAGACCTTGGCACACCAGACACCTGCTACTGCCAAGTTTTTATTTGTGTATGACAGATATGACAGTAAGGAAGAGCTTTAAAGACGGCTTTGAAAGAGCTTAACAAGTTAGTTTTCAGATTGCTTCTGACCGAGGAGCAGAAGGCAGGAAACTGGTGGCTTGGTTTAAAACAAAACATAAAAATCCAGAGAGCGGTGAAAGCTGAAAAAGTGTGTCAGTCAAAAGTCAAGCGAGCATCAATCTTTTTATATGGAAATATACAGAAGGATGCATATGCATATATATTTTATTTTTATATAAATAACATTAGGTGTGATGCTTCTGTACCAGTAACAAAATATCTTTTAAACTAAATACGTATCAGATGCCAAGGCATTAACTAAATGGATGAGATCAGTCTGTTTCTGCTAATTTCTGTTAGAGGTCTCAGCAATGCTGCTGTTCTAAAGAAAATACTACAGACCTTCCAAATCACTCCCTGTAAGTCAGTGATTATTACCGTAAAAAATCAGCTTTGGCATTACTCCCAATTTAACTCTATTATAAATACAAATTATTCACATACAGAAGAAATTTCTTGCAATGCACAGCTACTGCAATTAATGCATGGGGATTACCTTGCTCACTTAATAAGGCTGTAAATAAAGCACAATCTTGTCTTTTAGCCTGGATTCGGAAAGGACTAAGCAAAGTCCAAGCAAAGTGGATATGATCAGGTGGAGAGCAACATAATTCAGGCTAATATCTTAACTGGTCACCCATACAAATTATAAGCTACCATAAATTAATGAAAGAAGATGCTATGGATTTGGTTTGCTAAGAAAACGTGACTTAATACAGTTGCACAGAAGACAAAGTACTTTTTTCTTTCCTCAAAAAAAGCTCAATCCAAGGAAAACAACATTGTTACATTCACTGCCTTACCTGGACAAGCTCTCTGTATGCAGATTTCGCCAAGTTATAGGGCACCAGAAGATTCGATGCCAGAAAGTAGAGAACTTCCAAACCAGTGAAAATCATGGCAAATTTGTTGATGACGACAATGGTTTCCAAAGGGACCAGGCACAGTCGTGCCAGCAGAGGGAGCATGTGAGCAGAGAACAGCCAGATCTGCTTTGTTTTCATGACGCAGGAGCAGAGCGTACATACCACCAGCTGACCTGAAAACGAGACAGGGTTTTATAATCAAGCTGATTATCCCCTTCAGAAAAAAACGTATTTTAATACGTTATCTTTCCATAATACAGTTATCAACATCCAGCATATTGTGACGGTTCTAACTAGGACATACCCGTTATGAAACCAGGCTCCTCTGCATCTTTTGCTGGGTCACAAAAGTTGCCATTTTCCAACTGCACAAAGTGCAGGATTTCACTTTGCAGATTAGTGAGATGTAAACCCAAAACGCATGCAGAATTATACTCAGATTAATATGATGTTCCAGGAATAAATCACGCAGAGGATAACTGAACAAGACATCCCTCTTTTGCCTTACCCTCCCCAGCTCAACTTAAATCCCATCAGCATATTTACATGCAGCAGCAGCTTTTCTGAAGCCCACCCATACAACGTCATCCCTCTATGCAAAAAAAGTAATCGGAAGTGCCGAATGGCTTTTAAAGAAACAATATTTAAAGTGTCAAGAGAAATTACTGGCCGAAAATAGCAACAGGAAAACAGCCAGGTCAGCAGCTGAGACTTCAATTATTTCATAATACCCTGAGGCAGTTGCTCAAAATTATCACTGGAGCTTGCAAGTGACAGATAATTAACAACTAAATTCTCTTTTGCAGTTGGCAGGGACACAAACACGAGCAGAGCTCTTCCCCACACACACACACACACGTGGAGGGTGGTATTTCCAGAGCAGACCACTCCAACAGAACTGCTCCCATTGGAGACACTGGAAGTTATCGCAGAGGAAAGAGAGTGGGGCAAAATGTACATTGCCTGGAAAAGAGTAATTCTCACTCCTCATATTCGCAGTATGGAAAAGGTTTATTGTGTGTTATTTCAAAGCAGAACCTTGGTTCACCAAGTGCTTATGCCCTGTTTTGGAGCCACCTCCACTAATATTTGTGTTTCGCAGCTCCTCCCGAAACCAGGAGTTAACCTTAGCGAAAAAAAATGAAGGCTGTTAACATCTCTGGGTCAGCACTAACCCCATGTGTTCACATAAGTGTACTGACCTTGTAAGCCCTTCTGGATGGGTTGGGGATGGAAGCTGCAAGAGGAAAACCAGCAGTACCAGAGGTTTGCTTTCATTCTGCCTTGCTTCCCTACCCAGGAAGGGACTTCTGCTTTCAAAATAACCGCGACTGTGCTTAAAGCAATTTCTGACCTGTACTACTTAAGCATACAAAGTTGTTCCTCATTCACACTGTCCTCTTCCATGTTTAAGTCCTACTGTCAATTTGCTAAATGTATTTTTGAATTAGCAGATGTCTTTTCAGAAGAAGCCCCCTTGCTCTCAGCAGGACACTATCAGCACACTGGGTCTCCTAAGTCTCAGAGAAAGTTACTCATCTTTTTGAGAAGTTCAACAGACTCCAGTTCTGAAGCATTATCCCTCTGCTTTGTTGTTCTCTGCCCGCACACGTGTTGCTACAACCCTATTTCGGCTCCCACCAGTGCTGCTGTGCTGTAATATTGAGAAACCTGGCACAGTCAGCTTGGGAAGATTTCTGCAACTCACGGTAACTAAGGCAACCCAGCTTCACACACACAAGGATACAAATACCAGCATCCAATATGTTCTTCAGGGTTTAGTAAGAGTGTGGTCATCTGATAAAATATCTTAACAATGTTGCGTTAAACAATCCAGCAGTCTTTGGGATGACTCTGGGCTCTCCAATCATGACATAAGGACCTGTAAGTCCAGTCTCATGCAACAGCAAAACCCGCTTTCCTCCAACACTGATGTGTGAAGTATGCCGGTCATCCCTGCTAAACTCTCTGACCCTCCCACCTTTTTAATTTAAACACCAATCAAAAGTTACTTGTCACGGGAAGGAGACCAGAGGAAAATACATGGAGCCCTTTCTCCGGAGGCCCCAATCTCCCTCCTGACGTTTGCAGCCTGTTGATTTTCAACCCCTTCAGGAAAGGCCTGAAAATGTCTCCAACGGAGCTTTTGGTCACTGGTACTTCCCATTTTAAACTGGGGTAGCAGCACCTTAGTTCAGGATGGACAATGTTTCTGCAGTAAATCAGATTATCTCCAAGTGGGGCTGTACACCGTCAGTCAACACACGTAACATAGCAGGATCAGTCAGAAGAAATTAGTTTGTACCTCATATCAAATCATAAATATATTTTAACACCCTAGCTATCTGCTAAGATTAGCAAAGCCAGCCGGATGTTTGCACTCCATAAACTTACATGCCGTGGACTGAAAACCGCCAGACACAGCTAATGAACCTGACAGCTGGAATCCTGCAGGACACCAGGCTCCTCTGCTAGGGAGTGAGGCAATAAGGAATAAATCTATTGCCTTCAGCTCCTGCCCACTCTTTTCCTTTTGCAAAATACATTAAACATTGCTGACAGAAAGCCAAAGCCTCCCAGTTTGTGAGCTGATGGAAAATGTGCAACAAGAAAACCTATGTGGTATAGCCACTGTTCAAGCCGCTTTTAGTAGGGAACTGTCTTTATTTAATTCCAAGTTTTAAAAAGCTGATGTTAACAAATTCCCTGGCTACGTCATTAACTGCTATTCAAAAACCAGGAGATCTTAAAGTTAATACATAATCCCATTATTGTGGACTAAGAAAAAGCAAGTCTTCATGGCAGCATTGTTTCCACAACCACGCGGCTTTGTAACGTTCACAGCTGACACGCTCACAAAGTGGCACATTCATCCAAGCAAAGTCTTCAAACACATTTACTTCTCCCATCCAGCACTTTGGAAAGTATTAGTAACCCCAGTCAAGAGTCATCAGGCTGAACTAGACACAGGGGAAGAAATTACTATGAGAGTCCATTCAAAAAGCACTAATGAATAAAAGCATTAACAAAGATTAAATTTGTGAACCAGCTGGCATACCGTACATCATCCCCTTAATCCTGACTAGAACTTTTAGGAACCAGAGCAGTATCAGTAGCGCAATTATTCCCCCACGCACCTGCCTCAGCGCCTTTGTCAACAGTGCCGCCGCACAACACTCCAGCAGAACACGTAAGAAAAAGACGGAGCAAAGCACTTTTATATTCATTTTGCTGTGAAGAAGAGATGGTTCAGTGCAGTACGCTCCTAAGACACGGCAGATTGCACTGGATAAATACCTTTTATGTAGCAAATCTGAAAATGTATATTTATATAGACACTGTCAGGCCTCACAGCCCGCTGTCATGGGTCTGCCCCAAAGAGCTCTGCTTGCCATCCACACGACAATTACACTTTCAAGTTGGCTTTAAATGAACATGGGAAATTAATAATGGGGATATTAAGTATGTTGATGTACACACATTTGCTAGTATAGTCAAGCACCTACTTCTGAAAAATAATTACAACAAGGGCACATTTTATTTTGACACCTAGTACAACCCAAAACTGTATTGCTTAAAAACATTATGTTTTTCTCACTTATTTTTAATCCATATTAAATCCTGGATGAAACATAATGTGTTTGAATCTCGGTTCAGTTTCTGTCTAAATGTTACTGAATGACACAACACCTCCTGATCTCCTGCTGCTTTGGGAGGCTGATTCTGCTTCATCATGGGACCCGGCATCGTGCCCCAGAGATTCAAGGGACAAATTACAAACACTTGCTCATAGAAACACGCTAAAAGCTTTAGTTGTACTTTGGTGTCATTTGACAAGACAGCAAAATCTAGACATTCCAAAGAAAAAAGAAATCATATCTAAAGATGTACATGTTCTGGTAGACCTAATATACTGCAAAGAAGTAAACCCATTTAAATCTGCCAGTAGCAGCTGCAAGTAAACAGAAAGCAGCTGAGTCTTGCCAACAGTACATGGCTGACTAAATCTGTCAATAATCTGATGAAAACCATAGATCTTAGTGAAAGGAATTAAGGAAGATTTTTCTTCCAAGCTTGTCTCAGACTTAACTTCAAAATACACATGGTGAGTGTGTATTCCAATATCCTCTCAGCAGAACATATGGTATGGCGTAGCAATCTTAACACTGAATTTACTCTCTTCCAGTCAAAGTTCAAAGGGTAAGGGAACAGTCTAGAAAGTCCAATTCTTCAGGATTTATTCGGGATTTGAAGGTAGAGAAGTCATCTCTGCCATTAACCAAACACAATTTAATTTTGACTTTTTACTCCTTAACTCTAATTAGAAATACCCTTGGGAGTGTTAAAAAAAAAAAAGTAGCCTATAGTCCCATGCACCCACCCACAAATCTATTTCACCATTTTTTTGTAAGACAATGAGACTGTTCATCTATAAGGCAAATCAAGAATACTCGTACAACACTTTCATTGACAAAAGCAACACAAATACAGGTTCCTATTGAAATTCCTACCATACTTTCCACCTAAGGATGATTATAGACAAGCCAGTCCCTTCTGAATGAGATTGCAAGTCTGAGAACACAGGGGCAGAGCACAAAAAACAGATCTAGAAAATACTTTGAAGTTGCAAGTATGGGAGCATTGGTCAATCGATGGCACAGAAAAAGCCAGGCAGGATACACCTGGCGTCCCGCACATTTTGGATATTAACGAGAATCACAGCTACTAAAAGCGGTAAGAGAAATTTGAAATCAAGAGGTAAAACCTGCAGAGGTTTCAATGAAGAGAATTAAGCAGAGCTCTCTGATGCATCACAAATATTTAAAGCACTTACCTACTAAAGCAGTCATGAAACGATTCATAGAGAGAGGTTCCAAGTACATTGGCCCTTCATATCCTGATTCCAATTCGCTCCTCACGTAATCCCTAAAAAAAATAAACCCACAAACTATAAAGATCCATCTAATCAGATAAGAAGCAGTTTATTCATTCCACACACGTAACTTCAGTGTATGTCACAGTGAATTAACTAAATTACAAAAAGCAATATTAACACTACTGTTCAGTGGTGTCGCTGTAAGGATCTGAGGCATGACTTAAGCAGAGGAGTATTATCTGTAATTAGACTCACTGGCATAGCTGTAAAAATCCTTTGGGACATCCAAGCTGTTCTTCAGAGCGTGGCCTGAAACTGCTTATTGACAAAGCCTCTTAAGCACCATTCCATTTTTAAGTATCCTTATTAAGTGTTCTTCTTCCTAATAGTAATTTATTTTCCCATCAGCTCCATGTGAAAAAAAAATGTGAGAGCCTGACAGACAGGTCTCCCAATCTAATAGTTAAAGTATCTTGCACCTAAAAAGCTCTTTCTTCTAAATTAAAAAAGAGGCATGAAGGAAAACTGACAGTCACGGACTAGATTCAGCAACACAGTTGCTTCATAATTGTTTTATTCAACATGATCTAAAAGTTGAGCATTATCCTGGGAAACTTGGGGCACCAAACTGATACCTTCAAAGACAGATCTGACATGGTATTTGTAACTCCTCTCAGAACAGGTTGGCTAGGAAGGTAGGCTCAAGCAACCAAGGGAAAAGGTAAGAACTTGAGAAGACGGGGCATTTTTCTGCTGTTGGTGATCATCCGTCAGCTCTGCCATCAAGCAGGGTCACACATGGCATGGCAATATGACTCAAATACAAACTTCACACTGGAGCAAGCACCCTCCGCTTTCAGAAGGCGACTCTGGAACAGCACAGCAGTAATTCCCAGCGGCTCCTCAAGCCCCTGCCATGGGACAGCAGCTGATACTCATGACCCTCTGCATCCACATCTCCAGCCCCCTTCTCTGCCTTGCTGGGTCCTTCCTCCTCTGCTCCGGGTCGGCTGCTGCTCCACCCTCGATACGACACCACCGCAATACCACCAAACAGCGCAGCTAATCCTGGGCTGGAATCTGCATGACACTGTCCAGTCACTCATGTCGCGGGAATGCCAGACAGACACACTTGATCTGACCCCGCACGGAGCAAGTGGAGTCTGTTCGAGGGGCACGGCACTTCATTTATTGTGGATTTATTTATATCAGTGAGACAAGCCAGACTGGCTGGGAACAGATGCAGTCAAAGCAAGATAAACAGTACTGGAAGCCACAACCGAGACAAGAATTGGTTTTTTATTTCAGTGCAGCAAAAAAACCAAAAATGCAACTCAGTGCTACTGGAAGCATTCACTTCTCCCCAGAAATGTGGAGATACACCCTTCTTCTAGTACTAGCTTGCAACCCCAAGCTGAGGTATTCGCATTTTCATTTGTGAAAAATCTCTGGAATTCAAGACAGAAATCTCAAAGTACTAAAACAAACACTTCAAAGCCTGTTCTTCATAGCTGACTGCCCTGCCTACTTGCTGCAGCTTCTCAAGTGTCATAGTATACAGGAGGTATGTTGAAATGGGTTCTTTATACTGTAACCTGCAATTAAAAACACATGAGGACTGAAAAGGCACCTAGGACAATGGATTCTAGGTAGAACTTTCCCCCTTGTTATAAGGGTATTGCTAAGCACAAGGGTTTTTCCCACCTTCCAACACCTATACAGATGTAATCTGTGGGACAAAGTTGGGTATTTTTACTTATTTCATATGAACCTGCATGAAGCACCTTCTGAAAACATGAGCAACATATAACAGGATAATCCGTGAGAGTTACAAAGGGAAAAAAAAATACCATCTTCAGCATGTTGCAAATGGTTGTTTTTTGTATTAGCAATACCACACTCCATTTTCGAAATTGGGGTAAAAATGGTTATTTCTAAACTGCCAAAAGGAAAGCAGTGAAGACATCAAGTTTTTTTCTATAGCCGTTAGGAACCAGGTTACAAAATCACCCATGATACCAACTGTAGCAAGATGACCTTATACAACTTAGCTAAGCCATACCAAAAAACTGCACTTACAGTTGCTTCTTCTACACCAGGAACGTGCCTGGAGACAACCCAAATTCCTTCAAGCTGCATTTCATGCTGTTGTCGATCTGATTCGGTCACCTGCACAGAGGTCTGTACTTGGCTTAATTCTTTAAGTAACTCTCATTAACTGAGTTTTAGGCCTACCAGCTTGGAGAAGCAATGTTTTACAATCTCCTAAATTTTTTAAACAGTATTTGTAGATGATGTCTGAATAAAGGAAGTCAAAGCAATGATTCTCTTATTACCAGTACAAACACGGGATCTTTTGGCACAGACACGGATCAGATGATGCTTTGAACAGCTGCAGTGCCACGCAAGATGCTGAGAAGAGCAAGTGCCTGCACTCAATTTTGATCAATTAAAGCTGTATTAAGCTGCAGCTTTTACATTTGAGAATTGTTCACTTTACTGCAACGATGTAAGAAAACAAGAATGCTAAAATCATTATTTACTAGTTAACAAAATGACTGAAACTGCGTTATTACTGCAGAAAATTAGGATGTAAGAATAAATGTGAGGTCAGATTTCCTGCTGTTCATTCTGCAGACACATTCCCAGCCTCATTCAATCAAACTGCTGGACTGCTCACATCCACTCTTTGCCAGCCATGACTGACATTGCTCTAAAAAGATGAAGAGATACAGGGCTTCACACACAACCACTTCTGTTACTGAAAGTGCAGGAGAGTCTTCTGTTATTAAAAATACGCTTTGTAATTGACTGACATAAGGCACAATGGTAACCTGACCTAATTGACTCATACTGCTGACATTTACTCTGGCTGATTAATCTCCGCCATCAACAAATACACACTCTCATAGGTTTTAAATGTCTACAGACAACCTTGGAATTAAAAGTGTATTTTAAGACTATCCACAAGAAACAACTCAGTCTCTTGCTCCCCACCGCCCCCTATCTTCTCATTCTAAACTCTGCCAGGGCTCAACACTTGGAATTCAATTTTAACAAAACTGCAAAACATGGAATAACGATGTAGATTCAATTTTTAGCATTAACAGTGTATTTAATGGCATCATTTCTTTTCTGCCTAAATACATCATTTGTTTTCCCCAGTTTTATTGCTGGAAATGTGGAAAAGAAGTGTGATCCTTCAAAGCAAGACATTTGTGCAGCTACATATAAAATAAAACCACCATCCATTTTCCTCGTCAGAAGCCACAGGATTTTGTTTTTAAAGCTGACTTCTCCTTTTTCCACAAACAGATGGCACATTATCTCCACCCAAATTGCCAGGTTAACATGCTACATACAAATGTAGTATCTTCTTGGACTCCCCAAGTGTTCACCAACATAATTCTTCATTCTTCACACACTGGGGTAATTCCCAGTTTTGCAAATAAGGAAACAAAGGCTTAAGAAGTTGGGTGACTTGTCAAGGTCACACAGACCTGGAAGTCTGAAGTCAGAGCCAACTATAAAATTCAGATCTTCCCATTCCCAAACTTGCAGCTGAACCACAAGCTATTTCTGGGGTGGAAAAAAAAACCAACACTGAAAGCTGAAATCTTTCAGCAGCTCAGAATTTCCAGGACACTGCAGAGTCACAAGTGCCAGCTGATTCTGGTCTTGTTCTATAATCTGCATTAACCAAACTGGCCTCAATATGAGACCTCTTCATCTGTTTTTAATAGCATCCCAACTGGTAGTGCATGCAAGCAATCCACTGCAAGTTTTCAGCTGTAAGCAGAATTATTAACGACACCGAGGAGTAGCTTGCACATGTGACTGCTGTGTGTTTTGTTACGATCAGGCTGCTAAATAGAAACATCAGCTGGAATTAAGATAGCTTTAGCAATAACAGGAATAGCTTCTCTAATATATTTTTGTGTTACACTTTACTATTTTCAATATGAGAAGCAATGGGATACACAAATTATTCTGAAAAGCTAATGCAAGCGTCACTGCCCAGGTGACGGGAAGGCTGCTGGGAAGCCCTGCACGGCGCTGCCTTCAAACCAAGGCAGCCTCCGACCCAGGGGATGGGTAAACTCGCTTCGAAGCATCAGCAACTACATTTGCTTTGCAAAATAGCCAGGGAATACTGCTGGACTATTTGAATCCAAGGCATCTTTTAATTAAATAGATTTTTTTGTTCCAGTTGACACAAGATTTAATTAAAGTCTTTATTAACTTGCTCCAGAAGCACCAAATAGAGAAAGCTTAGTAGAAATACACTGAGCAGTCCAAGCAATATTAACCTAACGTGTTTCAATGAAGCCTGTGAGTCCCAAATCTCCCAAAACAGAAATCACTATTTGCATTATGTAGAAACACAAGCAAAAAAGGTATTAAAATCAAACACAATGCTGTCCCTTTATGTGTCAACCAAAATCCAGACCATCTCCTTTTCTTTTAAAACTTTAAAGATCCAGAATGTCATAGAGATCTCCAGCAGCAAGCATTCTGGACCAAAGCCCTGTATCTGATGGGGATTTGTTACTAGTGTTATTTTTAACACAAGTTCTTCAATAATGTTCAGGTTGCTTTTTGTAATAAGTAAGCCTTAAAGCCCATGAGAAACACTCACAAACTGTAGCTATAAAAACCCCGGCCTCCCCTAAGGATGATAAAAACCTCTCTTTTCTTCCTCCCCAGGAAATAAGAGGCCACAATTCCTCTCTTGCACCCTCATACATTCAGGAAATCATTAACTGCAACTCTGACAGCCACAACAGTGACACGTCAAGTCACCACAAAACCTTCATTAACACTCCCCTGAACTGCGAGTAAAGAGATATTCCAGCAAACACTTTGGAGCAACAGTTTCGATGCAGGAGTTAACCAACCTATTACTTCACTTAAATCAATCAAAAGCACAGTTTTAAATGCTTCCCACCAGCAGACACCAAAATAAATCAGGCTGGAGTCCACATTTTCAAAACTCCCCATATAAAGTCATTAATGTGATGGCACTCTCTTTGGTTCCAATTAAACCTCTTATCAGTATGAGAGTTTACATTGGCTTCCAGCAGATTGAGCTGCAGCCAAACAAATAAAGATGGTTGACTTTGTCTGGTCCAACTCAGTTCTCCAGCCTCTTGCTCTGCATTTTACATCCAAAATGCCTGTCTTCATTTTCACTGTAAATTATATTACACAAAGATTAATTTAAGAATGAGTTCCACTATTACTTCAATTTTACCATTGTCCACATGACTCTATGTGCTCTCTCATCTTAGGTGCCAGGAAACTAAAAGTAACGTCCTGTCTGCTTTGCAAAATGCAGCAGTGTTGAAAACACATTCATTGAGCCACTCAGTAACCTGGATTACTATATCAGAGGCCACTTTTAGTCTTGTGGTGAGTGTTTTTTCTCTCCTCAGATTAGTGGACATTACACTCCACAGAAAAAGTAGCTCAAAATGCCCTTTAAGTCAGTAAAAGTACACCAGAACTACTTGACTGCATATTTGATTCCATAAGCTTTTTCAAGACAAAGAACAGCAAGATATATTTAGGTATCTGGCACAGAAAAAAAGGCTTCCACAAAACCAGATGTCCCCCATTTATACAAGATATTAACAAAATACCGTTTATTTTTCTAATTTCCAAACCAAGCTAGCAAAGTTAATCCATTTCTTCTTACCTGGAAATTTGGTGCCCAGCATAAAGCAGCAGTGCAGTCAAAAAGTACAGGTAAAGCTGAACCAGGTGTTGCCTTGGTAAAGTTAGGAGCACAACACTTAAGATGTAACCTGTAACAAAAAACAGAGGTTGGAATGTCAAAAAATACTACCCAATACCAGATTTCTTAAAGTATGAATTAACAATCCAGTTATCCAGGATTCTTTAAGCACCTTTGTTTTCATTTGGTTCTAAAATTCATGCACCTACATCACAATGCAAAGCACACAACAAACCTGACGAACTGGAACAGCTCTACCAGATTCTGCAAGATTCCATCTCAATGTCAAGAAATGGACTTGATCCACAGTATTTTAACAAGACTAAATTAACATAACCTATGTAACAATAGGGAAACAGGCCTAGACCTCCCTCTTCTTCCAAGTGAAAGCCAGTTTCAGTGTGGCAGGAAAAACGCCGATCCGCCCAACAAACTCCGTCCAGTGATGCAAACGCTCCTTTTCTTCAAGCAAAGGACACACACACCACCTTTCCACACTGATCAGCATTGCACATTTTAATTCTTCCACTCTGTCTTCATGATTTAAACATACTTTGCATGCCCATAATTTGAGATGGGGACACACAGGCTGTTCTCCATATTAGTAAGATTAAATCCCATTCAAGCTATCAGTGTCACATAAATCAAGGACAAGCCTTGGCACAGCCTGGGATTTGTAGGCATCTACACCCCCAGTTCCTTCACTTCTTGTTAGCGTTTAGTAAGACTGTGGAAAAAGACACGATGCAGATACAGCTTTACTCTTCAAGACCACAGCCTGGCTGCTCAGCAGCCTCTCCAACAAGCAGATCCTTTTTCTCATATCTGCTCTCATTAGGATACTTAAATAAAGTAGTACTTTGAAGTCCACTTCACAACTGGGTGGCACATGTCCATCTCCGTCTCTTTCCCAGACAGATTGCAGGTCAAAACCGCAGCACATGGTGCCATTACTAATCTTCATTTCCCAGCACTCCATCACGACGCGGTGCACTCACACTTTTTCTGAAGGTCAGGTTTCGGTGCCTGGCACTGAAATCCATTTAGGGAAAAAAAAAACCAGCAACAGCGAACAACTTCCCTGCAGCTAAGAACAAAATGCTATAGCAGAACTTATCCTGACACTTACAGCTACATTTGTCACATTACATTTAAAGTTTCATCCATCTATTCAGCAACACTGGGCAAAGCCTTTTTAACTGAGTTAATTCATACTTTGAGCTTTTTAAGAATACTTAAAAAAATAATGTAACTCTAGATTAAAGCACTCAAAAGCAGTGGGACAAGCAGCTACTAGAAAACAGCTTGTGAACACAGCATGTTGCTATATTTGAAAATGATACAATTTCAGAGCCAGTCAGTACGTAGAAGTATTTCAAGGCTACTTAATACCTGCCACCTTCAATAAGCTTTTTCTGAACTCTATCACTAGGTCTTCAAGAAGGTAACACAACATGCTCCTGAAAAAGGCATCAGACCCACAGTACGTCAAGCAAAGATCAATTCAGATACAATAGATTATAGGAGTGATGATAGACAAAGCCTGTTTACTTACCTTTTTAAAAATACAAATATACAATTTATGTATTGAAAGGTACTTTTTCAAGTACTTTCATAAAGTAGATGTGACAAGTTGCACATTTGTCTGAGGATGTGCCTTTTTGAAGGCTGAAATAATTGATAGCTTCTTTGACAGAAATGAAGTTAACACATCAGTCACCATCACCAGTATCTGCACAGTATCCATTTGATCATTTACAAAAATGACCAGAGGGCTGGAACACGTCTCCCATGAGGACAGGCTGAGAGAGCCTGGGGTTGTTCAGCCTGGAGAAGAGAAGGGTCCGAAAAGACCTTATTGCGGCCTTTGAGTGCTTAAAGGGGTCACATAAGAAATATGGGGACAGGTTTTTAACTATGGCCAGCAGCGACAGGACAAGGGGTAATGGTTTCAATTAAAACAGCATAGATTCAGACTAAAGACAAGGAAGAAATTTTTTAAATTGAGGGTGATGAAACCCTGTCCCAGGTTGCCCAGAGCGGTGGTGGATGAAGCATCCCTGGAGACATCCCAGGCCAGGCTGGACGGGGCTCTGAGCAACCTGAGCTGGTGAAGCTGTCCCTGCCCATGGCAGGGCTGGCACTGGATGAGCTGGGAAGGTCCCTTTTAACCCAAACTATTCTGTGATTTTTATCTTGAGCTTTTTTTTTTTTTTTTTTTTTTAAATTTTGAGCCTGAAACTCAGCACTACAACAGTTTCCTTCTAGCAACTGGTTTATACAGTATAACATGCTTCTAGTTAATACAACACAGACATTCTACGCCATTAGTTTTCTTAGCAGACACCTGTATTTTACGGAATTCATCTTCTCTGTCCATCGCTTTCCTTCTAACAAATACATCCATCGCTGTCCTTCTACCAAATACACAAACGACAAGAGCAGGAACTCCTCGGCAGCATCTCCATGAAGACATTTAACTAGTTTGCCCCACCCCATCATAAGCATCACAAGCCAGCTCCAGCCGCTCTGACACCATCTGATGTTCTTAACACCTTGTCCCTGCCGCACTCACCACCTTCCCTTAATTGCTTAGTTATGGACAATTCTTCCTGTGAAACAACCATGTATCATTCCACCACTTGAGCTGAATCTCTCTAAACCCTTCCTTCGCACGGCAGCCCATGACTCACCTCCAGTGGAGAACTAAATGGAGTTTATTATGCAGTCTTTTATTCCTCTATTACTCTATAAATAGGCTAAGAACACCTGTTTACTGTGTCTGCATTTAAGCTCTGCCATCTTCTTCACCTTATTCTATCACATGAAAGTCTGCTCCTTGGCCACATGATGATGTACGTGAGCGGTGCTAGGCTAATTTCTGCAAAAAGAAGACATTTTTGAGGGCAGTAACTGCACTTCAACACAGCCATGTTACATAGGAGTATTTTAGAAGAGACTGAAGTTCAGTTCTTCTCTACATGATCCCAACTTGAATCAAAATGTAGCAGGATAAGTTGAAGGAGTGAAAAAAATGTCCAAATACAAATCAAAAGATGAGAAGATTACGATCACATCTGTGCTTTTTATACGGAGGTTTTCCAAACAGCACAGACACTTGTAACACTGCCCAGGGAATCAGCACAGGACAGGCAAGGTGACTGCAGAGGCTTGAGCAATGAACTCCACTGCTCACAAGTCTGGGCTGGAATCTAAGTGTTCACTTTGAAGCAGCCATTTGGCCTAATTGTTAGATTTTGAAGAGAATGAGAAACACTTAAAGTAGCTCCCTTTCACTCTTATTTACAATTCCCTCTTGTGACTTGGTAAGAGGGAGATTTCAACACACTTCACACTGTAATATTTGCATTTTTGCTGTAGAAGCCCTATTCCCAAAGTGGTACCAACCTCATTTTTATTGACAATGCCTCTGCCAAAAAAAGAGGCAAATAATTCATTACCAAACTGTTTCATTGCAGAAGAAATGGAAGACAAGCTCAAATCCAGTTATACTAGACTCAGGCCTCAGTGAAGAAAATAAAGCTGTTAAGACAATAATAAGCAGAAGAGTTAAACACTTCCAGACAAGAACACATGTATTAACTAGCTCATGACCTCATTTACAACCAGTTGATTCAGCCAGATGGAAACCTCTCACTGTGCAATGCTCATTGTCACCGTCAGCAGGAGCTCAGAGTTTGCCTTTCAGCAATCTCCCCATTTGTGTGCCACCACCAAGGTGTCCCCCGGCTCCTCTCACCCCATGTTACCTCTTTGCCAACTCGGGTGTCCAAGTTTTATTGACGTGCTGCATACAACAGAGGCTTCTGGAGCATGATCAAAGTTGCAAGCCATCCTCTTTATGAAACATTTTAGTGCTCACTTGCATGATTATAGATCCCTTGTGCCCACTTCAACATTATACCCAAAGTTTGCTGCAGGTTTAGTCTAAAAATGGGAACCCTGCACAGGAAAGAGCTCACATTTCTTAATAAAACCACAACATCTCTTGGAGTGCCAGAAAGTAATAGCATAATTGCTTGGATTCTACTAGGAAATTAAGTCGGAGGGCAGTAACAACTTCCCACTCACCCACATCCTATGAGGGTGAAGGGCTCGTCTTACAATGACTTGAGAAGCACCTTGCTGGGAAGCAGCAGGTCATGAGCCACAGAATCCCATCAAAACTCCTCAAAACTCCTACTGAGCTGCTCATTTCATTTCAGCCCAACACCTGACTGTCCTCATTTCCATTTATTCAGACAGCTATCTGGCCACAACATGTGCCAATAACACAAGACAGACAATGGAAAGACAGTATTTGATATGGTAGAAGCATTAATATTAGAACAATTGGCACCTTTCTTTTCAGTGTGTCCGATTCTCAGGATAACCAGTCATCAGTCTAGTTACACAATTTACATGGAGATTTAATAAACTGTCTGTGTCTAAAGCATCAATTTCAAGAGTGGATGATTTTTAGAGACATTCTAGCACTCACAGTACTTAAAGGCAAGATGCAGAAGCTACCAGGAAGGCTCTGTGGGCTCTCCACCGGAGGCCAGCTCAAGCACAGAAGGAACCCGAACAGGCACTTAAAGTTCCATAAAAGGAGAGACAAAAAGCCCTTGTACATCCTCACTACGTAGATATTAGGCATCTTTTGAAGGGTATCTCTCAACCAAATGCTGCCTGTCTCACCACTGTCTCACTCAATACCTGTGCAAGGCAGTGTAAGCTGAGATATATTAATAAGATATATTGTATTTACGGGGAATGATGTTTTTGCATGGCAATGCCAAGGCACATTTCTTCTTCACGCTCCCGCTCAGCCAGAGCTGCCCAAACAAACGTTATTCACCCCAAGAAGTTTTGTGCTTGGAGCTAATGTGGCAAATATTTTGCCCTTTGCAAAATGTTGACAGATTAGTTCTAAACTGAGAAAGCACACATCCAAACATACTTGCACTCAAGGAAATGAGTATTTACCCAGTCATGGCACAGTGCAACTATAAACAGAGATCAGAAATCTTGCTATCAACATCTGCACATCGCAGTGAAAATAATGCCAAGAAAAGAATTTACTCATTACTGAGGGGCTGCCATCAGTTTCAACAGCTGTTTCTTGAATTTTTAAATGCAGAACAGGTTGGGCACTCTAAGTATAAATAATCCAAGAAGCAAGTTCCTTCAGAGATTTGCAGTGTTGTCTGAACAAATAATATGGACTTCTGACTCTGGATCCATCATATGATTCAGAGGCAGTTTCTCTAATACAGCACACCTAACAATGAGAATTCTGGCACAAATTACAACCACAGAAAACTTGAAGAGGACTAGAAAAGAACACAAAGTGGAACTGTAAAAATATAAACAGTCACAATGTACTCTAAATTATGAACACAAATTGCCATGTTGTCATTGGACTGTTACTCAGAGTTCAATGAACCTCAAAATTTTAAGTGTCTCCTTTCAAGCAAGCTGCTATTGGCTTGTTTTTTTAAATAAAAAGTGATTCAGGTTGCCAAAGAGAGATACCAGCTTTATACAGAAAAGTCACCAGAAAATACCCATATGCTGAAAAAGCTGCTTAGTAGCAGCTTACACCAAGGAAGCAGATAGGAATCGGCAGCCTCTAGAGTTGGCAAGAGAAAAAAGGGTATGCTATGTTTTGAGCATGGCATGCTCTCTGCCCTCTTCCGTGTCTACCAACTGCAGCATACACTGCATTTTATCCAAGAAAAGAATATGAAAACAGAGCAAGTAATTTTTTTGTTAAGAAATAAAGACCAAGTCCATGTCACAAAATTGAAGTTGGTTAAAAATAGCTACCGCTTAAAATAGTAACACTCAGAAAATAGTTCTACTACCCATTTACCTAAATGCTGCTGGCAGGAGGGAGACAGAAGACATGGGACAGCAAACCCAGAGATGCTGACTCTGAGCAGCATCTCATCTTTGTATGCATTAATTGCATTCACACATGTAGTCATACATCCTCTTCTCACAATTTTGGGAAATTTGTTTCTGGAATGAACTGACTGCTGCTTCTCACACTGACACTTCACATGGCACTTCTTATTGTGTTTGTATCAGAGTACTAAATCTTTCCTCTTCAGAGAAAGGGCACCACAAAAAAGCAAACCAAAAAAAGATCTTCTCATTAACACACAAAAGCTTAAAGAAGGCAGACCAAAGTAGAGAGCAGTCGGCAAACACGATGGCAGTAAATTCAGAAGTTCATAAACACAACTCTTTTGCAATCTGTTTACATTCAATAATTCTAACCACAAATTTATCTCTGCTGTTTGCACAGCTTTGTGCATATTTAGTTACATTTCACGCAGTTGAACTTGCGGTTGAGTTGTTATCAGGACGGAATATTTTCCTTCCCTCAAGCAGATAAGGGCTGTTTCATGAAAAGATATGAAAGGCGAAAGTTCTATCAAAGGACAAATTGCATCCTAGAGGCTTTTATTACATTCCCAGTACGGCTAACTGGAACACAAATCATACTAACATACATCACCTGATCAAAAACAACTGGCTTTTCAAACTTTAAGTCAAATTGATGGAAGAAAAAGAGTGTATTTAAACAGAAACGTACTCCTAGTAACCCCCAGTTCTGAGGAAATTTCCAACTTTGCATTCTTAGTTCTGGGAAAATGTTCACTATATCAAGATAGGTAGAGTTCATTGATTTTTATGGCTCTCTAATCAAACCATTCCTTGAGTACTTGTCCAAGACAGAAGCACCCAATTTCCTAAGCTGCTAGAAGCACTTCCATGGTACGGTATCTTACACTGCCCATATAAGAAACTCAGTGATTGTTCGATATTGCGAAGCTGCCACAGCATTTGCTGATACTGTGTTTCCTAAACGCAAATATGAACAGTGGATTTTTTTTTCCTAAATAAAAGAGATCAGCACATTGAAGCATATCCGTGGTAAGCTGTTATTTAAATCACACACTGGCAGTTAATTTCCCCCAACATATCTTCAAAGAAGCTTAATTTCACAAACTAGTGGAAAAAGTACTTTGTTTTCCTTACAAATCAAATTCACATATTTTGAGACACTATTTTAATTAAGGTTATACTGTAAACTGATGCAATTAAATCCATTTAAAATCTTGTGCGGGCATGCAAATTAATTTAGCCCATACTCACACTGGCACAGCTTAAAAAAAACAACCAAGGAATTGAAACAAATCAACTTTTAGAAGTACTAGCAAAGTTTTGTCACTGAAAACTGTCTGAACATCTTTTAAAACACTAAATGTTTTGATGATTTAGAAGCCCTTCTTGATCAGCAATTACCAGTTGGAGCAGTAATAGTGCAGACACTCAATATTGTTAAAGCAAGAAGTAAAACAACTGCTGAGTGACTGTGCAGCAGCACAAAATCATCACTTGTATGAGGAGCACAAGTCAGAATCCACTGGTTTAGTACTAAAATTGCATCCAGGTGAGAAATACTTTGGTAACAATACCTACCCTCTCTGTAGAACTTTTTATTGGTGTTATCTCAAAGCACTTAAACAAGGGCAAAGTTATCAAATGGCTGTAAAGAGGGGCTGTGTCACAGCTGGAAATTTCCCACTGACATCTGGATAGCCTATTGCACAACTGTTAGTTCTGTATTAGAAACTGTTCTGATAACTCATTCCTAAAAGCTACTTGTGTGCATACAAGTGCATGAGCAATCCCGCTGCAGTTACATGTCACCACAGCCCTGTGTCAGTCACATTCACCAGCAACAAATGAGTACTCTCTCCCACAAACAGACGAAAAGGGCATAGAACTGTAACACCAGTTTTTTGCACTAAAAGTACATTGCACGAGTATAGTGGAGCTGTAACAAAGAAAGTCACATGTGTTTTTAATGACAGTAAATAATTTGCAGACAATAGACATTTAATCGATTAAAAAAGTCAGGTCACATGCCAGCACTTCTGCAGTCAGGATTAAAAACCTGAATATGCTACTTCAGAAAACCAGTAACTACTTAACTGAAAGGCAGTGTTTCCTTTAGCTGACTGCAGTACATCTTTATCTTCCAAAGCCGTTTACAAGGAAGAATACACTGCAGAGTGGGAAAATATATGCTAGCCATTTCTCTCCAAATTAGGCAGTCCTCCTGCAGATCATCAGTGGCTCTCAGTCTCAACAGCCTGGATCCAATCCCTAATGAACCTCATGTGCAGTCATAGATGAATCACATACCCACCTGGAGAACAGGTCCCAGAAGATCAACCCTTTCATCTCCTAAAAGCAGACATATAGCATTCCAGAGCTAGACTTGCAGGCCAAGGTTCAAACCTCAGCTCCATGAGCTGTGTTAGGAATTTTGTCCATTTGCCTGTAACACAAGGACTTGTTACCTGCTCTAATCCACTCACGGCATACCTGTGGTTCATAAGGTTGTACACTGAAGAGCCATAGCCATGCAGCAGTTAAAGGCAACTGGTGCTGTCGTCACAATCCAAACTAAGCGACAGTTTCCCTACTATCTTCTTTAATACCAATGATATAAATTGCATTACTTCTTGTCTGCATGGCATTTGACAGCAGCTTTTTCACCAGTCAGACACAGGCCAAAGTCACTGTGCTATTCTCTCAGGGTGTCAATCACGTTTCCAGACACCAGATTTATGCTACATATCACGGCTACATACCAAAGTTCAGTAGAAGACTGCACAGGATTTCTCTGTTGCTAACATAAATAGTCCCTCAAGCAGAACTGTAATGAATATATTATTGTGCCATTCGTTGTAATCAATATATCATCATGCTATTACCAAATGCTTCAAATTCTTGTAGTAAACAAAACTGTATTTACTACCGTAGTGTTTTCTCTTGAATACATGCACACTTACCCACATAATGCATATTGAGGGCCAAGTACTTGTACTGAAAGAGAGGGTTGTTGTGCAGGCTACTTCTCTGGATTTGCTGGAAGAATGAGCTGACATCCCATCTGTACAAGACATCCAACAGCATGATGCTTGGGACCCTTAGGGCCACATTCAATACTGCCTCCAACTTCTCCTTTGCAGCCATTCTCTTCCCTTTCTGTGAACTGGCAGCAGACTGTAAATAGCACAAGACAGAGAAGAGTAATCAGATCAATCTCACTGTACAAACAGCTATTAGGCTTTGTGACCATATGAATGGGGCTTCCTGGGTGGCCACAAACGATTGAATGAATCAACCGAGTTAAATTCGGATCTATGCAGGACAGCTTCTATTTTTGCTCTATAAAAGGCAATTTGCTAGCAATATTTCCACAGTGATACAGTAACATGGGAAAGGGAGGAGCAGATTAATGACATCAAAATGGTCAAAGAGTGTGCACCCGATAAACCTTTATTCTTATTTGCACTAATTTAGCAGCCAAGACCCCAGCCAAAATACCCCAATGACATAATAAGCTTTGGAAAGCAAACAAAATTCAGACACTACCTTCACTTAACTATGTCTCTCAAATGAAATGACCACCAACTAAAATAGTTCTTAAAACATTTCAGATCCACTTTGCCAATGCAAATTGAAATAAATGATTTTCCAATACCTAAGCTTTTAAAAAACAATGTATGGCATTTGGTAATCTCTATGAATTTATACATTTGTGGAATTTGAGGGATGCGGGTTTTGAAGACTAGGACCAATAATGCAACTATTCTATTCATTTTAATGTAATTTACCACGAGGAATCATACAAACAAAAGACCGTATCCTCACTCTGGAGTACTAGAAGGTAATTTAATATTGGTGCTTGTGATCAGAGAAGATGGGTAATGTAAGACAATGAAGGGCGCTTTTTCTTCTTTTAAACAGGAAGAAAATTCTGGTCTACAACAGCATCTCAAAAGAGATCTAGTCATGAACAGGACCATTTTAAATAGCAAAAGGATCAGTTTCCACATCCTGTCAGAGCACGGCCTTCAGCTCAGACTCACAGGTGTTCCCAAATGAAATGTGCTGGTTTTACCACACGCCACTTGCCCACCCTGAACAGCATTCATCCCAGGTTATTTGGAAGCCACCAATTATATACACTGTACTAGAGAAGTGCAGTATCCAAGGCTAAGGTGGGGATGATCCAGCAAGTTTTTATCCACAGACAGCAGTTCAAAGTAAAACAAATCACCTGTAGCACAATCCATCTCCCAATGAGGTCAAGTTTAAGAAAAGGCTCCAAATCCCAATTATTAGGGGAACAATTTGAAAGAACTGACTCCTGACCAAAGAAACAGAAAAATCTGCACTTCAAAATGCACTTTTCAAATAAAGTTGTAGAGGACTTTATTCATATTGTCCTTGTGCAAAATTTAGAAATTTCTGTGGTTGTTCAAGCTTTATTCTTTTATGCCAACATGGAAGTACGGCATGAAATGAAACTATGCTCACATACAAAAACATCTTCCTTCTTGTATGGACACACACACACACACAAAAAAAAGCCTCCTGTGAAGTTTTGTGTTGCCATAGCCAAGATCCCACCATTAACAGTTCATGTGCTCACCTAAAGCCACACTGACACTTGTTGAGACATGATGACATAAAATTAATCCAGCTCAAGAAGTCGGGAGACATCGAAACAGAGATTTGGCTCAGTAAACCCCAGGTTACAGGGCTGCTGCTTGTTGCTGCCGAGCCCACAGTCTAACTCTGCAAGTTCCATCAAGGCAGGCAGAGCGGCTCTTACAGCAGCTCTGCAAACCCCAAAGACACCACGTCCTTCCCCCCCCGCCACTTCGGGCATCCCACGCAGCACCAGCGTTGCACAATGTTTCCTGAAATGAATTAAAAGGTCAGCCAGAAGACTACAATTATTTAGAATGAACAACCAAAACCATTGCCCAAGCAGTTACTACAGAATACCAGCGTTCAACAGTTAGGGTGAATAGAAGATGGAGTTTAAATGTGTGGTATTGTACAAATAAAAGTTGGGAGCTACACAGAGTTTTTGCCAAGCTGCATACTGATATACAAGGCTATGCTCAGAACAGTTTACAGGCACACAGCTCAAATAATTTACATCAAAACACTTAAAATGTCCTGGAATTTTCAAAACTCTTTGGTTTTGCCGAGTTTGCAAAATTAATTAGAACTCTGAAATGAAGCTGCCTCCTGTTTGTTTGGCAGGTTACTTCTGCAAGTAGAGCAGGGCTTGGGGGTGGGCGAGAACTGACTTACAGGTTTTCACTCTGTCATAAAAATACCCACGTAAAGTCACAACAAACACCTGATTTCAAACTACATTCTCGCAACTGTGAAACCTTTTCCAGTCAACAACCAATCACGTAGGACAAGAAGAAAATTTTGACTTGAGCTTTCAGTTTCCTTAATTACTCCAAATGCAGAATTCTGTGGACTTCTCCTTATTATGAAAGTTAACTAAGGTTCGGCACATTAAAACTGAGCTGAAAAATTTTGCCTTCCAACTTCATACATGCACATTTGAGAATGCAAGAGAACTGAAAAGTACAAAATTTATATTATCTAAGTAAACAATCTACATTTCAAACCCTGTTAAAACAAACTTTGAAAATCACATTATGTGGCCATGGATGGGAGATGAGAAGCAGCCACTGCAACTCCGCAGCATATTCTGTCACTGACTGACAAAGCATCCAACACTAATAAGAAACCCTTTAAAATTAACTCCACCATAAATGTGGATGTGTTAAATAAAGCTTCATTTGTATTTGCTGCCAAGTTCTAACAGAATATAATGCAGGGAAGCAACAAAGTCCATTGCTGTAAGCTCATTAAATCGTCAAGAGCTCTCACAATGCATTATTTTGATTGGTGCGAAAAACAAACAAAAACAAAAACCCACCACAACATTAAACCTCTAAAACCTTTAGATAAATGATGATGACAAGAGTTGCTGGATGCTCAGACATGAGGAAAAAATAGGTCACTGTTGTACATAGTCAAAAACTGGACTTAAGAACAGGACCAGTTTGTGACACAATGTTTTTTCCCCACGATCTCAAACATCTCCCTTTTCCAAATCAGGACAAGAAAAAGAACAGTCTTAGGAAGAACTTCAGACTTCACATGCTAAGTGAGTGCAACCACAGCTGTGCTACTGGACCAAAAACAGCTTTCAAAAATTTTCCATAACCGAAACATTTTTGTTCTCTAACAACACAGTACTTCCCAAAATTCCATCCCACACCTGACATACTCATTTTTTATCAAAAGCATATGCCTGGTTAGCTTTAAAGAAAACAGCAGAATTAGCAAAATACAATTTAAAAATAAAACAAAATTAGAAATACTATCACAAGTCTGCCCCAGCTCTTTCCATTAGCAGAACAGATCAGCAATTAGCTCAAAAAAAACCCTCTCTCCAAGATAGGACATATTTTCCCTTTAACAGAAGTTTCTTTCTGAGGTTTTGCCATTGCATAAAATTTTAGCATTTCAGCTGAAGCTGTGAATTATGCCACTTAAACCAGTGTCACTGTTCTTTATGTACCAACTTAAATATAAATATATCACATCACAGGCAGAAAATACTGGTAGAGCAGTTCAAGAGGCCACACAAAACCTGCATCCATTTACCCAAGCAGGTGCAAAATTATATTAATGGAGTAGAGCTTGCACATTTACAAAAGCATTAATTATAAAGTTACTTAAGAATTACAGAAATACACTGGAATACTTGCAAATTTCAGAGTTACTCTAATATCACTGCCACCAAAAATCACCATAGAAAGATACAGTAACTCCAGTCAGGATGAGAACTTCAAAACCAGACCTGATCCTGCCATGTTCAGCCCAACATCTGTGAACAAGGTGCTCAGTTTCCTGCATGATTATGACCTAAATCACTTGAAAAGATTGACTAGAAACCAAGAAACAATTTCAACTTCTGTTCCTCACATTTATGAAATTCTCATTACTTTGGATACATTCATTAACAAGCAGGCTTTGATCTGTGTCTAGTTTCCACTTCAAATTATTTTTCAATGATACATTCTGAAATTAAAAATATCACCAGGAAAAGCTTTTGTTTTCCTATAAGGTAAATTTTGCTAGATCAATCTCGAAGAGGGAAAAAAAATACAACTCCTATCAGTAACTCTAGAAAAATACAATGTCACAGTTCAAAAACTAAAATTAGGTCTAAAATTAGGCTGTGTTGCATTCAGGCAGAACCCAGAACTCCTGCTATATGCCTGTCCTGTTCCAGAGGGCAAAAAGAGAGGAATCTGAAGTACAGAAGAATCTCATCCTTTGGAGTGTTATGTCTTTATATCATCAGTTTGGGAGAGAGAAAACCAAGAGAAGAAAAGGGAAGGAACAGGACAAAAAGGTTTATCAGATACACACTTAGAAAATAATTTCTCTGTGTGAGTCTGTACAAAAAAAACCCCTAGAACTCCAGCGAGTGAGTCAGCGCTCCACCAAACCAGCGCTTGCAGATCTCTTGCTCCCAGACAATTTAAATGAGGCCGAGTTCAGTGCTGACTGACGAGGACAGTGCTCACAAATTTCTGCTGAGAAGGCCAGACCCAGAGAACACGCCGCATTCCGATCCCGTCAGCATCCCCAATAATACCCACTTCTTGTAGTTCACTGGAGTAGCCCCATAATTTCAAGTAACAACCATAAAGTATTTAGCCTTCAATTTAAAGGTTGAGAGTTGGTCAGCAAACACCGCTCAGTCTTGCTGTGTAAGAAGTTAACAAGAACAAACAACTTTTTTTTTCCACATTTGGTCTAACAGTATGGGTTGCTATAGAGCTGCTGCGGTGGTGTGACGGAAGAACTGTTATTTCCACCTAGAAAACAAATGAATACCTAAATTGCTACTCACTCAGTTGTGAACTGAGGCACAGCTAATTATTCTAACCAAATATATAACATACTTTGCAAAAAAACAACTTCTACTGTAAAACAAATTAGGTCAACCTCTTATCTGTTCATAGGGACATAAATGAACAGACATTCACATTAAAAGCATATTAAAAATGGACAAAATAAACTAGAGAGTTAACATATAGAAGAAAAAAACCCTATATTTCCAGCTTTCATTAATTCTAGCAAGTTTTATATGAGGGAAAAGAAAATCAAATCAGGAAATGAGAATACATATCAGAGGGCTGTGAAGCTAAAGTTTCCTTTAAAGATTTATTTCTAGAGTACACTGATACACTATGAACAGTTCCAGTAGACTTTCAATTATATAGCAAGTGTATTATTCATAGGCAGCCTGTAAAACATCCTCTGCCTTTTATTTTTCATAATTAGCAGGTAAGACCAGGAAACTGAGCTCAGGGACTAACACATGTTAACGAAGGTGAACAAATCCACCAGGTACACAGCAAAGTCTTCCTGCGGATTCCTGCAGGATCAGCGCTCAGCCCACACACGATCACTTCAAATCCAGCCACACTAAGAGGGGCTGCTTGTCACTGCTTGGCTTTTAGATCACGGATTTGCGGAGTTCAGTTAGTCCCCTAAAGATGGGAAACTACTTCATTGAAATAAAAATGTAAGTATTTATATCTCTAAGTAAAATTTTCAGAAAAAAATCCAGGTCGAATCAACAGACTGAACTGCTCTGAGGTCCTTTTTAACTCTACAGTTCCCTGCCAGTCCAAGGTTGGGTTTATTAACTAGCTATTCAGCATTTTTCTTTGCTGTCACAGCCATGTTTGCAAGCCTACACCTACAAGCCTGCCTGACTACATTTGCATCAGCACATTCTGAGAAAAATCTGGGCAGCAATCCCAAAGCGTCTCTGCAGAGGAGAGAATACCCAGCGGACCCGCACACTGAGCATCGGTGACAGCCCAGGGTGATGCGGTTTGTGACAACCCACCTCAGAGAGCCCATCACGAGGGAATCTGGCGCAGCCATCAGCCTCACCAAGCCCTGCAACCCAAATGTGTTACCAGGATGAAATATATTCCATCCTCCACGGTTGCTCATTTAGTTTTTAGCCATTTCAGATACAGACACCGCCTGTTTAGAGCCCGCAATGCCAGTAACTAGCTACCTGACTGGTTTAGAAGTTGAAATATAAAATAAGACTTTTAAGATCAATAAGTCAATATCGATAACTTCCATTGCTGCTGCTGCCTTAGCTATTTGACTTCAGTAAATAACAAGCATCAGTTTCCAGGCCTGTCACACAGGCAGCTTAGCTTCCCGCAGTACCAGACTTATATGACAGAAATATCAAATGGTGAAAACACTTAGAAAAGTTCCTTTTAAAACATGTTCAAACTCAAGACATGCAACCAAAAAAATCTTGCAGAAAATCTCCACAAGATGAAGCACCCACTTCTGAATGTTGCTTTCAAGTACACAACTAATTACAGAGCAGCAAGGCTTCTCTAAAATGAAAATAAATGTTATAAAAGTAAAGGCAGGGAAACTGGTCCATGGATATCTGAATCATACTGAAGGCACTAGACGAGAACACACACTTACAAAGCAAAACTACAGTGAACTGTTCACTTTATAACCACATCAAACATTGCCAGGTGTATTTAGAGCTAAAAATGGACTCAGAGAGTAAATCGCCACACAAATATAAATATTTCCAGTGGACTGAAATAGAAGCTATCCACCTGTCCCTGTAAAGAGGAGGAAACCAACTTAAGTTCAGCAAACAGATTAGAGACTGTTTTTGAGAGTGGAACACAAAACACTGAGCAGGCTTATACAGTTTTCCAAGACACACCCATCCGTTCACATCTTACTGGCACGATGTGCCTTTCTGCATCTGCACCAGGGACTCCAGCTGCTGCACCGAGCGAGATACTGATCTCCTTCCACCATCTCCAAAGGAAGGAATTCCCCAATATTTCTTCCGATGCACGTCACTCAGTACCTATCACCACCAGAAACAGGTCACTATAACATCAGTAGTTCCTCCTAAGGCTGATAGAAACAAGGTAAATCCTGCGTTTTGGACAAGCAGCAGCTTTAGGTTGCTCTCTAAGATTTTTTTAACAGTGCTTCCACACAATGGTGGCCACAAAGCATTTCTTAATGCTAATGAGTTCAAGACTTAATAAAATTAAATCCTTGCATGACATTATGCCTCAAAACCCAGCAGCTGATTACCATAGTTATTAAAACTAAATACAAACAAAAATATACAGTTTCTCATGCACAGGTATCTTCTTTCTTACTAGAACTGGCAAAAATAAGCCAAGGTTATAGATAAACGTAATTTACAGGGTGCAACAGCTTAACAGCTCTCACCTTAAAAATATTTTTTTCAATATTTAAACCTAACTTCATTAATCTACAAAGTAATCAAAGAAAAGTAACTAAGAACTATTTCCTTCTTCTCCCCTCAAGTTTGATGTCCCTAACACAAACATAACTAAAAGTATTCAAGTGCACAAAACATAATAGAAACTCTTGTATTAAAAGTTGCAGAAGAAAACGAACAAAACAGCAGCTTCAGACTTAAAGTATTTTGAATGAGATCACATATGGCTAACATTTATGCGTCAAACATGTTACAGTTGCTTTTTCATTAGTACGCAAAAGGCATTTTTGCCTATAATATCTATTATTACCCCTCGTTTACTGATACTTACGTGCATTAAACAAAAAAACCCACCACTTCTTCATTTTATTCTCCCAATCACATTATTTATGCACCAGCCCCCTCTCACCCTCAAAAAGGCAGCACAACCAAAAGACAAAAATCCCTCTAAGAGCAACCATCTGTCACAGGTGTACTTGCTACACAGAAATACTCTCAATCACAGAAGAAAATAATGAAAAATCTCATCATTAAGGTTATTTTAAAGGCTACAGAAGGCCTCAAAATAATCGACTAAGATGATATAAGTAGGAAAGATAGAAAATGCCCTATTCTTCATGCTACTGAGGGACCGCTCCTTACATAAGCGCTACCATATGTTGTTGGGCCCGTCTCCAGGAGGGAATAACCGCCCCCCGCGTCCCACCTGGGCCCAGGTCACAGCCCCGTGTCCCACCCCTGAGCCCTGTGGCCTCTGGCCGCCGCGGAAAGGGTCAGGGGACATTGACAGAAGGTGAAGCCGGAGCCCCGAGAGGAAGGGGAGAACCGCAACCCCCGGAGCGGAGCCGGCACCTCGCTCACGGCTGCGGCGCCGAGCGGCTCCTCATCCTCCGGGCCCGAGTCGAGCCCCGCGGCCGGGCTGAGCACACGCACCGGGCGGGCAAACTCTGCCACCCCCTCGGCCCCACTCCACGCACACTCCCCAGCCAGTGACTTATTCCCTGCCCGCCGCCTGCCACGCCGAACTCGCGCGTTCATCCCCGGCGCTGCAGAAAGCCCCTCGCATCCTTCCCAGCGCAGCTCCGCCGCCTTTGAACTCTAGTAACCCCCTGCAAAGCTCGCTGCAAGCCAGCGCTGGCGGAGGGAGGGGAGAGAGGAGGGGATGGGGGAAGGGGAGGGAGGGGAGAAGGGGGGCGCTGCGCACAGGAAAGGTCGGGGAACCCCCGCCACACAAACGCGCACAAGCGGCGGGGAGCGCGGAGCTGCGCCCCGGCTTGTGAACATCCGCGCGCGCATCGGCGGGGGCGGCGCGCGCCCCCCGCACGCGCGCGGGAAGGGTGTGCGAGGGAGGGGAGGGGGGGGCATCGGGCCCCGCGACGCCGTGAGGGGAGAGAGAGAGGCACGCGCGTGTCTGAGGCGGCGGGTGGGGAATCACCTGGGCCGGCGGGGTGGCCGCCGCCTTCTTCTCCTCCTCCTCCTCTTCTTCTTGCTCCGCGGGGTCTCCGCGTCTCACAGCGACGGCGGCGGCTCGGTGCCCGGCGGCGGCAGAGCGGCTCCTCGAGGCACCATGGCCGCGCCGCGCCGCCTCAGGACGCCGACACCCTCCGGATCCGCAGACGGGCGGCCATGGACCCGCTGCCTGCGCGCGCGCGCCGCGCCCGCTCCGCGCATGCGCCCGCTCCTTCCGCAGCACCGCCCCGCGCGCCCGCCTGGGCCCGCCCGCGGCGCCGCGCAGCGCGGGGGGGTCGGCGCGACTGGGGAGCGAAGAGAGCGGGACGCGGTTTTTGGGTGGAAAGCATGGGTTTGGGTGGAAAACGCCGGTTTGGGCGTAGGAATTTGGCTGGGGGACGGAGGGGGTTGCGGGGCTGGTTCCCTGCCTGCCAGCGGGATCTGTCAACGCCCGGCAGTTCGGCGCCAGCCGCCCCCTCACCGGCCCCGGAAAAGGCAAAGGTTTGCGGTTAAATTTCGATGGGAGACCAGGGGTTTAGTTTTGGTTTCGGGCCTTCCCGGGAGGTGGAGGGCTCATCAGGCAGCTGCAAGTCTGAACCATGACTCACAAGGGTCGGTCAGCAAAATTTGAGGTAGTGCCTGGGCAGATGTTTGAAAGGGCAGCTCAGATACTTTAATAATACTCTGTACTGGCCCTGTGGAACACAAAATGCTGTCTTAATTTAAAATATTAAACTTGACCCGTTTTTTTCCCAGGAGAGTACTGCGGAATCCGTAGTCACTGTTGTTCTGAGATCAAGGAGAAAAATCCCAGACTTCTTGTTGTGCGTTGTCATTTTCCAGCTGGGGACCCGTGATGGGGCAGTTCCCTCACAGCACAGGCTCTTGTGCAGGAGCTTATGTTTCCCAGGCTGTGCTCACAACCTTTGCATGAAACACCTCACTAATAATTTACTTCTTCTGTAAAGATTGCATGGCCAGGCCCTAGCGTGCACCCCTAAGTGCTAAGGAAAAAAATGTGACCCAAGAGAAGTAATGTTACCTTTATATTTGAAAAATTACAAAGCCGCATTGTCTGGGATGTGAAAAAACTTCAGCTAAAGTGAGGAATGAGGGAATACACTGAACCAGAAAATCCTGTCGTTCACAAGGGTTGGGCTGGCCAACTTAATAATTGCTTTTTTCCTTCCATCTCTAATGAGGACTGGAGCATTCGCAGACATAGACATCAGCAATGCGTAGCCTCAACACGCTGTCTTTATGAAGCAAAGATATTAAAATAAGGGCTTTGAGTGTCTGTCCACGTTCTGCTTTGCAAAATTACCCCTTGTCCGAGTACCCAAAGGTTTACAAAACAGAACAAAAAGGTAGTTTGGACATATCTGTGTGAACTTTTACCAAAGGTGCAGCGGGGCTCTGCCCTGCTGTATACTCAGGCAGTTTATTTGGTGTTAAAACTGGATCTGTCTTCTCCCAAACTCCGCTGGGTCCAGAACACGGCAGAGGAGACCAAATAGCACAAGTGACGGGGATCTCCCAGGCAGAAGCCTTTCCTCAGGCACCATAGACAAACTCAGCCTATTGATATAATCTTCCACAAACTTCAGATTTTAATGCTGTTCAGAAAATAAGTTTTTTATTGGAAATATTTAGCTTCAAGCTATCAGTTCATGCAAAGACTCCTGAACACAGTAATCCTTCTCTTTAGAAAGAACAAATAAGCATGTCCAGCCAAAGTAAGGACATGCATGTACATGTGATTATTGCTCATAAGCGCTCTGTGTTCTGGTCAGGCTTGTAAGGTTTACAGAGTGAGAATTTCAGCTTCATTTCTAGGGTCTGCTTGTCCTCTCATGACATATATGGAAAAAAAAAAATCATGAGTCGCTTCTTTTCTTTGTGGGGTTGGTTCAATTCTGACTGAAGTCGGGGTGATGGTGCAGGATCTAAGTCCTACCACCTGTCTTCAGTGCTGCTTTTGAGCAAAAAGACAGCAAGCAGCAGAGAGAGACAAATACATATCACAGCTGTGGACAGTGACAGGTATTTATAGGAGATTGAGTAGAAATCTATTATTATTTTAGAAGTAATTGTATCATGGAAGTATTGTAGCAAATCATCAAAGTTCAGTTTGCAAACAAATAGTAACTGAACCCAACCTTCATTTCATTCTATCATCTCTCAGCATTTAATTCTGAAAATGTGTTATTTACAAAAGCGCAAGTTCCCTAATGGGCAGGTCAGGTATGTGGTGTTACCACCGTCTTGTCAGGCGTGTCTTTTAAAAGCACCTCAACTTTCTGCTTCATTTCTCTGGAATTTTAAAAGCCTTTCCTGCATTTGACACTGGGTGGCTGAGAATTCTGAATTCAATTATTGTTTATCTCTCATTATTAACAGAGGCATTTGAATTCCAAACTTTCAGTGATCAGCAACTGAGGACTGAAGGAGGCCGCTATGGTGACATCTCATTAAAACTTTCAAAAGACCTTCTCGGAGTTCAGATGATGTGGAAGCTTGATTTGTCCATGAGGATGGACAAATGCCAGCACCCCAAACTGCTTACAAAGAAAATCCCTCATAAGAATTCTCAAAAGCAGCAAAATATGCTGACACAGAAGGACACTGCATGCCTAAGGTGGACAATAACGTGGGCAGTTTTATTTGAAGCTTTTTACAAGTCATTATTTCAAAAAATATTCATACATACATATGTAAAAGCAAAGGAATGTCTTAACAAGTAGGTTGTATTGCATAAAGTCAGACAAAAGTAAAATAATGCAAAAATTAAGATTGCCTGTGAAACCCAATTTGGTGCCTCAAGCGTATGCCTTGTCACGCTGATGGCAGCCAGCCCCCAAAGCCTTTTGTGTTCGCTTCTTGCAATTTTATCCCATTCACTAAACAAAGGAATAAACAAACTTCAGTTCCTGCAGAAACACATCCCCAGACACAGGAACTGGGAGCGTGACTGGGTCCCACAATAGCAACAGAGCCAGGGCATCCCTGTCTCTGATTTACCCACTCTCACTCCGTAGCCCCATCTCAGAAATACCCATTTTCCCCTCTCTGTGACCCTATTTCCCACATTTCCTCCCCATCACTTGGCTTCTCATCAACCCTTATTTTTCTTCTAATTCTCACTGCTTTCCACAGTTCTTTCTAGCAATTCAGCTAGTTGCAGTTTCTCAATTTCATATTTATTTTGACTCTCTTCAGGAAACCTCTTCAGCAGTATCTCTGATAATTAGGTATCTCATATGATTACATATATTCTTATCACTTTTGTAACACTGGAGAGCGCTGACTCAAAACAAACAAACAGCTGCTATGATTTACAACTTACCTAAAGGAAAGAAATACCAGTCTCTGGGTTGAGAAGCTGGAGAGCTGGGTGGTGATGTAAGGAAAGTGATGAATCAGGGTTTGTTCAGCAAACAAAAGCATCACAGTTCTCTCCTAAGATCTCTTGCCAGTGGGGCATAATCTAGAATACAAAGAATCGAAGTAAATAAAATAAAAATAATTGGGCTGAATAGTGGCAGAAGAATAACAGTTGCATTCAGAAACTGGAGAATCATATGGTATACTGGTACAAGCCTCTAGTACTCACAGCATCCACAGTGCCAACATTAATTAAATAATCCTGACAAAACTCCAGTAAGGAAAAGACATAAATATTATTCTAACCACCACGTTGCTGATAAGGAAGCTGAGACAGAGGCTTACTGTATTAGTGATAACTCGAAAATGTGTTTCATTTCAAACTTGAGACACTTCCATGTCTCCAGCTAAGCTGCCAGCGACTAACATACATCCCATTATTGAACGCTGGAAATTCAGCTCTCGGTTTTTTGCCCAGAGTCACACAGTGACTCAGATCATCACAGCCCACAGTCAAACGCTGCATTTCCAGGGCACGGTGATGGCAGCGTCCAGTAAATCACGATGTCTGCTGTATTCCATTGAAGTGCTCATGAACAGTGCAGGCAGCTCGCACACGCGTCTGCACAGGGCTGGAACCACTTGGACGGTATAAACTTCAAGCATTTCACATTCTCAGACATTGCTTTTACCACTCACTTAGAACAAATTATAAAACAAAGGAACTGGGAACAGTAATAAATGAGAAGGTATTGTAGGAAATAGCAAAGAGTTGAGAGGGAAAATCAAAAAGCATTAAAAGCATACAAAGCTGTATTTTAACTATTCTTCTATTCCCAGTAGAGAATATGGGCTCTGTTCTAGGCTTTTTCCTAACATGGGTTCAATTTAGAAGTGGGGTAGATACAGGCATATATTCAAATGAGTTTTTGGAACCAAAAAGCAATTTGAAAATAAAAAGTTGCGAAACTTTGAAATCGGGATGTTGGCCCATTCATAGTCTGCATCACCTTAACATCTGCACTGACTCTCTGCCATTGAAGTCACTAAATAGAACAAATATTAAGCATCTCTCAGCCCTGCAGTATCATCACCTTCGCTTTCTAACTCCTCACATGTGATTTAAACTTTCTCTTAATTCTCAAAGCAACCTTTTGAGCTTTCCACACGTTTTTCAGCTTTAAATGACGATTTTAAAGGATTCTTATCCAGCATTCCCCAGAGTTGCTACTGGGAATTTTGCTCTCTCACTTGCAGTAAGAGAAGCAATTTAGGAGATGAGCTCCCAGGCTTCAGTAGTTGTGCGCGTATTCCTCAAAACGTGCAGCGATGCTTGCTGTGAACATGAGGCACTGGAACAGAGCCAGAGGCATCAATCTGACATGCAGCCACTGTTTTTATTTCACCCTGGAGCATCGCAGGACGTAGAGCACATCAAGGTGAAAGGGAACATGCATTTGCTTTAAAATTTCCCCACTGCTTCTCCTTCCTCCATGGTCTACTATAGTTTACCACACTATAAACCCAGAGGATACCACCACAAACCAAACTCCTCAGTACAAATAAAAGATTATGCTGTTTGGGCTTAAATTCTATGGTCTTAAATTACTTTACCACTTAACACTTTTTAATGTTAGGATTGAGCACCACCATGTGTTTTAACAGCTAAGCAAAAGGACATATTTATCTGTGCAGCATAAATATTGTCAGGATTGGAGCATTTTTCAACACCACCTAACGTGAGGATGTCCGAGTCATACCTCAGGATAGTAGAACACCAGTATCATACCAGAAATGAAATATCCATAAGTATGTATGTTTTTTTCATGTTCCTCCTCAAACATGGAACAAACAAACAAACAACCACCACCAAACAAAAATGCTACTGCCTTCTCTTCAAGAGAGCTTCTTAAAAGCCAACCAAAAATAATGAGAAAATATATTTTGTAATATTACAAATAGAGAGGCGGTCAGACTACGTATCATTTTTGCATTCTGAATTTTTAAACAGGTCTGGAGGGTGCAGTTTTATGACAGGGTGTGACTTTGGTTACTAGTTGCAGCTTTGGAAGCTTTTCAGCACTGCTGTGAAGTGCTGCGTCTGTGCGGAAGACAACTGTGTGTCATTAAAGGAAAAAGAAACCCTTCTTGACTGCAATACACACATAATGACTGGGTTTACGTGGATTTATGTGCAGTCAGACGCTAAACCCAACATGTATTCGCTACAGTACTCTGCCATTTGTACGACTCTCCTGAAACCCAAACTGCTTTTATGCCAAAACCTGAATATAGAACAGAACTCAAACTACATATCCAGGCAGGAAATACATTCAATTCATATCCACTCAGCAAAGAAATTTGGCTTCTACGCAGTTTTTGTTTCTACTGCACTTCTTCACTGTGATTTACTTACAGTTACAGCAGCCATTCTGAAGAAACTTGTACTTGGTGCACAGCTGCTCACCTCTGCTCTTTTATTCCCTTACCTATTTGTAACTACACAAAAAAGGCAGAGAAAAACTATCTAACCTCTCTTAAGAGCAAGACCGAAGATGAGCGAGGACTGAAACTTTTAGTTCCTTCAATTTAACAGCGTCTCTGCTGATGCCGAGAGGAACTGCAGTCTGTATCATCTCCATTTCACATATGTAAGAAACTGGACCGTACCTTTCCTTTCATGTATTTCTGCAAAGGAGAATACTCAGTGCAAAAGGCCATCTTTGTGCAAAATACATTTTTTTCCTTCTACATTTGTGGTCCACGCACAAAAGCGCCGCAGCTGCAGCCAGTTCCCAACAGCTGCTGCGAAGTGCCCATTGAATCAACAAACACAGAAAGATAACATGCCTGTAAAGAGTCATATTCGAAGCTAAGAAAATCTGGAGTCAGGATCCCTGGGTACAAAGCAGTCCCCTTTCAGATTTAATAACGAAGAGCCGCCGGTGGCGATAGGGGCACACGGCAGTTCCCTCTGCCGGCGATGGGGGGGGCGCCCTGGGGCTGCCGTGGGTTTTACCTCACAAACCCGCCACTTTCTGCGTGACCCGACAGGAGCAGCCCTGAGGAACCCTCCGCAGGCGGGCCTAAGCTGTTATTCTCGTTAAAGGTAGTTAAAACTCTCCCTCGCCTCACAGTCTGACCGGTACGAGAACAGGCAGGACCGCCTCGACCTCCCCACCACCGCTCGGGCCCCGGCGACCGGGGCCACCGAGCCCGCCAGCGGCTGGCTCGGGGATGACGGTTCCAGCAGGGACCCAGAGCCCGGCCACAAGCCCGGAGTGAACCCGCCGGCCCGGCCCGGCCGCCCCGCCCTGCCTGACGGCGCTGCGGCCGCCGGACGGGAAACCCGCGCCCATCCGGGAGGCTGCGGGCGCCCCGCACTGCCTCCCCCCCACCTCCGCCCGCTTCCGGCGGGCGCCAGTTCCGCTTCCGGTGCGGCGGAACCCGGGACGGTGCCGGTTCCGTTGCCACGGTGAGGGGCCGCATCGCGCTGCCGGGGGTGGGGGGCAGATCGGCGGCGGCGCTGTCACCTGGTGGGCTGCGGGGAGCGCTGCCGTGCCCTCTAGCACCGGGGCAGCCCGGTAGGTCTGGGCACGGGCCTGAGATCGTCTGTGTGCGGCGGGGGCCGGGGTTAGGCAGGGCCGATGGCGGCGGGGGGACGAGGGTGAGCGCTTGTCTCGGCCGGGTCGGTGCCTCCATAACGTCTGCGGGGCGGGAGCGGCTCCCCGGGGCCAGCAGCGGCGTGTGGGCTCCCCCAGCCCGTCCCGCCGCTGGGGTAGCCCCGCCCGGGGCCGAGGGGAGCGAACTCTGGGCCGGTCCCGCCGGCGCCGGCCGGAGGCGCGATCGCGGGGGTGGGTGACACGGAGCAGCTCTGGTTCAAACCCCCTCCCTCCACCTGTTGCGATGTAGGAGAAAGTGCTGCGGGCCCGTCCGCACGACCCCTGCTTTTGGGGTTTGTATGGTTTATGTCACGTGGTGAAACTTGAAGATGTAGATGTCTCTCTTCCAAATTTCCCAAGAAAAATTGTGTGATGTGACAATCTAACTACAACAGCACAACTTTAACACTTTCTCTGCCCCAGGGACCTTCCAACCCATAGGCTCTTGGTGGCCCAAGGGGCTTGTTAAAGCTCTGAAAATGTAATTTCACCAAAGCAGGATCAATTTCAATAGGCTTCAGTTTCACTTGGCGTCCAGCCCTGGTGGCAGAAACTTCAAAAATCTCTGTGGCTTTCTCTGCTCCAAATCTGTTTTCCTGCAATTGTTGATTCTGGTGTCCACACTCAGTCCCCTTAGTGTTTTGGCATTGAATAAAGGCGTTTCTTGTCGTTTCTGGTAACACTTAGCAGGACTGTAACTCAGTAAAGGCAGAGGGTTGGTAAAGTGCTCAACTTTAGACAGATGACCTTTTCAATGTAGAGCTGGACAGAGACCTGTGCAGTTTTCTCACAGTTCTTGCCTGAGGCATTTTCTGGCAGAGTGATTTGAGGTGTATGGTACAGGTGAGAAAACAAACTCTTCTTTATATAAACTTAGTCTGAGGATTATGGACAGGGATGCTTTATGGTAGTGACCCCATACTTGATGCTATGCAGCCATAACCTCTGTTGAATTTTTTAGTGTTTCTGTGACGTGTTTTTCATGAGTCTTTTTCACAGGATAACACCAGGTCCCTGTCTGATTTGTGGATATTTGAAAGAAAAAAAAAAAAGACTTATGTGAGACCAGTTTTCCTCTTCAATTTGCTTCCAGGGCTTTTGGAGGGAATAGTGTGGAGATGTGGCTTGTAGTGTCCTCAGCAAGCAGGTTGGGTCTAGCTCTCTGTTTCTCATCTGGTCTGAGCTTAATGCATTCACCTGAGTAATTACTTGTTCCTTTCTAATAGGCGACACTGTATGAAAGAGTAGTATTTTGTGTGAGAGCAGGTAGGTAACCCGTGAGAATCTGATGCTAGAGAGGAAGAGGAATCAGATTTTTGGATTCTGAGAGTTTCAGATCCGCCAGACCTGTATTTCTTGGTGTAAGGCATTTCCTGAAGGTGGATCACCTCAGGTTTGTTCATAGGTCTGTCTCTTTTGAAAGATCAGTCTTTCGAGGACACTCTCACCATTAGTGGTGCAGAGACCTTCTCTGCATCTCCTGACAGTCTGTAACAGCCTCTTCATACCTTTCTATCTACTTGATTCTCTGTTTCCAAGCTTTAACAGAAAAAACATGTCCTTCCTTCTGCACAAAGCTAAAAGTCTTGTTCTGCTGTGTTTAATGTGGGACTAAACTGTCAAGTACAATTTGTATAAGTGATGCTGTGTAAATTAAAGATTGTATAATTATGGTTGCTTTGTTAGCACTGCAATGAAAGTGCAGTTCTTACAGTGTAATTGCATGGCGTGGGTGTGTATTTTGGCTTTGTTTTCAAACTCCTGCTTTGATATTGCTACAGCGAGACGTGACCTGGGGTGTGTATTACTGCAGGTATTTCACAGGTCTTAGTGAAAGTGATCAGAGAAATCCAACGCTAAAAATGGGCTGGTGGGTTCAGAACTATTCTTATGGTTTTATATATTTTAAGTGTTTCATATTTGCTGTTTTGTTGTTACATATGTAAAGATATCGGTGGCTGATTCGGTTGCATAATTATTACAGAGGACATTTCAGCGATTTGAAATGACTTTTATGATACTGCAGCACTGTGCTTGGGTGCTGGTTGTGCAGGGAACAGGCTGTACCTGCACAGAACACACAGCAAACGAGCATGTACTGGAGCAAACGGGGAGCATGACATTGCTAAACACATTGAAGTGGAATTCAGAGCCCCAGTTTTAGTGCTGGTTCCTTCTCCCTCAGTTTCAACACGCTTGTCACCTGCTCACACAAAACAAACATTATAATAAAAATCCCACAAAAATTCTTTAAACAGACTGTATGGTTTGTTTTCTGAAAAGAGCAATTCTACTTCTTCCTTACATAATCATTGTATTTTCTTCCTGCAGCAGATTTTTCAGAAAATAATACTGAACATATGCTTCAAGGATGTCTCTCTCTCTCATAATAAAATGGGGTGGACAGGAGTATACGATAACCTCGCTGTCAGAAGAAGACACAGTGTTGGATCTGAAGCAGTCTCTTAAAGGCCTTACTGGAGTGTTACCAGAGCGTCAAAAACTACTTGGACTTAAAATGAAGGGTAATTATTTATATTAGCTGTTTGTGGTGAACGTGCCTTCAAGGCTGACCATTCTCTAAACCCACCCAGGATCTGAATAGTAACAGGGCATCTACCTCCCAGATCCAGCTTTTGAGTGAACACAAGCATAGAAATTTTATACATCACTGGATATTGTTTATTATTGATACATCTACTGGGTCATTTTTTAATGGCTGATATGAAAGTGCAGCAAATGTATGTTAGAAAACGCTGAGTTACTGCCAGCCAGACAAGCAATTTATCTGCGTGTGGAGGAAGAGAATAATGCAGCTTGGGCTTTCCTGGTGCTTGATGGGTGTTTTATTTCAATTAAGCTTAAAATGTCTTAACATTTTTCTAAAATCTCTCTACCCAATTAAAAGAAATTATCTGCTTGCATTATAGGCAAACCTGCGGATGATGACGTGAAGCTTGGAGCTCTGAAGTTGAAACCAAACACTAAAATAATGATGATGGGCACTCGTGAAGAGAGTTTGGTAAGTGTTTTACCCCTTAGCTTAAATAGGAAAAAATGCTTATCTGTCTCCTAATTGTGATTTTAAATTTTGAATATTCCAGTAATCATTTGGAAGATGGTGGTACAGTAGATTTCTGTTGGTGTCTATTTATGTGATGTAAGCTTTTCTGCAGCACTCTGAGAGCAGTGTGTTCATTTTCTTGTAATGTTCTAGACATGAACTACTAACTTCTTATTGTGATATTCACCGACTTCTCAAATGTGAACCATCAGCAGCATGCTTCAGTAATTGTTCCCACTAGTAAAGTGGAGTAATTTTCGTTAAATAGTATGTTTTCCTGTAATGTGCAGGAATAGAAACTTGCTGTCCATTGTTATTTTCTCTCAGTGATCCTACCTATCTTTTGTTGTTATTATTCCTCTAGGAAGATGTCCTTGGGCCGCCTCCTGATAATGACGATGTTGTCAATGACTTTGATATTGAAGAGGAAGTTGTGGAAGTCGAAAATAGGTTGGGAGTTTTAGCTATTAAAAAACAGTCCTGTTATTGAATGTACAGTGTGCATTTTAATTAACTGCGACTTTTTGCACTCTTACATTAGGGAAGAAAACCTACTGAAAATTTCCCGCAGAGTTAAAGAATACAAAGTGGAAATTCTGAATCCTCCTAGAGAAGGCAAAAAGCTGCTGGTGCTGGATGTTGATTATACACTATTTGGTGAGATTTTATGCAACCCGTGTTTTTTGCTTGTTTGAGAGGTCAGTGTATTTACCAGTTCATGTTTCCTGATTTTTGCCTCACGAATCTTCTTCAGTGACTTTGGTATATGTTGTACTGTATAACTTCTGCTTTGTAATGTTGTGGGGTCTTCTGCTCATATTTTAAAAAACATTGGGCTCTGTAAACATTGCATATTGCTGATCTTAGAGCAGCAACTATTTGCTTTCTGCAAGATGACACAAACAAGTAGAAATTAAATATTTTAGCCAAATATTTTTTCTCTTGACCAACTTGTATCTTGGGCGTCACGGTGGCAGGGCAAGATATTGTAAAATAGTGATCTTGGTCTGTACCTGATTGACTCCACTTTCGGGGCTATGGGAGAGTAGCTTCAAATTTGATTTCTAGATGATTACTAAACATGCATAAAGCACATTTTACTTGGATATTCTGTCAGACTGGTTTTTTTGGAAGCCCGAATTTTTCTTCTGACTTAATTTTCTGGCACACAGGTTTGTCGTGGCAGCTCAACTATAAGCAGTAAATAATAGCTTACTTTATGCCTTTTCCTTAGTTTTCCTTTTTGAGGAGATTTGTTTACATCTGAGATCAAAATTCAACCCATTGCTGAGTCTAAAATGTTTATTTAGGTCTTGTGCTAGGACAATTTGAGGCAGCGGTTCTCTAATTGGAACAGACAGCCTGATAAATGTTCACAAAATTAACTTGACCAGGCTTGAAGGAATCTGTTTCATATCTGGGCTGCTACAAATTTTCTAAGTTGCACAGGTGAACTATTTGGCTTGACTGTTCAAAGACATTCAGAACCACAGATCTTTGCTTTAATTATTAGCTAAGCCCTCAGATACCTATGGGGAATATCCCCCTCTGCTTCTTTTCTCCACCTTTACAATGGGAGGGGTAGATTACTATGAATTCATTCATGATTTTAAAATGCCCCAGTGCTTCCCTCATGAAACTCTTCAGGTCTTTGCATAGATAGGGAAGTCAGACTGAACTGTAATAACCTAAACTTTAATAATGAATTGCTTATCTCTTATATTCTTTTTAGACCACAGGTCATGTGCTGAAACTGGGGTAGAGCTGATGAGGCCATACCTGCATGAATTCCTGACATCTGCATATGAGGATTACGATATTGTAATTTGGTGTAAGTTTTATACTCAATACCTAAGACTTTGTTGCAAATTGTCATTCAGAGCAAATACTCCAGGTGGGAGGTTTTTATATTGCTTTTTAGTGCGAATCACAAGATCTAAAACAATACATGAATTAATACATGCTGTAATACATTCAGCAGGAATGTTCACACAGCTGGTAGAGCTATTTTTAGAAAAGTAGTAATTCTTATGTGAAAATTTTGCTCACATGAATGGATCTAATCACAGGATAAAGCTTAACATCACTTTACCGAGCGTTACTTTGCACAAACAAACAAGTGCTTGAAGTAACAGAATTGTATCATCAATATTCAGCCACTGTTTGATCTCAATCCAGACAATAAAAAGTGCCAAATGAACCAAAATCTTCTGGTACAGAGATGGTCGATCCTTTGCCTGCTATTTCACTTCCTTTCCGACAGCTGGAGAACAGACTTTAGCCAGTGCAGAGTTTAAACCATATGAAAACTGTATTACAAAATTTAGTTTTCATAGTGTGGAACGCTGTTTCCACATACTCTTAGAGCAATGGGCAGTGTTGAGATATTTCCCTTTCAAGACCTTATGTGTTCAAGACCATCTATGTGTTCACTTACTGTTGCTTCAGGAGAAAATCCTGCACAGGCTCTGTGGGTCAGACCAGGTGTAGCCCAATTCTTATGGTCCTGCAGACTGTAGTTCAGTAACAGCTGATCTAGAAAATGATTTAAACACATGCAGTGCTTCATCTAGTTGTTTATTCAAAAAGTAAGCTTTTCCAAGTAAAAATAAACTTCATGAAGGAAGACTGTCTTCAAGGCAGTGAACCCTAGAAGCTGTAACAAGGATGGATTTTTCTGGAATCTATCTTTTTGTAAAAGTTTGATATATTAAGTGAACAATTGGCTTGTTTCTGTTTTGTCTGTCAATTACTTATTTTGGTAAAGCTTTCTCTCTTTTTCTCCCTTTTATTGCAGCTGCTACTAATATGAAGTGGATTGAAGCTAAAATGAAAGTAAGTTGTCCTGAAAATGTGATTTGTTTCTAGTCTCACATGCTCAGTGTTATAAAGCAGATTAGCAACTGGGGAGGTCCTACAAATTAAACGCCAAGCTTTTTGAATCTTCATAGTCACTTTAAATTATCTTTGTCACAAAACTAGATTAAATCTAATTTTAGAATTCCACACAATCAGAAGTAGGTGCTAAATTTAGCAGAACTGAACACAAGTCAGTACCTGCTGAAACTTGGATTAGTCACACAGCCTTCACAGTTGCTTTCATCTTACTTCTAATTATAGAGTTCTAGTCTGTAATATCATTTTTTTGAAGGAGCAGACAGATGTGACATGCTGGAGTAGGTTATCAAGAGGAAACTCTTGGCATATTTATGTTGTAGCTCTTGCAGCTGTGTGGTTCTTTTGCTTCCTCTGCCTTACTAAACATCCGTCAGAGCTCTTCTTTGAATCCTAGTTTCTTCTGTACCTAAATCAGGCAACTAGCCAGTTTTGCACAGCTGACCTAGTGGTAAACATATTTATAGACAGGCTTAGCTGTAAATCTAATCAGCTTACTAAGAATTGCTGTGTGTTTGCTTGGTGGCTTGGGGTTTTTTAGGCTTAAAAAAAAATCAAAGCTTGTTTCCATTTCAGGCAAAACTTTTCTAAATTTAAACTTTTCTATCTCCACTCTTTGTTATAGACTAAACTTTTTTTTCAGGCTTTAACAGAGCAAAGCACAGTTTCCAGTGTTGTATATCTCAAAGTAATAAATTGCTACAAGTTTTCTAAACAAACAAAAATGCCTCAGAGTGATCTCAGACGTGAGAACCTTTAATCAAAACTATCATTAATGCAAGTAAATCAATGTTGAGCCTTGCAAACATTGTGGCAGTGTTGCATCTCTGTGTTGTGTCTGTCAGTGTAGTGGAAAACCGTTGTTCAAAACTTGGCTGTTTCCCCTGCACTGGTCACCTTTCTACATTTCTGCACCACCTTTCCAGCCCTTTCATATGTTATTGAATCACAGCCTTTCTGTGCCTACCCCTGGATCTTGATCTGCTGAGCCTCCTACCCATAGGTGCCAACTGCTGTTTCTCATTAAACTGATAGCACCTGGGGTGCTCATCTGTAACACAGGGGCGTAACTACTCCTACATTTATCCAGTCCTAAAATTACATTCGGCCCTTTGAAAGCAACCGTGAGGCTGATATGGCCCCCGGTGAAAATGAGTTTGAAACCCTTGGAACAGTTTCACTTTACGTCAGGGAACAATGACCCCAGCAATAACGGCATTAAAGTTTTTGTTTTAAACTACAAAGCAGGAACAGCATTAAAAAGAAGGGAGTATCAGATAACCAAGTTTAAGCTCCCATTTACCATCTCTTTATGCCCGGAATTCAGCAGGTCTAGAACAGCTAGTTTTTTCAGTGTAACACGACACTGACCCAGGTAGGTTGTGCTTTTCATTTGCAAGATTCACTTTTTGATATAAAGGTAAATCAGTTCAGTGTGGCTGGATATTTGCAAGAGAGCTGCTGTAGTAGATGTTTTCTCCTTGTTCTGTACCTTTGCACATCACTACTGTTGCACACACCAGAAATGAAGTCAGCAATATCTATGTTATAACATGTCAGCACATGTTACTATTACTTTTCAGTTTTGTAAAGGATTTGAAATGGTGCTCTCTCATCTAGTCAAAATTGGTTGTGTTTTTGTTGTTTTATTTTTTTCTAAAAAGCATAAGGTTTCCTTAGAGTCTTTATTTCACGAGTTACCAAATCTTTAAAGTGCAAACTGACAGATTGCTGACTAGCATTGACTGTCTTGGACATGCGTAGGAGGGAAGGGTAACAATGAACTGTTACCATACATTTCATCTTGGATGGTTGCTACTTACTGAAGGGAAGAAATAGACAGTACACAGTTGCTGTCCTTGCTATAGATAAAGCTGAGGCACGTGGAACTTGTGGAGATTATGCACAAAGGTATGGGTGAGACCTCTTGTATTTTGCTTCTCCTGCAAAGTTGCTTTGATTTTATGCTGACATCAGTTATTAAGTTGCTGATAGTAATCACTGCAAAAATAAATCCTGTTGTTTTTTTCTCTTGGTAGAATGGTGTAAATTTTATGGTCCTCATTGGATAGAAGAATTTAACCCCCCTCAGACATCTATTTTTAGTGTGTCTCTGGTAATCCTCAGCTCACCCTTTGACAGACAATGTGCTATAATGATGGTTCCAGCTGTACAACAGTAAAACTGTCATAATTAGAAGCTTTAATAATAAACCTTTGTGCTGCAGGAGCTGGGCGTGAGTACCAATGCAAACTACAAGATAACTTTCATGTTGGACAGCGCTGCCATGATAACAGTGCACACTCCTAGGAGAGGGCTAATAGATGTAAGTGGCTATTTTTTCCTGACCTTTTTCTACATTCAACTGACATGTATTGTTAACCCTTCGAAATATTCAACAATGAAGTTGTACGAGAGTTTTCATGCAAAAAAACTTTAAGAATATTGGAAGCATAGATGATTTTTTTTCTACCAAAATTCTCTATTAACGTTTCATTTGGAGTAGTATGTTTGGAAGAGACTGCTTTCAAATCAAATAATAGATAACAGAAAGCTTTTCCTTTGCGTGTGGGATATTTAGTATGTTATACTATTTCACATCCCCTCCCTTATTAAAGCCCAAGTGCCTGCGGATTTTTCAGCAGAAGTACAAGTGTCCATTTGAGTTTGGACTCAAGTTCCTGTGGACTGATGTTTTCATCTCCTGCCTGTGATCTGATTTACCTCAGGTACCTTGTATCTGATATTTTTGCAGGTGAAGCCTCTTGGTGTTATCTGGGGAAAATTTTCAGAATATTACAGCAAAAAAAATACTATAATGTTTGATGATATCGGCCGAAACTTCCTAATGAATCCGCAGAATGGACTCAAGGTAATTTTAACAGGGATTTTTGTTTATTACTACTTTTTGTTATACTTCAAGTAGCACTTTGTCTTACTTCTTTGCTGGATCACAAAGAAAGGCTATTCTTAATTGGCAAAGATGCATATTTCATTGTGTGGGGATTTTTTTGTTGTTTTTGTTTAATTTAGAATGCCATTTTTCTGGACTAACATTTCCCTAATAGTAGTATTTGATAAGCTTGGCTTCACTATTAACTGAGCTTTTAAGAGACTACCAAAATCAATGAAATTATGATTTCTGCTTAAATGATACCTGCAAACCATAATCAAGCTGGGCATTGCTGACAGGCACCATTGAAATACGTGATGTTCAGTCTCAAGAGTGGTCATATTCAGAAAATAAATCAAATAACAAGCAGCTCTACTCCATGGTAGTATGCCAATATAATAGCAAGCATTCTATTCTGGGAAATAATACCTCAAGCCATTTTGACTGCAGAACAGCAAATATTTCATGTTATCAAATTGTCAGCCAGTTTGTGCTCCATTATCAGTGCTGGTTCTGAATAAGAAGAACGCAGCTTCAATTTCTACTTCTATGTGATGGTACAGCAGTGTGGGGCTAAAAGAACCTTCATGAATTTCTTTTAAAAAAATCAAACCTGTTTTCAGCTGCAGAAATCCAAGATGATGTTTCTTTGAAAGTGTCCATGATGTGAAGAGATCTAGCAAGATGATGTTCATTGGAGCTGTACAGTGTTAGGAGAATGAGGACTAGCAAAGAACTTGCTGGGAGATGATTATCCCAAGAGCTCCCTCTAGCTCAGATTGGAAAGATGTTTGTCAAAATGTTGTTAACAGAGCTGCAGACAAGAATGTTGAATCACTGAAACAGGACACACGTGTAATGTATTCCGAGCTTAAAGCAGTTGTCAGATAAGCTTTATTTCTGACATCTGTCTTCACAGAAACTATAATTGTAGTCAAATGCTTTTTGTTGGGGAAAAAAAAAAAGCATCTAGTTCCAGTGATGCCACACAACTCATAAAGCAGAGCTGAGAACCCCTCGTGTCTCCTGCAAAAGTATCTATGAAATCATATTAGAAAATGTGACAGCCCACTCCAGATCATTTTCTCATTCTGTCTGACTGGGAAGGGAAGGCTTGAGGTGGGTACACAAGGCAAAGACCCCGCGGTCGGGTTCGTGTGAATTACAAGGCAAATTGGATGTGGCCACTAATGGAAAAGGTTTTTCTTCCTCTTACCCAAGAAAAATCATAACTTGGCATAGTACTGAAAATATAGTTTAATTAGGTGGTAAATGATAGAGAATCGGAAGTATTTTTCTTACGTTGAGCAAATGGTTATACCCAGTTTGTTTCTTTTGTATAGATAAGGCCTTTTATGAAAGCACATTTAAATCGTGATAAAGACAAGGAACTTCTAAAGCTCACTCAATACCTCAAAGAAATAGCAAAATTAGATGACTTTTTGGAACTGAATCACAAGCACTGGGAAAGGTAAGAACAAAGTCAAAATTCTTTCTTCTTCTGTCCCTGACCCCACTCTGTTTTGCTTGAGGTTGTCATAGAAAGACCAGAAACAACTGAGCTGATGAACTTTGACATCACTTACAGTTATGAAGGTCCTTTAGTTTGAGTAGAAGTTTAATAAGGCTGTAGTGTTTGGGCTTATTGCCTAAAATGGTAAGATTTTGACAGAATAGACCTTTTCTTCATACTTCTCCAATATTCAGGCCCGCTGATTGTTTGCAATGAAGCAATTACACTTTGAACCTGATTCCCGGAGATCCTCTTGTTCCACTCCTGCAAAGTTCGGCTGTCAGTTCAGATCTCAGGTCCTTTGGTATGAGGCGACTTTTCCAGCAGTTAGTTCAGGGTTTGGGGTTTACAGTGTGGTTCTCAGGCGCTATCCAAGTTGTGTGGCATTATAGTATTCATTTGCAATGCTTAGGGCACCAGTTAGCATCCCGATTCGTGCTGGAGAATGATTAACTGAAGTGTTCAGGCAAAATTCTTAATAGTTTTTATGCAACAGCCTGAAGTTTCAATACATAGGAAAAAAAGTATGTGCAATGCGCTATTTGAAAAAACACTCATTCGGTGCTTAAAAGAACAGCTTTGCAGACTTCCTACAATTTTCTAGTTTCTGATTAGAATCGAAAGTCAAACGTGAAACTTTAAAGGCAGTGAAGTTCACTGGATGTTTCACATTGTCAGTTAAATTGATTAGATTTTTCCCCTATGTCCCCACCTGGTCAGATTGCTCCAGCTGGAGTGCTGGGAGGACTGTGAGATCAGGAAACTCAGATTCTCTAAAGCAGCGAGCGAAGAGCTGTTCTTTTCAGATTATGCTGGATTATGTTCAATTAAAGTCCTGAATTTATCTGAAGGAGCGCCACATCTAATGGGCCTTTTTATCTTCAAGGATATAATAGCTACTTTTCCAATTGAAGTCATTTTCAACCTCTTACAATAAAACATGTTTCCATTTCCTTCCTACCTTTTGTTTGAAAATCCTAACAGAGTAGCTGAAAACATGACTTTGAATTACTGTGAGATAACCTAGAATGGAATTGAAAGAATACTGAAAGCAAATGAAATCAGAAGTAGTATTGATCTCATTTCTAACTTTCGGTTATCGATAGAAGGATTTCTAGTGAGAAAAGGAAGCAGATTCATACCTGAGGTGTATAAAAGGTACCAGATATATTTGTGCCTACTTCTGATTTTGTGGAAAAGAAAAAAATGTACTTTTGTTTCTTTCAGGTATCTTTCAAAGAAGCAAGGACAATAACACCAATAAAATCGTGTGGCACTGAACTGAAGGGAACATACCTAAGATCATTGGACTTTTCCTTGCTTTTATGCTAGAGTATAATAGTGCTGGCCACTGGATCCAATGCCAGAATGACTGCTATACTTGGTCTTCCAGGTGGTTGGTTGTGGGTTTTTTTAAAAGATCACAGCAATAAGCTCAAAGTGGGAGAAGGAAGTCAGTTACTTTTTCTTGCGTTCCGTTCTGGTGTTATCACTTAAAATACTTTCCTCTCCTTTGCTGCCGAAGTACAACCATAACCATTAAAGACCAAAACCATTCTGAAACTAGAAAATGAAAGCATTTAGACCAAAAAAGTTGAGTAAGGAGCCAATCTTGGCAGTGTATGAATTGTATAAGCCCTCTATTCCCTCCATCTTTAGGAACAGTCTCCCTCTCCCATTCCACTATTTAAGTCTATAAATTACAAGTTGTCTAAGTTTGGTATGTATTAGTACGTCAGTGTTTCTCTGTGCAAGACAGTAAGATGGGAAAATACCACCTCTATGGCCAATTTACCCCAGTGTGTGAACTTGTACTACAAAGCAGTGTTTACTGGAAAACAAAAGATTGAAGTTTGAGGGAGAGCAACCCACTCTTATTTGGTAAGTGAAAAGCAGTCTGCCTGAAACATTCTCACGTGTCAGTTGAAGGGTTTAAACCTCAGATGGGAAAGTCACATTCCTAACAAAGCATGAACAAAACCCTTGTTCTCTTCTAGCTAAATCTTGTTGAAGTGCAAACACTGTGTTTAAATACAATATTCAGCCATACTGTTCTTGAAATATCATTTACTTGCGCTGCTTATGCCTGCACTATAGAAGCGTGATGTGACTGCTGTTCAGCATTACCAACACTTGTGCATTATGCAGTTCATGTATTTGAAAGAAGACTGACCCTTTCAAATAAAAATGGTATATATTGTTCTTAAGGAACTATAGCAGTTGTGTAAATAAAATTCCTTTTTTCATAATCTGTGTCCTGTGCTGTCTTAAGTATCTAGTTTGCATAATAGAGAAGCCATTGATAATCTTCTTTTTGGTTTTTTGGGGTGTTTCTCTGGATTACAGAGATACCGATTTTGCACCAGTAGTCAGGTAAGAGGCCGGTACGTGCCGCTGCAGATTAGGGCGCTGGTGTTGAACAGCGACGTGCACAGCAGCCCAGGAAAGGAACCGTGACAGCAAATGCCAGAATGTCAGGACAGCAGACACAAATGAGCTGTTAAGATGAGCACATTAGGCTCCGGCTCAGTGGCCTGTCAGAAAATATACAGTTTCTTATCCACCACTCTTTGTGGTTTAGTGCCAACCCAAGCTGTGTTTTAAACTAGCAAACCAGAAACCTGATGCATTAAAATCTTTGGTTTAGGTAGGTACAGAGGGTGAATTTCTGCAGTTTTGTCTCCAGTAGCCGATTCCTGAACTAGAAGGCTGACTCACTCACTCGCGTACAATGCAGATACAGTCCCTGAGGTTGGAACAGCAATCCTTTGCCTAGAGAGCCTGCAGTAGCATAGATATTGGAATCCAAGAGTGGTATATGTTGTACTAGAATACCTTCCAATTTAAAGCACTGGAAAACGTCAATGCATTGCACCTGATTCACCTGTGGAGTGTGTCATGTTAGCCAGGCAGAAAACAGAACCAAGAGAACCTATTTCACAGTATCACAGTATGTTTGGGATTGGAAGGGACCTCAAAAGATCATCTAGTCCAATCCCCCTGCTGGAGCAGGAACACCCAGGTGAGGTCGCACAGGAACATGTCCAGGCGGGTTTTGAATGTCTCCAGAGAAGGAGACTCCACAACCTCCCTGGGCAGCCTGTTCCAGTGTCTGTCACCCTTACTGAGAAGGAGTTTTTTCTCAAATTTGAGCGGAACCTCTTGTGTTCCAGCTTGATCCCATTACCCCTTGTCCTATCATTGTTTGCCACCGAGAAGAGCCTGGCTCCATCCTCATGGCACTCACCCTTTATATATTTATAAACATCAATAAGGTCCCCCCTTAGTCTCCTCTTCTCCAAACTAAAGAGCCCCAGCTCCCTCAGCCTTTCTTCATAAGGGAGGTGCTCCACTCCCTTAATCATCTTCGTTGCCCTATGCTGGACCCTCTCCAGCAGTTCCCTGTCCTTCTTGAACTGAGGGGCCCAGAACTGGACACAATATTCCAGGTGTGGTCTCACCAGGGCGGAGTAGAGGGGAAGGAGGACCTCTCTCGATCTACTAGCCACCCCCCTTCTAATACACCCCAGGATGCCATTGGCCTTCCTGGCCACAAGGGCACAGTGCTGGCTCATGGTCATCCTGTTGTCCACCAGGACCCCCAGGTCCCTTTCCTCTACACTGCTCTCTAATATGTAATTTCCCAACCTATACTGGAACCTGGGGTTGTTCCTGCCCAGATGCGGGACTCTACACTTTCCCTTGTTAAATTTCATTAGGTTATTAATTTAAACACATGCCCATATCTGCTGCTCAAAGTTGGCATAGAAACAGAAGCTTTGTAGTGTATGAGCAAGACTCCTTTTTGCTTTATACAAGGAACACTTAAAAAATATTAATGTACTGGTGGTTTGTTGGTGTGTGTGGTTTTTTTTTTTTTCAGTGACACTGGGATTTCATCCTAGAATTTCAAAGTATTTGCTGATCAGAAGCAAATGTGCACTCTCCTTTCAAATACTTTGTAAGACGAGCTGAAATACACGAGAGTGTGATCTCAATGGATGGTAACACATTGCTGTTGCTGATAAGCCATTGTGTCTTTTATGACTAATGTTTCCCTTATATTTGAAAACTAGCCTTACAGTTTGATTTTTCCTCCCCCTCTCAAGCCTGTGTATTTTACTGGCTACCTTCTAAAAATGCTGCTGTGATTTTCTGGGCTGAGACACAACTGAGGTTTATACAATCCTGAAGCTGTGGACAAGGCAAGTGCAAAACTGCTGTTCACCAAATCCCACAATACTAGAATGAGAGGCCACTCACACAAATAGGAGAATGGCTTAAAACTGTCAAGAGCAGCAAGTAGTGATCTCCTGGAATCTGTTGCGGCAGGTGGCATCAGCAGGTTCAGGAGAGAGTTGGAGAACTTCATGAACAAGTCCACGGCCCAATGCTCGGAAGCTCTAATATCCTTAATGTGAGAATTGTGGGTGCTCAGAAGATGAGAGAGTCACACGTGGCGGCCAAGTCTTTAACCACTTCTGGGTGGAATTGGGTCAAGTCTCTCACATGTGTGCTACGTGACTCTCATTGGCTAAACATACAACATGATTCTGTGCCAAACTACCAAAGTTTAGTATAACTGTAAGGATAAATGGCTACTTTTCTGCTTAGCTCCAAAATAATGTATATATTGCATGTAAGTTCAGAGAAGAACACCCCAATTGACTTTTTGTCAAAGCAAAGGCAGTTTTGACCTACTTGTATTTCTGAAGTGTAGTTGAGCCTTGGGAATAACTATCAACAGCAAAGTCTAATGCCTTGTTCTCTGTTAACATCCAGTTCTCTTCAATTATAGTAAGGTCCCTGAGAAGTATTTGATCAATGGCTTTCACAGTCTCTGTTAAAAGAAATAGGATTCAAGCATAAACAAAGACAGAGTGTGTGGCTTAATTATAGAGCACATAATTTACTGTTCTGCAAAACTCTGGAGAAGAGCTAAATGGAGTCTGAAATATTCCAAATATTTTCATGTGTCAGAGACTGTACTGGACTCCCAGTGCATGTCAAGTATTTTATATGTTGTTCTGTCTGATTATTCATACCAAAAGAGACAGTCCATTTGAAAATGAAGTTATTTCTGTGAGCTCTGGATATCTGACAACTCTAATGCCTCAACTGTGGCACGAATGCCCATCACCGGAGGTACATGGAGTGACAGCCGAAGCCAAGAACTCAACTGCAAATTCAGCTCCACAAATCCTGCTGCACGACCGTGAAATCTACAGCTAGTTGCCAATTTTTATTCCTGACTTGACATGCAACTGACAGCAAGTGGATGCCAAAGGGTTTAAGACAATTTTCCACTCTGCCTGTTCAGGATGTATTTAAGGCTGATGTGAGAAGTGCTGAACACTTTCTTTCTACCAAGAAGGCGAAGCCGAGGTAAAAAACTGAGTTTGAGAGGGTAAAGTGAACAGTTCTGATTCATTAAAGCTGTTTAAAACCAGAAATGCTGAATGAAGAGGTGTTAGAGGGCAGAATCCTCCAACATTTCGCTATTGATATTGCAGCATTTGTGGCAGGTGCTAGCTGGTATTAGTGTAGGCGACCACAGCGCCCAATGCAGGGTGCTGATGAGGTTCTTTGTCTGGGGGATTGATGGAGAGAGATTTCTGTGAAGAGGAAACATGGAGAGAGACAATAACAGGAAAATAAGAGAAAAATACTGATCCTTCCTGGAGAAGACAAGGTACATCTTTCAAAGGAGATGAGTTTCTTGTGTAAACGTTATTAACAATATCTTGTGACAACCGTAAGTTACCAGACGTGTGCTTTGAAAGGGCTTTTTGCTAATCAGGACATATTTTAGGTGTAAGCAGCTCAAAAGATCAAGGGTCTGGAAGAACTGCCTCATGGCAAGAGATGAACAATTCCAGTCTGGTTAGGTTTTCCTAGAGAATGGTGGAAAATGTCCATGATGCTTTACAGTGCTAAGTCTGACTCTCCTACCTGGTTTATCTGCTGGATGACACTGTCTATTTTAGGCCTTTCTTTCCCAGCCCAGCTGTATTATCCATTCCAGATCATCTAAACTGCAATCCCCATTGTCTTTCAGATCCCTGATAAGCACATGGGGCTTCAACCCCACCATTCATACATCAGCCCTTTTCTGATGGTGTTATGCAGATACACCTGGGTTAGCAGTTACATCTGAGCAATATTCCCACCCCCACAAATAGTAAAATAGTTGAGATAAACACATTCAGAAACTATTAAAGTACTTTGTTTTGAATTGAGTAGCTGTAGCTGGAAGAAAACAGGCAAATTATTGAAAAGTCTGGCTTCTTTAAACAGAATCAAAATGTTCTATTTTGTATGCACATTTCTACTTTCATCTGGTTCTAAATTTTAAGAATTTAAGTAACCTCAAGTGATTTTTTTTCCTCAGTCTAATATGGCTGGTTTGGTTGGTTGGCTGAAAGATATCAAACCACCCCTTTTCAGATGTTTGCTTTAGATAGACCAAAACTGAGTAAATTTAGGTAGACTTAGTTCTGCAACTACCAAACTACATAATACATGGTTTTATGGACTGGAAACGCATCCATGTGGCATTAAAACAATACTGTTGCTACTGATAAAACCAAATTCATAGCTTGTCACTCATTCTAGCAATCTCTGACCAAGGTATATGACAGTGCCTGGTTTTAACCTCAGAGGTGCGATAAGGCAGTTGTCCAGTTCAACTTACGTTGCTGATTCAGAACCATTCGTACTCCCCAAAGCACGGAAAGCCCTGTTGAGCCGCGTACAGCGAGAGTCCCGCAGCTCCGTGCTGGTCCAAAAGCCTCAGCTGGGTGTTGGGAACCCGAGTGCACAACTGGGGGACAGAGATAAGGGTGAGTTACCAACCAACCAACACCACCCACAACCGTCCACATTTCTACTTGCCCTGTAGTTAGCCCAGCGCATTGCATGCAGAGGTTGCGGGCAGCTGGTAAGATGAGAACATCAAGAACAGCAGTAGATCTTGTGAGGTTAACATATAAAATCTGTTGCCTAAATATCCATTAAGGGATAACTATAGACCCACAAAGCATGACTTAGTCAAGAACAGAGCACAATTCCAGAAACTATGAATGTGAAAAAGTCAGTGTTCCCTCCAAAGAACCTTGAATCAAGCCAGAGACCAGCAACAGCACTAAGTTATCAGACTGTTGGGGCAGTAAGAAGGACAAATACAGAGTCATAGGCAGAGTTTCCAGTACTGGTCGATCTTTCACAAGGATCAGTTGAGCTTTACACCCTCCTCCCACCTTGCCTTTCCTGGGGCTTGAGCAGAAGCCTTGGGCCAGGCATGGGACAAGCACGACAGCAAAGTGCTCAAGGCCAGGAAGGAAACCAGACAGGAGCTTTTGAGCTAAAGCTTCTGCCAGGAACAATTAACATGCACGGGCTGGATTGCACTAGCTTTACAGAGGCAGGAGACAGCACAGAGTGACCTTATCTCACCTAGCAGAGACAGCACCAGGCAGGGTGTTCACACAACTGAAGTGTCAAACAGTGTCTCCCACCCTACAACAGGTACCTGGACCAGTTCAAGACAGACGCTTTATTGCCTGCTGTCAGGTTTCCAAACAAACATGACAGACTTCCCTACAGCTCCAGGATGAGACAAGACACTCACAGTCCTCTTACAAACAGTGTGACTGGGATGGAACATGAATGGTTTCTTCTACCACCACCCATCTCACTGCCCTTCTCTGTACTTGTGATGCCTCATGCTCTGGAGCAGAGACCATTCCCTGGAGCACAGCACTGCAGCTGGCAAGAAGTTATCGCAATAGACAGAAGTTCTGGAGCTGTGAGCAGATATATGTATACCTGAAGTTTCTTGTTAAAGCCAGGCTGTAAGTAGTTGCTGCCTGCCCCAGGAGATTGCAGAGCTCAGCCAAATGGGAAGAAACAAGCATGTGCACCTGCAAAAGCCCCTGTTTTAATTTTTGAGGGGTTTTGTTTTGTTTCTGCATCCAAAAAGCCACAGGGGAATGCAGCACCAGTCATGTCAAAGGCAGCCAGGGTTCAGGGCTGATGCCAAGAGAAGGGCTGCACCACGAGTGCAACTGGAGTGACTGAAGGAGCAGAGCCCTGGGGGGGCAGGAATAAGGGCTGTTATCACAGCTTGGCAGGAAGGTCACATTTTTGTGTCAGCAGCTGTGACATATCTCAGGCTCCTGGAGCTACCAGGTGACCGTTTGCACGACATGACCCAGGGCTAATCAGACTTGCAAACCAAACAGGAACTGGGATTGAGTCCACTGAAGTGTTTGCCCCCTGCAATACAACATTGCGCTGATTTTTCAAACAAGTTTATTATTCTGTCTTAGAGTTTTCTCAGCCTTCCGCTTGAGTCGCAATTTGACCTCACATGAAAGTGGCTTAAACTATATAAATATACATACATATTTAGGAAGGTAGAAGTTTAGGTCTCACCTAACAACTGCACTCCAGGAGCTGGGGCTTTACAAAAGAAAAATCCCGTAGCAAGAACCACAGCGCCCAATAGACACAGTAACGCTGATCAAACCAGCCGGTCTGTGGCAGCATCCAGTGTCCATCCTCGGTACTGCACTCTCCCCCCCTCTGTCGCTCCGCACTTTGGTCACAAGAGGAAGAGCATCACCATCCTGCCAGGCCTCTGAGAGACAACGCCAAGGCCTGGACCATCTCAGGGAACCCTCTGCAGGTGCTAAACAGGCCACCAAGAGATAAGAGCAAACAGCAGAGCAGCCTCAGCAGTGAAAGGTCCTCCGAGACCTGTTAGGGTAGCGGGGGCTTGCACCAGCTCTGGCTGTGCCAAGCCATAGCTGCTTGGATACAAGGGTACACAGCAGCTTTCTCCTTTGTTGCAGCAATAACAGAGAGAAATTGCTTCACAGAGGCAGAGCCCAAGCCTCAGGCGGGTTCAGTGACAAGCAGAACAAGCGCATTGCACCTGGAGTTCCACCACTGATACTAAATCTCAGTATTTGCAGCCAGCAACAGCATAACTGGAAAACTGTCTCCAAATCCTAGAGGTGCAAAGCCCAGCTCATCTCAGCAGCACTTCTCCTGCAGCCACTGGAGGAAGAAGTTTGAGGGCAGAGAAGTGAGCAATCCTCTGGGGTAGACAGCAGCCTGGGGAGCCTCAGGCCAAGGACATCATTGATTAGAGCTACCTCTTATCTGTTATATCAAGGGGACATGCTGAGACTGTGCCTGAGCTCTTTGAGAGGTGATGGGCCTGCAGGAGCCCAGGAAGCTTGTTCAGAGCACCCTGGCCTGGCAGCGGTCTCAGAAGAGGGGGAGAACGGCTGCCAGGAGGGAGAGACAAGGCAGCAGTAACAAACAAGCAATTTACTAGGACAGCTCACTGTGCTAGTGCCTCCCTGCCCTGTGCAGATCTTCATTTGCGTAATTGATTGCAAGAACTGCTGTGGGGCTCGGCAAAAATAAGCTAATACAAACACCCACCGTGGATGGGTGCTGCAATCTCAGGAACCCGCGAGTCTCTGAGGGTAACTTCACCACTCTTTCTGCACAGCTCTGCTGTGGACACCTCTAATTTTAAACAAATTTTCAACAGGTAAAATGAGCTCCGTGGCTGGGCAGAGCACTAGGACCACAAGATGGCATTTTGCTCATCGGAGCAGAGCTGGCTTGCTCCCAAAGTTTGGCACAAGGAGGAAGGACATCGGGGCCTCTGTCCCGAACGAGCTCTGCTCAGCAGGGCCGGAGCAGCATCCCTGTCCCGGCTTGTGCCCGGCGGTCACAAGGGGGAGCCCGATGCCCGGGTAGGAGCAGCGGCCCCGCAGCCACATCCCTGCATGGCTGCGCCGGGCAGCGCTGCCCCCAATGGGACGGGCCAGCAGCGCAGGGACCTTCTGCAGCTCCTCTCAGCTCCTTTTAGTGGGACATCATCATCATCACGCAAAACTGAAGCATTCGCTTGCCAGTTGTAACTGTGAATAAGGATTAAGGGTACATCTAGAAGCGGAAGACAACATGAGGAGGCTTTTACAGGGCAGAACCTGAGCAGCTGATGGTTTTGTTATAGGTCACTCCACAAAACCACCCTCCCAAGAAAGGCACAACGTTCTCTGGGAAGAAGGCCAGAAGGGTCACAGCCAGCCCTTGTCACAATACCAACATTTCAGTTCGCTGCCAATTAATTGAGCTGGTTTAGCTCAGAAAGTTGAGCACTGCATTACACAGCACCACCACTTTTCTCACATTCCTGGGAAACCTTTGCTTCCCAAGCTGGGTACTGGGTCCAGCTCTGCTACAAGCACTGAAGCTGTTGTTTGGGGCCAGTCTCAGGTTGGTCAGAACATCCCTCCAGACCCAGCAGAAGCTCAGCCTGACCTTATCTTTCAAGTCCTGATTGAGGCTCTGCCAAAGCTCTGCTTCCTCTGGAGACCTGAGGACCTGACCTTATTGAAGCCCCTCACTGGCCCATGGGTGTCAAATCCAAAGAGATGCCTTGGAGCACCATCTCATCATTGGACCTTTAAAACAAGCAATTCTTTATGTGGTACCTGCCTTTCTGTATGGATATAACTTATGTCTCTCCCATTCTCCCCTTACATATTGTGATAACGCTTGTCTGCCACATGCACTTTATAAGCCTTTGCCAGCATTTTTAAAGTTGCCTTATATGACACCAACACCAGCCACAATTACTGCAGCTACTCCCATGAGAAGCTCCTAAAGGACACCGCTTATTTCAGAGGGGAAAAATAAACCAAAACATCAAACAAACACTACAAAGGAAACTCCTCACCTTCTCTTTGCTCTGGAACCAGTGAAAACAACCTAATACCTCCCCTTGGGTCCTACTTAAATCCTTCAGCTGTGATGGGGACAGGCAGAACTGTTGGCTGATTCCCAACATCTGGAAGCCATTTCACCCCAGAGCAGGATCAGCTGCTCTCTAATCTTTAAAGGACCCAATACACATTGACACCCTCCTGCCACTCCCTACAACTGTCACTATCTACATCTTTTCAGTCCCCTGCAATACAGTTCTCGCACCTGCTCCCCAAACAATCCTTTTCCTTGTCCCCATAGCTCAGCCTTCCTTCCCATGATCACTTTTTGGTCCCCCTCCAATATAAGAAAGACACTGTAAAGCTGGACGAAGTTCAGCGAAGAGCCACCAAGAGAGTTGGGGGCTGGAGCATTTGCCCTGCGAGAAAGGGTGGAGGGAGGTGGGCTTGTTCAGCCTGGTGACAAGAAGGCATCAGGGGAACATAAAGGCAGCCTACCAGTTAACAAGCAGGTTACTGAGCAGACGGAGCCAGGCTCCTCACAGTGGTGCAGGGCTTGGAGATGAGGCAGTTGAAACAAAAGAGGTGGAAACCAGATACAAGGAAAAATTTCTTTACCATGATAACAGTCAAGCCCTGGGATAGGTGGCTGCAGGAGATCATTTATCTGCTGTCCTGGGTAACTGAGGAGGTCCTGGTTGACTGGAGGTCAGCAATAAGATGTCCATCTACAAGAAGGGCCAGTAGGAGGATCTGGGGAGCTACAGGCCTGACAGTCTTCTCTTGGTGCCAGGAAAGGTTATAGATCATCTTAAGTGCCATCACACAGCACGAACAGGGCAACCAGGTGATCAGGACCAGTCAGCATGGGTTTATGAAAGGCAGGTCCTTCTTGACTGACCTGATCTCCTTCTACAACAAGGTGACCAGCTTAGTGGATGAGGGAAAGGCTGTGGATGTTGTTTACCTGGACTTTAGTAAAGCCTTTGACACCATTTCCCACAGCATTCTCCTGGAGAAACTGGCTGCTCATGGCTTGGACAGGCATACTCTTGCCTTGATAAAAAACTGGTTGAGTGGCCTGGCCCAAAGAGTTGTCATGAATGGAATCAAATCCAGCATTGGAACAGGCTCCCCAGGGAAGTTGTTAAGTCACTATCCCTGGAGGTATTTAAAAGACATGTAGATACAGTGCTTAGGGACATGGTTTAGTGGTGGACTTGGCAGTCCTAGGTTAAGGGTTGGACTTCGTGGTTTTAAAGGTCTTTTCCAACATAAACGATTCTATGATCATACATTCTCCACCCTTGGGGGTTTTCCATGCTAGACTGGATAAAGCCCTGAGTAACCTGATTTGACCTCAGAACTGACCCTGCTGTGACCAAAAGGTTGGGCTGAAGTCCCTTCCAACATGATCCAGTCTGTCTTCTCCTAGGAAAAAGATGATGAACTAAAATGATAACCAAGTCCAGAGTTCCTCCCTGGCTGGGCTGCGGAACCCTGCAGTCAGCACCACCACCCCAAGATTATCCCACGGCAGCTAGAAAAACCTTGTCAAAAGCTGTGAATGTCAAGGGAAAAAAAGTAGGACAAAGGATTCAACTGAGTTGCGACAGTGACATGTGCCTGTGCTAGAGGAGGAGGAGGAAGCGGTGGAGCACGGAAGTTAAATGGGCCAAGAGCCTGGACACAATAATGTATCAGCTGCCTCACCAGCAAAGTGAAGCTGTTAGATGGAAATACATCCTTCCCCTCTGCCATATGCATAGTCCGGTCACAGGAGGGTGCTCAGCTGTGAGCAATGGCTTCCTTTCAGTAAGAGCAACCATGCACAAACTAAATTCTTCCATTATTTTAACTGCCAAGGAGAAATGAGTGAGACACAGGGCGCACAGGACCCTCATTCTGCTGCAAGAGGCTGGTCTTGGCAGCAGCCGAGATGCTGGGGCAGCTCCAGTCCAGCCTCTGCCCTGTAGCTAAGGACCCTTCCTCCCCAGGGAGAGAAAAGCTGTGAAGATGCTCATGTTATCTAACAGAAGAGAGATCTGAAATGTATCATGACTCACTCACCTTTCAAAGCTGTCAAAAAAAATTCCCCAAAACCCTACACATCTCGAAAGGTGGAGAAAGGAAACCAAAGGAAAAGCAGTGGCTGAAGGTTTGGTTTCTGGTTTGGTACATGTGCAGGAGGGCAGCCAGATACAAACAGGAGCGCAGTCTGGACAGGCTGTGGCCATGGCCACACTCCTACCCTGTCCCTGGCACCCACCCATCAGCTTGGATCATTTTCTTAGTAGCTGATATAGTGCTGTGTTTTTAATTTAGTAGAAGAATGTTGATAATACACTGATGTTTTGGTTGTTGCCAAACAATGTATGTATATACCAAGTCAAGGACTTCTCAGCCAGAAGGCTGCAGGTTGCACAAGTGATTGGGAGGCGGCACAGACAGGACAGCTGAACCAAACTGACCGAAGGGATGTTCCACACCATACGAGCTCATGTTCAGCATATAAAGCTGGGGGAAGAAGAAGGAAGCTGGGGACATTCAGAGTGCTGGCATTTGTCTTCCCAAGTAACCGTTATGTACAATGGAGCCTGGCTGTCCTGGGGATGGCGGAACACCTGCTGATGGGAAGGGGTGAATGGATTCCTTGTTTTTCTTTGGTTGCATGCAGGGCTTTTGCTTTACCTATTAAACTGCCTTTATATTGACCCACAAGTTTTCTCACTTGTACTGTTCTGATTCTCTTCCACATCCCACCGGGGACACAGGGGAGTCAGTGAGTGGCTGCGTGGTTCTTGGTTGCCAGCCAGGACTAAACCATGACATAAGCAAACATTCAAGCTCTGTTCAAACAAGGTCTAGAGGTTTAGATGCTCAGCATTTAGGTGCTTGCAAAATATGTTGACCCCTCAGGCTCATGATAAAATCTAAAGCTCCCTTTGAAAGTCAAGTGTCTAGCATGAAGGAGCTGGTGTCCCATTGATCTCTTGCCAATGTTTTAACAAGGGGATGTCACAAGTATTTATTTCCCTGTCTGAATTTTGCACAGTCAACGGTGAGAGAACATAGAATTCATTTTCTCATGTTCGCACAAAGAGGGATTTTCCAGCCAGCATCAAGAAGATAGAGGGCAGCAGTGTGAAAAGAAAGAAATGATGTCTATGAGTATTAAAAATTGTAAATAAATACAAATCTTTGTGCCTATGAAATCGAGGTCTATGTATGATTCAGGGAGAACTTATCCTAGAGGAGGGGAGAAGAAGCCCACAGCTCTTCTCCAGGGAATACATTTTTTTTAAAATTATTGACATACTAGACAATCTGTTTCTCTTCTAAATATAATTTTATTAGCATGAGAAACCACTTGACAGCAGGAAACTAATGCTGGTGAGTTCACAGTTTTCAAGACAAAGCACTCTCTTAGAACGAAGAAGAAAGAGACCGATTTGGAAAGAAGAGCCTCGCAGCTTCTACCTAAAACCAGCCTCCACCTGCCATCTTCTTGTTGCAGGCTTAAATGGAGCAATGTTCCCTAGCCTCAGCTTGTTTGTCTCTGGTTTCCAAAGGAGATGAGGCATATGCAGTCACGCTGTTCACCAGCTCTCCTGTCACCCTCCCACAATAACCTCCAAGAGAGGAAGGAACATGTCTATGGGGGGCTGGGTAAAGAATAAAGACACCCGCTGTCACCCACCCCCTGGGATGGGGAGAATTGGGCAGGAGCCCATAAGCGGTTGCTCTGCTTGGCTGCCCGGCAGGCGTGTGACAATTTGTCAGGCAGGATGGGGACAGAAGAGCTACAGCTACTGGGGATGGGGGCACAGAGCCCACGGGAATCGCTGCTCTGGCATGGGGAGCGCCTTGAGAGGGGGGTGATGGAACAGCACGGGATAGCGAAGCCACGCATTAGACATTCAAAGTGCTTTGCTGGGTGTTACAGAAAAAGGAATCCAGCCAAACAGTGGTGCTGAGTTTCACTTTATTGAGCAGAGAGGGCAGAGATGAGGGCGAGCTGCTCCCGTGTCCGCTCACAGGCGTCTGCAGCCGCTGCTCACGGGGGCTCAGCTGTTGCTCCTCGGTGACAGCGAGGATTCAGCATTTCCCCAGGTGCTTCAATCTTATTTTCCCTCCACTTTTCCTGCAAAAGAAGCAACACAAACTTAGACAAAGCAGTGTATGACAGACACAGCATTGCGGGACAAGGAGCTTGTCTGTCCAAACAGGACTATTTGCCTGACTCATGCTAGTGTACGCTGGTGCCTCCCAGGGAACATCAAGACATTTTCTCCTTTCCTTGCTCTTCTCTGCTTAACCCTAGGGAAAAGCAGCCTTGAGTGCACACCAAATGTAAAGGACTGAAAAGGAAAAATATCATGTTTTGCAAGCTCATTCAGTCCTGGGGTGCTGCCTCCGATTGCATCTCCTTTAAAAGGTGACAGAGCTCAGGAAAAGGAGAAAGTCAGGTTCTTCCTCCAAGATTTTTTGTCTTGTTCCACAAAGTCCTTTCAGACTTTTCAGGAATCGTTTGGCACAGCTCAGCTCCCGCGTTCCTCCAAACACTTCTCGGTATCCAGAAGTGTGGGCAGTGAGAGTTGCAGCCTGTGGCATGTAGTGGGAAATGTGCATCAATTCAGTGCGTGCAGAAGGTACAGGCAGGGTACAATTGCCTCCCAGGCCCTGTGCTGCCTCTCGGCATGGTAACCAGCAGCATGCAACACCTAGAAATGAATTAAAATTAACTTGCAATCACACAGCTCTGTTCCAAAGAGCAATTATTCCACTCGGCATGATTCAGGGGCTGGTCTATACAAGAAGAGCAGCCTGGATGCAGGGCCCCCTGCCATGAAGAACATCATTAGATATGTGGAAATGGAGCCAACTCTCTCTGTTATTTCCATCCCCTCTACTTTCACTTACAGCACTGCCTTGCAGAAGGCACATTTGTTTCCGTACGTGACGCCATCCGTGCCACAGTGAGGGTTGGACTCCCTCGTGCAGTACACGCTTCTCTCCACAAACTCTCTACAAATCTGCAAAAGGAATGAAATAAAAAACCTTTTTAGGACTCCTATATTCTTTCTCTCTTTCACTTTCCAAATTGGATACAAGGTCACTAATACAATGCTTTTTCTGGTAAAAGGACTAAAACAGTGGTGATGACAGACACTGCCCATTTACTGAAAGAAAAAAAGCCCTGTCAGAAATGAGCAGAAGCAGTGTTTCAGGGGAATTTCTGCCCTGTGTTTGAGGAGGGAAGCTGTAGTCACCTGGGAGAAGTCTTGATCTCCCAAAGACATGGGAGGATCAGCCCAGGCATGCAGGAGAAGAGTCAGCACTGATGCTCTTGCAAGCGCTTGGCACCGGGGCAGCTCACTGCTGCCTGGCTTCGTGAATCTTGCAAAACTGTACACCCGGTTTGGCGCTTGCTGAGCTTCCTGCCTTCCCGGCAAAAGGAGGAGAAAACTGCAGCTTGTGGGGAATTAAAAAATGGTGTCCAGGAAATGTATTTTGTCTCTGGACGAGTCCCAGTGATAAACTTCATTTGGGGGAATAAAACACTCTCAATAGTCCATTTCCTTCATGAGATTGGCCAGTGGAGCAAAGTGGACAAACACAACCCCGTGCAGGTACCCTACCCTGTGCAAGCACCTCATCATGGGAAGCATTTGCTAAACCAACTGTCTGTTTCCACAGTCTACTTGTTAATGCCACACGTAATAGCCCCTGTACAATGGTAAACTCCCCAAAGTGTCGAGACATCTTGAAAGGACCCACCTGCACCCAGCAGACATTAAAAACTGTTTACCATGCACCAAGATCTTGGTTACAAAACCATTCCTCTAGAAAATGCAGATTCAGTAAGCAGAAACAGCGGCACTAACCTCTTCAATATCTTGACCTGCTACGTCTGAAATAAAAAAACCACAGATCAACAACAGAGGCTTTACATACCGGCATTATTTTCTGATAGAGGCTGAACTAAAGTCACAAACCACAGTGAAACATACACCGGGTTTGTGGGGTTTTTTTCTACTCTGTCATCCTGTGCAGCGGAGGAGTGGGCAGGAAATACATTATCTGAATTGCTTTTCAGTATTTTGCTTTTTTTGAAAAATGTTACTAAAATACCATGTAATCAGTCATTCAGCTGCTAACTGCACCTCAGACACACAACCCAATCTCCTGGAAGGCAGCCACTCCCGGGGAAGCGAGCTGCCATATCGGATCTGGAGCTGCGCTCAACTGAGACTTTAAAGCTATATTCACTTCTAAGGCAAAAGCTGCTGCACCTCTGAACAGTGCAAATGGCTGGTACTGCTAACAACAGTGCACCACGGAGAAGGAGACCCCGCGGTCAGCTTTGCATCCCCCCTCAGCACAGCACAGCCCAGAGAACCTCCTGGAACAACCTCATCCCAGGTGAGGTACAAAGGGACATCATGGGGTGATATGGAGCAGAACAGGCAGTGCCAGTCAGCAAGAGCACAAAAATACCCGCTGCAACCACAGGCTCTGGGCTTGCAGCTGATCAGTCTGTCCTCTTTCTATTTCTTGCCTGCAAAGACTGCAGCCAGGCACATGGGTTGACTCATGGCTCTGGGACAGGATGACCCTGTCTCTAAGGGGGAGCCCGACACTCAACGGTGGATTGAACACAGATTTGCAGAATCTGGGTCACAACACTGCGAGACAAATACTCAGCACCTTGCATGTCAGTGAGGCAGCAGAATTCAGATGTGAGGCTGTACCTGCTGGCTCGTTGGGGCAGCGGATGGGGGGACCTTGTCCTGCAGCTGGTAATCCCACCCAAGCCTCAGTCAGTTAGACCATCATCCATCAACCCACCCTACTCCTTCTGCCAGTTGTATTGCCCTTTGGTGTTTTACCTCCAGTGCTGGTGTATTTGTCATGTTAGGTTAGGCTAGGCTGCCTTAGGTGTCAGTGTTATGGCTACTGCATATTATTTGCAAAACAGCTCATTAAATATTTTTTATAAATATTACATGCGGCTACAGAAGACTTTGTGATGATGTCTCTTGACATTTGTTTATTTTATGGGAGATCACAGAGTTTGCTGCTATTCTGCCTGGCCTTGGAAGGAAGCCTCAGCACTCTGACGGAACCCAGTCCCAATTAAGACTCAATTAGAGACAGATGAATATTTCATAATGAATAATGCGTACAAAGTAATTCATCTCTTTTTCTCCATGCACAGCTTGCAATTTTCTCAAGTGAATTCTTTAGTCAAATTATTCACAGAAAAACAAGTATAAATAATTCTTGTTCTGCACATTCTCAATAACTGTTACCATAAACCTTCCAGAGCTGGGTCAGCTGGACGCAAGCGATTGATAACACTGACATGACCTATATGTTCAAAAAATCATCACTCAGCTTCCCCAGATCATCAGAGAAATGTGTAAGTCTCCAGATAAATAAGTACTGGATCCTTTTAATTTGCCCTCTTTGTTCTGACTCCTTGAGGACATTTGAATTTAATTTTCAAGCTTTTCTCTGCAACATAAACGAAAGCTGAAACTTTCATCTAATTACGTTTCCACATCTCCAAGGAAAACACCAAATGCCAAGATGCTTAGGATCAAAACAAGAGCTGACGACCCTGAGGTGAGCGAGCTGCTTCTCTAACTGGTTCAGCAAAACTCTCCAGCGAACATCTGTACCAAAAATTCATAATTACTCTTTGCTTTGGTACATTTGCTAAAAGACCCGCTTAGAATTTCCTCGCTCTGTCTCCCGGTGACACCTCCGCTGCGTTATTCACTGCGGAGGCACCCGAGGAGTGGAAACATGTCATACGAGTGAGCAAGTCCTGCAGATATTTTCCACTTCCTCAGCTTTGTCTTCAAGCCTGTCATCTGGTGATCAAGACTCTGAAGTTTGCTGTTGTCAGGAATTTTTTCTTCCTAGGCTAGGGAAAAGATCACTTACCCGAGAAGAAAGAGAGCAGCAGCAGACTGAGAAGCACCAAGGAACCTGTTGCCTTCATGCTGCAGGTAGCTCTTTAGTCCAAGCCAAGCAACCTGTGCGGGAGGTGTCGTCCCCGCACCGGAGCGCACAGTGCGCACACGGACCTGCCGTTCTGTGTATTTATGTGCCTGTCCGTAGCTGTCCTCGTTCCCCACCTTAATTGTGAGAACTTCTCCACTTCATTTCTAAAGCCGCTATTGGTCCTGGCCATGTTTATGGTGCCTTAGGAATGCTGCCCTGTCCACATCAAACCTAGAAAGGGATAATTATATGAGTGATAGACTCAGGCTTGTAATATCTTCTTTTTTTTTTTTCCCCTTCTAAATAGTCACAGGATTCTCACAAGGGTGAATTTTCAAAGCGGTGATTCATCGAGGAAGCTGGTAATTTTCATTCTCTGGGCCCTCGCTGAATGCCAGCTCCGAGGCTTTGACTGCGGCGCGATGACACTTACTAGACGTTACGAAATAAATCACAGCATGGGAATGTGTTGTCTGTGAAACCAATTATACGTTGTTCCCTGGCTATTTTTGAGGATGGTTCTAAATTTGTGAGGTTGGGGTGGAGAAGTACTCCGATGTGACATGCTCCCATAGCTGTGTGCACAGTCCCAGATAGGACTGCTGACTCTCCTCCCTGAACTATTTAAACTCTAGCTGTCAATATTTTCCAGTTTTTCACATTGACAAACATATGTTAGGGCTCTGCTCCCACAGCAAGTGGCAATGAAGGGAATTTGATGGGGAATTGGGAGACTTGAGCTCTATTTCCAGCTGAGTATGTTCGCGTTCAGCTGCACCATTTGCAAAATATCTGTTCAGATAAGAATAAACTTAAAACTTTAGTATGCTTTCCTAAGGAAACAGGGCTTAGGAGAGCACTGTGTGTAAATATATATGTTTATCAGTTCCCCCAATAAATTTTACATCTGCAACTAGTTCCAATCATAGGAGTGATATATATATCTGTATACATTTTTCTAGCAACAGACAAAAGATGCTACTAACATCCTTGGTGAGCAAGGGAGAGAGTTTCTGCAGGAGAGCAATGATATGAATGCTCTACAACAGGGGAAGCAGTAGAGTTTGCAGCTTGCTAGACATCTTAAAATCCACACAGCAGAGAAACCGTGACTGACAGGTGAATTCTCAGATGTCTATTAAGGGTGAGCTCACGATGCAGCCTCTCATATAATGTAGTTATCAAGTCAGTCAGCTGCAGCGCTGTTCAAAATCACGCTCGGTTCTGCCACTCGCAGCACTGCTTGTTTGCCTTTTCTCGTTTCACTGCTCACAACCACAGCCTTAATGCCTCAGTCCTTTATCTACCCAAACGTTTCAGTTGCTGCAGCACAACTGAGTGGATAAAGCCTTCGCAAACGTATCACAGGGACCAACCCCTTCTGGGCTGAGGAGAGGAAGAGACTAAATTACGAAGCAGGTAATTATTGTTATTGCCCTTTCCACTTCACTACAGCACCTGCAACAGGCCATTTGCTGGCACAGGTCGGGGAATTCTTCTGTTCCTCTGACTTCTCTGAAAATCAGGGACAGAAGAAGGGCATCTGGACCTTGCTTTGCAGTTTAAGATGTGTAGCTGGGCAGAGTCTTGCTGGTGTCAAGTACTTGTCCATGCTGGGCCAGTCTTTAGTCTTACAGGCTACAAACCTTTCCATCTTCTAAAGAGTTCTTACCTCTGAATGCTCACAAGGCATCTAGGGTACAGCCGTATGCCCTGTACTTGCCGCTTGCCCTCCCTTTCCCTGTAGGTGAGCAGCTCTTCTTTGGGCTTTCCCAAAGCCACCTGAGATCCTAAGCAAATATTGGGCTTCCTCAGGCAGAAACTGCCACTGCAGAGGAGGTTCAATGTAAGATTTTGCTGTTGAAGATGATTTCATGATATGGCCAAAATTCCACTAGTCTGCGGCCACTCCGTAATCTTCTTGGCCAACAAGAAATTGCAGTGGATCTCTGTCCTGTGCTGACAGATCTGCCTTTGCATCCACTAGCCACTTAGACTGTTCCTTAATTATTTTTCACACACGCAAGCAAGGAAGCAGTGGGGACTCCCATGACTCTCCAGTTTGTTTTTTCTTAAGAGCAGGCACAAAGGCATGATGTGATTTATGTTGCCTGTATTAACAGCAAAAAGACAAACAAACAACAAAAAAACCCTGAAAATCTGAAGTCCATCCCTCTTCCTAGGAAAGAGCATTGATCGCTCTGTGCTAGTATTATGGGAAGGTCAAGACTCTTCTGGTGGGAAGCACCTACAAAAATCCTGGTCAGGAGGAAACAAGACCCAAAGAAAAACTTGGAAATCATAGATTTTGTTCTAAATATCAGCCTTAGCAGCACATACTCTTACTACATAACAAGAGAATGAGAGGTGGAGAAAGGAAGAGGAAAGGACTGTGTGAGCCATGGCACTAGGGACTTTTTGCTTACGCTATTTGCATATCAACTCTTTGACTCACCAAAAAGATGGTACGTCATTATGAACATTCATATACATCATTGCTCCTCCAGTGCTCTCTTTAGGCTCCCACAAAGATGTTATCTCCATACCTTTTTTCTCCCAAGACAGAAAGCAGCTTGGAGCTACCAGCACATCTTCTGGTCCTACTTTCTGAGGGTTAAAAAATCCCAGACCTTTTCCTGAAGGGTCCCCTGTCTTACCTCTGCCTCAAAACCTTTTCAGATATCTTCTCCAGAAAGCTGAAGGCCTAAGCACAGTCCATTTTCTCCTCAGGTTCTCATCAGGCTCATTACAGCCTTGCCTAGCTTGCTGCTCTTTCTGCTAATCAACAGTCTCAATGGACACACCCTTTAAGGAGGCAGCAGTTCCTAATTTTCCTCCCAATGAGATAGCCTCCTCCCTTTGCCATAAGCCTCCTTTTTATAACACATGTCCAGACCTACCCCTTGCCCAGGTGTGACCAGGTAGGGCTAACCTTTCTCTTTCACACTTGCCCAGAGCCATGCCCCAATGCCAGAGCCCCTCAAAGGACCAGTTCCTCCAAGACTCAATGCTGGTACAAAGACAAATCCATTAGTAGTCTATAAGACACCAAAATTAGGAAAGTGACAGTATCTTATAACAGCCTGGTTTCTGTTCTGATGGTTTGGTATGGTGTGACGTACTCTCGTGAAGGCTTGGGCTGGTGTGTGATGGGTGTTACGCTTTGCTCTTTGTTGTGGTTTATTTCACAACTCTTCTTGCCTGACAGATAAGTGCCTAAAAGCCCAAAGACCATTACCCCTGCCCTTAGAAACCACCAAAAAAACAAACTACCAAAAAAACCAGACCATGGCAAACAGAGTGGCTGCATTTCATTTATTGATCAAAGCAGAGACCAAGGTGCAACAGTCGAGAAAGCAGGGAAGAGTGTGTTAGCATGTTTTCTTGCAGGATTTGTAAGGGAAAAATCAGGTCGAAGGGTACAGTTCCAATGCTCAACATCTGCCACGGTGTCTGAGGAACAGACTTCCCTCATTCCGCCTGTAGAGAAAGAGGGAGACCAAAATTACAAACATGGATCTTAGTTTTATAGTCTAACTTTACCCAAACAAGCCAATGTTCTCATGCTCTCCAAGTTATAAAGTACTCTGCTAAATGTTTCACCTTTTTCCTGATTCCCCAGGTTACACTCTTTCTCATGTGAAAGAGATTTGGGACAAACCCCATAATTTTTGACACCTCCTACAGTTACAGCCTAAATCACTCTGTCACTCAGCAATGCTATGAGCCTGCAAATGGGGATCTGTATTTAATTGCAAGGGAAGAAGACAACTCACTCAGGCTTAAGATCTGAAGTACCTGGGGGATGACAAAGGAGTGTTGGGAGAGGAATGCGGAGCAGGGATGGATATACTGGGGGGGCCAACAGGAGCTCAGGGGCTGCCACACCAGCGGCCGCTGCTGTGTGTGTGCTCCAACTCCTCTGGTTCCACGGCTACACAGTGAGCTCCATACTTACAAAAATGCTTTGCAGAACTCGCACTTGTTTTTGTAAGTTCTGCCATTGGAGCCACAAAGAGGGTCGAAGCCGATGGCACAGACGAGGTTGTTGCTCTTCTGGTCGCTGCAGTCGATCTGCTAATCATGGAGCAACAGCAGCTTTTAAAGGTTTTGTTCCCCATGTTTTCCAATGTAAGTGCTTTAAGTTTATTTAATGTTTATGATATGGCAAAACATAAAAGCACTTTTCAGGTACAGGGCTTTGTTGTTCTAGTGACTCTACAAACTCAAAGGCAGTGAAAGTGCTTGCCTGGGGCAGCCTGAAATGGGGAGAAGGCAGGGGAGTGGTGGGTGGTGGAAACAATAGATACTATTATAAATAGTGAAGTTACCAAGTTGTTAATTCCATTCTGGAGACCCGGCTGGAGACCTGGTTCAAGACCTGGTTGGAATCCCGGCTGGAGCCCCGGCTGGAATCCCGGCTGGAATCCCGGCTGGAGACCTGGCTCAAGGCCTGGCTGGAATCCTGGCTGGAGACCTGGCTCAAGACCTGGCTGAAGACCCGGCTGGAGACCCGTCTGGTACCCTGGCTGGAGACCTGGCTCAAGACCCGGCTGGAGACCTGGCTGGAGACCCGGCTCAAGACCTGGACGGAACCCTGGCCGAAATCCTGGACGGAACCCTGGTCGGAACCCTGGCTGGAACTCTGGCTGGAACCCCGGCTGGAGCCCCGGCTGGTTGAGCTGGCCTGGTTCACCCAGCTAGCAGAGGCAAGCATACAGAAAGTGAATGGTCACAAGCCACAGCGTACGAAGTACTCCCACCCAAGGAGACACCGCTACTAATAGTTCTGGTAGTATATGACCCTCCTGCTTTCCTGCAGAAAACGTCTCATGCTCAGCCCCTTTCCCAGTAAAAGAAGGTCTCAGCACCCAGATCTGAGGGGGAACTGCATATCAGAGCCATGGATTTGGTTCAATACCCTTCCACCCCAGCATATTTTAACTGTTTCCTCCTGTTAATCGTGTTTTCTCTGCACTGGGAAACTACTGCTGGTCATTTTTTTTCTCTGTCGGTCCTTCAAGAGAACAAAATATACTGCATTTCTTATGGCATGCAAAAGCACCTTTTCATTATTAAGACTTTCAGTGCTTTCGGCAAGAGCTGCAGGCAAAGATGATCATTCCTTGGGGAACCAAGACAGGGAAGATATTTAGGCAGTTATTCAATAGTCATATAGATTTTCTGCTGGCATTCTGTGCTGTGCTGATTCTCACTCTACATTATTCGTTGGGTTTTTTGTCATCAACATGGTAAGTTATCTTCCTCTGACAAAAGTATTTTCTTATTTTGGGGACAAGAGGTGTTATAATACTTAGAGGCGCTTTTAATTCTTTCTTTCTCAGTCACTCGCTTATTTTTTTCTCCCTCAAGCCTTCCCTGGGACACAGTGTATGAATAATTCATCTAGACTTAGAAATCTAAATGACAAAGAATATCTGCTACTCACCAGTCGTTCAGCAACAACAATATCTACAATAAAAACAGAGATTATAAAATACAAAGATTGTACAATGTCCTTGACCAAAATTCCTCAGGAATCATCAGTTTCTCAATATAGTAACCAAATACACTTTCTTATTACTGAGAAGTTATTATTTTCCCAAATGATTTGTCTGCTCCAAGTAAACAAGAAGTTATGTGCTAAGCTTTAAAAAGTCCTTATTTGAGAAACCAGAAATTTTGACTCACTAAAGAAGAAATAGTACAAAATTTTCTCCTTTTGCAGTACTATTATCCCCACTAAGCCTCATACATTTTAATCAGACAAATGCATCCTAATGATCTACAGTATTTATCTGCACAAAGATAAAGTTCATTAGAAGAGAGCTCACTTATTGCTAAATCACCACTTCTTCAAAAGATCGAACTCTCCTTTAAGATGTTTATATGAAGACAGAGGTTCAGGAGGACTAGAGACACCAGCAAAGACTGGAACAAAACCAACTTACCAGAAAGGCAGCTGAGAAGTGCAAGCCCAAGAAGGGCAGCACTTCTTGTTGTCTGCATAGCGGAGATGGTTGTGGACCCCGTTACTTGCAAACCTTCCCCTGTGGTGTTCGGTAGATGGTTCTCAGCCTGCTCTCCCTGCAATATATATACACATCTCCCCTGACCTTGTAAAGTAATCCCGTAGAGTAATTATTTGCTATGTAAACTAGGAAAATTGTATTGATTATTGAGGTAAGCTCTATCGAATACTTGTTAGAGATACCCAGAAGAATTAAACAAAAATGGGAGCTACACCCAGCTGTTAACAAAAGCAGCCTGCTGTACAATGAGTGATTTGTACTTTCCAAACGAGAGCACTGTCTCAATAATAGACGTTGTGAAATTACATATGGAAGTTGGTAATGCAAAAAAAGGCCATTTGTTGAAAGTGGTTTGAACTTGTGCACACCATGTTGCATACACTGGACAGTATTGGGGCTCCAGGAGAGTTGCAGGGTACACCAGGGTGGGGGGAGAGCAGCTTGGCATGCTCTAAACTGTTATAGGCATAAAATCTGGGGTTTGGCAGGTGTCAGTGTACTGTAAAGATGCTGAGGGCTCAATGAACCCCTCCACACTCTCTCCTGTAGCTTCCTGGTACACTGGATTTCTCACCAACAGAGAGAAAACAGTCATCACAACTGGAAAGCATTTGCTAAAACTTCAGAAGTTTATAAGACATTTCTGTGTAGGAGCAATAATTATTCATCTGTTGACAATGGGAATGAGTCTGATTAAGAAATTATGAGAATAAGTAGACTTAAATCCATACTGGGATAATGTTTCCTCTTAATGGCAAGCAAGTGGTGAAAGGGGCTTCTTAATACCAAAGACATTCAAGAAAAATTCACAGCATCTGCCAACAGAAGGCAAGTCCTTAGGCTCCCCCTTCCCCCACTATTATGTGGCGTTAAATTTAGAGTATCAGCTGAAGTCATGTTTTAAGGAAGATAAGTGAAGAATAATGTGCTAGGCTCTGTTAAGTGGTTCAACTCTATCACGAGTGTATGGAAAAATAAATAAGGAATATTGCATAAAATAATACATTTTTGATTTAAGGTAGAGACGGAAGGAAGTGAGAGATGGAGCATGTTTGTGCTTTAGAAGAAGCTTGATTCATATATGTGGTTTAAAGGCAGCATGATTTTTTAAATAGAATATCAGGATTGTTTTTCTTATTATCCTGGGAGAAGTTCAAGGCTTGGCATGGGCAGATAAATCATAAAAAAGTAGCTGAAAGTGCAAGGGAACTATAGGCACAGAATAGGGCTTGTGGGATTTAGCCTGTTCATATCAATGAAATCGTTTTCCTGAAAAATAAATGAGTAATGCTGTTTGGATCTTATTCACAAATATCAGAAGTTGAAGGGTTCCTTTGAAATCTGTTTCTGTTGTATTCTTAGCATCCTGAGTGCCTTGACTTTCAAATTCCTTGAACTGATTGTGAGCATATTTGGAAGGGAAGCTGTAATCACAGAAGCATTAATATTGATTATTCTCCAGGGGCAAGAATGCCAAAGCCTGAAAACAAGGCTTCCTCACAACCTGCAGCTGGTGGAGATGGCACTTGCTGGGTTCGCAGTGGAACACAGCCTGAACCCTTGTCAGCCCTGTGACCCGAGCTTCTCCAAACCCACCTCCAGATCTGTGCTCCCCAGTTACCAGAAGCTTTGCTGCTTCTCCGGTTACATCTCCAGCCAGGCTGAGGTCACACTGGTGGCTCAGGAGTTGTTGTGAGTGGCAGAGTATCTGCTGGGGAACGGCGTCATTCGTTTGGCCAACACCCGCCCTTTGACTAGTTAGATCTGCCGGGGAGATCTCCCTCTGATCTGCATCTGCTTCTGAGGGTCTGGGTAGCCAACGAGGACTGCTCCAAAAGCAGCTCTTTTCCTCCAGAAATCCCTGCCACTTCACAGGGCAGCAGGGGGAGGAAGAGGAGCAAGGAAAGAGTCCGGCTACAGGGTCTATGAGAAAGGGGGGGAGACAATTGGCAGCAGCAAGAGCTGCTGGGCTGGGTGTGACATGGGGTTGCACAAGGAGCTCCATTAACCAGAAGCAGAGGGATGGGACAGGAGCAATTGTAGTGCAGCAGATGGGTTGAAAACAGGCATTAGGAGAAGTCAAAAATGACTGTCTCCATGCACTGGGAAGAGTGAGCTTTGGGAAATGCCATACACATGTTGCAAATGCAAAAGGTAAAATGAACACACCTGCCAAAACCCCTCGGTGATATTCAGGAGTCTCATGATAGTGGGCTCCATAAAGTAGCTTGGGCCACAGGATTATTTTACCCTTTCTACAGATAGGAGAACCACAGAAAAGTTCAACTAAAACTCCCCCTGCTATTCCAAGTTCTTGGAGGGCAAACTTTTAAGAAGATTGTAGCCATATGAGTGGGATAAACATTGGAAGTCCTGTGATGGATCCTCTTGTATTGAGGTATATTTCTAAAAACTCTGGAAATTTCTTCCCATAACAGTGATATTTTCCTGGAAATCTTTTCCTCTGGTCTTAAGATTCCCTGTGTCAAACAAGTCCATAATCTACCACCACCTAAAATGTTCTTCATTTAGTTTCCCTGCCTTAGTTTAAACCTTGTCACGGGCTTCATCTGGCTACAAAGAAAAATGATACTTTAAAATTCTTTTGAAAAATCAGAAAGGTGGATGTGTGCCTGCAAGACCACAAGTTGTTATTCCAGCAGCGATATCATTGTCCTTGCTCCTGTATCCTGCTGTCACACACCGCACCGTAATCAAGAATAAAGTGGTGCTGTGCTCCAGTCTGTGCTACTGTAGAGACAAATGTGAAATGCATTTATTTCCCGTTGATGAGTGATGTGGCACACGGCAAGAGCTCCCCAAAACAGGTTGCTGTTCCCAGACCTCTGCACATGGGGGCAGAACTGGATCTTCTATGACAACATGAATTCAATTTACAGCAAGCAAAGCCCCTGCTCTAAGCTGCTCTCATGTAATATTTCTCCTTGCAGTTCAGCTATCTGATTGCTGCCTGCATATCTCCAGTCGTTTAAGCACAGATGATATCACAGGCAAGGGTGTCTGGAATAATTTGACTGTCTAGGAGCCGCATACAAACAGCAAAAGCCTGAGGATCTGGCCCCACACCTCCCAACCCTCAACAAATCTCAGCTCTGCCTCCCTGCAACAGCTCTGACACAGCCAGCCCCCAAAAAAGACGTCTCTAAGTAATTTTCTTTTAAAACATCATTTCATTTTTCTCCGCATCGAGAAAGAACGTAGTAACAAACCATTTATCCTGAATGGAGCCTCAGAGAGAAACGGCATTAACAGAAAGGTCTAGACTGGCCTGAGGTATATTTTGGCCAGCAACAATCCACTAAAACAAAAGCTTTGATATAAAATAGAGCAGAACAAAATAACTACATGCAATGTGTTAATCAGGTTGTGGGGTAATTGAACGACATTTCCTAAATTCACAAACATCAGATAATGACATAAAGTGCTGAGGTACTGCTTAAAGAATTGTACCATAAAATACCTCAGCAGGCAGACAACATTTCCTGCCTTGAATTTCCTGGAGGGGGTGTTAGATTAGTAATGGTGAGAGGATTTTGTGTTGTTGTGGCAGGATTTTATTGAGCAGCAGCAAAAAAATGATTTCCAATGAGCTGCCCATGAAAGAGGACTTGGTTCATCTCCATCCTAAGGATCTCCCCGCTGGGGGTAGGGGGTGCCGCCAGGGTCCTGCTCTGCCCTCAGTTACTCCTGAGTAACCAAGCTCTGCATCAAGGTGAAGGATTGGTCCCCATTCATTTCTACTCACAGTTTCCCCCCAATTGCCCTGTGGATTTTTCTGCTTAGCAGACATGGCCCCTGGAAGATTCCCCCTGAGGACCACTGGCATCTTGGGTGCGATCGGGAGCTCCACTTGTCTCCAAAGCACCATGGCTCCTGGGGACCATCCTCATCCCCTCCGCTGCTCCCAGGAAAGCAAATAAGTGCTGGAGCTGGTGATCTCTTACCCCCAACTCCCTCACTCAGTGAATGGGGACAAGAAGGAGTGTGAAGCCCCTGAGCCACACACCCCCAGCACAATCTCTCAGAGCCTCAATTTGTCTTGGTCCTAAGAAATTGCATCTGACACCGAAATGCCTTCCTGCACACAGACCTCCCTCTCACAGGAGGGATGTTCCAGCCCCGGGAAGGGACTTGGCACTAAATGGTTGCAGAGAGTCATGTCTTTTGGAAGTAAATTGTCTCCCTTCAGAGAGCTGCTTTCTCTGGTCTCTGCAGAGTGACACATTGTCGCTTAAGATCATTAACTATTTGACTGTGAGACTGCTGCCTGTACAGCATGCCACACTGCCAGCGCTTTGCTGTTAATGAATAATAAATTAACGCTGTGACTCTGAGCCCTTCCTTTCATCAGCCGAGATTTCCAGAGGCCGGAGAATCTCTAAGGATCCTCTATAAGCAACAGTCGGTGTAATTACCTACAAGCAGCAGCTAAGTGGTGGGTGAGGTGCAGAAACGGGCTGCAGTTGTGATTGCCAGCAGTCCTCCAAATGTCAGGTCTGTTAGGACTGACTGCCCACTGGTTTTCTGCAATGCCCTGCATGGAAGAACATTGCAAACACGAATGTGGGCAGCCAGATATCTGCCTGCCTGGAGAAAACACACTGTCCTGTTGCTTTGGGAGGCAGAGCGGATTGCAAAAGGCCTTCTCTCAGTTAAAGATGTCTGTCCAGCCCTGCTTGCAAGGGGAAGAGATGCAGCTGGGAACTGCCCTTCTTCACCACTTCTCTTGTGAGCATAAGAAATTGAGGCTAACCCTGGAAACTGAAACAGGGATGTGCAGCTCCCGGTGCCAGCAAGACCCTCTGTGCCTCCTGGGCTTTTGCAGAAGAGCCACAAAACACCCCCAACTGCACCTGTATTGGGACTGTCTCTAAATATGTGTGTCCAGGTCTGTTTGGGTGCCTTCACGCTGCCATACGGTAACTCAGGCGTGAGGCAGCAGGTATTTGACGGTAGCAGTTGGAAAGATTCCTCTCACCCAAGGACACAGTGCCTGTCCAAGATGCCATTAACGCAATAAACTGATTGGAGCATTGCACCAGGATGCAGCTCCAGCCCTGGAAAGCTGGATGAAGGCAGATGCCTTCAAGATCCACCCATTACCTTTGTGGTTGGTGTTGATTTCTTCATAGCTCAGAGCAATGTGTTCCCTCTTTGCCTGCTAATACCCACACCCCAGGATCATTGCAGCGATGTAATCATGCAACATCTTAAGTAAAAACAGAATGAGACATATTATTAAAGCAAGATATAAATGCTGTTTGTTTGTTTTTAATTAAGCAGAGGTTTCAAGATTCATCAGGAGCTTTCGAGGTTCAGGACAAGGCTTTAGGGGAGCATCTGCCATGGGGAATATCGCCAGGGAGGATTCCTCTTTCTGAGCTGAAACCTCTTGAGAAGTTAACACCTTCCAAGGTATCTCAAGCGAAGAGTCCCACGGCTGTTCCTGTGGAGAAAGAAATCAGAACCTCAGAGACAGAACATGTAGGCTTTTACTGTTTGTCTCTCCCTCTAGTGAAGGAAGTATCTCAGAGCAACTTAAACCAGAAAACTGAACACTATTCTAGCTATTTCCTTTATTACTAACATTCAGAAACAAGATAAAGACTTAATTTAAAGGTAGAACAAATAGTCTGTAGGAAATAGACTTTGTTTATTGGAAGAAAGCTCTTCAGCAAAATACTTAAGAGGGAAATGGAGAACTCTACTATACCTGAAAGAAAGGAATTCCTGGAAAAAAGTCGCGATAAAAAATGACTTGCTAGTAAGAGAACAGGCCAACACAGAATAAAAGCACTTTACTTCTCCAACCGGACTGATCAGTTAGTTTAAGCTAAGTTGGTTCATGATTTAGTTAGTAGAGAGATTTATTTTCATACATACAGGACTGCATTGCAGAATAAGCATTGATTGCCATATGTTACGCCATTGGACCCGCAGTGTGGCTCGTACTCCATAGTACAGGCGTCGCTGGGTACCACGTAGTTCCTGCAGTAATCCTGTAGAAGGACGTAATGTATGCTCACAAAAAAGCTCTCAACAACAGATATGTAGGAAAGGTGACATCAGGAGACACACACCCCAGGTTCCCCCAGGACCAGACAGAAGCAGATACTGAGAAAAATCCCGAGGACAAGGCTGGAGTACAGAGGTTTGTTGCCTCCAGCAATGTAGAGCCTGCGTAACCGTCATAAATGCTGCTGCAGTAACTTTGGCAATAACTTGGATGCAAACTGCAGACTGCACTACTTGTTGAAGCTGTCATCAGATGAAAATGGCAATTTCATCCAATAATATCTGTGGCAAATATTGCTCAGACAGCTGGGTGACTCAGGATTTTCAAATGCTCGATCACAATGTGATTAGTAAGGATTTATACAGAAACTGCTTTAAGGAAAGAAGAGATGGAAAGTAGAAAGATCTGCCCCTTACCTGCTGCGCATCAACATCTGAAAAAAAAAAAAAAAGAGAAAAAAAAATGAGGAGATATGATACAAATCCAATTAATTGGTTCTGTTAGAGTTAAAAATCTGTGAATGCATGCCCTGAATACACAACTTTCAATTCACTGTTTGTTAGTAAATTACTTCTTAGACAAAAGGAATTTCAGGCAAAATTTTGTGCCATATTTTACGTTTACAATATTGATTCTGTGGTATATATTTTTTTAATGAGGGTTACAGCCAAGATGGAAAAGGGTGTAAAAAATGAAAGAAGAGAGAGGCATTTTCCATGGTTCAAAGGATGGAGCAGGACATGTACTCAGAGCTAAGCAAGGCAAACAGGGTCATAAAGCTGGCATGGGCACAGCATCTTATATGCGTTGCCACAATAGTTCTTAAATAGAGGATTATTTAGCGAGGTGTAACTTTTATAAAGCTTCTACAGCTGTTCAGGCTCTCAAATTGCCTCTCACTTCAGGATGACTACAAGAAATGTTCACTTTCATTCAGTAAAATAATTTCTGTTTCTGCAACATTTCAGAGGTTAAATACTGGATGTCTGAGTCTCCGGGTTGTACCACGTACATGTCACTTCTTTCATTATGCATAAGCTAACACCGAGAGTAGAGCTGTTCCCACAGTTGTTCTTACCCACTCAGTTCTGTTGCTAAAATATTACCCCATAAGTGATAGTCTTTGATGTCAAGTCTTTTCAACACTATCTTTCTAGGAGTAAATAAGTCCTTGTAGAATGAAGCTCTTTCCAGTCTGAGGATGTTTTTGTGGTTTTAAAGACAGCCAGCACTTACTCAAAGGCAGAGCAGGAGGCAGCAAAGCGACTCACCTGGGACGCAGCAAAGGGCAAGAGCCAACAGCAGCAACACATCTGCCGTCTTCATGGTGGCTGAAGCGTCTGTGTGCAGCAGAGCCTGTGTTTTGCTCAGGAAATGGAGCCTTAATTCTGCCCTCAGGTGGTAACCATGCTTATATGTACATGCGCCTGTTTGTGTGTGTGCCCGTGTGTTTGTATAGATTCGTATTTGGTTTGTGAAGTAACATTCCCGGTCAATGGTCGGTGTGGCAATCTCAACAGAGGTGAGTCGTGCTGTGAACCAGAAAGAACGCCTCTCCATCAACAGCAGTCACAAGGAGTTTAGGTGTGTTAGATACACCCTCTGTGTCACTGTTTCAAGTGAAATACGTGGCAGGTTCCTTCTGAAGGATCACAGGAAAATCCTGCGGGCAAAAGAGCAACTGAACAAACCCAAGCAGCGACTGCTGTCAGATTTTCTCTGCGTGTACCTATCAGTGCCAATTCACACACACTGCTTTTTCATGAGCGAAACATTGAATGAACAGCTTCCAGAATGGAAAGTCTCTACTTTTATTTTCAAGCTTCATCACAGTAAAGCATCATTAAGTTATAGTGAAGCCAGGAAAACAGCAAACTGGGCAGGCAAGCAGGAGGGTGTCCCAGACACTGAAGGGATTTCTTGGACTGGATGAGAGATGAAGCAAGTTTTATGGGCATTCGTGGAGAATTTACAACTGCTATTTTCCCTAAAATCCATTAGCATTGTGGGTTAGATTTGCAGTAATGGACTGATAGTCTGATGATGACAGAATGATATGAGACCCTAGCCTGGATCCCAGAAAAAAAGTTGAACCCAATCTAGAAATTGCTGCTTCATCCCTCTGCCTATCTCAACATAAATCCTTTGTTTTACCATCAAAATGTCACTTTTTTGGATGACCTCATTTCATCAAGGAAAACAAGCACTGACCTCTCTTTGGCTCCCAGATGAAACGCATATGGGAGACATTAGTTTTTAGAATGGATATGCCCAACTTATTTATCTTTCTCTTGTGTGGATCAAAACCCCACCAATTCAATACACCAACACAGGACAAAAGTACAATAAATTTCATAGACAATACACCAATGACAGGTCACACTCTCAAAAACAGAAGGATACTTTGACCTTGGATTGTGAAATGCTGCTGAAATACTTGGGCTGGCAAAGAGTATTATTAAAGACTAAGAGAGAAGACAAGTAGGCAGAAGTAGGAACCATCCCTAGGAAAGCATTTATCTTGAAACACTTAGAGGTTGTTAAAGGGTCATTTCAAGAAAAATATGGGCTTTGCTAACAGACTGACCTGGTAGAACACTACACTTCAGGTAAGGGCTGTGCTCAGGGGGCTGGGGCTCAGCCCTCGGTGCAGACACCACCACAAACCGAACGGCTTTTGCTGATGCTGCCTGCACAGGGAAAGTGCACCAGAAATACCTTAGGAGAGATCAGTGTCATCACTTCAGAGCAGTATTCCTGCCCTTTACAATGTCAAGTGTCTAAAAAGGTCTGAATGCTAATGTAGGCTGACTATCATTTGTGTGCAAAGCCACACAGCTCTGAGGTTTATCCATCTTTATTTAATTTTCTGCCTTTTATGAGAGGGAGGGGAGCAAGACGTTCTTGTTATATCCCGGAGCTATGTGCACACAACCTATTCAGCCTGGCATCATCATTCAACAAATCAGAAGAAAATGTTTCACGAGACAATGCATGAAACAAGACAAAGAAATGTTGCTGACTTAGTTTATTGAGAGAGAAAATCAGGATAGAACTGAGTTCCCCAGAGGGCGAGATGAACCGAGGTGAGATCTTTCGCTGGGATTTGCCAGTGGGGATCCCGTGGTGAGTTCTCTCAGCACCAATTCTCAGCATTCTCCAAAGTAGTTTAAAGTCAGAGTCCCATTGCTGTGCCTGAAAGCAAGGAGAGGGAAAAATGGATTAGACAGAGAGAAGGCATCAGATAAGATCCTGCCCCAGAGCCAAAGAAATTGCAGACTCAGAGTCCCATTAGCTGTTTGATTATTAAGAGATGAGCAAAATTATTTAACCCATTCTTAAGACTGAAAATATTTTGAGGGAAACTATAATGAAATTTCAAATTTAATTTTCTTTGCAACACACAAGAAAAACTCCAGTAAGGTTAAAGGTCTTCAAATCATTTACACTAACAAAACGGATATAGGTCTTTGTATGCTCTAATGAAAAAAAAAGCGAATGGTTACCATGATGGCTGATATTCCATCCCGCCCCAAATCTCTAGTCAACACTGGTCAGCAAACAAGAAAGTAGCAACTGTACGAACTTGTGCCTATAGGAGGCAACTGATAACGCAAACATGATCTGTGTTTGTACATACACGACTGCATTGCAGAAGTTACACCTATTGCTGTATGTTCTGCTGTCAGAGCCACAGACAGGCAAGTAATTAAGTGTGCAGGCATGTTGAGGGTGGTCACTACAGTCAACCTGAAAAAAAATAAATACAAGGAAAGGTTTTATGTGAGGGATATGAAGAAATCAGTAGCAGAAGGACTTGAACCCCTAGCTACAGCTGCATTACTAATGATAACAATCTAACCAAAAGTAATTAACTTCCTTGCAAAATCTGATATAAGATGAAGTATCAGTTTCTTCTATTCTAGAAGAATTTAATAATATAAAAATAGATCATAATTTCCTGTTTGAAGGGATGTACATCATAACCTGACCACAGCATTTCTAAGCAGCAGCAGCAGCTCACTTGGTGAACGTGCCGTGCTCGGGATCACGTTCACCATGTCCACAACCCGGCCAGGAAATTAAATGGGCAAACACTGGTGTCTGGAGAAGCATAGGTACTAATGCCTGTATAGCGGTTCAGTTCCTCTCCCACAAAAGAGGGAGATCAACACTTAGCTACATACTGCACAAATGGGATTTTGTTTGTGCAACAAGAGCTACACTTGCTGAGAGGTATCAGTGCAAAAAATGTATATGGGTCCAGGAATAGGCTGAGGAATATTATGAAGGAGAAACCCAATGAGGCTTACTGACTATACAGAAATCTCACCCGCCTGAGGTCCACCACCTGAAAATAGCTGGAGACTGGAAGAGTGTTTGGGAAGACCCTTACACTCTACTCTTACTCTCTCCTACACAGCCCTCACAACCCCTGCTAAGAGCAGGCTCTGCATCAAGCCATGATGGGCTTGATGGACCATTGGTCTGACCCCAAAAGCCATTCTCTCTTCTCATTCTCTGTTCTGCCCTGATGGACTATTTCTGCTACTACTCTTTTACTGATCCCTTCCCATGCAGTCGCCCTCTTCCTTTTGACTTTAGCATGCATAATGTGTATTATGTGTGGATAAAGCTGAATCTTCCCTGTGCCAAAGCACAGCGGCAGTCACATTCTTGTAGGATGCTGCTGGTCCAGGGGCTGCTGCAGACACCAGCAGTGCTTCCCCTGACATCAGTGGGACTGAACCCCATCCCTCATCACGCAGGTCACTTACTGTAGTGATTTCCCTTCTACATTCACCATCATACTTCTTGCCAGCTCTGGTTCCACGCTCTCTGAGAAGGGAAGACACCTGTGTTAGGGAGCTCTGTGAGCAACCTGCTCTGCTGAAGCCCATGTCCCAGCAATGCTGACCAGCCTCTGGTACAACATATGGGATACAGGAGATGTCCCCCTTAGGCTGTGTCTGCATGGCTCTAGACACCAGCTCAGGTGGTGCCACAGCCTGCTGGAGTGGTGGTTTATAGTGTGATGTGAAGGACAAGGGACAGTCCAGGGTGTTGGGGTGAACTAGGCGCTGGTTTGTGTGACAATGTAGATGCACCTTAGGTTAGCTGCTGGCCTCTGCAAGGCAACATCTGCCACATACACCCCTTTAACTTAGTTAATAGAAGCATTCTCTCCTGTGTTATATCCACATCCAGCCCTCTACTTCTCTCTCTAGATCAAAGGCACAGTTTTCCTTCTAACCGCAAAGGAAAACAAGGGTCTAGTTACCAGGGGAAGAGGAGGGTCAAAGTCCAAGCACCTTACAGAAAAGGCCTTGGTAGAAGTCCTGATACTCAGAAGAGCAGCTGCCAGGAGTGCCAAGCACCCATCCCTCACAGGAGAGCTGGGCACACATGGTACTCACAGGCTGCGGGCACACAGCAGGCACTCGTTGTCATAGGTGACCCCATCGGCACCGCAGACAAGGCGGAGGTTTTCGGTGCAGAACAGCGCCACTCTGCCTTCCTCATTTGTCACGTTGGGATATTTACTGCAGTCCACCTGTTGAGGGAACACGCAACAAAACACTGGTGAAGGCTTGCTTATAGGAAGCAAGTAGATCTGGTGAGTGTGTTGTTTGGCCGTCTAAGACAACTACCACATTAGGAAGAATGCTTTTTCACGTGTCACTGTGATGACAGTACACTTGAAGACAAACAACACAGGATTCCGACATTTCATATGTCGTCTTATTTCGTGTTTGAATTATTACTTGGGGGAGTCAATAAGCAGCTTTGGCCCTTCAGAAGTGGGACACACGCCTTGTTTTGCCCTTGGTTTTACTTACAGGGATAACTTCTCTGCATTGTCCATCATGGTCTTTGCTGACATTTGTTCCATATTCTCTGTAGAGGGAAAGACAAACGTTAGGAAGCTCATCAAAGATGTCTTGCTACACTGTAGGTGCTGGAAATATGTAGTTAGTACAAGGGAAATCTGATTCTTTATCAGCCAGGCTTTTATATATCTACTTTTTGAGAATGTAGTGCCATCCTTCCTGATCAGCCAGCACTGAGTGGCTGGCAGAGATATAAAGACCCTGAGAGCTTTAGGACCTATTTGGAGGGTTCAGAGCATAGCATTTCTCCATCCTTTCCACCTGCTTTGCTGAGACGAGATGTGCCCTAGTGGCTTGAGAAGAAAAACCTGAATAAATTACACCAGAAAAAGAGAAGACACAATGACTAATGTGATGTCTAGGCAACGGAGTGCCACGCTGTGATACCCAAGCTCATTTTGAAGGAACTGACATGAGTGACATGTGACAGATCACTCTTTCTTGAAAAAACGGGGGTTCCAGGAGTCCTAAGCATCACTGCCCGAGATCTCTTGTGCAGTATGTACCTGTTGTAGGAACAGAGCAGGCACTCGTTGTCGTAGGTGACTCCATCGCTACCGCAGATGGGGTTGAAGTCCTTGGTGCAGGGCAACCCCTCTCTGCCTTCCACATTTGTAGTGTTGTGATACCTACTGCAGTCCACCTGCCAAAGGAGCATACAGCAACAGGGAGGAGAAGACATTCTACACTCACAACTCTCACTTTACATGAGACAGTGACCAGATACAACCTTCAGTGGGTTTTTCACCACCACAACACTAACTTGTGCTGGTGGAGCAGCCTGGGAAGGGTTGAATCCTTCCTGCAGAGACCCCCCCATATGGCAGGAGAGGAGGAGAGGGCTACAGCCATGCAGCCCCTTCAGTGCACTTCTGTTATTATCTTTTTACCCTTTTATTCTCAATACATGGATTTTTATTACTTTTTCTTTTCCTTCTGGAGGAGCAAGACTAAAGACCTGGTGTGTTGAAGCTGGGGTATCTCACGGTATTTTATTCTTGCAGTAAGTTGTCTTCAGATAAGTTCTGATACCACAGTCTATTGGTATCAGTTTAGATCCAGTCATATGTGACCAGCTTAAGATTTAGATCAGTTTAAAGTTGGTGAAAAATGTACTCATCCAATTTTTTTTTTTATTATTACCACATTATTAACATACAGCATAGATGTTGAGCAATATAATTTAATGTTTTGTACTGTAAAATCTGATTACAGTGACACTAATTTCACGCTAGCTGAAAAATAGCTAAGCATCTACGGGCCTGAGGTCTTTCTCACTCCTTTGGTTATTGCGTGTTTACCAATTGTCTTCAACAGGCCACATGCCTGAGAAAAGTGACATAAAGAAATACTCACTCACCTCAACCCCGAAGGCAGCATCTGGAAAAGAAAAGAGAGGCAGAACATGTGAAATGAAGCCAGTATGATAAGACCTCAGTTAAAGCTGGAAATCTGGATGTAAAATTCCTGCACACAGGACCAAGCTGAACAATTTCCAGCGATTGGTTTCCTGAACTAAACAAACTACGTATGATATTTGTTGCTATGTTGATAAGTATAATAGCATTGCTTATTGCTGGCTGCGATAAAACTTGGTTTTGAATATCTTTGTTCTTTTTTTGTTTTGAGATAGGTAGACTTATTAGTTGTAAATAGAATAGCTTTTCCTTCCTTATCTTTTTACACATCCGTTTTGACCCCAAAGAACCGCTGTTATTTATCTGAAAAGAAACTTGAATCAACACAGATAAATTCAAATGCAAATAGTCACCTAGAGGATAAACAAATACATACAGCATCTGTTGTCAGGAATATGCATTTTAAAGAAGCTGAGTGTGGGAAAAAAAATAAAAATGTCTTTGACTTTGTAATTTCATCAGATGTAAATATGTAGCGAGAATATCAGACTCCAGGTTGTTTTCATCTCTTGTTTCTCCATTAGCAGCGAAAGTATCGCAGGAAAGTTGCCAGGCTCCTGCACAAAACTTGCTTGTGCCATTACAACATTGTTGTGGCTGGTTACTGGAGGTATGACCACCTTATCGTGGCCTTGTTTCAAGTATTTATCCATTTGCTGTAATTGTACAACAAGTGTAAGCAGTGTAACAGCATTAGAACAACTGTAAAAAGTGTAACAACACCAGTTACCATCACAGAGCTCCACTGGCAGTTATTTGTATTTCTGACAGGCAACCGGCTACAACAGTGATCCATTTAAGACCATCCCAAAATCTGCTCCTGCATCTTATGCAATGCTAATGTATCCAGGCAGCCTAGTTCTTTGTAGTAGGAGAGTTTTTCTCTTCAAAGCCACAATCTTATGCTTTTGAAGACAGACAGGACTCAGACACAAAGCCTCTGCAGCACCTTGAGAATTACTCACCTGGGAAGCAGCAAAGCGCAAAGGAGAGGAGCACAAAACCAGCTGCCATGGCCATGGTGGAAGTATTTCTCCAGTCTGCAGGCTGCCCACTCCTGTTCTGCTCGTGAGATGGTCTCTCCAAGGCTGACTGCAAATATATACAAATGCAATGTCTAAATTGCTCAATTGTAACATACACAATTAGCAGAATCTGTCATTGACACAATGAGGCCGGTAATATTTATTGAGGTCTTGACTTCCAGGTAATGGTCTACGTCCTCTAGGCAATTGATTTTGGCTGGACATCTGGTTAATAGCTTGAGACAAGTATCACATGTTCTCAGGGGTCAAAACCGAACAAACAGCCTTCTACACAAATTAAGCCTCTTTACGATTCTAGCAAAAATGAAAGGAGAACAAAATACTGAGGGGAGCAGAGGGCAGGTCTTTCATCCCTCCCTGCAGAGCAACATCTCCCACCAGGGAGCAGTTCGGACACATCAGGCTGACAAGCTCTCCTTTCCTTTCTGCTTTTGGGTCACGTTGTTTTGTTTTTCCACACTTCCAAATGTTCACCACTAGATATGAACATGGGTCAGGTGTGGCTTTGCCATCAGCAGAATCAGTTAACCATTGTCAGTTGAGTCTGGCTGGACTGTGTCTAACCTGCAAAGCTAATGGTATTTAGCACTGGTTTGATGAAAGAAAGGGCTTCTTGATAGTTTCACTGCCTTGAAAGCAAAATCTGTCAAATGCCACTAAAAATGTCACTTGAAACTTATCAGCAGGGAGCATTATTTGCAGACCTAGTCACAGTTAAACACACTGACCGATCCAAAGTGTTCCTCCAAGCCATCTTAGGAACAAAAGACACTGAATGTTTGGGAACCTATTTACATAGCACCAGCTACTTTTGAAAGTACAGAAGGTCTTTTCCCCCTACAGACATTTTAGAAAATTATACTTAAAACACAGACCCCATCCCCATTTTCCTGTCTGTCTCGCATCTCCAGCCTTTGTAACATCTCCAAGTTGCTCCTTCCTAGGAGGAGGTCTGGACTTCTGCTGTTTTAGGAGGTGCAATATTGTAGGAGTGGGTTCTGTCTGTAACCTGTGTTTCTCACCATGATCCCTTTCATGGGCCCAAAGTGGCAAGCATACCTGTTTTTTTTTTGGTCACAGAAGCTAAATATTGTGCTTAACACAGACTTCAGCACTGCAGGGTAGAAGATGCTTTACAGGTGCTCCTTTGAACAAACAAGGCACCACACATTAATCATATGAAATTCAGCTGAAATAATTGAAAACTAGTCCAAACAACTGTGTTGATGTCTGATACATCACAGTGGTCTAAAGAGTATATGCACTTTGATCCATAAATTGCACTGTAGTGCATGGAATCACCTGTCCTGGACACTAGCATGTCATGAAGGTCACAGCATGTCTGCATGGATTTATAGGTTACATTATTACCTAAAGGAGATTAATTTCTTCACAAGGAAAAGGATTAAAATAATTACGCTGCTGGATTTGTTTCAATAAATTACAGGGAGTGTACCTAAACATTTTAGATCCGGCACATCTTCAAGGTGCATTGCCCTTGTGTGTCTTGTGGATTGTGTCTCTGGAAATCATGGACTTTTCTCCTCAGCACGTACAGGAGCACGTCGAGGTTGCTGTCACATGCCATGCTTGTTGCCTTCATCAGTTCATGTCTCTGCATGGTTGGAGGGGGTACATCTTTCTGGGTCAAACACGACCTGTGCTGCTGCCTTGTCCTGCTGTCCTGGCCCCAACATGATGTTTTCAACAGGTTGCCTCTTGCCTGGTGCCCACACGCTGCTGCTCCAGGCTTGTACCTGCCCCGGACGGTGCTGTCCTCTAGGCAGGACCAGCCTTCTCTCCCGATGGAAAGAAGCTGGCATGTGTTGCCTGTATACACTAGAAGAAAATTTTCCACTGCAACTGCCGGGTTCAACACCGGGTCTGGCCCTAAGCAGCCCAAAGATTTGCTAACAACCACCCCAACACCCATCTGATGTTGTGCGGATCCATTCCTTTGCTCTCTCACCCACTAGCACTCTAGGAAGACTTTGGTCTGTGACAATTCAGAACTGATCGGGGAACACCAACGTCCTCTGAGCTGCTCGGGTACCCCCTCCAGGCAAGTCACAAAAATGACACTCAGGCATCACCAGGTTTCAGACTAGTGCACAGCCTCCCCACCCAGGGTTACAGCTCCAGATTACCCTGCCTCTGATAACAGTGTGGAGAAATCCCACAGCTGGCTCAGCTCATGCTGTAGGACAGGTTGCTCAGTCCTTAGCTACTCCTGTAGGAACAGTTAGAAAGAGGATTTGGCCTGCAATCCTGCCACTGATCTTGTACTGTAATCTATTTTATCACAGTCTTCTAATCCTCAAAGTCAGATGCAGCATATGGCTTATGACCATTTGGCTACAGGAGAATCCTTGTGTGTGCAGGAGCCAGTATGAGGACAGAGATCTGCAAGTAAGCAAAGACAGTGCCACATCTTGGGGTAGCCCATGTTACGGTCCTGAGCACCAGAGGGTCTTAGTCTGACATCAGGAAAGGTTTTGACAATTACACAACATCCTCTCTCACTTACCCGAGGAATTTCTTGTTTTAACATTTCCCATTGCAGTTTTTGCCAGTATCAATTTCATATTCTCTGAAAGTATCAAAACTAATGTTGGGAATTTTTCTTAGCAGGTATGCGACTTCTGAGTTTAAATAATATACTGATAAATGAACGACAAATTATTTAATACACCTAGCCTTCCTGGGTTTTGTTACATTATTTAATTAAAAAATCGCTACTCTAAAAGTGAGAAATGACAATCATTAGTTGTAGCTGTTTCATGAAATTGCCTCTAATCACTCAAAAATGCCTGTTAAATACAATTCAGACTGCAGTTTCCACTTTTGTCTTTCTCTTGGCCACAGCGTGGCCAATAACTACTTGTACTGAGCCACACACCTGGAGAAACCAATACAGAGCAAATGGAAGGTCTGCCTCTCACCCAGTGCCCAAAGGCACTGTTTGAACTAAGCAGTAAAGCAAACAAAGTCACTGATATGATTAAAACATATAGATATGAAAACATATCCATATGAAAATGTATCCATGTGTTTTGCAAACTTATTAAATAAAGCTTGATTCAGGTAATGCCGATGAATGTTTTCCTGAACCAATAGGACCATGTGCAGAACTTTGTACCCTGCAAGTGAAGGCTAACAGGGTTTCATGTTATTTATGCAATGCATTACATGTACTTGGCCCCACTGCAAGGACAGATATTGGCAGATGGGAACGAGTCCAGCAGAGGCCACCAGCCTGGTCAGGGTCTGGAGCACGGGGTATTCGGGGTAAGCCAAAAGAGCTGGGCTTGTTCAGCCTGGAGAAGAGATGGGAAGAGGGGATCGTGGGCTATCTGCAGCTCCATGATGGGGTTATAGACACGACAAAGCCAGAGTCTTCTCAGAGCTGCACAGCAAAAGGATTAAATTCTGACCGGATATCAGAGATTGTTCTTTGCCATGAGGGTGATCAAGCAGCAGCACAGGAACCAGAGAGGCCATGTGTGTCCTGCCTTGGTGATACCGAAAATCCAGCTGAACAAGGAAGGCATTGAGCTCCCTGAGCTGACTTTGGCCTTGTTTTGAGCAAGGGCTGGGCTAGAGACTTCTAGGGATCTCTTCCAACCTGAATAATTTCATGTCTATAGTACTTACATAATGCTCTCTGTTATGGCTAGCTTTTATTAATGAAGGAGTGTCATACTTTTCCATGGCCCAGGAGAGTAGCCTCAGAGTTTTCTTACAACCTTTGCTAAAGGACCACAGGTAGGTGGTACAAAGAGCTCCTAGCATATTTTAATGGGGGATGACCAGTAACATGTACAAAAAGTAGATTGTAATTATCATTTAAAAACCCACACTGAACTATTCAAATTTGAGAACATTGTTAACTCTCAATGACATCAAACTGTCTCCACTTCTGCAGCAGCCCAAGCGCCCTGCTATCACATTTCCCCAGAAAAGCATCAGCATTGAAAGCCACAGCAAAGTTACCTACTCCACAGAAAATCAGCTGCCAAAATAGCAGCTCCTTCAGTGCTGAGCTGCAGCCTGGACCAGATGCAGGTCTCAGCAGCATCAGCTCCGAGGACACACCTGCACCTCCCACCTTCAGCGGCTTGTGCTGTGCTCCAGCCCTGGGTGATGAGAACATCAGGTCAGGGCTCCATGGCACAGGGCAAGAGTTACTCACGGAGAAGCAGGAAAACACTAGAATGAGCAGCAGAAAAAAGAGGCACTAAACAGCAGAATATTTGGCTGAACAGCAGTCCAGGCTCTTTGAGGTGAACATACTGCAGGGAAGGTGGTTCAGAGGTAATGCAGGAAATGCTATCCTGCAGCTGGTCAGAGGAAATCACTGGTTTAATCAGTTTTTCTGACATTTCAGTGATCTCAGCTGCGCATCACTGAGTGCTTGTTTCATCTTTGTCACAGCCCAAGAGGAAACAATGAGGAGGTGGCTGTGGGGAAGTGGCAGGTGACCCAGGACGGACATCATTCATGGCTGCCTGGCAGGAGAAAGTCAATCTGGCAGCTTTACTGCTAAAGCTGGGAAAGTCTCCTTCAGGAGCTGGGGTTGGGGAAAAAATCTTCCCAAGGTAGGAAAAAAAAAAAAAATCAATAGATTTATCTGCAAGGAGAAATCATTTATAGCTCAATGCACAGTTAAAAGAGAATGAATAAGTGTGCTATGCCATGAAAGCAAATTGCTTTGAGGTTATATAAACCAGAGGAATAGTTGAACACATCTCCAAAGGACAGCACAAGGCATTTGTAATCTCCCAGTCATCTAGCAGTACGCACATCACCAGAATAGCGCATGGCAGGGGAATTGTGGCTCTGTCCCTCGGCTTTCAGACAGCTACACAAGCCACCAAAGAGTGTCCTTGCCAGGAGAGGCTTATAGGCAGAAGTAAGATATTTTAATTGACTAACTAGCAGGGCTGGGAGAAGCAATTCAGTCTGGTTGGGATGAGCAGTTGCTGCATGCTGCTGAGCAGTAAAGAGGAATACAAAGGCCTCAAGGAAGATCGCTTGATCCCTGGACAGCCAAATTCAAAAGCTTGTTTACAGAGGGATAAGCACCCCAGATGCAACTACGGTACAAAGGCTATGGCAGAGCTGACTGGGGAGATGGGTTACAATCTCCCATGAAGCAGAGGGATCATCTCTTCACAGTGAGCTGCCAAGTCTCATTAATTTATCATAGGAACACGCCTGCAGTGCTTGCTCCCTCAGTTCTATTTCACAGGATTGACAGACATATCTATAGACCTCAAAGTGTTCTTGACAAGAGGGTAATTAACCTTTCATGTTTACATCTCTCTCCTTTTGGTAAGTAACACACCAAGTTTGGGTGTTTTGGGGAGGACTCATTGTAAATGAGTCATAGTTTTCTTTTATTCTCTTGATCAGAGGTGAGGACAACTGGAATAACATTTTTTCTGAGCACTATCTGGAGTAGTAGGTAACTGAGGAAGAATTCCCTTGAGTAAATGGCCAAAGCCTTGGACTTGAAGCTTTTGGATGAGCCCCAGGTTCGCAAATGAGATCTCCATTAGCCTGTAGCTCCACAGCCCTTTGGGCCAGGATCTGGAACCTGCTTCATGTAAACTGAGGACAGGGTGAGCTGAGGCTCTGCCCAGACTGAGGGAGCTAGGGGTGCAGAAGTTTATACACAGATAGTGACATGTATGAGAGATAAATTATTCTAAAGTGCTTTTTAAGTTAGATAAACATTCCAAGAATATGTGTCCCCCTGCACAAATGGGAGGAAGCAACCGAGAGTGCGAAGCTGCTGCTCCTGGAGGTGCCAGCCCACCGCTGCCACGGTGACCTGGAGACATTGCTCTGCCTATGGACTGCCCCGAGAAACACCAAACGCAGCCCCAGGAAAAATTCTTTCCATGTGAAACTACAGGACAAGGCAATGCAGAACAGGAGCAAGTAGAGCATCTCTCCCAGATCTCACCTTATCAGCCAGCAAACTGGCAAAAATTCATGAGAAACAATATCTGGAAAAGACAAATGAAGGTGGCTGCTTTCATTTTATGGGAGGAACACCAGGAAGCTCTGGGATCTGGGATGAATGATGGTTTTCTTTTTAACAAAGGTCTTGTAAATAAAGCAGCAATAAGGGATTTTCTTTCTGAGGGACAGGGTGCAATAGGCTAAGAATGAAAATCCACTGCTCTCTGGTGGGAAATAAAGGGAGAATAGGGTGAGAGACAGGATATATCACAGTGCTATAACTTGAACAATTGGCTGGAATAGGAAGAACTGGAAAGAGTTTCTACAGCTGAAGGACTGTTAGCATCATAACCACTGAACACCTCTTTCATCATTATTAACATCAAAAGAAAGTGCAATAATTTCATTTGTTCTGCAAAGTTGAGCTTTAATAAGACCACTGGCTGATTTTTAGCAGCTGAATATGGGTAAAGCACTGTTGATGTTGATAAAAAGGAGCATGCTGCTGTCTTACAGGTTTTAACTATTTCACAGACATTGAGACAGATAGCAGGACTTCTACCATCTCTAAACTACTGCACTAGCAAAGTAATGCAGTTATTTACTCAATATGTTAGTACATGATCGTATGACCCCTACAGCCCCTGGCTTGGACACCATGACACACTTGCAACCTGATAAAAATTCTTGTCTCAAGAGGGATGAATCACCGATATCTGCAAAGGTTTTGCTTATCTTCTTTTCTGGTCTTAAAACACATTCATCTGCACTTCCCTGATGCTGTCAGTGAAGGTTGTCTGTGCATGCTTGCACAGCAAAGAAATATTTCTGTGAGTTGTCTCATATTTTGCATCTTTTTCTCTTCATACATTCGAATACAGCCTGTGGAGAACAGCAACATTAGAAAGCTAGCGTTAAATCGCTGCCAAGCAAAATGTCAACAGAAGGTACATGCATCGCTTACATCCAATGGTACGCTGCCTGCTCAGCATCCGGCTGACACTATTTGGGATGCTGCCACAGGCGGCAATGGAAGTTCAGGCTGCTTCTTGGTTTGCTCTCCTTCTTACTCACTGGGGTGACTGCTGTTCCTAAGTCCCTGGGTGCCCCACGTTCTCTGAAGGAGGGAAACTCTGCCATTAGACACTCAGTATGACCGTGTTCCCAAAGGAGGACGGGTGCTGGGAATGTAAATAAAATTCCCTAAATGTTGCAAGTGAAGGGGAGTTCATCCGAGTTAACCACCAATAATGAAGCGGTTTTACTGTTTCTGACAATTATAAACCTATCAGTCAACAAACCTACACCATCTGAATATGCTGCAATATTTGGACTTGCATACCAGCTATTTTCTTCAGCTATTTTCTTTTCTGTGCTAAATCTTAATGATTTCCCCCCAAGCACAATCAGCAAATGAAGAGGGAGAAAAGGAGGAAGGATAGGAAAAGCACAGGGAGAGGCCAGGGGGCTGTCACTCGGAAAGCCTGTCCTTTCCATCAAAGTGACACATTATAGGCACAGATCCCGTGTTCAGCAATGTAAATGAAACCATTTGTGCCACAGATCTGGCTTGGCTGGGGGGCTGGGACTGGCCATGCTTAGTGCTGGCCCTGGGACATGTGCTACAGCTGAGCTTTAAAGGGAAAAGAGCTTAAAGCAATAAATTTTCCACCATTCCTCATTCTTCAGGGGGCCTGAATGAAATCAAGGTTTTACTTCTGTGAATGAAAAATAAGCAGGAAGCGATACACCATGCGAACGCTCTTTGTTTGCAAATTCGCAGTGTGTTTAAACTCACGGGGCTGCACCTCAGCTGGTGAAAATCTGGAAAGCTCTCCGAGGCTGAGTGGATGTGTGCCAGCTGGAGACGGGCTCCCTTCCACTGCTGCTGTCTGCTTTCTCATACCTGTTTGTTGATCAGCAGAGAGCATGCAGCACAGAGCATGGAAAAGACACAAAATTGTACCAAACATTACATTACCACAAGAGAACGAACATTTCTGAGTGTGAACATACTGATGGATGACATGGGCGGATACCAGGATTATATTCCTTTAAATATAGAGGTCTGAGGGAACTTGAGTTCCCAAACTATTTCCTTTGCTAACAGCAAATTAAATAGAGCTGTACAACTGATACAAGTTTTCATAATAATTTCTGGATTTCTCTTTTTTTAAGGAACATAGTTATAAAATTGGTAAAACAAATCTAAATATTCTTCTGAAAAGAGCACAGTTTTAAAAACCAGTGGGATGAGCCTTGTCACCCCTCAAGGGAGTGACAGAGGATCTAGGCCCATCTGAATGCCTCTATAGCAAATGAAACCTATGAAAAAAGCTAAACTAAGGCAAATTATAAGCAAACAGAACTTTGAAAGGTATAACGCTTTTTGTAAAGCGTCTGAGTGAAGTTTAGGTACAGACACTACCAAGGAAAAGTTGTGGGGTTTTTTTCAAGTCACAGATGAGTGAGTGCTGATAAACAGTGAAAAAATATTTCGGCTCAATATTAAAATACTAAGTATTGTTTTCTAAATCCCATATATCAATCAAGACTTAAATGATTCACCTCATTCTTCCTTCTCTTTGTGTTGCAAGAAAAATGCCTGTAGACTCAGAAAACATCAATGAGGCTATAAAAATAAGTTAGACAAACAAGAAATGAGGGAGGACGTTTATATTTTTAAAACATCGTCTCTGCAATATGTACCAGTGCATTTACAAGTCATGAATCCTGAGGCTGGACTGTTATGAGTGTGAAGTACGTAGAAGTTCGTCAGCCCTTGGCATGGCTCAGGAGCTCAGTCCCAGCTCTCCGGAACCAGAGGCTGCAGCAGTGGCTGCAAGGCAGCGTGTGGAGCTGGATCAGCTGTGCTTCAGCAACACATTTTAAATGCCTGATGTTACAGTCACTTGTAAGCCAGTTTTTCCTTCACTGCATCCTTGACTGAGGGTATGATGCTGCACCTGCAACTATTTTTTGTTCATGGCAAGAGTGCAAAAAATAAGAGTTTGCTGAAGCAGGACTAAACCCATATTTGCATCTCGTTCTTTTAGTGCCTCTTTCCAAGTTAAAAAGCAGGCACTGCTAGCATGACAGTAGAGTGGTTTTTGAGAATAACTTAACCACCTCGAAGCTGCTCAGGCTTTGCTCAAGGTAAGAAAGCCAACCCTGGGGCTCTGCAGCATTATGCACCTGAGAAGCGATGGAGCAGTAGGCTGAGCAGCACCAAAGCATTTGTCACCCGCACACTGGAGACAGCTACTGAACATATTGGCAGTCTGACAAGCACAGAGCATGTGAGATGATCTTTTGGTGCTCCCCAGCATGTAATCTCTATCTATCCAGCCTTTATCTGTTGTCAAGCAGGCACCCAGCGCTGTCAACCATACCTTAAAAGCACCTTTCAAGTCTCTTAGTGACACTTTATACCTAGTATTGTTCTACCTCTCTCCTACGCCACAAAAGTTCAATGCTTCCTCTTGAATGTACTCCTCTTCATCTGACCATCGCTTCCTCATCGACAAGAAGCACAAAGGAATGGTCTAATTAACACATGCTCAGTAAATAACCCTGGAACAGCTGAAAAACCCATTTGAGGCATGGAAAACAGCTCTGTCCCTGAGAAGAAGGCTGCCCTACTTTTATAGACTTATATTGCTTCATAAAACACCCCCTGAGCCTGGGGGATATTTATACTCCAATGTCAGGCTTCTCCCATTTTCTGGCCCAGTTTTAGTGATTTCTTCCATTATGTGCTTTTACATAAAACATTCTGGCAAATGCTGCATGGAAACCTCTGTCTAATGACCATTTTGGCTACTTCCCTGGATTGCTCTGACTTAATCTCAACTTTGTGGCTCCTTGAGTTCATGTTTGCCCTTGGTGTCATCAATGAACTCCTCAGAGGAGAGGAGGCTTTGGCACAGCTGTGCCCAGCTAATGCCTTTCAGTTAGGTCTTGACAATTTCACTGGAAAGGCTTGCAAAAGCCAGCGGTCAGAGCTAAGGCCAAGTGGACGTGTGCCAAAGTCCACAAAACAAAAGTTATTCAGGTCTTATCTTTGAGGATAACCAAGTAACACTTAAACTAGATTAAAGCAGCATGTTCTGCAAAAACACCTTAACATAAAATGGCAAGAAGGTTATATAAACCAAAGGAATGTTTACATTAGGACACAGACCCAAGAAAAGTACAATAAGCCATTGTTAGTTACAAATCATCTTGAAAAGTACATGCCACCACAGACTTTAATAGCATAGAGGTATTATGGCCTCCTTCCTTGGTACAATACCCAGGGTATCTCCAAATCAGGAACATTTGCCTTCAGCCTATTCATCTAGCCCGACAATTCAAAGAATGACTTCAAACTGATCCAAATAATTGTGTTATTCTCTCATAAAGTACAACGGGATGTTGAAGCAGGGAGGAGATAGCTGTAGTCCAGAAGAAATCCTTTAACCCTGAAATATTAAACCTGCAGTAGCCTTGGTGACCTGGTGTGGAGCTGGTGGAAGTGACCAACAAATGTGGCCAACAGACGCAGGGCAGTCTCCCGGTCCCCCTACCTCCCCTGCCATCCATACGGACACCAAAGTGACAGCAATTCAATCACCACGTCCTTGGCTCTTTGGCCTCAAAAAAAGTAGGCGAAACATGACTATCAGGCAATGTCACAGAGGCACCTCAAAATTTAGACAGGCAAACTCCAAACAGACTTTACTCTAGACAGATTTGTTTAGCAAAGAAAACAACTAGCAATTGGGTTTATCCAAAATTATTCAGAGCTCCAACAATGTTACAAAACACAGATTCAGATACCAGTTGAGGATATTATTACCATACAACCATACAAGAATAACGAGGATCCCCAGCACGCATATGCTCACAAAAAGCAGAAGCCTCTTTTGCTCAAGGGTACCCAGCAGAAATAATCACTTACCCAGGGTGTGCTTGGACTCAACTCAAGGATATATCCAGAAGAAAATCACTCCCCAAGGAGAAGATGAGGACACTCAATTGTGAAGTCTCCTTAGATGGTGTCCCTGATCTCAGGGGAGGGCTCTGGTCGCAGCCCCGCTGCTCTCAGAACCACTCCAAGGGGCTTCAGCAGGGGCCCCATGTTACAGCCTGGTTGGATCTGGCTGTGGCCATTGTGAGCACGGTCCAGAAGCTTCTCAGCTTCGCTGGCACCTCCTCAGCTGAGGACCCTGCGTATTGACTAAGCGTCCCTCCTGTCCCCCCAGCCCAGGATGGGGCATGAATGTGAGGAGGCACTGACGAAGGTGCATATGTGAGGACAGGCACAGTGGGGCCATCAACTGCCCTATTGAAAGCTTTGGATCTCATGGCAGAGTTGGGGGGGGTGTGTAACTGCCACAGGTAGAACGACTTTCCTATGACTTGTTGTAAATTCAGTTAATACTGGTCACGAGTGAACTTGTGCATCCTTTCCGGGGGGGCTTTAGAAGGCAGGCAGCTGCAGTGATGTGCCATGGCTGTCCCCCCACTCCCCCATGATGCTTGGAGTTATTCTGTTGCATTAATAAATTGAGATATTTCATGAGTGGATGCTTCTGCTGTCTATGACCCTGAAGGGTGCTCAACATTCCCCTCCATAGGATATATCCTATAACAGCACACGGCCTCAAGGACAATTCAGTGCAGATGGGCTGGGATCACCTTGCCTGGCAGCAGCTGCTGCCTCTTCCATGGGAACCAGGACAGGGACACCCCTTGGTTAGATAGCAAGTTTCCTTTTCTAGCCCCCAGCAAGAAAGTCCTCTTCTTGGGAGAAAACCACCCACATCCTAGACATTGCCCTATGGAGGAGGTAGACCATGCCCTTTATGTGAATACCTCCTTGTGCTGATTATAAAGATGGAGTCTGTGATCAGGTCATACAGAGATATTAATGATTAGATTAGATTAATCCTGACAAAGAGACTCTGAGAAGCAAGTAAGTGCCTGGAAACTCCAAGGGGACACCAGATCTTCATGAGAACAGGGATGGCACTGACAATAAGGCAGCAAAATTTTACCCACATTGTTTGATGGAGCAGGACCTCAATATAAAAATACATATGCACCACTAGAGGTACCGTATCAGGGAGGAGAAGGGGAAAAGGGAATGAGACATATCATCAAGACAGAAATGTTGTGAAGTTTATTGAACAAGTGTTTCAAGGATCTAAGGAAATGAGACAAATCGAAGGACAGTTGCGGGGGAAGATCAGCCCGTGGGAAGTCACGTGCAAGGGAGCTTGTCTTCCTGGGCTGGACTCCAGCACAGACTTAGCATTCAGCCATACTCATGAGGTTGAGAGTCCTATTGCTTTCCCTGGTGAGAAAATAGAAGAATTAGAAACAGAGCACCTTCAGTGCTGAAGTTCCTCACTTCACTGGCCCAAGTGTTGGATTCGTGCTGACTGGAGATAAAGAACCGTCTCAAAAGCCCAAACACTCCCTTTCATTATTATCATTAAAGGAAAAATGAAAGGTTTCACACATTTGATACAATCCAACTAGTTTGGTGAAGTACTTTCCACATGGCCTGGTCAGCTTGTGGGACAGATTATGTGCTGGTGAAAATGAGTAAAATATCTCTGACATTAACAAAAGAGGAGGCCATGCACACATCACAGAAATGGGCCCTTTGCATTTTCCCTTAAAATGCAAAAAAAAACCTGGTGTACCATGACTTGTGCAAGGATAGAAGTGTCCAGTATATGCCCATAAGCAGTTAGTCAAAAATGCCTTATGCAAAAAGCCCTGCATTTGTAGTAGGTACAGGAATTAATCATGAAAGGAAGGATTTTGCTCTTGTACATACAGGTAGGCATTGCAGAAAGCACATCTGTTGCTGTATGTTCTGCCATCAGAGCCACAGTGGGGAATATACTCCATGGTGCAGATAGGAGAGACTTCTTCTATGCCTTTGCAATACTCCTGCAAGTTGAAGATAGACATGAGTCTCTCTGCCTGAGAGCAACTCTTGTCCCCCCAGCATAAGGAATGACACCCCACTGAGAAATGAACCTGTCCGTAACACTGTAATAACCAGACCAACTCCTCCTAGTGGCAGATGTGATCTCATACAATTTCTGCTCACTGCCACATCTTTTCCTGCAGTTACAGAGCAATGGGATGGATGTTGGCTGGTTTATGACTCGTGTGAAATTCCCAAGGGATCTCCTCAGGTCTGTGTACTGTCACTCCCCCAGTTCGTAGCCCAGAGCAGAGGATGGTCCCCCATGACTGTAACAGACACTGGACCTCTCTCTTTGCTCCCATCCTTTCCCACTCACTTTTGTGATATCCTCTTCACAGCGTCCATTCTTTCTTTTGCCAATATTGGTCCGATGCTCCCTGGAAGAAGATGAACACTGTTGTTAGCCACCACTCTCCCCATTACAACCACAGTGCAAGAACATAACCTCAGTCTCATGTAGTGCCCAGGCATTTTCAGATGAATTAGCTCAGTATCACCTGCACAGCACTAGCAAGAGCGTGCCCTTATAGATCAGGCACTTGTCTTTCAGAACAATGTTCTCCCCAGTTGATGCATCCCCTTTGTAGGACTCTGGGGTCAGTGACAAACACCAACCACTGAAAAGGGGGTAGTCAGACAGGACTCATCCAGCACAGGGTTTCAGAGAGAGCCCCTGCATGTGAGTTGGCACTCAAAAACAGACCCAACCACCACCACTGGGAATCCCCCAGGGAGAAGGACGAGTGCTTACAGGTTGTGGGCACACAGAGTGCACTCGCTGGCGTAAGTGAAGCCATCGGTGCCACAGACGGGGTTGTAGATCATCGTGCAGGCCATCAGCTGTCTGCCGTCCTCCAGCGTGGAGCTTCGGTACCGGCTGCAGTTGAGCTGGGGAACAGACAGCAAAAGCTGGGGCACAGGCTCTGCTCTGTGCAAGAGCACCCGGACACAACCCCCCTGCTTATGCCTCTGCCTTTTAGGGTCTGCCGTAGGACAAATTATGGTTATATAGCAACTCATTCTTCACGAAAAACTAGCAATTTCCTTTCTTGGCCTTACGCTGGAGAAGACTGCATCAAGGCATGAAGGTAGACACTATTCATTCAGCTTCATATTTATCATGATGTCTCTATACCTCGCTGAACTTACCAGGATATTACAAAATGCAGCTCAAAAATAATGTGCAAACTAAAATGGCATGATTTATGCACTTCCTGTGAGAGAGCTGACTGTGACAAAGGAATTTTTCACAGCCTACAAGAATGGCGGGGAGATGTGCTGACAGGTCTCGTTGCAATGGGTCAGCTCTGAGTGTTGAAATCTGCCAGCAGGACTGACAGCAGTTGAGGCTGATTTACACTGGTTGAAGAACTGGCCTTGTGATTTAGCACTCCTGGTTTCTCCAGTGTGAGCTGTTCCTCCCTGATTTATGTATCTCACCCGGTCTGAGCACAAAGCATACTCAGGAAACAAAGGAATGACATTTCATAGTTTGTTTGTATAGAAATGAAATATCTGACTTGGGATGTTGACTCTTTCAAACGCAAGGTAATGAGATGGCTTTGTTCTTCTATTCCTCAGTGAGTGTAAATAGTTTAGAGCTGGACAAATACAGTTAATCTGATCTTTTACAAGGCTCATTGTTGGTACACATTTGATTACATTACATTTATAAAAAAAAGAAACACAACCACACAGAGAGGGGTTTGAATCTCCTAGTATATTAGGTAGGAGCATTCAAATCACAGGCAGGTTCCTAATCATTGCAGAACATCCTTTTGTAAAACTCAAGCATCCAGAAAGCACCAGACACCCTGGGTCCTCTGCGTCCCCTTCCCCTGTTGCCAGAACAGACTGCTGAGTTCCTGCAGCAGCTCTGACAGACTGCTGTGGGAAAGGGATTTCTCCTTGTAAAGCATTAAATCATTTATGCTACCTGTCTCATAGCTCATTCCTCACCTGTCCTTTCCTCTTTCTTTTCCTGACTGTGTGAGGAACTGCACAATGTTCCTGCTGCTGGGAGGGTGATATTCATCCCCAGAAGAAAGGACAACATGAGCCGTGACCCCCAGCAGAGGCTACACCACCAAAACCAACCAGCATTTATTCAAGTTGTGCCATCAGCACCAGCTTAAGCTCTTATTTTTCAGCAGGTTTCACTTACCTGGGGAGCTTCCTCTATGCATCTTCCATCATGCTTCTTGGCAACACTGGTTCCAAATTCACTGGAAGAGAAAGCAGAGTTTAAAATGCTTGTCAAGTACCTCTCTTGAGCTCTCAGTGAGTGACTTCCAGAACTCACATGTTGTGGGCACACAGTAGACAGTCATTGCTGTAGGTGACACCGTCTGTCCCACAGATCTCACGCAGGATGAAGGGACAGGCTGCGATGGCTTCGCCAGTTTTGGTGTTGCTCAGGTATGTGGTGCAGTCAACCTGGGGAGATAAAATAACAGTGGTGGGTCAGCTGCTGGGAGATGGACAAGTGCCTCATCTGCAGTCTGCCCACTCTGATCCTCCAGACTTTAAAGGTTTCTGCCATAGGAAAATCAGAGTTTTTTAAAGCTTATTCTTCCATTAGAAATGAATTAGATAATTATGGTTGCATTTGGTATTGTCTGCTAACAGAGGGAAGAAAGGAACAGCTGACCAAAAGGATGATTCTCCTAGACTAGTATGTATGCAAGTTTTAAAAGAAGCATTTAACCCAGAGGAATGTATTTAAAGTGTTTGACAGTAAGTCCAGTTTGACATAGTTAACTAAATCTAGGATTTTGTTTCAGCTTTTTCAAAACAGTAGCAAGAAGTTTTTCACCAGCTCCTGTTGCAAAATATTTATGATATATAAAATCTAACAGTTCAAACATTTAAGGATAAATAGACAAACATCTATTGGAAGTCAGTCTACACTAGCTAAGCATCACTGACACTTCACTGTCATTTTGCAGTTCCCCCAATACAGTGGCTCTTATTACCCATATTTCCCATGAGAGCAAATTAAAGCAAAGACAGCATTTTAACAGCATGACTTTACTATAGAAAATATATTGCAGTCCCTCAGGATGCATGAAGTTATTTTCGGTGCTTTAGAGCTGCTCTGCATAAGCAGAATAAATGCCTTGAGATATTATCAGCACATACTGTTACTGTGCAGGATAATAAAGCTATTTCTGTATGCATATCTGGGACCAGATTTTTCCTAGCTGACCAGAGCATGAGGATTTTTTTAACCTGCCTATCCGGTGAATGAATACATGGACATCCAACACAGCTTTCTGTCTTCCTCTCTTACTGTGCTAAAAAGGACTGCAGCGTTCTTGGGGTGCCTCTGATGATTTCTGTTCAGAGATCTGCAGTACTGGGACATTTTGTGTCTGAAGTCCTGGCCTGTTCCTGTTCTCTCTTGCCCTCACATACAGCACATTGGCAGCAGCTGCTGTGAGCAGCCAGAGAACCACAGCACCAGCATGAGCTCCATTCATCACCCCCCTCCAACCACCGGGAGCACGGCTGCCCTGAGCCCAGCCAGGCTCCTCCTGGAGGCTGGAGAGCAAGTAGGAGCTGGTGCTTATTTTACAGCTAGTCCACTTACAGGGCTGCTTTCATCCTTGCATCTTCCCTCATGTCTTTTCTTAACCTGAGTCCCATGTTCTCTGAAACAGAGAGATTAGTGTTAGCATGCTCACTGGCTAAGCCCTGTGACATCCAGGTGCTGCAGAAAGCAAACCAAACTCATACCCAATATGCAAGACAAAGGAGGCATCTCATTGTCTAATGAACCAGCTTTTCCTGGTCATTAGCAAGCATAATCCTAAGCAGTAACACACCTACCAGGTCTCCTCACTCATGCTCTGCAGCAGGCCCATCCACTCTCAACCCTGCCCGAATACCACAGCCACCATAGTGTGCTCAGATCCAGAGCTGGCTCTCCCACAGCTCCCCAGGGAGCACAAACAGAGCACCAGGGAAAAAAAATCAAGGTGACAAGAGCTCAGGATGTTGAAAGAGAAACAGAGACATATAGACATGTCGGTATCAAAAAAACAAAGCCATCTGGAGCACTAAACCATGGCTAGTAATTCCAAAAGAAAGTCCTGTGTACAGTACTTACACGTTATGGGCACAGATCTGACATTCGTTGTCGTAAGTAAACCCGTCTGTGCCGCAGACTGGGAGCAGGATCCTTGGACAACTTACATGGGCTTTGCCATCCGTAAAAATTCTTGATGGATACTCACTGCAATTGATCTACAAAAAGTAGGAGTGTCAAGACTGGAGAAGTACTTGTTCTCCAAGAAGAACCCCAATGTAACCTCCTGCCATGTCTTTTATGCTAGGATGCTGAGACAACACTAGTGCTACATTTCAATTCTCTCAAAACCAGGCTGAGTCAGTTCTGCATGAATCCTCTCATGCACAGAGGGAACTGCAGAGCACTGCAGAGATGGCAAATCACTAGGGTAAGCACCTCAGTCAATCCTAAATGCAAGATAGGCCAGAAAAGCAAAAAAGAGAAAAGCTGAGTCCCCTTTTCATTCTGCCATATAGATATAAATAAACCACTAAAGTAGTGAAGGAATTTGGACTTTGCTGACAATGTTTTTGAAGAGCATCCTCAAAAGAAGACATGAGCCCAAGCTGAATGATTTCCACACTTATATGTTGGCGTGTCCTAGACACCAGTTCTAAGGCTTCTTGGCTGATACACTCAGGTCAAAACTTCAGGTGTGTTCCATACACCAGATTATACCATGACTCCAAAGGCTGGTGTAGGTATGAATTTGTAATGTAAACTCTGTGTCTGACTCCCATGCAACCCATCTGCCAGGGCTGTGCAGGCGAGGAGGACAGGTGGGATTTGTAGGCATCCTCAACACAAGGGGCTGACAAGACTTAATAGACGTGGAGAAAGCCAGGCTTCAGGCCAGCTCACTTTGAGTAAATGTAGCCTCGGGGAACCTTCCAGTTGATACAGCAAAGAGGAGAAATATGCCTGATATTGAAAACTTACCTCGGAAGTCTCCTGTTTGCATTTTCCATTATGCTTTTTGCTAACATGGGTCCCGTGTTCTCTGGAAGAGGGAAACAATAAAGTTGAGGAACTAAATGTTTAATCTCTTGGTCTCAGTCACATGCAAAATGAAGCAAAACACTGCTTCACACTCTACAAGGGTGTATCAGAATAGCTACATTACTTTACTCATTAACTAGCTTATAACATCTTCTCATAACATGCAATTTAAAGCAATATTCTGAACTATTCATTCCCCTGCTCAGTCACTGCCCAGCTCACAGACTAATCCAAGGAGCTGCCATCTGACTCTTCAAGGTTTCCCCTCATGAGCATGAAGACTCTATGAGAATGAAACTCAAGGTAAATCCAAAACCAATCCAGTTTCTAATTGATTTGAAGAAACAGGCATAAGCAGAGATGTATAAGGATGCTTCTCAGGACTGCAAAGCATTGCTGGCTACTAAGGAGTTCTCTACGTATGGCACTTACCCATTGTGGGCACAGATCCCACATTCGTTATCATATGTAACGCCATCTGTGCCACAAACTGGATTCAGGATCCTCGGACAGGACACTAGCACTTTGCCATCTTTAACAGCTTTTGGGTACTTACGGCAGTCAGGCTGTCAAAATAAGAAGAATTAGCTCTGGTGGATCCCTTACTATGCGAGAAAAGTTGATGCAAAATACTTTCATTCTGTATCCCAGCCAACACTGTTTCTGCAACAGGACAAAGCCCACATCCACTGAAGCTAAAAGTTCAGTCAGAAATGAGCTTTCTGAATATTATCCTAGTTTTCTAGGAGTCAAAAAAAAATAAAAGAACTATCATCAAAAAAGCAGTCTTGAATTTAGTGGGAAACATTTTTCAACAGCTGGAAATATGACTAATACTGTTTTGGTTTGTGTTGGTTTTTTCCCCACTGCTGCAGCTCTGTGACTACTTATTACTTCACATTCCCTGTAGTTAAGCAGAGGGTTTGAAAGGATAGAGGAAAAAAATGGTCATCTATCACTTGAAGAATGTACTTTCTACACCCCAGATTTTTGGTGCTGAAATATAGAAGTTTCTCTTCCTGAGGCACCAAACTGTTGGCCCCATAAAATATATACAACAAACTATGTTCTAAAAATATATATGCTTAGTGCTCTCACTATGTGAAAGCAACCAGCATGGGAGCTTTGAATCCCTGTTGCAAAGGGTGGAAACACTTGTGATCTCCAGAAAGAAAACTAAAGAAAACTGCCAACCTGCACAGCATGTTGTCAAACAAAACCTTTGGCCTGGGCACACAAGCCAGCTTTGTATGTAGGGAAGTGAATTCTGCAGCACTGGCTCAGTGCAGCCTCTCATTTCATAGCCATCTCCTTTCTCCTTTGCTGGTGTGGTATGGTATGCATGGGGAGACCTGCTCTTTGGAGCGGGGAAGATGCAAAATCCACCCTCACTGTGCAGAAAGACTATGACCCTCCTAATACTTGTCATATGGTCCTCTTGCAGTTTCCTAGGAAGATCTGTGTGGTTCTCAGTACTCTGCCTATTAACAGCCCTAAAAGATCAATTTTTTACTTCTCTTGCACTTACAATGAGAATCTGTTTGCATGGTCCATCATGTATTTTGCTGATGTTGGTGTGATGTTCCCTGGAAGAAAGAGATGCTTTGGTTAGAATCCTTGAGAATTACTTTTCCCATTAGACTCCAGGAACTGGGACAAGAAGGCAAGCTCTCACCCATCTCATGGGACACTACAACTGCTTGACTTGTCTGAACATGCCACACAGAGGGTTAGCAGCAAATGCACAGTATTTCCATATCATATGGTAACCAGGCATTAGGAGTAATTATGTGTTACAAGTAACACTTTGATCTGCTCATGGCTCTGCTCTGGGGTGTCCTCTGGTTATTTTATGATTCCCCTCATGAGCACAGACAGAAAATGGGGAAGAAAACTCAGGAATTATAAGCAGACAGCCCAGAGAGCTTACAGAGATACCTACCTTAACAAAGACTAGTGTTTTGCAGAAGTGCTGCTGAGAGCCTTATATACCACTAATTATTGAAAAGGATGCCCTTTACACAGGACTTACGCATTATAGGCACAGATCCCACATTCATTGTCATAAGTGAAGCTGTCCGAGCCGCAGACTGGTTTCAGTATCCTTGGGCATGCTATCATGATTTGATCATCTTTTACAGTTCTTCTGTACCCACTGCAATCAACCTGTAAAAACAGCAGGAATAGAGGGAAAACAACAACAACAATATTTTTGATGTAAAGATATAACACTCCTGCAAAGTCTGCTTACTCTTGCTCAGCCTTTAGGGACAAATCCAGCATCAAACTAACCCTGCTATCAAAAGTGGAAGCCAGAGTCAGTTGTGTGGGAATTCTCTCCTGCTGAAAATAATGGCATAGCAAGAAAGACTGTGATTTGGATTTTGTGAGGTTCATCACAAGATCTTGTTGGAGCTATTAAGGTGGTGAGATCCAACCTTCAGCCAACACAACATTTTCATTTTGTTCCTGCTCACAGATGCTAGAATTCTGAATTAGAAAAGCAGAGAGGCATGGTACCAGACAGCCCATAAAAACCCTCTCAGCTTTGGTTATTGTCAGATTTCAATTCCCTTTGGGCTGTGCACATTCTGTTTTCCTGTTGTGTGGTGGTGGGATTGTCCCCTTTCGCAGCCAGCTGAAGTCTTCCGAAGGCACCTTCTTACCGGAATAGTTTTCGGCTCGCATTCTCCATCATGTGCCTTCTCCACACTGGCCCTCTGTTCCCTGGAAGAAAGGAGGCCTGTATCAGGGCTGGCAGAGAGCAGCATCACCTCAAGGCTGGCGGTGTTGGTACCCAGCTGCTAACTCACGTGCTCCTCTGCCCAGCCCATCTTTGGGGGACGGAGCTGCCACCCTTACCTCGAGTCCCATGCCCTGCAGCTTGTTTCCAGCACCACTCACCTGTTGTAGAGGCAGATCCCACACTCATTGCTGTACGTGTTGCCGTCCGTGCCGCAGACGGGCTCCAGGTTCCTCGGGCAACCTACCAAGCCTGACCCACCCTTGCTGATGCCGCCCAGATACTTGCTGCAATCAACCTGAGAAAGCAGCACAGAATCAGGCCCAACATGGTCTCCCGCATGGAAAGAAACCCTCATGCAGCCTCCCACCACCGCGGCCACAGCACCTGCCACTCCTGCCAGGAGGTAAATTGGAGGTTAAATTAGAGGTATTGTTTTGAATCTGCTCAGGCAGTCAGGGGCGAATCTTCTCTGCAAAAGTTTCTCATTATGCTTTTGTGCTGGGGTCTGGGGGAGGCAGGGCGCAGAGGAGGGGTTGCAGTGGGGACATGGTGCCTAATGAATGCAGCTGGTAATTGGGAGCCTGGCTGCACACCAGAGCCCCTCAGCTCAACATCTGATCATTTCCAACTGTGCTGCTGTCTCTGGTGAGCTACAGGAGCTCGTAACAGCGTGGGAAGAACCTGCAGATAAATCCATCACACAGACCCTGCTGTTTTCCTCTGTGTTATATAGATATAGAAAGCCTATGCAAAGAACAAACGGTTCTTTGGGTCTTACTGCACAGAAAAAAATTATCAGAATCAGTGTCTTTGATTCTTTCTAGCATTTCAACCTATGATAATATTTGTCATGGTGAGGTAACCTACTGCTTTTGGCTTGGAGCAAGTCAATTATGGCTAAGAATTAATATAATATGATTGTATAATTACTTTTTGTTTTCTTCATTTGATGAACTAAAAATATCATTAAAAATGGCTCATCTTTTACTTTCTCATGAAATTCGCAATATCATTCAATCATGCATTGGCAAATATTATTTGAACAGCCAGGCTTTCATTACATTTAATCCACTTGCTCACCAGGTAATTACATACTGTTTTTACTTTACCAGAAATCTGGAAGAGAACAGAATAAATAGATCCGTAGCTCACCTCAATGCCAAATGCAACACCTGAAAGAACAAAATGGAGACAGAAAAGAAAAAAAAATAAATTATTGATAAGCATCAATCATATGTAAATCTTTTAATGAAATTGTTAAATTCGGTTACTGTTGTTGACTAGTTTACTGGGTTTAGGAAAATATGGAGTTTTACATTATGCCAGTAAACGGTCATAGGGTGCATTAAAAGTTACAAAATAAAGTTTCATTGCACTTTTAAGGGGAAATAAAACAGAGGAGAGCACATATCTTAATCCATCCCTAGGATGCCACAAGTGCTTTCAATCTGGTATTCTTGGATCTTAATCTTTTCTCAGAGAATTTGTATCTGACTTTCAGAAGTTTGGACACGTGTTTAAGATGGCTGTTGACCACTGGCACTGTCCGTCTCCAAACACATCCTTCCTAGTTACCGGGAACAGCACAGTAAACTTAGAGAGCAATCCTAGAAGTTAAATTTTTGCATTTATATTGCTCATGTGGATACAGACGCCATTTCTGACAGTTCTGCTTTGCCTTTACAGACAGCACTTCCACGTGCCAGCTCTCTCCCTGCACTAGCGCTGCTCTTGCAGCAATTTGCTTCTAGAAACCAACACGATGAAAGCAGTGACCTGTATGAGGTTTGCTGAAATCTCAGTCTTGAAGCCTAATTTTTTTGCTACACCTTCTCAGGAAGAATATTTCTTCAGGGAACATGGCCCTCCTCCACATTACAAGACCCAAATGCTTTTACTGAAATGAAAACTCAACTCTGATTCACAGCCAGATCAATCTCCGCAATATCCCGGGAAACACTCACCTAAGCAGCAGCAAAGGGCCAGAGCTGCCTTCACCAAAACCCCTGTGATCTTCATGGCAGACAGAGGAACAGCCGCCGTGCAGCCTGCGAACTCTCTATGCGTGAGAGGAAGAGTGCAGGGAGGAGCAGGAATATATAGCACACCAGGGGATCAAGTGGTCCCACCTCGTTAAATAATGATTCCAGTCTGTCATCACCATTCAAAGCCAAAAACGTGTTTACACAGCTCTGTATTTCTAGCTAATGATTGACACAGGCACGGATGCCAAGAAGGGGACTTTTGTGTGGCAGGTGGGGACGGTGAGCCCTCTGCTCCTGGATGGACCTGCCCCAGCCCTGGGCTGCCCCCCGCCTGGCCGTGGCACGTCAGGCTCACATCTCACCCACAACTGCCTAAACGTAATTAGATCATTCTCCTCCTCTATAGTTTTCAACTGAGCTGCCAGTCAATAACAGAAACCCTCGTTATTTAACCTCAAAGCATGATTTTGTACTCTTCACCACTGTATTTCATCCCAGTTTGAGCCCAGGCAATTTCAGCCCAGAAGGTCACCCCGCGCTCTGCGGGAGAAATCCTGCTCTTCTCCCGTTTTAAAAAAACTCAGCAGTGCTTTGCTCCATATGCCAATTTTTTCTGTACGACAGCAAGGAGCAAAAATATTAAGTTTGTCCTAAAACTCCATCTTTTTGGCTGCTCATTGATAACTCCCTCTACTCATTCGCTACCACCTCCTCCATGGCCGGTTCCTGACCCAGCTCACAAAGCCCAAGTGACACCATCCCACTGGGCGGCAGGCCAAATGCTTTTGATGTTTGCATAGACTAGATGTACTGTATTTCCTTTATCTAGGAAGTCAGCCAACTTTGTAAAGATTGATATTAGCCCACACATGGTTTCCTTCATGAGAATTCATTGTGTATGTTATCTCTTTACACTTTACATCTTTAGCTTTCTTCAAATGTCTCCTGAAGGTTTGCCCACTATGTAGGTAAAACAACTTGGATTGGTCCTAAATGCTTTCTTGTCCTTTATTCAAGGACATTTTTGGCAACTCTTTGGATTGGTTTCAATCCCAGTCTTAATTAGGGTCCTAAATTCTCCAAGTTTCTCACTAGATTTTAATCTTTCAAATTCTGTACTTGGTAATCAAAACCCTTACTTGCAGATCTATTTATGACATAATTTAAACAGAGTGAGCTTGTGTTGAATCATCCTAGTTTGATTTTCTGAGAGAAGGACATCTCTAACATCTTTCTCACTTGAAAAGCAAATCCACAATAATGCAATTTTTAGGATTACCTAATGGAAAATCCTATTTGCTTTCATATCCAGGAGCTCTGCTAATGTTAGTAGTTTGCAGCATATGTCTGCAAAGCCAAAGTCTCCCCAAATGCCACCATTTCCAACTACATTAATCTCTACTGACATTAGAGAGATCTCTATTCATATATCTTGTTTTCATTCCTTCCCCCTGATATTCAGCCTTGATGTCCCTTATCTCAGTTCCACGAAGTGTCAAGGACTCCAGACCTTTGGACAAACTCAGGCCTCAATGACAAGGACCTCTGTTCATGCTGATTACAATATCCATCTCTCAGAGCTTATTCCAGCCAAGACCATCATCAATTAATGCTTCCTGGCAGAGGAAAAATGTGTCTTGACAACTTAATTGCCAGACTCTGTAAAAGCTGTCATGGTCAAGCAAATTCCTGCCAATGTCCACAGAGATGACACCTGAACCTTATTGGAAAGGAGATACTATTTGCAAATCAAATCTGCGGTTTAAAATAGATTGACTCAGCATGTTCTGTCAAGATCACAGCACTTCCTTTCCAGCTAAGTTATTAAATTTATAGAATAGTTTGCAATAGGAAGCAGATTAAAGGGACAGAGCAGCAAACACCTGTCAAGGATCTAGAGAAGGAACTGGGATCTAGAAGACGCCACCACAGCTATAGCACATCTGCCGTCCCCTGCGTCAGCCAAGGCACGTAGTGCTCAGCTTTGGGCTCCTGCCCTGTGCACAAGGAAGATCCATGCTGCGACCCTGCAAGCGAGCCACCTGCTTTGCAGAGATCGAACCAGCAAAGCGTTTTCCACCAGCCATTTGTCCACCAGGACAAAGCCTTTCAGGATCAGAGCAGAAGCTGCAACGCTTCCCACCCAGGCTGAGCAGGGAGACCTTTGGTGGTTCCTGCGTGTGTACACCCTTGTGTTTGTATAACCCCCACTTACCGTCATACTGCATTGACATCTATGTGTTTATTTTCCCTTCGCCAGCCATACCGGGAAAGGGAGGCTTTGCAAAGCCCATCCGGCTGAGCAGCCCCGGACTCAGGCACTCTGCTCTGTTCTTCTGTTGCCTCTCCAGGTTGCTTCCAGTCACAGCTGTGAATCATCTGTCATCATTTCTGCAGAACTTCACTGACATGGGCCAAGAAAGGAAGCCAGCCCTTTGAGGCCAGAAGGCAGTAAAGCCAATTCACCTGTTTTTCAGAAACATAACTTGTCTGTGCTTCCCTCCCACAGTCCAAGCTTGTAGTTGTTACTACACCTAATAATAAACTGCTTCTTTTGGGACCTTCTGCATCAAGGTGAATCACAAATTCTCATCCGGATTCGTAATTTTCAAGTAGTTGAATTTACATCTTACTATTTCCAGTGAACAATTTGAGTGGAGTTGCTCATACCTTCGTGCCAGGAAAAACATTTAAAGTTCTTATGTTGTAGTTCAGGTGGAAGGGCTGAGCAGCAGGAGGGATCCTACAGCAAATGGAGGAGAGAAGTCCCAGGGAAACAGCCTGGATAAGAGCTCCCTAGAGTAGGGAGGCCCCCATAGCAAAAAACAGATGTGCAAACAGATGCCAAAGACAAGCCCTAAAGAGAGGAAAGGGAGAGGCCCCTTCACCAGTCGCCAGGATAAAATCAGATGGGCCATGGAGCAGAAGTCATGATAATCAAGGTAAATGATGCTGAAACACCAAAGTAACCATACAAAGCAGTTGCTTGGTGAGATTGAGCATCACAGGGCTGTAGAGAGAGCCAGAAAAGAGAGCTCTGCAGCAGACCCAGAGGAGCTTCACTGCACAAATGGCATCAGGCTCTCCATGTCACAACTCATCCAGTTCTTGAAGAAGCAAATAGCCCTAACCTGCGGGATTTGGGGCACAGTCTACTGTGGCAGACCGTGAGAGTTCCCCTGGCCAGAGCACACCATGCTGCCATCCATGGGCTCTCCCTCCTTGGGGGGTGTGAGACCACCTGGGAGGTGGTGGGCAGAGCTACAAGGGTCCAAAAGGACAGACAGCAGAGGATTGAGAAACGCTACGGTGAGTTCAAGGTCTGCTGAGGCATCTGCCAGAGTCAACAGTTCTCGTTATACACCAAGAGCAGCATTTGCATGCCCTAAAGAATTGTATGAGGATCTGACACCTTTTATGGAAACAAAAAAAAAAGGCAAGAGACTCAAGGCCCCTGCAGAGAATAGTTTAGCCCAAAGCCCAATCTTGTTGAGAAGCCTGGAGACCAAAGCTGTCGATTCATAATGCCAGTTCTACAAAACCTCGGAAACTGCTGTGAACCACACGGGGCCTGTGAATCTCAGCAAGAGACGTCCTTAATAAAGGGCAATTTACAGCAAACTGAAGACTCCCCAGAGTGCTGGTACCTTTCCAGGTTTGTAGAGGGTTATTTTGGCCTCATTACTGTTTTAGAGGACACCGTAAAGGGTAACCAAAAGCAAACATAAAAGAAAGGGTAATAAATCCACAGTACTTCTTCAGCATTTGCCTCCTTCTCCCCAGGAACCTCATAGAAATAACGGGTGGCATCACGTGGAGTCCCACCGCACACAGCGCTGCTCAGGACGGACATCATTGCCAAGCCCTCGGAGCGACCTGCAAAAAGGGGTTGAAAGCAAGGAAAGAGTGACCGGGCAGGCAGCTGAGAGCAGGAGCCAGCACTGCAGCCTCTGGTAGGGTTATTAATGACAGCACAGGCGGTTTTAGCAGGTCACTGTCCTGCGCCTGCTTGGCAGACAAGTTTGGAATCTGATTAACAATCCTTTATCACCAGCTGTGACTTTTGTGGATGATAATTTCTGCTGGCAGCAGGAGAAATTCAGAAGGTGCTCAAACACTGACAGGAGAGGCTAATGGGGCACCGTCTTCATCAGTTCATTGCTTCTGGAGCACGTTTAATGCAGGTTTTATGGGTGATTATTTCAAAACCTAAATACTTGAAATCACTACAAATCATAATGGCTTTCAAGTGCACTGATTTTCATTTGCAATGTTTATTTTAAGCAACAAATAGTGCACTGTTTTTATGAAATCACGTAGATGTCCCTGCACATGGTTTTATCTGGAATCAGAGAGCAGACATAATCAGAGAACATTTTTACAGTCTGATATTCATCATTCTCAGGCTGCATAAATAACATTCGAGAATTTACTTGTTTCATCACAGCTCAAAGGCAGATACATTTTGCATCCCCCAAAACACCTAACCAAGACCAAACTGGTGACTTTAACCCTGCATGACTCTACTTAGTGAGGGGATTTCCCACATAGAAATAGGCAGTAATAATCTATTTCTAAATGGTGTTTGCTCATGTTAAAAAATCAGCATACAAAATACTAACAACTACTTCTATCAGAGTCTGCTGATAATAAAATTGGATTTTATTATTATCAGCAGAAATAAAATGTGAAGCATGCGTAAGCATTTTGAGAGTTTAAAAATCAATTTTCATTAATTGCAGTAGATAAAAATGGATTTGATAACATAATCAGGAAAACAAAAAAATCTAGGTCTTTGGTGGGAGTGAAATTAAATGGTATTAGGTAAAATCCTGCCAAAACCTGAAAGAAAGTCTCTCTAGCCTTACCTGCAACAGAAAGTGTTTACAGATCAGGCCACAGCTAAAACGGACTCAAACACTGCGTGTGTTCACCCAAGGTCTTCTAGAAATGTCCTGCAATAATGTTTATACAAATAAAAACCCTATTTGCTTTAAGTAACTGCTATAAAAGAAAGTACAGGAAGAACGTGCAACTTGCCAGCAGATTTCTGTTAGCCCACCAGTCTCCTGCTCTGCAAATTCCACCCCACTTTCTGATGTGTTGCCCCCAACTAGCCAGGGAGCTTTCAGCTCAAAGACCTGGCTTTGTCTTGAAAGAGTTAAAACTGCCTGTGCATCAGTTGCATCTCAAAACTATGATACTTCTCCTTGAATAGCTTACACCATTCAACACCATGGAATTTCTCACATCACCATCTTCCCCATAGCACCAGGACCCTGAAGGAAGGACCATGAAGAAGGTGGTTCCTGAGATGGGCATTGGCTGAGACCCTGTGCCCACAGGGCCTTGTTCAGGGAAGGAAGTTCAAGCCAAGGCAGAAGGGTGACCCAAAAGCACATGGTGATGGCCCATGGACCACCAAAGTGGCTGAGCTTTGTAGCTGGCCACCAGCACTGCCTCAAGGGTGCCATCAGTGCTTCTGTCCTCTGGGGGCAAGAAATGCTGCTGGCCAGAATCACCCCTCCTGATCCCATAGACCATCCTGGCTGTGTCCCCAGCTCCAGCTTTATGGGGGCAGGGCTCAGCACACCATCTAACATGACCAGTCAAGGTGTATCTGCTGCCCACAGCTGCTCAAACTGGTCTGGATTTCCCAGTGTCTTAGATGAGGTGGCTGGAAGAGGGACACTTAGTGTGACAGTTAAACTGCCAGCCCAATATGTGGAGTGCTTTAAAACCAATTTTCCCCTGTGGGTTTCCAGATATAAACTGATTAAATCTCAAAACAACCCTCTGAGGTAGGTAAGTATATTTTAATGTTCATTTTACAGGCAAGGGAAAAGGGCTGAAAGGGTGGTGAAGTGATTGACTCAAGACCACACAATGAGTCAGAGAGAACCTGATCCCTCCTCACAAAACCCCAGACCACGCTCTTTCTCCTCAGGTCCAACATCTTCACCAGGTATCTACAGCAGCTGCTGCACCCCAGGGGCCTCTGTGCTTATTGCCTAAGGGAGATGTGGTGCAAAACCAGAGTGGGGACACATGTGTCCCTCCCACAAGCCTTAGTGAAGAGAAGTGACGTGAGGCTGCAGAGTTATCTTTATTGTAGAAGCACGCTAAGACACAGCGAGGCAGCAGAGACTGCAAGGGCATGCGTGGGGCAGACCTGGGAAGACACCGCTGGGTCCCCACAGCCCTTCACCCTCCACCTGAGCAAGGACGGGCCCCGTTCACTGCAGAAGGGGATGAAGGCAGCCTCGGCAGTCCTGGAGACTCAGCAGCTCCTCCGATGCTCGACATCAACTTTTCCTTTACTTGCCCTAGGGAGACAGAAAGAGACAGGTTGTTACTATAGTCCCAGAAGGCAAAGGAACCAGAGAGGACCACAAGGAAACCTCAAAGCTGTGATGCTCCCATGCTCTATAGAGTCTCTGAGCCACCTCTGTCACTGCACAATGGGGGACAGCAGCACACTGTTCTGCCAGTGCCCTCCCTTCTCTGTAGGAAGAGCTCAGCTGAAAAAAACAGAGCCAGGGAGAAAATAAATGGGCAGAGCCCACCTCCACAGGCACTAGAAAAGTTTGCACATTCTCATGAGCTCAGCTCCATCATCCCCTGGCTGTGGTGAGAAGGAAAAAAAACTCACTGCAAAGCCCTTTGCCCCAGCTTGTTTGAAACACAACCTCCCAAGGACAGGCTAGCCGAGAGGGGCTAAAATCACTAACCCTCTCTCCGTACCTTTAGTCACAGCTGGCCCCTGCTGTTTGCTGCCAGTCTGAACTCCATTACTCCTGAAAAGAAAGAGCAAAAATAATAAGTCCATCCCCAAACATGACCACTGCTGTGTGACACTTGCAGAGCACTGGGTCAGTGTGACAGCACCTCCAGCCAGTTCAGCGGCCACATGAAACAACGGCAGCAGAGCCTGGCACCAGGGCAGGCAGGCTGGGTCCCTGCCAGCCTTGGAAAACAAGACTAATTTCTGTCTGAATTAGGTACTTTCCCCATGTACTACCTAGCTGGGAGAGGTCCTGTTCTTTTTTCCTCCTCCTGCCACCTTAAAAAGAAGGATGACAAAACAAAGAGCACTGCAAGAAAGGCAGGACTTTCCCATTGCAAACCTGGGAGTTATCCACTTGTTGAGAAACAGATTAAAAGAGTAGAAACTGGATATCCCCTTTCTCCCCTGACCTATTGACTAATGCGGGCAGACTGGTGACTATCATGCAAGTGATTTGTGGAGAAACCTTTGAACAAGTAAAGGAACTGCAAGATAGGAAGCATTAAAGGTGAAATGTACTGGAAAGATCCACAATTAATTCACCTATATGACTTGGCATTGCAGGACGGAGTGGCCAGCTAGCTTAAGAAAAAAAGGTATCAAAAAATACACCCAGGACTCAGACCTACATTCATCTGCAGTAAAGCAGCACGGGATCAAAGAAATTTGTTCATGGCACAGATGACCTGGGGAAGGTGCTGAGCTGGACACCAGCTGGCCCGAGGCCCTGGGGATGGGCTCTCTCTGCAGCAGGTTTTCCACCACAACAGTGTGCAGATACACCCTTTGGTGTCAGACCTCTTCCAAATCACTCTGCTCCCACCCCTTCCTGCAAGCACCCTGCCCTGATGGCAACCTGTGTACGAGGCAGGGAAGGTTACCAGAAACACATGGAAATCCAGCAGGAACTTTGCTGGCAGGAGTGGATGCGGACACTGAGCCACAAGGCATGAGGAAGCTTGGACACACACACTTTGTCAGGCTACTCAGCTCCTTCATGGATAATTTCAAGATACAACTCAAGAAACTATTACATTTCTGGGTAACAATTTCCTCTAAAGTTTAAAGAGAGGCCTTTGCATTTTCATTCTGCACATTGCAACCATCTAAAGCCATTTCTGATGCCAAAAATCACTGCTGGAGCCGGTTTCCTCCAGGTTTTAGTAGCATATTTTGAGTGCCTGGATATTCAGTGTAAAGAACAATTCATTATACAGCAAGTGACCATGAATTTCAGTGCTGAAAATAATATTGCTCTGTCCATTGTTCATAAGCTTCCAGAAATTTGTAGTCTGATTCTCCAGGTGACATAATATACATAAGTATATTATAAGTCATCATGTGTGGGGGTTTACATTTGTCTTGTTTTGCCCCAAGGAAAAAGATTATCACTTTCGCTTTTAATTGCATCCAACTCTCCTTGGAACTCTTAATATAGCTACAAGCTGTCTTTCAGTAAATGGTATATTCCTCTAATTGCAAGGGCTTGAGAGCTGTAACAGCTTGATAAAACACAAACCAGTAAGGAATTCCAGACCAGGCACAGTTTTATGGGAATCCTCTCCATTTTTCAGTCACCATGCTATACCAAACCTCAGCTTGTGTAGTGCCTCTTCTCCTTATGCCCCCAGAATACACAAGCCAACAGTGGCTCCATCACACTAAAGGTAAAGACACAAAATCCTCCAGTATTATCACAGGCAAAACTATTTCTCTCCGCACTACAATTTCTTCAACTTGAAAAAAGTTGAGAGCATTCAGCTGATTTACAGAAGAAGGGAAGAGGAACTGGGGTGTTTGCTTTTCAATGTTTTGGGCATCTGCTGGCATCCTGGCACTGAGCAGAAGACGGCACAGTACGATGCTATGACATGATGACCATTCCACAGAAAAGGTCTTCATTGCCTACAAACATGTTGATACCAAATTCCTATTCTCAAGCCAAAGCTCCTATCCAAAGTCTTACAGAACCTCTCTTCAGTTGGTTCAGTATTTTGATTCTCTATTCTCCTCGTGATGAATATTCAGAGCTCATTCCAAAACAGAGGACAATCTCTCCCTCAGTGCTACAGGGAACCTCTCACACTCAAGAGACACAAACTGGGAGACCATGGCTGCAAACCAAAGTGCTGGAGACTGCCGAGCTTCCACTGGTAGAAAGACCAAGAACAACTGAGAAGTATTTAACTTATATGCTACGTGGGATCACACGAGATGCTGAGGCCCAAGACCTTTCCCCAAAATTATGCCACTTAGCAAATAACATTTTCCAGCCATCTCTCTGGATATTATTTGGGAAATGAGCGCTTTATGGTTTACACAGTCTGGCCTCAGCAAAGTCTCAGTGGGAAAGCCAAATATTTTCCCAGACATGTCACTCTCCTTACTATACATTCACAGTAAAACATGGAGAGTATGCGCAGGTTATATATTAAATCCAGTCTGAAGTCTGGACCACAAGCACTTTTGGGGCTCTAATGATCCCACCACAGATGCAGGGGCCGGGTTGGCCTCCCAGCATGCACTCGGAGTGAGAAATGGGATGCTACGTGAACCCACAGGCACTTTGGGCAGTCATTTCTCCACCTGTCAGCAACATCCCACCACAGGGAAAAAATAAAATAAAATAAGATAGAGGGATCTGACACCCCTGTTCCTTCCCAGCCTGTGGTACAACCAAGCCATCCCACCCTGCAGGACTCCTTGGGCTGACCCTAAGGGTATCAGAGCATGTCTTTAACCCTTTAGCCCAGTTAACTTGTTCATTCAATTAACCCATTAGTTACCCTGCCTAGAGGTCACAGTGTTGTCCCCCATCTACTGCTGGGGAGCACAGCAGGGCAGCTGGTGACTGACTGTGACATTCTCAGTTGTCACTCTCCATTGTGGCTGCCTGGATCAGGCCTCACAAGCTGAGACGGTGCCAACAGGAAATTTTCACAAGGGGAAGGGAAAAGATCAACGTTTCCCCAGCCCAGCCGTGGCATGCCGCTTACCACTTCAGGGCCAGGCTTTCGGCATTCACCTCGATAGCTTACTGTGACGTAGTTTGATGCTCTCCTGCAAAGGGAGGACAAGACATTGCTTATTATTCACTTGCAATGCCACAGCTCTCTGCTGTTGGCATGACAGTCCTCTGTGGACTCCTTAACGCTTTGATGCTACTTCCAATGTGATGGCATTTATTACTCCCTGAACAGTCTTAGCATCGGGCAGAAAGGGAATAGGGGACTCTGGAAACTTGTGTATCTTAATTAGCTGTCATCAGATTAATCTCAGGCATTTTGATCTATGTTTGCTTAACAGCAAGGCACCAAGGACACACTTGATAGTGAGTCATGATATATCAAAACAAACACTGTGCTGCAAAAGACACTCGGGAATGGTGGATGGCCCTGTATTACTGAAATCTCTCCGCCTACTCACATGGCAGCTGAACACAAGTCACACTCATTTTTGTATGTTTTCCCATCAGTGCCACAGACTGGTTGTGAGGATTTGCTGCAGAAAATCCTTCCACCCTTTACCCCGTGCAGAATCCGATCACAGTCCAGCTGAAGAGAGAAAGAAATCACATTTGGTGCTGGTTCACTTGCAAGACCCTCCTTTACACAACTTAAAAGTGCTTACAAACCAAGCCTTGCCATGGGGCCCCTCTGTACTGCAGCAAGTCCAGGCTTGTACAGAGATGGTGTCTCTTGTTGGACCAGCCAGCCAAGCTTTTGGAGACAGAGGCCTCCCTGCACCAGTGCCCAGCACAGACCCACTCATTGATCCACATTGGTCCAAGCAGGTTTATTTCCCTCACTGGGAATCCACAAGAAGATGAAAACTTCTGCTGCCTGTCCCTAGTTGTTCTTATCTGGGCTTTGATGCTATTTCATCTCCAAGAATGAAGATGAAACCTGTTGTCCACAATTAAGGAAAAAAAAAAATAAATCTCTACAGCAGGTTCCTGCTGTCTGAGGGAACACAGCACAACTCTGACACCCACTGAATTAAGAGACACAAGCATATACAAGCAGCTATGACTAATTAAGTTGCCCTCTTGTTTCCTCTCAAGCATGACAATGGGAAGAGACACAACTTTGCTTACAAACCACACATAGTACAACCAGGACAAACTCACAGCACAAGGAGTAGCAGACCGTAAAAGTCTCTCACACTTAGGTCTCCATCCTACCATCATGCCAGGGTGGGTGTTTGCAGGGTCATAACAAATTTCAAGCAGCAGAGGTCAGAAATATTGCAGCCCTGGCACACAGCCCCTTCCTCAGCCTGGCCATCCACCTTGGCTCCAGGTGTTGAAGAAAGACCAAGACAAAGGAGTGACCAATGGGTTCCCATCCCCTTCTCCAGGTGCTACAAAACACATCACAACACCTGCCAGTGGTGCAGTGGGAGGAGAGCTGCAGCTGAGACTATGAGATCTCACCTCCTGTTCCACCTGGAGATGCACCCTTTAGCACAAACAGATGGTTTATCAACAGCACCATGGGGTGGGAAGCACCGCAGGGAAGGAAGGTTTCACAGTGGGTGGCACAGGGGGTTTGATAACATTGGGGTGCTGTGATAGCACCTGCTGGTTAAACATCACTTGCTAATTTCATTAATGTGCTGCTTCCTCTCTCATCTGGGTAATTACCGATGACGTGAAGGCAGACAATGCTGACCTTTGCAATTCACTGCCAGGTGTTTTCCTGTGCACCAGACATTGCTGCCTGCATCACTGCCCAAGGGCAGGCAGCCACCCACCAGCAGCCCCACATATCACAGGTCCCAGCAGCCACTGCCACCACTCCTTTGGCTCTGAGGAATTGGAGTTGCCAGTGACAAAACCCACGGGTGGCCCTGGAAAGAGCAGAGGAGCAGATCTGCTCTCTGAATCACCTCTCGTCAGTCAGGCTCATCAGCATCCACTCCTCCCCTAGTGCTACCAGGAAATACCACTAAGCTCTGAAGCAGACTGGAGTTATTATGCCTAATGCTTCCTCTGGAATGCACCAAAATTGCTGTACCTGAACCACCTACCAAGTTTTTTTTACTCAAATATGCCTTTTCCAAAAGCAGTCAGTGGCAAAGGCTTCAGAGAAAGAGTTAAGACAGTTTGTAGCAAGGTCCCTCCAATCCTGCAGAAACACATTGCCTATCCCTTCCAAAATACTGTTCAAATTACTGTATATAAATGCTGGAGAGATTAAAACATCAGAGCATCCTAGCTCTTGACAACACCATGTACCAGCAAGATCCACAGTTTAGTCACCCTTTTTACAGTAACTTATTTTCTCTTATTAGCTTCATACTTTCCACTTTTAGCTTTGCTGAAACTATTGCATTTTTTTTCCATGGAGACAAGGGAGAGCACACACCCCCATCTTCCTCCCATGTTATTCCATATTCAGTCAGAATCTATGGCTCAGTGTTTTCCCCCTTTAGCACTCCCTCCCCTGCCAACCTTGCCCTCACCACCTGGTCAGCCCCATCACTCTGTACCAGCCACAGCCTTTGACTCAGCACCTTCCCAATATGCAGGAGGTGGCATCAGGATATACAATTGCTTTCTCTCATTCAAACCCTTCCAAGGACATGAGGCCAAGTGAGAAGCTTTAGGGGTCACAGCAGGAACAGGAGCAGCCACTGGGAAAGGAGCCAGGGGGCTGAGCACCCCACCGGAGAGGCCCCCATTTCTGCCCACGCAGCTACCATCTGAGATGCAGGAGGTGGGTTTACCAGCTGGTAGGCACTGGTGTCTCTGCTCTGCGCTTTCTGGCCAGGTCCTCGGTTGCAGTTCTTGCCACGCTGAGCCGCATTTCCTTGGGGGCTGACAGGGAAAGAACAGAGAAGCAGCTCATCACACCTTCCCTCCAGAATAGGGGGAGCACAGTGCAAACCACACTCCCCACAGACCACCAGAGCCCTCAGGGAGCTGCTTGAGAGGGTGAGAAGGCCCCCAGCCACATACCAACAGGAAGGGTAAACCTTGCCCTGTGCTCAGCCCAAGGGCACCACCACCCTAGGGCCCTGCACCCCTGTGTCTGCTGGCATCGCTTGGTGGGTGAGGAGATGAAGTGAAAGAAATCTCAGAGGTATCCAGCAAAGAATCTGAAAAATCAGCAGCTGAGCCTTACTCAGGTCCAGCAGCTATAAAACAAACAGGAGTGCCTGAGCAGTGGCCAGAAAGCACATGGTGCACCAGGCATTGCCACCAAGCCAGTGGGTGAGTATGAGCCACATCCAGGCAGACACGTGTGCCCTGCCAGGAGACAGGGTTTGCTGGGCAAAGCTGTCCTGAGGGAGGCTGAGCACAGTAATCACTAACCGTAATCACTAACTTCACACACAGGAGGGTCGAGGACAAGAAGCAGCAAAGGTTACACCAGAATCTTACCCCACTGTACATGTCTCTTCCCCATCACTGGCTTAGCCAGCAGGGAGAAGTGCTGTACCGAGCACCAAACAGCACAGTGGTCAATTCTCCATCCCAGATAGTGCCACTTGTGTGCTGGTGAACTACTCCTGACCCAATTAGCCTCTTAACCACCCCTAGGAAAAATCCACATAGGGGCAGAAGCCAGTGCCAGGGTTTGTGGGGTGGCTGAGGGGACAGGCTGGCACCCCAAGCACTGCTCTACTCACCCTCTATTTGATGAGGGACGTCTGTCATTCACACTCTGCTGTGATCCTGAACCACTGCAGCTCTTCTGCAAAAGGGGCAGGATCACACTTAACAACTAAGCACAGAAAATGTTTTTATACAACCTGAGAGGAAGCAAAGCTAAAGCAGCTCCTGTCCTCCCTACTCCTCCTCTCAGGCCCAGGGAATCACAGGGCTGTTTCTGGAAAAGCAGGTTTGATGCTTGCTCCATACAGGCTTTAACACCCACCAAATGTAACCATCTGAGGGCAGACAGGATTGTGAAGAGTCTGAACCTGCCCTTTAGCTCACATATAGCATCAAAACACTAGGAAACCAAGAGGGGTTGTTCTGCCATGTCCGAACATGCTCACTTTATATGCTCACACTCAGGTCCATCCCATGAATGAGGGAGGCTTCGCAATATAACCTGCTTCTCCCCCACTGTTAGCTGGCTCCAGCATCCCAAGCACCATGGTGACCCCAGGCTGACCACAGATAGTCCCTGGCCACCAGGATCCCAGACTCTCACCAGCCCCTTTCTGAGCTCAGGTCAGGCTCCAAGCTCCCTCTCACCTGCTTTGTCCTCTCTGAAGTGAGCGGTTTGTTGCGCTGGGCAGTTCCACCAGACTGACCACCTCTTTGGGCTTCCTTTTTGCTGGAAAAAGGGGAGAGGAGGGAAAGGGAGCACTATGGCAGTGAGAGTGCCACCAGGTGGGGCTGCCCAATAAGTCAGCATCATGCCATTAGGCACCACCTCCCCATCCGCAGTCCCTGTTCCTGGTGGTCCTGTTCCTAATTCCCACCCCTAAACCTTCTCCCTTCTCCTCACCATTCCCACTGTATGCTACATCCTGGATCCAGGTGGCTGCTTTCATATCAGGGCTGCTTCTGCATATGCTCTATGGGAGGAGAGAGAGAGCATCTGGAAGGCAAAGTACACACGTGGGAAACTCCTCAGGAGCCACCCACACCTGACAGTCCCTGGGAAAGGGGTTGCTCTCTATCAACCCTGCTTCTCCTCCTCTATCCACGCTGCTTCTCACCTGCCCCTGGGCCCTTTGCACTGGAGGGAAGTGGGAAAAGGGGCAGTGGCTGGAGCCCTACTGCCGGAGCATCTCTTGGAGTGCTGCTGGGATTCTGGACTCTCTCCCAGGCATCACCCAGATGCAGCTCCACAGGCAGAAGCTGCAGCGGAAGGTTTCCCTCTTTGCTGCAGTTGCTCAGAGGAAGCTGTACTCACAACTTCTCAGCGCACATGAGACATTTGTTGGTGTGCTGCTTGCCAGAGGAATCCCGAACCGGGTCATTCTCCCTCGTGCAGGACAGTCGTCCACTTGCTTCATACTGGGCGCGATACTCTCTGCAGTTGTCCTGCAGAAGGAGGGCAGTGGTTAAGGCACCCTGTCCTCCTTCCCTTATTGATCTGATTCTTAGAAACCTGGGTTTTCCTGCCAGGAATGTATTGAACCATCACAAACGCATCACAAGAGAGCCTGGGTGTGGGTGAGAGAGGGTGTGCAGTAGCAACCACTTAGTATATAAACAGAGGAGTGAGTCAGAAAAATTATGGGTCCCTCTGACTGCACAGCACGTGTTGGGAGTTTTCTACTACAGTCCAACTAATTATTATTCTCCTTGCTGGGCTATCCAAAGCATGCCAGTGATGTGACCGATACAGTAATGAAGTCCCTCCCACTTCTCCCGGCATCCTTAATACACAGCTACAGCCTTTTCCCAGATCATAGCTCAGATAATTCCATTTACAAAGTGAGTAGTGCCCCCAAAACCAACACTTCGGGACATGCCAATCAAGAAGCACCAGTTAAAACATAAAATCACAATGCAAACATACTTAGTAGTCCATGAGCAGTGGAAGGTTGTTTGGAGAGCAGGTGATTAACTTGGTTTCTGTACAGCGATTTTGAACAGGGAACAAGTTAATTTGCCCCTGTTACATAATGTGGATGTAAACATTCAACCCCCCTAATTTCAACTATGTCAGACACTACAATAGCAGATTCCAAAATAGCAAGTACAGAGAATAGGTAACTGAATCTCACCCTTTTTTTAAAAAATAGGTTTCAACCTCTGCAGTTTTCTGCCCATTTCATGTACAGGAGAGTTTTGGCCAGCTTGCATTAAGGTCCTTAGCAGGTCACTGGCCCCATCTTCCACTTCACTCAGAAGTTTCCAGCACCTTGTCCTCCCTGGCATGGGAGGATCTCCCCAGCACTGTGTCCTGCATCCCTCCTGGGGCACCTCAGCCCCGGCTCCTCAGCTTTGCTACTGGAATAACGCTGGCAAAATGCTCAGAGCACAAAGCCGCACATTTCCCTAGAGCCAACCAAGCCACAGGTAGGAGGACAGATGATCCAGCCCAGGATGAGCCTGCACCTGCTGCACCCAGCACCCATGTTGCATCACTCTCATCAGAAATAAACATTGCACCCCAATTCAGAGCGGCTCCCTGGGAGCCTCACTGCTTCTCCCCATCACCAGCACACCTTTACACCCCTGTGCAGCTCAGGTGATGCTTTCCCTCCCTAGCAAGCCCAGGAAAGCTCTCCCAGCTCTACTGTGCTTCATTCCCTGAGGCCAGCCCAGCTCAACACCCCAATCCTCTGTCTCCAAGACAGATCTGCCTTCCCCTAGTAGCCTCTCTCAAACAGTTTCCCTTTGAACTAGCATTTCTAGAGCTCTTAACTTCCCGACCTCTGCTGCAAAAACCTCACTGAATACTTCCAAGACTTGCATTTGCCTTTTTCATGGTCTGTCGCATCCCTGACCCACTAATAAATGCAGGGCTTTCTTATCCTTTGTCATTTCTAACCGACAAGCAGGAATTCTTGTTAATCACTGACTGTGTCATCTCGCACTGTTATTACATTTTATCTTGTTTCTATTACTCCAGACCTCAGCACTATCCAATTAGTCCTGAGTGATCTGCTGATCCTCCTCTGTTGATGCTGCCTCCCAGCTTTGCCATCAGCAAATTTCACTTACACTTCTATTTTTTTGAGCCAAAGTCATTAGCAAAAGCACTGAAACAGGATTATCCCCAAGACTGAGGCTTAAGGGCACTGCACCAGTCCCTACCATAGCAGAAATCAAAAGGTAAGTATCAGAAAGTGACTTTACCCCCTTTACAGAGCTGCTTTTGCCAGCAAAGCATCAGTGCACAGGGACATGGTGGCTGTGGAGTGACAGGACAAGGGTGGTGAATGGCAGCTCTATGAGAACAACATTTCCAACAAGAAAAGCTAACACTGAGCCACAGGCCCAGGGCTGAGCTTTCCCCCAGGAACACAACGATCTCTGCAGCTTTGCAGAGTTCAGATATAGACCTTTTCACCCCTATTTTTCTGTTTTACCTAATTAGCAGCCTCAGCAGTACTGGCTTCTCCACCCTTGAGCCAGGTTTCAGGACAGTGCAGCACACCTGGTTTCTCCCTGATGTGATTTGCCTGTCCCTATATCCATGGGTCAGTGGGACAGACCACAACATCCAGGCACAAGTTGTTCACTTGGGGGATTCCATAGTATGAACAGAAATAAGGAGGGACAGGAAAGCAGATCTCAAAATTAAATCAGAGACAGAGCAACCGAGCAGAATAATATTGCCTCCTCTTTATCTTGAGTGAAAATACAATGAAGTTTTATATTAACCTACTTAATACTTTAATCTCACCTCCTCTTTTCCTTGTCTGTTTTTAGAAAGCTTCTGTTCATTCTCCCTTTTGCTGGAAGAGAAGCGAGATGAGAAAGTGAATGCCATGGGGTTCCAGGGAGTGAGAGGTTTTCCTGGCACCAGCTGCAGGAGGGGCAGGTGATCCCATCAGCAGCCAAGTCATTCCAGAAGCCACTTTCTCAACAGAAAGTGGGGTTGTTTTTTTTCCCCTCTACTCACAACTTCTCCGCACACATGATGCACTTATTGCTGTGTTGCTTCCCAGAGGAATCCCGGACTGGGTCATTTTCTCTGGTGCAGGAAAGTTTCCCTTGTTTGAAAAGATCCCGAAACTCTTGGCAATCATCCTGTGGAAATGCCAAAAGCATGGGCTGACACAGACATGCATTTCCCACAAAACCACAGAGGATTATCCACCCAATGAACTACATTTCAAACACTATTTTATTTCCTTGAGGCATAACTCAGTGGAAGACCATAGTTTGCCTGTTGTGTTCTCTTAAAATATAGCATCCAAACAACAAATAAACCAGTACATTTAGAAGAACAGATTTGTCTTTTTCATGCTGGATAACCTTATTTTAATAGATAAGACATGCAAGAGCCTGCCTGAAGGCCTGAGGTGCTGCTCTAAGTATAAAAGCTACAATTTCTCGGTGAATTTTGAATGAGGAAGTCAGTTTTCTCATCTCTCATGAGAGAACACATTACCAAGAATTGTAAAATCCACGCACAGTAAAAAGATGAAGTTGTAGGCATTAAAAAAAATCCTTGCACACCTCACATTGCCAGGAATGCTAGAGGTGGGCATCTTTACCTTTTACTTAACATGACATTATGCATTAATTGAACCAAAGGACTGTTTCTCAAAATGCTTTTGTAGCAAAACCTGCTTAAGGATTTTAACCTAGTCTTTACTTGCCTCCGAGCAGCTTTCCGGTAACTTTTAGGGCACACAAGCAGGTTTGTAGCATAAGAAACACATGCTACATGTGAAGTCTTCAGGTTCTTTTATGTAGCACTTTCAACATTATATATTTTTCCCTTTCACATTGTGTAGAGGAGATAGTCTGATAACTTATCCCAGCTCTGCAGATTGGGAAGTCAAGCCTAGAAAATTACTTGCCAAAAGCCAGACAGAAAATCTATACTGAACAAAAATTCAGTGTAGGTCTCCTCCTGATGCAGTGAAACCGTCCTCCTGCCTTCAGGACCACACTTTAGCAAGTCAGGCGTTTAAAAAAATATCTCCCTTAAGACAGCTATGCTTTACAAAGCCTTTAAATTGCCCAGACACACAAGAGGTAGAAACTTACCCTGCTTAACAAGATGTACAAAAAAAAGAATAAATCACTGCAACCAACACTATCTGATGGAAGCCAACTCACTCCTATCTAGAATAAAAACTCAAGGCTCAAAAAGCCAAGTCCCTCCACATAAAGGCCTGCTATCTATAAAAAACAACTGTGGGTAAAAGAAACTTGCCAGGTGCATCAACAAGATAAACAGGGGACAATTAGAGCCAGTCTGCTCCCACACCCCACCCTAGTCACAGCTCACACACACCATCATCGCTATTAATTATTTGTCAGATGTCAACGATGGACCTTATAAACAGGCAGGTATCCTCCTTAGCCTGTACCTTGGGCCAGGCACAGGCCGTACGTTCTGGGTCAGTAATTGCCCGATAGGGACTAGACTGCCTGGGATAGGCCATGAGGAGTTTTGGTTCCTTTTTATGCTGGTGGATGGTACAGAACCTCATGCTCCTTCAGCCCCTCTTGCCGAGGCAGAGCATTCTTGCCCTGCTCCCGTTTCTGGGCGCTTCTCAATGGCCAAGCCAGCATTTCCCATGCCGCAGACAAGGAAACGCACTCGGCAAGTGGGTCAGAGGCAGGAGATGCAATGCCAGCGCATCATCCTGCCCCCGGCACCCGATAAAACTGGCTTCGGTAGCGATGTTTCACCTCACCTCTCCCAAGGAGTTCACATTCCTGTTTGCCTCTCCACCACTCCCATTGTCTTTTGAATCTCTTTCCCTGCAAGAAAGGGAGGCGTGAGTGACAGGGCAGCATGCAGTCTTCGGACATAAAAACAAAATAGCTGGTGATCAAAGGCCAGTCCTGCCAACCCCACCTCCCCATTGCACAAGGCAACAGGACAGACCAGCACTGGGGCTCCAGCTCAGTGAGACACATCAGGGGTGTTTAGCATCTCTGCACTGGGGGCATTTTGCCATCCTTTCCCTCTGCCTAACATCCAGGTGTTTCCATCCTACTAACCTATAGAAACATGGTACTCAATACATGTATGTTTTCAGCCCAGATTTGCTCCTCACACCCCACAGCATGTTCCCTCTGTGTGAGTAGCTGAGGAGAGCTGCTGGGTTCATAGGTTTGATGAAGAGCCACTAACTGGTCTGTATGGCCCAAGACTATGATTTTACACCATGGAGCCTCCTGAGAGTGGGCTCTTTTCTACAGAAGGAGGGGACATGCTCTGGATGGGCAGGACAGCCACTGGAGCCAGTGAACAGCTGATACTCACATCAGCCTTTGGCACATCAGGCACTTGTTGAGGTCGGCTTTGCCATCCGGGCTCCTGACCAGCTCCTTGCTGGTGGGACAGGAAAACTTCCCACTGCGCAGAAGTGACCAAATTTTCATGCACTCATTCTGAAAAGCACAGAGGAGGACAGTCAGTGCAGGACCCCTCAGCGGCCATCGAGATCCTGAGAACAGCTTGCTGACATTTAAGCTCCTTGGGTGGACTACATGCCATCAGCAGCAATAGCCTGTTCACACCAGCCCCGAGGCTGCCGCCATCCTGATCCCCATCTCTCGTCACACACCACGCATGGTACAGGCTGCACCCACTCAGGGCTCCCAAGGCATAAAAGACAAGTTCAAAACCCATTGCAAGGGCCATTGTTCACAGGAAAAAGAACACCTATTTAATTTGCATACAGCTGCAAACTGCTACTCACTGCAGGGGAGGACTCTACATTATAAAGTTAGTCAAGAGCAGAAAATATAGCCCTAGAAGTGCCAGTAGGATGCAAGAGTAACGAGTCGACCAGAGTGACTGAAGAGTGATTCAGGTGCAAGAGCAAAGCACAGAAAAGTACTATCCTCTTAGAGTGCAGAGCGGTAGTAATGTGCAATGCTGCAGCAACCAATTGCCTCTTCTGCTGGGAAACTGAAATGCAGACTAGGGAGCATCAATGAACCATTTAGTTATTTTTGGCTACTATGTTTTCCAAAAGGGTCTCTATTAAGGAGACATGAGCTTGTTTCATTAAAATGTGAATGGAGCTGACTTCTCAGTCATTGAATCAAGTCATTTCTTGAGACTCAAAGGACTTTCTTTAATTCTTTTAATTATTAAACTTGGGAATTATCAGAAGCAAGAGTTTCTGCTGGATCTGAAATATCATTAGAAATACAATTCATGCCATTTCTAACTTCATCTCATGAGATTCCAGCCCAGAGCTGTTTGGGTATATGCTCAGCATAGCACACCAAACAGACACTGGCAGCTGAAGCCATTGCTGTATTGCAAAATTGTCTCTAAACAAGGGGAAATTTGCTGTTTTTTTCCATCATTGAAAAAGCATTATGATAGAGTCCATCTAAATGACTTTGCTCAGAGCATGCATTAAGCAGTGTAGTTGACAAAACAAAAGGAGAATCAGAAAAGAAAAGGTTGGACTCGCCTTAATCGAAGCTTGGCAGGCAACATCTGTGACAGAAAAAACAACAATGAAACCATACAAAATCTTTGATGGGAAATTTTAAATCAAAAGCATTTAATTAAAATACTTGATGCAGTTTCCTAATCCACCCAAATACCTCTAGATAAAAGCTAATCCAATGCATTATTGCACACCAATAGAAAGGACTAGGCATTAAAGACTTTCTGGAACATGGCACTTTTTGCCTTTCAAATGCAAAAGTACATCCATTTTCTGCATCTTTGTGTTCTCCTTTACCATGTTACTTTTCTCAGGCTTAAAATCCAAGTTCCAAGGATTATTCAGTAACCATTTCTTTATTATTCTACCCCACTTTCCTGGTAGTGGTATTAATCTTGCCCAAATGTTTTTGACTTTCTTCATCTTCAGATAGAATTAGGATACCAGAGCTAGCCCTTAATACCATTGTCTGTCCAAACCTTCAAATTCCTTTTCAAGGCCCATTGCATTTGCAGTACTTCACATGAATTAGCAAATTAATGAGCCACCAGGTGGGTAACTGATATAAGTTTCTCTCTACTAAGCCCCTTAGAGCTGGTATAATACACTTCACCCTTTTCTCTTACACCAGTGGCATCACAGGGAACCATCAAATATCCACCATTAGCTGCTCTTCGACAGAAATAGGCAGCAAAGTGAAAGACCATTGCACCAAGCCTAAACCTCCACCCAAAGCCTCTCTCTTGTAGCCATACAAAAATACATTCCTTAGTAAGACACTTGACAAGAAATCCCCATTTTTCTGAATTTACTAAAAATTGTATTACGCTTTTGTTCAAAGTCAAGCTTTCTATGCAAATATCCAGTCTGGTCCGATATTTGTATTTCTCCACTTACACAATCGAGTTTTTTTGTGGTTTGGTTTTGGGGGGTTTTGTTTTTTTCCAGTTGTTCTTAAACTGTTCACTAAAACCAGATACTTTCACCTACCAGTGGAACTTCACCATTTTCACATGCAAGAGAAAAAGCCGTTATCAATAATGTTCTACATCAAATGAAGTAGTACAGTAAAAAATGATTGTCTTCTGTTTATGCCACTATGTGTTTCAAAGAACAAGGGCTCCCTAATCCTCTACCTCACTGTCTTCAGGAGAGGTCCCAGGTTGTGTCCTCTGTCAGTCCCAGATTTCAACACAGAGAACACCAGAAGTTACTAACCTGAGAAGAAGCAGAAAAATGCCAGAGCAAGGACCACCGAAGCACCTTCTGTTTTCATGGCAGCTGTTTGCCTGTGTTGACTCTATTACTGCATTGCTCAAACAAACACAAAGAAAGGGCTCGGGTCAGATCACATATATATAGATGACCAAATTCTCCGCCTTCATTATGACATAATCTTCCCAAGAACCATAATTAGCTGCAAAAACCAGTTTGATTACAGTAGCTCTAAATTCTAATGATCCCATTAACACAATTAATTTCCATAAGGATGGGACATATTTGAGTCACTCCCTGTATTTTGTTAAGGTAAGAAAATTATAAATTGATCATTTCAGTTTCCCCACACAGCCAGAGGAGTTCTTGCCATCTTTAGAGTGGTTCATAAGACAGAGTGGTTCATAAGACAGAGCTGTCCCAGTCAGCACACCCCTGACACCCTTCATACCTCAAAATAGATGAAAGGATTTTGATAACTTGGCTCCAGCAGAGACAACAGGAGGGCCAGGTCACCCAAGACCTCTAGAAGTCAGTCCGCATTTATTAAAGCACCCCAGTTTGAACATGAATAGAAGCATTCAGGCAAGGTTGAGAAGCATTAAGTTTGAGGCCTTGTTAAAACTCTTTGAGTTTGTTGCTACAGTTCAAAGAGCAGCTGTGCTAATGTGAAAACCCTACTGCTGAATCCTCATCCCTGTCCACATGGGACCCAGCAGACCATATAGAACAGGGGTGTAGGAGTAGATGCATTTATGCAGGCCTAAAATTACATTTGGCCCTTTGAAGGCAACTGCAAGGCTGATGTGGCCCCCAGTGAAAGTTAGTTTGACACCCCTGAGATAGATATCGCTCTTCAAACAAATCAGTGCTCACAGATATGCTGCTATTGATGCTAAAGGGTCCAGCACGGTAGCTCTGCTCAGGTGCCTCGCAAAGAAGAGATAAAAATGAAGGTTGTCAACCTGTGAATGGTTTCTCAGAAGACTCAAGAGAGGAAATTACAGATGACATCAAAGTTCTGGAATGTGATTTATGTGGGAAGAAGCTGTGTGCCTTGTTCTCCTGTGAAAAAAAGATAATTTGGAGAAAGAAGTCACTTGTAAGGTTTGAAACAGGTGGATAAATGAAAGTCAAGCAGACAAGAGCAATGAGAATCTTGAGCACAGGCAAGTCAGCACCATCTGAGGAAGAAAACAGACTTCTACATGACATATGTGTCTGGCCAGACAGGCCAACACAGCTCAATTCAGCTATAAACCCTTGTAATAAATTGCTGCCACATTTCTCAGATCAGAACTGTCAGTGTGTACAACTGGAGGCAAAGCCAAGTAACTAGAGTCTCAATTTGCTGTGTGGTCATCCCTAATGTTTCTTTTCAACTCAAAGGGAAACCACGTGCAGGTTCACAGTGAAGAGTTTGGAACAGAGAGGTAAACTGGCCAAGGACATACAGATGGTTCATGGCAGATCTGAAGAGCTGTTCTGTATGGGTATTTGGGCATGGAATCAGGGGGAGGCTGACAGGAAGATGATAAAGCTAACCTGATGAAGCATGTCTTGCTGGTTGGGTATGGGGAGGAGAAATGCATTTTTAAGTAGCTTTTGGTTTTAAATTTTTTTTTTTTTCTCCAAAAGCTCTATTCCTATAGAGAAATGAAACAATTCCCTGATTTAAAACAGCTGGCTGACCACCCTGTTCCTGATGGAAGGAGGTACCAGACCTGGTCAGGCTGGCCGTGCAGAGCCAAGGAAGAGGAGAGAGACCCAGGTCCTGACCCCAGATGGGCCCTGTGACCATTGCAGCTCATTCCCATTGTCCCACCACTGCAGCACCACATCCCCAGTTACACCCACACCAACACATGGGAGAAGCCAAAATCAGAACCATGTCCAGTACCAAAACTCAAAACAAATAAGATGGATTTCCTTCCCAACTACTATTGCATAGCTACAACCTCCTAAAAAACCCACCAATGGTATGAAATGTGATGTTAGGGGTTGGGGAGAATCCTGCAAAACCATATGGCTCACATAGTTTGAAGGATTTGCTCCTGTGTGCTTGAGCTACAAAAAGGAAACCTGAGCAGAATAAAGAGGGATGACAGCAAGAGCATATTAAACATAAACCTTGCCTGACTCACTTGATTGTCTTTATTAATGGATTTATACAATAAAGTCTCAGTCCTGCACTGGAATCCAAACAGCCCATTGTTTTCCAAAGGAGTTTGTATTGCAGAATCAGGTCCATAGGAGAGATGATCCTGATGCTTTAGCAGTGGGTTTAGTACAGCACCTTGATAATCTTAATATAAAAATAACGCCAGACAACTGAAAAGCAATATGCCACTGAGAAAAGCGGCTGAGGGCAAGAAGATATATTAGAAAAGACCCTTTTGTTCATCTCTCAATTAAAGTTTTGGAAAAACAAACAGCATATATCAATGCTATGCTTGATAGGACAGCTTTCACTGGGTGCATTTTCTATCAAGTTCTGCTAGATAAACAGGAAGAATAAAAATAATCATGGAGGAGCAACTAGGAAAATGCACAGGGAAATGGGAGCATTACATGAAATTTAGACAAACTCTTGTCAGGTAGAAACTCAAGAGGTCATGATGACGCCTAAGGAGAAAGTTCTACAGCCACCCAACCAGGCTGGACACAGCCAAATGGGACATAGACCATTTCCATCCTCAGGGTCCCAAGGAAAATGGGGAAGTCAGTCCAATAAGCAGCCAAATGATTCACATCCCAATTAGTGGTGAACATGCTTACACTTACTTACATGATAATTCTCCTGTTTTCTGATGTTACTTCTTCATAGGCTATGAATGCATAGGAATCTATCTACAGATAAACTATTTGAGGTTCTTTGCCCACTCAGAAAACTGTTTTTCTTCCCTTTAGTGACATGGCACTGTTTTGAAGATGTGGTCACCCTCTTTCTAATGGGCTTAGCATCACCTGCATCACCTTGGGATTTTGGTGTTTCGTTTCATTTGGGTTTTTTTTTTTTTTTTAAGGGAAGCTTCCTGACAGTATAACTGGTTAAGTTTGTTGGGGTTTTTTTGTTTGATTTGTTTTGTTTCCAGGGTGGGATTTTTTGAGGTTTTTTTGGTTGTTTGGGTTTGGTTTTTTTTAAAGGGGACTTTACCCAACATCATTGCTGGGTGCTACCATCTCTCTTCCCCTTCAGACCAACCTCATCAGCACCACTGCTGAACACTTTATTTCTCTGAAACATTGAAAATTCTCTTTCCAACCCACCACTACACCCCTCTCATAACCCAGAGATCCTCAGGGCTAAAAGAAGCACAGTTGTTTGGCATATTCCACAAAGGAAACCCCAGAGTAGATGGTGTTTTCCTTCACAGCCAAAGCAGAGTCCGTAGCTCTTAATTTCAGCAGTGTTTCATGAGTTACGCCTCCAAAGTGAGACATTTCAAAATGCAGGGGCTTCAAGAACATTTACCATTTTTAATCAGCCTCTCAGCAGTAAACAGCCCCTTGCAGCTCACTTCAGGTTCGTCTGCAGCTGTCAAATAAGAAACATCAATGGAAGGTGATTGTGCTGCCATGCTAACATCACCTTTTGGGCTGCATCTGCATAAGTGTTGCCCACAGGGACGGTCTGTTCTGTTCATTTTGCCCAGTGCCTTGGCAAAGGACCCATCTCTGCTGGCAAGCACCGCATCAAGGTGCCTTCCTGCCCCTCAGAGACACCCAGTTATGCACTCACCCTGGGCTAGAATCTCTTGCAAGAATAGCTGCGAGTCTCACCCACCTCCTCAGTGCAGCTTGGAAGACACCTCATCCACACACATCCCATGCAAGAACAAGGTTCATGAAACTGGACAAAGCTCTTTCGCTTGCATGCACTTCTGTGACCAAAACCCAGTTGCTGGTCAGCCAACAGGCCAGCCAGCCCCAAGATAATGAAATGAGTTTGAGTTTCTGGACTGCAATAGCAAGGTGACTCAGAGCTCCCCTGTTCGTACCTATTGCTGCTGAAGCTCTCAGGCAAGTGCCTCCCAGATCTTCAGGGAAATAAGTCTTGGTCATCCTGACATCTCACTGTCACCATAAGTACCAAAGGTTTACACCACAATCCTTTTCTTTCAGTTAGGACAAGCTTTTTGAGCTCAAAGCAGAGCTCCACCTGTCCAGCCCAGTGAAAAGTCCTTCCCAAGGACTGCTCATCTCCCACCCCAGCACAGCAGCTGACTCTACACACCACCTGGCTGCATCTTTGCAAATGCAGCAGTGGAGAATATTAACTTTCAGCATACTGGAGCGCTATTTCCCCTCTGCAGGCTCACTAAGGAGGGTGAGTGCTAGAGGCAAGGAGAGGAATGACAGGATTTCATCTATCTCAGAATCAGATGCACAGCAAGTCTTGTGTGTCCTAGAGCACACAGACCCTCAGCAAAAAGCTGTTCAGAAACATGCCCAGATCATGGCAAGAAGCTTCACCAAAAACCAAAAAAAAAAACCACCTGTGTCAAGTGCACTCACTGCTTCAAAATGAAAGAATGTAGATAAACTTAATTTGGATCAGTTACTTTGCAGAAATCTCTGTGCACTGAGAACATCTAACAACTTCCACTAAATCCAGCATCTAATGCATGATCCTCTGTCTCAGTATCTCACACCATCACCAGATTTCCTTTCCTGCCCAAATCCATGTTTGAGTTCTGATTTAAAAGTCACAGAAAGCATCTTAGCTTATGAAGTGTCTTACGTGCCATCTGTACATACTCCAACACAAAAGGGTCCTGGACCTCCTTATCACATCTTCAATGCAATGACAGCAATTTCCAGCACTCTGTGCTTGAAACCAGAACATGTGCCTCACCTTCACAACCCTTCCCAGGCCATGAGACACTGTGACATGTGCCTGACTGTCCTGGACAGGTTTTTGCCACTGCTGACTTAGCTCGACAGTGCTGGGGAGGAGGGGGAAATGAATCAGGAAGTGAGCAACAGCAAGAGGTGTATGTCCAAAAGGCAGGGATGAGACCAACTTTGGAAATTCACAATAATAGCATGTAACACATGCCATCTTCAAAGGAATAATGAATCCCTACAAGGTTCCCCTGTCATTATTTGCATTTCACAGATGGGCACATTAAGATGCAGAAGGCCACATTATCCTCTGGGTCACACCTATTTCAGTGTATTCATCTTTGGTCTTATATTGGAACTCACCCCTGTGATGCGAGAGATCCTCCCACAAGTCAAAACAATGTTATCTCTTGGGCAGGCCTGGTGAAGGAATCACTGGTATCATCTATGGTCTGGTTTGCATGGCATACCATACCAACTGCTCCTGTTGATCTCTCCCAGCCTTGAAGACTGATCAGCTTACCAATTCTTCTCTCCTCCCATCAGGCTGAAGGGTACAAGAAGCTCTGGCTTATTGCTGAATTGGATTTAAATAAAAAAATGTATTTCACATACAGAAATAGATAAATATAAGTCAGAGGAATCCAGGAGAAAGATGTATCCGAGTTTTAACCCCATCCAGCTTCATTCCACCCAGAGGTCTCAGTCTGGCCCATGGAAAGGTCTCACCTTCCAGCCAGGAGCTCAACAACCTTTATTCACAGAAGAATGAAGCTGCCTTGGGAAACGGCACTTGCTGGGAGAGCCAAGTTGCTCCCCACACTATAACCAGTGCCATATGGGTTTTGGGATGTTGGAACCAGTCTCTGCATTCAGAGGGAGATCCAACAACAAAGCAACAAGCTCTCCCTGCCAACTCTGGGGAAGCAGCCTGCCATTCCTACTGTCAACGCTTTCCATGGCAGTATTTCCCAATTAACAATTGTTAGGCTGGAGATGGCAGGACTTGGGTTTTGATCTACAAGGCCTCACCAAGTAACATCTGCACAGTGAAAGGATATACCATGGCAAAGCACCACAACATCCCATGGAGCTGCAGAGAACTTGCAGCCTCAGAAGGCCATCAAGATCCATGCTTTGATGGGCTATACCAGAGCTAGCCAATTACACTGCCATTAACAGTATTTGTAGCTCAGATAAGAGTAATCAAAATCTCATCATTCAGGGTGTAAACTGATCACCCGCAGGGGTTAGAAAGGAATTTTACTTCGTGTGCAGCATTGCACAACTGCTTGGATTCAGTGAGGGTATTTTTGAGGTTCTGCTGAGCCATGGGCCATGGCCAGAAGCAGAGCATGGCACACCAGCTGAAAAGCTGGAGTCAAAAAACAAGAAAATACAAAAGATACAGCCCCATTGTTCAGGGACAAAGTAAAAATTTTTCTGACTCTGGCTTCAACGCACTCAGGGAAACAAAAAACAATGACTGTTACTGGGCTGCTGAAACAGCAGAATTTCAACAGAGGAGGAAAAATCCATCCCGAGATTATTTTCCTGTGGACAGTGAAAGGAGTGTCAGGACAGCTTATGAGTGCAGGGTGCTAAGGATTATGTGGCACAAAACAACCCAAATGAGCAATGCTGCCCCATCATGTGCTGCCAGCTGGCCTCTGTAAATGTCCCTCCAGTGAGGAGTACCAAGGACCTGCCCTCCAGTGAGGACTGAGCCCTTCCATGTCACCCAAGAACCCTCATCACCAGCCATCTGTACCTGAACAAGGGACAAGGACAGTGTTTTTCTCTCTGCAAAATTATTATTTATGTTTTATCAGTAGCAAAGGCTCTATAGTGTCAGAATTGGCCACAGGGTGTGGTAGCCCAAGTGCCAGTACCCATCGCTGCAGTAACAGCAGGAGGCCAAAAACATGCCTCGTGTGGGTGTTGGTTGCCCTTAGATTATAGTATCACCACGCCCCACTCTGCTAATTGTGCCAAGAAGCTCTGATCCTTACCCTATCCCACAGCCAGCCTGATGGCAGGCACCTTTAGCCACACACGTGATCACTCAAGGCACCAGCCTTTCCTCTGGAGGAACCTATGGGAAGATTTGATGCCAAATTTCTTTGCCCTGTAGCAGGTAATCAAGGCATTTCTGTGCATGTATCTGAAAGAAGACCACAGCGTCATTACTAGAGGCACCTGCTGCCATGGATGGTGACTAGAACTGCAAGGCAACAGGGATAAATTCCACAGAAAACTATCAACTTCTCAAAAAAAAAAAAAGCAACTACAACTGCAAGTAGAACGTTTGCATGAGAACTACAGATTTTCCATAATGTTCTGCTTCTCCTTCTACATTCCCCAAATTTAGGACAAAGCATACAGCTGACATGGATATTTGCATTTGGTCAAAATCCCTTATTTTTAAATGGAAAGCTGCAGAGTGCTACACGGTACCCTTAATTATTACTTTTCAGCCTCTGTACAACCCTTCCCGAACATGCTGATGATGTGGCAGCACATGAGCTAGAGGACACTTGTCCCTTTATGTGAGATCTAAAAAGGGTTAAACACCTTTCTATGAGAAAAGAAGGTGTGCTGTCAAATAGCATTGTTACCTTCAATAGCATCATTCCGGTTGCTAAAGGAATAGTTGAGCCTTATCAAAGATAATGGCACAACCCTCAGTGCTTCAGAGGGGAGAGGAATCACCAGAAGCGCATCAGGAATTTGGGGATCGCTTTAGGTCTAACACACTTAAGGAAACCATCTCCATTTAGTCCTCACTGCTCAGTTGTCTCCACTCACACCCCAAAAGCCAAGTTTTATGCAGGCAACGTGCAACCCTGGAGCTTGCTTCTCTGCAACCTGGTCAAACACTCCAGAGCATGAGTCTGCAGTCAAATTCCTTGCAAGATGGTACCTGATTTTTAGTTAATATGTTTGTTACTGAACTAATAATCCCTATGCTCTGGTGGGAGTGTTTGTCAGGCCCTTTCTGGAAACAGTACTAGGACACTGTGACCAATTCCAGCTAGAACAGCTTCCCTCATACACAAACATGAGATTTCCAGCATTAACCCCTCAGCAAGGCACTTGCTAGCGTGTAGCACTAGGACTTGTCAACACAGTACCTTCTGGACAGACACCAGCAGCTCTGGTCATGCTAAGATGTTGCTCTGGCCTTGCTCCAAGCTGCACAAAGGCTAAAGAAACATCCCATCAAGCATCTGTCCACATGGCCAGTGAGCTGGAGACCACCATACACAGGTCCTGCCCATCCCATAGGTCTGACCTGCCTCTGGACTTTGCTACAGGTACAGGTCGTGCCTCCCAAAAGGAGTGCTAAACACTCACCAACTGGTTAGTTACGGACCTAAAGGCATCGTCCAGCATCTCCAACAGGTATGGCTGATTGCCACAGCAGTCTTGGTCTTTTTCTCAGCTTTTTCTCTGGAGGAGAGAGAACAGAAGGATGAACCATATTCTTTCTCCACATCATCAGGGACTGCACCTACACTCTTGAATCCCTTTTTTGTTCTACATTTCTCTGGTATGCCACTTACTTGACATAAAAGCGTGGAGAAACCTTTCCCAAAGAGTTAATGGGTCTTCTGGGTTTCGTCATCCTGTTTGGTGCTATCTGAAGCATTCCCTCAACCACTGGAAACCATCCTCAGTCCTTTTGCCTACTTCCCAAGAACATGCATTTCATGGGAGTTCAGCACACATGCAACCCAACCTATTTCCCCAAGGACTGTTATAAACCATGCCTTTTCCACACGTGTAGCTCTATTATCCCTGCAGCAGGAATGTGGTCACCATGGGAAGCCCTGAGGTTCACCTGATTACCTTTAACTACCTGTGGCTTCTCACTTGCATCTAATAACACTGTTTCACACAACACAGTAGCCTATGCACCCATATTGACCTTAATAAGCACCCCATCACAGCCAGGTCACCAGTCTAGCGGTGGAGCAGATCAGCTAACAAATGCCTAGTGACAGCAGTGGAAAGCAACATGTTTGCCAGCAGTGATTGATTAGCAAATCAGCTAATGGGAATGACATGTGACAGACATGAAGAGAATCCCAGAGCTGAAACACTGCCAGGGAAAGACCCAAATCAGTGCTATTTCATTGTTTTTCTAGGAACAACTAGATCATGATATTGCCCTTTTCTCCACCAGTCAGCACCTGGTAGAAGGGTAAAACTAATAAAACTTTGCATGGGCAGCATGCAAAGGAACCCAACCTCTTAAGGGTGTTCACCTTGTCCTAAAACATTCACTGTCTTGGCTGAACATACTCCAACTGTTTGGTCATGAGGGTGCAACACTGTCTTAACTGGTGGATTCCTGGGATCTCCCAGCCTGTGGTCCCTTCCATGGCTGGGGCTGTATTCACTCTGTTTCCCAACTGAAAATAAGACCATAATCCAACATTTGAGCTGCATGAATGGTGCCTTCTGACTAGAATTTAGTAAGTTTACATAAAGCTCACATTTGCACATTTTGTGAGAGGTCACCATGAAGCTGAAGATGCTGCATACCACATGCTGTATGCAAGAACATCTCTACAAATGTGACTACACTTTACACACAGTGTGAGCCAAAAAGGAGACTTTTTGCAGGACTGAAACAGGGAGCCCAGTGACAGAGCCCTGGGGCTGGGGAGCAAGGGGTCAGCTGCTGCCTCAGGAATTCCCTCTTCATTTCACCAATCTCTGCTTGCAGCAATGAAGGTCTGCTACATTGGCAGTCTTTTTCCTTTCTCTCACTTCTGAAACTCTTCATGTTCACTTGCATCTCTGTTGCTGCCAGTGCTTCTGCAGCCCTGTCACACCACCCAGCTGCCTTCACTGCAGAGGTTCATCCTTGTGTGAGTTGCTGCCTGTCCAGAAGGTCTGTCCACCCATCACTGGCTCAGGACCAGCTGCAGCATACAACTCCAGCGTCCAAACATTATTTTCTTCTTGTAGCCATTGCCCTACATATTTGGTCCCACAGGCTGTTTTGCCTGATGTTTTGAGTTTAGGGAACACACTTCATTTTGTTAATCAGAGCTGGTGGAGATGCCACAGAGCCCGCTTCCAAAGATGTGGGACAGAGATACACCGTGATTCACTCTGGCATTAACGCTGCTCTGCCTCCACAGGGCACAGAAGTGGAAAGGACCTCTTGGGTCATCAAGTTCATCTGCCTGTTGTCACTAGTAACCACATCACTAGATCAATTAGATGATGTTTGATTGGCCTATCACAGCTAATGGGCTCCTCAGTCTGATAGAGGAATAACAGGATCCGAAAGCTAAAGGCCACAACAGGGTGACATTGGGTTGGAAGCAAGGGGTGACCATTTAACGGTGCCGGGGTCTGTGCAGGGGAAGAGTAGTCCAGGGCTTCCCATGTCACCAGGAAATTTTCAGTCTAGTTTGAATGTCTTGCCAAGACTGTTTTATCCAGAGGTTTTCTGCCCCAGATCCATGAGCATCTGGGAATCTCTGGATTGATGCTATATGGTTTATGAGAGGTAACAAAGAAAAGCAGTTTCCATCAACTACACAATAACCCTTACTAGGAATTGTTTTTAAGGAATTACACATTCCCTGGGAGACATCCAGTGGAATCCACATATTGAAAGAAAGGTTAAAAAACAAGTCACTGCTCTGTGTGAAACAAGAATTAAAACAATTCTCTGGCTGCAACTAACTAGCTTAAATCCCACCTTAAAAGCCACATCCATCACCAGGTTTACAAAAGCAAGCAGCTAAAGGGAATTAATTTTTTGTTTTCAAACTATGGCATCAAATAAAATTGAAAAACACCATATCCATATGCCCTAGGCTTTTCCCCACATGCTTTTGAAGATGCTCTCCTAGAGATTAGACTGACATCTGAAATAATTAGCTTATCTTCAGGCTGAAGGTCTAATTAATAACAGACAAATAATAAGCCTCAGTTACTAAGGAACCGGGGCAACTTTTGTTGTAATATTTTGTCCTAACTGAACACATATAAACTACACCATGGTTATAATGGTCCTGGTACCCACTTTCTGTTCACTGTCAATTCCAGAAAAAAAGAAAGTTGAGGTCAGTTAAATTCTCAAGCTTTTCTATGCTACACATTTCACATAAAACCAAAATATCTCACTTTTAAATGTATGCAAATCACCGCAACATCCTAAACACACTCAGAATGAACACTTGCATTGCATGGGGTTATGTTTCAGGCTTGTGTGGGATGCTTAGACTATGAGATCTAGCAGAATTGCCCAGAATTCACAGCACGTTCCACTCAAGGGACACTGAATTTATGGCAAGAACATAATGGATGGGATTTTGAGTTGCTAAGTGACAGGGTCTTAGTGATTCACTTTGCCTCTAAGCAAAAGGACAAGCAGTTAAGCTTTGCCTAGGAACAGAAGACATCTTCATAGCTTCTTGCTAGATACGTGTAGGACTTCTAAAAAAGCAACCACCTTGAAAAAGGAACAAAAACCCTATGAAAAGAAAAAATCTAAGCATTTACACTTGATTATGATACCATTCAAGGGAATAATTTACTCAGCCTATCCCTGTTTAGTGGATGCCTGAAGACCCTTTTCAGATGATCATCCTGTTCAGGGCATCTTGATGGGATCACAAGGCCTGAGCATTTGAGCTGCACTAAGTTTGTTGCACAGAGACAGTGGGACAGATTTGCGCACACGTGTTAGAGCTGGCCATGACCAGATCCCTTGGGTCTGCACATCGTGAAGAGTGCCCATGGACCTCAGAGACAAAGTGCCAAGCGTTGTAGCAATAAAAACTCCTGGTGTGATCCACACGGTCACCACAATTGCAGGATGGAGAGCTACATCTTGTCTTCAAGATTATTCTATTAGCTAGCAGGCTAATGGGCAGGACCAACTCAGTAACGTGCTCAGAAATGCTTCCCCCAGTGCCCTGTAATGAAATCCAGAGTCACTGCAAGGCTCAGAATATAGTACCTTGAAGACAGGCTTGAATAGATAGAAACTATACCAGTAAAGATCTAGGTACAAAATCCAAATGAAAATGGATCAGGCCTACTGACACATCAAGAAGGTCTCTTAAACTAAATATTGTAGGAAAGCCAACAGTTTGACAAGACATGCAGTTTGGGAAAATGCAGTCTCCAGCAGAGAAGTCATGAAAATTTTGTATCCTTGAATAAAAATACAGGAAATAAGCCAAAAACAGACAGAGAGAAAACAGACTGCAGTTCCATCAGATCTCTCTTGGGCCTGCAGAGAAAGAGAGAACAGAACAAGACACCACATATGCACCTGTATCCAAGCGCTAAAGCTCACAAAAGCAAGGTGAGCGAACAGCAGCACCCTGGTTTCAGACAGGGCTATTAACATAACCCGCACCTCAGCAACCTGGTGTGGGGAAGATAAGCAGCGGGACATGGTAATGAGTGGGTACGAATTACACAGGAATGAGAGCAGGCTGAGCAGGGGGAGGAGCTGGGCACCAAGACAGACATTAAGGAGAGCTTATCAAAGAGCACAACCAAGTTAACTACATCAACAAGTGCCACAGTCTCTGGGTTTGCAGTCCCAGACATCGCGGTATTAGTTACTGCGTGATCCACCCATCCAGAGCAGGGTAATCACTGCAGAACCTCAAGGGAGATGAGTGGGGCTGTGATGGATATAAGAGGACAGAAACACAAGCAATGGAAGATGTTCATCTCCTGTACAGATGGGGTAACTGACAGGAGGGAAGGATGTCTGTATGTAAGACAAAAACTACTGCTCCCTCCAGCAGCAACCTGTGACCTCTCAAGCAGAGACCCTCTTCTTCAGCATGTCCTGAGCAGCACCCAGGACCTAGTGGGTTTGACTTCACATGTCTTGCCAGCGGCTTTTTGCACCTTAAAACGGAGTCTTGAAGGGACCCTTGCAAAGCTGCTCCTGTAAGTTTAGCTTGAAGAGGGAGCTGACTGAAAACAGGCACTTGTTCAAAGAAAATTAAAAAGGAAAACCCAGTAAAGAAAAACACACCCAGGAGGTGCAAAGATTATTTGAAGAAGTCATTATAGTAAATGTGCATTTCTTAAGGGAAAATAATTTAGAATAAAAAGCTAGCATGCTTAACAAAGTGGGACAATTAACAGTAAGATCAGGCTTTCTAAGTAGAAGTACTGTCCAAATAATGAAAATGTAAAAGCAAAATCTAAAATGTAAAATCTGCAACTATGCCAAAATACACCAAAGGTTCTAAGTAGAATTTTCCACATCAGAGGCATTAATAAAAAAAAATCACATTGGAGATTCCACAATCACAGGGCTAAGGGAGCCTCCAAGGAAGATAACGCCACAGCAGAAAGGCTAAATTAACACTTATCCACAATAAACCAATAGATTCCAGTAACACAGAGACACAGTCAAGGACTACCCCCCTGCCACCAGCACTGAAGGAGCTCAAACACACAATCACCCAGCTCAAGCTCTGCACCACACTTTTGGGGGAAAGGGAAGTAAGTTCATATAAACAGTAATGCAGTAAGTACACTGAAAGAAGCGACAGACTGGGGAAGATTCATCACTGCTTTCGGAGAGGCAAGTCCTGTCTCAATCCCTTTGAGTGTGGACAAGCAATGGCACCGCTTGACACAATGAACTTCTGTTTCTAATGAACAAATGTCAAGATCCATCCTCAAAAAAGGCTTCTAAAGAATGTAATGTACCATAAAGTAAAGGAGAAGCTTCTTTGAGTTAAAAATGGTTAAAAATGAAAACAGTAATAAGAGGTCAGCTCTCCCAGCAGAGGTGAGACTCAAGAGGAATCTCTGCGGCTCAGCTTTTTATGACTGAAAAGGTGATTAGCAAAGGGACAATTGGAATGATTCAGAAGAGTTCAAAGCTTCAAGTCAACCAAGAGAAAAGCATAAGTCACTCATGACACAGTGGCTGGACAAGAAAGTGGCAGACAAATTTCAGTATTGAAAAATGTAGACGGGGAAAAGCTAGCTATACAATACCTGCATATTACAGCTGTACATTAGCAATCACTGTCAGGGGCTGTATTATGGAGACACTGTGGGTACGGCCACAAATAAACGTCACCTCATTGTTGAGCATCAATCAGAAAGGTTTAGCACCAGATAGGAACTGTTAACAAACAGAATATAAATTATTTCTATCACGTTGCTGTACGACTGCTTGGTCTGCTCAGCTGCATCATTCGGCACAATTGTGGCACCGCAGCCTTCCACATCATCGCAACAGGGATGCTGGGAGACAGACAGGGCACAGAGATCTCATCTCCTGGCCACAGAGAAGAACAGAAATAGAAAAGGCTTTTGTATAAACTCACAGCAACTCTTATGGTGGAAAACAGGTTACAGAGGTTATGGCAGAGTCCAAAAAACCAGGAGTGAACCCAAGAAAATGAAGAGTAGATGTTGTTCAGGATTATTCATAGCACTAGAATTAAGAGAGACTAAATAAATCATCATATAGTAGGTTTAAAAAAAACAAAAGGGTTTTTTTTTTTTTTCACTTCCCCATATGATCTAATTACACTGTGGAACTCATCACCCCAGGATGTTGTGGATGCCAAACACATTAAGGGAGTCAAAAGTCAATTAAAAAAATTCATGGATTGGTCCATCAGTGGCTATTAAATATGATGATGGAGATGCAGCCTCTGGCTGGCAAGTCCCTAAGCCACACAAAGCTTTATCACAGAAAGAATTACTTTGTGCTTGCTCTGTTTATTCCCCTCAGCATCCACAGCCAACCACGGTCAGCTCCAGGATCCAGGTACAGGAGTTATCCCAAGCTGGTACAGGCTCCCATCTGGTGTGGACATTCTCAGGTCTCAGCCAATGCCAGTTCTGGTCTAGACATCTGGGCTGCGTCTTTGTCCCTGTCCTGAAGTGACACTAAACCTTCTGAAACAGGGTGGATTGCCAACATCTTGGGCTAAAATTTTGTGCTTTAAACCTCAGGAGATTCCTAGGACACAAAATCCAAAATCACACCCAGATGTCAGTCCTTTGTTTAGATGCCATAATTTATACTTCAAGCAGCGCTTCCTTTTCTGTCTCCCTAACAATGACAAAACAAAGAGCTATAAACAAATCCTAGCTCCAGATGTTCTTTTACCCTCATTAGTGGCCAGCTTGGCTAATGCTGTTTCATCAGACCTTTGTTTCAGGGTGGCAGGCCAACATCAGCAAGTTGAGGACACTTTGATGGGCTCCCCCCTCTTGCGAAGTGACAAATTCCCAGGACAGTCCTGCCCAATACTCACTACAATAACAAGCACGGGGCTGAATTACTGCCCTCCACAATGTTTGGTACGTGGAAAAACTTGTGCGTGCTAATTACTGTGATTGCTCCATAAAAATCCCCCTCGGGCGGCTGCGTGCTCTCCCAGTGAGCCGCAGCCCTGCCTCTCGGCAGCCCGCAGCAGCAGCCCAGGTGGAGATGACGTTTCCTCTCTTTGAAGAGCTTCCCCATCACTGGAGGTGTCCCACCCACTCGCCAGATCTATTCCTAGACGTATCAGTTGCTATTTATTTTCCTACTGACTGTTACAGCAGTAACAAAGACACACAGTTGAGAATCAGTCAGACCAGACACATAAGTAGGCTACGAAACAAAGATTTTTCCTCTTCCTTTGAAGCCTACTATCCATTATTTCTGATAAGAGGTGCTGCAGATTTATTTCCCTGGTTTGAGCACTCCTAAGCCTCTTTACTAAGCCTGGCAGCAAGAACCTCAAAGCAGATGCCAAATCCTGCAATCTTTTTATGTGTGGTAGAAATAATCCCTTTGCCTGGTGCCTGGGAGAGCTGAACCCTGACATCCACATGAGCCGCTGCTGGGACTGGCTCGGGTGCCAAAGCAGAGCCAGCAGCAGGGCCTATTCTCCGCACAGAGCATCTTCTCTTTGCAGCCAACCAGCAACCACACGCTTTGCTTTCATCTGACCTTCAAACACAGTCTTGCACGAGATACACAGCTCTGACCCCAAGCCCATCAAATCTCCCCATGACAGGTCTGTGCAGGGAGATTTGGGCACTTTCGTCCCTGCAAGGGATCTTTTACTTTTCCTCCTCCTGCAATTCCACTCTTACCTTTAGTAGCTTTATGAATTGGAGCACAAAGAAACCTGAATAAAAGGGCAACACAGTTCCCAAAGCCACCCATGCTTCCTGATCAACACGGACCAAGCTAACAGATCTTTTTGGCTGGCTGGCTGCTTCAAACTGGTGAAGTCAAATTTCATGAGGCACAACACCATAGCCAAGTATGAACCAGAGCAAGCTGCAAAGGGCAGAGGGAAACTAATCGTAAAAGGAATAAATCAAGATGAAATATTCCGCACATCACTTCTGGCAGGGAGGGGCTGATCAACTTTTACTCTGGAGGAACAAGGAGGAGCGAGACAGGGAAGATCCACTTTCACTTGGCTCCCAGGATGCCCAAGAACTTTCACATCCCTGCGCAGAGAACAGCTGCTCTAAGTCTTTACATCTCATAATGATAGATTCCTCATTTAAAAATAAATCAGTGCAGCCTGGGATGCACGCCAACACATTTTCCCCAGTTTTCCCACATCCTACGTTTTTAAAGGCAGCTGATGAGCTCCATCCTTGCTGATCCTTCATCCTTCCTTTAATAACTCCCCATGTTCTCGTTAAAACCAGTGCATTGCCCTCCTCACCTTCAAATTCCCCCAGAGCTACAACCCCCTGTTTTGGCCATTTTATTCAATTTCGCATCATATTGCTAGTGCTGTTGAAACAATAATGCAATCTTTGAAGTTCCTTTCGGTCACTTCTCACACAGGCGTCACCACTGAACCCTCTGTGCCCCAGGTCTGAAAAGTCACCTCTACTGAGTTTCTACATCTCCAAAAGTACAGGAGAACTAATAGTTCAGGGCCAGCTGGAACCAATATTGTTATTCTTCACATATTGATCTTGACCTTCAGGTCAATACTGTTCCCCAAAACTTACCAAAAGGGACCTGGGGTTTGCAAACAAGGCGCTCAAACACACCGTGTTGTGCAACACACAGACTATCAAACCTGGAATCTCATTACACCCTCTGCCTCCCACTCTGGGTTGTGTTCCCTTGTTATATCTTGTTTCAAATTAGACTGAAAGCTCGTCATGCCAGCAGTAGTGGCTCCCTGTGGCATCACTGCAGCAAACAGGATTAATAAGCAAGACTAAAGACAGCTCTCAAAAGCACCAAAAAACAAAGAGGAAATCAAAGAGATGTGGGAAAGTCCGTGCCCTTGCCCTGAATAAAGAATCTCTCTCAAGATACTTGAATAACTTCAGGACATCCTTGAACTTGACTTCTCTATCATGAGTTTCATTTTTCATTTCTACTTTCAGCACTTCACAAATTAAGTGAATCGGAGTGAAAAGACGCTTTGCACAGTCTGACTTTTTTATGTTCTGTTTCATCAGCATAGCTCAAAGATTTAACTAGTCCATTCAAACTGGGTCATTTGTGTTGTAGACAACAGGGCACACTCAGCGAGCAAGAGATAAGGATTTTAGTGGCAGGAAAATAAGCAACCTGTCTTTTATCAGCAGCCTGCTCTGTCCTAGCCCAGAATCTCACACCCTCCCAACACATTTTTTCCACTGCCTTACTCCCCTAACATATGTTCTAGGGTTTAACTTTGGAATTAAGCTACCCCTCCCTCACTAACAGCTTTCCACCTAATTGCACCCAGAGCCCCAGGTGCTGCCCTTCCATTAGGGCATGGCCACCAGCTCCTAGGGGGCTTTACATCAACTGAATTGTTTTCCCAATAGCCTCAATTGGCTGAACTGGGAATACTGTCTATTGTTCATCAGCTGGGCTATGGAGAAAGGAAAGATTTGCCACTGGCCATCAAAGCAGTCAGTGGTTTGGCCAAGATACGCTTCACCTTCTCTGGAGGTGAGCCTGTGGTCCATTGTCCCACATCATCTCCCCATGCTCATCTGCTGAGGTTCACGATAACAGCGCTGAGGTTTGCAGGTCAGGGAGAGCTTACATTGCACAGCTATTCCATCCTGCTGCAGTTTCATCCCACTTCACTGGACATGATTTCTGTAACAAGAAGCTTTCAGTGATAGAAATAATCAGCCCAAAAAGCATAATTTTAATATTTCAGGTGCCAAACAGCAGATCAGATGTCACTGCTTCCCAGGAGGCCTTAACTCCCCACCCACCTCCCTAAGAGCATCATCTCTGCAGATCCATCTCTCCCTCACCTAGCACATGACCACAGGATTTTGCTGACATCAAAAATAAAGCAGTTCTGGTGATTTTCTCTACAGAGGCACAGTGGGGCTGTCCTAATGGCACTGCCAGATTCAGAGCAGCACATCCTTGGACAGCATCACTGTCATTGTCACCACAGAGCTCCAGAGAACACAGCTCTCTGGGTTAGAGGGAACACGCAGTGCCCACCAAGGTGAGCACACATTCACAGAAGACAACACTGGAAAGCAGAGCTGTCATTCCATGGGAAATATCCCATTTCCAACAAGATTGGTTTTGCTCTTTTAGTCATCCTCCAATGCTCAGGAGTAGAGGACTCACAGGCAAAACTTTAAATGCCCTCTCTTACCCTTTGCTTACAGCAGTAGTTACAAAGACCCAGAAATGAGACCATCGCATTTGCATGTAATTTAACTTGGCACTACACTTTTCCTGCCGGGAGGGAGGGATCCTCCTCCTGGATGGGGTAGGGTTGTCCAGGAACAAATCTCTTTTATACGGAAAAGGAGAAACAGTTAGTTATCTCCTGCTTAGTCCCAAAGCTTTGGAGTGAAAGCACTTACAGCAACAGCAAACAACTGCTCAGCAGCCCCACAGTGATGCTGTTTAAGAAAAAAATAATATAAACACACAACTTTCTTGAGCACAGAGCTAAGCAGGCCCCAGGCAGTAATGGGTACATGATGAATAATAAACCCATCTGAAGCAACAAGCATGAGTTAATCCAGATGAAGAGTTCCTCATAGTTCCCCCACCCTCCCAGTCTTCAGCTGTTCTTTGGAAAACCCATATGCATTATGAGGGTGTCCAGAAAACAAACATTTGGCTGCTTTCTTAAAGAAACCTTGGAGAGCCCAAAGCTGGCTGTGTGGGCTGAGTCCTCTGCAGGGTACAGTAACCGAAGCAAAAAGAAACATCCTCGGGGCTGCTATAGCATTTGGGATGGGAGAAGTGGAGCAGAAATCTTTGTAGAAAAGCTATTTACATCTGTTTGACCCTCGTAAAACAGGTCCCCAGGCTCTTCTCCACTTGGAGGCATTTGGATGACAGGCTGCAGCAGCAGTTTGATCCTTCCCAGGGGAAAGGAGGGGTGCAGAGCAGCTGTGGGTAACCACCAAGCAGCATACACAGCCTGTGCTGAGGAGCGGGTGCAGGCAGAGAGGTCCCACCTGCTTTGGAAGGCAGGAGCAGGACCACGGCAGGCTCCCTGCAAGGACCAGGGTGCTGTCTGCTGTGCAGCCTCTTGGGTCACAGTCCCACATTTGCAGGAGAAGTCAATGAAAGTGAAAGACACCCGAACCCTCCTCCAGGCTCCACCCCAGCCCTCCCCAGCAGGCTGCTCCTCCCTAGGAGGCTACTTATCTTCTCCCACTCAGATCCCTTGATCTGCTTGCCAAAGCCCAGCCTGCTCCAGGAGACTCTGGCTGCAGCTCAGCTCTGGGCTACCACAGGGCCAGAAAGCTCCAGATCTGGTTTTCCCTCACTTTGTCCCAAATGCCCATTGAAGTCCACAACTTTACCCATCCCAGTACCACATGCTGGCCCCAGTCCTTGGAAAGCAAATTCCATGAGTTACAGAGAAGGGGGGTCCCATGTACTAAGACCAAGAGAGTCCAAGACTAACACTTCTGCTGTTGCTGGAACTAGCAGGAATGCACACAAGTGACCAACCCATCCAGCAGCCAAGCACAGCTCAGAGCAGCTTGTGCTGCTGGTTTTAAGTCAGGCTCACACAGCTCACTGTCTCACATCCACATTTACTGCCCCAGCCTTCCCTGGCCATCTCCAGATCTCCCTCCATCATGAGAGGGACAAAACCAGAAGGAACTGTGGAGGTGGTCTGCTTGTTAGGCACCATGAACAGTGGAGGAATGGGATGACAGAGGCCAGATTTGAACAGTCCTACATCCAGCAGTTCCCCAGCAAATTTGTGCCATAGGAGGTAGACAACAAGGTCCACAAGAGGTAGCAGAAAAATGCTGACCCACCTCCACATGAAACTTTCCTTCTGGAAGGACAGATCAAGTCTGGTCTCATTCAGGTCAGCACTGGGTGTGACAGCCAGCTCTGCTGCTGGCTTCTGTCACTGCTCCTCATTCTGCAGAACAAAATCTTGCCCTGTCCACTACTTCAGGAAGACAGAAAATGTGTTTCATGGGGTTTTTTTGGCCCCCCTCTTCTTGCACTGTGGATGCCCTGCAGTACATGGACAATGCAGCACAATGCACAGCATGCAGAGGGCTTGTCCTGACAGCCGGTACACGGACCCCAGGAGTATTCTGCCCCAAACAGCTCCCCTTTCCCCAGGACAGGACATCCCTTTGTGCCCAGGGTTCCACACCAGGCTCGCTCCGCACCAGGTTCACTGCCCAGCAGACACCCAGCACCATGAGCAACCAAGCAAACATTGCCTCCTCCTTCTTCAGCCTGTTGAGCAACCACCAGTGGGTGGACACACACCCAGGCTAAACACAGCTCCAGTGCCATCACCCCCACCCACCGTGGCTTATACGCAGGTCACCAAACACATTCTTGCTTTGAGTGCACTAGTTCTCATGCTCCTCCCCGGGAGGGAGCGCGTGTTGCTCAACCCCACTCTAGCTCAAATTTCCCCTATGCTGAACCCGGAACCAGATTTCACTCATCACAAAACGTGCCAGCCCTCCCTGCCCACACAGCTCTGTCCCAGGAACAGAGAAGATGTGATGCTGCCACCAGCACAGCGAGAGCTGCCCAGCGCCATGACAGCCAGACCCTGCAAGGAGGGGTGCAGGCTGGCCCCAGACTCCATGGGGAAGGAAAGGTCTTGGTGTTTCAATTGCCATTCTCTCTAATCCCCATGTTTGACTGCCCCGAGCACAGGCCAAGCTGTGAGGCATCCAATGTTGGAAGGACAGAGGCTTTAAGGCTCTCAATGCCTCCTCATCACAGCCTTTACCTCCACATGACACAAGCAGCTTTTGCAATCCAGGTTAGCACTCATCTGCCCTATTTCAACTTCAAAGCACTTCACAAACATTAACCAATTAATCCTCTCACCACCCTTAGAGGGAGGTGAACATCTTTATTTTTATCCATTTCCCCATCAATGAGAAGGAGAGAGTTAAGTGCCTCTCCCAAGGCCATCCCTAGCTGACTCCCAGCTGACTGCACTTGACTCCCAGCCCCAGGCTGGGCCCATCAGAGGAACACAGGACACCTTGGACAGCAGAAATGTTGCTGAAACAGTCACAGGCAACTAAGCAGAGCTGTGACCAAGCACCTTTGTTTTTCTCTGTGCCCAATATGACTTGGCTTCTTGAGCACTTTCTGTTCATCATCAGTCAATGACCTGGAAGGAAAACAATCTGAGACAAGTGAGACAGAGCAGGTCACCATCACACGGCAACAAGGACCAGCCAGAGAGCTAGGGGCACACACACAATAAGTGTTTTTAACAGGCCCATTTAAAAAAAATCCTGCATCTTACAACAAAAAAGACGCCAGTGGGAATGGTACTAGAGTATGGTGACAAATTTTGACATGACTGAAGATACACAGACAGCTGAAACATGACATGAGCTTCTAGCAGTGCTTATCTTTTGCTAAAAACAGTGGAGCAACATCCCAGCTCATTCTGCACTTGAAATTTCACTTATATCCTGCAGCTCAGGCAGAGCTTGGTTTAGGGAACCCCACAACCTTCTGGGGCATTAGTAAGGGCAGGGAGCTGCAGAGGGAGCTGGTGTTCATCTGGGAGACTGCAGGAAGCCAGCATGTGTCACATCAGCATGGTGGCAGCTCTCTCAGGGTGGGACATGTGACACCAGAAGCCATGCTCCCCCTCAGCTACCCTTTACATCATTCAGGACTCACTCAAACACTGCCAGCAAGCAGCATAGCACTCACGTTCAGCAGGACCACCACATACCTCCAAGGTGTAACCAGCCAAAAAAGTATTTTGCCACCAGAAATTACTTTTTCTTTGTTGAAGACATGGGCTGCATTCTTACTTCACCCAGCAGGCAGGTGGGCAGAGCTGCCATGCGAGGGCATCCAGCTGTGCTCAGGAGGGAAGGGAACACCCTGGTCCCTAGGAGCCCCAAGAGACAGAGGGCTGTGGAGAGGGACAGAGGGTGCACAAGGAGGGGCTGAACACCAGAGCCCACCAACAGCGATGGCTGCATTTATTATAACCGTCTCATGGGTGAAACTGCTTGCTCAGGTGAAGGGGTGCCCTGGGACAGAGCAGGCAGGGCTGGGAGGTTGCTCCCAGCTCCTTTTCACTTCAACATCAAATTCTGTCCCCAGGGCTCCTCAGAGCACACAAAATTCTTTCTGCTTTTGCAACACCACTGACCCTGAGCGGGACTCCTGCTCCTCCACCGCTGCTCCAGCGGCAGAGAAAACCCACAATTGCCGGCTTTACAAGGAAGTGCTGGTTCATTTTTCTCATCATTTCCAGTGGCTGTGGCTCAGCACTGACTACAGTTATTCATTACCATTCATCCTCAGGTCCCAAATTGCCCACTAAACCCTGTGAAGATGTAGGCAGCCCAAAGCCTTTTGGATGGAGAGGGGCAGCCTTCAAACAACACTCTGCGATGTCAGATCAATACTGGAAAGAGCTGAAATCAGTCCAGCGCCTCGCTGAAGTGGCAGGAGAATTTCAGGCAGATGAAATGCAATTCTCTAACTGCAGTTATTAGAGACAGCGGGGCTAAAAGCCTTACTTCTATTGCAGGTACAATACCATCCCAAGGGAAGGTTTTTCTTAGCATCAAGAATCACTCTGAATACCTGTTTAAAATAGCATGTGTAATGTGCCTTAAATTTATTGCTAAGCACAAACCTCAAGTCACAGTAGCAGCTTAGACAGATTTTCCCACCTACGCAGGGGCGTCATACTTGCACCAGGGTCACAAGCAGGCCCCAGGGAGGGGAGGCAGAGCCCCAGCTCCCGCAGGAGCACCCCAAGGTGCAGGGTGAGCGCAGGGCCAGCTCGCAGCAGACAGTGCCACCTGCTGATACCCACTCCCCGTCCCAGCCCTCCTGCTGGGGCCTGACATGCACCCTCCCAGCTCGCAGATTATGTCTCGCATGCTAGTCAGCCCCCAAAAGCAGTAGTAATTCTGTATAATATTCTTGGCTGTTCATTGGGCCATTCCCCCTTTCCATGTGCTGGATGACCCCACTGCCTGGCCTCGACCATCAGTGTAGCATGGGATGTGGCACCACGTGCCAAGACTGTTCTTCGAGGCAAGGAGGGAAAGACAGGTACCTGAACTGGAATATAGCAAGGAACAGTTTATGGGTGTATTTTTATCTTCCTCTCCAACTGAAAACCTTTCTCTTGGATATCTTGAGTATTGCCATCATCTATTCCCCTCCTGAAACTTCCACCACTTCTTTGAGCATTGAGAGGAGCCCAGGCTGCTTAGAAACACCTTAGGAATTAGCAGGGAGACCACCTACCCTATTCATACACCATGATAAGATGTGCAATCATTTGTATGCTGCAAATGCACCGCATGCCCACAGACCCAAAATGCCTTAGACAACAGTTGTGGGGTTTAGCTTGATCCCATAACAATGCAACATCCTCACAACGCTCCTGTGAACTACTCCAGGCAGCATTTGCAGAATGGCCCAAACCAGAATCAAAACACAGTGCAAAGCCACCAAGCTCAGCAGGACCGTGGGGCCCTCAGGGACTGAGAAGGACCTTGACATTCACTACAAGAAGTTTCTTAATGAATGGGTGGATTCCTTATCATGTTCCCAAACTTAAGTCTTGAACTTGCTCTTCTCTTAGTTAAAAGTGGTTCAAAGGTGGAATGCCCCTCCCCAGGAAATCTACTTCCTAAGACATTTTCAAGCCCAAATTTGCTTTTCCATTAGGTGGCCACCAAAATCTTTAGTTCATATCTTACTTCACTCCTTGACCAACAAACAGCTCATTAACCTTTGTCTTGAGAAGTGAAAGAGAAGCCAAAGGATTCACTAGGACACATGCTTAAACCAGTTTACAAAGCAAAGTTCAAGTTGAAGGGAAAATCTCCAGAAATAAAAGCAATGGCACATTTTTTTATGTACAAACTACCATTATTACTGATTATTTACCCTGCAGCAGTCACTAAAGTCGTAGTGCCATTGTCCCAGATAATATGCACATGTTAAAAGGCAAAATTCTTTTCTGTAGAAACTGTGAAAAGACAAAAGAGCATCATTCTTAGGTGGAAGCAAAACCAGAAATTAATTGACTACCCTAAGTTATACAATAAGTGGCAATACTGAACTGTGCATACTAATTTGCACACAAAACATGCTTATTAGTTATATTAAAGGCCACAGGACACTGCTATCAGTCTGTATAAACAGCACCAGCCTGTGCTACTCAATTCTCATTTATAAAGCATACCCCCAAATCTTCCCTCATCCTTCTGCACTAATTTTAGAACTAATTAAATTAAACCTGTGACTCAGATCTCTGATTTAGGCTTACATGATCTTTGCTAAAAGACCTTTCTGTGCTGTTATTTGGCAGCACTCTCCCAAACATAGCCAGCTCTGCCTATTCCACAGGCTGGTGATGATCATCAGCTCATGGTAACACACACAGGACAAGAGCTAAAAACCAAGGAACTCTCTCAAAAAAACCTCAACCACCAGTTTATACATCTGTGGTCAGTTTGTGCCTAGCACACCAACATTGCAGTGCCCTGGCTCCATGGAATGAATGCCCAAGAATTTAACTAACATGCAGATCTCACTCCAGAAATCAGGAAGACAGCATCCAGACATTTCTACTGTTACCCAACCATCTAATGTTCAACCAGAGACTGCCCGAGAAGGAAGAAAACCTCCAAGCACTATAGAGATTTCACGTAGTTTACAAAGAGAGAACAGAGCCCATTGCCTGCAAAGCCACTTCTCAAAATCCTTTTCCAACAGAAATATTGTCAATATAGAAATGAATAGAGCCTGCTCCAGCTCTCTTGCTGCAAGTTGTTACCGGTGAGCACAGAAACCAGTGCAGGTGCCAGCATCGCAGGGCTCCTCATAAACCTGGCACGCGTGAAAAATCTGCCTGCCCATGAGCAGATGCAGACACATCTCTGATGGGAAAGTTGGTTCCACTGGGCCACCTGAGAGAAAACCCTTTCAAAAACCACCTTTGCTGCACACATACCCCAAACAGACGGCTTTGAAATGAAAAATACTATCACAGATCACACTTTCAAATAAAGCCCTACAAAACCAGGGCCATCCTTGAGAGTATAGTTAGTCACACTGCTTCCCCAAGTCTCATAATTACCTGAAATTTGACCTAATTTAAGATTTCACATTCAGTCCACAGATCGCTCAAATCCCAATTCCAGCAGAATCCACTTCTTCCCAGTGCAGCATCCACAGCACATTCCAGCACAATCCCACCACCACTTGCTGAGACCAACCATCTTCCCTCCAGAACAGACCCTCAATGCGGGGGGACACATATTTATAATACCAGGGCTCATCACATGCCTTGAGTCAGCTGAGCTTGTTTCCCCAGTCATTGTCTTTTTCTATTTCCATCCTTCAGTCAGAGTGCTGAGTGGCACAGGAGAACCAAATTCAATTAACAGGATTAATAGCAATTAAGCCCCTATTGGAGTCAGGGTTGTGGTCTTTGGGCCTGGAAAGAAACTAGCTGGCACTGCAGCAACGTAAGCAGCAGGTGATGCCAGAAGCTTTTTATTTCCAAGGAGAAAAATTGGTTGTCTTTTTGCAAACCTGCCCCTCTCTGATCAGAATTTGGCCCAGATGGAGCCAATTCCCTTCCAGCCAACTCCTGCCTCAGCCCCACTCTTTGCACACAGGAAAGCTCATCTTCCTTTGAATGCCAGTTATAGGATCTGAACAAACCATCTCAAAGCAACTTTCTTTTTCTGTGCCCGCATTAAAAAAAAAAAAAAAATTAAATTAAATTAAACTTGTCTCATAGCATGTGTGGGAAAAAGCAGAGCACTTGGATGTGAAGCTAAAGATCCCTTTAGTTTGCCTTATCTGTGGGATTTGCTCATGACAGCCTGACCGCAGTGTGCAGGGGGCTCTGCAAGGGGAACTGGGCCCAGCTACTGGTGCTCTGGGATGTCCCCACTCCCCTGCCTGACCCTTCCCACCACAATCCTTGCAAATCCTTCCCACCCCATCCTTGCAAACAGGAACAGGGTGTCACTCCGGCAATTTGTCCTCCGGTCTCACTCTGTTATCACAGCACCTCACAGTAGTTATTTTAGCTACAGAGCATCTTTCTGGCTTCCTGTGTTGTCCTTTAGTGTTCTTCCTAATTGAGGGCTTTTAACTTTAACAGCGTTGAGCAGCTGTTCTTCTTCCGGCAGGGGAACGAGGGGGAGGCACCAAATCTTTTATTTAAACTTCTTCTGTTAAGAGTGGGAACATGACCCACACACAAGCAGATGTCCCTCAAATGACAAGCCTTCCCTGCTCTGCCTGGGGTTCCTTTTAGCCACCAGTCCCATGAACCGTTGAATTCACTGGTCCACACATCATCCCCAAGCAGGAACCAGAGATCTCCAGCTGAATATTTCCTCCAGGGTCAGTCAAGGGGCTGCACATGGTTTGGTGGGAGTCAGAGGCTCCCAGGTCCAGTGCTGGGCCATCTGTGGGTGAAATACCGGACAAAAACTGGATGGGTTTGCCAGGGGCTCCTGTCCATGGAGAGGCAGATTAGATCTCCGGACAACAAGCAGAGCAGCAGCAGCTGGGAGCTGCAGGGTCTCACCTTGGTGGGTCTCACTGCTTTGCACCAAGAGAAGCATATTGTGTGCAGCAGCCACCAAGCAAAATGTAGAGTGGGATGGGAAGGTAGCCAGGAGGACACACTGAGACTGGTGCCCACAATTCCTCTCCAGCCAGGGTGGGATCTGCACAGTAAAAAGCTGCCTCAGTCCTCAGAAGAGGGCTAGGATTTACTTTTGTCAAGGACTTGAAAGTTTTGAAGTCCGGAGAGAGACAAGAAGCAGCATGTTCCACCAGTGCCCCAGGGAAATTGCAACAGTCACCAGTCAAAAGCATTCAAACATCACAAACCAGACCCAGATGATCATGAATCACAGCTTAGAAACCACAAATGGTTCTTAAGCCTTTTCAAAATAAAGTCATTTACCAACAGGCTTGTTTGGGGTGGTTCACATTTTCCAGCCTTCTTCCAAACCCGAGAGAGAGAATGGGCTAAAGTAAAAGCAGAACTTCTCTTACAGTCCCGACACCCGGGAACTGGGGTGTTAACAGGCAGATATTGCGACATTTGGCTCAGGGTCACACTTGTTGGTGGTGCTGGGGCTGCGGAAAGGGCTGTGTGGGAGCCCCTGATGCTGGGAAGAGTGGGCAAGGGGTGACCCCTTGGTATGCTGAGCCCAGACAGGCTCGTGACCCCTGTGCGGAGCTCTGGAAGGTGTCATTGCTGGCTGTGAAGGGGAGCAGGTGGTCTCCAACCCAGTCCCCAGCTCCCTCCAGGGCCCCCTTGCCCATGAGGCCAACCCCACACTTGTGGCTGGAAGTCTGAGGGATGTCAGAACAATTTTGTTTGAAAATGTTTCCCTGGCTTTTCAGCAAGCAACAGACATAGGTGATGTTAAGTGCACTAACACAGTAAAACACTGAGTGCTCCTTGGGACCAAGGTCATGGGAGGTCCTGAGGCTTCAGTCAGAGCAAGACCTACATGCCAATGAAGTACAGACAGCAAAGCTCTTAGGTGTCATCAATGTTTTAATCCTTGATTTAAATATTGATGTGATGGAAGAGCATAAAAGCAGTATCCCGGAAAGCACCGGGTCGCCTAGTCCAGCACCCTGTCCTCACAAGGGACCCAGAGACCTCCTCCAAGTTTTTTACCTCTCCAGTCCACTGCTGACTGTCTAAGTCTCGTAATGTTAGCTCTAGTTTATAATAATACAGCATCATAAATGCAAAGCTGGACATCATGATAATTACTTATGACTTACACTTCTGACCGGCACTGAGTGTTTCTATGGAGGCTTTAATTATCATTTATGTATCTTTGTTCCACATCCATAAAAATCTCAGGGCTCTGTATGGCTGAAAGCTGAATTTATAGGATCCTGGAAATGACAAAGCCCGGATCCAGTGGGAAAGGCAATGCCAGATCCAGTGAAAGGACATAAATGTCAGCAGGGCGTAAAATGTCAAAATGAGCCAACAGGTGACAGTCCCAGACGGTGAAACTGTAGTTCCCGGAGTAAAAGGGACTTGTGGCAGCTGCGTCTGTGTCTGATTCATGTCTGCACCTCGATGGAGATGTAACATCTCTGAGTATTTCCTACAGAAACAACAGCATAACATGGGAACCTCAGCTGGTTTTTAACAGGAGAACCAAGTTTCTTGCTGAGTGCAACTTGAAACTATTATATGAGCCAGGGGCTTCCAGAAGCTCAAAAATTTGAAGGAATGAAGAAAAGAGGATCTTGGCAGGGATGAATAAGGATAAGAAGGCAAAGCATACTGCAGGCTTTGGCAGGCGCTTCGTTGTGTAGAAGAAAAAAACCAAAGAAGTTAAAAGCTGCTTGGGGAAAGAAGGTTCAGCAGTGAATTGTTTCATCTCCATTACCAGAGCAAAAGGGCTGCTCCTCATACCCCCGATGGGCATCGGAGACAGCGTTTTCACAGCGGAGCACCTTGCTTTCACAACCAGGCTGAGAACGTACAAGACATCAAAAATAATGTCACATTTATTAGGAAAGTGATTCAAGTGCAAAGCTCACCAAGGGACATAGGGAGCTGACTATATGCAGAAATCAAAAGGAAACCCTTGATTGAAAGGAAATGTTTATCCACTATGTTCAAAGGCTCCCTAAATCAAAGACAAAATCCTTCTTTAATCAAGACCATTGACCAAAGCTGAAAGCACATTGCTGCCAACAATGCCCACAGCATCACCTTTCCTGGCAGGGCTGCCCGTGCCAATGCTCTTATACCCCAGCATCTTTCCTCTAATACCTCATATGTGTCCCAGGAGCAGGTCCCAGCACTCAAAACAAAGCACATTTTTGGAGGGATGACAAGCAACAGCCATCAGCTATGGCCCAAAGCATCACAGTGTCCCTATTTTAGCTGCCTTAAACTTTTTCTCTCTGTCTTTGAGCTTGAGCAGTCATTAGGAAAAGGAGCAAGAGTTAATTAGGCCTTATCTAATCTCAGCCCAACCCAAGGGTCAACAGCAGTTAGCTAAAGTTTATCAGCAGTGTTTAACCATGATCTATCAGCTTTGGGGAGATTTCACTCAGGAAGTATTGTATTCCACACCGGAGAGCAGATACAAATGATTAACACAACAATAAGCGCATATTGATTATGGCTAAACCAACCAGAAGTAAATGTTGGCAGGGTAAGAGCTCACCAAGAATAAAGTTCAAATTTATAAATGAACTTCTGAACTAACATGGGTCTCATGGCACCCTGTGGCAGCGTGGCTTTGAGGAAAAGCCTTCTCTGGAAACAGGCTCAGTGTGTCCGAACTCTGACGACCTTTTCTCTCCCCTTTTTGGTACATTCAGGATCAGAGTCCGGCAACAGAAACAGCAACACCAGCTCTAGCCTGTGTCCACTATTGTTTTCTTTTTCCTCCCAAGATCTCGTTTCTATCAGCCTCTGAAAAAGTGCACTTCTCATTTTAAAATCTCTCCATAGCTAACGGGAGGAAGAAATGTTGTGAGAAATGAAAGCCTTATTTCATAGTTGGCATTACTTTTCCCTTCCTTTCCACATCTTTCTATAGCCAGCTTTTCCCATGCAGCTAAGCAGACTGAGAGCTCTCTGCTGGAAAAGCCTCGTCTCCTCTAATTGTCCAAAATGGTATTGTGAGATGGACCTATGAATTTCAGCCTCCTCTAGCCACACATTTCATTGAAATCAGGAGTAGAATAGGTTTTTTTCTGAGTCCTGGGCCAGGGGGCAAGCCATGTGTCAACAGCCATCAGCACTGCCAAAGGAACTCACAGGAAGAGCTAAAAACACCAAATATTTCTGGGGTTGTGATGAAAGTAATTTGCTTTTTGTTTGTTTATCGACTGGCATACAAAGCGATAGGCAGCATTATGAAAACTTGACAAAAATCTTTGACAAAAATGTGAAAATATTCCGCATTTCAGACCTCCACTGAAAACAAAATTCCTGGTCTTGAGGATATGGGGTTAGTTAAGGACCACAGAGGGGACAGGCAGTCTTCGGGAGCAAGGACAAAGTTGTCCTGAGCTATGCAATAGGTCGGATTAGACCAGATCATCCTCCAGGAGTCTGTGACCCCAAAAGGAAGGTACATACCATATGCTTCCCATCTTGTCTGGCTGTGTGAAAGAGGGAGCGGGTAGGGTGTGCTGGTTCTAGCTCAGAGAAAGGGGGAGTGCCTTGCTGGAGGAGACTGAAAACCGTGTTTGCCCAATTACCGGCCACAGAGTTTAATCACTCTGCTCTGGATCTCTCTAGCAGCTGCAGGGTCAGTCAGATGTGGAGGTGGGAGGCAAACAGGATTTAATAAAGAAGCAATTTTATTAAGGAATTCTTTGCTTTCGGCATTTTCTGTAGGAGTGGGGGAAATGATGCTTTTTCTCCAATAATGCCAGGGAAAGCAAGAAGAGCAGAGCTTCGTGTTTCAGCTCCTTGGTGACCAACCCCACGTACTCCCGCTGCCTCCACATCCCACAGAGATCCCGCACAGGAGCCGAGGAGAAGGGAACAAGCAATCGGGGAGAAAGTTTTGCCAGGAGGCAGCACCCCCTGCACTGTCCCTGACCCAGGAACGCTCCTGGGTGGATGGTCCCATCAGCAAGGGACAGAGCCCCAGGGCCACCACTGTGACCAGAGCTGACCACAGCCCGGAGATATTCCCACCAGCCACGTGCCATCACCCAGTAAACCATAACAGATGAAGGGAAGGTTTCCATGGACTGAGTCCGTGGGGTCTTTTGTCACTGCAATGGTGGGACAGCAGAGGCAAATGGGCCAGGAGCTGGGCCGAGAACTTGCCACCACAGCAGGGAGCTGGGCAGTCACACCCCAGCCAATTCCAACCAGTAATCCTTATGAACACGTTGCCTGTCCCCAGCATGTTCAGCCTCTTCAGGAAGCATTTGATTGGCATTCAGGCACGGCCACTTCTGGATAACCCAACAAGCTGTGATTTATGTGATGTCTTTGTCTTCAGACACTGTTGTCAGCAATACCCATCCTCAGGCGAAGCTGCTGATGCCTGCAGATTTCCAAAGCTCGCTGTGATGGACATGCTGCCCTTGCTGAAGGATAATAAACAGAAGCTTTACTAAAAGTAGAAATGGCCATTTGCTAATTTTCTCCTGTACCTATGTACAGCCCCCTCCCCAAAAAAACAGAGGCCCCAGAGGAAACATTTCTAGGACAGAAGAGAAAACAAATTGATATACAGTCCTGGGCTCCAAAGAGTCTCCTACAGCTAGAAAGAATAAGTGATATTTTCACAGCAGCTACTCACAGGATCCTTTTTCCTAAACTGTCAGAATGTTCAATATCTTCCACATACCCAGATCAACAAAATAGCTTTCTCAGCATTAATGGGAAAGAATCCAAGACAGAAATCACTAAGAAATCACTATGGACCAAATTGGGGGGAGGGGGGGTGTTTTTTTGCTTTGGTTTGGGTTCTTTTGTTGTGGGCTTTTTTTGTTTGTTTTTTTGTGGTTTTTGTGTGTGTGTGGTTTGGTTGTGTGTTGTGTTTTTTTGCTTTTTTCTGCAGGAAAAAATCAGTGTTTGAGCAGTATCCCCTGGATACAAGAGCAGCTGATCACTGCATACCAGCTAGCTCTCACCTTGCTGATGCAAAATGGCTTGGTCTGTCTCCTGTGCCTGAATGGACGCAGCTGCATCATTCTTCTTCTTCCTGGTGACTTTCGGATCTTCTCGTGGGCTCCTGCACGCACACAGATCTCCTCCCCTCCGTGGGCGCACTGCTGCATGGGGCTTGCTCTCCTGCACTGTCTGCACCAGCTGCTCTCAAACCCGTCTTGGTATCCAAGGTGGAGAATTCAAGGACCATAGGCAAGGTCCTGGGTACATCTGCAAGCTCCAGTCTTGCCAAACCCAGCCGATAACAGAGCTTTAGGGATTTTTAGCCTTTAAATCCAACACAAGTAGCCCTTTGGACCTGAGAGAGCTTTGGGCATCTTGAGAACTGTCTTTTGTGACACCCCTGGGCTTCCCTCTTGCCTTTCTCTGACTCATACCACCCATCACACAGCAGCAGCAAACCCCCACCTGCCTTGTTGACCATCCTGAGCACTGAGGATCCTCCCGCAGGTACCCAAAAGGTGCCTTCCCCTCATGTATCCCAAGGAAGGTCCCCACAACCTCCACCAAGGGACTGAGGCTCAGAGATGCCCCCAGCACTGAGCTGTGGTCTTGGCTGCACAGCCACTTTTGGGTGGCAGGGCTTGGGACACTGCTGGGGTGTGCCAAGGGGTCACCCCTCACCTGCCACCCCCAGCAGAGGAGCTCCCACACAGCCCCAGCACCCCCAGCAAGCATGAGCTTGTGCCAAGTGCCCAAACATCTCCCTGTCACCGCCCCAGCTCCTGCGCACTGGGACTCCAAGAGGAGCTTTGCTCCTTTAGCCCATTTTCTCTCTCAGGTTCAGAAGAAGGCTGGAAAATGTGAACCACCCAAATGAGCCTGTTGGTAAATGTCATTATTTGGAAGAGGCTTAAGGATCATTTGTGGCTCCTAAGCCATGATCACCTGGGTCTGGTTTGTGACCTTTGAATGCTGTTGCTGGTGACTCTGTTGCAATTTCACCAGGGAACTAGTAGCTGTTCTCTGTAAATAAATTCTTCACTAAAAGCAAATTCCAGCCCTGGTACAACAAGTGCTCCTCCAGGCTGTTGTGGATGGGCCATTGCAGGAATGTAGGTAGGTTCTCAAATTTTTCATTCCTTTTCAATGTGATTTTTTATTCCTTTGCAAAACTTTACTGTTAAAAAATTGTAACTTGAAAGCACTCAGATTTGGCCGAAAGATGATGCAGACATTCATCCTGCAGAAGGAGAACCACCTCTTCCTGCTGACCCACCTAGAAGCAGACATGCTGGTTCAACTTGCCTCCTTACCCACTGCCCTTTCCTTGCATTCCTTGCGTGGCACCGATTTCCCCTCCAAGTGCTTTCCAAAAGCCAGGAGAAGACACAATCAGCAATCGCAGAGGCATTCTGTCCTGCACCGTGTGTGGTGGCCATCACCCAACACAGCAACCAAGGGAAAGCCGTCCCACGCCAGCACCTGCTTTGGGGCGTGCGTGTCTTCCCCATTTCTCCGTGATGGGTGCTGTGCTCGGCAAGTCACACAGCACGGCTGGCAGAGCCGCCTGACTCATTTTTCTCTACTCCTCCAGCTGATGTGTTTGGAGGAACACGCTGCTCTGACAAGGTGACACATCCTGAGAAAGCCCACACTGCTGAAGACATCTCCTTCTACCAGGAACATCCAGCATAATAGCAGTTCACAGCTCTTTTTCATTCCTCCCCAGTCAAATAAGCCCCAAGAATTTCTGTTTGATTTTCCTGAAGGATATACAATAGAAGTCGATCAGGAGACAGGAGCCCTGAAATCCCATGTTTCTGAAGGCACCTCGTAAATGCAGATGCCGGTAGAGGCGCTAGGAAAGGAAGGACAATTGCTAATGGAGAAACTGCACTGAAAACCCAGTGTGACTGCTGTTCAGCTGCAGCAGCGTTCGCAGCCTATGTTGGATCCTTCTTTTGGCAGAGGCAGCTGCCCTTGAATCAGTTGGTTTGGCTCAATTCATTGTGGAATGATTAAGTTCAGTCCATTGTACTGCCTAATCTGGAGTTTCTTCAACCTGCTTCAGTAGTAAAGTACTTAATCTCCTACAGCTCTGGGAGGGGTTATAAACGTGAAATCAAGTCCATGCAATCTATCAGGGGTCTAAGCAACAAGAGGATGAGGAGAGAAGTGTCCAGGAGGCAGGGACAGGTCAGCAGCCTGTCTCTGCTTTGATGCCTCTGACTTGCGGAGAAAGGAAAGGAGAAAACTATCGCATTACACACACTTGAAATGTCCCAGGAGCCAACACAGCTCCCATCTGCAGAGCAGCTCTCGTAAACACTGAGGATTTACCCATCAAACTCAGGTTTGGAAATGTGCCTGGATGTTTCTAAGGAATCTGAGGAAAGATGTTTCTGTTTCTGGACAATCAAAACTATCACATTTCCTGGCTACAGCAAAGATCTCTAAACTGAAAAATGTGCAAATGTGTTTTACCGGGAGTGGGCACATCCCAAACAAGGGTAATCAGAGAAACTCTTTTCAGCACTGCTCTATTTACATGTGTTACAGATTGAGGAGGAAAATCTTTTCCTCGGTTGCCCTCGCACATAACCATAAATGCTCTTGCTAAGTCCTCTCCCAGCTTTGGAAAGTGAGACCAAAGCACCTATCGACACCTATTGGCTTTACTCACACTGCAAACATGGCAGACGTGTTGGAGGAGCAACAGGGAACAGTGTTGGATTGAGATTAACCTTTTTCAGCTGTAAAAAATGAACGTACCTCCCTCCCTTGCTCCTTGGAGGGTGATATCACCACATGAATCTTCATCCCAGACACTACAGGACTGTTGCTTGTCCACAGAAATCCACCAAGCACCCAGCCAGTGATTCGTAGCTTGTAAGAGGGTCATACCCAAAACCAGCTTTACTCTCCAAGTGAATAACATAACAGATGCTATTAAGAGCAGTCCTTTTACTGCAGGTCACCCCAGGGAGAGCAGAGGGAAGCCCAGACTCACCAGGAATGTTTCTGGCAGGGGAAAGCATCCTCCAGAGCTGCTTTCAGACTGGGGTCTCCCTTGGACAGTGGAGCAGCTGCCGATGGAGCTGAGATTTCTGTCTCACAAACAGCTCCTTGAATTGCTGTTGGCATTGACTTTTTCCTGTTCAGCTAATTAAAAATCTGTCTTTGAATCATAAGCCCCCATTAGTAATAATTTGCTTTGCACTTCTCCCGTGATTTATGGCTGAGATATCAAAGTGCTTTAGAAACATTAATTAATCCTTCTAATACCCAAGGGACTGATCCACTCTCCGCAATGCACCATTGGTGGTGTAAATGTAGGAAATCCACAGGGTTTACTCCAAACTGCAGGCAGGGAGAGGGGAAGGGAGCAGCGTCCACCCCAATGAGCTCATTTCGGCTGCCTGCCTGCAATCGGGGAGCTGTGCAGTCAAAATAACAGCACAGAATGTGCAGCCACAAGCAAGCCCAGGGTACACACAAGCTTTCTGCTCTCCAGCGGCTCTTGCTGCTGTCCCTGTCTGTTTGGGGAGGGAAGGGGAGGATGCAACACCCGAGCTCTGCTCTGCAGATCACGCCAGGAAAGGTGTGTGGACCAAAGCCACCCTAACCCAAAGCCCTGCAAGTGGCAGCGGCAGGGTTGTCAATCAAAGCCACGCTACTCATGCAAACACATGGATTTCCCTTGTTGTCCTGCCTGTTTCTTCACTCTGCTTCGTGTACAAAGTCGCTTTTTCCCAGCTTGCAGTGCAGACCCAAGGTGGCCTCCTGCACCTGAGATGCAGCTCCAGTCCTTGCAAGCGATAAGGATCATTAACTCCATTGGCTTCAGAGGCACTTTCATCCTGGCGAACACCAATGAGCCATTTGCCACCTGGTGTTGTCCCCATACTTGGAATGTTGTCATGACAAGACTGCGAGGTGGAGCTGGCTGTGCAGGGTGGTGCCAGAGACAGGGAAAGGTATAAAGGTCACAGCACAGAATGACAGAGACGTGATCTCTGAAATTCTGAGAAGCGCCCCATTTCCTCTTTGCTGTCTCCAGTAAAACGTCACCTTGACCATGAAGGCAACTGTTTTTTTCCTGCTCCTCTCCCTGGCACTCTGCTGCTACCAAGGTGAGTGCAACGTTTTGCTGAGGAGCCATTTCCTCTCCTTGCTAAAGCTCCCAGGTCTGTTGTGTGGGAAGGTGAGCCTGGGAACAGGCCAGCTGGGACGAGGACCTTGCTGTGGTCCTGGGCAGGGAATACCAGAGAACGCTGCATTAAACCAGGGGTCTGTGAGCAAGTCTAAAGCAAAGGCTTTAAAAGGGTCCCTGGCACCTGCTCTCAAAAACAAGCAGACATGCTGGCCTGATACCCTTCATGGCAAGGATTCAGCTTGGAGCTGGTGATTTCTAGGACAGCGTGATTCTTTTAGAGTGAATAGGTGCTATTCTGGTTTTTAAAAAGCGAAGCCAAGAAGACAGGAAATGCATCTACACAAGGGAAAATGCAGCTCTCACTACCAAAGCCAATGTTCAAGCCAAATGTGTTTTCAAAATCCCATATGGTGCAGAGGGATGAGAACATGAGCTGTTGCTGCTCTTCAGGTCCTGCTCACCAGGGATTTCTGTGTTAGTGACTTCATTCAGAACAGGAGAGTGTTTCTGAAACAAGTCCTCCATCACTCCGTTTACTGAGCGGTGGTTGCCATTGCAGAGCTGTCTGAGCACAAAATCCAGACTAATTTCAGATTAACCAAGCACGTAGTGAGCTACAGGTCCTACATCTGGACTAGAGCTAGTCCGAAGTAAAATCCCTTCAACATTAAACTGTGCAGCTATCGGGTCCTCAGCACCAAACTGTTTCACTTTACAGACTCATAGCTATTGGGCCACACTGTTTGTTAATATAGATGCAGTCTAAACCTTTCGTGTAGATGACTTCTCGATCTATAAGCAACCCAAGGTTTTTTCTCAGCACTGCCTTTTTATGTACAAACGCAGGTTGTTTTTCAAAATACACCCACTGCATGTTCCAGCCATGTGATCCCAGCTGTCAGCTCAGGGACAGCTTCTCCATGGAAAAGCTCACCAAAGTCACAACTAGCTCCCACCAGCTTTGCTGTGAGACCTCAGGGTCCAACTATAGCTCCTTCTAGTAAAGACCTTCAGCAACTTGTCTTTTGTTCTGCTACCTTGTGGTACAAACCCACTGACACCAGAAAAATCACCCTGGATTTACTCCAGCACTGGTCCAGCATCAGCAGGAGTTTCTCAGTTACCCATGGATGCATGATAAGAGATGACAAAAGCCACCTCTGTTCCCTGGTAGCTGGTAGGGAAAGTCACTAGAAATTACTTTTGGCCTTGACAGGGCCGTGCACCATCATGGTGTTTCTGCCAGGGGAAAGAGGCAGATAATGGGATCCAAAGGAAGAAATTGTTTGCTGGAACAAAGGTATTTGAGGGAAGACATATGGTCCTCAGCCTAAAGCATCTTTACTAGATCCCCTTTGAAACCAGCCCGAGTGATGTGTGCTAAACTATCTTCTCTCTCTCTCCACTCTAGGAAATGCTGAGACGGGTGGAGCTGCTGGCCCAGGAATAGAGGTGAAGGCTCTTATTTTTGTGTAGCACAAGGTTATGCCCAGCTTTAGTGATTCAACACTAACCCACAAACTGGGGAGCCAGCCTTGCTAAATACAGTGAAGTATAGTGAGTTGCTGGGTTGTCAGTCCAAAAATGCCAGTGCCTGGGAATCTCTTTCCAAGGCAAAATCCTAGTGATCGTACTTGTTTCCCAGCGCATTCCCCACATTCAGCGGAAGAAGGCTGTTAGTAAAAAGCTGAATATTGCTACTACCTGCCAACAAGATCAGAGCTCCCCTTACTCTCTGACGTGCAAACGCGAGGGCGGGTAATTGTTGCGGCACAGAAACAAAAGCTGGGAAGAACATGATCAGACACTGCCCATGGAGCGTTACTTACTCGGTATTGTTGCTCCTAAGGGTGTGCAGCAGTGCCAGGTGGAGCTCAGCTGGCCAGGGGACCGCATGGTGACAGGCGGTCCCACGGTTTCTGAGAGCTCATAGCAGAGCTCTGAGCAAGCTGGGATGGGTTGTCAGGATGATATATAAACGTGCACCTGCCTGTGAATGCAAAGCTCCTTTGGGAAATTGAAAGCATGTTTAACATTTTCAGCACTACCTTCTTGTGTCTCCAGGCAAGTTGTGGCAATTATGACCTAAGAAGAGGTTGTACAAAGATCTTTGATCCCGTCTGTGGCATGGACAACTTCCTATACGGCAATGAGTGTCTGTTGTGCTTTCATAACCTGTGAGTATGTGGACCTGCAGTCTAAGTATCACGCAGACGAGGGCTACTACGTGTGTCTGGGACTTCCTAGAAAGAAAGCTGTTTGCATGCAGCTGTGAGGAGCACGGCCAGTGAGCCGGGCACATCTGGCGCGAGTCTGGCCTCTCACACGGATGCTGCACCCGCTGCTCGGTGCATGTGGACTCTGTCTGAAAAACAGGTCCATTGCATGTGGCTTGCAGCGCACAAGCTGCTCACGAGCAGGGACCGCATGGCCAAAATCTCCCCACGCCTGCAGCTGCCAAGCTGCAGCAGTTGCTCAGATTGTGATGGCGGGTGCCCAGGAACTCAGAGAAATGGCAAAGTTCTCAAAGTCTGCCCAGATCTAGCATGCAGGCAGACAAATATTTTTCTAGGTGACCTCAGATGTGTGGTAGCTGACAAAAAAACTATCGTTTTTCAACCCAGCAATTTATAGCTGAGCTCTGCTTTGTGCCTTCTCTACATATGAAAGGATACAATTTGCTCTGGATATTTTTAAGAATGAGCCTTACATTTAATCTGTGCTGATGCCAGATTGCACTGTCTTAGCAGAAGGCCAGGTCCAAATGTTACCAACTTCTCTGGCAAGACTTGATTCATTTAATCTGGCTTGGGCCCTAGATAATTTTGAGTATATTTTTACATTGGAAGCTCTCCATGTCAGACAAGTGAAGGAATTACTTGCAACTTAATGCTATTAGGTGGTTCAAAAATCTCTGTTGGGAAGATTGAGCCTTATCTGTAGCCAGATGCCCCAGTCTGGGGGGCTAAGGGAGCTTCACCCTTGACTTTACCTGCTGCAGACAGGGATTTTTGGTGACCAGGCTCACACGCCCATCTGCCATCAGCACAGACATCACTAACAGAAGCTCAAATTCCATCCCTTTCCCATCCCTGGATAAATGGGCTTGTGGAGCCAATTCAGCTTTTAGAAGCATTGCCTCCCAACTAACTCTGCAGTAGCAAGGAACAGAGTCCAGATCACCAGAAAAAAGAGCCTGGATAAGAATTGCTGGTCTGGTTTATCCCCTCTTTCCTTCATTAACCCAGGCTGCTGCCCCATATTCTGCTCCTGGCCTGCTCAAATGCTGATTTTACATTTTAAGGCTGAAGACAATGCAGTCAGGCAGGGACATGCTGAGTGGGATCTCCTGAACGAAGGCACCGCGGTTAATGACCCGGTGCGGCACGGCAGGGCGGTAATGACCATGCTGGAAGCCAGCAGCCCAGCACCAGCTGTCGGCTGTATTGTACAGCAGATGGGGGTGGGAGGTTCGTCAGACACAACATCGTTAGGGCTTTGGCCACGAACCAAGAGCGGGGTAAAGAGAGAGCAGAAGGCTTCAAAGCCAACTACGCAGGGAGCAAGGCAGCATCAAGGATGCTACATCACCCCAGAGCAGAGTGTGGCTTCAGAGGGGACGGGAGACCTCGGTGGTCACAAGAATGAAAGTCTAGGGAAGAAAAAGGAAAAGGACTGAGCCGGTGGTGTATCCAGAGCTAGCCAGAAGCCAGTGCTGGCACCCACCTTGCACAGACAGGCGCTGTGTCCCTGCACTTCTTCCAAGTCCCATTTGTGCAAGCTCTCAGCGGCTGCAACTGGAAATGTGCTGCTCCTGTGGGACAAAGCCCTGAGCCTTGCAGCTCCCCTGTAACATTCCCAAAGACATTTTGGGGTTGGAACAACAGCTGTTTGGCCTCCTGGTCAGAGGGCGATCTGGCCAGGCGCCAGGATTTTGAAGCTGCCTGGTGCCAAATATCTCAGGGGAGAGATAAACGGAGTGTCCTGGTCTATAAAGCTTTGATCCATGGGGAAAAGTCAGGTAGCCAAGAGGTAGGATGAAGTGTCATTTGCAGTTCTGTGCGTGCAATCGGTTTGACAAGAGCTGGAGTTGTGCAAGGAGTCTGGGAACAACTACTGTAAGAGCATCTGGCGGATTCCTGTGGCAGCCGTGTCTCACTTGTCGCCTTCGGTCACTTCACTGTGACCAGCATGCAAAATACTTATTGCAAAACACAAAACAGCTTAAAAATCATTTTACCATCATTCCTCCATGCACCTGAAAAATGGATTTGTCATTTCAAAGAGGAGAACATCATGAGTCCACGTGAAAATTGAACAATTCAGAGTAATTAGATCTACTACTGGGCAAAATATAATAACAATAATTTTTTGCAGGTGCCATTTTAGTATTTTCCTCACTTTTGCTGCAGAAGCAATCAGGAGGGAGCAGGCCCGAGCCTGAGCAAGAAACAATAGCAGATATTTGTCTGTAAAAACCTACAAAGCAAAGTCATAACCTTTATCGCCTGCAGCCAGGCAGGCATTAGAGGCATCTTAGTGCTGTCCTACAGCACGGAGGTGAATTATTCTGCCAGGAGGTGTCAGGAAGCGCCAGCTCTTGAGCTTATTGGAATTAATTAACACATGTCCATGGTAACCCTGAACTCCCTGTCAAGAGTATGTGGCCTTACTAACTGTGAATAACACTTAAATGATGATTTAAGCAGTATTTTCCTTCCTTCCTTTCTATGTCCTCTGAACCAGGTTCTTCTGTGTATCAGGGACCTGAAGGCATCCTCTAGCATTTTTAATGTCTCTTCCAGGAAAAGAAACACTAACGTGCGCATAAAGAACAGGGGAATGTGCCAATAGCCTTCTCAGCGCTCCGAGACTGCTCAAAACTAAAAGGTGCAACCGTCCCGGAGAAGACAGCACAAAGCTCTCCCTCCCCTATACAAACGCCTAATAAAACTGAAGCATTGCCATGTCTTATACTGGGGTTTCTTACACACACAGTGGGTCCCTTTCCTTGATATTTAAAATACTATCCTGAAAAATATGGTTTGTTTCAGTAATATCCATAAAGAGCTGTGAGCAAATTACTGACAGAGCCCCAGGGACAAGGCTGGGACATGCCCAAGGAGAGAGCCAGCCTCTGCTGTAACAAGAAGGCTCTTTTTTTGCATCAATAATTTTGTTCTCTTTTTCTAAACTGCCAAGCAAGAGGAGATTTTTAGCATTCTCATGACTTGCAATTACTTTTGTTAAATTCAGGGTATTAAAGCCCTTCCTCCAGAGCCTTTGCAGGGAGGAAGAGCCCAACAAGTCATCGCCATCCAGATCTATTTCCAGCCTTGTCCATGTGTCGGTGCCCCATCCCACAGTCCCTGTGCACTGAGAGCCACCAGCATCAGACCTGTCCTGCAGATCACAGCTGCCCAGTGCCTCGGAAAACCAAAAATGCTCCATTTTTCCAAGCAAAAGCTCCTTTTTTCTCTCCAGTGGCCTTGGTGAGCTGCACTGCTGGCACCCCTGCCCGGGCCCCAGGGCTGCGGGCTGGCGGGAGGGGAGATGCGGCTCCCGGCGCAGCGGGACGCGGGGTGCGGGTCCCTGGCTGGAGAAAGGGAGGAGGTTTCGGCACTGGAGGCCGCTGTTGCTCCGCCGGTGCCGATGCTGGGCCCGCAGCTGGCGGGAAGCGGCGGCGGCCGCGGGGGTACCCGGCCGGGATGCGCGGGGTGCGGGGGAAGCGGCGCTGGACCCTCGACGGGGCCGCAACGAGATGTCGGTGCTTCTTCCAAGCCTGTAATGAGGGTGAAAGCCGCGGAGCGGGGGCTGCCGAGGCGCTCAGCCTCGCCACATCCCGCTCTGTCACCGCAGGAGGTGGTTTGCAGGGACCTCATGCTCCGTCCTGGGGGGCCTGCAAGGACACGAGTGTCCCCAGAGGCTCTGCCCGCAGGTCCTGTGCTGCGGGATGTGGCTGCCTGGCACTGGCACAGCTCTGCGGTTGTTGCCCAGAGCGCTGGGCACTCGGCTGCTTGTGCCAAAGAACTGTGATGAGTCAACCCAAAATAGCCTGGGACAGAATGGTGGGACCCAAGGGTTGAAGCCTCTCAGGGTTCCCTGCGAATTACAGCCCTTGAATAAACATCTAGTTGTATTTTGGGCAAACCAAATGTTTTGTTCTTCACAAATCCTGAACTCCACTGTGTTTAGAAAGATATGCTTGAGTTCTCTTTATGTTCCTTGAGGAAGTGGCTGGAACACAAAAAAAAAAAAAGTATGGTTGAACTGCGAGAAAGCTCTAGTGCTCATTTGAAATCTCAAATGAAAGCAGATGCAGCTGGGAAGTGGGGCAGCACAGGCTTCTCTTCCCAGATCTGCCAACAAGTCTGTCTGCGGTCAAAGGGAGAGACGAAAAGTGCCTCACTTTGCCCATATGTAAAATTAATGCACTAAAGTTGGTAGCCCCAAATAGGCTTGGGACTGTAAATTGCCTCAACATCTTTGCATAAAGGAGATGCTGGAAGTACGCCTCCCGCGGCTGGGATATTTCTGATTCTGCTGCATCACAAGAAAAGGAGTGTAGCTTTTACCTGGAGAGGTGTCTGCAAGCGAGTCTGGCAGGAGGGGAGGCTGAGTCTCCTCTTGCTATTCACTCGCTGCTCTCGGACTCCATGGCATGACTAAACCAGCTGAGCTCCAAACTCATCCAAGTTGGTTTCATCAACCCAGACAATGCTGAAGAGGTTGCACTGAGGCCAGTTTATGCCAAGCAAAATATCTTTCCTGCCCATGCCATGTCTGGGAAACATCACCCAGTATTAGCCAAGAGCATTTCTTCAATGAAGCGAGGTGCTGACTGAGCTTGCAAAACAGCAGGTTGCGCCGGCTGGATGGTTGAGCGCACGCTGCACCTCCCCAGGCACTGTTCTGATGAGAATGAGCGTTCCTGCTAAATGTCAACCACATCTGTTCCACAGCGAGGTCCGTATCAGGCTTGAGATTAAGGGAAGCAGCAGGTCAGGGGCCACCCTGTAGGTAACTGCACAGCAGGGACATGTCAGGCAGAACCAGTGGCAAATTTCCAGGAGGGAACAGTTCCTGTCCATATTCCATTTTGGTTTGAACCAGTGCAAACATGAGGAAGCTTGAGCAGGTGAAAAGGTGTCTTACTGACCCCTAGACCAGGTTTAGTTTTATTTATAGGAGGCTCATTCTCAAAAGTCAATCTTCTGCCCCCATAAAGATTCTTCCACTGAAGCTCAAGAGGAGGACACTTCATCTCAGCTGCTCCTGCACCCTCCACTTGCCCCAGAGCCCGGAGTCGTGCTGCTCGCATGACTTTTCTGAGACCACACTCGACTCTCCGTGTCTCCATGATGCTGTACCCAGTGCTGCCAAGCTCACAGGGGAAAAAGCGAAAGGGACAGTGAAGGAAAAAAAGGGTAATGGCTTCAATTCTTCTTTTCATTGTCTGCCTAAACAGCTGTAGCCTTTCAGGTCAACTTCCAAGGGCAGCGCTTCTGGCAGTGGGTGTTTGGGAGAGCCCTGAACGCATTTTAGATGATGCAACTGCAGAAAAACAGGGCTCACCAAAACATGGGAAAGTCTCAGCCATCCACCTCCCTCCTTCTTTCCTTCTGGCTGTTCCCAGAGGGCTCAGCCAGGGCAGCGGCAAAGGCCAAGGGGCTTGCAGGGGCATGGTGGCCAAGGAGGACCCCCAAGGATGGTACAAACATGGGGGGGCTTATCATCTGCTGTCCAGGAAAGCACGGGCATGGAAAACTGCAGCCCCTGCTCCACCGCACTGCTCAGAATAGCAGGTGTTTGAATGACACAAAGGAAATGCCAAAAATAACCGCACCGGTTGTGGTAGCCCAGCGCCATGCCAGCCTCAGCCTGCCTGCCCCAGGGAGCACCAGCACATCTGCGGGGGAAGCAGGCGGTTTGCAGCTGGCAATGCCACCCCTCACATCCTCCATCCCCAGGACATCTCTCCCACACTCCTTTGCCAGGACTTGCTGTTCAGGTGGAAGCTTTTCAAAGCTCAGTGCCTGCAAGTCAGCCCTCGGTACTGTCAAGCCTTAGGAATGTCACAAGAGTTATGAAAACCAGACAGCTGAGGACAAATGGCACAGGGGAGTGTTTTCTGATCAGAAAACCATGTTTCCTTAAAATTGAGACTTTTCTGCCAGTAAAAATTCCGGTAAAAATCATCCAGGGAAGCCCTTCCCCCTCCACCTCCTGAAACACTTCACCTAAGCTCCCGTCTGGGAGGGAATATCTATTTCTATTGCTGGTGACATTTGAATTTATAATGTCATGATAGCAAAGCACAAAGTCAGAATTAGAACTAGACCAAGGGACTTTAGCGAGATGCAAGACCACAGCTGAGAAACAGCTCTGCATTTTTGGTACTTCCAAAACATTCCTGTTTTCAAACCTATATGGAAGGGGCAGCATTGGCACTGCCTTTGCCCACTGCAGCTTTTCTGGGTCTTTCTCTGCTAAGGCAGCTTCTATTTTAGCCCCGTTTTCAAGATCAGATTTGTTTTTCTAGTCTAGAAATAAGCAGAGCCCTCCTCAGATTTGCTACCACTGCTGAAGGGTACTTTTCATGGGGTGTGTTCAGTTCCAGGAGACTTTTTGGGGAGGGAGCTGAATTAAACCCAGTTTGGCCAGCTGGCAAAGAGAGATGCTGTCAGTGAAAGGCTCTGTCTGTGCTATGATGCTGCTATGTGTCACCTCCTGGATCTGGCGCAGAGAGTGCAGACAGCAGTGTCCCCACAGCCAGAGCAGAGGTCCAGAGCCTGCTCTCCTTTACAGGTCAGGTCTGCGCTCCAGCTCCTGCTATTTCAGCTGCTACTGTTGTGACAACCTCAACAAGAGATGTCAGGAGTGCCAGGAAATACAAACAGTTTTGGGGAGACAGTTGCCTGGCACAGCGCAGCAGTACCACTATGTTAGAGGGTTGTGCTGCCAAGCTTGAGGCCAGAGAAGGAAATACCCGAGTAGGAAATTATAGTGTTAATTTGCTGCAAAACAAAAAAAGTCTCACCGAAAAGGAAGGATGCTTTTAAACTGCAAATTTCCTTCCATCTAAACCACAGCTCAGGCTACCAAGGGGAAAAGCTGTCCTTGGCAAACATATGGGAATGAGCTGGAAGTGGCTCTGTACCGATATGGGCTGTCCATAGGGCTTAGTGGGGCTGCGGCAGGATCATCGCTAAGTGAGGGAGCAGACACTTCTCACTGGCAGGCTGAAAGCACCATGATAACCGCAGACATGGAGCAAATAGCCACAACTAGAGCTGCAAATTTAAAGCAGGACCTCAGCTTTTGCTTTCTAATGTCTCTGAGCTGTTACAGACAAGTTGAATGACAGTAATAGTTTGTATTTATCAAACAACAGTAAGCTTCCAGGAATCAGGAGCATCCAAAGTGCTCTGCAGCCAGGGCAGACAGTGATGCAACCCTGCCAATGTTCCTACACTAGTTTTCTGGCTGTCATCCTGCATCAGGCACTCTTCACTTACAGCAAGGGACAGGAGGGGCTGGAAGTGCCAGATCCACATGGTGCTGGCACAGGAAGCTGGATTCTTTGTGCTCTGCACACTGCCTGAGACCTCCTGGCACTGCAGGCGGCATTAGCACTGCGGGTAGATTCGATGCTGAGTTCTGCTTCCTTCCAGCTAAGCAGCACAACTCCTGGAAAGCTCCCAGGCAGAGGCCCTGTCCTTCACCTGTGCCAGAACAATAATCTGTTGTTGTAGCACAGCTCGGCTGGGCTGGATTGCATGCTCTTTCCAAAAACTTAAGCGCTTTACCAGTTGTGAAAGGATACAACAAATAGAAAAGCACGTGTGTGGTTTAGAGCCTCGTAGGGGCTGCTGGCCTCTGGGAGAAGGTCAGGTCCTTCCCAGCACACCCCAGCATGAAAGCATGTGAAGATCCACATGAAAGCAATGAAGATCCACCACCACAGCCGCTTTGCAGGGTGCTGGACAGCTCTCCTTTGCTGGCAGATGGTGCTAACACAGCTTCAAGCCACGAAGACATTAGGTGAGTGCAAGCGTCCAGCTTACAGGTTGCATCCCTCTCAGGACCAAGATCTGATGCATTAATCAGTGACCCTGTATCAGCACTCTTTCCTCAAGTCAGCATCCTTACAGGGGAAGGGAAACAGCAGCCTTCCCTATACACCCTATAGTGCGCTCTGGGGCACTGTGTCCCTCACCATTGTCCTCACGCATACAGATTGTGTTTAAGTCCAGGGTTAGGATGCCAAGTCCTGAAGTGAAAGTCACCCAGGACACCTCAGCTGAAACATGATGGGGAAGAAGGAGCAGAGGCAAGACTGAAGTTGTAGGCAAGGCATGGCTGGGGCAGAGAAAGGCATCTCATAGCACTTGCGCCAATGGCCACATGCTGGTGCAGAGGCAGGGGACAAGCTACTGCATGTGACAGCGAGATGGCACAAACGCCTGATTCAAAGTGGACTAAAACCAATGGGCATAGCCCAGTTTCAGATCCAGCCCCAGCAAGACACTAAGGGCAGCTGCAGTAGCATCACTGCAGTTGGGCTGAAAGAATTTCTGGCTGTCCCAGCGCCTGAGCAGGAGTTACCCTTCTTTTGTCACCCCACTGCTGGTCTCAAACACACAGGAATTTGTTAATCAAAGGGATTGTTCAGTGCACATCACCAAGAGGAAGGGGCTGACCAGATGTGACTCTCCCAGCCTCCGCTGGCCTTCCTGGCCAGTGTGGGACACTGCACCTGCACCACTGCCAGCCAGCGGCAATGCAACGATGCTGCAAAACATCTGCACCAGGGCACAGCTCCTCTCCTCCAGCTGGCAGCAGAACCCCATCTCATGAAGTGCAGGGTGAAGGGGTTATAGGTCTTGCTCTGCCATTGCAGACACAATATTTTAGGGAACAGCACATCCATTCAGCACGTCCAGAAAGCTCCAGGGAGTGCACAGACTGTGTCAAGGCATCTTAAAACAAAGTAAAGTAAAAAGAGCCTGGGGCAGAGCCCCACGTTTCTGGCCACTAATCCCCCCAGTTCCCTGAGCTCAGCCACCAATTCAACAAGAGCTTCTAAATTTGGTGCTGAGAAACAGTCACTAACATGCTTGAGTTTTCCCATTTGCCTGACAGTGCAAAAGAGAGGAGGAGAGCAAATAAACTACAGTAGAGTTCAAGGCCAAGGTCTTTCTCTGAAAAAACTGCTTGGAAGACTAAACATAAACTGGTTTGGTGATAATGGCTGTCCCACTGTTTCTGTTGGTACTTCTTACTCCAAAGCCACAAATACCCCCAAGTTCTTGGAAAAGGAAAGCATCTAACTGGTTAACTTCCAAAAAATGCAATTAAGAAAAGTTCAATTCACCTCTGTAGGCACAAGGGCAGACAAGTATCTTATAGTTCCAGTTCTGACACACGTTCCCTATCCCAATCCAACTCCTTTTAAAGACAATTCCTGCCTTGGAGGCAGCTAATTGAAGGAGGCAAGTCTGTGCTTTTCCAACTCTCTTACAGGCAAAGTGCAGGCTTTGGCCTAAATAGGACATCTGGACAAGGAAACATATATTTAGATTTGCAGAGTTAAACTACCACTCTCAAAAATAAGGCTCATGAGAACAAGGTCACCCCTAGTAACCAGTCCCGACAGCAGAAGCACTTTCCCATGCAAACAAGTTCCTGCTAATGAGGGCAGTGGATGTATGTACAGCCTCCACAAGCGACACAGTGCGTCACTTTCAGGATCTTGAGGCTAATCTAAGTTCACAATTCTGGCTTGCTCCTGGAAAACATTGCCAGGATGACCCACTGAGATGCAAAAAAAAAAAGGAAATGAGCTCCAGAACCGGGTCTTCAAGGATTTCAGCTGGAGACTGTATGCGCTGGAAACAGTGCGGTTGAAAAACCTATGAAGGCTTCTTCATCCAAAATCCTGACCCACATATATCATGGCATCTAATATATACATAATGGCCAGAAAGATCCTAATCAAAGTGGAAGCTGGAAAATAACATCTTTTTGGCACTACCCTTAGGCAGCCCAGTCAACCCGCTGTCATACACCTGCAGGGTCATCAAATCAGCTTCCACACAACCCCTCTGCTGCTGCTGTTCAAAGCATTTAAGTTTGGGAAACCCTTCAAGCAAGACCTCAACTCCGGGTGAGCAGCCTGGCACGAGCACTCTGCGCAAAAGGGTCAGTGCAACGCCGTGTCCTCGCTTGCTTTGCACACATTTGGCTGCACCATGAGAAATGAGCCAGAAATCAGACTGAGGCACGAAGAGTAGCCACGCAAGCTGTTTTGCTTCAGCCAAGATAAGGCTAGAGACAAAAAGGAACCTTGGAGGAAAACTAAAAATATCACCGTAAATTTGTAGCCTGGCAAAATGCCTAATTGGGCATTGCCCACATCAAGAGGAGATATTCCTGTGAAAATCTGATGCTGGGTAACTCACTGGCCAGCCTGTAGATGGAATCTCGCACGAACATCTGCCCATGAAAAGCCAGGAGGGGAAGTGTAATGGGAAGCAGCAGGAGGTGCATAAATGTAATTTTATCTTTCTCTGATTGAGCATGTAGAAGAATAGCTTGCCCATGTTGAGAGGGAGTATGAAAACCACCTCGTCAATAGATAGAAATCGTTAGGTTATTGCGCCAGTCAGGGCAAGAGGTTTTATTTCCAGATCATCAAGGGAGAAATAATTCTTTAGAAAAATCGATGAAATTTAAATGAGTACATCGGAGCGGCTGTTCTAGCCCCAAAGGTCCATCTAGTCAAGCACTGTGTTTCCAGCATATGTCCTTCATCAGGAGAACATAGTTGTGCAGTTCCCAGGGGCACCACGAACCTGAGAGATATGTGGAGATGTGAACCGCCACACAAGCGACCGCCACCCACTCGTATCCCTCCAGTTCCCTCCTGTCAGATCCGAAAATGAGGTTGTTTGGGTAATTCTGATGGCAGATCTGATTCTGATGGCAGATCTGAGGGCCTGGCACCCCATTGCGCAGCCTCAGCTCAGGTCCTGGCCAAGGACTTGGTGGCACCACGTCCCCATTGGCAGAGCCAGGCAGGAGTTACCTTGGGTCACATCTCCATCTGTGTGGCTGGACACAGAGGAGATGAACTGTCCCCAGAAATGTCTCTGGATCACGTCAGCAAGGCTGGAGGCCTCGGTCGCACTCTGCCACATCCCTGAACCTGGGAGTCAGAAAAATCTCTCTGTGCCCAGCCATGGGGGAACTGTTGAACTGTCTGGTGTGCTCCTGCTCACTTACAAGGAGCCTAAATAGATATCAAGAGATGCTTTTCTCTGTCCACAGCTTCCATTTGATACTCAGCGCTCAGCCACCGAGGACTTTGCCCTCAGAGTCGGTCTGGGCAGTGTCCAACTCTGCAGCTCTGGAGTTGAATCCTTCCAAAATGCCATCAACAGCTGGGCCATCTCTCTAATATCATGGTAATAACCACAAATTAATGTGCTCATAAAAAATAAAGCTTGAAGGAGCCTAAGGAAGTCAAAGCAAAACCAACTGTACTGGGTGTTTTTCCAGTTTCCTTTCAAAGGCTTCCAGTAATGGAATTTCTATGGCTTCCCCAAGAAACCATTTCCCAGCATCTGTCTCCTTCTGTTTTGGTTTACACTCATGATGTCTTCTCTCGGGCAAGTCAGACAGAGGGAAAAAAAGCATTTTCTTTCTCTTTTCAGTAGCTTTTTACGCATTTAAAGACCTTCACACTTATCCTGGTTTGCCTCGATCTTCAGTAAACCATTTTCTTTCTTTCCATGTCTCCTGCTAGGTCAGATTTTCTATCCTTCTCCCTGTTCCTACTGCTGTCCTCTATTCTTACCCTTATCTAAACCTGAAATCTATGGATAATGCTTAGGGTAAGCTCCATCAAGCCTTTTCCACCAGCCTGCTCATAGGAGACTTTGACCCGCAAAGACCATGCATTATTCAGAGTGGTTCTTTGGCATTTCTGCTTCGCTGACACACAACACAGCACCAATCATTTCACCTTTATAGCTCCCAGCAAAGCCTGTCAAACCTCAGCCTCGCTCACAACTACTCTGTTAACATCCTGAAAGCCTTCAGAGCTCCTCAAAGCCTCACACTGAGACCTGGTGACTTCTTGCTCTTCCAGCCCAAACGACACGCTCTTTGACTTTAAAACTGACAATGTCTCTGCAAAGGAGATGTGAGAATTTGTTCGCCCTCCTGCTCTTTAATTGCTGTCCTTGCCCCCTGCAGATCTGTCAAGTCACCAGCCATGATGAAATCCTACGATTTCTCATGTCTGTAAATATTTTCTAAAATCATATTTCCTTCTTAAGACTTTAAAAACTAGGCCAAAAAGAACAACTGGGATATTTAGGAATCAGGATTGCCTTTGGCTTTTTTGATCAAGAATGCTTTTAATGGGCTCAGCTGTCAACATCAGGACTGACTTAATAATAAATGTCTGACATTTCAGTCATTACTCAGAGTTTTAATCCCTCCCCTCCCTCCGGTGCCTGCCTGTTTACTTCACTCATGCTGGTGTTTCCATTGTGGGCCTGGGAGCTTGAAAGAGGAGCAAAGCTCCCCCTAAACACCCAGCAGTCTCTCCCAGTCAACAAGTGACTCAGGAAGGTCAGAGGAGGAGAGGATGCCCAGGGAGGACAGTGCTATGGGAACCTGCAAATAAACCCAGCGTGACAGTCACAGCTTGCTAAAGCCTGGACTGGCTGCTACACATGGGTTAGTGCTAGCATGGGGCTCCAGGGGAGGGAAAAGTGACAAGCTGGGCTTTGCTGGTGCAGAGCCTTTGGGTTTCTTCACTTTTATGGGCTCCTACACCAGCACAGGCTGGTTGATGCTTCTTTTTGGCCAAAGGAATGTGCTCTGCAGAAAAACTCATGCTTGAGTAGAGTTGTCCGGGTTTTAGCAGAGCCTGCCCGGGCCAGCTTCTGCTCAGGGACCTGCAGCATCACTCTGGAGCAAGAGGGGACAAGTAAGAGGGGACAGCTGCAGCCCCCGCACTGCAAGTCATACCTGAGGGTGTCAAAACACACAAGAATGGACAGCCAGTGCCAGGCCATTGCGTTTTCATAAAGCACATAATAAATATTCACGTTTTTTAAACTTTACTCTCTTACTAATAAGACCCTGGCTCAATGTGTTCCGTGTTTTGGGGATTTTTTTCTTTTTATGTTGTATATGGCAGCCTAATTACAGTCATTACATTGCCTCAAACTCTTTAAAAGAAGTTGCTACATATAATTACGTGCACGTAAGTGAGAATAATGCCATGCCTAATACTGGGGGACTCCATGTACACTAGAGCAGCCCATGGTCTCCCAAAGGAGAACTGAAAGGGTTAACACCACAGCTTGCACCCAGGCCAAAATGCACGTTTCCAGGAGCATTTTAGATCAGTTGCCCATCGTCTCCATCCCATGATATATGTATTGGGCCCTGGGTATTGTCTGTTCTATTTAGCAAAACCAGAACAAATTTTCCTGTAATGTGGCTCTAGCAGGTGATTGCCCACACCACCGATTTCCAGTAAACCTGCAGCGTGATCCATTCAAGAAACAGCAAAGAGCTGAATTCCTGGAAGCGTTTATGACGATTGGCTCATCTCGCCGCAGTACAACCAGTTCCCACCTTTTCTAATGAAAACAAAATTATTAAATCACATGTTGGTGTGGCTCCCACGCGGCTGCTTCCCGGGGGCGCCCATGCAGCTGGCGGCACCAGGCATTTGCAGACACACGTTTTCCCCAGGTCACAGCGCAACAGCCAGTTCGCAGTAACTTCAACTTGTTTATTTGGCTGATCGAGATCTGAGAACACCAGGCTCTGTGTGTCCTTGAGCAATCAGACCACCACATCACACACACAGGGGAAATGCGAGTCCAGGAGGGGATGCACAGCCTGTTGACAGCTCCATCCATTCAGCTCTGCGACCAAGACTTTCCTCTTTATGTTAGAGACTCTAGTGCCAAGCTCAGATCCTATTTTCACAACCATGAGCACCGTCCCGTCATCTTCACACTCTGCTTCTCCATCTATTGAACAAACCACGGCAGGGACTTGCCGCCTCCTCAGACGGTTTGATGCTGTATGCCCTGCTGAAATCATACACTGTTTTGTTATGCAAAAGATAGTACAAAGAGTCCCTTCCGTGCAGCAGCAAGCAACACAAACATTTCCTAAACGAGACCAGCCAGACCCCGAGGCAGATATCGGTTCAATCTATAGGGAAATGCAAATTATTGTGCTGTATGCTTGACTGCCAGGAGGAGTTTTGCAAATGCTTTAATGAAGCCTGGACTGCACCAAGGCAAGGATGTCAGAAATTAATTCCTGACGATCTCCAGTACAGAAGAAGCTCTTCATCTGTCTTTCCATCCAAGTTGCCTGGTTTTGCTTCTTTTCTCTTTAGGAATTAAGTGAATAAGTAATTACATGGGCAGAAATAAAACTAGCCAAAAAAGAGAGTATGAGAAAAAATGCCTCCGGCAAACTGGGGTAAGTTGAGGCAAATGACGGCTGCAAGGAGGCGGCCGCCGCGCACAGCCGGGACTCCCAGGGCAGACCTGGTCAATTAGAGCTTTACCAGAAGCAGACTAATTTCACAAAAGTAAACAAACTAGCTGGCCCTGAAACTTCTGTTTCCTCATCTACCCATCACTGACAAACACCAGCCATTTTTGCATAGCCCTAGGAAAGCACATGCTCTGCAAATCATTAGTTTGTGGAATCATGCTTTTGCTTTTCTCTGTGTGCAAAGGTTATTGCTGGAGATAGAAAAGGGGCTTCTGTTCCCAAAAGAGGCAAGAAGATGTGCCACATTTGGCCAAAACAAGTGATATCCTTGTCCTTTCGCTGGTGGGACAAGTGTCCTCCACACATACCTGGGTCTAGCTGGCTGCTTTGCTGTGGTCCCCTCTCCCAACAGCCTCGTCACCTCTCACTGGGGTTCACATGGGGACTTCAAGTGAGAAACACGATGCTGTTGATAAAAGCTCCTTGCACAATATATCCACATGCCTGGAAGGTGTGAATGGCATCTCAACTCCAGTGGCCCAAGCGTTAACCAGCAGTGACTGGAAATGAGCAGGTCCTCTGGAAGTTGGGGATCTTGGTAGCCTAGGCTGGGACCAAAGGGTGGATGTACCTCCCCAGTTTCTTATTCATACTTACACCACCTTTGGGTTAAAATGATTCAAAATCAGGACAAATGTCCCGCTCTGAAAAAAACACCAAAATTAACCAAGCCAAGACAAAAGCATAATGACCAGTCTTTGGGACTATGGTCTGCAGTTCAGCAGGTGGGGAGGTGAGAACCCAGCTGGCCTCCAGGCTCGGAGCACAGTGCCAAATAAGCGCCAAACCTTCCCTCCATGCAGGGCATCGAAAATGGGAAGCCCAAGTCCCACAGCCAAGGAAGGACCAACAGATGCAGCTGCTTTAAAAGCCTTGCCTGGTGCTACCCTTGCAATCTGGTGCTGGCCCACTCCTTGGTGGCATGTCCCACCAGAGCCATACCCCTGTTTCTTCTCATTTGGCACTGCCAATGCATCACAAACCAGGTAAAACTCTTCCTGCACCGAGTGATTCAAATGATCTCTGCCTAATAGACCATCTAACTCACTGTTACTTGTTTTGGCATCTTTGACTATTTTAAATCCCACTTAGAACTGTCTAACCACCAAGATTACACCAGTAACAACTGCCACACAAACATCTCTATTACTACCTGTACACTGGAAAGGTGGGGGGTTTTTCTCCCCCTTTTGCTAATACAGCATAGGCAGCAAATTGCACTAAGGAAGGAGGGATGGGGTGTGACAATAATTATGCTATCCGAGTGTGTATGACATCAGTATCACCTGCTGGTACTAGACACTGCAGAAACCTGTGTAGGCTTGTAGCACACAGGCACACTGAGCAGGATCCACAGGTGCCCAGTTTAATAGCTCTCGCTCAGCACTACCATCCAATTCTCCTCCAAAATAATCAGACAAGCTTGGCTGGTGTCAGGCAAAACAGATATCACCTCTAATACCAGACCCTGCTGGGCGCAGCTCTGGGGGTGTCCAGCCTTCCTGTGCGAGGACACAATACAAGCTACAAAGCAAAGTGTCCAAAAGGACTTTGACAAAGTGACATTCGAACAACGGTTGAAAATTCTTGCAGCCCAGGTCACCTGGTTGCAGTCGGTCTGTCTGTGTTCAGTCTCCTGGATGCACATACAAAGCCACCCCGAATCTCCAAAAAGGGAAGGGAGGGATTTTATGATGCAAAATTTAGGGCTGTGACTGGTGTCAGTTCAGTCAACACGTGTCACCAAAAACATTTCCTCCCAAGCATCCCTCTGTGTGCTTCGCACACCCCTCTTCAGAACCTCCCAAGCTGAACAGCTTTCCACAGAAAGGCTGTTTTGTGAAATGGAGTTTTTCTGTAGAATGCTTTGGTTTTGATGCCTTCTCCTGAAACATCCAATTTTCTTCTCCATACATTTGTTCATAAGAATTAATTTCCCCATCAGTTTTCCAGTTCAAAATTATTCTGCCACATATTTCACGAACCCTATAAATTAAAAGATTCAGCTTAGATTTAGATTAAAATGTTTAAAGCTAAATAAATAAATAAATCCCAGATTTCTTTAAAGGAAATAGTTCCTTTGAATCAGCCAAGGACGTCCAGGATTTCCTTTTCAAGGAATTCCTAGGAACCTCTAAAATGGGACATTTCCTGCCATTTCTCACCAGACACAGTTTCACATCCCAGCCCCGCTATGAGACAGTGCTACAGCTCCTCCACTGCTCTGCCACAATACGGTCCTCACAACTGCTCAATTTCTAGATGTTTGAGGATACTCCTCAAAGCACTTGCTCTGCACACACGAGGCAGCTCTGAGCACCCTGACTGCCTGTGCAGAGCATTTCATGCTTCATGAACTCGCATTGAAGAAGGTGGAACGATGGAATCATCCTAAAACCAGTTCTCGCAGCCCTTGCTTGTGTGCATTGCTCCAGATTTGTGAGGTTTGGCCTTGTTTGCATTTCAAGAGCCTTCAAGCAAACATTAGCTGAGAAGGAAAACAGATGGTGCAATTAAACACCAAAATTCTCCACCATGGGATGCCCTGCCAAATCTCTCAAACCCTCCCAGGATGGCTGAATAGGAAGGTTGTGGAGCAAGCAGGCTCTTTGCTATCTCAATGTTATGCAAGGAATCAGGTGAAAGACCATTTCCTCAAGGTAGAAGATCTGAGAGCCCTACAAAAATCAAGGCAGAAAGGCCCAAAATGTCCATACAGAACCTCACAGGGTCTCAAAGGAGCAATCACAGACCAGCACCTTCCTCTGTGCACAGCTTCCCTGCACCAGAGGCAAAAACCTGAGTGAAACGGGTCCAGAAGCACGAGGATGGAGCTTTGAGAGGGACACGTGGGCTCGGCTGCTGCAGCACCTTGCAGGCAGGGACAAAGCCAGAGAGCATCCCATCTGCACCGGCTGCCAGCAGCCATCACATACATGTCCCTGCCTTCGTGCTGGCATCCTCATACACGAGGAAGACCAGCGGACAAAGAGCTCCACGGAGGATCCAAATTTGATTTTTAATATTAGTTACATTCAAGAGGCAGATATTCACCTCCCAGCTTGTGCCACCAGCATCTGGCCCACAGCATACAACACACTGGATTCCCAGGAATGTGTGAACCTGTCTCAAAAAAACCTCAAAACAACCAAGTAAGGTGTTGTCAGCTTTGCCTTTCTCAACAGCACAAGTCCAGACCTAGGAAGCCAGCGTGTGGCTTACAGCTCAACCAGGGCTCTTTTTTCCCTTTGAAATGCTTCATCCTTTTTGTGTCTCAACTTGCTCGTTTTGTTTTGTACGATTTTCTTTTTTCATCTAGAGTCGGTACAGCAAATCTATCAATCACACTCCCAACAGTTTGGTGTAAATACAGAAGTAAGTATTTGTTTTTCCAGACTAGAACAGGACAAACTACCTTCTCGGTTTCGCGGCAGGCACTGCATGAAGTCAGGGCATTTTAGACCTCTCCGCGCTCCTGGGGACAAGAACCAAATGTCACAAAGTCCTCCTGCCTGCCAAATCCAGGCAGAGGCTGCCAGAAAGAAGCTGCTTAAACATCTTAGCCAGAACCTGCACACTTATTTCCCCAGCACAGGCAGGGTTTGGGATGCAGAGGATTAGCAGTGAGCTCTGCACCTCCTCGAGCAGCTGGGAACCGCAGCCCTCAGCACAGGATGGTGATGGCACAGCTTACAAGAAGCTTTCCGAATAGATCCCATCTCTTCCAGGCACTGATGCACAGTGTTTGATGATCTCCATGTTACCATAAAACACCACTGTCCAAGAGGGGTTGGGAAGGGATATCATGAATAACGAGTGCTCATTCCATTACATTCAGCAGTGTCACCACCCGCACACAATGTGCCAGGAATTCGGTCATTTTCAAGGAATGTTTTTGCTTTGAGTCCCAAGGGAGGAATTCAGTTTTCCTGGAGTAACCCCAATGCTCCCAGCCCTGCTGATTCAGAGAAAGGCTTATCCCACATTACTCCTAGATATGGCTGAATCCCTGCCCAAAAGGACTGTCCTCCTGGATGGACAGCTGTCTTTCTCCTCTTTGCAAATATCCCTCAGACCTTCAGAAACACACAAACCATTTGAAATCACTTGCACCCCAGGGAGGTGTTGAAACTGAAATAACACTGTGCGCTCACCGCCAGCCCAGCTCAGCCCTGCACCAAACCATCACCGCTGTCCTGTTCCATATACACAGGGCTGGGCGAGCTCAGCCCCAGGGTTATTTTGCCTCCAGCACAAACCAGTAGCATTGCTTAGGTAAAGAGAATGAAAGCAGGTTCCCCAGCCCACCTTCCTCACCTCTAATATCCAGCAATATCACAACTGCGGCTCACCAGCCTCACACCTACATCACGCTGCAGTTTATTACCACTGAGGCCTCTAGATGCTCGTCTCACCCTCCTCTACTCCCCCTACCCTCAGCACACACCTGCAAACAATGCAGCAAACACCATGGGCCATGCTCAAGAGCTTGTTTTGTATGTGCAATGCACTGGTTCCCTCCCCCAGACATTATCTAGGGGGAGACTGCACCCCTCAGCTCAACACACACAGAGTAAATCCTGGCTTCGCAGTCACTGTCCATGGTTGCGGGAAGGACAGTTTGTTTTACTTTTCCCAGCTGTAGATATTTGTTTTATTTCCATAACAGGTTTCAATAAAGGCATCTCTTAAAAAGCTCTCTCTCCCACAAGAATCCAGCCTGCTCCTTGCTTTTATCTCTGTAAAAAGGAAACAAGATCTACTAACACAATCACTGTGCTTACTTGCTTTTAAGTCCACAAAATAAGGGGTCATGTGCCTGCACACAACGTCAGGGCTATGCAAGAGCCGTTTCCAAGTCATCCGCTTGGATGCTTTATTCCAAAGTATGTTTGGTTTGATTTTTTTTTTGTGGGGGCTTAGAGTAAAGATGCTTTCAAAATATGCCCATAAATCTCTGTGAAAGAAGGTTGCACAGCAGGTTGTTCAGATGCGTTACAGGATATGTAATCGAAGGTGTAGGAGAAAAGAGCCAGAATTAGGATCCTCAAGCCAAGAAGCAGCAGAGCCCCACAGTATCTCTGCCTCAGCCCCTACAAAGGCTTTACAACCCACCTCACTCGACGATGTGGTGAACAGCGTTTTCCGTGACGCTGCTGTAGGAGCCGGGGTAATTCTGCTGCTCAGGCCAGCTCATGTGCATAAGAAACTCAGTGCCTGTAAACAGAGGATCAGTATGAGAAATGCAGCACACAGCGCTTCAAGGCAAGGGCTGGAGCATCATGGCATGTTTCTGCTGATGTGACCCCCAGACCTGAACTGGGGGGACCGCTGGGTTCCTGTGCCCAGGCCCCACAGTGGCAGATAGCTGAGGAATAGATATTGCACAGTGATGGGCCCCTGAGCTCCTGCTCTGCACAACACCCTGTGCCTTCATGGTCAGGATCTTTAACTAATTAAAAAATAAAGGCAGCTTAAAAAACCTCATGTGCCACAAGACAGTTAAGTCTTGACGTGCAAATGTTTCCTGCTGTAGGAAGTACTCGAGGTTTAACAGAAAATTTTAAAACCCCACCAACCCACAAAGCAAACTACAGCAAAGCTTTCTTGTTTTTAACATGGACTCCTCCAAACCTTTTATGACAGATTCTTTTGCCCATATATTTGGGGAAGCAACTTGCTGAATCTCTCACAGACAGGAGAGGTCCCAGCAGCAAGGCTGAATAGCTCTTCAGATATGCATTTTCATTCTACCTCTGGTCTATCAAACCCCCAAATTAGGGCTCATTCCCAGCAACACACCAGCAAAGACAAACGCACTTCAACCCAGCCCAGGCAGAAGCAGACGGCTGCCCTGAGAAATCTCTGCTGTATTCACAGCAAAAAAAAGCCAAGAGGAAAATGTGATTTTGCAGCTGGGACTCTTGACTGTGTCCCAAAGTAGCATTAATCCACCTCACCTTCCTCAACACCACCAGGAAATAGCTGCAAAGAAGGGGTAGAGGAGGAAACAGAACCACTTATGAAGCATCAGCTGCAGTCTGATTAGAGCTATTAGCAAGCTCTTAGTGGTGTTTATTAGCCTTTACCCAACATCACTGAATGAAGCAATCCTGACATCAGCCTTCTGGCTTGGAAAAACTGTGCTCCAACCCCAGCTAGAGGAAGAGAAGTGTTCAGAAAGGTCAATCTAGTTATAACAACAGCTGCAGCTCTCCTAGCCAGCTCTGAGCTTGGTTTGAGCTCATAGGAACCAAAGACCTGGACAGGGGGACCCACCCTGCATGACAGAGGAATAAGATCTTGGAATCAGAGGAGGTCCATCACGGTATTTCTTTGAGCTAGAGCCCTCCTGCTTTGAGTTATAGCTACTAAATCATTACGAGTTGATAGCATTGTGCTGCCTTTTCTGAGAACCATGAATTGCCAACCGTCTGCCCCAGCGATACAGCGAGAGGCACTTGGATGACAAGGCAACAAGCCCTGAGCCTGGCTCAGGATGAGCTGGCCATGGGTTGAGCGGGATTAAAATAAGATTTACATCTTCTGATGCACAAAACATTCATCACTGGCTGCTCTTGGATGTCTTCAGCCTGTGAACAGTTTGTCTAACATGAGGTGTTTTTTAAACATGTCATGCCTTCCAAAGGACATGCAGCCGAAAGCCGCCTGCCTCAAGCAGGGCTAATCTCCCTGGAGTCACTTACAGTGACATATTTCAAGGGTGTTTATCATACAGAAAGGACATTTAAAAATATACAAATGTATGTTATAAATCACAGTTTCTGCCAGGAAGGAGCAGGAGGAAGAAACCTGTATGATTTAGCAAACTCTTAGAAATAACTCAATGTAGAGAAAATCTACGGGGAGGGAATCTTAACTATGGGTTTTCCACAGCTAGTCATGGTTAGTACAGCAGGGCCAAAACCCACACAAGCAGGATGCCACAATAAATTAAAGCACTTGGGAAAATCACAACAATTTTAACCAAAGGAAACACTTAACTCCTCTGTGTCTTTCTCAAGCACATACATGGACTGGCAAGATCTTCCCTATCTCTGCGCTGGACACCCTGTCTTGCTTTTGTGGTCTGGCTACCACAGTCCACAATCTGCACAACAATTTCCTTTTCAGATAAGCATAAGTAGGTGTCTGCCATCTCAATGGTCTGCCTGAGGTGCCTCGAATGGAGGAAACCCCACAGAAAGTCCTGACTCCTATGGCTGAGTGCCAGATCAGTAAGTGAAAATCTGATCTCTCTGAGCTCTGACTCACTCCCAGCATGTGCAACAACTGACTGCTGCTGTCACAAGGCTTTGAAAGACAAAGATATATCTATCAAAGTTCATGGTTATGAAGAATTGCAATTGCTTTGCAGGAAGGTGTTGGTGGAAGCCACCTTTGGGACCTGGCTGATGCGGCCACCAACTCTGCAGGCTGTTGGCTGAATCACACCTTAGCCACCGAAATCAACAGAACTCGCAACGTTTGCAGTGCATTCTCCCCTCTTGAGGAGCAAAGGCTGTACTCCATGAAGGTGCTGCTGCAATCACAGCCACCTACAAGCAGCAGCGGCAGCAGCTCTTTTGGAAGACAAAATGTGGTGAAAAGAAACTTTGATTTCATCCTGGTTACAGCTCAGACACACGGCTTCCAAAAAACAGTCATGTTCAAAAGAGAAAGCCTGCATCCAAGCTTTGCTCTCACCATCACCATTTTCTTGCCCATCCTTCAGCCTCCCAGGTGCTGTTTGTTATCAGGCCACAGTGCTGGAAGGTGGATCCAGTTTGGTGGCTTACGCTCGCCAAGCAGCCCTGTCATTCAGCAGAGCCTGTGGGAGGGAGAAGCTGCTACCACACCCCCGACCCATGGCCCTTCTGCTGATTGATCCCAAACGTCTTGAAGGGGAGATGATACCACATTTCCCTCTCCAGGACTGAACATCCCAGAGAGGCCAGGGTGTGTGAGCCACCGGGAAGGAGAGCGAGTTATCCGCAAGGAAATCTTGCCCCCCCACACCCTGGGTACCAGCGCAGAGAGGTCAGACCACCTCGTCCTGTCCAGCCCTGGGCACAGCAGCTCCCTTCCCAGCACCACTGCAGCCCTGTGCGAACCACCCTGCGCTGCAAGGAAACGCTGCTCGGTCTCTGGGATGCCTGCAGGTGATGATGTGAAATGTGAATAAAGAAAGCAGTTTGTGCAGAAAAGTAATGATCCCTTCGGGATCTTCCAAGTTTATATGAAATTACACCAAGAAGCTACAAAGGAGGAGTGCTCAGCAGAGAAGGGAGGCGGATAATCTGTTGGTGTAAAGCCCCGCAGCTCCCAGAAGCAGTAAACGACATAAAGCAGAGTTGGCATTTGAGGATGCACATGATCTTGTAGTTTGTGTACGTCAGGACATCTGCTACTACAGCCTCATAGAGCTAAAACTACCTCTGCCTTCACCTGCGGTTGCTGACAAGTGTAGTGTAGAGTAACACACTGAGCTGAACCTCACGCAGGGGATTCCACTCCTTCATGCCAATTTATAGCCAATTCAGGATTTCAGCAACTGTTATTTATCACCAGGGCTCCCTGCTAACCGTTACCACATCAGTGAGGAGTTATTCAAAATGAGTTTCCAAATTAGTGACTCTGCATCCATTTATTTTATGTTCATTTCAGTTTATGAGGAATGTCAGCAAATCACAGGATCCCACTCAGGGTAAATTACCTGGGGATTTTACGCATGATCGTTCTGCTGAGCTGCAAAGGCAGCGTGGCAGCAAGCTCGTCATGCTGCTCTCCGTGCCTAAGGCACCAGGGAGAAGGAGCCCAACCTCTTCCAGAGGATGATCAAGTTGGAAAGATGCTTAAAACATCCTGTAAGCATGGATGAGGCTTCCATGCACAAAGGAGAGCATGCCCAGACTGTGCACCCATCTCCAACTCCTGCAGGTAATTCTCCTCTCCCCAAATTTATTGTTACTGAATGAGAGAGGAAACCGGAGCCCCCCTCTTTCTGCCTGACTTTATTCTCTGAGACAAGAGCTTTTCTCCCTGGCAGAAAGCAAACTAGGGCTTGTTTTGTTTAGAAGCAAAGAAACAGCAGGTCTTGACTCCATGGATTTCTGGCAAGAGTTATGCCTTGGAAAAACAGTTGTGTTGGCAGCAAAGTGAAAGGCTTCTGCTTGCTGGAGTAGTCTTTGGCCCCTATGGATGTTTCTCCCCAAACCAACTGCAAAACAGCAGAACAGCAAAAGGCCAAACTAACAAAACTAACCAAACCAACAGAATGGAACTCCCAAATGGAACTGTCCAATTATATACAAAGCATGCCGCTAATGGTATGGAATATTTCCATTGATCAACATAGATGTCAGTCAATGTCTGTCCCATCTATGCCCCGCTTCCTAGCTGCCTTGCATCTGCAGATAGAAAGCCCAGAAGGACCTTGGTTTCCCTAACAACCACTAAGATATCAGTAAGTTCTTACATTCTTTTCACACTGATTCAAAAGCAGAGCTAGCCACTGGAAAAAAATGTTAACTCTGTCTCAGAGAAAAGCAATATTATCTCACTATTCTTATACCAAACACAAAACAAAGACCATGCTAGCTAAGAAGAAAAGTTTGTAACTGTGTGGAAAATTAACTCAATTTCAGTCAAACCATCACAGTGACATAGGCCAATATAAAACCATTCCTGGCCAGGCCCAAAGCTGTAGAAGAGCCACAGGCACGGGACATGGGAGTGAAGAAGTAGCTGTTTGCTTTTCTTCCAAAGTTGTCTTCTGCGTGTTTATCCCACGCAGATCCCTCCATTGCAGTAAGGATAGGTTTATCCCCTAGTACAGGAATGACAAGTGTCTCACCCTTCCCGAGCCACCAGCCAGGAGCCGGTGAGCAGCTGGTCCAAGCACCGCACAGCAGGGAACGAGCAGCCGCCCTGTGACAGCTGTTGTGACAGCTGGTGGGACAGCTCTGGTTGCAGGACAGTGCAGCTGGAGGAGATCTGCAGCCCTGGTCCTTCCCAGCACACCAGGGCCAGGAGAGACAATAGTGAGTGGTGCAGGACACAGCTCCAAATGCCAGGGCTGGCATTCCCAAACCTGTGGTGGTGTTTGGACAAAAGCTTTGGCTTTTATTCTTTTCTTTTCTTTTCTTTTCTTTTCTTTTCTTTTCTTTTCTTTTCTTTTCTTTTCTTTTCTTTTCTTTTCTTTTCTTTTCTTCTTTTTCTCTTGTCTTCTCCTCTTCTTTTCTTCTTCTCTCTCTCTTCTTTTTTTCCTTTTCTTTTTTAGACACATGTCCAAAAAAAACAGTGCTGTCCCACTGCCTTCAGCCTTGTGTTACTGTTCCTTCCCTAATGAACCTCCAGTGACCTGCAAGCCCCGAATCCTGCACAACTCTCATGCTCTCTTGCTGCCCTACAAGATGGCCACAGCTAATTTTCATGGCAAATTTCCCAGCTTGGAAACAAAGCAGCACAAGGAAGGGAAAGTGATGTTTCTTTCTGTTTAGCTATTCAGTTAACAGCAGGGATAAGCTTGTGGAGGGACAGGAGTAGAACAGCTGCCAAGCCACAGCTCTGAACATCACTCGGTACATGGTGGTGCCCCAGAAATAGGAGAGCGACTAGATAAAAATAAACCGCTGGGACCATTTCTCATCTTGATCCCAGGGAGCAAGGAAATTCCTTCCTTGTGGTCCTTCTTGCACCCCCATGCTGCTGCTTACCCCATCACAGCCCCATCCCACCGCCAGCCCTCCTGATGAACTCTGCCACGTACGTGTCCTTAAGTATAAAACCAGTTGGGCAGTGGGTCTGAGGACTTGTACACAGAGATGGCTGTGAGTTTCCTACAATGGTCTTGCACCTTTGATCTCCAGAATATGTATTTCAAGCCCAGAAAGGGCTTTTGTGCTGGCCAAGGAAATAACTACATAAAAGGACAGAGAGAGCTGATAAGGAATGGGGTAAAAGGATTGTGCTGCAAAGGAAAAAGTCAGCCTACCCCTATGTCTTGAAACGCCCAAGACATAAAGTGAGAACTGGCAAAGGTCAGGCTGAATTGGCTCTTGCAGAGGATGGGAAGAAAATAACAAGAGGAGTTTTAGCTGTAGCATCAGAGGAAATGAAGGAAAGAAGAAATGGAGCTGCTGTACAGAGAGGATGGGGTATAGATTAAAGTTAGTCCGTGTGTGATCCAAAACTAATGCCACCTCTTTCTAATGTCCTGTCAGTGTGCAGAGGGCATGAGGATAACAGGAACAAGGAGATGGATGTAGAAATGTCACATCCCTCCAGATCACAAGTCAAAGAGCAGTGAGCTCATGTCACAGGCGTGGCTGGTTTCTATCCCCCAGCACTGAACACCCAAAACTGAAACCTGCCCGTTGAAACATTCACCAAGCACAGGGAAAGGAGAACAGAAAACATAGCACCTCGACCCAAGAGGGCAAGAAATGCCATTCCACCAAATGCAAACCATTCAGGTTGTCCCATGCTACACACCAGGCATAGAGCAAAGTCCAAGGGAAGGGGGAGTCAGAGCTTGGGAGTCTATCAGCCAGTTTTCCACTTCCCCAAGGGTGCCAGACAGACTGAAACCACTTGCAGATAAGATATTGCCTTTGTAAATGGGAGGAATTGAGATCTAATCTACCTCAAGTGCATTAAAGTGTTTGCTGGAGCACCATGCCACTAAGTCCTCAGTAGCCCAGGGGGACAGGGACCAGCTCAGCACCAGCGCTGGGCTTTTGGGCTGGCAGGGCTATGGCAGGGGCTGGGCCAGGCTTTTATGGATTATCTCAGCACCAAAGCAGGATTGGGCTCACAGCATTCATGAGTCTGAAATGTCCCAGGTAAATGGTGATCCAGAAGCAAGAGTCTTCAGGCATCATCGTGGGAGTATCCCAGCATCATGACTCGGGACTGGTTTTGATGCCAGCCAAAAATAAATCTCATTCCCTTCAGTTCCTGCCCGCCTGCAGCATACATGTGAGTGCTAATTCTCCTTCCTATAACTGAAAGGCTCAACTGCAATCTGATTTCTAGACATTTTTAGGAAAACCCCCCAGCTCTGCTAGCAGAAAGTCAAGACTGCAACATGCCTAATCAGCTATGCTAATCTAATGCTGCCACGCAGAGCCGCCGCACGCAGCTCCCATCACTAACAGGCTCTGGCTGCACAGCCCAGCAGCAGCCTCGGTTTGTTTATTTGGAGTGCTTTACCTCTGAATTTCTCACCCTCCTTCCAAGAAGCCGGCACCCCCAAAACTTGAATCGCTCCATTGCACCTTCCAGTTCCTCTCCAGGCTCCGCAGACTGGGAAGCAGGCTGGGTCTGGGGGGCTCAGCTTGCAGAGGGCCACAGGCGAGTACTGGAACAACCACAGCACTAATTCAATTTCTACCCGTTTTCCCTTTTGCCTTCACTTCATTATAGATTATTATTTTTTAAACTGAAGCAAACAGAGTCGATCCTGCTTCCAGCTGAACTGCCCAAGGGCTGGCTCCTCTTCTCCAGCCAGCAGATACAAACTCTACAGCAAGCTCCTTCTCAATGGACCTGTACTCTCCAGGGAGCAACTCTTTGTTTGGGAATGGTCCCTCGTCTTTTATGGAAAGTACCATTTAATTTTCAGTTAGTGGCTATTTCATGCAGCTTTTCAACTAGATAAGAAATGGCATCCATGCACAGACTTAAAAGAGAGTCATTCCCAGCTTGAATTGGGGAAAAAGTTGAGATGTCAATATATTTTGCAAGTGAGGCATCCAGAGCAATGACAGAAAGGGTCATTTCACTTCCATTTCCAGCCTTTTCTACAGCCCAACCTACTTGCTATGCTGCAGATGAGCACAAATTTCTAAATAAGTTGTTTCAAAGCAAAAACCAAACCATTCTCTTTGAAAAGTGTCAATGCAAGACTTCACAAAGATATCTAAATATAGATACTTCAAAAGAACAAGTGCAATAAGGAGACTGGTCAAAACGTATCCTTTTCTGTGCAGGCTGGCAGCTTTGAAAAACCTGTGTTTTCTGATTAAAAGATGCTAAACTGCAAACGTTCCTTGGGCAGGTTCCTGTGCTGCTGCACGGCGGCTCGTCCTGGTGCAGGGGGCTGTGCCGGTCCCGTCCAAGCACCAAGCAGAGAAGCCACCGGGTGCACGGTGACAACTGGACAACCTTTCCAAGGACCACCATGGCTCTCTTCCACTTCCTTCACCAACTGCCTCATAGTTTGGGGTCCCGCTGTGGGGTATATGTAGCTGGAGACAGGAGGATGCAGATGCTGTGCTGGTCTGCAGGACCCCTCTCATCTCTGCAGCAATTGCCCCATCCCTTGTATAATACAAACTCAATGGGGCTTCACAAAAGACAGCAGATCAAAGCTCTGATCCCACCACCTCTTGCATGGCTGCAAAGGTTACTTTGGGCCCCCCGAAGCCCCTGTCTCCCCTCGGACGTCCCATGCTGTGCCGGTAAGAGCCCTGCAGGCGGGGGATCAGCACCCGGGCAGCAATCGGCCACAGGGACAGTCCTGCCTTTCCTGAGCGAGTCCAGCTGAATTTTACTAAAATATTTTCAGTCATGTTTGTAATGATTCAAGCTGTTCTGGAGCACTCCCTGCAGACTTGAGCCGGGTTTCGGGGGGAGCGTGCCCTTCTGAGAGAACTCTTTCCTATTTTTGTCAGCACATTGAACGTAGCCTCTAAATTAAAATCTTCTGTTTCAAGTCTATTTTGATCAACTCCACTTCCTTCAGTTTAAAAGATACAATAAGAATAGATGAGCTCTTACAAATTAAAAGCCTCTCTTGCTTAACAAATTGTCTCTTTGCAATAATTAATTGTCTGGAGAGAGATTCAAGCCCTATGTTTTTGGCCTTATTCCAGGCTCCATAATGGGGGAAAAAAAAAAGTATATTTTGGAATTTGTTGCCTCACCACACTGGCTCTCACGCTTCCCATACAAGGCAGGACGGGTCTGACGAGTCCACCTAGGGCAAGCCGGTCCTTGAAGCAGCAGCATCTGCTCTCCTCCAGCAGCAGGGCTGTCATCAAGTGCCTGTCACAAGTCTCAGCGTTGTGTTGTGCAGGGGGAGGCTCCTGGCATATTTCACCACCTGCTTTATTTTTATTCATAGCTGATTACTATTAGATGGCAGGTCTTTCATTTCAAGCCACTATGGCCATTCCCACGCTGATGGTTCCCAGAAGCTCATGGTGTATGGATGCTGTATATATGGAAGATGTGAAAGCAATGCACGGGTGCTGGGGCGGCTGCTGCTAGTGATGCCTCTTGCCAGGTGCTCCAACTCTGTGCTGACTTTGGGACTTTGGCCAAGCCAAACTTTCTTAAGAAATTCCTTCCAGTGCCTTAGGATAAGTAAGTCAGAATTAATTTTAGTTTTTGCAGTCTAAGCCCTTGGCTGCTACTTCTCCTCTCAGGGGTAGGGAGTTCCTGTTCTCCTTCCCTGTGGCGAAACTGGGAAGATATGCAGGTTATGATATCTGCTCCTTAAAAATACCATCGGTCTTCTCTCAGAGGATATATCCTTGAGGCCTCTATTATGTGTGCTTCTCAGCCTTGGAGCTTTTCAGCCAGGAAAGTCTCCATAAAAAGGAAAGTCATAGTTGGCTTTGCCTGCTCTGGTGGATGCTCCAGGTCCTCCTGCACACAGGAGACAAGTGGGAAGGCTGCTATGAGCCAGGATCAAGCCTGGGACCGTGAGAAGCCCCACCTGTAGCAGAGGACACTCACACTGTGGGTCAGGGCAGAAAGATCTCCTGCTTCTTTACCCCCTCCCACATGCAGCTGCAGCACCACCGCAAGCCAGGGAGCAGCATCCCAGAGCTGCAGCCCCCACTCCTACAAAGCCATCTGCGGTGGGATGTGAGATGGAGGTCACAGCAGTTTGGCACAGAGGAACAGCATGTTGCAGAGAGGGTGTCACAGCCTCAGTCTTGTCCTGGCTGAGCTTGCCCACACTTGCTGCGAGGAGCCACCAGAGAAGTGATGCTGCTCCATCCCCAGGTGGCCCTCACCATCAGGGTCTGTACGCAGAGACCTGCTGGTGCCGACCATCCACACCAGTGCCCAGTTCCTCAGCTCGTGCTGGGAGCAGCTCAGCACCACATTGGCTTCACGCTCCCCCTGCATCCCTCGGTCCCCACACGGCGTCCCCGTGCCCCGCCTGCCCATGCAGGCAGGGCACAGCAGGTCCCAGCGCGGGGCCGAGCAGGGTGTGAGCTGGCAGCAGCGGCTGGCAGCCTGCCTGGGCAATGCCTGCGGTCAGGTCCATGCACCAAGTTCTGTGCTCCTTGCCAGCCCCACGGCGGTCCCACTGCAGGGGAGCGTTTTGCTAATCCTTTCATTCCTGCCCCGTGCCCGGCAGCACAACCTCCTGCCAGCTTTGCAGGGCAATGCTTCAGAAGCACCTTGGACTCGAGCAGGCAATCTTGTTCTGCAAAGTGACAGGGCAAGAGACGTTTTCCAGCCCTGAGAGGTCCTAAACCACTCAAACAGCCTCAGAGTAGGCACTTAAATACACAAACCAGACTTCACCGGCCCCAAGCTGAAACCAGGCAGCTCATTCCCTCAGGAGTTGGCTGACCTTCCTGACAGACGGCCCAAAAATGCTGGGAGGGGTCTGAGCAGGGCTACAGCCCAGAGCATCCCATCGTCCAACGCTGCTCCCAGACCAAAAGCAACCCGCAGCTCAGCCTCCTCCATCCCCAGAGATGGTAACAGCTTTGCAGAGCCCCAAATTAACCTGCTGCCACAAGATATCACCCGGGCCATGATCTCAGCAGTGTTTGGAAAAGGATTAAATGTTTATCTGGAAAACAAGGACATGCACAATTGCATTTGGCAGGATTAGTGCTAAAGCCCATAAAAGACCCACTCATCAGAGCTGGAGCAGGTCACTGCCTTCCTGGGGACACCTCATGCACACCAGCGGGTGGGTGCACCCTGTGCCAATGCTTCCGCTTCCCCCCCAGCCTTGTGGTCTGGTGGGAAATGACTGTCACCTCTTCCGTGGACTTCAGCCTCTCCTTTTTCTCTGTACAGAAGAAAAACCTTGTGCTGGAGTCATACAAACTACTCTCTCCTCAGCACAGTTTAATTTATGAGCAGTTGTATTCGTGTGAATTGGGGACCCTCCTTGGCCTTTGAACACACTGGAAATACACGTGATCCTTCAGCTGCCTGAAGGATGCTTCATAGCAGTGCAAAGCCAGCCAGCACCCTCCAGTCCTCGATAGAGCTCAGAGAGCTTTGTATAACACAAATAGACCAGCAACCTGGAAATAAATCTCTAACATCCTCTCTCTTCACTAAGAGAAGCTTAGAAATATATTACAGACTGTTTCTATAGTCTGACACTATATCACAGCAGATGGGATCCTGCTAAGCCTCCTTGGGATCAGCATTGCAGCAACCAAGCAGGTGGAAAAGACCCAAGCATCCTTTTCTTCTCCAGTACAGGAGAGGTACCTTTGGACAGAGGCAGGAGCAGTTCCCTGAACAGCGGTCAGGCCCCGTGTCAGACTCGCCATGATGGTTTCACGTGTCCTTTCCTTGTAATATTTATTTCCCACAAGTATGCTCTTGCTTACATAGGCACTGGCAGGGAGTATCGGAGATTTCTGTCATAATTTACCATTTTGTCCAGGACAGGATTTAACTGGAAAGTATTTGTTTTAAAAACAAAACAATCTAAGAGGTCTGTCTGTTACTTTTGCTACGTATAAAATTCACTGGAAATCAAAGTGTTTGGATGATTCAAGCAAGCTACTGGCCTCTCACATTTAGCTAAGAGCAGCAGTCTGTGACAGGTCAGGACCTTCCTATGGCTGTTTGGTTTTGATTTTTCCAGAGTAAACCACTCAGCACAAGTCCCATTTCACTAACCCAGGATCTTCTGCCAGAGTTCACATAAATGTCTCTGAAACCCAGCAGGACACCCCATCAGCTCCTCTCAGCCTGCACTGCCCAAGGAGCTGCTCCGCACTCAGATGCTTTGTTTTCTAGGTATTTTCTACTTCTCTTCCTCCTCCTTTGGCTTTTCCAAACACAGCCCAGGCTGGGGAGAGCAGCTCAGAGCTGCGCCTCTCAGCCCTTCTCGGAGCAGAGCTGCCATACGTGGTCTCCCAGGTTGGCTGCACAACTTCCCCACCTGAGGTTTTTCAGGAGTTCCTGTGTTTGCCAAATCTCACATCCCCTTGTTCCTGGAGTCCCAGACTTTCCCTGGCTTCTCTTGTACTTTTCCCAATTCCCAGCATTGCTGTAGCCTTTAATAACTGCTGCTTTCCACACACACACACAGGATGCTGGAAGACCTCTCCTTGCCATTTTCTGACCCGTTACTCACTCTGCAGCTCAGCACAGCCCACTTGGGGAATGTCCCAGTTTCTGAGTGTCTCTGAATGCTGCCTGCTCCAGGCAGTCCAGCCAAGGTGGTCATGATGCCCCAGCACACATGGTGGGTCAATTGTCAGGTCTGATGTGTCTCAAGTGCCTCCTACCTTTTCAGAGTTTGCCACTGCTGATGCTTTCCAACAGCAGCCTCTGCAGGTATTGCACCTGCCAATTCCCACGTTGCTTCTGCAGATGTATAATGCACAGCAGCCCATGCCAGCAGGAATGTCCCATCACAACTCCTTTCAGCTCTAGGTCCAGCTACTTCCCTGCTCCTCAGTGCATGGTCCATACAGGCTGTACTTCTCACATCTCCAGTGCCATGTTCTCCAATTAACTCAGATTTAGCACACCAGCCCATACAGCCCCTCAGAAGCCCCCTAGTCACCCAGCCATCACACAAGGTCAGATTTCGAGGCTCTCCTGTGCTCAGGGGATTGAAGAAATGGTGGGTTTCCTCATGACCCAGACACCCCTGCAAGCACGAGGCCGCTCCATCACTGCACTCCAGCACCCTGTATGCAGCATCCTTCTGCAGAGCTGGGACTGAGGGATCCAGCACAGCAGCCCGGTCCCAGCTCCAGCCCCCAGCTGGCCCCTGGTTGCTGGGTGGGATGGGTCAGGATGCCGGTCCCAGCTGCCGGGGGAGGCAGTGTAGAGGGGACAGTGCAACCATTCCTCTCTGCTCGCTGCCTGCGGCAGCTGATGAAGCCGGGTGAGAGTTTGGACCCTTGAAGCTCCCCAGAGGCGCTGGGAAGATGGAGTATGCTGAGCCCAGATCCCACCCCATGGGCCTCGCCTGCCCCCCAGGCAGCAGGGACTTTTTATTGGGAGAGATTAAGGCAAGGGGGCTGCAGAGGGGATCTTGCCTCAATAACCAGAGCCCTTTATCCCTACATGGCGCTTCCCACCCCGAGTCTTCCAGACAAAAGATGCCTCCTAGAGCAGAGCCAAGTGAGGGGCCCTGGAATAAATCAACTCTCCAGCGACTTTAGCTGACGCAGACATTCTTGAGCAGATTTGAAACTTGTTTTGCAGGAGGGATCCCTTCGCGGCCACACGCTGCACACACCAGCCGCTTGAGAAGCTCCCAGCAGCCAGGCCATGGCTCTGCTACCCAGATACATCACAGGGAAAACTCTACGGCTCCAGCAGATCATAAGCTTATTAAAGATAGATCTGTGTTTTGGTCTGTAGAGATAAATACATCAAAGGCATTTTGGTCTGCATGCCCATGCTGCCAGTATCCCTGTTTGGCAGAGATGGAGGCTGGGATGTGCTCTCCATTCCCAGTGCAGGGCACTGGGGGAGCAGCAGGATCCATCCCCTTCCAGCCTGAGGAGCCTGGGGCCACATCCAGACTGTAATGAGCCAGTCCCTGGCTGTTTGCTGGGGGGGGGGCGCTCCAAAGTGGCTGGTGGGGACTGAAGTACCTCACTCGCAGTGCATCGCTGCCAGTGCTCCCTCTCTGGGCCATGGGGGGTGGCCGAGCTTCACCGGAGCTCTGCTGACAAACTGGGACCTGCTCAGCTCAAGAGGGAGAGATAAAAGGGGAAACGGGTCCTTGCACAGCTGGCCCGACAGTTGCTATTTGCACAGTGCTTTGAAAACCACAGACAAAACATTTGAAAGACACGAAAGGCTGTCACTACCTGTTTGTCATTCACTGTGGTTCCTCCCTGCCATTACAAATGCAGGGGACAGTTTTCAGCAGTGGCAAGTGCAACCTTGCAGGAAAGATTCCCAGCCCAATGCATCCCTTCCACTGACCCAGAGCACATTGATCCTCTCCCCACCACGGCACAGAAGCCCCAGCACGCTGGCATGGGCTGCCTTGAGTTGCACAAGGAGCAAATTTGCATCCCAGCATCAGCTGGGTTCTGGTTTCCTCCTCCTGCTGCTGCTTTCCAGCTACACCCCCTTTTTCCTTATCTCTCCACAACACAACACAAGAGCCTCTATTCTCCCTGTGGCCTCTAGCCATCTCAGTGGCCCAGCTCCGGGCTCAGCTGTGTTTGCTCTCAGGGGCTCACACGAATGGCAATCCCAGCTTTGTGCTGGGCACAAATGACAGTGTCAGGCCTCCCATCAGCAGGCAAGTGTGTGCCTGCAGCAGAAAGCCACTCAGGATGGAGGCTTTGTACATGGGAAGCAAACAGTAAGGACCCCGAAACCTTGACATTAAAGAAAGGTGATGGTAGGACGCGAGGAAGCAACAGTGGGACTCAGCCAGCATCCCACACCCCTCTCTGTGCCTGGCACAGCTCGGCAGAACCCAACACACCATGTGCCCGGAGTACGGCTCACTTTCAGCGTTTCAAATTTGCCGGATGATAACCTCAGTGTCTGAGTTCACAGCTCTGATCCCACCCACTTGTGGTCTGACTCATGTTGCAGTCACCGCGCTGCCTGGATATTGGTACACGGAGAGGGAGGGAGGGAAGGAAGAGAGGCGGCAGCCGCTGCTTGCAGCACACACTCCTGCCTTCCCAAACTGAGCCACGCACACCGGGGAAAAGTTGGAGGCAGCGCAGCCACCGAGGGCTCCCACCTGCTCAGGGGCTGTGAGAAAGCAGCATCTTTCCCAGGTAAAGCTTTTGCCTTACTTTTTCCTTGGCTGTTACACTGGTAAATCACTTTCTAGGAGAGACCTCAGAGGGGATGGTGGGTCTTCGCTGAGGTTGGGGTGTGCTAAGCAATGGGCCACCCATGTCAGAATTAAAGGGTATCTCTCATCAGACCCTTGTGCCATCATCATCCTGCAGTGCCTGGAGCAGAGGCCAGTTTGGTGACTTTTGCTGGTGGGGACCATGGGAGCCAAGAATATCAGAGGCAGAGGGTGGAGTGTGCCCAGGGCACAGAGCCTTGCCCTCCCTGAGCACCTGCAGGGGTGAAGCATCTCTGCCCAACAAGCCCCGCCATGAGGTTTGTTGCTAAACCAACTTCTTGCACCGAGCTGCCTGAGCCCTTTCTGTGAGCACCCCAGCCTCTCCACCCAACAACCCAGCAGTTGGTGGCACCTGCTGAGCAGGGGTTGCCCCATCCAGGGGCATGGCTGGCTCTGTGGGGCAGGGTTCCCCCAGGGCTGGGTACCGCCAAGCTGGGCTGTAGCACTGTCACAGGAGTGGCGAGGAGTCCCCAGGGGTATGCAGTGCCCACTGCCCCCCCAGCTGGAACAGGCTTCAGCAGGAGCCTGAACCCAGGGACTTCTGTGGGGAACTTGTGCAGCTCCAAGCGCGCCCATGAGCCCGGCACCTCTGTTTTCACTTTTGCCTTTCCTGGACACCTTCTGCAAAGCAAACTTTCAAAATATTGACTGCTCTGCTGGTTTCCGCTTAGCTCTTCAGATTTTCTGCTTCAGTGGTCCCCAATTCCCTCTTACCTGCAGAGCCCTTCTCTGCCGGGGGAGCAGGATAAAGGGCTGGTGATGGGAATTGTGCCTGCCCCAGCCCCTCTGCTCATGCCAGAGCTGTAATTGCTGCCGTGTATCAGTCAGTGTTCAGGCTGGGATGGGACAGAGAGAGGACCAGGCTCCAGAGGAGACCAAGGAACAGGGACAAAAGCATCTGGTGATGCAGCCAGGCAGGACCACAGTGTCCCCCCATAGCCCCAGGGGAGTTGCAAAGGAGCTCTGCAAAAGCGAGACTGCAGCTGTCTGTGTGCGCCTGCGAGATGAGCTGTGTCTACCCACCCAAATGAGGGCACGGGACACCTTGGGTGGGCGAGCACCCACAACAGCCCTGCTTCTGGGACCACAGGGGGAGATGAGCGAGTGCAAGGAAGAAGCGGAAACAAGGGAGCAAGAGATCCGGCCATGGGGCTCACCAGGCACAGGGGCAGAGGCGTGCTGGGGGATGCTATGGGGTGCAGCACCGCGTGGGAAGGAGCACAGCCCTGCCAGACAGGTTGCTCATAAACTAGAAACAAACCCACAACCTCACCGAAGCCCTCCACAGACAACAGGGCAAGCTGGTTTCTGCATCACTCTCACGTTTGTCCCCTCTCACATTGTCTTCAGGCTCCAAGTCTGGCCAATTTGTTCTTGTCCTGTTGTGAGGTAGGCTTATGGCTCTGGCAGAGGATCAAAACAGCCCTTTGGCATGGTCCCTGCAGCTCCCAGTCCTGCCCGTTCCCCACCATCACACCTCTAACACCCTCTTTCAGACCAGAAGAAATCCCCACCCTCCTGCCCATCTCACTGCTGAGGCTGAAGTACCTCTCACAGCGTGCCCAGATGTTTAATCTCTGGAAGCACTTGAACATAATTTTAGAAAAAGCCATGACGCTCTGCTATAAGCTCTGCAGGGCCAGGGAATTAGCTTTGCTCCTAAGTGACTTCCGCCAGCACTTTGCTCAGAAACAAGCTAACGCAGGAGAGTGACATTTCAGGTCTGCCTGAGAGCGGAGCTGCCCTGTGCCCGGGATGGAGCCAAAACACTTTATGCAGAGCTTCTCCTGACCCCCCAGCCATCCCTGTTGATGCCCCTTTGGGCAGTGGGAAACGTTTCCCAAGACAGGCTGTCACCTTCAGGTGCTCTCTGAGTGCTGCTTTCTGCCCGTGTACCCGCTCATGGTGCAGCATACCAAGGCTTTTAACGGATTTTAAACAAACAAATTGTGCCAGAAGTAGAAGCACATAAATGGAGAGCAGCAAATGTATTACCTATGCTGCCAGAGCAGGTGCTGCATCCCATTAGTCTTCCTGTAGAAGTGCACAAAGTGCTGGAATTAAGGATGCTGAAAGATGGGGAGGAGGAATAGAAGGGTAAAATGCAACAGAAATTTCCCATGGATAAACCACAGCCCCCTCCCCAGAGGAGATAATTGCCATTTCAAATGAGAACACAGTGGATCAAATGTAACGTGTACTGCAACAAAGCAAAAAATATCTATTCAGGCAGAAGAAGGCAGGAATTACTATGAGAATTGTAAGGAGGCTAATGGGGAGGCAATAGTACATTACAGTGGAAGGATTCCTTAATGCTCCAGAGAAGGCTATTAATAGAATTCCTTAAAGACCAGCCTAGAGATAAATTTTATTTAATGGTTTTCATTAGTGATCTTGGCTCAGAAAACGGGAGTTTCTCTAAGAAAAATGTACTGGTGAGAAACTTGGGAGCTGTTTCGAACTGGACAATGGTCTAAGTACTACAGGAGAGGAACCAGAGGATCCAAGGATTAACAGAAACACAATGGGCTGGCACAAGCTCATACACTTAGGGACTAACAGCAAAAATTGCTACTCTAAGCAGCTGAAAGCACCATAGGAAAAATATCCAGCTTTTAGGGAACCCTGGAATGACTATAACAAAACAAATGTGACATGACAAGTCTTCACAGCAGAGATAGTGTCCGTCATAGCACCAGGGCTGCTGGAAAAGGCATTAGAAAGATGACCCTGAAGCGATGCTCTGCTTCGGTGCCTCACCGTCAGGAGGGTGATTTTGAAGCAGGAACAGGTCCAGGCTGTGATAATGAGGATAATCAGGTAAACGTAAAAGCTGCCAGGTGAGACACAGCTGGAAGGGTATCATTTATACAGGCTATTGCTAGAAAGGCTGCCATGGGAAACAGCTGCTCCACTCGTACATCAAGGAGGAAAGGAACTTGCTCTGCCAAAGCGCAACAGGAACAGAGGGCACAGGACCTGGTATTATATGTGGCTTTGAGTGACCTGGGCAGAAAACCAGGGACAACGCTCCAGGAGAGAGCTCGGTGCATTGCCCCAGGGACCGTGCTCTGACGGCAGCGGGCTGATCCCACAGCCCCCCGTCTACGCCAGCCCTCCAGCTCGCTTTTTCTGCAAAGCCATGTCTGGAGGCTGCAATCACTCGGGGAAACACTTCCATGAGATAATTTGACTGAGGGATACGGGAAACTCTCTCACCCCCCCACCACAGTTATGGTTGCAACATCCTGCATCCGGGCTGCCAGGCAGCAGGTCCTGCCCCATCCCATGGAGGAACAAAGTCCCAAGGATATGCAGGCAGCCAAGCCCTGCAGCCCACGTGTGCAGGGAGAGCGTCTGTGCTCGGGCTTTGGGAGCTGCCAAGAGCCCAACTCTACCTGGGCTCCTCTGCAGGGATGGCGACACCTCTGGACCCTTTGTTTGGGAGTCCCTGCTCCTTCCTTCCACAGCTCAGCCCACTGGCTTCATATCTCACTTGGAAATACTTTCTATTCCCTGTCTGATAACAAAAAAAAAAAAAAAAAAAAAGAATGCCCATTTCTTGCCCTGAGATAATTAGAAAAAGCAACAAGAAACAAAACTACTTTAGGCCAGGTCTGCACAGGGGGCTGCCCTGCAGCTCTGCCCGCACCACAGCAGATGATGAGGGCATCCATGTGCCCAGAGCTGGGACCAACCTGGAGCTGGGACCAACAGCTGAGCCCAAGCTGAGCCCCAGCAGAGCCCATGTCAGCTGCTGGCAGGAGCAGGTTGCCGATGTGTGGTGAAGCAGCCACGTAGGAGGCTGCAATCCACCCACGGAGTTTTCTAAGTGTGCTACTCCCCCTATAATTTATCCTCCCATTTCCACATGTTGGGAGCAATGAAAAAAAACCTCCCTTTCACTTGGAAATACCCTTCTCTGAGAACAACCTGTTCCCGTCATTGCCGTCAGTGGGCATGCAGCGCTCAGCTTGTTCCTCACTCCTTTTGTGCACGAACAAAGAGCTTTCCATGGCAAGAGTCTGCGCTGCAGCAGGAGGTGAGAAACCACTCCACACGCTGCCGCCACAGCTGAAAGCATCGCATCCCTCTCCCAACAGCCTTAAACCCAGCACCCAAATTCAAAGGACCTGCTATATGGCAATAAGTTTGCTAAGCTCAGCAGAAGGTTTCCCATGAGCGAGATCATCACTTGTCATTCACTTCCAATTCCTTCAGAAGCAGCAGGGCTGCAGGTATCATCTCTAATCTCACCGGTCCAGTCCCCATCTCTCCATACAGCTCCTGGCAATCAATGATTATTTACTCACACAGTCACCCTGGTATACTGCCTCCCTTTGCCCCCACACCTTTAACCTTGAATCAAACACATCAGTCATCTGGAGAGTATTCTAGCCTGCTCCACATCACCATCTTATTCTTGCAGTGCGAGTTTAACTTTTGAATCTCACCTCTGCCCTTCGCCAAGGCTGGACCTTTTCCTTTCCTGGAGTTTATTCTGTTTGCTCCACTTCTGCAGCCTGTTGCACCCTGAGGACAATCAGCTCTACTTTCTCACACAAGCCTGTGCAACACCAGGGAAGGTTTCACTGCTGCTCCAAGGGCTGCGAGAGCCTGTGGTGCTGGGTCCTGCACCATCCACGGGGACCAGCACAGCTGTCCCCCAGCAGCACATCTGGGAGGATGGGGAAACCCATCAGCTCACCTGGGAAACACATGGGGTACACCAGAGCTGCAGCACAGGCAACTCCATAGGGGTCCCAGCACAAGCCACTGGGCTCCTCAGCCTGCTCCCAGCCACCTCTCTTTCTTGCTCCTGCAGTGCCTCAGTTTCCCTTTAGGTGCCTTCCCAACGTGGTCATTGCTTGCAATCACACAGGAACCAAGGGGCCTTTGAATCTAGTATCAGCGTGGTCCTGGAGATCACCGTAATCAGCAGCTAAAAGTTCTTTGGGAGGTTACACAGGTTTGCTGCCTTGTTTCTGCCCTTGCAAAATATGGCTTTTCACTGTTTACATCCAGACAGAAAATAGTCATAAAATCTAAGTCTACAAGGGATGTTCTCCACCCTGTGTTCCTGTCCCACAGCAGGAGCTGCTCCATTCAAACTCTCCCTGAAAATCAAACCTCCATGCTGCCCTTCAGCTCCTAGGAACAGGACTGATGAAGCTTTCCAGCGACTTCCTCCCCAGGACATGGCACTACCGACAAATGGGTTGCTCGTTCCTCCCAGGGACCTGAGCAGAGCGACAATTTCCTCTCCAGGCTGCAGGAGCCAGCACGGTTGCTGGCAGCAGGGACCAACACAAGCACAGACTGCTGCAAAGTGCAGACACAAAGGCAAAGTTTAATGAGAATTACAGCTACAGCAGAACTTGAGAAATTCTGTAGTGGTGAATAGTTTTGCTAGATTATATGAGAAAGCACCATGCTTTTGTTAGGAAAACTCTCTTCTCATATCCTCCCAGTCCTCATTTTTCTTGTAAGCCTGCAGGAACTCACTGCCTGTAAAATCCCTGCCCGTCTCTCAACATCCCTATGTGGTCACCCCTGGGACTGAAGGAGGCTGGCTGGCAGGGACATGTGTGTCTGGCTGCCAAGGGACATTCTATTTCAGGTTTAAATGGGCTGGAGCATCCAGGGAGGTGCAGATGTCCCCTTTTTAGAGGGCTTTGAGAGGCAGCTCAGAGGACCTTTGCCCACTGCAGCTCTGAATTGGTGCTTTCTTTACAGGTTGTCCTCAGGAGGTGGCAAAACTCTGCCCCTGCTGAGGCACTGCTGACTGCTGTCATCAACCAAACACACAGAGCACGTGGGACCCCTTGGGACCTGACCCCACGGTCACTCAGAGGAAAGAAGACAGGAGAGGAAAAGGGAGCAGTTGAGACCCATCCAGCAGCTGCCGTGGGGGAATCAGCTCCAGCACCAAGACCCCAGATGGGGCCAACGGGCACAAGCGAGTCAGAGGGCCACATCTCTCCCTAGACTCTATCGTTCCCAGCATACAAGGCTGAACACATGAAGTGATGCTGCAGTGTTCTCCAAGGTCACTGTAAGCCCAAGGTAGCTTTGGAAAGGGCTCTAGGGCTGCCTGGTAGAGGCTCATTCCAAGTAGCTTTGAAGCTGGTGAGAGCAGGGCTTCTCCATCCATGCAACTGCATTATGGATCCATGTTACAATCAAACAGCCTCTCAAGAAAGGATGGACTTCCCACTACAGCTGCTGGTCGGGTCCTGCCTCGCCATCCTCATCATGATCACTCTCTGCGGTAACATCATCGTCTGCCTGGCCGTCACCCTTGACCGCCGGCTGCGCAGCTTGACAAACTGCATCATCGTCTCCTTAGCCATCACTGACCTGCTGCTGGGCCTCCTGGTGCTGCCATTCTCTGCCTTCTACGAACTTGCCAAAGAGTGGCCCTTTGGCAGCACTTTGTGCAACATCTACACCAGCCTGGATGTCATGCTGTGCACGGCTTCCATCCTCAACCTCTTCATGATCAGCCTGGACCGCTACTTTGCTGTAACCACTCCGCTCCGCTACGGCCAGCTGGTCACTTCCTTCCGGGTGGCTGTGGGTCTTATTGTTATTTGGACTGTTTCACTGATGGTCTCCTTCCTACCCATCCACCTGGGCTGGAACACCAACGGGACAGCAGTGCAAAACACAGCCCCCAACTGCAACAAGGAGTGCATGCTGGAGGTGAACCCTGTGTATGGGCTAGTGGACGCCTTGCTCACCTTCTACATCCCTTTGGTCATCATGTGCATCACCTACTACCAGATATTCAAGATAGCGAGGGAGCAAGCCAAGAGGATAAATCACATATGGTGCAGCAGCAGCAATGCTCCCATGCCGCCCATGGTGAAGGAGCACAAAGCCACCGTGACATTGGCAGTGGTGCTGGGAGCGTTCATTGTGTGCTGGTTCCCCTATTTCACAGTGTTCACGTACCGAGGGGTATGGGGGGACAGCAAAGTGAAAGGCACACCCATGTCCATTGTCCTCTGGCTAGGCTATGCCAACTCAGCCCTGAACCCCATCCTCTACGGGACACTCAACAGGGATTTTCGGGAGGCATACCAGCACTTGCTGCGCTGCTGGAGGACTGGGGACCCCAGGAGCTCCTGCCTCCGCCGCCTCCAGAAGGCCCAGTCCAGGACCAGGAACTGCAGACAGGGCCAGGGCAGGCAGGAGGGTAAACCCCTGAAACTGGAAATGAGGAACGGGAAGGAGACCTTGCTGATCGACGGAGCCCTCAAGAGGTAAGAGCCTTCTTACTTGCGGGGCTTTGATGGTAGGTGCATCCCCAGAGAGAAAGGCAGAGGTGGAGACCCTACATTGTCCCTGAACTTCTAAGCAACAAGCCAATGCCCCAGCAGGAGATCCTTGCCCAGGCAACTCTTGCTCTTAGCAGCTGCTCAGAAATTCATCAGCATCAGCAAAGACTCAGCTCACGTCCCTCCTTGCTGGCACCACAGGTCCAGCTACTCCAGCTTCACACATGGCTGGTCACTCCTGCAATCGCCACCTGGTCCACAGGGAGCACGAAACCTCCCTGGCTTTGCTGAATGAGGGTAATGGGGACAGTTTTGCCAGCAGAAGTTGCTGTACAGAATGGGGGTGCAGCCATTAGCTGTGACTGCTCCCAAAAACCAGCCGTGTCCCACTCTCTGGCGGCAGGCAGCCATCAAAGCCTGGGCACACAGCAGAGCTGCACAGGGCTTGAGAAAGGTGACCGTCCACCACAGGGGGGGCAACAGGGTGTTAGCACTGGGGCACAGAGTGGGGACACCACAGTCAGGCTGCGAGTCCCTGCAGGAGCCAGGATCTGGGTCCCCAGCTCCCTGCAGAGCAGCTCAGCAGTTTCCCTTCCTGGCCAAGCCACACACCCTCAGCATTTCGGCTGTCAGTTTGCATCAGGAGCTAATTCAGCCAACAAAAAGTTCCTTTCCCGTCTCTGGAACAGAGCAGGAATAGCCAAAATTAGGTCAGCCAATGTTTTCAAAACCACAAATACCCATTTAAAGTTAGAGCCAAAAATTCCCTCAGCGTTACCCAAGCATATCACAGGGATCAGGCCCCTCGAGAGGGTGCGGGTGCAGCAAGGGAGCAGGACGGGTGTCAGGCGGGCGAGCTCTGTGCCAGGCTGTGGCACCAGTCCCCTCCCTGGGCATCCATGTCCCCACAGGGCCGGCCACCCATACCCTACCTCACTCAAGGGATTCACCCACCTGAGCAGAAGGAGAACGGAGAAGCACGCTGCCTGCCACAGCGCAAATTGCTGCTCCCGAGACTTTAATCTAACTTCTAGGCAGTGCCTGATAAGCAGCCCAGAAACTTTCCATCCATAGATAAGGAGTCCTTTGACTGCCCGTTCCCAGCGTGCCAGCAAAGGAGCCGCGCTCATGCTCTCCTGCGGCACGTGCCCTTGATGCTGTCCCAGAAACACAGTCTCAAGCCACCAAAAGGAGAATGCTGGGAGGTGAACCAGAGGGCAGAACCATCCAAAAGGCTCAGCCAGCATCAGGCCTCCCCTGGGGCTCAGATGTGGCTTTACCCAAGGCAGAGGGACAGGTTGGGGTGGGGGAGTCTGCCCCAGGAGATACAAAGGGATGGATGAGTGCAAATACAAGACCGCAGCTCCTGAGGCTGCTTTCACAGCTTCCAAGGAACCAACAGAGTGCAAAGGTATAACATCTGGTAAACGTAGTTGCAGGTGTATATAAAAACTTATTAAGAGCATGGGTCTGGCGTGGTTGACATGCTTCTGCAGATATATAGACTAAGAGCGAGCTGTGCTGTTTACTCATGTGAAAGTGCAGCTCCTGGGCAAACTGGGAGCTCAGGCACCAGGGCTCTGCAGCTGGCTGGGGAGAGCTGGCGGTGGGAAACGGGCCGGCAGGACTTCCCTGTGCAACTGAAAGGGAGAAGAAAAATGTCAACAGTTTCTCCAAGTGCTGCCTTACTGTAAGGGAGGAAAAAATGGGTTTCTGTTCCCTGGGCAGAGGACAAGGTCACTGATTTCATGGATTTCCTGGGTTTCCCAGAGGGCCTGATCCTGCTACACAAGTTGCACCCAAAGCCCACACTGGGGTCAGTGGCACCCAAGGGACCTCTGTCCCCAAACTCTCAGCACATGGGTGCCTGGTGCCAGCAAGACTTGCCAAAAGTCCCTGCGCAGGGACCCGGCGCATGGCTCCAGACTGTCCTCAGCCCTGGGGGGTGAAGCTCCCTCACTGATAAAATGAGCCTCCCAGCTGGATTTGCTCCCAAAGGCGCAGGAGGTTGAAGGGAAGAGAGCAAGTGGCAGCCACTGCTAAACAGTGCAGATCCACATTGAACACAGGAACCATGGGGAAGCAAGAGAGGAAAACTCAAGCACTGGAAAAAACTTAACCTTTCTAAATACATATCTCCTTTCCAACCTACACAGCACCTCCGCTCTGGTTTCTGCTCACAATCAGATAAGAGTTGCTCAAGGACCAAATGATCAGTTACTACTTTTACTTTCTCTGCTTCTCGTCTTATCTTGCTGACTTGCACGGAAATGATGCACCAAGGATCACGTAGAGGCACTTCCAGCCCTTTTTTCTATAGTCAGACATACAAACATCTGCTGTTGGCAGATGATCTGGATCAACTAACAGCACACAAAACAGGTGGACAGAGGATTTGCCTGAACACCAAAAGCCTGGCAGCCAATTTCACCCCAAGCATGAACAGAGCTGGTTCTTCTCCCCCCGGCTCCCTTCTGCAGAGTCATCCCAGTTGTCTGCCCCGACCAGAACAGAGAAGACTAACATGAATCACTCCACAAAATCATAACTCCAAAAATAAGAAGGACAAGAGTGCAGAAGAATTCTGCTCAGAGCAGCTCCATGAGGTTAATCAGGGGAAAGCACAACTGGCAGTGTTTAGAACCGTTGGCCTTAATAACAATGTTCTTTCCTGTTATGAGGCGTAGAGAAAAATCAGCAAACAAGAGCGGGAACACTGGAGAACTGCAGCTGGTCTCAGGGGTGCCAGGAGAAGGAACAGCAAGTCAGAGTCATCGCTGCTTTGGAAATCAAAGGGCCATGGTAGCACTGCAGTCTTTAAAGGGCTGAAGGCATTTCCATGGGTGAGGACCAGGTAGGATGGATGCAAAGGGTCAAGCAGGGATGCAAGGGAAGACAGCTGCTTCTTTTTCCCCCCACCAGGCACCAAGGCAATTCACTTCACACAAAATTAGTAACGGAAAGCACTGCTTGTACATACAACACCTGAGGGACCTCAGGAACCTGCCTCACTGCAGCAGGACAGGACTCTGAAGAGGAGATGCCGAGCACTGGGCACAGCTGTAGGTTGTGAGACCAGTGCCTGAGCTCCGGGGAGATAAAAAGCCCAAGAGAAGGAGCATCCAGCACTAACAGGGAGCTTTAAGGCAGAAAACACTGGAGCTCAGCAAGTGGCTCTGGATCACCTTCTTGCACACATTAGTTGTGCTGAAGGCAGCTTGGGCCACAAGATACGGGCAGAGAGAAGCCAGTTCCCGCAGGAAAGCATCACTGTCCCCATCATCACATGCCTGCCCCAGCTGCCAGCCTTGAGGGGCAGATGCCAAGCAAGCAGTACCTTGTGCTCCACAAAGAAAAGCCCGGCCCAACCAGGCTGGCACTAACCAAATGATCTCTTCTTTTTCTTCTCTTTTCTTTCTGTTATGTTAAATTTAACCCTTTCCAGCACCGGAGCTTTCCCATGAGTTGCAGCCAGCCGACTGCCCAATGACCCACATCTCCCAGCCTTCAGCTCCTGGCTGCCCTCTTCCAAAATCCCGTGAGGTTGAAAGGACAACACTCAATTTTCCTCAGGGAGAACCGCAATGGCAGAGGCGAGGGCTGCAGGGTGAGTATGGGGCTGAGGTCTCTGGGTGCAAATGAGGGGAGGAGGCAGCTCTCACTCCTGCGGTACCCGTTGCGTTTTCCCTGGTCCAGCCGTGCCATCCGGCTGCTACTTGGTGCAGAGGGCAATACCATCAGAGGTGCATCCTCACTCCTCTCTCTGGCACCATTTTCTGTCCAAACCTGGCCCCAAGCAGAGGGGAGGTGCACAAAGCTCTGCACCCCCTGGCTGCCCTGGAGATGTGGGCTTACACAACTGCCCTGCAATGCCCTGGAAGGTGCCTGCATCCTGCCTGTCCCTCCACACGCTGCAGAGACAGCTGCGTTCAGATTGTGGATTTCCAGCACGCTTCATTTTCATGCAAGCCTACATCAGCTCCGCATAAATTGCAAACAGCTTTTGCGGGGATGCTGGCAGGGCTCTGGGGTGAGAGGCTGATGCTGCACCAGGCATTGCCAGTCTCTCCCAGTGGTGCTGGGCTGGAGGACATATTTGCCATGCAAGGGGATGCCTCTCAGCTCCAGAGAGCTGCTTTGTGCAGCCCTTCTGAAAAAGAGTGAGGCAAGGTCACCCTGACCTCCACATGCTCTCCCTCCAACACTGCATGCTGATAACCCAGGCTCTCCCATATTGACTGTGCCCTGGGAGGCGAAACACAGTCACCCTCGTGCTGAAAGCTAGGTACACTTGTCCCCGCTGCACACTGAGCGCTGCTAACCTTAGCCAAGGTCATGGTGATGGTGAGAGCCAGTGCTGCCTGCACATGCAGCTGGGGGCGGGAGCTGGAGCTGCTGCAGGAGAGCACAGGGCCCCCCACCCTGGGGCACAGTGTCTGCACCTCTCAGAGGCACTCCCCGTGAATCACTCTGGAAACACCATTGCCTGTCAGCAGAGGGAGAACCAGAGGCTTGGAGAGCACGGTGGCAGGAGCAGCGTAGGGCAGTCCCTGTGACCTGGGCTGCAAGCCCCTCGATGTCACATACCAAGGCACAAGCATCACTCAGCAAGAGGTCACGGTGCAGGGGCTGCTCCCTGGAGTGGCACTGCCACAGCCCCAGTGCTGCCCCGTGAGAGAGAGCAGCATGAAACCCCGAGCCTGGCAGGCACAACAGCTCACAGAGAACCCCCCCGGGGCAGACACAGTGCTCACCCCAGGCAGAGTCACCTCTGCTGCTGTCATTGCCTGACAGCAGGGGCAGAGAGGGGACATCAATTCCAGCTCTTCTGCTTCGTGCTTTCCCTTTCTGTGCTGCACGTATCTTCTGAAACACATTTAGTTTCCATGAGGTAAAGGCAAAATATCAGCCATCCCCTCAGAGGCTGCTAATCTAATCAGCAGAATGAAGCAAAATCACTCTGGGAGGAGAGGTTTGCAGATCTGAGGTCCTGGTGCAGCCACAGATTTCCTCCCTGTGCCATGGGGGGGGGGGACAGGAAATGTCACCTCATGCAAGTCACCTCCTGAAAGAGTCCCCGAGCCCATGCAGTGGCAGGGAGAGGGGCCATGGGAGAACCAGCACCCAGGAGCAGATCATCGCTGACCCCACGACATCAACTTTCATCAAGTTATCTGCAGAGGCGACAAACCCACCACTGCTGGCTGGCGCAAGCAGATGGGAAGAGTAGACAGAGAAAGCCACAAAGCAAAGTGATATTACTCAGAGGGATGTTGCATGATGGGTCCTGGGGTGACAGGAGCCTGTTCAGCTCTGCCCAAATGTCAGTACTCAGCATACAGCCACAATCTGCTGAGAGCATCCTCACAGCATCACACCACAGTCCTGCCCAGGCACAGCAGGTGCTTAATGCAGCATCCCTTATGCTGGAGAGCAGGAAAGACAGGGGGGAGATGGACCCACCTGTACCCTGCAAAGCCACTGAACCTCATCTCTGTTCCCCTGCAGGATTCCTGCTCTGGCACTTGGCATTTGCTCCATCCCTAAACACTGTTGGACAGGCCTTTGCCTGCCCAGGTTTCTTCCCAGGAGGGTGGTGTGTTTGAAGAGCCCTCAGAAGAGCTGCAGAAGAGCCTCCCTGCTGCCCCATTGGGGCTGTGACACCTCCATGATCAAGCCTTGCACCGGCCCACTGTGGTTGCCTGAGAAGCTGGGTCAAGAACCAGCATGTGGCCTCAGCAGCAGGGCTGGGATGGGGGTGCCCTCCCCAGGCCCTGGGTCTGGCTGAGAGGGCATGAGGTGGGGGGAAAAGGGGCTGCAGTCAAGGTCTTGGGGCCACACAGACAAGCCTAGGATGGAAAAGGGGAGAACAGGTGCTACCCTTCCTGGTGCCTTATCCAAGGGACACTTCCATCCCTCAGAGGGGCAGGTGATGCGGCAGGAGCCTCAGCACAGCAACTGTCAGCAACACTGAGCGCTGGATGTCCATGCACAGGGCGTTCAGTCCTGCAGCATCCATGCCGGTGCAAGACTGCCTCACACACTGGGGAGGTTTTGGTGTCATCAGGGCTGTCCCTGTTTCATACCCCCTGTCCCAGCCCCACTGCAAGGAGAGGCCCTGGAGCCTGCTGAGCCATGAGGAGATACTGAGGGTCTGTCCCTAAGCTCTACCCTCCCCAGCAGCCCAACACTGAGATGGCCAAACCAGGATGTTTCTGCACTGAGCTGGTGCAGAAGTCATCAATGGCATAAAAAAAATCCATTTAACACAGAGGGAAAAAAAGAGATGATTGATTTATTTGGGTGTGCTCTGTCCTGGGAATAGTCTCTCTGTCCCCCTATACCTTGCTCTCCCATCCCAATCCCTCCACTGGTACAGACCCCAAACACACACAGCACAAGCCCCCTGGACATGGGTTGTAACCACCACAGACAAGGTTGGTACCCCCCCAACAAGTCCTTGCCTTGTGAGACCAGCTAGACAATCCCCCTTTGGTCCCTGCACTGGTGGGAAGAAGGGGACAGCAGGCAGTGACAACCAGGTAGGACAGGAACCAACAAGAATCCCTTGTTGTGCTGCAGGGCAAGTGTTTTCCTCGTGGAGCGAGTGTGAGCCACATCACCCCTGGGCACAGCATCCCTAGTGCACAGTGGGGCACAGCCAAATCCCTGCTTGCAGGATCCCCCTGCAAAGGGAGGGTGCTGAGCCCCCAGACCAGATGGTTTCTTGTATACAAGGGCTCTACCCTGGCAGAGGGAATGGGTGAGGGCAGAGCTCAGTCTCAGGTGCCCCTCCAGCTGCTCCGGAACACTCCTGCCCGAACTTCAGGGGTCTCCCGGCGGGTGGGGTGCCTGGAAAGGGCTCCCTGCACGGGGCCAGGCGGGGCTGACTGACACCCGTTCGGGGAGTGACAGGACCCGGAGGAGCAGGGGACACTCGGGGGCGCACTGGGCGGTGCTCCCGCTCTGCCGGGCCCCGCGCCCCCCACTCCGGGTCTGCCGGTGCGCGGGGGCCGGCGCAGCGGCAGCGCGGGCCCGGAGCTCCCCCTGCTTGCTGCCGGGGACAGACCTGCCCGCCCGGCCACCCCACACCACGGGGCTTCACCCACCAACACAGCGGGCTCGGCGCCCCAAACACCCGGGGCTCGGGCAGGGCTCCCCTCCGAGCCGGCACACCGGATCCCGATGGGCTCTGCAGTGTCCCCCCCGCCACCCCCAGAGCGACCACAGCATTAGTTTGAGCAGCCACCACTTGTACTCTCTGGATTGGGCTCTTCCAGGAGTGGTTGCAAAGAGCAAATGGCTTCCAAGGAGCACCGAGGGTCGGGGCGGGGGGGGGGGGGGGGGGGGGGAGCGCTGCAGCCCCAGGACCCTCCCAGCCCCCAGTGCTACCCAGTCCACCCCAGTCCAGGTAGTGTTGAGCCCCACCAAAGCACCATTGAGCAGGGAGAGACCTGCAGCAAAGTGATGCCCTGGCAGGCAATGTCTCCTCCCCAGTCCTCCCTCACATGGCTTAGGGACAGGGAGCTACAAGACCCCCAGGCTGAGCACCCCAAAGTAAAAGGAGAAATTACCTGATCAGCACCTTCCTTTGCAAAGAGGCAGGAAATGAGTCCACACAGACTACTCTTCTCCAAACAAGCCAGAGAGAAGCAGGCCTTGATCGCCTGTAGCATCCACACTTTATTCCAGCTCAGGGAGGAAGAACTGGCAAACACACACCCAAACCCCTGCCACCTATGATAACAATTAGAGACTTATCTAATTGCAAAAATAATTGCAATTGAAGTGTTTAATTACCATACTAAGCAGGAAGAGCCGCTTCCGACTGTTCCAGTAGCACTCCCAATCTATCAAACAAGGTTCAGGGCTTGTTTGGGTGTTGGGCTTTTTTTTTATTATTAGATTGCAGCCCCGGGGGATGAAGAGATTTGCTAATTAGGGTCTTGGAGAACAGCTACCAATTCACAAACACTTGCTTTTAATTTCAATACTAACGAGGCTGGAAGGGGGAGAAATCCAAAATACAGAACATCTGTGGCAGTTGCTGTCTGCAGTGCTGCTGCCCCCCAGCCCCTTGCTGGGCTGGCAGAGATCCGACACTGCTCAGTGCACGGAGCATGGGGATGGGTTGGCTCAGTGCAAGCACAGGCAGGGTGAAGCTGCTGCTCTGGGTCGCTGTTGTCACCGCAGCTGCCATACAAGCTAATCTCAACATCGATCACCCATCTAATCCCCCTGGGGACCATCGACCACAGTGGCTTTCTTATTGATGGGCTAATCTGGGTCCTGCGGCAGCACCAGCCCCACGGGTGCAGCAGCAGGAGCTTCTCCAGGTGACATTTGGTTTTGTTCTCCCCTAAACCGACAACAAAAGAGAATTTAATTCTCTGTCCAAGCAGTAATTCTGGGAGGCAAGAGAAACTGCTTAGGAAGCTCCTAACCAACATCTGCTCTCTCAGATAGGAGATATCCCCGTGTGAGCAGTGGGAGAGCATACAGGGATCTGCAGTGCTTGCCTGGACTTCTCCCACCAAACCACCTCCCCTGTCCTTGTGCAGCTCTGGGTAGGGTCCAAAAACACACAGAGAGGAGTCATGGGGAAGAGGAGTCACAGGCAGGAGGCAGAAGCAGCCGCAGGGCATCCAGGCGTCCCCTCCCGGAGGAGCACAGCTGAGAAGCGGTGGCTGCCATGGGCCGGAGGCAAAGGAGCTTTTTATTTCTTTTAGATAAAAGAGAAACATCAGTAGAATGGGGAAAAAAGAGTGTTGGGTCTTTTTTCAGGCTGTCATGTGATTAAACACAGAGGCAACAGAAAGGTAGCAAACAGCCCCAAGCAGTCAAAAAATGAGAAACTTTGTATTAGAAATCTCAAGATTTGATTTTCTGGAATAAAATGCATTTTGAGGTCACCTACGCAACAGTTTTGGCTGGGTATTCAAGCCTCTGGAAAGGTTTTGGGATCCATTGCCTCTCCCCAGACCTAAAATTGACATTTCCCCAGACCTAAAATTGACAATTCCATGCCAAACCATGTTGAAAACAAGGAGAAGTGCTCCCAGCCTGAAGGAGATGACCATGGGAACAGCATCGTGTGGTGCCGAGGTGCCCTCCTGCCCTGACCCAAGCCCTTCTCACCTGGCATTTCCCCACTGCCCATGAATACCAAGGCTGGCGGTGCTGGAAGCACCAGGCCAGGCTGACCCTGGCCACCACCATATGGGACCAGAGAGGGGACAAAGCCACTAGAGGGCACAAGTATAATAGAAACATGTCCCCACAACATGGGACCTCTGAGTCCCCCAGGGCAACAGTCCAAGAGGTCCCCAAAACTCCCCATCACCCTTCATCTCCAAAAAGTCCACCCTTAGCTGAGGTCCTGCTGGTCCCAGGGATTCACTGACCCCCAGGCACTGGGGTGTTACCGCTGCATCTGCAGCTGCCTGTGCTACATAACATAGACGTGTCCTTCTGTCTAGCCACAGACACCCAGTGTCCTGGCCCTGCTGGGAGAGCATCATCCCGGACAGCCCAAGACCCACAGCAGGGGCGGTGGCAGCCCGTGTTGCACCTCCAGCTTGCTGCCCTCCAGCTCAGGGGCTGCACGGCCCCACAACACCCACCCAGCACCAGCCTGACCCTGCACACCAGCCAGCATTTTCTCATACCCGGAAAACAGGCTGAAAGGGACCCCCAGACTCTCTCTCCCACCAACAATGCACCTTCTCCCGGTGACGAGACCCCATCGTACAGGGCTTGCTGTGGAGAGCCAGGTGCCTCCGGCCAGACGGCCAGGCGGCAAGATGCAGGTCCTGCCAAGGAGCCATCTGGCCGTCGCCAAGGGCAGCATCCAGTGTCCTTTTGTCCTTTTCTTCTCCTTTCTCCCCAGAGCATCCTTCAGGCAGGCGCTCCCCTCTCCATGCCTGCAGCCAGCAACAGTTTCATTAAGGCTCTATCCCCAAACCAAACAGCATTTGTCAGAGAGATCGATGCCAGAGGCAACTCAGCTGGACCACATGCCCCCATGCCCCTCTCAGAAAACAGTTGTTGCAACAATCGCACTCCTGGTGTGCCACACACCCTCACATGTACACACTGCCCATGTGGGTTTGCTGTCCTCAATGCAGCATGAGATGCTGGGTCACAGGCTCCCATTTCCCGGGCATTATTCCTGCTCCCAGCCCGATGGGCACCCTGAGGAATACCCCCCGGCAGGTGTCTGAGCCACTCTCAGCGCTGGGGCTGCCCTGTGACAGCCCAGCCCCTTGCCCGGGCAGGGCTGGCATGGCGCTGCACCCCGCTGGTGTTTGCACAGCTGCCGGATCTGTTCTCCCTGCTTCCAGCTCCCACCCCAGCGACAGCAGCACATCTCCTCCCCGCCAGCAGGAACTCAGAGCCGCGGGAGGCAGAGGCAGCAATGCCTTCCGACCCCAGGCACACAGGGAGCTGATACTGATTAAATGCAGCGCCAGCACTGATAATTAATTTCTCAGAGGAGAATTACTCAGGAAAGCTCCAGAGCGAATGTTCTTCCTTCCACACAACCGCCGTGTCTATTTGGGCTTCTTAAAAAAGTAACAGCAAAGGGGGAGGAAAGAGCATCCCCTGATGAGCCCCCGGCAGCCATGCTCTGTCTGGGCTCGGGGTGCCTGCCGGGGTCGGGATCTCTGTGAGGGTCTGTTCCCTGGAGCCATGCAGATGCAGGCAGGCTGAGAGGACACACTGCCACTGCCCATGTCCCGGGGGTCAGGAGACCCTCAGTGCTGACCATGGGCTTTGACCGAACCCCCTCCAGGGGCTCCTTGTACTCTTGACTCAGCTGATGTTGGGGGGACCCCATTCTCCTCTGAGACCTCCTGGGAGCTCCCAGGGATCTGCGGGGAGGGCATCCTCCTGCTCTCTCCCCAGGCACTGCCCCCTGTCCACGGGGTGGGTGACAGATGCAGCTGTCCCCACCCCATATCTGTGGGGCTTGGACCTCGTCCCCTCCAGCCCCCATCTCCTGTGGCAGCACGCAGTGTGTCTGGCCGTAGCATGGTTCCCTCCTGCCGCTGGCATAAGGCCATGCTGGATGCAAATTCAGAGCAAGAAGCCCCTGCAGACAGCACTATTACGCAGGGCTCTCCATCTCTTTTGCTTAATGGGAGGCATTTTTCTGTTTCATTTCCCTTACCCTTGGAGCTGAAACCGCCTTTCTGCAGCAAAACGCGCCAAGCCTAAGAAATCCTTCTCCCTTTCCAGCTCACAAACTCCCCTCCCTCCTCTGCCAGCAGAAATGCACAGCCCACAGCCCACCCCTTCCCCAGGGTATGTCGTATTGCTGGAGGGACAAATGATCCTCATCACGTTGTCCTCCTGCTGGCACCACATCCCCAGCCTTCACCCACTCTGGGCTGCGTTTGGGTCGTTCCTCCTCATTCCCCAGGCTGAGATGTGCAGACATCCCACAGGAGAGCCAGACACCCCGTGTCCCCCGAGCCCTGCTTTTGTTCTCTCCGTATATAGATCTCACGGATATTTGCAAGCGTCACAGAAGACAAAGCATGCCCTCGGCTCACCTCCCCCATTCCTCCCCAAGGGCCCTTTACTCGCTTGGCCTGCTTCAAGGTTGAGCTAAGTCCACCATTCATTTTGGGGTAATTAAGTTCTTAATTAAGAGGCTGGTTTCCCCCCAGAACCCTGCCAGCGGCTCTTGGTCCCTTCAGCAGCTGCTCAAGGGTGGGGAGATGCTGTGGGTCTGGGGAAGCGTTGCCCACCCCAGGATGGCTCCGAGGTGCTTCTCCCACCTCCTCTGTGCTCTGTCCCTGCCAGCGTGGCTCCAGGACACCGTGACCCAGCCTGCAGGCAGGAGCCTGCTCCAAAATGTGGCCTGAGGCACAAGTGAGGTTGACATTTATCTGGGCTCAGTGTGATACTTGAAGAGTCAGGAGCAAACAAGGCTGAGACATTCCCACGATGAGTGATGCTTAATCCTAAAAACTCCAAGACTAGAAAACACCTCAGCTTACGAGCCTTAAAAAAAAAAAAAAGAAAAGAAATCAATATTCAAGAAAATCCTGCCTAAAGAAAAAAAATCTCTCAGCAACTTTCACTGCCAGCAGGTCCCCTCTGCCCCCTTCTCCCCATTTTGGGACTGAGCAGGGAAAGGAGGCAGCAGTGCCATGCCCCAAACTGGCTGGACCATGGGGGACAATATGGGGACCCTGCCCCAGGCTCCCCACCAGCCTCCAAACCACAGAGAACCGCAGGAAACCAGCCGTGATGTGATGAGCCGCTGTCCTCAGCGCGATGGCAGGGGCTGCCCTGCAGCGCTCCGGCCTTCGTGCATTCATCACATGTCGGTTCCCCTTAACTGTGACGAGGGGGTTATCCTCCCCCCGCGGCAGAGCTGCCGTCCTGCTCCCAGCGGGCTGGGGACACGGGGGACTGGCACCGAATGGTCCTCATCCTGCTGCCGGGCTGGGGTGGCCGGGTGGGGAGAAAAGCGAGTTGGGCTAACCCAAGTGGAAGCTGATTGTGTTGCATTGAGGTTTTATCTCTGCCACTGGCAACACTCTCCTCCAGGAGATTTAGTGGGAATTTGTCTGGTCCCTGCCAAGAAGGCTGATTTTTTAGAGAAAGCACATTTTGCATCAAAGTTGAGATTTGAATCCCTTTTCCTCCATTCCCAGAGTATATTTATGAGGCTCCAGATATTCCTCAGTGCATTGTGGTTTGCGGAAAGCCCCCAGCCTGCCCCCTGACACCGTGGCAGGAGCAGGGACCAGCTCAAAGAGCCAGCTGAACTTCTGCTGATTGTTTTCCCCTTTGGTTAAACTGTTGCTGGTGGGTGGGGGGCCAGGGCCAGGCAGGTCAGCTGCAGGCAGGGAAGGAGCTGCTGCCCGTACATGTCTCCAGGGCTGGTGAACCCCCTCCCAGAGCTTTCCCAACCAGGGACTGCTCCTCTCCATCCCAGCCCTGCTGCAGTTTATGTGCACCCTGGCGACTCCTGAGCCCCTCCATCCACTGAACCAGCTGCACTCTGGTGTTTGCAGACACATCCCAAATGGGGTTGGCAGCAAAATGAATGTGTGTGTTTGTTTGTTTTTCCTAAAGGTGCTCTGGTTCTCCCTCCCTTAGCAGGTTTCAGCAGGTTGCAAGCACAGCCATGCCAGGAGGTGAACCAGCCCAGCCTGGAGCCTGCACTCCTCGGCAGGGGTGGGCAAGCGGGGGGCACAAGGTGGGGGCACCTACAGGAGTGGGGTGGGGGCAACACAGGACGCAGCCTTCTCTCAGCCAAACCCGCTGGGGTGTAAACCCTCCTGGTTTGCTGCGGGAAAGCCGGGAGGGGGGAGCAGGTGGGGAGCTCCTTCCTCCCTCTCAACAGCCCATCTCAATGCGTCAGGACAGGCCCAGCATCTGCAGTCACTGGAAAATCACGCTCCATTTCCAAAAGGGAAAGCAAAGTGTAAATCTCTCTCTCAGACACACATTTGTTCCTCTGCAGCAAGAAAAGTGGTGAAAGCTTTAATTTCTGAGCTGGAAGGGAGAGACAATGATACATCAGCAGCACCCCAGGCACAGAGGAAGAAAACATCAATTCTGGGATTACACCAGTGGCCATCCAGATTTCTCCCTCCCTGGCTGTAACCCAGAAATACTGCAGGTTTCCCTGCCAGCCGCGCGGCTCTTACCTCTCTGCTGTGTTTAGGGAAAATTCGGGTGCCTTCATGGTGATGAGAACGGTTATCGCACGAATGTTTGCCCAGAAGTGCCTGGATGAGGGGGAGGCAGTGATTCCCCCCACTCCAGCTGGATTTTGCATTCAAAGCTGACCGGCCACGGCACTCGGCTCTCCCTAGAGGTTCCCTTCATAAGAGAGAGCAAATTCCACTTATCTATTGAGGGGAGATTTGCATTTTAAATATCGCAACTCTAAATGTCGCCCAGTTTGATCCCCTAAGCTGAATAAACGCGCCAGAGCCCGGAGGGGACCGGGGGCGGCTCGCCGGTGTGGACCACTGGGAAGAAAGGAAAAACCCAAGGTTAGGAACATGCACGGATGTTTAATCTGGGCTGAGGTTGAGGGTGGGGGCAAACACAGCACTGACCTTCCTCCTGTTCCAGCCTCTGTCAGGCAGGACACGAGGGAACAGGTATTGGAGGCTTCAGCCATTAAGAATTAGGGATTTCGTGTTTGAGATTTTGTTTACACAATAAGACTTAAATGATTGCTGCATGGAGTGTAGGTGGATTCTCCCTGACGCCTGCAGAGGGATTAGTGCGTATAAGGCAGCCAGAATGAGCTAAAAATTTGAGAGATCAAAGTGCAGAAAGAGGAATCCCACGTTCTCAGTGATGGGAGGAGAAAAAGAGGTTGGTGGTCAAGACTGAGGTTATTGTGGCTGCTGACCCCAGAGACCCCAGGGAAAGGCACAGGCTGTTCCTCACCCTGCAGCTGCAGGGGTGCCAGGAGGCATCTCGGGAAGCCCCAGACCCTGGGTGTTTTCTATCCTTACCCAAGGCTGCAAAAACCTCCTTGACCATCCCCCAAGAGAGGGATGACCCCAGTCCTTCCTGAGCTCCCCGCTGCCATGGGCTGTGTCCAGAAAGCACGGCAGAAGAGGGGTGTCCAGCACAGACCCCTCGCTGCAGCGCTGGGGCAAGGGGGGAAACTTGGTGCCATGCCCTGCAGGGAGGGGGCCCTGATCCCGCTGCACCTACCGAGTCCCCCATTACTGAAGTGACACTGCCCTGCGTCAGCCCATGCCACACAAGATGGGGACACACTAGCTGGAGCTCAGGGGGGCTCTGCAGAAACCCCAGCCCCACCACACCCAGCCGAGCAAATGAGCCTTCTCCTCTTCATCCTATTAAAACCATGAGCTGATTCAATTAGAGCAGGGCACTGACCCTCTTCTCCAGAAGGCAAATGCGATGAATGTTTAAGGCATGAGGCTTTTATCCCCTGTGAGCCTCGTTAACCACTCCAGCTCCCCTGTGCACAGGGCGCTGCCTCCTGCCAGCTCCCTCCCTGCCACGCACGGCAGCTGCCTGCACCTGGGGCAGGTAAATTTACCCAGGGTGGGAACATGGTGCACCTGCCAGCCCAGTACTGCTGCACTGTGGGCCCAGGGACCAAGAGCCCAGGGGGGCCACAAACATGGAAAAACCAGCCCAGGCAGGGCAGGCTCAGAGCTGCGTCCAGTGCAGGCAGCTTGCGGGGATCTCTGGTTGCAGCAGTCCATGGCCACAACGCTCACATATCTGCAGGCAGCCCCTTTTCTTCTTTGGCAGCTGCAGTGATTGAGTTTGCTCCATCACTCAGTTTTTTGAGAGACAGAGGGTACGCACACCCACCTGCACAGCCGTCCTGCATCCCTGAGCCTCTCCTGCACCCAGGCATGGGACACAAGTTTTATCCTCACCCCCGTCTCAAAACCCGCAGTCAGGCAGACGCTTCTTCACCACAAATGAGTCTGAAATGGTTCAGAGGATTAATTCCCTCCCTCCTTAATGCATGGAAGCTTCTTACTCTAAATCTATACAGGCACAATTAGCATTATTCATATTCCATATGCTCCGGTCCCTTGTGGTGAATATTAATCTGTTTCCCGCTCCCCAGGCATTAGCGATAACGGCGCTGCACCGTGTCGCGCTGCGGTGGCAGAGACAGTCTGAGGGAACGATGCTGCAGGTGGAGGCAGTTTCACTCCCACATTGGGAAGGGGAGACTTCGCATCTTGGGGGGGCTGGTTTTACAGCTGGAGGGCTGGGCTGAAGCAGGCCATCCTTTCTGCTCGACTCCTGGCTGAAGCGATGTCCCCCCTCTGCCAGCAACCCTGGACAGCCCCTCTGCAGCACCCAGCCGTGACCCCGAGGACAGCACAGCCCAGAGGATGCAGCACCAGGGTCCCCATCACAGCCCTGCTCCCCCCTCTCTGCACAGCCGCTCCCCTCGCAAATGGGGCATGAGGCGGCAGCACCCAACGATGCTGCAAAAGGAGTGCAAGAGGGGAGCAGAGCAAATGATGCAGGGAATGCAGCTCGTCCATGTGGCTGCCACTGCCTTGCAGGGACATTGGGGGGAATACAGTTTGAGGAGCTTTTACAAACCAGCGGCCATGCTGCATGCAGGAACGGCTGCGTGGACCATCCCCAGCCCTGTGTCCATCTGTCCATCTGTCTTTGCCCTCTATGTGTGGCTCCAGGCCAGGCCGGGGGTGCTGTGAGCGGGGGCCCTGGGGGCTGCGAATTGAAATGCCATACACATGGTGGGGGTGGAAAGGATCCAGGCCAAGAGGCACCACGTCGCTATACATCCATTTGCATGCTTAATCCACTGCTGAGGAGTAGAGCGTCAGGTCCCCCATCTGCTCCGCATCTCGCATCATTAGCTGGCTGGTTTCCGAGGCAGCTCTGAGCAGAGGTGGGAGTCGAGCAGAGAGGGGAGAAGGGAGGCTGGTCCCAGCCCCACGCACCACCACGTGTCGGCAGCCTGGCGAGCTTGGGGGGATCCTGCCCTTTGCCAGAGCTGGTGGGCAGCACGTGGTGGGCTGGGGAAGGGTATAGGTGCAGGGGGAGTCAGTCCGTATGGACCCCCAGGGTGATGCTGTGCTCTGAGCTCCCTGCAAGCTGGGGGTCCCCCAGTGGCAGGTCCCCCATGGGCAGTGCAAGGGGGACAGGGCATCTCCTCGCCTCTCGCAGGTGCTGCCCACACTCCAGGTCTACCCAGAGGGTACCTGGGGCAGCAACCCTCCCCATAGCTGGTCCATCTCTGCAGGCAAACAGGGATACACCCACAGCTACCAGCCCACACAGGAAGGAGAGCTCAGCTCCACCGCACTGAGCCAGCCACATCAACCATCACCACTAACCTGGGGCAATGGCACCAGGACACAGCCCCTTTAAATCCCTGCACTCGCAGACCGGGCTGGGACACTGTGGAGGGAAAAATAAGGCAAAGAAATTATTTTCTTCTCACCGGCAAGCCTGGAGAGCTGCCCGTTCCTCAGCAGCGCGCTGCCAGCCCTCCCACGCACCGCACAGTGCAGGACTGCAGAGGCCAGCGTGGGCTGGGGGATGCTGGGGGGGCCAGGGCACAGCAGGACCCCCCGCGCTGGACACCCCTGCTCACTGGCGTGCCGCGGGTATGACAGGACCCACGCAGCCCCTCTCGTTCTGGGGTGCACAGCACATCCCTCCTTTCCTTTACCTGTCCTATCTGCCCCATTCTCCGGGGCTGTTCCCTGTCTCTGAGTTCTAAAAGGGCTCAGACTAATCCAAAATCCCTGCTGAACTCTCCAGGCTGGGGCCACAAATTGGGGTTTCTCAGCAAGCAGTGATGAAGAGAGGCTCGGAGGGATGGAGGGGCTGGGGAGCCAGGAGGGCTGGGGAGGGGAATCCCTGCACCCCTCCAAGGTTACTCTCCCCCTCCACTTTCACGCCTGGCTGGGTTCCTTCATTACTTACCCAAGCTGTAAATTGTCTAATTTGGAGCACACTATTTATCCCTGATGTGCACTTGAGCAGCCAGATTTTGTTTTCAGGTGTGTAATTAATTTTTTTAACATGATTCCTCTCCTAGGAGACTGCAAACAAACAGTTCTGGCTTTCAGGGCTGGGCGGTTCAGGCGAGTGATGGGCAGGGAACAGGCAGGCGAGGAGCCGAGGCCGGATCCTTGAGGACATGAGGAGCTGGGGTTTTGCAGAATCTCCCCATGCTCCTGCTTTCTATCCAGACCCGCATCCTTTGGCACAGCCCTCTGCCTCCTCTGACACCACCACACTCCCCGCGGGCACCGGCAAGGGCTTGCGAGGAGAAGCAACAACCACTCTCCCTGTTCCCAACTCAATCTGCTGGGAATTATCATTTTTATTAAGACATAACATGTCCTTGGCTGCTGGGAATGTGATTTGCTCCTGGAATGAGATTACAGCAGCTCCCAAGGAGCCCATATTGGCCTCTGTCTCACCGTGATGATGCTCCTGTCCCTGATTTGAGGAGCTTCCACTGTTGGATGCTCCTGGGCATCTCTGCCATAGGGAGAGGCCGCACTTGGGCACAGCACGGAGGGGACCCCTACAGATGCACCACCATGACCTCTTTCCCCTCAGCTGGGATGTTTGCTCTCTAACAATGATGCCGCAATGTTTTTGCACTGCCCATCACCTCTCGCAACACAGGCACAAGAGAGGATGGAGGAGAAGCAGCGACTGAGGGTGGGGAACTTCTGTCCTCGCTGCACATCTCTGTGCCCAGCTGGGTCAGGGGGTCTGAGTTGCCTGAGTGCTGTTCTGCATCCCGAGCTGGAGTGATCCTCTGACAAGCAGCACGGAGAATCACCTGCTGTGAATGTGCAAGTGCATCTCTTCACCTCTCCTGCTGCCAGGGAAGTTGTTATATGACTTTTGCCAGTGGTTTTCCAGATGAAAGGAGGTGAAAATCACCTCTGTTAGCTGGCAGAGGCAGGCAGGAGGATCTATGGAGAGTGTGCTTCAGGGCTGACTCTGTGCAGGTCCTGACCCCCTGCCCTACAAGACCTCTGGGCATGGGGTGGCAGTTGGGGGGTATGTGAGATGCTAATGTCCTATCCTCAGGTGGGGACTTGGGCTGAGTCCAACGCTGCAGGAGTTTGGGGGCGGATGGTGCTCCATGGCTCCTCACCATCCGCCCCCAAACTCCTGCAGCATCGGCCCCAAGGGTGCTGTGCTCTGTGCAGGCTGAGCCAACAGCAAGGCTGGGGGAACTACAGCTGTTGACACCCCCAGGACAGGTCCTCTGCACTTCTCTGCTTGCTGTCCCACCAGTGCAGCAAGTCTCACTGGCAGCTGCCTGAGAAATAAAGCCACTGCTGCGGGCCCTCCAAAATGATCCTCCAGGAGTCGGTCTGGCAGCACTGCCTCCCCAGGCAGGAGATGCCACCATGGCCACCACAAAACAGGCAATGACCTTCCAAGGGGGATGCCAGGGGGACCACCAGGACCACGGGCTGGACTCCTTGGGGATTATTTTCCTTCATATTTAATTCTCTGTTGTGGGTTCTGGGAAGGGACAGCATGGTCCCCAGAGACTGTGGGAGGGGGCTGAGCGCTCTGGTCCCACATCCTGCTGCCTTTTGTGCTTTGAAACTGCCTTCCAAGGAGCTGCTTAGCATGCGGAGCAGATGCCTGTGCTGTTTCAGGGCAAAAACTCTCGTTTGCCTTCAAAAACACATCGATCTTCTGCAGTCTGCCATGAAGGGCAGTGCCTGCCCTCCAAAACGGGACAGCGGTCACAAGGGGGCCTGGCTTGGCTTTCCCAAATGCAAACGGGATTAATGGACCCCAGTCCATGCTGCATCCTGCAGCAGCACCCCACCATCGCACCGGAGCCCCTTGTCCATCACCACCCGGCTCTACAAGCCCCTGGGTTCAAAGGGAAAAGGATCAAAGCCCTGATTTCTTTGATTTCTCTTTGTTCTCTTTTTCCCCCCTCCTCCCCTAGAGCAGTTCAGCTCCCAGGTACTGCCTGTGCAGGAGCAGAAATTAAAATCCCTGGGAATTGCTGATGTCCCTAGGAAATTCCTGGCAGGGGTCTTGGCTACTGAGGTGATGCCGGTCACTTGCTGCCCCATATTTGGCCACTGCAAAACTGTGGGCAGGCTGCCCTCAGCACCCCCTTCTCACCAGGAACTGGCACCTTTTCCCACAAGGTTTGGTGCCGTGTGAGTGTTAGAAGCTCATCTGCCTAATGGGAATGGCTGATTTATCTGCCTTCCCTCCCCTGATAAGGGCCTGGCTGCAGGCGTGCCAGGCGGAGGAGGTAATACTTAAATAGCTCCTTATACTTCACGTGAGGATTATTGTGGCTGTCTTGAGTCCACCCCTCTGCTGCCAGCAAGGGAAGAATCTCTGCTGTGGCACTGTCAGCAGCACGGCCACCAGGCAGGATGGGACCATGTCCCCTGGCACCACAGGTTTCCCTCTCCCACACCTGCACAGCAGGTATGTCCTCCCGGGCACCTGCTGGTGGCACCAGTAGAGCCATGGAGCTGGGTATCTCCTCCTACCTCTCAAACACACCAACACAGCCACTGCCAGCTGCCACAAGGGGTGAAACCTGTCACCACAGAGAGCAAATTTCCTGCACGCCACAAGCCCAGGGACCTTTGGTCCGAAGTGTTTGCTTATGACTAATCGCAGCTACCCCAGTGTCAGCATCCCTAGCCAGGGACCAGTGTCAGCTGTCCCTGTGACATCGTAGAGCCACTAGCTCTCTGGTGCCCAGTTGCAAAGCTCCAGGCTGCAGTACAAACCATGGCTTTTGGAGATTGTAATCCTGAGAATGCAAAGGAGAAGCTGGTCCCATTCCAGCCCACCTGTGGCCAGCTTCTCCCAGCCACTCCAGAGAAATGACAGGGTTTGTGGCTCCCATTAGCAGCGTGAAGGCTAGGGAGAAAAACTACTATTGATCACCCCTGTGAGTTCAGCAGCGAGGCACTCACAGCCCACAGCTGCAATCGATAGTGCCAGGCAAACACTTGTTCTTGCTGTCGCCGCAGTTTGTGTGTTCATCCAGGACTCTGGGAGGAAGACTGTGCCACACCACCATCCAGCACAGCTCCTGCACAGGTGCATCCTCCAACAAGTTCTCTAAGACAATATTTCCATCCATAGGAGGCAGGAGAGCAGGGATGCTCATTCATGTATGGCAGGGGCGAGCAGGCAAAGCAGCCATCCCATGGCCAGTGCCTCTCCATCCCCTTGGCTCCCACACTGGAGGCATGGAGACAGCCCCAGGGACCCTCTGTTGAAGGACGGGGTGGCAGGCAGGGCCTCTTCCGTGTCACAGCCCTGCGGGTTCCCTTCTCATCCAGGGATGCCCCGTGCACACAGGCTCCCATCAGAGCCATGCTCCTGGCCCCATCCCCATCCCCAGGACCGGCTGCCCTGGTGCTCTCTGGGACACCCAGCTTTGGCACAATGGGAGGAACGGGGTGAAAATCAGAGATTTCCATCCCTCCAGAAGAGGCTGTGGGCAGGAAAGGCAGAACTACACTTCCCAGAGTGCTCCTGGCCCTGCCTGCCACCGGGGGGAAGGCTGAGCGACCCAGCTCCTCCCTGCTCCTAAATTATTCTGCTTATTATTTATTTGTGGTTTTTCTGCACTTAACTGCCTGCCTCGTCCACTTAATTGGGGGATTATTACCACTACCTGCCTGTCCACCAGAGCCCAACTCATTACTGGGGCTTATTTATTAGCAGCAAGGCAGCAGAAACGCGCCCTGCAGCTCCCTCTCCTCCGGCGCAGGCAGATGGAGGTGATGGAGGAAAACGAGTGGGGGCCAGGACGGGGCCAGTGAGAGCAAGCAGAGCTGCGCCTTGGCCAGGGTCAGATCAAAACCAGCCTCTGCTAGGCATGGAGCCATCACAGCAGCCTCCTCCAGTGTCTGGAATCAGCCTCGGACACTGCTGCTCTTGGCAAAGCGTGGAAGGAGCAGCGAGGACCTGGCCACTTCTTAAAAGTGAAAAGTGCTCCCCAGGCTTGGGAAAGGTCAGTCACACAGTGCTGTCCTTCTGCTCACAGCAAGGGACCCCGTCTCCTTGGCACAGTGGCAGCTGAGTGACAGCTGCATGGCAGGGCCATGCCAACGGCTCGCAGGAGCCCACCACAGGAAGGCGAAGGGGCCAGTACCCCTCCAAGCCCAGGAGGAGCCAGCAGCACCCCACGGCCCCTCTCCAAACTGCTGCTCCCATTTCCAGTCAGGAGAATCAGGGACAAATGTGGGACAGCAGCAGCAAGCCTGCCTATTGAGTGCTTTGATAAATAAAACATGGCGAGAAGGCAATCAGAGCTGCCCACTTGGCTGCAGCAGCTCTGTCTGCAGCAGCTGCATGGGGGGAATTCACAAGCGGTGCCACCCCAGCCGTCAGGCCATCAGCCCTGGCGCTGCTCCTCTGCTCACATCCAAGTTCTGCTGCCTCAGCACCGAGGGGGATTGATTTATTCATCAGCATCTCCATCCTGCAGCAACCCTGCAAGAAGGAGGGGTGCAATGAGCCGCTGTGTGATGTGATGAGCAGCACGGCAGGGAGAGGGGGGGCTGACCCTGGAGGAGGCTCCCAGCTGACCTGGATCCCACCTGCCATGATGCTTGATGGAAGAGGGACTCCCCTGGATGAGAAACGTGAGCAGCAAACTCTGCTGGGGCAACACTGCTGAGCCCTCCTGCACCCCCTTTTCGGAACAGAGAGGCAGGACCCTGTTTTTCAGAGGGCAATCAGTGATCCCAGTGGCTGAACCGATTGCAAAGGCAAGTTACAAAGCGAGGAGTCAACCGCATAAAGTCAAACCCAGAGCAACCCCAGGGCTGAACAGGAGCTGTTCTGTGCCCCCACAAACCCAAAGTAAAACCCAGGGAAAGGAATGCCCTGCCTGCCAGGGAAGCAAGGGCAGCAGCTGGGCATGGGGAGGATGAATCCCAGCCCCCCAGGCCAGAATGGACCTCAGGAATCCTCGGGGCCATGCTCAGCTCTCTTCATCCCTCGGCCTTGGGACACCCCATAAGAGACCCTGGGCAAGGGCTTTGTCAGGTGCAACAGGGGTCTCTCATTTGAGGGACACCCAGGGATGTCCTGTCTAGAGACCAGTCATCTGGGTGGGCTGGCAGTGCCATGGGAGGGCAGTCACTGACTCAGGGGGAGAAAAGTGCTGGGCCCTGAGGGGAAGATGAATATTGGAGGGAATTGCTGACGGGGTGGACTGGCAGGTTGGACGGTCAAGTACTGGAGTGAATTGCTGGGTAGTGGGGAAACAGGGATGGCCAAGAAATGGGGAGTACTGGAAGGCATGGCTGTACATGGAAGTACTGGCTGAGGGTGGCTGCTATGGGCACTGGAGGTGCAACTGCTGGGACCCAAGGTACTGGGAGGGATGCCTGGGTACGGAGGGGGTAGTTGCTGGGTGCATAACTGGGTACCAGGGGGACAAGGAGGTGGCTGGATAGCAGGGGGGCAACTGCGGAGTACCGAGGGAGGCAGCTAGATACCCGGGGGGCAATTACCGAGAACCGAGGGGAACTGCCGGGCAGCGGGGCCGATTGCCGGGTACCGGAGTGGAATCGTCGGCTGCAGACCCGGGAGGCCGGGGCTGGGGGCTGCCGCCGGGGGCGCGGGGCGGGCCGGAGGCGGGCACGGAGCCGGCCCCGCCCGGGAGGCCGTGCGGCGAAGGGGGAGCCACCACCGGGCCCCCCCCCGTACCGCTACGGCTCCCGCCTCCCTTCCGGCGGCTGCTCCTTCCCTGCGCCGGGGGCGGACGGGACGGACCGGAGCCGCACCGAGCCCAGCCAGGTGGGTGCGGGGCCGGGCCGGGGGCGGGCCCGCCGTGCCGCAGAGCCCGGAGCGGGGGGCGGGCACGGGTACCGACCCGCCGAGCCTCCCGGGGCCGCCGGCTTATGTAACGGGGCGGCGGCCGTGGGGATGCGGGATGCGGCATGCGGGGAAGGATGCGCGGAAGGATGCCGGGCGAGATGTAGGTGCGGGATGCGGATGCAGGATGGAGGGCTGAGTGGCGCGGCCCCGGACTACCCGCCCCCCCCGTCTCCCAGGACTGGGAAGGTGGGGACACTGATGCAGAGGGATGGCATGAGAAGGGCTGTCACCTCCCGGACGGTGGTTTGCAACCCTCCGCCCCTCCAGCCCCTCTGTGCCTGGCCATCCCTGCGGGAACGCTCTGCAGAGCGCGGCTTTGGGCAGGGACAAGAGGCGACCTGCTCCCCCCACCACCCCCCTACCTGCGCCCGGGGAGGCTCCACGCATCCTTCTGCTGTGGGGAGCTCCTTATACCCACCCCACCAGGCTCTTCCCATGCCTCCCCATTACATCTCCCTCCTCCATCCTGCACTCTGTGCCTGAGTTCAACCACTCCTGGAGCAACCCAACTGCATGGTCCACTCCATGGTACTCTGGTCCCTGAGCTCCAGCCCCACTCCCCACTATGCTCCCAGGGCTGTGGCTGCAGCACATGGGACAGGTAGCTGCTGTGATCCAGGCCCGGCAGCACACGGTGGCACTGCCACCCGCATGGCACGAGTGTGACCGGGCAGCCAGTGCCCAAGGCAGGCAGTGCGGTGAGTCAGAGCAGCAAAGCAGGGCTGGCACCTTTGCTCAGGACAGAGCTGACAGCTCAGCTTCTCCATGCAACCAGCTGGGCTCTGCAGTCAGTGGCAGCCACTGGATGAGGTTGGTGAAAGAGCCAGAGTGATGTGAGTTAAGATGAGGTGCCAGGTCTGGCAAAGAGAGGATGAGGAAGGATGGGCTAGGCTCAGGATGCAGGGAGGTGTTCTCCCTGCCAAACCTGCCCTCATCCCCCTGAGGCTGCAGGACCACGAGGATCCCAGGATGGGCTCCAGCATGGCCAGGGGAAGCAGGGAGCTGAGCCCCCAGCTGGCAGAACTGCTCCAGGTGTCCTGAGAAAACTGAGCCAGCTCAGCTGAAATAAACCTGCACAGGAAAATTGTCTCAAAGTCTCCCTTGACTGTGGGCTGAATGCTTGTTTCTTCGATTGCCTTGCGTGATAACATTAGTATTGAAATGACCCCAGCCAGGCAGAGCTATTAACACCTTGCAGTGCTGGAGGATGATTGCGGTTCACACCTTGGCTCTTCCCCGGGTTTCTGCAGAGGCTGCTGCCAGGCGCAGCCCGCCAGGCCCGGTGCTGTCTGTTGGGAGCCATGTCGGGAGCTGAGGGGAGCTGCCTTGAGTTGCCCAGCGTGGTTTAACCATGGGAGCTGAGAGGTCCCAGCAGAGGTCTAGTACTGCAAAGAAACCCTCTGGGGAAGAGAGGGTGACCACCAGCAGCGTGGCACAGCTCTGTTCCCACCGCCGGGCACCAAGATGTCCGTCCCCTTGGCACAGACCTCGAGAGGTCTGGTGTGGCAGGTGGGCACGGTCACTGCAGCCCAGACTGCCACCTTTCCCACCAGCCCTGAGCCCAAGCTCTTGGGCATCAAGCGCTGCCCAAACAGCCAGGGCTGGACCCCCCTGCCCAGTGCAGGACCCTCCTGGCAGCTGGAGGATCTCTGCTCTTGCCTGCAGCCTCCACGTGTCCCTAGCCAGACCTCCCCATTTGTTCTTATGCCAGCATCATCCTTGAGTTTAAACGATCCTTCTCCCTCCCTGGTGTTTACTCGCCGGGTGTATTTATAGAGAGCAATCAGGCCTGTTCAGCCAGGGTAAACAAGCTGCGCTCCTGCAGGCTGCTCTCGTGTGAGCACTCTCTGCTCCCTCATCCCAGGAGCTTTCCCCTCTGCCTTTTCCAGCTCCGTGGAGCCTTTTTGGCCATGGAGACCTGCACCATCTGCATTGTCCAGCTATGGGCTCTCTGGGCTGTGCCTCCAGGCTCCAGTGTCTTGCTATAGGTCACCCAGTGCCTCACCAGGAGCCACCGTCACCTTTTCCATGTCATTCTGCACCACAAGTGCCTGCTCCTCCTGTAAGCTGCCAGGCCAGCAAGCCCATCCCTCCCTGGCTGGTGCCACCAGCTCCTGCTGCAACACTTACCAGAGACTCAGAAACATCTCTCATATCAGCCAGCTCCCAGAGCCCTGCGATGGTGTGACCCAGACCTGCCCTGGCCCATGGGAAGGTGAAGTCTGCAAGAGATATTGAGATTTTTGAGGCTGGGGATTTGCTTTTTGAAGGCAAGGCAGGTTGACTCAGGTACGGGACCCCAACTGGGAAATGCCTCTGGGGCTGCCCAATGCAACGTGGCACCCTGAGCCCTTTGCACGCCTGCATGAGAGCCAGGGCGGCACACTGCCAGCACTGAGTCCGGTGTGCAGATAGTTTCCCCACGTTTCCCCAAGCATCGTGGTTCTGAGCCTTTCTTCTCACCCCATGCATGGACATGAAGCTGATGCCAGCCTCAGAGCAGGTCACAAGAGCATCTCCCTTACGCAGGAGAAATGCTTTGAGACGTGGCCCAGAGTGCTCCAGCCTGCACACCCCACTGATTCCCTTCCCCAGCCCACCCTCCTCTGCAAATATTTGGACAAGCTCAGCTATAAACGCAGGGTGCTGAGAGCCAGAGGTGCCAAAGCAGAAAAGCTGTGGACTTGCTAATGGTCTCATCTCGAGCATTAGGTTTTCCCTGGATACTGTGTGTTGTGTCCAGAGCCTCAGCTGGATAAAAGCAGCCCTGCCAGTGCCTGGGGACACTGCAGTCCCCAGAACTGGGGTTGTCCTGGCACTGTCACCCTGCTCTGCTCATCCCTGTCCTCTACTTTTGGCTGCAGTTGGTGTCTGGTTGCCTAAACAAACAGACAGACTGAGCTAGCACAGCTGTCCAGGTGAGATGCATCTTCATGATGCTGGCAGGCTCTGTCCATTTAAAAGGCACGGGAAAAAAAACACTTTGGAGTGGCCCAGAAAAAAAATACCCTGCAGGATCAGAGCAGCACCCCCCAGGACCCTCTGCCTGTTCTCAGGTACCTGAGCAGGGGATTGTCACTCTTTGCACCCTCTGGGGTTTCTGCAAAGAATGGCTGATTTGCACCCTGACAAAGCAGGGGACTGATCCCGTCCCAGCCCAGCTGTCTCCTTGGCACTGAGCTGTCTGGGAAGCAGCCGCCCCCGGGCACACGTCCCCGCAACACTCTGCAGCCCATCTTACCCCGCTTCTGAGTCTTCCCACGTCCCAAAGGAGGCAGCCGTTGTCCCCAGCAAAGGTCACCTTCACGCTGCTGCTGAGCCCTTTCCAGGCTGAGCTTTCAGCGCTGCATTTCCCAGGGAAGCAGTCGCTGTTCTGGGATCTCCTCAGGGATCTCACTGAGGATCCTCTGCCCCTTCCCCACAGCTTGCAGAGCTCAGGGTCCCCTGGGTGATCCTGCACCCTCCCCAAACCCAGCACTGCGCCCGTGGGCTGGCAGTGTCTCCTGCCCCCGGGGCTCGGATAAGGCATCCCTGCTCCGTGATGCTTTTAAAAATGCAGGCTCCATCCATCCCAGCCCCTGCTCCTCCAGCGTCACTGTTTGCTTGTGTTTCCCCCGGCTCCCCTGGGTCATTCATTTATCTCCAATTTGCCAAAGCCTCCCTCCTTCCCCAGGGTGGAGGAAAAGCCTTTGCTTGAAGTCAGGATGAATTTGTAACTTGCCCAGGAACCTGCTGCCCCAGTCGCAGAGCACAAGTCACACTTGTGGCACGTGTCAAGGTGACACCAGCCACACCGTGGGGACAGGCCACCCCAGAAACTGCCAGCGCAGCACACAGCACCCGTCTGCCCAGGTCTCTGCACAGCCTCTGCCCAGGCCAGCGTCCCCGGGAAGCACGCCCTGCATCTCCCTGAGCATCACAGGGGGATTTCAAGGACAGTCAAGGAAGGGACAAGATCCCTGAGGAGAAGCTTCCTGTGGTCCAGCAGAAAGTGGGGAACCCCAAAGGGGGTGTGCCAAGGCTTTCTCAAATTGCAAAGTCTGAGCAAAGTCTTTTGTTTGGCGGCTTGTTTTAACTTGCCATTATGTTCTCCAAAGAAGAAAGTCATCATTTGCAAGCTGAGGAAGGCAGAGTTAATGTGAAATTTTAAAACACTTGAGGAGTTGAGAGCCCTCTAAATATTTAATGAAGGCATCCAAACTGCTGGGTGTCTGCAGAGATGGCCAGGAGCCCTCTGCCAGCATCAGAGGTGGTGTCCCTGATGCAGGAGAGGATCAAAGACCCTAACGGGCTGCCATCTCCTGCAGCCTGTCACCCTCTGCATGCCCCGCTGCGCTCCCACCTACGGAGAGATGATGGCTCTTGGCAGCAGATTGCTCTCAGCCTTGGAGGTTGGGATGCGGGGGGGGTGCACAGACCCACCCGGTGTCCCCTGAGTAGGGGGAGAAGGCAGCAGCAGTGGTGTGCTCCATCCATCACCCGTCAAGTGATTCTACTTTATCCACCCCATCCAGTCCTGGCACCCCACCTGCAGAGCTGATCCTCCCCCTGTCGGTGTCTCCTGCAGGCCCCGCTCTCCCTGCGATGCCCAGCTGCCCCTGCGAGCTCCTCATCGCCCTGCGTTAGGTGCCGAAGCCTGCGGACACCCGGCGCTGCACGCACCAAGGTAGGCAGCACTGCCCCGGCTCTGCGCGCTGCGGCTCCCGGGGGGCACCTCGCTCCCCACGGCACAGGGGGCACAGTGCAGCCATGGGATGGATGGGGGGGTGCAGAGGTACAGCCTGAGGCTACCTCACCAGGATGGGGGGGTCCATGATGAGCATCCTGGTGAGACCCTGATGCAGGGCAAGAGGCATCCAAACCAACTCAGGACCAGGCTGAGGCCATGGGAGTGGGGAACAGCTGAGGCTCTGAGGTGGGTGCTGGACACGGTCCTGCCTGGGGACCATGGCAGGTGACCGTGACTGCGGAGCTGGCACAGAGCCAGGGGCTTTTTAATTTCTTTTCTTTTTTTTTTTTTTTTGCCTTTGAAAGCCCCCAGATGGGAAAGGTACGCGCCAAACCCCACTGAAAGCAGCCAAGAATGGATTTTCTGGCCAGAGCCCCAGCAGCTCTTGGAGCGGCGCCGTGCCCGTCCGGCGTCACACTGCAGCGGAAACCCCAAGTGTGGGCAGGCTGGGGGAGGTTTCAGCTGGGGTGGGCAGAGAGCCCCCCACCTATCCCAGCTGCCTCCCCGTGCAGGGGTCTCACTCCTCCCAGCGCCCCGAGCCGGGGCAGCGCAGGCTTATCCCGTTCCCACTGCGTTGTAGATGGCTGGAGCCCAGACACCCAGATTTTCCCCCCACGCTGCCACAGAGCTCCCCACCATGCAGCCATCTGCTGCTGTTGGAGGACAGGGTGTCCCCAGCATTGTGGCCCTTGGCCAGCTCAGTTACCCAGGGCACGGGGCATCTGAGCTCCCAAACCTCCCCTCTCATGGGATGCGATGGGCCCATCTCTCCTGGGAAGGCAGATGCTCTCCTAGAGCTGGACTGGGAGTTTGGTAGAGCATGACCAGCCACGACAGCGTCCCTACTCCTCAGCAGTGCAGGGGGGCATTAAAGCATCCCAGGCTCTTTGCTCTCGTCTCAGGAGCCCCAAAGAGCTTGCAGAATCTTTGCAAACCAACACCAGTATCAGCACAAGGCTGAACTTCAGGGGAGCAGCACCCAGGGTATAATTTTTGAGGATGCTTTGGCTGGAGGGGGGATGGATGAGGGCTGCCACTGCTCTGCTGTGCTCTGAGCTTGAGCTTGAGCTGTCCTCTGTGCTCTTAGTCTTGAGATAATTGTGTCCTTGTCCTTCATGCCTTTCCCCCGCCGGTGAAATGAGGGTGGGTATAACCCCTCCAAGGCTTTCCATGGGGAGGGAGTGCCCAAATCCCATCCTGACATGGGGCCAGGAGGGGATCCTTGAGCATCCTCTCCCTGCACCATCCCAACCACCTCCGCCATTGGCACCTGCACAGGCCCTGCGTGTGCCTGCCAGGGTGGTGAGGATGGAAATAAGTATGTGCACAGCCTGGCTCCTTCCCCAAAAGCACTGACCAGGGCAATGGTGCTGGATGGGGAGGCATTGTAGGGGCTTGAGAGGGCTTTTGTCTGCTCCTCGGGCAGTACCGGTGTGCTGCACCCAGCTCCACTCCGGCCCCTGCAGAGCCATGCGGGTGTGCATGCCTGCCATAAATATTGATGGGGTGGACTCAGCACAAGTGTGCCTTTATATACAGTGATTTGGATGTATATGCTATAAGTACCTGCTGTGTGGGCAGGAGAAAGCAGTGTAGGTGATAGCACCGAGGCTGAATGCACAGTGGCTTTTCTACAGGGAGGTGGGATCCATCCTGCGTGGGGTGGGGAGGTGGGAAGCGGCCAAGTGAGGAACCTCAGGGGTCACAAAACTCTTTGGGGAATTGGCCAGACCCACAGCTAGCCTAAATCTTCCAGCTGAGACTGCAGTGGGCCACCGCAGCTCCCACAGCCTGCTCCCCGCACAGCCACGCCAGGATGAACAGCGAGGGGCTGCAGTGCCTCTGTTTAATAATGCATGGCACAGAGGCACCGGACGCTCACCGGGAGCCAGAAGCTGCGGGGACAAGAAGTCACCACTGCAGCAGTCGATCAGTGGGGTCCATCCCGGCATCCCCCAGTGCTCACGGGATGTGGACACCTCAGGGCTCTGGGTAGCCCCGAGGCTGGGGCTGGGTAAGCAGAGCTTCCCACCACAGGGCACAGCAGTGGCAAAGCCAAGGCACTCGGTCACGCAGCAGCTGTCATCCTGGCCACGCTGGATGCTTCTTAGATAGAGCCTGGAGATGGGTCCCTGTCCCCTTGGCCACTCCTGCTGGGAAATATAGCCCCTGTTAATCTTTCTCACACAGATGCAGGCGTAGGTGGTATTTTTGGGGAGCTCTGGAGGGCCGAGCAGCACTGGGAGCACCCCTCCTTCTCTGGCATCCTCCTGGGACACCACCATGCTGGGAACAGCTGGAAGCTATGGGCTTGGTGCCCTCCTTGCTTCATCCCTTCCCCAGCCAAAACCACCCTGGCTCACACGTTGGTTGCCAGGCCCAGGACGAGCAGGTGTGTGCTGGGTCTTGCAGGCACCAATTCACAACAAGCTCCTGCAAATGGCCCCCCTGGGGGATGCATGCATCCCTTATTATTTGTGGTGCCGTGATCCAGCCCCACCGACCATCTGCTGCAGCAGCTCCCCACCACCCACTCCCCAGCCCACGCTGTGCCCCACGGCACAGAGCTGTGCGGGGGTGGGCAGGGGGTGCCCAGCGTGCCACCCCCAGCCCACAGGCAGGAGGGAACAGACAGGTCTGCAGGACTGATGCTGATGGGGCTGTGGTAGCGATGCAGGTGGGTCTGCAGTAGTGATGCCAACGGGGCCATGGTATTAACACAGACAAACCTGTGATAGTGATGCAGGAAAAGCTGCAGCGTCAGCCCGGAGCCCCTCTGCCTGCAGGAGTGCTTTGCTGTGCCCATGCAGAGCAGGGCACAGGGAGGGCAGTGGGCAGGGTGGGCAGGAGCATCCCCTGTCCAGCCAGCAAAGCCTGGACCTGGGGAGACCCTTAGGGCATGAGACCAGCAGAAGTCATCCTGTGAGGGTGACTCCAGGGGCAGATTTGGTCTGTTTTCTCCGTCCCTCTCTGGTGAGCTCAGGGGACCCTGCCACCCCCAGCCCCCAGCCGCAGTGCTGCTCCCACCTTGGGCAGAGCATGGCAGCAGAGCCGGGGTCAGGCCATGCCACAAACCCACCTCCCTCCCCACCAGACCCTGGGTGGCTTGCTCCTGCACCAGCCCCTTGGTGAGACCCTCATTCGCAGCCAGGAGAGTGGTTGCTGGGAGAACACCCACACGTGCTGGGGGGTTGTGACTCGCTGCAGGGGCAGAGCAGTAGTCCCCATGTCCCCAGTGACTGGACGTGGGGGGGCTCCAAGCACCACATGCTCACCCTGAGCATGGAGCAATGGTCCCCCCAGGTCCCCCTCACCTTGCTCAGTGTCACCAGCAGGAGGGACAGCAGGGGTGGCAGGGGCTGTCCCTGCAGTCTACGCTCAGCCACTGTGATGGAGGGTCCAGCTCCAGCCTGACGCTACAGCCCGCTGGTGCCCGTCCCTGTCCCTGTCCCCACCAGGTGCCAGCCCCAAGAGGCCAAGGCTGCTCTTCAGAGGCTGCAGCTGCTGCATGTTTTGTGCTGCCTCTTCCCCTTCTTGACGCTGCTGTTTTTGTTTTGTTTAAAAGGCTGGGTTACGAATTTTAAACAGGCTCCTGAAAAACCCAATTACCTCCAGAAGACAACCTGATAAAAGCTGCCTAAGTGGCACTGTGGAAATCGCCTTGTGCAGCAGCCGAGGGAAAACCAACATAACAAAGCCTTTAGAAATGGAGTTAACCACTTTTAATCCCTCGGTGCAATGAGAAGGACCAATAATTATTTTCTGTAGAGATGGCGGGTGGGGGGGGATAAGTGAAATAACTGCCCTGTGCTAATGGGTGGCAGCAGGCTGGGCTTGCGGTGCTGCAGGGATGGGTGCAGTTTTTCAGGCACCCGCTTCGCTCTGCCTGGGAGCTTTGCAAGGGCCCATGGTGGCTGTGACCTTGCAGGGTCCCTGTGTGGCTGCAGGGCTTGGGGACGGTGCCAGCAATGGGGCAGGCAGGTGCCGCTCGGGGCTTTGCTGGCAGCAGATGCGGTGGGTGATGCAGCAGTGGCAGCAGCCGCCAGCCCCATGCCCTTTCTCTGGGCGCCAGCGGGGAGCGGAGCGAGGCGCTGCCAGGGCTCTGGCACCCGCACTGGCTCCGTCCCTGCCTTGCTGCCCCCGCAAGCCGGCACGGAGGTGACTTGCAGGATTTGGCAGCGCTGAGAGCTTCCTGCTCCATCTGGCCATGGTGCTGTCCCCCCCGTCCCTCCTATTGCTCCCCGTCCCTTCCCTTCCTGCCTCCCCCAGCAGCTCCAGGCAGCAACCTGGCAGGTGACACTGCCCAGAACGACGCCAGGGGACAGCTGTGTCTAAGGAGTGCCCATGCCAGGCACGAGCAGTCCTCCCAGCACCAGGAGCATCCTCCAAACATCTGCCAGAGCCAGCTGCGCTCTGGGACTGCAGGGGTCCCCTGGGCTCATCCCCATCCTGAGAGCAGGGGTGTCCACAGGGTGTGTGAGGCAGGGGGACAGAGGCGATGTCCAGGGCTGGTGATGAGCCCCTGGCTGCCCATCCCAGGGGAGCCCAACTGCCAGGGCAGGGCTGGGCGCTCACCAGCCCATTGGCTGTGGTTGCGCTGCCGGCACTGACAGCTGGAGTGCCGGGGCGTTTGGCCACAGCTGACATGAGCCTCGTGCTTCCCGCAGCAGCAGGGACGGGGGCTGCTTCGCCCACCTCCCCCCGACTACCCTGCACCCCGTGTGGGGTCCCACACTTGGAGACAGGATTCCAGGCTGCCAAGCTCCAAAGAGGGCAAGCCTGGCTTAAACATTTAGCGCTGGCACAAGGGACAGCCCTCCCAGCTTGGCCACAGCTCATACTGGGAGCAGTCCCCAGGCAGCTGGGAGCTACTGGGGGAGGATGCGTTTAATGAGCCGAGGCATCTCCAAAGATTGAAAGACTCAAGGACCCATCCCAGGAACAAAAGGAGGCGTTTTGTCAGGCGTTGAGAGACGGGCTCGTTAATTCCTCCTGGCTGTCACACTTATCTGTAATGAATTTGTGCTCTGCTGTATTATTTTTAATACAATAGGAGCGGTGCAGCCCGCCCACCGCCCGGCTGCCGGGAGCGCTGACGTCAGCGCCCGGAGCAGGGCTGCCGCAGGATGGACAGACAGACGGACAGGCCAAGCGCAGGCCTGTCTTGCCACCCACACGCCTGTCCCACCAGCTGCTGGCGGGCAGAGCAGGGCTGGGCACAAGGGCAGGAGGCAATTTTTCCATGAGTTGTTGGCCAATGCCACTGTGGAAGGGGCTGAGGGCTTGAGGCTGGCAGAGATGGGGTGTGCTGGAGGGGGTGTTTTGGGGAGCAGTGAGAGAGGGTGAACAAGAGGGCCGCGTCCTTGATGTGTTGTCCCTGCACTGAGACCTTGCCCTGGCAGCAGCCATGCATCGGGGCAGGAGCTGGCAGCGGGTGCACACATGCAGATCTGTCAGTACCACATCCCAGTGGAGGTGCTGGGCTGGTACTTGCGTGCTGGCTTCGCCCCCCCGCCAGCTGCAGGATGGCTCCTCAGTGCTGCCCCACATCCTCCATCACCCCATCCTCCCCACAGCAGCCCCAGCTGTGCACAACACCGGCAACATCTCCACAGGCTGCACCACCGGGTTTGTGGGGGAAGCTGCAGCCTGTCCTGGCTCCCCACAGCCTCCCACATGCAGAAGATGGGGGTCCCTGAAACGACCCTGCATCTAGACCCTTTCCAGCACTTTTCTGGGATGTAGCTATGAGGTTTCCCGCAGAGCTGCTCCTCCAGAGCCTCACCATTAAACACCAGATATCCCCAAAGCCTGGCTTAGAGCACCGCTAATCAGATTTGCAAAGCGCTCCTCTTGTTTCTAATAACCCAGGGCTGGATTAATTAGAAGGCGCCGGCTGCCCCTCTGTGGGGTGGCAGGGCTGGCGATGGGGCACGCACCTGTCCCCAGTGCCTCTCTGTGCACTTAGACAGGGGTGCCCTGTCCCGCAGCTGATGAGGAGGGGTGAGGGGGCTACAGGAGCCCATCTCCTTTTGGGCAGGTGCAGGAGGGCCAGGCAGGGTGGTGCCCCCCAATCTTGCCTGGGGTCCCCACACTGAATTGGGTCCTGAGCCCCGTGGGCATCGTGTCCTCGATGCCACAGCACAGGCCCTCCCAGCATCCCTAGCCTAGGCACCCCCCACCCACCGTGGGACCCCCCTGGGGGGAGACAACACCAAAAATCCAAAGCTGGGGCCTCCGAGCAGAAGCTGCTGGTGCTGGGTTCGAGTTGTTTTATCAGGGACTTTAATTAAACTGCTGCAGCTGCCCTGCACCACTGCGGAGGGGAACAGAGTGCTGCGGCTTGGGGTGCCGAGTGAGATAGTAGGGGGGTGCGGGATTTGGGGGCGGTGTGCAGCTCCGCGGTGGCTCCGGCTGATTAATGCCTCGATTCGCCCATTAATTGCCGCGGAGGTGAATCATTAACCCCGCGCCGGACGCGCTCTCCCCCCAATCCCTCCCTCTAAAGGAGCGCGGTGTGGGGTCCGGAGGGTCCCCGTCCGCATCCTTGAGAGCGGTGCGGGGCTCCCCGTGGGCCGCACACCGGGACGTTTCCCCGGGGGTCGTGCGGCGTTTCCTTGGGGGGTCTCCCGCATCCCTCCCCGTGGGGGGCCGGGCTGCGCGGTGCCAGGGCGGGGGGTGTCGCCCCGGGCGGGCCCACGCGTGCCGCCGGGGGCGGGCGGGGGCCGGGCCGCGGCGGGGCGGGGCGGGAGGGCGGAGCGGCGGCAGCGGAGAGCGGCGGCGGAGCCGGTGAGTGCCGCGCCGCGCCGGTGCTGAAGGGACAGCGCCGCCGCTGCGGCACCGGGCGGCCCCGGGCGGCGGGCGGGGCCCCGAGCCGCATCCTCCGGGCGGGGGGCGGCGGGTCACCGCGGTACCGCGTCCCCTGCGCGACCACCCCCCACCACCACCGCGGCTCCCGCCCTCCCCGTGTCCCTGCGCCCCCCCACCGCGGCTCCTGTGTCCCCTGCGCGCCCGGTGCGTGTCCCCTGTCCCGGGTGTCCCCTGCGTCCTCCGTGTGCTTGCACTCCCACCGTGGGGCGTCCCCTGGGTTCCGCACCCCTCTGCGGTCCCGGTGTCCCCCGCATGCTGAGTCTCCCCTACGTCCCGTGTCCCCGCTGGCCCTCGCCCTTCCGGCGCCCCCTTCCGTGTCCCCTGCGTCGCTGCAGACCGTGCGGCCCCGGTGTCCCGGCGCCTGCCGTCTCCCCCCCGTCAGCGGTGTTCCCGCACGTTACCCGTGTCCCTGCACTCTCCGGTGTCCCCCCACGTACCCTGGTGTCGCTGCGCCCCCCCCGCCCCCGCGACCCCGGTGTTCCGGTTCCCCTATGTCCCAACGGCGCCGGGTGTCCCCTGCACCCTTCCTGCGGCGCCGGAGTCTCGGCGCCCCCCACTGTCCCCGCGTCCCCGGTGTCCTCCGAGCCCCCCCCCGCGGCGCTGGAGCTCAGCGCAGCACCGCCTGGAGGAACCCCCCCCAGTGCACGGGGTGCCTGGGGCTGGGAGCAACAAACTTCCCCGGGTCCCGGTTCGCGAAGCCCCCCCTGCAGCCCACCAGGGGATCCCGGGAGATGGGGTGGGGGGACCTGCAAGGCTGCGGCACCCACTGGGCACACGCGCACACACTGCAAACTGCACAGCCAGGCTCTGAGCAGAGCCTGCAGCCCCCCGCACACACACAGGACATGTGGGGGGCACGGCTATCCCCGCCCCCCCCCCACACACACGCCCCCCTGCTTGCAGTCCCCCAGATACACAGCGAATGCAAACAGCCTGCAACACCCCCACACGTACACACACGTGGCACAGTCTGCAAATTTGTGTGCACACCCCACCCCATACAGCCTGCAAACCCACGGACCTGCACTCACAGCCCCCCCCGCAACACAGCCCGTAACCCCCACACAGCGCGTGCAAACACACACAGTGCACACACTCACCCATGCAAGCCCTTACACGCGCATCCGCAGAGCTTGCAAACCCCGAAACTCAGGCACGCACACACTCAAAGCTTGCAAACAGGCTGCAGACCCGCACTGTGCGGGTACACACAGCTTGCAGCTCCACAAACTGGTGCACACACATGTGCGTGCACACCCCCATGCAAAAACTGCCTGCAGCCACCTGCGAACACACCTCTTGACCAAAGACAGCCTGCACATACCGCTCACACACGTGGGAGCGCACACAAACACGGGATGCGCATACACGCTCTGTCCTGCACACGCAGTGTCCCTGCACACTGTCACCCATCCCCAGCACCCGCAGGGATCACGCACACAGTCACAGGCTGCTGTCTGCAACCCCTGCAGCCCCCAAACCCTGTCACAACACGCCAACAGCCTCTTCTCCATCCCTCCGCAGAGTGCATACATTGTGATAGACGCACACACAGCACCCTGTGTCCAGCTGCACTGCGCTAGCATCCCCAGGCAGGGTCTGTCCCCCCTCCCTCAAGGCACAGACATGCAGTGGGTGGTGGCATAGTGGGTCCCCATCCCGCCAACCCCCCAGGCAGGACCCCGGGGCTCCTGCTGCCCCACTGAGGGCAGTGCTGGGGTGGAAATCTGTCTCCGGTCCCTGCCTTGGTCCCACCACAAGTCTGCAAAGCCAGTGGGGATGTGGGGAGGGTGCCAAGGGGAACAGGTAAATCTGCCCAGCCTCTGTCCGCAGACTCCAAAAGCTCCCTCTGCCCATCCTGGGAGGTATTTTGGGCTGGAGACACAGGGTGCATCCTGCAGTGCCAGGGACTGTCCCTCCCCTTGTGCCTAGGCAGCGGGGAACCCTGGGCACGGCATCGCCAAACACATCCCTCTCTGCCTACGCAGGTGGCCCTGGTCAGCGAGCCCAGACAGCAGTGGATGAACGCTGGGTGCTGGCCTAGCCACACGCACACACCGGCACCATGGACTTCGTCATGAAGCAAGCGCTGGGCGGTGAGTAGGTGCTGTACCCCCCCCAGGGTCCCTGCTCAGGGAGCGATGCTGGCCCAGCGCTCCAGGGAACGCAGTGGGAGGGACACAGTGGGGGTACAAAGCCACAGGGAGAGGTGCTGGTGGGGGGGAGCTGCTGCCGGAGCACTCCAGGGCTCCCGTTCCCAGCGCCTGGCTGGGGAATCCCCGGCTCTCCTGCCGCTAAGTGGGATTCCCTGGCGGGTCCCCTGGGTGCCAGCGCCGAAGGAGCTGCTGGCGTCTCCCCCGGCTGATGCTGAACTAGGACAGCACAGCCAGCCTGCGGCACTCCCCATCCCCGCAGCCTCCAGAGCCCAACTGCAGCCAGCGCGGGTGGCCATGGGGACATGCCAGGTCATCCTTAGCGGGGGGCTCCACACCCTCCCTGCCTCTGCAGGGGCTTCGGCAGCCAGCGCTGTGGCTGCAGCACATGTGGGGACTGTCTGATGGTCTTGTGCTGTGCAGGGGCCACCAAGGACATGGGGAAGATGCTGGGGGGTGAGGAGGAGAAGGACCCCGATGCACAGAAGAAGGAGGAGGAGAGGCAGGAGGCCCTGCGCCAGCAGGAGGAAGAGCGGAAAGCCAAGCACGCCCGCATGGAAGCTGAGCGAGAGAAAGTCCGGCAGCAGATCCGTGACAAGGTGGGCACACACCTCCCCTGTGCCCAGCCCTGCCCACAGCACCCGGGATGGGGCTGGGACAAGGAGCCAGCATGGCTGGGGAGGAGGGGGCCTGATGCTGTGGTGGTGGGCACATGCTGAGGGCCTGTGTCCTCACAGTACGGGCTGAAGAAGAAGGAAGAGAAGGAGGCGGAGGAGAAAGCTGCGCTGGAGCAGCCATGTGAGGGCAGCCTGACGCGCCCCAAGAAGGCGATCCCGGCGGGCTGTGGGGATGAGGAGGAGGAGGAGGAGGAGAGCATCCTGGACACCGTCCTCAAGTACCTGCCCGGCCCGCTGCAGGATATGTTCAAGAAGTAACAGCACCGCCAACCCTGCCATGGGGTGCTGGGGCACAGGCGCCCTCTCCCCTCCGACCCCTCCATCAAGTTCCCTTGGCCCCAACGGGGGTCCCCACACCCCCTCCCCATCCCCTTCTGCCTATTCCCCTGACCAGACTGAAAACCCGCCCCGTCCTGTCCAGGCAGGGCCCCCCCACCACGCTGTGCCAAAGGGGAGCAGCCCTGGCTGGACAGAGCGAACCGGGACCAAATGCACTGACGCAACCTCGTGGCAGGCTGGGGGCACTCCAGGCCCTACCAGCCCCCCCGGGGTGGCTCCCCGTGCCCCCTGCCCCCCTGCCTCTCCCAGGGGACCCCGGCAGGCCTCCTCTCGCTTGCCATCGTCCCCAGCACTGCCATCCCCCTGCCCCATCCTGCCCTGGGCTAAGCCCAAAGCACAAAGCCAGGCGCCCTGCCCACAGCTCCCCCATCCCCAGTCCCTGGGCACGGGGGTCCCCCAGGGCTGCCCGGTGTGCTCCAGCATCGGGGGGTTGGAGGGGACCCCCCCTCCTCGCATCTCTGGCCCCATAGTTAAAGCCATATCAGTTAGACTGCAATACTTCAGCACCGGGAGGAGCGGGCGCCGCGCTCCACCGACCGTGTACAAAGGCGCATGCGGGGCAGGGACCCCCCTGCCTCGTCCCCCCTGCCCCGTTCCCACCGCTTGCTCGTCCGTGTCTCGGCCCCGCCGGCCCCTGTTCTCGCATTAGTGTCTCTGTGCCAGGGTGCGCGCGTCGCTCCATGCGTCCTTGTGTCCGCTGCTCACGCTCCCAGCCCCGAGTCCCCGCTGTCCCCGGGGCTGCCCGCAGCGCTGAGCCGAGAACCCCCCGCCGCGCTGCCAGGGCCCCCGCTCTGTCCCCTGCAATAAAGCCAGCACGGGGCCGAGGGCTGCCTGGCCAGTCCTGAACCGGGAATGCCCGGCTGTCCCCCTGCCCTGCACTGGGCACACGGGTCCCCTGGGCCTGGGAAGGAATCCCTGGGCAAGCACCCTGGGCATGTCCCAGGAGCTGCTGCTTGCACCCCAATCAGGGGGCGCGGGGGCACAACCTCACCCCAGCCCATCCCTTGCCGCACCGTGCTCCCCCCCTCCCCGTGCTTCCTCCGCCACAGCCCCCAGCTGCTCACCAGGGCTCTCCCTGGGAGGCGGCGGGCGACTTGGGGCCTCGCAGACATGCTGTGACCATCCTGCTCGAACTAGTCTTTGACAAACTAATAAAATAAAGGGATTTGTACATTGCTCTGGCCTCTTCTCAGCCATTGCTTCCCTTGGGCCCTACACCAGCTCTCTTACTCCTCCATCCCCTCAGGGATGAGACCTTGCAGTTCATCACACTTGGGGAGGCCCCAGGACCCACCCTGCACAGCACCCAAGACAGGGCACAGGTGAAGGGAGAGGCCACATGTGGCTCCCAGAGTCCTTCTCAGTCCAGCTGCCTCCCCACCCACCTGTGTCCACCCTGCAGGTGCCCACTCCAGGGCTGGGGACAAGGTAAAGGACATGGCAGGGTGGCTTCTGCCTCTTCCCCCTGACTCTGAGACTCCCCTCACAGAACAACTGGGGATACCCCTGGGGTAACAGGGCTGTTTCTGGTGGGTTACAGCCTTTTGCCACCCCAAAGAGCAGGGGCTGTATGGCTATGGGCAGGCCTTGGGCAATGGGGCACCTCATGCCCCACAGTGAGGCAAGGCCCCTGGCAGTGCCCGGGCTTGGCACAGTGCTGGAGGCTTCTGTCCAGAGCCAGCCTCAGCTTCAACTGATTTGCCATCATTTAACAGCAAAGAGCTCAGTTGTTACCCAGGCGGCATCAGCAGAGCAGTCACCTGGAAAAGCTTCTGTCAGAGAAAAATATTAGGGTAGGAAATGATAGAGATCTTGCAGACGAGGTCTCCATTGCAGGCAGGCTGCGCCCACACCTCTGCAGTGACCGTCTGTCTCCTGTGTGACCCAGCATGCCGGCTCCGGGGAAGAAAGCCCCACGGCTGTCCCTGGGGTGCGGGGACAGGGGAGGCACTGCTTGTCACCCCTGGCAGGAGGACAGGGAAGGGCTCTGCATGGCAGAGGCAGCATCTTCCGCTGGGGCCACGACCCTGTTCCACCCAAGCAGGGTGCTGTCGGGCAGGGGCAGCGTTACAGAACCGAGACAGCTCGCCACGGCTGTCCCCAATCTCGGTGCGGTGTCCCCGGTGCCACTTGTCCCCAGTGTGAGCGCGCAGCGCCCCCTGGTGGGGTGACAGCGCAGGACAGGCGACAGGGACAGCAGGGACAAGGAGTCAGACCATCGCCACAGACCCTCAGCCAGGGTCTTGCCGTGGCCAAGGGGAAGGGAGAGGAGCTCGCAAGAGGGCAGCTCAGGAACCCCCTTCTTCCCCCACAGCAGCCACGGGAACCTTCATTATGGAAGAGGATTTATCAAAATTAGAAAAAACAACCCCACATACAAAAAGAAAACCAAACCAGCTGGGGAAACATCCCCCAACTCGCATCCCCCCACCCTTCCCTTGCTGCTCTGGTGCAGGGAAGGGACACGGGGTGCCTGGGAGGGGAAGGGGCAGGCTGTGCTCCCAGGGCTGCCCTCGCCATCAGGCCGCTGGGGCCAAGGGGATGGTCACGTAGCCCATCGCTGCTGGGGAGCCCGGATGGAGCAGAGCTCCTCCCACAAAAGGTTCCTCAGCAGTCACCTGTCACCTTCAGTGACAGACTTTCTTTGGCCACTCACCTTTGGAACAAGGCCCCCACACCCAGGAGAGGAGGTGGCAACCCTCAGATGGCGAGGGGGGCTCCACTAGTGTGTCCCCCCATTTCCCCCCCAGTACACAAGCTGCTTTTTACAAACGCTCCTGAGAGCAGGATGGACAGAGCCAACAGTCACAGCACTGCCCATCAGGCAAGGAGCAGAGCCATCTCCTTACCCTGCCCTACACTAAACATTCTCCCGTCCCTGGGAGTAGGGACATGTGGCTTCGTTAGGAGTCGTTGGGGAGCCCGAAGAGCTTGACGGTGCCTGCCTCCCGGCTGCTGTCATATTTGCCATCTTTGTCGTCACAGGCGAAGGCCAGCAGCGGCCTCTTTGGGTGCCAGGCCACTGTAAAGGTGGGGGACTCGCACTGCACCTCCCAGAGCTTCTCTCCTGCATGGAAAAGGTGTCACGTTAGCTTGGAGAGGCTCCAGCCCCCACTGCAGCCTGCCCCAGAGCACACACCAGAGCCAAGCACCCGCTTTTTCTCTCCCATACAGGAACAAATGCTGCTTCAGCGCCTTTTAATCACCTGGTGACAAGGCACAGACATGACACGCATGTCTGCTGCAGACTAACAAGGCAGAGGCTCCCCCTCCCGGCGCTCTGCGCTGCGCAGCTAAGTTCTTCCTTAGCTGAGTGATTCTCCCAGTGCCCTCCCAGCTTCACCAGCACTTCTCCATCCAGCTCTCTCCTTGCTGTTCCCCAAAAGGAAACCGTTACCTGTCTCCACCTCTGCAATGTCAATGAAGTGATCTTCCGATGCCGATGCCAGCATCTTCCCATCGTGGCTAAAGCTCAGCGTTCGCACAGGCCAGTCAAGCCTGCAGCAACAGAGCAAACGGAACGGTGAGCCACCTCCCGCACGGTCACCAGAGAGGGGATGCAAACGGCTCCGGGATAGCACGTCCTACCTTGAGAAGCACCTCACACACACCAGTTCATCCACGTCCCAGAGGCTGACTAATGCGTCAGCACTGCCTGTGGCAAAGTACTTCCCCATGGGATCGAATTTGATGCAGATGCAGTTTGAAGGATGGGCGTTGATGGACTGAATGGGTTTCAGCTCCGGGTAGCTGCAGAGATGAAGGGAGAGGGCAGGAAGCAGTGAGAGGAGTGTGGGGCTCGTCTACAAGCAGGGCAGGCACGAGACACACTGGGACTGTGAGCAAACCAAACTAGTGCAGGGACACACTCCTGAAAGCCTTGAGTGCCGACTGAATGACGCAAAGCATCAGGGTTGCTCTCGGGGAACCCAACCCAAAACAGGGGCAACCTCAGCTCCAGGTAAGTTTGCTTCCACCAGAAGGCTGGCAATAGCTGGGGTGTGGGACTCAAGTTCCCCAAAAGCAACAAAAGGGCTTGCAGATTGATGTCTGCCGCCGTCTGCCCACCTGCCTCCACGGGCACCTACCTAAGGATGTTGATGCAGCCGTTCCCATTAGTGAGGAAGAACATGTTGTTATCGTTGTTCCAGGAGATCTCATTCACCTCAAACTTGAACTGTTCCTCAGCTTTGGAGCGATGCGTCTTAGCATCAATGAAGGTGACCACGTCATCCTTGTTCCCCACTGCAATGGTCTGCCCGTCAGGGCTCCAACAGATGTTGATGTTCTCCCCTGGAGGGACAGAAAGCCAGCAGGTCCCGTTTCCACCCAGCCATCCACTGCAGCCACGAGTTAAGCAGACAGGCAGCTTTTATTCCCCATTAAAGGCCACAATCTGCTCCACTAACTCCAAACCGCTCCCAAATGGGAAAGACTGCCAGGTCTTGCATTTAACAGACAAACCCTGTACAGCAGCTGTTCAGAAAATATACACAGTTATTAAAAATTAAACTTAACAGAACTACAGCTTCAAGCCAACATAACTACATCACTGCTCTTCACTTTGCAGTCAAGATGGGACCACAGCAACCACCAAACAAGGTCAACCCAAAGATCCTCTGAAGCCAGTGTTCTTCCAGATCCAGAACATTCAGAAGCTAACAATAAATACCTATGAATTGGGGCAAGACAAGTTGCAGTTATGCTATCTTACCATGCCAGTTCCAGCCCAAACAACTCAAAACTGGAGATTTCCAAGGGCAGAGATGATATCTGGCTTAACCAGCACATGAATTCAAATATTTGTTTTCTGAATCTATGCAAACTTTCACTTCCACCATGGCTCCCTGCAAACATGCCTTTCCCCAGTCTCCAGCCTTGCAGACCACAGACTCCAGAGACGAGTACACAGGACATTTTAACAGCTAGGATCATATTTCAATAGTTTCTCCAGTCCTGACAGCTGAGTAGATGAGCCCTTTTGTTCAGTGTTGCTCCTTACAGATGAGTGCAACACAAAGATAACAGCACTCAGCAAAGATGCCTCGAATACCCACAAGAAGCATCCAAAGCGCTGGTGCCGCTGCAGACGGGTTCCACGCAGCTGAGGTCCTGCGGGACCCAGGAGCCTTCCTGGGAAGGCAGGTACTCACCTTTGGTGTTGACAGTGGCGATGCACTTGGTGGTGCGGACATCCCAGATACGGATGGTTTTGTCCCCAGACGCCGTGACGAAGAGGTCAGGGTTGCTGGGGTGCCAACAGAGCTGATCCACACTGTCCCCATGGCCCCGGTAGTTGTTCTCCTTCACCTGAAGCGAGAGGACAGCCATGGATAGGGGGAAGAGCCTGGCTCTGCCCCCGTTCTGGTCCCAGATTCACCCCGCTCTGCTGCCGGTTACCGGACGGGTGGGTGCCCTGCCCAGAGTCCCCTCTCCCGCCACTTCAGTCACGCTCCACAACCGGCCAGACACCGGCCTGTGGGGTTCTTGTCGGTGCTCCTCTCCCGGTACAAACCCGAGTCCCCGCTGCCAGGCCCAGTACCGACCACTCCCCGTTCGGCCCCGAGGGCTGCCCCGGTACCGCCCCGAGTGGCCACTCCAGACGTCCCGCAGTGCCCGGTACCGAACGGCCGCCCCGCTCCCGCCAGGCGCCGCTCACCAGCCGGTCCTTCTCCAGCACGAAGACGCTGGCGGTCTTGTCGAAGGAGCCGGACGCGAGGCGGCGGCCGCAGCAGCTCCAGGCCACCGAGTGCACCTTGGCCCCGTGCGCCGGGAACTCGCGGCTCCGCGTGTTGGCGCGGAACAGCTCCTGCATGGCCTGCACGTACGGGGACAGCGCCATGGCGGCGGCGCCGCGACCGGGGCCGCCACGGCCCCGCCCCGCCGCGAATGACGCACTTCCGCCACCGCCCCCCTCGGCTCGGCTCGGCTCGGCCCGGCCCGCAGCCCGGGCGCTGCCGCCGCCGGCCCGTGGGGGGCGGAGCCGCCACCCGCCGCGAAGATGGCCGAGAGCGTCATCCTCATAAGCGACTCGGACGCTGAAGGCAGCCGATCGCCGCCGCCCGGGCCCCGGCGCGGCTGCCCGCCGCTTCCCGCGGTGAGTCCGTGGCCCCCTGGGCGGGGCCTCCCAGTGGGCGCGGCGCCGCCTGCCCCTCTCAAAGATGGCGGCGCTTCCGCCGCGGCGGAGGCGCGGGCGGGGACGGTAGCCGCGCGGGGACAGAAAGCCCACAGTGAGTGTCCCAGGCCGGGCAGGAGCGGCGGCCCCGCAGCCCCGACCGTGTGTTCCCGGAGAGCCCGGTACCCTCGGCCGCTCCCTCACGGTTCCGTCCTGGCCCCAGCCACACGCCCCAAGGACCCCCAGCCTCCCCCAGGAGGGCTCGGGTCCCCTCGGCCACCTCCTGCCAGCAGAGTGCCGGTCCCCAAGTGTGTCCCCGCGGGGTCCCTCCCTGGCCGCATCCCCCCAGAGCCCCCCAGCCACGAGTGTCCGCGTCCCCTCGACTGCACCAGGGCGCAGTCCCCCGGGCACCCTGCTGGGCACAGCCCCTGGCCGGGGTCCAGCCCTGGGCCACGGTGGGGCGGCCACCGCCCTGCTCACCTGGGCCAGCCCGCGGGCAGGGGCACGACGGGCCGGTGTGGCGGCGGCCCAGGGCACGAAGCTGCCGGGGAGGCACAGCCCTGGGTGGTGGGTAACGGTCCGTTGGCCCCCGTTCCGATGCAGCGTTCAAACGCCGGCAGTTGGGCAGTGTCCGGTACAGCAGGGCCGGCTGGAGCCGGGGCAACCTGCGGCCTCCTGGGCTGCTCCAGCTTCCCGGTGAGGGCTGCTGGGTTTTGCCTCCCTCTCAGGCCACATGCGGCCCCTCCTTTGGGAAGGCAGCAGGTCTGAGTCAGGGGAAAAACACTGATTTAAATTGCCCACAAAACGTGTTCCTGCTTTGAGGCGCTGAGGGTTTGGGTTTTTTTTTCAAAGAGCAGCCAAGCTCTGCCCCTTCCTGGGCACGTTTAGATGCTGAGAGGTGCCACGTCCTGCCTGCGGTGGTGCAGACACGGCTGCCTTCCCTGCCCGCTCCTGCTGCCCCTCAGGCGCGGCCTGGGAGCTCCAGGTGCTGCAGCACCCAGCGAGTCCTGGATGGGAGTCCCCAAAGTCCCGGGGCTGCGGTAGCTCTGGCTTGGTGCCACAGATGCGAAGGCAGCTCGGTTCCCCACCGCTGGTGTCTGTGTAGCAGGTGAGGCTCCCGGCCACCCCAGCAGGGCTGGGTCTGCTCTGGGTCAAGCTGAGGGGTGTTTGGAGCAGGGGACACAGCTGCTGGCCATAAGAAGCCCCAGGGGGAGCAGTGGGGTTGTCTCTGCCAGGAGCAGGGAAGAAGAACCCAGATTGGGCTCGGGCTCAGCTGTGCAGTCAGGGCAGGCTGACACTAGAGCCCGGGGCTGCTGCCACATCCCCTCGGCCAGGCAGTGGCATCTTTGCACCGGGTTTCTCTTCCTGGGCTTGTGGCAGAGTCCCCCTTTTCCCCCTTGTGCTGGGGCAACGGTGCCGCCATAGCAGAGGACTGAGGCAACCAGGTGCCACTGCTGCTGACAGCACTGATCCCTCAGTCCCCACAGGAGATCATCGACCTGACCTGCGAGGACATGAGCACAGAGCCGGCACCGTGGAGCAGCCTCACCGTCATCGACCTGACAGAGGACACATGCAGCGCCCCTGCCAGCCCTCCCCACACCACCAGCTGGGCTGACCAGGGCCCCGGGCAGCCGCCTGCTGCTCTGGCAGCAGACACGTCCCATCCGCAGCTCTGCTCCACCACAACACAAGAAACAGGGGCAACAGCAGGGCTGAGCCTCGCAGCATCCTGGCACAGTGCTCCCATGGAGCGCAGTGCCACCATGGACACAGCAGAAACCACAGAGAACTGGAGCTGCTTCTCTCCCACCTCCAGCCGCTGCAGCTCCTCCAGCCCAGAGCAGAACTGCAGCACGACCACTTTCAACAGTGACTTGGGCTCCTTGGCCAGCATGCAGCTGGACTCAGACCTGCTGTCCCCGTCCCCCTCCACCCCAGGCAGTGGCAGCAGCTGGAGACCTGGTGGCCCAGAGGAGGAGACTCCTCACCTCTGCCAGCAAAGGGAGCTCCCCCCAAGGCTGAGCCCTGTCCCAGCCGTCCCCACAAGCCCAGGGGAGGTCCAAGGGCCATTGCTGGCAGCGAGTGACTTATCACCCTATGGAACAATCCAGCAAGTGACCGCAGCCAGGACCAAGGCTGACAGCAAGGCCTGGCTGAACAAACTGCAGTATTTCAGGAGAAGTGGAATCCAGCACCTCTTCCTCCATGGCATAGCACCCAACTGGGAAACACAGCAGGTAAACAAGGTTCAGAGCAGCCACTGTGGTAGAGGATGGAGCAGGGGCAGCCCCTGCTCCACTTCCCCTTTTGGGGGAAGCTTTGCCATGCAGTTAAGATCTCTGGTACTGCAGTTCCCTTCACAGTGGGTCCCACACCACAGCCGGGTTCCTCAGTGTCTTGGGGAGCTGCCTTTCACCTATTGCCTTGTCTTGCACACAGCAGAAACCTGAGCTTATTCCCAGTGGGAAGCTGAGCATGGTGCGCACCACCATGGAGGAGAACTTCCTGGAGGGCACCTTGCATTTCCTGAGCGAGTTCGTCTCCTGCCAGCACCGCCCCCCAAAAGAAATAATCTCCCACTTGATCAGAGATATCCTCCTGAACGCCCAGCACAGGGAGATCCTGAAGGACACCTACATGCTGCTGATGAAGATCCAAATGTACGTGTTCCCTTTGCCATGGTGCCATGGGGCTGGCTAGGTGCCCCCAGAGGCCTGCCCAGCATAAAGATTATTCTCTGTGGTCCCTGGCCACAGAACAGGGAGTGATTTCCCCTGTAACCCAGGATGATCCCCCTGCCCCTGCCTCCTGTTATCAGCACAGGGCTGTCTGAGGGTGGGTCAGGGACAGCCTGTGACAACAAGGAGCCCCCTAGGACAGAGGAGTGCATTTGCCTTGCTCCTGAAGCATAGATCTCATTCTTCACCACTGTGACATGGCTGGGCTGCAGCAGGGGCCGTGGGCTGGAGGTGGTTGCAGCAGTTCCCTTGCTGCCCTCAGGGTACCCACAGAGGGGCACGATGTTTTGTGAGGCCACAGGATGAGGAATCCTGAGCCTCCCCATGGAGTACAGCCCCACTTGGGCGCTTCCAAAAAATGAACATGAACAGGGGAGGAGAAAGGGAGAGGGTAAATCTGGAGAGGAAAAGCCAGGGCAGGCCCCTGAGCAAATGGGGGCTGGGGAAGGGCCAGGGGCTGCAGTGCCTGCAGGCAGATAGTCAGGCAGTTCAGCACAAACGGACAGTGCTGTCCTTGCAGGCTCCATCCAGCTAACGCCACCACAGTGGGATGGGACTGGGCGCTGCTGAAATACATCATGGAGGACCAGGTACTTGGCACCATGTGTCACATTGGGCAGGGATCATCCAGCACGCGGGTGCCCAGGGGTAAGCATTGCCCTGCAGCCTCGTGGCCGTGCTCCGCTGTGGAACAGGCCAGTCCAACACGGGGCTTTATTGCAGCCATTGAGGGCAGCAAATGCCAGTTGAGTCTCCTGCTTTTATCTGTGGTGCTCCCAAAGCTGCTGCACAACTGCAGGCAGGTTGTCCCATCTGAAGACGACACAGCAACAGACAGTCTCTGTGAGCCACTGACCTAGTGCAGTGGCAGAACAGGTCCAGTCAAGCTCCCAGGGCATCGCCTGAGCCAGGCAGCCCCTCCTGGAGCTGCTCCTCAGTCATGTACATTGGCCCATTCCCAACACAGCTAAATTCCCTGGTGCTCCTTATCCAGCGTCGCCACCAGGCTCACACTGTGTCCATGTGCCCTCAGGAGAAGTCCCCTGGCCGGCTCCTCTTCCTGCAGTACGTGGTACAGACCCTGGAGGACGACTTTCAGCACAACCTGAGGTTGCGCCTGCTGCAGAAGTCAATTGCCAAAAAAGTACTTTCATGTGACACGTGCTTCAACAATGTCAAGTAAGGGACTCCTCCTGCTCCCCTGTTCTCTAACCAGATGCTGAGGGGCAGGGGTTCAGGAACACTTGTTGAGACTGCAGGTCAGACTTTCACACTTTCCAGGAAACAAGCTTGGGAAACAGAGGCAAGTATAGGACCCAAGTATAAAGAACAGGAGCAGGTTTACAAAATCAAACCAGCAGAGATTATGCAAGGCATTTCCAGCCACAGTCTAATGGGCTTTTCCCAGGAACAAGGTCAGATTTGCCCTGCTCAGGACAGGGCTGGGAAGGAGGCAGTCCTGTTGACAAGCATAAAATCTGCTGCTCAACAAAGCTACTCCCTGTCCCAGCAGGTGGGATGTATTCTTCATCCTCAGGGTCTTTACTTGAGCTCCAAGGGGAGGCTGGAATTAAGCAAAACCAGGCCTGTCCCTGCTAACTCCTGTTTCTGTCCCAGGGAGGTGGTTGGATGGTTGGTTGCAGCAGTTACAGGAATTGGGTTTGCCCAGCCCCAGGAGCAGCCACAAGAGACTGCATCCTCTTCCAAAGAAGCAATGGCCGAACACAGCTCATCCACAGCACAGCCGGCCAGCACCGACCAAGCAAAGGTGGCTCCACCAGCTTTCTTTGCCCAGAAGTAAGTCCCAGAAGCCCTGACTCCTGCTGACAGTATCACAAGCCCCAGGTCAGGGAGAAGCCAGAATCTTTCCCTGTTGGGTCAGGAAGTCAGGCCATACCTGAAGTTCTCCTTTGGGGTAGACATACACTTGGTGAGCAAAACACTTCCTCACCTGGTAGGAAACTGGCTCAGTGAGCATCTTCCTCTTACATGTAGCATAAGGCTGGAGCTCTTGACCCGCAGTCCAGGCTGCCTGATCCTGCTCCACCAACACTCAGTACAGCTACTGAGACCTCCCAAGGGCCCATATCTGGGGATTAACTCTGCTTCCAAGAGTAGCAGATTCAAAAGCCACTAAGAGATACCAAATCCAGCCCACTACGTTCCACTCCATCCCTCACTGCAAGGCATGAGCCTGAATTAGGCGCCATCCCCACTGCTTTACTTTGCAAACGGAGGGGTGCTGTCTACTGGTGTTGACTGTCTCTCTAACCTAGGGTGATGCTCCTGCTCCAACGGATGTTGTCCATCGCAGTGGAAGTTGACAAATCTCCCAACTGCAGCTCCTGTAAGATCGCAGATGTGATATTCCCATTTATACTGAATATTCCCCTGAGAAGCCAAAGGTGAGACAAACACATACAAGGCAGCAGCTGCCTGTATGAGCAACAGTCTTATTCCTGATTTGCATCCAAGCCTAGATGCATAAAGTACCACAGGGTACAGAAAGACTCATTTATGACCCAGCCAGCAAATGCATGGCTGTTGGACTGACAGATGCCATGGGGACAGAACATCGCCTGGGAGAGGCACCTCCTCAGCTCACATACTGCTGAGAAAAGTTGATTGTCCCACTTGTTTAAGTCACAGGACCTTAAAACTGTAAAGAGGGTCTGAAAACCAGCATTCTACATCAGCATGGTCAAGTACTAGCAAACACATCACTGATTCCCAAGGACAACTGAGAAGTTAATCAGAAATATGATGCAGTTCCTACAGCTTTGCCTTGACATGCTTTTGTTTGCTTCTCTGAGAAATGCAATATCTGAAGCCAAAGCACAAGGGCCTGACTGGCTCTAGCGTAGACATGAGACCACTAGACCCACAGATATTTCAAACCTGTGTTTGCCAGCCCAGCAAGCAGCCCTTTCAGCAGAACTCTGAGCGCACACTGGGTCTAGTCAAGCCATTGCCCTCCCAGGACAGATGTCCTACATGCAGCTGGCCCTGACCCCACTTCACACGCTTGGTTTTCCTCTCTGCAGTCAGCAGAAATGGGTAACTTTGACACAGGCTGCTGGGCAGGGTGATGTGAAACAGCTAAACCTGCTTCACAGACTGTACTGACCTAGAGCCGCCACAGGTCAGGCCTAAGGACATAAACAAGTTCATGGCCAAGCAGTGTAACAAAGGTCTCCATCACATCTAGTGGTTTTCCTTCCACTGCACTGCTGGGCAGCCCCTGCAGCCACCCACATCTGCACCAGCAGCACACACTGGAGCAGTTGCCCCGGTCGGGCTGTATTGTCCCCAAAGTAAGTCCCTTTTGTCTTCCAGGGAAGCTTTCTTAAACACGATGGAGAGCCAGCTCCTGCGCTGCAAACTGCTAGAGCTGTGGTTCCAGCATAGCTGCGACGTGCCCACAACCTTGCCTTTGTCTCTGGCCAAGATCCTGTATTTCCTGAGTCACTCTTCTGTGCTGCTGCATTACCAGGTACCCAGGCCAACCTCTCATTTGCCTTGCTTTCTCCTGAGAAAACCTCTTCTAATAACCAAATACTGTCTCTTGTCATAGGAGGAAACAGCAACATGGCAAAGATGGGATGAGATGCTGCAGTACTTAAGCTTACTGCTGCTGAGCTACCAAAATGTAACACTGGGTAAGCTGCCTGTTCTGGCCTTAATAAATATGATCTCTTCCAGAGGCTGCAGTAGAACAGCGTAAGTGCCCTTCCTGCTCTCGTCTCATCACTCTTGAACTCACAGCCACTGAGTCTTAGAAAGATAACACGCCTCCATCCCTGCTAGTGACTGTTTCCAGCAGACAGGGCAAAGAAGCGATGTTGCATCAAGCAGAGCACCTAACTTGCACCTAAGAAATAGCATGTTTCCCAAAGGATCAGTCCCAGCACTGGGAAGTACAAAAGGGGGGAGCTCTGTACCCACCAGTGCCTAAATTGCACACACAATAGGTGGAAGAATATGGTGGTTTAGGAGATTAAATAAAAGGCAAAGAGTAAAGCCAGGACACACTAAGCACCTAATAGACCAGGCAAAGAGCACCACTCACAGTAGCCGTGGAAGAAGCAGCATAGTCACAAACACTCCCTGAAGCTGTTTTTCCTAAAGTCTCTTCCCAGCTACATTAGCCCAGGGTTAAAGCTATCATGGAGGAACACAGAGAAACCCACCAACACACATGCAGAGTCTTCTCCGTGAAGCCCTAGATGATCACTCTCATTAAGGTCTTTGGAGACTCCCCTTTGCAGCTGGACAGCTGTTCAGTCTGCCACAGGAGAAAAGGATGCTACAAACCCTGTTCCATCCCTATTTCTTGGGCTCTCTCCACTTGGAGATTTGAGCTCCAGGAGGGTACAGAGCCTTCTTCCACCAGGCTGGTCTCGTGAGAGGATCAGCAGGCTCCCAGCAGCTCCCCCCTGCAGTGCCACCTGCTGCCATCTGTCCCTGAACAGGTCAGGCAGCCCCTTGTGCGGTGCCTCATCCCACCAGTGTTTCCTCTTGCAGAGCACTTACGGACCTCCCTCAATGACCGGATGGACTTGATCATTCAGAAAGTCAAGCCCAGGCTCCAGGACAGCGATAACATCAGCCACCTGGACGTTCAACTGAAAATAGAGGACTTCATCAGCCGAATGCATCAGGTCCTGGGGCGGCCTTTTCCCCTGCAGATCATGGAGAAGTTGTGCCTGCTTCGGGAGCTGTTCCTTATTGTCACTACTACCTGATGGGGACAACCACTGCAGCAGGGGGTACAAAGAACTTCACATTTCCTCTATAAAACCCCCACCTTATGCTGCAGTCACTTCTTTGGAAAAATATCTGGTTTACATGGTCTCAGAATCTCCTTTCAAACTCGCCTCATCCTACAGTTTTACAAGGCACTTTGTACACCTAAAAAAATAAATTATTTTCATATTTGCTGAGACTCTTCCATCCTGGTGCCAGCCCTGCCCAAAGGAAGGGCAGAGCTGTCAGCTGTACCTTGGGACAGCATTAAACTAGCAAAGCCACAAACTGACAGTAGTTCGCACAGCAAGCAAAACGCCAAAATACCCATTCAATATTTAGGAAAAGATGTTAACATTTAGGAAGAAAAAAAAGCTGGTGAGGGCATTCACAGCACAGAGATCCTCCAGCCACTCCAGTCAGTCCTCTGGAGAGGAACATTTCTGTTCCAAATCAAACAGATCTACATCACTGCACCCAAGGTCATTAGCAGATGTAGAACAAACCACTCATCTGCATGACACTGCTCTTCTAATGCAGAGATACACCATCCAGAGAGGAGTGAAGAAGTTTGTTTTGGGAGTAGCAGCCAGAAACATTCCCAACAGTGCAAACTCCAAGTGCTGCCCACTCCAGAAAGTGGCTCATCCTGCATGGTGTGCTCATTCGGGTATATTTTCCAGTTAGGTCCTTTTAACTGGATTAGACTTCTGTCATTAGACTGGAAAAGACACATTCTAGCAAGAGGCCCATAGTTATGGATGTTATTTTCTCATATGTTGGTCACATCCCCAAGAATGATGTTGCAGTAAAATACAGAAAGTAGAATGAGAAAAATCACACCAAGAAGTCACACTTTAACCCCAGGCTTTCCAAACTAAACTATGAGAGTAGCCTGTGTAAGCAAGACCTGCAGCAGCAGCCGGTACCCGAGTACCCAAACCAGAACTTTTCAGAGGAAAGGAAAGCAGAAATGGCCATACCATGGGGAGCCGGGCAGCTCCAGGTGAACGCCAGCCTGGCTCCCAGCCCTGTGCCCAGTACAGGTGCAAACAGCACACAAGCTGCAAGAGAAGCAATCTCAGGAACATGAAAAAAAAATAATCACCACTTAAATAGCTCAAGAAAACAAAGATTTCATGTTTAGTTTCATCTGCACAAGCCCTTAGGGCTGAATCTGGCTTTAAACCTAATCTCTGTCAAAAGAGAGTTTTATACAGCAAATATTTTACCCCAGTGCTGCCACAGCCTTATCAGCAGAACCTTGACCCCACACTCACTGGACAGCCCCATATCTCTTCCACAGATGCTCTGCCAGCACTAACACACAAAGACCTTCATTCACAAGGATTTTATTTTCTTGTAACAAAAAAAAAATAAAAATCACACACTAAAGACATGAATACAGACAACAAATAAATTAATGTCAAATGCAAGACTGATTGCCAAGGTGCAAATGAATAGCAACAGTGAAAACTGCTTGGTTAGGTGGGAAACTGAACATGACACATCATTGGCAGTGCTGTTGAAGCTGTAGAGGAAGCAGAGCCACAAAATGTGCTTCTCCAGAGGGGACAGCAGCTAGCCAAATGAGCCAGCCCTCACCCTCCAGGATGTTTGGTTTGAGAAAGCAAAAAAACCCAGAGTTAAACAGTTACCAGCTGTTGAGTAACCTCTGTATAATGTCCTGGCAACAGAGAAGCTTCCAGTACCAGACACAAGGCAGCTGCTGCCACCTCATCACTATGGAAAGGCTGAGGGAGCTCCACAATGCAACCATGAGATCAAGACGAGACCTCTCTGTCCTGTCTGTCACAGGAGAGGTGAAGATGACAGAGCAACACTGCCAATAATGCTTAAGGGATTAATGACAGCCAGGAGTTCTTCCACTTCTCATGAAAGCAAATGTTAGCTGTTCCCAGTAACTGGCCAAAATATTACATAGAGCTGTGTCACAGCAGGGAGGAATGTTTAGCCTTGATCTGCCCTCAGTCCTTCTGCAGCCCTGGAAAATGCGTTTAATGCTGATGAAACAAAACCACCCTATTTGAGAAGTGCCCCTGGTGTCTAATACATTTCTATGTAACTCATAAAATGCTAGAAAGAGGAAAAAAATACCAAGCAGCACCCAGAGTGCCAGAACATCCGAGTCTGTTGTCTAGCAGAAGGTAGGACAGTGTTGTTTTGAAGAAAGAAGAGAGGAAGATTACTTGGTTCAAGCCACACCAACTCTGGTCATTTCTACCTTTTTGGAGGCACATGAGTTGGAAAAGAAGCAATTCTCCCTCATTACTGCCAAGCCACATTAGATTCTGCTCCCTGCCTATTAAGAGCATCTTAGAATGGTTACTGCTCCACTTTTCCTCTAAAAAAAATAAATATCCAAGGGCAAAAGCAGTTCCAGGTGTTGAATTGGATCATAAGGGGTTGCCCCATTTAAAACCAACCCACCACATTCCCAGAGCAACTTCCTTTCTGGCAGTTAATGGCCCAGTTTTTAGTCTCATCTTGTTTTCATCATATTCCACTGGTGTTCTGTACCTGCCAAACAAAACCATGGTGCTCCTGAGGGTACTTCAGCACTGAGCAGGACAAGACAATCAGAACACAGCCAAGCCAGCCTGCTCGCACACCACATGCAGGTCTGTCCCACAAAACATGGTTCAAGGTTTTACTGTGGTGCAGGGCACTGGGAAGCACATCTGGTGCAACCCAGCAGACCAAACTGGTGCAACATGACAGAGGATGATTTACATTGGTTTAGTACTAGTGCAGGAGCTTTTCCAAGACTGGCTTCAGGAGGACAGTCACAACTTTTTCTGAGATGAAGAGCTGGAAGGGAGACTTCCCTATTTTACTGCAGCACAACAGGAAAGCAGAGCCTAAGACACCCTCTGGCCTGCTGAGGGTTAGCTGGGGGTCTAGCTACGACCCCAGAAACATTTTTCCTAGAACCCAGTGGGAGTGAGCACGTTCAGATCCCGAGGTTTGATATTGTGGGAACGTGGAGATTGTTTCCTCCCTTCTGTGACCGGAATGTCCATTTTGGGTGGTTTGAAGGTGACTGGATCCTCTGGCATCCTAGTAGCCTGAGCACGCATCAGCTCCATTGGGGATGGCTTTTGGGCACCCTTATAGGATTGGATGGTAAAACCTCCTGATGAAAAAAAAAATCATGTCAAGCAAGAGCCAGGAAAACTAGCCAAGTCCTTTTTCCACTGCTGCCAGGAACAAGCAGCAGCACTGATGCCCGACACTGCAGAAAGCAAGACACCGCAGCTTTGCGCATCTTAAGTCTATTCCACATCAATGCTGACTCTTGCAGTTCTGGTTCTGCCAGACAGCAGAGAAAAGAGAAAAAATATCTGTCACCCCACACCCTGCCCTTCCACTGCAGCTCAGTGCAAGTTATTTCTGCTTTCATACCCTCAGCATAGGCTTACCCAACTGCTTTATATTTAGGCACAGAAATTATACAAATAGCACACATTCACAAGGTGGTCCTAGAAAGTAACAAGGCAAAGAGGATAAGGCTCCAGAAACAGCTACCAAGTTCATTGTGTGACAATTCTCCAGCTTTAGCAGGGCAGGAGATTTTAGATTACATACCTGGATCGTTTGTGGATTTCTGGATGGCCTTGGGTCCAAAAAAGCTCCATCTCTCAGATGGCAATTTGTCCCCACTGCCTTCCATGGCAAGGTCTGGGCCCGTGATAGAAGCAGAGGATCCCTGACTAAACCAACCCCTAGAAAAAAATAGAGACATACATAAATATAATTGAGATGTATATAAATAAATACTTCAAGTGACTCCACTGTGCCAGGAACTTTATGTAGTTATCAGGGGCAATTTAAATTATATTAATAGGTTTGTTACCACCCAGGATGAAGATACATACACTCAAGTTCTACAAACTTTCAATATTTGGATCTATCCAACACAGCCACAGCAGGCTCTGAATTACACCCCTTAGATATTCCCTCGCTGGGTAAGGTTATTTGTAGCAGCTCCCACCTCAGCAGCCTGTAGGAAACCGAAAGCAGCAGCAGTCTGCCAGGAACAGAGTACCTGGTTTTATGCTTGGGAGAGGAGTAGGGAGTGCTGCTTGGAGTGGACTGAGCAGAAGAAGTCTGTTTGTCATCTTTTGTCATCTCTCCACTCTGCATTTTTAGCTTCTGTTAGGAGAGGCAAGAGAAACACAGAAGCAACAGAGCTTAAATATGAGACATAAGGAACAAACAGCCACTTTTCCTGTCAAAGCTGTACAATTCATGTTATCACAGGTGATAAAGGATTTAAGTGTCACTTCACCTAAAGCTAAACCCAGTACTACAATACTTGCATACACCCCTTAAGCTTCTTTCCACATCAGATATAAGCATTTTGGAAGCCCACCATGCTCAAGATGCATAAGATGCATCCTCCAGGCTAGAGGAAGTAAAAATAACACCTGCTGCTCACTCTGCAATTCACAGTCACTGTCCAACAGTAATGAACTTCAATCCCAGCAGCCATAGGGAGGTAGCAGATGTTGCAGAGTGAGCTCACACATCAGTTTGGCTCCCTGGCAACCAGTGGAAATGCCACAGCAAACATTTGTCTGCAGCGCTTTTCAGAGCAAAGCTCTCAGTCCCACAAGTTCTCTAACGAAGGTGAGACCAGACCTCATACAGAGGGTACAAGGTCTAAGTACTAGACCATGAAAAGTAACTCATAAAAGGAAGGAAACACTGCTCCAGAAAAAAAAAAACTGCATTTGAAGAGTTCAGCTGGTCCTAAGGAAAACAGGAACTGGGTGTGAGTGAACCAGGTTATTACAAGTGTGACAGTACAAACTGAACTTCGAAAAAGTCACCCGAAGGGCAGTTATAGTTCAAACAGCAACACACAGGCATGTTCTCGGAAAGTTTCCTGGGGCAATCCAAGCCCCACTGACGCTATTCACCAACACTGCTCCTGAAACTCTGACCTTGTGGGAGTACAGCTGAGGAGCTCACTATGAAACTCCATCTGCAAGATCACTGTGGGCAACTGAGCTCATCAGAAAGACCTCTGTCTTTATTTCCAGTAATAAGACAAGCCAAATTTCATCTGCTAACTTCCAGATCAGAAATGCACTGTTTACAAGTACTCTTGGGACAAACAGTCACAACAAATCAGGGCACCATTCAAAGGTACAAGAAGAAACTAGACTCTTGTAGTGATCCCAGAGAAACCATTACATCTGAGAACTCTGCTCAGCAAATCAACGAGATGAACTGAAAAAACTACAAAACCTGCAGCTGGCACCGGTCAGCAGAAGGGGCCTAATTCCTCTCCACAACAACACCCAACTGCACATCACACAACAACGCTTCAGAAGTGGAACAAATTGGGCTACAGAGTTTTGCCTCATCTGCCATATTCACCTGACCTCTTGCCAACCAACTACGACTACTTCCCTCCAAAAAGTTGTTGAGATGATTGAAAATGCTTCCACAACCAGCAGGACACAGAAAATGATTCTGAAGAGTTCATCAAATCCTAAAGCACAGACCTTTACACTACAGAAATAAACAAACACACTTCTGATTGACAAAAATGTATTGACTGTAGTGGTTCCCATTTTGATTAATAAAGATGTGTCTGAGCCCAGTTACAATGATGTAAAATTCATGGTCCAAAAACACCATTACTTTTGCACCAACCTAACAAATGCCTCCAGAGTAAACTGTTTAAAGAGAGTCCAAGCAACATGCTCCCAGAGTTATATCACCAGACTGGTGTTAAACTGGTACACAACCTACACAGAGAAAGCCAAGACAAAACAAGCCTTACATGGACTGCCTCAGCCACGCGGTGGTACTTGGTCTCCTCAGTAGTGAGGCCTTTGTGGGGAGTGTAGCCAGCCTCTCTCAGCCCTGCCTGCTGCTCAAAGCGCTGGATGCTCTCCTGAGTCTGCTCTGGAATAGACAAGAACACACATTCACACAGAAATGCCACCACAAACAGTTCCAGCACACAAAGGCAACTTAAGCAACTGAATGTAAGACCCTTTTCTCATCATTCATACCTACGTGTTGTGATGAGTTGATAGAGGCAGCAAAATTAAAGATTCCATATTCAGTAAAATAAAACAAATTTTTCAGCCAATATTTCAGCCAAATACAGAGCCAGCATCTAATACACTGATATCAACTTCACTTCTGAAAAACATGAGCACTTTTCTGCCCCCCACTACCAGCATAAGATTAACTCCCTAGTGGAATTCAGAAAAAAGCCAAAAGGAGTCAGAGCACAAAAATATTACTGGAAAAGTCCATTGTCTTATTTGAAACAGATAACACTTCCCATGTTAAAGTTATTTGCAGGGATACTGTACTGTATAAATAGAGGACCTTTGCTTATTTCCAACTTGTGACTGAATGGTTTTCCTGGGGGGTGTAGGCTGGAGCTCCTGACTTCTTACTGCACAAGAACACTTTTAGGTTTCGATTACATTAGGATTTCATGATTAGTCTAGAACAGGAGCTGCTTTCCAGCAGGAAGTCTATACTCTTGCACATTGTTTTCTGATGTGCTGGTTATTTTTGAGCCAACACAGAAATAAATGCAAATATAAAGCTACTCCAAAATGCTGGTCTGAAAATCTAGAAGTCTTTGCAAGCGCTGCTTGGAGGAAAGTAAAGCTCAGCTCTCAGCTGCTAAAGGAGGAGGCAGCAGGGGCAGATTAACATATAAATAATTCCTCTTGCTGTAAATGGGGATGGCCCCAATGCAAACATTACTGACCCAATTCAATTTTAAAGCATCATGATTTATGAGGTGGGTTTTTTTTTTAAAGTGTTACAGTTAGCAAGACAGCTGCTGCTGCTATTAACATAAATGCCAGCAAGTGCTCCACTAGCACCATATGTCAGCTCTCCACACCACTCTGGTTAATTTTAGAGCTTTACCTGTCATTCAGAAAGAGCAAGTTAATAAGCAGAGTAGCAGCAGCAGCCACCTCCGCAATCCAGCAACAAGGCAGCCTGGGCTGCAGTGCCCATCAGCAGATAAGACACCCTGCACTTCCCCTCATCACCCACCTCCAGCACCTGCAAATACAGAGGCAGGACATGTGGCATGTTCCCTGGCTCTCACTTCCCTCCAGGAGTGTCCTCCAAAAAACACACATCTAGTTCAAGAGCACAGTGGGTCTGAACACCACAAGCTGTGCCAAAACTCTGGTAGTTACCTGGAGACATTACCAAGCCAGAGCACACCCATGTGCCCACACCCTGTTAGAACAAAGAGTTCTTACTTGTAATGAGAGAGTTCATGATGATATGAGTGGCCTTGGCCTTCACCACGGGTACCTTGTTGACACTTTCGGTGGACGATGAAGGAGTCATTACAGGTGCCTTCACGCCAGCATCCCCTTCCTCAATCTGTGGGGAAGAAGCAAGGTACAGTTTACCAAGAGTAAGTATCTCAGCATCTTGCTGGGCACATCTCTAATGACTCGAGCACTAGCAGCTTGCCTTCATCCCAGGGAAGAAACCTATTTGCTGTTCCCACCACAGCCCAGGAATGTTTAGAGCTTGAACCTTATAATTCACAGCAATGAACGAGCAATGTTCATCCAACATTTAAAACACACTGAGCTCAGAGCCAACAAGTTATTAGTCTCAGTACAAAAAGGTCAACAGGAAAGAAAACAGATCATATCTGCAAATTGGACACAACTGCAAACTGGACTTCAAGGTCAATTGAGCAGGAGCGCCCTCCCACAGATAGCTCAGATATTCACAGACCAGCAGTCACACAAATTAGTGGCTCATGTTTAGATATTGTTTTCCCACACATCCCTTATATTTTCAGTTTCTTGCTCAGTTTATCTAATGCTCACAGCTCTACCGTTGATCGCAAGGCCCTAGTAACACAGAAAAGCTAATGAATGATAGAAAACAAGAAATCCTGTGAAATACAGACTTCCTCATAACACAGGATATACCGTTCCCTAACTGGAGAGAATGCTTTTTGTGCCAAAACACAACTTCAGGTTTTCTTCTACAAGAACAATTTTAAAACAGAATGAGGTGAAAACCAGAGGTTAAGCTCTAAGCCATGCACAGTTATTTAATTCCATTCAACAACACTTCACTTTAAACTTGGAAAAGAGCCTTTACATTTAAAAGAGCTGACTCTGCACTCAAAGCATCCCCCCATAGTCATTTCACAGAACAGTTTGTGTTGGAAGAGACCTTCAAAGGCCACATAGTCCAGGTTGCCTGATGCCGGCAGGGACATCTTCCGCTAGATCAGGTTGCTCAAAGCCTTGTCCTACCTGACTTTGAACACTTGCAGGGATGGGGCATCCACAGCTTCTCTGGACAGCCTGTTCCAGTGTCTCACCACCCTCATAGTAAACAATTTACAGCCAAATTAAACCCACCCTTTTGCCCTGGCTTCATTACACCTGGTTACAGCTTACACCTTTTAACATATAAATGCCTCCCATAAGTGAGGAGACTCCCAGGACACGCCTATCTCAGCCATAACGCAGTGTTCCCATGACAGGACCAGGTAGCAAAGCTGGTCCCTTGTCCCAGCACCTCTCGAGGGTTCCCAGGGCCCGAGGGGCCGGTCTCTGCTGGGCCCCTCGCCCAGCACCGTGCCCCGGCCAGGCAGGAGGGCTGGCACACAGCAGACACTCCCGTGCCCGGGCCGCCACGGCCACCGGCCGGCCCGTTACCTTCGAGAGCTCCTGGTACTTGCGCTCGGGGATGACCGGCTGCTTCCAGAGGACGCTGGCGCACAGGTCGGCGGGCGGCGGCGTCATGGGCGCCGTGTCCTCCAGGCCCTCGTCGTAGCTGAAGGCCCGCCGCGGCACGCCGAGGGGCAGCGACATCTTGCCGGGACGGGCCCCGCCGCCCTGCTCCAGAGCTGCCAACAGACAGGGCCGCGCTCAGCGCCGCGGCCTACCCGGGCCGGTGGGGAGAGCGGGGGCGGGTGAGGCCTTACCGGGAGCGTCCGGCTGCCGGGAGCTCATGGCGGCGGCGGAGGGGCTCGGCTGAGGCTAGTGGTGCTCAGTGCGGGGCAGCGGGCTGGCTACCGGCGGGCCGGACGGCGCCATGGCGGAGCCTCCGGGACACCGACCGGCGGAGCCCCAGGACGACAGACGCCGCCGCCGGAAGGAAAGCGCGAAGGCCACCGCCCCCTCGGGAGAGCCCTTATGGGCGCGCAGGTCCCGCGAGAGCGGCCGGCAGCGCGCGGGGCACGCTGGGAGATGTAGTCCTGGCCATGCGGGGCGGGGACAAGCGGGTTGGCGAGGCTTGATGGTGGGGCGTGTTTTTCGCGGAGGGGCGTGGTTTCGTATAGGGGGGCGTGGTCCCGTGGAGGGGGCGTGTCCGGGCGAGTCCCTGACAGGTGTGGAGCAGAGGGCAGAGCGGGAGCTCCGGGCGGCGGTTTTGGGACAGACCCGGTCCCTCCCAGACCTCACCGGCGTGGGGCCCTCCTGCCATGGGGGTGCTGCCTGCCTCTGCTTGCCCCGGCACACCCACCGCCTGCCCCTGCCAGACCGTGCACCAGCTCTGCCAGCAAAATGTGTTGACCTCCCGGAGGGGTACCCAGCCCACCCGCGGGCACAGGCACTCCAGGGAGCCTGGCGCCGGGCAGGGACGCTTTGCGCCACCCGGGAGGGATTGCCAGGACAAACTAGTCCCGTGAGCAGCAGGCACAACCCGTGGGCGCCCGCTGTGCCGGGTGCCTGGTTGGGTGTCTGGCCTGGAGTCGGCTCACGTGTCAGCGCCCTGGCTGGGGAGGCCCTGCTACCGCCCTCCCTCTCGCCGTCGTCCCATCTTCTCCCCACTAGTTTTCCATCTCTCTCCTCATTTCTCTGTCCCTCCCACTCGCGGTCGGAGCGGCCCCTTTAAGTGCGGCGGTGACGTCAGGGGTGGGCACAGCTTGTGCTGGCGCGGCGCCCGCGGGCGCAACTGGCGGGGGGGTACGCCCCCGCGGCCGCGCGTTGCCGGTGCCGCTGGTGCCGCTGCCGCTGCCGCTGCCGGTGCCGCATGGCTCTGGCCGGCGCGCTCCGGAACCTGACGCTGACCCTGGGGGCCGCCGTGGCCGCCCTCGGTTCCCTCCTCTTCATCGCCTGGAAGATCTACTTCCGCACCGGCACCGGCACCGACTGGAGCGGCTGGTGGGAGCGGGAGCTGCGGGAGCTGTGGGACCGAGCCCCCGCCGGCGACGCGGTAGGAGCGGGACCGCGGCTGAGACCATCGCGGGGTGGGAAGGGCACACGGTCGGGATCTCCCCGGCATCCCCTATACCAGGATCCCCTTACCGGGATCTCCCTGAGACCAACCGGGCACGGACGGGCCAGGGGGTCGTGATCCCTTCGGGTTCCTCGCGCACCAGAGACGGTCAAGCTGGCGGAGGGGCTGGGAGGGAATCACCCCCGCGGTCACCAGGCTGGAGAAAGCTCTGCATCACCAGCAGGATCCCTGTGAGCACGTGGGGCTGGAGAAAGGAGCGGGGGGGTCTGGGTCCCCCGGGATCTCTCACCAGGATCCCCCCCAGCGATATTCCACGGGATGACAGCCCTTGGGGACCCTCCTGCAGCTCATCCTGCTGGGGAAAGGGTCCCCGCTCTAAACCACCTCTGGAACCCACCAGGCTGGAGACGGGGGCTGGCAGGGCACCTTGCTCCGGGTCTTTCCCTCAAACTCAACCAGCTGCCTGAGCAAGGGGCTACGGGTCCTGGGACCAGCCCACACGCACCCTGCACCCCCCTCTACCCCCACAGCTGGACTGGCGGCAGGTGCTGGTGCTGGGGCTGGATGGGGCAGGGAAGAGCAGCGTCCTGCACTACATCTGCAGTCAGACGGCCAGGGAGCACATCGCACCCACCCACGGCTTCAACTCTGCCCAGCTATATGTCGGGGGGCTGGAGATGGACCTGCTGGAGGGTAAGGCTGGCCTGGCCCCAATGTGTCCCCCAGAGCTGAGCCTGCATGGCCTGGAGGGTGTTCCATATCCCCCAGCACTGGGCTGGGGGTGCAGAGCAACCTGGGCAGCAGGAGCATCCTGGGCGGTGGGAGCTCTGGTTCCTCGGGGTGCTACAGGGAGATGGCAGCCCTGCTCGCCCCCATGCCGATGCCTGATCCTGCCCCTCTCCTGCAGTGGGGGGCAGCCAGAACCTGAGAGCGTACTGGCCCTGCTACCTGAGCCAAGCCCACGTGCTGGTGTTCGTGGTGGACTCTGTGGACAGGTCCCGCCTGCTGACAGTGCGCCAGGAGCTGCATGCACTGCTGGCTGCAGAGCCCCGGCTGCCCCTGGTTGTCCTGGCCAACAAGCAGGTGGGTGTCAGTCTGTCCGTCCATGTAGCTGTTCCCAGGGCTGTTTGCAGCAAAACTGTCTCTCCCTAGGGTACTGAGGGGAAATCCTCATACCCCTAATCCACTGGCTCTTGCAAAATCTGATTTCTGGGGTCCTGTCTCCTCCACTCTTCGTCAGGAGGCACGGCTGCCATTTCCAGTGCCCTGGCTAATGAGTTTTACGACAGCACCCAGGCAGCAGCCTGCAAAATCCCCCAGGGGAAATATATTTCCCATGCAGACAGGCAAGTGTACGCCTGGTGCTGTTTCCCATTAGCTTGTGCCAAAACGACTCCAACGCAGGAGCAAGGCAGCCCTGGCTGCGCACGATCCCTGCCAGGACCACACAGGCAGGACGGGGCTCCTGCCAGCCGGCAGCACTGCTCCCAGCGCTGCTCCCCTCCTGAGCAGCTGCTTCTCTCCCTCGCAGGACAAGAGCGATGCCCTGAGCGTGGCAGAGCTGAAGGAGGAGCTGGCCCTGCACACACTCAGCGGGCAGCGGGAGCTCTTCCTCCTGCCCACCAGCGCGACCTGGGCCAGCCTGAGCTCTGCCACCAGTGTCCTCCATGTGAAGAGTCTGCTGGTCACCCTGCTTTCCCAGCCCTGAGACTGTATGGGGGGCAGACAGGCTCCCACCCCCAGCATGGTTCCTCTTTGGGGTCCACAGCGCTGGGACGGAGGTGGCCAAGCAGGAGACCTGGAGCTCAGACGCACTGGTAGCAGGCTGCCGGCTCTGGGGTGCTCACTGCACCCCGCGAGGTTTCGGGTTGAGCTGTGGCATGGCTGCCCTCAGGGAACATGAGCAGCAGGCTCTGCTCTCTGCCATGGGGAGAGAGCAGCTGCCTCCCCCAGTTCAGGGATGAAATATCTCTTGGGACGGAGGCACAAGCACGGCTTTGACCTCTTGGTGAGCATGAACGTGCAGCACAGGGCAGGGCCCCACACGTTCACTGCAGCCCTGCGGGATATGAAATGAATGGGGCTGAATAAGCGAGGTGGCCCTTTCACCCACCAGCATGGACAGGTCATCCCAGGAGAGGGGCTCTCCCTGCTGAAAAACACGAGGAGTTCCTGCTGGTGCAGCCCTGACAGTGCAGCACACACCAGTGGGAATAACCTGCTCAGGCCGTTCCTCACCAGGGCTGAGCACAGCTCCCAATTCCCCCAAGTCTGTATTTAAAGCCATGTTTAGGAAAGATGAAGGAAGGTGTCAGGCAGCCCTGCACTGCCCTTTCACCCTGAGCAGGGGTAAAGACAGGACTTCTGGGAGGAGCTGCGCTCAGCAGACACATCCCCCTGCACGTCTCCCTTCCTCTCAGCTGCCCTGGGGAGAAGGGAAGGAGCCAAGCCCAGGGCCCGCAGGGTCCTGGAAAAACCAATCATGAAACCTGAAGGGCACATCAGGGAAACGGATGTGAACCAGCCTGTCTCTGCTGTGAAATCTTTTGTACAGTTGCTCTTTCCTTTTTTCAATAAAAGAGGCCAATCACTGCACTGTCCTCTGGCTCCTTGGCAGGGAAGGGCCCCCAGCCCAGGCTTTCAAGCTGCAGGCGGGAACATCGCTCGTGGGGGAGGGAAGGAGCCCATGGCCCTGCTCCAACCTCCGCTTACGGGCAAATTGGCAAAGACCCAAGTGCTGCCGCACCCGTGGGCCCCCAGCACCATTGCTGGTGGGGGTGACAGGTGCCCGTGTCCCAGGGTTCAGCACCAGGAGCTCTCGAAAGTGGGATTGCGACATGTGAGAGACAATGAGTAAGACATTCACAGCAGCTTGAAAGAGTAATTTATTTTAACAAGGCAAAAGAAGTGCTGGCTGCCGCACAGAAAGGGAGCCGCATGGCCCATTCAGTCCCAACACCACAAGCCACAGCCAAGAGTCTTTCATGCCTGGTTATAACTGTCTCTGTCTAATGAAGGTCCTTCCTCCATTACCAGAGGCTTTGTGTAGCTCAACGTGCTGGTGCTGAGCCTGGGACTGTCACTTGTCAGTCCCCGCTCAGCTCAGGAAATGGTCGTGTCAAGCCTGTACTTGCAGGTAAACCTGAAGAAAAAGGGCAGTCACTGCACGTCCATCTTCTCCTGCTTGAGTGATGCAATGAAATCCTTGTACTCATCAGGATAGAAATTCTTGTACACATTGATCTTTCTCTTAATCTGCTTGGGAGTATCCTGGTAGTAGTTCTTCTCATCTCGAGCCATTTCCTGTGACCGAGGAGAGGGTAAGTCAGATGAGCAGCCCCAAAAGCAAACACCAAACCAGCACAGGCACACTCCAAAGGCCCAACCAGGCTCTGATCCCTCCCTGACTCAGACAGGGATCCAGCCAAGGTTCAAGGTGCTGCTTCCCTGTCAGGATCAGCTGATTGCAAAACAGGACAGCGAGGATTAGCGACTCCCATCCTGCAGAAGAGTCCAGAGTGAATCACTCCGTGTGCCCCTTGCTCTGGGATAGCCAGTCCTTACCTTGTAGTTCTCCCCGTGGTTCTGTATCATGTACCGCACGTAGTCAATGAGGTCTCGTGAGAGCGTGTTTGACTTCTTCTCAGGGAGACTGGCCTCATATTCCATCTCTAGACAGGGGACAGAGACACCATGAAGCAGGGGAGGGAAGCGAGCAGCACCTCCGAGGTCCCCAGACTCTTCCCGAGATGGAGCCCCACCAGCACTGCAGAAAGGAGGTGGTTCCTGCAGCACAAGCTCAGCTGCCCGCACACACAGCGCTGCTTCCCAGCACGATCACGCAAGAAAACAAAGAAGTCAACAGCCTTCCACGCAGGCTGCAGGTATCCAGGCCTGCGCCGTGGCTGCTCTCCATCTCACACCACACGGAGCCTTTCTGCCCAGGCTGCAGAGTGCAGCTGTTCAGAGCTGCTGCTAAAACATGCAGGGTACTGCAGCCACGGCTTCTTGTCACCCTGGTGCCACACACTAGCACATTCTGGAGTGACAAGAGCCCTCTTGGGGGCTGCAGGTAGAAATGCTGCGAAAAAAGCAGCACAGGAGGGAAAAGTAAATTCATGAGACAGAGGATACAAGGGAATGCAGAGCTGCTGTCCTGGCACCCAGTTCAGCTCTGGCCAGGCTGGGAACCCCCGGCTGACTCCTGCTGGGGGTAACTTCTTTACAAGCCCACAAGCCTGGACAAGAATTAACAGCCATCCATGGCACAGCGCAGCAGTTAAGGACAGTCCAGTAGCACAAAATAACCCACAGAGCCTCGGGAGAACCCCAAAAATGCAACGGCAGTGGTGTGGCTTGGCAGGAAACCCGCCAGGGCTGGGGGTGCTGAAGGGCTCCCTGGGGGGGACAGGAGCAGCACTGACCGTTCACCACGTAGGGCTTCCGCACTATTTTATTTCCTTGCTCCCGTCCATTGCTTTCCACTTCCATCCCCTGTGTTAAATGAGAGAGAAGGCAAGTCAAGAAATGCCCACTGATAAGAGAGCTGTGTCCCCACACATTGCTTGCAAAACTCCGAACTGCTTATACAGCAGCTGCAAGGGCCAGGAAATCTCAGCTGTCTTAAGCAGAGCCTTATTTGCACCATTAAGCCAGCCTGCGGGCAAGCCTGTCACCCAGTAATACGGGGTGTAAGGAGACAAGCGGCAAACAAGGTCACTCCTGTTTTTCTTCATGCATGTGATGTTTCATGGGGCCTCCTTTCACCTGGAAGCATCATCCACTGACGCTGCTGTACACAAAGAGGCTTTCTTTATCACCAGGAGCAACTCAGCTGCAGCGTTCCCAACCCCCCTCTCTCTGGCAAGGCCCAGGAGACTGACAGATGTTATTTATACCTGTTCTAAAGTCCAGTATTTCACCGTGGCACCGTAGCTTGTTCCCTGGCCAGGATCCCGGTGAGAAAAGCATATCAACAAAGATAAGAAACCCGTCCATCTACAGAGACTGATTCAAAGCCGCCTGGCTCGTGCTCTCCTCGCTGCTTTTCCCGGGCCTGGCTGCGTGTCCTGGGAGAGACCCAACCTCCCAGCCCCCCGCAAAGGGGCAGCCCCAGCAGAGCCCCCCGGCCGGGCACGTACACTCACCAGCTTCTTGGGGATGGGGACGGCCTTGTTGGGATCCTGGGCCAGGCCCATCTCGGCCAGGTTCTGCGCCACCGACTTGGTGGGGTCCCACGCATGGCGGATGTGCGAGCTGCGGGGAAGCGGACACCGGCGTCACGGCCCGCGCTCATCCCGCCGCGGCCACCCGGCCCCGAGCACCCACCGGGACGGAGACTCACGGCCGCCCCGCCCACAGCCCACGCGCGGCGCCGAGCCCCCCGTGCGCGCCCCCGCGGGCTCACCAGGCGATGCGCGGGGCCGCGCGGCGGCGGGCGCTCCGGTAGAGCCGCTTGCGGTTGAGGTTGTACGAGTATTTCTGCCGCCGGCCCTTCCCCTTCGCTTTCGGCATGGCGGCCCCACGCTGCTGCTGCCGCGCGCCGGGCCGCGCCGCGGGGCACCACGGGAAGTATAGTCCTGCGCCTGTAGCGCCGCCTGCTGCTTGTGCCCGTGCGGACTACAACCCCCGGCATGCCCTGCGCCGGGACGGCGCGGCGCTTCCTGGCTACGGCAGCCGAGGAGGGCTGCGAGTCGTCACCTTCCCTGCGCTCCGCAGCCATGGAGACCGGGCCTCCCCCGCCGCTGGAGCCCGTCCCGCTGCCGGTGTTCGCCGAGGAGGGTTTCGGGGACAAGTTCCTGCGCAAGACCCGCGAGAACCCCTTGGTGCCCCTCGGTGAGGGCGAACGGCCGGGGGTGACGGGGAATAGGCCCGGGCGGCGGGGCTGGTGGCGCGGCGGGGGCAGCGCGCAGCGGGGCGGCCGCGCTCGGGGGGACACGGCTCGTTTCGGGGGGTGTTGTCGAAGGAGCCGGCAGCGCTCAGGGGCGGGAGGAGGCGTGAGCTGGCCCCGCTGACCCGTCCGCCGTCCTCCTCCCAGGCTGCCTCTGCACGCTCGGCGTCCTGACCTACGGACTGATCAGCTTCAAGAGAGGCAACACCCGCCGGTCGCAGCTGATGATGCGGGCGCGTATCCTGGCCCAGGGCTTCACCTTCGCGGCGCTCCTGGGAGGCATGGTGGTGACAGCTATGAAATCCAGGCAGTGAAGCCAGACGAGCGAGGAGCGGGGGGCACGTACCCGCCAGCCTGTGCCCCGGCTGGCAGGGTGGATTCCGGCTGCAGATGGAGTTTTCTGAGAGACGGTTGTGATGTCTTGGTGGAGCCGGTGTCAGAGAGGCTCTGTGCTCCAGGGTGCTGGAAGTGTGGCTAATACACCTCTGTGATTAATGTGAAATTTGGGCCGTGGCATTTTTTTATTCTCTGAGAGCTAATTCTGCTGCAACACCAGAAGCTGCCCTCACTAAGGCTCCCCACCTCCATCACACCTCTTGTCCCTGCTTGCAGCGACAAGTCTGTTAAAATTGTGTCCTGTGGGACATGGGCTGCACTGTGGTGTTGCTTTAGTTAGGCAATGCACCAACATTTGAGAAATGAGCTGCCCGGGTAGGAAGGATCAGCTCTGTTTATGGCTTGATCCTGGCAGGACAGAGTTCATAAGCAGCAACTGAGTGGTTTGGGGAGAATATGTAATCTGTTGAGTTGCAACCGGTGAGTAATAAAATGAGGTTCTGATTGATGCTGGATTGCAGAGCATTAAAGCTAGGAGAGTAAACAGTGTAGGAAGGAAAGGGAGCAGACAGGGCTGCCTCTAAGCTGTGGTGATGCAAGCAGGACACAAGAGATGTAGCTGCCCGTGAAAACAAGCTGGGAACTTGCATTTCCAAAACAGGGCCTGGCTGCGTTCTCTGGGACGTGCCGCTGCTTCTGCTGCTTCTGCTGGGGTTGGTTCCTGCACCGCTCGCTGCTTCGCGTGCGCTGGAACTGGCTGCTGAGCAAGTGGCCTGTTCCCAGAGGGAGCTGTGCTGCCTGTGTCGTGACCGTCACAGTTTCACTCCAGCTAGCAGTGAAAACCGCAATAGCTGCTTGCTCACTCACCCCACCCCAAGTAGGGGAGAGAGTCAAAAGGGAAGGGAGAAACTCATGGACTGAGCTAAGAACGGTTTAATAAAATAACAAAATACTGCTAATTTTAATATGTATAAAATAAGTGATACTCAGTGCAATTCTTCATGAAATCCATCTGCACCAAGCAGCCAGTCCCAGAGAGAGCATCCTGGTCCCCAACAGCCGATCCCAGGGAGGGAGAGGGAAAATGTCCAGAGGCCGCTACAGAACAGCAGGACGGCAAAAGGCTGAACTAAAGGAACCCTGGAAGGAATTCCACCAAAACAGAGCAGAAACAGAACAGGTCTCCCATGCTGGAAAACCCAACTCCCACTAAATATCAAGCATGATGCTAATGGCACAGAATATTTGCATTGATCAGCCTGGATGTCAGTCAAGGTCTGTCACGTTCATGTCCCCCTTCCCAGCTGCCTCACACCTGCAGATACAGAGCCCAGAAAGACCTTGGTCTCCCACATAACAGCTAAGATAACAGTTAGTTGTTACATTCTTTTCATTCCAACTCAAAAATGCTGGAAAGTTACTTCGAGAAAAACATTAATTATGTCCCAGGGTGCTATCTTGTTATTCTCAGGCTAAATCCAAACAATAACCGTGCTACAAAGTTCCTAACTGCATGAAGAAAGTTAATTTCAGTCAGACCAGCACAGTGATAAACATTGTCACAGGCAGCTGCAAGTCCCGCTGTAGGCGATGGATGATTTGGATCATACCAGAGGTGTTGGGTGAGCAGCGCAGCTTTGCTCTCCCATGTCAGGCTGCAGAGCGGGAGGATGCGGGGCTGCAGGCTCAGCTCATTCTGTCAAGCGCAAACCCTCTGGCCCTTCCCCTCGCTCCTGTTTTTTTTCTGCAGGATGTGGTTTTCCTCCAGCACCATCCTTTTCACAGATGGCTTCATAGCTGTGGCTTCTATAGACACCCGTGTGTGTTGCCAAAGCAGAAAGACAACAGTGGCCCATAGGGTTGGAGATGTCAGTTTATTGTAACAGGTAATTTGAACAGTCACAGATACCAAAGCCGAGGGATGTAGAACAGCTGTGGGCATGGCTCCCCGGGAACTTGCTGTCCCTGCCTGACACGGGGTGCATGGCAGCTGGGGGACCCAGGGGGCTGGCTGCCTGCAGGGGCTGGAGGGACAGGGCACAGCGGGGTCCCTGACCCCAGGAAGCAGCCAGAGACACTTCCCACTGCTCTGCAATGAAAGGTAGAGGCAGGCAGCCAGGTCCCGAGGGATCCTGCATCAGGGTCCATCCCGCACCGCGGCAGAGCTGCCTACGTGTGCTGGAGCACAGTGGGACGTGGTAGGAGCGATCGGCCCGATGGACAAGGGGGCACAACCCCAGCACACAGCAGCCAGTGACTCCCTGCATGCCCATTTCTCTTTCCAGCCCCTCGCTGAGCCTGTGCCTGGAGCTGGGGTGTCCGGTCACCCCACAAGGGCTGCAGTGGCAGCGCAGGTGACCTTTCTGACTCGCAGAACCATAGCTGCAGGGAAGGAGAGCGCTGCCTTCTTTTTGGCTGAGCAGGGTTCTGCAGCAAGGCTCAAGCAGATGTTTTGTGGGCTCTGCTCCATGTCCCACCGCTGCAAGCCCTTCCCAAGCCTCCGGTGGGCCAGAGCCAGGGCACAAGCTCCAGGCTGCTGCTCTCCTGCTGGCCAGGAGTTGTGCAGGTTTCCTGGGCTGAGCCTCCGAGCTGGAGGGGCTGGTGTCAGCCCCACCAAGCAGAGGAAAGACGGTGTTTGGACTGCAAAGCGTGTGCCTTGCATGGAGGGGAGCAGGACTGAGGCATCTCACTCTGCCGCCTTCGGTGTACAAATCCAGCACAGACCAGAGAGAAGCCAAAGAGCAGCTGCAGACAGATGTGTAGGTTGTTCTCCAGGGACAGCAGGAGCCCCAGCACCAGAACTCTGCCCAGTTATTCTCTGGGCCCCTGGGTTAGGGAGCTGGAGACTTCAAATCTGCCCCACCAGCAGCTGGACCTTCCTACATCCGTCCTTGCAACCATACAGCCTCCATCTCCCACCCTAGTAGCAGGGGAAGAAGCAGAGCAGAGACAAGGGCTCCCAAAGTGTGACACCCCACACTGCAAACCGCTGGTGGCCTTGGGGGAGGGACAGAAAACATCCTGTACGCTCACGCCATGGCCCCTTCCCAGCGCCCTGCACCACTGTGCTGCCCAACACCTGCAGCCCCACAGGACGGGTAGTACATGGACACTGCAACTGCTGCCTGGAGCCATGCCAGCTTTTTGGGGTGCACAGCCAGGCTGGAGAGAGTTCTCCTGGGCTTGGGGGCAACAACTGGTGGTCCTGGACCTGCCCAGGTGCCCGCACTCACACTCCTCAGTCCCCGCTAGCCCGGCAGCGTCACGCTGCAGCCGCATTCCCTGCAGGACCTTGTGGTGCAGAGCTGGGTCAGGGCTGTTTCTCCACTCTCCCAGCCCCATACCAGCTCTAAACCCCGCATGGAAAGCAGACAACAGCCCAGGCTTCCACCGGGATCGCTGCCTCGGGGCTAGGACCCATACCAGACATGGGGCTGCCAGGACAGCCGCGCACAGCTTTATTCCCAGCACAGGGGTGAGGTGGGCAACAGGGGGTGAGATGTTCCCCCTCTCACTGAGCCAGGCCTCTGGGCACAAGCTCCCACTAACTCAGCTCTTCCACCCAGTGTCGCTTCCCGGGGAGATGCCACCGTAATAAATAAGTGTAAAAAGAGACCAATGCACCTTTTAAGCAAAGGAAAACCGTGGGGAGAGTTACAACCAGTGACTCGAGCCCAGCCGGGGTGCAGAGCACGGAGCAGGGGACAGGCAGGGGAGGCCCCTCCTGGGCTGGCCCCGCGAAGCTGCCGGGCGGGGTGAGCCTGGCTGTGCTCTGCTGTGCTCACGGCAGCTAGCGGGACAGGGGTGTCTGTTTGAGGGAGATGAGCACGGAGCGCATCCGTGAGACATCCTTGCTCTGCTTGCTACTCTTGGGGTTGAAATCACAGAGCTGGGCCACCTTCTCCCACTCGGAGCCCGGGGTTTCCTCCTTGGACTCCTTCAGGAATGCTTCCTCCGAGGCCCTGCAGAGAAGTTGAGGGTTGTCACTGGCAGAACTCTTTCCAAGGAAACCCTCCCCTCTGTCTGGGAACCCCTCGAGTCCCCACCTCCTGTCCCCTTGCTCAAGCCGATGAGCTCAGTGTCCTCTGGAATCCAGAGACATACGATGCTCAGGGCTGCTCTTGGCTGCATTCATGAAAGACATCATTCATCAAGGGGCATGGGGGTGTCTGCCTGCCCCCAAGACTTCTCCACCCCCAGAGCTGTTCCCCAAAAGGCACAAGATCCCAAAGCTTTGCCCCTTCAACCAGCCTTCACAGGGGAATTTCCAGGAGCTCCACTTGCCCCATAAGACCCCACCATTTGGAGATGCTCAGCTGCAGCATCCTCCCTCTGGGACTTCACCAGGGCCCAGTACATCCCAGCACCCCCCCCTTCCCTTGGCTGGGCAGCTCGTGCTGGGGCCAGGACCCCCAGCCCCTGTGGGGCAGGATGCGGTCTGTAAGAGGCACATACACGTAGCCAATCACATCGGCGTCCGGCTGCTGGTAAAAGGCTTTGTCAGCGATCCTAGCCCCCAGGCACAGACAGAGAGAGAGCGCAGAGCGGACAGGCAGGCAGAGGGTTAGAAAGAGAGAAACAGAGAGGAGGTTAGAGTCCTCCCACGGAGCGCGACCCGCACCTCACAGCACACATGGCACCAAGAAAACCTGCTGATGACGGCAAGGCTGCACACACACTGCCCCAACCCCGTCCTGACGCCAGGCCCGTGAGAGATCCCACTGCGATCCCAGGGTGGTCCCAGCCAAGGCAGCTCTGCGCAGCCACTGGAGCCACTGAAAGCCTGGGGCCCTCCCCCTGCCTGGCAAAGCTCTGTCCCCGCAGGTCTGGGCCCCACTGTGAGGACAGAGGCCTCCAGACATCCCAGGAAGGCAGATCTGGCTGCACAGCAGCTCCTGTCACAGACCTTGCAGCCATGCTGACCCCGACATACCTGTTGTTTGCTCGGTTCTTCTCCATTTGCTCATTCTGACGCAGGTTCCACTCCTCCAGATCCTTCTTGGCCTTCTCACGCCATTCCTGCTCAGTCACCTTTGATGCCGCATCTAAGGCCAGGGTGACACAAACCCCATCAGCCACACTGGTGCCCACTGCGTCTGCTGAGCAGCCCCTTGGGCCTGTCCCCTGTCCCCACCAGAGCACCGTCTGAAAGGTGTCACTGCCCCAAGGACAGCAGATCTTTGGCAGGGGCCCCCGCACGGCACAAGACACCTCTCTGGGATGCAGCAGAATCACTGCCAGGTGAGGGACCCCAACTGCCACGTCACGAGGTGCCACAAGCATGGGCACACAAGGCCTCGGGTCTCACCCAGCTCCTCCAGGCGCTTCTTCTGCTCCTCCCTCCACTTGCGGATGCTCTCAGGTTCCTGGGTCAGCCGGTCAGCCTTGGCTATGGCTGCGTAGGCATCCGTGGGGCCGTTGGACTCCTGCAGGACATGAGCACCATCAGCGCCAGCTCTCGCCACAGCCCAGCCACCTCGGAGGGCTGGCAGCAGGGCAGGACTCCACACTCCCAGCACTCAAACAAACCAGGATAGGAGGCAGAGGTGACAGCCTGGGACACCTGGGACAGTGTCCTCAAAGCACTGCTCATGCTGCTGTCCCAGCTTCAGACCCCAGAGTTTCCTTCTTTGACTTGACTTGCTGCTGGCTGCCAACACAGCTTCCGTGTCCTCTGGGCAGCCCCACAGCAGAGGACAGCCACCAGCTTTGTGACACCCTCACCACCAGCACTGGGTTTTGCTGGCCCTGACTGGGGGCGAGGCAGCCCCAGGACTGAGCGTTGTTATGGGCTCAGCTGCGACAGCTGGGGAGCACCCAGGCAAGAGACAGGGCCTGAGGATCTGTTCAGCTGGAGAGGAGAAGCTGAGAGGGGATCTCATCAATGCTTATATATATCTCAAGGGTGGGTGTCAGAGGATGGACCAGACTCTGTTCAGTGGTGCCCAGCGACAGGATGAGGGGCAATGGGCACAGACTGAAGCACAGGAGGTTCCATCTGAATCTGAGGAGAATCTTTTTTACTTTGAGGTGCCAGAGCCCTGCAATAGACTGCCCAGAGGGGTTGTGGAGTCTCCTTCTCTGGAGACATTCAAACCCACCTGGACACGACCCTGTGCGATCTGCTTTGGTGAACCTGCGTTAGCAGGTGGGTTGTACTAGATGATCTCCAGAGGTCCCTTCCCACCCCAACCATCCTGTGATTCTGTGGCTCAGCACCTCTCCTAACACCCTCCGCTGGCCGGGACACCCGGCTCAACACGGAGCTCAGCAATGGGATTACAGCTCTCCTCCCAGATCCTCAATCTAATTAAGTCTGCCTCATCCTTAATGTGATTATCGTCCTACAAACTAGGCACTGGCAATGCACGTGCCACTCTGTTGGGTGCTGAGTAGGGCCAAGGGCTTCTCAGACACTGGCACAGCGCCTCCTGTAGCCAGCAAAGCTGGGCTTTGGGCTCACCCAGACTCAGGCAGGTGGGCCCCACAAAACACCCTGGGCCACAGGGAGCCACAAGGAGGTTTAATGGGAGGTGCACAGCAGAGCGAGTGTCCTGTGGCAGCCCCGTCCTGGTCTGGCCTCTGCCCAGAGATGCTCCTGACTGCCCGAAGGCCTCCGGGAGCTAATCAGGCTGGAGAGAGAGGACTTTTGTGGGGAATGGAGGATCTGTCATCTGCTCTTAGGGCCCAGGCACTTCCTCAGGGCACAGGTCACCTGTAAGCAGATTTGGTGAGGTCATGCCAGGCGGGACCCATCTTCTCTTCAAAGAGGGGTGAGATGGAGCAGCCAGGACTGCCTGCCTCAGACCCAGACCTTTCCAGGAGCACCACAGCTGTTCTGAGGCTGGATGGCAAATTCCAGTCAATCCCGGGGGCAGAGCCACAGTCTGCTGGCGCCGTACCCACCCCATCCTGCTTGGTACTCATGGGCCAGGGCAAGGGGCCGAGCTCTCACCTGAAAGACATCTCCATTGACAGTGGCTCCTCCATTCTGGAAACCAGCTAGAGAAAAAAGAAGAGAGAAGGAGAAACACAACTATGGCAGCTGCGGGTGATCCCAGAGGGGTTGGTGTTGATGGAAAATAAAGCAAGTTAGTACCTGGGGGATGCGGCTGTGCAGTTTCCAGCCCAGCACACCCACCCACAATAGCTCTACACAAGCGGGCCAGCCCCGTGATCTCCTGTCCTTGATGGGATTCAGCCAGCACCCCTCTCTCTCCCAGACAGCCTCGCTGGGCCTTTCTGTATTTATGGCATTTTCACTGGTGTTTTATCTTATCTGAGGATTAGGGAAACTGTTCCAGGCACAAGTCTGGACACCGGCAAGTGCTCTGACTGTAGAGAGACAACCTGGCCAACCCCAACCCACAAGTGGCCAGGCAGAGGCTGCCAATGGACACAGACAGGTGACCCAGAACCTGTGGGCCGAGTGCCCAGCAGCGCTGGGTTGTGACAGGAAAGCAACCCCAGCAGGGACAGAGCCCCCAGGAACACTGCAGTGTGCTCCACAAGATGAGGGGGGCAGGCATGCACACCGTGCTCCTTGAGAGCCCACCTGGGGGGGCACCCCTGGGCTGAGCTGCAAGGTTAGGGCTGGGAATGAGGCGCCACTGACACCCATGGCTGGGGTACAGCCTCTTCCACCCCCCAGCCCCAGAGAACACTGAGCTGCGTGCCAGGGCCACACGCAGGGCTCTCTGTTGCTGGGAGAGAAAGGCTTTGAAGGAGCAGGCTCCAGGCTCTGAGCTCTCCTGTGACGACCACAGGGCTTGCACAGCGCAGCTCAGGCAAGCACCGTCCCCGTGGTGCTCACCCCTGCGGTGCAGCTCTGACTACACCCAGCTCCAGCCCGTCTGGCTGCATTTATCACCGTGGCTGCCAACACCTCCCTGTGCCCAGCTCTGCCTCCGCAGCCCTGTGCGCGGGGGTGAAACCGCCGCCCCACGGCCAGCACAAGGAGGCCCCGTGGGCCTGGGTTAGGGGAAGGAGGCAGAGTGCTGCGGCAGCAGTGTCCCTGTGTCCCTGCAGAGTGAGGCCCTGAGCCCCTGCTGTCTACCAGTGCCCCCGAAACTGGAGACAAGAGATCAGCATCAGCACCTTCTACCTGAAGGGCCTGGGACCATGATGTCCACAATGGAAATGCCTTCCATTCTGCACCCTTACGGGCTCTCTTGTCTGTGGGGACAGTCACGGCAGTTGTCATTGCTCCTCTGGTCCGCCCAGATGCCTCTCACACTGCCCTAGCCTGGGGCACCGAGACATGGAGATGGGGCTCCATCCAGCCCAGGGAGCCCAGCCTGAGCTCATGGGGGAGGAAGTGCCCCACAGCCGGCAAGTCCCAGCTCAGGATTCACCTCCCACGCTGAGGGTGAGACATCAAGCCCTTTGAGACCAAGCACAGGCCCCGGACAGCCCTCGCTGGGATGTAGGCGGGTCCACAGGGGAACCACGTCACCTGCCCACTGGGGTGCAGCACAGACCCCATCATCCGCTGGGAATACTGCGCATCCCACGGGGAACCCAAATCACGCGGGGGTGCAGGCTGGGGGGGGTCTCCCCGCCCTGGGGGCCAGAGGGGGCGCAGTCCCCACACACGGCTCCACCGGGGCCCCGGCCGCGCCCGCCCCGCGCGGCGCTCACCCGGTTCCGGCGGGGCCGCCTGCCCGGCCGAGGCGGCGGCCGATTCACCATCGGTCGGCCCGAAGCCCTCGTCGTTCTCGATGCCCGCGATCTCGCTCTCCTGCTGGGCCAGGAAGGCGGCAGCCGGGTCCTCCTCGGCGCCGGCCCCCTCCGACGAGGAAAAGAAGCCGAAATCGTCGGCCATGGCCGGCCCGCCCGCCCCGCTCCCGCTCCGGCTGCGCGGCTCGGCTGGGCTGGGCTTGGCTGGGCCGGGCTGGACTGGGCCCGGGCGGAGCTGTCACTGCGGCGGCGGCAGCGGGCGGGGCGGCCGCGCTGACATCACGGCGGGGCGGCCCCGCCGCGCGCGTCCCGCTCCCCGCCCCCCGGCGCTCCGCCAGCGCGCGCCGAGCCGCAGCGCGTTCCCCGCGCCTGTGTGCGGGAGGCGGGCCGGGCGCGGCCCCTCTCCGGGCATGCGGGACCAGGGCTGCTCGGTCGCCTCACTCCGGGCTCGCAGGCCCGTGGTCCCGGGGCACCGTCCCCACCCACGCGCGCACTCGTAACTCTCCGGGGCGGGAGCGGGCGCCCTCCCCGCCCCTAGCCACCATCTTGGCTGGCGCCCGCTTCCGCCGCCATCTTGGGTGGAGCCGCCGCCGGTGGCCGGGCGAGCCGGCGGGGCGGGAGGTGGCCGGGCAGGACCCACCCGGTGGCAGACAAGCCGCCCGGGACACGCAGCCCAACCGGCTCCCGAGGGACTCCATGGCTTCCCCGCCGCTCTCACAGCCAGAGGCAGCCCCCTCCCCTGGCCAGCTCCGGAAACGCCCGAGCGACCTTCGGCACACTTCGGAACTCTTCGTGCGCCCATCGGGAACACCCGAGAGCGACGCGAGCCGTTACTGAGCGTCAGGCGCTTCCGGAGAGGCCCGAGAACACTTCGGCTTTCTCCGAAACGTGCTCGAGCATTTCCGGTCGCGGTCAATAAGCGGCCGTTGGCTTCGTTGGGGCGCCTCGCGCCGTGGAGCTGGGGCGGAAGTGCGGGCGGGAGACGTCAGTTCCGGAGAGTGACGGAGCGGCGGGTCAGAGGCGGCAGCAAAATGGCGGCGCCTGAGGAGCGGGAGCTGACGGCGGAGCAGACCGAGAAGCTGCTGCAGTTTCAGGTGCTGCGTCCGAGAGGCCCGTGCCGGCCGGCGGCAGCGGGAGAGGCGGCGCGCGGGCACGGCACGGCACGGGCTGGGCTGATCCGTCGCGCTGGCGCTCGGGCCCTGCCGGCCTGGGCCGGTCCGGGGAGCGCGGGGCTCCCTGAGAGCTGGGACAGGCCTCGCCTGGAGCGGGTTCGGCGGGGCGGGGTGTCGGGCCGCGCCTGAGTAGGGGCCGAGAGGAGAGAGGCCCGTGCTCCTGGCTCTTGTGGGGGCGAGGGAAGCTCCTGTGCGGGGCTGGGGCTCCCTGGGCTGGGGCCTCGCTGAGGGGCCGGTCCCTGTTGTGTGTGCTCCAAGCACTCCATTAGGAATGGTGTCTGTCATCACTAATTGGGGAGGCAGGAAGTGACTGCTAAATAAACCTCGTTACCTCTGTACGGGGTACAAACTCCTCGGTAAGTCCCGGCCATTTTAATTAGATAGCCTGAAAAAAAATTCCTCTGTTGTCGTTAGTGATGAATGGGAGATCCTTTCCTGGTGCTGTGGGAGGGTTAACCAGTGGGTTTCTATGGAATGTGTCTTTTCAGAAAATTGTTTCTAACCCTCAGTGTTTAGTAATGCCTGTTGGGGGGAGGCCACTGGGGACTGTAGTGATCTAATCTCTCTGCAGCATAACATGGGCTGGGTCGCTTAACCTCTGTTTTGCCAGGGCCTTGGGGCTGTGCAGTAACTGAATTATGAGAAAAAAAACAACTGTAGATGTGACTTACAGTGGAGAAAACAGTGCTATGGAGTTGAAATACTTAGGGCTGCTGATTGAGAAGTAGTTAATTGTGCTGGCTGATGAAAACTGTCTTCAGGTGTCTTGGGTTTGTTTCTGAATTGTAGGGTGTCATGTGGTGTTCCTTGGATTGCAGAGTTGTTTTACAAATACAATATTACTTTCAAGAGTGGTTTGTCTGATTTTGTTGCTTCATGTTCATCTCTCTAAGATTGTGCTTTGCATTTTTTGGTGTGATATAACTGTAGAACGATAGGGCTTAAAGGGACTTCAGAGGCATCCAGCACTGCCTTCTACAGCTGAGATAACAGCAGGTGTTCCTCATCGTTCCACACAGATACTTGCCAAGCCTTCATCTCTGAGCCAGGAGGATTCAACAATCCCCTGAAGTAATTAATGTCCTGCAGTGTTTCTCTGTGACTATAACTATGAGGAAACTTTTTTTACAGGTATCACCTCTAAATCTTTACTGCAAATTAGGCTGGTTGGGCAATCTTAACTTACAGACAAAGGAGGCAGAGCAATGTTAACAGTTGCTTTCCCGGTGCTACAATTTCCATGGTAAGTATGTGAGGTTTAAGCCATTGCCTTATGCTGCACGTATATCTGTGCACAAGCTGTCCTCTGGCTCCCATTCTCCCATTGTAGTACTTATTAATCTACAGAATCTGGACAGATAGGACCAGCTGCACTCATCAGTGTCCCTGTTGCTATTTTCAAAACCCTGTGGGCAGCTGTGAAATTAAAGAATTGTGTTTTCTAATGCTACCTAGTGTTGCCATGAGCAGCAGCTTGGGGGCTGGAGGGGTCAGAAGTTCAGGGATTCAGGTTTTAGTCCAGCTGCCTGTTGAGCCCTTGTTTGAAGTAGAGGGAAATGCTCCTTAGACTATAAAGAGGAGAAGATTTTCAGTTAGAAAACAGTTACTGTCCAGAGCTCAGTGTGAGATCTGTAGTCCAGGAGACTTTGATACCAGGATCTTCTCATTCTTCTGTCCCCTGGGGTGTATGGGGTTAGCTGTTCACCAGGGCTGGGCTGCTGACAGACCTCACTGGTGAGTCCTCCTTCTCTGGTGCCTTGCACCTGGCTGAAAGAAGCTCAGGTGTGCAGTCCTGCTTGTTCCTTTGAAATGAGAGTTAATCTGTCTAAATCAGTCCACCTGGAAAACATTTTTTGTTTCCTTTAGCTCAGGCTTGTCAAACTCATTTTTCACTGGGGGCCACATCAGCTTTGTGGTTGCCTTCAAAGGGCCAAATGTAATTTTAGGACTGTATAAATGTAACTACTCCTTTGAAAGCAACCACAATGCTGATGTGGCCCCCAGTGAAAATGAGTTTGACACTCTTGCTTTAGCTGGCCTCTGTTAAATAGCGTTTGCTCTTTGGGAAGGATGGCTAAATCTCACTCAAATCATTTGTACGTTGCTGTTGTTGCAAAACACTGCTCCAGTTAGCTTGTAAACATTTCAAGGATTCCTGCTGTCTTTGCAAGGAATGCTTAAATGTTTTCAAATGTAGCTTTACACTTTAGTTGTGAAGGACCATCATAAGTGATTTGCACAGTACTCTGTGGTGCAAGGCATTGTGCTTCCACAAAAGGTGCCATGGCAGTGTGAATGAGGCAGGAGAACAGGCTGGGAAAGAAGGGAATGGGGATAGCAAAGATGAGGTGAACAAGAGCAGAAGGCCCCTGGTGGTGTCACAGTGAACAGGAGAGCCAGAAGGAAAGCACTGAGCTGTAGAGTGCTGCTCACCCAGCAAACAGCTGCTCTGGGTGAAGATGTTGCCCTTCACTGTTTATCCTATTTCTACCAGAAATTGCTCCTTCCAAGGTAGAGAGGTGAGTGCCTGCAGTGCTGTTTGTGGCCCAGCTGTCGGGGTTACAGTTTTAATACATGCTTTGCATTAATTCCACTGCTGTTTGCTTTATGTGTTTTGGTAGCGCTCATATAAACGGCTCTGCTGGCAGAACAGTAGAAGTCGCAGCTCTGTTTCTACTGGCAGAGCTGGAACAAGAGAGTTGTCTGCAACCCTGCTGTGGCAGGTTAATGGAAGAAAAAAATAGTACCAATATGGAGAGGTAATTGGGCTAAACTTGAAATAAAAGCAACAAAGCACTCTTGCGTGCTTTCAGCCTCCCATTTGCTGCTGAAACGTTGGCTAATGTAAATGAATAAAAGCATCTAAATTTTTCATCTGTCAAGACTTGGCTGTCTTGACATCTGTAGAGAGAAACTTGATGTGAGCAGCTTAAGAAAGCTGTGGAGATACTGTTCCATTTGGGAGATGGAAGAAACGGCAAAGCAGCTTTTGTAGGATCTTGTTATTGATCTGTGCCCATTGTGCCTGGGCTGATGTCTAACGTAGTTATAATATGCTGATGTGGAGTAATGGAGTGTTATTTGCCAAGGAAGAAGTTAGCACTTATGATACCATTTTGAACTTCAACTAGGGAAAACAAAATGCTCAGGACTGAAAACATCTCTCGTTTAAAGAGGGTGGAGGAAACAAGAAACCCCAGGTACCCTTTCTTGCTCAATGTATTGTGTGTTGATCAAAACCCTCCTGAAGGCATTTGCTGTAATATGCAGAGAGAAGCTCTTGGTGAAGACTTTTTTTTTGCTGCTTGAAGTCAGATGTTATTTATCCTTGGAAACATAATTCCCTGGAATTTGGTGGTAGGTTGGGAATAAGAGCAGTGCCAGTTACAGTCCTGTGGCTTTGCGTCTCTTACACTGCGTTTCAACACACGAGTGTATCTGCGGAGGGAACAATTCATAAGTCCAATTTACAGCCTTTTTCTACCCTGGGCTTTTCTTTCTGCCTTTGAAGTGTGGAATTGCACTTTTTGCTACTTCAGTATTGAGAAGATTTTAGCATCCTGAGCAGTCTCAAAGGTGAGAGATGCAAATAATTCTATCCAACAGCAGTTTTGGTGTGCACAGTACTCTGCTTTGAGTGGTGCTTTAGAAGGCAATGTTGAATTTTCTTGGCTTTTGTAGCACTGAATATCTTGTTTTCTAAATATTATCCACTGTCTTGAGTGTGGATCTACATTCATGTGAAGGTTTGAGGGTGCTAATTTAATAGGATTAGTTTTATTTTTTACTAAAGCTTATCTATTATTATGTTTGTGTAATATATATGCTCTCTGAGGCGGTTTATGATAGACGGCAGTCAGTAGGAAACTAGTATTAATAGTTAGTGACTGGTTTGAAGATGGTGTTTGTTCTCTTAGCCGTGACGATACCAGGAACATGTTTATTTGTCTGGTGCGTGAATAACCCAGTTTGCAGAATAGTTGTGAGATTCAGCAGAAATACTACAGCTGGTGCAGTAGAATGATGTGACGTTTCAGGTTTCTCATCTGTTTATGTGACTAAAGTGGAACAGTAGCTGTAGAAGGTGCTGAAATAACAGTAGAAATGGTCATTGGGAGCAATAATGAACAGTTTTGGTGTTTAGCAGCAAATCTTGTCTGAACTGACAGCTGAGCTGCCTTCCCGTGGTTCTCACACGGAATGAAGTTGTTGTGAACCCCTGCGTGGCTTCCCGACCACCCTGCAGCATGTCTGCCTTGGAGCAGGTCAAAGTAACATTCAGAAAGGTGTCCAGTTTCAAAAGCTGCCTTTACAAGGCAATTTATTTTTCCTGCCATGTTTAATTGTGCAGCTTCGTTGATCAGAAGAGTGGTGTGAGCACTCAGCACAGTGCTGCTGGGGTGGTTTTGTCACTTCTGTTCCCTGTTGGGAGTAACTGTATTAAAATGCTAAGAAAACAAGTAGATTGACCTCCACGGAGAAGTGCTGCCATAGAAGACTTGGAGATGTGACCAGCAGCATGGCTGTTGCTGGAACAGCAGTTGGGAAGGGCGATGTTGGCCAGCCCTTGCTCTGTCTCTGTGGGGCTGGGTAGGTCTTGCAAATGCTGCAGTGATTCAGTGCTCATTAAATGCTTGTCGATAGTTCTGCGTGCCTGTTTGGTGCTGCTTTCTGACCTAAAATTCCTCAAGCATTTTGCATAATTCAAAAAGGAGGGAATGTTTAGTTGCAAAGCACTGCTATTAGTGCTGAGCCATAATCCAGACGTTTAGAGACAAAGGTGTGAATGAGTTTGAGTCTCCTAAATTTTGCAAACACGGGCAGAATTTCCAGGGTGTTAAGGACTGATGATCAGAAGACTTTCAAAGCTTTGGAATACACAAATCATAACTCCATTTTAAAATCAAATAATTGAGTAAATTGCATGTGCCTTTTAAGATGTCCTTCTAAAAGGACAATGAAGGGCCTTCTGTTGGGGTAAAGTCAGAATACAAAACCTAAATTTTACTCAGTGAAGCACATCTTAAAGATAGTTAAATTAAAACATGATGGTGAAGCTGAGTGATGAACGAAGGTGTTCTGGCAGCAGCAGCCAAGTTCGCTGAGCTTCATGTCTTCTATGAAATTCACTTCTGTAGTGCTGTCTTGCAAGACTTGCTCCAGACTTACAATTTAATAAATATTTGTACACCGCTGGGCAGTGACTTGAGGTGGTTTTTTTTTTCTGAGCAACTGTAATCACATAGTTAATGTCAGCAATGCTTTGAGCACTCTGGTTCTGTACAGTAGAGTGAAGATGAGAAAGCAGCAATCTGTGGAGGCATCGTGAGAAAGAAGCCAAGAAATGCTCAAAACTTTGAACTGAGCTCAGAGATTGAATGGGGTGTTTGTCCATAGTGTGACTCGGGTGGAAATAGCATGTGGAATGTACGAATGGGGGCAGGGAAGGGCAGAGATTCACGGTCCTCCGGTAAAAATAAAATCCATGCATTCCTAAATGGTCAGCTTGTTGAGATGGCCTCAGGGTCTTTTAAGTGAAGTGGGAAATGGGGAGGTGAGCAGCAGAATGAAAAAGGATTGGCAGCAATGGATTGAATCGCAAGGTGTAGTAGAAACCATGCGCAGGGATTTGTGTCAAGTCACTGCTCTGTTTGCAGTCATCATCAGCTGCAACCTGCAGAAGAGCTGCGCTCGGTAGGACAGACAGGGGAGCAGGAGTTCCCTGCCCTTGGCCAAACTCCTGCGCTGCCGAAATCTCCTCAGGTGCTGGGGGAAGCGTGTGTGGAAGTAGCAGGTAGGGGACCGTGTGGTTCAGCCCACAGAACCTCTGCAGGTCAGCAGGATCCGCCTGTCACCGTGCGTAGCAGCAGGTGGGAAGGATTCCTGTGTCCCTTCTGGGCTGAGGAGGTATTGGGAAAGAAATCCACCAGGAAGGAGCAGGAGGCATTAAGAATCTGTGGAGTTCTCTTGTCAAGAATGACCTTGGTGGAGAAATTGTCATGTTTCAAGAGTCTCCTTATCACTAGCACATTTTAGGTTGAATTTGTTACACTGCTTGTGACAGTTATTGTCATTGTTTCTGCCATCTTGTATCCAAGCTAAATAATTGTTTCTGAAGGTATAACTGTTTTTTGGCTTTCTGTTGCCCAGTTATTAAAAAAAAAATTAAAAAAAAAAATCCTTTTTTTTTTTAAAGTAGTTTCCTTCAAAATTGCTGGAATTGTTGGTGGTGTCACCTGGATGGTCTTTCACTGGCTGATTCAAAGGATGGTTGTTAAAAGGGTTGCAGCAGCACATTTGTGGCTTTATGCTTTCGTATGAAAGAATGTGCTTTGTCTCTGAGGTGTGACACTCAGCCCCAAAATATCTGTTCAAACACCTGATGGCAAGTGGCATGGGGAGAGATGTGTTTGTGGTGCAGTGACAGGGCTGTTCAGCAAAGATTTGTCCCCAAGAGGTGCTGACGTGGCTTCCAGTAACAACAAATACTGTTTGATCTCTTGTGGAGAAGTTCTGATTGGTGTTGGGTTAAAATACACCTACCCAAACATTGACTTGGCAGCTCGGTGGCTGTGAGGGCTGCCAGTGTGTTTGGACTGTGGTTTCTGTGTCAGGTCCTGTCTGAGTAGGACTGGATTTTTTTACTATGGAATCCCCTGTGATGCTGGCAAACGCTGCCTTCATTAGTGCGCGATCGTTTTGGTTTTAGTCTGTTTATGCTTGCAGTGGGTGAAGTAATGGTCATCTTGGGTTTTCAGAAGTGCATTACCTGTCTTTTAAGGAGATGCTTTGAGGTGATATTTGAGGGCATCTGCCTAGCATGTCGTTCTGGAGTGAAGCTTGTGGGTGATATTACGTTAGGCTCTTGTCTGGGCTTGGTGCAGTTTTAGTAATAGCCCTTGGGTGCTGCAGAGAGTTGGCTGATGCTGGAAGGGTGCAAAGGCCTGTTTGAGGCCTCCTTTGTGTTTGAATTTGGGTTGACACAGGTTGCTCCACTCTTAAACTGAGAGCAGAGCACTTAAAAAAAAGTGTTGTGGTAATGTGTTGTACTAACTCCTGACTGTGCTCACGTGTTGCAGAGAGCAGTAAAAACACAGCACTTCCCTGGCACTCATCTGCTTTTATCTTCCTTTAGGACTTGACTGGCATAGAGTCCATGGACCAATGTCGTCACACACTGGAGCAGCACAACTGGAACATAGAGGTACCCTTGCAAATAAGATTCATAGCAGTTTCCAAGTACCTGGATTAAACAGAGTAACTCTGTGGGGAGCGCTGGGGCTACCAGTGAGAATTTGTCAACTGCAGAATTTACCACTAGCAGTAGCTCTCTATGACAGTGTCTGATCCATCTGGAGAGCTGGTTTCAGGAGGACACAGCGGAGTTGTTGTGGCTGTGAACAATCACTTAAGGAACACGTTGTGTGACTTCCCGTAGTGTGTGTGCACAGGCTGCCAGGAGAAGGCTTTCCATACAGCCAAGTGTATTGGGGGTTATGGGCTGTAAGGAGTTGTTTCCCCAGTGCTCTGGGGGCTGTGGAGAAATAATACCTACTGTTGATGTCCAAAGTATAAAAAAGATATTTTCTGCCATCCTTAAATGTCTGGAACCTCCCTTTGTTCTTCCTTGTTTCAAAGGCAGCTGTACAGGACCGACTGAATGAGCAAGAGGGTGTCCCAAGTGTCTTTAATCCTCCTCCATCGCGGCCATTGCAGGTCAATACAGCCGACCACAGGATCTACAGCTACGTTGTCTCAAGGCCACAGCCAAGGGCAAGTTATCTTATAGTGGATTTTGTTCTGCTTCTTGGGTGACTATTTGCGAACAACAACTTGCAAGCAGGGAAAGGAATTGTTTTCTTTGTATGTTGTTATCTCCTTTCTAAATATTTTATCTTCTGAAAACAAAATGTAGAGCTATTCCTTCAGCCTCCATTACTACTGTGGATATATTTTCTCCATGGGACAATTCATAGTGTGAGACAACCTTATTTGTGTCATCGAATGTGTTGCTGAGGAATAGTAGAGCTTTTTTATAAGCTCAGTTGGAATAAAGGACTGTCCCTTCCTTATGGCAGAGTGATATTTTTTCTTTTTAGACAACACCCCCCCCAAAAAAGGATGTTAACTTAAATACGGTGTCAATTACTTGCATTAATACTTCACAAACAAATTTGCATGAGCACCTGTAAGACTCAATGCTGTTAATCCTTTTGTACAGTTAAGAAAATTAGCACAGAGCAAAAGCATTGCTGCTTGAATAGTTACTGCCAGTTTTCAGACATGTCACGTTGAATTCTGAATGAACTGTCAGTCACTTAAACTTGATGCATTGTGTCCAAAGCCATGAAATATTGCTGAGCTCTTTTGCCGTGGTTAGAGCACCAATATTCCCGTATGTGTGCGGTGCTGGTGAATACACTGCTTCAGCAGGCCTGTTCTGTGGGTAGAGTCTGTTCTAATTCTTTGTAATTGCAGGGCCTACTAGGATGGGGTTACTACTTCATAATGCTTCCATTCCGATTTACCTATTACACATTACTTGATATATTTAGGTAAGTACTTTTTTGTGGAGACTCATGTATTGACTGCATTGGGGCACACTCTAGCTTAGATTTACCTGGACCTCTGTTACTTGGATCTTTAGCTTTAATGGCAGATTTTCCATTTATTTGCTCAGCTGGCTTTACCTGTAGCCTTGTAGAATTCCTACACTGTTTAGTAAGAAATAAGTCTTATTTCACAGAAAATGAGCATCTTGCAGCTCCGTAAATGAAATATTTAGTTGGAATTCTCACTCCATGCAGCTTTACAGTTTGAGTGCCACGCAAAGTGGGCACAACACAGTGTTCAAGTGTCCAGTATCCTTGGACAAACAACCTGATCAGAATCGTGTCCTGTTGGGCTGAACTGCAGGTTGTCCTGCCCTAATCCCTGTGAGTTACTTGACAAAATGCAAACTGTTTGGGTTCTGCTTTTTGCCCTTTAGTGTCTCTTGCCTCTTTTCCCTTTACTGCTCTGAAGGGGCTTGTTCATCTTGCCTCCTTAGGGCATTAATAGAGAGAAAAGGGGATGTTGAAAGGTAGTAAATACGCAGCAGTCCTGCCATCTGCATTGTTTTGGAAGTTCACCCATTGTATTACTCTTTTTCCCTTTAAGGCTTTTCTGAAGTTCAGTTTAACTTCTATACATCAATAGAACTTAAACAATATTGGTATCTGCCTTGCAGCTAAGCTTTTTCAGCCTCAGAGGCTGTTTCTTCGTTGGATTCCTAGTGTTATGATCTCTTTCTGCAGCTCTTTGCATTCTGGAGTTGTTAGTCTTAGAATAACAGAAATGCAGTTTTCAAAATTATTTGGACAAAACTGTGTGGCTTTTAATGTTCTGACTTTGACTAAATTCCTCAAACCTCCTACTGTTGGTGTGGCTTATGCCTGATAAACCAGAGGATGTTGAAACTGTTAATCACAGAGAATTCAGATACTTGCTGATGCCTGGCATGAGATAATATTTGACTGGTGGGTTTCTGTGGCAGTGATATCTGTTTGGGGCAGGCGGCAGTTTAGGTTGCGATTATAAATGTTCAAGGGTCTCAGCTGTGACTTTTTTCCTCCTTCTGAATGCCAGGGACTTTTTGTGGATGAGAAAACCTGTTCTTCAGAAAATCAGTAAGCTGAATTTCCAGTGTCCTTTGCTTCCTTCCTAGGTTTGCTCTGCGTTTTATACGCCCTGATCCTCGTAGTCGTGTCACTGACCCAGTGGGTGACATTATTTCATTTATTCATATGTTTGAGGAAAAATATGGGAGGATACACCCTGTCTTCTACCAGGGAACTTACAGCCAGGTCAGTGTCACATGTTGGTGATCCTGGGGTGATGGAGAGTTGGAATTTTGCCTGATGGTATCAGGGCCTACATAGCAAAACCACTTTTCTTCTCAAAGCTCAGCATATGTTCCCAAACTCTGTAACCGGGTAATGGAGAGCTAGTGAACAAGTGTATTTGAAAACCAATGTCTGCCAGGCTTGATGACATGCCAAGCCTGCAAAGTTGGAAAGCAAAGCTGCTCTGACTGTTCCTCGCCCGTCTGTATGGCTCTGTAGCCAACAGCGATTCTTTGTAATCCTGCCTTTGTTTTTATAAACTGGTGTGGCATGCCAGAGTCTGTCCTTCTGCTCAGCAAATTGGGATTGACTGCCTGGGCTTGTTTTATAATGCAACCCCAGAACTTGGTGTGGGACCTCAAAATTGAGAGAGGGACCCCCTGAAGAAACTATGGGAGGTGAGAGTTCCACGTGTTAGATCTGGGCTGGTGGTGCTCTGTGAAAGAGGGACCTTCTGATAGGAAGCTTCTTCTGCAGCTTCTCTCAGCCTAGCCAAGGGCAGGGCCTCCTGCAGCACGTCCCAGCAGACAGTTGGATCAATGCTGCTGCCCGAGTGCCAGAGAAGAATGTGCAGTGTGTATCTGCTCCGCAGCAATGGAGCTCACCGCCTCCACAGCTCTTCCAGGCCCCTCTGTCTTGCCTGGAATCCAAACTTAAATAACCACGGAATGGTTAGGCTCCTGGTGCCAGTAGAACAGGGAGCCTATTGTGCGCTTATCCTGTGGTCTTGTTAAGAAATGTTCTTGGGTGGGTGGAATCCAGAGACTCTAGATGCAAGTAGTTGTTTTGTTTGGGGATTTTTTTTGTTGATTTGGGCTTTTTGTTTGGTTTTTGGTGGGTTTTTTTTTGGGGGGGGGGGGCAGGGCTGGGTTTGGGCGAGGAAGGTGGTAGCATTATTGAGTTATCTTTTTGTAGTGTTTTCATATGGTGTAGTCTGAAGGTTGTGTCCTGTAGAGGCTGGAGTGGAAAGCTCAGCCCTGGCTGCTCTGGGTCTGAGGAGCGAAGGAGGGTTCTTTGCTGCCAGATGGGTCTGCTGGGGTGTCTGTGGGGGTGTTGATCCACACAGTCGCCTCCCTGGCTTCATGCTGGGTTCACTGTTCTCCAAAGCCACATCCTGAAAAGGGTGTCGAACAAACACCATTGTAGTCCCTTAAATGAAGATTTAGTCAGAAAATCTGTCAGGTTTATCCTCCAGCGCTGCTTCATTAAAACCATGCTAGGAGCAGAATAGTGGCCCTGGGTGAATGTTGCTGAGCTGTGTCGCACGAGTCTTGTGCATGGTGCTTTCCCCTTGCCTGGAGACCCTGTAACCTTACCTCCTCTGCTTTTATGCTAAGGCACTGAATGATGCCAAGCGGGAGCTGCGCTTCCTGTTGGTTTATCTTCATGGAGATGACCACCAAGACACAGATGAATTCTGCCGGTAGGTAGGAGAGTTTTCCAAATAGGTACCTATGTGCTTTAAATGCAGCTTCATTCACATGATCTCTTCTCTGTCCCCTAGAAATACACTGTGCGTACCTGAGGTGATCACCCTCATAAACACTAGAATGCTCTTCTGGGCCTGTTCAACCAATAAACCAGAGGGATACAGAGGTGAGTGTGTCCCTCCCAGCCTTTACTTACTCCCTCCTGTCTCTGGAACAAACAAAATGCTTTTTGACAGATGCATGTGTTTGAAACATGCTGCTGGTTTTTGTGCAACCAGATAAGATTTCAGGGTTGCATGGGGAAATAACATGCTTGTTTTCATGTGATATCTCAGATGGCCTGTTTGGGTGCCAGGGAAATACCTTGTGTTTGTAACTTGCACTGTTCCATATGTGTCTGGGAAGTCCTAGTTAGGTGTCTTTGCTATGGGCAATCAAGCTGCTTTCAGTGCATTGTTTGTGGGAGTTGGGGGGTGTGTGCTGGGAACTAAACTGAGTGCAGAAACAGGTATCTAGCTGTGTGCCCTTAACACTGGTTGGTATTATGCCTGAGGCTGGGAGTAACCTGTTATGTGCATTCTTTCCCTTTCCGAGACAGTAATCTTCATTCCACACGCAGTCTCTCCTCCTTGAAAGTCCACATCGAGGTCCTTTTAAGTACTGTCTTTCTGGAGCTGTTGATACCTGGCCTGCCAGCATTTTGTAGGGTTTTGCTGCAGATGGAGGCTTTTCTCAAAGTTCTGTTCATGCTACCTGTGTCTCTTCTGAGCCTTCTTGTTTCATGGCAGGAGAGGTGAGGAGTTCCAGTACTAAATCCGGGCCGTTCCTGGCTTCATAGTTCAGCTATTGGCTATCAACACCCTGAAAGAATGGCTTTCTAAGGAGACTCTGTTTTACTTATTGCTGTTTCATTGCTGCAATGCTTTGGAGTCACAGCCTAGAAAGCAGAGCTGGAAAGGGATCGTGGCCTTTCATTTAATCCACAGGGTGCTCTGATTTAGTCTGGAAGGCTCCATTGGTAATGATGGCTCCAAGTTGTGTGGCATGGAGGTGGTCAGCAGTCGTAGGTGAATAGTAATTTAAAAACCCCTAATCTGCTTCATTCCCTGCCTCTGGCACAACCAACCTCATTTTGTCCTGAAATGTCCAGGATAACACTCTGCCATCTTCCCTATGACAACATCTTCCAAAGCCTGGCCATCCTTAATATTAGCAAATGTTTCCCTGTGCTTCACCTGTGCTTCTCTTTCTGTGGTTTAAACCTGGGGCTTTTCGTCCCATTCTGAATGGACACTCAGAGCAATTTACTTCCTGCTTGAATTCAAGAACCTTTCTGCTTACTTGAAAGCTTTGTTCTTTCCTCCTTAGTCTCTATGCTCCAAACCACTTTGATCCTTTGTTAATTTATAGAGTTTATGGAGCCTGAGACCTTTTCTGCTTTGGAAGAGACAGTGGCTGTGGAAGCTGCTTTCCTAGGCCCTTGGTGATGGAAAGTGTGCAGTCCCCCTTGCTGACCTTTCTGCATGAGGCAGTTGTGATGTTTGTGCCTGTTTCCCAGTCTCCCAGGCTCTGCGAGAGAACACGTACCCATTCCTGGCTGTGATTATGCTGAAGGATCGCAGAATGACGGTAGTTGGCCGGCTAGAAGGCCTCATCCAGGCTGATGACCTCATTAATCAACTGATGTTCATTATGGATGCTAACCAGACATACCTGGTGTCTGAACGCCTGGAAAGGTATGAATGGACGTGAGCTGCAGTAAGGCAGACCTTATGGAGGCAGGTTCTACTCTGCCCCCTTCCTTCCTCCAGACACCTTGTGTAGGCAGGTGGGTCAGCATCTCCCCCTCTGTAACACAGCCCGTGGGCTCCTCTTCTCACCGGGATCACCAGTCCATAAATTGAGGCTGCTGTATGGTCAGGGAGCTGGATGGGTTGCCCATACAGGCCTGCTACTAAAAGGTGGGTGTGAGTGCTCTACGGTTTACCGCAGTTGCACCCCTGTAGTGTCCTGGAGCTTTGCAGGTAAAGCTTGGACAACAGCAAGGGGGAGCAAAGGCACTGCAGGCAGAGCTGGTATCTGCAGCCCATCGGTAGGCGAGTGTTGCTGCCTGGGCTGACTGTCCTGAATTCTGACGGTGTTGCTGTTGGTGCCTCAAGCACAAGCTCCAGTCCCTGGCAGCTCTGTATGGACTCACAGGCTGTGTCCAAAGTAGAACACCAACTTCTGGTCTTCTCTCTATCTGCCCCACAGTCTCTGTGGAGCACCCAGTAAAACGTTTTGATGCCCCTGGTTTCTGAAATGCATAAGGAATTACCTGAAGGAGATGAGCAGCGCCCACTTGACTGTTCAGTTTCATGTGCTCTCTGTCAAGCTGCAGTGGGTGATGAGTCTCTTGTGTTCGATTCATTTCCACTCAGCCTAGGGAAACAGTTTGTGTCCTGGGGATTGTGGAGACCTGGCTTGCCTTTTAGGTGCTTGTGGTACCGTAAATGAGGTGTTACCTGATGTGTGTGCTCCTGTGAGTTTGAGGCTGTACCTGCACCCTCGGGTCTGCTGTCAGCCTCCTGTGCCTTCACTTTAGGTCCTGCTAGTCCTGACCGCTCCCTGTGCTTATGTTTGCAGGGAAGAGAGGAACCAAACCCAAGTCCTGAGGCAGCAGCAGGATGAAGCATATCTGGCATCCTTGCGTGCAGACCAGGAAAAGGAGCGCAAAAAGAAGGAGGAACGGGAGAGGAAGAAGAAGAAAGAGGAGGAAGTGGAGCAGCAAAAACTAGCAGAGGAGAGGCGGCGACAGGTGAGAGCAACGTGACTGCTGGAGGGGCTGCTGTGCCCTGTTGGATGCTCAGGCTGTGCGGGAGCAGTGCCTGCGGTAGGGTTGTCTTGTCAGGTTGGAACTGTTTGTCTTGTTCGGGGCTTGAGTGCCCTCCAAGCCTCCCTGAAGCTGCTGTGCTGCAAGGGACAAGCATAAAGGTCGGTTCAGTGCCTGCCCATTGTTCCTGCTCCCTCCTTGCCTTGCAGACGCTGCAGGAGGAGAAGGAGCGGAAATCCGAATGCCTTCCTCCTGAACCACATCCCGATGACCCAGAGAGCGTTAAGATCATTTTCAAGCTGCCTAACGATTCCAGAGTGGAGCGGCGATTCCACTTCACACAGTCATTGACGGTGAGCGTGGGGCGGAGCTGATGCACTTCCCAGTGTAAAGGAGGGTCAAGAGATTCTCCAGGTGGCTCAGCAAAGCTTTGGCTCCATTGGACTTTGCCAAATGGTGACCTTTGCCGAGATCCTTAGCAAGCAGCGCTGTTCCTGGGTAAGGAGAGTGTGTCTTGGGACCTGGTCCCACCAGCTTATAAGAGGGAGATTAGAGGAAAAAAACTTCTCCTGAAAAGCTGAGGCTCTTGTTGCTGCCTATTAAGTAATGGTGTGGGAAGAGCCAGAAACAGTGTCTGGACTATGAAGGTGACAAATCCTGTTTCATGCATGCCAAGAAAACATCCTGTGTCTACAGTGCAGCGATGGTGTGAATTTGGTGAACTTCTCCCCTGTGAGATGCCGGGGGTGTGATCTGGCTGTGTCATTGCTCCCCCAGCTGGCAGTTGTTCCTGTGCTTCTTTCCCAGGTGATCCATGACTTCTTGTTCTCCTTGAAAGAAAGCCCCGAGAAGTTCCAGATTGAGGCCAACTTCCCCCGCCGTGTCCTGCCCTGCCTCCCTACAGAGGAGTGGCCCAACCCCCCCACGCTGCAGGAGGCCGGACTCAGCCACACGGAAGTCCTCTTTGTGCAGGACCTCACGGACGATTGACACTTTTCCAGAAGATACAAAATGGAAAGAGAAGTTCATATTATTATTATAATACAATATTTTTTTTAAAAAGACTGCATACAAACGAGGGATCAGAGACCACATTGCCTGTGCCAGCTGTGCTGCGTGTGTGCACTGGCGAGAGGGAGTGTGTGCACGTCCTTGCACCCCCGTGTACACAGCCATCCCCTACACTGGGATGGCAGAGAGGGAGGGGACCTGGTGTTGCCCCTCCGCCCTCCTGGGGGAGGAGCAGGAATGGCAGCTCTTGGTAATTATTGCTTTTATTGACAACAATAATAATAAAACCCCAACAACCTGACAACTGGTGAAGATTTGATACTCTGCTCCTGACAGCCAGAAGACCTGAATGGGGTGGGGGGGAAGGGCTGGACAGAATCTTTTCAGCTTCCCTCTGTGTATAAATACCTTTCTTTTAATATTTCTCTTGCTTTGTAATGACCAAAGGAGAATGGGGTTGACTATAGTATTAACTTTTTGATAAAGAGCTGGTTCGATTCTTACCCGTGTGGGGTCTTGCCCAGGGTTCTTAGCCTGCGTAGTGTAATAAACTCTGCCTCTAGCATGTCTGTGCCGATGCTTTCTGCCTGTGGCCCGGCTGAGCTGTGGCTCCACAGTAAGTCACTGCTCACAGCCCTGTGGGTACAATTAACTCCTGGTAATTTGGGGTGAGACAGAGTGTGCACTGTGGCGGGAGGCAGTGCTGGGTCGGTGCTGTGCTGCCTGCCTGGGGCAGGGACTGTGGGAGCGGGGGGAATTGCCCTTCCTTTGGTTAAAGGGCTGAATCAACCCTCCCTCAGCAAGGTGGAGATGGGAGAAAAACCGCTGTGCTAGGTGCAGGCTGGAGGAGGGGGGGTGTGAGCTGTTGTTCCCCCAGGGCCTTGCTCGTGGTTGTTGCATGGTGCTGTCACCTCCTGCCCAAAGGGAAGTGGCAGGAGCCTGTTTCTGCCCTACCTGTTAGTTGCTTATTTTGGACACACAACCATCCGCGCTTGCCTGCGCAAAGCACAGTGGGGAGCCTCCTTCCGTCCCCACCATTCCTCTAGCCCACAAGCTTACCAAGCCACCTCCTTTCCTGGTGGCTCCAGGGCCTGGCATGGAGAAGAAAGCCTTTGTTTTCCTCCTTTCTGAGGAGTGTGGGCTGGGGAGCAGCATCCCTGTGCAGGGTATGATCAGTCTGAAGTGCCCAACCTGGGACTGCTGAGGTTCTTGGGGACAGCGAGGCTGTGCTGATGTCCCCCCCAGCCAGGGGGTTCAGGGCTTGCCCCTCCCCTGGTTGGGCACAGGCAGCCTGGAGGGTTGGGCTGTAGAAATGAAAGATTCCCCTGGTGTTTCTGGAGCCACCACAGAACACACGCACAGTCCCAAGCGTGGATCAGGAGGACTTTCCATCTTGGTTCAAGAAGATGTGGGTGGGAGTGAGGGTGGCCCATGGTGCTGCTGACCTGCAGACATCATCCCAGCAGCTCCTGCACCCACCCCCTGGTCTCCACAAGTCCCCCCGTTGTGTGGGGACCCTCCCTGCACCTTGGTGACAGCCTGGGGACCCCCAGAGAGGTCACCAGGCCCCCTGGAGCCTCTGCCTGCCCGCACGAGACAAGAGCCACGGCACAGCGCGTTGGTATACATCATACATTTATTAGTGAATATCCCTCTCAAAATCAGCCACAACATTAAAAAAAATAATGATTGCACTACTTGGTCAAGCAGAACTAGCAACTTTCATTTTAAAAAAAGTACAAATCTGTTAAAAATTTCAATCAGTATAATACACATATATATAATACAACATACTAGTTATGTTAAATGCTACAAAACCAATATGATTCCAATGGAATGGAAAAAAAAAACCAAACACTTTTAGAGCTTTAAGAACCTTTTTTTTTTTTCTATATATTAGCCTTTTTTCAAATACATACATGGGAAAAATGAGGTAACTGTAAAATGTGCAAGTAACAGAGCAAAAAAAATTATATATATATATTTATATATATATATATATATATAAAAACTTTCTAACACAGAACACACGTCCTAGCACCTTCCGGGGGCCGCGGGGGCCCCACTGGAGGGCCCGGGGACTGGTATAATAGAACAGTAAACAGTCCACTATCCCACCACAGGAAATCATTGGTAAACAGTGGTATCTACAGCGCAGTCAGCAATCACAAACACCCTAAATAATTGTTTTTTAGTATTTTTTTTTTGTAATTTTTTTTTAAATGATACTTTTAGCTGCTCATTGGAATAAATTCTGCAGCACACGAGCTGTGAGCTTTCGAGTCGCCGTCAAAGGACCGTAAGGCTTTCCTGGCTCCCTGGGCACCGCGAGGGCGGGAAGGGACGAGGGGGCGTCTCCGGAGGCGCGAGGCCGCCGCGCGGCACGGGGACTCCTTTGGTTATCTGTCACTGAGCGAGGGACGGGGAGGGGACCGGGATCCTGCCCAAGGGGCACCGAGCCCAGCGGTGCCAGCGCCCGCGGCGGAGCCGGTGGCACCAGGTCGGGAAAGGGCGGCAAGGGGGAGCCAGCCAATGGCAACACGGCATGTGCTGCCCCCCTGCGCCTGACTGGCTGGGCAGGGAGCGGGGCCCGCCCCCCAGGAGGGGCCCGCTGAGTGGCAGAGGCAGTGCGCGGCCCTCCGCCAATCGGCAGCGGGTCCACCCTCAGCAGCCCGGTGATTGGCACCGCGCCCCAGACCTATGGCGTGGCAGCGCGGGGAGCGCTGTCCCGCCCACCCCAACCCTGCCCTCACACCCAGCTCCGGGGCGGTCGGGGCCCCGCGGGGCCCGGCCCCGCCGCCCGCCCCCCGCCCCGCGGGGAGCAGCCCTCCCCCCCCGCCCCGGCCCCTTGCACACGCCGCCGCCGCGGGTGCCCCCCCCGGCCGCCGCCTCCCACCCGGAGGGGCGCAGGCCCCGGCGGGGAACGGCCCTGAAAGTCTCACGGTCCTGCTGTGGCGTTGCGGACATGTGCAGTACAGTGCATGGCAGTATCAGCTGAGCACAAAAACCCCTCTCCCCACCCCCCTCACCCCACAGCCGGCTACACGTAGCCAAGACCACGTTCCAAGCTGGTCAGACATGCATGCATATTTGTGAACATTTACATAGGGCTGGCACCGTCCGCTCGGAGGCTGCCAGGCGTCAGCAACGCGCCGCGCGGGGAGGGCTGTCCTGCCCCCCCACCGCCCCCCGTCACCCTCCTCAGTAATTAATCATGCAAAACAACTTCAGCCACGCGGGACTGTCGGAGTCGGGCGGCGGCAGCTGCTCCCCCGGCCCTCGGTGTGCAGGGGCTGCACGGCGGCCGGGGGGCTGCTCACAGCTCGCCCCGCACGGCTGCGGCACAGAAAACACACCACGAGGTTAGAGATAAACCTCCCAGTGCGGGGACCGGGGGCACCCGCCGCAGCTCCCCGGCTGGAGGCCCCCCCGCCACGCCGCCCAGCCAGCAGGACAGGGGCACGGGGCTGTTTCGGTTTATGGCGGCGCGACACAGAAACAACAGTGGGAGCTGGGGCGGCACATCAGGGCCACTGCACGGCCACGGGGCTGGGGTCCCCCTCGGGCCTGGGGTCCCCCTCGGGCCTGGCTGCCTTCCAGCCCCGCGAGCTGTGCCGGCTGAGCTGAGCACGGGGGAGCGAACGGGGAGAGGGGCCGGGGCCGCACCAGCGTCATCCTCCCACCAGGGAAACACCCCGAGCAGCCATAGCTCTCCAGGGCTCCGGAGGGCAGCTGAGGCAGGAGAGGGGCTGCGTGGGGCTGCGTGCGGGAGCAGGGACAGAGCCGTTTCTGCCCCGGACACGCCGCGGGGTTGCTGGTGTCCCACCTTGGCCGCGCTCCGCCGGCCGCCTCCTCCGGCTGCCCCTGGGGCTGGCCCGGCACTCTGGCTCGGGGTGCCGCCGGCATCAACCCGTGTTGCTCCCTCCTCTCTCCTCCCCGCGTCCTCCGCGAGCGACGCCGAGGGGAGGAGCTGCCTGCGCGCCGCTAAGTCAAACGGCCATGAAACCAAAAACGTGACGGAAAAGGAAACGGGGGAAAAAAAAAATCCCAAACTCTACCATGAAAAAAAAAAGAAGCGACAAAGGGAAAAGACACTATTTCCCTAGTGGAGTACAAAGACCTGGAAAGTGATGGGAGCAACAACAGCGTCTTTGGAGCACGGAGGGCACGGCCACGCGCCTCCCGCCTCCAGCACAACACGATTCGGGGCCCCAGGAGCGCAGCGGGCAGGCGTCCGGCCGAGTCCGTGCCCCGGCGGGGAGGAGGGGGGCAGGCCAGGAGCCCGGACTGCTCAATGCTCACCACATCTGAGGAGAGGCTTTGGGGAGGGGGGGTAAGCGCAGGGTCAGGCCCTGGCAGCGGGCAGCGGCCCCCGCCCCTGGCCCGGCGTCCTCGTCCTCTAGCGAATTGTGCGGCACAGTGCCCGCCAGCCTCAGTCCGCCTCCCGCTGCACCTCCGACGCGTCCGCCCGGCAGATGGGGCACGTGCGGTTTGCCTGCAGGCAAAGGGAGATGGGGCGGGTGAGTGGGCACCCGGGCACCCCGTCCCTTCACCGCAGGGGCCAGCAGCACCCCGTAGCGAGCCTCACCCTGGGATTACCCCATCCCACCCAGCGCAGTGCTCGGCCCCTGCTCCCAGTGCGTCCTCTGTTGCACGGCACTGAGGCCACCCAAAAGGCAGCACCCTGTGCCTGCAGCACCCCAAGAAGCTGCCCCCCTCCCTGCAGCAGGCGGCACAGGACAGTACCTTTAACCATTTGTCGACACACTTCGCGTGGAACTCGTGGTTGCAGGGCAGGACGCGGAGAAGCTGCCGGGCCTCGAAGTCGCTGAAGCACACGACACACCTGGGGGAGGCAGCCATCAGCGCGGCCCCACTGCACACCCGTGGTCCCCTGCCAGACACCATCCTGTCCCCCCACCAGGCACCCCCATGCCCCCCACCCTGGGCTCACTTACAGGGTCTGCTCAGACTGGTGGCTCTCGGGGTTGAAGCGGTAGGACGGGAGGTGCTCGATGTCTGCTTTGGTGAGTCCCCGTGGCTTGGCCTCCCCCAGCCGCTCGGCCAGGTTCAGCAGCGCCTGCAGGGAGATGCAGAAGCCAGCTCAGCTCAGTTCAGGCCCCAGCACAGCACCGCTCCGGGTTCCCCACACCCCGGCAGAGCGATCCCAAAATCACCCACCCCATCACCCCATGGGGAAGCAGAGCCAGCATACCTCGTAATTCTCCATCTCCACATCATCCACGTCCAGGTCTAGGCTGATCGTCGGCCCCACGGCCGTCGGCGACACAGGAAGCATAGATCTGGGGGGAGGAAGGATGGGGCAGTCAGCGTGGGGCTGCAAACCCCAACCTTTGCCCTGGCACCCCCAGGGGGCAGAGCTGCCTGTGCCAGTGCTGTGCCTCCCATCCGCGGTGCCACCCCTGCCCCAAATGTCCCACTGCATCTCCCTGGTACTCACAGGAAATAGGGCAGGAAGCTCGGGTAGTACGGGGGGGGCGGCGGAGGGGGTGGCGGGGGGGGCAGCGCCTGCTGCAGCCGGTACCGCTGGGTGTTCAGCCGCCGGGGCATCATGTGGGGGTATGGCTGCAAGGAGAGATGGGGAGCTCAGAGCCAGGCCAGCCCCACGGCATCCCCCCACGGCATCCCCCCACCCCTCCACGAGACCGGGACTCACCACGCCGAATGGCAGTTCTTGGTGAAGCGGGTCGTGGGGGAGGTAATGCAGCGGTACGGAGGGGGACAGTGTGGGAGTGTGGTGGGATGGGGGGTAAGTGAAGCCCGCGATGGGGTGCTGCTCCCCTCGCAGGTCCACGTCATTGTCTATCCTCTGCAGAGGCTGTGGGGAAAACAGTTAGGCTGGGAGGAAAGGGCCGAAATTACACCACCCCAGTGCTAGCAGGACAGAGGTAACCTGGGCGTCCCACTCACCGCCCCCAGCTCACACCCATGGGGGCTGCAGAGGGATAAGACCTCAAGATGGTCTTTGTTGGGGCCTCAGGGTGCACCGTATCCCCAGCCTGTGCCCCTGCCCTGACTCACCATGCGCGGGTGCTGGGCTTGAAGAGGTAGGAACTGCCCCAGAGGGGCCATGTGGGGTGGCTGGTGGGGGGGCACTGGCGGTGGGGGTGGGTGCAGGATGTAATGGTCGCTGGAGATGATGGGGGGGAACGTCTGGTAGGAGACGGGGAGCTGTTGCATGGCGCATGCCTGGATCAGCTGTGGGGCAGAGAGAGAAAAACAGGGGTCAGACACCCACCATGGGCATGGGTGCACACCTGCCCCCTCCCCAGGGCCTCTAACAGCCCCCATGCCCCCAGAAATTTGCACTCCCAGTGGGCTTGGGTACCCACAGCCCAGGCTGTCCCCAGGTGTCCCCCCCATGACTCACCGGGGGCGGGAGGCAGCAGAGCGGGTAGTGCTGTCCACTGAACATCACTGAGCATGCTGGGAGCTGCTGGGTGCTGCACCCAGGGATGTGCTGGCCGGCGTGGATGGGGAAGCCTTGCGTTGTGACAGTGGTAACCGTGTAGGAGAGAGGGACGGCTCCCTGGTGCACCTGAGGACGAGGACCCGAGGGCACAGTCAGAGTTCAGCCCCGGCTGAGCTGTCCCCCTCCGGGCAGGGACGCAGCAGGTCACTGAGCACCCAATGCTGGGACACAACCACCCAGCACCTCCATCCCACTGGTGTGGCCGGAGGATTGGGGCTGAGTGTAGGCTTGGGGTTGAGGTGGGTTTGGAGCCCTCTTTGCTCCGCAGACAGGCTGGCACAGCCACCAACCCAGCACCACCACCGCAGACAATGCCTGGCAGCTGTGACATGAACAACCCTACGAGGGGACCATCCAAGATGGCAGGGGGACCCCAGGATTTAAGTGCTCAGAGGACAAGAGCACCAGTAGGCTCAGGGCTGTCTGCTCTCGGCAGCAAGTGACCAGCCAGAGGGGACACACGGACACATCCTGGGACCACTTCCCTGGACACTAGCCCAGAACCACCAGAGTCAACCCTTAGGACAGGGGAGGGGAGCTGCAGCACCTACCTGGTCATGCAGATCCACCATGAATGGGTTCTGGTGGGGGGGGTGAGCGGCTGGGTGAAGCATTCGTGGCAGCGTGCTGGGGAGAGCGTAGACGCGGGGCTCATCTACAGGGATGTGCGGCTGCTGGGGGAAGGCAGGGTGCAGCTGGGGCTCATCCTGGCCCAGGGGGGTTGCCAGAGGTCGGTCGTGTCGTCCCCACTGACGCCTGGCAGGGGGGCTGCAGGGCCACCGCAGGAGAGAAACAGAGCAGGAGTGACCCCCCAGGCCAGGGGCACCGCAGCCCTGAGCAGGGTGGCTGCAGGTGGGACACTGCCAGCCCGGCTCCCAAGGTGAGATGCTCAGGGCATCGTGCCAGGTCAGGCTCCTTGTCTGGCTGGGCAGCTCCAGAACCAGCTCCTCTGCACATCCTGCATGTCCCCCCAAGCACAAAAGGGGCCCCTGCTCCCCAGGGACCCATTGGCTGGGCCGGGTGGACACGATTCCCTGCTGCAATCTCCCCCCGAGCCTCCTGGGAGCTGGCACCTTGCCCCAGCAGGACCATGGAACTGGCCCCGTGTCCCCACACACCATGGGTGACAGGGCTCCGCGCCGCCCTGCGCCCCGTACCTTCGCCGGAGGTGGTCGGGGCTGCTGCAGGGTCCCCCCGAGATACGGCGCTGGTTAAAAGGGGCAGAGGGTGGCCGCCTATTCACTGCCAGTTCCCATGGTCGCATTGGTGACGTCGGGAGGCAGATGGGCACACGGGACCTCAGGCTCCAGGCAGGGTGAGACACCAGCACCTTGGATCCTGTGAGAAGGACAGCGGGTCACAGCACCCCAACCCCAGAGGGGCACAGGGCTGCAGGAGCCCCAAATCCTCCCTACGCCCCAGGCCTGGGCAGCACCACCCCAGCCTGCCCTGCCGATGCTTGGCTCAGGAGGACGGGAGGAGAGGCAGGGACTGAGCCCAGGGCAGCCACTGCTCCCATAGACGTGCTGGGGGGGTTGCAGCCCACCTGGCTCCTGCCCATGCCCCCTCCTCGCTGGGAGCCAGGTCACCCTTCCCACGCCCGGCCCCATCGCCTGCACCGCACAGCGACTCTGGCCACTCCTCACACGGCCCAGCCGCCTGCTCCCCCCCTGCAGGGATGGTAACATGGCTGGAGCTCTTGCTGCTTCAGGACCTAGGCCTGTGACCACCCCATCTCCTCTAGGAAGAGCCTGTCCCCCCACCTCCGCCGCGCTGGCAGAACCACCTCCCCATGCAAGACACGGACACTGAACGAGAGTTGCACTTGTTTTTAGCACAGAGAAAAGCAAGTGGCGAAGGGCCCCGCGGCTGCGGTGGTGTCTCCAGCTGATGGGGAGCTGGGACCGTGCGGGGGGGTTTCCTGCACATCCTTGGCCAAGGCGGGCTCCAGCGCAGCTCTGTGGGCTGCCTGCTCTCACTGGGCTCCTGCATGTCGTACTGTGGACTGATGCTGCTGTCCCAGTGACAGGCACAGGGGACTGGTGGGGGACAGCGGGGCGTATGGTCCTGCTCCGGCTCAGTCTGTGCACGTCACCTCCCTGCTGCACAGGGGGCACAACCACACGGCCACGTGGAGAGGGGACAGACACGGGCTGTGCCTGAAGCCAGGCGAGCAGCTTTGCTCCAGGGCTGCAATGTCACACCTGGGTGACAGGCATCACGAACCACTGTGGGAAGTCACCAGGACAAGCCTTGTGCCACACACAGGTCTCTTAAGCTCACCCTCACCTACTGCACCATTTTGGAAGCGGAAGGGAGATTTCTCCATGCTGGGGGTAAAAGGAAAAAAACAAAAGCTGCAGGCTGAGCCCCCCCAGGAGCCTGTCTGTGGCTACACACAGGAAAGAGGCTGCGCTCAAGGACACAGTTTTGCCCCACGGGTGTTTTATTCTGCCCCTAAGACTCTACCCACAGTGCCAGGTGGGTGCCCCACCACTGGGCTAGTGGCAGAGGTACAGCGGCAGCCCAGGTTTAACCCTGCTCCCCCAGGAGCCTTCCCGAGGTGTTACTGGTTCCAGTTGCACATCCCCACTCCAGGCATACGTGGTACAAGGGTCCTGTGTGACCCGGCCGGCACCGTCCAGCCCGGACACCGCAGCGATGGGCTGGGGGCCGGGCAGCACCACGGCAGAGGGAAACTGAGGCCACGCAGGGCTCACCTGTCCGGGACCCCCGGAGCACCCCAGGACAGCACCTCGAGCACACACCTCCCGCAGGCGGGACACCCTTGACCTGCCCAGAGGGTGGTGGCCGAGGGGCACAGGGTGACCCTGTCCTAGAGGTGCCCAGCCCCGTCCTGCCCCAGTCATCACCCCTTAAGGCACCCACGCTCCCATCCCACGCGGGCACACCCAGCTCCCTCCCTCGCACTCACAGCTGGGAGCCGGCGGCCACCCCAGGCAGGGTCACCGTGACCCCGCGGAAGCCACCGCAGCGCTGGAGCGAAGGGGACCCCGGGCCCCGCAACCCCTCGGTGTGGCGTGGGGGGGCGGCGGCTCCCGGGCCCGCCGAGAACAAAGTTAGCAGCGCGCCAGCGCTCACGCCCGGTGCCATCTGCTCGGGCAAAGCCGGGCTCCGGGGCTGCCGGGGGAGCCGCCCGCCCCGCCATCGCCTCCCCGGGGGTCCTGCCACCCGCCGCAGGGTCCCTCCCGGCACCCCGGGCTCCCCCGTCCCCCGGCTGCCCCGTCCCGGCCGTTCCCACGCGAGCGCCGCCAGCTCTCCCGGGAGCGGGGTCACCGCTGGCCCCGCCGCACCGGCGCTCCCTTCAGACGGCCGCCCCGCCGACCCTGACCCCCAACCCGAGCGCAGCCCCTGGGGTCTCCGGTCCGGCGGCGCAGGGCGGGCGAGAGGCACATCGGGGAGCACCGCGACGGGCGCAAAACCCCGACGGGTCAGCCCAGCTTGCGGCACCCCAGCCTGCAGCCCCCACCGCGGGTGCACGGCCCGGCCGGGAGCCCTGCCCCCCCGCCGCGGCGGCAGCAGCGGCAGAGCCCCCCGGTGCCCGGCCGGGCGCGGAGCTGTGGCTTTAAGAGCGGCCGCTCCGGGGCCATGTGCTCGGCGCCAAACAAAAGCAATAACAAAGGCGGCCGCCGGGCCCCGCCGCCGCCGCCCGGGGCAGGTGCCGCCGGGGGTCCGGGAGGCGGTCCCGCCCCCGCCTCCCCCCGCCCGCACCTACCTGCACCGATGGCCTGGGCCGCCGCTCCGGTGCTGCTGCGGCGCCCCCGCCCCCTCCCGCCGCTCTTTGTTCGCCGACGCCGGGCCCGGGCCTGCCCCCCCCCACCCGCCCGCCGCCGGCCCTCCCTCCCGCCCGCCTCCCGCCCCCCGCCGGGCCGGCCCCCTCCCCGCCGCCGCTGTTTCCGGTGCCTCTTTGTTTTGCGCGGCGCGGGGCGGCGAGGCCGCCGCGGCGGGCCGGGGCAGCTGCCGCCGGACCGGGGAAGCGAGGGGTGCTCTGCCCCTTTAAGAACGGCGGCGGCGGGACGCACCGGACCGAGTCACAACACTCAGCGGCCCCGGGGGCGCGCGCGGCCGGCGGGGGGGCGGGGGGAGCGGCGCGGCGCGCAGCCGACCCACGTGACCAGGCGTGTCACGCTCCGCAGCCATCTTGGAGGCGCGCGGCCGGGCCGGCACGCGGGGCAGCACCGGGAGATCGGGCAGGGCCCGCTCCCAGCCGCGCCGGGACTGGCTCCGCGGGCCCGGCGGAGGTGGCACCGCCGGCGTCACCCACTCCCTGCTGGCAGCGCCGTGAGCCCGGTGGTTTGTGAGGACAGCAGCCCCGTGTGCCCGGTACGCCCGGCAGCCCTGCTGCCGCTGCCCGGGCACGGCGGGGGCAGCAGCTCGGCTCCCGGGGCCCTCCCACGCCCGGGCGGGCGGGCGGAGAAGCCACTTCTCCCGCCCAGCACGGCCCGGCCCGCACCCACCTCCGGCCAGGCACAGCAGCTCGCCCGGGGCTTCTGCACCCAGGACGCAGCTGCAGGCGCCAGAAAGGCCCTTTCGCTCCAGAAAAGCCGCCTGCTCCCCCCTCGGTTAAACGAGGGCTCCTCGGAGCCTCTCCCGGAGGCGCATGTGCAGGTCCCCCGGGCAAGGGGCTCCGCCGGGCAAGGGGCTCCGCCGGGCAAGGGGCTCCGCCGGGCAAGGGGCTCCGCCGGGCAAGGGGCTCCGCCGGGCAAGGGGCTCCAGCGCCGGGCAGCACCGGGTCCGCAGGCTGTGCTACCGGCTTCCCGGCTCAGCATCGGCCAAACGCTGCGCTGGGACAGCACACCGCAGGGGCTTTGCCGAGCACCAGAGCCTGCACCCGTCCAAACTTCCCCGGCCTACAACGCACACTTAGAAATTCCCAGGTAGGCGAGCCAGCCGGCAGCCCTGATGTAATGCCTGTAAACCAGCCCTCCGCTGACAGCTGGGTTTTAAAGTGCCAACAACCAGAAGGGAGCTAATTAATTTGTAACATCACCCACCCCTTTTAAAGTAAACCTCAGGTCAGTGTCAGTGATTTAATTCCGTAAGTTCATCATCCTGATGAGCAACTGGATTCAGTTTTGTCCCCTCCCAGGTCTCTCTCAAGGCCAGCTCACCAGCTCTCGCCTCCTCACCCTGAATCCCGGTGCACAGGAGGAACCGCGCCAGCCTCAAGGGAACCCCGGCACATGGAGTATCCCGGGAGAAGCTCCTTCTGCCACGACTGTCAATAGCACCACAGCCAACTGCTTCTGTCCCTGTGGCAGGGGACACATGGGACAAGAAAGCAGCACGGCAGGGCAAAGGGCAGACCTATGATGGGATCAGACCCTTGTGCTCAGACAGGCACCCCAAGAAGGGACAGCCAAAGCACTAAATCCTCAGCCTGGACCTGAAAGCTCACCCTCAAGGTCTGCTCCACTGCAGCCTCTTTGCTTCAAGAGCTGGGGACTAGAAGGAAGAGGAGGAAAACAGCGCTCTGCACTTTGACCTTGCCACCATTGGCAGGCAGAGGCAAAACCTTTACAAGGCTGCCTGGACACGGCCTGATCCTGGGCAGGGCAGCAGCAGCAGGCAGGGGTCATAGATGGTGGATATCTGTGCCGACACCCCCCCAGCCCGCTCCAGCATCACCAGCTCCCCCGCAGCTATCGGTGGCCTCAGGACGGTGTCGGGAGAAGCCCCCAATGGCACACGGCTTGCTGGTGAGGCGCTGCTCGTGCTCCCAGCCGGGCAGAGCAGGGTCCGGCCACGCTGTGAGCGGCTGTGCTGAGCCTGCCCAGCCAGCTCCAGCCAGGACGGGGCACCGTGCGTCCAGCCGCAGGGTGAGAGCAGGGCCAAGCAGCTCAGTCTGCCCCGCACCGTGTCAGGAGCACGGCCACGCACACAGCCACCAACATCACACTGCCCCAGGTGCAAAAGCTCTGACTCCACATGCCAGGCGAGGAGCCCAAGTGACACCTCTCCAAGCTACCGCACAGCCAGCCATGCACAGCAGCACTGGCCAGTGCCTCTAGGCCAGGACAAGGGGTCTCCAGGCCAGCCACCAAGACCTGTGACACCCCAGGTGAGTGGGATCCCCCGTGCCAAGCTGCAGCCTTAGAAAGCTCTCAGCCTGTGGGGGCTGCTTGGGCTTAACCCAGCCACTCCACAGCCAGCGGGCAGCCCATCCTCTCCCTCAGGAGAGCCAGGAGCAGCAGAAACAAAGCCTCGCCAAGCCCAGGCTCTTTACGACACCATCTGCTGCCACAGACGTGCTGCCTCCCGTGCCCCATATATAGGTCAGGTCTGTGACAGGATTAGCCAGGGCGATTCGAGCGGTGTGAGCACATCTCCCACTGGAGGTATGCTCTGGCCCATCCTCTCCCCAACACCCAGTGTGCCACCGGCTCATCTCTATATTCTCCCCAGCCTCTCCCCCAAGTCTAGAGAGAGGAAGAGGCCCCAGATCCTACTCTCCCCTCACCCTGGAAAACAAGTGGGAAGAAACACGCACCAAGCACTCAGAAGCTCTCAGGCTGCAGAGAGAGCAGCAAGAGTGTCCCCACCCTACCCAAGGCCTGACACAAGCACCAGGGGACATGGGACACCCCAATATCAGCAGCTACCACAGGGTGAAGCGCTTCTCTGCTGGGGAGACAGGGGGGCGAGGAGCCCCCTCCCCGCACACCGCGGTGGAGCCGAGTTCCCTGGCAGCAGAGGCAGGACGCCTCTGCCACGATCACACACCGCCCACTCACACCCCCGGACTGACAGCACTCCCGTCAAACGCCTCCAGCCACACACACGTGGAGGATGCTGACATGAGGAGCGAGTAGCTGCACAGGCAGCGGAACTGATAATGCCTGGTTTCCTGTCGATCTCTCCCACGTGGATTCTCTGATGTCTAATAGCAAGGCTGAGCTGCACTGCAGAGGGAGAACTAGCAGCATCTTCCTCCCCACAAGCCAGAGCCTGTAGCGAGTCTTTGAGACAACTACCACACCTGACACCTACCACAACTGACATTATCCCACAAGCTCAAAGTGGAGAGAAGACTCACAGATAAACAGTAAGCTTCACAAGCGTTCATTTCCTCAGGACGGTAAATAATCTGCAGATTTATCTCCACCTTCCTTCATTTTCCCTAGAAACATCCGCACAAGCCAAAAGCACGACAAGAGGGCTGCTGGCGCAGCAGTCGGGTCCAGCTGGGGCACGTCTGTAGTTCAGCAGCATCAAGCAGTGGGATGTGTCATCTGCTCTCCTGGGCAGACTCTTCTCCCCAAGACAGAAGCACATTGAAGCACACTCACCTCTGTCTGTCCCGGCATCCTGCAGCAGCCAGTTCCACAGCTCAGTTGCACATGGGTAGGGGCGAAGAAGAAGGAACACTACCACATCTGTCCCCAACCTGCTGCCTGGGCAGCCTCCCTGGTCCTCCCCTTCCTTCCTACCACGAGACACTGCGGTTCAGGACTCTTTTCTCCTCTGCCCTTCACATTTTAGTTCTCCTTTCACACAGCTCTTTCCTAAAACAGACCCAACCTCTCCTTGGGCAGAGCCAGCCCCGGTCACAAGGATTCAGCCCCCATCCCCACACAGCATCCCTGGGAGTCCCCAGCTCACCTGCCACCTCTCCACGAGCATCCTTCCAAGTCCAGCCCGCTCTCTACGTGCCGTGGGCAGCCGTTAATAGCGTCTGCCAAGCGAGCGGCCGAGGGCAGGCAGGGCTGGGCTCCAGACACCTTCCCCGCTGCTCTGCCGGCTGGGCTCAGGCTGGACCCCTCCGCCCCTCCCCGCTGCCCTTCTGCCGCACCGGAGCGGCGGCGTCTGCTGTCGCGGCTCCGGCGAAGGGATACGGGCAGAGCCAGAGGCCGGTGGACGGCGAAGAGCAATTTCCTTACCGCTCAGCAAAACGAAGTGTCTCTTCAAAGTGCTAGTGACAGTCAGGAAGTTGGGTTGGGTGTTTTGTTTTGCATTTTAAGAAACCTGCAGGGACACTGACAACCTGCAATGATCATTTTCAGAATGGAGCTCAAAGAAATTCATTATTTGCAACAAACACCCTCTTTTGTCTTTGATTTAAAATTTGCCAAGAGGCTGCTTACAAGATGCATCAAAACAGGCAGTGACCACTGCCTTAAGCGCGAAGGAGGTTTGCTGCAATACCTCCTCAGTACATTGCTCAGAGAACCCCACACCAGTGCCTGGGGATGGTTTTAAGAGTAAAAACACGACTTCCAAGCTGACAGCCCCCGAGCACAAAGCGCGACTGTGCGGTGACAACAGAGCAGCCCGCGGCACAGGGGCTGGCTGACCTCTCCTACAGCTCTCGCTGGCGGATTTTTATTGTTCACCACTTTGCCAACGTGCAAGCACAGAGAGAAAAGCAACTCTGACACTCGGCTCAACGTGCAAACACAGCCAGGGAACCCCACCAGTACAGCAGGGAAAAGAGAACCTGACAGAGGAGACCATGGTGCAGCCAGACTGGGGGGAGGAAGGAGCAGAACACGGGCCCTCTCTTCCTGGGGGTGACAGCGAGAGGTGCTGGAACCCTCGGTCACCACCGCGCAGTCTCACCCGAGATGAGGCAGCTCCTAGCACACAGCATCACAAGCACAGTCAAGCTGAAATCCCGTGTCTTGCTTTCCAGGGTAGCCAAGGAAAGCCCACAGCTATAGGTCCGCAGCCAGCAAGGCCAGGTCTCCAGAGACTGGGCTGCAGCTGGAAGATAATTATTCCCAAGGCCTGGCACAAGCGCTGCTTGCTGGGACACTGCTCACCTCACCCACTGCCATGCATGCAGCAGAATGGGGAGCCCTCCCAAACCACCCCTCTCCAGAAGCCTCAGACACCCCACATTGGACATGGGCCTCCATGGGCTGCTCTGAAAGGCTGAGGACTTGCAGGTGCAAGGGCAAAGGAAAGGATCAGCACCCTGGGGTGGCTCTGCTGCCCAGAGTTGCCAGGCTGGCTTCCTGGCACCCTTGCAGGCTGACAGCACAGATCCACGCTGCTCCCCACCAGAACTGACCATCCCGGGGGCCACACAACATCCTTGTGCAGCTCCATGACTGCAGGGCACAGGGCCTGGCCCTCCTGAGCTTCTGCCAGCTGGACGTTAAACAGCCCCTGGGAGGGCTCCCCAGCACCAGCAGCTTCCTCAGATATTTCACCAGCCTCTAACACATCAGACTGGCACCCTGTGTGCTGCACCTGCCTGGTTGGTACGCGAATCCCTTGGCCAAACATTCACCTGCGCAGGGCAGGTGATACACCACATTTCTCCAGCCCGCCCTGAGCAGGGAGCCAAGGGGTGGTGCGAAAATGCCGTGCACCCACTCTTCGATTCATAGAGGAAAACCAAAAGCATCTCAAAAGCTCCGTGCTTTTCTGCCAAAAGCCAGCACTGTGCTGCTCCCCGGCCACCCCATGGCCAGCCTCATGTGACGGTGAAGCGGATGCACACGGTAGGAGTGGCTGTAGTGACAGCATTACAGCTTGTGTCCGACACACAGCTAAGCCCAGCAAATCCCAGCACTCTGCAGCTCTCATTTACAAACCCCACACGCTCTGCACAGGTATGCAGGCTTCAAGTGAGAGCTCAGCGCCCACGGCCCTGGGGAAACAATACCTGGGGGGAGACAGCCCAGCGAGCATGGGGGTCCCAAAATCTCAGATGTCCCCCAGCATGAGGACAGGCCCGCACCGAGTTGCCGAAAGCGCTATTCTTACACCAGCCCCCATTTGGGCTCGGAGCCCACCTTCCCAGGGCCAGCGCTTGACACCCCCATGGGGGTGCAGGGACAGCTGGCAGGACACGCAGGGCTTCACCCCGTCCTGCTCTGCTCCGAGTGACTTTGCTTCACTCCCTGCCGCTGCCCCGGGGTGGCAGGACTTTGCCAGCTCCGCACACACCTGGAAGAAGTGCTGTGACACAAAGCCCGGGCCCTAGGTTGGTGGCTGTTATTTCATTCCTCTAACAGGTCCATAAAATAGGGATAATTAAATCTCTCCTAAACTCTCTTCCATTTAAAATAAAAATCTATAGTCCCTATTTCATTAGCTGGCTCTGGGTTTTACAGCTTGATCAATTCCCCTCGCACAGCCCTGGTCCCGGGCAGGCAGACACAAACACACAGCAGGCAGCTTCCCCGGTGCCAATCAATGGGGATTCGCAAAGTCTCCTCTCCCGTTCTTTGTTCCTCACTTACCAAAGGGAAGCCACACAGCGCGGTAGGTAGGGACAGCGTGTGTGGCTTCAGAGGTCAGATTTAGCCCCTGGCAAGAGCAGAGGCAGCAGCAATGCTCCCCCTCCAGCGAGGGGAAACCCAAAAACACCCACGACCCCAACGACAAAGCAGCCCAGCACGCAGGTGAGGTGACACCTCTCCACTCACTCCAAGGTGAAGAGGGATGAGGCTCAGGTCTCATGGCCAACGGCTGGAATCAGAACCCTCCACAAGCATCAACTGGGAACCAAGAGCAGCTGCTCCTGCTCTGACCTCCCTGCGCATGAAGCAGAAGAGACTCACAGCAGGGACCCGAGCACACGGGCTCACCGTTCCCTGCCCTTCCCAGCCCTCCGCTGCCGCCCTGCCGCGCACTGCCTTGCCCCCGCTGGCGAGCCAGGCCGGTGGCTGGAGCAGCTGGGCTCCAGGTGCCTCTCGCCACCCCGGCAAGCTTCTCCCTCTGCTGCAGCGGGGAGCTACCAGCTCCTGGCAGCAGATGGAGGGACCACAGCAGCAGCGGGAGCTGCACAGACAGCGGATGGGCAGAGAGCCTGCCTGCCCGTGGAGCGGAGACAGTCCCAGGACAGCGCCCAGGTGCCACCCAGCACCCATCACACCATTTCCTTCTGCTCCAGACGCACATCCCTCCCTCCCACCTTTGCTCAGCCAGAAAGCAGCAAGATGCCACAGTCGCTGTCCTGCTTGTGCCAGGAAACACCGCACAGGCAGCCCTGACCCCAGCGAGCTCTGCCCTGGCCACGCAGTGCCGGTGACACACAGACCACACCACCTGGGCCTGAACCCCAATCCCTGCCATCCCGCCTGCGGGCGGGCCAGCATGCTGGTACCTGCCAGGGGACATGAGGACAGGTCACTGGGACATGGGAACAGCCACACACCAGGGTGCCCAGCTCCCAGCAAGGCTGGCGGGCACAACGCCCTATCACCCCACAGCAAGTAATTGCACAGCTATGTGCAGTGGGGGGTGACACCAGAGACTCCCAAATGCAGCCAGGCAGCTCCCACCTCACCTCCCATGCCAACACCTGCCCCGCTCTGCTGGCAGCGCTGACAGAGCACAGGGGCCGCAGTTCACCTGCTAAACCAAACCCACCGCCCGAGGGGTGTGACACCGCAGAGCGCGGTTCCTGCCGCCTGGCCAGCCTCAAAACAGACACCCAAAGGTGACAAACAAAGGCACCCAGCAGGCACTCCGCATTAGCAGTATTTTTAGACACCACTATGGAGCCGGCCTTATTATTTTCATTGCAACATGCATAATTACCCACCATGCACTGCAGTGACATCAGACGCAGCCTGTTCCCCTCCAACACCAGCGAGGCCAGCGGCCGCTCCGCCGCCCAGGGCTCGAGGCCTCGGGGACCCATCTGTCGCCCCAGGCTGTGCCTACGCATCTCCCCAGGGCACGGCCCCACCACTGCGCACAGGGAGCCACCGGCAGAACCGAAATGGGTGCAGGTGGGAAGGGAGACCATGCTAGGCAGTGGCACAAAACAGCAAGGAGATAAGCATGGGGACAAGCTCTAGAGCTGCAAACACGCGTGGCTGCCTGCACCGGAGCACAGGGCTAGCGTAGAGCTCGTGTCCGAGATGCCAGTGAAAAAAAATGAGCCATGTTTGTGGGCAGAGGGGGTGTCCCTGCACGGAGGGACAGCTCCTGTCTGGCTGCAAGCTGCCTGTGGGGCTCAGCTCCTGCCCGGGCAAGCAAGCTCCATGCTGCCCGTACCCCGCGTCCTCTGCGGGTCAGGGTTGCAACGGGTCCCACACACAGCCCATGCTGCCAGCACCCACACCGCAGGTCCCGCTGCCGTGGGTGCCGTCACCCCATCACTTGGGGCTTATTTGTTTCTTACCTCTTCCCCCTTTACAACTTTCCGAAGAGTTTCACCACTTCCCTTCCCAGCCCCCTGCACACTCTGGGGGCCCAGCCTGCGCCCGTCCCTGCCCACCGACAACGGGTCACGCAGCAGGGCCCGGGGGCTCGCAGCGGCAGCCGGAGCATCCCCGCGGTGCCCAGTGGGTCGAGGCCACAGAACCAGTCTCTGCAGGAGCCACCGACTCGAGCCCGGCCGGGGACGCGGGGGCCGCCCGGGGAGCAGCCACGGCCGGGCAGCCCCGCTCCGCCGGTGGGCCCCGAGGGGCGGCAGCGCTCCGCCTCGGCACCCCCTGCCGCGGCCCTGCCTCTCCCAGGGGCTCCCCAAAACCCGGGGGCTCCTCCCGCCGGCGTGCGGCTGCCGGTGCACCGAGCGTCCTCCGCGGCCGCCTCCCCCGGCCCCGGTGTCCCGCACAGCCACCGCCCCCGCGCCCCGGGCCCTGCGCTCGGCCTCGGCGCACCGGGGCCCCGTCTGCCCCGGGCACCCGTCCCCTTCAAGCCACCGCGCAGTGAGCCTGGCCTGGCCGCCCCCGCCGCGCCCCGGGCCCCGCTCGCCGCTCCGCCCGCCGCCCCGCGGGCCCGCGCATCCGCCCCCCTCGCACCGGGCCCTGCTGCGCCCTGCAGCAGCTCTGCCTGCCGCCCTTCCCGGCGCACCGGGGCCGGCCTCCCCACCCCCCTGCACCGGCCCTACCTACCTCCTTGCCCCGGTGCACCGGGGCCTCCCCTCCCCGAGCCCCGGGCCCCGCCCGCCGCCTTTTCCCTGTGCACCGGCCCTGCCCCGCGCAGCCCGGGCCCGCCGCCGCGCCCCGTACCTACTGGAGCGCGCCCCCGGCACTTGCAGGCCGCTCGGTGCCTGCCCCGGCCCTGCCCGCCGCTCAGCCCGCTCGCATGGCGCGGCGGCCGGGCCCGCCGGGCTCGGTGTCCGTTCCGCTGCCGATCCCGCTCCGGCCTCGGCCCGGCCTCAGCCCCGCCTCATTGCGCCCCCGCGCCCACCGCCCCGATGGAACCGGCCGCGCCGCCCCCCGCGCCGCGCAGATGGGCGCGCCCACCCCCCCCCGCCGTACTGCACCCAAGAGCGGTGTCGATGAAACCCAGCGGCGCGGCGGCCGTAATACTCCGAGTGGCAGCGCATCCCGCCGGCGGCCCGGGAGTGCGCTGGGGAAGGTGCCCCCAGTCCTTGGGAGGAGCCCGGACCCCGCAGGTTCCCAGGGGAACAGAGGCAAAGGGGGCCAGGGCCGCAGAGACGGGGGTCCCACAAGCCCGGGGTCCCACAAGCCCGGGGATGTCCGTGTTTCCCCCCCGGCCTCCAAGCCTTTTTCTGCCTGAGCGGAGCTGCACAATACACCCTTGTCCCCAGCGGGTCCGAAGTAGGTCAGGAAGGCTGGACCGAGCCCCTGGGGAGGGGAGCAGGTGGCAAAGGGGCGCAGAGGGCCCCAGGCACCCGCCCTGGTAGCTGCAACACTGATTTGGTGCCCACCCCCTGTCCTGGTAAGACCCCAGTGTCCCCATCCCAGGGGACGCGGGGAGTTTCCCCAGCCCCTCTCTGGTCCCTGGAGTGGTTTGGGATCCCTCGGCATCCCTGCTGGCTCTGCATCCCTCCTGGGAGCTGGAGTCCCATGGGATGGCACCCAGTGTGCGGACCTGAGGGGCTGAGGTTGGGGAGGGAGTGAGAGGCTGGGCTGGGCAGGAGCTGGGGTATGAGGACAAGGAATAAGGAAGATAAGAGAGAGATTTCTCACCCCTTAATTGCAGTTAATAATTGATAAACATGTTTACTGCAGGAGTCAAAGGTCCCTGGCAGCATCAGGGTGTGCGCACAGAGCAGCCTGCCTGGCAGCATCCCCAGTGACGCGGGTGCAGGTAAGGGATTTCAACCCCAGCCCCGGCCCCCACGGGCACCGTGGTCCATCATGGGGGGAGGTGGGGGTGTCTGTTTGCTGCGGGGCTGCCCACAGGCCATGTCACAAGACAGGGGACACTGCGGTGGTGTCACAGATTGCTCCTGGGCTCCAAGCACTGCTTGCTGTGACTCCTGTTGAGCTTGAGTGATGGAGCCTTCAGCCATGCCCAGGAGAGGGTCCTGGGGTCCCCAAGCACCCCCATGGTCTCCAGCAACTGGTGGCCACCTCTGCCCCTCTATGTTGCGTCCCCAGGGATGGAACCTGGTGTTTGCTCACCAGCCCGGCTCAGCAGAGCAGACTGCCCCCACCGAAGCCCCTCCTGCCTCAGGAGCTGGTCCCCAGGAGGGGTTTGGGGTGGCTGGTGGGAGCCATCAGCCCCAGGTGCTGGTTCTCTGGTGTGTGTCCGCAGGCTCCCTGGCAGGATGGCCTTGCGCTCGCTGATGCTGCTCCCCTTCCTCCTGACGGCAGGTGAGGACTTTGCTCAGCAGCTGGAGAGGGTGGGCAGGTGTTGAAAGTGCTTTCAGCCCCCTGCACTTGTTTTGAACTCCCTGAGGGCAGCTGGGGTCCCCAGAACGGCTGCCCACGCCTTGGGCACCTTGGAACCCCAGGGCAACCTTGCTGCCTCAGGGCACAGCAGAGCGGGCTGGGCAGCGGGGATGGCACCCAGCATGGGTGCTGCAGCTGGAGGTCAAGTGTGTGATGGAGATGGGAGGTGTGGGATGAGCAGGAGGAAGGTGAGGGGTGATGGGTTCCCCTGCCTGCCCTGGAGACCCAAATCATGGCTGGGATCTGGGGTTGGAGCTATGTAGGTGCTGCCAGGTGTGGGGTGCAGGCAGAGCCTGGCGCAGGGGTGCTCCTCAGCACACCTTCTCCTTCTAGTTTCAGGCAACACAGCCCCCTTCTTCAACATGACCCTTGTCCACGTGCCCGAGGACCTGGAGCTGGGTGAGTGGGGCAGCCTCGGGGAGGCCCCGAGGTGCAGGAGGAGGGTCTAGGGGGTCCTCTGTCAGGGGCTGATGCCACCTGTGTCCCCAGGCCACCAGGCTTTCCAGCTGACGGCTATTGACCTAGACGGGGACCCACTCACCTACGGCATCGATGGGGCAGAGTCCTTCTACTTCTCTGTCGATGCCCAGACAGGCAATGTGACGCTGAAGAACTCCCTGGACCGTGAGGTGAGGGCACGGACCGGGCTGATGTCCCTGCCCGAGCTGGGGTTCCAGGGTGACGAAGAGCAGAGCCGTGAGTCCTTTGGGGGAGCTGCTCACGGTGGTACAGTGGATCAGTCCCTGGCCCCAAAGCCCTGACCAAGACCTGTCTTGTGTCCCCTCCAGGCCCAGGCCAAGCTCACCATCACCGTCAGGGTGTCTGACGGGAAGAACGAAGCTGTGAGTGCTGGGGCAAGCCTGGGTGGCTGCACCAGGGATAGGGATGGGAGGGGAGCAGGGGCTCAGCGGGACCGTGGATGAAGCTGGGTGGGGAAGGGGGCTGGAGGGGGTCTTGACCTGGGGGCAGGTGATGCTGGCTGGCTGTGGGGTGCTAGAGCTGTGCCCAGTTACACCATCTCCCACACTCACCCTGTGCCCTCCCTGATACCCGGTAGGTCTCCAGAAAGCTCACAGTCATTGTGGATGACCGTAATGACAATGCCCCAGTCTTCCAGCACCTGCCATATGAAGCCATCGTCCCCGAGGTACCTCCCCAGGACCACCCAGCTCACGCAGGCAACAGGGCAGGGGCACTGGGTGGCTCCTGTGGCATGGGTGTACCAGCAGTGGGACAACAGTGTGCCAAGAACCGGGTGACCCCACACCTGCGTGCTCGGTGATGGTGTGCCTGGGCGTGGGGTGACAGCGCTGCTGGCAGGGGTGACCCGGGAGCACCCAGTGCTGGGCCAGCTCCCGGCAGGCACCTCTGCTCCAGTCCAGGGTGTGGGCGCAGGGACGGGACTCTGCCCTTGTGATGAGTTTCTGATCAAGGAGTGCCTGGGCTGGGATGAGGTTGGATCGGGGTGCAGACAGGGTGTGGGGCTGCGTCCGACCCTGCTCTGGCAGCCCCAGAGCTGGGGTACAACCCCTGCTCCCAGGGAGCCCCGGGGAGGGGTCAGGGAGGGGTCAGGGAAGGATCCAGCCTCTGCACAGCCTGAGCAAGGGCAGCAGCTCATCCCTGCGTGGCTGTCGGCACTGGGCAGCCCCTGGAGCCCTGCAGGGCCAGAGCAGCCAGAGCACCCAGAGCAGGGCTGGCAGGGGCTGGTCCCAGCACCACCCATGCTGCTTTCTCGGGTGATGCCACCAACACCTTCCTGTGCACCCAGGACATGCAGCCCAACAGCATCATCTACACCGTGTTTGCCAATGACAGTGACACCGGGAACTCCTCCAAAGTCAGCTACAGCATTGAGGAGGTGAGCGTGGGGCTGAGCCCCAACACCTTGGGCACTGCCCTGGCCAAGGGTCAGTGTGCTGGGGGGTAGGTGGCTGAGAGGATGCTGGGGATCCTACGGCCTGCCAGCTGGAGAGGGGCACGCCATACCCAAAACCTGCCCCTGAGACACTTCTGTGGGGCAGAGGTCCTGGGAGACCTGGCCAGGGACAGCCTCATGTCTTTGGGGAAGCAAGGGTCTGGTTCTGCACCCACTGGGCAATGGGTGCGAGGTGCTGAACAGCTGCAAGCTGGGGACAAGCCAGGTGTCATGGAGTCCCTACAGTCAGTGGGCTAAGCCTGGCAGAAGCATGGGGGTTGAGCCCCCATCTCTGCTGGGGCACCTCTGCTCCCTGCCTTGGTGACACAGGGTGATGTCCCCTGCCCAGGTGATCCCAGACAATGCAAAGAATCACTGGCTCTTCTACATCCTGCCCAATGGGAGCGTGGTGCTCAACGGCTCACTGGACTATGCCAACAACACCTTCTACCAGCTCAAGATCATTGCCAAGGTGGGGGCCAGCTGAGCCAGGGGTGCAGGGCTGCCAGGTAAGGGTACCATGGGACTAACGGGTGTTCTGCTTCCCAGGATGGTGGGGGGTTGCTGCACAACGTGTTGACCTTCCAGCAGAGCTCAACCTACCTGTCCCTGACCATCCGCGACCTGCCCAACCTGGACCCACGGTTCCTCAACGAGCCCTACTCCGGCTCCGTGCCAGAGAACTGCGCCCTGGTAAGGAGCTCACCTTCCCCAGAGACATGTCCCTACCCCTGGGCGGCTCTGGCACCCCAAAGTGTCTGAGCCACTGGGCATGGGGACAGCTGGAGGTGTCAGGGTCCCTGCCCTGATGGCCATGTCCCCACAGGGCACCACTGTGCTGACTGTCACCGCCATGGACAGAGACACGGGGGTGAATGATGAAATCTCCTACAGCATCACCAGTGAGTGATGGGAAAGGGTGGGATGGGCAGAGGGGTGTTCAGGCAGCAGGGGGCACGACAGGGACTGGTTCTGGGCTGGCGGGCACCGCAGCCTGTCCTGCTGGCAGAGGCCTGTGTTCCCCAGTGGCTGCAGCCAGTTCCTGCTGTCCCCTTGCCCTAGGTGCCAGCGTCACTTTTGCTATCAATGCCACAACGGGCACCATCACTGTGAGTGGGCCCCTGGACCGTGAGCAGCTGCCAAGCGAGGAGGTGCTGCTGGAAGTCATGGTGAGCAGGAGGCAGCAAGGGGAACCCCATCCTCTTCCTCTCCATGGGCTCACCTGACCCGCACTCTGCTCCTGCCCAGGCACGTGAGAAGCACCTGGACATCCACGGCAGGGTGGCCCAGGCCAGCACTCTGGTGACAGTCGTGGTGACCGATGTCAATGACAACAAGCCCCAGTTCTACCACTGCTCCCTCCCCAACTGCAACTTCTCCACTGATGCCCAGAACAGCTTCAGGGGCAGCATCATAGAGCACTCCTCCTCCAGACTGCCTGTGTCCAACCTCAGCATCGTCACTCATGACCCAGACAAGGTGGGAGCCTGTCCCGGGAAACCAAGCTGGGGTGCAGATATCTGTCCTTGCTGTACCACCCACCCTCACTCCTGCATGTCTCTCCCGGGCAGGGTATCAACAGCAATTACGAGCTGTACCTGCAGGGTTCAAGTGCCAGCGCCTTCACTGTCTCCCCCGCAAAGATCACAGGCACAGGAGAGGTCCAGCTCCTGGTGCAAGACCCATCCGCTGTGGACTACGAGATAAGCCACGTCATGGTGGTGCAGGTGGGACCCATAGGGCTGCCTCGCCATGGGGACAGTCCCTGCTCCCTGCATATGCCAGGACACGGGGCACACTCAGCCCTTCTCCTGCAGGGCTCCAGAGCCAAAGCAGAACATGGCTCTGCCTTGGCAGCTTCTTTGGTGCAGGAGAGCTGGGCTGGAGTGGGACAGGTCTCTTTCTCATGTTTGGGGATGCATGACAGTCACTGTCCCTTCTCCATTCTGCAGATCGTTGCAAATGACATGGGGAACCCCGCAGACTGCTGCTCCACAGCCACCGTGACAATTGACCTCATTGACAGCAACGACCACATCCCTGAGTTCCCCCAGAGCACCTACAACCTGAGTGTGATGGAGAACAGCCCTGATGGCACCGTCATCGCCCCAAACATTACGGTCAGGCACAGGCCAGGGAGCAGGAACAGTTTACAGCCCCCAAGCAGGGCCTGGGCACACCTGGCACTGCTGGTGCAGCTTGCCTTGAGGGCACTGGTCTTTCTATGCACATGGAAAGGAGACAGTGCCAGCAGGCACACAGGCTGTGGGACCCCGTGCCCATCAGGGCCATATTTTTGGGGTGCTCACTGCCAGCAGTTGATGCCCCAGACTCATCGCTGCTCTGGGAGCTGAGGTGGATTGGCCAGACACTTCCCTCTCTCTTTTAGGCTTATGATCCAGACAGCGGTGTCCTGGGCCAGATCACCTACCAGCTGCTCCCACAGAGCATGTACGTAGAGGCACGGTCAGCCGCAACCAGGGCATCGTCCTGGCAAGGGGGGCTCCAGGTTGGACCCCGGTGATCGCTCCATCTGTGTTGTAGCCATGAAATCTTCACGGTGAATGCCACAACTGGAGCAGTGCTGGTGAAGAACGGGAGCTTGCTGGACCGGGAGACACGCTCCATCTACTACGCCAACCTCCAGGCCAAGGATGGGGGCAACCTGGTGGGCACCACTGTGCTGGAGATCACTGTGCTGGATGACAATGACATGACACCCATCGTCACTGGCTCGTACTTCATCTCAGTGGAAGAGGGGCAGAACGTCAGCACACAGATCCAGGTATGCACCAACAGAGGTAGAGTGGACAATGCAAGGCTGTTGGAGAGAAGCAGGGACTGTCCCCAAGGGGCCGGACAGCCCTGTTCCAACCCATCACCTTTACAGGCCATTGACAATGACGAGCCTGGCAACCCCAACAGCAAGGTGGGCTTCAGGATCTTGCCAGGACCATTCAGCAACAACTTCACCATCAATGAGATCACAGGTGAGATGCACAGCAAGGAGCCGCTGGACCGCGAGGCCTTGGAAGATGAGCGGGGACAGATGGTGGTGACAGTGGAGGTGTATGACCACGGCGTGCCACAGCTCAGCACCTTGGTGAACGTCACCATCACCGTGGGGGTGAGCCCTGGGCACAAATGGGGATGTGGTGGGACAGGGAGGGGTTGGAGCTGGGATGTAAGGGCAAGGAGGGGATGTGAGATCCCTGGCTGTGGCAGGGACACCGTGTCCCCAGACCTTCTGTGCAGGCAGAGGAAATAGCTGATGCAGGGAGGCAGCAGAGGGCTTGTGTGCCTCCCGCAGGCGGGCAGGCAGGTTTCCACACTCATCCCCAGCCTGCTGTGGGGGACCTTGTTTCCTGGAGCAGCTACAGCCACGGACTTTATCTTCTACAGGACGTGAATGACAATGCACCCGTGTTCCTCAACCAGTCTTATGAGTTCTCAGTCTTTGAAGACTCTCCAGGTAGAAGCTGCGTGGCTAGGCTTGTGTGATGAGCAGTGGCCCAGAGTCAATGCCCACTGGCCACTGAGTGTCTGTCTCCACCTTCAGGGTCCTTCGTGGGTGAGGTGGAGGCCACAGATGCCGATCGGACAGAGATCAATTCCCGCATTTCCTTCCAACTTCAGAGGGGCAGTGGCTCCAGCAACTTCTTGATCCGTTCATCCTACCTGGCGTCAGGGCACTACAGTGGGCAGCTGTCCGTGGACCCTGACGTGTCCCTGGACTATGACACCCTGCAGCCGAAGTTCTTCTCCTTGGTCGTGCTGGCGGAGAACACAGCCGCAGACAATGTGGGGGACACTGCCAACGTCTCGGTGGTGGTCCACATCCTAGACGTCAATGACGAGCCCCCCACCATCCTGCCGGCCTCGCTGCAGGACGTGCACGTGAGCGAGAACGGCACGCAGCAGGGTCTGGTCTGCACACTGGTCGCCTCCGACCCAGACACCAACCACTCGCTGGTCTTCGAGGAGCTGGCAGTCGCCTGCTTCAAGGGGGCGAGCAGCGCTGGGGATGTGTGCTGGGACTGGTTTGTACTGACACCCAACGGCTCGGTGCTGGTGAACAGCTCGGACATTGACTATGAGCTGTGTGACGAGGTGGTGCTCACGCTGCGGGCTGAAGACCTGTACACCGAGAAGGGCAACCGCTACAGCCAGAACGGTACGGCAGCCCCTGCCCACTCCTGCCACCACCACCGGGCATGGTGGGTGGTGGGACCTGCCTCTGCTGCTCCCAGCAGGAGCTGAGCAGTTTGGCGATGGAGAGAGGGTGTCCCCAGCTCTTTTTGCCCCTGCCACGGGGATCTGAGCCTGCTGGGAGGATGGGGCTCCCATGGGAAGCAGAGAAGGGTGCTGCAGGGCTGCTCTGTTGGTGACTGGAGCTCTGCTTTTGGGGCATTTGCAGAAACCCTAAGGATTCTGATCACTGATGTGAACGACAACACACCAGTCTTCAAGCCCATCTCGGAGACCTTTGGTGAGCAGCTGGGGCTGGTGCACCCTGTGGGCTCCTCCCTGTGCCCACACATGCTCTGTCACCACCCCAGCAGTGGGGACCTTCCCCCAGCCAGGGCAGGGCAGGGCTGTGTGAGGTGCAGGGCCAAGGGCTGTGCAGGGGGACGCTCAGAGCTTTGCTGGGCCTGGGGGCTGTGTGGCCATGGGGTCTGCAGCAGGTCTGGCTGCACACCAGCATGACCACACTGTCCGCCTCTCTGTCCTTGGCAGTGGTTGTCCCCGAAATCTCTGTTGTGGACCTGCAAGTGGCTACTGTGACGGTGAGGAGCTGTGTGTATGCTGTCGGTCTGTGAAGCCAGACTCACCCATCCCCGCCATGGGAAAGTGGTGGCCATACCCATCCGTGCTCCTGCCACGTTTTTCCCACAGGCCACGGACGCTGACTCGGGGCGGAGGGGAGCCATCACCTTCTCCATTGCCAGCGTGGTGCTTGTGCAGGACAACGGGGTCAGCCAGCCCTTTGAAAACCTCTTCAAGGTGGTGACAACGGCCAAGGACGACAGCTACGTTGGGAGCATCCAGTGAGGCCATGGGTCTGGGATGGGGTGAAGGAACGCGGCTCAGCTCCTGCCTGCTGCCAGGCAGAGGTGTGGGCAGGGCCACCGCAGATTGGCAAGGGGACAAAGCCATCCTGGGTCCTGCCCCGGGTTTGGTGGCAGGGTGGAGTTTGGAGGATCGTGGTGCCCTCCCAGCAATGTCCCGTGGGGTCGCTGACATCCCTGTCCTTGCAGGGTGGCCAGCAACCTTGATGGCTCGCTGAAGGGGCAATACCATGTGACAGTGGAGGCTCGGGATGGCGAGGAACCAGTGCATGTGGCACAGACCGTGCTGACCGTGAGTGTCACCCCTGTGCCCTTGTCCAGGGACACCCTGCGCCCTGCCCAGCCCCTCTCACCCCTGCTCTGCCCACACAGATATTCACAGTGGATCAGAGCTACCGTGTTCGCCTCCAGTTTGTGACAACAGTGGATGAAGTCCAGAGTAACTTGGAAAATATCAAAGTGTAAGGGGTGCCGGGCTGGGGCGGGGGGTGCCTGGCTGTGCAGCGGGGGACATGAGCACACAGACCAGCACCCACCGACCATGTGTCTGAGCTTCCGACTGTGAAGGGGACAGGGGCAGGCAGGTCCCCACTGGAGCTGACGGCTGCACGGGGTCCAGCTGCTTCCCATACCCATGAGCAGAGCAGCAGGACACCTGGCCCAGCCTCACGCCATCCCTCCTGTTCTAGGGCCCTGACCAGCGCCACCAAGGCAGGGGTCTATGTGGTGACCATCCAGGGCTTGGAGGACACCCGCGCCTCCCAGTGAGTGGGGCCCTGCAGGTGGTGGGGAAGGGGACATGGCGGTGGCATCGGGGGAAGGAGGTCACCCTGGGGCAGGGCACTGCACCCCGCTCACCCTGCATCTTTGATCCCGCAGGGTGGAAGCCAAGTCAGTGATGGAGGCATACTTCGTCTACAGCAACGGCACTGCCCTGGAGGTCAACCAGCTGAGCGTGTGCGTGCTGGGGTGGGGGGGACACACGGGCACCATCGCACACCCGCTCCGGCCCTGCTGCTCACGTCTCTGCTTTCCTTGGCAGGCTCATCCAGTCTGACCCACTGATCCTGGCCGAGCTGGTGAAGCTGGGGCTGGCTGTCATCGTGAGTGGGGCTGGGCAAGGGGCATGGGGAGACGGCACCAGCCCCGGGTGGGCCCGGGGCTTGGGGGAGATTCACAGGCTGGGGCTGTGCCCTCACCCCTGCTCTGCACCAGGGCCCCGGGGAGGTGGTCAAGCCCACCAGGGAGACGGAGCTGATCGCCATCATTGGAGGGCTGGCAGCATTCCTGCTCGTCTTCATCCTCATCATGACCCTGGTCTTGGTTCTCACCACCAGGAGGTACCACACTGCCTGCACCCCTCCTGCCCCTCATCCTCACTGGCACCCCCAGGCCCATCCCCACCCTCCATCCCGCTCCTGCCCACCCCACCCCATGGCCCAGCTGCCCCCTGCCCCTCCCCTTTGCCCCATCTCTGGGCTTTGCAGCTACAAGAGGAAGCTGAGTGCGATGAAAGCCCTGAAGGTGGCCACGACGCTCAGCCCTGCCACAGTGCAGCAGGGAGCCGGCATCCCCGGGACCAACCAGTACAATGCAGAGGGGTGAGTGGGGGCTCCCTGCGGCAGGAGGGGACAGCCCAGGCACATCCCCACACCAGGAGCTGCAGGGCTCACTGTCACAGCACTCCTGCCTGGGGAGACAGCTGCTGCGGGCTGAACCAGGGGACAGTCACTCACCTGTCACCCATCTCTGGCCAGGGCCAACCCTATGCTGAACCTCTCACTCGATCCCTCCCATGACCTGGGCTTCCACGAGGACTCCCTCTCTGTAGCCAGGTGAGCTCTGCAGGCAGGTCCTCAAGGCCATGGGGCCATCAGGCTTCGTCCTTGTTAGCCTGGGCCCTCTTCTACCCTCCACCCTCCACTCTCCACAGTGTGAATTCCCTGGATGAAAACACGGTAAATGCACCTGAGGACAAGAACCTCAAGGCCAAGGTGAGTGTGCAAAGAGCTGCTGGTGCCCAGCAGGGAGTCCTGCAACTGCACCCCACATCCCCTCCTCTCTGCTGTGCCCCCTGGGCTCCTGCACCCCTGGTGTCCCTTCATCTCAATCTCCTTGACAGCCCCCAGTTCCTGGGAAGGACAGAGGTGTCCCTGTCCCACATCTTGGTCCCCATCCCCTCTGACCGTGGTCTCCTCCTGCAGCAGGGCAATGCGCAGCTGACAGGCCCCAGCGACGAGGAGGCGCTGGTGGCCGCCCTGAACCTGAAGGAGCCCACCAAAATGGCATACATCAACACCACCTTCACCACCACGGACTTGTGAGCAGGGAGCAGCGGGGCCGGAGCAGGACTCAGGCAGCTGCTTTGGTGATGTTGGGTTCAGAGGCTGGCAATAAACCTGTCCCACAGGGGTCATGGTGTCCTGTGGGTATCAGCCCATCTGTCTGGGATGCTCATCCAGCTTGTGGTCATCTCTCCTGGCACAAGGTGCTGGTTTCGGACCAGGCAGGCATCAGAGGGAGGTGAGTGTCACCACGGGGCTTGGCCTGGCTTCTTGTCACTGGGAACCTTCCCCGGGCTGCCCCACTGTCCTCGCTCAGCCCCAGGGGAGGGAGGTGCAGGCAGCCCCGCCAGAGGTTTGTACAAGGTTTTATTACCCAACATCCACATTGACAGGTTGGTCCTCCCGCCCCCTTCCTCCCCACAACCCCCCAAAAAAGAGGAACAAAAAGAAGAAAGTAGGTGATGCAGCCGCGGTGCCGGTGTGCCGCAGCTCTGCGGTGCCGGTGTGCCGCCGCTCCACAGCGCGGGGCTGGAGTGGGGGACAGCCTGGGACAGAGTGATGCCCCAGGGCTCCTGGCCTTCCCTGCATGGCCATGGCACTGCTCCTGCAGCCCACAGCACGGGGAAGAGCGGGCTCCAGTAAGCACCACGGCACAGAGCGGGCACTGGCTGCGGGCTGGCACTTCAGCGAGTCCTTCGCAGCCCTCCCCAGGGCAAGAGACAGCCACGCCGGGCCAAAATAAGCCCAGGATGTACCACAGCAGTTTGGGAGGGCAAGACTTGCGTCTTCAAGAGGGGAAGCAGCTGCACTAGTGCCCCCAGCACCTCCAGCCCTCCTGCACCTCTGCCGAGATGGTGCAGCTCCCCAAGCACCCCCCATTTGCAGCCTCCTGCTCATCAGGAGCCGGCACAGACCTGGGCCCCGCCTTGCTGTGGCATTTGTGGGGCCGGTCCTCTGCGCAGGGCAAGGACCCACAACTCAGCGGGATGCCATGGTGCTGCTGGCCACAGGGATGCTCAGCTCCCCCTGCACACCGACCCCTCACAGCCAATGCTCTCTAGGACAGTGGGGTGCAGGCAATGTAGGAAAGGTGTTTGAGAAGAGGGTCACAGCCCCACAGGCCACTGGGGAGGAGGTGGCCCCAGGCAGGATGTGCACACCTGAAAGTGTCTCTTAAAAAGCTCCAAAAATGCAAACACGGTTCAGTAAAAGCCCCCCTCCCCCCTGCCCTGTAAAACCCCAGCTGTAAAAAGTGGCAGCGCTTTGCAGCCTGCGCAGCCCCGGCTGCTGTGGGGGAGAGCAGCCAGTGGGGCTGGAGGGACCTGCATGGGGACATGCACCCACGTCCCCAGCACACAGGACCTCTCTGGCACTGGGCAGGCTGGATGGCAGGTCAGGCTTCATCCCCACCGCCAGCACTGCGAGGATGTGCCCTGAGCTCTGGTGGCCACCCCCAGGCAGGTCCCCAGGTAGGGAGGGCTGGAGGCTGTGCGGACAGACTTCCCAAGTGCCTCCAGCCACAGTGATGATGGGGACAAGCGGCTCTTCACCACAGGTGTGGTTGGCCAGTCTCTCCCATTTGAGATCTGCGCCAGTGCCCTGCGTGGCCATGTCCCCCCAGCTCCAGGGCACCCACGACAGCGGGGCAGAGGGGACAGGGCTGTGGTGGGCTGGGCTGAATGCCCCCACCCTGGGCAGCCATGGGGACCTGCGTATGCACAGCGTGGGCTGGTCGGAGCACGGCCGAACCCTGGGCTGGTGAAGTGGTGGCACTGTGATGCACCAGCATCCCTCCAGCATGGGGAGCGACACTGCTGCCCAGAGCATGAGCCAGGACAGAGCTCAGAGGAGCCAGCAGCAACTTGCCCGTGGCCACCCTGAGCCATCACCAGACCTGTGTCATGGGCAGGAGATGCCCCAGGAGCAGCCACCTCCGTCTGGAAGGAGCCACGTGCTTCTTCATGCTAAAAAAAGCCACCATGCACAGAAGCGTGGCACTCGTGTCTGTGGACATCTCCATGGGGCCAGGCTGGTGGGGCGACCTCAGGCTGGCAAGGGGACCCCTGGCAAAGGAGACGCCTTGTGCCTGCATGCAGTGCTCCATTACCATCCACACCAGCCCCAGGAGCCCTGCACACCTGCAGCAGGTGTCTCAGGATGCCACAGCAGGGACCCCTCCCTGTGGCACCCCTACCCCACCAGTGCAGGCAGTGGCTCACTCCATGGCAGGGCCGGCACGGGAGCAGCACCGTGGCCGCCGGACGTTTTGCAGCAGAGCCCGAAAGACGCTGGGCTGCCCCTTGGCCTCGCCTTTGCGGGGGGCTCCCTTGATGGAGCCAGTGCGGGTGCTCTGTGGGGTCATCACCACCTGCCGCCCATGCTCCTCGATCTGCTTCTCCAGGTGCTTCTGGATGGCCATGCCCAGCACCTCCACCTCCATGGAGGCCCCGTAGACCTCCCACGTCATCCCCTTCTCATCCCAGCTCACCTCCCGGATGGGCTCTGGAGCCTCCTCTGCCACCGTCCCCTTCACATGCACCTCTGGGTACGAGGGCTGCGGGGACTTGGCCACCGGTGTCATGGGCCCAGTGGCTACCGAGCGGGTCTCCACGGGCATGGACACCTGCATCTCTGCATCCTTCTTGCAGGGCTCCAGGCGTGGGGGGGCAGCGGAGCCCGTCTCTCTCTTGGGGAAGGTGAAGGCAGCAGCCCCGCTGGGGGGGCTCATGGGGCTCAAGGCCACTGATACCAGGGACGCTCGGTTGTCCACTTGTGTCCCCATGTCCTGCGTCCCAGCATCCTGTGGCGGGGTCACCTCAAAGGAGTAGGACTCGCAGAGCAGCTTGGCTGTCCGGGGCTGCTGGCTGCTCCCGGCATCCACATCCTGCGCCGGGCTCCCCTCGGCTCTGCCCTGACCCAGGGCAGCGGGGCTTGGCCCTGCCTCGCTTCGGCCCCCGCTCTCTGCAGTGCCGGCACCAGGGGGCTCTGCTGTGCCCCCCTGGGAGTGCTTGGGATCCTCATCACCGCCCAGCTTGGGCACAGCGCCTGGGGACGTCCCCATGCCACCCTGGGGCTGCTCTTGGCTTAGCAGCTCATCTCCTTTGGCACCCGCGACAGGCTCCACAAACGCCACATGTTTGGCAGGAGCCGTTGTGCTCCCAGTGTCCTTGCTGGGTGCCTTCAGGCTGGGCTCAGGTTGGGGGGGCATGGGGGCCGTGTTTTCCTTCTGGGTGCCAGGGCCCCCCATCCCTGCGAGACTGCAGGCAGGGGCAGTGCCACTTGGTCCCCCGCAGCTCCCTGCTGCCACACTCAGCTCCACACTGGTGTCCAGAAGTGTGCCAGGAGCTGGTCCTGTCGGTGATGCCACCTTCTTCTCTGTTGCCAGGCTGGCCGTGGTGCCCTGGGCCTCTGTCTTGACCGCACAGCAGGTCCTCATGGCATGGCCCGCCGTGCCACAGCCAGAGCCAGGCAGGCACTCACCCGCCAGCGGGCAACCGGGGGAGCTGGCGCTGGGCTCGCAGGCGTCCTCAGCCCCGGGCTGGTGGCTCAGCAGCTGCAGCCCCTCGGGCTCCTTAGCACTGCCCATACCCGGGAAAGGCTTCTCCCATGCTAGTCCCACCACGGGTCTGCAAGAGAGAGGATGGGGCAGTGAGGGAGGGGCAGCACACAGACCCCCTGGCCCCTTGGTTCCCAACCGTTTTTCTCTGTGCCACCCATGACAACAGGTTGGGCAGCCGCCCAGAGCACCCACCAGCTTCGGCACAGGACGCACGGTGGCACCCGGTGCCGCAGGACGAATGGTGTCAGTCGCTTACCGTAAAAGCCAGCTTTCCCCCGGCGCAGCCAGACTGGGAGCGGGATCCAGGCACTGCTGTGGCTGCCGGAGAGGGGGTCGAGGCACAGGTACCCCTGCGGAGAGAGCGGCAGCTTGAGCACGGCCCCGGGAATCAGGCTGAGAGCTTGGGGGTCAGCACTCCCCACCTGCCAGCGGGGAGCTGGGTGCAGCACATGGTGAGAGCGAGCAGGGCCTGGGGGCTGAGGGGGCTGCAGGGCATGGCAGGGGCACAGGGCAGCCCAAAAGTCCTCTTCACTCGCTGGGCCCACTGTCCCCAGAGGTGGGAGTGACACGTGAACCCCAGCCACAGGAACCCTGAGCTCCGAGCCTGTGCCCCGTGTCGCGGGTGCAGCGAGCTCCCAGCCATGCTGTGCCACGCAGAGCTGGCTGCATGCAGGTATCCCAGCTTGGTGGGGGGGACACAGGCCAGCGTCACCCAATAGGCATCAAACCCTCCCCAGCCCCACAGGGCAGCCGGAGCACAGCAGGGAAGCCCCAAGCTTTCCGGGAGTCCCCAGCTCTCCCAGTGCCAGTGAGTCCCTCTGCAGCTGGGAGCACACGCATCCCGCAGCCGTGGGGCACACCACGGCTCTGGCCACGGCCACTCGTGGGTCCCGGAGAGGGCAGAGCAGAGCAGACACGGCTGGAGCCAAGGGAGTCCCCGCGAAGGGAAGGGGCAGGAGCCTGGACCAGGCTCGCACCGACCCCCCGCAGCCACCAGCAGCAGCGGGACCCCGGAGGCAACGACCCAACCCCCTCCCGTCCCCGTCTTCCCACGCAGCACCCCATTCCCGGGGGGGGCGTGCTGCCCCGCACCCCCACCTGTTCTGACAGCACCTACGGGCCGGGGTTGGGCGTGCTGCCCCGGTACTGCCGTTCACGGAGGAGCCCCGGCACACGCGTGTGCACGCGCCAGCACATGGCTACGGGCACACCCGCACCCGCGGACACGCGTGTGCACGCCCTGGCCCCGGTGCCCCGGCTAAGCCTGGACAAAGCCGCCCCGCGGCAGCCCCGGCCCGGAGGAGGCCGCCCCCATCCCCGCCACCCGTGCCGGGGTCCCCGGCGCCGCCGCCCCCCGCCGTGGGGGTGCCGGTACGGGACCGGCGGCGGCCGCAGCGCTCGGCTCGGCCCCGCCACGTGCGCCCTGGGGCCACCGTTACCTGTGGCGGCGGATCCTCCCGCCCGTTCCCGTCCCGCTCCGCTCGGCTCCGGCGCGGCGGTGGCAGCGGCGGCGAGCATGCGTGGGGCGGCGGCGGCGGCGGGGGCGCAACCGCGCCCCGGGCCGCTCCCTCCGGCTGCCGCCCGCCCCGGCGCCCCCGGTCAGCGGTGGAGAGGCGAGGGAGGGTCGGCTGCCGCGGGGTCCCGGCTCACAGCCCCCCCCGGTGTCATCGCTGTCACCGCACCGGCCCGCCCTGGGAGCGCCACTCACCCCACAGCCCCCAGTACTCCCCAGCATCAGCACCCCGGCTCCCCCAGGGATGGTCACCCCGGCACCCCTCGGTGCACCCGGGCACAGCGGGGCACATGGCTGGCACCGGCCTGGTCAGTGGGTCCTCAACCCTTAGCGTGGGTCCCGCGGGTGGGGGTGACAGCGACACAAAGCCCTGTCCCCCCTCCTACCTGGTGATGGAGCCGGTCGCTTCCCTCCCGAGCATTACTGGGAGGGGGCTGCACCCCAGCCGGCCCGAGGGACAGGGACAAGGTGCCAGAGCAGCAGGGATGGAGATGGGCTCCCGCGCACCCCTCGCCCAAGGGTGGGGGTGGACGGGGAGGGGAGAACGTCCCCGTTTCCCTCCCGGCAGCGCTTGCCTCTGCTCCCGGGCTCAGGCTTTGTCTAACTCCTTCCCACGCACTCCCGCTCGCGCTGCGGGGGGGAAGGCGGCCTGCTTGCCTCGCCTGCATCCCTGCATCTCCCCAAAGCCCCCCAGCACACCCTCCAAACACCCCAGCTGCTCCACATCACCCTATGAGTTCAGGATGCCCTCCCTGCCCTGGGGTATCTGCACTGGGGAAGGAGCTACTGATCTATGGGGCCTGAGGGGGACATGCTAATGGGAATCCCAAGATGAGGTTCCCCCATCTTTGGGTTAATGTTAGCAGCATCTCCCTGGCCCTATAGATCTATAGGGTGAGGCTGGCACGATTGGAGCTGGCACACCTGGTTGCTTAGAGACAAGGGAGGTTGGAAATGCTCCTTCCAGTAAACAGCCAGGCTGGAACAAAACCCCGAAGGCTAAAAATAGGGAGGCAGGATATGGAAATAAAATAATAATAAAACAAAATAATAAAATAAAATAAAATAAAATAAAATAAAATAAAATAAAATAAAATAAAATAAAATAAAATAAAATAAAATGCATTGCTTTAGCCCCCCTGGGGCAGAGTGGGGCACCCCCATGTCACTGCTGGGCACCCCAATAGGTGGCTGGGATGGATGGTGTGAGGGTGCATCAGTGTGTCCCCCCCCTCAAGGTGTTTCTCCCCATCCATGGTCCTGTGTGCTGGTCCCAGTCTCACAGCAGTGACTGGGTTCAGAGCATGGTGTGGAGCACAGATATGGGTTTACAGCCCTCGCTGCTCCATGTAGCTTCAAACCCAAGCCTGGGCTTGGGGAACAAGGAGGAACAAGGGACACCAAAGGTGGGATTAAGTCCTGACAGAGGAGGGGATTAAAACCTCCCCCACACCCTGGCCAGGACTTTGCCATGGGGCAGGGGGCTGCAGGGCCACATCCTCATGGCATTTGCTTTCACCGGCTGCTGTCAACTCTGCTGACAGCTGCTCTCGCTGTCCCTGTCAGCATCTCAGCACCCAGCACATCCCCATCCCCACCGGGGCTGGCTCGGGGGGTCGTGAGGAGCATCCTCCCCTCCCTGCAGGCAGCCTTCATCCCAGGCCAGCTGCCTCCTCCTCCTCCTCTCCCCACCCGGGCACCTCGGGGCTGGCAGGAGAACAATAGCGAGGAGGATGAGTAAGATGGTCCCCATTGCCTTGGCAACGCACTCCCGCGCTGCCGGCGCGCGAGGAGTCAGGCAGCTGCCTGAAAAGCGCATTCTCCCTCGGTGGAGGGGGCTGCCGGCGCAGGTAGCATGGCAGCCTCCTCCCTGGCACCGTGGCCCACCTCCCACGCTCGCACGGGCAGCGCCACGTGAACACGCTGGGCTCCCCCACAGCCGCCAGCACATCGCCGGTGCCCGCACACGCCGGTGCAGGCGGGCACACACGCCTGGCACACGGCTGGGCCCAGGCTTGGCTCGGTGCCATCTGGCTCACCGGTGCCCGGTGGTGCCGGGGAGTCTGGCTGAGGGCATGTGCCGCCTCCAGGGCTGCCGGGCAGAAAGGTGATGGGTTTCCCATGGCTGCTCACTGCTGCACCACCTTCACGCATGGCTGCCCATGTTACCTGCGGGCAGGAAGGCCGGGGCCAGAGCTGATGGGGTGCTGGCAAATGGGAGTGGCAGGGGCACCAGGGGCACCAGGCTCCCATCACCAACTGCAGCTGTGCATCCCACACTGCCCCCCAGCCTCCCCTCCCCATACTTCCCCTGGGAGGACCCACAGGGTGCCTGCAGTTGGGATGACAAGGGCACCAGCAGGAGATCCAAAAGCACCAAGCACCCTAAAAATAGTGCTGCCTTGCCAGCCACCTCAGCACGGGGGTGCTGGGGGGTCCTGATCCCTGCCAGCACCTTCTGCCCCAGGCGCCCCAAAGCACAGCCCGTGGCAGCGTCCCAGCTCTGCGGGTGGGAGGGCACGGCGCAGGGGACACCACAGCACATGGCCCTGGATGCTCCTGGGTGCAGGCAGGGACACAGCCCCACAATCGGCTAGGGGGCACAGGGGGCATAACCCCCGCTGCTGGGATGGTAGCGTGGGGCTGTGCAGGCCCCAGGAGCCGGGTGGGACCCCTCAGCACCCCACGATCCCACAGCCCCACACCCGCCCCTGCTCCCGGTTCGCCCCGCCCCCAATTACCCCGCCCCCGAATTAGCCCCGCCTCCTCGCTTTCCCCACCCACTTCGGGCCATCGTCTCCTTTTCAGATCCCGCCCACATCTCCCCACCTCCCATTGGCCAGAGAATCAGCCAATCAGAAGAGTCTTGCCGTACCCTCCACCCATTCCACTCTCCACAGCGCCCCCCGGCGGCCGTCCCGAAGGCCATCAGCCAATCAGAGCGCCGTTTGCTGAAGGGCCTGCCCTCAGCCACCCAGGGCAGCTGTTATTGGCCGCTGGCCGGGCGGAGGCATGGCGGTGGTTGTGCTGGGGGCCGCGGCGCGGCGGCTGGGCCCGGGCGGCCCCGTGGCGGTGCCGAGGCGTTGTCGGGGCACGGCTGGCCCGGCGGGGGACAGCCCCGGCGGCCCCGGGCTGCTGACCATGGTGGAGGCCTTCTTCAAGCGGGCAGCCGCCAGGGTGGAGACAGGAGAAGGCCGGCGGGGTGGGCAGGCCTGGGTGCGCGGGATCTTGGAGACCATCCGGCGCTGCAGCTGCATCCTGGAGGTGTCATTTCCCCTGCGCAGGGACAGCGGCACCTGGGAGGTGGTGCAGGGCTGGAGGGTCCAGCACAGCCAGCACTGCCTGCCCTGCAAAGGGGGTGAGGCCGGGAGCCGTGGCCCTGCTGCCCAGTTCTGTATCCCTGTCCAGCCCCGCACGCGTGGGCTGATGCTGCTGACCTGGGGGTCAGGACACATCCTGAGGTGCCCAGGAGGATGCTTTCCTTGGTTGCATCCCGCAGGAGAGGAGGCACCTGGGGGAGGCACCTTTGCCACCCTTCACGGGAGCACAGTAGTCATATGGCCGCCACCACCCCTGTGTGTGACTCCTCATCCTAAACAGCACATACCTGCTGCCCTAAACACACCTCAAAGCAGCGACGGCTGTTCTGAGCCTGAGGGGTCCCAGCCTCTTGTCCCCTCAGCCTGAGGCCTCTCCGTGCTGCTCCAGCGCTGTTTGAGGTGCTCACCGCAGCAGAAGCCTGTGTGGGGGGTGATGGGCTGCGAGGAACCTGCTGTCCATGCTGTGGTGTTCGGGGGGAGTGGGTCTAGCTGGACGATTGCTGATCGCCTATTGCGACTGGATGCTGCTGCTTCAGAAGTGTCAAAGCCTTTCCTACAGCGCCTCTGTACCATTTGCGATAAAAAGGCAAAGACTCTTCATCTCTTCTCTCTCCTTTCCCAGGGGTTCGTTTCAGCAGCTCAATCAGTGTCGATGAAGTAAAAGCCCTGGCTGCATTAATGACTTACAAATGCGCTGTGGTGGGTAAGTACAAGGGGAACGTAAAGCGTGTGTTGACTTGCACATGGGATGATGCAGCGATACAGCGAGTCAGAAAAGCTCCTTAGATGCTTTGAAAATTGTAAGTGCTCTAGAAGTGCAGGACATTCCTCTGGGCACAGATGTGCAAGGGCAGGGCTTGCTGTAGCTGCGGGATACATCGCCGGCAGCCCGGGGTGTTTGTGCTAATCAGGGAGCATCAAGCGTCATACTGCTCAGAGACGGTCTCTGCGCCGGGGTTGTCATGGATTCAGCTCTGGCTGCTACCAGCTGTGGCAGGCTCAGGGTCCGTGTCCTGTCCTGCCTTCAGCTCTGCTCCATGGGGGCTGCGTGGTGTTAGGAGGAGCTGTGTGCAGCATGGGGGTGACCCCTGGGATTCACCAACAAGGTCGTGATTGCCGTTGTCACCTCCTCCTGCCGGGGAGCAGGCGAGCCAGCAGAGAACATCTGTCTGCTTTACCCACTCTTTTCCAGATCTTCCTTTTGGTGGTGCCATGACGGGTGTGAGGATCGATCCGAGGAAATACTCGGTGAGTTTGCTCCTCTCCTTCCTCTGCCAGCAGCTCATCACTCACACTCCATTTGCACAGCCCTCCCTCCCCATGCAGATCACAGCAATGCACTCTGACAAGCCGGGGGAGACATTTATAGTGTGTAATGCTCCCCCAACAACTGTGAAAAGCAGCTTGGGGCGGAGCGAGGGGTGGTGAACTCTGATTGATGGGTCAGTGCATCTGGCCAGGGACTCTGAAGGAGAGACACTCCTGCTGCTGGTTGCTGGCCTGGGGGAATCTGTGCATCAGCAAGGGGTTGGAAGGGCACTGAGCAAAGGGACCAGGAGCTCGCACATGGCTTTTCTGCAATCCAGGGTCCCCAGCTGCTGTGAATTAACCCCCTGCGGACATTGGGGTGTGCCTGTTGTGGTCAAGGGAGCTGCCTGGTGCTGTACCAGGGCCCTGTGATTTGTATTGGGGCCTGTAGTAATAACCGTGTTTTGTTGTTCTTGCGCAGGAACATGAGCTCGAGAAAATAACAAGGCATTTTACTATACAAATAGCCAAGAAGGGATTTATAGGTGAGAGTAGTTTTGTGTGTGGCTTGCAGGCAGGGGAGCGGGCAGCAGAGCAGGCAGCAGCTGCCTGGCTGGGCAGGCGCAGGGGCTGCCGCTCACCCACTGCCTGTCACAGCACCTGCCGCTCTGGAGTTCCGCTGCCCATTGACCGCATGGCTCTGCCTGCGCTGTGAATTTGGAGCAGGGCGAAGCGGCACTGCGCATGGTGGGGCTGGGTGGGGGCTCACCTGGGCATTATCCTCTGCTCCCACCGGCCCACACAGTCGCAGGGAGGAGTGAAGGGTTCTCCTGTATGTGATAAGAGAGCTCAGTGGGTGCTGGTCACAAGGCAAAGACCTTTACATTCGCTCTTCACTTGAAAGTAGTGGGAAGGGACAAGGCAAAGACCATGTGAAAGCCCAAGCTGTTCATGCCCAATGGATGGCCCAGCTTGCCCAGAGAGATGGTTGATGACCCATCCCTGGAGACGTCCCAGGCCAGGCTGGATGGGGCTCTGAGCAACCTGAGCTGGTGAAGATGTCCCTGCTCATGGCAGGGGTTGGACTGGATGAGCTTTGAAGGTCCTTTCCAACCCAAACCATTCTGTGATTCTATGAAATCACCTGGCTGTACACATGCCACTGGTTGGAACAGAGCAATCGAATTGCAAAGACAGGATTTGACAGATTTTTCTACCTCCGCAGGACCTGGGATTGACGTGCTGGCTCCTGATCTCAGTACTGGGGAGCGGGAGATGTCCTGGATAGCTGACACCTACAGCCACACGCTGGGGTACCGGGTAAGCTCTGACAGTGTTGGCTTGGCACCTGGGATGCTGTGGGCACTATGGAGGGTTGTGCCCAGAGTTGCTTTAGTTTTAGTCAGGCCTTAGGGAACGGTGAGGGAAGCTGCCATTTGGAGAATGTCCTCACTAGAGGACTTGCACCAGGTGAGACTGTAACCTTTGCTGTCCCCATCCTGGCCTCGCAGGACATCAATGCCCAGGCGTGTGTGACAGGAAAGCCCATCAGCCAGGGTGGCATCCACGGGCGACTCTCTGCCACGGGGCGGGGGGTCCTGCATGGCATCGAGAACTATATCACCAACACGGAGTACATGGACCGCATCGGGCTGAGCCCTGGCTTCCCCGGCAAGACCTTCGTGCTGCAGGTGAGTGCTTGGCTCAGCTAAAGCTCTGAGGAGGGCACTTCCTTGGGATCTTTCTGCTCCTCCTTTCCAGGAGAGCTTTCAACCTCAGCTCCCGCAGTTCTGCCTGGACATGATTTCTCAAATCTCTCCTCACCCTGTGGCAGCTGGCACTCCTGAGAGCAGCGTTTCAGACCCACTGCATGCGGAGGGGCAGGGGTGCTGCACTGCTCACACCGCACGGGCATTCCTGATGTTTCTCTGTACCTGTTGTGTCTGAAAATGCTCATCAAATGGAAGCTGTGACCAACAGCAGGCAGAGCGGAGAGGTAGCAGGACACAGTGGGCTCTGCCACACTGGATGGAAGGAGCACACCCCAGGGACAACTTCACATTGCTGTCACCTCCAAACAGGCTACAGCAAACAGATGTTACCTACTGCAAAGGTCCTGCTTATGGGTGCAGCCACCATCCCTTCTGGGTGCTCTGTGGGTCTGGCCCACCTTGCCCAGCAGCCTGGGAGCTCTGTGGGACATGGTGGGTGCCAGCCCTGCCTTCTCCCCTCTCCTTCCAGGAAGGACCTTCCCTTCCCTGCAGCCCAGGGCCTGCTCATAATTGCGGGGAGGTGCTTCCCCCTGCTGTAGCTGCAGGATCTCCTGCTCTGCCAGACACCGCTGCCCTGATCTGCTGCCCGCAGCTGCCTGTTCCCTGCTGAGACCACTGCTCTCTGCAAGGGAGAAATAAACTGGCAACCGCGCAGCTGAAGTCTCGCCTGCGGCCAGCACTCTGCACATTCCTCCAAGCGCTCACTGCCCAGTGCGGCTCCCTGCTGCGGGAGGAGGCTTTGAACCGAGGCTGTGCTGCGTGCGGTGCCCTCGGGAATGGCCCTGCCTTCTCTCATCCCTTTGCTTTTTGCACATCCTTCTGCTTCACTGATATGGCAGAGAATGGGATAGCTGAAGTCCTTGGCTACTGTGTGTGTAATTTTGCTGTGTTTGGGGCTGTTTTGGTGGTCTCAGGATCCAGCACTGCTTTTAGGAGCTGTACCAAGCTGGCAAGCGCTTTGGGGCAGACTGTGCAAAATCATCTGTTCCCGTGAGAAGAGCTGAGCCTTCCCCGTGGCCCTGCCCTGCACCGGTGCTGTGGCAGCTGATCGCAGCCCCTTGGTGTGGGGTGCAGGAGGACTGGTCGGGTTGTGCCTGGGTGCTGCATGGTGTCCACCAAGGGACTGTGTTAATCACTGGATCTGTTTTTTATCGAGATCAGCTCTTAGAAACAGAATGGCATGCTGTGCTTGGAACATCATGTCCGGGGGCTCTGGAGGTGATGAAGACAGGCTGAGCTGGAAGCCCTTATCCCACAGGCTCTGTTTTTCACAACCCTCTAACTAGCCAAGGAGATCTGTCCCACCAGGTCCCAGTCTCCATCCAGCCAAAGCATTCACCAAGAACCGCTATAGATCAGGGGTTCCTATTTGTGCTTCTCAGCTCACGCTCCTGAGAGGGCGCTGTTACCAGAGCAGCGGGTCAGTTTTCAGTGTTTGTCCCCGGGACGTCCCTTTCCACAGACTGTCTGTGCTCTGTGCTGCCGTAGGGCTTTGGAAAAGTGGGGCTGTTCACCATGAAGTACCTGCACGAGTACGGAGCCCGCTGCATCTGTGTTGGGGAGACAGACGGAGCCATTTACAATCCCAAAGGGATTGACCCCAAGGAGCTGGAAGAGTACGAGCGGGTGAGTTGAGCCCATTCCACCCAGCCCTTGTTCTTAGACGGGCTGTTCAGTGCCTGTCTCTGAAATGCCCACGAAGAAGGGGCTGCCTCTCGTCTCCTGCAGAGCCCAGCTCTGAGGGCAGTGCATGATGCTGCCACACCAGGCCCAGCAGTGCTCTCCTGCTCATTCCAGGGCCATGGCACCGTAGTTGGCTTCCCAAAAGCAGAGCCCTGTGATGGCAGCATCCTGGAGGTGCCCTGCGACATCCTCATCCCTGCCGCTATTGAGAAGCAGCTCACAAGGGAGAATGCTCCCCGGGTGCAGGCAAAGGTACAAACCGCTCACACCACACACTCCCCACAGGCTCTGCAGTGTGTGCGAGTGACAGCAGCCCAGCCGTGCCTTCACTCTGGGCACTCAGCACCCCAGGGAGGTGTCACACCACCGCACTGACAGCTTGCCCTCTGTGTGAGAGGGATGGAACATGAGGCAAAGGTGGCAGGTCACATAACTTGGGGGGAGGAGGAAAGCCCAAGCCCTTCCCTTTGCTGGCAGGGAGCAAGGCTTGTTGGAGTCACCTTGGCTGGCTCCGTGGCATCCTCAGTGTTCAGTGTATCAGATCCTTCCCGCGTGGCAGAGGAGGTGATATCCTCAAGAGTACTGCATGCCACATTGAAAATCACAGGCAGCAGATAAGAGTGAGCAAAGCAGGGGACTTGTACAAACCCCAGCTTTGTCCCTTCGCCATGAGCTCTAGGGACCAAAGAAACAGGGTGTGCTGGGACCTGGGACTCTATCACAGCCAAGGTCTTTTTCTGTCTGAGTCTTTAATCATCTCATACAAAATGTGAGGTCTGAGCTTCTGCTCATCCTGAACAGCCCCGGTTGGGGGGCAGGTACGCAGATTGCTTCCACCAGGTGGGGGGATCCCAGCAGCGGGGAAGGCAGCCTGTCGCAGGTTTCGTCTTTGCTATCTTCCACCTATCTCACCCCTTCTCTGCTTGTGCTCTCAGATTATTGCAGAAGCTGCCAACGGCCCCACTACACCAGCAGCACATGAGATATTCCTGCAAAGAAACATCCTGGTCATCCCGGTACGTCCATGCCCATGCACATGGGGAGGTGGTGAACTCATGGCTAATAGCCACACAGCGGTGACAGCTGGATCCAGCTGGGATCTGTCAGGCTCTGGGATCTGGTGGCATTGATTGTGCCTGTTCCCTGCCTTTCCCCCAGCTCCAGAGCAAATCTCAGATGCTGGTTTCCCATCTGAACCTTGTTGGTTCTCAGCTGCAGCAACAACAGACCATGGGGCTCGTGGCCAGCACTCGAATGTCCTGCGGTCGCTGATGGGCCAACAGCAAACTGCCACATCCTGTGGGGTGTCAGAGCAGTGGGTGTCTCTGCTCAGAGGCAGTGCAGAGCCACTGTGGCTCTAGGATTCAGCCATCCCAGTAACCTCAGGATGGCCCCTGAGGGCAGAGCCCAAGGGTATGGGAGAGACCCAAGGCAGAGGAGGAGAGATCCCCAGATCTGTTGTGGGTCTTGGGGTCACCCTAAGCAGCAAATCTGAAGCATGTACTGCCCTCGGCAGGACGTGTATGTGAATGCAGGTGGTGTGACCGTATCCTTCTTTGAGTGGCTGAAGAACCTGAACCATGTTAGCTATGGCCGCCTCAGCTTCAAGTATGAGCGGGAATCCAGCGACTACCTCCTGCAGTCAGTGCAGCACAGCCTGGAGCAGTGGTTTGGCAAGGCCAAGGGGGAGATTCCCATCGCGCCGTCTCCGGAGTTCAAGGCCCGTGTGGCTGTAAGTGCCTACAACCATGGAGGTTTGTCCTGGCTCACTTGTCTCACATTCCCAGACACTCCGATCTGCCACCCCAGTGCTGAAAGCTGAGCTTGTGGCACTCACAGAGTCCCCTCACGGTATCACCCCACTGATGAAAGGGATGGGGTGTAGATGCCGTGTGTGGTGGCACAGGCCTGATAATCTGAGAGTGCTGTAGGGAGTCCCTTAGGGGCCAAGCCATGTGCTGGAGCCAGGTGCAGATGTGGCAGGTGAAGCTTGGACCACCTGTGGTGGCCATGCACCGAGCAGGGGCCTGTATGTGATTAAATGGGTTCAGAGAACCAACCTCCAGCCTCTCCCATGAAGGATTCGCTTGTTCTCCCCCCTCAGAGTGCGTCGGAGAAGGACATTGTGTATTCAGGACTGGCCTACACCATGGAGCAGTCAGCCAAGGTACTGCGAGGGCTCCTGGCCTCGCTGCAGAGGCTCTGTGCTATATGTGGGGGGTGCCCAACCCCAGCACCCCATCACCACCCGCGCTGGGTCACCCCGAGGCCTGTGGTCATGTAGCCTGTGGTGGCTGTTTCCACTCTTTGATTAAAGCTTTGTGCTCAGCAGTGTTCCTTGTTGCTGCTGGGTCCCTGTCCCTTTCTCCATTCCCCCAAACTTGCGTTCCCCATTTCCAGGGTTGCTTAGAGGAGCCAGGCTGTACACAGCAGTGCTGGCACTGCTTGGCAGGGGGGTCTCATGCCATCCCTTGGGGAGGTGACTGCATGAGTGGTGTGCGTGGAGCCCACCTGTGGGCACAGGGTCTGTCCCCAGGGGCGTGCTGTGGGGCAGAGCATCCCCAGAGCCACTCAGAGGCGGCTCCAGATCTGACAGAGCATCCCCTAGGTTGTTTGGCGTGTCTGGGTGCTCCTGGGGCTCACAGCTCTCCTCTCTCTCTAGCAAATCATGACCACAGCTGCAAGATACAACCTGGGCCTGGACCAGAGAACCGCTGCCTACCTGTGCGCTCTGGAGAAGGTGTTCACCGTGTACGAGGAGGCCGGCTTCACCTACTGACCCAGCGCCTGGCAGTGCTGCCCAGGTGCCACGGTGAGGGTCACAGTCCTGCTGCGCAGGGGTGCCCAGGACACTGTGTGCTGCACCGTGGGGACACCTCGGTCTTTATAAATGATTGGTTTGAGCATGTTCTCTCCCTGTGCTTGGCTCTCAGCTCTCTGGGGCAGGGGCTGCCTTCCTCCACACCCCTTCTGCCCAAGCCTCTTTCCAGCTCCCTGCACACTGGAAGAAGCTGTGCCAATGCTGATTTGGGTCTGTGTGCCCATTGCTGGCAATAATTGAACAAGGGGAGTAAAAAATGCAATTAGCTCTAGGGGAGGGGACAGCCCATGGCACAGCCAATCCCGGGAACATCTCGGGCCATTTAATACTGCGCGGTAGGCGCTGCAAGCAGTGCTGCAACTGGCGCAGAGACGGGGAGCAGAGCCAAGGCGGGGATTTGCAGGCATCAGCAAACCTGTTGTGTGTCCATGCTGACGGCTGCAGCTTCAGTCTTTCCCCACAAAACTGGCAAGCCAGTACGGATGGGGGATTTAACCTGATATTCACAGCAGGGAAACTCAGCCCAGCCTGTGTTGCAGCCACAGGGCTGAAGGCCAGCTGGGGACCCAGGCTGGGTTGGTGGCCCTACCTTGGGGGAGCTAAAGGCCCAAGGATCATGCTCAGGGTTGGCCACAGGACCCCCCTGCTATGGTGGGCATCCCTCAGTGGTGTGTGGCAGTCACCTGCCCTTGAGGTGGTCACACTGCAGCTGAGCAAGCTGCCATGTCCCTGTCCCCCTGAGGGCAGCAGGGTCACATAGGAAGGTGGAGACAGCAGAGGAGAGGCCCTCGCTTTGTTCTGCACTTCTAGCACAAGGTCAGGGTGCGTTTCTGGAATGTACCTGACAAACAGCAGCACATCCTGACATGGTGGTGAGCAGACAGGAAGGCGTCTTGTGCCCCAGCCTCTCGTTCCTTTTCCCAAAACTGTCCCTACTGCCAAAGTGCAGCCCCCCCCCTCCCCAGGGAACCCACAACCAGGACCAGGGGGCTACAGACAAGAGTTGGCTTTATTCACGGACACGGGGGCAGCTGTGTCACTGGCAGCTGCCCTCGTATTGCACATCCAGCGATGGGGGGATATCCATGCCACGTCACAACACAGCGTCGGCACTACGGGACCTCGGGGTGTGGGGCGAGGGCACCGTCACTACCCAGCAGGCTGGGGAACAGGCTTGGACGCCAAGGGTTCACAAAGGCAAAAGACCTGTCCACCCATAGATAGAGAGATATATAAAAAAAACCAGTTCCACGATGACCAGAGCAGAACCACAGGGACACGCGTGCAAGCAAAATGTACAGCAGCCCGCGAGCAGGTAAAACATGCTTTGTACAGACACAGACACACTGGGATGCAGCTGGGGTTTATGGCGCTGGGAGGGAAACAGAGCGATAAACCCCAGCTTCATGGACACACACACGCACACACACCAGCCCGTGTGGGCAGTGCCCACAGCTCGGGCACACGCCAGGGCTTAGGGGCTTGGACATGGAGGGTTTTTCTCATTGCTAGACACGGTACAGAGACACAGACACGGTCCCTTGGAACGGAACTGGAGGAAGAACTCGTGAGCGAACGGGGCAGGGGCACCCCTGCTCCTCCCCGGCACACAGGCAGCGGCCGGGGCCGGCTGGGGAGGAGCAGGGGGCTCCCGGCGGTTCGTTGTGCTGCTGGTGGAAGAGGCGAGGACGGGGGTCCATTATGCCTCTGGCTCGTATTCCTGGTATTCCTCCTGTGGGGTGGGGAAAGAAACAGCTGGTGAGAGAACCCAGGTGGGGCACAGGGCCCCTGTGCCCCCCAGCCCCCTGAGGCTGCAGGGGTGTGTGCCCACAGCACTGGGAGCTGGTGGGCTCAGGGCTTTGCTCTGGACAGCGATGGCCACCAGCATGCTGAGCGCTGGCAGCCAACACCTCCGCAGCGCCCCGCACACCCCAACACCCTGTCCCCTCACCTGCGGGGACTCCTCGTAGTTCTCCCCCTCTGGCTCCAGCAGCGGCTCAACCAGCGGCTCCTCAACAGCCTCCTGGGCCACTTCCTCTGGCTGGGCGTGAAACAGGAGGGTCAGTCCCACGCACACAGCTCTCCACCCAGCACCCACCCTCCCTGCCCCTGCCAGACCCAGGTGACCTTGCAGGAACCAGCAACACACCCGGGATGCTGGAGGGTTCATGTGGGGGGCACCAGTGGAGGGGTCTGGCAGGCACCCCGGGCACACAGCAACCCCCCTAGCTGGGAGGTGACAGGCAGAGGCCCTTGGGAGCAGGGCCTGCGTGTTTGTGTCACTGCTTTGCCCCCAACTCCAGCCCCAGGTGGGTGATGGGTGCTGGCACTGTGTGAACCCCCGTGGGCTCCAGGCGCTGGTGGGGCCGCGGGAGCATCCTGCATCCCTGGCAGGGGAGTGTGGCGCCGGGTAACCCCTCCCCGGGGCTGGCAGAGCGGCTGGCAGGAGGGAAAGGGGGGCCACCAATCCCCCCATACAGCGGCAGTGGTGGCAGTGGCCTCATTTCTTCAGCGGATGCTATTTTGGGCTAAGCTGGAAGCCAATGGGCTCATGGGGGTGGCGAGATGCGAACCCACTGCCCCTCCCCGCCCCTCCGCTCCCGCAGCTGTCAGGTCACCTCGCAGCCGCTGGAGCGATGCACTGCCGGCCCCGCGCTGCCAGCCGCCATGCGGGAGCCCGTGCACGCACACGTCCGCAGCCAACACGCTCGGGGCAGCGATGCCTGCCCGCCCCAGGCACAGGCAGAGCAGCAGAGAACCTCCAGGGTCACCACCGGCACAGCAGCAGCCAGAGTGGGGGGGTCTCACCTTCAGGTCTGCGGGGAACTCCTCCTTCTTCACCAGCCCCGTGGCCGCCGCGATGTTGCCAGCGCCTGAGAAGGCTGCTTCGCCCAGCTGGGATGCCTGCTCCTTCGCCTTCTCGGCCACTGCAAGAGCCAGGGGTGCCCATCAGTGCCCCGCCAGGGCTGCCCAGCTGTGGCTCTGTGCCCAGCATCACCCAGGGGGCTGGTGAGGAGTCACTAGGGAGGATCAGGCCCTCCCTGCCCAGGGACCGGGGGGGGCCGGGACGCTGCTCTGCAGCTGGGCAGGGAGTGTGAGCAGCCACTGCAAATCCTTCGTTGCGGGCCCTGTTATATAAGAGGCTTTAGCCGGGTGACATCAGCCCCTCAATTAGCCTCCGATCTCGTTAGCACAGCCGCACTCTCCAGGCCAGAGGGGCACTGTGATGGGGAGCTGGAGGGGACCATACCTGAGGTGACACCTTGCACCACGCCTTGGGTTTTACTCCCTGGGGATAGAAAGAGAGAGACAGAGAGGGGGTTAGAGGGGCTGCGGGCTGGGCTCTGCCATGCGCTGTGGCCAGGACCCCAGCAGCACTCTGTGAGCCAGGGCAGCCTCCTGCCTGCACCCCAGCCTGGCTGTGCCACGGCAGCCAGGGCACCAAGCACCCACCTGGCTCCCGCAGGCTCCTCCAGTCCCTGCAGCAGCTCAGGCTGGGGCAGCACAGGGCCACTGCCACGTGCCCGGCAAGCAGAGACCCTGGGGCCCAGTGCCATGAGGGCACAGCCGGGCAGGGTGAACACCAGCTGTGCTGCTGAGCAAAGCCTCCCACAGGAGCTGCAATCCATATCCTGAGCTGATGCCAATACAGCACGGGAAGCCCCACAGCTGGAGCAGCTCATGGCCAGGTGCTACGGTTGGCCATACGGGCCCTGCCATGCTCCCTTCAGGCAGAGCAACACTGCCCACAGATGCCAGGACACCCCCTGGGATGGTGCAGGGTATCTGTGATGGGGGAAAGGCAGTGGCTGGGGAACCAGGCAGCTCCTGCGGGATGTGGCCTCAGGGCACTCCTTGAGCTGTCGGACCGCTGTTTCAGGCACGCACTCCTGGGCAGGCTGGGGGTCCAGGGCAGGCACGCACCACTGCCTGGGGGAACGGCTGCGGGGTCTCAGGTCCCCCACTGAGCAGGATGGAGTCCCAGCCCTGTGCCCTCCCCCCCGCTGCAGGCAGGGGCAGCCTCAGCTCCCTCCCTGAGCAGCCCAACGCCACAGCCGGGTGTGCAGCCTGCCCGGAGCTGCCTTCTCCCTCTCAATGATGTCTTCAAGGACTTGACCCAGAATGGGCCCCAGATGTGAGGGGCAGTGCAGAGGGACCCCTCAGCTGCTGTCTGGGTGCAGGGGAGATGCCAGCAGAGCAGTGGTGCCCCAGGTGGGGGGTGTGCTTCAGGACATGGCATCTCTGAGGAGGACAAATGTGTCCCCAGCCCCAGCTCTGAATCGGGCACATCCCAGCATGGGAGTCACCACCTCCATCACGGTCCCTCTCTGCTCCTGCCCCAGAGCATCCTCCGTGAGGAGCTGCAGCACCCTCGGGCTCACACCACCGAGAGCCGCAGGGGCTCCGGTGGCCCGGGGTCCCATCCCTTCAGCCTGGGGACCGGCCCCGACCCTGCCCCACCACCCCATCCTCCTGCCTGCACATGCCCTGCGGGCAGAGTGCGGGCAGGGCACTGCGGGCACCTGTCCTCGGCTTCGGGACAGCCCGGCAGGGTGGTCGTGGCAGGGAAGGAGCAAGCGGGGAGGGGAGCGGGGCCGGGGACAGGTGGGGACGGCAGGGGGATGGGCAGGAGGACGCAAGGGCAAAGGCAGGAGCAAGCAAGGGCAGGCAGAAGGGGCCGGCAGGGGCATGCAGGGACGGGCAGGGATTAGCCGGGGGGCAGGTAGGGGACAGGCAGGCCGAGCCGGCCCTTACCGACATAGAGAACGCCCTCCTTGGTCTTCTCGGCGGCCTCGGCCACCCCCTGCTTGGTCTTCTCGGCGGCGGCGACCACCCCCTCCTTGGCCTTGGACAAGCCCTTCATGAACACCTCCATGGCGGCTCTGCGGGGAGAGGCCGCACGGCTTCACCCCGCCCCGGCCCGGCCCCGCGCCCGCCCGCCCCGCGCAGCCCCGCGTCCCCGGTCCCGCCGCCCGCCCGCCCCCGGTCCCGCCGCCCGCCCGACCTGTCTCGCTGGCGGCGGGGACCGGGCCGGGCCGGGCCGGGCTGCGGCGGGGCGGGCTCAGTGCGGCTGTGCCGGGGCCGCGCCGCGGTGCGCTGCGCCGCGCTGCGCCGTGATGCGCGGGGGGGACCGTGCCGCGCCGGGCTGAACCGTGCCCGGCCGTGCGGAGCCGTGCCCGGCTGCCCCCGCCCCGCACCGCCCCGCACGGGAGCGGCACGTCCCCCTGCCCGGCTCGGCAGGGTCGGCACCCCCGGCCCTTTGTCTCCCCACCCCACGGGCTCCTTCCCCACACAGTTCAGCACCACCGGGGACAGTCACATCGCATCGCACCTTCTCCCCATCCCAGCCCATCCTAATCCCATCCCACACTGTCCCCACGCTACCCCATCCCAGTCCCTGTCATGTCCCATCCCCATCCTACCCTCTCCCTATCCCATCTCCTCCCAATTCCACCCAATCCTGATCCCATCTACTACCCGCTACAGGCTGTCCTCATCCCATCCTGTCCTCCTCCTCCCATGCTCTCCACATTTTGTTCTGTCCCCATGCCATCCCTGTCCCCATCCCATCCTCATCCCATCCCCTCATCGTCATATCCTCTTCTCATCCCATCCCATTCCCATCCAAATCTGTCCCCACTCCATTCAATTCTGACCACATCCCCTCTACATCCTATTCCACACTCTCCCCATCCCATTCCACACCTTCCCTATCCCATGTTGTTCCCATCCTACCCTGATCCCAGTGCTGTCCTGCCCTGTTTAACATGCAGTCTTGATTCCCACCAGACACTGTCCCCACCTTACCCCACCCTATCCCCCTGCCTTGACCCCATTCCACCCTGCTCTCTACCAGAAGGGGCAGGACCAGCAGCCCCTCCCCACCACACAAGTGCCTGCAGCTGGGCTGGCTGCCTCGTCCCATTCGCCTGTGGGCACTTAAGAGCTGGGGGTGGCTGAGGGAGAGCCTGTGCTGGGCAGGATGGCTACAGGGGAGCAGGTGAGTGTTCTCCTTGTGAGCTTCCCTGGGCCTGGCAGCAGAGCCTGGGCAGCCCTGCAGGCAGCACGGTCATCCCCTCAGGGCTCCTGGCTGTGGGGTCCCTGTCATGGTGTGGGGGAGGCTACTGGCTGTCCCCACCTGCCCTGCTGGGGTGGCCATGGGGCTCCTCCAGGCTGTCTCTCCTTCCCCAGCGGAGGCAAGAGGAGCGGCGGAGGCGACGGAGGGCTCCGCAGCAAGAGCCGCTCCTGGCAGGGAGCCTGAGCAAGCACCCCCTGCAGAACAGGTATGGGGGCTCAGGTGTGGGCAGCCTCTCCCAGTGCTGGGATGGGGGTGCTGGAGCTGAAGGGAGGCTCTAGCATGGCTGAACTCCCCCATCTCCCTTCCCTCCCCAGGTGGGCACTGTGGTTCTTCAAGAATGACAAGAGCAAGATGTGGCAGGCAAACCTGCGCCTTGTCACCAAGTTCAGCACTGTGGAAGACTTCTGGGCGTGAGTGTCCCGTGGGTGGGCAATGTGCCCACTCTGGAGAGGTCCTGGTTGGGAGCCTCTGAACCAGAGGAGGGTGCTGGCGATCCCTGAGGCACCTCTTCTCACCTGTATCTGTGTCTTGTCTCCACCTGGTGCAGGCTGTACAACCACATCCAGCCCCCCAGCAAGCTTTCATCTGGCTGTGACTACTCACTCTTCAAGGTGTGACACCCCCTCTGCCACAGTCCCTCCTTGCAGCCACCTGTAGCAGTATGGGGGCACGCTGGGTGCCGGTGGGGCTGGCAGGTGCCATGGCTGGGTGCTGACAGCTCACAGAGCTGGCTCTGGCTGGGTGCTTGGTTGCCCTGACCATTCCCTTGCCTGTCCATAGGACGGCATCGAGCCCATGTGGGAGGACAACCAGAACAAGCGTGGTGGGCGCTGGCTCATCACCCTGGCCAAGCAGCAGCGGCACACGGAGCTGGACCGTTTTTGGCTGGAGACGGTGAGTGCAGCCCCACTGGGGCTGGTCTGTGGGGTCCTGTCAGCAGCATTTCCACCTGACACAGTGCCGAGCCGTGGAGTGACTGTCCTGGGCTCCTCTTCTCGTCTGGGCAGCTGATGTGCCTCATTGGGGAGATGTTTGATGAGTACAGTAACGAGGTGTGTGGGGCTGTCATCAACATCCGTGCCAAGGGAGACAAGATTGCCATCTGGACCCGGGAAGCGGAGAACCAGGAAGGGGTCACCCACATTGGGTAATGCAACTTTGGGGGGGTGCTGCATGGGGCCAGGTTTGGGAGAAATGGGGTCCCTGGGCAGGGAGAGAAGGGAGAAGCAATACTGCCCTGTTCATGCAGTCTGTTCCCTCTTCCAGGCGTGTCTATAAGGAACACCTGGGCTTGTCACAGAAGGTGGCCATCGGGTACCAGGCCCATGCAGACACGGCCACCAAGAGTGGGTCCCTTTCCAAGACCAAGTTTGTGGTGTGACTGTGGGGGGAGTGGGGCACTGCATGTGGGGTCCCCCTGTCCTGTTCCACAATGAATGACTGCAGCTGAGCACAGTCTGTGTGTCCAGGGCTGAGAAAGGGCTCTGGCGTGCTGGGGTGGCTTTTGCTTCTGGCAGGGTCCCCTTGGAGAGGGGGGTGGACAATGAGTTGCTGTATCCTGTACCTGCCTGCTGGGTGAGCAGGGCTGGGAGCACAGAGCTGGCATTGCCCAGGCATCACTGTCGACTTGGGGCACTGCATGTCCTCCAGTTCCTGGGACCAGTGTCAGTCTCCCTGGGGCTGCAGGGGTGTCCCCCTGCCCTGGGGGACCCTGGATAGTCCCCAAGAGGATGCTGGGCTCTGTCCTCCCCTGGCCAAGGCTCAGCTCACTGCCCTGTGAGTCTGGCTGTGCGAGTGGGTACCAAAGCCCAGCTCATCTGGGTCAGTTCAGCCTGGGTAGCTGGCTGTTTTTCCCCAAGCCCCTGCACATCAGTGGGATACAAGTCTGCCTTCTTGAGAAGACTAGCTCCCCAGCCATAAAGGGATCCTCTTACTCTTCCCACCCTGCAGCAGCCCAGCCCATGCTCTGTCCTTTAATCTAGTGGTTTTGACTGTTGGATCTGTCCTTCCCCCCACCCTGCCCGCCTATTCGTGTTCTGGAGGTGGAGCTGCCTGCTCACCTCCTGGCAGTGCTGTCTGCACTTCTGGCCACGCTGTGGCTCTCCTGCAGGAACAGCCTCTTCCATCCCCTCCAGGAGCACCTGGGCAGCTCCAGCTCAGCCCAGGGTTGCACAGTGTCCATGGCAGCACATCCAGCCCATCTCCGCTCAGAGCTTGGGGCATTTGTCCCTCACTGCTGTGTGGTGACTGTGCTGGGTCAGCACTGCCTGCAGCTGGGACTGCTGCCTGCACCTGGGCTTTGCAGGGAGCTGGCATGGCACTCAAGTCCTGTGGGGGGACAGAGTGTAGAACCACATGTCCCCCTCCTGTTGCAGTCAGTTGATGTGTGCCTGGCCCCCACTCTGCAGGCAGGGGCTGTGGCCATGGCACCCTGGTGCACCCCAGTGCAGCCCTGTGGGGTTTGCTAGAGCTGGCTGTGTCCTGCCCTGCTCTGGGACACTGGTGTAGCTTCTCCAGGGCCACCAGTGCCACAGTTCCCCTGGGGCAGCTGTGCCAGGGCTCTGCCTGTCCTGTGCCAGGGCTCTGCCTGTCCTCCACCACCCCATGTTGCCCATGTGTCAGGCACAGGGAGGGGTCAGAGAAGCTGCCAGAGAGGGGACAGGAGAGCTTGTCCCTGGCACACAGCATGCCAGACCATGTTTCCATGTCCTCACATCATGAGCTGGCCCTGGGCTGCTTCTCTGTGCGGGTACAAGAGCAACAGGACCCTGCTGCCCTTTCCTATAGGGCAACCAGGTTGGGGTGCTGCACACAGCACTGGCCCCGCGGCCAGCAGCAGGGCCAGGCTGGTAGTCCCACGCCTGGAACGCCTGCCGGTGGGGGTGCTGAAGAGGGGACGCGGGCACAGAGTCTGGCTGCCCCGGCTGGGGGCGCTGCCTGCGCTGCCTGCCCGTCGCCACGCGGTGGTGCCGCTCGCCCGGCCTTGGCCAGCTCGGGCGGGCTGGCTGCTGCAGCGGGGCGCCTCGCACCGCCCTGGCGCTACAGCGGGGTGCCCACCGCCCTGTCCTGCCTGCAGTGGGGTTCCCCCTGCCTGCCGGGTGCGGGGCAGGCAGCGGCCACGCGTGGGGCCACGGAATGTGGGGCTGGCACAGCTGAAACTGGGGCCGGGGGGCGGGAGGCAGGAGGGGTGTGTGGGGTGCTGAGCCCCCCACTTAATAGTTAATGGCCCCTATTTGTGTCCCACCCCAGCAGTGGCAGCATGAAGTGAGTGAGGGCCAGGGGCTGCCTGTCCTTCTGCCCCTTCAACCTGTCCCTCTGCTTGCCATGACTCCCCCACAGCCATTCCTTCCCTGGCTCTGGGGCTGAGATCCCCAGGTCACACAGGCACACTGTTCCTGTCCCCTTGCCCCCATGCTGGATGCAGCAAGAGAGACATACCCACGGGGTGCCCTGCACCCCACAATGCCAGGAGGCCAAGGTTATCAGGGGAACTGGCGCAGGCTGCCACTCTGCCACGGTTCACCGCCATTTGCATGCAGCCGTGGTGGGATTTCATTTGATTGGAAAAATAATAGGGGCCATTGATCTCCCTGGCTTTGTGGGCTCCTGCAGCCCAGCCAGGCTGGGGGGCTTTCACTGCCCACCCGGATGCCACCCTTTGGGGACACACAGGTCTCCATCCACAGCCTCTGCACTGTAGGGTCCCTGTTGGGGGGCTTGGAGGGTTCTGGTAGGTGGTGGGCACTCAGGGACACCCTAGGTGGGCACAGCAGTGACCAGGAGCCACTCGGCAAGTGTGGCAGTGCCAGGGCTGCCCTTGGCCTGCCTCATGCCGGGCAGCTGTCCCAGCTGGCAGCCGAGCTGGCAGCCCTGTCAATAATCATAATTAAAAATTAATACTAATCAAAAGGGAGAGGCAGATGGCAGCAGACATGCGGCAGGGCTGCAAGTGGGGGTGGGGGATACTGGAGCCAGCAGGACTGACAAGGACAGGGGTGGGGGTCAGGGGAGCCATGGGGTGCAGTGGACCAGGAGGGTCATGGTGCTGTGGGGTCTGGTGGGAGAGCACAGGGTAAGGGACCCACAGGGATGGGGAAGTGGGGCCAGGGGAGCTGTGGGGCACAGTGGGAATGGGGACAGCAGCATGGCGCTGTGCTGGCACACGGATGGGGACCCGAGTCTCATGTGCAGCGCAGGTCGGTGGTGCCGGACTCCTGCCCAGGGTCACCTTGCCGGCAGCTGGCGGGCAGCCAGGGCCGGGCGCTGCCGGTCGGTGCCTCGGCTCGGCAAGCTGCCAACCCAGCCGCTCCCTGCGCCACCGGCTCCATGGCTCCGGCAGTGAGGACGGATCCTGGCCCCTGCCCCCTGGCATGCTCCCAATGCAAGATGGGTGCAGGCACCCATCCTGCTGTGACTGGTGGGCACTGCAGGGTTAAGTCTCCTAAAGTAACTGGGGAAGGAGCTGCTGGCTCCATGGTGCCTGGGCCGGGGAAGAACAGGCAGCACTGGCTCACCGTGGGGGTGAGCAAGCAGCGCGGCTGCTGGTGCTGGGCCTTTGCCACACAATTCCCGTGGTGCCTGCACCCACCCCCCTGCCCCATCACCTGCCTGGGGACCCCAGGGATGTACCAGGCCCTGACAGGGGGGAGGTGGACATGCAGGGGACCTCCAACCCTGGGCACCACTCTGAACACCCCTGGGATAACGGATCCCCACGAAGTGCCCTATGCCCTCCCTGCCCACCCTGCCAGGCTGTGCCGGGGATGCAGGCTAAGCTTGTCCTCCATCCAGAAGCTGCATGACATGCAAGGAGGGGTACCCAGGGTGAGGGGTACCTACAGCGCAACGTTCCCATGACAACCTCCCTGGAGACAGCAGCCAGTGTGGGAGAAGTGGGAGGCGAGGAGCCCACGGACCCCTCCACGCTCGGGTTCCCACGCCTGACAGGACACAGATGGGTGCAGCAGAGGGGCTGCAGCCATGGGTCTTGCTCCTGGCCTCAGGTTCTGCCTGTCCCATCCTGCTCCCTGCCTACTGTCCCTGCAGCACAGGGCAGGCAGGCATGGCAGTGCTGGTGCTGCCTGACTGCTCTGGGCTGCTCCTTTCCAATAGCCGGGTTTGCATGGTGGGGTTGGTATGGAGGGGTCTGCACGGAGGGGAAGGGGTTAAGTGCCTGCAGGGCTTTCCCCAGGGCCAGCCGCAGAGGAGGGGGAGAGTGGGACAGTATCTCCTGCCCTGTGCTGCTGCAGGAAGCCTGTACCTGAGAAGGGTCCCTCGCTGTCACTTCTCATCTGCATGATGGTGGCAACCAGGCTCCTGCAACACGGCTGAGCACTCTCCTTCCCCACAGGGACCGGCTGGCACTTCCCGCTAGGCAGAGGCAGGCGGGGAGAGCAGGCAGGTGGGATGGGGACAAGGGCTGTGTGTTCAGAGACCTGCAGGCATTGGAGGCACGGCTGCAGCATGATACTGTGGCAAGTTGCAGGTAGTGCTGTCCCCCGCCACCCTGCCCTCCGTCTCCCTGGCCACCATTGCTTTGGGCTTTGCTCTGCTGGCCCTGTGCTGTGGTCTTGGTGCCTCACAGCTGGCTGGCACACGCCCACAGGGCCTTATACCCCCAGGGGCTGTGCCCACGCTGCTCCTGAGCCTCTGCCCGCAGCCCTGTCCCTCGGTTCCCTCACACAATGCCACCAGCTCAGAGTGACCAGCCTGTGCCTCCCTTGACACGGATGAATCCTAACAGCTGGAAAAGGGGTGTTCCATTAGCATCCCCACATCTTCCCAGCATGGCACAGGCACTGGCCGCTCTCCTGGCCGCTGCCAGCCCTGGGGCTGCTGGGGTGCGGGGCACACGGCGGGCAGTGCGCCAGTGCCTTTCCTTTTCCTTCCTGGCCCTGTGCACCCCAGCGTCTCCTTGCAAGGGGCCAGTGATGCTCCAGCCCACAAGCACCACTCTGCCAGCACCCAGTCATGGGGCCGGGGTTCTGCTTGACTCCCTGCCCACCCTCCCCAGCACCGTGTCTCTGGCTGGGAGGGCTGGTGGTTCCCAGGCAGTCGATGCACCCATCGATCCCGCGCAGCTCTGCCGGCTTCTCTCCCACTGCCGGCTTCTCTCCCACCGCCCTGCTAATTAACTGGCTGCTGCTGCTGCTGTGGGAGCACTGAGCACCCAGGGCAACTGTGCTGCCTGCTCCCTGCTCTGCCTGCCCTGCCTGCACCCACCTCAGACCCCTGTCTGACCTACCTGCACTGCAGAAGGGGGGGTCTGTGTGAGGCTGGGGAGGGGGCTGGCAGGCCCTTGGCTGGAATGAGGAGCACAAATTACTGAGGGGGTGTTTGGGAGGCAGCACATGGCCCCTTTCAGCCCCACCAGCTGCCCATGCCCAGGACACCCTCCCACCGCTCACAGCCTTGGCTGCAGCAGCCCCCAGCCAGGCATGGGGACGGGGATGAGGACGCTACCTTTGTACCGGGCTGTAATGAGATTTCTGCTTGGCTGCCTGGATAGAAAATCCCAGCCAAAGAACACAAAAAGCCTCTCTGAGCTCCACCAGCCTCCTGCCCACCATGGGGCACACGGAGGTACCCCCAGCCCAGCAGCCACAGCGCTGCTTGGGTGGCATCAGCACCTGTCCTGGCCAGGAGCTCCCCCTGCACTGGCTGGCATAGGACACCTATTCACCCAGGTCTCCCTGTCCTAGTCCCACACTGTCACTGATGCAGCCACCCCATATCTGGGCTGGGGTACCAGGCACACACCTGGGGACCCCTTCCCTCTGCCTGGGCACAGGCACCAGCATCCCCAGTATCACCAGCCACTGACACCACCAGGTCCCAGTGCCGTGACACTGTGTCCGCAGGACCCATGTGGGCAGGGTGGCACCACGCTGTGCTCTGACTCCTCTAATTGCCCTTTTTCCACCCATGGCAGCAGTAAATCCATCTCCTTAAAAAGCGGGGAGCCGCTCTGTGGGCACTGGGGGCTGTGAGGAGCAGGCTGTGCTGGGACAGGCTTTGCCATGCGTCTTAATGAAGCCTTTCCTGCCCCCGGCGCTGTGCGCTGTTAATCTACTCTTGCAAATGGCTAATTTTGAAAATCCTCTTATCAGAATTAGGTCCTCAACATCCATATTTATTTATTTTTCATTTTCATAATCTTTCTGTTCCTTGTGTGGCTGGGGTTGTTCTCAGTGGCTCGATTTCTGAGCATCCCTGTGCAGGATGATGTCTGGCATGTCCAATGCCATGCCATCCCATGCCATGCTGTCCCGTGCCATGCTCTGGCATATGTCCCTCACACGGCACACACATTCCTCACACCTCAGCTCTGCCGTTGATGCCAGCAGCAATGGTGCCCGCTCACCCTGCTGACCCCAGCACCCCGTGCAGCCCAGACCCTCTCTGGCGCTGGGGGCCCAGCTGCATCCTGCTCGTGGGGCCATGAATTATACATTGTTTATTTGTCAGCACCTTCCCAGTTTGTAACTCAATTAAGCAGACGGCGGTTTTGCTAATACAATGGTGTTTAATATTCAACTTCCTTAAATACCACAAATGGATGGGGAGGCAGCGCGCGGGCGATCCATTATACATGAGCTCAAGTACCTATTTAAATATTTGATAGGAGTTTAGAAAATCTCGGGGCTGGCCTTGCCCGCGGCTGCCAGGGCCGGGCAGGAGGTCGGGCACTGCGTGGGCTCTGCCAGATCGGGTGATGGGTGGGAGCTGCTTCACTTTAGACACAGCACCCAGGGCACACGGTGAGGGAGGAGTGGTACCAGCACAGTTACCTCCCCAGGGAGGCGGCAGCCACAGCCCACAGAGCCCGGGTACCATCACCCACCAGGTGATGCCCTCCTGCCTCCTCCACCCCAACCCATTTTCTTTCAGGAGCGAACCCTGGCACAACGGCTGCAGCACGCGGCTGAGCCACAACCGCAGCATGCTGGAGGAGAGAATTAATTTTTAATTCCATCTTAATTACTCTGAGTAATAATCCATTTACAGCACCTGGTGGGGCCGGTGCTTTCGGCCTCCCCCAGGGGTTGTGGCAGTTACAGGACGGCCAGGTGCTGAACGCCCTGCTTTGGGGGCACCAAGCCGGATGGGCGCCATGCTCCCCTTCTTGAAGCCTCTGAGTCTATGGTGCCCCACATGCTGTGACACCTCATGACATCTGGGTGGGTGGTTGGGGGTCCCAGGTATCCCCTTGGGCAGGGGCTGGGCAAGCACAGCCCCTTGGTGGCAGGGCTTAGGCAGCTGTGAAGCAGGATCCGGCTCATCCACCCTCTTGGCTCTTCCTCAGCAAGAGGGAGAGGGAGTGGAATTGAAAGTGATCTCCCCAATCTGTATTAATTAGAGTCTATTAACTTGTCAGCGTGCCCTGCCGCTTCCCCACTGACGGCCCAGCCGTGCTGGCCCACGGCACAGGAGGGACACACAGCATGATGCCACACAGCCTCAGTGAAGCATCCGGGTGGCACCACATGCCGTGAGCACCTGGTGAGGGACCTGGGCAAAGCCGGGGCAGGACCCAGCACCCCTGGGTGGGTGGTAGGGCAGGGAGGGTGCGGTGGGTGCCATGTGGTGGGAGTGTTGTTCCTGGCACCACCGACACAGCGCTGGGAGCTGGAAGTCGTCCTGGGAAAGTGGCACAAGGAGCAGATGGGGCTGGAGTCACACCAGGGCCTTGAGCCCCCTCCCCATCGTGCTGCCCCATGACAGCACCATGCTGGGTGTCTCGAGGATGTGGGTCCCATCCACAGCAGGTACGCCCTCCTTGTCCTGCCCTGGTACCTGGCCAGAGGGTCCGGCTGCTGCGGGAGCCTGGGCTGGGGGTCTCAGCACTGCGGGGGAGCTCACCCCGGTTCCCATGGCAGCCCCCTGGGAGCTCACGTGCAGCACGGTGACTTCAGCAGGAGCAGATGGAGCTGCGAGGAGTAAAAACATCCTGTTTCCATGTAAATGCCATCAGTAATAATGAGCTAGCCTGAAGGAGTGTGGTTATCACCATGCTGGGGCTCTGCCCACAGGGGGACCAGGGGTCTCCTCTGCTGGCTGGCCCCCACCAGTGCCCATGTGGAATGCCAGGGCTCAGGGCACTGCCTGGGGAAGCACAGTAGTACAGGACCGGGCACCCATGGGTGCCACCCCTTGTGCGCTGCCCTGCCTGCGCACATGGCTGGTGCACAACCACACAGGAGAACCCTGGCAAGGGGTGTGATGGTGGAAGGTGGCTCTGGCATCGTCCCGGGGCTGTGCTGGTGGTAGCCTCACCTCTGACAGCACTGACAGAGCTGTGCCGGGACACATGGAGGCCACGGCACAGCCAATGCCACCTGGGAGAGCCACGCTGGCTTCGCACCCGCTTCAGCTCTTTAAGGCATCAGTGTAGCTGTTAATTGTTCCTGGAGCTGCTAATGAAATTGTTGCTGTGTGATGCTGGGAGCCGCTTCCAGGCCCTGCCCCTGCCTGGCCCCTACCGCTAGGAAGAGGGGGCTGCTCAGCACTGCTGGCACTGGCTCTGGCTCCCACAGAGCTGGGGTAGCACCTCAGGCATCCCGATGCAGCCTCATCCACCTTTGCCCCTCACCCCTTGCTCACACTGCAATGTACCTGCTGGTGATGGCACCGCTGCTCACCAGGCACCTTGGCTGAGTGCAGGGAGGGCACCAGGAGGGAAGGGGCTGCATCCTGCAGCCATGACAGAGCCGTAACCCCTGGAGAGGCCAGCCTGGCAGAGTGTGCAGTTTGGGGTACCTGGTGGCCAGACCCCCACGTCTGTCAGTGAGGTGGCACCCCACGGGTGGCACACGGTCACACCAAGATGGTGGCCCCACTTCCATGACATTTCCCAGCAGGAGACACCGCACTCGCGGCCGGAGCTGTGGTGGCTGGGTGGTGCAGGGCAGGGTGCCGGCAGGACCCTCTGCTCCTGGGGGCGTCCCCCGCCCACTCGTGGGGTGCAGCAGGGGTTCGGGGCAGGGCGGGGTGCGGGGTGGGTGCTCTGCCGGGGGTGGGGTGTCCAAGAGCGGGGGATGCCGTGCTCGGGGGGAGCACCGGGTCCCGGGCGGGTGCAAGCCCCGGGTGCCGCGTGGGGGGCTGCGGCGCTCGGGGAAGGATGCGGACTCCAGCGCCGGCCCGTGGGGGGCGGGATACAGAGCGGGAGATGCAGACAGGGGGGTGCGGTGCCGGCGGTGGGGAGCGGGGCGGGGGACGGCGGCGGGGGCGCGCCCAGCTGTTGCGCCGTCCCTTCCGCGGGCGGGTCCGCGCTCGCCGCCCCGCATTGGCGGCGCCCGGGCGGAGCGGCGGAGCGGCGCGGCGGCGGGCGGCAGCAGCGGCGGGGCCGGGCCGGTGGCGGTGGCGGGGCCGGTGGCGCCATGGCCCGCTGAGGGCGCCGCGGAGCGCGGCCCGCCCTGCTCCCTCGCCCCGCGCCGCGCAGCGCTCCGCGGGGCGCGCCATGGGTGCGCGGCCGCGCCGCCGCCGGGCCCCCGCCGCCGCTGCCGCCACCGCCGCCGCCGCGCCGGGGCCGCTCGGTGCCCTGCTCGCCGCTGCCCTCCTCGCCGCCGCCGGTGAGTCACCGCGCGCCCCCCGCGGGCACCGGGCTCCGGGCGGGAGGGGCGCGGCGGAGACCGAGCACCGGCACTGGGCGTTGGGCAAGGTCACCCGGGGAGCGGCGGTGGGCGGGCGTCCTGCGGGGAACCGGGTGCCCTCCCGGGGACGGGACACGGGAGGGTCGGGGGCCGTTCCCTGTGTGTAGCGCCCGGCCGGCTGTGGGGTACCGGCGGGTCCGCGGGGTGCCCTCCCGGGCGGGCGGCGTGCTCCCTGCCCCACGGCAGGCGCTGCCGTCCCCCGCCGTGCCCACGCATGGCCGCACACGCGTGCCCAGCCGGCACTGCCCCGGACGCTGTCCGCACCGGGTGGACTGGCGCTTCCCCGTCACGGCTCCGCTTCCCCGGGGTTCCGCCGGTCCCGGGCACCGGTGTCCGCAGCGGATCTGCTCCGCGCACGGGGACCCTGCCATCACTGTCACCTGGCCGGGACACGGGGGACTGTGGTGACGGGATGGCCTGGAGGGGTGCTGTCACGCCGTGGGGGTGCGCGTGGGTGGCCGTGGCGTGGGGGTATGCGGAGCTGCGTCGGTGTTGCTGCAGACGGGGACGGTCCGGAGTTCGGCTGCCCCCGGCTCTGCCCGCCCAGGGCAGGAGCAGGCGGGTGCGGGAGCGGGCTGGGCCGGACCCCCGGGGCTGGCGGCTGCCGGGCTGGCGGTCGGGGGGTGCCCGGGGCTGGCGGCTGCTGGCAGGTGACACGGCAGCCTGGAAGTGGCGGCTGCAGACAAAGGACCGGGCTGGGGGCGGGGAGCTGCGCGAGGCTGGACGTGCACTCTGCGGGGGACCCGGGCGGGGGGACCCTCTGCGTCCCGGGGGTCCGGCCCACCGACCCTCCTGCTGCCACCGGAGATGTCCCGTAGCCTGGCCTCAGTGTGCCGTGCAGGCACGGCGGGCACCCAGCCAGGCTGCAGCCCCTGTGCTCTCCGCACCCGTCCTTCCTGCCTGGACACACCAGGGACCGTGCGCCCAGCGCTCGCAGCATGTCCCCATCTGCAGGGGGACACTGCAGAGCCAGCACGGTGAGTGGCATGGTGGATGGGCACCCCGTCGGTGCAGGAGACCCCATATGGGTGGGTGCTGTGGCTAGCGACCCCCTGCTGGGCACAGAACACTGCTGTCCCCCATGGCACCCACAGGGTCATGGTGACCCATGAATGGAATCGGAGGATGGCAAGATGGGGGGCGGCTGCACCGGGTCACCCCATGCCAGCTCTGCGGCAGGAGGTGTGTGAGGGCCCGGCAGTGCCAGCGCCGGCTCGGGGCAGCGCAGCGCGGGAGCTTGTCCCCGCCGCTCGCTTGGCAGGCAGCTCACAGCCGGCCGTGGCGCAACTCAGCCCAGCCACCTGCACGGCTGCTGCTCGGCACAGACATGACAGGGCTCGGCCTCTGCACACCGGGTGCTGCTCCAGCCTGGCATGGCATGGCATGGCAGGGCACCCGTTCCCAGGGGACACCAAGGCACAGGTCAGGGACATGCTACCCCGGGTGTCCAGGCAAAGGGACCCTGCCTGCAGCCACGGCTGAGCGTCCACAGTGTGTTGCCCACAGGGGAAGGGTGGGAGCAGCAGCGGGGGCCGGGGGCTCACCCATGGACAGCAGTGTGGGGCAAGCACCCGAGACATGGGAGCAGCCCTGCTCAAACGCCACACTGGCAGGGGTGTAAGGGCACAGGGCAGTGTCTTTCCTCCGAGCTGCCCCTGACCCAGCACTACCATGTGCCATTCCCCTTGGCATCTGTGGCAGTCAGTGCCAGGCCGCAGTACATCTCCTGCCCCAGGCTGGCTCTCACCCCAGAGAATGTGACCCACACGAGCTCCTGCCCCAGCCGCTCTGGCCAGGGTCACGGGCTCTGCTTTCACTGCATGTGAGCCATATAGGGCTGCCAGCTGCACCAGGCTGCCGGGGACCCTCAGGCTACAGCAGGCAGCCACCCCACAATTTGGTGCCCTGCAGCCTGGCACCCCAGGTCACCGCATCCCATCAGTGCCCTACAGCCTGCCCCTGGCTGGGCACCGGTGCCTCCGCGGGGCAGGCAGGAGGGCAGGGTGGCAAGCAGAGCTGGCGTGTGCCGGCTGTCAACGTGAGCGTGCGGCAGACGCAGCTCACCCAGGGCTGTTTGTTCTGGCTCGGTGCCACACAGGACTGGCACTACATCAAACCGTGCGGAGTCTGGCAGGTGCCTGCAGGAGGGGGTTGGGGTGCTGACGGTGCCACCAGGGGCTGGGCACCCCCAGAGCCATTGCGGGTGCCACACAGCCATGGGTCAGCTGAACCCCTATCCCACCTGCATGGCTGGCAATACCTGAGACCACCCCGGGACTGGTTCCGGTGCCCGAGGGTTGATGGCATGGGGACTGCCCAATGCATGTCCTGCCGTGTCCTACCCTGCACCCGCTGTGCCAACACCACACGAGCTGTCGGCACCACCGCTGCTCCATGCGTCATGTGTCTGCCTGCAGACAGGCTGGGCCGGGCTGGCTCCAGACTGGGCACACTGACACCCCGTCTTCAGCCAGTTAGGCCCAGTTGCCCAGTACCCCTTAGCTCTGCTGCCTGCCCACTCTTTGGGCGCTGCTCCCATGTGGCTGCAGGCAGATCACAGCTCACTCTTGCTCCCCCAGACCCTGCCCACAGGTTAGGGGTCTCAGGTCCCAGCCCCCTCTTGCTGCCACAGGCTTGTGGGATGCCAGGGCTGCTGTCACCACTGTGTGCCACCTGTGGGTGGGAGGAGAGGCTGCAGGACTGGAACCTGCACCCGGGACCATTGTGTGGCTGGAGGGGCCTTCCCGGCCCCCACTCGTTTCCTCTCCCCACTCCAGTGGGAACGTGGGGATGAGTGTGACCTTGACAGCTCCTGCCGGCAGGACCAGGGCTTGGTGGGAGCGTTGGCTCTTCACTGTCAGTTAAAGGTGAGCCAGGAAAGCCGCTCAGTTCCCCGGGTGTGGGACCACAGTGACAGCCCCAGCACGTGGGGCTGGGCTGGTCCTGTGCCCCCCAAAACCTTCCCAGTGTCGGTGGGGGAGCCCCTCCATCCCCCACCGAGCCAGGGCCAGCCAGGACAGGACCCTTTCCCACCGGGCAGCGTGGGCCTGGCGTGGGCACTGCTTGAGGCTGTGGGTTGGGATGAGGGTGCAGCCCATGGGGAGCCCTGCCTGCCATGGGACACGCTAATTGCATGTAATGGGGAGAGCGTTATCAGCTCAAATCCGTAATTAGGCAGCTTCATTGTCATGCAAACCCGCCTGACTAATTCATTCATAACAAGCGCTTGCTTAATCAGCGCCCAGACACTGCCACGCGCTCCCTGGGAGACAGGCACACTCTGGCCCCCGCCGCCCCCCAGCCTCTCCCTTGGCCAGGGGGCTGGCACACGGGGGTCACACGCCTGGGGGGCCAGGACAGTGGCCAGCTTGTGGGGACATGCCAGGAAATTGGGGACACAGCCCTGGAGCAGGCAGGGGCATCCTCGGGGGCACGGTGCCCGTTGGAGCACAGGGGACGAGTCGGCAGTCTGTGCCCATTGTCACATCATGCCCGGTGCTCGCCACACGCCAGACTGGCGGGGGGCCGAGCCGTGCTGCCCGGTGTTGGCATCCGACCCTGCTGGCTCCCTGCCCGGCTGGGGCTGGCACTGGCAACCGCCTGGCGTCACCGTGGGGCCTGTGTGGGATGGGAAGGGGAGTGCAGGGGGAACGTTTGCCAGTGCCCAAATGCTCCAGGTAGCGTTGGAGCAGCTGCAGGCAGACGCCGTGGCCCCTGGCTGAGGGTCTGCTGGGGGCAGCACTGCTTCATCGCAGCTCGGAGCCAGGCTCTCCCGGCAGGATGCTGCCCTACTCAAAGCCTCAGACAAGCTTTTGATGGCAGCAAGTCGTGCCAGCTCCCCTCCTCTGTGCGCAGCAGAAAGCAAAGTGCAGTCGGCGGGGACCCCTGTGTGTGGGGCTGCAGGCAGGGCTGGCACTCCCAGGCTCACCTGGGCACCGCTGAACATCTTCTGCCCTCCCCCTGGTACCCACTCTTCCCTCGTTTAGGCTGACACAATCAGTAGCAATTATTGCTTTGATTACCTGCTGCCAGGGCACAGACCGGGCACTGAGGAAGTGCAAGGAAATCTTTCACGTTAATGGCATGCCAGGCCTGGCATGGGCACGGTGGATGGGATGCCAGCTGGGATTGAATGCCGGCTGTAAAGCCTGTGGGGATTTGGGGAGGTCCCCAGAGTGGGGGCACAGCTGGCAGGGGCAGGTGCTGGTGTTGCAGTCCCCATGTCACCGCAGGGCGGCCAGTGCCAGGCAGGGGACAGGGGCACAGGGAGGCTGGGGTAGGGCTGGTGGGGACGGCTCGGTGCCAAGGGTGCCCGCTGCGCAGGTCCTGGCTAGGCCGTGGCGTTTGGGGCAGACCACTGCTGCCCAAGTCTTCTCCAGCTCCCTGCTCCCTCCTGGGGCAGCTGTGCTGAGCAGGTGCGCACCAGCGTGCCGGTGTCAGGGCTGGCAGTGCTGCAGCCACCGGCGGGCAGCCTCTTCTCGCCAAGAACACGCTGACCTTCTTGGCTTCTCCCCGCAGCAGGTGCCAAGGCTCCCGGTGAGCTGCTCTTGGCATCAGCACTGGGACAAGATCGGCCCCTTGAGGACCAGAGGGACCAGGCTGGGGGGGGGGCACCTGCTGGCATGTGGTCCCAGCAGTGGCCCCCCCACGCTAGGCAATGCAGTGTCCTACAGCCTCTCCCTGCCCAGTAACACCAGTACACAGTGTTTCTGGTGCTGGGGGGAGGCAGGCACTATGGTGAGGGGCTGTGTGGCCAGCTGGGGTGGCAGTGGCTGGGGGGCACATGGAGCAGGGGGGTTCTGTGCATAGGGAGGGGACTGGGAGCAGCTAGGGGTGCCACAGTGAAGGCAGATGCTCAGAGCCTGTAGCAGGGTGCCCCCATCCCCCCAGCACCCAAAGGCGGGCGGCACAGCCCTGCTCCCCAGCCCCCTGCCCCTTTGTCAGGCCTGCTGGTGGGCTCATTAGCCCACGTGGGTGGGGGATAATTGATAATAAAGCCTTGCTTAATGCATTGGCTTTACCAGCTGTGATTTATTTGCGTTGGTAGCAAAGCATGCTCCCAATTACCCGTTCGGCTGCTGAGAGAGCAGCAAGCTGTGCCCCCTGCCACAACAAGGGGGGCCCTAGGGGTGAGTGGGACCCAGCATCCCACTGTCCCCCCTGTCCCTCATCCCCACTGAAGTTCTCCAGTTCCTTTTGCCAAGGTGACATAAGCATCTCACCTGTCTCCATGGCAACGCGGCGGCAGGTGAGCGGCGAGGCCGATGCGTGCGGGAGCCGGCACAGTATAGCGTGGGGGGCCGCTGCCCACGGCGTACTCACGCTGTGCCCACGGGCTAGGCGTGCCCACGCTGTGTGGGGTGTCTGTGACGTAGGGGGTGCCTGTGCTGCCTGGGGTGTCTGTGGTGTGTGGGAGCCCATGGTACATGGGGGCACCTGCAGAGCATGGGGCACCCATGGGATGTGGGGTGCCCGCAGGGTGTGGGGCACCCCTGGCACATGAGATACCAGCGGTGTTTGTCACAGGCCCACTGCATGGGGTGGCTGCAGTGCATTGGATGGCCACGGAGTGCATGGGGTGCCTGTTGTGAATGCAGTGCCTACAGTGCGCAGGGTACCCGTCATGGATGGGGTGCCCGTGGTGCATGTGGCTTCCAGACTGCAGCCCCTCCGCTCCCTCACCGGGGCTCCCGGCCAGCTGCAGCCTCCCGGCTGTTCCACATGGCTCCGTCCGTGACTGCACCACAGTGCAGAGCCCCACCAGTGCCCAGCACGGTGCCCAGCGGCAGGACAGCATCCCACCCAGAGGCTGTGTGGGGTGCCTGGCAGACCTCTGACTCTGCTGCTCCCTGCATGTCCCCAGCTTTGTTTGCTGCCTGTGGTCACATCCTACTCAAAAGGCACCCAGCACCCTGGTTGGGTGGGTGGCTGGGGGTGCTCTAAGCCTGTCCTGCCTCCCTTCCCCATTGCTGCGAGCCCAAGGCTTCCCACACCCCTCCGCTCTGCCATGTTGGATGGACACACAGCTCAGCGCCCGCTATATTCATTTCACGTGTGATTAAAAGGCTTAGCCCTGCAGCACCGCTCCCCCATTCATCCTGTGTGCCCGCCGCAGCTGCCCGGGCAGCAGGCAGCAGCGGCGCCGTGCAGCAGCAAACCTGGTGGTCAATAATGAAATTGGGTTGCCTTTTGCCCATCTCAGCCCCTTGGTCGGCACGGCCCATGTGCCATCGCGGGCAATGCGATGCGGACGCCCAGGGCTGCCTGAGCGGGAGGCGCCGATGTTGCGGCGAGCGGTGCCGCAGCCGGTACTGGGGTCGGCACTGCACCGGGGACTGCAGCGGCTGTCCGCGCCGTGACCCCCCGGGCCGGCCCTGGTCTGCGTCTGGGGGGGGTCGTTAAAGCAGTGAAATATGAAATGCCTGTATATCCCCGACAGGGGTTTTAATTAAATTAATTGCCAGCGACATTGTAAAAGTGCTGATGGGGTAATAACTGGCGCGTTATGGTGGCCGTTTATCTTCCCCGCGTAAATGAGCTGCCGCACCTTGCCCGTCCCGGTGGGCTTGGCTGCCCGGCTTGGAGTGGTCTGATCCAGCTGGGGGGAGCAGTGCAGCCTGGAGCCACTGGGGGACATGGCCAGGGCCTGAGGGACCCCCGTGTCCCCCACAGCCTTGTCCCCGTCATGCAGGCGGCTGTGCCAGGCGGGAGCCGGCTGGGGCGGGCAGGGGCAGCGGGGGTCCCGCGGGCGTGTGGGGGGCAGCGGGCGGTTGCCAAAGGAAGGCACTTAATTACTGCGCATTCCATCCCATTTAATTGCTTATTAAATTCTAACCAGCCAATTAGCAGCAGCAATTACAGCTTCATTCAGTGACACAATCGCTATTTTATCGTTTGTTAATCAAATGCTTATTTAGGGCCCTGGTTTATTAACTCTTTCTGCAGTGGGCACCGGCGGGGTAGGGGGAGCGGGGGCACCCGGTTGTGTCCGGGCAGGGGGATGTTGGCACTACAGGACCATGTCACATGCCATGTCCCCAGTGCTGCTGTTCCCGTGGGGACCCTGCCTTGGTGCATGGCACCCACAACCCCGAAGGGACATGTGTGCAGCCCTGAGCCACCCTCACCAACCCTGGGGACACTGGGGAAATCCAGCCCCCATGTACTGTGCCTGTGCACACTCCCAGGTGGGTGCCAATGGCATAAGACGGGCCACACTGCTGTGCCACCCTGCCGTGTCCCCAGGGCATGGGCACACACCGCACCCCTCACCCTGCATCCCTGTGGCACCCCAGGCTGTGGCGGGGCAGGATGTGTCCCCCAGCCGGTGCCTTACAGCGTGCTGGGGAAGGGGGGCAGTGGACACCCCGGCAGGCGTGAGCGATGGCCCTTGTTGGTCACACTACATTTCCTTTTCATTAGCACTAAGTGTGGACATGAGGGATCGGCGCGGGTTCAGCAGGCGCAGCCAGTGTGTAGCTGCTCTCCCTGATGGATGGCGGGGCTGGGAGGGGGCTGCCATATTGCTGGTGGGGGGACAGTGGTGAGGCACAGGGCCACCAGCACAGGGGCATGCCAGGGTGAATGATTGCCCAGCCTGGGCACACTGGAGGTGGCTGAGCCTCTGTCTCCACACAGGTGCTCAGCAAAGTGCGACTGTGGCCAACCCGGTGTCCGGCGCATCCCTGGACCTGCTGCCGCACTTCCAGCTGGAGCCGGAGGACGTCTACATCGTGAAGAACAAGGCGGTGAGCCTGGCCTGCCGCGCCACCCCCGCCACGCAGATCTACTTCAAGTGCAATGGCGAGTGGGTGCACCAGGGTGACCACATCACGCAGCACAGCACCGACCGCAGCACCGGTGAGTACTGGCTGAAAGGATGGCACCAGCCCTGGTGACAGGCAGCCGTGTGTGCCGCTCTCTGGTGGGGATGTTGCGTGGGGCTGGGGCTGTGGGAGCTGTTCCCAGCGTGCTGGGGCTGATGTGCTGCCCGCCGGTGGCAGGGCTGCCGGTGATGGAGGTGCGCATCGAGGTCACCCGCCAGCAAGTGGAGAAGATCTTTGGGCTGGAGGAGTACTGGTGCCAGTGCGTGGCCTGGAGCTCCTCTGGCACCACCAAGAGCCAGAAAGCCTTTGTGCGCATCGCCTGTGAGTGTCTGCGGGTGCCTGGATGGGGTGCGGGGCCTTGGCCCCAGCCTCCCACTCACCCGTGCACCTCCCCAGATCTCCGCAAGAACTTTGAGCAGGAGCCAACAGCCAGGGAGGTCTCCATCGAGCAGGGCATCGTGCTGCCATGCCGCCCTCCCGAGGGCATCCCCCCTGCCGAGGTGAGCCCCACCGAGGGTGTCTCTTGCCCGAAGGGACACAGGGCATGCTCCCTGATGGGGAGGTCCAGGTGGGCACCCAGTGACGTCCCTGTGCCCCACAGGTGGAGTGGCTGCGCAACGAGGAGCTGGTGGACCCGGCGCTGGACGCCAACGTTTACGTGACACCAGAGCACAGCCTGGTGCTGCGGCAGGCCCGTCTGGCCGACACCGCCAACTACACATGCGTGGCCAAAAACATTGTGGCCCGTCGCCGCAGTGCCTCTGCTGCCATCACCGTCTACGGTACAGCCCCACCGTGCCTGGCCCCGTCATGCTGCTCTGGTGTCACCCTCCCCGTCCTGTCCCTCCTTGTGCCCCCGGTCCTGGCGGGATGCTTGATGGGTCCCTCTCCACCCAGTGAACGGCGGCTGGTCAACGTGGACACAGTGGTCGGGCTGCAGCACCAGCTGCGGACGGGGCTGGCAGAAGCGGAGCCGGACCTGCACCAACCCCACACCCCTCAATGGGGGGGCTTTCTGTGAGGGCCAAAATGTGCAGAAAACAGCCTGCACCACCCTCTGCCCAGGTACCCGCCCCACCTGGGGCCCCGCCACCATGCCGATGCTGCACTCCCTGCTGCACCCATCACAGTCCCTGTCCCCCTAGGTGTCTCGTCCTCCCCCCCACCCCGTGTGTCCGTCTCGGCTGGCCCTGGGGCAGGGGAAGGGGGATGGCAGGGGGCACTGACCCCCGGCTGTGCCTGCAGTGGACGGCGCCTGGTCAGAGTGGAGCAAGTGGTCGGTGTGCGGGGCCGAGTGCACCCACTGGCGCAGCCGGGAGTGCTCAGAGCCAGCGCCGCGCAACGGGGGCCGGGACTGCCATGGCCCTGAGCTGGACACCCGCAACTGCACCTCCGAGCTCTGCAGCCGCGGTGAGCACGGTGGGGACGGTGGGGCTGTCCGCTGGGATGGGTGCCCATGGCTGCTGACACCCTGCCCCACGCAGCTGCCCCCGGTGCGGAGGACGTGGCGCTGTACGTGGGGCTGGTGGCCGTGGCCGTGTGCCTGGTGCTGCTGCTGCTGGTGGGGGTGCTGGTGTACTGCCGAAAGAAGGGGGGCCTGGATGCTGATGTGGCTGACTCCTCCATCCTCACCGCGGGCTTCCAGCCCGTCAGCATCAAGCCCAGCAAAGCCGGTGAGTGAGGAGGACACTGGGCAGGGGCTGTGCGTCCCAGGGCATCACTGGCCCTGGCTGGGGACTCTGTGCCCTCTGGCATCCCTGACGTAGGGACAGGGACACTGTATCTTAAAGGGTCCTTGACTGTGGGTCAGTGCTTTGTGCCACATAGTGTCCCTGGCTGTGTGTCCTACAGGGTTCCTGGTCCCTGTAGGACCTGTGCCCTGGGCTGGTGCTCTGGGAACCTCAGGGGTGACTTTGCCCCAAGGGGCTGTGCCATGGGGCAGGGTCTCAATGCCCTTTGGACCCCCAAGGGTGGCTGTGCGCCATAGGGTCCTTACCATGGGGCAGGGACTGTGTGCCCCATGCCCCCCAGGGCCAGCTGTGCCACTGTGTTGCCGACAGGGACCCCCCCTGTCCCCGCCATGCCTGGTGCCACGGTCCCCTGCTCTGTGTCGCAGACAACCCCAACCTGCTCACCATCCAGCCCGACCTCAGCACCACCACCATGACCTACCAGGGCTCGCTCTGCCCACGCCAGGATGGTCCTGCCAAGCTCCAGCTGCCCAATGGGCACCTGCTGAGCCCGCTGGGCGCCGGGCGGCACACGCTGCACCACAGCTCACCTGCCGCCGAGGGTGCCGACTTCATGGCCCGGCTCTCCACCCAGAGCTACTTTCGCTCCCTGCCCCGCGGCACCACTAACATGGCCTATGGCACCTTCAACTTCTTAGGGGGGCGGCTCATGATCCCCAACACAGGTACAAGGGGGTGGGCGTGGGGTGCGGGAGCATCACCCAATGTGGGCGGGTCCCTGTGGAGCTCACCCCCCACATCTGCAACCCCCCGTCCAGGGATCAGCCTGCTCATCCCACCCGATGCCATCCCACGGGGGAAGATCTACGAGGTGTACCTGACCCTGCACAAGCAGGAGGAGGTGAGGTAGGTGCCGCAGCTGGGGCTGCTGGGGCACGGGGCTGCTGGGGGGGTCTGTCCCTGCTCAGGTGCCCCTTTTGCTGCCCCAGGTTGCCCCTGGCCGGCTGCCAGACGCTGCTGAGCCCCATTGTCAGCTGTGGGCCCCCCGGGGTCCTGCTCACCCGCCCCGCCATCCTGGCCATGGGTCACTGCGTGGAGGCCAGTGCTGAGAACTGGAGCATCCGCCTGAAGAAGCAGTCGTGCGAGGGCACCTGGGAGGTGAGTGTCCGCTGGGGTCAGGGTTGGAGGAGGGATGCCCGTGCCTGGGATGCATCTCATCTCTGCCTGGGTGCTGCAGGACGTGCTGCAGCTGGGTGCCGAGCCGTGCACGGAGCTGTACTACTGCCAGCTGGAAGCGCAGGCTTGCTACATCTTCACAGAGCAGCTGGGACGCTTCGCCCTGGTCGGGGAGTCCCTCAGCATGGCGGCCTCCAAGCGCCTCAAGCTGGTCCTGTTCGCGCCGGCCGCCTGCCCCTCGCTCGAGTACAACATCCGTGTCTACTGCCTCAGCGACACGCAGGATGTCCTCAAGGTACCTGGTGGTCCCCATGCAACCCCCCCTGCCATCCGGCTCGGTGTGAGGCAGGACTGGGCTCCGGGGGTGCAGTGTGTCCTGCCTGACCACTGCCCGTGCCGGCAGGAGGTGATCCAGCTGGAGAAGCAGCTGGGGGGACAGCTGATCGGAGCCCCCCGGGTGCTGCACTTCAAGGACAGTTACCACAACCTGCGCCTCTCCATCCATGACATGCCCAGCTCCCTCTGGAAGAGCAAGCTCCTTGCCAGCTACCAGGTGAGCAGCCTGGCCGCTGGGTGGGGATGGGGATGCTGGGAGTGTCCCTACAACCTTGTACCTCCCCCCATCCACCACTACCTGCCCCCCCCGGCAGGAGATCCCCTTCTACCACATCTGGAGTGGGCTGCAGCCCTTCCTGCACTGCACCTTCACCCTGGAGCGCCTGAGCCCCAGCACCTGCGAGCTGGCCTGCAAGATCTGGGTCTGGCAGGTGGAGGGCGACGGGCAGAGCTTCACCGTCAACTTCAACATCGCCAAGGTGAGGGCAGTGCCAGAGGGGCCCCAAGGGTGACCCTGGGATGGGCTCACATCTCCGCCACTGGTCCCCTCCCCTAGGACACGAGGTTTTCCGACTGGCTGGTCCCCGACAGTGAGGTGGGTGCCCCAGCCCTGGTGGGACCCAGTGCCTTCAAGATCCCCTTCCTCATCCGCCAGAAGATCATCAGCAGCCTGGACCCGCCAGGCACCCGGGGAGCCGACTGGAGGACATTGGCCCAGAAACTCAACCTTGACAGGTGGCCTGGGATGGGGACAGTGGTGGGGACAGGGATGGGGTGGCACAACGGATGGGAAAGAGGGGCTTCTGTCCTCATCCTGCACCTTTGGCTGGAGCTGGCATGCTGTGGGACCCTGGGAGCAGCATGGTGCCCAAGGTGAGGCCAGCACGGGGCTGGTCCTGGGGTGCAGAGCCATCCTTGTCCCCTGATGTGGTCCCTCTGTTCCATCCCCACAGCCATCTCAGCTTCTTTGCCTCGAAGCCCAGCCCCACAGCCATGATCCTCAACCTGTGGGAAGCGCGGCACTTCCCCAATGGCAACCTCTCGCAGCTGGCCGCCGCCGTGGCCGAGGTGGGCAAGCAGGACGGTGCCCTCTTCTCCGAGGCCGAGTGCTGAGCGCAGTGGGGGCCCTGACCCCACTCCTGGGGGACTGCTGCCATGGGGTGGGGGGGACCCGGCTGAACCATGGGTCCCTGCTGCCCCACAGCCCCCAGGGAGGGTTGCCTGGCCCCCTTGCAAGGATGCCCGTGCCCCACGGCAGCTGGGTCCCCCAGGGGTCCTGCAGCCCCATGGCGGGGGCTGGGGGGGCGCTGGGTGTGCGTCGTGCGTGCGGTCCCGTCGTGCTGTCTGCGTGTGGGGCTGGGCGACCCCAGGCCCCGTGCCGTGTTGTGTAAAGACCGTTTTTTTAATTCTGTATTAAGTGCATTCAAGTATTTACACTTGGCCTTATGTACATAGCGGTGCCGCGGGCGGGGGGTCTGCCGGACGTGAATGTAAATAAATTGGATATATATTGCTACGTGGGGCTGTGCCCGGCCATGCACTGTCCTCCCCACCATGTCCCCCAAGGAGTCCAAGGCGTGGAACACAGTGCTTTATTGATGGCAGTGGCGGCTGTCCCTAGAGCTTAACCTCGCGGCAGGCCACGGCCGCCACGAGCGCAGCCCCCTTGCCCGAGCCATCCTCCGACTGCCTGAAGGTGACGATGCACTTGGGTGCCAGGTCCTTCAGCGTCTGCTGGACATGCTGGGAGAAGCTGGGATGAGCAAGAGAGGAGGGTGAGGGCTGATGCCCCCATGGCTCCCCTGGACCCCTCCTCTAGGGCATGGGTCCCTGGTGGGTACCTGTGCCACTCAGCCCCACTCACCATGGGTGCAGCTTGTACAGGGTACCGTCCACCCCCACGGTGACGACGAGCTGGTCCAGGCCCTGGTTCTGCCGCATCTTCTCCACCACGGCAGCCAGGCCGGCGGCACAGAGCTGGGCTGCCCGCTTGGACACGGTCTGGCACACCTCCCGCACCAGCGTGCTGTCCTCAAAGGTGGCCTGGAGCTCCAGGTCCTCCAGGATGGCCTGTACCTTCCGCAGGCCCAGCCCATCGCTGTCCCAGACACACCGTTAGCATCACTGTCTCCATCCCCATCCCAGGGGCTGGAGGTGACATCACCCTGCATGCGCCCCATCAGTGTAGCATTGCCCCTCTCCTGGGGCTCTGGCTGGGCTCAGGGAACCTGCCACTCACATCTCGATGGTGGAGAGGAACTTGGTTGGGAAGATGTTGTTGGTCTGGAGCTTGGGGCAGGGCTTGCCATGGAACAGGAGCCGTTTGTCCACCAGTGCCAGCAAGATGTGGCGCACGATCTCGCCCAGGTACATGCCACTGATGAGCTTCTCAAACCTGCCCCAGGCACAGCCCTGGCAACCTTAGCAGGGCACAGCCACGCCCACCCAGCTCCCTCCCCACACCAGGGCTCTCACCCACCTCTGCTTGCCCGGGTTGATTGTTTTCTTATCCACCACCAGGTCAAAGTCAGTGAAGATGTCATCCAGGCAGCCATTGTCCCCAAAGGCCCCCCACTCCATGTTGATGCACATGCGGCCCTGCTCCCCCTCCACAGTACCCACATTGTGCATCTCCTCCATGTAGCAGGCGTTGGTCCCTGTCCCTGTGGGCCCCGTGCTTGTGTCACCACCACCACAGCCCTGGCAGAGCTGCCTGGCACCCTGTGGCTGTGCCACGCGGGCTGGGGCGGTGGTGAGGGCATGAGGGATCCCCTGGGTGCAGAGATGCTCCTCACCCACAATGAGGCCAATTTCACATTTGGGATCATCATAGCCACAGGACATCATGGTTCCCACCGTGTCGTTGACCACGGCGACCACCTTCAGCCCTAAGTGCTGCCAAACAGGAGACAGGGACACGTGGCTCAGTGGCACCAGCCAGCTCCTGAGGCTGGCACCACAGGGTGCAGGGTGACACCTGGGGAGAGCGGATGTGTCCTCTGTCCTTCCCTACCTGTTTGCGCTGGGCAGCCTCCCGCAGCAGCTGGACCACGTCCTTCCCCACGCAGTCTGAGGCGCTGAAGCCTTTGGTCCAGGTCAGCAGCACAGCCTGCGAGAGGGGCAGGAGCAGGGGCTGGGCAGCCACCTCGTGCCTGGGGACCCCCACATCTCCCTGGGGCCAGAGCTGCCCCACTCACCTTATCCAGGCCCAGCTGCTGGCAGGGGAAGGAGAAGGTGAAGCCGAGTGGCAGGACCTGATCCCCCAGGTCCTGCTTCACCTGGAAGTCCATGATGCACTCCACGATGTGGTTGAAGAGCTGTGGAGAGCGGCCATGGTCTCAGAGGCCAAGTTGAGGCAATGCTGTGGGGTCTCCCAGCCCTTTCCTGGGCCCACAGGCAGCAATGGGGGGGAGGAAATTCCCACCCTTCATCCCACCCCTCAGCCACAGGTCCTCAGCCTCACCGCCTCGCCGGTGCCTTGTGTGACAGCGGTTGGGATGACATAGATCTCACTGGCCATGCGGATGCCGTCTGCTCCCACCTCCACCATCAGCACCCGGAAATTTGTCCCCCCCAGGTCCAACGCCAGGAATTTGCCTTGCTCTGTGGGGAGCCAGCACAGGGAATCAGTGGGGCCACGGCCACCCCAGCACCCCCTTTCCCAAGCCCTCGGCACTCACCGCCGCCATCGGGCGTGTTGCGAACGTAGGTGGGCAGCATGCGGACAGAGGCGGTGGGGTTGGTCTCCCGGCCCAGCCCCAGGTCCATCTCCCGCCTCATCAGTCCTTGGACACGCTTCAGGTCATCGCGGCTGAGCCGCAGCGGGGCCAGCACCTGATCCACCTCGCGGCGCTGGGCCACCAGGCGCAAAGCCACCGCTGTCACTATGGCTGCCCCCCGCCCAGTCCCATCCAATGTGGGCACGAAGGTGACCTTGCAGTCGGGAGCCAGCAGTGCTGTCACACTCTCCAGGATCTCTCTGAACCTGGTGGAGGAAGAAGATGCCAAGGACAGGGCATGAAGCATCCCCCTGGGGTGGGACTCTGGCAGGAACCCCGTGTCCCTCCTCACCTGGAGTGGCCTTGGTACAAGTCACCATCCACCCCCACGTTGACCGTCAAGCACTCCAGCTCCCGGCTGCGGCACATGTAGGTGAGGATGGCGGACAGCCCAGTGGCGCAGAGCGCGGCAGCACGGCTCACCACCGCCCGGCAGACCTGCTGCATCCGGCAGCAGTCAGGCTCACTCGGCCGAAGTCCCAGACCCTCCAAAAGGCTCCTTGCCTTGGCCATGCCTTCCTCCTCACTGCAAGGGAGAGCACAGCACTGGCTAACAGGGTCAGGGGCTCACGGACAGGGACACCCACCCATCACCCCCCTTCCTCCCACCCACAGCAGCTCCTGTTCCCCAGACACTCACTCGATGATCTCCATGGCCTGCTGGGTGCTGAGCACACCCTTGGTCTTCAGGATGTTGATATTGCTCTCAACAAAGACCGCTTTCTCTGCAGCCAGGGCGATCATCGTGTGCCGGACAATCTCCCCCAGGTACAGGGTGCCCACCAGCTTCTCAAACCTGCATGCGGCCCAAGCAGGGTTCAGTCACCCCCCCCAGCAACCTAATGGCCCTTTCAGAGCACCCAGGAGTGTCACAGGGGATCAAGTGCTTCTGTTGGTGGGGCCTGGCATGCCTGGGACCCGGCCCTCACTGGGAGGTGGGATCACCTCCTCTCCCCTGGCTTGGAGGATTCTTCATCCACGTGCTGGTCGTAGGGCGTCACGACATCGTTCAGGCTGCCATCATCCCCAAAGCAGCCCCACTCGGTGCTGACACACATCCGTCCACTGGCCTCTACCGTCTCCACCAGGGATGCTTCGGCCATGAAGCAGCTGTTGGTGCCCTGGTCTGCAGGAGCAATGGGGGTGAGCCCCAGTGCAGTGCCCCCCCAGCACCCACCACCCTGCCATGCGCGGTGCACGCTGCTCACCCACGACCAAGGCGATCTCGCAAGGTTTTCCCTCCACACTGCAGGTCATCATGGTGCCCACAGTGTTATTCATCAGGGCAACGACCTCCACATTTTTGAGCTGGCCAGGGGCAAAGGAATGCAAAGAGCATCATCAGCCCCTCCCACAGGCGCAGACCCCAGCCAGGCCCCTCCAGCCCACCCACCTGCTTGTTGATGGCCGACTGCAGCAGCTCCACAATGTCCTTCCCCTCCACACCACTGCAGCTGAAGTTCTTGGACCAGGAGATGAGCTCGGCCTGTGGAGAGCACGTGGCAGATCCATTGGACTCCACCACCAGGCCAGCCCCATTCCACGCTGATGATGAGCTGAGGAGGAGGCAGCTGTGGCCACAGGTCAGGGTTGTCCCACTCACCTTGTCCAGGCGTGTCTGCTTGCAGCTGAAGGGGAAGACAAAGCCCAAGGGGAGGTGATCCTCCAGTCTGCTGATGTCAGTCAGGAACTTCTGCACGCATTGCGCGATGAAGTCAAACAGCTGCAAAGGCATGGCCAGGGTGACCGGCTGCTCCCCCTTACCCAGCGCCCAGGCTGGAGTCCTGCTGAGCCTCCGTGGTGCTGGGCAACCCAGCACCAGCCACCCTGTGCCGCGGCCGACTCATACCGCTTCCCCTGTGCCCTGTGGGATGTCCTCTGGCATGTCAAAGATATTCTGCGTCACTTGGGGGGACTGGTTGCCGTCGCCCTGGAGGGTCACCCACAGGGTCCGGACGTGCTTCTGGCACAGTTCCACCACCAGGAATTCGCCCTTCTCTACAGGGCAGCAGAGGCGGTGTCAGGCAGAGACCTGGTCTGTGGCAGGTGCCCCAAATCTGCTCCTCACCCTGTCCCAGGGACAGTCATTCACCCACAGGGAAAGCTCCTGAGAGCCTGAGAACACCAGAGGGGCCAAGGGAGCCAGCTCATGGCCTCTGCCCCTATGCTGGGGATTGGTAGAGTCCATGCAAGTGCAGCTTATGGACCCCATAACTGGCCAGAGACTGGTGCAGCCCTCCCTGGCATCCCTAAAGCCATGTCCAGTGAGGTGTGTGAGGCTGCAGGTAGCAGAGCGGCCCATCCCCAGGCTGGGCTATCTTACCGGTGCCGTTAGGTGTGGAGCAGATGTAGGTGGGCAACATACGGACGCTGGCCTGTGCGTGTGTCTGGCGGCTCAGCCCCTCGCCCATGGCCTGCAGCATGCGGTTCTTCAGCACCTGCAGCGTCTCCAGGGGGATGGTGAGCCCCAGCAGGGCTCTTTGTACCTGAGGACAGCTCATTAGGACAGGCCTAAAGGGCAGGGGGTGCTTCTCACGGGGTGTGGGGCAGAGATGGGCCTTACCGGTGTGCAGGCGGGACCATCAGTTGGGTGACTTGGATGATGGTTCATTGCAGGACTGCATGGAGGGAGGTGGCATGTCACCTGGTGAGCCCTGGCCCGAAGGAGGACAGGACACACTCCTGCCCACACCCGAGCACACAAGCAGGGCTGGGGGGGCCCATCCCCGCTCTGCCTCCCACCTCCCCTCTGCATCCCTGCTCCATGGGGCCGTGGTCTCACTGCCATCACGACCCGGCAGCCGGGAGTGGAGGCGGCAGCTGCGCCCCACGACGGCGAAGCTGCCAGGGTGGTCCGCGGGGGCTGGGGGAGAAGGGGGCTGGCCCGGCCTCGCCCGGCCCGGGGCGCCCCTCCACCTGCAAGAGGCCGGAGGCTGGTCTCTCCCCTGCCCGGGAGATTCAACACCTGGGCGGCAGGAGGATCCTGCTCACCCCCACCCCGGCTTTGCCGGGCAGAAGCCCCTCACCGATTCGCGGTGCGGCGCTCGGGGCTGCTCATGGCTGCGGGGCGGCGGCGGAGGGCGCCCGGTGGCGGCGCCGGGACCGTTGCCAACGCCGCTGGGACCGTTGCCAACGCCGCTGCCGTTGCCCGGCAACAGAAGCAGCGCCCGCAGGCGTCCCGCCCCCCCCCCCGCCATTGGCCGGCCCGCCGCGCCGCCGGCCCCGCCCTGGCCAATGGGCGGCCCCGCGCGCACCGCCCCAGGGCGCCCCCGTGGGAGGGGCCGCTCCCGGTTCCCGTGAGCGCTTTTCAATCTAAGACCGAGTTTTAATTAACTCCGCATCCGCTCATCCCATTAACTAAACAACCCAGTCATCAGCCTCCCTGCTCCCGGTGAGGGGCTTCGCGGCAGTGACCCTCACGGCTCAGCCACGGGGTCCGGGCACACAGCAGTACTCGACCCACACGAGCCCGCTGGCAGGCACTGTGACACCGAGGACGTGGGGACATCATGGTTTTCGCTCCAGCGGTCCCTGCAGCCCCTGGCTGCGGCTGTCAGCTGGCACCGAGGCTGGGAAGGTCAGCCATGTGCCGCTGCACCGGGCACCGCCGCCCAGGGCTCTCACGGCCCCTCTACAGCCCAAGGACAGGCCTTGGGAAGCTGAATTTGGACACACCATCTGCCATTCCTCCTCTCCTCCCTCCACTGCCTCCCATTCCCCAGAGAAATACAGCACAGCTCCTCTGTGTTGCTGCAGTTTCATAGAAACATACATAAATATATTTCCATTTCTTTAACAGAGAGCAAAGCTGCACAGGCACCTATAAAACACACAGTCACTTCTCCACCCGGCATTCCCTGCACAGGTTGTAAAAAACATATAAAAGGGGGTGGGAGAACAAGGCTGCGGGTGAAGCGGGGGTACGGCGCCGGGCAGGCCCACACCGCTGGCCTCAGAACTTGCGCTTTCTCCGGCGGCAGCCTTTGGTCTGCTGCTGGCTGCCCAAGCGAAGAGCCGCATGTGGCTCTAAGTCCACCGCACAGTCTGTGGCTTCTGAGAAGGAGACACCGGGTTTTGGAGGGGAGACAGCGAAAGGAAGGTGCTGAAGGGAGCGGGGGGTGTCTGCCACTGGCCCCCCGGCTCCGGATGAGAGGGTGGGAGGGGACTGTTGGTCTCCTAGTCCAGGGAGGGGGGTCTCCACATCAGCACCTGCAACAAGAGCACACGTCAGCCCTGCCTGGTCACCCTGCAGCGTGAGCCACAGAAACACAAAATCGCAGACTGGTTTGGGTGGGAAGTGACCTCTGGAGATCATCCAGTCCAACCCACCCACTAAAGCAGGTTCACCAGAGCAGATCACACAGGATCATGTCCAGGTGGGTTTGAATGTCTCTGGAGAAGGAGACTCCACAACCCCTCTGGGCAGCCTGTTCCAGGGCCCTGGCATCCTCCAAGTAAAAAAGTTTCTCCTCATATTCAGATGGAACTTCAGTCTGTGCCTGCTGCCCCGTGGGCAAGGGAAAGTGGGTGCTGCTGAGAGCATTCCTCTCTGACCCTCTCCTCCTGTCCTTGGACACATGGAGGGAAGCGCCGCTGTGCAGGCAGGGATGGCAGCACCCTGCCACCCCCTAGGAAGCTGGACACCCCTTGGTGCAACGGCTCAGAGCACACCCCCATCCCTGCAGACATAGCTGCAGCCAGCTGGCGATGCCAACAGCCAGCTAAGCCCACAGCCTCCTGCTCTGCCCAGGTCCCTTCAAGGGGAATTTGTTGGTCTAGCACAGCCCAGGTCAAGCTGGGACTGAAAGGGGAGAGCTGGGAAAGGGTAGCCCTGACCCAACCAGACAGGCACAGAAAAGAGCGTCCCACCTGCAGACTTGCTCTCCGAGAGCTCCAGCATCTTGAGGAGTCCCTTCCCCTGCTGTCCAGCGTCCTGCCAAGGAGAGGAGAACCACTGTCACAGCACTGCCACGAGGAAGCCCCATAGCTGGGGTGGCCCCATGTTCCCCCAGCCCACGGGGTCAGGCTGGGCACAAGTGGCAGCGCAGCATTTCCAGCACCTCTAGCTGAGCCCTGCCCCTGGTGTCCAAGCAGAGGCAGCTGAGAGCAGTTAATTAAGCAGAGCCCATTAAGAAGGGAGGTCAGGGCGCAGGAAGCCAGCCCCAAGCTCAGCCACAGGGGTGTAGCAGAAATGTGGGCACCAGCAGCTCTGCCAGGGCTCAGGGACAGCCCCGGCACTGTGCCTGCAAGGGCCTGTCCTGCTCTGCCTGAGGGCACAGGGGCTTGGTGCTGGGGGTAGGACCTTCCCCCAGGGTACAGCCAGACCAGGAACACACATCTCGTGCCCCCTCCAGCCCTGCAAAATTCAGCCGCGCTGGTCACACAGGCTGAGGGGAGACCAGTTGGCCTGGCTGCTCTGAGCCTTGCTGGCCCAGCAAAGTTCCCTCTCCTGGCTGCTCCCAGCCCCCCAAACTGCTCTAGAAGGAACCAGCACCCCAGCTGCAGGGTTGGAACTGCAAACCACCCCAAAATGGGCCACGGCAGGAACCTGTAAGCCCAACAGTGCCACTAGGAAGCCTTCCAATGGCCCAGCCCAAGCCCAGGCATGACCTGCTCCCTCCGTGAGCTGCCACCTCAGCACAAGGCAGGGCCAGAGGAAACACAGAGCCTCGCTGATCTGTCCCAAAGGGCTGCCCAGCCCCAGCGCCTTTCCCCCATGCCTGTGCCTGCATGCAGGACCCACACGCCGGCTGGCTGCGGGGTGCAGGGACAAACAGCCCCCATGGAGCCCGTCACGTGCAGGAGCAGCCGTGCCCTGCAGTGGTCTGAACCACACAGCGCTTGGCTGTATCCCAGCCAAAATCATCAACCCGAAATCTCATCATTTGCATGTGAATCCCCAAAGGGCTGAGGTCTGTGATGGATTTAAGGGATTATATGAAACTAAGACATCATGTTGCATCTTCATGCTGAGAATCACATTTCTGAGCGCCGGCAAAGCCGCAGCATTAGGGCTTTGCCCGCAGGAACCAGCGGGAAGGCCTGGAAAGACCCTCTCTGTGCTCCCCCGGGACCACCGCGAGTGGGGAAAAAGCACAGTGGGGGCCAATCCCTGGTGAGGGACTGAGCCAGCTGCTACCCACGCTCTTGCCTCCCACCTCCCCTAGCGAGGCGTTTCCCACACCCAGCACATCTCCACCGTGCTCGCTCCCCCACGTTTCTCCCGGGATGCTGTGGTTTGCTCCCAACACCGAGCAGTTCCCTCTGCTCCACCTCTGGGGTCTTTCCCATGGAAAAGGTCTTGTGGATAGAGTCAGATACACTTGTGACCCCAGTGCTGCCCTCCACTCCATCTCCACGCAGCTGAGGAAGCCGGCAGGACTCTGTGCGCCGTCTGGCTGCGGGACAGCCCTGGCTGCCTGCCTGCTGGAGAGGTTCCTGGCAGCTCCGCTGGATTAGCTCACCCCCGGGACTGGTCCGTGCTCTTGCAGAGCATCGCAGGAGGGAGGGCAACAAGTTCTCTGGCCATGGTGGCTCACAGGGACAGGCAATCCAGCACCAGGTCAGCTCACCCCGTCGACCAGGGAAACCGCTCCTGCCGCCAACCCAGCCCCAAACCTGGTGCAAAGCAAACAAGACACTGTGCAGGGTCAGCCCTCACCTTGGCGCTTCGCAGCCTCCTGGTTCCCTGAGCTTGCCTGGCAGCCTGCAGGCAGCTGTCCACGTGCCTCTGATACTGCAGCAGTGGCACCATTGACTTACAGAGGTAGCACTTCTCGCACCTGCCAGGCAGCAAAGGACAGAGCACTGCATTAGGATTCGCCCTGCGCCAGGCTCCCAGCCACCAGCGGTGACTTTCCTCCTCCAGGCCACGCCACGGAGAAGACACGGTCACCAGATCGGGTCTCACTCCGTGGGGTCAGGCTGGCACCAGTCGTGAAGACTGAGTGATTATTGGTTTTCCCTGCCTGTTCCTTTGTGTCCTGCTGCTGCAGCAGCGGGACGGTAATCAAATCTGCTCATCTAACTATCTCAAACACCGCTGATTTCTCCCCAGACATAAAGCACCCTGTCAAAATCCACAGAAATGAAGCGCGAGGGCTTTGCAGAGGGGAGTTAAATTCTGCCTGAAAAGCAAACCAAGTGTGTTAAATCAAAGAGACATTTTACCAGGGCTGGATGAACTTGTCTGACTAGTAAATCAAGTCTTTCTCTGCACTGTCTCCATTTTACATCATGCCATGTTGGGAAAGGAATGCAGAGCACATGCTCCTGCTGGGGGGCTGGCACAGTGCTCCTCAAACCCCCTCCTTTGTGTAGAAGATGCGAAGGCTCATGCAGGACGACTGAGTGTGCCTGGGAAGAGAATTATCCTGGGTGAAAGGAAATGAAGGTCAGGCGTGGATTTACACAGCTACACTCACTTCCACACCAGCTCTTGGCAGGGACTGAACTGTGCAGAAGACGATGCCGGTTCTTCAGGAGGGGAACGTCCACCCAAGCAGCCACTCGGGAATGGACCATCTCCAAGGAGAGAACCAACCCCCTGGGACCAGCCCCAGCAGCATTGTGTTCAGTTTGATAAGCAGAACTCTCCTAGTAAAACTCACCCCAGGCTCTAAAATGCGTATGGAGAGCCCCCATCGAGCAAAACTCTGCAGCACTTTTCCCGTATTTTCTTTCCAGTCAGTGCTGATTACCCAGATAATGTGTCTAAACAGAAGCTGTCCTCTCTATAATTAGCCTAATTCCATTAGTGATGTTGCCATCCACTGTTTGTAACAGCAAAATTGCTTCCATAGCAGGGATTTTGCTGTCAGATCCTCTCTTATGATGCTTTGTGTGGGTGGCAGGAGGAGGGGCTGCATGGGAAGATATTAAACAAAGCCACTGCTATTCTGAAAGTCTAATTTAATTAAGAATATCACTACAGGTGCCATGTTGACAGCCCCCTGTCCCAGCCTTTTCTTTTCCCAGGGTTACCAAGCTCAAATCTCCCATTAGAAACCGGCTGAGTTAGCACCATTTCAGCTACAGCTCCCCCCACAGCGGCCAGAGACCGCGCAGCCCTGACCCGCCACGGATTGCGCTGAAAGGAAATTAGTGCAAAAATAAACAATCCGAGAGCAGCAAATTCCTCTTGCCTCGGTATAAATATAGCCAGCGCTGCTACAAGAGGCACCGAGAGAAGGCAATTTCTTAGGAAAACATTGCCATGAGGCCAACAGCCAGCATTTATACAGGAATAAAGGCATCCACAGGCAAGTTAGAACTGAAGCACAGAAACAATCTCAGAGGAGCAAGCATACCTACTTACTTGTCAATGTCCAAGGATGCTGGGCCGCTGTCTCTGTTGGCAGCTTTACTTCTTGCTTCTCTCTGACGCCGGGTGAGCACTGGAGGAAAAACAGAAAGGGTTACCGACCATCCACCCCAAATCATCCCTACACCACATTCAAACGCAACATGTTTTAATCTCTTCCGTTCAAGGCTGCAGCAGAAGCGATGGTAGAAGCACTGGAGTGGGACGGGCAGAGTCTTCTTTCCTGCAGAAGAGCCTGCTGGCCAATTCCTTCTTCTGGGGGGATACTGAAGAAGTTACCTTCCCCGGACCGAGCAGCCAACTGACCATTTCACACCATAACTCATCTTCTGCCAGAAACAGCTGGATGGACAGCATGCAGTTTACAGTCATTTTACAGCTGATGTGCAGCAGCCTGGGAGCAGAGTTACACGGAGTTACGCAGCCGCTCCGGCAGCTCAGCACCACTCCCTGCCAAACCCAGCGCCGGCGCCTGCTGCGGGAGGGAACGTGGTGACTGTGAGCTCGGGGGCCAGGGGAGCCCAGGGGGCTGCGCAGGGGCACCAGCCTTGCTGCAGAAGAGCGACTCGTGCTGGGGAACGACAGAGCTCACGTTGGAACGGGAAGGTTACAACAATTAGCCTACACTCACTGCTTTTCCCACGTGAAACGGGGGGTGATGTGAACTATGGTCTGCACACAGCTCTGTGGGGCATTTGGGTGAAGCTCTGTGGCAGGGCTGAGCATCAGTGGCGCGGTTCTCCAGCTGGCGCCGGCTCCGACGCTCGCGGGCAGCTGGTGAGACCCCGGCTGAATGACACGCTGACCACGGGTCCAGCAAGTTCTGCTCCTTCAACGATCGCCGGCAGCCTTTCCAAACATGCTCTCCAGGCATCTTCAGGGAGCACGTCAGAGTGTTGTCTCTTTCAGTCGAACTCCTCTCAGCATATTCCTGTTGACATGCCACCAGCAAAGATCCTCAGGGAACATATCAGATAGCTTAGCTTGCTTCACCAGGGACGTTCAAGACTCCAGCTCCAAAACAGATGTCACAGTAAGCACTCTCGGGCAAGCTGGCTAAGGGGACAATGCAGGGAACTATTTTACAGCCCCGTAACAACACTTCCCATGCTCCCACTAGGAGAAAGGCCTGAATCCAAGGTACAGGCATGAAAAACTTGTTATTGTTGGTACATCATCTGTGATAAAGAAAGGGCTGCAAGACTCCATTTCCAGAGCATTAGGCAACCCCAGTATCTATCCAGGATGCTGACACCACAAGGCCTTTCCCTTAGCAAACCCCGATCTGCAGCCATGAGCAGCAACAGCACTGCGAGATGCTCAGGAGCTGGTGGGAGACATCACATCGAAGAAACAACCCTGAGCGTTTCCTAGGACGTGGGTATTGTCTCGCAGGCGACGACTGATACCAACAGCTCCTTTCTCACAGGCACAGAAGCAGATGTCTCTCTTTAACGTGGAGTGGCCCAGATTCGAAGTGGCAGCCTGACAAGGAGGACCGACAACCACCCCCCGGGCCATCCACCCCAGCAACCCAACTAACACGCGCATCTGACAGCGCGGTGAAAGCTGGTCTCCACATCAGCATGCACTCGTTAATATTCCTTTAACACCGTCTCGGGAGCCTCCTGCACCAGCCCAGGTGTTAATCAGTTCTATTTTCTTCCAAAAGCAGTGAACACATCTGGCGTAACGGGCCCATATCTGGGACCAGTCCTGCAGCTGCCCAGCGGGAGAGCCCACCTGTGCTGCTAGAAGCAGAGGCACAGGAGAGAGAATGGGGCCAGCTGGCAAGGTGCGATCCCTGCCAAAACAAGCCAGCTGCCCACACAAAGGGGGTTCAGAACATGGAAAACACTTGCTGTGGGAAAACCCCCACCACAGAGCAGCGTTGACCGACCCACTGTGTGACAGGAGCCTTGTAACTCTCCCTGATGCTCTTTGCTGGGTCCAATACACTCAAGAACAACCTTTTCCCTGGCTCGGCATTTCTTCTGGTTGACAAGTCATCCTTGGCCTGCTTGGCTGCAGCTCACAGAAGAGCAAACCCTGCCCAGCACGGCCCCGCTGCCAGCACAGCCACCCCAGGCACCTCCTGGCGCTGCCAGGTCATTGTCACCAAGCTCCTTGCCTCGCTGCACAACCCACCTGCGGTTCAACCCACCAGCGTCGGCCCCGCTCTCGCTGTTTCTGTGCGGGATCCTCTCCGTGGTTGGCTCGCCAGCATCTCATCCTTTCTCAGAAGAGATAGAGCTCTCCTCCGCACCCGTTCCATTAATTTCTGCTGTATCAATGCCACGTCTATTGATGTCAGGAGTTTTTTTACAACATCACCAGTGCTGCTGCTCAAGACTGACAGCCGCATCAGGTTGCATTTGAGGCTTTGGGAGGAAGGGATGTACTATATCCTCACTTTCCTGGGCTCACTTGGGAACTGAGAGGTTGGGACCACATAGATGGAAGGCAAGAGGAACAGAGTATGTTCCAAAGCTCAGGACTATTTGCTGTACTCAGTAGTGGCCAAGACTCGCTTCCAGACTGAGAGGAGCGGGTTCCTGTGTTGGCAGCAGCAGGGGCGATGGCCGCGGTCACCCTTCGGCAGAGCACATAAAGAGCGAGCTGGCGCAGCACTTCCACAGCCCCATTCATTCCCTTGGAACTAACAGCAGTCAGTGGGCTGGAAATGCAGGACCTGAGCCTTCCCCAGCCTGGAAGAGCAGCTAACGCAACAGCAGCCCTTCTTTATTTACTCAGACCACGGGAAAATGGAAATTCATGATCAGATTCTCATAGTTCCCAGGTATGTGGCGGTCTGGGCATCCAGCCAGGGCAGCCATGTGCGTACGGAGGGGAAGGAGCTGTAACTCATCTTGCCCAGCTAACTCCTTTGAAAACCTGTCCTTAAATATCAGCTGGACTGAGCTGGCCAACTGATACACAACACTGAAAGACTTTGGTACATGATTAAAAGAGGGAAGAAGACGAGTAAAACCAGCAAGAACCCATCCTTTTGTAATTTTAAAACGAAAACCACTGACAGCTATAATCTGCAGGACTGCATAATCTGCGATTCTAGAGACATCAGGACTAAAACCAATTAATAAGTCCAAAGACAGACCAGGAACCTCTGACCTGGTGCACCAAAGGAAAAACCGAAGCTGTCTTTTCTTAACGGATCAGGATGTGGGTCAGAAGGCAGAACTTTGATGTTTCTCTCCCACCAGCAGTTGCTGTGCTCTCGGGGAAGCCACGAGCACGCAGCGCTGCAGCGGTACACAGCAGATCTGGACCCACAGAGGAGCTGGCATTTGCTTCAGAAGACAACTCTCCCACCGCTTTCTTAATCCCCACGCATGAGCTTTTGTGCTAGTGATGAAAGCCAAGGCAACAGCCCTTTTGTACCCGCACAGCTGTGCCAGGCTGCCGTCCAGCCTCTGCTCGGAGCTAAACATCACCCCACAGACCAGCCCACCAGCCGAGGCCTCCCCGGGCATTCCCTCCACGGGCCGCTGGGATCCGCCCGCGGTGCCCTCGAGGCAGAGCCCCACAGCAGCTCAGTTCTGCCCCACGGTACGTGCTGCTCCGAGCCTTGGTGCAAACAACACGGACGTCACAGACTGTTGTGGCTAATAAAGCCTGGTCTCTACAGGGAAAGTACTAGAAAAACCGGCACTATAAAACCCAATTACTGTGATTTTGTCTCAAACTCATTGATCTGCTTAGAGCCATTATTACAGACCAAAATCTCTTTTATTCCAGGCTAGTTTTCTTACGAGGGGATTGTTCTGAACAAGCCAGAATAGCAGAGTAGCAACTCCAAAATAACTACCCTTATAAACATCCCCAAGGAGACGAGCCTGGAAGCAGAGTGGAGGGGCCAGCCTTGAACTCTGTCCTGCCCAAAGCCAACACCAAAGGAAAGCACAAATTCCTTCACGCTGCCAGTGAATTCAAAGCCTTTTCCTGATCACAGCCAGGATTCCCTGGGATCAATGGAAACACTCGCAGTCCAGCCACACCAGGGACCCAGTTACCACAAGGCCAAAGACATCCCTGCTGTAAGGCATATTAAAAATTCTGCTCCATTTTGTAGTATGGATAAGACTTTTATCAGTCTTGAGGATGCAAGAGGAACTGTGATAATTTGTGATTTGCCCGAACCAAATCCTTTGCATTAGTAGCTGGTTTGTGCCTGCAGAGAGAACTCCCCACCAAAATTCTGCACTAAGCAGTGTCAGCCGCTACTCTGACTTCTGTTATCTTGACAGGACTTGTGTCATATCCCCAAAGATTTAGTGTAACAGAGACCCTGCATTTTAAAACTACATCAACTCTGCATTAAGATTACATGGTGAAACTTCCTCCTGCTAGAGGAACGCAGAAGTTACACTCCTTGTACTAGCTACAACTTGCTCAAATTGCTTAAACACTGTAGATTTAGGTTGCATTTAATAACCCAGAATGTAACTGAAAATTATATATTCACAACCTGAAAAGTTAATCTTATTACAAGCTACTACTTTGATATTACCTGACATTGTGCTAACACAGACTTTACATTTCAAGCAGCAGCTAAAACATAACTTATTGAATATGTTGATAACCAACCGGTGTATTTGTTCACTTAAGCTCTACAAAGGTTGGCTAAGGAAAACTGACACAGAGAAGACTGCAAAGAGGATTAATACGGGCATTCTGTCCGTGCTTCTATGCCTCACTCTTCACACGAAGGAGAAAAATCTAAGCTCCCAGATCGATACCTATCATTTTGCAATTTTAGAGGAATAAGAGGGAAACTTTTCTGCAATCTCTTGGAGGTGAACAAGCCATTTTTACACATACAAATGTCAGACTCATCGCAGAGTGCTGGCCGCGCTCAGAGCGGTACAGAACATTCCCCCTTCTCAGGAGCCCTGAGGGATGTTCACCCGCATGGCCCAGGCACCTGCCACCCAACCACTGGTGGATTTTCTGCAGGTCCTCTCAAAACACACAACAGATGCGTCTGTGAGTCCAGCTTGAAGCATCTAGGACTAGATCCTGGGATAATATACAGCTCACACGCTTTCCAAGGGACTAATAATGTGACGAATTACAAAGCCCATCAGGGAGAAGATATCTCTGCGCAGGAGGTGCTGGAAACACAGGAGCCTCCACTAACACTCCTGGCGTGCTTGGAGATGGAAGCACACAGAGCGAATGAACCTCCCCACACCACGTACCAGATATCCCGAGAGGGACAAACCGCAGCAGCTGATTGCAAGTGACAGGAAAGGGGAAAAGTACAAAGAGCAAACACTCAGAAGCCATGCATGGCAGACCTGGAGTGTCCCTGCCAGCCTCCTCTCCCGCACTGCCGTTGCAGTACATGGCGTGCAGCTCGATCTCCGTAGCTGGAAAGCCTTGGGCACACAGAGGGCACGATACGTGATCAGTAGCTGTAGGACTGCTCTCAGACACGGTCCTGCCGGTATCTTCATCTCCATCGGCCTAAGGAAGAAGAGAAAGAAATTAGCCAGACAGTTAATTGTGTTATTTCTATTTTTTTGCTGCGTGCAGAGCTTCACGCTGTTTGATAGCTACCCACCCTCTCATAGACTTCTTGTAAAGTTTTATTCTCCCTTCATCATGTACCAACCAGAAATAACACCACTGGCTGAGTAAACCGTGCAGCTCTAAACCAATTCTTCTTCCAAAGGCAACATGTCCTGCTGAATCACAGTTAAACCTCCCTGCATAGCCGTACACACCATTTAAGGCAAACATCACCTGTACTGCCGCAGAAAACCAGCAAAGCTTCCATTAATCAGGAAAGCTCAGAAGCGAAACTGATGGAAAATTCATGGGGCAAAGCAAGAGTTCAACACCTGACTTGTGCTCATCGGTTTCTGGACACGATCCGCGCTCCGCGGGCGGCGCTGTCTGGGAACAGCCTCCCCCACGACCAGGAGGCTGCTGAGCTCGGCGGGAGACCGAGAGATCCCCGGGGAGCTCCTCCTCTGAGAGGAGGCGGCTGGCGCATCAGAGGGGACGAAGATCAAGGAGAAAAGCAACACGGTTAAAAATCCACCTCACACAAATTACTAGAATCATAGAATCATTTCAGTTGAAAGACACCCTCAGGATTATCGAGTTCAACTATAACCTAACCCAACTCTAGCACAAAACCACGTCCCTAAGAACCTCGTCTGAACACCTTTTAAACCCCTCCAGGGATGGTGACTCCAGCACTGCCCTGGGCAGCCTGTTCAATGCCCCACAGCCCTTTCCATGAAGAATTTTTTCTAATATCCAATCTAAACCTCCCCTGGTGCAACTTGAGGCCATTTCCCCTTGTCTTATCACTTGCTACTGGGGTGAAGAGACCAACCCCCTCCATGCTCCAAGCTCCTTTCAGGCAGTTCAGAGATCAGAAGGTCTCCCCTCAGCTCCTGTTCTCCAGCTGAACCCCCAGGTCCCTCAGCCGCTCCATCACACTTGTGCTCAGCCCCTCACCAGCTCCGTCACCTCCTCTGCGCTCTCTCTAGTATTTCAATGTCCTTCTTACGATGCGAGGCCCAAAACTGAACACAGTATTCAAGGTGCAGCCTCACCAGTGCTGAGCACAGTGGCACAACCACTTCTCTAGTCCTGCTGGCCACACTATTTCTGATCCAAGCAGTGCCTTTTCGCCAGGGCAAAATGTCACAGCCCATGTTTGTTCTCTGGAAGCCACCAACACTTACTGACACCCTCTTTTTGCATTGGTTACACAGCTGCCAAGGTGCTCCACAGCCTGCTCCATACGCCGCTGATGTTCCTGAGATGCGGCAGACTGCTGCCATCTCACTCAGAACCACAGCTCTGCCTAGTCAGGCTTCTACAAGACTTCTCCACATTTAAGAAAGAAACTTTCCCCGTCTGCCCCCTGACAATGATTAAAAATAGCTATTTAAATATTAACGATGTAGAGAAACCTACAGGGAAATAACAGGAGCGTTTTCTGTTCTCAGGGCTAAGCAGTGACATGTAGACAGTACGCAGCAAAACTGCTGTCTGCTCCCCTCCACCAGTGTGATTGCAGGGAAGCGGTAATTGGGGTCAGCAGAGATGCTCAGTGCCACCGGAGCGCTTTGTCGTATTACTCAGTTTACTACTCGCTTTTCCAAATGAGGGTCTGATCCTGATTTTTACGTCCTGAAGGGAAGGAGGGTGCTTTGTTGGCTCAGAGGAGGTATGGAAAAAACTGCAAGACGTGGCCTTAAACTGTGAAACCAACTTGCAAACTGCATTTTTCCCAGACAATGGCTGTAAGGCTACGGCACTGACCCCCAGGAACGGCTCTGGCATTTCCAGGGAGGTTCTCTGCCCTGAATATCTGCGGAGGGGCTGACACAAACGTTTCTCCATCCCAACATGGGCTGTTGAAGCACGTCGCTTACAGCGTTAGCGCTCGTGCCCCGCTCTCACATCTCCCTGTCACTACATCTCGCCAAGTCCTCCCCGTGGGGCGTCACACAGAGGAGCCGTAAAAAACAAGACGTGTCAAATATGAATGATCAGATCAAATCTGCATTATCCTAGTCAGACAACACACACAAAAAACAGGATGGGAAAAGCAGCAGGCACTGCTCCTTCTAGCTGCCATTTTTACAGCAATCTTGCAAATTCTGCACAACCTGCCCGCCTACATTCGGTGCTAAATTACTAATTTTAAATGGAAATGCAACATTCTGTAACAAAGGACACCACAGTCCCAAAACGGCTTGTACAAAACCTTGCTGTAACAGCCTGGAAAACCTCAACTGCAGAACCAATCACCTCTGTCAGAGGCAGAGACTGCTGCCTCTCCTCTTCAGCAGAGGAAATTGCCTACAAGACGTGGTACTTGCAGCCAGCAGCCAGCCAAGAGCGATGCTGGAGGCTGAGCTCAACAACAAGACTCCTGTGTCCTGGCTCAGCATCTGCTCGCAACAATCCGGTCCCAGCGGTGTCCACGGGCTCCGCGCTCAGCGCTGACGTTTCTGCTGCCTTCCTGGAGGGCAGCAGGCTCCGGACCGGTACCTGCCGCCAACCATCATGTCATCGAACAACCCCTAGGAAGCCCCACCGTGCCGCCCCCAAACATGGGGCCGATCATCTTGGGCAGGGCTGTGAGACCTGGGGCACCCTCTGCAAAGCATGAGGGAGGGGGCAGCATCCTGGCCACAGCCAAAGGGGTCACAAACATGCTTTGGTGGTCATGGCTACCTGGCCGAGCACAGCACAGCACGGCCGCCTCTCCCCGCTGCAGCATCTAATTGACCGAGCAGCGCTTTGAGATACCTGCAGAACGAAAGGCAGATGAGAGGAGAAGCTGGCTTATTAAGAGGCCTGTGACAACGAGACATTGGAGCTGCAGACGCACTGTACAAGCTGCAGACTCCCAGAATGAGCTTTCCACAAATGAATTCTTTTGTCAAGAGCTGTACGAGTCTGTATTCGTGTACCCTGCCAGTGGAGTACTTGGCAATCCCTTTGATATCGCTCTCTAAATTAATAGACAAAGGGAGTTTTATCAGAAGCAGGCACTGGAGTCAGGTGTCGGTACAGTGACAGCTGCAAAGCAATTGCTGCACAGGTGTGACAACACGGGGAAAGGAGCTGCACAACAGCGCACATCTGCATCAGGAGGTAAGACAACGGCCCTGCCACTGACTCACTATTGCTGCACAGAAATCAAGATTTCCAGGCTCAGGTCACTCTCCTTGGACTACAAACCACCACCAGCTCTCAACGCCTCAAGGTCATCTTTATCCCAGTCCAGTCGCTGGGTGAACCTCTCCTCTTGGAGATGGCCTGTGGAGAATAAACACCGCTGTAACAGGGGACAGCATGTCAGGACACGAGTGACTGAGGTTTCCAGGATGCCCCTCACAGCTCCTGGGGTCTCTGCATCGCTGCCCATCACAGCACGACACCCATGAGCACGGGCAGGTGACAGCGCTGCCGGCCACGCTGCCAGCATCCTCCAGCACCGCAGTGTGCCTGGTATATGAAAGAACAAGCTGGAATTGATAACAACTCTCCAGCTACGGGACTGAAAGGCTCCAGAAGCAGCTGCACGCAGTGCCCAGCCAAAAGGGACCGGAGTTATGAAGCAGGGGAGAAAAGCAAAGAGGGAACTGATGGTGAGGATCCAAACAGCAGACGCCCAGGTACCAGCAGCCCCAGGGGCAACGCTGGCACAGCCCAGCGGAGCCAAGGACAAGAAGGCAGGAGTGGCGACAGGACCCTTTCCCAGCTTCAGGCTCTTTTACCTGCACAGGCGCCTCTCTGCAAAGTTCTTCACTCTCCACCTCGACAGCTTCCAGCGGGCTCGGCTGGGTCTCTGCAGAGAAACACCTCCACGTCAGCTCGGGTTTGCAGCGCCCCAACTATCTCCTCACTTCTCGACGTGATTTACCCTATTTCTTAACAGCGTTTTCACAGTTTCAAAATGATTTGTGTTTTTTGTTGGGTTTTATTTTTTTAGACTTGCCACAAATGTTATCAGAGAATGTGCAATAACACAGCTGGATGAGGGGTTAAAAGTCACAGCAAGGTGGTGTGACGACAAAGCCACCGCAGCTTTGCAGCTTCATGGGGAGTGAGACTAGACACAGGGAATGACACTTGCTGGGCCAGAGACAAAGCAAGAATAGAGCTCTCCCTCGCGTCAAGACAAACAGAGCTCCCGCTCTGTCGTCTGCCTCACGGTCTCACCTTCTCTAGACCTTCACGTCTTCCTTAGCAACAAAATATGCCTCCAAGCAGCACCATGACCTCTCTCTCTACAGCTGCTCGTGAATGGGAGCAGCCTCTTCCTTAATTTTCTCACTTAAAACCCTGGACTGGAAAATCTCAAACATGGTAGGAGAGACCAAGGAAGAAAAACTCGTTGGTCCCTGACATATTTAACTAATGTATTTCAGCTCTCATGCTTTACACAAATATTGACACTGAAAAACCTGAAAATTTCTTGATTGCATTGAAGAGACCACTCCTGATGCCTTCTTTTGAGCGGTCCCTCCATACCAATGTACATCCTGGTGTCTCTGCAGCAGCAAGTCCCCAGTAATCACGGAACTGTCTTAGAGGAAATGGGTCCAAAACCAGGGAATCACACTAAATTACCCAGATAATTTTAGCCCTGACAAACAGAACTAGGAAATACATCTCATTTTGTTCAAATAACTTGAAAAATCTCTTCTCTGAATTAAATTTTAAGTGTGTAACTTCCAGTGCAAAACTCAGAAGATTCTCAAGTGCCTCTTACCTGGGCAAACAGAGATCTCTTCTTCAGCAGAGGTTTCTGTGGCAATATCTGGGCTCCTTTTATTGCCAAGTGGGGTCAACACGGAGAGGCTGTTCAAAAATATAAATATAATATAAATCTCCAATCCAATAAGTGTCACAGCACACACCCGCCTGTCTCAGTTCAGAAGAGCAGACAATGCCATAATTTCCAAGCGGTCAATATGTGATTGCCAGAAATGACTGAGATAACAGCGAAATATGGGTACAAAATGCTGTCCTAAGCAAAAACCCCAAAGGGAACATTTTTTTCTTCTAGAGGCCCTTGACTAAAAGGCACGAAGGGTGACTATGTCACATCAGGGGAGCAAAAACACCCGCTTGCAACTGTGGGACTCCCCTGATTCTTTCAGAGAGTTATGCGGATATCAGCACTGTGCTTCCTTCTGTGTGGGGAAGGAAATCCTCAGAGGGGAAAGACACAGACCTGCTTTATCCCACATTACCCTCCCGCTCCTCACACCGCTAATTTTCTCCCCTATGGCTGTGCTTGGCACCAGAAGCAGCACGGACGCAACACCAGGCGAGGGGTCCCTGCGGCACAGTCCAAACAGCATCAGCACGGCTGTTCCTCCACGCAGCACCGGGAATCGCTCCTCTCGTTCCCAGCTTCGGAATCCTCCAGGCTTTTTCCTCCCCCCACGCCGCAGAGTGTCTTTGGGAAACAGGCAGGCATTGCTGAGCAAGTCTGGCACCCATGCTGACACGCTCCGCGCTTTGCGTGGCTCTCTGATTAGTCTGATCAAGTATGCAAGAACACACTTTAAAAACATGAATCCCCACACTGACAAACGGAAGATTTATTAAGCTCAGCCACAGGCCTTAGAGAGGAGAGAACAGCCACTGCTGATTTATGATAAATAACAAAATTCTGATAGGAAATCACAAGTGGCTTTTCTCTCTAAATAAAGCATCTCAAAGCATTTGTTATGAATCCAGGCTGAGCGTGTTTTACTCTGTGTCTAACATCAGGGCTCGCTTCAAAAGGACTCACAAAAAACAACTTGCTATGACATTTATAAAATGGGCTAATCAATTTGAAGTCAAACCACATTTCTTGCTACACCAACTATCTCCCGGTAACAAAGCCTATAATCATTTATTAAAACCCCAATCTACCGTGCTCCGCACAAAGCGTAAAACAATCAAGCAGAGCGCCCCGCAGAAAGCAAAGCAGCTTCTTCTCGCTGCTGCCGCTTCCCAAACCGCTCCACCACCTCCAGGCGGCCCTGAGCCGCGTTTTCCCATCGAGCGCCGCTCGGACCGGCCGGCCAGGGTGCCCGGTTGTACCCGAGCGAGGACGGCGCTCGGCAAATTACCAGGAGCCAGATGGCAACACTTTATGTGCACAGAACTGCGAAGAACACGGTCATTTCTTGCCTTGCTGCAGATGTTCCAGCTGCTCAAGGAGGGGCCGCAGCATCCGGGTAAGTCCTGGCCCCGAGGGGACACCAGGAGCTCCTGGGTGGCTTGGGGAATGTCCCAAACTAACCCCATCAGCTGCACCAGAGGAAAGAGGTTCTGCTCTTTTCATATTCAGCCCTGGCCTCTTCTGCCTTAAGCAGGCGAGAGGCCAGCGCTGCAGAGCGCACACCTCGGTGCCTCTACACAGGCACTGAAAATTTCTTGATTGCATTGAAGAGACCACTCCTGATGCCTTCTTTTGAGCGGTCCCTCCATACCAATGTACATCCTGGTGTCTCTACACAGGCACAGGAGCTCAGCCCTCAGCTGCCACAGGCTCATCAGGTTCCTCCTGCTCCCCAGGGCCAACTTTACGCTTGTTAGAAAGGTGCAAGAGGGATTTTCATACTCTGCACATTGATATTAACTGCTCAGGCCAAATGCTGTTAGATCACAGGAAAGCTGGCAGTTTTGTTCCAAAGCAGGTTTGAATTATAAAACCCAGCAAATTAAAAACATGACACTATCTGCCCTCTCTTGTAACTTGCTCCTTGAATCCTCTCCCATTTGCCCTTCTTCTCCAAGAGCCTTTGCTGCAGAATTGCCTCCCACAGGAAGAAGAATAAAAAGCAAAAGAGGAATAGGCTTAAATCTGAAGAAAATCATGTTGACTTGTCCCACACCTGTCATCTGCTGAAGCAGCTTTTCTGGAGCACTGCACTCTATCTTTGGCTGATAGGCAGTGCCGTCTGGCTTCCTCCTCCCCTCTTTCCTCTTCAGCAGTAAGACAAGAACATAAAAATACACACAGAAACGCAGTAAACCCTCCACCGTGCTGCCTCTGTGCCTTCCCAGGCAGATCACATGAAGACACAGCTATAACTCACCTTCAGCTCACCCACCCACCTCCACAGCTTAACTGCACCATGTCACACACCCGCAGAGGGCAAGGATCGAGTCCTTCGACTTGTACTCGGATGCACCTTGTTTGTTTTATAAAGCAGCAAGAGTAACTGATCTCTGCTCCCCAGCTGCATCCCACCTCCCTCCCACGCTGCTCCAAAGCTGTGTGTTTCCAGGGACACCCAAGAGCAGCGGCTGCAGACCAGCCTGTTCAGCAAGCCCTAAATGCCCCGGGGAGAGTGGAACAGCACAGGTCACCAGAGCGAGCCCGTGGGCCCCACAGTTTGATATGATATCACCCTCCTCACCTCTGGGCAATTTGCATGGGCTCCTCGTCTTCAGGCGCATCCTCGGCAGGCAGCACCTGGGAGGCCTGGAAAGGAAAATTCTGATGTTATATAAAACAACATACACAGCTCGCCAGGATTTGCTGGGTCATCACATTCTGTCCATGGCACTGCATCCAAGCTGTTATGTGTTTTTTTCTGTAAATGGTTAAGTAGCCATCCTGAACTAGTCAGTTTATTGCGTCCACCTCTCACGTTGGTGTTGCGGTAACGCCCGGCAGTGCTTTGGGCTCCCTTGCTGCACAGACACGTTCCAGTCCAGTCCGTGCCCATCCATTCACACTAGCCTTGTCCACCCCCTTCCACACCCTCTGCCTGTTCCTGGTGTCCACTCTAATACACTTGCAAGCAGCAGCCAAACTCTTCTCCATCTCCATTCGTGCTGAGCTAAACTATCCAAGGTTTTCAGTGTCCCCTCGCACTGCCCCAAGCACCCAGCAGCCCTCACCTCCTCCGGTTTAAAACCTCTTTGCCTGGGCAGGGACGACTTGATCAATGGGTACAGCTGATGTTCGACCATGAGAAGCACTTTCCTGAAATTTCCTATAGATAAGATCTGTTGCATTTTTCCTGACTGGGAAATCTGCCATCTCATCAAAGAGAGGGAACAGATTAACCCGCACAATCTACAGCTGGTAAATCTGTGTGCATTTTAGACCATTTCTCTTTTAGCTCTACAACTCCACTTATTCTTTCCTTTAAAATCTGTTCAAAAGCCTTATGCACCGCCAAGGTCAGGCTAACATGCCAGTCATTACCCAGATCCCTTTCTTCTTCGGTGTACACGTTACACTTGCCATTCTCTAATCAGGTGGAATTACAACGGTTTATTAGCAGACCTTGCTGCCAGGCCCGCGATTTCTCATGCTAGTTCTCAAAGAAATCCAAGGGGTTTTCCTCCCCCTTTCCTTGAGTCTATTAAACTCTCCAAGTTTGATTTCCATCATAGGTTTCAACTTTGATCAGCTCCACTCCTAGATGGTTGATGTACTTCCCCAGCAAGCCCCGAAACAAAACCTCCTGTCACATTTCCCTAAAGTGACTCCAACCCCCAAATATCGACTTGTCTACACTGTTCTGTATTTCTTCACAAGCTAACTCATCGTTAACATAAAATACCACACCTCCTCCTTTACTTTTATTTCTCTTTCTCCTGAACTGTGCCTATCTTAACAATGCATCTGCCCTGCTCACAAATACTGGGCCAAGTTTCTGTTTTCCCTAGTACATATGCTACATGGTATTACATCAATTCAGGTCACCAGACTCCAGCTCTCCAGAACTGGGTGTTTTCCTTCTGAATCCTTTAAAGACCAAGAATCCCCTAACCTTATTTTCAAGATTATGAAGGAATTGATTCTATTAGCACTGAAGTTTGTTAGTGCAGGTTCACGGGTGACGAGATCTCCTGACAACCGGGATTTGCTCCACGCAAACACCCCTGGGCTGCGAGCACAGCCACAGCCATCAGCCACGGCTGAAGGTCCCAGGAGCGGGTTTCACCACGGGGTCCCTCCAGCACAGCATCTGCACCTTCGTTTCATGGGTACAAGGCATGAGGCTTTTCCAAGCACAGCTTTGAGTCCCCGTGGGTGGTTACCGGCCTCAGCACAGCCTAAAAATCTCCCACCGCCCCCATCAGCAAAGCAGCACCGGTGGCACTGGGGGGACACAGGGCAGCACAGGCAGCCGGCGTCTTGGGGCGATGCAGCACGTCAGGGCACGACTGCTCCAGGCCCCTTTGTCACTGCCGGTGGAATTGCATTTGATAGAAGGAAAAAAAAATGGAGACGAGGCACGAGCAAACATCAAACATATCGATCTTGCAAGTAAATCACCTTTGCTGGCCTCAGCGTGCGGCTGCACAGAGGCGAGAGGAGGGAGCCACCGCTCCAGCTGGGAGCGATAAGGCAGATGAAAGGGCATTTAGAAATCATTTTCTCTCAAGTAAATAAAAGACTGGCAAATTTTGGGCCGGGGTTGAAAATTTTAAGTGGGCTCCCCCTCCCCCTTTCTTGTTTTTTCACCCGAAAAATATCAGAAAGACCAGATCTACGTGCACGTTATGGCTTTTGAGAAAGCTCTCGTGGTCAGGATGAGCACATTACAAGCTCCCACTCAGCACCACTAAAACCTCTTTTCTCCCCAAGAATTAATTAGGTATTAGCATTAAATGGATAACATAAAAAAAAAAAACACCATAATTTTCAATACTGATTAAAAGTTCACACCCTTCCCAGCTGCCGTAGCTTTCCAAGGGCTTTAGTGTACACGTCCATAGACCTGCAGCCACCCCAGTCTTCCAGATTAATGACACCTCCATTTCCAAAGGAAAAGACACAGAAGAATAAAAGCAGTTTGCTTTTAAGAACCTTTCAGGTCTTTTGTATCTATCGTAATGAAATCAAAAAGGGCACAAGTCGGTTTCTTTCCTCCGCAGGTCACCTCTAAGGCTTGTTTAAATCTGTATCTGCTAAGCCCAAGCCAAAGCACTGTCATGGAAAGTCACATTTCAGCACAGGCTGCTCTGCACTTTTTCTGCAACCAGAAAATGCAGACATGACGTTTTTCCTAAGTGTTCAATATTACAAGACAGAATATAAATATCACAAAACAAGTTAAGCATCTTTCTAACACCAGGGTAAATGATCAAATACACTTGAAAACAGGAACAACAGAGCCAAGGCTTCAGCCATAGAGAAGATAAAGTTATACAATGATCCGGGAGTGAAGTCATTATGAAAAATGAGGGTTGGAAAAGGCTGACACAAACCTAAAATACAGCAGTAATAAATACTTCATCTGACTAGCAATCTGTTTAAACTTAGCAATGACAGAAAGCTGCCTTCCGCTCCAGCGAGAGCGCCCTGACGGAGACAGAGGCTGACACCTAGTGTCTAGCAGACCCCACGAGCAACCAGAGAGAAAGTGTCCAACCACCAGCACAAGGACGATGAGATGAGCACGGCTGCGATGACAGATCACCCCGGGTGGGCAGGAGATGCCTGCGAGCACAGAGAGCCTCCCCAGACACAACCGCAGGACCACAGGGAAAAGAGGTGAAGCACATACGGATGTAAACGAGCACACAGGTGTGCAAGGGAGAGGCTGCGCTGCAAGGACAAAAGGCACATTTCTGTCTGCGCAGGAAAACGCAGAGCTCCCCACATGGCCACAGGGTTGTAAGCGGGTTTGTCAGAGCTGGTGGTGGTCGGCATCATCTCTGTGCTCGCTACTCTGACGCCTGGCCAGGCTACACCCTCTTCAGAAGGACAAGTCAGCTGGAAGCCTTTTATCTCAGTGGTGCATTAATGGACGACTGCCAGGCTGCACAGCAGCCCCTGTTATTTGTGAGCTGGGTACCAGCCTGTACTGTTTTCCTCTCCCTTTCACAGTCAGCTGTGTGGCTAGAGGAGGAAGTCGCTAAATTTAACAGGGGAACATAAACAGCAGTGCCTGCTTTGTAGAAGGGACCAAACCCCAAAATGGACTGGAGAGCAGGACTGCTCAACCTCTGCTCAGTGGTGGAGCTCTTACCTGGCAGTAGCTGGTGGTCGGTTCATCGTCAGAAGTGGAGTTCTTCTCTTCGTCCATGCTGTGCCCTGGACTCTCTGCCTCCCTCCTCTTTAAAGGGAGGAGCCAGGCGACGCTCTCAGACTCCTTCTGCCCATCTGGGTCTCCATCTTCTGTATCATCAGCAACCCCGTTCTCCCTGCTTATCTGCTCTCCTTTCACAAGCTCGTTTGTGCTCAAGGAAGAACTGGGCACAACCGGGTTACCAAACTCCTTCTTATGCAACAGCTGCCTCTGAGCCTGCTTCAGGCTCTTCTGGTAAACCTCCAGCTGACACAAGATGACTTTGGTGTACTGGTTGGGGTCCACCCCTTTGGGGCAGAAGGGGATGCCCCAATAATAGTGCACTGTGTCCCTCACCTCCTCTGGCTTGTGCTTGTCCTCTGTCGCATTCAGCACGCAAAGCTCAGGGGTGCTTTTGGGCACCTGGTTCTGCTCTGCTTGCTTTGTGGAAACACAGGCTTTGTGCCCAGGCTGCGAGGGGTGTTCAGTACCTGCTCCTCCACCGCTCCTCCTGGGGCTGCCACACCATTCCGTGGTCCAGCTCTTCCAGAGCGCGGCTGAGCTCCCGGCACTGGATTCTCTCGCAGAACGGCCGGTGCAGGGCAGGGGCTGCTCTTTTGGTTCCTGGCCGGTTGCTTCGGAAGAGCTGGAGGGGCTTGTGAACAGTCTCCGAGGTGTCAGTCGCCAGGAGCCTGAAGTCGCCCTGCCAAAGGTGGGACTCAAAGAGATCAGGTCCTCTCCCAGGGTGCTGGGTAACATGTTACTAGAATCACTTTTTGCTGGTGAGGAAGGCTTTTCACTTGACCTTGTCAGAGGCTGGCCCTTCCCCGGAGACACGATTATGCTGGATACTAGTGAGCTTTCAACGATTTCCTGGCTCAACCTCTTCAACACTACCAGAGGGCTCCGGGCGACATCCGTCTGTCCGTTCCCATCAGCTCTGGCACTCTCTGAGTGGGAGCTGCACTGGGAGGGAGGGGTGTCAGGGCAAACCGCCAGACTCCCCAGGATGTCAGAGCCTTCTTTCTCGGTGGGCTGGCTTCGGCCTCGCACGCCCAGCACTTCTGCAGACAACTGAGGGGTTGCATCAGAGGACTCCGAGGGTTGACAGCTCTGAAAAACAAAAGGTTGATTCTCCGAGAGGTGTATTCTCCATCAGCAGAGCATACCAAGGGCTCCTCCAGCACGCTGGCAGCTGTCACCTGGACTGCAGGCCTCACCCCCGATCAGAACTGTGTGCCCCAAAAGAGGGGACAGCTGAGGTTAGATTTGTACGCCTCACTCACTAGGAATGGTACAGAACAACTACTCTGCAACCACTGTTGTTCCAGCTCACACTGGAAATAGACAGACACCCTGTAAAACCTTCTTCTGTGCAGTTTGGCAAAGCAAGCACGGAAAGCAACGTTGCTGAAGAACCCTAGTAAGCCTCTTCACAGAAGCGCACTTACACTAAGGCTCTCAGCAATGGCCTTCCTCAAGAGCTCCTCCTCCTCTTCTTCCTGACAGTTCACTTGTCTGGCTTCTTGCTCACTCATTTTCAGGGCCAGTGCAAACTGTTCCTCTTCAGTCATGTCTGCAGCACAAGAAAAAGAAAAACATCAACTCACAGCTGCAAGTGTATGTAAACACCCAATATATACATCCAATAGGGAGCACAAGTGTGGTGAGGAGCAGTTGAGGGAACTGGGGCTGTTCAGCCTGGAGAACAGGAGCTGAGGGGAGACCTGATCACTGTCTGCAACTGCCTGAAAGGAGCTTGGAGCATGGAGGGGTTTGGTCTCTTCTCCTGAGTAGCAAGTGATAGGACAAGAGGAAATGGCCTCAAGTTGCACCAGGGGAGGTTTAGATCAGATATTAGGAAAAAATTCTTCCCGGAAAGGGCTGTGAGACATTGAACAGGCTGCCCAGGGCAGTGCTGGAGTCACCATCCCTGGAGGGGTTTAAAAGGCGTTTAGATGAGGTTCTTGGGGACATTGGTTAGTGCTGGAGTGAGGTTATGGTTGGACTCGAAGATCCTGAGGGTCTCTTTCAGCTGAAATGGTTCTATGTGGGGAGAGATGTCCAAGGGTCTCACCTCCCCAGGAGGAATTCAGAGCAAAACATCCAAACCCCGGCTTTCCTGAAAAGGCGTCACCAAAACCAGAGTAGGCAACGCTGAATTTAAAATGTCACCCAAGCCAGGAACTTCAGTTTGGGTTTCTACAGCAATCTAAACCCCGACTCCCTGGGTATACAACAACAACGGGACGTCTTTGTTGCCCTCATTATTTTATAAAGCATGTTCATTTTTATATCGGGCAGGCTCAGCAGCAAAGCAGCACAAAGAACACATCTTTAATACACAGTTTTACTAGCCAAATAGCACATCTTGCCTTCTGACACGCAGGTACCGGCAATGCCACAGGACACCTACCCAGGAGCAAAAGAGCTCCGTGTTTTTCACCCTGATTCGCAGGTGGAAAGCTCTGTGGAGGATAATGTTACTTGCTGGGTGGTATTACGGAGGATCTTTCACATGCACACATCCCCCTTCTGCTCACATCACCACCCCGCTGCATCACCAACTCAGTCATGCATGGGAAACAGGTTTCCTACAGTTGTAACTGCTATTTCAGCAGAAAATTTCTTCCTGAAATATTCCTCACTCGGAGCAAACTAAAAGCCAAAGCTGGCGCTTTAGAAACAAAGCACTTTGTTATTTTAGAAAACATTTATTTACTTAGACCCAACCCAACACTTTCACTATTCTTCAAATATACAGCGCCTGCAGAATGGAGGGCGGCTTGGAAAACAACTCAACAGCACTCTCAGGAGCTGGAAAAAACCATCATCTCACTCGAAACAAATTGACAGATTTCCTTCAAAACCCGCCGCCCCCTCCAGGCAGAATCCTGCACGCGCCATCTCATGCATGAACCAAAAGGTTCACTCTCTGATGGGCCAGAAGAGCTTTAAGAGACGCGATTTGAACAAGAAGGCCGCCCAAGCACGAAACATGCCTGCGCTGCAGCCGGCTTCCAGACAGACGATTCCCTCCATACAGACGCATTCAGAAGTCACGGTCTCCCATTTTCTAACCTGTTCTCATCCTACTGGCTGCCACCAAAACACAGCAGTGCAGCATCCCCCAAAGGGGCCTGGGACGGCTTCAGTCTTAGCACGGGCTGTGCATCATGGCAGGAATGCAAGAGGAGCATCCGCACCGCAGAGCACCCGCACCGCAGAGCATCCGCACCAGGAGCGCCCGCACCAGGAGCGCCCGCACCGCGGAGCGCCCGCACCGCGGAGCGCCCGCACCCGGAGCGCCCGCACCCGGAGCGCCCGCACCGCGGAGCATCCACACCAGGAGCGCCCGCACCGCGGAGCACCCGCACCAGGAGCGCCCGCACCGCGGAGCACCCGCACCAGGAGCGCCCGCACCGCGGAGCATCCACACCAGGAGCGCCCGCACCGCGGTGCATCCACACCAGGAGCACCCGCACCGCGGAGCACCCGCACCGCGGAGCACCCGCACCAGGAGCACCCGCACCAGGAGCACCCGCACCGCGGAGCGCCCGCACCGCGGAGCGCCCGCACCAGGAGCGCCCGCACCAGGAGCGCCCGCACCAGGAGCGCCCGCACCGCGGAGCATCCACACCAGGAGCGCCCGCACCGTGGAGCACCCGCACCGCGGAGCATCCGCACCAGGAGCACCCGCACCGCGGAGCACCCGCACCGCGGAGCACCCGCACTGCGGCAGCCCAATTGTGCCCTTCCCCAGCTCACGGCAGGATTTCCCCCCACCAGCAGGATCTGAAGCACTTTTGTTCCGTTCTGATCACCAGACGAGGATTCCTTTACTCGGCAGACTGCAGCGCTCTCGGGCTCACGGGGATCTTTTGTCCTTGCACAAAGTCACGCTGTGATGTTACAGCCGGGAGGGACCAGGCAGAAAAAAACAAACCAAAAAGGCATCCTTTAATGGAGATCACACAACAGCCCAGCTCCCGTCCCAAAGAGCAGTAATACACAGCATTTCCACAACACCAAACACCTCCCAAGCATTCAGCATTGATCTGTTTCCCTGCCCAAACCATCACAGGAATCAGGCCAGATCCTGCAAACTCTGACATGTGCAGGAAAACCAGCGCACGCGATCAGGGCCCCACAACACCAGACTTTCCACGTGCTCGAGCTAAAACGAGGGTGTGAGTGTTCACCAGTTCAGGCTATCAACAGCCACGAAGCTTAATAAAAAGCAACATTTTTTGGCAAGTTACTACTGCACATTTTGTTTTCTTCTCCCTCCCTGGCACAGCAATTTCCCCTCTGGGAACAGGGAACGTGCCAGACAAATGCTGCCTCTGGCAAAGAAACCGGCGACAAACAAAATGCACTTAGTGCCCGTTCCAGTTGAGTAGGTGCTCCAGAGACGAGGAAATCTCGAGTTTAAATCCACCTGGCATTACGGTGGGGAGAGCAAAGAGCAGCTCTGCTCACGCCTTCCCGGAGACCTGACCTGCTTTAAGCTGAGCGGTATTTCATGCTCCACATCTGATCATTTCTCAGCACCGGGTGTTTTCCTGAACTCGCTGTTGATTGCACCGGTCATAATTAAGTCAGGGCCTTAGCCCCTGACTGGTATGTGCAAACACATCTCGGGGTGCTCCGGGCAGCCCAGCTGAGCTGCGCTCAGTCCAGCAGGAACGACCCCGCTCCGTCCGGACAGACAGACACCAGGTGAGCTGCGCTCAGTCCAGCAGGAACGACCCCGCTCCGTCCGGACAGACGGACACCAGGTGAGCTGCGCTCAGTCCAGCAGGAACGACCCCGCTCCGTCCGGACAGACGGACACCAGGTGAGCTGCGCTCAGTCCAGCAGGAACGACCCCGCTCCATCCAGACAGACGGACACCAGGTGAGCTGCGCTCAGTCCAGCGGGAACGACCCCTCTCCGTCCGGACAGACGGACACCAGGTGAGCTGCGCTCAGTCCAGCAGGAACGACCCCGCTCCATCCAGACAGACGGACACGGCGACGCTCAGCTGGGAATTCTGCACCTCCCACTCCAAAATGCCCCCTCCAGCATCCACCCCAACCCAGTGCGGAGCTCCCCGGGAACGGGGCATCCCAGACACCCCCAGATGGGAACCAGGGGTCAGGGAGAAAATGTTTTTAAGACATCAGCCCTAAACAAATTAAACCGTTTCAGAGCCTTTTAAAATGCTAATACAGCAATTTGCTAAGCGATTTATGTCCGGTTTTGACATTTGCAAAGTGAATTAGATGCAAAACCCCACTAGTTGTAGTTCTAACACTTACTAATAAGAGATTTACTCAAAAATAATGGAAATGCGGGATCTCAGTATTTCCACATATCCAAAGTGCAATTACAGTAAAAACATTCAAATGTGCTTTAAAGCGCTGAGTTCCCCTGAAAGAAGAGTGAGAGACTTCTTTAGGTTTTGTATTTCCATTTATCCTGTCAGGATGAAACGTCACAGATATATTTTAGTTATGGCTTTAGGTTAAAATGAATAAAACCATAACAAAGCAAAAATGGGAGGATACGCTTTATAACCAGAGTCTGCAAATATCTGAAATTTTCCAGTTTTGAGGAGAAAGAACTTGCTTTACCCAGAAGCACCGAATCTTTATAAAAGACCAATTTGCCTTGCAATTCAAAGAATTTATTTAAAGACGCTGAGAAAAAAATAATTACTACTTCAAATCTTAATTTGCCCAAAAGCAAACACCAAAAATCTAATTATAGCTTCCCATAAATGAGAGAACAAACCCAGCATCACACGGGCTTAAACAAGCGACCGTTCTCCGACCGAGCGGTGCTGGGCACCCCCAGCCTGCGCCTCGAGGACACAGATGTGCGCACAAAAAATAAATGCAGCTTTTGCCCCAGGAAGAGAAAAACTATTATGAAGAATTTCAATATGTAGAAACACAGCAAAGCTCTGTTATACAGGAGCTATGGAGCCGGCCCTGTCTCCTGCGGATTTTCTGGAGCACAGTGAACACCCGTCATGTAGCACCAGCTCCAGAAACCCAGCGCATGGTGCAACGAGGACATCCGACTTCAGCAAGTCCCTGTTCTTAGCGCCATATGGTTGGGCACATTTTAACAGCATCTCTGAGTGGGGGTTCAGCTTTTATTTGGTGTTCTGTTTCTTTTGGGAGAAAAAGAAGAAGAATACAAGCTCTTTCCCCATCTCTGACTTTGCTATCTTACTTGTTCGACACAGGACACGCACAGTGGGTTTCAGCTCCCACAACGAGCCAGGCTGTTTCATGCTATGCCCTTAGGCCTCTATTAAAAACAATTTAATTCACACGAGCCCTCTGAGGACTGACAAGCCCAACCGCTGCTGCTGGCGGAGCACTTTTGTGCTCCATTTTGTTCAGTTATTGCTTTGGGTTTTGCAGAAGACAACGTCTCTCTCATTCTAAAACATTCTGAACTTCACGTGCTGGACAGACAGCTGTCCTGCAGAGCTGCCCAGTCGCTGGGACACATGGACAAGCCTGGCCATGCTCAGCGGTCCCTTCTGCTCGTCCATCCCCAGCGTTCAGAAGTGCTGTTTGCAGAACACAAGCAGGAACATCCCAGCCTGTTCCCTTTAGCATCTCTTTATAGACCTGCTGTCCACGTATACATTTAATTTCTTATTAAAGCTGCTGCTCCTGACCCCTCCACAACCTCCCGTGATAAAAACTTCTAGGAGTGAAGCATTACTTTCCTTTGCCTGTTTTAAACTTATCTCCTGCCATCTCCACCCTGGCTGTAGGCGCTGGTAAACAAGAGCTCAGCGTTCAGCTGAGGCGCTGCCTGCCTGACATGGCCCTTGACCCCACCTTCCTCTCCTAAGGGAGCAGCCCCAGGCTTCCCCACCGCTCCTCAGAAAGCAGCTGCTCCATCCCCTCCACGGCTTGGGTTGCCCTTCTCCAGATATCCCCTAACTCCACGTCCTTGAGACGCACACGGCGCTGTTGCTGCGGGTGCACCAAGGCTTTATATAACAGCAAAATGACGTTAACATAATTTCTTGTTCTTAACACCCTTCCTTATGATGCCCAACATTCCTGGCTCCGGCGGCTGCCCCCGCGCTACGAGCCGATGATTTCAGGGAACTGTCAGCTGCGACTCAGATCTTTCCTGAGCTGCGACTGCCGGGTCAGAGCGTCACGACGTTTCAGGGAAAGACAGCAGCAGAGGGGCTGGAGCAGAAAAGCAGTTTGTGACTGACAGCGCTTTCAGATCAGCTTCAACCGACTTTGAAACCCGCTGAGGTACCGACACCCTCGCACACTTATTTTGGAAGTGCGCTAGTCTGCGCACACGGTGCCTGGGAAGCAAACAAGTGATGGCCTGCCTGTTCAGAAAGGCAGATTTTACCCCTGAGAAGGGTTTTTTCCAAGAGCCACATCACAGCCCTTCTGCAAGGGAAAATAATCTCTCACACAGACAGCAGAAGCTGCTCGCCACCAGTCTCCTTCCCAGCCCCACACCCGGGACCTACGTGCAATTTTCCTTTTAGCAGTGAACTTGGTTCTATCCAGCTGCTGTTTTGTTCTCTTCTTTTGCAATCCACTCTCTTCCTTTGACTCCTGCTGTAATGGAAGAAAAACATAGTGAGTGCATACAATATGTAAGAAATACCACCAGCCCCCTTCCCCCACTATGCAGACACAAACACTGGTTCAAAACCCAGCTTCTATTTGTGTGAAATTTGAATTTCAAACATAATTCAAACACATTCTGTAACTATTAAAAGCTGTGTGATAAGCATAACGAGCAAAAAGAGTTACAGACTGACATAAACAGAGAAGTAGGAGAGACAATAGACTTCATGCCAGTCACCACCATGCTCTGCACCTGCTGCCCATGATTTTGCAGAGAATTTGCTTGGCCTTGCTGAAGCATCGGTATTTGTAAGCATTCAAACCAGAAAAACAAACCCTTTTCATAGCTGAAGGTTGCACATCTGTAAACCAGGACTGTTTCCTGCCACGCTGCTTCTTGCACCCAGACAATTTCAGGTGACCAAAACCAGAATCCTGCCCCTTTTTGGGGGCCCACGCTAATGCACCCCAAGGGCGGGAGAGCCAGCTGCATTTACTGCTGGTGCTATTCTCTCATATTGTCACAAGTGTTTTATTTTTGATGCTTGAATACTTCAGAAATTTGTCATCTCCGAGGCCTCCCGGAATAACACCCGCACAAACAACCTAAGTGCTCGCTGCTTTAAGCACACCGCCTGCAACAAGAATGGTCTCAGGCTTAATTGGCACACATTTATGCAAGCTGCTGTCCTAACGGCTTAAGCGAGGGCGCACACATTACCGAAGGCTGGCACTGGACCCCTTCCAATTTGTCTTTCTAAGTCAGGTGGGATTAGAATCAAGCTCGGTGTTTCAGGCCGAGCCCCACGCCTGGCCGGGACGGGGCTCCCCACGGCTCCGCCGCAGCCGCTGTTGGTTTTGCTGTCCCCGATCCTCGTGGCAACCACCCCACAGCACCCCCTGTGCCAGGAAAGGCTTCGAGGTGGGGTATGTGGCTTGGGCTACTTCAATGCAAACAGATACACCGCTTATTTTCAAGAGTAATCAATTCCTGCTGTCTCTTGCCCGTGTTTCTGAGCCCGTGTTATCCCTTGGACTGTAGCTCTATGCTGAGTTTTGTTCGAGGCACCTCCAGCTTCAGTGTTATCTGTAGATTTTATTAATGTCTATACACCACTTGCTCCCTCTTACAGATCATTAATGAGGATGTTAAAACACACACAGACCTAATATTGATCCTCTTGGCCTCAGCTTTACATCTCCCCCAAATGAGCCTCTCCTCTGTTCATCACCAGCTTTTGCTGACAGTCTTTTAGCAGGATTTCAATCCAGGAATGTTACTATCTAGACCCAATTGAATTATTTATCCAACTAAGATTTTGCAAGATGTACGATTAAGTGGTTTCCTGAAACCCTAATACATTGACGCTTTTACATGCCCTAATACCTGCACCATTCCTCACTTCCAGCGATTTAAGAACCAGCTCACAAGGCAGCAATCACGCTTGGCAAGTCCACGCACACACTCATGCTACCACCTGAGGGTTTTTCCTTTGACTGACTCCTTCCCTTCCCCACCCAGCCTGGTTTTGGTACCTCGTTTCTAAGATCTGCCGCTGTGTCTCCAAAAGGCTCCTTCACAGCCAGACCCTCTCTTGCTAGGAGACAGATGACAGGCTCTCGCTCAGCAGGTGAAATCCCCTCTCTTCACAGGCCCTGGCATGTCGCTCTTTTCCTCAGTTTTCCGTAAGCCACAGGTTCTGATGCTCTGAACCGCCCTGCCTTGGTCCATGGGACACCGTGGGCAGCTCACGCCTAAGGGAGTGGGGACCGGTCTGTGGGGTCACACCAGGATCACACGCCAGAGGAGGTTACGCAACAGCTCTCCCCAAAGCCCTGTCTAAATTCTAAACCTACTCCAGTTTAAGACAGGGGCAATTTAATCCTAGCAGGCTCTGTAAATCCCCGGCTCTTCTCTCTAGGCATCAATCTTCCCCTCATCACTCTCGCACTTGCCGGAAGGTCAGCCCTGACACGCTCATCTGCAGCTCTGTTCCAGGGCACGGCTGTGATTTATGAGCACACCAAACTTTCCACGGCTGCCAGGGCCTGCACGGTGCAGAGACACACTGGGGACACGCACCACGGGACAGGACGGGGCTCAAACGCCCCCGGGGTTCAGCCGGGATCGGTGGGCCCGGTTCCACCGCGCAGCCCAGTACAGGCCTCGGCTCCTCGCGCTGGGTCCTGAAAAATCTCGACATTTACAACACTGGCAGGAGCAAAATTATTGCAGGACACGTGTTGTACGAACCTCATACATTTGAGAAAGATGTTTAAATTGCTCGGCAGCGTTCTACTGAACAGCCACGGTACAGCGAACCGCTGAAGCAAATCCAATTAATCCTGATGGGCCAAAATATACACACACATCTCAATTCCAAGAATTCTTAAATCTTCTTTATTTTTAAACCCAGAAAATAAAACATACCTTTTAATTAGGATTTATGGCTGTTTGTACCTCTGCTGGGAGAAAGCCCCGCAGGCCCCAGAGCGTTCTGCATAAATGCAGGCGAGGATGGTGGAAACAGAAGGGCCGAGCAAATTCAGAGAAGACAACAGGGCTTGCTCTTTCTGACCCAACCTTTTAATGCTCATCTGTCTACAAGGATAATAGGAACTCAGGGGGCCACTCAACCAACTGCCTTTCTAATAAGATCACTAGTCCAAAAATAATCTTAATCAATTAAAATATTCCCATACTGCAGCCAATACTCTTAGTTACAAGGTCATCTCCAACACACAACTTCCAAGGGAAAACAATTATTATAGCGGAGGCGAGGTGGGAACTGCGCACCTCTGCTCAGCGCCAGCCTGGAGAGCGTCTCTCCTCCTTTGCCGTCAATTTAAAGCATAATGGCCAGAAGGAATCCAAATTCGCTTCCTGTGTGTCAGGCTCTGCAGTTTAATTTATGATGCTCTCTTATGAGCAATTTCACTGTCAGCATTGTACACAGATCAAGAAAAAAGACAGGTTTCCGAAGTTCCCTACATGTTTAGTGGAAGGCAGCCACTATTCTTCCCTGGGTTTTTAACCTGTTTGGTTTCACCAGACAGCAGGAAATCAAATTCTCGTTTTAAAAATGCTTTTGCACGTACCTAAGAGAACCTGACTCTGCCAGCAAAAACAGATACAGCTCCACTCGCTTCTAAAAGCCTGTAAATGGAAGGCAGTGGCCAGCCTCCCACAGCCCCGCTGCCTCGAACCCACAGCATAAACCACAGAAATCAGCTTCTGCTGGCTCAGGGAAGGAAAGGCTGCAGAAGGATGTCTCCACAGCTAACAGTGCAGGCTGCAAAGTCTAAAGGTCTGGGTAATTTTACTGCTCAATAGCAGTTGGGACCATCTAACAATAGGGCACAGCCAAACACCACACGTCCTGCATGGGAAATAGGCAGATGAAAACCAGACTAATTTATTTTTAAAAGCTAATTAGAAGTTGGAAGTGCCACGTTTGGCTCCAGCCAAGGCTGCTGCTGAAATTAATATCACACTCTACTTTATTAGTCTTCGACTTCAGTTCAGAATCTGTTTCAGCTCTGCTCTGTCTTTCAGCTCATTAGAACAAACCTGCTGGAAGCGGAGACTTGAACAAGGAGACACGATGGGGCTCGTGCCAGACGTGTAGTTCCCAGCTCACGGGAAGGAGGCCCCTGGAGAGAAAAGGGCTTTTACCGGGCTGCGAGGAGCCTGGATTTGCACCAACCTGATTTCCGAGGAGCGAAGGCAGCAGAGCCGCCTGGGGAGCAGCCTCACACGCGTTCTCCTCGGGGACTGGAGGCACCGGGTCCCTCGGCACCGCAGCAGAGCCCGTGGGGACAGCGGGTGCCGCAGGAACGCTCCCGGGCGGCTCTGCTTTGCTTGGACGGTCAGCGGTGCGGGGTGGGCGCTGCCACCCTGGCTGTGACGCTTCCAGTGCCACCATCTCCACGGTAAGATGTCGCTCAGGCCACGCCTGGTCCCAAAACAAAGCGCCCGCTGCCATGGTTGATGGAGAACAGGAAAGGGTAGTGGGCGGGTATTCCAGCCGAGGCCCGAACACGCCTCCCTCCTTCTACCAAAACCAGCATCTGACCTGGAACATCAACAGGCGCTGCCATTTACTGCGAGTGGCTCCAAGCACAGGAACACTCAAGCAAAGGGATGTTCCACACTGAAGGGAAGACAGGTCCTGGATGCCACACAGGAACAGATGGCACTGTCACCCTGGAGCCTTGTCCCGGTCCCCAAGGGCTGCCAGAGCTGATGAGTCCGGCAGAAAGAGTCTGTGAGACTTTAGCCAAACTCTATGAGCGGAGGCAGGTACCCTGGGACCACCCAAAGGATCCACCCAGGAAAAACTGAGCCTTCCAAAAGGTCTCAGAGCGGATCAGCAGTGTTTCGGGATCAACTGCAGGTCAGTCAGATGGCTCAGGATAATTGCTGGGCTGTGCTCCGTGTCCGTGCCGGGCCAGCACTCCTGCTGGGTGACTGTCAACCCTCAGACACGGCTTCAGAAAACCTCAGGGGGGTCAGAGAGTCTTTATCAACAGCCTAATTCAAACAGGAGGCTTATGAGACAGACCAGAAGCTGCTGTGCTTGGAGAGAGCTTTTATGGGCACTACTTGAAATATTGTGTATATGTGGATGATCACCCGCTCCTGGTGAGGGCAACCAGTTCCCTGCAGAATTTCAACAGTGGGGGGAGAGAGGAACCATTCTGCTTGTTTGTCCTGTCTGTGTTTCAGAGACACAGTCTGCACAAAGCAGGACATCTCCTCTTGCTTCCACAGAGCCAGAGACGTTGTTCTTATTCTGTCTGACCCTTCCCAAAAAAAGAGAAGTGTTTCCTGAATCCAGGATTATATATAGCAGAGATCAGGGAGCCTCACGTCCTTCTGATGCAGCTCTGCAGATGCCACAGCACAGAAAGCAAAGAAAAGAAAATTTGGCAAAATAACATGGATGAGCTTGATAATCCAGCACGACTGAAAAATTCCTGGGAGAGGCAGCCTGCCAAAGATCATCAAAAGTGAGAAGCTGGAGGCTTTCCAGGTGCAGCTGCTACAAGATCTGCTGGTCTGGAAGCAGAACTGGGGACTTGTTCTATAGATACCTGCCAAGAGACTGCCAAGGAAGAAAGCCATCGAATCAATGATGCCCAAATTGTCCTTGTAGCTTTTGATTCATAAGGAACCATGTCCTAACAGATGCAAGATTAATTGAGAATGTATTGTTCTCTAAAATTGCTATTGATCTGAGCTTCCCACACCTCTTCTTGAACACATAACGAGGTCTTACTAGAGCAAGAACAACAGTTACAAGGTTTGAAATTGAAATTCAACTTGATGTACACTGAAGAGCTGAGACAGTTACACAAACGAGACAGTTATTTTTTTTTGAGATCCCAAGCAAATCACATTTTTGGGTTTGATTTTGCAGAAAACAACACGACAAGAGACTGTGGCGCTGGATCTGGAAGCTGATGACTCACAGAAAGAGACTGAACTGAATAAATCCACTCACTCAACTGACTGAACTGTTGTCACTTAAACAGAACCTAATTGGCTCTTTAACGGCCTCTCTGAGCATATCCTTTTCTGTAATATGACCGATTATGCCATCAGAATTTATTGTTTATAGACAAACTTGCAGAACAGTCAGGGAGCCTAACCTTTTTATAGATGTGTTTTAGGAGACGTTTGTTTCCTCTTTTTCAGATACGTGCACATTGAGATGAATAATTGCAGACAATAACAGGTCCTGATCTTTTATGTACTGCAGCAGCTCTTACAGCCGCTGATTTCTTTTTTCCTTATAGGTTTCACAATAAAGGCCAGTGATGCAGCAGACATCTGAAGTTAACTTAGCATATTGCAGATCTAAGGGTTTAACCCCGCTGAACTATTACTGCCATATGTTCCATTCCTTTCAGGGAATTTCCCAATGGGAAAGAACTCAGACAATGTGAAGAAAAAACATCCAATATCATTTGCCCTACAGCTTCCTACTGTTTATTTCTAGTGCTTTTCCCCTCCTCACATGATAATCACCTTATTGTAGAGAAGCATGCTGCAGATGTGGGAGCGAAAGGGACTTGATTTAAGATCTACAGCTTGAGAGTGAACTGAAATGCTTTTGAAAATGGTGGAATTACAAAAAGCAGCTTAGGATCCCCAATCACCAGCCAGACAGAGCAAAGCCTCAACAGTCATACATCAAAAATTGATCCTAATAATTTCCTCTCGTGTACCTCGCCAAGCTGAGGACAGATTCTCCGGGCTCTGGGTTTCCCCCAGGGACTCATCCCAAAGCCAGCGTAACACACACAGGCATTTCAACCTCTTAGGATAAAGCTGATGTTTGTAAGACGATGCAAGGGATCACTGATCTGAGCCTTCATGTCTTAGCCAGGCAAACGCACATCGCGGTTCACCTTTACACCCTATGGAAGTGGGTGAAAAACTCAGGTTTCTGTAATTCAGGATCAGTTTACCAGACACCAGCTGCGTCTGAGCTACTCGCAAGCCTGTGTTCTGAATCATTTCCTTATCTATTTGCGCATAATACAGAATCATGTTTCTATGGTTTAGCTGGAAATCAATCAAACAAAAATTATGAAAAAAAAGATTTGTAAAGGGATTGAGGAAAGGTTACTTTTAAATTACGTTTCAAATTCAGTTCTGAGAGGATTTGGTTATCAAATCCCAGACTCATAACTCACCCTCACGAAGCACACCATTCATTTCCTAATCAAATAGGATTTGATTCACCTCATTTATAAGAAAGGGAACAGCACGATACCCTCTGCGCACAGCCCGGGATGCTCAGGCACCATCCTGCAACAGCACAGCCCAGCCCGGGCCTGACCACTGACCTCTCCATCGCTGTCAGATATGACGATAAACGCATCCACAAAGCTGCGCTTCTTCTTGCCATTGGCCGCGTTCCTCTTCTCTTCCTCCTCATCCTGATCCCGAGAGTCCAGGCCCTCTGAGGGCTTCTTCTTCCTCGGCATCCTTCACGCTGAAACAGAGGGAAAGATTAAAAGCCATTTGTTTCCTTCTGATTTAGATTTCCCCTAACAGCCATCCTTTTTTTTTTTTCTTTCTATTTTTAGGCAAAACACCGCAGGCATTAGAACCTTATTACAAAGCATGGTGAACTTAGCGTTACTGGGAGCCACATGTACTAGTCACCACTCATCTAGTTAAGAATACTTTATTATAGCTGATCACTAAAAAGGGATTTCAGGGGAACAGCAACACAGACCAAAGCCGCTCTGAATGCCCTTGCCCCAAAGCAATGAGGCTTTCCTCCGGCTTCTCGGGGAAAAGCGCCTCAGCAAACCACTCCAAAGCACCACAGGGGGTCTCCCACCCTCCAACACACCCCCCAACTTCCCCTCCTCAGCCCCACACACCATCCCTGTCCTGGTGCAGAGCAAAGCAGGCTGAGCCCTGCGCGCCGGAACAAGAAGCCGCTGCGGCATGGCCATGTGTCAGCTTTCGGATTCAACAAAACAAGGGGAAAGGCACATTCCTCAAAGGACACTGGTTTGCTCCCAGCACAGCAGCCCCACGTAAGGCTGCACCGGCACTGTGAAAAGGGAAAACGCAGGCGGCAGCAGCAGAGGGGCTGGAAACAAAACAATAGGTTTATCTGGCAGCCGGGATTTCTCAATGAGCATCAGGCTCCGGAAGCCCTCAGCGCAGCCGTGCCCAAACCACTCGTGTTAAAGTAGGCACTTGATGAGCAGGGAGGAACCTGCTGAGCGTTGTTAGTGCAAACCTGAGTGCTCGATGAACGGCCCGATCGAGGGCAGGTGCCCACACAATGCGAGATGGTGCTTCAGCATCTCGTCTCCTTGCCAGCCCCCAGACTGCTGGATAGGGACGAGCAGCCGGCGCTGGCTGCTTGCATCAAAAAGGGCTCAGACGAGAGGATCAGGAAGAGATTTCGGTGAACGAGAGCTGCAGGATGGCACACAGAGTTCAACCACCCTTTCCTGCCATGTTCACTGTCCTGCAAATAACTCGACAATGCCACTCGGTGCTTCCTGCACTGTGGTCTAAAAGCCTCACAAAGCAGGCTGAGCACCGTCAGCTCTACGGTACAATTAAACACATGCAGAGCAGTTAAGCAACAAACCCCTCATTAAACACCAGAGAGGGGCAGAGCTGGAAACGCAAGTTAAGTTGGCTGGTTCCCAGACCACTGTCCTTCCACAGGACCATTCTGCCTTCGAGACCACTGAAATAGCTCAAATGTGCTGCTTAGATCTAAAATAGGAGTAAGAGAAGACACAAAAAAGACCCTGCATGACCCAATACAAAGCCAAACCCTCCTCTGAAACACCACGAAATTGCAAACAGCCGCTATGTGTAGAAATGCTAAGGAGCAAGAAGTTCAAAACCCCCATCAGCGCTAGAACAGCAGCGCGCTGCTCCATCTACAGTCCGAGGCAGCAGGTGAGGCTGAGAGAGGAACCGCGTGCCCCGTATCCACAGCCTTCAGGAGCTTCTCTGCCTCCCTTCCTCTGCAAACACATGCACACACATGCCTGGAGACAAAAGATTATTATCCTGGTGAGTCACGACGTGCACGGAAGGTTTGCAGAGCCCTCTGAAGACAGAACATTGCACAAATGGCATGCACGGCTCCAGCAGCAATCGCAACCGCCGCCGCAGTCCGCAAATGTCTGTCTGTTTAGGAAGGGGCAATAAAAACAAGCGCTGCTTTTCTAAAAGCGGCAGCTCTTGCAAAACAAAGCTGTTGCGCTCCAGCTGTGCTGAACTCAGCTCCTGTTGGAATATCCTCGCTATACGTTCTCCATTTTTTATCTTTTGCTCCAAATGGCCTCTTTACCCTCCATCCAGAGAGATGAGCCAGGCAGCTCACCCCCAGCTGCCAAGAGGTGCCCCCACGAAGGGGTGGGAACACCCCCTTATCGGAAGAAAAACACACAGACAGGAATTTTAGCAACGGGGAGCAGCACTGGAGAGACCTCCAGGACACCAACCTGCACAAGGTCACCCTGGTTTTGGAGAGACAGCCTGTAGGTTTTACCACCAAAACAAATGCAAACAGCAACAAGCGACTGCCACGCTGTACTTGCTGGGTTTTTAACTCACGCTGGTATCACCAGCTCGCCTCTGACTCTGCGACACATCTTCTGCTTGATGCACTGTGCTAAATAAGAGATCACTGAGAAATATCAGCTGGAGTTATGATGAGTCACCTACCTCCAACATTTAAAGGGAAGGAAAAAAAAGAAGATGTAAGAGATGTAACCACACAACTCCCACAACGCTCCTGAAAATGAAGGGACTTGTGGCAGAGAGAGTCTCTGTAAATGTAACTAAGGGAACAAGACAAGTGAGAGATCACTCGTAGCTGTGCTAGTCTGAGGCTGTGAGTAGGAGAGAGCGGTAATGGCTTTTATTAGACAAGCTGGTGCAGCTGAAGGAAGAAAACAAGCCCCAGAGCAACCCCCCCTTCCCCTGCACGCAGGAACTTAAGCACAGAAGCTGCACTTTGCTTTTAGTGCTCCTGAAAAGGACACTTGCTGGTACCTGAGGTGACGATACCTGCGTTCAGGCTCAGCGAAAATGGCTAAAGACTGAATTATCTATAACTACCTCCACAGTTTGGCTCACACACCCATTTTCCAGTTATCCAGGGTTTTTTTTCCAACTCTGAATTTAAGAGAATTCCTTTGTAAACGCTCTGACAGCAAAGGTGACCTCCCGACAAGGGACTCGCACACGCCACGCTCCTCCAGTAACATTTTTAGGGATATCCTTGAAGATCCCCAACTTGTGATTATTTGTCATTTTCCCTCTCATCTATCATTTTGATGAATCAGAAAGCAATTACCGACAGAATAATTCTAAATCTTGACACTGCAGCTACAGACCTGCCAAGCTGTGACAGCTTGAAAAATGCTTGAAAACGAAGCCAAAAAAATGAATGACTCTCATCCCCGGATGAGTTTCTGAGCGGTTTGAGACACAGGCTGTCACTTTGTAAACAACTCCCCCCCGCCTCGGGAAGAAGAGGCGCGATGCAGCTCGGCGCTCAGGAGGCTCAGCCCCACACGAAACACCACCCGCAGACCCTCGCCGGACCCGGCACGCGGGGCACAGCTGCTGCTCCGCGACCCACAGGACGCGAGGGCTCACGGTGCCGCGGGAGGAGAGGAATTGTTCACGGGATCCATCCGTTTATAGAGCTGGATCTTCACAAGGCCACAGAGGCCAAGCTCGCCCAAGTTCATCTGCAAACCCCATGAACTGCTCCGCTTCCCTCTGCCCCGGCACGTCCCGCACGCAGCGGCTCTCCCCGCGCCACCCCCTCCCCAGCACCTGCCTGAGGGTCTCCCGTCCCCCTCCCAACCCGCTGCCCTTGGGTACGGGGGCTGTGCAGGGAGACAAGGATGGGGTCAGGGCTACCCAAAAACTGTCACCCTGGGGAGGATGCTCGGGGGGAGTCCCTGGTGGGATCGGGGTGGGCACAAGAGGAAGGAGACCAGCCTGGGGTAAATCAAGGGGCGCGTCTGGGGTCAGCCCAGGAGGAGGAGATGGAGCCAGCGCTGCTGGGGGAACCTCGAGCGGCAGAAGCCCCCCAGGGCGCAGCTGGGGAGATGGGGCCAGGGCAAAGCTCAGGCTTGGGGGCGGTTTTGGGGTCCCCTCCACAGACAGCCCTGGGAGAGGAGCAGCAGGGTGGGCCCAGGGAAGAGGCACAGCCCCGGGGAGCCGGTACCAGGGTCCCCTCCAGGGCAAGGGACTGGGGTACAGAACCGAGGGGAGCGATCCGGGTGTCCCTTCCACCCGGGGGGCAGCGCTGGGGCCGCTCCCCGGGTCGCCCGGGGCGGAGGCCCGTGGGCATCCCTGGGGAGTCAGCCCCGGGGAACGGGCCCGGGGGTGGGTCCCGGGATCCCCCCGCGGGAAGAGGTGGCCCCGGGCCGGAAGGGTTCGGCGCCCGGCCCCGGGAGCCCCACGGCGGATGGGCCCCGGGCGAGCCCCAGGGCCGCGGCCCGGCGCTGTGCGGCAGGCCCCGCGCGGCACAGGTACTCACCGGGCCCGGGCCTCCCGCGGGCCGGCGCCGCGCCCCGCCCCGCCGGGCCGCCCCGTTGCGCGGCGACAGGCGGCGGCGCCGCAGCCTCCCCGCCGCGCCGGTCCCGGTCGGCGGGTCTCGCACCCGCAATCAAGTTGGCGGCGGAGGCCTCATTGCCCTCACCCAAGATGGCGGCGGCGGCTTCGCGGCGCGTCACGTGGCCGGCGTGGTGGTGAAGCGGGCGGCGCCATGTTGCGGGCGGGCGGCGGGCCCGGCCCCGGGAGGTCTGCGGGCCCCGACGTCTTGTGCTGAGATGCGGCGGGAGGTGCTGGCGCTGTCGCCATTTTCTCAGAGCGGTGCCGGACGCTGCGGGGAGGGCAGCGGGCGCCAGTTTCCCAGGAGGACGCGATAGCGGGGGGCTAGTGCCTTCAGCTGCAGCCTCCCTGCCTCAGAAGTTACCGCTGCGCTTAGCGCTGTCACCGCAGCAACCGCTGTGCCGTTTGAACGCCCACAAAACCCAGGCTCCGCGAGGCAGGCAGCGACCACGCTCAACCAGGCCCTGAGGAGCGGCCGACCCCCGCCGCTCTGCCCACAACCAACATGGCCGCCGCCGCCGCCTCCCACGTGAGGGCGCGCGGCGCTCTCGCGGGAGGCCGCCCCGCCGTTGCTAGGACGCAGGGGGGCGCGCGGGCGGCTCTCGCGAGAGCGGCGGGGGCGGGGCGGGGCTGGCGGCCATGGCGGACGGGGCCGGTAGCAACGGGGACGCCGCGGGGCTGCCGGTGGGCAAGGAGGCGGGTGAGGAGCCGGGGGCGGCGGGGCGAGGAGGCGGGTGAGGAGCCGGGGGCTGCGGGGGCGGGGTGGGGAGATGCGGCGCGGCCCCGCTGACCCCCGGTTGTCCCCCCCCCGCAGTGGCCCGTCTGATCCGGGAGAACGGGCACATCTTCACCGAGGCGCAGTGCAAGGTGTGCAGCGCGCTGCTCATCTCCGAGTCCCAGCGGCTGGCGCACTACCAGGTAGGGAGCGGGAGCCGCCGCCGCCGGGCGCCCGGAGCGGCAGGGGCTGAGCGGGGCCGGGCGGGTCTCTCTCTGCTTTCCCCAGAGCAAGAAACACGCCAACAAGGTGCGGCGGTACCTGTCCATCCACGGCGGAGACGAGCTCGCCCACGGCAAGCGGATGAGGCTGGACGCCAAGCAGGTGAGAGCGAAAGAGCCCTTGGGGCCAAAATCCCGCACAGCGGGTCCTGCTGGGCTGGAGGTCGTTGTATGGCCTGGGTGCCGTGGTGAATAAACGAAGAAATCGCTGTCGGAAGGGGCGTTGTGGGAGCTGGAGAGCGCGATGGCGGGTGTGCTGCCAGGCCTTGTCGCGGCCAGCGCAGTTCCTGCTGCCCTCGCCATTTAAATGGCCTCTGTGAGTATGTCTTCTCCATTTAAACAAGCGCAAGGTGCCTTTTGTTGATAGTCGTGCTTGAAAGGACAGGGGGAGGTGAACAGGAACGACAGCTTGTCTGGAATATCATTGAATAACTGTTGCTGTCACAGAAAGCGGTTGGGTTGACCATCTACTGTAGGGTTGTCAAACTCATTTTCACCAGGGGCCACATCAGCCTCGCGGTTGCCTTCAAAGGGCCGAATGTAATGTTAGGACTGTATAAATGTAGGAGTAGTTACAGTCCTAACATTACATTCGGCCCTTTGATGGCAACCGCGAGGCTGATGTAGCCCCCCATGAAAATTAGTTTGACACCTCTGGTCTACCAGAATTCTCGTTCAAGGACAATCCTTTTTAACTTATCTAGGTTTCCTTGGCGGGTAGCAAGAGCCTGCTGGTCAGTGAAGGCACCACGTTCCACTTGGCCATCTGTCTGCCCAGTGACTCATTTGGGAAACAGATTCTACTTTTCTGATTACTTCAGCTTTAATCCCCAACTCTCCAGCATTTGTGGCGGGGGGAGGAGATAGAGGCAGTTGCCTTTGCACAGGGCTTGGAAATGACGGCTGCCGCCTGCTCCACCGGCGTCGTGTTGCAGATGACCCGGCTGATATCGATGTTCGTGCTGCTCAGTTCACACCTTGCAGAGGAAGAGGCTGCCTGTTCCAATTCTGGCAGCCACTCGTTTAACCTTGTCCTTAACCCACACAGCCCAGGGCTGCCCCTCCGCCTGGAGCCCTTCACTAACAGATTAAAAAGAGTAATCTGGTGCAAGAACACGCTCCAGCGAAGGACAGGATGACGCTGCATCGTCCTGCCCAGTCACGTTTCTTCAACATAACACCCAAATGTCTCCGATTTCCTTGTTTTCTCAGACCCCCAAGCCTTAGTGTTTCTTCTTATCTCAAGAAGGTTGGACGAGGTGACTTGCAGAGGTCCCTCCCAGCCTCGGCCACTCTGCGATTCTGTGTGCACAGGACAGCAAGCAGGAAGGCAGCAGTGGGGAAGACAGGAGCAAGTGTTGTCCCATCTGCAACATGACCTTTTCCTCTCCGGCCGTGGCAACGTCCCACTACTTGGGCAAGACTCACGCCAAGAACATGAAGCAGCAGTCCCCCAAAGTAGAAGGTATGACCACAGCACCTCCGTGTTCTACCAAGGGGTGGTACAAGCCAAACAAAAAGTTTAGATGTGTCATTGGACCACAAGTTTAAGCTCTTGTGAGGATGTGTGCAGTCTTTTCAGTGAAAGAGGGGAAGCCAGCAGCGCATCTCGAGATGTGGCCGCTCCCAGCAGCCTGCTTGGTGGGCTGGCGTTGACAAAAAGTTGTGTGTGTTTTTGTTTTGCTTTGTTTGGGAAAAACGCAGCTTGCAGCAGCATTGTACCCATTGCTGTGTGCTGGGACCAGGAGGGCGCTACTCTTCAGGCAGTGTGATGTTAAGCTGTAGAAATGCCTGTGACAGGATACGATGCTCGCTAAAAGCTTGCAGGGGCTGAAGTGACTGGTGAAACTCTGATGTGGCGAATTCATCAGGGCTACACAACTACAAAGATATAACCTCTGAGGTTCAGGAGCTTGCAAGCTGCAGATAGATGGGGTCTGGGACAGTACAGCTGGGAAGCATCAAGATGTGCTTGTCCCGACCTTATGCTTTTCCTGTGGCACCTGCTGTCGGCTGCTCTCATGGTGGGACACAGTCCAGGACAGACCTCGGATCTGAGCCGCTGCAGCTGCCTCTGTGTCTGTCCCTTTGCAAGCAGGTGGAGAGACATACTGTCTGTCCAGGGCGGGTGGGGGCAGCCGAGAGCCTGGGGTGCTGTAGCTGGTCAGGAGAGAGGGAACACGCAGCCTTTGAGTGCACTTGAGCGTGGCAGCTTGTGCCGGCTTCTTCCAGGCAGAAACTGCCCATCCCACGGGGTCTTCACAGCTTTGCCAGGTTGTGTCTGCACAGCAAAGGCACCTCTGGGGTCAGGGTGGCCCATGGGTTGTTTTTGTTCTTTGAAGCCCTTGCTTTTGGGTACAAGAAGAGCCTCCAGGAAGGGGTGGATGTCTGCATGAGCGCTCCGGTGCGGAGCTTCTGTTTGGGTGTGCGAGGAGCTCTCTGGTGCTCAGAAGGTTCCTTGCTGTCCTCTTTGGTACCCGTAGCGAGATGGTGCAGGTTTCTCCATCAGACAGGAGCTGCTTCTCTGTGTGGATCCACTCCATTGGACCTTGTCCCGTTCATGCTATTTCTCAGGCACAACTTGTCGTGACTTCAGTTCGGGGTCAAGTGCTTACAGAAACCCACGCAGCAAAGGGGGGCTCACCTTCCACCTGCCTCTCACCTTCCACCTGCCTCCCTCTTGCTTCTCCCGGGTGATGGCAATAGCAGTGGAAGCTCCTTCCTGTCCCACGTTTCTTGAATACAGCCATGGGGAATTTTTAACTCCTCTAAGGAGAAACAAGCAAATCTGGGTGTTTTTTTAACCGTGAAAGTTTTTATGGCCTACTCTGACTTGTCTTACCGCACGCCTTACAATTCTGCAGCGTAAAGGGAAGAGGTAGGAGCAGTTTGGATTTATCTAGACATCTCACATTCTGTCTAGGGTTTGGGTTTTAGATGTAGTAGATTGGGGTTTTTTTCAATGTGGATTTTGGGGAAATGACTGGTTTTTACCTCTGAGTCCTGTGACTGACCAGGAGTTTGGAATCACCTTACAGAAGCGGTGCCTCCACAGAAACATCCTGCTACCCTCCCCACCTCTACCGTGTCTTCTAACGAAGAGAACAAGGACATTACTGACCCGGACAAGTTCTGTAGCCTCTGCCATGCCACTTTCAATAACCCCCTTATGGCAAAACAGCATTATGTAGGCAAGAAGCACAGAAAGCAGGAGACGAAACACAAGCTGATGGCACACTATGGCCGAACCCCCGATGCACCAGCATCGTCCTTCATGGGTGAGTTCTCAACAGGCAGGCTAATAAATAAATAGCTGAAGAGCAGGGTGGGAGAGCGATGGTATGTGTGTGGCAGGTCTTGGGATGAGAGTCCGTGCGGAGGGAGCGGGGGAGAACTGCTCGTGATGGGGATCTTGATTACACACTATAACAATGATTTGGTTGATTTTGTAACCCCTGGCAGCACGAGAGGTTTCAGACCGCCGCTAATGGTGACAAGCTTTGGGTTGTGTTTTGCCGTGTTGTCTAACCGGGGACGTGTCCTTTTTACTCTCTGTGCTGGTAATCCAGGGATTTTGGCCAGTACTGTTTCTAGCTAGGTGGATTGCATCCAAAATGGAAAGATAAAAGTGGTGTTTGATGCTTAAAAAAATGCATTTGGAGAGGACTAGCCAAAGATGGAAGAAATAGGTTTAACTGCACCTGCTGCTTCAAAGCACATGAAAGCCGGAGAGATTTCTCCCCAAATGCCTCTCTGCCTCTGTGTGGGCACTGCCATCTGATGAACTAATGCATCTCCCTGGAGCAAACACAAATGTGGGGAAAAAAAAGAGAAAAAAGCTATTAAGGAGAAACTTTAGGCAGACAGTTAAAACTCATTTGGTTTATGATCTGCTGCTCGTGAGCGCTTCTACGATATGAAAGCCCTTGAAGTCTGGTGACAGCATTAGGAGCTCACAGTAAACTCCCCTGTTGCTCCCAACAGCCTTCTGTTGGACCGGCAAGCCTAGTGCCTGCTGGATGCTTGAGGCAAATAATAAGCAGACAAATCATCTTAAAATCTTCTTCAAGGGCTTCTTTCTCTGTCATAAAAGCCCACACAAGCAGAAGATTAATCATTCTAATTCTTTGCAGGCCACCTTTAGATACCGGTAGCACTTGTGAGAAATGAGACTCAATTTTCCAAGTGATATTCTCTCCCACGTTGCGTGGTCATGTGGGAGACGAGAAGGTGCTTGGTATCCAGCGTTACCCATCTGCTCTTTACCTAATTAGTGGGGCCTGATGAATGGTTCCACTTAGCGTGACTCAGGCGCTGGCAGTGGCAGGAGCCACTGGGTGGCAGCGCCCTTGCCTGTGACCGGAACATCTCCATGAAGCCCGGCAGACCCGCGATGCCTATGGCCACATCTCCACGGCACCTGAGCCGCTCAGGTGCGGTTTCGGAGCCTGGGCTGTAATCGAGCTGCTCAGATGTGGTGGGCAGCAGTCAGGGGTGTTTTCTCTCTCTGCCCACCTCTGCCTGCTGACAGCCAGGCTCGGCCCTAGATTTCTCTGCGGGCATGTGTCTGTCAGCGGGTGAAGGTGTGTTCTTTGCAGCACATCGAGGTGTTTGTCTGCTTGAAGGTCGTCTATGAACTGCCGGTTTGGGGTGCAGGAGTGCAGTTTGGGCAACTTTGTGCTCACACCTATTGGGTGGGTTTGCAACAGAGAGATCTTGAGCTCGGGCACGCAGAGAGGCAGACCCGAGGGCTCTAACTGCTCTTCCAGCCTTTCCCACCTGGGTCCAGCTCTGCTTTGCGACTTGAATGACCCACTAGAGTCTGAGATCTCTCTGAGTGGGGCGCAAAATCTCTGCTACAAGGTGTGCAGTGATTGCGCTGCTCTGCACCCCTGGGGGAGCCTCCTCTTTCACCTTAAGGGAATGTTTGTGCCACCCCCAGGCAGAGCCCTTCCCCGGGGAGCCAGGATGCAGGAGCGCTTCATGTCTTGAGGGCACCGGCCAGGATTTTCCCCCGTTAGACACTCCTGTGCTGAGCTGAGCTGAGCTGAGCTGAGCTGAGCTGAGCTGTGCTGAGCTGAGCTGAGCTGTGCTGAGCTGAGCTGTGCTGCCCTGCTTGCCTGTTCTGTATCTGTGGCCTCCTGAGCTTGCATTCCAGCTGGAGTTGTCACGTTACACAAAACCATTGATCTGTCCAGCACAACTGTTGTTGGGAACTTTTTTTTCTGCAGTTAGCTGATGTGCTGACTGTAACCAAACTGCATGAGGATAAAGCTTAATGTTCTCAGTTGGCACCTCAGCAGGGCTTAGCAGAATGCTGCATTGTGGAACTGGACGTTGTGTGTAATCTCCTCTGGCTTTTTTTTTAAATTGAAACAGTTTAAGCTTACAAATTAAGTATCTCCCTCGTTTTCTGTCATGAGATGTACAGATCTGGTGAAGTGGGAATTTGGGAGAGAAATGGATCCCTAATGCTGAGACACTTACTGTGCCTGATATTGTGAACTGTTTATCAGAAACGTGTCTTCGTTTTTATAGATAAACAAACCCGCGTTCTGACCAGGAAAGCTTCTCTGGCTTGGCGGTTCCGGCAGTGACTGGCCATACAGTGCGAGTCTGTGACCTCCCCACCTGGTCAGGCTGTTGACTTGCTGTTTGTCTTTGTTCAGCAGTTGTTTAACACCTCCAGCGATTGATTATCTCACTTGTTTCTACCTCAGGCACCAAGCGTTGGCTGTGTGTGCTAATGCTGGTGTCTGTTTCAGCCGGGAAGGGATACCCCTGCAGCACGTGTAACATCGTGCTCAACTCCATAGAGCAGTACCAAGCTCACATCAGCGGCTTCAAACACAAGAATCAGTAAGTAATCCTCTTGTCTAAGTATCTTCAGCCTCGCTGATCAAATCAATGGCTTAACTATAACTGAAAATGCAGTTTGGAATGCGGTTTGCAGCTGACTTGCACAAACCTTGCTGTTCTGCCTGTAAAGCCGTGCTGTTTGTCCTGCAGCCAGGTCACCTCGTCAGCTCCCTCTGCAGACCCCTCTGGCTGCTGCGGGGCTGCGCGGGCCCTGCGCCTGCTTTTGCTTCTTGGCTCGTTGTGGACCTTTGCAGTGAGGGCATCCAACCTGACACCCTTTAAACACCATTTCTCTAACAACTGAGGTTTTAATTTAATTAAAGACTGGCTCAGGGGAGATCTGCTTGCCATTCTAATCTCGCTTGGGGTTGCTTGTCTTAAAATTCGGCACGTAGTCAGCACACTTCAGAAACCTAGACTATAGTCCTGAACTTGCTTTTACAGCTGGTGAGTTAAATAACGGCATCCCCTGCGTATATTATTAATCTGAAAAATTTAGGCTACCAGATGATTAATACCACAAATACTTGTTCTGGACACTGTCAAAGTTCAGATCTCTCATTTCAAAGCCTTCACTAAAAGCAGCTCGCTAACGAGGCTGGGTTGGTTGGCAAGGTTCTTACAAGGAAGAGGCATTAGGAAACCCTACCTGAAGAGAGGACAGACTTCTAGCCAAATTTCCCAGAGAGAACAAGACAAGAACTGAGATCTCTTGTTGTCTGTCCGTGGAACAACAGCCCTATGGTCCTTTGGCTCTCTGGAGTACTTGCTGGAAAGACACGTGCTCCATCCCGCATCCTAGGAAAGTTTCAGCCATTGAGCAGCACCACCAGATCAGTGAATAGCGAGTGTCCTGATCTGGAACGATAACACTGAGGATGTTCCCAACACGTGCACATTGATGTTCCCTTTAAGGACATGGATGTTGTCCTGAGTTCTTGCAACCACACAAGTCCCTTTCAGCTGCTTCTGGATTCAACCACTGCATCGTGTCCTGGGCCAGCTTCTGCAGCCTGCAGAGAGCCAGGAGACTTGCTTTGTAATGAAAGCTCTTTAACAGTCCTTGAGCTCTGCAACAGCTAATTCTGCTAAAGGTGCCTGTTTACACACACGCATGGAGGGCTAGGATGCTCTTGGAAGCTTTTTTGGCAAGTTGTTGCCTTGGCTACAGGAGGCTGTTGCTCCACTGACAGCCCTGCCTGCTGAGCCGTGGTTGCAGCTGGCACATTGCAGAGCACTTCTGACTTTTTGTTTCTCTTCTCTTCCTCTTGCTCCCTTCAACATCCAGGATGCCAGGAGCAGTGCCGGTTGTTGGACCGTTCCCACCACAACAGTATGTCCGGGAAGAGTCAACTGCCCCAGGAGGCTACAGTTATTTCAGCCAAGACTTCTAGAGCAAGTTGCAGCACTGTTCTTGGCGTTGTTGGTGACCCAAGAACACACATCCTTTGCCAGCCCACAATGGTTTCATTATCCCTCTGGATAAGCAAAGCCCTACCCTCCTGTATGCACCCGTTGAGCAGAACGGGGACTGAATCTGTCAGAAAAAGGATCCAGCTGGAAGAGACTTGCTAGACAGCAAATACTTCACTCCCTTAGAGTAGTTTTCATTGTGTAATTGCTTCCTGTGAAGGTGGGTGCAGTGTGAGAGGAAGTGTGTATCTGGTATAAGGAGGGTTTGGCAACAGGCTGGTAGCAGCCACCTCCTCCCTCACCAGAGCCAAGAATGGATTCCTGCAGCCGGAGGGCCAGCACCCCGTGGTCAGAGGCGGCTTTTGCTGGAGGAGAGCTCCTAGAGCATAGTGAGTGGTGCTTGTGCAGCATGGACAGGACATGGTGCAGGCTGCCTGGCTTTGGACAAGCCTAAAATAGGAAATAACCAGCGTAGCATCTCTTTCTGCGCCTCCTCCGGTCAGGTTTGTGTGCAGAATTTCATAAGCCACCGGTTGCCGTCGGAATCTTTCATGGTACTGCAGCTGTCAGCTCTGGAGCTGGGTTGTTTGGGTCTGTCTGATAAGTAGGTACAAGTTCTGGTGTGCAAAGTGCTGCTGGTGGAAGCAGAGGGCTGTGAGAGGGGTCAGAGCCTCTGGCTCCCCTCAGCCCTCTGTTCTGAGGATTTCCACATGGAAGGAAGTGACTGTTTAGCCTGGTTTCCTATGGAAACAGGTGTACGCGATCATTCACCGTGTGTGTCTTTACCCCTTGTGACTTAAACCCATCTCAGCCAAACTTGGCGGCGGTGGAAATCTCCAAGATCTGAGTGCAATCAGCAGAGGAAGGTAGAGCAGGGTGAGTCCATCTCTAATTCTGTCGGGGTGTGCGTGGAAGTGTAGTGTTTTCCCTGCTGCCACCAAAATACTCTGGGAAAGGAGGGTTTTAAGGAAAAAGGGAATAAATCTAGATGCAGCAGAAAACTGTAATATGACTTGGTCAAATTGTTAGCTGACTGAAAAGCTACAAATCCTTTGGAAACCTGCCTTTGTTAGTCCTCCGTTAGACACTACTTGCCCAACCCGTTAGTCCTTCATCAGACACTGCTTGCCCAGCTCATCCCTTCTAAGTTCTTGCACATTTGTGCCATCCTGGAAAAGGCATGTTCTATATTTCAAAGCCAGAAATTAAGACTGATGGTCTCTTCCTGGTGCTAATGTACTAGGTCTGTCAGAAAAGGCCCCAGAAGGAAGGGCAGGCATCTGAGACTGCTGTGTGTTTTGGCCAAGTTCTTTAGATGTTTTGCCTTAAGCTAAGGCTGTGTTTGTTCCCTGCTAACCCACCGCAAGAGCCATGTGCGCTGGGCTGGCCTCGTGCTCAGCACCAGTGCTCCGAGTCAGCACCCCACGGCTTTGTCCCAGCGTCGGTGCCTCTGTGGAGCTCAGACTTTGCTAGTGCGTGGCAAACATCCTGCTGGTTTTCTTCTGTGGGACAGAAGGATGTGGATGTGGCCCCTCCAAGGGCTTCCATGGCCGGTGGGGCTCTGTGGGGCTGGCAGGAGCGTGGGTGATGGCTGCGGGCACGCCGCGCTGCCAGGGTGGGCTTAGCCAGGCTCGTGCCTCCTGTTGCTTGGCCACAGCAGCTGCTGGAGGGCGGTCTGGGGCCCTTGAGTCCCAGCGATGTGTGCCAGGGCAGCAGCTGATGCCTTTGTGGGGCTGAGAGCCGGGCTTGAGAGGCGCTTCCAAAATGTGGTGTGCGCGCTGGTCAGGTTAAGCAAGGAGAGAGAGAGCTCGCTGCTGATCTCGGTGCTTGGAGCGAGTGCCTTCCCTTCCCCACTCCCGGCCGTGGATGATCTTTGTTTTTCTTCACCCTGCACAGAATCTACCATCTTCTCTTAGGACAGGCTCCTGCTGGTCTGGGTTTGCCTTCCTAATGTTTTCCCGTCTTGCTTCACTGACAAGGTCTGACCTTAGTCTCCTGCTGCAGAGGGAGTCCTTTTAAACCCCGCAAGCTGATCAATGGGCAGAAAATTGCGATGAACGGAAGGAAGCATTGTGTGCCTGGTCGCCCTGGATGGCCTCCAACTCCAGTCTCCGCTGCTTGGCTCTCGTCCTGCTGTACCAGGGCAGGTGCCCGCTAGATGTGCTGTGCATTGACACCACGAGGGATCCATTTCCAGCACTGCCCAGTCTGGTGTGTCACTCCTGCCTGTGTACTGACCGTTTTGCCTTCCCCTGTACACAGTGTTTATGTATCTCCTGTTAACCTAAGGTGAAGCTCTCCAAATAGAGTGTTTATTACTACTTTTGGGTGCTGTCTCTCTACTAGAGCCCTTCCTGGGATTTTACCGTACTTCAAAGCAGAGAACAGGATGCAGACACCTTTGAAATATTTGGGAGGGGCAGGAGGCTTGTGTTCCCATGTGTCCTCCTCGAGGCTTTGCGCTCATCCCGCAGCACCCTGAGGTCCAGACAAAGGTGGTAAGTGCCTCCTTCTGTGCTGCTCTGGCAAGTCGGTGTGGCCTTGGGCACAGCACAGTCACCCGGGAGAGGACGGGACAGTCTGGGCTGAGAGACCGCTGGCACTTCTACAAGCTGTTGTGCAGCTTGTGCCAAAACCATCCACGACTGCCCCAGGACGCCGGGCTGTTCCCTGGCACTGCTGTGGCGGCGCAGGAGCAGCGTCACGGCAGTTGTGCTCCACTGCTGTCCGGTCGAGGGCAGCTCGGTCCCTGGCGTGGGCTCAGGTGCCTGGGACCAGCCGTCCTGCACCTCAGCGGGCAGAGCTGCAGCAGAGCGCAGGGGATCAGTGTCCCCAGAGCAGTACAGGGCCTGTGCTGTCACCAAGGGTGGCACCGCTGGTGGCACTGCCATCGCCGTTCTGGGAAGGACAGGCTGTGTCTGCTCCCACAGAGCGTGGCTCTGCTGGGGCACCGTGCCTGCCGCTGCCACCCTGTGTCCCTCGCTGACCCCTCCCATCCCCACAGCAGGGCTGTGGCGTGTCTGGCAGCTCCTGGCCCTTCCGTGGGTGCAGGTGCTCCCTGAGTCAGGTACAGGGGAGGAGGTGGCAGCTGCAGGGCTGCCCGTGCCTGGCACGTCCCGTTCCCCAGCGGCAGGACGGCTGGCAGCAGCAGTGCTGGGACAGCCACAACCCCGTGGCCCTGCCAGCCATGCCGGGGGCGCAGTGGGCTGGCAGGCACGGCACAGGGCACGGATCCACCATCAGCCACGTCCCCCACGGAAGCCCCGCTGTGCCCCCATGCCACAGCCAGCCACGTGGAGCCTGTGGTCTGAGGAACCGGCTGCTCCTCTGGCAGCATGTATGGCTGGGCCCCGCGTCCCCGCCTCGACTCGGGGGAACGCAGCCCTGGCCGCAGCCCCAACCGCTGGCATCCCTTGCGGCCCCGCTGGCTCCAGCAAGTAAATCAGGTGCAGATGTGGAGGCAAGGCTGGGTGCCTGCTTGCGATTAGGAGCTGGGAGCATCGGGGTGGCCCTGTTTCTGCCTTGCAGCCTCCTGCTGCGGCCACACTGCTGCGGGAGGAGCCCCCAGTGCCTCGTGGGGGACAGGGCTCATGGGCAAAGCTCCTTGTTTGGCTCCCAGATGGGCACCATGGTGCCCAGCCCAGCAGATGGTGTGTGCCATGTCCCCAGGGGAAGTGGTGCATGTCCTGGCCCCACGCACCCTGTTCCCTATGCCGGCTGCAGCCCCAGTTCTGCCCAGCATGGGGACAGCAGGACTGCAGCAGGGATGGGACACAGTGCTGCCTGCCTGGTGCTGCTGGGCTCAGCCCTTGGTACCTGAATCTGTGGGTGCTCCCGTGCCACACTGAGGCCTGGCCGAAGTCTGGGGCCCCAGTCCCACAGCCCCCACGCTGGGCCCCGCGTTCTCAGCTCCCCAGAGGGAGCAGCAGGTTCATGTTTGCCAAGTTCCGCCTGGTTAAACCTTAACCAGGCCAGGTTGCTCCATCAGTCCCTCCCTGCTGGAGATAAGGATGGGCTGGCAAGACCGGGTCCTGGTGAGGAGTGCTGCCCAGCTGGGACTCAGCCCCAGTGGAGCATCCAGCCTGGGCTGCCTGTCCCTCCGGCTCTGCCCCTCCTGCCTCAACAGGTCCCCGCTGACATGAGGGCACGAGGGTCATGGCTGGGGCTGGAAACTGCCACATGTCAAGGCCAGTGGGGATGGACAGAGCTAGGAGCCCTTGTCCTGGGGCAGGGCAGGACCCTTGAGCTCCAGGGCTGCCCTGCTCCCTTGCTTCAGGGGGGTTCACATCACCCTGGCACGTGGGGTGAGCTTGCTCGGCCTCAGTCTCCCAGACTCTATGTGCATACGGGGTACAGGGAGATGAAGAGCCTGTGCCCCAAACAACAGCCGTTCAGGGGAAGCCAAGAGAAACTTCCAGGAGGAAAGAGCCCCTCGGGCTCCGGCCCCCCCAGGAGCCACGGTGCCGCGTGCGCTCATGCTGGCCGCAGGTGCCACCGCAGCGGGAGCGGCGGCGAGCGCTGGGGCCAGGCACAAGGGGCGGCTGTGTTCCCGCAGCCCCGGCTGCCTTCCAAGAGCAATATTGTTGGCACCAGGCAGGCTCCCTGCACCGGCAGCGCATACACGGGCCTTTCATGAGGGGAGTGGGGATGATTTACTGCCTGGGGGAAGGGGCAGGGGTGGGAGGATGGAGCCCCGGCGTGCCGGCCCCGGTGCCCAGCCCCTCATCTGTGCTGGCTGCCGCAAGGCCCCGCACACAAGAGTGAGGCCAAGAGTCTGGGGGGGAAGTCAAGTCTCCTCGGTTGGGCATGGGGCAGAGCGGGTTCCCCTCTGTGCCCCATCTGCACCATGCCTGCCCCCTCACTGCCCCATCTACAGAGCCCTGGGGATGTGCTCCCTCCCTGGGCGTCCTGCTGTATCTCAGCTCCCACCATCTGTCACTCAGTGGTCAGGGGACGCGTGTCCCTCGCTGTGCTGTGGCTGATGGGAGTAGCTCAGGGGTTGAGGGGGACAGGAGCAGCAAAGGAGGGTGCTGGGGCGGGGGTGCACCTGCAGCACGGGGCACCAGCACTGGCACAATCCCCCCTTGTTAAGCTGCTGGTGTGGCAGGGGCCGTGGCGGTGCTGCCGGCAGCGGGCAGCAGGCGCTGGGGCTCTGCTGCTGTGAAGGGCTTTTTGTTTGCCATCAGTTGCTGTTATAAATCAAGCCAGGCAGCCCGACCCCCGGCCCAGCGCTGCCCCACGGCGGGGAGGGGACGGGGTCCCAGCCATCCATAGCCCAGCCCCACCGTGCCCCAGCCTGTGCCCAGCATTGCCCTGGCCCGGCAGGGATGCTCGGTGTGACACAGGGCAAGGTGCCAGCACCGGTCCTCTTGCCCCGCTCCCACCGGCACCGCATCCAGCAATGGGGGACCAGGCTGGGATATGGGAGGGATCTCTGTGCCTATCCCAGACTGTGGCTCCCAGGGGTTCCCCCAGTGTTCCCAGCGCTGGGAATGACCCCTTCTCTCTGTTTTTAATTTGGTTTTGGTTCGAATTGAGCTGAACCCAACATTTTTCTGTGCTTCCGGCTCGCTGCGGGCTCTGCAGGGGCGGCTGCTGCCCCGTGAAATTGATGTTCTCGTACGCTTCACGCGCCGGCAGGAATGAACAGCTGCCGGGGCTGCCGGCCCTGGGGACTGCTCCACGCGTCCCTGTGCCCCAGTGGGGTCCAGCGCCACGGGGGGGCCAGCACCCCAGGTGGGGAGCAGCATGGGGTGGATGGCGCTATGGGAGATCGTAGCACCAAACAGCCCTTGCAGTGAAACCATGTCACACTGGAAGTTGCTGGTTTCACATGCCAGAGTAGCGTGGACGAACCTGTGGTGGTATGGTGGTGTGGGTGGGTGACAGTGACAGAGGTGGGGTGGGGCGTGACAGTGAGAACCACACACCACTCACATGACCATGGGCAAAGCTGAATGTGGAGCTCACCATGGCCCCAGCAGGTCTTGCTGGAAAGCAGAAAGAGGGCAAAGCAGCCAGGGATGCAGCAAGGGAAAGCAGCTCTGGGGCCAGATCCTGACCGTGTGTTCGGGGGCCCATTTTCCTGTCTTACTGGCAGCAGAATGCCCAGGGGAACGTGTTCCTGGGGACCGTGCCATTTTGGAGGGTCTGCGACCCAGCTTCCTCCAGTGCCCAGAAGTCCCATGTGGGCAGGCGGGCAACAGGGCGTGGGTATGGGGGGATCTGCCCACCCTAGCTCAACCAGCAGCTTGGGGAAAGTGAAGGCGAAGTGTTTATGGGTCAGACTGAGGCCACTCCAGCCGTGGCTCTTGGCCTCGTGCTGTTTTACGACACTCCGTTATGGGCTCCTAATGAGGGTCACAGCCACTTTATGGCACCCTCAGCGATAACGCCGCAACTAATTGCAGCACAATTAGTGAGTGGGCTGCCAGGCTGCCGGGCACCCAGCAATGCGCAGCACCTGGCCCCGGCCAGGGCCACCCGTCGGGGTGGGTTCCGCTGCCGTGGAGCCCTCGGCATCTGCGGGGCCGGGCTGTGTCCCTGCTCCCGGCAATCGGGGTGCCACGGGGGAAAGGGGAGGCTGAGGTGGCCTTGTTCCCCTGCCCGCTGTGCTACTCCCGGCGTGGGGACCCAACATGTGGGGTCTGCCTCTGGGGCGGTGGAGGGGAGCAGCCCCGGGAGGGATGCTGCGGTGGCAGAGCCGTGCCGGGGGGGTCCAAGGGCCGCCCTCCGCTGCTGGCGGGCGCCAGGGGGGCGGTGATATCTCCCCCCGCCCCCGGCCCAGCTCAGCGGCGAGTCGGTTTGCAAAGGAGCCGGCGGAGCGGGGCCGGTTGCAGGAGCCGCGGCTCGGGGCCGGTCCCCTCCCAACTCCCCCCGAGGGCTCCGGGCGGGGCGGGCGGCGCCGCTGTAACCCGAGCGCGCCCCTACAAAGTGCCCGCGCCCGGCGCGGCGGCGGCAGAGCGGGACCGGAGCGAGCCGGGAGCCGTCCCAGCCCTGCCCATCATGGGGCCGCCGTGCGGGGCGCGGCAGCGCTGAGCCCGCCGGCCCTCGGACTTTGCCCGGGCCCTCGCCGCGCTGCGCGGGCGGCTCCTCCGAGGGACCCCGTCACCACCGGTAACGCCGCCACCCGCGACCCTCACTCTCGGGAGACCCCTTCCCTCGGGACCCACCGAGGACCCCTTCCCTCGGGACCCTCACTCCGGGACCCCCCAGCCCCTGCAGCCCCCCGTGCCCGGTTAACCTCTCCCAGCGCTCTGGCCCCGCTGCGGCTGGCTGGAAGGGTCGGGTTCACTGCATCCAACCGGAGTCCCCCCACCAGTGCGCCACCCTGAGCCATCGAGGGATTTGAGGGCTGGAAGGGGTTTCACCTTGCCCAGGGCTCGCCGTGCTCTGCCTCCTCTCCATGCACACCCATTCTCGGCGTGCCCTGGGGACTCTGCACCTCTGCTCCATGGCACCCCAGGGACCAGCCTCCTGCTCCCTGCCGGCGGGTCCCTGCCTGGCCCGGGCAGCGCGTGTCAGGGCGCTGCCTGCCCGGCTCTGCTCATCCCGGCTCTGCCTGTCCCGCAGGGTCGGGGCCACCGCGCCGCAGGGGCCTGGAAGATGCGGCCGCTCTTGCAGGTCCTGGCGGGGCTGCTGCTGGTAGCTGCTGCCCAGGGCAGGGCGCTGGAGCCAGGTACGGCTGCTGGGGGGCAAAAGAGGGCTTGGGGGAGGCGGGATGGGGGTCCTGCTTTCTGAATGCAGAAGGGAGCTCCTGGTGCTGGGGGTGCCAGGTGCTCCCCCTGGGCACGCAGACCCACAACTCTGACTGTGGGGCTGGGCTGGTGGGAGCTGGGACCACCCATCCAGCTGGGGCATGGCATGGGTGGTCAACATCTCCATCACCGAGCGAGGAGGCGTGGAGGCTGGAAGGAGCAGGGTGGCTCCAGACAGGCTGTCCCTGTGCTATGGGGGCTCAGCTCAGTTGGTGGACACGTGCGGCAGAGAGGGATTGGAGTGAACGCCGTGGGCTGCAGTGGTTGTGTGTGGCTCACTGGCGAGGGCAAACACCTTAGAGGAGGTGCAGGCAGTCCATGCCTCTTGGTGGTGTGTACAGGAGAAGAACATGTCCTGGGAGAGCAGAGGCCTGGAGACTCCACATCCCCCCTGTGATAGCTACACAGAGGGCGGGGGATGCAGGTGTGTCAGCCCAGTCCCCTGCAAACAGGCAGCTGGGCTGTGGTGGGTATTGCTGAGCTGGTGGTTGGGTGTTGCTGCCCTCCATGTGCACATGCCTATTGCTGGTCTACAGCAGCCAGGGCCAGCCAGGGCTGGGTGTTCCAGCCATGCTTGGGGCACATGGAGTTTGGAGAACGGGTGGCCAGGAGGATTTGGAGCCCTCATTCTGTGCTGTGTTCGGCAAAGCAGGACAGGCTCAGGCACCCTGTACTGGTGTGAGTGGCCTCTGCAGAAGGCCAGTGGCATGTGTGGCCTTGGGCAGGGACACACTGCTGGGGAAGCTGTGTCCCTGCACCCAGGAGCAGAGTCCGGCCCTTGCCCGCCTCTGGGGTGGCAGAGCTGGGCACTGGGCCCAACTGTGCCATGTGCTCTCCACACCAGGGCAGGCGTGTGGCAGGGTCCTGCTGCCGGGGTGGGATGAGTACTGGGGGGGTGCTCATGGCATCTCTCCAGAGCTATTTGAGAGCCCGTTGCTGGAGTCAGAAGAGGAACATCTCCTGCTGGACCCAGGCAATACATTGCAGCTGTACTGTGATGCCAACCAGAGTGGTGCCAGCGTGGTCTGGTACAAGGAGTCCCGGCTGCTCGTCCCAGGGGGTCGCATCCACCTCCGACAGAGCCTGCTGGAGATCTCGGAGGTCGCCTATGAGGACTCAGGGCTTTATGTGTGCCGGGCACGAGGGACCGGGGAGATCCTGCGCAATTTCACCATCTCTGTTGTGGGTAGGAGCCCTGGCAGCACCCAGCATCTCCCTGGGGCAGCAAGGCACCTGCTGCCCACCCACCCAGCCCTGCGGGCACGGATGTTCCCTGTCAACCTGCCTTCCCTTGCAGACTCGCTGGCATCGGGTGATGATGATGAAGACAGTGATGGGGACAGTCCCCACGGAGACCGCAACGAGGAGCCCGTCTACAGGCACAGAGGTCAGTGCTGCCCCAGGCAGGACGGGCAGCTGGGGCAGGTCCGGGAGCGCGGGGCATCGCTGCCTCCTGCCCGCAGCGTGAGCGGCTGGGAGCAGCTCCGGCAACCCCCGTGCTGACCCTTGGCCCCCTCCCACTGCATGTCCCATGTCTCCCCAGCACCGTACTGGACTCACCCACACCGGATGGACAAGAAGCTGTACGCGGTCCCCGCAGGGAACACGGTGAAGTTTCGCTGCCCGGCCTCAGGCAGCCCCAGCCCCAGCATCCGCTGGTTCAAGAATGGGCGCGAGTTCCGGGGGGAGCACCGCATTGGGGGCATCCGGGTAAGGGTCAGGGTCCCCCGTTGCAACCTCTCCTCATGAGAGCCAGCTCCCTCGTCACACCTCGCGTCTTTGCCATCCTCCTCTGCAGCTCCGGCACCAGCACTGGAGCCTGGTGATGGAGAGCGTGGTGCCCTCAGACCGCGGCAACTACACCTGCCTGGTGGAGAACAGGTTTGGCAGCATCCACTACAGCTACCTCCTGGATGTGCTGGGTGAGGGCTCCTCGACATGGTGCTTCTCTGGTCTCCCTGTTCTTCCTGTTCTTGGCAGAGGGGTCAGGGTCACGGGAAAGGGGGCAGAGGAGCCTCTGTTCGTGTCGTCTCCACTGGCACAGCCTGCGTGTCCTCACCCAAGGGTGGTGGGAATGGAGATCAGGCTGTGGTTGCACTGGTCAGCTCTAGAGTCAGGGAAGGGCTTTCCATAGCTTCTCAGTGGGCAGAGAGGGAGGGAGGAAGGAGCCCTTGCTCTGGGCCACTGTGTTGGTGACACTGCTCTGGTCTCTTCTGTGCAGAGAGGTCCCCGCACAGACCCATCTTGCAGGCTGGGCTGCCCGCCAACACCACAGCGCTGGTGGGCAGCGACGTGGAGTTCTTCTGCAAGGTCTACAGTGATGCCCAGCCCCACATCCAGTGGCTGAAGCACATCGAGGTGAATGGCAGCAGCTACGGTCCAGATGGCGTGCCCTACGTGCAAGTGCTGAAGGTAATGGGCTGGAAGCACCCAGGTCACAGATGTCCACCCCAAAGTGGTGACGGGGGTGCACAAAGTCCCCCGAGAAGGAGGGGTGCTCACCATTCGTCCCTCTCCCTGGCAGACTGCAGACATCAACAGCTCTGAGGTGGAGGTGCTGTACCTGCGTAATGTCTCTGTGGAGGATGCTGGCGAGTACACCTGCCTGGCGGGGAACTCCATCGGCCTCTCCTACCAGTCTGCCTGGCTCACTGTGCTGCCGGGTAGGGGTGGGGTCCTGGGGTGGGAGCTGGGACCCCGGCACACATGGACCATGGCTCAGGCCGACTCATTCGCTCCCTCCAGAAGAGGAGCTGGTGCGGGAAGCTGAAGCTCCTGAGGCCAAGTACATGGACATCATCATCTACACCTCGGGCTCGCTGGCCGTTGCCATGGCCATCATCATTGTAGTGCTGTGCCGGATGCAGACTCAGTCGAGCAAGCAGCCCCTGGAGCCCATGGCGGTCCACAAGCTCTCTAAATTCCCACTCATCCGACAGGTGAGTGCCGAGCTGGAGCCCTGGGGGCGTGGGGGAACCTTGGTGACTTACTGGCTCCATGAGTGCCACCTGCACCTGTTACACCTTGTGCACTGCCTCCTGCAGCCCCCTCGCCCTGTTGCTCTGAGTGAGGGTCTCTCTGCAGCACCGTTGGGTCTGTGTTTAGCCCCAGAGCACAGAATGGGATGGTTGAGGTGTCTTGGGATCTCTCCGCAGTTCTCCCTGGACTCCAGCTCCTCTGGGAAGTCCAGCACGTCTCTGATGCGTGTCACCCGTCTCTCCTCCAGCTGTGCCCCCATGCTGGCTGGGGTTATGGAGCTGGACCTGCCCCTTGATGCCAAGTGGGAGTTCCCCCGAGACAAGTACGGTGACACGGGGCAGGGCTGGGGCTGGGGGCTGCTCTCTCCAGCCTCTCTGGGGACGGCAGCATGTGGGTGCCGGATGGGGAGGTGTCCGGCCATCACTGGACACCTCAGCACCCACTGTACCCTGGGGCACTGGGACTCGGCTCAGACGGAGGGAGCAGCTGTGCTGCCTCTGCCCCTCTGGGTCTGGCCGTGCGGTGACAGGCAGCAGGGCTGTCCCTGCAGTCCCTCACGGTTCTGCCCATCCCTGCCAGGCTGGTGCTGGGCAAGCCCCTGGGGGAAGGCTGCTTTGGCCAGGTGGTGCGGGCGGAGGCTTATGGCATCGACAGAGACCGGCCAGACAGAGCCGTCACCGTGGCTGTCAAAATGCTGAAAGGTAGGAGCTCCCCTACCAGTGTCCCAGGCACAGAGGTGGCATCAGTGCCAGGCTGCGGTGCTGCCTCGGCTGGCACGGTGAAATGGCCCTCCGTCCCCAGACAATGCCACCGACAAGGACCTGGCTGACCTTGTATCCGAGATGGAGATGATGAAGCTCATGGACAAGCACAAAAACATCATCAACCTCCTGGGAGTCTGCACGCAGGATGGTGAGGGGGTTGTGCAGGCAGGGCATGGGCATGGAGTGGGAACAGGGGATGGGGACAGTGGGACTCTGGGCTGGGACAGGGCAGGGGCTGAGCAGAGTGTATGCCCTTCCCAGGGCCACTGTATGTGATCGTGGAGTTTGCTGCGAAGGGCAACCTGCGGGAGTATCTCCGTGCCCGCCGCCCCCCGACACCCGACTACACTTTCGACATTGTGGCGATGCCCGAGGAGCAGCTGTCCTTCAAAGACCTGGTCTCCTGTGTCTACCAGGTGGCCCGTGGCATGGAGTACCTGGAGTCCAAACGGGTAGGGCTGGCACAGCCTGACCCACATCCTGGGTGTCCCCCCGTCACTGCAGGCAGTACGGTGTGGGGGTGGCCCTGCTGCTGCCGGGGGGTGTGCCGGAGGGTGGCTCTGGATGTGGGGAGGGGACACACGGTGCTGGAGCCGCCATCTCACACCCCCTGCGGGCGATGCTCCCCCGGCAGTGCATCCACCGTGACCTGGCTGCCCGCAACGTGCTGGTCACAGCAGAGAACGTGATGAAGATTGCTGACTTTGGCTTGGCCAGGGACGTCCATGACATTGACTACTATAAGAAAACCAGCAATGTGAGTGGGGGGGGCCTGGGAGAGGGGTGAAGGGGGAATAGGGACCCCCAAGCAGGGCTGAGCAGGGGATTTGTTCCCATAGGGTCGCCTGCCAGTGAAGTGGATGGCACCTGAGGCGCTGTTTGACCGTGTCTACACCCACCAGAGCGATGTGTGAGTCCTGGGGCTGCTGGAGGCTGAGGGTGCTGCCAGGTGTGGGATGAGGATGCCATCAGGCGTGGGACAAGGCAGCGTCAGGGGGTTATGCATGAACTAGAGGGTGTCCATGAGCAGGACAGGGGTACACCATGGGGACAGCAGCAGCAGGGCACATCTTCCCCAGGGGTGATGACACCCGCTCCCATCCCTGCTCCCGCGGCACCTCAGGGTGTGTTTGGGCGAGTTGTGGCCCTGCCTGCCCAGGGAGGGTTCTAGGACACGACTGACCCGCCTTTGCCACGTGTGATCCCAGGTGGTCCTTCGGGATCCTGATGTGGGAGATCTTCACGCTGGGGGGCTCCCCCTACCCCGGCATCCCTGTCGAGGAGCTCTTCAAGCTGCTGAAGGAGGGGCACCGCATGGACCGGCCGTCCAACTGCACCCACGAGCTGTGAGTACCGGCCACGCGATTGGGCAGGGGCCATGGGAAGACCCCGCTAACACCCCCTCGCCCCCAGGTACATGCTGATGAGGGAGTGCTGGCACGCTGTGCCCTCGCAGCGCCCAACCTTCAAGCAGCTTGTAGAGGGGCTGGACAAGATCTTGGTGGCCGTCTCGGAGGAGGTGAGTGGTGGGGGGTCTGGTGGGTCCTGGGGCAGGTGGCACTGGTGCTGATGGTACCCAGTGCTGATGTCACCATCTCTCTGCAGTACCTGGACCTCTCCATGCCCTTTGAACAGTATTCGCCCTCCTGCGAGGACACCGCCAGCTCCTGCTCCTCCGACGACTCCGTCTTCACCCATGACCCGCTGCCTCCTCACCTCTTCTACCCCAGCGTGAGAACTTAATGGTGGTCAGGGAAGGGTGATGCCGTGGCCGCCTCCGCTCCCACGGCGAGCAGGTCTGGGTTCCCGCGGGTTCTCTGCTTTGCCCGGTGCGAGCAGTGGGCGGGCAGGGCCCCGAGCCGCAGTGCCAGGGCAGGATGTCCCTCTCTCCAGGCTCTGTTTCAGCACTGAGCCTTCAGTCGTGGTGGAAACCTGCCTGGAATCACAGGGCAGTGGGAGCCAGAGCCTTTCTGGGGTGGGCACAACCTGAGGTGCCCATGGCATCGCCCAGAGAGCCGGGCTTTGGCCAGTGCTTCAGTGGAAGCATCTCTAGGTGGGAGCCCTGCTGCCTGCCAGGCTCCCCGCTGCCTCTGTACATAGCCATAGAGATGAATATTTATGTACATGAAATATCGACCTGATAAATTATTTTTTTTGAATAGACCCTGGTGCAGTTCCTGGGCTGCTCCTGTGGGGTGAATGGCCCAGCCAAGCTGGGAAGGTGGGTCGGGACCTGCCTCCTTTCTCCCTGTCTCCTCGCCCCAGCCAGTGCGGGGGCCTGGGAGTGCTCCCGGGTGACACGGAGGCAGTGCCACAGGTGCAGGAAGCGATGTCCCCGCTCCCGCGCCTCCAGGCCCGCTCCAGCACAAAGCACTCCTGCATCTGTTCCCCATTAGCCACTGCTGCGCTAAGCCACCGTGAACTCCGCTACCAGCATCGCCCTGAAACCGATCCCCCAACTGCCGCAGGCTCCCAGGCTGGGAAAGTGCTCTGGGGCCCAACCCCGCATGCTGGGGACCCCCCGCAGCCCCCCTGCCTGGGCCGGCCCTGGGACACCAGATAAAAGTGAGTTACAGGCTCTGTGCTGCCTTCCCAGCGCCCCAGCACCCCTGGGAGCATGGGTTGGGGGGCTCGAGCCCCAGGCCTTGCTCTGCAGTGCCTGCATCGCCCCCCTTTGCTCCACAGTGCCTGGCTCTGCTGGGAGCATGGGCAAGGGAGCTGCAGCTGTCTTGCCCCCTCCTGCCTGCCCACTCTCTGGGTCTAGGGTTTCATCAAGGGCTGGGTTTTGCCGGCCGTTAGCCCTGGGATCTTATTTCTTCCTCCAGCTCCCAGCTGCACTTGCAGCCCCCAGCCTGGAAACCAGCTCTCAGGCACAGCCCGCCCCAAACTGGCTCAAGAAGTGGGGGGCTGGTGGGTGCCAGGGGGCAGGACCTGGGCCCGGGTCTATGGGAATGGGGGGTCCCTCAGTCTTGCCTGCTGCTGTGATGGCGCTGGGGTCCAGGCGCTCGCGGGATGCAGCTCGCAGCTGCCCTTGTGCAGGGGGGCTCAGCTCAGCTGTGGGTTGCGTGTGCGTTGCGTGTGCTGGGGAGCATGGCGGTTTGCAGAGCCACCCTGGGGTCCCCTCCTCATCACGGCCCCTCGCAGGGCTACTGGGGGCATGCTCACAGCCTCCATACCCAGCCCTGCTCTCCGCTCTGCCATGGCGGGCAGAAGCAGACAAAGACAGCCCACTAGCAGGTGTGAAACCTGCCTGTCCCGGCAGCCTGCCTGCCCGGGAAGGATCCCAGCTGTCCGCTAATGTGCCAGAACCAATGCATTTTGCACAGCCCTGAATGGGGCATTCACACGCCGGAGGGCAAACTGCCCAGGCTGCCCACAGGGGCTGCCCAGCTACCGGCCCTGAGCAGGGGTAAACATGAATGGGTGTGTGGGGAGGGGCTTAAGCCCCTGGGGGCCGTGCCCACCTTGTCCTCACCTCACTCCCGGCTGGGTTCTCCATGCTGGGGGCAGGCGGTGCCCCGTGCCTGATGTGCTTTGCATGGCTCTTGCTTGCTGGGCACTGTCCTTGGAAAACAGGACTACAGCCAATTTCAAAGGGTGAGGTGAAGGTGGGTTTGTTAGTCCTTAATGCCAGGTTGGTGGGACACAAGGGTACATGGAGAGCAAGGACCTGCCACCCCCTGCCACAGCCTCACTTTGTCCCTGCTTGTTTAGTATTGGTACAAGCAGTGCCTCGTCCCTACAGTCCAACCCTTACCAGCTCAGCCCAGCAATGCTTTTAGGATCCTGATGGTGCCCAGCACTGTGCCCACCTACCTGCCCCATCACAGGGGCCTGGTCCTCAGCCCATCCCTGGGCACCTGGGCAGCCTCCAGAGCTGCAGCAGCGGGTGCCAGCTGGCTGTGCTGGAGCCGGCTCTGCTGGGCACAGGGCGGCCGGGGCCACGGCTGGGCAGGGAGGCAGCCCAGGGCGTGCCACAGCCCCACGACAACTGGAAGCAGTTTATTGTTTAACATTCCTGGTATTTTCTGTCAGGGCTGAACCAATTGTCCTTAATCCGCCAGGCTCTGCTGGCCAAACAAGTGTGGCTGAGCCACTGGCATCCTGTCCCCACAAACAGGCCCCTTTTGTGAGGGGGATTTAGCGTGTAGCCCAGTAAATCCCACTGGTTTCCTGAGACAGCGTTCCCACACACCCTCCCCCCCTTTTTTCCCCCCTCCACTTGCCTGCCCCTCGGGACCTGACATCGCTCCCCGGCCCACGGGCACCCTGCCTGCCCCAGCCCTGGGGACAGGGACCCGCTGCCCACCTGGGGGCTGGGTGTCCCCCTCTGGCTGGGGTCCCTCTTAGATGTCTCTGGGATGTGTTGCGTGGGTCCCTGTGGGACATAAATGGGGCTGAGGAGCTTCCCAACCACCGCCCTGTGCTGCTGGTCCTGGGGGAGGATGCTGTGCCTTGGGGGGATGCTGAGTTGTGGGAGAGATGCTATAGTCGTTAAGGGGATTCTGAGTCCTGGGGGATGACAAAATGCCCCAGGGGCCAGGACACGGCTGGTTCCTAGTTCCAGCTCCCCGGATGTGGGAGACGCCTTCTAGACGCCTTTGCTTAACGACTCTGTTGTGGGGCCCGGAGCTGCTTTTGTCTTTTTCTCCCCAAGAGAAAAGCAACCAGATTTTATCTCCGGGGAGAATCTTTGGCTTTTGTGAGATGCAGAAAGCCTCTACCCCCGGGCAGGGAGGGATGAGGCTGAGGGTGCTGAAAGGCACCAGGTTCCTGCCTCTCCCACCTGGCACTGCCCCTCTGCCAGCTCCTGCCTGTTGTAACCCGTGTCCTACGGCCTGTGTGCCATGTCCTTGTCCCATGCTTGTGCGCCATGTGGACCACCGGTGCTCAGGCAGCGAAGGAGAAAGAAGAGCCCCCATGGGCCAGGGCAGGGAAAAGGTGCCCTGTTCTTCCTCTCCCACAGGGGAATCAAAACACCAGCAGTTCCCGCATCTCTGGACGCTGCACACACACACAGATGTAGGCACACACGCAACCTGTCCCCCCTCCCACGTCTGCACACACAATCCCATCCATGCACAGGCCCCTGCACACACACCCTCCCGTGCACACACGCACACTTGCACCACACTGGACGCGCACACCAGCACCCCTCTGCACACACACCTCAGCCTCCCCCACGCACAGAAACACTCTCACCCATGCACCCACCCCCCAGCCATGCACACACACTACAATCCACGCACAACCCCCAAGCACGCACATACGCAACCCCCGCGCACCCCTTCCACACACACCGCACCCCATGCACATGTACAGCACCCCCTGCTCCCTGCATCCCCATTCGCACACGTACGGCCGCGCACATCCAGCACACCCCCTTCAAACACACAGCCCGGCTCTCTCGCACCGGGCCCGTCAGCGGGCGGCGGGGCCAGCCGGGCTGCGAGCCCCATCTCCTGGCCAGCGGGAGCAGCTCTGCGTAGGGCGGGCAGAAACGGGACCGGACGGGCAGCCCCCCCCGCGCTGCACACCCGCGGCTTTTCGGCTGGTGACAGTGAGCTTTGCGGCAGGACAGCCGTGGGACTGAGTTGGAGAGATGACAAGCTCGGCTGGGAAAAATGGTCTGCGGCATGCGGATGGATCCTGGCTTCACTGTCCATCCCATCGCCCTCACAGATGGATGGTGCTGGGAGTGGGGCAGGGCAGGGGGATTCAGACTGCAGAGCTGTGCCATGTCCAAATGTGGTGGATCCTGCTCGTACCCACTCCGGGTGACAGGGACCAGCATGGGGAGGGCATGTGGGCATGGGAGCCTGGCAAACCTGGCTCTGCCTTGGGCAGATGGAATGAAGTTCAGAGAAAGCTCAGCCTTACTGCCCACTTGGTCTTCTGTACACCCCTTTGCGCTGGGGGGGGCAGCATGTCTGCCTGAAGGCTGGGGGAGCAGGGAAGTCCCTGAAAGCAGCTGTAGCGCCCAACCAGACAACCTGGTCCCTCGGGGACTATCCACATGCTGCACGTGGCTGCTGGGGTGACAGGACCCCAGTCAGCACCAGCCGAGCGACAGCGCAGGGGCTCAGCAGAGATGACTCCTGTCCTCCACAGCTCATGGCAGGGGTCCTGCCCACTGCCCACTCTCCTTGTGCGTCCCAGGGCTGCTCCTGCCCTGCCTGTCCTTGGGGCTGCCCCCTGAGATTTTGGGGGACCATGTGAGTGGCAGGGAGGCTACGGGGTGGGGGATGTAGAAGGCCAGAGTCACCCCAGCACAGGGAGCAGATCCTGTGAAAGGCACACTGGCTCAGTGAGGAAAAAAACAGGGCTGCTTCTGCAGGCAGATGTGGGCAACCCTGCCTGCTTGCAAGCACCGAGCTGCGGGCACGGAGCTGCCGGTGCTGCTGCCGCAGAGCCAGGCTGAGCCCCGCTGGCTGCCCTGGCTCTCCACCGCTCCATCCCCTGGGGTTTCAAGCCCCGCAAGCCTCTTCCCTGGGGAAAGGGGCCCCCAGCAAACCCTCTGGGCAGGATGCTCTCCTCTCCTCTCCTCCTCTGCTTCCTTCCTCTCCCCAAGCCGGGCCAGCCCTCCCCCTGACCGCCGCAGCTCCTTAACCCTTTCGCCCACGCTCCCAGCCGAGCGTCAGCCCCATGGCCATGGCTCTCAGCCACCCTCTCCAACACTTGGTGCAGGGCCCCGGTGATGCTCCCTGCCCATACACCCCATGGGTCCCCCCTGCCCTCCCACATCTCTGCAGCACCTAAATGTCTGCTGGGGGTTGCAGAGCTGTGGCCAGGAGCAGCTCACAAGTGAGCCCAGCCTGCCCATGGCTCCCGTGGGACCTGCGTGGGCTACAGCTTCCTCTGTGCTGGGGTCTGGGGCTCCCCACCAGCTGGCTGTGACCCCCCCATCTGCCATGGGGAGAGTGAGCAGGAGCCCCCAGTGCGGGATTGTGCTCATTCTCCATCGCTGCAGCAGTGGGGAGCAGCTGTGGCGGGAGATGGAGCTACACATCAGATGAGGGGGAATGGGGAAATAGGGCTGCTCCAATGGGGGGACCGTGCCAGACTGTGAATGGGGACTGGGGCCTCCAGAGGGAGCCCGCAGTGCCGTGCGGCTCCATGGCCGCTGGCCTGAACGGCTCCGGAGGCGCCCGCCACGCTCCGGGAAGCAGGCTGGAGCAGGAGGGCGAGCCCGGCTGTGGGGCGGGGGTGCTTGCAGGTGAAGCCCAGCAGCAGGGAGGCCACCCCGTGAGGCTGCCGGCTGCCCACGCTCCCCGCCAGAGCCCACAGGCAAAACCCTGTGCGGCAGCGGCATGGCCAGCCCACACTGCCCGCCGTGCGGCACATCCGGGCGGGAGAGTGGCGGCGGACGGGCTGCCATTTTTCTGCTCCTGTGCCGGAAGAGAGGGGCCAGAGAAGGGACCTTCCCGTGAGCCCTGGCCACGGCGCAGGGAGAGGTGACACAGCAGACAGGGACTGCACCTGGGGGCGTCTCACCACCCGCACCCCACTCCTCCCAACACCAGTGACCACACAGCTGCGGGGAGCAATGATGGGATCACTGTGGGGCTCCACTGGGCACCGCCAGCAGGGCTGTGCCAGAGAGGCAGTGGGATGGGGACATGCCTAGGGGTGCCCCAAGCCCCCTGGGGACCACCACCCAAGTGTTACAGGCCCTGCCCGCCAGTGTCCCATGGGGCTATGCTGTGCCATGTGCCCATGAGCAAAGGGTTCAGCCCCTGGCAGGTGGCACCCAGGTGGCACAGGGCCAGGCATGGGGCCAGTGCCCAGGCTGGGATGTGCCCCACTGGCACCCCTGCCTCTCTCTGCTCTGCCAGCATAATGGGGCAAATCAGCAGAGTGAGGGCAGTTGATGACAGTCAAGGCCAGGCTGGGGATGGTCCTAAACCTCTCTCCAGGTCAGCCCTCACTCACTGGATCTTGAGCACCAGGCTGTGGGGAGACATTGGGTGCTCCCAGCCTTCACAGGGCCCTACCCCTTCCAGGGGGTTATAAATAAACCATGAGCTCTATTTTGGGAACGTGGCAGAAACGTGTGTGGCAGGTTGCTCCAAAGAGAAAGGAGAAAAGTTGGCTGCTGGGCCCCGCCCGGGTGTGGCCGCTGCAGCCGAAGTTGCCCCCGGGGAGATGGGCTGTGCCAGATGTATTTCCCCTTTCGGGAGCAAAGGGGGTGACCCCAGCCATGCCGGGTGCTGCCCCATCTCTGCACGTGGATCCAAGGTCTCGGTGCTGAGCTCATCCAGCACCAGGCACACTGCAGTTCCAGCTCTCATGTGTCACCACAGCACGTGGGCACCGGGCACAATGGCCTGTGGTGGGTCGCGTACCGCTGACCGAGCCCCAGGCTGGGATCTTGGAGGTACAAACAAGTCAAGAGCAAAACCTTTGACCATGGCACTTCCTGCCAAGTTACCCCACCCTCCGTGGGTGCATTGGAACGGTGCCAGACTGAACGTGGCGGCAGTTTCTCCACGGTGGTAGCGTGGCAGCATGGGGACAACAGGTTGGGGACCTCAGTGTGGCCCATCTGGGGCAAGTGCTGGAGAGAAATGGTTGTGCCATTGCCGGATGCTGGCAGGGCAGGAGGAAACACAGGTGCAGGGCCAAAGGGGCAGCAGGGAAAGCCACAAGCCCCTGGAGGAGCTGCCAACATGCACAGGCAGGGAGCAGGCAGGGCACGGGGTGAGACGCCCTGCTGAGGTGCGAACCTGCAGCCGCTCCAGGATGCTGTTTTTGGTGGGCGAAGGCTGCGCCCCAGCGGGGCGGCAAGGGCTGGGCAGCGGGTGCTGCCTGGATGTGCAGAGAAGCTGCTGCCCGGAGCGCGGCACCAGTACGGCCGGGGGTTCCCGCACGGCCCGGCCGGGGGGAAACAAAGGGCAGCGGCGGGCGGGGGGAGCGGGTCCTCCCGGGCAGCGCAGCGCCGAAGCCCCGCGGCAGCACCCAGCTCCCCGCCCGGCACCCCGGGGGGCGGCCGGGCCCTGCCCCCCGCGCGGTCCGGGCAGCACCGCCCCGGTGCCACATCCCTGCGCTGCCCCGGTCGCTGCCCCCCGCCCGGCCGCTCCCGCCCCGTGCCTGCCCAGCCGTGCCGGTGCGGCGGCGGCGTGGCGCGGCGCCCGGACCCGCGCGGCTGGCGGCAGAGACCCCGGCCCCCATCTGGAGGTAGCGACGGAGCCGCCGCCCGCCGCAGGGCCGCCGGCCGGCCGAGGAGGGGTAGCGGAGCGCCGATGGCGGCCCGACCCGGGGGAGCAGGCGGGCTCGGGGCCGACTGCGCGTCGCTCGGCAGCGGGAGGGCGGGCGGGAGCGCGGCGCTCGCTGTCCGGGAGCGGCGGAGCCCGGCGAGGACAGCCAGGCCGCGGGCACCCGGGCGCCGCTCCCCGGCGGGCGAGGCTCGGCACGGCGGGCCTCGGGGAGGGCGACGGCCCGGCTCGCCGGTGCGCGGGTGGGCGGCGGGGGAGCGCGGCCGGGACGCCGGGCTCGGCCCGCGGGGCGCGGCGGACAATGGCAGGGGGTGACCAAAGCCCGGCGGGGGCGGGCGGCGGCCCGCGGCTCCCGCCGCGCTGGCTGCCCGCAGGGACTGGGACCGGGGCCGGGGCCGAGGCGGGGCGGGCGGCTCACACTGCCGGGCAGGAGCCGCCGCCCGCCGGGTGCCCCGCCGGGGCGCAGGGCCCGGCCGACTCCATTTTGTTGGCGCCCGCTCCGCCGGCACTCGCAGGCCCGCGGCCTGACCACCGGCCCCGCGCCCGACGAGGCGGAGCGGAGGGGCAGCTGCCGGCCGGGGCGCCCGGGACCGCAGGTGAGGCGCGGCTGGGCCGCCCCGTCCCGCCCCGTCCTGTCCCGGCGGGGCTGCCCGGTGCCACCCGCCGACGCCTAAGATGGAGGCGCGGCCGGTGGGCCCGAGGGCGCGGGGCCGCGCTGGCCGGGCTGCCATGTGCGCCGGGCGGGCCGAGCCGGGCCGCGGGCGGGGAGCGGGGCCGCAGCGGGGCAGGCCGGGCCGCGGGGCGGCCGCTGGCGGCATCGGGCGCGCCGAGGGGGGGCAGCACTGAGCGGCCCCTCCCCCACCCCCCTGGGTTGGCGGCGCGCGGGGGGGGGGGGCGCCCGCCGGGGGGCGAGGGGGGTGAAGGGGGGGGCGGCGCGGGCGCGCGCTGATTGGCCGCCGCTGAACCCCCAAGAGCGGGCGCGGGGGCGCGCGCGCAGGCGCGGGGCGCGCGCCGGCGGGATGGCGGCGGCGGGCGCGCGCATGCGGGGGAGGGAGGAGGGAGGCGGCGGAGCGGCGCTGGTGGGGCCTGCCCGAGCCGGGTCGGCGCGTCTCGTTCTCGGCCCGCACCGGGTGCAGGCGGCGAGCCGGCCGCGGCGGCCGCAGGTGAGCGGCGCCCCGCGGGGCGACGGCGGCACCCGGCGAGGCGGGCGGACCCGAGGCGAGGCAGGCCGGGCCGGGTGACGGGCCGCGGCCTGGGCCTAGCGCGGCGACGGCGGGGCCGGCGAAGCGGAGCGGGCCCCCGGGCGCGGCTGCCATTTTGCGGCGGCGGCCGGGCTGACCCCATTGTGCTGTGCCCGCAGGTGGATGCCCGCGGCCTGGCATGGAGCAGGCCTGCGAAGTGAGCCGCCGCAGCTGCCTCGTCCCGTTCGGTACCTCACTGGCGGCCGCTGAGGCCAAGGGCGGCCCTTTCGGCGAGGGCCGCGGCCCCGAGCCGCCGGCCATGCAACTGGCCGCCGCCAAGCCTGTCTACGGCCAGGACCCCTCGTCTTGCTACATCCCGCTGCGCCGGCTGCAGGACTTGGCCTCCATGATCAACGCCGAGTACCTCGGCGGCGCCGCCGACGGCGCTGAGGCCCTGCCCGACCCCGACTCGCCGCCCCCCCGCCTCGCCGCACTGCAGGACCCGGCGGCCGGCGCCGACGGACCCGGCCTGGCTGCCGACGCGCCCCGCGGGGCCCTGGCCTTCCCCCTGCTCCTGCGGGACGGCGGGGAGGAGGCTGCGGAGGAGGACGGCGCCGAGACGCCGGAGGAGGAGGACGACGACGACGACGACGACGAAGAAGAAGAGGAGGAGGAGGAGGAAGAGGAGGAGGTGGTTGTAGTGGAGGAGGACGGGGAGGAGGAGGTGGCCGAGCCCGGCTCGCGGAGCCGCGGCCGCCCCGGGCCGCAGCAGGGCCCGAGCAGCCCGCAGCCACCGTGCCTGCAGCCGGCCGAGCCGGTGCTGACAACGGTGCTGGACGGCGGCCCCGGGGACAAGCCGGAGCCCGCGGCCCTCAAGCTCGTAAGCACCGGCGGGGCGCGGGAGGGGAGGCGGGTGGCCGCGGCCGCTGCCATTTTGCGGCGGAGGCCGGCGGGGCCGGGCCGGGCGCCCTCGCAGCCGGCACCCTCGAGGGCGGGCAGCCATCTTGCCGAGGGGACCCTGCCGGGGCGCGGGCAGCCTGCCGGGCCGGCGCCGCGGGCTGTCAGCGGCTCTGCCGCGCACCTGTGCCCGGCGCGGCCGTGCTCGCCCTGCTGCCGCTTTCCCTGCGGAGTGAGCCGCACCATCCCTTCACCCGAGGAGAGGGGGTCGCTGCCAAGTTCCGTGGAGTTTTTTCCCAATTACAAGGGGTTTTCTAGGAGGTGAGGAGGGCAGGAGGAGAGCTCTCCCCTCCAGCATTAACGCTGTCAGACGGCTCTTTGTCTGGCCTGGCTTGAGGTAGACAAGCTGTGAGACTTTGGCAATGGCCAGGGAGGGGCCGTGTCACGGCTTGACAGACCTTCATGGACGGGAAACCTTGCTCGGTACTCAGGCTGACATCTTTTTCTTTCTGATTTCTCTCTACATCCCAAAATTCCTTCAGTTCATTTTCTGATATGGTTAATAAGACGCAAAACTGTTTGAACTTTTGGAGTTCTGAAAGGAGTTAAATGCATTCAACTTTTGTATCTAACATGCTTTCAAATGCAAGTATAATTGCGGTTGGTGTTGAGTGTAGCTTTTTATTTGTAGATATATATGTCTATTTCCTGCAGTTCTTCAGTATTTCTTTTGTAAATTTCTTAAGCATGCTTTTGAAAGCTTCAGGTTCCTTACTGGCAGATACTCTGAGTTTTAAGTATGACTTGATGCGGGGTGTGAAAATTAACTCGTGGCAGTGCTGACACTGAACCATCTCGCTCTCTTTAATTCCAGTGTAGCCGCCCGTGCCGGACAGACAGATGCTACTGGTGCATGCAGCACCTGGGGAGAAACGCTTGCCTTCCAACTGTGTTCATTTGGGAACACGCTGTGTTCCTGCTGTGCGTGCTGGGAGATGGGGAGCGCTTGTCACAGAGTGCCCACGGAAGGGCTGACTTCAGGAAGATACCGACAGCAGCTTAATTTGTTTGTGGCACAGTTTAGGCTCAGCTCTGGTGGCTCCGGGTCTGCAGATCCCCTCGAGTGTTCCGTGGGAAGAATCTGTCTCCTTGCGGAGACTCTGCTTTTAGTCTTTGCAGGTTGGAGGCTACTGTTGGTCTGAGGTTTGTGCGTATGCTTAGCTTTGTTTTGCAGAGCAAAGCAGGGATCTCTTAGACATGTGCTCAGTGATGCGGTTGTGGGAGGGTCTCACGTTGTAAACAGAAGCCGGCAGAGGTACTTTCACAACACTTGCCTCTGCTATCAGTGGTTTACAATGTGCTCCACACAACTGCAGCTTGTAGGGTGACAAAAGTGTCATAGTGATTGAGCCTGTTATTTGAATATGCAACGAGGGGTTGACTTTTCAGTAAAACTGCCTTGGTGTCTGCTGTAATTTGACATTAACCTCGCTGAATTGGCCTGGTGACTTAAAAGCATAGTTGCATTCAGTAAAAAAAATACAAAGAAGAAAAGCCTTTTTTTAAATACAGCTTGGGATCCTTCTCTCCTTGAGTCTTGCATTATTCTTTTAATAAGTGCACATTGTTTGAATGGTCCTTCTTTTTAGCCCTGCTGCTTGTGGGATGGAAAGAGAGGGATATTTCTCCATATCACTGAGAGTTAAAAGCTTTCAGTTGCTGAACATGACACAGTAGCTAGAAATAACCAGGTTTGTCTCTCATATTGTGTATTCATGTAGGCATTTAATTCTAGTTTAATTTGGTTTTAGGTAACTGGAATTAACCCTTTTTTTGAGAGAGAGCCTGCTGAAACTTAAAAAAACACCCCAAAACAACAACCATAAACTCCAGGGAGTTTTGTACTGATCTTTTTAGGGTGACATGTCATAGCTGGGCTTTTCTTTCGGATAATCCCTTTTACCTAGTTTGATGATGGGGCTCCTCCACCTTACAGTGGGACTGTCTCAGAGCTTTTATTCTTTAAGCTCACAGCTTTGAGCGTGCCCACTGATGCTCAAAGATCCTCTTTCGCCAAGAAGAAAGTGTGTGTGTGTCTCAGACTTCTGTGTCTGCCCCTTGCAAGCTTTGCATTTTTCACCAGATCACTGCGATTTTGAAAAGGCTGATTTCCAAAATGTGGAGAGCGCTTCCAGCAGAAGGGTCAGCATTTGGTTTAGTCTTTAGTGGGATGCAAAGTCCAGCATTTAAGTAATGCCTCTGGGCAGGTGAGGTGGCGGCAGGTATTGTTTTGCAGGGGATTTGTGAATAGCCCTGGCATCCGCTGCACCAGACGGGGGGGAGAGGATGCTCAGGTAGCAATTCAGTTGTAAAGAGGGATGTGCATATTCTGAAGTGAAGTTATTTTAAGTGTTGAGTTAATCTTAGCAAAGGTTGACTGGAGTTATCCATGTCCCCAGAAGCTACTGCCAGATTTTGTGTTTGAAGAGAAGGAAATTACAGCAGAGGTTGTTGGGTCTTGTTTCTGCTCCACAAGTGAGGATGTAGTGACTGCTGGCAGCTTCCCTGTGCGCATGGAATTAGTGTTGGGTTATCACCATTTAAATTTAAAATGGATGTTTCTGTGTTGTGTTTGGTTTTCTTGTTTTAATTTATGGGGCTTTTTCTTTACCACCTTGACTCGAGCTTGTCTGTAGTACTTTCCTCGCCTTTGTAAGTCATAGAGGTCCTAGACAACATCGTGTGGAGCTGGAGGGAGAATTTGGCCCAGGCTGCAGCGCCGAGGAGGGCACGGGCCGCCACACAAGGTCTGAGCGCCGTAGGTCTGTCTTGAACTAGTTTACTTATGAATTGGAGCAGGTGGGCTTGTTTCTGACAGAACTCTCATGCTGAAGTTTTGCTTTTTAATCTAACTTTTGTTGCCGCATTACTTGGATTTTGCTTTGCCAGTTTGTTGATTTATTTCTTTTTAATTGCTACCCTCAAATTATGTTAGAGTAGTTTGGTTTGCAGGGTCGAGCTCTCAGAAGCAGAGTGTTCTTGCCTTCGAGTACGTGTGTGCCCCTCTTGGTACGTGTGCAGTTCTGGGTTACGCGGTCACAAGCTGTTTTTTCCACAGGACCCTGATGGCTTCAGGCTGTGGGGTGTGCAGAGCTTGCTGAGGCACTCACTTAGCGGTGCTTTTCGTTCTTCTCGTGCTGTTTCCTCGTTTTCCAGCTCCACGCTGCAGGGGTGTGATGTTCGGGTAATGGCAGCAAGGAAATGAGGTACAGGGAAATCCAGAGCCAGATCTTTCATCACTAAGGATGGCTGCTTCCAGTGGCTGGATGTAGGAAATGAATAGGGCACGTGTGTAGGGCTGCTGGAAGGTTTCTGCTTTACCAGAACCACACCATATGCACTGTGTTGAAAGTACCGAGGGCCAGCAAAGTCCACTCTTTAAGCCTAGAATTAATCCGTGATGAACTTCAGAGTTGTGTTGCATCCTGCTGCTGTGGGGGGAGTACTCTTGTTAAAAAGTGTTTGTCTCCCTGTATGAGAGTTACTCTGGTTCTTCATTTATTAACTGACATGTTTAGTGCCATTTCTCTCTTGGCTATAAATAAAGAAACCAATGCCACGTGATAATTGCTACTCCTTTAAGCATTTCTGAGTCTCCTACTACAGACTGTCGATTTGAAGTGTAACCAGCTACTGGTAATGTTATATCCCCGAGACACAGTAGGCATGGCAGTGGTTTGTTTGAACATGGAACATATATTTCCTTGGTCAGTTGACATCTTCCTGGTGAGGAGATTAATTCCCCTGGCTGTCAGTGCCTCCTGCAGGCACAGTCTCCCTGTACGCGCACCTGGTTAGAACAGGCTCTCGCTGTTCTGCTGTCCCTGCACGGCCCATGTTCCACACAGCCCTCTCTGCCACTGAGATTTATGCTGTTTGGAAGACCTTGTTTTTTCTCAGAAAAGAGCACATAGCTGGATCCCGCCTGACCACGCGATTTGGTGGCGTCCACCTGTGCTGAAGCGCGTTCATGTCTCAAGCAGATCTAAACTTACCCACAAAGGACTTCAGCCATGGTGGGCATCCAGAAAGGGTATTTTCCACGTTTGGGGGACTGTCCTGGTCTGTGTTACTGCTCAATCATAAATTTTTGTGGTCCTTAGTGTCTTTGGTGCTTTGTTGATGTGATAGCGCTGCATCACCTCCTCGTCGTGGCGGTGCGAGCGGGTGGGTGTTCCGATGCTGTGGCGGCAGGACAGTGTGCCCAGGGTGTGAGGAGCAGCTCGCTTTGGGTCACAGCTGTTTTTTTTAACAGTCTATAGGATCCAGAGCTCTCCTGCGCGGCGGAAATATTGGAAATATTTATTTTAGCATTTGGCTATGATTGCTCTTAATCTTCTTCTTTCATTTGTATTTGTTCTCTAATCTAGTATTGCTGATTAGGTATGAAATATCTGTGTATCTGATGTTACAGGAAGACCTGTGGTTTCTCTCGTAAATATAGATGTTTTGGGTATCTGTCATGTGGAGTCAAACTTGAGTGATCGATGCCTTCGCAGTTCACGGGGGGCCACATAGCTCTTTGAAGCTGAACACGTCTGTGTGCAAATAGCAAAACCAGAGGTATTTTATTGCAGATTGGACAGTCTCAAAGGTGAGCTTTTGCTGAATATAATGGCAGAAACCTCTATGTAATTTCTGCTTTCTGTATTTAAAATTTTTAAAAGAAGTTTGGGTGAGAGAGACTTTGTTGAAGCAACGTCCTGGTTCATGTACTGTCCACAGTCTTTAATACTTCACGGCTCTAGTTCAGGTTGTTGCCAGAGGAGTGTAGACTTCACTCAGCTATTCAGCAGGCAGGTTGTGCTCTGTACGGGTGGCATAATTAACACATGGCCTGCTGCAGCTGCAGGAAGGAATGGCCAACGGTACCAACAACATCAGCTCCTACAGGTGCTTTTTTAGGATGTGTGCTGCCTCTCAAGGCCTGTGACCTCCGCTAACCATCTTTGTATTTGCTTGCTGCCGATTTCTCTTGGAAAAGTGCATCTCCCAGAACCTGAGCCTTAATTTTTTTCGAACAAATCTTGTGTTGTTGAGGGTACAGTGATTGTAGTTCTGCTGTTACAGCTGCTTCTTAGCCCTTGCTAAAATCAACCGTAGTGGCTCGGTTTGGCGCGGTTGTGTTTGACTTCAGGGCAATGTAGTTGTGTTTTGCATGAAGTCACAGCTCTGGTTGCCTCTTGTAGTTCGGCAGCTTCTCCTTGCACCCCATTCCCAGGAGTGGCGTTAAACTGTGTGCTGTGTAACAACTATTAGTGGGTTTTCTTTAATATCCCTATGTTAACTAAACAAATCTGTAGCTCACTGAAGAGGTGTCAACTCTGGATACAATTAACAAGCTACTTGAGCCCCAAGGAAAAAAAGTGGTATTTTCTGAGTTATAATTAAGACAGTGTTTCTTAAAAAGATATTCTTAACTCAAAAATCAGTATTATGGGTGATGATCAACTTTCAGCCCGGCTGTTTAGAATATACTTTTGTTTTTCTTGCCTGTGACCGACAGCTTCATGTATATAGTAATTTGGATTATTTTTTACAGTTATTTGCTCGGGCATTTAGAAAGGCACAGGGAATAGAAATACCTGAAGAAAGAAACTCAATCCTAGCGGGGGAGGTTTGTCCTGGGAGTTAAAAAAAGCCCCAAACAAGTTAATGCCATTTTTCATACTAGAAAAATATGACCTATGTTTTGTTCTGTCTGCCCAGAGCCATCAGTACTGTGCAATGCGGTCTTCGCTCAGTAAAATAGGAGTTAAATCCCTTATGGTGGTTAAGGCATTGCCAGAATTTCCAAGTTAATGGGTAGAAAAGGTCTGTAAGAGAGTCTGCTTTGAATTAGAGTAGCAGTTTTCAGCCTCTATTGATTTGTGGACTCCTAAACACTTCCCAGGTGCAGACTTTTGTCTAGTGAATTTAGACCTATCAACAATAGCCTTGCTTGCTTTCATATAATTTCATGGCATCAGAGTATTTTTTTTGCAGACTGCTGAGTTACAGAACGTGTTGCAAATGTGAGTTCAGCGTCCGACCTTTGTGGATTTTTGAGTCAAACTTAGCGATGCTTCTGTGCTGCTGCAGGAGTGGTGCAAGAAGGCTCGGGAAAAGTTGCAGTTTGCTTTGCTGAAATAGTTCCTGCAAGTTTAAATGTTGCTTCTCTTTTGGGTGTGGTGGCGTGGGTGAGGTGTTGGGGTTAAGGTCAGGCGGCAAGGTGTGGAACATCAAAGCAATGGTTTGGTGCTGGTGTTGTGGGACAGGACGATGACCAGCGCAATTAATGGTTTAGCCTGTGGGGGAGTGAGTCCAGTGTGGGTGGCATGTCCTGTGCTTTTTAGGTTTGGGGATTTCTGAGCATAGTCTTTACAGTTGTTTTGGGGGATGATAGGATGATAGGAGCCTCCCTTCTCAGTTCGCGAGGTTTGTCGGTAGTGCTGGAGCCGTGGTGCTGAGGGGGTGTTACTGGAGACACATGTGGGGCACAGGTGTGTGGTTGGGGTCCCTCAGGAACATGTCACACTCCTTCTAGCAGGTGACTGCAGAACGGGAGCTGAGCGGTGGCATGAAGGAGTTTGGTGTGGCTGCAGAGCTCTGGTGCAGACTGGGAAGTGGAGAGTTGGGCATCCCACCGGCTTGGTTCTGGCTGGGAGCTCGGGTGTTCCTTGGGCTGACCTGGGCGAGTGCTCCTGACCGCAGTGCCCAGGAGAGGGGAAGGTGAAGATGCTGCTGTGTTGGACCTGGAGGGCGATGCCCCAGCAGGTGCTGGCTGAAGTTCTCCGTTGTTACACCAGAACTCTGGTGTTGGTGTGGCAGCTCACTGTACCTTTGCAGCAGTGATTAAATGTGCGACAGAGATAAAGATGGACTCGGTACGCATCCATCTCACGTGTGTCCAAAAGCACTGATGAAGCCAGGAGGGATTTTGGCACGCATGCTTTGCCTCTATTGAAGGATGGAAAAGCACTTGTGAAAATTGATGTGCTGACTTTCTGTGATTGTTGTGAATATTGCATCAAGATCTATTTCACTTGCATGTTTGGGAGAACGTCAGAAAGAAATCGAGGGAGAAGTCCTTGTGTGTCTTCTCTATTTCCCAGCCCTTGTGAGGGCCGGTGGGCCTGGCCAGGCACCTTCAGTGCTGTTTGTAGCACGGCCCAAGAGACAGTTTTGTATGAAGTTGACCTGCTCGGCTTGTTGCCTGGTGTCGTTGTGGCTTGGGCAGTGATGAAGCTACACAAGCCACAAATGAATGGCTTGTCCGGCAGCCAGCGGCATCCACAGCTTTGTTTGTGTGGGTGTTTGGTAGGAAACTTGTTCTGGGGGTTGTATTCAGGATCTGGCGTGCTGCTGGGGGTGGCCTGTTCACGCTGCTGGGGCCTTCAGAAAACAAATGTTATACGTAATAAAATAGCGGTGTAGCTAGTATTAACTTTCAGACGCTCATCGGAACTAACACACTGGGGGCTTGTTTTTAATTTTCAAACACAGAGAATTTGATTTTTGTGTATGAGAAACCAGAAGTGTTGAGGTGGGCAGAGCAATCCATCACAGTGGCGCATGCTGGCCGGAGGACGGGGTGTCTCTTGGTTTGGTATTTTTTAGGAAAAAGTGAATGGAGAATTCCTTGCACAAAGATACCTCAGCACACTGGAACAGTTTGTTTGGAAATATAAAGGAGCACAAAAGTAAGGCTGAAAAGGGAGCAGACCTGATGACCTGGTTTTAGTTTGGGATTTTTGCTAGTTCTCTGACATATTTGTCAATTTTTCTTTGTGAGACTTTGCAAAGTTCTGGTAGTGCCTTCAGTTCCTCTGTTGCTTGAAACAATTAAATCTGTATTAAGGAGAACTTGGTTTATCATTTAAAATGTTTGCAGATAACCAGCGTGGGAGTCTTTCCTCTGCTTCAGGCAGTGGTTTGGAATCATCTGTGTGTGTGTGTCTCTGGATTTCTCTCCACCGGGGACAGGGGTGAGATGGGACCGCTCCTCTCCCACCATTGCTGTCGGGTGCATTTCTGGTTAGTGGGGTGAAGTGCCGAATCTGTATGTCACACTGCTGTCCTGCCCAGTCTGTAAGGAAAAGGATCTTGGTTAACCAGTTATCTCTGTGTCTGAGGCTTGGTGGTGTCTCCTCAGTATGTTCTTTAAAATCTGTACATTTATAACTTCTGAACTTGACAGAAGTGCTTTGGGATGTATGAATTATTTTTTATCGGCTCTCTTTATTTTAACCTTTATAGTAGTTCTTGCCTATGTAGTGCCCTTTGCATTTGTAGGCTGCCACAGTCTGGAAAAGAGATAAAAAATACTCCTAAAAACCAGCCAAAGACAACAAATACCCACAAGCATGCAGATAACAGAAGTTTGGCTTGTATCATAACCTCCGCTGTAGTTTTTGCTAGTGAATATTTAATTAGCGAGTATTTAACACCTCAGCGTGATAACGGTCCCAGATAAGAGGCAATATCCTTTTTTCAGAAGCCTGTTTGCTTTTGGCTGCCGTGCTGCAGCCAGAGGACCGGGGCGGTGGGGACGCAGGAGCGGTGGGGGCACTGAGCATGTCCTCAGTGTGCAGCGCTTGGCTTTGCGTTGGACTTGGCGCTTGCCGTGAAGTGCCGGTGTGGTGATAGTTCACCGGTGTGGTGATAGTTCTGGTGATGGTTTCGGCAGACAGACCCTGCAGGTGTTGTGGTTTGAGTGGTTTCTTTACATAATTACTCCAGCTGGGTTTAGCCCGGTCCCGTGCAGGGCTTTGTTTACTCTGTGAGCACTGCTGCTCAGCCTGCACCAGAGCCCGTTCAGCATCGCAGCCTCTCTCCATAAAGGCTTAAAGCTCGGGGGCTTTGTAATGGTACTTTGTACCGAGAAAACTTTGATTGATAGCCTCTTCTTGCTCGGCTTCAAATGCCTCTTAAGCTATGAAGTAGATATAATTTAATTTTATTTTAATTTTTTTTTTCAACCAATTTGGTTTTGATTTCAGAAAAGCTTCTTTAAAATAAGAATCTTTGCTAATGAGAATTTATTTTTTTGCTTTTATCACAAGCAGTTATTAGTTTCAGTTCTTGACTTTGCTTCAGCATTGTTCTTAATCTCATCTTCATTTTATCTTGCCATGCAACATTCACAAGCAGAGATTATGTCCCAATTCCTGCCTTTTTTCCCTCTATCCATATTTGTTCATTTCTCAGTGCATGAAATAATGAAGAGTGGATCACTTGGACTTCTTTACACCTTCCCATCATAAGAGCAGGACAGTGGTAGGAGTTGGACTTTTACCCAGTGGACTCGGGACAGAGGGATAAGCCTGAGCTCAGAGGGCTGAACTTGGAGCTGCTTTTCTTTGTCTTCAACTGAAGTTAACTCAATGACGTTGAACTTCAGCTGGAGTGAAGCCCCATGTCGTGAAAACTTTAGGGATAGCTTTAGCTATGCCCTTTCTGGCAAATTCTGGGAGAGCTTTTAACGGAGAGAATTTGCCTCAGTTGCTGTCCCTCCTTTGCGAGGGCAGAGGGTGAGTCACCGGGCTGGGTGATGGTGAAATGGCCTGAGCTGGGAGCATCAAGGCACAGCACACCATGACCCAGCCGTGTGCCTGGTTGTGGAGGTGCTGCCCATAGCGGGGTGTTTGGCCCAGGCTCGTCCAGCTGCCTTCAAATATAATTTCTCCCTCAAGTTTATTTTGTTAGATTTATTGTTTTTTTTCTCCTGGTAAAAAGAGCTGTTGATGGTCAGCCCTATGGGTGGGGTGGTGGCTTGTAGGAATTAGGTGAACTCCTTGTCATCTCATTCTGTTCAGGAAAACACTAATATCATTGAACTTTATGGAAAAAAGGTGATGCTGAGGAACACAGCGGACTGACCCTCACGAGGCTTCCAGTTGTAACTGATAAGAAGTAGATAACGGGAACAGCTTGTTTGCAGTCCTGGGGTAGTCAGGCTGCGGGGAGGAGCACCAGAGCTGCCGCCTCAGGAAGGAGCGGCTTTGTAGAGAGCGCTGGAGGCTTTTGCGGTGGAGCTGCTGCTGCCCCGGCGCTGCTGTGTGCGCAGGCTCGTGTGCGGGGTGTGACGGACCTGGCAGCTGCCAGTGCGGTGAGATCTGCTCAGAGATAGCCCGGCATCTGCTGCAGGGCCCTATCTGCTGCTCTTAGTGTCATTGTTTATACTGTATTGTCTAATTATCGTTCGGATGTGGCTGCCTCCTTTTATTTTCTTCCTTGGCTTTGATTCTGTCCACTTCGTGCCTGAAACAGGCTTGGCAGGATCTTCCGTTATTCTCCGGGGTCAATGGCTTCCTTCTTGCTTTTCTGCGTCCTTCTTGCACACGATCTCTCTCACTGCCCCAGCCTTTCTCCCAAAGCAAGTTCTGTCCCTTGCTGCGTTGAATGATGTCATGTTTGTAAGTCAGGAATAAATTATAACAGGGCTATTTTCACCAAGTGTTTCTGTGGTGGCTTTCAAAAGCAGGTCTGAATTTGAAGTGTGCAGGGCTACGATGGCTGCAGGTCAGTGCTTGTGCTCTGCACAGCCTGACTCTTTGGGTACACGATGTTGAAAATGCTGCCCTGCGACAATGTCACCTGGCTGGTCAGGCTGTTGTGGCACACAGGGTGTCTGTGCCGTGCCGTGCTGTGCTGGAGGTGACAGTGCTGCTCTGGTTGTGACACAGGTGACCGGCACTGCAGGACAGGTGGACCCCGTGGCCATCAGTGTGCTGTGTGTTTGTGGGCTTGTGCTTTGTGCCACCTCTTCCAGCAAGATCAGTGGGTTGAACAGCAGCTGCAAGTGACACAGCCAAGAGTGCTTACTGGATAACTGTTATTTTTGTAACTTTTAAACAATCTGGTTATTTTAAAGGGAAGAAGATTGAGAGACAGTCGAGGACTGACAGTATGCGCACAATAATAAAATCACTTAGAAGTATAAGCTTTCTTTGCTTGATTGATGATCTTAAAGGTCTGTTTCACATTTGCCTGTGATGAGAATTTCTGGAGGGCAGAGATACTGCTTGTGTGGTTGTTTTGTGTATGGGAACGCCTGCTTCCTCATGAAATACCCAGTCAGTGCTCAGTCAGTGCAGTTCACTTAGTGAATTGCAAAAGGTGTGTTTGGCATAGTGCAAACTCAGAGGTGTTTGGCAAGGTAGAAGTGTTTGTGTAACCCTTCTGCTGAACCTCGGCTGGTGACCCCTTCCTCAGTGACAAGTGGTCATTTGGGATCTCGTATTGGTGAAGAAGACTTGATTAAAGACATCTACAAGTTACATTTTTGTTCTTTTCAAAAGTAGTGCAGAGTAATCTGAAATACTGCGTATCACCTCCAGTTTAGCTTGTCCTGTCTGAGCAGCAAATTAATGCCAAACAGTTGATAACAGAGTAGGCGGTGCTGACTCTCTGACGATACAAAACCCGAGGGAGCTCTGTCCTCCCTCCCTCACCAACCCAGGCTCCTGCCCGCTTTGAATTTCATCGTTGTGTTTCCACTGGAGTCACAACATGGTACTGAACTGGTATGCAGTGGCTCATAAGTTTTGTTGTTATTAAAACACTTGATCATTTCTGTGCTCTGTAGGCAAACACTCGCTGCTCTGACCATATGTAGGGATTACATCTGAAGTTGGTTGTGTTTAAAAAACCATGGGCTTTCCCTCACTCACCGAAAAGTCGTCATTACTGCAGGGCTCCATTTTTGGCCATCGAGATATATTAGCAATTTGGTCTTGGCATAGTAAACGTTAATTGTAAAAAGAATGAAATTTGTTTTATTCCGACCCAAGAAATAAATGCTTTGGGGGCTGTAATTCTGGCATCACACAGCAGAGTATAAAGGAAGAGGCTTGCTGTACCTGGAAATAACTGCTGCTTGCACTCCTGATAGTTGTGGGTTGGTATTTTGTGTTACAAATTTTAAAAGCGCCTAGCAGACTTCTTTGTTTGTTTTCTGTGGTCATGTGTAGGTGTCTCTAGCCAGGTGGTGGGATTTAGGGAGAGTAGAGAGGAAAATCCTTGCTCAGGGCTCTTCCTTGGGAATGGGAACCGAGCTGCCTCTTGGACCCACTGGTGGGGCCAACATCTGAGTGCTGGGGTGGAGGTAGCAAACTGGGAAGGAATGAGAATACAGAAGGAGCGATAACTGTTTAAGTATTGTCTGAAGAGTTTCTTGAAAGCCACATTTTCATCAGGTGCCTGTGTGGGGTATTAGGGGGTGACAGAGAGTTGATGTAAATGCGGACTTGCCTCTGAGCGGGGTTGTGGGTGTCCCTCAGGTTGGATCAGCACGAATGGCTTTGGCAAATCTCCAGCGCAGTTTTACTGCTCCATCCAGCTGCCTGTGCTCAGGTTACAGTTGTCAGCAGGTTGCACATACATTGTGTGTGTACTGGGCACCACATTGGAGATCACTGGTTATGATATACATGTGCACTTTAAAGCCTAGGGTTGAAAAATGTGTAAAATATTTGAGGCAAAAGTCACGTTTAGAAGAACACAAGATGAAAGTAGACCAAAAGAATAAGTTTTTTGCATCTGAAAGCGCATCTGCGTTTTAAAAGCCACGAGCAAAGGCAGCACCTCTGGGTCCCGTGCTCACGGATGAGTATTTTTGTTCCAGAAAGGGTGTTTGTGGGGGTGGAGGCTGCAGCGGCACAGCGAGGGGCTGCGCCCGCTGCTGCTTCACGTGCCCGCCCTGAGCTCCTGCCCAGCCCTAAGTTGTTGTGTGGCTTTTGATTGAGTGAGAAGAATTCCAGCAATGTCATCTGTAGCATCATTACCTGCTTTTTTTCATGTAACAGAGAACTTCATTCTTTTGGACTTTCTTTAACCACCTGAAGAAAACCCATTAAACTCAACCTGAAGTAGAATACACCTTTTATTAGAGAGGTCTGTTATGTTTTAGTTGCTGGGATGTTGAGCTGTGAATTGCAAGAGCCGTGCGGCAGGAATGGTGGTGAGCAGGACGGAGAAGCGAAGCGGGAAGGCGCGTAGTTGTGCTGTGACAGATTTAATGAGGAGCAGATCGCTGATTCTGGTCGGCAAAAATACCCGCAGCGCTTCTTAGAGTTCATAAAGCGTTGAACCCACCTGAGACGTGTTGGCTGGTGCTGGTGAGCAGGCAGGACACCCCGCGGTGGGCACGGGGACTCGTGTGGCTGTGCAAACCTGTTGTACCCCGTCTTGGCTTAATTAGTTGCGACGCCAGCGAGCTCCTGAGTTTGCTGAGCTGGTGCCGCGTCCAGCCGGAAGGTGAGCTGGGCAAACGGGCTCTGCGCCCCGCTCCTCCACAGCGAGACACAAATGGCATTAAGCAGTGTCAGGTTTTTGTGTGGTGGAGGATTTTGGCATTCTCGAGGTCGCTGCGCAGCCCTGGGAAGCAGAGTGGGTTTGGGTGACTCCTGTAGAGCTGATAACGTGTGCGTGGGTTTTGGAGACAGGCAGAGTCTGTGTGTCCGTCTGTCCTAGAGGGAGGATGACTGCTATTGTGCTCCCTTTTTCCTGCTCCGCAGTTTTGGGGCAGAGCAATGGCACTTCTGCTCATCTAAATTAAAAGCTTCTGATTATACCTGCCTCTGGTTACAAATACTTTGGTTTAAAATAGTTCATAGTGAAGTTTTTCCCTGGGCACATCTGAGAAGCGGGGAAATTATTAGCTTGTACATACCAACTTTGTTTTGTTTTTAATTGATAAACACTTGATTTGCTGTTCTCATCACTTCCTTCCAGTCAGAAGTATTTCATTGTCTCTCACTACTACTTTTTTTCCCTGCATGATGCAACCTTTGAAATGAACAAATTGGTGTTACTGAAATACTGGGGCTTTGTAGCGACTCCAAATATTTACCTGTTCAAATGCGTGAAATCCGAGCGCAGTCGTTTACCAGAGGTCATGGTCTTTACTAAAAAGAAGGTGTAAGAGCCACTAAATAAAATCAGGACTTGCTTTTTGATGTAAGTGTCTCTGGTGGCCAGATGGCATCTGGGGAGGCAAATACCTTTAAAAGCATCTGGAGCTTTAGTGATTTCTTGTGTTCTGGTTTCTCCCCAAAGATCCAAGCCAAGAAGAAACCTACTCCAGTGAAGTATGAAGTTGGGGATCTTGTTTGGGCCAAGTTCAACAGACGCCCATGGTGGCCATGCACGATTTGTCATGACCCAGTGCTGGACTGTCACTCAAAAATGAAAGGTACTGTATCTACTCAGACCACAAAGAGGAGGTGTTGTATATGGCAGGGTGCTGCAGTTTGTCATTAATGTACAAAAAAACCAAAGCATTTTTGGCCCTTGAAAGGTATGAAGAAATAGGCTCTTCTGTGGAAGACTTGGATCTGTAAAGTTAGGCCTAGATCAAGGAGATGACAGGAGGAAGATGGGACTGAGACTGATGGAAGTGGCACGTGTTGGACTCGGAGGCTTTTCGCAGATTATAGGAAGGATGAGTAGGTGGGCTGAGCACAGGGCAGCGCAGAAGGCAGAGCAGCCTCTCGTAAAAGATCTGCAGAGAAAAAGGAGGTGGATCAGGGAGGGGAGGACAAGGGTGAGCGAGCAGAGCTGGGAAACCTGGAGCGTGTGGGGACGTGGAAAGTTGGCCAGGCTGGGAGAGAGGGAGGATGGGAGACTCCGAAAAGCGGGGAGTGGGGTCGTGCGGTGGAGCTCCGAGTGCCTGAAGGTGTGCTGGGAACGTGCGAGAGGTGACTGCGGCTTTGGTCTTGTTTGGCACAGGGAGGCAAGGGGCTGTTTCTGGGGAAATTACGGAAAAACCTGGAGATGGGGCCATGTATGTGGAAGTGTGTGAGGGGAAGAGCTGGGGGAAGGGAGGCAGGGAAGTGTCGGTGAGTGATGGAGAGAACAGAGGGGAAGTGATTTTTTTGAAATTGCAGCTCATTTTGAATGAGCTGTCACTGCTGCCGTGTGGACACTGCCACGAGTGGAAGGCGTATTTATTCTTGGTTTTCCCTTCTGATTCTTTTTGTCCTGTGGGCAACTGGAAACCCCTTGAAATGGTGCCGTCTGCCACTGGCAGCTCTGTAGGCTGGTGAGGTTGCCGCTCACCCATGTGTTTCTCTCCAGTTTTTGTGGCCAAAGCACCAAGTGACGTTTTTTTAGAGTGGCCATAGCTCAGAGCCCTCTGCTATTTTCTCTAGAGACATGTGTCTCTTCTCCTACATTTGTGTTCACGTCATCCCCAAGTCTGGGTGCTATACTATAGTCTCCTTACTTGCCGTTTTTCCACCTTCATCCTTTGGGAAGCATCCATCCTGATTCTAGATAATACTGGATGTGCTGTTTTAAATAGTCCCTTTTGAACTCTCAAATTCCTGTCAAAGATGTTGCTGGAAAATACGCTAGACATATATTTTCTCTCCCTGCATCTCCCTCCGTGAAATTTTGCACAGTATTTAATGCATATAGCTGTCCAGTAATGCCCTCTTAGAAGAACGATTTCTAATAAAGGAATTCTGCAGGGAGGAAACATGCTATTAACAAATTCCAGCAAGGTCTGACCTCCAGCTCCATGACAGAATCTCCCGTCATGTTTTACCTGTGTTCAAATGGCATTTTCCAGTTGTGGCTGTGTGGAATCTGCTCATCTCCCCGATGCCAAGGTGGCAGAGCGGCTGGTTCTGAACTCCGGTGCTTTTGGGCAGGGGCAGCAGCCGGGCTCTGTGCCCTCTGCAGGAAGCACAATCCTCCTGTCTCGGCTCTCCCGTTGCCAGGGGAACGAGCCCTTCAGAACAAGGCAGGTCGCTTCAAATTCATCACTTGTGCAGAAAGCTCTTCTCCTAGATTTGAGATGTGGTGTTTTGTTTAAAGCAGTTTGCTTTTTCTCAGCAAGATTTTTGGAGCTGGAAGCTGGAGGCTCAGTGGCTTTAGTCCAGTGCTGTGAACGGGAAGGAATGAGTCCGTCATCTTTGCCCTTGGTCTGATGTTGCCCTGGGTGTCATTTGTCATCCTCTGCGTAGCCTGGGTTGGAATCTCTATGTCACAGTGCTGAATGCTGGGCTGTGCTGGCGCTCCTGGAAGAGGCAGCACAAACCAAACAGGCTGCAAAGTCTGGGCTGTGTGTGCAGAGGGTGAAGGTGTCCCAGGAGAACATGAAGCACGCTGCAGCCGAGTGCAGGGACAAGTTTCTATCCCTTGTTCAGGCCTTGTTTGCTCTGTTGTAATGCTTGTAACCTGTCCTTTTTCACCAGCACACCCAGTACCGGGTCAGTTCTTAACCGCACCGTGTCTGTTCACCGTTCTCGCATAGAAAACACTTTAGAAAAAATCTTTGATTGCATCCATATGATTGAGTTTCTCCTCTTGCTCTGCACCTTTGTGCCCAAAGTATGGAGATACTCATTGTGACTAACATTTTGTCGTTTTGCACCTGGTCTTTGTAGAGTGTGTGTACTTATGTGTGTACTTATTTAAATACTTTTCTTAATGTTTTATGTCCTGAATAAGAGTTTGTTTGAGAACAAAGCATTGAACAAGATGGGATGTATCATAGTGGGGGAGGTTCCACCTGTATGAGTAAATCCTGTCCAGAAAGATGTCATTTCTGGGTGTTGACAGCACACTGCTGCCTTTGCCCAACAGGCAAGGGGACTGGACTGTTTAATCATTAATCAGAGAGCAGCAAAAAAGAAATGTCCTGCGTAGGATGTTGTGTCTCCCAAAGAAAAAAATAAAAGAGATATTTCTGCAATTTTTTGCGGCCAAACTGCAGTCTTTGCTCTAGGGAGATGACCCATCTTAGACCTGTTAATCAAGTGTTTGTAAGAAAATAAATTAGACAGTAGCAACACAGAGATCAAAGGGGTCTCTCTTAGTTCTGAGTAGGAATCCCCAGAACTGAGAATGTTACTAAGCAAAAAGTAGTTGAAAATTAATTGGCAAACTGTTACTGATTTCTGTGATTCTTTTTGTGTGATTCTGTTAAATTTCTCAAAATAGTTTCCAATCGGAGACCTTACCGAGAGTACTATGTGGATGCCTTAGGAGAACCTTCGGAGAAAACCTGGGTTGCTGGGAAAGCTATTGTCCTCTTTGAAGGAAGACATCAGTTTGAAGAGCTGCCTGTGCTCCGGAGGAGAGGAAAGCAAAAGGAAAAAGGCTACAAACATAAGGTGAAAGATCTGTTTTCTCTACGTATTTGATCCTTTAAATCTGCACAGTACAAAGTGTTCCTTTATCCTGGAATTGCACTTTGACAGCTTTCTTCTGTGGCAGCGACTGCAGCAGCACAGCCAGGGAAGCGGTTTGTTGCATCCTTACAACAGCGCGGTTTATAAGCTGCCAGGAGTTTCTGGGCTCTCTTTCGTGTCGGGGCGTGAGCTGCTGCTGTTCTTGACCTGGACAGTTCTGAGAGGCAGGAGAGCCCGGCCTCTGGCGCTGTGAGGTCCGTTCAGCGCGCAGCCCCCTCCTGACTGCTACCAGCGCTCCCGCATGGCTCCCTGTGCTCTCTGGCAGCCTCTTTTGGCCCATCGGAAGCAGAGGTGGGGTTGCACGCTTCGCTAGATCGCTGGCTGAGATAAAGCAGCGGGTATTTTAGCTCTGCTTCAGTAATTCTCTTCACAGAAAGCTGTTAGGACTTAGAATTTCACTTGGGAAACACTTTGTCAGTGAACCTGTGGGAATGAGTTTTGTGGCTCATCACATCATCTCTGTTTCCAAATGTAACAGCTCAGAGCAGTTGTAGCCAGTATATGGACCGTGCCCCAGGGCTCTGCTCTCCTTCTTCTGAAAGGTGACGGGAGAAATTAACATTTTAGAAATGCTGAAGAGACCACTGCATTACTGTGAGAGAGCAGATAGTCACACTGGGCAACGGTGTCTGATTTCTGTTTTTTCCCAGGAGGTTTATTAGCACTCACATACTTAACTTATTTAATCTGATGGTTTTGCACTTACATAAGTTAAGTACATAACTGCTCTTGCAGATGCGAGTTGCCAGGTGTAATACCCTCATTTGGTTTTCTTTTTCCAAGGGCGTGTTTGGTATCTTCTCTAAAGACTTGTCTCCTTGTGTTCCCAGCCCATAACAACTAGTTATATGCTCCCACGTAACTTTCCTGGTCGTAGAAGTGCTGCATGGCTGGAGGTTCATCCCATATGGAAATGGCAGTGCTGGTGTGGCTGCACTAGAGGGAATTGAATGATTGTTGCTCACATAAATGTCCGGGTTTGCATCCATGGAAGCCAAGATCTGACACAAAGCTGAGAGTTTTTGGCTGGTTTGCTGTTAGGCTCCATGAAACTTCTTAATCTGCTGAGATTTTGTTGGTGTGGGGTCTTATGAGAGGAAAAGTGTCAGAAATCTGAGTTGTTCCTTCTGTCTTGGAATAGATTTTGATTTTAGAAGCAGTTGTGAAACCTTTGATTTGTTGTTGTGCAGCCAAAAACTACACAGGCAGATAAGAAACAAGTTTCTTGCTGGTTTTAGATGTTAGCAGAAGTTCCTGTCCGGTATGAAGAGGGCTCTTTGTTTTATGCTAAAGGTGCAGAGTTAAAGCTGGGAGACTTCTCAGTAATAGCTGTCTTGGATTTGATAGGGTACATTTCAGATGTGTGTGTATATCTCATGTTTGTGCAAAGGTGAGTTGATGGAAAGGGAACATTGAATCGTGCTCTGAGTTCCAGGCATGCAGGAAGAATCATGAACGAGCAAAGCAAACACGACTGCTCAAATATTTTGAGGCAAATCATGTTGCATTTGCCTTAAGAGGCCTGTTGGCTGTTCCTTTGTGTTTTTGTGCCAGGGATCCATACTATATGTATTGCCCTTTATGTTCAGGCTTTGCTGGAATGCCAGGACATGTGGTTCCTGGGAGACCTGTGCTTGCTGGGACCTTTTTGCTCTTTTGGGAATGCACAGGGGTCTTTATTAGGCTCAGTGTGCGTGTGGGTTACTTAACCAGGAGCAATATTTTCTGTGTCCGTTATGCACAGTCTCTGGGAATCAATGTGATTGTCTTAAAGACACAAGATGCAGGTTTTTCACTCTGTTCTGTGCCTGGTGCACCTCAGTCTCACTTTTACCTTGTTGATTACTCACTCATATTTTTTTTTTCCTCCTTTTTTTTTTATTTCTCCTCCAACTTCAAGGTTCCACAAAGATTTCTGGCTAAATGGGAAGTCAGTGTTGGGCAGGCAGAAGACATTCTTCTCGGGGGGCCAGAGGATCAGAAGTGCAGCCAGAACTGCAGCGAGCTGGACAGTGAGAGGGAAGCGCAGGCGGAATACTACACCAACGGCCCTGGAGCAGAACGGGACAGGCAGCTGAACGGCTGTTTTAAATCCTTGGCGTTTGACTCCAGACACCCGGCCAGTGGAAAAGGAAAATTGCACATGAAGCCACATCTGAAAAAAAGCTCTGACAGCAGAAAAAGGACTAGAGTAAAAAAGAGTGGCGTAAGAGTGGAAGGATCCAGGGGAGAAATCCAAGGAAAAATGACGGAGAGCATAGTTAGAAACATGATTGTTGGAGACCTTCCAGACAAACACGCATCTCATGAACTTCGCCGGATTGCCAACAGCCTAACAGTGTCTGGGAGCACCAGGGAAAACCATTTGCTTTCCTCCTTTGGAGAAAGACGTTTTGAGAAGACACCTTTGAAACCAGACTATGAGAATCGTAAAAGTGATGCTCTGAAGAATGCTCTCCAAGGAGACTTGTTTTCCAGTGCATCTTTGGAGAGAGAGAAGAGCTCCCTGGGCATTTTGTGCAGTTCCAAATTACAAATACACTATTCTGCATCTGATGCTGGTATTGAGAAAAAGCAAACTGAATCAGATTCATCCTTGTCCCTCTCAGATGGTGGGAACAGTGATGTAGATACCATGGACCAAAGTTCAGAGAGAGCTTCTAGTGCTCTTGAAGTTAGTGATTCTTCAGATAAAGTGGAGAAGGAATTTCCTATGACGTCAAGTGGAAACATTAAGCTTTCCATGTATCTTTCTCAGAAGAGCAACAGAAGGGCCAGGAAGAAGTCGTACAGAGACTGCAAACCTCTGGGAGGTTCGGTGACCAGCAGACGTGATGGTGGATTTGCGGATGGGGAGCTTGAAGTAGGCTTCTCTGATGCTGAGATGTCATTGACGGCGCTTGAGTGCTCTTCAGATGTGAGAAATGACAATCTTTCCCTAGCAAACAAGCACACTACTCCCCAAAGCGTTTCCAAGGACAGCTCCTGGCCTGCTGTTGTAAATCAAGCAATCTTAAAACCGAAAAGCATGAAATTGCCCCGAATCGGGAGTATAAAATGCAAACATAAAGAAAAAGTTGCTGGGTCGGAGCCTTCTCTTGCAGAAGAGGAGGGTGACGTGAATCGCTGCTCTTCTGATACCAAAGGTTTCTCTGGCCTTCAGAGAGATTCTCTGCAGAGAAGCGGAAAAGCTGATGGTCAGAAACTGTTAAACAACGTGCACGAGAAGCCCAGGGATTCTGCTGAAATCGAAACTGCTGTGGTGAAACACGTCTTGTCAGAGCTGAAGGAGCTGTCGTACCGGTCCATGGGTGACGATGCTGGTGACTCTGGTGCTCCAAAGGCCACAGTACCTTTGCTTTTCTCTTCTGCCTCTGGTCACGGTCGTTTGCCTATTGAGCCAGATTACAAGTTCAGCACCTTGTTAATGATGTTGAAGGACATGCATGACAGTAAGACAAAAGAGCAGCAACTGATGACTGGTCAAAATATAGTCCCGTTTCGAAATACCAGCACAGCTGACGGTTCTGGAAGCAATTCTGCGAGCGGTCTCAAGTCCTTGTCTGTTGTAGGTCCCCCATATAAAATAGAAAGAAATGGAGATTGTGTCCAGGAAACAGTAAACCCAAACTCCGCTCTAAGCAACTCCTCATTTTCACGCAATCCTCCAACCAAGTTGACGGGGATTGGTACTAGTAAAAGGGAGCCCGCGAGTACTGCTGTTTCTGGGACAAATGGCACAAATTGCGTGCCCAAACGCAACTGTTCAAAATCTAAGCAGTCATCAAAGCTTGGAGATAAAAAAGTTTCAAACAGAAAGGACTTAAAACCAGGAGGGCCAAGTAAGTTGCTAAGTCGGTTATCCAGAGATTCAGGAGAACATGCATTCCGCGTGCACGGTTCGGTTACCAGGCCTCTAGGTAATGAAGCAGAAGATACTGAGAGGAAAGAGTCTGTTGATTTAACAGAACATTCAACTGATGAAGACTCTGCCTGTTTATCTGATGACAATTTAGATCGTATTGGAAGGAGCCCTGAAGCTGGTAGAAATATTGAGAGCTGCACTTCTGCTGCAAATGGGGAGAGTCCAGACTTGGATTCAGAGGCAAATAGTGAGAGCTCTCTTGGTGATGAGTCTAATGATATAAATCACGTAGCACCCAAAAAGCGATGGCAGCGTTTTAACCAAAGCAGTGCTAGATCTAATAAGCACATCAGTAGATCTAGGGAACAAGGAAACTTGGAGAGTGCCTTTGGCCTGAATTCTCGTGTCTTTTCACTGAAGGGAAAAGAGTGCTTGGGACGTAGGCATTCCCCTCATTCAAAGGTGCTTGAGGGAGACCTGACAGGTCAGGACTATGAGAATCGTTTAGACTTAGTTGAGAAGCGTTTGAATGTATGTGGTAAGCCAAACAACAGTGTGATGGACTCAGAAACAGAGCTTGGCAACTTTGCTCCCCAGTCTGAATTCTCTGCACAAGGTAAGGGAGCTGGACTTGCGCCAGAGCGTGTATTTGTATCCATTTTATACTTTTTGCATTTAAAGCATAAGTTACGGAACTTGAGGCTGTTTGACAACACAGAGATGTACATGTGTGCGCTGAAGAAAGCATGATGTGTTGGTTTGGGGTTCTCTGTAAGCCCGGAGAACAAAGGCAGCGCAGCAAATACGGGATTTTGCTTAGCTTTTTGGTCAGAAGGTTGAAATACATTGCAAATGATTAGTTCCTCCACAGTGAAAGGTAAATTAACATCCTTCAGGGCTGTGGGTTTTTGTTTTCTTTAAAAGAAACCCAACTTGTTCCCTCATAACGTGTTCCTTAGAGCCATGTGCTGGCTGTTGGCTGGACAGATCAGTGCTACAAAGTTGTGGGAAACTGAGCCTCAATGGCTGCTCTTCTTTACTTTTTTTCCTAGAACTGTTTGACATAAGAGTCTGTCTTTGGTTTGTTCCATAGCATTTCATCAAGACAGCGTATCGGCTGGGGTTTTTTGGCATTTTAGTGTGGAAGTTTATTAGCTGCTAATAACAAATTGGGGAACCTCACGGATTTCCGAGGTCTGTCCCACTGGGATGGGGACGTTGGTAAAGGCAAAAAAAAATGGGTGTGCATGGAGAGAATAGGTCCAGCAGAACCGTGTTCAGCTCACACCACCCTCAGGCTTCTGCAAAGAATCTGGGGAAGTAAACCTTTATGAAAACAACAAAGTGAAATTTGTACATAGATTTTGCCAAACTAAATTGCTCTCATCTATTTGCAGTATCATAAATTAATATAACTTGATAGAACTTTGAACCTGGGTGCGTTTTGTCACTTACGTGTTCCCTCGGTGCACATTTTGGTGTGTGTGTTTTGCTATTAGTGGTTGCTGGAGGTTGCCTGCACCGCTGTTTCAGCGTGGAAAAAGGCTTAGTGGTTGTAGGACCTGCCCAAGGCAGGTCACAGCAGGCACAGAAAACGAGCCCGTAGGGTGTAACACATGGGGTAAGAGTTCTAGTTTGAAATCATGACAAGCTTCATCATTCAGTGCCTCACCTGGCTGTGGCTGCGTGCTTTTGGGACATAATCCCGGACGGAGCAGGCGAGGGGCTGTGCCGGGGCTGTCGCAGGAGCGTCCCAGCCCGCCGGACGGAGTGAGTTCTGTTGGCACTGACACGCAGCCAAATTCTCGTGGCTTCATGATGGTTTTGCAGTTGAAGCATCCCTGTAATGTCGCTGCATGAGATGGAGATGCAAATCTACAGAGAGAGACAGAGCTGCTGGGAGGTGGTGGTGTTGGGGAGAACCAGCAGAGGAGGGCAGCAGGTCCTGGGCGCGGTGACATCGAGGAGAGCAGCACAGAGGGACAAAGCGAGGGCCTGGCTTTGCTTGTAGAAGTGACAGGTCAGCAACCGCAGTGTAATCTAATTCCCCTGCCCTAAATAGCGCGTGAGCCTGGAAGCAGAGCTGGACCTTGTCTAGGCCTGTGTGCCCCAGGAGGCCCCGGAGCTGCTGCTGGTGGTGAGTTAATCTCCAATGCCAAGAAAAGCCCATTTGTAGAAACCAGTCTTCCTTTTCTATCAGCCAGGGCCAGTTCTGTAGAAAGTAGAGAGCATGATGCTGTAAGCCAGACTAACAGCAGCTTCCAGAAGAGGAGTGTTTTCTCCTTGCCAAAGCTTTGACAAGAGGTGGCTGATCCTCATCCGCAGCAGAGTATCGTGTGGGAGATCACAACAGATCGCAGTCACGACCACGTGGTTTTCGCTGCAAACTTTGAGGTGCAGTTTAGAGCAAATAAGGCAGAAGTTAATACTGGTGGAATTTGCTGACATAAAACATTTTTATAAATAATAGTTTCGTCAGGTACGTGATTTGCCAGTGCCAATCACACCGCGTTTCGGATTCTTGTACAGGATTTGCTTTGGGGAAAATAACGCGGTTAAGCCAGCCCTCCTGGCACAGCGCTGCGCTCCGCTCGGGCTCTAAATAGCTGCCCAGTGAGGATACTCCTCTTATAATTGCTTATGTACTGAAATGTGTATTTCACCCAGACACCTGTGCAGAGCGCTAATAGAGGCTGAAAATAGCTGTGTTTGAGAAAGTTGTTCCTTCTCTTTAGGCCAAGTTTGGCGTTTTCATGCATGTTTAACCACAAAGCCACAATAAAGTGTAGCGATCTTGTCCAACATCCCTGTTCTGAAGTGTTGCGCTGGAATGCTTTGTTATAAAATGTTTCCGTTTTAAAGAAGAAAAAGCCACCTCCTACACGTGAAAAGAAGCAAAGAGAATATTTACTGTTTGTTCCTAAAATTCCAAGAGACTGCAGATGTTTTCATGACTAGGAGAAATCTTCTGACAATATTATTTAATAATTTTGAAAACTAACGAAGGGGAAAAGTCAAAGGTACTCTGGGAAGTGAGAAAAAGGCAATAAACTTCCATTGTCTTGCTTTTGCGGCTTGCAAACGTAGAGCATCAGGGCTCTTTTTTGGAGCTTGCCATGCGGTGTGAGGTAGTACAGCACGAGTGCGTAGGTTTGGATCGAGGAAATACCTGTTACTGGGTTTCCTTTGCGATGGCGCAGCCTTGTGCAAACAGACAGCTGAGCCACGAAGAGCTTGCGGTCACTGGCCGGGGCTGTTTGCTCCCCGATCTCATTGTGGAATCTATTGTCAGGAAGCAGAGGCAATAAAAGCGCTTGCAGGAGCAGATGGGGAATACAAGGCTCCTGTAGTATACACAGAAATAAGCCAGGGAGGAGGGGAAGGGAAGGAGTTAGGCTTAAGTGTTACTAGTAAAACTAGTAACTGTGCCGCTTGATGGGAAAACAGCATTTCCACGTGCCCCTGCACTAAAACTGAAAGCGTTTAACAGCAAAACTAGCAATGATGAGTCCAAACTGCGACTAGAGTTAGGTTTTAGTAAAAGTACTGTAGTTTGTCTAGGGAGACATTGGGTGAAATTCCAGGAGCCTCTTAGTCAAGATATCCAATGTGTTTTGATTTCTTACCTGAACCGGTTGAAGTCCCCTGGGTCGTTCAAAACCCCACCTACCATGTCAGGATTGTGGAAAATAGGAAGCTCAAAAGTCATAAGGCTGTATCAAAGAGAAAGAAGTATCAGGTCTCTTCCCACATGGAACCTCTGGAAGAGGAGGCAGGAACAAGTATTATCTGCAGATCATGAGGAGAGTCTTGGCTTGTGATCAACTCAGAAACACAGTCTTGAAGCTGCTTTCCTTTTTCTTAGTACATGCAGAGAGGAAACGCCTTAGAAAGCCAAGTAAACGGCTTCTGGAATATGCAGAAGAATATGATCACTTATTTGCACCCAAGAAAAAATCAAGGAAGGGCCAGGAGCAATTGCAAAAGGTGGGTGAAGGCTGACGTGATCGTCGTGGTTATTACTCTGGGCTCTGCTCTGTGTGCTTGTGGTGCGTTCTTGCTGTCTGGAGTGCCGTGCAGGATGAACGTTTTCACCACCATATTCTGCTGTGCTAGGTGAATTCTGTGGTGAGGTCTGAGTTTGAAGATCTTCCTGCACAATGCAGTCCTGACAGAGATACCCAGCGGGGGCCGAGTCCTTTGGTTTCAACTCCATCTTCAACCAAAGAGTCCCCTCCCATCCTCGAAGCAGAGTGCTCCTTCTCAGAACTAGGATCTCATTCTGCTGATCCCACTGATAGACTTCTAGAAGGACCTTCAGACTTTCCAGAGCTGGTGCTGTCTTCCTCAGATGTTTCTGAAGTTTCTGCTTCTCCAGATGCAGACGAGAGATTCCTGAAATCAGGTAAGCGAGAGGTTGTGTCATTCTGCTCCTGTAAGTCAATATGTCAGAAGTTCAGCGGAAATTGTTGCTTCGGTCAGAGCGAAAAGGTCAGTAGCTATTGATCTGTTAGTTTGTTATAGCTTTGCTTCGTTCAGTGACCATTACTGGTGCTGGGAAGGGAGAAAGGGCAGGTGCAGTGGGTGAACTGATGAGCTGGATGATCGCACGCTTTTAGCTTTCTGTAGAGTACAATGGTCCTCCTTAGGTCCTGGCACAGAACACCCCTTTGTCCAAATGAAGAAAGTCACAACTCCTTCCCTTGAGTCCTTGCCATCTGTGCTTGCAAACAGCAGCTTTCCTTTAGCTTGAAGGTCTCTTTCGGCTGTTAAAACCCTGGAGATGAATGTTCTGTGCTGAGGGTGACAGGCAAAGTCTAATCCACGCAGCTCGTAGGGTGGCCTTTTGCTCTGCTCGTGAGCTCGGGGAGTTGTAGCACAGAAATCCGTCTAGGAAAACGTTTTTCTTAGAGGTTCTAAGGATTTATAGAAATTGTCAGAGACGTGTCTTAGCAGCAGGCGAGGGCCTTGGCTTTCAGTAAGGCGTGGGACACAAAGAGGAGTGCGGTCCGATGGGTTTTTCCCCTTTCCAACATGCTGTCTTCTTTGCAGTATGTTCATTCTCTGGTGGCATCTAGAGACATGTCCAGAGTAAAAGCCCTGGTGTTCTGGCTGTGCTGACTTGGCAGGAACACTGTTCCTGTTCTAGAGGGGCCTGTGGTCAAAAAAATTAAACCAAGCAGGCCAAGAGGTATGGTCAGTGGGAGGTCAGGTAGGCTGTTATGGTTGAGGGCAGAGGGATTGCCTTTGGGTGTCAGATAGGAATGGAAAGTTAGAGCGAATTAAAGGAGGAAAAATGGGGGATGCGAGCCTGAGGTTGGAGATGCAGGCGAACAGTACAGGCTGCAGCAGCTGGGGCGAGCGTCCGTCTGCAGAGCCCACGTAGCTCTGCCCGCTGCCGAGGAAATTCACCTGTGGCTGAAGCACGCGGAGCCGGAGCCGTGGGCAGGGACTTGGTGTGGGGACAACGCCAGGTTGTCCCTCCGTGAGGTGTCTGTGCATAAATGGTGTGTGCAGAGGTGCCACGGAGGACACAGCCAAGGCTGATAAGCGAGCAGATGCACAGGGCAGGACGGGTAGCGAGCTGTTTCTGCCCAGTGTCTCGCACTCATTTTTTGGTGATCCTTTTAAGTTTATGTTATTGCCACAATTAGTGTGGATAAGCCCAGGTCTAATGACTTGTTGCCTCTTGAGTGCCAGCAAAAGGCTTGAGCAGGAAACAGTGCAGGTCACAGCTGCTTTGTTTGGAGTGTCTTTCCCAGGTGGTTTTCGCCTGTGCTGTGCGCAGCATGGACGCTGCTCTGAGTGGCGTGGGAGTGGAGGCAGGACTGTATTTTTCAATGATGGGACTGACTCAGGCCAGGTCCAAATGGTTGGGAGATTATGGTCTGAATCACGCTGCCACGGTGTGTTACCTGCCAGCATTGACTTCATAGTCTCTCTTCTGCGGGTGGATTTTTGTGTTGCACGTTGAGCTATGTCTGAAGGACAAGGCAGACTGGGGTCTGTTGTGGAAGTTGTGCAGAAACAGGTGATTGACATCTCTGCCCAAGGAGCTTGTGACCCCAAAGACAGGGTGAAGCACATTTTTGATCTCTTGGCTGATATTTGCTTAATGGTCTTGGCCTGGTGGAAGAAAACCCTTGTTTATCTGATGTGAAGAGTTTCATTGCAGGGAACTTTGAAAGCAAGCGTCAAAGGAAGCCCACGAAAAAGCTCCTGGAATCCAATGATTTGGACACTGCCTTTATGCCAAAGAAGGAGGAGTGGACTCCCCCAAAGAAGGTACTTTCCTTCCAGTGCTTTTAATAACCAGATAGAAAATTAGTCTAGACAGCAAACTCTGCTGAATGAGACATGGTGCTGTGTCTTTTTGTTGGCTGTGGCCCCGGAGCAAAGGTCCACCTTTCCCAAAGGTGCTGCTTGCCGTGTTACGATGAAGAAACCTGCTGAATACAAATGTGTTCCCAACCCCTCCCCACTTGTAATGGGGATTGGGTAATTTCGGTTGTAAAATCTCCTGTCTTCATTGATTTATATGGAAAAAGAGTCATCTGGATGCTGGCTGGGAAGGTTTGAGTGGAAATGTCCTGCGCAGAGGCTTTCTGTCACTGTTTTGTTGCAGTGTAGCTTGGGCTTGAACTTAAAGCTTTGTCTTTTTCCATCAGCTTTCTTCTGAGCAGTGTTTCCTTTATTACCTTCCCAAGTGAGCTGCTGAATGGTATGTAAGTGCAGAGCTTGTAGCAGGACAGAGGCTTGAGTTTTATCACACGTAGCTTACAGCGCTTGGTGCAGATTTTTAAAGAAAACGCTGCTCTTCTCCGCTAAATACTTGATATCCAGTGGCACAGTTGGGAAAAAAGCAACTTGTAGAGAATTATTTTGGGTGGTGTACCTGCACGAGACTCGTTGCCACTGTTTCTGAGCTTGATTAATAACAGTTTTCCTGCTTTCTTTTTCCTCTGTGTGTGGCACAGTCTTAATACAGTTATCATGGTTGCAGTAATGCAGAGGCCAGTGTATTTCATTATTAAGCTCCATAAAAGTGTAAAGTCAGAAGAGAGTCTCTCTTCCCAGCACCTTATAGGGTGTTAGCAGCCTTTTTGGGAGAGCTCAGGCGCAGCAGATGATGCTGCTGAGCACAAGACGCAGCAGACTCAGCATTCCTCCCTGCGCAGAGGCTGACTGACTGTTCCATGTGGGATCTGTCACACACACAAAACAAATGTTTTCCTGCAAAGTCACTAATCGCTGGCGAATTAATGACCTGAACTGTAAGATAGACATTGCAGTCTTTTGTGAAGTCTCTGAGTGGCTGAGGAACGTGCATCTCTGATTTGCATCTGGTGACCTGACTGTTGTGTATTTGCAGAACGCTGGCCCCTCAGAGAGCGACAACTCCGAGCTCTACTCGCCAACCCACTTCTCGGACCTGGGGGAAGGTGAGCGAGGGCAGGGCTGTGGGGATGGGCTGGTCACGGGTGGGTGGGTTTCTGTGTGTGTCCGGGGCTTTCAGAGGGCTCTTGCCTCAGCTGAGGCAGTGGCAGAAGAAACAGGTATGGAGATTGTTGGGCCAAGGTGCTGTCATGTCTTTTGTTTCCCTATGGAAGGTGGAGATGGTGAGCTCTTACTTCCATGGGATATTCTTACCTGTAAACTGGGTGCTTGAGGGACACTTGTCAGCCCGGGTCTTTACCAATACGCTGTTGTTCGCCTGACGACAACGCTGTGACCAGGCTTAGTGGTGTCTGCCCTGTCCCACGGGCAGTTGTGCAGTTGCATTGTGCTCCCCCCCATCTGCCTTTGTGCCACGTTGGTATCAACATGAGGAAGTTTTAGTTGCAGTGCGGTGGGAGAGGGTGTAGTTATCAGCATTTGATCAGCAACATAAGCTTTGTGTTGGAAGCATTTCTCTTCTGCTGGGGGCGTGTCTTGGGGAGAGTCAGTAATGTTGTTCAGCAGCCTAACAAAAGCAGCTTAAACCAGTGTGAATCGGTGGTCCCCTCGTGGCTGCAGGACAGGGGGCTGGCTGCCTGCAGGCTGGTGTTGCCCCAGCCCTTATGCCCTCAAAGACAGTAGGACCCAGCCTGAAACTCTTAGAAAAGGTGTAGAGCTTGCTGCTGGCACCTGTAGCAAGGGAATTATTTCTGCATTTTCCTTGAGTGGTCTTTCTGTTGCATCCCAGCTTCTGAAAAGCTCTTGGAGAAGCAGCGGAAGCGGAAGAGACAGCGCCATGCCTCTGCAATGCATTCCAAGAAGGAGAGAAATGAGGAGGGGCTGGGGGAGACCCCACACTCTGAGGTACTGTTGGGTCTTCCTGTGTGCTGTCATCCCTGTAACCTGTCTGCCACTTCCCAGGGCGTTGGCAGAGCCGAGGCCTGGTCATCTCTGGCTGTCTGGCCTGTCAGTTGGGATTCTGTCCCACTGATGTAGCTGCATGAGCTGGGGTTCAAGCTGAAGATACCACCTTGTTTTAGTAGCTGTTTTGTGATGACTGCTTAACTTAGGCTCAGTTTTTAAGCTTCTACTCAGCTAACTCTCCAGAAGAGAGGCTGTTCTGATCTGATGGAATTGAGTTTTGCCTGGCACCTTGCTTTGCACCTCAGAAGGTCGAACTGCTGTAAAAGATCTCTGGTGGTGGTGGGAGTCTTGCCCTTTTTTGCACCAGTATAAAGCACAAACACTAGACTGTGGACTTCAAGCCCTTCTTCCACTTGCCCCTGCACGGCAGGGTCAGCTAAGAACCATGTTGGAGGGCATGGGGGGACTGTCTGTGACTGCTCACAGGAGCCTCTGATTACATTCTGCCATCCAGCGGAGCTGGCATACAAATATCTCTGACAAGCACATTTTGCCTTTTAGGAATGAGCCAGGTATCACCAAGTGTAGGGGAAGCAAGACTTTTCCTGGGAGAGGCTGGACACCTGGGCCTCTCACCATCGCCTCCCACTTCCAGTGGCCCAGATTCAGCAGCAGGCTGTTCTGTCAGGATAGTCAGTATGTATTTCAGGAGCCAATTATAGACATATATTGTTATATTTGTTGTTGTTATACAGCTTCCAGGAGAGCACAAACGTCACAGCACTCGTCTGAGCAGTGCCAGCCACCCTGCTGCTACTGCTTTTTGAAAAGGTTATTTCTGCTGGGGATGATAAAGCGGGGTAATACTCCTGTGCTGCTGTTAGTGCTCTTTCTAAAGTGTGCTCATCTGGAATCATGTTTCAAAGAAGCCTGTACAAATACGTTTGTCCATGATGGGGGGTAGTTAACGCGGTCTGCAGTGAGGCACCTACTAAAGCATTGGCTCAGCTCTGAGCCAGCAGATTCTCTGTGAATGTTTCATGGGGAAGAAAAGAGGGGGCAGGTCAGAGCAGCAACGTAGTTAGGCCGTGACTCTGAATCCTGCACCCGCTGTTGACTGCAAATGAAGCCCAAGGAGTCTTAACTACCTCCAGCCTTAGACATCTGTGTTGGGAACCTGAAGTTGGGTATGGTAAACCATGCCAAAAAAAGCCCAAAATAAACAAAAAAAACCCCATGCTGATGCTTGGCACCTTTTGCCAGCATCCATTTCTCTGTGATTGTATCTCTTGAGTTGCTGTGGTGAGTGTTCGCCCCTTGGCTTAGGTGAGTGTGTGGGTACTGGTGAGTATTAGTGGGCTGTGGAGATGCAATAGAGCTTTCCTGTGGAATTTGGACAACCCATGTCCCTAAGTGACTTTCCACATACCAGGCAAGGAACCCCACTTTGTTGTGAACAGTGCTGGAAGAAATAGTCTGATACAGCACAGTGGAGCCTTGGACCCAGCTGCTTGCAGAGGAAAGCTCGTCTGCCTGGGCTGAACTAAGCAGCTTTCTCTGTCTTTGCCTGTCCATGGAGCCAGGAGTGCAAGTTCGCAGCGTCAGGGCAGCAAGAGACTGAGAGAAGGGGATGGAAAATGCTGTTGAAATGGTTGTCAAGGTTGTGAGCCAAGGTCAGGCTGTGCCAAAGAACAGGCCAGGCTTTTGAGGCTGTGCCAGATCCAGCAGCAGAGATAGCTCTGGAGGAAGACCCGAGATGGGAGAGCTGCCCTCTCTAGGAGGTACGTGGTTTTGCAGGGCTTGTGCTGGGTAGGGGAAGGAGGGGGAACAGCACAGCAGTTTGTTTTGAGTGCTGGCCTTGGACAGACATCTACTCCTCACCTTTCACAGAGTGCAGGTGTCTGGCCTTACCCATCCTGCCTGGCTTTGATGTTCCCTTCCCTGTGCAGTTCTGGGAGCGTTGATTAAAATAAGGCCAAGATCCTGGCATGTGAAACGTGCAGATTTGCCAGCTGTTTGCAGAACCAAATGGGCCTGGTTTAGGCTGAAAGAGTGGGGCGAGAGCATGCTGTGCCACGCTGGGCGGTGTGGGCCCAGTTGTTAAAGCAGCATTGCTGCTTGCAGATGCTTTCAGATCTGACCAGAGAGTTGCTGGTTAACCCGCTGTGACTCCTAGGTGTATTTTACGTTCCCATTCCAATAACATGTGAAACACGGCTGTCAAGGTTCAAAACAAGGAGTCCTGGCAGCCGTAGTAGAAAGCGGCCTGAAGGATGGGAAGACCCAAGCCAGTTCTAAATCACTTATAACTCTGTAGCAAGTCTGATTATGCCCACCCTGTTCCAAAACACCATCTTGAAACCTTAGCTGAAGCAGGAAGGTGGTGCCACTGAGCACAGGGGACGGGTTGGGTGTTCACCAGCACCCTGCCCCTCCTGACAGGGACCTTGGTGACCATGAGGGGGGCCGAGCTCACTTTGTAACACTGGGCCCCACTGTAAGCAGAAGCTGTAGCTGATATCTGCCCATACCAGTAGCTGATTAACTCTGCTCTTGTTCTCGGTTACAGTGACCTCTGCAAGCCTGAGGTCACTGCTGAGCTGAGCAGACAAGGGAGAACCTGTGTAGGAGGACCTGAGCTGTACCCAGTCCTTGGAGCACTGGTTGCTGCTGCTGCTCCTGGAGTGTTCCGGGAGCCAAAGCAAGTGTTTTGGACAGAGGGCTGCCTTGCAGCAGACTGTAATTCCTAGCAGAAATACTAGCAAGAGTGTCATAGCTCTTAGCTTGATAAAATGCTATTGCATATAAAGGCAAAGGTGGCTGTCGTGTTGTAGATGGACATTTTACCAACACCACAGAGATCTTTCCCTTCCCTCTGCCAGGCTGTGTGGTAGGATGGCAGCAGCTTACGTGCCCCTTATCAGTATTCCCACAGGCTGCATCGCTGCCAGCTTTCCAGTGGGATGCTGATGACAGTCTGTAAGTCTGTACGCTGTGTGGTATGTTGGACTGGCAGTAGTCTGTAGCTGGGACTCTGATCTTCTTTGTGCTCAATAAAGAAAATTTATACCATCCATCTTTGTATTGTGTGCTGTAATGTGCTGTCAGTGCACCTCTGCATCATTGCTCTGCAGAACTCACATGGCTTTAAAGTGTTCTCAGAGAAAAGTGTACTGCTGCATTTAGGGAATCAAAAAGAACCAACAACCAGAGGAAGCACTATTATCTGATCTGAATGCTAGCTCCAGGTTCTGCCAGCTTTAAACTTTAGGAGATGTTTATGTCCTTGTTTTGCCCATATTAATAATGTGTTCAGAGGGCTTTCAGTTCAGTTTACAAGCTTTAGTAGCACCACAGCTCCCATACAGAAGGTGGTGCAAAGCTCCCTCTCCCGATCGTTAGCTGGACACCCAGCACGGAGCAGGGCTGAAGGGGTGGGAGTGGTGCCTGCTGCTCCTGCCAGTGCTCCGAGTCCCTCACAGGGTCTTTCGGGTGAACAGTTTGTGTCTGGACACGCACTGGGTGTGGGGCGTTGACCCAAGAAGAAGCGGGGAGCTGCACACCGAGACCACTCAGTTCACTGCAGTGAGCCAGGATGTTAAAAAATAGGGTCTGGAGTGGCAGCTGGTGCTGGTGAGGCCACTGCGGTGTTGCCCGGGCTGTCCCCAAAGGCCTGGAGTCTGTCAGGGTGGCGTTCCCTGTCCTGGCAAAAGTAAAGGCAGTGCTGCCCTGTGCAGCTGCAGGACAGGAATATCTTGTGGTAGAAACAAGCGTCTCTAGGATACCTGCTGCTCTCCTTCCCTCTTACAGTGTCTGGGCTGGTCCCATGGACACGTCACCAGGTGTCCTTCCACCTTGGGGAGCCCTGTGACAGGATCCCTGACTGATCCCTGAGGGTGCGGTTGGGTCTTCACCATTGGAACCCCTCTCCTCGGCAGGATGCTCTTTCAGCAGTAGATGTTACGGTCGGTGCTGCAATGCTCGTACAGGACAGATGCTCATGAAGGACTCTGCCCTGGCAGGATGGTGTAAATGCCCTGCTGCGCTGTTCTCTTTGGCGCTGGCCAGCTCGTTCTTACCAGCACAGCCCTCGGGTACCTATGTGTCTGCATTTTACGTGAGCTAGAACAAGCTGAGACAAGTGTGGGGAGAAGTCTGGTTTGCTGGGTGGAAACTGCAATAAAGATAATTTGAAGTGTTTTGTTTGCATTTCCAGGGCAAGCAGACATTAGCATGTAGGATGCTTCAGGCTATTCCAACCTACCTGGTTTGTTTGTATGCAGGGCATTACCTTCTTCAGAGAGAGGTTGTGCACAGGAAAATAATTATGTTGAGCATGTATTTTTTTAATGATGTAGTAAACTCTTTCCTTGTGAGTCTTTTGGTGGAACTGCATGGGGGATGTTCTCTCTGGGGTGGGTGACATGCACCGACCAAGTGCCAAACTTGTTACGTGCTCAATTTGTATTTTCCAAGTCAGGACAAGGAACTACTGACAGTGCTGATTATGGATTTCTTTTTAAAGGGGGAGACATCGGTTCATGGGACTGCTGCAAGCCCCAAAGAGGGTAATGAAGAGGGGTCAGAGAACGACCACGGAGTGCCTTCGTCCAAAAAGATGCAGGGGGAGCGTGGAGGAGGAGCAGCTCTCAAGGAGAATGTGTGTCAGGTAGTGTCCGTGAAGAAATCTCTCTGAAACTTTACCACTGTAAAGTGTGTTTGTGTAAGTTCCAGGACATGCTGGTGCTACAGATAAGCCCAGGTAGCCTCAAGGTGCTTATTGTGGAATTAACCAGCTTTTTGTGCTCTGAATTGAGCCTTTCCTCTGCGATTGCCTCTCCTCCTGCTAAAGTTCACAGATGGTAGTAAGACGTAACAGACGTAGGATTCACTTTAGCAGATGTGTGGTAGCAGGGACTGGATGGTGAATGGCAGCAGCGATGCACAAATTACCTGAATGAACTGACACAAGGAGAATGTAGCACTTTTCCACAGGGGGTCTGTGCTGGCAGCCCTGGCCAGCACGTGAATTGTTGCTGCCTTGGATGAGTTGGGGATGCTCAGAGCTGCCATTGTGCTTCTTTCCCCACAGATCTGCGAGAAGCCGGGGGAATTGCTGCTGTGTGAGGCGCAGTGCTGTGGTGCTTTCCACCTGCAGTGCCTTGGGCTCTCCGAGATGCCAAAGGGCAAGTTCATCTGCAACGAGTGTTCCACAGGTACAGCAGCTTTTGTGAGTGCGGAAGGATGGGCACTTGCTACGCGCTTACCTGGTGCTTCCTTTGCTGGAGTGATGTGCCCACAGTAGGGCTGCCACATAGCTCTTAGTCTTCTGATTATTAGTCTGATTGTTAAAGTGACTTACTAATTAACTGGTCTTACTGTTAATTCAGGCGTGTGGGGTGTGAAGAAGTGAATGTCCAGGATCTGGTGGGAAGGAGAAGGGGAAATTCTTATCTGAGACTAAAGAGAGGGCTGGAAAGGAGGGAATGTCTAAGCAGGAATGTTGACTCTTGGTTTTCTACTTACTTTTCCCTGACCTGGAGTCACAACTATAGTATTTTTTTCCATGTGGGGTTTTTTTGCCGCTGCAGACGGACACAGCCTGCTGCAGAGACCTGTGCTTTGGGACGGGTACAGCAGGTTGCGAAGCTGTGCCGTGCTAACACGCAGGCTGGTGGAAGCATCAAGTCTTCATTTATGTGACCGGTGTTCCGTCTGCTGCTCTTTCTCCAGGGGTCCATACCTGCTTTGTGTGCAAGAGCTGCGGGGAAGATGTCAAACGGTGCTTGCTGCCCCTCTGTGGGAAGTATTACCACGAAGCGTGCATACAAAAGTATCCACCCACGGTCATGCAGAACAAGGGCTTCCGATGCTCCCTGCACATCTGCATGACTTGTCATGCTGCTAACCCAGCAAACATCTCTGCATCTAAAGGTACCGAAATCTTCTAGAGGGGTCTAGGGGATGCAGTTAGAAGCTTTTTCTTTGTTCCACGTCCACTGTGCAGTTAGCTGGTCCACTAGTTCCTCATGTTGATGTTCTGTCCTTGCCACGGCGCTCGCTGTAGGGTTTGCGGAGGAACAGCCTCTCTCAGGAGTGCAAGGGGGTGTCTGTGTGCTGCTCACCAGCACTCCTGATGGTCAGACACGGCAGCTCAAATGTTCTCGTCTGCCCAGACACTCGGATGCCTGCACGTCCAGCAGTGCCACATGCCTCTCTGGGTTTTTGAATAAGTCTGGAGCTATATGGACACTCATGTTTTTCTTATGTACTTTTTTTCACCCTGCCAGCGCTGCAGACAGTGCCTGCGTAGCAGCACTGGCTACCAAGGCAACGGCACAGAGAGCAGCGTAGTAAAAACTGTGATATTGGTCTAATTGTCCTGTTTTTGTAATGCAAATTCTTGACTTGTAGTAGTGACACCCTTGGGTTGAGCCTCTCAGGGAAACATTGTTTGAGCTGTTGTTGGCAATACCTTGACCTTTATCTCACGTGATTAAACTTAAAACTTCTATGTGATTGCCCTGTACATTTGCTTCTAAAGCTGCCTTTCTTTAAATTCGCAGTATCTTAGGATGAGTGGCAATAAGACCAGCTCTATTTTTATCCTCACGGTCTGTGTTAAAGTTGTCTTTTTTTCCCCCACATATCAGTATTTGGTGTGGAAGAGAACATTGAGACCCACAGCCCACAGCTGACCGCTTCCCCACCGAACGTTTGCATTGTGTTCCTCTGGCTGCTGGTTCTCAGTGGTCAAATTTACCACTTCCCCCCCACCTCTTCTCCCTGTTCATAGTCTCCTGTGAGGAACTGAAAACAGGCTCGAGAAACCTTGGGTAAATTAGGCCTGTAGGCAATTCAGAATTCTCCCTTCTGGAATTTCAGGTTAAAAATCTGATAAAGTGGAGAGGCAAGTGCTGATGTTTTCAGAAGCTGCACGGATTGGTTTCATTGTGCACAGCTAAGCACTTGGAACACCCCCTATGTAATTACTGTCTGAGTTGATTACTAATTATTTGTGTATGATAGGAAGCAGTCCCGGGCTGTGAACTCTTGAGCTGTTTCTGCATAGCATGCAGGGTGTTTTTCACCTCTAAATAATGCAATTGTGTATATATTATATACAAATATGTATTTTTAAAATATATTAAAATATGTATAATTTGGTAGGAATCTAGTGAGTTTGTCATGGATGGTCCATTTCCCTTTCTGAAGATCACCTGTAGTTGCTTGTTTTGAGCTTAAGTTTCAGTAGAGACTAGTGTTGGGAGGAAAGAAAATCTCAGCCTCCTTTAGAGGTTCACTGTGTTCCCAACGTGTTCTGGTGCCAGGTCGCTTGATGCGCTGTGTGCGATGTCCGGTTGCATACCACTCCAACGACTTCTGCCTTGCCGCCGGCTCCGTGGTCCTCGCCTCCAACAGTATCATCTGCCCCAACCACTTCACTGCGCGAAGGGGCTGCCGCAACCACGAGCACGTCAATGTCAGCTGGTGCTTTGTCTGCTCAGAAGGTGAGACAAGCTGTTCTGGGTCCCCTGTCACCGAGTGATGCACTGACGAGAAGTCACTAGAGCAGGCAGAAGCTTTGCTAGTCCAGAGTGCGCTAGTGAGAACTAAAACAAGTTGCCTTCCTGTGCAGCCCATTGAAGTCCAGCTTCAGGCTTGGACTTCTGGATCCTTAGAAGGGTTCTTCTTGCAGCGTGAATAGGGCACAGCTTTTGAAAAGGGTTTGCACAAGAGCATCATGCCTGATTCTCTGCTGTATCTGTCTGGGAATGTGGAGTTCAGGGCTCGTGTGCAGTGACTCTGATAATTCCTCCTCCTTTTCTTTGCAGGGGGCAGCCTTTTATGCTGCGAGTCGTGCCCGGCTGCATTTCACCGTGAGTGTCTAAACATTGAGATGCCAGAGGGAAGCTGGTATTGTAATGATTGCAAGGCAGGCAAAAAACCACACTACAAAGAAGTAGTCTGGGTGAAAGTTGGGCGCTACAGGTAGGTGAAGGTAGAACAGACTTGTCCCCATCCCTTCTTCATGCAGTGCTCATGGCGACTGAGGTGAGAAGCTGCTCCTCTCTGCAGGGTACAGTGCAGCAGTCTCTGGCTTTTTTGCATGCATTTAGCGGCTGGTAAAGTGCGTGTTTCCATCTCCAGTAGCCTCTTGTCTCCCCACCAGCCTTGCTGGTAGCCCTCACGCACTTTTTCCCCGTGTCTCCACACAGTAGCATGCTTCTGAGGTGGTTGTCAGTGAGGAAGCTAGAGGTTTCATCTGCCTTTCCCTGTGTTGCAGGTGGTGGCCAGCTGAGATTTGCCATCCTAGGACAATTCCTGTCAACATCCAGAAAATGAAACATGACATCGGCGAGTTCCCCGTGCTGTTCTTCGGCTCCAAGGATTACCTGTGGACACATCAGGCCCGTGTGTTCCCTTACATGGAAGGTGATGTCAGCAGCAAAGACAAGATGGGGAAGGGCGTGGATGGCATATACAAGAAAGGTAACTTGTCTGCGTCCAGGGAGGTACATGTTCTTCTTCTGTTCATTCCCGTGTGGAGAAGTAGCATTCTTGTAACAGGAAGATGTCATCTTAGAGCTAAAGTGCAATTAAATTTGTGAAATGAGCTGCTACTTATCTATCATCCAGCACACCCAGAGTATTTGTTGGTCTGACTCCCAGAGTGGGAGAAGGGTGTGCAGATCTTGAATGCTTCTCCAACTCTGACATAGCCACTCTAAATCTGAGTGAGCTGCTGCTTTGTTGGTATCTGTATATAAAAATGCACTTGAGAGTTGTGAGTGCAGCTGCCTGACACCTCTGCCCAAAAGCAAGCAAAGCCAGCTGACAGTTTGGATGCTTCCTCCCCCATGGGCAGATCCCGCACTGCAACTGCTGCTCTACTGCATTGGCCTTTCCTTCACACTCCTCTGGTGAACCTCGGCCTCTGAAGGACGTGGCCGGGGAGCGTTGTGGGTTGAACTGTCAGCACTGGGTGGACGCTGGCAGCCCAGCTTCGTGTGGGCAGAGGGAGTTCCTCGTAACACAACCTATTCTCTCATTTAGCTCTTCAGGAAGCTGCAGTAAGATTTGAAGAGTTGAAGGCACAGAAAGAACTGAGACAGCTTCAGGAAGACAAAAAGAATGACAAGAAACCTCCTCCCTACAAACACATCAAGGTGAGGGCAGGTGGGGGGGGACAGGTGTGGAAGTCTTGAGCTGTCGGTGCAGGTGATTTACAGGCTTCAGGGTGGAATGGCCAAAGCTGCTTATGTCCATCCATCCTGGCCTTCTAAGGAGATCAGCACATCGGGGTCCGTCCCAAGGAGCACCACAAAATACACTTGGGCTCCTTCATCACATCGGGGTTGTGGCTCACCCAAGCATGGCCCTGCTTTGGAGCTGGTTTTGTACTGGGAGAGCTGGGCACCCTGGTTGCTTGGAGCAGCCGTGCAAGAGCCAGCAAAGGCACTTCTGTCTGTCCGGTGGCAGAACAACCTAATCCTGTGAGTCTTGTCACTCCAAACGAGGTGATGAGCTCACAGACTGAATAAGAGCTGGGAAGCAGCAGAGGAGAACACAAGAGTGAGAAGGAAGTTCGGAGGTGGGAGGCAGTACTGTAAGAGGGAGGCTGTGTTGAAGAGATTACTCAGGGTTTTCTGCAGGGTTTGCCTTTAAACGGTGGAGGAGGATCAGGACTAGGCCAGCCTTGGGCAGGCTGCCAGCGCCGAAACTTTGCTCTGTGGTGGGACTGGATACATTGTGTGGGGTCTGAAATAGTTTTGCTAAATGATCCCCTCCTTTCGTGTTCTGGAAGAGGAAGGGGAGACAATGGTGTTGCTCACCCAGGCAAAGAACAGCGAGGAGCTTTTCTTCAGTGTCTGTCTCAAAGTCCTGACTCTCTGTTAGCCGCATTCCAGCGTTGGCTGCCGTAACCAAAACCAAAGGACCCTGTTCGTGCCACAGACACTCCAGTTGCGTCTCCACCTGGTGCTGCACTCTACTTCCTTCCGGAGCAATTTTTAGAGGGCTCCCTGGCCTGACTCTGAGCTCCTCTTTGGGCCTTCCAACCCCAGCCTTGTCTGGTTTTTCTTTCATTTACAGTTGGGTAGAGAGCAAACTGCTTGTGGTCTGGTGTGTAGGTGTGCTCTCTGTACTGTCACAGGCAGGCCAGCCTGGTTTTCACAGGGACAGCCAAGAGCACAAACAGCTGGAAGGTAACAGAATCAAAACTCAGGGCTGTAAGGAAAAGGTTATAACTGTGTACCTCTTGAAACTGTGTGCCCAGAAGTAAATATGTGCCTGTCCTTGTGTCCTTCTGCCCCTCGCTGTAACCAGCTGGCACTACAGCCTGTCAGACTGTAGGCAGGGTCTGAGCATAGCGGTGACTGTCAGGATAACTTGTTGTCTTTCTTGTGCATCCAAGGTGAACCGGCCGGTGGGTAAGGTGCAGATCTTCACTGCAGACCTGTCCGAGATACCGCGTTGCAACTGCAAACCAACAGATGAAAACCCGTGCGGCCTGGACTCGGAATGCATCAATCGCATGTTGCTTTATGAATGCCACCCCATGGTCTGCCCTGCTGGGGAGCGCTGCCAGAACCAGTGCTTCTCCAAGCGCCAGTATCCCGAGGTTCAGATTTTCCGCACGCTGGCACGAGGCTGGGGCTTGCAAGCCAAAACAGACATCAGAAAGGTACATACTCTTGTTTCTGCGTGTGATTTTCTGTTGCCGCTTCCCTCTTGCTCAGTGTTGGTTTCAATAGATCAGAAAAACTACTGTCTTCCATAATTTGAAGACGACTTCTTGCCATAGAATGCCATTTAGGAAAGAAGTGGATGAATTTGACTTTCCAATCCTGACAAGAATGTTTTGGCTCAGCTAACCAAGAAAATGGTTTGCATGTTGGTGTCCCACAGGGTAAGAAAGATCATTGCTCCATCTGTCTGCTCATATGGACAATGGGCTTTATGAGTACACCACAACACTGGCCCAAAAACAGTGCTCAGGATTTCCAGACAGGGAGCAGTGATTATACCTCTCCCCCATTCTTGAATAGCCAGACTTTTCCAGCATGAGAATCTTCATCCGAAACGGAAACCAGGGCTTGGCTCTTATAAAAGGGTAGCGTCTTGGAAATGGCTCCTATTGCTGCTGAAACTGGTGTCTCCAGCTAGAACACTTGTATATATTTTTTTACATCTAGAGAACAGTAGTTCTGTGGACACACGTGTGCTGAATAACAGTAAAGCAAAGAGAACCCCAAATCTAAGAAAGGGTGAAGTGGAAGAGTACAGTTAGCATAGTAGGAGAAGAATGTTTGAAAAAGGAATGGGGACAATGGGGGAGGGCTTATCTTTCTGCTGTCCTTTCGATAGCAGGATGAAAAAGTGTGAGTCTGTCCTGTTGAGGCTTTACTTTGTGCTATGATGTAGGTTAAAGGATCTCTCTTGCCATTCCACACGCCTGTGGCGTTTCACTTTCAGCAGGCAGACTGGAAACAGCAAAACCCAGTTATTTCTGGAGGCACCTGGCAGCCCCAGAGGAGCAGAGCTGGGGATCCCTCTGCCGGGTGCAGCGCAGTCTCTGCTGCACTTTGCTGCAGGGAACTCCGTGGATTTGCTGCAGGAGCAGGTGCCGTAGGTGCATCAGCTGCTCCCTGGGGCTGGTCCCCAAAGGGTATTGTTTCCAGCTGCAGCACTGTTCTGCTGTGCTTTGAGCTTCTTGTGGTTTACTTTTATGCTGTCCAGGAATGTTAATTCTTTCCATAGCACAAAGAACAATCTGATAGCTGTTGTTGCTTTATTTAATTGATTTCAAGTTATTCGTTGAGTGTGTGAAACGGAGGAATGATTCAGGGCTCTTGGATTATAGGTCAGGCTTGTTGCAGTAGCAGAAGGGAAGATGTTTATGAAGAGATTTCCACAAAGGAAACGGGAACTGAGTTTTAGCACGAAGGTGGGTGTCCCTCAGTCCTGGAGGGAGCTTGTCTTACCGGTTTGTTGTTTTCTCTCTGACAGGGTGAATTCGTTAATGAGTATGTTGGGGAGCTAATTGATGAAGAGGAGTGCAGAGCCCGAATCCGCTATGCTCAGGAGCATGACATCACCAATTTCTACATGTTGACACTGGATAAGGTATGTGGAAGGAATTTCTCTTGCCAGGTTCCTAGGCAGAATTAAAATGATTGCAAAGAAGGCACGATAAGGGGTTTTCTCCAGCAAGTAAAGAGGTGATAAGAATTGCTCATGAGCTGGTCTGCATTTCCACTACAGAAAAGACTAAAAGAATCAACATGCAGTAGAGAAGTTTGTTTGATATCAGGATTAGGAGGAAACTCTGAACCGACCACTGGAGATGGTTCAGAAGAGGTGAGGCAGTTGTCGGAGCGCAGTAGTACTGCACTCGATCGTAGATGCTGTTTCAGCATAACGAGGTGAATTTGTAACCTCGGGACCCTTCCCAGAGCCGAACCGTGGAGTGTCCAGAGCTGGGCTGCTGCGTGCCAGAGGAGGCACCAGTCCTCAGGTGTACAAGTTTTGGGCACAGTGAGACCCTCCTAAGTTCAGATCCCAGGTCTTGCTGATCTAAGTAAAACGTTGGAGTTTGTTATCCCGCAGACTCCTCAGTGGTCCTGGAGGCCGGGTTGTTGGTGTGAGCTCCTGACTTTCAGAGGTGAGTAGTTTTGTCAGCAGCTTTCCACACTCTGTCACTCAACCTTGGAAAGATTAGAAGGAAACCATGAAAACGGGTATGGGAAGAAGCTGTTGAGTGTCGGACAGGATAACAATGGCACTGCTTTCTGGGTCTCCCCTCTTCTTGCTGGAAATTCTCAATGAGCGTATCTTGTTCTCCTTGTCTGGCTGAGTGGGAGCTGGGACAAAACTGAGTGTTAATATCTCCCTCGTTATTACAAACCCAGATCTCAGTTGCAGCCGCCCTCTTCTCTCTGACTCAGTCTAACAAACAGTAGTGTGCTGCACAGGAGTGTACCTCACACATGACATACTGTTCCTGTTTTCCTTCTATACATTGACGTACAAGAAGTAGGAACTGGTGTTTTGCTTTTAAGCAGAAGTCAGGGTCCGGAGCCTCAAGTGCTGCCGTGGCAGCGTGCTGGTGTGGTGGCTGTCCAGCGCTGCCACCGCAGGGAGAACTTCACGGAAAGCAGCGGTAGCGCTTTCCTGGCTGTTCAGGAGCCTGTGGGTCTTTGTAGAGGAAGATGATGGTGCACAGGAGACTATTGCTGTGTGACTTGCCAAGTGCTGACCAGAGACATCAGCCTGTGGAACCTGGTTGGGTGTGGGTTGATTGTCCAGGCGACCCTGCAACACCTGCCACTTGTATTTGGTTAAAACACGTGTACGTACTCAGGTGCGTTGCAGACATAATCAGATGCCTTGCTTGTGCTTTTCACTCCTGATTAATGCTTTCCTGGCACACTGGTACCTGGGCTGCAACAGCTTGAGCAGGAAATGACAGTTGATTAAATGTGTTTTTCTGTTTTCTTTTCTTGTTGTTGTTTTGCAATTCCAGGATCGAATCATTGATGCTGGACCAAAGGGCAATTACGCTCGATTCATGAACCATTGCTGCCAGCCAAACTGTGAGACTCAGAAGTGGTGTGTGAATGGCGATACTCGGGTTGGGCTCTTCGCACTTGTGAATATCAAAGCTGGTAAGGAGCCCCGCTCTGTCGGTGCCGCAGGTGCAGGTGTGGGAGCCTTTCTGTAAGGAAGGAGGATGGCTTGTAGCTCCATGGGAAGATACTTCGTTTTTGTTTTCTTATAGGCAGACTTGACACCAGTACTGACACAATGAAACACATACATCCGTGGTAAAAATGGAGGTTCATAGTTCTAATTTACAGGGTCAAGAAGTGGAACTAAGTCCACTACAGCTTGGGGGTGAATGCTCCTTTTGGCTGTAGGATGTGGTAGGAGTGTGGGGTTGTGCTGAATTTCCAATCCACAGGGTCTGTGGGGAGATGAATAGTTGGAATCCTTGTGCAGCCGGTTGTTCATGTTCGTATCTTTCACAAGTGCTTTTCCTCAGCACTCAGACGTTCTGCCCCATCGGTCATTACAACTTGCTTGGTTTTGTTCTGCTTCTGTGCCAGGGACTGAGCTGACTTTCAACTACAATCTGGAGTGTTTGGGAAACGGAAAGACCGTTTGTAAATGTGGTGCCCCAAATTGCAGCGGCTTCCTAGGAGTGCGGCCAAAGGTATGATGCTTCCTTTAAGCTTTTGTTCTTCCAAATGGCCTCTTTGCATAGATGTGTATCATTTGATGTGGAGATCTTAGGAAGACTAATCCCATCTGGTTTCAGTGTGACCATGAGAACACTGCTTGAAATGAGTTGAATATGCAAGTTTTCATTCTGAGGGAGCAGATCTTTGACCTCAATTATTAGGGTTTGTATAAACAACGACAGGATTTTACACCAAAAGTGTTAATAATTTTTTTTTCAGAATTTTCTGCTTATTATCACAGCAGTTTCCACTGCACTAGAGCAGCAAAGGGCAGGCATGGGCAAGACTTCCATCGGATAACCAATAAACCACAGCTCAGCTCATTTCCCAAAGTAAAGGCTGTAGTAAGCATGCAAACTCACATTCCTTCAGCCTGGAGTTGTTTCAGAGCCACAAGGCCTCTGCATCACCATCTTTGCTGCAATAAGAAAGTTCCTATTCTTCCTTATTTTAGTTAAGCGACTGAAGTTTACACGTCAGGCGCGAATAATAAATTTGCTGTATCTCTAGTAGAAAAATCACTAGCTTTTTGAACTCACTGACTTCTGAAAGCTTTGTTTTGTAACTGGAATTGTTGCAGCAAAAGGAGTTTATTTCAATTACCTCCTTGTGTGAGCTGGTTCTCGTTGGGAAAAGGAGAATAACAGGAGCTGTTGGCCAAGTTCCCAGCTGTCACCAGCTAAATCTGTGTCTCAGCTGTTGGGTTTTGTTTCAAGAGCTTCACCAAATCAGTCTGTAATCCCTTTGCTCTGGCATGTGGGGACTGGTGGCTGACTTACCCGTAGTTAAGGGTTAAAAGCTCCAGCACCACAGTTGTTAAGCCCTGTCAATATATAATAAAGGGAAGGTTTTTTGACTCCTCCGGAGAGCTTAGTTCAGCAGAAAGAATTAACTTATCATAGGAAAACAAATGTCTTTGGAAGTTGACAGATGAGGTGAATTACACATCTGGTGTATTTAGTTCATTTTTGGGTTGAGATGTAGAGTTCAATTGATTTTGTGCTGCTCCTGTGTTATACGTGGCTTGAGTGTCGTTTTTTGGCCAGAAATTGCAGGTTGCATGATGGAAATCAGAGAAAGGTGCCCTTTAGTTGGCATTGATGTTCTGTTGTGATGCCTGAGGCGACTCATTCCATCTTGATGAGGTGGGATAAGAAACAACACCCAAGGAAACAGTACCTTGGTTTTTTTCGGTTGTGTTTGTTCATGTTGGTTGGTTGGGGTTTTTGTTTGGTTGTTTTTATTATTATTTTTTTTACCTTTTTTTCCTAAATTAGTCACATAGTAGATGCATTTTTAAGCTTCCTGAAGATACAGCAAGACAAAACTTGGCTGATTATACTCAAGTTCACTCTTAAAAGTGACCTTTCTGACTGGGAATCACTTAGTCCAGCTGTTAGACCTGGCTTAGACATTCAAATTAGCTGTGAAAGGTTTTTCTTACTGTCTTTGTAATTAGATGGCCAAGGTACTAGACACTGAGAATAGGTGGAATAGCTTAGATGGAGTGATTTCCCTGCTTGCATTCTCAGTGATAAGAGAGGCCAGACTTGTCCCCATTGTCAAGGGGGATGATGGCATGAAAACAAATATCCACATGTGAAGGGGAAGGAAACAATCAAGAAATGAAACTCCCTGGAGGCAGGACAGCTGGGTAACCATGGCTACATGATGGTAGATCTGGAGGCAGAGGTTTTAAATGTTTTAAATGTGGCTTTGTTTTTAATCTTGATAGGAGAGGAGCGCTCTGAGGACCTGGCTGGGGAGGGGGGAGGCAGCCTTGGAGGAAACCTTGGGCCAAAGAGAGCGCTTAAACCATTTAGATGCGGATCTTGGGATCAGTTGTGTTTATGTCCTTACTGCTTGTGACACAGCTGTTGGGAGCACAGCGATTGAACTGTACTGGTGACACATCTCTGGTGTCACCGGTGCTGGAGAAGGAGAGGTGGGAGCAATCGCAAGGGAATAACTGGTTATAACTGGGGAGCGGCTGGAGATCAGTCGTGGGGTACATCAGAGTGTACACCTGGAGGGTAACAGCAGAAACAAATCCACGGGGATTTGGTCATCGATGGTCTCTCGTGGTGGAGAAGGAGCTTTTGTGCAGGACTGAGCTGCTGTGGCGACGTGGCTGTGAGAAAAGGCAAATGCGGGCAGTGCTTTGGGAGGGATTTCCCATTTTTTTGGAGAAGTGTTGATGCCACTGTACATGGCTTGTGAGGCATCGTATGAAGTAAAGTGTATGATTTCTGTAACTTGTGTTTTGGAGAAATAAACTCATTAGAGGCAGCGAAAAGCCATTGGGAAGTGTGGAGGTGCAGACTGTGAAAGCGTTTGGTTTGTGAAAAGGAGAGTGTGTCCTGGTGGTAACTTCAGGGAGAGAAAAACCCGCAGAACGAGATCAATGTCGACACAAACCCCCCAAATAGCTCTGAAAACCAATCACAAATAAATTCAGACTGAATATATAGAGGGGGTGAGGAACATCAAAAAGTGCAGGAAGGCCTGGGGGAGCCCACTTGTGAGAGTCACACATGCAAGGAGACCCAGCTGCTGTGACCGAGGACCTGAAGAGGCAGTGGGAGGTGGCACAAGCTCAGCGACAGCAGACGGCCCCCGCTCCTCCTTCTGCTCTTGCTAATTGTATGTATCGCATTTCTAACCAGGCTTTGGTACAGAGCTCCCAGGCTCTTTCAAAAAAAATTGATATGAAGAAGTAAACTTAGCAGAGTCAATTGTACTGTTAAGCAGCATTCTTTATTTGATCAGTGCTGGGGAGCAGTGGGGATCATCCCCCATAAGTGCTCCAAAGACTGGATCATCTGGCGTTACTTATATTCACATAATTATTACATATGCATTACAGTTTTTGAAAATTTGATGTACAATACATCTATAATTGATGATATTAGTTGTAATTGTTTAGTTTCTTAAATACAATACATAATTATTAGTTAAATATAAACTAAGCACTCTGCTTCTAAACAGTGTATCCCTTAATCTTCTGTCTCTCTTGTCCTGCAGAAGGATCTGAAACTTTTAAAATATCCCTTCATTTTGCAGGTAGTCAGAAAGCATTTATCCCATGTCAATTAGCTACTGATGTGTGTCTTCTGTAACTTAATCACAGTAGACATGAATTTGGCAACTTCTCTTCGAAATGAGAACTGTTTGCTGCAGTAAATTGTTTGGGAAATACTCAGAAGCTACATGCTACGTACATTTCAGGTGTGGCTGGCAGTGGGATTTTTATTTGCAGGTTTGCAGTTACCTCCAGCGTAGCAGAAGCGAACAGACAAGCAGGGGCAGAGACCTGCGCTGACTGGTGTTATTTCACCCGCAGAGCCAGCCCAGCCTCACCGAGGAGAAGTCCAAGAAGCTCAAGAGACGGCCGCAGATGAAGCGCAGGTCGCAGGCAGAGGTGATGAAGGAACGAGAGGACGAGTGTTTCAGCTGCGGGGATGGAGGGCAGCTGGTTTCTTGCAAGAAGCCGGGCTGCCCCAAGGTTTACCACGCCGACTGCCTCAACCTGACCAAGAGACCCGCAGGTCAGTGCCCCGCGCGGCCGCGCTCAGCTCGGAGCACGGCGCTGGCTCGAGGTGTCCCAGGCGCTGCTCGCCGCGTCGCACTCGCTTCATAGCGTCTTAAAATGCAGAAGAATCTCTCTCGCTTGAACAGACTCTGTGGCACAACCCTGGTTTGCACCCCACTGTGACTGTGAAAAGATGGTTTGCTGAAGGGGGAGCTGGTCCTTGCCTGAGGAGCGGAGCTTGGGATCCGACCCCATCTGTGGAGCATCCCAGCGATAGCTGAGGTGTTGGTTCCTCAGCCTGGCCGCTTCCCCAAAGTTAAACACAACTGAGTGAATTGATAGGAGTTGAGAAAAACGTGTTAGATGTGTGAATAGAATTCATAGTTAAGGAAAAGAATGATTTCAAAGCATATTCTAGTTTGTCTGGAAATGAGGACAGAAGGTTGACATAAAAATAAAAAATATTCAAAAAGTATTTCTTATTAAGTGCAGAGAAAGAAATGGGCTCCCTGTACAAGTGATGAACTAGTTCATTAGTAGCTCAGTGAGTGTAAAGTTATATCCATTAGAGGAAAATATTGAAGTTGCATTTAAAACTCTTTAAGGAGCTGGTTGGGGGGAGTGTTTCCTCTGTTGTTTCAAGTTGTTTTGGTTACTGAAGTTGTTCCTGGGACCTTTAATGATTGTTCGGGTTTAACCAGTGCTCAGAAAGGCACGAAGTCTGACCTGAGTCTTGGTAGGCCAGTTATCCCCACATCTGCCAGGCCGGGAGGGTGGAAAAGCTGATGCTGGCATCAAGTGCCTAAAGAATTAAATGGCAAAAACATAAACCATAATAGATGGCAAGTTTTTAGGTAGAATAACTCATCAAACCTAATTAAGGGGTTTTTGCCAAGATGATAAATTTGGTTAATGAAAGCAACTGCATTGAAGTAATTTGTTTAGGGGGCTGTAAATATTTTGATTTAATGCTCTAAGCGTTGTCAAAATCAGGAATGCTCTGGGCAGTATTTTCTGAACACGTGGGGCGGGCTCAGCAGCGTGAAGCAGGCGGTCTGCGGAACCTGCGGCTGCCGGAGTCACCGCGACGGAGCCACAGGCGGCCTAGAGGGACCGGTAGCTTGGTTTATAGATGGGAGAAATTATGAGGGGGTGTGTGTGTTAAGTTTTGGGGAGAATTGTGTTTATGCAGAAGAGCTTGGATTGCTTGTTGCACAAGCGCTGTAACAGAGCAGTGTGAAAGCTGAGGGGGACTCGGCTCGTTTGTACAGAAACATCCTGGGTCGGGGTGAGGGAGTCCCGGATATCATCTTTCTGTTCATTTTTATGTGTTTAGGCAGGGAGCTCTAACATCCCAGCAGCTTTTCCTGTGCTTGGAAATCTCCAATAAAGGAGAATCCAGCATTTAGCCTGTTCCCCTGCTTCCCATTTGAAAAGTTTTGTCTTGAACAGAGACTTGCCCACTCTCTGATACCATTTTTTATACACTGGGAGACTGTTATCTCCTTAGTCCTTTTCCGGCTTAAACACAAGCTCTCCTTGCAGCTCTTATTTTCTAATATTATTACTCTTGGTCCGCTCTGGACTGTGTCCCACCCGCCTATGCATTTTTTTAAACTGTGGTAACAAGAGGATTTTAAACAGCATTGCAGCCGAGGCCTTGCCAACGCTGGCGGAACAGAATAATTGCTTCGTGTTTTACATAAAATATCTCAGGAAATGAGAATCACTTATATTTATGTGATGTTTGTGGTTTGCCTTGTCATCCTTGAGTCCTCTTGTCTTGATCCTGTTCACGTATTTAGTTTATTTCTTCCTCCTGCCGTCGTGCTTTGTTCTGATATTTATTTCATTGCACCTTGTTGGTGAAAGAGCATCAGTCCAGTTTAAATCCTGAGCCTGTCTAACCAGATTTCTGCAGTTCCTTACGGCCTCACTGTTATCTACCCATTTTTGTAAGGGTATTTGCTGTTCTGCTTCTAGAAACTGGAACTAAAGTACGCACTAAAACAGACTCCTGAAGGACATTGTCGGAAGTGCCCCCTCAGTTTGCCATTAATAGCAGTTTTCTATGAATTTTCAGCCAGTTGTAGCCATTTTACCATTTTTGCGCGTAGGTGGTTATTTTCCTTGCCCGCTCTTTACAGTTATCATACAGGACGTGAAAGGTTCAGCACTTTTTACTTCAGATGTTTCTTCTGCCATGGGCATCGCTGGAGTAATTGGAATTTCCTGCTTGTTTGCATGTCGCTAATTGTGTGATTGCTTCCGAGAGCTCCTCGGGGCTGTCTCTGGAGAGGCTGCTTATTCATTAGGTCTTTTATCCTGTCAAAGACCATTAGAGTGGTTTGATAGGATTTATCCTTCCTGCAACCCTACTGGCAGGTTTTGACTTCCTTTAGTTTTCCATGCTTATAAATGACCTCTTACAATAATTGTCCCAGAGCCCTCGCAGTGGCCGAAGTGAGTGTTGGGTGTTGCAGCTTTGGCTGGGGGGAGCCTGGGGCCGAACCACTCAGATCAGCTACAAGTGAAAATTAAAAAAGGGGGTCTCTGAACTGTAATGGTTTTGTTTTGTTGTGGTTCTTCATGATGATGTTGATGCTGGTGGTGAATAGATTGGACGTGGATGCAGAGCTCCTCAAGGAACAGCCTGCCTTTGTGATAAGCAGTATTTTTTTATCATGGCCATACACAGAGGTTAAAGAAGATGCCTTTAGTACAAAGACAACAGAAACTTGTTCCCTTGTGATCACTGCCCTCTCACTTCTTCTTTCTGATAAACAGGAAGGGAGGTTGTTGGCCCAGAGTTAACAAAGACTTAGATGAACCTGACGCATCTACTTTAAAAGACCATTTGGTGTGTTATACACAGATATTGCTACTGTCATCTGTGGGAATCGGAGCCGCGGGGGCGTGCAAGCTGGGGGTGTCTGCGCCTCTCTGGGTGCCCTGTCAGTGTTGTGGTGGAGCCGGATGGGCGTTTGGCCTGACCTGCCCTGCCGTGGCTTATCATTGCTCTTATTGCTTCCAGGGATGCAAGTACCTGTTAACTGCCCATGGAGCCTGGGAGCTGTGGCAGAAACTGAGGATGACATGTAGAATTGTATGGGAGTATTACAGGGGTGTTCCCCTTGTCTCTTCCCGGTGTACCCCTCCTAAGGCCTGTCTTTTCTCCTGTGTCTGTGCTGCAGGAAAATGGGAGTGCCCGTGGCATCAGTGTGATATGTGTGGTAAGGAAGCAGCTTCCTTCTGCGAGATGTGCCCCAGGTCCTTCTGCAAGCAGCACCGGGAAGGCATGCTCTTCATCTCCAAGCTGGATGGACGTTTAAGCTGCACAGAGCATGATCCCTGCGGGCCTAACCCTCTGGAGCCAGGAGAAATCCGTGAGTATGTGCCTCCCATAGAAGCCCTGGCTAATGACGAGGACACGCAGCCACCGGAGCAGCTCCCTGCAGACACAGACCTGAGCGTTCAGCCTCTGGACAGCCCACCTCAGTCTGTGGCCCTCAGAGTGCAATCACCAGAAAAGCCCCCCGCCACCCTAGCACTGAGGCTGCCGCCGTCAGACAAGCCCACCACCACCCTGGCCCTGCGGCTGCAGCCCTCAAACAAGCCCCCCACCACCCTGGCCCTCAAGCTGCCTCCACCAGATAAACCACCTGCCACCCTGGCACTGAGACTGCCACCGTCAAATAAACCCCCCACTACCTTGTCACTGAGGCTGAAGCCATCCAACAAACCCCCCACCACCCTCTCGCTCCGGCTGCAGCCTTCAGACAAACCTCCCACCACCCTGTCGCTCCGCCTGCAGCCGTCGGACAAGCCCCAGGCTGCCCTGTCCCTGAGGCTGCAGCCAGAGAAGCAGCAACCCATCATCGTAGCGCTGAGGCCTCAGCAGCCCGACAAACCTCCCACCAACGCGGTGCTGTGGCCGCTGGACGAGTCCTCCGGTGACGCCTCGCAGTCTGACCTGCCGAGCAAATCTCCTCCGGGAACTCCACAGTCGTCGGATGAGTCGCTTGTCACCGCTGCTGCCCTGCAGCTCCAGCTGTCGGACGAGCCTCCTGCTGCCGCCGAGGTTTTGGAGTTATCGGACGAGTCTCTCCTTGACACCGGGAGCCAGCACCCCGAGCTGCTGGAGGAGTTCCCAGAGAAATGCCTGCATCCTCAGCTGTCGGACAGACTTCTCAGCGTGGCAGGGACCCTGCAGTCCCAGCTGGTGGATGAGCCTCCTGCGACCGATCAGCCTGAGCCTCTGGACAAAGCTCCTGCCCAGAGTCCGCAGCCTCAGTCTGTGGAAAAGGCTCCCGGCTTCATGGTGCCGCAGGTCCCAGCATCAGAGGTGGCTCCCGGTGCTGGGGTCCTGTGGCCTCTGCCCATTGGAAAAGTCCCCAGCTCCCCGGTCTCACGGATCCTGCCTATAGAGAAGGCTCCTCTATCGGCTGTGCCCTGGCCCCCACCTCCAGAGAAGGCTTCCTTCTCCGGGGCAGTGCGGGTCCCCGCTGTGGAGAAGGCTCCCAGCTCCGGGCCGCCCCGTCCCCTGCCTCTGGAGAAGGCTCCTGGCTCCCGGTCACCACACATCCTGCCCACGGAGAAGCCTCTCGGCTCAGGGGCCCTCCGCATCCCACTCACACAGAAAGCGCTGGCCCCTGGGGTGCTGCGACCGCTGCCTCCGGAGAAGGCTGCCGACTCCGTGGCCCTGCGGGTCCTGCCTTCAGAGAAGGCTCTTGGCTCCGGGGTGGCCCGGCCTCAGCTCTTGGAGAGGCCACTCACTCTTACAGCTCCGTGGCCTCAGGCGTCGGACAAGCTGGCAGCTGCCGTGGCTCCTCGGCCTCAAGCCTTGGACAAACCTCCGGCTGCGTCAGCACTGAGGCTGTTGCTGTCAGAGAAGGCGCTGCGGCCTGTCGACCAGAACGCTCAGCCGAAGGAAAGAGGAGCCCCCGGTGTGGAGCTGAGTCCCCAGCAGAAAGAGAGGACCATGTTAGCTGGGGAGCAAATCTCTTGGTCTGCTGGGAAGGCAGTGATGCATGTCGGACAGGTACCTTGGCCTACAGAGAAACTACAGACACATGAGCAAACCCACTGGCCCACGGCAAAAGCGCTGACCCCTGCAGAGCAGTCTCCCCGGATAGCAGAGAAACTACCAGAGCCGACCCTTCAGCCTGGCTGGGAAGTGGCCTCAGCCCCCGCAGAGCAAACCCCTTGGACATCAGAGCGATTGCGTGCGTTTGAGCAGACCCCTCGGCCAGCCAGGGAAGCGCCGGTGCCCCCGGAGCAGGTGCAGTGGCTTGTCACAAACCTTCAGACAATTGACCAGATTTCTTGGCTGAGTGGAAAAGCAAAGACTCCTCGGGGCCAGGACCCTTTGCCTGAACAAAACACAGCGCTGGCCTGTAACCAGGATTCTGTCTGTCATGAGTTGGCCGACTCAGAGCCAAAGTGAGGTTGGTGAATATGGGAGACAGGTTTCAGTCTTTTAATGTTTAGGGAGGGGGTCTTTTTTTTGTTTCTTTTTTATTCACTCCCCTGAGCCCAGCCCCTGACCCGTGCACATCCCATCCGTATTCTCTCATGACGTGAGCAAGGACATTCACAGTCTTGAGTGTGGCCCAGCCGAAGGGAGAGAGCATCTGTGACCTTTTCCTCTTCCTTTTACAAATGGTAAAGCTGAAATAAAGAGTCCACTCTGGGTAAAAAAAAATCTCCAATTCCATTGGAATAGTCACATTACTGATCCAGCATGTTCGAGCTTCAGGTCTGTAGGCGGGTTCCCCGGTACAGCCAGGGGCCTCGCTCTCGTTACCGTGTTTAGAGGGAGCAGATCTGTCAGGCTGCCCAGGACCAGAGGTGTTCCAGGGATCGGGCGCTGAGCAGTCAGTGTGTGCCCTTGGACTCTGTGGAAGAGGGAAGGGGTTTATCTGTCGTCTGCCCTGGCCTCTGTCCCTGTAGGGTGTTGCTTTTCGAGGTTGGTCCATACGTTCGCTGGGACACGCGGCGTGTGTGGGTCACCGAAGGACAGGTATTGTCTCTAGCGGAGCTGGGAGAGAAGCTCAGTGCAGTTTTCTCCAGCAACAGGCAATATCCATTCAGGCTCCTTTGTACAAAACTGCAGGTGGCCAGGCCTGAGAAACAGGGAAGCTGGAGGAGGTCAGGGAAAGGAGAGGTCTTGGAAGAAGCCTCTGGCTGTTTTGTCATCCTTGTGTCTTAATCCTTTAGCACAGTACATGCAGTGTCTCCTGCGTTTGAAAACGTTGTGACCTGTAAAGCAGCAATAGCAGAGCAGGGCAGAGTGGCGTTTCCTCGAGGTGCTGAGCACCGTCCCAGCAGGGTGCGGGTGCTCCCTTTCAAATTTCCATCCAGTCTCTTCTTGACTTGTGTCGTCACCAGGAGCCAGCAGACTGAGCGGTCCTTTCTCCCCTCAGACGTGTTCAGGACGTGTTCACACTGCGCCTGCTCTTCCTGGCAGCGGGCGCACCGCTGAGCTGCAAACGGAGCCCGTCCCGGTCACCGCGCAGCGCAGAGGCGAGGGTGCCGTGGCTGGATCGGGACCCATCTCGACGGCTTCCCCTTGGGTAGCTTCTGGCTTAACTCTTCTGCAACCAAAGGAGACTTGAATTAACTGGACTGTATTGGTGTGCATGTGTGTGCGCGCGTGTGTCCTTCCAACTGAATAGTAGTTCTCACACTGGAACACGGTGGGCTCCAGCACCTGGCTGGCTTTCTTGTTTCCTCTTCTCCCTTTTCCAGTTGAGGAGATGCTGAGTACCTGGTGGGTGTCAGGCTGGCGTCCAGACTAGACCTGCTGAAAGCGTTGAGGCACAAGTTCACTTGGCTGCGGTGTTTGCAGGGCAAACAGTAGAGTCCCAGGGACCTGCGGAGTGTCTGGCGGCCACCGGCACCCTCGCAGGCGGGAGGAGGACGGGCACCCCGCGATGGGGACCGTGTCCTGCCAAGGACACGCTGCTGACCAGCGCCGTCCCGCTCTCCCAGCGCGTTACCTCTGCGGCTCCTGAGCTCTGCCAGTCCGGGCACCGCAGCCTCGGGTCTTTGTTCCTGTCACCAGAGCCTTGCGCAGCCCCGTGTGTCCTTCTCCTTCTGTACAGGTCCCTGCAGGAACAGGAGCACGTGGCTCCGGGCCGACCCTCTCCTGCGATTCGGGAGCACGTCCTTGTTCCCGCCTGGCTTGCAAATGCCGCTGCTCCCAGAGCAGGCGGTCGGGAGCTTTGCAGTGTTCTATGGAGGGAGGCAGACGCTTGTACTGACACAAATCCCCATCCGTTCTCCTTTCCTGACAACGTCCTGCTGTACAGGCTGGGTGTGCTGGGCACGAGGGGACGTCACCAGTGCTGTGGTGCATCTCTTCTTTAGTCCGAATCATTTCAGATCCTCTGTAGAATAGCTAGTGACGTCAAAAAGCTTTATGGCTTATGGAAACTTACCGTGTGATGTTTTTTTCCGGGAAGACTGGCAGGTTGGTTCCTGCTTGCTGCTGAAACTGGGAAAATGCAAGCAGCTTGTGTTTCTGCGTGACTCCTGCACAAAGGGAATCAGGACAACTCCTCAGAGCCATTGAGAGAGAAGATAATCTAAGGGCATTCATTAACTTTTTTAAACAAAATTTTAAAATGGTAATGAGGTTCAGTATATTGAGTATTTATCATGTGTGAGAAGGAAAATAAATCTTGAATTTACATTTATAGGCCTTCCCATGAGCTGGACTTAGTCATGTAGATTGTGTAAGTAGGGTTGCCTCGGTGCCAGCCGCCCAGCCAGCTACAGCTGTAACCAGAGTATCCGCACTGCTCTGTCCACCTCCGCTTCGCGTTGTCACGTGTTAACTTAGCTACTTGTTTCATGAAAAATAAACTGTGAATATTTTTGGTGCAGGCTTTTTTAAATCTGTAAAATGGAGAAGTTCTCAATGGATTCTCGTAAGTGCAGGTTTGAAAAATCATTTATATAAATCGTGCTCATGTAACAGGGTGTGAGGTTCACAGCAGCACCTCCCACGCAGCAGGCTCTTACCCTAAAGCTTCTTTTGAACAGTGAACGTGGATTTTAACCGTTGCATGGCATTGCAAACCCACAGCCTTATTCCTTGCGTCTGACCGTACCCCACCTCTTTTCTTGTCTCCTTTCACGCCTTTTCCACAAGGATCCGGGTTTCTGGCTCTCGACCTCCCAGCTGGAAAGTTGACTTCAGTGTAGCTGGGAGGCTGCTCGGTGAAGTTGGTGTTTGGAAATGCAACTGAAGGTAGAAGCCAGTGAGCTGCTCATCCCTCCTCACCCTCGTTGGGCCCCTGGGCAATGCTCTGTCAGATCAGGACGGCATTTCAGGCATTCGTGGGGCTTGCAGGGGAACAGGGGTGCTGGGGGAGTGGCTGTGCTGGGTCACCTCAGCGGGGCCTGGCCGGGTGTGGAGACGGGTCCTGGCAGCCCTGTCCTGCCCAACCCGCCATTGCCAGCAGCGGGAGTAAGCAAGCTATATTATTATCATATGCCTGCCTTCGTCAGCAGGGAGAAATGGGAAGCAGCTCCAGGCAACACAGCCCGGTAGAAAGGAAATACGGGCTTTCCAGCACTTGAGGAGACCGTGGCTGCTGGTGGCAGCTGCTGGTGTTGCCTTGGAGGAGAAGAGGGAGATGCCTGTACGGACCGAGTCGGGTTCTTCTTCTGCAGTTCATTGCTGTCTTTGGAGTTCTGCCAGTTTGAATCACGGGTGTTTTTAACGTAGAGGAAGGCGGCAGGTGACAAACCCCTGGCAGATGGTTCCTGCGGGAGAGAGGCTGTGCAGCTCTGCTCCTTGCGCCGCGCTGGGGCCGGCGAGGGGCGCGCGTGGCTCTGCCGGGGCCGAGGCCACCGTGCGCTGCTGTGCTGGAGGGATCTGACCCCTTGGCCACCAGCAGTCTCAGGTCAGGTGTCATTGCACACAAGGTGGGAAGGAGGCGACTCTTGTGTTGATTCGCTGTTGTGAGAGTTGTAGAAGCAGCATCAGGGGGGTGATGATTTCTGCTCAGAGCCATGTCCCTTTCCCTGCTGTCCTTGGGAGGCTCACGGGAACTTCCCAGGGTCACGAGCCCGCTCCCACTTGTAGGAATGGATCCCCCTTCCCAGTTCCGAAAGGGATGAAGGATTTGCTCCCATACAAACGCTTCACGGGGCCGGAGGGGAGCGGGCACTGTCCTGCGTGGCTCGTCCCGTCAGCACCACTTGCTGGGCTGGTGCCCACTGGCAAATCCAGCCAAAAAGCAACCGCTTTAAGGGGTAATCCCATACTGCGCATCTTCAGATACTTAACTAGCTGATAGTAGCTTGCTTTATTGCTCTTCTTGAGTTAAAACTTTTCCTATTTAACAAAAAAAACCCCACAAGAACCAGATTCACTTCAATGCACAAAGTGTCCGGGTGGTACTGTGGGAGTATGTGTTACAATTCAGGGTTAAACCCCCCCAGCCACAGGCTTCGCTTTGAAGGTGTGACTTAGTGAAATGCAGGAGATGAGAGAGATGTTTGAAGGACAGTAACATACCAAGGTGAGATAATATGGATTTAGGGTGCTAGAAGAGCTTCAGCTCCACAGAACAAGGAAGAAAAAGAAAAACAAATCAACCGCAACCCTGACGCACGTCGGCAGCGGTTTGAGCTGAGTGTGCTGCGCCGATCCTGCCCGGGGACTGAGAAACCTCAGACCTTCAACACCTTCTGTTTATATTTTAATTTCAGCCTTAACTTTGGATTTTGCTTGATGTTTGGAGTAACTGTAATTGTAACCTGCTTGTAATGTGCTTTGCCCTAAAATTAACTGATGAGGCTTTTCAGGCTTTGCCAGCCAGTGAGTGTTAATGCAAAGTGGCAAACCGTGCAGCTACTCTGAGAGTACAGAGGGGGCCGGCGAGGGCTCACACCGTGTTTGATCCCCCAGGCTTTGTCTGTGCTAATGAATCCCCTGTGACAGTGGTGATGCTGGTGGCAGCGTTAGCAGCCAGAGGCGCGCGGCTGGGCTGCCGGGGCTGGGAGCTGGGATGCTGGAGCGTGGGGACAGCTCTGCCGCTTGCCTGGCTTCATCAGAGTCCCGCCGGCGCGGTGGCAGTGCCCTCGCCTAGCAGGAGGTGGGAAAAGGACAACATTTCTGCTGCGGATCCTCCAAAAGCGACCTCAGCCAAGTCCGGTGCGGGGGGACAGCGTGTGTGAGCTTGGGCTGGAGAAGTGGTGGTGATGGACAGTCCCTACAGCACTGAATCTACCTCCTAGGGAAATCTGAGAAATGGGTGTTGCTATGTCCTATTTCAAGGTAAAGTTTTAACCAGTTTGCCCTTGGCGAAGCACTTGGGCTATTGTGGTGCTATTGTAACCGTTGGCAGCTTAGCACAGTAGGGCTGGAGGGATGGAGGTTTGCTCGCCGGTGAGTCCGTCCCTGGTAGCTGGGGCTGGGCTTCGGCGTGCGGGCTGAGCAGGACGAGGCGTGACTCAGTTCCTTCGGTTTATGATGGTTTCGAGACCCAAACCAGCGTGCCAGTGGGCCCCGGGAGCGAGTGGAGCCACGTGAAGCAAGGCAGGCGTCCGCTAACTGCATGTTCTTTGTGTCCGTTTGGTACTGAGCTGGTTTCAGTTTTTGGTTTTGTTTTGTTGGGTTTTTTTGTGTTTTGTTTTGGGTTTTGTTTTTTTTTTCCCCTGATGTTTCCAAGTTGTTGACTTCGAGGAACTGGGTTTTGTGAATTTTTTTAGACACTGGGAACTTGTGAAAAGGAAAAGCAGCAGCACCGGGAGGCTCAAGGTGGCTGGAGCTGAGGGTGGCCCCGGCCGTGCTGGGTGGGAGGATGTCAGGGGTGCTGCCGCGGGCAGGCAGGAGCAGCTCTCCTTTAGGCAGCGGCGTTCCTGGCCCTGCTCAGCTCTGGTACCATCTCCAGCGCCCCGTGACGCACCCGATGTGTCGGATACCGCGCCTGGCGTCGAGTGTCCCCTGCCGCCCTCCGGTGCCACGTGCTCTTGGCTGGGATCCTGCTGCCAGCTGGGCTGGGGGCCCCGGGGCGGGGGTGCAGGAGGCATCGCTGCGCTCAAGCAGCGGCACAAGCTGTGCTGAAGCCACGAGCAGGTTTGCTTGGAGCGGGGAAGCCTCGGTGTGAGCAGCCCCACGCTGGGGGGAGCCCCCGTGGGGTCCCATCCCGTGGGCTCGGCCAGAGGGGAGCGGGCAGGAGTTGGGGTGCTGGGGCCATCCTGAGCAAACGCTGCGTGGGGGACGCGTGGGCGCTTGGCCCTGGCCAGGACTCCTCTGTCGGTTCTAAGCGGGGATGCCAGAGCAGGTGGGAGAAACCTACATATTTCCAGCATGTATATTATTTTTAGAAGAGGGAGAGGGGAGAGTCTTGGACCATTGATTACTTTCATTTTGCTCCCCTTAGACTGTTGGCTGTGTATGTGAAACTTATAATGAAAAGAGGGTTGCCCTGCCCAGGTGCTCCCAGAACATGTACTGTAATTCTTTGTATATAGATGAAAAATTACTGTAAAGTAAAGTTTAACTTTACTCTTGATGTCCTCTTGTGGTTTGTCTCACCAAGGTGGGGGGGGGCGACAGCCTCACACAGCTCAGACCACAATGCGTTTTATTTACATTGTACACCTTAAGAGAAGATGCTTAAACAAAGCTGTGAAGAGTCAGGCAGCATCTTCGAGAGAATAAGTTAACGGCCGTTGCTGGGCCACAGCAGTGACTCGGGCAGCAGCTCCTCTGAGCACCGGGAGGCGGGGAGAGGGTCCCGGGGTGACAAGCCCACGGCTCCTGGCGCTGTGCGGAGCCTCTGCCGCCCCGCACGCCGGAGCAGAGCAGTCCGCGGGGCTGCGTGCCGGGACGGGCCCGTACAGCTAAAACACAGCAGGTAAAAATCCAGAGGAGTGGTGCACGCCGGCTGCCCGGCCGGGAGCAGCAGTTCCCTTTTGGCAGGAGGTCTCAGTGGTGGCAGCAGCTGTAGAAATAGGCGCCGCTCCGCTGGCCCAGGTCAATGCCCTTCTCCTCTGGAAGAGAGCAGGGGCAGGCAGCTGCTGGCAGCCCACAGCTCCATGCCACGCGGAGCCCAAAAGCTGCAGGTCCCTTGGAAGGGGTTTGGTGTCCCCCCAGAGCAGCGGCGGGGCTCACGGCTACGGCACGGCCCAGCGCTGGAGGCACAGCTGGGCTGAGCGTGCCCGGGCAGGCGCAGGGCTGAGCGCCGGTGCCGCAGCCGGCGAGGCTCCTGCCTGCCCGAGTGCCAGGGCCACCCACAGCCCCGCCAGGGCGGGCTGGCCAAGCTGAGCCTGGCCCGAGCAGCACAGGGACACCGCGATGGGGCCCAGTCTCTGCAGGACAACCCCCCAACACGGACCTGCGGCAGCCCCAGCGAGCTGGGGGGCGAGGAAGGGCCCTGCCAGACGCACAGTGCTCATCCTCTCCACAGCACGTGCACCCCCCGGCGTGGGAAAGGACGGGTCCTGCTCCCTCACCTGTCATCACCTGGAAGGCGGTGAAGTGCACGTAGTCCTCGGCTACCTTCTGGAACAGCTCGTCTGGGGGAGGGCGGGCAGGGTGGGTGTGAGTAGCCCCAGCGCTAGGCAGAGCACCCCCAGCCCTGCCCAGGCACGATCAGCAGCACGGAGGCTACTCACCCACACTCTGGCCGGTCTTACTGGAGGTCTCGAAGAGCTCTGCCTTGATCTCTGCAACGAGGGCTGGGGTTGGCACGGGGGGCAGGACACAGCCCCACAGGCTTGGCTCCCCCCTGAGCCCCCCCTGGGGCACGGCTGGTGACGGCGAGCTGGCGGGGGCCCAGGGCAGGCTCCGCGCTGTCCCCTCGGCCCAGCTGGCCACATGCCTGCCCGTGTCAGGACACGCTGTGCCCAGGCAGGTCCCTGGCAGAGCCCGCGCCTCAGCGTGCAGGGAGCCAGGCTGTGGATCCAGGGCCGAGGCAGAGCCCCTCGTGCTCCCCAGGCACACGTGGATGCTGCAGCTCCATATTCCCCAGGCCCCCCCCCTGCCTGGAGCTGCGGGAGCCCGGGAAGGGCCAGCACTGCCCAGCCCCAGCATCCTGGTCCCGCGCAGTGCCCAGACGTACCATCGGCATAGTCCTGCACGTCGTGGAAGTCGACCCCGCGCTTCCTCCTGTCCTCCTCCAGCAGGTCGCTCTTGGTGCCACACAGGTAGATCCGGCAGCCCTGGGGCAGGCAGAGGGGCAGAAGGGATGTGCCCGCAGGCCCAGCCCCACCACCGGCTCCCGTTCCCCTCCGGTGAGGCTCCGCAGCCCCCCCGTACCCCCAGCCCGGCCGTTACCTCCTCGCAGTTCTGCAGCTCGTTCACCCAGAACTTGGCTCGCTGGAAACTGCTGCTGTCGGTGAGATCTGAGGGAGAAGGGTAAGATCTGTCCCCTCCCCCGCCTGCCGACCCCCCCGCTGCAGCACCCGGCCCGCCGGCCCCGTCCCCGCCCGGAGCCCTCCCGGCCGCCGGCCCCGTCCTCACCGTAGCAGACCACGGCGGCCCGCGCCCCGCGGTAGTAGATGCGGCTCATGGCCTCGTAGCGCTCCGAGCCGGCCGTGTCCTGGGGGGACAGGGGAGCGCTCAGCAGGTGCGGGGTGACCGGGGATGGCACAACCCCTGGCCCCGTGCTTACCCAGATCCCCAGGGTCACCGCCTGGTCCCCCACCGATATCACCTTGGCCACGAAGGCGGCCCCGATCGTCTGGAAGACAAGGAGGAGGAGCGGTGGGGATCGGCCCGGGGACGCGGCGGGATCCTGCTCGGAGGTGCGGGGGCATGTGGCCTGGGAACGCGGGGGAACGGTCCCGGAGACACGGGGCAGCCCGGGGGGGGACAGGACACGAGGGGGCCATCCCGGGGGCACGAGCGGAGCGCGGGGGGCACCGTCCTGGGCACATGGAGGGGCGAGCCTGGGAGCACGGGGGAGCGCACCCCGCGGGCGGCCCGTCCGGCGGCAGGGCCGGGGCCGGTGCCGGTGCCGGGGCCGGCGCGGTCACTCACGTTCTGGTAGGGCCCGGGCCGGAAGCGGCGGTGCGCGCAGCGCTCCACCAGGCTGCTCTTGCCCACGCCCTCCTGCCCCAGCAGCACCACCTTGGCGTCCACCCGCCGCCCGCTCATCCTCGCGCCGCCGCGGGGCGGGGCCGCGACCGGGCGGGGCGGGGCCGGCGCGGCGGGAGCGGGGGCGGGGCCAGAGGCGGAAGTGCGCGGCGGGGCGAGGCGGAAGTGCGCGGCGGGGCGGAGGCGGCGGGCAGAGGCCGCATGGCGGCCGCCCAGCAGGCGCGGGCCGGAGCGGGCGCGGCGGCGCGGCCCTGAGCGGCGGCCCATGGGGAAGTACTGCGCCAGCCTGGGCGTCCTCAAGGGGCCCTGGGACCAGGTGTTCGCCGCCTTCTGGCAGCGCTACCCCAACCCCTACAGGTGCGTCGGGGCCTGCCCCCCCCCCCATCCCCCGGGACCTTCCCGCGGCCCTCCGCCCTCCTTCCCCTTCCCCGGCGCTCACCCCGCACCCTCTCCCCAGCAGACCCCGCGGGATGGTGCCCTTCCCGCCGCCAGCCCTTTCCCGGTGCCCGCGGGGCCGGGCCCTCTGCTCACTCCCTCCAGAGCCTTTGGGGTGGCTGCTCCGCACCGGCCGTTCCCGGGGGGCAGCTGATTCCCCCTCTCCCTTAAATCCACAGCTTTTTTCTCCCTGCCCCCACGCAGAGCCTGGCGGTTCCCAGCGCCGCGAAGGGGGTTTAGCTGGGAGCAGGATCTGATGTTTTCTTCCCCCACCCCGTTCTAGCAAACATGTCCTGACTGAAGACATAGTGCACCGGGAGGTGACGGCGGACCACAAGCTGCTCTCCCGGCGGCTCCTGACCAAGACCAACCGTATGCCTCGCTGGGCAGAGCACTTCTTCCCAGCCAACGTCGCCCACTCCGTCTACATCCTGGAGGACTCTATTGTGGACCCCAAGAACCGAACCATGACCACGTTCACCTGGAACATCAACCATGCACGTCTCATGGTAGGTGCCTGTGTGTGGGTGCGCGGCGGGGGCCGCAGGCTCCGGGCAGTGTCCACAGCCGGGCTGTGCCTTGTGCAGAGGGTGGAGGAGCGCTGCGTGTACCAGGTGAACCCGGAAAACAGCAACTGGACCGAGGTCAAGCGGGAAGCCTGGGTTTCTTCCAGCCTGTTTGGCGTCTCACGGGCTGTCCAGGTGAGTGCTGCCAGCTGCCCCAGCAGTGCTGTGTACAGTCTCTTGGGAGGAGCCTTAAAACTGTTGCTCCCCCCTGTTCTACCCCTTCCCTGTGCTGGTTTTTCTACCATTTCCCCCCATCTTCGTGAGGTCAGGAGCACCCAGAACCATCACTGCTGGTGGGCATGAGCCTACCGTGTGTTTGGGACTGGTCAAGCAGAGACAAAGGCCTGGGGGCCGTGTGTGATCAGGGGGTTGGGCTTGCACCTTCACTGATTTTTCCCTTGCAGGAGTTTGGTCTGGCCAGGTTCAAAAGCAATGTGACCAAGAGCACCAAGGGATTTGAATACGTGTTAGCAAGAATGCAAGGTGAGCAGCTGAGGGCAGGCTGGGGCTGATTGATGGGAACGGGTCTCCTGGATTTACAGGTCACACTGGGAACACTCCAGTCCACAGGGAGGTCATGGCTGCTTGAACTAATCACACTGCGAAATCTTCATCCCTCGCCTTTGCTCAGGCGTCCTGGCGCAGCCAGCTCATCCTGAGCAGCACAGCCAGGCAGCACTTACAGGACGGGAACACAGGCAGGAAGGGGACATAACGTGGCAGCAGCCACATGCCTGCAGTTCCCCTTCCTGCTGCGCCCTGACGCGGGCGGGCCAGGAGCGCCAGGCTCGGCTGCCCCCTGCGTGGGGAAATCACCCCCAGCCCGAGGGGATGGGGCTGATCCAGTTTGCGTCAGCCAAGACTCCTGTGCTGGGGCAGGGCGGGGACCTGCTGGGGCTGGGTTAACAGCTTCCATGTTACAGGAGAAGCTCCGTCCAAAACACTGGTGGAGACAGCCAAGGAAGCAACCGAGAAAGCCAAGGAAACAGCTCTGGCTGCTACTGAGAAAGCCAAGGACTTGGCGAGCAAGGCGGCCACCAAGAAGAAGCAGTATGTGTGAGGGGCCAGGCACCGGCTGCGCCAGAACAGATAGGAGCCTCCTTGGGTTTTACATTTTTAAAGAAACTGTACAAGTCTGACAATCAGCTGCTGTTCGACCCTTTCTGAGATGTAATTATCATTAAATAATCTACTCCCAACTCTGATTTGGCTGGGGCTGGCCCGGAGCAGAGCCCAGTGCTGCCCTCTGCTGCCAGGGTTTTGGGCTTGCAGGCAAGACACAGGTGTGGGTTTCACTAAGTGCCTTTACTAGAATAGTGTTGGGTATGTACAACAGAGCCGGGGCGGGGGGCGTGAAGGCAGGTTGCTTAATGCACTCGTTTCCCCTTCCTGGCTCACCGTGGCAGCAGAGCCTTCCTGGAGCTGTGTCCGCTGGGGCTGTGCTGCCCCACGCCCACGCCAGGCGGCCCCTGGCCCCCAGCCTGCCCCAGGGGAGGTGGGAGGGTGTCCCCACGACAGCCGGCCCTTCTCCCGGTGGGTGCCATGGTGTTGTGCCAGCCCAGCGTGCCCAGCGCTGTGGCCAGCACCACTCAGCAGTCCAGCTGCAGGGGGCGAAGCTGTGCGCTTGCCCCTGCCCGTGGCACCTGCCCCAGGCAGCCGTGATGAGCCCAGCGGAGGAGGCTGCGTTCTGGGCGGCGGGCAGGGAGGAAGCAGACAGAGCAGGGCGGGCTGCGTGTGCTGTCAGGACGTGGGGCTGCGGGGGCTGGAGTAGCTGTGGTCCCTCCCGGTTCCAAAGCCAGGCAGCAGGTCCCCTCCGAACACCACACTGTCCACCTCTATCTCAACATCCTCTGGGCAGTGGGGGAAGCCGGGTCAAGCCCTGGCAGCTTCACCTTCCCTACCCACCCACTCACAGGCCACTCACCTCCCTCGGAGGGCTCCGAGAGCTGGGACGAGTCCAGGCTGTCAGCCCGCGCTCGTTCCCCACTGGCGGGTGAGAGCAGCCACTCCAGCCGCCGACGCAAGCTCCGCTGCTGATTACGCAGCCGATCCTTGGCCTTCCGGGCTCTCAGCTCCTGCTCCTCCAGCCTCTGCGGGGATCCAGGGGGCCATAAGCAGGGTCCCAAGCTGGACAGCCCTGTTGCCACTCAGGGCACTCCAGCTGGGGCCAGTGCCAGGGCCACCCTCTCACCTGGATGTGAAGCCGGGCTCGGTGCAAGAGGTTCAGCGTGGAGGGACGGGCCGGCCCTGCCGGCACCTGCTGCTTCAGCCGCTCCAGGCAACACCGGAGCTGGGCTCTCCTGTGGCCGGAGGGGAGAGGGACGACACGGCGGTCAGCCCCGCGAGACCATGGGCACGGCCACCCCCTGTCCCGCCGCTCCCGAGTACCTGTGCTTCTCCAGCGCGTTGTGCACCGACCTGCGGGAGAGCCCCCGGGGATCAGAACCGGCGCTACCGGCGGCCGCCAGCCCCCTCCTCCCCAGCCCCGCCGCTCACCTGACGCTGCCCACGGCCCGGCGGGACCGCGCGGGGCACAGCGAGGCGTAACCGTGCTCGGCCTCGGCCAGGCCCGGCGGGTACCGGGGAGCGGCCGCCCCGCACTCCCGCCGCTCCAGGAACTCGGCCGCCTGCAGCAGCACCTGGATGCTGGTGGCCGCCGGCTCCATGGCTGCGGGCGGCGGGCCGAGCTGCGCGCCCATTGGCTGCCGGGCGCCCCGCGGCGCTGACGTCAGCGCGGCGGGGAAACAAATTCGGGCGGGAAAGCGCGTGCTTCAAATTTGAATCGGCGGGAGGGACGCGGCGGGACACGCCCCCTGCCTCTCCGCCCCGCCCCCTGCCGCTCGGCCCCGCCCCCTGCCGCTCGGCGCTCGGCCCCCGCCCCCGCGCGGCGCGCCCGCGGTTGTCGATGCGCGTCTGTGTGTGCGCTGTCACGCCTGGGTGCGGTCACGCGTGTGCGTCCACAAACAGTGCTCTCCCCCACTGCCATTCACCCACTCGGGACACCCGCTGCCCCCACCCCCTCGCCCACCTGCCCCGGCGCACACCCCCTCCCGCATCCACGGGTGTCCGTGGGCCGGCTGCCTCCCCCACCAGCCCCTCCCGAAATTGCCGCTCCCAGCGCCGCAGGTCCGGGCCAGGCGGGTTTAGCCGTTTATTAACATCGACCGGTGGGGAGGGGGGGGACCGCCGGGCCCCACGGGCGAGGGCCAGCTCCGGGCACGGCCCCGCGGCACCCGCCGTCATGTGAGGGCTGTTTGTGCCGTCGCGGGCCAGGCCGGGGGGAGACTCTGCCCCGGGCCCAAGAGCAGCCAAAGTTCACCTGAAAAAAACCCACCACGAAGCACATTTCCCGCGGGGGGGCAGACGGCACGTGGCTCTCCAGGAGCGGGGCACGGCCCCAGTGACCGGGTGAGGCGACCCCGCGCCCACCGCAGCCCCGGCCACGCCAGCGTGGGGCACGGGCTGCTGCCGTGCGTGAAGTGCTGCTGCCACGAGTGGGGGGTCCTGCCGCCAAGCCCACGCAGCCCCCGCAAGGGGGTCATGGTGCTGTGGAGCCGCTCAGCAGCTCTGGAGCGGCCACTGTCCCCCGCGGTCTGTGGCCTCCTACAGATGCAGATCTGGCACGGCGGTCCCTCACTGGCTCCGGGTGCGCCGAGGCACGGGCGAGAGGTGCGCGGTGTAGCAATGCGTGCAGACACGCACAGGTTTCGGCTGGCCATAGTGCGGCAGTGCCGTGGCGTGCGGTGAGCAGCGGGCACAGAAGATCTGCCAGCAGAGAGCCAGAGCGGGTCTGAGCGGAGCCGGGTCCCCGGGGACCCCGTGCCCCCCAGCCCAGCGCTCTCCTACCTTCCCGCAGCTGCGGCAGTGGTGCCTGCGGCGCAGCAGGGTGAAGGGCGAGCGGCAGGCAGAGCACCGACTGCACATGCTGTCCGGCACCCACTCGGGCAGGCGGCAGGCACCTGCTGGGCAAAAGGCATCGGTAAAAGCCACAGGGGTCCCCCATCACTATCCTGGCTCCTGAAATGTCCCCATCCCCTCAGCTGAACCCCAGGAGCAGCCCTAGGCCAGCACCCTGCTCTGATGCTGTGGCACCCTGGGCACCCCAGGCAGCCTTTTACCTGTCCTCTGGAGCCCGGCAGCCTCTGCGGGGCTGGAGCAGAGGGGACAGTCGGCCACCCGAGAAGCATCTACCAGGTGTGGGTCACCATCCTCTTCCTCTGCAGGGACAGAGGCTGTTGATGCTCCAGCCAAACCAGGGCTGAACTCAGCCCCACAGCAAATACCTCCACGGGCAAGGCTTGGGGCATGACCAGGCAGCTGTCAGACACCCTGGCTGAGCATCATCCCCACGCCTGGTCCATGCCTCATCTTGCCAGGGATGGGTGATGGGCAGGACAGAGAGAAGCCATGCCCCGTGCCCCATGTCCCCAGGGATCACTCACGTCTGGCACCCGGCTCCTCCAAGGGCTCTGCCTGCGAGGCGACGATCTTGAAGACAGTTTTTAAGATGCTCCGCAGGTCACTGGCAAAGTTGGTCTGGAGCTGATCGGCCACCCCTGTGCCGGGAGGGTGGGGGTCAGGGTGCTGGGGGGGTCAGGGTGCTGCAGGGGGTGGCAAGGGAGTCACTCACCTGAGATGCAGACGAAGAGGGTGTGCAGCATGTCCTTGGTGCTGCTGTAGCGGGAGCGCAGGTCCAAGCAGTGGGCAGCCGGGGTGGCATTGAGCCCTGGGCTGCTCCCAGGGGACTGGGGGCTGCACGGGGAGGAGGTGAATGTTACCCCAGAGGTGGCACAAAAAGTCCCTGTGGCAGCGGGCAGGATCTGCCAGCCCAGCCCCGCTCCCCCCGATACACACCCCCAGCGCCGGGCTGTGCCCGGGTCGTCCACCGTGCTGGAGGGTCCCAGTTGTGCTGTGCAGGTGGGGGGCAGTGGGGGGGCATAGGGCACCTCCAGGAGGCCCCAGTGAGCAGGGGGGTCCATGGCTGCCCCCCAAGCTGGGGGAGTGGCCAGGACACAGGGATCCTCTGACTCAGCTGTGCACAGGCTCCTCTCCAGCAGGCAGAGCTCCTCCATCGACAGCACCTGCAGCAGGTCCCTAGGGCAAGGGGGTGGTGTCAGCCCCACGTCACAGCCCCACTGCTGCTCCACGGCTGCTCTTGTGGGTGCCCGTTGCCCCAGGCGCAAACCTGATCTTCTTTAAGAGGTTGTAAAAGGGGCTGAAGACCTGGGACATCTGCTCAGGGCTCTGCTCCAGGCTGAGGGGACCATCAGGGTAGATGAGGAGGCCGCTGCAAGGGGACAGAGTCCGGCTCATGTCAGGGGTCTGCTCCCCCCACAGCCCAGAACCCTGGCTCCCCAGAGAGGGGAAGGGGCTGGTACAGGGTGGGAAGCACCCAGCTGCCCCCCAGGGCCCAGCACCCACCTGATAATGGCCAGGCGAGGGATGGTGAACATCAGCAGTGGTTCGTAGCCATCGATCATCTCCTGGGTCAGGTAGCCCAGGCGCAAGGCTCTGGGGAGGACACAGAGCGGGGCTGAGCCCCAGGACGCTGCCCCATTCACGGGGCTGGGGTCCCTGCTGACCCCCTGCCCAGCACACAGTGCTCCTCACCTCTCCACCGTCTCACAGAAGAGCACAATGATCTCCTGCTGTCTGTAGATCTCCTCAGGAGACTTCACCGACACCAGGGAGGACACATAGCTGGGAAGTCAGGGGGACTGTGAGGCTCCTTCAGCCCTGGCACAGGTCCCTCACCCCAGCAGCCCAAACCTGGCCCCCACCTCAGCTCAAACTCTGCGAAGAGCCAGTCGAACTGGATGAGCACAGCCCGGACGGGCTCTGGGTAGGAGCCGGGCTGGCTCAGGCTCTGCTCCCGCAGCACCGTCCGCACCAGTTCCAGACTGCACAGCAGGTTTCTGGCCTGGGCCCGCAGCTGCGCCCCGTCCATCTCCTCCACCTCCAGGAAGGTCCCGGCCAGGAGACACTGCAGGGACCAGTGGCCATCAGGAGCCAGCACCCAGGGCAGCCCCTGCCCCCAGGATCAGCCACGGCAGGATGTGCCATCCTGCCTGGTGCCCATCACCCCCAGCCTGGGGGAGCTGGACCCCACTGCTCGCCCCAGGGGCAGCATCCCTGGCTCACCTCAGCAGCAAACAGCATATGGTTCCCCAGGTTGTCCACCAAGAGCTCCTCAGGGAACTTGACCAGGTAGTCCCGGCTGTGCCGCTGTGTGGGGATGCACTCCTCCATGATCTGCTCCAGCACGGCCAGCAGGTGAGCCTGGGGAGGGCAGGGACATCACCCGCAGCTCCTCGGGGACACTGAAGTCACACTGGAGCCCAGGCTGCCCCTGTACCTGGCTGAGGTGGAGCTGGTTGAGGAGCACCAGGTACTGCTGTGGGTCCAGCTCGGCATTTAGCCCGTTGATCTCAGCCACCACCCGTGTCACTCTCTCATCAGCAAAGAAGAACTGGGAGAGCAGGCGGGGGTCGGAGCGCTGCGGGGAGAGTGAAGGAGTGATGGCAGGAGCACCCTGCGGCTCTGGGTGCCAGCCCAAGGAGACCCCAAATCTCCAATGCCCCAGCCAGGCTGGTTAGGGGCTGCTGGGATTTGCTCCCCTGCTGCCAGTCCCCCCTCAACCACCCACTCAGGAAGTTATGTGGGAACCCCACGGTGGTTCTGGCTTGGCCAAGCTGTGCTGGGTGCCAAGCACAGGCAAGGAAGCAGGCAGGCATCAGCCGAGCCCTCCCAGGGAGTGCCGCCATCCCCACCCAGCCGTGCCTCAGTTTCCCCAGGGGCAGAGCAGGATGAACAAGCTCGGCTGCATCCTGGCAGCGTGGGCACGGATCCGTGTGCGCCCGTAAACACCAGCTCAGGTGAAAGGTCCGCGGGGAGCCCCCGGCGGGGACCGGGCAGCCCGGAGGGACGTTCCTCGCCCCGTCTGTCCCCCATACGCCCGAGAGGCCAGAGGGACGGAGGGGACCCGGGGGAATCTCCTCGCCCCGAGAGCGGGCGGCGCCCAGACGGGCGCAGAGCTGCCCGCTGCTGCCCGCTGCTGCTCGCACCCGCCGCACCCCCGGGGCCGGACGCCGCCTTCTCCTCCCGCACCGCCCCGGGGGGCCTCCGCCGCCCCTCCTGCGCCCGCTGCCGGCGGAGTCCCCGGGCAGCCGTCACGGGGCGGGGGGCGGCCCCGGCGCGACCCCGCGCTCTCACCTTGGGCCGGCGCAGCCAGCGGCGGAGGGCGGCGGGCAGCATGGCGCTCCCCAAGCTCTGCCGCCGCCCGGCTCCCCGCGCCCGCCGCTCACCGACGGGGCGGGCCGGCACCTGGCACCGCCCGGGGGCGGACCGGGACTGTGTCCGCCCAGCCCGGGCACCGGGACGACCCGGCGGACCGGCCCCCGCCCCGCCAGGCCCAAGGCGAGACCCGGGGATTTCCCGCTGCTGGGTACCGGGAGGCGGCCGCCACTCGACGGACCGGCTCCCCGTGGCCAGGCGGGCGAGAGTGGCTCACCGTGGGGCGGGCAGGGTGCCCCCACGGCTGCCCCGGCTCCCCCTCCCCGTTGCCACACCTCAGCCTCTGTTTCTGGCTCCAGTTCCCGACTGCCCCCCCCAGACTCCCAGCTCTCTCAGTTCCCTGTCTCTTCCCTCCCAGCTGCCCTCTCCCTGCAGCCCCCACAGCCCAGCCAGTGCCTTCTGGGGACAGGGACACCCCAGAGATCCAACCCTGCAGCACCCCTAGCCTAGAGCATCCCCGGAATGGCAGGGGGCATTGGGGGGAGGCACCTGCAGGCACCTGCCTAGTCTCCGCAGCATGGGGTGCGGAGCAGGGTGCTGCAGAGGGATGGGGGCAAAGCGGCCCCTTGGCAGATCAGAAGGGGCTGAGGGGCTCAGTAGAGGTCCCAGGGGGTGCTCAGGGCGCTGGGCACAGCAAACTGTCTCAGCCACGCTGGAGGAGGCAGCTGCCACAGGATGTGGGTGTCGATAATTCAGGTGGCTGAAAGCCTAATGGGGTGGATTCACAGGTAAAAAATCCAGCAAGGACGTTTAAATAAACACTTCCTCGTGTTGAGGAAGTCTCTGACTCATGATGGCCCCACAGCACAAAGGCTAAGCTGGCTGGGTCTGGGTGCAGGGCTGCCCAGATGCTGGGGCTCTGTGTATCCCCATGGGCTCCAGCTCTGATTTTGGCCAGGCACCACATCCTGCTGGCTGTGGCTGGCGGTCCCAGTGTGCACAGTGAGCCCAGAGCAACCCTGTATAGGTTACAGTATCACAGTGTGTTTGGGATTGGAAGGGACCTCAAAAGCTCATCCAGTCCAATCCCCCCATGGAGCAGGAACACCCAGGTGAGGTTGCACAGGAACATGTCCAGGTGGGTTTTGAATGTCTCCAGGGAAGGAGACTCCACAACCCCCCTGGGCAGCCTGTTCCAGTGTCTGTCACCCTCACTGAGAAGGAGTTTTTTCTCAAATTTGAGTGGAACCTCTTGTGTTCCAGCTTGATCCCATTACCCCTTGTCCTATCATTGTTTGCCACCGAGAAGAGCCTGGCTCCATCCTCATGGCACTCACCCTTTATATATTTATAAACATTAATGAGGTCCCCCCTTAGTCTCCTCTTCTCCAAACTAAAGAGACCCAGCTCCCTCAGCCTTTCTTCATAAGGGAGGTGCTCTACTCCCTTCATCATCTTCGTTGCCCCGCGCTGGACTCTCTCCAGCAGTGCCCTGCCTGTCCCACAGCCGCTGTCAGCGCTGCCCACGGCATTTTGGGGGGCACAGTGGGCTTTTTCCTTGGTGACCGAGAGCAGGGGGCTCCACGTGTCCCTGTGTCACCAGCACCACGCTCTGTTCCGCCACAGGAGGGCAGCTCCAGTGACAGGAGGTGTTGTATGGAGTGAGGTCTGGCCTCATGTAGACCAAAGCTGTGCTGGGTGGTTTTGGAGTGACACATGGCCCTCAGCTGTGCTGCAGGGTGACACTGAGGCTGGCAGGGACGTGGGGGGCTGAGCTGGCCCTTAGTTCTCCGCAGGGGGCGCCCTGGGGCTGTGGGAGCTGGTGGGACTGCGCGGAGGATCAGCAGAACCCCACGGGCAGCTCGGGACCGGGCAGCAGCAGGAAGGCCGGGATGGGGAGAAGCGGGATGGGGAGAGCGCGGAGCCGCGGGTCGTGACGGCGCCACTACCTCCCCCCCGCCAGGTGGCGCGCTGTGGCGCGGTTCTGCCCTCTCCCAAAATGGCGGCGATGGCTTCACCTCTCTGGGCCTTCCCTCCTCCCTCCTTCCCCCCGGGCAGGGGCCGGACGGGCCGCGCCGCCATATTGGCTGTTGTCCTGGCTGCGGCGGGCGGCGGGCCGCGCTCGCCATGACTCGCAGGCGGAACAAGGCGGCGGCAGCAGCGACGGTGGCGGGTGTCTCCGGGCCTCGCCGTGAGAGGGTGACGGGTTCCGACGCTGGGCCTCCTCCCCCTCCTCCGCCACCGCCGCCCCCACCGGAACCGCCCGCCCCGCCTGAGGTGGCGGCAGGAGCGGGCGGCAACGGGGAGCCCGGCAGAGCCTCCGCTCAGGTACCTGCGGCGGGGACGCTGGCTCTGAGGGGGCTTCAGCCGGTGCGGGGCTGGACTGGGCCCGGGGGGGCTGGAGGCTGAACCGCGGCTGGAGGCCCTGCCCAGCCCCGCTCCGAGCTCGGAGCATCCCTGGGCACCCCCGGTGCCCCCGCGTCCCTCTCCCGGATTTGGAGGCTCCGCCGCACCCTCGGGGGCGGTGATGGGTGTGCCGAGGTGGGGGGACACCCGCGCCGAGGGGAGCGGGAGCTGAAGCCCCAGCACTGTCCCGCGGGGCTTGGCTGCCTTGGGGCTCTGGGAGCCGCGTTTGGCGATATCGCGGGGCTGGTTTGGGCTCGGTGGCGGCGCGGGCCGGGCGGCCCTTGGCACCCTTGGCTGCAGGTGGGGAGCGGCTGCGGGCTGGGGTGTGTGGAGCTGCAGCGGCGCCGCGGTGGGTGGCTGGGGCGCTGGGCTCCCGCTGCAGTGTGGAGCCCAGCGGCTGCAGCCGGTGTCTCCCAGCAGTTCAGGGAAGCTCGACTCAGCCTTTGCTGGGGAGGGTGAATCGACCAGCGAGCCTGGCTCCCACCATCGCCTGCTGCTCCCCCTTGGCAGCACCAGCAGCTCCCCGTGGCGTGAGAGCCCAGGGTTCTCCCGGCTCCGGGGTCTGTGCACCCCTTGTCCCATCCCTGCATGCAGGGACATCTTGTCAGTCTGCCCAGGGGACTCATGCGCGCTCCGGGGGGCAGAGCCCCGGGCTAAGGGACAGGTGCGCTCACCCAGGTGGCACAGCATGCGTTGGGGCTGTTCCCACAGCTTCTTCTCGCGGGAGGGTCCAGCCCTACTGCAGTCCATGGCAGGTGGCTCGAGCATCTGCCAAACGGGCTCCCGCGCCTCTGGCTGCCTGACGCCCCTTGCCATGCCCGGCTGCTGCCGCCCGCCCCGGGTTGCGGGTGGGCAGATGCGCTGGGTGTGTTGGGGAGAGCCGTCCTGTCACCCGCTGCGTGCAGCAGTGGCCACATCTGCCGCTGTTGAGACACAGGGTGGCCTGGGAGCCGCCTCCTCCCCGTGCCCGGGTGGGCAGGAGGGCTGTGCCTCCCCTCTGCTCTCCTTGGCCTCTGACCTTTGCTTCACCTTGAGCCTGGGAGACGCCATCTGTTTCGCAGCAGCAGTTCAATGTGCGGCTCATTGTCGCGGGGCCCTGCCGCGGCACAGACAATGGGGGCCCCCTCGCCTGCGCCACGCTGGGCTCGTCACGGCTGTCAGGGCTCCGGCGAGCCTGTGGGCTGTGGCCCCGGCTCCTGCCGCAGCGCCCGGCGGGAAACCCCAGCCTGGCTGCCCCATGTGGGGAGAGCGCGGGGCAGTGCTGGGGACTGCACCCCACCCCACAGGGCTGCGCCGCTGGCTGCACCGAACAAAGAGGCTGGTGGGAGGGCCTGGGGCTCTCGGGTAACGTCGAGGGTGGTCTGTGATGGTTGAAGAGGGGGCGGTTGTGGTTGCCAGACCCCCCTCTTTGTATCCCTGCAAGGTGATTTCTGTAGGTCTTGCTTTGCCATGCACGTCCCCTTGGTCCTGCCGTACCAGAAGTGAAAGTGGGAGTTGCTGGTGGCCACCCAGCCTTGCTTGGTGGCGGGGCTGTCTCTTTAGCATGGTGTGGTCTTCCCAAAGGTCCAAAATGCGTGCAGTTGGCATGTGGCAGGCTGGCAGCAGCTGGGCAGCCTGAGGCCGCTCTCCTCCGGTGGGAGGAGGTTCAGTCCCCCTGCAGCTTACAAGAAATTCTCTCATTTGGTGTCAGCATCCTGAGGTCTCATTTGCTGCCGTGTCCGCCCTGCACCTGCGCTGACCTGCGGCCCTGCCGTGTGTCAGCCGACGTCTGGGGTGACTCGTGGTCTGTGTGTCCTTCTGCAGGTGCTGCCCACCGCCAACCAGTCAGTTCAGACATGCTGCCTGCTCTGTCACCGGGAGCGCAAGGACTGGGGAGGGCCATCCCACAATGGGCTGGTTTCCCCGGGCGAGAGGCTGCCACCAGACTTCGTGCCAACGCTCGTGCAGAACCTCCTGGGAGAAATGCCGCTGTGGATCTGCCAAAGCTGCCGGAAGAGCGTGGAGGAGGAAGAGCGGCGGGCGGTGCAGGAGCAGGCCCTGGCGGTAAGCGGTTATAGGGCTGGGGTTGGAAAGGCCGGGACTGTAGCTCCCAGGACCATGGCGCTGATCACCCTGCGGCACTGGCTGGATGTGCGGGTCCCCGCCTCGCTCGGAGCCGAGTGCCTTGGACATCCCAGCCCTGCTGCTCCCTGCAGCCACGCTGGCCTCCCTGGGCTGCTGCTGCCTCCGTGGGGAAGTGCTGCAGTGAGGCAGCGTGTGGCACCGTGGAGGCTTGTCAAAGCCACCAGCCCTGCTCTGCTGTGCATTGTGCACTGTGTCACCCCAGCCCTAGGGCTGCTCCCCACCCTCACACCGGGTCTCCCTGGAACGTGTGTGGAGCTTGGGGGCAGAGCAGCTCCCTCCTGCTTGGCTTTATTACACTGTGGCCTGGTTTGAGTGGGACTAGGGCATGGCTCAGCCATGCTGGCTTGGCCCTGGGAGCCCAGCTGTGTCGCTGTTGGACAGAGGGGCTGTTTGCTGTCCCTGAGATGGTGACAGGAGCGGTCCCCATATGCTGAGCCCCTGCCTCAGGGCCTCAGAGGGGGCCTTGGTGCCAGTGCCATGAGGCCAAGGACCTCCCGCTTCCCCTCTCGCCCTGCTGCTGCTTCACTCTGTGTTTTCCTTGCCAGGTTTCGTTATCCCACACATCCTGCAAGTCACAGTCTTGTGGGGGTGGCTCCCACTCCCCTTCCTCCTCCTCCTCCTCTTCTTCCTCCTCGTGTCATGGGAACTCAGGGGACTGGGACCCCAGCTCTTTCTTGTCTGCTCACAAGCTCTCGGGCCTCTGGAACTCGCAGCACACCAATGGGGCAGCGCAGGGCAGCCCCCTTGGGGCCCCCTCTGCTGCACTAGGTGAGTTGAAGCCGGCTGTGGGGTTGGGCAGAGCTTTCTGCCCACTCCTTGGCTTGGGCAGTTTCCTTGTGGGCACCCATCTGGTAACAGGGGTGGGCAGGCTGGGCCTCTGCCAGTGCCAGCACGACGCCTGGGACTCTGCAAAGGCCGAGGGTGCAGGGGGCCGGCCCTAGCTCCCCTTTCCTTCCAGGTGACAAGCACCCGGGCCTCGCTCTCCCTCCAGAGTGCGCCAGCCAGACGCCTGCTGTGGCGCCGGGGCTCAAGGCCTGTCCCTACAGCCACGCAGCCTCCCCCGCCTCCAGCAGCGCTGCCCCGGGCTCGCCTCTGCCTACCTCACTCGACTTCTGCAAGACGCTGCCGAAGCAGTTCAAAACCATGTGCCGGAGGGCCACCCCGCCAGGTGCGTGCCCAGGGGCAGGGCTGGCTGTGTCCTCCCGGCCTGCAGCTCCATGCAGCCCACGCTGCCCCAGCGCCTTTTCCCTTGCTCTGCTCTTCCCAGTTCTTGTGGGGAGACATGGTGCTGCTGAGGCCCCTTGTGAGCAGGGGTGGCTTCTAGCCCAAGTGTCCTGCTGCCTGGGGGGGCAGGGTTTGTCTCACAGAGAAGTGGCCTGTGCAGAGGTGGTGGGTGGCCCTGAGCCCAGTCCTGGCCAATGTGGGACAGCCAGTGTCTGACTGTCTCTGCTCCTGCCCCTCTGCAGGTGAGGCCTTCCACTCCTCGGAGCATCATCAGCACTCGGACCTCACTGCTCCTCCTAACAGTCCCACTGGCCTCCCCTCCCAGCTGCCGGCGCTGATCCCCTCCAAGCAGACGCCTGCCCATCCGGGGCCCTTCAGCTCCCCACCCCACGTCCCACAGGCTGCGCTCTTCCCCATGCCCAGTGCGCAGGCAGCAGCCCCGAAGCCGGCGTCCGAGTCCCCTCCCACCGGCACGATTTCTCACAGCCTGGGGTCGTGTAAGAGCCCTCACCTACCCCCTGCCAACGTGCCGCTGCTGAAGATGCCACCTCCGCTGTCGGGCTGTGCTCACCCCTGCAACGGGCACTGCAGCACGTCGCTCATCCCTTCTCCCTCTGCCCACCAGCTGCCCAGCTCGAACAGGTGAGTAGAGGAGCCCGTGCCCGTGTCCAGCCTCTCTCCTCGCTGGGCAGTGCTGCCCTTTCTCCCACCCGTGCCCACGGATGCGCTTTTCCCTGTGGAGGGACTGGCTGCCCTGACGTGGTGGTGTGGGGAGCTGCTGTCTGTGTGGGCCAGTTCTGCTGCTGCAGACCCCTGGTCTCTGAGGGTCAAGCTCTTTCTCTCCCCACATGTCTTCTCCCTGCGGTTCTCCTGTAGTAACTGTGGTGCAGAAGAGACTGTGCTTGCTCCTTCTCCAGCTAAAAGACCCAAAGGAGCCGCCCGGTCAACCTGCTGTTGGCCAACAGGACTTTTGTCAGTGAGACCCATCAGGCAGCTGTGGCACTGAGCAAAGGTCCTTGGAAGATGAAGCCTGTGGATTTGTGGTTCTGCTCTCCTGCTCCTCCGGCCCTTTCTGGGCTGCCTGTGCCCTGGAAGAGAGCATGCTGAGTCGCGGGTGCTGGTCCCTCTCTGCTGATTAGTGCTCCCTGTGGAGGGCGAGCCGGGTTCTGAGCTGGAGCTCGAGGAATGGTGCTGTGGGCCCTGCCCGGGGCTCCCTGGCTCTGAGCTGGGGGTCTGTGCCTGCGGGAGCCGGGCCTGCCTGCGCGCGGGGCTGTCTGGCAGCTGCATGCGGTTCAGCGTTCCTGGGCTACCTGCCGCCCCCAGTGAGTACCGGTCCCTGCCCTGGAATCAGCTGGTGGCCTGGCAGGGGGACGCTGCTTTCTGGGGCTCTGGTGCGCCAGCCTCCTGCCTGCCAGAGGCCCTGGGGGGCGAGGAGCAACAGATGTCTTGTGCCGTGGGCTCCTCTGGCATCTTCCCTGCAGGAGGAGGATGCAGGGAAGGGGGTTTGTCTGTGAATCCTTCTGCTTGGGCATGAGCTGCCCGGGGCGGGGTGTTCCTACACATATAGTGTGGGGCAATTTTTGAGACCACCGGGCTCCTGCTCACCTCTTGCCCTTCTCCCCTTCTCCTCAGGGACCCCTCTTGCAAAGGGCACAAATTTCCCAACGGTACCAGCTGCCACCCGCCGCAGCCGTGCGAGGCAGACGAGGGGCTCGGGGAGGACGAGGACAGCAGCTCGGAGCGCAGTTCCTGCACCTCCTCCTCCACCAACCAGAAAGATGGGAAGTTCTGCGACTGCTGCTACTGTGAGTTCTTCGGCCACAATGCGGTGAGTGAGAGGCTGGTCTGCAGCCACCCCTGGTCCTTGTGCTCCACGGTGAGACGTTACATGGTCTGTGTGCTGAGAACGCAGAGGTGGGCACGTCGGCCAGGGCTGTTTCCTGCCGCCATGTGCGTCCCTCCTTCATTTCCCTCTTGCCTGCTGGTCCCCTTGTTCCCTTCTTGCAGCCGCCTGCCCAGCTCTGGGGCTTGGCACAGCTGGCCAAATCCTGCCGCTTGGTGCTGGAAAAGAGTTCAGTGGAGGCTGTGCCAACTTGTCTTGCTGAGACCTTGGGGCAGGGAGCAGTTGGGGGAGGTTGGTGGGGGACTAGTGGGTTGTGCTGGCTTTGTGTGCCGCCTGCCCTGACAGCACTGCCCCCCGCAGCCCCCGGCCGCTCCCACGAGCCGCAACTACGCTGAGATCCGGGAGAAGCTGCGTTCGCGCCTCACCAAGAGGAAAGAGGAGCTGCCGCAGAAACTAGGGCACAACAGTGGCTCGGGAGAGCCTGCTGTGGACCACCGCAACGTGGACGAACTGCTGGACTACATCAACAGCACGGAGCCCAAGCCCCTGAACAGTGCCAAAGCGGCCAAGCGGGCACGGCACAAGCAGAAGAAGAAGGTGAGGCTGGGCGGGGGGGAAGCGCTGCCCGGGCACAGGCTGCAGGAGAGAGGTTAGGGGAAGACTGTGCAGGGCTTTGCCTCATCTCCCTTACATCCATTTTGTGTCCTGAACGCTCCGTCCTTTGTTGTCCCTTTCCTCTGAAGTGGCAGCAGTGCCTGGCTCCATGCAAGGCTTCCCCTGTGCCCCCAAAGGCCAGGCCAGCCCGGCCTTCCCCGGTGCTTTGGGCTGCGCTGTCCTACCTGCTCTGACAAATGCCACGCATCTGTGGCAAGGAGAAGTGATGCCGTGACGGCTTCTGCCAATGCCTTGTGCCCTGAGCAGTGTCTGGTGTGCAGTGTGGTGGCTTTTGTGGTGCCCAGAGGGGACACACAACAGCTCAGGCACTGTGGAAGATGCGGGGTGGCTGTGTTGAGCACCAACCCCTGGGTTTGCTCTCTGGCAAAGCTGGTGCATGGCAAGCCAGCCCCGTGGGCTCCTCACGTGACACCGCGGCTCTGGCCACCCACCCTTCATGGCACCTGTGTTGCAGGAGAAGGAGAAAGCCCAGCTGGAGGCGGAGGCCCAGAAGCGGGCAGAGCGTGTCCCTGCAGCCAGCCAGGCCAGGGAGCCGCCTGAGGAGAAGCTGCTGGAGTGGCCGGAGCTGGAGCTGGAGCAGGTGAACAGCTTCCTCAGCAGCCGGCTGCAGGAGATCAAGAACACCATCAAGGACTCCATCCGGGCCAGCTTCAGCGTCTATGACCTCAACCTGGATGTCAACGACTTCCCCAAGAAGGCAGCTGTCCTGGAGCAGAAGAACCTGCTCTCTCACCTCAACGGCTCCTCCGACTTGCAGGACATAGACCTGGCCTTGGCCCCGCTGAGCCTGGGCCCCGCCAAGAGCCAGGCGCTGCTGCGGGGCGAGCCAGGCCCCCGATGGGGCGAGGGCCACGGGGAGCCACCGCCAGCCCCGGCAGCCGAGAACGGCGTGGTGAAGCGCCTGAGCGCTGTGCCCAGCCTCTCCCGCGTGATCTGGGTGCAGTCCAAGGCTGCGGACTCTGCCGCCGACAGCAGCGGGCTGAGCCTGGAGCCCAAGGAGGGGCCGCAGCACAAGGGGCCGGAGCCGCCAGAGCCAGTGCCTGCGGGGAGCCGGCAGCGGAAGAACAAGCGGCAGAGTGGGCAGGCGAAGAAAGGGGAGGGAGCTGCTGCGGCTCCTGGGGGCCAAGCCCGGCTGGAGAGCCCTGGGGCGAAGGGGCAGGTGCTGGGAACCAAACACCCTTCCAAGGCCAGCGCCGCAGAGCCGCAGCGGGCGGGTGGCTGTGCCGAGCCAGGGGAGAGCAGCAAGGGGCAGCAGGGGGGCAGTGGCGGCCGGACAGAGAAGGAGAGAAGCAGCGAGTGGAAAGGCCGGAGGGGAGAGGGCAAAGCGGAGCTGCTGGAGCTGGCGCAGCAGCCACCTGCCCCCCCTGCCCTGGGGGGCTCCCCCCAGCCCAAGGGCAAGAGCAGGAAGAGCCGGAACAAGGTGGAGAAATCCAATACCTCAATTGGTGAGTGAGTGCCGGGAGCGCTGTGCTGCACTACCCTGCTCTCAGTGGCCCTTTCTCTTTGATTCTCTGCCCATCGCTTCCCCACCCTGTCCCCACTGCCCTGCCCGCCCCCTGCCCCTCCGGCAGCGCTGACCTCTGCTCTCTTCTCCGCCAGATGACGTGTTCCTGCCCAAGGACCTGGACGGGGCCGAGATGGATGAGACTGACAGAGAAGTGGAGTATTTCAAGAGGTGAGTGGGGGCCGTGGGGAGCTGAGTGCTGCCTGGGGAGGGCAAGGGGCTGGTGCTGACCGGGACTCTCCTCTCCCTGTCAGGTTCTGCCTGGACTCAGCCAAGCAGACGCGGCAGAAGCTTGAGGTGAACTGGACCAACTTCACCCTGAAGAAAACCACTTCCAGCGCAGCCCAGTGAGGTGCGGGGGGGGCCACCCCCCACCCACGGCCGCTCGCCTCTCCTCACTGTGCCCCCGCCTCGCCTCGGTGGGGTCTCCTGCTCTGCGGGGACCCCGGTGCTCTCCTGCCCCGCGGGGACCCCCGGGGCTCCCCCGTCCTCCTGCCCCTGCCCGCGGGGTGACCCCGGCCGTCCTGTCCGCCTCCCCGCAGGCGCCCGGCCCCCTTTGCCGCGGGGAAGGACCGTGCTGGACCCAATAAAGAACTTTTTAATTTTTTATTTTATTTAAACCCCGTTGTCTGCTGCTTTCTGCCGCGCCCGCCGCGGGGAGGGGAGAGGGCAGCGCCGTGCGCCTTCTGCGGAGGTTTGGCCGCCGAAGCGACCCGTCGGGCTCTCCCTCTGCTCCCGCGCGGTGCGGGCGTGGCGCCGCGTTGCTGGGCAACGGCCCCAGTCCTTCAGCCGTCACTTCCGGCGCGCGGGATTTACATCCGGCGCGGCGCGGCGGTTGCGCGGAGACGGTGCCATGGAGGCCACGGCCGAGCGGAAGGTGCGGCCGGTCCGAGTCCGATCCGGGTCCGGTCCGATCCGGGTCCGATCCGGTCCGGGTCCGGTCCCGCCGGTTCTGGGGTCCGGGCAGCGCCGGTGCCGCTCCGGCCTCACCTCGCGTCTCCCCACAGAGGCAGCGGGAGGAGGCGGCGGAGACGTCCGACCTGTCCGGGGAGGACGATGACGACTACGTGCCCTACGTGCCCGTCAAGCAGCGCAGGCAGCAGATGGTAACGGGGGAACGGGGCCCGGCGCCGCCGAGAGGGCGCTCCGAGCGGCCCTCCCGCCGCCGCTCGCTCCACCTCGGCCCGCTCCCTTCCAGCTGCAGAAGCTGCTGCAGATGCGGCGGAAGGTGGTGTCGGAGGAGGAGCAGCGGGACAGCGGCAGCGAGCAGCGGGGTGACGAGGACGACATCCCCCTGGGGCCGCAGTCCAACATCAGCCTCCTGGACCAGCACCAGCACCTCAAGGAGAAGGCGGAAGGTGGGAGAGCGGTGGGTGGCCAGGCCGGGCAGCTTTTGGGAGCCACCGAAACCTCTTCACTGTTTCCCTGACTCTCTGCAGCTCGGAAGGAGTCGGCCAAGGAGAAGCAGCTGAAGGAGGAAGAGAAGATCCTGGAGAGCGTGGCAGAGGGACGGGGTGAGCGCTGGACCCTCCCTAGCGCCGGGCAGCAGCAGCAGCGTCACCCGCCTCCTGACCTGATGGGCTTTGTTCTTGCAGCTTTGATGTCGGTGAAGGAGATGGCCAAGGGCATCACCTACGATGATCCCATTAAAACCAGGTGCGATTCACAGTACAGAGGTTATTTTTCTGAAAACATCGCTTCCTTGTGACTGAGAACTAGAAACCATGCGGCCCAATGGGAGGAGTGCTGGCTTCTCTCTTGCTTCACTGCCGGGCTTCTTACTGCTGTATATAAATTTGAAGGCTGTTGAGCTGCCTTAGATGTTATTTTATATGTAGTTAAGATTTGCTAGAGTGCGTTTATGTTAAACTTGAATACTTGAGATGGATCTTTAGACCTTGGTGGTGACTAACTTAGAGGAAGAGACTGAGTGAGCCCACAGAGCCAGTGCTGCTTGAGGCAGCGTCAGAGAAATGACCGAGATGCACGCAAAAGATTTTGGCGTGTTCCATCCCCAGCCTGTTCTGAGCTGCGAGCTTGGGACTTCTTACTGAAACTCTGGGGAAATGTTTGATGTGTGGAACTGGTGTGGATCTGTTCTTGTGCTCACACCAAGAAGCCTCTCAGGGTTCCCTTTTTTCCCAGGTGGGTTATTTGAGCCTGACAGGGGTTTCCCTGGGCCTCCATAGAGGCTGCTGGCTCTGGAGCCTGAGCCTCATCCCGCACCCCAACCTTTCTCTGTTGCCTTTGCAGCTGGACAGCACCTCGTTACATCCTGGCCATGTCGGAGGCGCGGCATGATCGCGTGCGCAAGAAGTACCACATCCTGGTGGAGGGGGAAGGAATCCCGCCCCCCATCAAGAGCTTCAAGGAGATGAAGTTCCCGGCGGGTGCGTTGGGAGGGGAGCCTGGCCGGGTGGGGGGAAGAATCCTCCCGGGAAACACGTGTCAGCGAGCGAAGCTGTTGGGTCTTTGGCGCTCAGTTTTGGCGGGGTCACAGCTCAAACTAACAGTGGTGGCTGTGTCACCCGGCTGCTGGCCCAAGGGACGTTTGTCACTGATGGAAGAGCTGCTGCTGGGACCTGAGTTAGAGGGGAATTTGGGGAAAACTTCAGGTTGTGAACAGACGTGTCCCTTGTTTCCTGACAGCCATCCTGAGGGGCCTGAAAAAAAAAGGGATTCAGCAGCCAACGCCCATCCAGATCCAGGGCATTCCCACCATGTGAGTGCTCTGTGCCCGTCCTGGAGCGGGGGGTGGGTTCTTCCTACCGCACACCCCATGCTGTGAGCCGGGCGCTCTGCCCTGGTGACAGACGTGCCCTGTCACCTCACTCAGCCCAGGAGGTCGGAGTAATTCTGTGATGCTCTTCCTCACCACTGGCCCCGTTTCTCCACCAGCCTCTCGGGAAGGGACATGATTGGCATCGCGTTCACTGGTTCTGGGAAGACCTTGGTGTTTACCCTCCCGGTGATCATGTTCTGCATGGAGCAGGAAAAGAGGCTGCCGTTCTCCAAGCGAGAGGGACCCTATGGACTCATCATCTGTCCCTCAGTGAGTGCTGGGGGCACGGTGGTGTACAGGAGGACACTTATTGCTGTTTGGTGGCAATTATGGATCCTCCCTGCAGGGACACGTAGGAATGAGTAAGTTTTGTCTCTGCAGCGGGAGCTGGCCCGGCAGACCCACGGCATCATCGAGTATTACTGTCGCCTGCTGCAGGAGGACGGGCTGCCCCCGCTGCGCTGCGCCCTCTGCATCGGGGGCATGTCTGTCAAGGAGCAGATGGAGACCATCAAACAGTGAGACCTTGGATGGGGTTGTGGGGCTGGAGCTGTGCAGCTCTGTTTTCTGGCTGGGGACTGAGGGGTGGCACCCTGGCTGGGTGGCTTTGGGAAGGTGCCAAGTGGGAGTTACCTTCCCTATGTGTGGGAAGCCAAGGACCTTCTCTCGTCCCCCAGTGGTGTGCACATGATGGTGGCAACTCCTGGCCGCCTGATGGACCTGCTGCAGAAGAAGATGGTGAGCCTGGACATCTGCCGCTACTTGGCCTTGGATGAGGCCGACAGAATGATTGATATGGGCTTTGAGGGGGATATCCGTACCATCTTCTCCTATTTCAAGGTACTGAGCTGGCACAACACGAGCACCTTGACGCTCAATCCCTGTACCCACCTGGTTCAGTGAATGCTCAATCCTCGCCCACACTGTGTTCCCTGTGCAGGGCCAGCGGCAGACCCTCCTCTTCAGTGCCACGATGCCCAAGAAGATCCAGAACTTTGCCAAGAGTGCCCTGGTGAAGCCCATTACCATTAACGTTGGGCGAGCAGGTGCTGCCAGCCTGGACGTCGTGCAGGTGAGGTGGTTGGGATCTCCCTCACGCCTGTGTGGGAGGCCAGCACTGCACAGGAGGGCCCTTGATGCCTCCTGTGTTAGGGAGCTGGGGTGCCTGGCCCTCCTTCCCCAGGGGTTAAGGGCTACCGAGCAATGGCAGTTTCTCTGCTGCCTGCCTGACTCATCTCTGTGCTTGTTCCTAGGAAGTGGAGTACGTGAAGGAGGAGGCGAAGATGGTGTACCTCCTCGAGTGCCTGCAGAAGACCCCACCACCTGTGAGTAGCGTGCTCTGGCAGCACCGCAGCCCCGCAGCACAGGTGGAGCTGGCAGTGGGGACACGGTGTGACGCTGCAGGGCTCTGCTGTGGGTGCGCTGGGCGTGTGAGCAAGCCGTGCTGCGTGTACAAGCGGGTCCTGCGCCAGAGCTGTTGTGTGCTCTGCTCAGTGAGCGGGAGTGGGTTTCCTGGGGGTTTGTGCTGGTGCCAGCGTGCAGAAAGGCGGCTCTTCCATGGTGTCCGTGCTGCGGCAGGTGCTGATCTTTGCAGAGAAGAAGGCAGATGTCGATGCAATCCACGAGTACCTGCTGCTCAAGGGTGTGGAAGCTGTGGCCATCCACGGAGGAAAAGGTCAGTGAGGGTGTCAGGAAGCCCCTGGCCATGATGTGGCCCTGCCTGACCCTGCTCCTGCTGGGCTGGCACGCGGCACAGGAGGTCTTGGCGTGCAGCAGTTTGTGATGGTGTGAGGAAGGGCTGTGGCAGGGTCAGGAGTGAACACCACATTGTATGTGGCAGATATAAACATAGCACAGCTCCCCATGGACCCAGAGGTCCCTCTGCCCCTTTATTTGGGGAAAGGCTGCACAGGCCCTCTCGCTGGGGGAGCCCTGGTTGAGCGGTGCTTGGCTCTGAGGCCACTAGGTTGTTGCGGTAGGTGGGACTGAGAGCTCTGCCTTTGCTGATTTTCTTTACTGGGCCTTTGCAGATCAGGAGGAGCGGACAAAAGCCATCGAGGCCTTCCGGGATGGGAAGAAGGATGTCCTGGTTGCCACTGACGTTGCTTCCAAGGGCCTGGACTTCCCAGCCATCCAGCACGTCATCAACTACGACATGCCGGAGGAGATTGAGAACTACGGTGGGGACTGGGCTCTGTGGGGGACCCATGAGGGCCTGTTGGGGGGCGTGCAGAGGCCAGCAAGGCTCTGAGCTTGTCTCTGCCGCGGCTGCGGGCAGAGACAGTCTGTCACATTGCATTTGTCCAGGCCTAATCCTGTCTGTTTCTCCACAGTTCACCGTATCGGGCGTACGGGCCGTTCAGGCAACACTGGCATTGCCACCACCTTCATCAACAAGGCCTGTGGTGAGAAACAGCGTGGGGCTGGGGGCTGCCTGGGGGGGCTGAGGCTGCGGGAGGCAGCTGGGTGGTGGGGCTGCCTCTGCCTTTGCGTGAGGGGTGATCCTGAGCGAGCAGGGACGAGTGGTGATGGCCCACGGAAGGCAGATGGTGGTGTGGGGCAGTGCCCCTGCCGGGGCTGTGTCTGACCCATGTCTCTGCCCCCAGACGAGTCTGTGCTGATGGACCTGAAGGCCCTGCTCCTGGAGGCCAAGCAGAAGGTGCCGCCTGTGCTCCAGGTGCTGCACTGCGGGGATGAGACCATGCTGGACATCGGAGGTGAGAGACCTGGGCTGGCACAGGGTCCTCCCGCAGGACTGTTGAGATACCTGCGTTGCGGACAGGACCCCCAGCTCTTGTTGCGGTTCCTCTTCTATGAGGACAGGCTGAGGGAGTTGGGGTTGTTCAGCCTGGAGAAGAGAAGGCTCTGGGCAGAAGATTTTGTGGCCATTAGTACTTAAGAGTGGCCGATAAGAGAGAAGGGAACAGACTTTTTAGCAGGGCTTGTTGCGACAAGGGGTGATGGTTTTAACTTAAAGATTCAGCCTAGACATGAAAAATCTTTTACAACAAGGGTGATGAGAGCCTGGCCCAGGTTGGCCAGAGAGGTGGTGGATGAACCATCCATGGAGACATCCCAGACCAGGCTGGATTGGGCTCTGAGCAACCTGAGCTGGTGAAGATGTCCCTGCTCATGGCAGGGGGGCACTGGGGGAGCTGGGAAGGTCCTTTGCAACCCAGAGTGATTCCTGTGCGGGCAGCCTGGTGCTGTGGCGGTGGGGGTAGATGCTGGCATAGCCCCTCTGTTTCTGGGGTGGGGGGCTGCTCTCTTGGCAGGGCACGGCTCCCCCTGACCTCATCCCTCCCGTTGCAGGCGAGCGCGGCTGTGCCTTCTGCGGTGGCCTGGGCCATCGCATCACCGACTGCCCCAAGCTGGAGGCGATGCAGACCAAGCAAGTCAGCAACATCGGCCGCAAGGACTACCTGGCCCACAGCTCCATGGACTTTTAGCCTGGGGCACGTGCTGCCCAGCACTCCCCCGGCGCGGTCCTGGGTTCCCTGTCAGCCGGAGCAGCGCCACAGCTGCTCTCGCCTTTCCCAAGCCCAGGGGCCCGTCCTGCACTACTGTGGCCCCTTCTCCAAGCATTTGGTCACCGAGGCTGTTGCCAGCCCAGTCTGACAAAGCTCCTGCCCTGGGAGGAAATGTGTGGAGCTGCTGCAACAGCCCCTTACATCAGCGGTGTGTTGGGCAAGCAGGTAGCGGTGCCCAAGGAGGGGAGGAAGCCCTAGGTGGGGCGGGTGGGCTGTTGCCGGCTGCCTGTTGCCCCTTCCTGTCCCCTGCAGTGGCGTGGCTTGGGTTTTAATGCTGCTGCCCCCCAAAACCTCTCTATTTCTGTGGGACTGTCCCCATTACCTGGTTTTGTGCCTCCTCAGCTGTTCCCATATCCCCCAAACACGCTCTGATGCAGCGGAGCGAGGCCGAGTCGGGTGGTACCCTTGGCGCTTCCTGCGCTCTGCCTGCGTGTGTTCTGCCCCACTGCCCCTCTGTGAGGAGGAGGGCGGACAGATGGGCATGTCCCGTGGCCCAGGCTCTGCCCCTCATCCCACACACCGAAAAGGGGAAGTTGCTGAGAAGGAAGTCTGCCCCGTGCGCTTGCTTCAGCTGCAGCAGTCACATTTTCTCTGCTGCTGGTGGCGTGAGTCCCTGATCCTTGCGCTGGCTGCCAGAGCAGCGCTGGGTACATGGAGAGACCGGTGAAGGATGGGATCCTCTATGTGCAGCACTGCAAATTTGGAAAGGTAAAGGGTGGATTTGGGGCTGGGCACAGGGCTTGCCCTCTTTTTCTTGATCCCACGCTGGGCCCTTGGCAGCCTGGGACGGGGGGACTGCACCAGACTCCTCGGAGCTGCCCCAGGAGCGGGGCTCTCTGCGCAGGGAGGGGACTCGTCCATGCAGGCACCTGCTGGGGCTCACCCCTGCGTGCGGGGTCCCTCTTCTCGATTGGTCTCACCGTGCAGTTTGCAATGAAACAATAAACGCGTGTTAACGAGACACAGCTCCAGCATGTGTGTGGGAGTGGGGCAGCACGTGGGACACGGCTTTGTGACCTGGGGGACCAGCGCAGTCCACAGGGCACCCATCACGGCTTAGCCTGCTGCCCTGGGCCCTCAGGGTGGGCACCAAGTGCTGCAGCCCTCTGACCACGGTGTGGGTGACACAATGGGGGTCCCTGCAGGGTCGAGACAGCTCTGGGGAGCTGTCAGCCAGGTGCTGGCCCTGTCAGCACACTGGCCATGCCTTAGCAGCATCCCCTCTGCTGCATCAGGGTGGCCATGCCCCTGGGGGGTCTCAGTGAATGTACTGGGATACAATCGCACTCCCACCTCCCCACCAAGCAAGAGCCAAGTCCCAGAGCCAAACTGGGCAAGCCATGCACGCATGGGGCCAGTGCCCGGTGTGTAGGAGGCAGGCAGGATGGCGAGGGTGGGTATTTTGGGTGCCTGGTTTCTGCAGGGCGGAGGTTCTGCTGTGCTTGTGAGGTGCGCAGGGGCACGCGCCCCCTCTATCCCATGACGGGCTGGGAAGCTGCTGGTGCTGCAGAGCCTCCCCTGGGAGGAAATGGGCTGTGAGCTGCAGGGCCTGGCTGTGCTTGACAGATGTGAGTGAGGCTGCCAGCAGGAGCCTCAGCAGCTTAAAATGGCTTTAATTTGCATCAGGGTCTGTCCTGAGAACAGCGCAGGAGCTCAGCTGCAGCAGCAGCAGGCCAGCACTTGCAGCGGGGAACAAAGAGCAGGACCTGGTGCTTAGCAAGCTGGGAGCGTGACTCACCCAGTGGGCCAGGCCGAGCTCACTCAGGGAAAGGCTCCCCCTTGCCCCGGCTTTGGGACAGCGCTGCCCCGCAGCTCTGGGGCTCTGCGCTTGACCCGGCTCCCTGTGGCCTCCCACGGTGCTCTGCAGGTGCAGGCTGGGACACCCCCCTGCCTCCTCCTGCCCCACACAGCTCTTCCTGAGCGCTGTCAGCCCCACGTGGAGGGCAGCACTGCGAGGACACAGCAGGCAGCTCTTTGCTGACCTTTTTTTCCCTGCCTGTGCCCTTGCCGTGCCTCAGAGGTCCTGGAGGAAGATGCGAGCCCAGCTCTTTGCCGCCAGCCCCTCCGGTGTGGCCCGCATGGAGAAGTTTGATGTGAGGGATGACGGCACAGCGCTGGACAAGACCTCCCTGCGGCGGTGCACCCGCCGGGTGATCCGCCTCTCCGACTGCATCTCTGTGGGCCCAGCAGGCACTGAGAGCTGCCCCAAAGCCACCGCTGCCTTCTACCTCACCACCACAGAGAAGAGCTACGTGCTGGCAGCTGAGCGGCGGGATGAGTGGATCACACAGCTCTGCCAGCTGGCCTTCCAGGTACCGTGGGGTTCAGCATTGGCAGGACCCCTTGTGCTGCTCCTGGCTCGGGTGAGCTGGGGTGCTCCGGGGTGAGTGGGCAGGCAGGGGGGCTTGTGCTCCCCCAGGCTCCACTCACATTCCTCTGTTTCAGGGTGCAAAGGAGACTGCGCAGAGCAGCGCCAGGGCCCAGCCCAGCCCCACTGTCCCCATGGAGGAGAACTCCCTCTACGCATCCTGGCAGGGCTGTATGTGCAGGGGCGGTGGATGGGGCAGTGGTGGGTTCTGGCTCAGTGCTGCAGTGCTGACCCTCACCTTGCTCTGCTCCCACAGTGACCGAATTTCCAGTGATGGTGGTCCGGACAGACGCGTCCGACCGCTGCAGCCTGCACGGGCACTACCTGCTCTCAGCCCTTCCGCAGAGACTGACACTGAAGGACCCGCAGTCCCACCAACCCCTGCTCACCTGGCCCTACGCCTTCCTCCGCAAGTTCGGCCAGGATCAGGTGGGTGCCCCACTCCCTCCCTGGGGCTGCTGCCTGCCCTGGGTAGGTGCCAGCCCCTCACCCTGCCATCTGAACCCACAGGCCATCTTCTCCTTCGAGGCTGGACGCCGCAGCGACTCCGGTGAGGGCACCTTCACCTTCAGCACCCCACGGGCCCTGGAGCTTTGCCGGGCTGTGGCTGCCGCCATCGCCTGCCAGCAGCAGGGCAAGGATGCCCCAGACCTCCAGCTCTTTTGCACCCCAGATGCCCAGCTCACTGCACAGGGCCCTGAATCCCAGCCCTGGGGCCCCGGGGCTGAGGAATGCCAGCCCAGCCCACCCCTGGCGGGGGCACAGCCTGCCTCCCATCCCCCCACCAGCCTCCTCCACTTCCCCACCCCAGAGCCAGAAGCCCCAGGCCCCATCGTTTACGCCTCTATTGCCCGGGGCCAGCAGCCCCTCTGTGGGCCAGGGCAGCCGGGCCCTAGTGAGCCCTGGGCCGGGGGGAAACTGCTCCCTGAGCATCTCTACGAGAACATCTTCACAGCGGAGCCACGTCCTGCAGGGGCAGAGGAGGAAGAGGAGGAAGGGCAGTGGGAGCTGGGGTGCCGGCAAGCCCCTGAGGGCCACAGCAACGAGGTGGGCCCCCTCTATGACAACCGGGCTGCCCTGGCACAGCTGCCGCGGGGCAGCCCCCAGCCCCCCGAACAGGGCTGGAGCCGAGGGGGGCAGGAGGCGCTACCGGGGCGCCCTGGGCACAAACCCCAGAGCAACCTCCGGGCCAAGCTGGTGCGGCTGCTTAGCCGGGAGACCCCTAGCCCGCAGGACTGGGCCTGAGGCCGAGCTGGGCGCCGTTCGCTGGTGTGGTGCCGTGAATAAACAGCCTGGGACTGAGTCGGCTCTGCCGCTGCTGCGGGGGTGGCCGGGGGTCGGTGTCGGGGCTGAGCATGGGCAGCTCACCCCTCCCCGCCAGGGGGCGCCGCCGTGCCAGCCCCGGCAGGCAGGCGCACGCAGTGATTGGCCGAGCCGTCCGCTGGCTCCGCCCCCCTCGATCCTATATAAGGCCGGGCCGGGGCTGGCGGAGGCGGTGCCCGAGTTCGAGTCCCACGTCCACCGCGATCTGCTCCGCTCCCCGCCGAGGCGCCGCCCGCTCGGCCCCGCTCCGCCGGGGGCTCGGCCGGCCGCGGGTGAGTGAGTGAATGCGGGAGGGCCTGGCTGGGGTCTCCGTCCCCGCCCGGGGGGGGGAGTGGGGGCACAGGGGGCATTAGGGTTGGGGCCTGGGTCTGAGGGAAGGCGGTTGGTCGGGGCGGAGCGGAGCGGGGTCTCCGTGGGGCAGGTTTGAGCCTAAGGCCGGTGATGCCATGGGGTAATGCCGGGAGCCCCATGGGGCAGGGCCGGTGTCCCCGAGCCCAGGGAAGGGAAGCTGTGTAGGGCGGCATGGGGAGAGGAGGCTGTGGGGGTTCCCGTGGGGCAGGATGAGGAGTGGGGCTGGGGCTGTCCCGTCAGGCGGGCTCTGCTGGGGACCCCCAGCCCCGCGGAGACTGCCCGCCCCTCCCGGCCGCCTCGGTCCCGGCGCCTCGCTGGGGCTTGCGCGGCTGCCGGGCGCCGGGAATGCCTGACACGCAGCTTCCCCCGGCCCTCCCGAGCGGGGAACGGGCTGGTGTCGTCTTACACGCCTTATATAGCCCGCACCGGCCCGGGGAGAGCGGGGGCACGCTGGCCGCCGGCCCTGCAGCCTCTGCCGCGTCGCGACTGGGAACCCGCTGTCCTTAGTCGGGGGTGCAGAGGATACTGGGCCCCCGAAACTGGCCCTGTCCCCTGCCTGGCAGCGGCAGGAGGAAGGTCCTGGGGGGCTTTAGAGGGACCCGGGAGCTCCTTCCAGGTGAGGGTTGGCCCATCTGCCCAGAGCCTTGGCCGACTGACAGCTGTCAGCAGCCCTGGCGGGCACCAGAGCACCGGGATTCCCTCCCTGCCGAAGCCCTGCTCTGTGTGCGGAGATGGGCTCGCTCCCAGCTAGCATCTGCTCGGCCGGCTGCCGGAGTGCCAGCCTGGCTGCTCTGCCAGGTGCCTCGGGTGGCATCATGCAGTTCCTGCATGGTTGCTGCTAATTCACCTGGGAAAAATGCTTCTGGTTCCCATCCCGAACCTGCTCCTGCTTTTCTGTGGTCTGAAATGGTCTCAGCTTTCAACAGCATGATTTTTTGGGCTCCTGCAAGGGAAAGAACATCCTGGTTTTGGGAGAGGGAGAGCAGAGCCCACAAGCTGTGGGTGGCAGTGGGGCTGTGCCTGGCTCCCTGGTGCCAAGCAGTGTTAGCCTGGGCTCCTCTGCTCTGACGCTGCTGGAGGAGATGCTGATGGATTTGGGGTGCGTCTCTAACCACAGTGTAGGATGGTCAGGGTGGAGCTAGTGCTGGAAATGTCACCTGTCTCCTCCTGCCCCATCCTGCTAGGCACTGGGCCCCCTCCTCGCCTGTTCTCCCTGCATTGTTTCCATGTACCCTAATGCCAGGATCACACCCTCTTCCCTTGCAGAGATGGGTGATATGGAGTCCTACAAGGTGATGCTGAATGGGCCGGCACCCTGGGGCTTCAGACTGCAGGGAGGGAAGGATTTCAGCATGCCGCTCTCCATCTCCAGGGTAAGAGAAGCTGAGACCAACAACACCCATCCTTCTCCCACCTCCGCAAGTGGGAGCTACCATGACTGCGTCTGTGTGGCTGAGGCAGAGCTGTATGGGGGATATGGATGAGCTGGGGCCCCAGGAGCGCTGCATCCTGCCCCGTCTGGCTCTTGGAGCCTTATCAGCTGCGGTCTGGCACGGGGGTGTTCCGGGCAGGGGACCGCAGATGAAAAATGCTGCACAGCCTCTGCAGAGTCATTCTGGCTGCTTTGGGGGCAGGGGAGGCCCCTTCCGGAGCATGCCCGCTGTAGGGGGAGGGGAGCTGCTCTCACCATCTCCGAGTGGCGGGTCTGGCTTCCCAGTCTGCACCACAACACCGGGCTCAGCTTCCCAGGACCTGACTTGTGCCCTCCTGCCTTCTCTCCTGCTGTGTGGCTCCCGACGCCACAGTTGAGCTGGCCCTGGAACGGGCAGGGAGGGGAGGAAGCCTGCGCTGCTGCCTGCAGTGCTGCCTGCATTGGGATGTGGCTCTCTCCACAAAACCAGCTCATTTCTTCAGTGTAAGCAAGAGCCATTTGTGCTGCTGGCTGCTTGTGGCTGAGGCACCTGGTGTGAGCTGTGCTGGGTGTGATGCTTGCTCAGTCAGAGTCTGGCCCTTGGGCACGTCTGGGTCCCTGTCCCTGGGCAGCCTGGTCCCACGGGTGGGTGCTGGCTGTGGCTCTGGCCACACAATTGCCTTATAAGCCTTGGAATGCAATTGCATTGCCTGTGCTGCTGACGCTCGGGCAGCTGGCACAGAGACCGCTTCTTGAAGGAAGGCTTTGCTTGTGGCACCAAGTGCTGCGTGGGGTCCTGCCCCCGGCACGAGCCCGGCACTGTGTGTCTGTCCGGGAAGGTGCGGGTCTCCGCAGCACCCCAGTGTGGAGCAGGGACCCCGAGGGCACTGTGCAAGGCTGGAGTCGCCAGCGCCGCTGCCCCAGGGCCTGCTGATCTCTGCCGAGCACACAGAGACGGCTTCATCGAGTTTATTCTCTAAAAAATGTTTCTCTTGGCTGCAAGCCAGTGCTTAACAAAGGGTCTGGTCGGATGGAGGAGCCTCCCAGGGCCTAGGGCAGGGGCCTTGTGTAGGCTGTGCGAGGAGCCCAGCACTGTCCTCGGGGCTTGGGCAACACTGCTGTCCTGGGCAGGGCAGGCAGGAGCAGCGAGGACATTCCCAGGGGATGCAGCTGGCATTGAGGGGCTCTCTAATAGGCTGGGGTGTGCAGCAGCCTGGTGTGTGCTTTGTTTCTTGGCTGTGTCCATCGCCATGACACTGCTGGCCAGCTGTGAGACCACTCCAGATCAGTGGTCATGCAGAAGAGGTGCCGCCCTGGTCCTCTGCGCACACACCTCCTGTGGCAAGGGGCTCTGCTTGGGATCCTGACACCTCGGCCAGGTGGGGTGTGAGACCAAGAGCCTGAGCTGCTTGTGGTGGAGCTGGGGTAAGGGCTGGTGTCTGGGGAGCTGGATGCTGGGTGGTGCATCCTGGCGTCTGCCAACTGGGGTGCTGCGGGTGGGAAGGTGCTGGGGGATGCTGCCTGAGCCCTTGTTCAGGCACCTGACTCCCCTCCGTGCTGGGTGACTGTCTGGGGCGTCCAAGCCCTGGGCAGGGGCAGCTGGTGGGCACCTCGCTGGGTGCGGTGACGGAGGCGCAGGGAACAAAGAGCTGGCTGGGCGGAGAGGGGAGGAAGGAAGCCTTGGTTAGCGGGGCTGGGTGGGAAGCAGGAGGCCTGGCACTGCTGTGGCTCCCGGCACCTGCCGAAGGGGTTTCCTGGCATGCTGGTGCGGAGGGGGAAGGACAGCACAGCTGGGCTGGGTGCGGTGGTGTGACGCAGCCTGCTGTGCTCCCCCCTTCCCAGGCAGCCGGGTGAAAGCTTCTCCCAGCTCCCGCTCCTGCCTCCAAACCCACACAGCCGCCCTGCGCCTTCCCCAGTCCTCCAGGGCAGCAAGCCGGGGCTTGCAGCAGCATGGCCAGCAGCTGGCCGGCGCCACTTGCTGCCCAGGGCACCCTCCCATGCCGGGCAGGAAGACTGGGTGCTGGGCAGCATGGGGACACCAAAGGGGGTACCTGTGTCCTCCTGGGAATAGCAGCGAGATGCAGGTGGAGATGGGGTTCATCCAGCCCGGGTGTGGGGTTTGGCCTCGCGTGGAGGGCTGGCGCTGGCGTGGGGGCGCATGGCTGTGGGGCGAGCCGGGCCCTGCGCGCGGGTGAGGAGGAGCCAGGGCTCAGCGGCAGGGATTTTTCAGCCCTCTGATGGTGCTGGGAATCTGGCTCACTCCTTTTATGTTCATGTCGAACAGGACTTGAGGAAATACTTGGTCTGGGTCCAAACGCCTCAAGTTCTTCCATGCTGAAGGAGCAGGAATGGCTGCAGTCTGCCCACGTCTGTCTGTCTGTCAGTGCCTGGGAGCTGCGTGTGGTGCTTGGGACCTTCATCTGTGCATCCCCGGCGGGAGGGGAGGGCAGCCTCTGCTTGCTGGCACAGGGCTGACGTGGAGCCGTGCTGGGGGCAAGATGCGTCTCCAGCACCGTGGCCGGGCAGGGGAGCCCGTGGCCGTGCTCCTGGCTGCCCCGGCGGGGCGAGGGCTGGGGCGGCGTGGGTGGGGGCGGGTGCCTCCCTGCCCCGGGGGGATCCTGCTCCTCTGCGGGGATGAGGTAACGTCTGTGCCTGCTGACACCGCAAGGGGAAGGGTTTGGGAGCGGGGGTGGCTGGGGGAGTGCTCAGGGATGCCCCCCCTGCACACCCCAGGCTAAGGGCTGGAAATGCCTGTGGTTCTCAGCGAGACCTGGGCTGCCCAACAGCCCTGACTCACCCCAGGGCTGTGGGGACGGCTCCGAGGGGTGGCCGGGCCTCCTGCCGAGGCTGAGCCAGCGCCTCCTCGGCTGTTTGACATCGACAAGGCCCCGGTGTGCTGGTGGGGACTGCAGCCGTGCCAGAGGGCAGGGGCTGGGCAGCGCTGAGCCCGCTGCTGCTCCCAGCTAATGAGCTGGGAAACCCAGGGTGACCCGTGGGTCCCCACCTCCCCCTGGGTCAGGCCTGTGTGTGTGTGTGTCCTGTGCCAGGCTGGGCCTTGCATGAAGGGCCCTGGGCTCTGGCAGACCCCTGCCCTTGTGGGGATGAGGACGTCCCTCCGCTCCCACGTTGCCGCTCGGCCAGCCCGGCTCTCCCTGACTCTGTCTGTCCTGCAGCTGACGCCGGGCGGGAAGGCGGCCCAGGCCGGCGTGGGAGTGGGTGATTGGGTGCTGTACATCGACGGGGAGAACACCAGCTCCATGACGCACATCGAGGCCCAGAACAGGATCCGCGCCTGCGGGGACAGGCTCTGCCTCACCCTGAGCAGGTAAGGTTCAGGGGTCCTGCAAACCTGGGGTTGGAGCAGAGCCAGGGCCCTCTGCCCAGGGCCATCTCCTTGCTCGGAGTCTTGCAGCCCCTGGCTGGGTCCAAGGGCTCTGCTTGGCTGGATGAGGCTTAGCCTGGCTGCCGGCTCTCACCTGTGAGCCACGAGGCAGTGCCAGCCGGCCATGGCTCCACTCGGGCAGGTGCTGCATCCCTGGGCTACCAGCGTCTCGGTGGTGGCTGGACCAGTCCCAGCACCTGCCCGGCTCTCTCCTCTCTTGCAGAGCCCAGAACCACCTGGGGAAGCCGCAGAAGGTACGTGTCGCTCCTGGCGCTGCAGCAGCAGCTCAGCCTTGTCTCAGGGGAGGGGAATCTCTGAGTGTAAACGGGCAAACAGACTTTGTTCCTGGGGCCCACAGGTTTCTGGGGGAGTGGGGTGTGTTTGGAGGGCTGGAAAACTCCCTGCTGGAGGAGCAGCTCTGACCTCCAGCACTGCAGGGGATCGGAGGGAGCAGGGTCTGCCAGCGGGTGGCCGGGCCCCGGCCGCAGCCTGTCTGTGTCCCACCGGTGCTGGGTGTGGGCAGGGGTGCAGAGGGGCTGATGCGGGGGGGAGGCTGAGCAGCTGCAGCACAGCCTGGGGCCCCGTGTTTGCCGGTGCTGGGAGTGCCCTGGCACAGGGAGGCAGGGCTGGGCCCAGTGACTGGTGGCTCCTGACCAGAAGCCACCTGCATGTGTTCAGCTTTGTACCGCGGGATAGTTGCGATCAGCGCGTATGCATGCACTGCCCTGCCGTGGGCAGCAGTGAGCGTCTGGGGTACTGAGTAATCCTGCAACAACCCTGGGGCCGGGCTTGTGACCTACTGTTGCTGGGCTGGGTGCCCTACAGAGAGGTGCCAGCCTGGCAGAGCCCGGTGTTCGAGGTGCATGTGCTGTCCAGCTTTCCTACCTGGCTGCCTGCTGCGCTGCCCCTTGCATGCTGCTTGACATGTGAGCCCGTGTCTGTGTGTTTTGTCTTGCTCAGGACTCACTCCCCTGCTCTGAACCCCTGAAATATAACTTCGCTCCCAGCACTGCCCTCAACAAAACAGCTCGGCCCTTCGGGGCCAGCTCACCTCCGAATCTACGGCCCGGGCTGGTGACGAAACCCGTGACGTACGCACCCCTGGTGCCTACCTGCACCCCCCAGCACAATGGGTATGTTGCTGTCCGTCCTGCTCCCTGAGGATCAGGGGAGCCCCACTGCCTGGCCCTGCTGCGCCCTGCATGCCAGGCACCCATGGGTGGGAGTGGGTGACAGTGCCCATGCTGGGGTCCCCTGATGGCTGGTGCTGAGGTAGCACAACAGGACTGTCATGTGGGGACACACGGTCACGCACATGCTGGTCCCTTGCCTGGGGATGTGTCAGCCTGTGGGGAGCCCTGTGGGGCATGGCACGGCGGTCATAGCAGGACACTCGCTGGCGTCTGTGGTGGCAGGGAGGCGGTGACTGCGTTGTGGCCGCCAGCCAGCACCTGTCCCACAGGTCCCCTGGCTGCCGGGCTGGGCCGGGCAGAGGGAAGCCCTGGAGCCCTGCACAGCACCGTCCTTGCCCTGCTCACGGGGAAGGAGCTCCCACCTCTGCAGGCCGCCCACCTGGCTGCTGCGTGTCGGTAGCCGCCAGTCCCTGCCTCTCCTGCCAGGAGCTGCTGCAGTGCCCCAGCACTGGGTGGTGGGGAGGGGACACAGCCCTGGCTGCCCTGGGCACCCAGGGCTGTTCTGCGGGGCTGGGGGAGGCATGCTTTGGTCTGTCTGTGTATGCCCCTGCTGCCCAGTGTGCTCCCAGCCCTGGGCAAGCTGGCTGTGGGTCTCAGGGGCAGATGGACTGGTGCAGGCCATAGGAGAGCTCTAGAAACTTCTTGGTGCTGTGGGTCTAATTTCGCCTTCTTTTTTCTTTCTTTCTCTCCTCCCTTTCTCTTTCCTTCTCCCCTACAGGTGCTGAGCCTTGACAAGTCAGTAAGCCTTTTGCCTGTTCTCTCTATCCTCCCTGCATGCCTCTTCCCTGCTAATGCCCCCTTCTCGGGGCAGGGCCAGCCCAGGGACAGGCAGCACACCTGCTCTGCCTGCAGTAGTGGGTCAGTCCTGGCAGCAGCTGTCCCTGGCCTGACCGGGAGCACTGCCTGTCCTGCTGGGGCCCTGGAGTGTCTTCATGGGTGGTCACTTCCCTCCTCCCTGAGATGTGGCTCGGCTGGGCAAGGGCTGCCAGGCTGTGCCAGGTACCCTGCCTGGTGCCAGGCAGGTGGGTGTCACTGCCACTGACAACATAGGTGTTCACTGGGCTCTCATAATGTTTTAGTGCTGGTGATTTTTGACCTTATTCTTGCCCTATCCTGTCCCCTCCTGACCTCTTGGGACAGTCTCAAAATGCCGGAAATGGATGGTCAGGCCTTAATGGGCCCTTTCTACATAGAGGAAGAGTATGGGCTGTGGGGAGTAAGGCAATATGTGGTATCTCAGGTACTGGTGTGCTGTGGGTTCTGTGCTTGAGCAGGTGTGGGGCAGTTCCCGGGAGGTGATGCTGTGGGGATCCGTCCGATTTGACAGGTGACTCTGTCACTCATAGGCAGCCTCCACAGCCACTGGCATCCCCCAGCACCCCCACGTATGACCCTGTGAAGTTGCAGCTGATAGAGGACGCTGTGGACTGGCAGCCCCGCATCGGGAGAACCCAGTCGCGCTCCTTCCACAAACTGGCCCGGCTGACGGGCACAGACAGCCGTAAGTTCCCGCAGGGCTCAGCGGTGCGTGGCTGCCTGGGAGTGCCCGGCTTTGCCAGGCCAGGTGGAGCTGGATGAAGGCCACGGTGCATTGTGGCACTGGAGTGTTGGTTTTGACCATGTGTGTCCCATCCTCGAGTGTCTGAGCTGTTGGGAGCTGATCGGGGCTGTGTGTGGGTCATGGTGGTGCCGCTGGACTGGGCCGTGCTCTGCCCCATGGCGGGCAAGGCTGAGTGTTGGGGCAGGAGGGCTGTGGGAAGAGAGGTTGATTTTTCCTTCCTTTCCTGTCCTGGCTGTGTCTTGGCCATGGTTGCCACAGACTGACTCTCTCTCCTCATTTCTTTCCTACTTTGCTCAGTGGAGGACCATGAGGATGAGCTTGTTTCAAAGCCCAGGTAAGGGGTGAGGGAGCAGCAGAAGCCACGGGGCTGCATGTCCTGGGCTCAGCCCATGAGACTGTTTTGCCCTTGCTGCTTGTGATGAGTCCAGGCAAGCTCTAAATCTTCTTGCTGTTTCTTCTCACCTCTCCTCCTCCTTCTCTGTCCTCCCTTTCTCTCTCTGTCCTGTCCCTGTCCCCAGAGCTGAGCTGTTGGTGCAGCCGCAGAGCCCGCCCTGCGCTCACCCCCTGATGGGCACGGCCAGCGCTCAGCACCTGCTCTGACCGTCACCTCGGGAGGGTCCTGCCCAGCCCCCGGCTGCCAGCCCGGCTGTCCCCAAATGGGGTGTCCCTGTGACAGATGTGCTGGGCAGGACGTGCTGGTCACCGCTGACACTGAGCTCGGGAGCGCAAGCTGCACCGTTGCTTCTTGAGCAAACGGGATGTGGAGGAGGCTGTGGGCACTGGCAACACCTTGCTGGGGGTGTTGGGAGGTGCTGGGCAGTGCCTGGACCTGGGGCACAATGTCCTGTGAGCCTGGTGTGGGGCTACAGGCGGCCGGGCAGAGCTGGGTGAGTGTCGCTGGCTTCTCTGTGGGGCTGGGGGTGTGTACAGGTGGGCTGTCTCAGCCATGGGTCACACACTTACTGTTGTGCCGCCAATTTTCTGACAATGCAGGGACACCTGTAGACCTTTCGGGGGCACAGTGGAGCAGTGGTGAGTGCCAGGGTCTGGCAAGGGAGTTGGTGTGTGTGACAGCACATTTGGAGTCACTGCCCTGCGCCGTGGTGCTGGGCAGGGGGCATGCAGGGTGCTGGCTGAGCACCTGCCCTCTGTCCCCCGCAGGCAGCCCTCGCAGCCGCCGGAGCCCCCCAGCACCCCCGTGTGCGACCCCGGGAAGCTGCGGCTGATGGAGGACGCTGTGGACTGGCAGCCCCGCACCGGGACCTCCCAGTCGCGCTCCTTCCGCAAACTGGCCCGGCTGACGGGCACAGACGGCAGTAAGTTCCCGCAGGGCTCAGCGCTGCGTGGCTGCCCGGGGCTGCCTGGCTTTGCTGGGCCGAGTGGAGCTGGATCAAGGCCGTGGTGCATTGTGGCACTGGAGTGTTAGTTTGGGCCGTGGTGTCCCGTCCTGGTGTGTCTGAGCCGTTGGGAGCTGCCCAGGGCTGTGTGTGGGTCGTGGTGGTGCTCCTGGGCCATTCTCTGCCTCATGGCCAGGCAGGGCTGAATTTTGGGCAGGAGGGCTGTGGGAGGAGAGGTCGGTTTTTCCTTCCTTTCCCTTTCCTTCCTCTCCATTCCTGCTTTCCATGGGCTTTGATTGCCAGAGACTGACTCTCTCTCCTCATTTCTTTCCTGCTTTGCTCAGTGGAGGACCATGAGGATGAGCTTGTTTCAAAGCCCAGGTAAGGGGTGTGGGAGCAGCAGGAGCCATGGGGCTGCATGTCCTGGGCTCAGCCCATGAGTCTGCTTTGCCCTCGCTGCTTGTGATGACTCCAGACCAGCTCTTTGTCCTGTTGCTGACTTTTCTGTCTCCTCCTCCTCTGTCCTCCCTTTCTCTCTCTGTCCTGTCCCTGTCCCCAGAGCTGAGCTGTTGGTGCAGCCGCAGAGCCCGCCCTGTGCTCACCCCCTGATGGGCACGGCCAGCGCTCAGCACCTGCTCTGACCGTCACCTCGGGAGGGTCCTGCCCAGCTCCCCACTGCCAGCCCGGCTGTCCCCAAATGGGGTGTCCCTGTGACAGATGTGCTGGGCAGGACCTGCTGGTCACCTCTGGCACTGAGCTCGGGAGCGCAAGCTGCACCGTTGCTTCTTGAGCAAACGGGATGTGGAGGAGGCTGTGGGCACTGGCAACACCTTGCTGGGGGTGTTGGGAGGTGCTGGGCAGTGCCTGGACCTGGGGCACAATGTCCTGTGAGCCTGGTGTGGGGCTACAGGCGGCCGGGCAGAGCTGGGTGAGTGTCGCTGGCTTCTCTGTGGGGCTGGGGGTGTGTACAGGTGGGCTGTCTCAGCCATGGGTCACACACTTACTGTTGTGCCGCCAATTTTCTGACAATGCAGGGACACCTGTAGACCTTTCGGGGGCACAGTGGAGCAGTGGTGAGTGCCAGGGTCTGGCAAGGGAGTTGGTGTGTGTGACAGCACATTTGGAGTCACTGCCCTGCGCCGTGGTGCTGGGCAGGGGGCATGCAGGGTGCTGGCTGAGCACCTGCCCTCTGTCCCCCGCAGGCAGCCCTCGCAGCCGCCGGAGCCCCCCAGCACCCCCGTGTGCGACCCCGGGAAGCTGCGGCTGATGGAGGACGCTGTGGACTGGCAGCCCCGCACCGGGACCTCCCAGTCGCGCTCCTTCCGCAAACTGGCCCGGCTGACGGGCACAGACGGCAGTAAGTTCCCGCAGGGCTCAGCGCTGCGTGGCTGCCCGGGGGTGCCTGGCTTTGCTGGGCCGAGTGGAGCTGGATCAAGGCCGTGGTGCATTGTGGCACTGGAGTGTTAGTTTGGGCCGTGGTGTCCCGTCCTGGTGTGTCTGAGCCGTTGGGAGCTGCCCAGGGCTGTGTGTGGGTCGTGGTGGTGCTCCTGGGCCATTCTCTGCCTCATGGCCAGGCAGGGCTGAATTTTGGGCAGGAGGGCTGTGGGAGGAGAGGTCGGTTTTTCCTTCCTTTCCCTTTCCTTCCTCTCCATTCCTGCTTTCCATGGGCTTTGATTGCCAGAGACTGACTCTCTCTCCTCATTTCTTTCCTGCTTTGCTCAGTGGAGGACCATGAGGATGAGCTTGTTTCAAAGCCCAGGTAAGGGGTGTGGGAGCAGCAGGAGCCATGGGGCTGCATGTCCTGGGCTCAGCCCATGAGTCTGCTTTGCCCTCGCTGCTTGTGATGACTCCAGACCAGCTCTTTGTCCTGTTGCTGACTTTTCTGTCTCCTCCTCCTCTGTCCTCCCTTTCTCTCTCTGTCCTGTCCTTGTCCCCAGAGCTGAGCTGTTGGTGCAGCCGCAGAGCCTGCCCTGTGCTCACCCCCTGATGGGCACGGCCAGCGCTCAGCACCTGCTCTGACCGTCACCTCGGGAGGGTCCTGCCCAGCTCCCCACTGCCAGCCCGGCTGTCCCCAAATGGGGTGTCCCTGTGACAGATGTGCTGGGCAGGACCTGCTGGTCACCTCTGGCACTGAGCTCGGGAGCGCAAGCTGCACTGTTGCTTCTTGAGCAAACGGGATGTGGAGGAGGCTGTGGGCACTGGCAACACCTTGCTGGGGGTGTTGGGAGGTGCTGGGCAGTGCCTGGACCTGGGGCACAATGTCCCGTGAGCGTGGTGTGGGGCTACAGGCGGCCGGGCAGAGCTGGGTGAGTGTCGCTGGCTTCTCTGTGGGGTGGGGGTGTGTACAGGTGGGCTGTCTCAGCCATGGGTCACACACTGACTTTTGCGCCGCTGTTTTTCCAACACCACAGGGATGTCCGTGGGTCAGTCGGGGGCACGGTGGAGCAATGGTGAGTGCCAGGGTCTGGCAAGGGAGTTGGTGTGTGTGATGGCACATTTGGAGTCGCTGCCCTGCGCCGTGGTGCTGGGCAGGGGGCATGCAGGGTGCTGGCTGAGCACCTGCCCTCTGTCCCCCGCAGGCAGCCCTCGCAGCCGCCGGAGCCCCCCAGCACCCCCGTGTGCGACCCCGGGAAGCTGCGGCTGATGGAGGACGCTGTGGACTGGCAGCCCCGCACCGGGACCTCCCAGTCGCGCTCCTTCCGCAAACTGGCCCGGCTGACGGGCACAGACGGCAGTAAGTTCCCGCAGGGCTCAGCGCTGCGTGGCTGCCCGGGGCTGCCCGGCTTTGCTGGGCCGAGTGGAGCTGGATCAAGGTCGTGATGCGTTGTGGCACTGGAGTGTTGGTTTTGGCTACGGTGTCCCATCCTGCTGTGGCTGTGCCATTGGGATCTGCCAGGGCTGTGTGTAGGTCATGGTGGTGCCACTGGGCTGGGCCATTCTCTGCCCCATGGCTGGGCAGGGCTGAGTTTTGGGGCAGGAGGGCAGCGGGAGAAGTGGTCTATGTTTGCTTCCTTTCCCTTTCCCTTCGTTCCTTTCCCATCCTGCTTCCCATGGGCCTTGGTTGCCACAGACTGACCCTGTCTCCTTGTTTCTCTCCTGCTTTGCTCAGTGGAGGATCATGAGGATGAGCTTGTTTCAAAGCCCAGGTAAGGGGTGAGGGAGCAGCAGGAGCCACGGGTCTGCATGTCCCGGGCTCAGCCCACGAGTTTCGTTTGCCCTCACTGCTTATGATGACTCCAGGCCAGCTCTTTGTCCTGTTGCTATTTTTTCTGTCTCCTCCTCCTCTGTCCTCCCTTTCTCTCTCTATCCTCTCCCTGTCCCCAGATCTGAACTGTTGGTGCAGACACAGGCCCAGTGATCTCTCAGCACCTGCTCTGACCGTCACCTCGGGAGGGTCCTGCCCAGCCCCCGGCTGCCAGCCCGGCTGTCCCCAAATGGGGTGTCCGTGTGACAGATGTGCTGGGCAGGACGTGCTGGTCACCGCTGACACTGAGCTCGGGAGCGCAAGCTGCACCGTTGCTTCTTGAGCAAACGGGATGTGGAGGAGGCTGTGGGCACTGGCAACACCTTGCTGGGGGTGTTGGGAGGTGCTGGGCAGTGCCTGGACCTGGGGCACAATGTCCCGTGAGCCTGGTGTGGGGCTACAGGCGGCCGGGCAGAGCTGGGTGAGTGTCGCTGGCTTCTCTGTGGGGTGGGGGTGTGTACAGGTGGGCTGTCTCAGCCATGGGTCACACACTGACTTTTGCGCCGCCGTTTTTCCAACACCACAGGGATGCCCGTGGGTCTGTCGGGGGCACGGTGGAGCAGTGGTGAGTGCCAGGGTCTGGCAAGGGAGTTGGTGTGTGTGATGGCACATTTGGAGTCACTGCCCTGCGCCGTGGTGCTGGGCAGGGTGCATGCAGGGTGCTGGCTGAGCACCTGCCCTCTGTCCCCCGCAGGCAGCCCTCGCAGCCGCCGGAGCCCCCCAGCACCCCCGTGTGCGACCCCGGGAAGCTGCGGCTGATGGAGGACGCTGTGGACTGGCAGCCCCGCACCGGGACCTCCCAGTCGCGCTCCTTCCGCAAACTGGCCCGGCTGACGGGCACAGACGGCAGTAAGTTCCCGCAGGGCTCAGCGCTGCGTGGCTGCCCGGGGGTGCCCGGCTTTGCTGGGCCGAGTGGAGCTGGATGAAGGCCGTGGTGCATTGTGGCACTGGAGTGTTAGTTTGGGCCGTGGTGTCCCGTCCTGGTGTGTCTGAGCCGTTGGGAGCTGCCCAGGGCTGTGTGTGGGTCATGGTGGTGCCGCAGGGCTGGTCAGTGCTCTGCCCCATGGCCAGGCAGGGCTGAGTTTTGGGCAGGAGGGCTGTGGGAGGAGAGGTCAGTTTTTCCTTCCTTTCCCTTTCCTTCCTCTCCATTCCTGCTTTCCGTGGGCTTTGATTGCCAGAGACTGACTCTCTCTCCTCATTTCTTTCCTGCTTTGCTCAGTGGAGGACCATGAGGATGAGCTTGTTTCAAAGCCCAGGTAAGGGGTGAGGGAGCAGCAGTAGCCACGTGGCTGCATGTCCCGGGCTCAGCCCATGAGTCTGCTTTGCCCTCGCTGCTTATGATGACTCCAGACCAGCTCTTTGTCCTGTTGTCCTCCCTTTCTCTCTCTGTCCTGTCCCTGTCCCCAGAGCTGAGCTGTTGGTGCAGCCGCAGAGCCCGCCCTGCGCTCACCCCCTGATGGGCACGGCCAGCGCTCAGCACCTGCTCTGACCGTCACCTCGGGAGGGTCCTGCCCAGCTCCCCACTGCCAGCCCGGCTGTCCCCAAATGGGGTGTCCCTGTGACAGATGTGCTGGGCAGGACCTGCTGGTCACCTCTGGCACTGAGCTCGGGAGCGCAAGCTGCACTGTTGCTTCTTGAGCAAACGGGATGTGGAGGAGGCTGTGGGCACTGGCAACACCTTGCTGGGGGTGTTGGGAGGTGCTGGGCAGTGCCTGGACCTGGGGCACAATGTCCCGTGAGCCTGGTGTGGGGCTACAGGCGGCCGGGCAGAGCTGGGTGAGTGTCGCTGGCTTCTCTGTGGGGTGGGGGTGTGTACAGGTGGGCTGTCTCAGCCATGGGTCACACACTGACTTTTGCGCCGCCGTTTTTCCAACACCACAGGGATGCCCGTGGGTCTGTCGGGGGCACGGTGGAGCAGTGGTGAGTGCCAGGGTCTGGCAAGGGAGTTGGTGTGTGTGACAGCACATTTGGAGTCACTGCCCTGCGCCGTGGTGCTGGGCAGGGTGCATGCAGGGTGCTGGCTGAGCACCTGCCCTCTGTCCCCCGCAGGCAGCCCTCGCAGCCGCCGGAGCCCCCCAGCACCCCCGTGTGCGACCCCGGGAAGCTGCGGCTGATGGAGGACGCTGTGGACTGGCAGCCCCGCACCGGGACCTCCCAGTCGCGCTCCTTCCGCAAACTGGCCCGGCTGACGGGCACAGACGGCAGTAAGTTCCCGCAGGGCTCAGCGCTGCGTGGCTGCCCGGGGGTGCCCGGCTTTGCTGGGCCGAGTGGAGCTGGATCAAGGCCGTGGTGCATTGTGGCACTGGAGTGTTAGTTTGGGCCGTGGTGTCCCGTCCTGGTGTGTCTGAGCCATTGGGAGCTGCCCAGGGCTGTGTGTGGGTCGTGGTGGTGCCGCAGGGCTGGTCCATGCTCTGTCCCATGGCCGGGCAGCGCTGAGTTTTGGGGCAGGTGGAGAGGTCGGTTTTTCCTTTTCCTTCCTGCTCTTTCTGCGTCTCAGTTGCTGCAAACGGACTGACTCTCTCTCCTCGTTTCTTTCCTGCTGCGCTCAGTGGAGGATCGTGATGATGTGTTTGTTAAAAAGCCCAGGTAAGCGGTGTGGGAGCAGCAGCAGGAGCCATGGGGCTGCACGTCCCAGGCAGGACTCTGGGCACTGCTGGCTCTGAGCTGGGGATGTCAAGCTGTGCTGTGGTTTCCTGGACAGAGCAGGAGGGGGCAGCTGGTGGCATTGGGAAAAGCTGGCTGTGGTTGTTGTGACATTTGGCAATACCTGCACATGGAATGTGATGCCCCGTGAGCCTGTTGTGGGGGTGTGGGGCGGCCAGGAAGACCTGGGTGAGTGTCACCGGCTTGTCCATGAGTGTCAGGCCCTGTGTGGAGGCAGCAAAGGGACCCAGGACTGGGGGGATCATTCTGTGCCCTATGCAGCCAGGCAGGATTGTGCACAGCTCCTCTTTTGCCTTCACCTCCCCATGATGCTTCCTGCCCTTGCACTGTGACCACTGGGTCCCATCTGTCTCTGCCCTATTTGCTCTGCCGCAGATAAATGCTCTGGTATTTGTAGCCGTCTCTTCCTCGCCTTTTCTGTGGAGAGGCACAGAGCCACCAGCTCTCCTTCCGTCCCTGTCCCTCTCTTGGGTGGGCCATGTGTCTCTGGCCCTGGCTTGCCCTGCCTGTTTCCACACCCGATGTGCCAGCAGCCTGCGGGTGGGCACAGCCCTTGCCCCTGCCAGGACCAGCCTGGCCCTGCCTACCTGGCAGGGATAGTAGAACCCTGCCTGTCCGGGCCCTGGGGTTTCCTCTGTGGGGTCAGGTCCAAGCCCCTCTGCACCCCAGTGGGGCTGGGGGCGACCATCATGTGAGCGGGCAGCCGGAGTCCCTGCTCAACCTGGAGCAGCGTAGAGCTGGGTATGGGGCCCTGGCAGCCCTGTGCTCCCTCCCGCCACTTCCCAGACCAATGCGATGGCTTCCAGAGACCCCTGGGTCACTGCGTCTCTGCAGAGCTGAAGGCACTTGGCTTGTTCCCCCACCACCAAACCAGCTACTGGCTGGGCACGGGAGCTTGGCCAGCTCCTGCCTGCTTGTCGGGTGGGGGAACCCTGCCTGTGCCCACAGACCCGCTGGGCAGAGGAATCGAGTGGGGCAGACTGGATTAACTGCTTGTTCTGTAGCCAGGTCTCCGTGCTTGACCAATCCCCAGGAGCAGCGATGAAGACTGAGCCGGGACTGGGTGAGTAAAGCATTTCCTCTGGGCTCAGGGGGTGAGGTGCAGGGATGCCAAGGGATGTTGCTTGCCCAGCCCAGGGTGCTGGGAGGGGGCTGCCAAGGGATCAGGTCCTGGAGACTTTCATGTGCATGCAGCCCCCAGGACCCCCACTGCCACCCCTGGCCCTGCCAGCCGCCCACCCTGGGCTGTGGACCCTTCGTTCGCTGAGCGCTACGCACCAGACAAGACGAGCACGGTGGTGAGCAAGCACAGCCAGCCAGCCACACCGACCCCCATGCAGAACCGCAGCTCCATCGTGCAGGCGGCGCAGCAGAGCCCCGAGGGGCCTGGACGCACACCCCTCTGCTACAAGTGCAACAAGGTCATCAGGTGAGCCCTGGCCACTGCTGCCACCACGCCAGTGTCCTGGGCTCCAGTGTGGCTGACGTGGCTCTGTCCTGCTGCAGGGGACGCTACCTTGTGGCTTTGGGACATTATTACCACCCCGAGGAGTTCATCTGCTGCCAGTGCAGGAAGGTGCTGGATGAGGGGGGCTTTTTCGAGGAGAAAGGCTCCATCTTCTGTCCCAAATGCTATGACACGCGCTATGCACCCAGCTGCGCCAAGTGCAAGAAGAAGATCACTGGGGTGAGTGTCCCTCTGCTTGCTCCACACCTCCTGTCCCTGTTTACCTGCTGGTCCACAGCTCTGTCCCTTCCCATCCTATTCTAATCCCCAGGGATCTCTTGCCCCTTTCTGCCCTGGGAGGAGGGAGTTCCCCATGGTCCAGGGCAGTCCTGCCCCTGGCTGACAGCAGTTCCCCTCCAGGAGGTGATGCATGCGCTGAAGATGACCTGGCACGTGCAGTGCTTCACCTGTGCTGCCTGCAAAACTCCCATCCGCAACCGTGCCTTCTACATGGAGGAGGGACAGCCCTACTGTGAGAGAGGTAGGACCTGATAGCCCCATGTGCCACCCTACGTGGCCCTGAGGGCACCAGGAACTGTTTGGGTTCAGCATGTGACCATGGGAGTGGGGGGCGAGTGGCCCAGTGATGTGGGACTCTTCCCAGGCCATGGGGAAGGCAGGGACCCCCCTCCTGTAGCCCAGAGCTCTCCATCCTGGTCCTCTCTGGCTGCTGGGTAGTGCCATCATTCCTGTGTTACCATGGTGATGATGGAGGATGTACATCAAAGGCGAGTGCTGCATCCTGGGAGATGAGGTTTGCCTCATCCCTGCGGCCTGGTGGCAACCACAGGGCACCCAGGGCAACCAGGGCACAGGCATCTCGTCCAGGTGTCTTGGGCATTGTCCCCCTGGGGCTGGCAGTGAGTTGTCCTCAGGCTGTCCCTGTGGGATCTTGGCTATGCTGCAGCCCAGCTCGCCTGAGACAAGGGGCTGCAGTGCTGGGGAATGCTGACCCGTGCTCTGCCTCTTCTTGCAGACTATGAGAAGATGTTTGGTACCAAGTGCCGTGGCTGCGACTTCAAGATTGATGCTGGGGACCGGTTCCTGGAGGCACTGGGGTTCAGCTGGCATGACACTTGTTTCGTCTGTGCGGTGAGCCCTGTGCCTTCTTCCCTGGCTTCTGGTGGTGCCGTGGCTCTCCCCAGCAGTCATTCCCTGCATGGGGTACACCATCAGCGCAGGGTCCCTGCTGCTATGAGGTTTTCCCCACTTGTCTCTATGCTGGTGGCTCGGGCCCCTGCTCTGAGCATGCTGCTCCTTGGCATCTGTGTGATGCTGGTGTTGAGCCCTGAGTTGTGCTGGGGGGACCTTGGGTCTGGCTCAGCCCCCCTGACCTGACCGCCTGCACTCTCCTCCCCAGATCTGCCAGACCAACCTGGAAGGGAAGACATTCTACTCCAAGAAGGACAAGCCGCTCTGCAAGAGCCACGCTTTCTCCCATGTGTGAGGGGCAGGAGTTCAGCTGTGCCCACGCATGCCCCTGGCCCTGCATGCTCCTTTCCCCCCACCTGCTGCCCCTAGGGAGCCAGGCTGGGCCTTCACCCCTTCCCCTTGCTCCTGCCTCTCTCGTTGCAGCTTCTGGCCTGGCTCCAGCCTGGGTGGCTTCTTCTGTGCCCACTAGCTGGCCCTAGGAGCCCTAGGGAAGGTCTCCTGCCCCCAAGCTGTGCAGCATGGTGGCTGCAGCTGTGCGGAGGCTGGAGTCGGGGAGGGTCAGTCACAGCAGGGCTGCTCCCTTGCTCGGCTGGGGCCCAGCTGCCTGGCAGCTCAGTGTCAGGGCAGGAATGCTCCTGACATGTCCATGAACATGTGTGGACCAGCCCCCCGGCCCCCTTCCAAACTCTCCCCCACCTTCCCCGCTGCCTGCTTACTGTGTGGGGCTGGAGACCCAGCCCTGCCCGCAGCAACCCCCCAGCCATCCTGCAGACTGCTATGGTGGCTTCCTACCCTGGCTGTGTGTCAGGTGAGGTCTGTGCCTTGTGTCCCCCCACCCACCCGGCCTGCTGCTCTTCTGGGGCTGGTGTACAGCAGCACCCCCAGCCCGCCCGTGCTGGGGAGCAGGGCAGCATGTGTTGATGGCCAGCCGGCCAGCAGGCTCCCGCGAGGCTTGGGAACAGCTTCCTACCAAAGAGCGCCTGCCCCCACCATCCCGGGCCTGTAAATTCCTCTCCCAAACCCACACTCTCCAGTCAGGCTGCTGCTGATGGAGCCACGGTGCTTTTAGTGCCTTTAATAAACACTTCTCTGCAAGTGCCGGCTGTGTCAAAGCCTGCGGTTTCGCCGAGCGAGGTGCGGCCAGCTGTGAAGGTCATGCTTGGCCCTTGCCCTACTCGCCCGTGGGGCCTGACTCAGCTCCTTCCAGCTTCCCAGGGGGAGTCTTTGCCTTGGATTTCTCCTCCTCTGCCTGTGTCAGCCTGGGCTGGACCCCTCATGTCAGCTGGGTCTCTCTTTGTAGCAGGCAGGACCACTAACAGGGGTGGTAATTAATCTGGGGAGCAAAGCTGCAGCAAGGGGAAATGGGACAAATACCTGATCCCAGAGGGGGGTCCCTGTTGACCCAGTGGTGTCCCCTTGTCCCTGCTGTGCCCTGGCCCCAAGTCCTGTGCAGAGGACAAGAAGTCATGGGGCATGTGTGGGCCACGTGCACCAGCTCTGGGCGCATTCTGGTGTAGAGCAGCCAAGCGTTTGCTCATGCGATGCAGCTGCTGTCCCAAAGGACGGGTGTGAGGCCGCGCCGGCACCTCCAGCTGGAATGGGCTCCAGGGCAGCGGGTGTGGGGAAGAGCCACTCCTCCTGCTCTGGCAGCTGGAACGGTCATTAATAATTGCAGCTCTTACTGCGATGAGCAATTGTAAGGAAAATTGTCTTGTCTACTGGAAGGTTCTGCCGGGGGCAGGAGCTGGCTGTGGGAAGCCAAATGCCTCCCAGCATCACCCAGAGCTGGCCTGTGGTGTGTTGCCCTGTCTCCCTGGTGCCAGCGCCGACGTGTAAAACCCCATGAAAGATGGAGAAGGGAAAGTGGGAATGGTGGAGGCAGGCCAGGGCTGGGACACACGCAGGCAATGGGGTGGTCACACCAAGGAGGAGCAGGACACGGCTGTGAAAAGGGGCAGAAACAGCCAGCACCTGTCTGGCAGGGCTGGCACAAGCAGGGGTGTGAAAAGTGCCCAAGCGTGAGTCCTGACTGCAGCCAAGGTCAAGGGAAAGTGAGGAGACTGCAGCCCCACGTGAGCGGCCACCAAGCCAGGCCTGTCTGAGCTGGGACAGCAACCCGTGAGGGGAGGGGAGGGCAGGGAAGGGGCAGGGGAAGGCAGCTGTGTGGGACGGAGCCTGCTGGGGTAGCACTGCTTGAGAACAGGTTGTGCCAGCTCAGCCCCGGGGTACTCGGACTTGGAGCGGGGCCAGGGCAGAGCTGCGGTGCCACAGCCAGCCTGCCTCTCCCCGAGGGAGAGCCGAGCATCTCCCCTGCGCTGCTGTGCGGCTCACAGCCACCGCGGGCTTGGCCCCTGCTGGTTGGTGCCCTGTTGCCTCTGGCCCCTACTGATGGGGCCTCTACCACCCACGGTGCCTCTGTGCTTTGCGAGAGCAGCTCTTGCCCACCAGCTCTGCACACCATGTGAGGAGTTTGTGCACAGGCAGCGGAAGGAGGGTCTCGGGTGGGCTGCGGAGGTGGAGCCTGGGGAGGGGCTGCGGCCGCCCCTCTCTGAGAACAAAGCCCGGCGGCGGCAGCGGGCTGGGGGCTCCCACCATGTCTGCGAGCGGGGTCCCACCGCATCCACCCCCAAAGACAGCTGAGCCGCTCGCGGGGTGCCTGCCACAGCCCCGGCCCCCTCGCTGGCCCCGGCAGCTGCTCCACAGCTGCTCACAAACCCTTGCAGGCTCTTCGGGCGGTTCCTGCCCTGGCCTGGCTGGGAAACGCTGGTGTGAGGAGGGTGTGCAGGCGTGGGGGAAACAGGCAGCACAGGCAGGGCCTGCAGCACCCTGTTCCACATCCCGCCGAGCTTGGGGGGGCTGCTCTGAAGGGCTTGGTTTGGGGAAGGGTCACAGCAGTATCAGCCCTGACCTGCGGGGATCAGCCCCTACACAGGGACCCCTCCGGCATGGGTCTGGTCCGGGATATGGGCAGGGTGGGGGTGGAGGAGGCAGGGTGGGGCAGGGCAATGCTGCCTGCCCTGGCAGGAGGATGTGGACCCAGCTGGGGGCCAGGCACATCCATGGAAGCCAGAAGCCCCCGCAGAGCCCTGTGCTTGTCAGGGCAAAAGCAACTTTGTGGGTTCACGCTGAAGCAAAAGATTCTGGAAAAGGTGCCATTGTGCACATCCTGGCAGGGTCCTGAGGGGACCAGGTGTTTGGGAGCAGGGGGCTGTGTCGGGCAGCAGCTGGGAGCAGCAGGGGTGGAGGGGCACAAAGGCAGCAAAGGGCTCCCCACAAAGGCTGTGCCCACCAACACCTTGCGCAGCAACGAGGGCACAGCTGGGTGTGTGGGGCAGAGCCCACAGTGCTGCGTCCTTGGAAAGGAAACCTCGGGGCACAGGGTCTCAGGGTGGAGGGCACCTGGGGGCGCAGGGTTCCTGGTGTGCCATGTCCCCGGGGTGGAGGGGATGCTGGAGCCGAGGAGGGTCTGGGTTGCAGAGGAGCACCCAGCGTTTCAGGTCCCCGGGATACAGGGTCCCCAGGCAGGGGTAGCGCAGGATGCAAGGGAGAGCCCATGGTGCAGGTTTCCGGGGTGCAGAGTCCCGGAGGGTGAGGATGGCCCCAGCTGCGGGGACAGAGCAGAGCCCGGGGTGCAGAATCTCGGGGGCAAGCCGTGTGGGGGGGCAGCCCGGGGCGGGGCGATGCTGCTCGCACCCCTGGGGTCCCGGTGCGGTGCCCCGCGGTGCAACCGGCAGGATGCCCCAGGGGCGCCCCGAGGGCGCGGCGGGGGCCGGGGCGGGGGCGGGGGCCGGGCTGGGGGGGGGCGGAGAGGGGGGGCCGCCGTTCGCGGCGCTAGGACCGGGCGCGGCGGCGGGCGGAGCCTCCCCGCCGCTCGCCCCTCCGCCCGGCCGCTGCGGCAGTGTCTCGGAGGCGGGCAGGCGGCCGGTCCCTCCGGTCCCCCCCGGCAGCATCCCGGCCCCGCCATGGCTGGCGTCGGCTTCGCGGCGCACCGCCTGGAGCTGCTCGCCTCCTACCAGGACGTGATCGGCGAGGACAGCCCCACCGACTGGTGAGCGCGCCCGCCGCCGCCCCTTTGTCCCCGCCGCCGCCGCCGCCCTTTGTGCACGGAGCCGCCCGGTAACATCGGCCGCGCCCCGCGCCGCGCCTCCCGCCGCCCCGGGCCCGCGGTGCCGGGAGCCCCGGCACACAAAGGCGAGCGGGGCGGCTGGGAGGGGGGGTGTGCTCGGCCCGCCGTCCCCGGTGTCCGCACCTGCCCGCCGCCGCCGCACCGGGCCGGGGCGCGGTCCCCGCTTTGTCTGCGCCGGGCCGGCACGTGCGAGCGCCGGGACCCACCGCCCCCGGCAGCCCCCGGAACGGCCCGACCCCCCGCCGGGCAGCGAGCGTGGGGAGCTGGGGGTCTGCGCACGGCGGGGAGGGCCCTGGGCTCCCCCGGTGCCGGGCCCGGCCCCGGGTCCCTCGCCATTGTCTGGAGCCGGAGCCGCGGGCAGGGGCGCCCGGGGGGGGATGGGACTGAGGCGTCCCGAGCCCGCCCCGCTCTCGGCCGGTCCCGGCGGTCCCCCGGCAGCGGGTGGCCCCTCTGCCCCGGCGGAGCGAGGTCTGAGGCCGCGGGAGTCTGGGCATCCCCCTTCGGCCCCCGCAGCATCCGGGGTGCCTCATCCCCGGGGGGTCGCGATGCGTCAGTCTGGGACCACCCTGCCGGGCTGGGGCTGCTGCGGGCTCCGGGCTGGGGGTGGTCTCCCCCGGCGGGAACCCCCGGGCTGCCCTGCCCTGTTTGCACCCCCCGGGCTGGGCACCCCCTGCTGCGGACACCGGGACCCGGCCGGATCCAGGCCCTGCTGCAGCCAGCACAGGAGCCCACAGGCAGCATCACCCCACTGCCACCCCGATTCTCCCAGCGCCCACCCGCATTTCCCAGCCCCACCCGGGCACCATGGGGCTGGCCGCGCCCGGGACCCCCTTTTTCCCCCCCCGGGTGCCTGTGCCATTCATAAGGGGGATGCTACCGGCACCCTGGGGTGCAGCTTGCTGGGCAGTGCTGGGTGCATGGTGCTCTCTGGTCAGGGTGCCTACGGTGCACCCAGCACCCTGCCGGCGTGCTCCCACCCCCAGCCAGGATGCATGCCGCTCACTATCCGGGTCCCTGATCTTGGGACAGGGCTGAGAGTCCCCTAGGCTGTGTGGGCCTGAGCAAGTCGTGGTCCCCGCCAGCCCTGGGTCTCTGGGGAGACCCGCGGTCCCACTGCCAGCCCAAGGGCACCGTGGGCGAACGCGGTGCGTGTTGCCAGCCAGGAGGCAGCTGTCAGCCCTGGGTACATCTCGCTTCCCGGCATCCGCTGCAAAGGAGCCCTCCCTGCCAAAGCTGCTGAGAGCAGCAGAAACGGTTCCCAGGAAGACAAGCACTGGGGCTGGACCCCCAGTACCTCCAGCACTGTGCCCCAGCTGGGCAGCATCCTTGGGACTGAGCTCACCCCATTGTCACCAGCTTCTCCATCTGATGGTCACCGGAGCACCCAGCACTCAGTGCAAGTGGGAGCAGCATCCCTGCTGCAGGGCCCAGTGCAGGACGAGGGGCGTTGCTGGGGGGCAGCATTGGGCAGGGGTGATGGGAACCATCCCCCTGCAGTGGTCCAGCATAGCTGAGCTAGGGGCTGTGAGGACACTGCTCTGAAGCTGGGTCCTGGGCTCTGGTGCTGGGGGATGCTGTGCTCTCACCCACCCGGGATCCCTGTGTTTAGTCTGGGATTCCCACCAGCTCCAGCCCCGTCCTGGAGGGTCCAAGCGTCCCCTCCCCCTGCAAGGCCCCGCGGAGGCTGCTGGGGCCTATTACTCGATTGGAAAGGAATTTGGTGCTTCTTTCTGAGCACGCTGCCGACTCCCTGGAGCTCCCAGCCACATTGGAAACACATGTGCCCGGGCTGGGGTGGATGGGCTGGGGCGATGCTCCACCTCAGCCATGGCATGGGGGACAGGCAGCTGTGGGTGCCCTGGGTGTTGGCACCCATGGGCTCTGGTGTGCCAGCTCTGGTGAGCAATGGGGCTGCACAAGGGCAGCAGGGCTGCTGTCCCTTTGGTGGGGTGATGCGGGATCCTTGCTGGAGTCCCCCCACCATGGGGATCCCTCCTTCCTGGGCTGCACGGGGCACCTCACCTGAGGGTGCCCCATGTGCCCAGAGCCAGGGGTTGGGAAGGGCCTGTATAGGGCAAGAGGAAAGGATTAAAGCCTGTGAAAAGGGGTAAGTGATGCATGATGCTTCACGTGTCGTGGCATGGCTGGTCCCTGCAGCCGGTGCTGTTAGGCTGTAGGTCTCTGGGGCACCCCTGGGGATGCTGCTGGCCCCAGTGTGGTGTCACTGGCCCAGGGACCAAAATTCTCCAGATCCTCCATCCCAGCAGGGGGTCAGACCATGCCGTTGGGCTGTGCTCGGGCCAGGCTCTGATTTCACAGTAGTGCCTGGGGTGATGGGACCCTTGCCAAGTTCTGGCTGCCCTGGGAGCACCCCGGGGTGCAGGCAGCAGCACCACGCTTGGGTGCCACCCTTCATGGCAGGGTCCTGGAGGGGAGAGCAGACAGTGCGTGCCCCCAGGCAGCGATGCCGTGGCTCTACTCTACTTGTTCCCTCCCTTCTGCAGTCAGCTGCACCCCACCCTGCAAGCGCCCAACCCCTGCCTGCCACGCTAGGCTCCCCCAAACTGCCGCTATCCTCCCATTCCTGGGAGGTCACAGCAGGTTCCCACAGACAGGGGCTGCATTTGCTGCCCTTCCCCAGCACAGGCGTCTCAGACGGCGCTTTGCAGCTGCTTTGCCAGCTCCATGGCTGGGAGCCGGCGCCAGCTGGGGCGGCCGATTAGCAGGATCGGGATGTGCGGATTAAAGTCAATCTTGTTGGTGCAATTATCTGCAACTCTATGCCAGGGGCTCAGGGGGCAGTAGGTGCTGTGGGGTAGAGGGAGGCCCCCACCATCTTAGGCACCTGCCTGCCTTCTCCTGTTTTTTCAGCTCCCAGGGTCCAGCCATAGCCTCAGGTTTTGGGGACTCTGTCCATAGGGGCCTCCCTGATTCCCATCCCCAAGCCCAGCCTCCATCTGGAAGCTGCAAGCTGGGGTGAGGACGGCTCAGCCCGGCACCGCAGGGATTTTGGTGCTCCAGCAAGCACCGCACGGGCACCGCCAGTTGAATGCCGATCGGCAGAGCCACCCGCCTGCTCCGGCGCAGGGAAGGTGGGGGGGGCCAGCACGGGCGGCCCCGGCTTTCTGGGCGCAGTGCGTGACGGTGGCAAGTTTGGGCGCCTGCCAGGCCCCGGCAGGTCCCCGCTGCCTGCCTGCCTCCCCCGCTCCCCTCTGCTAATCACCTCGTCATCGGGGTGAGCTACATCCCAGCTGGGATGGGGGGGTTGCCATGGCAACAGAGGATGCTGGTTGCCTAGCAACACCCATCCCCACGCCCACCCGCCCTGGACTGATTTGGCATGTGTCCTGCCCCCCCATAGCTGGCTGCCCGCCCCTGGGGAGGTGCAGGCTGGCGGGGGTCCCCATGAAGCCCCGGAGGGTTTTGCTGGAGCATGGCAGGAGCAAGAGGGGGTTTTCCATCCACTGGGAATGGTTTCTAAGGAACAGTCTCCATGACGGCCCCATCACACCCTGGCGGCACATTGATTTGCTGCTGCTGGTGCTCTGGCGTCCTCCCCCGGCCTGGTGCCTGCCGGGCCGGTTGCTCACGCAGCCGGGCATGTGAGTGGCTCTGAGTTCCCTGCTGGGCCGTGGGGTTGTCCCCAAAGCCAGTCAGTATCAGCGGGGTCGAGGGGGGACAGGGACAGGCGTGCAAGTTGCTGCAGGGCCACAGCAGCACAGAACAGCAGCCTGTGGTCTGTGGGCGGCATCGCCCAGCTGGTCCCTGTGCCCAAGTGACTTCTCTCTGTCCCCAACCTCCATGCTCCACAGCTGGCAGGGAGGTGAATATTCCCTACCTAAAGTCCTGGCAGCCTGGCCCTTTGTGGTGGTGATGGTCAAAGGGCTGGGGTGGCTGGGTCCCCCAGCTAGGGGACATCTGGCTGGCCCCCACAGGAGCTTCCCTGACCCCAGTGTTAGCAGGATGGGGTGGGGGTCCTGTCCCATGGTCCCCCAGCCATGGCTCCCCCACACTGTCTCCCCAGGGCCCTCTACACGTATGAGGATGGCTCCGATGACCTGAAGCTGGCAGCGTCAGGAGGTAAGGTCCTCTGTCCCTGCCGACAGCTTGGCTCTGACGGTGTTTTCCCTGGCACGATGCTGGGTGGATGTGGGCTGACGGTGCCATTCCAGGTGGAGGTTTGCTGGAGCTCTCTGGCCACTTTGAGATCCAGAAGGTGATGTACGGCTTCTGCAGCGTCAAGGACCCTCAGGCTGTGCTCCCTAAATATGTCCTCGTCAACTGGGTGCGTGGGGGGGGCCTATCCTGGGGGAGGCTGTGCCATGCCCACCGGGACTGCAGCGTTGGTGGGGACATGGCTGGGTATGGGGGAGGAGCGCGTGGTGGCTGGGGGGTGTGGGTGCCCCACAATCCTGCTGTCCTGTGGTGATCAGTGGGGTGGGGGTCACCCTGCCGCCTCTCCCTGGCTCAGCCCCTCCCTGGCTGCTGCAGGTGGGCGAGGACGTGCCAGACGCCCGCAAGTGTGCCTGTGCCAGCCACGTGGCCAAGATCGCCGAGTTCTTCCAGGTGGGTGACACGGGGAGGGGGATGATGCTGCTGCGGCACAGACCCCAGTCCCTGATGGCTGCTCGCCACCCTCCCCAGGGCGTGGATGTCATTGTCAATGCCAGTAGTGTGGAGGACATCGACCCAGGGGCCATCGGGCAGCGACTCTCCAACGGGCTAGCCCGAGTCTCCAGCCCGGTGCTGCACCGCCTGCGGCTGCGGGAGGATGAAAACGCTGAGCCCGTGGTAATGTCCCCATGTTAGCAGTGGTGATGGTGGCAGCCATAGGACATTCCTCCTGCCCAGGGCTCCTGTCTGCCACAGCCCATCACCCTGTGTGCTGCTTACCGTTATTCCCCCTTGCTGATCCCAGCCCCTCCGCCCCCCCCTGCCTCTTGTCCGTCCCAGGGCACCACTTACCAGAAAACTGACGCCACCGTGGAGATGAAGCGGCTCAATCGGGAGCAATTCTGGGAACAAGCCAAGGTGAGGTACAGGGGTGGGAGCAGCCCCTGGTCACTGAAGGAGAGGGATGAGCCACTGATGGGCTGATGAGCAGCTCTGTCCTTCATCCACCGCCCCAACAGAAAGAAGAGGAATTGCGTAAAGAGGAGGAACGGAAAAAGGCCCTGGATGCCCGGCTGCGGTTCGAGCAGGAGCGGATGGAGCAGGAACGGCTGGAGCAGGAGGAGCGGGAGCGGCGCTACCGGGAGCGGGAGGAGCAGATCGAGGAGCACAGGCATGGCGGGGACACGTCCCGCGGGATGCAGGAGGGTTGTGCACGTGCTGTGAGCGTCTGGGTGGGCGCGTGGGTGTTTGTCCCCACCGAGGATGGGGCAGGGCAGGGCTGGCGGGCAGGGGCTGGCAGCAGCCGGTGCCCAGCCTCTCCTCTGTGCTCCCATGGCAGGCGGAAGCAGCAGAGCATGGAGGCGGAGGAGGCCCGGCAGCGCCTGAAGGAGCAGTCCATCTTTGTGAGTGCTGTGGCGGGCGTGGGGCTGGGGTTGGAGCTGGAGCTGCCGCCTGGCACCACGGCCAGGGAAGGGCTTTTCCCAGCAGGGTTCTCGGGGTGAGGGGTGACGCCGCATCTCTTCCCAGGGAGATCAGCACGAGGAGGACGACAGGCAGCAGCTCAGGAAATCAGAGTCGGAGGTGGAGGTGAGTGTGGCGCTGGCTGTGCCTGGTGCTGGTCATAGAATCACAGAATCACAGGATGTCCTGAGTTGGAAGGGACCCACAAAGATCATCGTGTACAACTCCTGTTGCTGCACAGGACACCCCACAGTTCACACCATGTGTCTGAGGACATTGTCCAGTCTCTTCTTGAACACTGTCAGGTTGGGGCTGTGACACCTCCCTGGGGAGCCTGTTCAGTGTCCAGCACCCTCTGGGTGAAGAACCTTTTCCTAATGTCCAACCTGAATCTCTCCTGGCACATTTTCTGCCATCCCCTCGGATTCTGTCCTTGGTCACTAAAGAGAAGAGTTCGATGCGGGCTCCTCCCCTTGTGATGAAGCTGTAACCCCATGAGGTCTCTTTGTCTCCTTTTCTCCAGGTCCTTGCTCCCCAGCCAGCGGTGCCCACAGCTGGATGGGGACCCAGCTGGGGCAGTGCATGGAGCGTGGTCCCACAACCCCACACCACCAGGCCAGTGGGTCTCAGGCTCTTTGTTCCTACAGGAGGCTGCTGCCATCATCGCTCAGCGGCCTGACAACCCCCGGGAATTCTTCAAGCAGCAGGAGCGGGTGGCGTCGGGCAGCAGCGAGGCCGTCTCACCGGGCAGCCACAGGACAGGTGAGAGGCTAGGGGGACTGCGGGCACCGGGGGGGCACAGAGAGGCCGGGGGGGCTGCGGAGCAGGTGAGTGCAGGTGCCACCGGGGCTCCCACAGCTCAATGGGTCACAGCAGGATCTCGAGGGACCCGGGCTGTAATGTGGGGAAGTTGTGTCCCCTCTGTGGACACTGGGGGTGTTGGGGGGCATGAGGAAGGCAAGGGGTTGTCCTGCTCTGCTGTGCCACCGTCACTGCCACCACACCACACATGGCCCCTGCAGCCGGGGCAGCTTGGCAGGGACTGGATGCTGGGGGGATCTTCAGCAAGGGAGGTCATCCTGCTCCCTGCTGGCTGTTGTCTGCTCACCTGTCACGGCACTGTGCTGGCGGCTGGGGTGGCAGCGTGGTTGGTGTGGCTGAGATGGTAGCTGGGGGTCTGAGGTGGCCTGGGAAGGAAACTCTTCCCACAGGGGCAGCTGAAAGGGGCAGGAGAGCGTCGGGCAGCTGTGGGACACTTGCCGTGCTCCCAGCTCACGGCCCGTGGGGCACCCCTCATGCCCCATGGTGCGCTTGCCCCAGGATGCCCACTGCCAGGGTAGGTGCCTGTGGTGGTGTGGCCACCCCGCTTTTGGGTCGGGGTGATGCCAGCAGGTCCTTGGCTGTGGCAGTGGGGCTGTCCCTGGCCATGGGGAGGGGGTGGCCAGGCAGCGGATGTTCCGCAGGATGGCTGGGCTGCTTCACAGTCTGGTGTTCAGCCCTGGGACTCTCTTTGTGGCTCTAGGGCAGGGCTGGCTGTCCTGGTGGGCATCTTCAGCCATGGAGCTGTGCTGGGGATCATGCTGGGGAGCTGTGCCATGGGGCTGTGCCATGGGAGGGCCTGTGATGTGTGTTCTTGCTGGGGGTCATGCCATGGGCTGTGCCATGGGCTGTGCCGTGGGCTGTGCTGTGAGTTGTGCTGTGGGCTGTGTGTTGCGGCGAAGCTGTAGCATCGTGCCATGAGTTGTGCCGTGGGTTCATGCTGCGGGACCATGCTGTGCCTGAGCAAATAGTTGGCCCCATGGCTGTGTCCAGTTCTCTCTCCCCACCTGGCCAAGCAGCGCTGCCTCCCATCCTTCTGTCCTGCTGTCTTTCCATCCTCTTGTCCCACCATCCTCCTGCTCTCCTGTCAGTGCTGCCTCCCCTCCCTCCATCCTCCCATCCTGGTGCCCTGGTGCCCCGGCCCCGCTATGGCCGTGCTGAGCAGGGACTGACCCATCTCTTTGCTCTCTCTCTCTCCGTCCGTCTGTCTGTCTTTCTCTCAGCAGGTCGTCTGCACTGTCCTTTCATAAAGACAGCTGACAGTGGACCGCCTTCTTCCTCCTCCTCCTCCTCCCCCCCACGGACCCCCTTCCCCTATATCACCTGTCACCGCACCCCAAATCTCTCCTCTTTCTTCCCATGTAGGTAGCTGGGAGCCCCTGGGCACAGAGCTCCGGGGGGGCTGAGCCACAGGCATCCACCCCACAGCCCACCCAGCCCCACGGCACGCCGGGCCAGGGGGCGCGAGGACAGAGCTGCGGGACTGATGGTGGAGGCAGTGCCCTTTTCATGGGCACCCCAAGAGGGACGGGCACCCCAAGGGGGCTGCGTCCATGCCCACGGGCACCCTGCACGCCCAGCTGGGGCTGGCCCATGGTGTGCACTGTGGCCTGGGGTGGGGAGATGTGCAGACTGGATCTGTGGGACCGGTCGTGCCTGTGGTATGGGGAGGGGGCCAACAGGCAGGCTGTGCCCGTGGGGCAGATGTGAACAGGGCAGAGCTGCGCCTGGGGAGATGATGAAGATGCTGGTCTGCCTGTGGGATGGAGCAGGCTGCGCCCATGGGATGGGGGCACGGGGCAGACAGGGATGGGCTCTGCCTGTGGGGCAGAAGTGGACAGGGTGTACTGTGCCCTGGATTGCGCAGGACGGTGCTCACGGGGCACCACGGGATGGACGAGGCTGTGCCCAGGGTCATGTGGGGCTGTGCCCATGGAGCAGAAGGAGCCAGGCGGTGCCTGGGGCCGTGTGCGGTTGTGCCCCTTGGCTGACGGGTAGCGGGCACAATGCTGTGCCCGTGGAGGAGCGGCTGTGCCAGAGCCCAGCTGGTCAATGCATGGGCAGGGCCGGCGTGTGCTCTTTCGGCTGCAGGGCTGCCTATGCGGGGGCATGGTGGTTGCTGCACCCCTGGACCCCTCTGCCCTGCCACTGCAGGAGGGGATGATAAGGTGGCAGGTGCACTGTGGCGTACATTCGTCAGCTCGTGGCCGGGTTGGCACGGGACAGGAGCAGGGGCAGTGCTGGGGTGCTGGTGTACCCCAGTGTGGGCAGCCCCCCACACCACCTCCCTGTCTCCCTTGTCTGCAGGCAGCCACTCGGACGCGTACCGCAAGGCCTCGGCAGCGGGCTGCAGCCCCTGCGAGTCCAGCCCGGCCGCCACGCCGCTGGGTGAGCCGGGCACCCGCGCCTCGGGTGACGAGACGCCGGCAACGCCCAAAGGTGGGCGCAGGGCTGGCACTGCCTGCCCCTGCCTGGGGCTGCCCGGGCACGTCCCCATGGTCCCCTCCAGCACATCCCCCTGCTGCAGCCCCCGCGATGCCTCTGCGTCCCCCGCTGCGGTCCCCATGCTGCAGCCATGCCAGCCTTGCTTGCGTCGCTCGGTGCATCCATGCTGTCCGGTCTATGTGCTTTGGTGCGCTACCCGCCGACTCTGCTGTGTCCCCCCAGTGCATTCCCACCCTATCTGCTGCTTGTGCTGGTGCATCCTTGCTGTCTCTGCTGCACACCCACCCATGACCCCCCCCCCAATCTGCAGTGCATTGCCCCAGCCAGTGCACTTCTGCACTTGCCAGTTCATTCCCCCCCCCCCATCCATACATGCACCCCCATATCTGCAGCATCACCCCAGTGCCTCCCCCCCCCCCAGTCTTTGCTGCATCCCCCAATATGATTGTGCCCTATCTGCTCCTTTGCGCTGCATGTCCTTGCCAGTGTTGCTGGTTCCCTCCCTGCATCCCCCGTGCATCTCAGCTTTCCCTTCTGCCTCTCTCAGCGCTCCCCAACCCGTCCCTTCCACATCCCCCACGTCCCATGCCTCTCAGCCAAACACCACCCCCAGCCCCTGTCCCCAGGCAGGTCCCAGCCACCCACCCTCCCCAAGGGACTGCTTTGGTGCTTCCAACCCCCCCCACCACGTCCCCTTGGTCCCCTGGTGCCTGCCATCAGTGCCCTCACTGCCCACCCATCCCCACAGCATCTCCCCACTGAACCCAACCCGGAGGCCTGCCCACCCCAGCTGCAGCTCTGTCCCCACTGACTGTTATCCCCCCCTTGCAGACTCCCCCAGCCCCAGCACCCAGGAGACCGGGCCAGCCGCACCTGAGCAGCACTGGCCCTTCCCGGGACCCGAGGACAAGGCCACCGAGCCCCCTGGGGACGAGCCCGGCCACAGGCCGGCATGGACAGCGGGGGGTGACGCCTTGGGGGACCTGGTGACCCTGGAGCCCGCCGAGCCCTCCTCACTGCCCACAGCCACGGAATCCCAGCCCGGGGAGACCCCCAACCCTGAGAGCCTCATCGACCTGTGGCAGAGTGACGGGGCCACCCCGGCCACTGCCTGGCCCCTGCCCACCACCCCTGTCCCCGAGGGCCCCCCAGCCACGCTGCCCGACGAGGGGGCCCTGCTGAGCCTGGACGAGCTGCCTGAGCCCCCTGCCACCTTCTGTGACGCAGAACAGGAGGAGGAGGAGGTGGCCAGTGGGGGGGACCCTCAGCCCCGGGGGCTCGGCTGCCAGCGTGCCCCTGAGGAGGACACCCCCGGCCGAGAGACCCCCCCCATCACCAATGGGGAGATGGCCCCCAAGGACGGGACACCAGGTCGTGGGGAGCAGGTGAGCATCATGGAGGGGGTGGGAGGGTGAGAAGGGGGGGCGGGGGTGTGTCGGGGGGGTGACATGGTGGCGGGGTGGGGGTCCTGATCACCTGCACAACCCCCCTCCCAGGCCAGTGAGGGCTATTTCAGCCAGTCCCAGGAGGAGGAGGTGCCCCCTCCTGAAGAGCCATCGGCCAAAGCCCCCCAACCCATCTTCTACAACAAACCCCCAGGTGAGTGGGGACAGTGGAGGCGGGGTGTCTGTCCCTCCATGGGGCACCCCACACCACCCTGACACCCCTCCGCTTCCCCGTCCCCCAGAGATCGACATCACATGCTGGGACGCAGACCCCCTGCCCGAAGAGGAGGAGAGTTTCGGGGGGGGCCTGTAAGCACAGGTCCCTCTGCCGGCACAGGCAGCCCGCCCCGGCCGGCGCGGGGGGGCTGCAGCTGGGGGCCGGGCCCCCCTCTTACCCCACTGGGGCCCTGCAGGATGAGGCCTCTGGGTGGGGGCCGCCCCACTGTGCCCCCACCCCGGGGCACCTTTTACAGCCCCCCCCCCCCATCTCTTTTTTAAGTTGTTGGTAGGAGCCGTGTCAGCCCCCAAGTTCCCCCCCATTAGCAGTGCCCCCCCGCTGCCCCAGTGAGTGCCCGTTCGGCGCGGGGGCGGGGGTGCACACGCATCCCCTGTCTGGCTGTGGGATGAGGTCCTTGTTCTCTTCATGCCCCCAGGGAGCCCCCCAGTACTTTGCACGAGTCCAAAAAAAAAGGAATAATAATAATAATAACAATAATAAATGAATATGGCAATAAAAATGACCTGACCGAGGCGAGGCCGTGGCTGGCGGTGCCCCTCTCCCCCCCCCCTTCCAAATCCCGGCAGGGAGCTGGTGTGGGGCTTTTGCCCTCCCCCCCTCCTTCCTTGCCGGGAGCCCCCCCGCTCCCTGCTTGGCCCCCGCTTGGCCCCTCTCTCTCCCCCTTACAGCAACTGTTTTTGGAAAGCACAAGTTCTGTACCGGCAGTGTGCTCATGTCTGTTAATAAATAAAGCGACAAAGCGACTCCCATGGGGGCTGCAGCCTGCTGGGGTGGGGGGGCCAGGGAGTGCTGCTACCGTCACCCCTGGGGGGTTCTCATGATGCCAGCCTAGCAGGAGGCAAACCCGAGCCACAAACTTTTATTCTCAAACTGTAACAAACAAAAAATTTTAAGAAACAGAGCAGAGTCTGGGTCCCCAGCGCCCCCGGCCATGGGGGGGCCAGCAGGGGCCAGATGGGGAACCAGCCCCTTCCGTGCTGGCGGCGATGGCCCGCGCCGGGGCAGGCGTCCCCGAGGTGACACAGGCAACCCAACCACCCACCACTCTGGTGCTGGAGGGGCACCTGCGGCAAGGTCTGGGGGTCCCTGGGGCCGCCGTTAGACAGCGGTAGTCCTGCCGAAGAGGGGCATGGAGACGGGGAGGTGCCAGGGTCCTGGCTCGTAGGTGTCCCTGCTGCTGAGCTCTGAGTCCGTCCAGCTGGGAAACATGCGGGGGGAGCACTCTGCCTGCAGGTAGAGGTCCGGGCAGGCAGGGCTGGGGCTGGCCGAGCGGGGCAGGTGCAACGCCGAACCGTAACCGGCGTCCAGGAAAAGGGGTTTGTAGCTGGGGGGCTGCTCCTGCTTCTCCAGCCGCTCATGGCTCAGGAAGGGGGCATTGATTTTGCGGTAGAGCCCCCGTGTGTCCATCAGCACCTCACTGTACGGTGGGGGGGGCTCTGCCATCAGCAGTGCCTCCTCATAGCACGGCGGCTTTGACAGGTCTGACTCTGCAAGGCAAAGCCCCCCCCGGACCCCGCTGCCATCAGCACTGTGTCCCAGCTCTCGCACTGCACCCTCCCCGTAACAAGGGGGAGACGTGCACTCTGGGGATGCCAAGAGCCCCCCCAGCTCCTTACCATGCCGGCAGCTCCAGGGCCGGGGGGGCGGGATGTGGTGGGGGTGATGATGGTGGGGCTCGAGGCGCAGGCGGTGGGGAATGGCGATGCCGGGGGGGCTGCCCCCGTAACCCTCGTAGTGCAGCGGCTCCAGCTCCAGCGCGCGCAGGCTCTGCTCCCGCAGCCGCTCCTCCTGCTGCCGCTTCACCCGCCGCCGCAGGTAGCTGCAGAAGCAGCACAGCAGCACGATGAGCCCCCAGATGAGCCAGAAGCCCGCGAAGCAGGTGAGGAAGGTGTAGGTGCCCTGGGACATCACCATCTTGGCTGCCGGCCCTGCGGGGAGGCCCCTGCCTCTCCCTGCCCTCGGGGTGGGGGACGGGATGCTCAGGACGGCGGCAGGGCCAGGGCGGGAGCCGATGCTGTCAGGGCCGCCGAGGGCATCTCCTCAGGCCGTACCCGGCGGCGTCTCCTCCAGCTCGTGGGCGCCTGCCGTCAGGGGTCCATCCTCGCCATGGAGCCGGGGGGGCTGGAGCGGGTGGGTCAGGCCTGGGTGCGCTGGGTGGGTGGTGGGGCAGGGGGCTGGCAGGGTGGGCGACGGGGGAATGGGGCCGGCAGGGTCCTGCTGCCCATCGCTGGGAGGGGGCCCTGCAACGAGACAGACCCGAGTGTGAGCGCCATGGGGACCCGGCCGCCTGTTCCCATGGTGACTCGCTCCACATGCGCAGCGGTGCCCGCAGCCAGCGTGGAGCTATGTCCGGCCCCACGCGAGCCCCAGCTGTCGCCCCCACGGCTGCAAACCTGCACACCCCCCAGCACCCTGCCATGGTGCTGCCGGGTACCTCAGGATGGGGGACACATGCTGTGGGCCCTCAGCATCAATGCCCTCAAGGTCACGGGGCATCCACTGGCATCTCATCCTATCCACCCAGCGCACCCTGAATTGGCTGCAGAGCTCAGGCACCACAGCTCCTGTGCTGCCCAAAGTGGGGTGCCCCGGGGACGGCTGCCTGTGGCACGTGGTGCTTGTGGGAGCACATGCACTGTGGCCGTCACTGGCCTTGCGGTCACCAAGGAGGGTCAGGGGATGGTGGCACCTAACACAACGATGCAGGAGAGGGGTGGTTGGTGCCAATGGGAACTGTCACCTCTGCCAGGTCCCTGCCTTTAGGCAGGCTGACAGCTCGGTCACATCGAGCTGAGCACTGAACAGGGACAGCTTGTGCTGATGGAGGCTGTGCACATCAGGGAGCGGGGAGCAGCACCCATGGGTGATCGCAGGCAGGCACGTAAGCACCCATCAGGATGATTATTATCGTGGTGTGGGAGAGAACGGGCTTGCCATCAGGGAGCGGGACGAGCGCTGGAGCAGTGGCGGCTGAGGGCTGGGTGACCACAGAGGTGCCACCACTCCAACGTGCCTCCGCTGGGCAAAGGGTGAAGGGGCATGGGGTCCCCAGCCGCCCTGTGGGGCAGGGCCATGCAGCCAGCGAGGGAACCATGGCGGGGTCACCGTGTGCCAAGGGGTCTGGTGGGACAGCGGGAAGGGCAGTGGGGCCAGAGGGCCAAGCCCAGCCGGAAGGAAGGAGGGATGGGGAAGGAAGGCGCCTGGGAGCCCTGGCCACACTCTGGCGGGCAGCTGTGGGCAGCACAGGCTGCTCCATCACGCAGACAAAAGCGGAGGCAGAGGCAGCGTCGGGATGTGGGTCTTTGGGCAGGGGGTGCCCCAATCCTTCACGGCTGCCCAGCTAAGGCTAGTTTGGTGTGGCCACAGCTCGCCGGCCAAGGCTGCAACAGGCTCCCCGCCGGCAGCCTGGGTATCCCCAGGGGGACACCGTGCGGGAAGGGCCGTGGGTCGAGCACCGGAGTAACGGCCGGGGAGACACCGAGAACAGGGGCAGGGCGGGCTGGTGGTGCCTGGGGACCGGGGGCCTTTGCAGTTGGGGCGTGCGGGGGGAGCGGGGCTGCCGGAGCCGGGGACGTGCGGGCTGGGGGAGGCGCGGGGCCGAGCTGGGAGACACCCACGCCGGGCGGGGAGCGGATCGGCTGCTCGGCTGGGAGCAGCTTCGGAGCCGGGCCCTGCCGGTATCCTCGGGCCGCCCCGCTGCCCCGAGCCGGGCCCCGCTGCCCGCGTCGCATCCCCGCTCGGTGCCTCCGGCGGGAGGGGGACACCGCGGCGGGGACCTCCCCGCTCCCGGTGCCGGGCGCGGCTGCCCCCTCCTCCTCCTCCTCTTCCTCCCACCTCGGGTCGCGCGCCCGCCGGGGACAGACCGGAGGCACGCGCCCCGGTACGCGCCGCGCGCCTCCGCCCCGGCCCCCGCTTCCCGGTGGCGGCGGCCCCACGCGCCCCCGCCCCGCTGCCCCCGCTCCGCGCAACAGGCGGAGGCGCCGCGCCCGCTCCCTCCGCGGCTCCCGTTACCGGCGGCGGCGGCGCACGTGGCTCAGGCGGCGGGCGGCGGCTCCATAGGGCGGCGGCGGCGAGAAGCAGGGGGGAAGGGGGCCCGGTGCGCGGCGCCGCCGCCGCCTCCCGGCGCTGCCTTTGTCTCCGGTGAGCGCTCCCGCGCCGCCGCCGCGCACCGCCCCGCCCGGACTCCCGCCCCGCCGCTCCGCCCCGCCCTCGGCTCGGGGAGGGACCCGGAGCCGGCGGGCCCCCACACCCCCCTCCCCGGCACCCGCCGCTGAGCGGGGGCTACCGGCAGGGCCCCGCACGGGGTTAGGGGAGCGGGCACGGCCAAAGGAATTCCCCCTCCCCGGGGAACGGCCGCGGGATGCCGGTGGCGTGATGGCCGTGGCATCCCCGGGAGTGGCCGCGGGAGCCCCACGGGGTGGGGGCTGGGGATGCCGGGGGTCCGGGGCCCTGCGACACCCCATGGGGCAATGCCATGGGGTCCCCCATTCGGTGGCCATACACTTGCCAGGGGGTCGCTGTAGGGCGCCGGGGGGTGCCAGCCACCCACTGCCCCTGGTGCCAGCCACAGTGTCCTCAGGGGGTGACGGCCATGTGCTCCCCCAGGGTGATGACCTTAATGGCCCCTGCCACAGCCCTAGCCCAATGGGACACTGCAGTGAGACACGTGGCTGTGCCGGGCTGGGGTTCCAGCCTGGCCCGGAGGACAGCAGGGGTCAGAGGTGGCACTAGGTGACACAGCAGGCTGCCCTTGGGCCACCCCACTCCGGGGCTGCCCTTGCCCTGGTGCAGATCCCTCGCTGGCCTGGCCCAAGCGCTTCCCCCTCTGCACTAGGGCTCCCCCAGCCCTTTGCTGTTTGAGATGGCATCAGCTCTTTGCTGTACCTGGTGGTTATGGTCCCCATGGGAGACCCCCCCCGGGTGCCTTGGGACTGTGCCCAGCTCAGAGGCAAGAGCACCCGCTGTCCTTTCACTGCCCTGCTCTGTGCCAGGCCTGGAGGCCGGGGGGGTGACTGGGTGTGGGTGGCTGGCCGGGGTGACCCATGCCGTCCATGACCCCGCTGCCGCTTCCTCCCCGTGGGCAGGGCGGCGGGCGCCCACTGCAGCCGCACACACAGCGCATTGTTCTGCCGGAGCCCGGCCGGAAGGATTTCCTCCGTCCTGGCCAGGGGACCACCCAGGGATGCTGGGCACCAGCAACTTGCTCATGCCACGGCCGGGCAGAGCGGCTCTGGCAGCTGGCCGAGCCCTGTCACCTCGCTCAGCGCAGGGCCGTGGTGGCCACGTCTCCCCCGGACACCTCCTTGGCTCTGGCCCCAACTCACCTTGCTGGAACTCGTCTCCTATGACCGGACCTCACAGTGTGGCCGTGGCAGCCCGATGGTGCCGGCTCGATGGTTGCGGGGGTGCCCAAGCTGCACCCAAGGCGGGCAGGGGTCTGCGGCCATGCAGGGGAGTTTGGGTGCTCCCTCGGGGCACGGGTAGCGCAGAGGTGGTGGGCATGGCGAGGACCACGGGCATCGTCAGGCCAGGGCGAGGGCGAGCAGGGGGAGCCAGGCCTCCGGCCCCACCAGCACCGGGGGCCGGGAGCTGCCTTCCCCTTCCCCACAGCAGCGGGGGGAGGCAGGCGGGGGAGCGGTCCCTGAGCCACATGGTGGGCTGGAGGAGGAGCCGTTGCCCAGGCAACAACTAAGAGCATCCTTCACCCTTGAAAATCGTGTGCCCGTGCTGCCTCCACAGCCCCACGGCTCGGGGCAGGGCCCAGGACTCCCCAGCACCCCGAGTGCCCTCCTGGAGTTGCCCAGGCCCTGTTGTGTCCACATAACCCAGACCCTGTGGCTCCAGCTGTGCACCAGGACCCCTGTACCCAGATCCTGCTCCCCCACAGCAGGGACAGGAATGGGGAAGACGCATCCCACAAAAGCCAGGGCTGGGACACCACCGGGCAGGGGGGGAGCTGGGGGCGGGCAAAGCCCCTTCCACACCACACTCATGGCTTGGCCACAGGCTGCCCACAGAGCCACGCTGACCGTGTGACAGACACCACTGACATGTTGGTGACCCCAGGACCTCTGTGCCAAGGTGCCACAGCCCAGGCAGTGCTGGGAGGGTGACATGAGCACCCCTGGCTAGTGCGGTGGGAGCAGCAATCCCCGGGCGGTCCCCATCCCCCCGCCCTGCCTGTCTTCCTTCCACGGCTGCTGAAAATTCCTGGATTTTACCCCAAGATGCCCCCTCCGAGTGTGAGAACTCCTCCTCGCCTGCTCCCATAGCAACTGTTCCCTAGCTACCCAGCCACACTTGCTATTCTCATCCCTGTGCAGCTGTGTGCGGCCCCCCCAGCACTGCGCATGAGGCTGCCGACGCTGCTGCCGGCCCTGGACCCCAACCCCCCCTCCCGTCAGCCCTGAGCACGCTGCTCCCCCTTGGTGACTGTCCTGACCCTAACCCTGCTCACACTGCGTCCCCAAGTCAAGGGGCTGTCCCCTGGGCTAAGGGGGCAGCGCTCAGTGCCAGCACAAGGTTCACCTCTGCACAGCTCTCCCCCAAAGATGTGATTCACGGTGCCTGGAGGGCAGCAGGACTCTTCCCCCAGCCCCGCACACTCATGACACCCCAGAAGGGCAGATGGGAGTGGGGGAACATGCCCCAAAGGGGATCGCAGCAGACTTGAGCACCCCAACAGCACGAAGCCTTGTGCCTGTCATGCCCCTGCAGCGACTTAAACCAGCAGAAGCCACCAAGGGCCACCCGCAGTCCCTGGGGCTCAGCACCAGCAGAGCCACAGCAGTCCAGAAACAGGGTCCCTGCTTCTCCCCTCCTTACAGCCCCCAACCCTGGACAGCCTGGAGCAGGCTCCCCCCGGCGCTGCAGCAACGCAAGGCATGGCGAATCATACACTTAACAAAAGGTTAAAAATTTAAATACTCTCCAACTTTAGTGCAAGGCAAGCGAATGATACCACAGGTCCAAGTAGGTGCTCAGCCCCCCTCGGGTACTGGCTCAGAACGAGCACGAGGCAGCAGCACGCACACGTGCAGGCACACACGCGTGTGCGTACATACACATAGAATAGACGAGTTATTGCTCGGGACACAGCTGGGACAGGTGTGCACAAGAAGGGACAGGACAAGCAGGACAGAGAGGGGGGCTGAGCCCCACGCTGCTCCCCAGGGACACACAGGGTTCCAGCCCCTCCACTCCCACCCTTGGGCACAGGAGCACCTGTGGGGACACAGGCTGAGCTGGTGCAGACAGGACGGCCCCAGCCTCGCTCACGCTTGGGTCACAGCTCACAGCATGACCCTGGAATCCCTTTACCATGGCTTTGCTCCCCAAGAGCAAAGCTCCTTGTGACACCAAGCTAAGCCTGGGGACCGCAGCATCCCCAGATGGCTGGTCCAGAGCCGGTGGGACTGTGCCGGGGCCACCCCGTGCCACGCCGGGGATCAGACTGAACCTTCGGACCCAGCAGGTGCCATGGGCAGCCTGCCGGTGGGCTGGAGAGGGGGCCGGGACCAGCTCCCCAGAGCTGGCAGCATGTGCGAGACGAGGCAGGAGGAAGCAGGCTCCGGCAGACGGGGAAGCGGGGATGAGGCAGTGACGCTCTGCTGCCAGGATGCAATGGTAGACGCTTTGGCACAGCAGTTTCCTGTGCCTCAGGGCTGAGCAATGGACTCCGCTGGAGCCAGGGTCGCCTCAGCATGGCCAGAAAGGTCCAGGAAAGATGCTTTAGACACCTCAAGGCACAGAGGCCTCTGCCCAGGACTCCCTGGTACAAAGCTGGGACCGTCACTCCCCCCATAGGAGGACATTTGTGCCTGTGACAGGGTGGGGGCAGTGCAGGCCCCCACCTATAGATTCAAAACCAACATATGATATGTACAGACCAACGTATATAAATATACACCAACCCTGCAGTGCCACTTCGGCACTGTGGAATGTGTCAGCAGAGCTGCTCCAGCCTGGCCTCGGCCCACGCTGGCACAATCGCTCCCCCTCTCCCCGGGCCCGAGAGAGGAGCGGCAGCCGATGAGACAATCCCAAGCGGCAGATTTGGAAGGGTCCAGGTCTGTCCTGGGGACAAGGGCTTGCCCACGGCCAGAGACACCTTGGCCTGAGCTGTGTGCTGCTGCCAGCCCTGGAGCCGTCCTCACAGTCTTCAAATACAGATGAGTAAAGCTGTAAACAAATCCACCTTGTGGAGCCGCTGCTACTTTTGTCCTTCAGGTTGGCTGTTGTTCTGCTGGGCACCCGGAGAGGCAAAGGGGTCCCAGAGGCTGGAGAACAAGCTGTGCTCTACAGCCGGGTGGGCTCTTCGTCACTGTCGCTGCAGTTTCCACAACAGTCCTGAAGTCAGAAGGGCAAGGAGAGGGAGGAGGGAGAGAGGAGCACAGCAAGCAGAAGGTGAGCACGGTCACAAAACTCAGCCTGCAGCTGCTCTCTGGCAGGGAAGGGCCGGGCACCCCTTGGCCTGCGCATGAAGAGCTACATGGAGGCAAGGGGCTGGAGGGGACCCCCAGTTTGCAGAGGAACAATCAAACTGCATTTGGGGGTTCGGCTCTTGGCAGACAGACTGGTGAGCACACAGCTGACTGTCTCAGAAGCTGGGAAGGTGGGCTCCATGGACTACAGGCACCCAGCTCAGTGTCAGCACAGACCATCTGCTCCACTTGGGGCTCAGCCGGCTGCAGAAGCAGCTGAAGCCCTTTTTGCTGGACTGGGAGGGAGTCTGAGCACGGGGCAATGCCAAACCCTTCATGGTTTCTCAACCCTTCTGTGTGTCCTGGACACATGAAGAGAGGAATGAAGGGAACTTCCCACAGCCCCCTGGGAGCAGAGCTCCCAGCTGCAGCCGTGCAGGGGCAGCTTTGGCTCAAGCTGAGGACAAGGCCTCCCCCAGGAAGGCAGTAAGAGCAGGGAAGCGGGATTAGTGGCTCAGGGAGCAGTTAGAACAACAAGCAGCTTGTGCTCTGCTGGGGGAAGGGGTCAGACACTGAAGGACAACACTCCTCTTTCCCAGATCTTGTCATGTCCACGGGCCACCGGGTATTTCCCTGAGCAGAGCAGCCAGGAGAGACTGCTCACCTCTGGAAAGAGAAAACACGTGGCAAATCACAGCTCAACTCCTGCCACAGGCAGCTGCCCATCCGCTGGCAGGTCCTGCCTGCCTCGGGAAGGGCTGGGAATCCCAGCCCAGAGCTGGCCCTGACTCGGGCAGCCCACTGAACAGTGACACACAACTCAGAGCTCGTGGTGGAAGCCGGAGTCAGCACCGGGCAGCTGAGAGCGGGTCCAGAGCCAACCACACTTGAGTCCTGCAGCTGCCAGCAGCTGTTGGGAGGCAGCAGCCCAGACTTTGCCAGTCCTGGAAAGAAGGCAAAGACTGTTCTGGGCAGAGGAGACAGAAAGGCAGGCAAGCCCAGAGCAGCTGCAAAACGTTTCCGTTCTCCTCATCCCTCGAAAGCACTGCTCTCTCTGCCTGCTCAAGGTCTGTCAAAAATGCTCTGGGGAACTCAGGAGCCCGCACAGCCCATCCCAAGAGCCAGGTCTTCTTCAGGGATGGTATTATTCATGGAGGAAAGGAGCAGACTTGCTACTTCAGTGCCTTCAACAACACCCCTCTGCCTGTGTGATCGCAGCACATTTAGCTAGGACACTCCATCCCAGCCCCCTCGACTCCCCCAGCACAGGGAACACCAGCCAGGAGAGGGCTGGCTCCCTGCAGCCTTGCTTGGGTCCCCCTGAGAGCCCTGGGGTCCTGTGGCCCAGCACAGGAGGAGACTCTGCCTGCTGCCCCCTCGTGCCCGCCTCCCTGCCAGATTTGCCTGCTACAGGCAGGAGCGGGCTGACTGCTGCTAGAGGACTTGCTGGGCAAACACTCTTACCTGTCTGCTGAATAAGCGCTGGAGTAACCCTTTTTTGGGCTGTGGAGAAGGCTGCCCTTTCCAGTCCAGGTCTGGGGGCACTGTGCCATCTGTGCTAAAGACATTCAACTCCTTAAAACACTCCGTCTCGATCATCTGGAAGAGGGTAAAGATGGTTGCAGCAACTGCCACACAAAGCCCGTCACAGAGAGCTCAGCAGACTGCAAGAGCAGCAGGGACAGCACGAACCCTGCAGGACACTGCGCTCGGCCACGGTGGGCAAAAGCAGGAGCAAAGACCTGTCCTGCAAACCTACCTCGTTCTGCCAAGGAATGGGCACGCTTCCTGTAGCAAACTTCTGGTAGAAGTCATTGTCCGTGGGCTCCAGCTCCACTCCTTTCACTGTAGAGAACTGCTCAATGTCCAGAACATCCTTGCAGTAGATGGCCTGGGGCTAAACAGCACAAAGATTGCTCTAACACCAGGCTCCATGACGATGCCACCACCTCAAACAACTGTGGCTCGTGGCCAAGCTCAGGCCCCTTCTGCCTGCAGTCCAGAGCTTGCATGAGCCCCATTCTGCCAGGCTCCCAAAATGAGAGGGAAGGGGACGGGTGCCATCTCATCAGGTGAGCCACTCCAGGGTTCCTGCTTCCCTTGACAGCACCATTGGCTAAAGGGGCCAGGACACGGAACAGTCACTTACATCTGGCTTGAAGGGGGGGTCCAGCATGCCTGCTTCCAGCCTCCTGAAGTTGAGGTGCTTGAAGAGAGGGTGCTCCTTTACTTCCGTGGCCCCAGCTCCTCGGCACCCCAGGCGCTCCAGAGGGTCTTTGCACAGGAGCTGCAAACACAAAGGAAATCAGTGTCCCAGGTGGAGGGCACTTTGGGCAGGGCAGCCCTGAGGTCAGCCAGGCTCCTGCAGCGTCTCTATGGACAGCAGGGCCTGCCGGGCAGCTGGGGGGAGCAAGGAGCTAAGGCACTCTCGACCCTCCTGCGCTGCCTTATCAGAGACAAGGGACCCCAGCTGCCATCAGCACCTCTGCAGGGAGCAGCCTCAACGTTCTTCTGCTGTGTGTAAAGAGGTGGTGGGAGCAAAGGGACAGGGACACAATCATACCATGGTGCAGAGGGAACGGGCACAGGGCGAGAACTTCTCCGAGTACTCCTCCTGCACTTCCTTCACCAGCCGCTCCACCTCCTCCCGCTTGATCTTCTTCTTGCGCTGCTGGAAGGGGGACTGTCCCTCGATCATCTCGTACACCAGGCAGCCCAAAGCCCACCAGTCCGGGCTGAACGTGTAGCGCTCATTCTTCACCACCTCCGGAGCTACATAGGAGCAGGGGTGAGGGATGTGTGAGGGCAGGGAGAGCATGCGAGCAGTCAGAGACCAGTTTTTGATTAAATCAGGGCCACTTACCCATGTAGCCAACTGTCCCCACCCGGCCCTTGATCGTTTGGCCCTCCGGCACGTGTACAGCCAGCCCCAGGTCTGAGATACGGATGTGACCTGCAGAGGAGGGGGTGAGTTAGCACAACAAGGTCAAGGGACATTTGAAGCTGTTAAGAACACAGAGTAACCTCTTTCAAGCACAAGAAGAGAGGAGGACCCAGGCCCAGGGCTCCTCTTGACCTGCACTCACCGTGGTCATCCAGCAATATGTTCTCTGGCTTCAGGTCCCTAGGAAGGAAGAGACTTGATTAGCAAGAAGCCAGCTGTCAAAGCAAAGGACATGAGGAACAGTGACATCTCAAGAAGTCACAGATAAGCAGCAGAAGGATGCAATGCCCCTGCCTCTGGCACACAGATAATCTTCCCCTCACCCCTGCCCTGCAAACTCTCCCCTCCCAGGCAGAGCCCAGGCACCACAACCTTCACCCCTCCGTGAGGAAGCAGTGGGCGTGTGCCTGATTCCCTCCTTGCAGGTGCAGAACTCACTACAAGACAAGACGTGCAAAAGAGAAGGAGCAGAGGCTTCTTCTGCTCATCCTGTCCCAGGGCAGGGCACAGGGTATGACTAGAAGGGACCTTCTGCTCCATGTTCAGCCACATTATCCCTAACACGTTATCACACAACCCGCTGAGTACAGTCACACAATTAGCTTGTTCTCCTCCCGCCCAGCTCTCAGTCTGGAGGGTTTTGGGCAGCGTACCCTCCTTTGTTCTAGTGTCAATGCTGCCCAGCAAGTTAAGCACCCAAGTGCCTGCACCGAGGTGTTCCCGGTACAATCACATCCCGTTCCTGGTGATCCAGTGTGAAGAAACCAAGCTAAGCTTTCCCATGCTTTCTGTTCCTGATCTCCACTCACCCAGCTCTGTGCTGCTTTCAAGCCTGAGCTTGTTTTCTTGAGCAGACAGACCCGGCTGGGCTAGTAAGAGCAGCAGGAACCCTCTTGCTTCTGCAGCCTGTACAAGGTCTCCCAGCAGGGACACCAGGCAGTGCGTACCTGTACACTATTCTCTCCTGGTGCAAGTCCTCCAGCCCACAGCAGATCTCAGCAGCGTAGAAAGCTGCCCGGGGCTCCTCAAAGCCAGCTTCTCCCATGTGGTAGATATGGAACTTGAGGTCCCCTCCATTCATGAGGGTCAGCACTAGGCAGAGAGCATCTTTAGTTTCATATGCATAGGCTAAGCTCACCTGCAATTCAGGGCAGAAAGGCTGTTAGAAGACACAGCTGGAAGAGGGTGGTGCCCGCACTCTGACGGGCACTTTGTCACCCAAGCAGCCGCTCAAGGGCAGCAGGACTGGCCCTTTGCCAGCAGAGGAGGAACTGTGCAAACCCAGGGAGGATGTGGGAGTGCCCAACAGCCCCAGCACACCCCTGGCTCTTCTCATACACTATTTCCCTGAGCCAGCGCTGCTCCTCGCCAGGGCAAGCAGCACCCACCAGCAACCCCCAGGGCAGTTTCTGATGAACCCTCCACAAAGGGAGGTTTCAGGCTGTCCGCACGGCAGTGCAGGCAGGGAGCTCCCCACCACACAGCTCAGGGCTAGGTTTCTGCCCATTTGGCTTCCTGGAGACAGTTCTTGCTGCTTTCTTCTGCCCCAGAGGTACCAAGGTGCCTGTGAGACCAGATGGGTGTTTGGGCCTGACTTTGGGGACATTTACAGCATTTCATGGAGGCAGTAGGAGGTCCTGCCAGAGCCCGGCCTTGCAGGAGATTTGCAGCCACCAGGATCCTACCACATGGGCAGGACCTGCTTCCTCCTCTCCCCGCAGGGTGAGGAGCACAGAGGTGTTGGGCTGTCTGGTTGGAGGAAGTATCAACCATCACAGCAAAGTGAGAGCAATTCCTATGTACTTACTACAAACCTACTGTTCACTTTTTCCAGGATCTGTTTCTCATTCAGGGCCATAGCCTCTCCCTTCCGCTTTTTGATCCGTTTTTTCTCCAGCTTCTTGCAGGCGTACATCTTCCCCGTGGCACGCACTTGGCAGGCACAAACCTGGAACAGGGGGACAAGGCTCAGCACCGTCCTGCTGCCACTTCCGGGGGGGGCCTAGGTTCTGCTCTCAGAAAGAGGTACAAGAAGGCAGACGTCCCTGTCCCCACCTCACTCTGAGGTTAGCGAGAAACCTCTTGTCAAAGCAAGGACACAGAGAAGAGCGACATCTCCAGATGTCACAGATAAGCAGCAGAGGGCTGCGGTGTCCCTGCCACCTGTAGCAGCACCATGGCTGGTGCCTGGGAAGACAGAAGAACCACTCCAGCAACAGAAGGAAGCCTGACAGAGGCAGTTTTCAGAGCAGTTTCCCCTACCAGTCACCAGCAGCAGACCTGACTCTGCCCAGGCAGCGGCACACACCATGGGACACGTGTTACCTGCCCTATGCAACACCTCCCACAGCTCCAGCGCCTGGCAGGACGGGAGCTCCTGCCCCTCAAAAGGGAACTGGGAGCTCATGCAATGCCCACAGCATAGCAGTGTCCAGCGCAGCCCCCCCCAGCCAGCAGCACCTGCTCGTGCTGCCCTGATGGCCAACCCAGGTCTGCATCTGCCAGTGGGCAATGGTGGCTGCTTGGTACCCGAATGCAGAGGAAATGCTGGTCACTCACCTCCCCAAAACCGCCCTTGCCCAGCACACGGTACTGGCGGAAAGTGTTTTTGGTCACTGGCTGCCTGTGAGGCAAAGGAAACTGGAGTGAGATGGGAGAGAGCAGGGACTGAAGCCCAAACCACCCCTGTGTCCTGGCCTGCAAGACTGCAGCTTGCCCCAAAACCCCTGCTCAAGCCGACCTTGCTGCCGTGTGAGGCAAGCAAGGCTGGGGCTGCTGATGGTGCCAAGAAAGGACCTTGAAGGAGAACAAGAGCAGACAGAGGCCAGGCTCTTGGCTCTTGCTGTGGCCCAGCATGGGAAGGAGCCCGAGGAACCCTCAGGCAGCCCACACGAGCAGGGTGCAGGTCTCCCAGCGATGCCAGGGAGCGTTACCGTTCCAGCCATTTCCACTGCAGGAAGCGGTTGAAGTACAAGCTGTCGAGGTAGTCAGCAAAGGGAGCCACACTCAGGTAGTCATGGATAAGCCTAGGAGAGAGCAGAGCCAGCGAGGGTCCTGAGAGCTGATCACAGCTGTGGAAAAAGCCAGAGGTCCAAGGAAAGAGGAGGTGAGCAGCCCCGAGAGCCCGTTTACTTTGCTGTTCCCTCACCCAGCCTGGTGCTGAATCACCCATGTAGCCCTGGCCCAGAAAGCTCCCCCTCCAGGCTAAGCCTGATGCAAAAGGAAGGTGCACTGGAGGCACCGCTGTGACGAACACAGCACCCTGAGACTGGGCTGGCACTGCTAATCGTGGCCTCTCAACACCAGCCTGGGCTGTGGGACAAAAGGGGACAACGGGACTCTTTGCAATTTCCCCTCCGCTCAGAGGGCAAATGCGCACGCAAGGCTGTAATCAGCTGCTGAAAGCTGCTCGGAATGTTCAGCACCAGGCGCTGAGTTGTTCACTTTCAGGTGACTATCCAGCACAAAAGGCCACAGGGATCCTGCTCAAGAGAGCTAACTGCCTTGGAGAGCGGTGCCAGGGCTGCCCAGCAGAGTAAGGAGCCTTAGACACAGCGACTACACTGGAGACATGCATCAAGGAGAAGTGGATGGGCTCTTCCCTTTCCAAAGCTTGCCAAGAGCAGGCAGGGCCCAGCCCGGAGGCTCCGCATTCAGACAGTGACACCAGCTACCACACACAGAGCTAACGCTCCACAGAAGGCTGCAGCAAACCCATTGCCACAGCCCTGCACTTGATTAAGCAACGTGCTCCAGCTTCTGTTCAGGGAGGGGTGGAGGCTGTAAGCCCCGTTTACCTAACGGCTTCTGCTTCGCACCCGGAGCCAGGATCTCTGCGCTTCTGCCGCAGGAACAGAAGTGACCTGCAGCAACAGGCAGCGTAACCCAACCACAACGGCCACATCTGTGGCCAGCGGGAAAGGACAGCTGGCACCAGGTCTGCAGCTGTCGGCTCTGCTCTACGGGTGCCAACGAGATCCTGGCACACGACTCGGAACAGCAGGGCCAGATGCCGAGGTTTGCTGGAACGGGGCCTTCCCACATGGCAACCTCAGACCCACAGCAGACTGAGAGCAGTGACAGGGATTTCTGCAGCAGCCTGTGGCTCCCAGAGCCCACAGCAGCTCCTTGTGTTTGCTTTCCTGTAGCTGTGCTGCAAACTGTCAGCCCAAAACTCCCCAGACCTCAGCCCTAGCACCCGGGGATGAGGAGAGATGGCTGCAGCCTCTATGCCGTGCCGTGGTGCCACCTGAGGTCAGGCCCCAGCACTCCAACTTACTTAGTGGATTCCTTGAAGAGCTCCTTGGAAGGTTCCTGCTCCAGCCTCTCACAACAGGCATCTACCAGCTGCGAGGGGACTTCAGGCACATGGTCCTCACTCTGGGGACAAAGGGATAGAGTCAGACACAGAGAGCAGAGCTCAAGGGTCCTGACAGGGAGGAGTAGCCCACAGGAACAGCACACAGGTGCCCCTCTGCTTGAGGGCCAGTGGGAAAAGCAGCAATGGATGCTTGTGAGGTGGTGAGGTGGCTCTGTACTCTGCTCTCACCATCCTGCCCGGCACGTTTGCTGTGGCAGGACACGGGTAATGACAGCTGTCAGCTTTCCAACTGCTCTGCTGCTGCAGGCAGCAAACACAACCCTCTTACTCACATGTGGCTTCAAGTACTTTTCAATCAGGTGCTGCCCGCATTCCTTCCGCTTCTCATCTGGAGCCACTTCGTACCCTGCCTGCACAGAGCAAACAGCGTGAGGAGCAGGAACTGAGCCCTGCAACCAGGCAGCAGCTGCAGAGCAGCAACACCCTCTGCCCAAGGCTTCCCTGGATTTCCTGGAAAACCAGATCTCCGGCAAACAGCTCCCTAAGCAACGGCCCAACCCTGTCTTAGAGAAACTGCAACTCCCCCATTTTTCCTTCAGTAAAATCCTATGTGCCCAGAAGTACCTGGTCACAGTCACTCAGGGCCAACCGGTCCATGCCCAGGGCGCTGAGAACATCCTCACCTCCCCCAGTGAAGCCCAACGGGTTCTGTTCTTACCACGGCATCCAGGAACTTGATGCAGCGTGACAGCTCAGGTCGTGTCTCGCAGAACTGCCGAAAGAGCATGTGCCCGATGGGCTGCTTCTCGCACAGGCTGTGGTAGTCCCGCTCTGCAAAGGTGGAGAAGATCCCTCACTGCTGCAGCCCTGGCCCGTGTCTCCCACCAGCCCGAGACCCCCAGGAGAGGGAAATACACCCAACGGGGACAAGAGGCATGACCGAGCTTTTACATTCCACTGTGGAAGATCCTCTTCCTTGGAAGAGGTTTGAGCTGCTGTTCTGCACAGCCTGTCTCTCTTGTTTTTAGCAGGGACCTTGGTATCTCCTGCTTGCCTGGAGGCTCTCTCCTCAACCTCTCCCCGCAGAGATCGACTGGCTGCTCCAGACACACAACTTTCCTTGGAACAAGAGGAACACACTGAGCTCATTTTCAGGCAGGTCTTCCAGGCCAATAGTTGTTCTTATGACTCTTACAAACCACTCATATTCCCAAAGACCCTGCTAGAAGCAGCAGCATCAAAATGAGAAGCAGCTTTTCCAGAGATGCCCGTTAACGCTGCTCACAGCAATTAGACCCTCCACTCCATGGCACAGCCATTTGCTTGTACGCCAGCTCCAACTGCCCTCCGGAGCTTGGCTTCCCTGCCGATTCCTCCTACCCTCTCTGAAGTCTGGCAGCCCAGGCACAAACCCCTTTGACTACCCAGAGCACTTCCAGTCCTTTGCTTTCTTCCTTCCCTTCCACTCACAAGATGTTGTCTGATCACGAGCCAGAACAGAATTGTGTCACAGCTATTGCCACCAAGGGCTGCTGGGGTGCAGATGTGCGGCCATCCGCCCGCACGCAGGGGATGTTCCAGCGCTCCTGGGGCTGGGCACTGCCGGCTTCCCCTCCTCGCGCAGCAGTTTCTCCCGAGGAAGCTGCGGCTTCCTGAGGGTGCACGAGAGCGCGGAGACCGTGGGGCTGTGGTGGGGGAGGAGGCAGCCTCGCCAGCTCTGCTGCACAGGCCGGTTTCCTTGTGTCTGCAGGGGAAGGAGTTCCCTTCAGCTGGGAGCACCGCAGTTTGCTGAGGTGAGATCAGAAGCTTTCGGCCGCCCTCACCGCTGCCCAGGCCCACACGAGGGTGTTCCCTGCGGTCAGGGCACACAAAGCTTAATTCTGCAGTGGGCAACCAGCCCACCATGGCCGCAGGCCTGCCAAGCCTCTGGAAATGCCTTTCTAGCAGGCTGCGAGGGGAAAATGAAACCACTGCAGCCAAAGAGTGACCCGAGCATGAGGAATGGGGCCACCTTTACCGTGGAGAAGCTACGTGAGGCAGCTGTCACCTGGGCCAGCACCTCGTGAGAGATGGGGACATGGGCAGTGCCAGCCAGCTGCTGGGAGGGACCTGCCTCCCAAAGCATCAAACATCACTGTCCTGCACAGTGGGACAGCAGAGACAGACAGACCACAGCCACCGGCAGAGGGGCAGCACAACAGTGATGAAGTTCAGTGCTGGGAAACATGCCACGACCCCCACAGGAAGAGCGGCCGTGGGCAGAGGATGGACACCAGCTGAGGGAAATCCATGCTGGGGGCACACAAGTCTGAGAGGCAGAGAGAGGCCAAGATGGGAGCTCCAAGGAAAGCCCAGAGCTGTGTTCAGCCCTGAGAACTTGCTCCAGAAAAGCAGTTTGTAGCAAAACCAAGGTGAGAGTCTCCATCTGATCACATTTGGCTGCAAAACTGGCCCTGAGAAGTGGTGCATGGTGTGCACAGCAGCAAGGTGGTGGTGCACAGTGGGCACCAAGATGTTGTGAGCTTGCAGGTTAACATGTAGATGAAGGAGATTTGAGTTATTCCAAATGCTACTGTCCCCTGTGCCTTCAAATGGAATCACTCCTCTCCTTGGAGCTGCCAGGACCTGGAAAACCTGGGCAGGGCAGAACTGGGGACTGGAGCTGCAGAAACTTCCCAAACCCACTCAGCCCGGCGACACCTGCTCTGAAACAAGGCCAGTGCTGCTGTACTCTCCAGCTGGCAGCTGGATCTGGAGTGATAACTCAAACAAGCGCTCCCCTTCCCAAGAGCAGAGCGTTCCCACCCTCCATGCCCCAAAACAATTTCACATGATCTCAGGGCCCAGCCTGTTGCACAAACAACATTCAAACCACGAAGAATACAAAGTGCAGTATTGAAAAGACAGGCCAAGCCCTGCCCAGCTGTACCTCATCCATAGCACACAGCAAGAACCCAGTTTTGCCCGAGTAAAGCTGCTGTGTTAGTCTTAGAAGCTGAGGTTTGCAAAGCAGGGCTGAATCCCAGGCCAGGAGCCCAGAGGACATTAGCAGGCCCTTTATTTATGCAAAGGCACCCCAGAGTGATGCTCCAGAGCTCCGCGACACCAAGCAGACCTGTGTGCACAGAGAAGGTGGCATTATCTCTAGTGAAGCTCTTCACAGTCTAGAAAGTGTGCGGGTACATCAACAGGGATTATCTGGTGAGCATCACGCAGCTGTGACTTACCCACCTATTGTTTCTTCTCTACACCCTGAGCTCTGAGTGATCCTGGCCGGGTTTTGGCTGACACGCTCCCCATTATACGTCCCTGACCCTCATGGATTCAACCTCCTTCAGGTGTGCCCGGCTTTAGGGGGGCACAACACCCACCCACCCACCCCGCTCCGGAGCTCCCGCCCACCACCGCGTCTCACCGAGGGTTTGGCGAAGATCCTCGCAGAGGCTGATGTGGGGGAACTGCAGCATCTGGCGCCATTTCTTACTCTTGCCTTTCCGGTTTCCGCCACCACCTGCAGGGCACACAAAATCAGTACCACGAGTTATGAAGCAAGGCCGTCTGGTTGTAGCCTCACCTTGCCAGGAGCCGAGAGAGGAGACACCCTCTGTCCATTTACATGTGCAAGCCCGGGCAATGAAAACAAGACCGAAGTGGTACCGCCGCTTCCCGGCTGGTGGAACAAAAGCTTTGGAGTCTCTGACTGTCAAGGGAAGCGGATGGACCAAACCGCTCTGGCTGCTGAATGAAGTCCCAACCTAGAACATGAAGACCTTTCACCTGGACATCTGGGTTAGGTTGTATATAAGATGGGAGAATCAGGGCAGGAGAGCCTAAATCCACAGGTTACTCTGCTTGCACAAGTTTTTGGCTCCCAGGCCTGTCCTCAGGACCTCTGCATAACTAATCAACCCTCCAGGCCAAGCCTTGCTGGTGTGAAGCTCTTCCTGCTGTAGTAATGATGTTCATGCCACCTACTCATTCCAGACTGATTGCTTACTCCAGGGAGGGGCTCTCAGAGAGAGGACACGAGCTGGGAGACAGGGCTCTCATCCCTGCTCCACAGACAACTCACTGCATCGCCCCGGGCTTCTCACTTCAGTTTCCCATCTGTGAAGTGGGGACACTCCCACCCTTCTCCAGAGATAAGCCAGCCTCAGAAAGGCAAGATCCAAGAACCAGATAGCATTCCAGCTTCAGTGCTGGAGTAAATGCCCAGTGCTGTAGGACAGGGTGGGAAAGCTTCTAGATAGACCAAAAAATTTACATCATAGCAGGCACTAAGTACTGAAATACTGATTGCTGGGATCAGCCGCCCTCCAGAAATTGCCTTCCCCCACCCTGCACACACCTCCCTTTGGAAACACATTAAACCATCCTGTTGAGTTGGGCCAAAGGCTTTCTGAAGCCAGGGGGGGGTTGAACATCATTTATCAGCTCTTGAGAAACACTTTCATAACACTTTCCTCCAGTGCAGATGCAATTCAGCCCCTAATCCCAGACACAGTCCCTGGGCATACTGCTCCTGGTTGCGCAGGAGGCCTTGGTTGGACAGACGGGTGGGACGGGGCCACCGCAGCCGCCAGCCACAGGGCCAGCCCCAGGTCTCAGCCCCTGGCACGCTGTGGGTCGCTGTGCTCTGTCTGCGCTCCGTCTGCCCCGCAGCAGCAGCAGCTGGGCCGCACGATTGTACAAACGCAGGAAGGAAGTGACTCAAGGGTAAGCAGAGCTGGAAGAAACCAGCAGCACAGACACCTTGTCAGCCGCAGCTTGTGGCAACCAAGCGGACGGGGACAACAAAGTGAGGGCATGGGAGGACGTGTCGCCCTCACCCCCAGGAGCGCTCAGTGAAAGGCAGTTGTGCCCCACAGCACCCGGAGGACAAGGCCCAGCCGCTTGCGTTTCCTCAAGTTGTTTGCTTTGAAAGGTGGCTCCAGCGCCATCACGCAGGGCTCTCCCCCGCCCTCGCGGTGCCGCAGCAAACGGCCCGGCAGTGAACTCGTCTCCTGCGTGCCAACCTCCCACCCTCGTTCAGAGACCGGGAAAGGTGTGGGCCACCTCCACCCAGAGCTCATCACAGGGGAGCTTCAGGACTTGGTGACACCACCAAGCTGGCCTGTTGTCCCTCTGTCAGAGGCCAGCAGGGAAGGGGGACGATGGGGGAAGGATCCTTCACCTTCCCTGTGCTAAACCCTCCAGGAAGAGTTTGAAGGAAACACAGAGCGTGGTGACCTATAGCAGCAGCTGATGGTGGCTGTCAGCAATCCCCAAGGGTGATCCCATCCCTGCACCAGGAGGCTCCCAAAAAGGCTGGGCTGGAACAAAGCACCTGGTGCTGCCAGACCTGACCAGCAAAATGGCTCTGTTCTGTCACACTGGCTGCCAGAGCTTGCCCCAGTGGCCACCACGGCCACGGGTGGGGGAGACACGGCCAGGCAGCACAGACACCCCCCGCTCTCATGAGCCAGGAGCCCTGCAGCACAGGTGTGCCAGCGGATTGTACCTGCCCGTGCCCAAACTGCCCACCACCTGCTGAGGAGGAGGAGCACTGGGAAGCAGCACAGCAGCCTCTGATACCTCGCTCTGCCTCGGCCACCAAACTGCTCTGCCAACAGCACCACAGAAGCCGGTCTCCTGGTCCCTCGGTCTATGGGACGCAGGGCCTTGTAGCTTCAAGTCCCAAACGCCACTCTTTGGTTTTGTCTGGATTTGGTGTTGAACCAAACCTTGCCATTATGAACCGTAACATCATGGTCCACCACGGTACCTGTGCCTGAAGTATCAACACTAGGCTTGATTTTCAGGCAGCTCAGAAATGTTTCTGTCTGTGTAAATTTAATTTTGTTGCTCTTTGCTCCCACAAATCTAATCTCTAAAGCTCTTTAACTAGATTTCTGTGGACCCTGAGGCTCCAAAATGACTTGGTCTGGCCAGCTGAATGCCGTGGGCCAGGAGAGACTGTACTGCCCTGCCACTTTACATGATCTAATGAACTCCCTGATGCCTGGCTGAATCAGATCTTCTCTGCAAAGGACCAGGTTCCTGTGTGACAGATTTCCCAGCACGGCTCCTCTGTGCCTTCTGCACAGCCCCACTGCTGCCTGCATCCCCGTGGGATCCAGCCATGACCCGGCAAGCAGCAGGAGGTTTGTGGCCCCGCAGCAAAGCTCCTGGTGCTGAGCTGACCAGGGGCCGCGGCTGGCGTGAAGGTGGAGGAGAAGTGGTCACCACCGCAGTTTCGGATCAGCCCTTGTGTGGGAAGCAGCGGTTTATCAGCCTAAAATCAGCTTTTTTCTCCCAAGGCACCCAGGGCTGTTTTGTCCCCGCGCCAGAGGAGCAGGAGCAGCCGCTGGAAGGGGCAGGGCTGCGGGTGGGGGCAGGCGGGGCCGCAGCGCTGAGCCCGCGGAGAGGCGGCCCTGGGGGAGCACAGCCCCCCCGGAGCACACACAAGCACGGGGCGCTGAGCAGCCCCCGCCGGCCCGGAGCAGCGCCGGGACTTCGTTTAGAGCTCCGAGGCGGTCCCTGTGTCCAACCGGCGCCGTCACCTCCCGTTCCGCGCAGCGCCGCGGGCAGCGGAGGCCGCGACCCCTCGAGAGGGAGAGCCCGAGGCTGAGCCCCGGGGACAGACACCGCCGGAGCCCGCAGGCCGGGGGAGCGGACGCCGCTCTAGGAGGCGGCCCGGCGGGCTCACGGCTCAGGCCACCGGCCGGCCGGCACCTCCGGGGCGCTGGGCTCGCTCGGCGGCCGGGCTGCCCCAGCGCCGCCTCGGGCCTGCTGCCTCCCCGCCCCCCCCCCCCCCCAGCCCCGGGCACCGACGCCACCGCTCACCTTCGCGGGCCTTGAGGAGGACGGTGTTGGCGACGATGTTCTCCAGCTCCATGGGCCCGGGCGGCGCCGCCGGCTCCGCGCCGCTCCCCTCCGCTCGGCCCGCGCCCCACCGCCGCGCCGCGCCCCGCCCACCCGCGCGCAGCCCGCCAATGCCTGCCCATGCTCCTCCCGCGCCGCGTTCTCATTGGTCCAGCCCCCCAGGAAGCCTCGCCTCCTCCAGAGAGTCGATGCACTCCCGTTGGCTCCGCGGCGGGCGGGTGTGTGGGAGGGCGGGGCGGGGAGAGAGAAATACGCGTCATTCGGCGGCCATTGGCGAAGCCCTGCCGGGAAGAGGGAGCGGGTGCTTATTGGAGGATGAGGTGTCACTCAGGGAGCGCAGCCGCCGCTCCGGGAACCGATTGGACGAGCGCCAACGGCTCCCACCTCAGCGAGAGGCCCTCCTTCCGCGGCATCTGATTGGGTGTGGAGCTGCCACTCCGCTGCTGACTGGGTTGTGATAGGGGTGTTTGGTAGGGGGTGGGGCCGAGCGTTTGTTTATAAAGTAGAGCGGGAGGGGGGTTCCCTAGAGTGGGAGGGTTGAGCTGCTGCAGCCGTTGGGTGTCGCTGGGGGTTGGGGGGCGGGTAGGGAGCTGAGAGCCTTTTCGGAGTGTCCTGAGCTCCTCTGAAAAGCAGTTACATGTTTTGAGGGCCCCCTCTCTTTACAGCCCGGCCCTGTGTGTGCGTTGGCCTCAATAAAGGTCTCCCAGTGTCTACGTGCCTGGTGCTGGTCAGTCCCTGTGTTGCAGGGCAGGTGATGCAAGCTCTGGTGCTGCACCTGGTCACTGCTGCTGTGGAGGTTTGGGGGTTCCTCGTTGTGATTCAGCCTCATCCCTTGGCTGTGGGGGGTATCGTGCTGGCAGCCGCGTTCTGCTGGGACTGACCCCAGTGGCTGCTCGTTTGCCATTTCAAAGTTTGAGCTCCTTTTGCTGCTCCTGCAAGCTTCTTCCTTCCGTTGCTTTGCTCTAAAAGCCCCTTTTCCCCTGGTACTTCAGTTGGCAGCAGCTTTACCCCATCTGAAGACAAGCTGTGGCATGGGGACCTCTCCCTGCCTGCTCCCCAGCAAAGGAGTCATTGACTTCTCCACAGAGCTGTCCTCCTCAAGCACCCCTTGGTGGTTCCTTGGCCCTGCAGATGACCTGCCCAGCTCCCTGCTTCTCCTGAGTGTAAAACCGCTCTTTAACCTTCTTACCCCTTAGCCAGTTGTGCCTGCCCTGCTTTCTGCTCCTTCTGGCTTCCTGAAGCAGATGTCACCTCTGCCTTCTGACAGCTCCCGTCTCTTGCTCCAGCCCATGAGTGATGCCCTCTGCCTCCCCTCGGGTGTGAGGCTGGTGGTGGCCAGGACATGGAGGAGCATGTGGTGGTGGACGAGTCCCTCCGCTGGCCTCTGTTGATGTCAACCTGCTGGTGGGGACCAGCCTGGGCCCCTGAGTGCTGCTTGGCCAGGCCATGCTGGCGAGTAGGAGGGAAGAGGTTCATGTCCTCAAGCTGTAGCAAAGCCGATAATAGCACAAATTATTCCAAATGCTCATTGCCCGTGCAATCGGTACTGACTGATCTGCCATGCCCTGGAGATGAGGTGTTGCATCTTCTGGTGATGAACCCACAGCGATAATGAGGAGGAGGATGAGTTGCCTCAGAGGTGATCTCCCGTGTCACTCTGCCATGAGGCATGAGCTCACACCGTGAGCTTTCTTCTTTTAGAGCTGCTTTCCTTTGAAAGGTGGCACTTGCTTATTTTGAGCTTCAAAGGCGATGACTTTGTCTCCATGCATTTCCTTGCTTAACCCTTAGGTTGCCAGTTTTGGTTTGGTCCCAGCTGATGTTTTCCAGCACTGTTCCCACCACCGACAAGTGCCATCAGCCACAGGGTGCTGCCGGAGCAGCCCGAGCATCCAGAGGGGTCCTGGTGTTCCCAGCAGAGCTGCTGGCAGCCCAGGTGGTGCAACCAGTGCTCTGTTTTTAGCTCTGCGGAGGAGATGTGGCTGGAGAGGGAGGGGTTCTGAACCCAAGCCTATCAGGGGACTAATTCAAAATAATCTTGAGAAATTGAAGAAACAGCCTGAAAATGCAGGATGCAATTCCACGCAGACGAGCACAGGTGCTGCAGTTGGGCAGGAGTAATCAGTGCTCAGGGGGGAGCCGCTTTCCCAGCGGTACTGGGGTCACAGTGGCTCATGAGAAGAACAAGAATAAGGGTCACGCTGTGAAGGATTAAACAGACTTTTTGTACAAACTTGATGGATTAAACAGACTGTTTGTACAAACTTGGAAGGAAAGGGCGGCTGTGGAGAGATGGAGTGATCTTCTTAACCAGTCTTCTATAGGCAGGATGATATGCTGGATGGCAATGCAGTGGGAGACGCTTAGTGGGGAAGATCTCCCCAGAGCATCCCAGAACCTCAATAGTGCCTGGGGTGAAGGGGGCGACCAGGCGCTCCCAGACCCCACCCAGCCCTCGGGATGTGGTATTTTGGATGTCAGCCTGCAGATCCCTTTGGTGGCTCACATGTTGCCTCAATGCCAGCACAGAGAGTGTGTGATGGCAACTCCTTGCCCAAGCTGGGGGAACCTGCCCCTCCTGCCCTGCAGCATCCCGTGCACTCCTGCCTGGGAGAAGGGACAGTGCGTGGTCCCCTGGTCAGCCCCAGCGGTGCTGGGCAATGGTGAGGGCAGGGTGCAGGAGCCTGGGCACCATGGGGCCCTGGGGTGCTGCCCACAGGGCTGGTGCCCCTCGGGGACAGCTCCTGTCCCCCAGCTGAGCTGGCCTGGCCAAGTGTCCCTGGTTATTTTTAGTAGCAAAATGCTATTTAGTTGTGAAAAGGCAAAAGGCGGCTGCGGGAGGGGAAGCAGGGCGGCAGCGATAGGGCAGCTCCTTCCGCAGATGGTGCCAGCGTGGCTCCAACAGCCGGGGCCAGCTGCCTCCTGGGGGGTCAGCACTGGGCCCCCGTCCCAGCACGATCCCCACTGGGAGCCTCCACTGGTCCCAGAGCTCATGCCGTGAACCTCTGTGCATGAGGCCAGTGAGTGCAGGGGATGGCCCAGGGAACCTCGCCGCTGTGACTGTCCCCATCCCTTCCAGCCCCTTGGACCCCATGGCTCAGCTGTGCCCACCCCGGTGAGGCTGGCGTGGGCTGGCGGGGACCAGCGTTCCTTAGGCTCCAGCTCTCAGGCGCCGGAGGCTGTTTTTAGCTGAGTGAAAGTCCGATGTTTTGAGATTTTCTATTTTGAGCTGCAAAGCTGGAGAAGTGGAGCAGCCCCTGACCCCTGGGTGTCTGTGTGAAGCGGAGCTGGGAGCCGGGCAGGGCGGGTGTGGGGTGGCTGCTGCTCCCAGGAGGATGTGGCTGCCCCACAGGTCTTTGACCCACAGACCCACGGTTGTCCCCATGGCCCCTCACACCTCGGGCTGTGCTGGAGCCTGTTCCCATGTGTTCCCATCTCCCACGCTCTCCCAAGGGAGGACGGCCTTTCCAGCACCAGGATGTCATTCCTCCTTTCCCTCCTGCAGCAAGACCCTGGCAAAGCCCCTGAGCAGGATGTGGGATGTCCCACTGCACTCCTGTCTCACTATGGGGTATGTATGTGCCCCCACAGAGCCTCCATCGCATCGCACAGCTACATGCTCAGGGGCAGCCAGAGGGGACAGCCCTGGCAGTGGCACACAGGGCTCGGGCTGGGCTGCTGTGGTGGCACAACCAGCTCATCCCAGTGCTAGTGATGCTGCCACGTGGGGGGCTATTGTCCCCCCTCACAGAAGCTGTGGGTCCGTGGCTTGTGGCCATGGGCACACGGAGGAGTTGTGGTTCATGGCAGCAGGGTGGGCTGGCATTTACCAGAGCTGGTAATTTGTCACCACTGGTGGTGACAAATCCATGCTGCAAACGGGGGTGGGTGGGGGGACATGGGTGACGACAGGTGCCAGTGAGAGGCAGGTGCCAGCCCCAGGCACAGGCTTTGGCCATGTTTTATTCAGCCCCGCATTTCCAAAAGTACCTTGCGATGCACACTTGCACCACAGTCCGGGGTCTGCAGCAGGACTGGGCACTGCTGGTGGTGAGCAGGGCTGGGGCCACGTCTGTGGTGCCCCTGGTGTCCCTAGATGCAGTGCTGGCGGGGGACGGCGAGGAGCCGGCGAAATGCAGCGCGGAAGTCCCGGTTGAAGAGGGTGTAGATGAGGGGGTTGAGGCTGCTGTTGCAGTAGCCGATCCAGAAGAAGAAGCTGAAGAGGGGCTTGGAGACTTGGCAGCCCTCCCCACAGACAGCCCCCAGGCTGTAGGTGAAGAAGAAGGGGAACCAGCACAGCACGAAGGCACCCATCACCACGGCCAGCACGACGGTGAAGCGCCGCTCCCGCGCCCGCACCAGCCGCTGTCGGCACAGCAACACGCTCTGGTGCTGGCTCTGGCGCCGCCGGCCTGGCACCCCGACCCCCGGCCCCTTTGCTCCGGCAGGGTGCAGGGAGCGGGCAGCGAGGAGGGTGGCTGTCCGCCGAACCGTTAGGTGGTAGATGCGGCAGTAGACAGCAACCATGACGAGGCAGGGGGCGAAGAAGGAGGCGGCGCAGGAGGCCAGCACGTACCAGGTCTCCTGGCTCAGTTGGCACTCCTGGTCCCCTGGCTGTGCCCGCAGCAGCGGTGGCAGTGCCACCAGGGTCGCCGCCACCCAGACTGTCCCGATCATCCCTTTCACCCGTCCGGGGCTGCGGTGCAGGTTGAGCCGGGCTGCCCGGGTGACAGCCCAGTAGCGGTCGAGGCTGATGGCGCAGAGGTGGCCGATGGAAGCGGTGCAGAGCAGCACGTCCAGCGCAAGGTACAGGCTACACCACAGGCCGCCAAAATACCAGTAGCCCATCACCTCGTTGGCTAGTGAGAAGGGCAGGACGAGGATGGCCACCAGGATGTCCGCCAAGGCCAGGGACACCAGGAAGAGGTTCTGTGGAGCCCGTAGAGCCCGGCTGGTGGAAATGGCTGCCACCACCAGCGTGTTGCCCACCAGTGTGGCCAGCAGGATGGCCAGGGCGGCCAGCAGGATGAGCCCAGTGGCCGCTGGTGAGTGGGGGGCACTGCCGGTGCTGCTGCCGTTACTGGAAGCATTGGGGAGGGCACCAGCTGGCTCCATGCTGGCTCAGCCCCTCAGACGGACAAAGACCCATGAGGCTGCCCCCCACCACACACGCCCCACTCACCGTCCCACCGCTTCTCATGGCACAGCCTCGGCATCACCGAGCCCCTGGGCAATGTCCTGGCCACCACCACTCCCGTACTGACCCGGTCCAGCAGCAAGGTGGAGGTTGTCCTGGCCCGGTGGTCACCCGGCCAGGCATGTGGGGCAGCAGTGGTGCCGGCAGCCCCTGAGCGCTCCCACGGCAGCACGGCTGGCTCTGCTGGTCCCAGCCCAGGAGGCGGCAGGCGGGAAGGAGGGAGGGACGGGCTTATATCACTGGCAGGAGCCCAAACATCTGTGGGCAGTGGGAGAAGCAGTTATGGCCAACACTTAAAGGGCTCCTGCCAGGGTCACCATAGTGGGTGGTCTTCTGCTGTGACTGTTGGGGTATCCAGTGGGTTGGGCGCACTGCCTGGCCATGCTGAGTAGGGATCTCGCTGAGCCCCAGCCCAGCAGCACCACAGCACCTCGCCGGCAGCCCCGTGCTGTGCCCAGCTCACCAGCATGCTGAGCGGTGACACAGAGTGGTGTGACACTGACCCCATCCTGCCCGCTCAGCCGTCTGGGGATGAGGTGGGTGTAAGGTGCTGCCCATGGCATGCTGGTACAAGCTGGCTGCAAACCGCAGGTGCGGGGTTGGGCTGCAGGTGCAGGGTTTGGCTGCAGCATCGGCAGCGCGTACCTTCATGGCATGGGCAGTGTGTTTGGTGCATCCTCAGTGTCGGGCGCCCATACGGGCTGTGCAGGGGTAGTGTATGTACAAGGTGGGGTGAATGGTGGGTGTCTGGCACCTGTGTCTCTGATAAGGTTTGCAGAGGCAGGAACCTAAGAGGCACACACGCAGGGCGCAGGCGTTTGGCATTTATTAGACACCAGGTGAGCAGGGATGGTGGAAACAGGGCAGCCACGAGAGCGGTGGCCCAGGTGTCTGGCAGCGGCTAGAGCCGTGTGGCACTGTGCAGGGGTGGGCGAGGGGAGCCCACCCGGATGGCGGGGCCAGGCACCTCCTCGGGGTAGGAGAGCGCGGGGTTGCTCAGCCCCAGCCTGGCCTTGTCACAGGGAGGGCCCTCGCGTTCCTCCCAGCCCTCCGGGCCACGGCAGCGGTCTGTGCAGCACAGAGTGGCCCGGGTGATGAGCTGGTCGAGGGGCTGCAGTGAGTGCATCCAGGCGGGGAGGAAGTCCCAGGTCTGCAGCCATTTGGGCAGGTGGCCAGGGCTGCGTGCCTGCAGCGCGTTCACCAGCCCCACGAAGAAGAGGAGGCCGAGGAAGGGTGCACCCACCCCTACCAGCACTTGCCAGCCCGCCATAGAGATGCCAAAGATGATGGAGGGCAGCAGGAGGAAGCAGACAATGAGGTACAGCACGGCGAACCAGCGGTACTTGGCCGTGCGCTCGCCCAGCGCCTTGGCCATGCGGATAGGCAGGCGGGTGAAAGGCAGCGGGTACCACAGCAGGATGCCGGAGATGTTGAAGAAGAAGTGGCAGAGGGCAATCTGCAGGGACAGCATCGCCATCGGGTTTGGCACGTGGGCAGCCTCCTCCTTGCCCAGTGCCCCCCATGATTCCAGCCATGGCCCCCAGCTGTACCTGGAAGGAGCTGGCCAGCTTGTCCCCCGGGCTGGCCAAGGCAGCCAGGATGGCAGTGGTGGTGGTGCCGATGTTGGAGCCCAGGGTCAGCGGGTAGGCGCGCTCAATGCTGATCACCCCCAGGCCTGTGGGAGAGGGATCACATCTTGTCCCGTTACTCCTTGCCAGTGCCATCCCCACAGTCACCCAGGGAGACACATCTCCAAATGCCTCAGCACACCCAGAACATTGTGCGGGGGACCAGCACATGGCAGGGGACCAGGTTTGGCCAGGACTCACCAATCAGAGGTGTGATGGCAGAGGTGAAGACAGAGCTGCTCTGCACCACAAAGGTCATTCCAGCGCCCACCACCATGGCGAAGTACCCAGTGAGCCAGCTGAGGGGGTGTGGGAGGTCTGCCACGGCATGGCCGTGAGCATGGGCACAAACATGGACACAGACACGGACACGGACACATCAGCTGGGAGCAGCCTGGACCTCCTACATGGTGCTGGGGAGGGAGCTGTGGGACCAGGCTCTGGGTATGGGGTCAGGCTGTGGGTATAGGGCCAGCCTGGTGCCTGGGATGGCCGGGGAAGGAGGATGTGGATGCTAGGAGGCCATGACAGGCAGGAGCCAGGGCTCAGCGACAGGCAGGGGACATAGGGGCAGAAGCAGGAATAGGGGTTAGAGGCAGCCAGGAATTGGTCTGAGGGTGGCAGGTAGGAACGGGCTTGGGTGGCCGTGGGGCAGGCAGGTCCCATCCCACTCACCAGTGTTAATGACTTTCTGGATGGCTTTGGCCACCTGTCCCTTGAGCAGGGAGTTGAGGAGTTTGACCAGGAGGATGAGGCAGGTGCAGAGCACGATGAGGGACCCAGCCAGCAGCACCAGCCCCACGGCCAGGTCGGGCAGTGGTGTGTCGGTGAAGAGGTGCTCGCCTGCCCCACAGCATGGCTGGGTGAGGGGCTGGGGCTGGTCCGGCCCCGCTCGCAAACCAGCCCCCTAGCCCCACACCGGGGCCGCAGCCCCAACATCTCCCAGCCCTGCCCCATGTTGTGACTCCAGCCCCATGTCCAGCACCTCTGCATCCCACATTAAGCCACCCAGCCCTACCTGCAGCTTTCCAGCCCCCCGCAACCACTCACATTTCTGCCTGCTGACGTTGTGGAGGCTCCCGATGCCTTTAGTGCTGCAGTGGCCAAGGGCTGTGCAGTTTGGAGGCAGCCCAAACCCTATGGCAGCCATCTGCAAAGAGAGGGTGGGCTACAGCTGGCTCCACAGCACCCTTGGCCAGCCCCCTGCCCACCACCCACCCTCCGTGGGATTGTTTGGTGGCCCCAGCAGGATTACAAGCCACTCACCTGTGGGGGTGCGGGACCACACCAGACGCGGATGAGGCTCCGGTTGCGCAGGGTCTCATCTCCTGTTGCGATGCCCGTGATCACCGACTTGTCCAGCTGCAACAACACACACGTTGGAGAGGGCCCTTGAGGGCTGACTGCACCCCCAGCTTGGGGACATCTTTGCTGGGATGGGGACACTGCTGCCAGCCTGGGGACACTTGAACATGACCACCATCAAAGGGACATGAGTGCTGGGAACATCACCACCAGCACATGGACAGCAACGCTGGGGAACCATCACTAGCCTGGGGACACCACTGCCAGCCTAGAGAAACTTAGGCATGACCACCATCAAAGCGACACCAGCACTGGGGACATCAACACCAGCATGTGTGACCATCACCAGCCTGGGGACACCATGGCTGAGGAGACCTGGATGATGAGCTTGGTGAAGGGCTCTGTGATGATCTTCAGCAGGTCAGGGGCGTCCTTCCCGCTGCGGATGTTGAAGGTGGCCACGACCAGGTGGGTGACGCGGTGCAGGTACCCGCTCACCACCTCCAGTGGCAGCAGGACCAGCACTGACAGCCAGTTGAAGCAGTCGTGCACCGTGGCACCAGCGAAGGCCCTGTGTGGAGGGCCTGTTGGCATGGGGTGGTCCCTAGGGAGCAGCCCCCAACCCCCGTGTCCCGTCTGACTCTCACCGTTTGAACTCACTGCGGTCGCCAGCCTGCATGAGGGCCACAATGGTGTTGGTGACAGAGGTGCCGATGTTGGAGCCCATGATGATGGGGATGGCAGAGCGTACCTCCAGCACTGGGGACAAAGAGACCCACTAGCCCGCATGGTCCAGCCTGGGGTGATGTGATCCAGCCACCCCCTTGCCCAGGCTCAGGTCCTGGGGAGTCCCATGGACACACTCACATCCTGAGGAGACCATGCTAACAATGATGGAGGTGGAGGTGGAGGAGCTCTGCACCAGCACAGTCACCAGGATGCCCACCACCAGCCCAGCCACTGGGTTGGAGAGGATGGCATTGTCCTTGAAGATGTCCCCGGCCACCTTGCCTGCAAGACAGTGTGAGCAGCAGGGTGCTGGTGTAGTGGGTGCCACCAGCCATCCAGGTGCCCCCACCACCCTACCTCCAGCCAGCTGGAAGGCAGAGCTGAGCACGTCCAGGGAGCACACGAAGAGGTACAGGAACCCGAACATCAGGGGCACCTTGAGAAGGGAGACACAGATGGACTGGACCCTGGCCCAGAACCCCAGCTCTGTGCAAGACAAGAGAGAGTGTTAAACACCAGCCACGGCATGGCCCCAGGTCCCTGGGCTCCCACAGCCCTACACCATCCTCTTCTGCCCCTTGGTGGGACAAGGCTTGTGTCCCCAGTTGTGCCACCACTCCCTGGGTCCCCTTCATCTCCTCCTACACTTGAGCACTTTGTGCCAACCACCCATATTGCCTCTCACTCTCTCTGCAGCAACCTGGGGAGCTGAGGGTCTCCCTCACCAGCAGACACCCTGCCATGCTGGGTGTCCGGCTGGGGTGCCAGCACAAGAACTGGCACTGCAGGGCAGCGAGGAGGAATTGCTGCCAGTCCCAGGGGCAAAGCTGGGGCTCTCCTGGCACACCAAGGCACCCTCTGGGCACCTCTGGTAGGTCTCTGGGGTGCTCCTCAACCGGGGTTCTTTGTGCCCGCCACCCAGGGGGTCTCACCTGGCCTCTGCAGCTCCTCCAAGCCCAGACGGGGCCCCTGCCAGGGCAGCACATCCAGCTCATACCGCTCCCTGCTCTCGCCCAGGCGCCCAGGCGAGCCGGGGCAGGGGAAGCCGTGGTCAGGGCAAGGCACTGCCCCGACAGTGAAGGGGCAGGCATGGGCAGCCGGCAGCCGGTGCAGAGCTGGGGAGAGGGAGCACCCGCGTTACGGCCCCATCCTTGTGGGGACCACCCTGCGGAGCAGAGCCCGGTACTGCCTGGGCCATGGTCTGGCCAGCAGCAGAGCTGAGCCCAGCGCGTGGTGAGGAAGAGGAGGAGGAAGGCTGCGGGCACCTACCTTGGGGGCTGGGGCAGAAGGCGAACTGCGGCCCGTGCACCACCCTTCCACCCTGCACCAGGCAGCGGGGCAGGGCCGGGCTCTCCCTCCGGTAGGGCAGCATCGCTCCTGCTGAGGCTGAGCAGAGGCAGCGGTGTGTCACCACAGCAGTGCTGGCACCACCGAGGAGGACCATCCCATCACCGACTGGTCCCCTGGGCTACCAGCCACTACCACATCATCCCAGTGAGCTCCCACAAGGGCAGGCAGGGGACACGGGGAGGTGACCCCTCCTGCCCAGGGTCCCGCTCACCTTGGACTGGCCGGGCACTCAGGGCAGTGCCACATCCACATGCCACATCCACGCGTCCCTCCAGCGAAGTGGTCTGCAGGGCACCGTGGCCCTTTATATGCAGGCCAAGAGCAAAGTCTAAGGAGCCCCACGTTGCCCCTCACTGCTTGCTGCTCACCTCCTCCCCAGAAATTCCTGCAGTTAATGGGTAACCGCGTTGCATCCCGCGTCAGCCACAGCCGTGGGGCAGGATGCGGCACATGTCCCCGGGGTACCGTGCTGCCGCACACCCCGCCTTGGCTGCCCGAGGCTCCGCATCGCCCTGGGTGAGCAGCAGCCAGTGTGGTGGGGAGCAAAGCTGGGGCGGTGCTGGAGCAACCTCAGCTCCCTGTCACTTGGTGCTGGGTGCTTCACTCCCTGCACGAGATGAAGAGGAGGAGAAGACGTCAGTGCTGGTGTTGTTGGGTTGTCTCAGACTGGAGGTGAGGCTACACACACATCCACCATCCTCAGAGACACCCCAGCATCAGCTGCAAGGGGTCAAGCTCTGCCCAAACTACAGACTGTTGGCATTGCCAGGGCATTGACGGTGGGTTACGTCAGCACCGGTGCGGTCCCCATGTCCTGTCGCTGTTGGTGGTGGTGGCACACGGCCCGGCTCAGCTCATGCCAACAGCTCAGCACGGAGCAGCCGGCAGTGCTGCGAGGGCTGCGCGGGGCAGAGCCTGTGTCTTCCAGTACATGCTCTGCTAGGGCAGGCAGGAGCAGAGCGATACCAGCGTTGCCATCACCACCTCCTCGATGCCGTTTATCATTACCCGCTGTTTATGCACCTTCAGCCAAGTTTCCATCCACGCGCAAGGCACCCGGCCAGCTCGCCCCCACATCTGCCCTGGTGAGAGCCAGGGGCCAAAGGCCCCTCCAGCCCAGGCACCTGCAGGGAATGGGCACAGAGGGGCCACGTGGTTGCCACGTCCCTGTTCTTGGATCAGACACTCCCAGGACCCATCACCGTGGACAAACCAGCTGCAATTGTATATGGGGAGAGAATGGGAGATCCCTCAGGTACCCCAGAGTGGTCAAGGACAGCCTGGGGACATCCCTACCGCTGCTGGAGCATCACCAAGCCTCTGCAGAGTCACAAATCGCTGGACCTCAATGCCCAGGAGGTGCCACAGCAGGGGACATGTCCTGCCTCTACAGGGCCTGGGGACCCTTCTGGCCAGGGAGGGTGGCCAGTGGCACCTGCAGAGCCCCGTGCCCAGCTGCAGTGGGAGGAGGCTGGTGTCCGCGTTTGCCCCGTCCCCGGGGCTCTTGCCCAGCTGCCCCCACAATCATTAACCTGGTGAGGCCCTGGCAGCTCTGGCTGTCACTCATTGACAGTGTCGGGGCTGAAGTCCTTGGCCATGCCGGCCCTGCAGCTTCCCCTACATCATCATCAGTGCTCAGAAAACAAGTTCCTGGCACTGCCCTTTGCCGCCGGGCAGGGCGGCACCAGGGCCAGGGTTGGCTCCAGCTCTGCCCTGACCCCATGGGTCTCTGTGGGGTACAGCGGGGACTGGGGGGACATTGCTGCCAGGAAAAGCACCGTCTGGCCTTAGCAGCAGAGGAAGGAGAAGATGCATGTCCAGGCAATGCTCTTTATTTCCCCTGATTTCACACCACAGACGGGACTGAGCAACACCATGGAGACACAGAGGGGCTCTGACCTGGGCCATGGGGCTGCAGTCAGCTGTCCTGGGCCACCCCTCTGCCTCTGGCTGGGCAGTGGTGACAGAGCAGTGACCCAGGGAAGGGCCCCAGCACACACGGATGTTGGAGGGATCTCCTGGCTGCTATTGGGGAGCTGTCTCCATCATGGACGGAGTCTGAGACCTCTGGGGACATGGGGCTGCCCAGGAATGGGGACCTGCCAGGCACAAGGTTACTGCTCAGCACAGCTGCCAGCAGGGATGCCAGGCTGGGCACATGCTGGGTGCCCACACACCAGGCTGAAATGCTCAGCACCCAGCGGTGCTGCATTCCCTTGGCACCAGGGAGGGCTGTCCCCAGGGGCTGAGCACCCACGGCCCCAGACAGGCTGCAGCAGAGACCTACGAGGATCCACTCCTGTGGGTCACTTCAGCAGTCGCCCACACAGGACCTCCCTGCGGGGAGGGGGAAGGCTTCTTTGGCACGGCCTGCTGGCTCTGCCTCTGTCTGCTCGGGGCAGGAGCCACATACAGCTCCATGCCCTGCTCCACAATTGCGCTGAGCCTGGCAGGATCAGGCGCAGCCACACTCATGCAATGCAGATGGTAACAACTTGCCCAGGATGTATGCTGGCAGGGCCATGCTTACCCTTCCTGGGATGGGTAGACCCGCTCATCAACAACGGGGGAACCCCTGTTCCTGTGGGGTCAGGGACTGGATCTGTCCTTCCGCTCCGGACATGTGTTCTCCTGACCCTGCCTGCCCACAGCACCAGGGTTCAGGGCTCGGGCCTGCCTTGCCACCACACCCGCCCATGTCCTCTCTCTCTTGCACACCCTTTGGTTGGAAGGGTGCTTTCCCCACCTGAACAGTCTGCAGGGCCATGCCAGCAGGCAGGTGCACTGGGCAGGACAGTGCCAGGCATGCATGGGACGTTGCAAAGTGCTTTGCAACGGGGGTTCAAACTATCTACAGAACTCCCTTGATGTGCACCAGGATGCGACCCCATCGAGGGGCATGGCAGCTGCTCAACCACTCACAGCGACACGACACAACAGTTTGGGACAGGACGTGGACGAATCTGCGGTCCAGGCAGTGTCGGCAGTGCAGGGCAAGGGCCAGTCGGACCCCACGTTGAGCCCCGATATGGCCCGGGGGTACCACATGCCGGGTGCGGATGTGCAGCAGGACTCATCGGAGCTCATGGTCAACCGGAGGCTGGGCTGGCACAGGGTCTGAGGGCTGAGGACGGCCACTTCCCTCGGGGCCTGGGTGAGGGTCACGGGGCTGGTCCGACCCGTCACAGGCACTGTCGTCCTGCCCGGGGAGCTGGAGGAAGTCAGGCAGGACCAGGTCCTCCTTGGAGAGCAGCCCACGCTGGTCATTGGCCCGGCAGCTCTGGGCACGGTTCAGCAGCTCCACCAGGCCTGGGAGAAATGCAGGTCACACAGCTGAGCCTGGCACTCAGGCTCTAGTTCTAACACCTCAGCTGCCCTCGCCACCTGATGTGATCCTGAACGTGTCCCAGTCACAGCACCTGCAACTTCTCCCTGCTCCATGCCAGCACCCATGGGACCCTGCACCCCCCTTCAGCAAACTAGAGACCCCCAAATCCCTCATATCCCATCTGCAGCTTCATGGGACCCTGCATCCATCCCCAGTAGACTGGGGCTCCCACATCCCTCGCCCTGTGTTTTACCCCAGCCCTTCAGGTTTCAGACAGGCCAGGTCTCACCTTCCAGGTCATATGTGCGGCGGTTCAGGTTCATGGCAGCTGAAGACCGGGGCCGGGAGAAGGAGGAGGGCATCTCCCACAGTGTGTCCGACTCTGCTCCTGTTGGGCTGCCCTCCTGCAATAAGCAGCCCAGGCCTCAGCAACGCGGCAAGGAGGCAGCACTCCCCCAGCCCGTGTCCCCATCGCCCTCCCGCAGCCTGGCCCCTGCCTCGGCACCCGCTGCGCAGCCCCACGGCACGTGCCGGCACCACGGCAGAGCACACCTTCCCACAGGCCATGGCAGCAGCCATGGACATCTCCAACCAGGGAAGGTGGGATCTTGAGCTCACCTCGTTCTGGAGCAGGGAGGGGGCGGCTGCAGCCTCAGCACTCTCTGTCACTCGCATGTCTGCAAGGTAAGTGATGCTCAGCACCCCATGCCAGCACACCAGTTCTGTCCCCACCAGTGACAGGATGGAGCCCATCCCGGGGAGCAGGAGCCGTGACCAGCCGAAAGCAGCCAAGCCCTTTGAGCACTCTGGGCAGGGTGACACAGCCTGAGGGGGGACACGGCTGGAGGGCAGGACACTCTACCTGCTGGCGTTTCCAGGATGAGTTTCTGAGCAGCTACCGTGCTGACCAGCTTCTCCAGGTCCAGGGTGGCCGCCTCACCTTGCTGCAATAGGAAGAGCCAGCCGGTGTCACGCTTGCTGCAGCATGGCAAAGGTGGCCAGGTTGAGGACGTGTGAGCTCCCTGGCCAGACCAGGGGTCACAGGCTGCACCACACACAGCACACCCACCAGTGCCTCCTGGCCCATGGCACTGGTGACTCTCCACGAGCTCACAGGCTGCCCCTGATGTAGACCCACTGCTCCCCACCACTGCCGGCAGCCCCTGGTCCAACCCCCCCGCAGCATCCCGGCCGCAGGGGCTGGGGCCGTCCCGCCGAGGCGCAGGCTCACCCGCCGCAGCAGCGCCAGCTCCATGCGCACACCGTACTTCCCCAGCACGGGCTGCAGCGCTTCCCGGATGCGCTTGGTTGACTTCGCCGTGATGCGGATAGTCTTATTGAGGGAGGAGATTTCCAGCCTATGGAGGAGGAGATGAGGCTGTCTGAGGGCAACTATGGACAGGTAGGACAGAGCCGGGGTGTTTGGGGGGTTCAGTGTGGGGCACCGCGAGGAGGTCAGGGTGCTGTCTGTGATGTGGACCAGACACATGTGTGGGCAACAGTGTCAGCCCCGAAGCTCCCACTCACTCAAAGCTTATCCTGTTCTCCAGTTTCACCTCCTGGTCTGCCAACACGGAGCACTCCTGGTCCAGCACCAGCGCTTTCTGCAAAAGCCAAACCATCAGGAAAGAGCATGCCAGAGTGGCACGTTGTCCCTGCACAAGGCTGATCTGGCTGGCAGAAGCCCCCATTCCCCCTGCCTGCCCTACCTGCTCGTTCCCCACCAGGTAAACCTTGATGTCGGGGAGGCTGAAGCCACGTTTCTCACATATCCCTGCCAGCATGTCGCGGATGGAGTGGCCGGGCCGGACGGAGGCCAGCGAAGCCGTGCCGTCAGGCAGGTACACGCAGCAGTACTTCATGGGCTTGGCCGGCAGCTCTGCCTCGCTGCCCCCCAGGCTTTTCCGATGGCTCTGTGGGACAGATGTGGCAGGATGAGCCCAGCCAGTGGCAGCATGATGCCATGGGGCCGGCACAATGACAACTCACCTCCGTCCAGGGGCTGGCAGTCGTGCTGGCCGAGGACAGGAAGCCCAGGTCCAGGCTGGCGGAGGAGTTGAGTGAGCCCTGGGACTCCCGCCACAGCATGGCACTCCCACCGCCTTCTCCCCCCTCTAGGACAGACAGAGAGACAGTGGTGGGCACCGCAGGCACCTTTCGGGGGGGGCACGGCTCCTCTGGCCCGCTTGGCACAGCACGTACCTGCCCAGGAGGGCTCCCGCCGCTCGCCCTTCCTGAAGGACCGTCGGGGGCTGCGGTTGGCACTGCTGCCCGCGGTCTCCACACCCAGCGGCAGGGACTTGCCCAGCTTCAGCTTCGACTTCTGTGTGAACAGAGAAGAATCTCAGTGTGGGGACATCCAAGGCTGCCCTTTCCCTGGTCCCCGACTACTTGTCCATCCTCAGCCCAACACTGGGTTTGCTCCAAGCAGTGGCAAAGGGACCCAGCACCTTTTTCTCAGGCCAAGGGACAGGTCCCCGTGCCCCCCTTGCCACCCTGCTCACCTTGCTGAGGTCAGGTGGGGGGCTGCTGCTGCGGGAGTGGGGCCGCAGGTCGGGCAGGGGCTGCCCCTGGCTCTCTGCCCGCAGGCAGGCCTGGTAGAGCGGGGATTTCACAAAGCGCGTGTAGCTGTCAAACTTCATCAGGTTAAAGATCTGCGAAGGGAGGATGCGTGTGCTTAAGACCCCTGCCCGCCTCCAGCTCGGTCTGGCCGCTGCCCCGTGGCATGGGCCCAGGTGCCAGCAGCGATACTGGTGATGTGCAGGGTGGTTCTGCAGCCCCCATCCTGCGGGCAGGGTGGAACACAGGTGTTGCTCATACCTGGAGCTGCTGGACGCGAAACATGTCTGGGGAGGGGGTGGCCAGCATGTCCTCCCCAATCCAGGCCTGCTTGTCAATGTTCACGGGACTGACTGAGTGGCTGGAGAGGAATTCGTCATAGATTCGCCGTGCCTCCTGAGCCAGCTGGGGGAGTAAAGGGGTCAGGCTGAGGCCAGGAGCCCTCTCCTCACTCCTACCTTGTGGGGAGCCCCTGGCTCACCCCACGAAGACACTCGAGTCCTGAGGGACCAATTTTCCCCTGGGACAAGCTCGGTACCCGGGCTTCAGAACAGGCATTGGTGCCAGCCACCTCCACCCAGCACCAAGCTCTGGGTACAACACAGTGGTCTCTCCACAGAGGTACAGCCCGAGGTAGGAACTGTCCCCTCCAGCTGTGTGGCTCTGTCCCCATGATCCCCATGATCCTCTGCCCTTGGTCTCTTTTTTCCTCCCAGCAGCACTCTCCACCCTCCGGCCACCCTGGGCTGGAGAAGCACAACCCACTCCGGAGGGCAGGCAGTCCCGGCTGCGGCTTTTCAGATGCACATCACATCCATCTCCTTGTCCCTTCCACAAGAGCTCCCAGCCTGCTCAACATCCCGTTATGGGGGTTTGCTGGGACCCTGGGACACGCAGGCACGATGGCCACCTCCACCCACGTCCCTCCCAGGCTCAGCCGCACTGTGGCTGTGCGGAGGCTGGTACCTGTTGCGTGTCGCTGGCTGGGATCTGCTGGAAGCGCTCACATGCCTGCCAGAAGTAGACGTTTTCAGCGCTGAACTCTTTCTTGAGGAACTCCTGCGGGGCAGGGAGAGCTGCTGGCCCAGCTGGCACCATGGCTGAGGGACAGCTGGTTGCCAACAGTGGACATGAGTAGGGACCAAGGTCTGGGCTGCGGCACTCACAGTGAAGTAGGTGACAGCCACGCGGTCCTGCAGCAGCGTCTCGAAGGATTCGGCCCAGCTGACCACGGAACCCTGTGCGGAGCCGCAGGTGGCCGGTGGTCCTGGCAGGCTGTTCACGCTGTGATTGCTGCCACGGGCCCTGGAGGCATTTAACTCTGAGAGAGAAAAAGAGTCAGTTCTGGCTGCCTGGGTGTCCCCCAGCACCACCCCTGTTGCCAGCAGCCCCCTGTATCTGCAGGGAGCTCATCTCCCTGATCCTGATGCGAGCCAGCAAGGCCTCAGGAGGGAAGATGAGGAGCTGGTATCGCAGTGGCAACCTTGGTGGATCAAGCACCATGATGCCACATGAGGCTCCCAACCCTGAGGAAACTCTCCCTCCAGGAAACCCAAGGTGATTGTACATTCAAATGGAGTCCCTCCATAAAAAGATGGAAGTTCCCAGCGGCAACCCCAGCTTTAGAAATAGCTTGGGTGGTGAGCCCTGGGTGCAGAGGGTCATTTGCAAGAGAATATAAGGACATGGAAGCCAGGCTCTCCCAGCCTGCGGGAGCAGAACAGACAGGAGGCTGCTGCTTTGCCAAGGTCCTTGTCCTTCACCTCCTGTCCAAAACACAGGATAACCACACACACCCTGCATGTACAGGTGGGCACAGCAGCCCCTGGCACCCTGTGCTGGAAGGATCCTGCAGTGGGGCTGAGATGGTCAAATGGCACATCTGAGATATCCAGTGTACCATGAGACAGATGGACAGAGAGACAAACAAACTCTCAGGGAGCACGGGACTGGCTGGTACCCAGGTTCTGCTTGTGCCAGGAAGCCCCTTGGCCCCCGAGGGTCCCAGCTGAACGGCCAAAAGGGAGGGACCAGTACAATGGGACCATACAGGAGAGATGGAGGGGTCTGATGAGTCCCTGGCACAGGGCTCAGCCCTGCACCCGCCCACAGCACAGCCTGTGCTGACACAGGACCTGGCGCTCTGCTGGCTCCTTGCCCCTGGCTTTGGGCCTCCCCCTCCCCTGAGGATGATGCTGGCCTCCCGTCCCAGAGCAAAGAGCAGCCTTACCTCCATCTGACACAGCTGGGCCCTGCGGGGGTGGAGAGAAGAGAAGTGAGAAGGGGCACACAGCATTTGCCAGCTCGGTGGAGCAGCACCCGGGCAGGCGTCAGCGCCAGGGCAAGCCCGGTCCAAACCCAGGCGCATGGGACACAGGCTGCCAGCAACCACCACCCTGGCGTTAACTGCAACCAGAACAGCTGCCCCATGGGAGGGGCAGAATGCAGGGCTCCCAACCCGTAGGGCAGCAAGATGGGGGGTCACAAGAGGTGCACAGCTTTTCTCCCACCTCCCATGCATCTACTGCCCTGGGGCCAGAACAGCAATTGGGAAAGGGCAGCTGCTATCAGATGTAACCCTGCCACCCTGTCCGTGGAGGAGAGAAGCAGCCTCCTCAGCACAGGAAGAGGAGGGGAGGAGGGGAGGGAAGGAAGGACAACCACAGCCCTAGGCAGGCAAACTGCCTGCCCCCTCCTTCCTTGTGGCCTGGGGAGATGCCCAAAACACAGTGACCAGGTCCTGCCAGAGCTGCCAGCCCAGGGCACAGCAGGACAGGGTGCCCTGTACCATTCCCTGCGCTGCCCCAGGCACCTGCTGTGGGGATGTGGTACCCCAGGACACACAGCAAGAAGGGAGATGGGCAGAGCCTCTGCAGTCAAAGCCCAGCTAAGCACCAGCATGGCACTTCTTCTCATCACCTGCCTGGAGCCACACTGAAGTGGTGCCCTTCACCTGGCTGGCCAGTGCCCCCCACCCTGACAGCCCCACACACCCCAGCCTGCCCTGCACACCCCCGCCTGTCCCCATCCCAGCCCCACACACCTGAGCCCCACGACCCCACCCCTGCCTGTCCCTGCTACCCACCCCACATGCAGCTGCCATGCCCTTTATCTCAGCCCCGCACACCGCAGCCCTGCCTGCCCATCACCCCAGCACCACATACCCCTGTTTTGCCAGCTCCTTGCTCTTCCCCATCCATCCCTGCTGCCCACACCCACATAGCTCTGCCCCGCCTGCCACGACACACCAGCATTGCTGACTCTTGTTACCCCGTCCCCACACCCCAGTGCCGTGCATCCCCACATATCGCTGCCTCACCCTTCTAAGACCTCTGCCTGCTCATTACCCCAGCCCCACATGTCCCTGCCTGCCTGGTAACCAGCCTCATATACTGTTCCCTGCCCTAATATCCCTCTACATCTCTGCCTGCTTTGGATACCCAAGCCCCATACACCCCTGCCTGCCCTGTACCCAGCCCCTCTCCCCCTGCCTGCCTGTTCCCATGCCCCATACATCCCCCTGTCTGCTCGGTACCCAGCCCCACGCCCCCTGCCTGCCCGTTACCCGTTCCACACTCCCCGCCTGCCCACTCCCCGGCCCCGTCCAGCCCCTGCCTGCCCGGTACCCAGCCCCACACCCCCTTCCTGTCCGTACCCAGCCCCACGCCGTGCCGCCGGGCGGGGCCGCCCCGGGGGATGGGGACCGGTGCCCCGGGCCAGGCCGGGACTCACCATGCGGCCGTTGTGGACCAGCAGCAGCTTGGCCTTGCCCTGCATGCCTGGCACCGCCCGGCCCAGCGCGCTACCGGCGCGGCCCGCGGCCCCGCAGCATCCCCGGCCGGCGGCGCGGCGCGGCTCTCCCGGCCCGGCCCGGCGCTCCCCAGCACTACCGCTTTCGGCTGCCACAGGAAGTGTCGCCATGGGAACCGAGACCGCAGCGGGGGGAGCGGAGCCGCCCTCCCGCCCCGCGCCGCCGCCGCCACCGGCCCCGGCACCGCCCCGGTGGGCACCGACTCCAGCTCGGGGCCAGGAGGCGCCGAGGCTCCATCCCCGTCCTCATCCCCGACCCCACCCTATCTGCATCCCCATCCCTGTCTCCATCTGCATCTGTGGCCACATACCCATCTGCATCCCCGTCCCCTTCTCAAGCCCTGTCCTCACCCCTGACTCCATCCCCATCCGAATCCCCATCCCATCCCAGTTCCTATCCTCACCCACTCAGTCCCCATCACCAGCACGGCCTGTGCTGCTTCAGGCTCACCATCCCATCACCACCCTTCCCAGCAGCCTGGGCAGCACAAAGGGGCTCATCTCAAGCACCACATCACCCCAGGGAAGGGGATTGCAGAGGGGCATCAACATGCCAAACACGCCCCTCCACCAGCCTGGTGCCGCTTGCTCCGGTCACACCCGGCAAGGCACACAGCTGCCTCCCAGCCCCACGCCAAACAGTAGGTCAAGGTGGTCCCCAGGGCTGTGCTGCTGCTGCCTTAGTGCCTGGGAAGAGCTGCCTGTGCCACGGATGCCGGCAGAGCCTGGTGCAGAGGAGTGGTGGACGTGCAGCTTGGAGTCATCAAACTGATGCCTAAGCAGTTTTGCCCATCTCCTAGGCTGGGGTTCCATGTTGATCAGCAACCACAAACCAGTCATGGATATTTTAGGATATTTGTTAGGAAGTACAAGTAACTAACAGTTAGAGGATAAACCGCAGAGCACCATGGCAACCCACTCATAGAAATGCTAATAACTGGGACGTAAGGTGGGTGATTAACCTATCAAAAGCAGAACCCTAACATTAAGTTGGGTGCAGATCTATGCACAGAAAAATGAAGTGTTCCCACTGCGAACGTGCACAAAAGCAGTGCGGCATTAGCAGCCCTGGCAGGGTCTGTGGGCAGGGGGGAACAGAGGGTGGCCCCTGCTGCTGCCCCTCTGCCCCCGGTGGTGCCACAGAGCAGCAGTGGGGTGGTGGGTGATCCTGCTTCTCCCCTTCCCTTTGTCAAAGCATAGCTGTGCTGTTTGGCTTGGCTTTGCAACAGGAGTTATAAATAAAAATGTCTCACCAAGAGTGCGTGACTCACGGTCCTCACCACAAGGATAACCTCCCTGCTAGGAAACCTGATCCAAGGACTGAACTGCGGCATGCAAGAATCAAAGACATTGCTTAATTAATATATTTAATCCAAATGGTGAACAGGCTAGCCCCTTACCCCACATGGGCTGGGGTGGGCTACTGGGGAAGGTGCCTGTGCCCCTCTGGCCCCCTGTCCTGTGCCATCTCTGACCTCTGGCTGCAAACATCGCAGCCCTTGACCTGCTCCAGTGCCCGGTGGTTTCCCTCTGATGGCAGTGGGAGCTGTGGCAGCAGCTGACGTGGCCTCAAGCAGCTCCAGCCTCAGCATTACCTCCTGCCACTCTCTAAGGGGGCAGCTCGTGGGTGCTGGTGTTGCCTCACCCTGCTCAGAGCGGGTGTGACATGGGGATGTGCTGAGGCATCGTCGTTCCCCTCCTGGGAGGCCGTGTCAGCCCTGTGCACCCAGACACGGCCATACCTGTGGCCTGTTACTGCTGCCTGGACAGCACGCAGCGACCACCTCGGAGGCTGAGGCTGCAGTGCTTCCCCCGGGATCACACGCCGGTCGCACAGCTCCATCCCGCAGTGATGCCCGTGGTGCCTGGGTACCGCATCCTGTCACTGTGCCGCCATCCCCGAGACAGAGCCTGGCCCCGTGAGGAGAGGGACGTCCTGTGCCCCAGTGCCCCAGCCCAGCCGGACCTGGTTTATCCTGGGGGTAGGCGACGGCGGGGCGACAGCTGGCTGCGGGATTTGCCGAGGGCATTATTTAATGCTGTGGGTAAATGGAGAAACAGCAGCTAATTCTGGAGCCAGTAATCCTCTTCCTCCCCCAGCGACGGGTAGCGTGCCAGTCACGCAGCCACCAGTGAGCCCCGGGGACGAGCCCCCGGGCAGGTCTTCAGGTGTGCCTGAGCGACTGCCAGACCATGGGTGATGTGCAGAAGGTAAGCAGGGTCTGGTGACATCCTGCCTGTGCCAGGTGGGTGTGCTGGCACCAGCTCCTGGCGGCAGTGCTGGGTGAGCTGAAAGGGCAGGACCAGGGCTGTACCTTGGGCTTGTCCCCCCAGCATGCCCAGGAGCTGGCAGGGCTCCCAGGGTAAGGATGGCACACACTGGGGGGACCGAGGCTGGGTGGATTTGCTGTGGGGCCACCCCGAGCCTGGACACCTTTAGAGCCAAACCCCGGGCTTTTCTCAGGCTGTAGACACAGGGTACCCATGGCCAACAGGGCACCCAGCTCCCCACTCCAAAATGAGGGTGGTCTGTAGTGACCTGGCACCCCACAGGCCTCCCCCGGCACCCCACGTCCCCAGGGGCTGCTTTCCGTCATCCAGAAGCTGAAGGGTGCCCCAGAGCAGGAGCTCCGCATCGTCCTGCTGGGGCTGGACAACGCAGGGAAGACCACGCTGCTGAAATGCCTGGCGTCCGAGGAGGTCAGCACCATCACCCCCACCCAGGTAGGTGCCACTGGGGGACATGGGCGGCAGGAGGGTGGCAGGTTCTTCTCTCCCCTTGGGTGATACCAGAGTTTGCGTACCTGTGCAGGGCTTCAACATAAAGAGTGTCCATTCGCATGGCTTCAAGCTGAATGTCTGGGATATCGGGGGGCAGCGCTCCATCCGCCCATACTGGAGGAAGTATCTGGGCAGCACAGACCTGCTGGTGAGTGGGGTGGCTGCCTGCAGCCCCTTGTTGGGACCCAGTACCCCAGCGGAGCGCCGCAGCCCCTGCAGAAGGCAGATGGCTGCACAGGGGGGCGAGGAGGAGACACTGACTGTCCCTTTCCTCCCCACGGCAGATTTATGTCATTGACAGTGCAGACCAGAAGCGCTTTGAAGAGACGGGGCAGGTACGAGGGGTCTGGGATGGGGGGTGGCTGTGGGGTCTGAGGCAGCACCGCTGTTGGGGCTATGCTGTCCCAGAGGTACAAAGGGCTCGTGATGGGGGTCTCAGCACGCAGAGCCACCCCACCCCATGGCAGATCCATGCCCAGCAGCTCTCCCTGAGGTGGGTGTGATGCCTCAGGGGTACCTGACACAGGGGTGACGGCCCCTGGTGAGAGTGACCTCTCAGTCACCAGCCTCACACCCTTCTACCACCTCCCCAGGTGAGTGATATGACCAAGCAAAGGTTTACGAGTAGCAAATTAAGAGTCACAAACCTTGGGAATGAATCTGGAGAGGGGAAGGTGAGACTCTGAGCGCCAGTCTTGGCACTTGTACTGGCACCAGATTGTGGTGTGGCTGTGCCAGACAGCCCAAGGCTGACAGCAGCCTCCTGGAGCTGTCCTTTGCCCAAGGCTCTCAGTGCTGGGAGCTTTTCAGCCCTCAGGTAGCACCTCGTGGAGCTTCTGGGCTCTCTCCAGGGCAGATGGAGCTTCAGGGGTGCACATCTCTCCCTCTGGATGTTGAGACCTCACAGCTTCTTTGACTGCAATATAAGCACCAGAGAAAGGGGAGCAGTGCACTTTTTGGGGGAGCGAGATGCCCCAGCCTGCCCTGGGCAGCCCAGGCAAGAGCACAGAAGCTCTGGGGAGTTTGTCAGCAGTGGCTGGCGGCTCTGGGAGACGGTTCTCTCTTGGCAGGAGCTGGCAGAGCTCACTGAGGACGAGTCCCTCACAGGGGTCCCGCTGCTGGTGTTTGCCAACAAGCAGGATCTAGTGACTGCAGCATCCGCAGCCGAAATTGCAGAAGGGCTGAACCTCCACACCTACCGGGACCGGGAATGGCAGATCCAGGCCTGCTCAGCCTTGTCTGGGGAAGGAGTGCAGGTAGAGATGGGGGTCTGAGGGCTCTGCAGAGGCAGGAGAGGACCCAAGGACCTGCCACGCTCTTGAGGTTGTGCTTATGTCTCTCTCTTCCCTCCAGGATGGAATGAACTGGGTTTCCAGCCAGATCATGAACAGGAAGAAGTGAGAGCTGCAAAGTGCCAGACTGGACAGAGCTGCAGGTCCCTAAGCCATGGCCACCCTCCTCGGGTCCCTAAATCCCCCCGCAAAAGCCCAGCTGGGCCCTGGGCCTCAGACTGCCGTGCTCAAATGGGTTTCCTACCCAGTCTTTCACTCATCGGTTGGCTTCCCCTTCCCCTGGGCTCCTTGTACACCCCCAACGCTCCTGCAGCCCCTGTGCTGTGAGAGGGAAGCACGTGCCCACTGTGTTAAGGGCTTGTACACCTCCGTAACAAGAACCCACTCAGGACCGGTGCATCCCCACCACTGGCACACCCCGCAGAGGCTGCTGCAATGCACACGCTGTCCAGGGCACGCTGGGCACCCTCCCCAGCAGACACAGCACATACAGCCAAGTGGGTGGTGTGTGTTCCCTCTGCTCCTGTGGGATGTGACTGGTGCTGCCCAGGCCGTGGCAGCTGCCTCGGGAAGGGCTGGATTCGGTATCCTCTGCTGTCCAGAGGAGACCCCACATGTGCACACGATCTGGGACAAGCACGCAGACACAGACACAACATGGCCATACGGTCACCCATGGGGGTGTTTCATCTCCTGGTGACAGCCTTGGTTGCAGCCACGCTGTGTGTGTCACCGAGAGGCGCTGCTCCGGAGAGCCCCTGGGAAGCGCATTGTCCTGAACACACTGAGCCGGGGCTTCTGCTGCCCATCCCGAGGGCTGGAAGATGCAGCTCCCCGGCCCCCACAGCCAGCACGGCTGAGCACCTGCGCCACTGGGGATGGGTGGGAGGCCAGCTGCGGTGGGGCTGGGGCCTCCTGCAGCACCGGGCGCCGGCCTGCAGACCCTGAATAAAGCCGCGTGTGACCCCGCACCGCCTCAGCCGGTCCTTCCCGCGGTGCCGGGCCAGCGCTGCTCCCCGCTGCCCTGCGGCCCGACGAGGCCCGCGGGGCCCGGGCCGGGGCCGCTCCCCGGGCCTCCTTGCGTGCCGTTGCCATGGCGACGGGCCGCCGGAGCGGGTCACGTGCGCCGCGGGCGGCACGAGCCGTGCACGTGACCGGCACGAGGCTGGAGAGCGGACTACAGATCCCGGCGTGCCGTGCGCCACAGCGCGCCGCGCAGTGCACGCCGGGGGGCGCTCTGCCGCTCCTCCCGCCGCCCAGCTCCACCGAGCGGCGGGAGCCGCACACCTCCCTGGCCCCGCCCCCTTCTCCACCATAGGCGGGCGGGAGTGACACTCGCCCGCGGAGGCGGGAGTGCGGTGATGTGCTGGTTTCTGATTGGTGGCGCAGCAGCCGCTCCCGGGCGGGGCCGTGGGCGGGAGCGGCGCGCGTTCCCGGAAGCGGAGCATGGCGGCGGGTGCGGGCGGGCTGCTGGCGGCCGCGCTGCTGTTGGCGGTGGCCGGGCCGTGCCCGGCGCCCGCCGAGCTCACCGACGGCAACAGCGAGCACCTGAAGCGGGAGCACTCGCTGATGAAACCGTATCAAGGTGAGCGCGGCGCCGGGCGGGACGGGACGGGAGCCCCGCGGCGGCCCGGGCTGAGCCGCGCTCCCTCTTCCCCTTCACAGGCGCGGGCTCCGCCGCGATGCCGCTGTGGGACTTCCAGGGCAGCACCATGGTCACCAGCCAGTACGTCCGCCTGACGCCCGACGAGCGCAGCCGGGAGGGCTCCATCTGGAACCGTGTGGTGAGAGCCCGGGGGAGACCGGGAGGGGCCCGGGGCAGCCCCAGCGCCTCTCCCGGCTCTTGCCCTGACGCCGCTGGGCGGTCTCTCCACACAGCCCTGCTTCCTCAAGGACTGGGAGCTCCACGTCCACTTCAAGATCCACGGGGCTGGCAAGAAGAACCTGCACGGGGACGGGCTGGCCCTGTGGTACACGCAGGAGCGGCTGGTGCCAGGTACGGTGCACAACAGGGGCTGCCTAGCTGGGTTGAGGCCTCCTCAGCACTTGCATGTGCCCAGGGAGCTGCCCTTGCACTGACTGCCCTTGTCCTGGGAGGTTTCTCACCAGGGAGGGCGTTTGAGCTGCTCTCTGTCTGGTTTCAGTAGATCAGGATGACGTGCCCTGTGCGTTCTGCCGTGGGAACAGGTGCCCTCTGTCATGTGCCTGGCCGTGAACAGCTCTCGCAGCTCTCTTCAGTAGAAGTCTTTGAGCACAAATTCCTTCTGAGAGCGTTCTGTCCCCTGTGTTCTGTCCTGTTCCAGGTCCTGTCTTTGGCAGCAAGGACAACTTTCACGGACTGGCTATTTTCCTTGATACGTATCCCAACGATGAAGCAACAGAGGTGAGTGGTTCAGGGAGCTCGTTCATTGCCCAGGAGGCTGTTTCCTCACAGCTTTGTGTTCCAAGTGCTTCATGGCTGGACCAAGGAAAAGTCTATCCTAACGTGAGAGCGTGCTGCTCATCCTGTCACGGGAGCTGGTAACGGGAAGAGTTTGTATGTGCATTAACAGAGATAAGAACATCCACAGTCCGTCTTCTGCTGTTGTTGACTACACAGATGTTTCCAAGGCATTTCCCCTCAGGATGAGAGGGTGGCACAGAGCTGGTGTGAAATATGCACCACCTATTAAGTTAGAGGAATCCACCTCAAAGAATATTCATCCCGATTGTCATTTCTCTGGCTTCTCCATGCTTTGGTTGCTCATTCCATGTTGTTCCTGGCCATATTCTCTATTTCCAACCTGGGTGTCTCTAAAAGAGAAACTCTGGGGTGGCTTCTTACTCCAGAATTCCCTGTGGCCAAAATACAGATCAGTTTAAGGGCGGTTGGTCCTTCTCTCCTGCTTCTTGTTCGTGGATCTCATTACAGCACAATCAGAAAACAGCTGTGTTGGTGAGATCTGTTGCACCAAACCCGTGACACTTAAGTCATAAAGCACCTGGAAATGCCCCATCTCCCTCTTGCCTGATGCTCACTGGGAGGTGGATTTGTGCCTTGGGTTGGACTCTCCTGGTGTATGTAATCACCAGCTACAAAGCCCTGAGTGTATTTGTGCTGCTCATGTGAGATTTGTGCCCGTTCTGGGTCCTGTGCTCTGTTCTTACGCTTCTTGCCCTGTTGGGTGCTCACTCCGCACGTCTGGGGCTGTCTGGTTGCCCTGGCCACGTGGTACAGTGGGGGCTCGCGGGGGTCTCCATGCAGAAGGTCAGAAATGGCTGCTCTGCTTTAGCCAAAACAACCTCTCAGTTTATAATCAGTTTTATGTAAAAAGTGAGCCTTGATTTCGTTGTTCTGCCCTCCGTACCCCGCTGTGCGGCAAAGCCATGGCTCTGTTGCTGTGCCTGGCTGAGATCTGCTCTCGCTCAGGTTCCTGACCAGGCAGGGGAAGGTGGCTCTTGGTCTGCAGCTGGAAGGCTCCTGCAGACCGAAAGCCGCAGCGCTCTCCTCCCCGCAGCGCGTGTTCCCCTACATCTCCGCGATGGTGAACAATGGCTCCCTGACGTATGACCACAGCAAAGATGGGCGCTGGACGGAGCTGGCGGGGTGCACCGCCGACCTTCGGAACCAGAACCACGACACTTTCCTGGCAATTCGGTACTCCCGGGGCCGCCTGACGGTGAGACGCGGTGGACACCTTCTGCAGGGTCTCTTGCACGTTAGACAGGGCAGTGCTAAGGAGCAGGTGTTGCTGTGTCAGTAGGTGCCTAGAGATGGTTTTTGAGGCTTGACCACCTGCCTCTCCTGCACCTCTGGCTCCAGAAGAGCTGTGGGTGGGCAGGATGGCAGTGCGCGTTCTTGGTGTGACCCTCCTCTGGTCTTACAGGTGATGACGGACGTGGAAGACAAGAACGAGTGGAAGAACTGCATTGACATTGCAGGGGTGCAGCTGCCAACTGGCTACTTCTTCGGTGCCTCTGCCGGCACTGGAGATTTGTCTGGTGAGAGGGAGAGGGCTTTGCTTATGGGAATACCTGCAATTTGGGGCCTGGACTGTAACATTCTGGAGGCATTTGAGGGCTTCCTTCCCTGGAATTGTTCACCAGGCTGTTGAAACCCTCTTGCGTTGGGGCCTGTGGCTTGGGGGATGAGGCATCTGAGAGCTGAGGAACATCTCAAATCTCAGCTTTGTTCCCGGGGTGTGAGGTTGGTTTGAGAGGGAAGGAGACCTGTCAGAGCACATCTGGGGCTGTGTGGACATCTCTCGAGTCCCCTGACAGCGGTTTGGTTGTTTCCTAGACAATCACGACATTATCTCGATGAAGCTGTTCCAGCTCATGGTGGAGCATCCTCTAGAAGATGAGAGCGTTGACTGGACCAAGATTGAGCCTAGTGTCAGCCTCCTTAAATCACCCAAAGGTGAGCTCTGGCCTCAGAAACCTCTCTGGTGGAGGGCTGGCACGCTGGGGCCGGGCTCTTAAGACCAGTTGAAAGACGTCAGAGCTGCAAGACCTCGCAGGAGCCGAGGCTGGGTCAGTCTGTGCGACTGTTCTTGTCCTTGCAGACAATGTGGACGACCCAACGGGGAATTTCCGAAGCGGGCCTCTGACGGGCTGGAAGGTGTTCCTGCTCCTGCTCTGCGCGCTGCTGGGCATCATCGTCTGCGCCGTGGTGGGAGCTGTGGTCTTCCAGAAGCGCCAGGAGCGGAATAAGCGTTTCTACTAGCACAACGCCCGGGCCTGTGCCCAAACCCATTTTTTTCTATGGGGAGCTGTAAAAACTGTGGTTTCTAAAAGCTGTTTCTGAGAAATACCAGAAGTATTTTCTTATCTGTCTGTTTGGCTGTTGGACTGAGGGGGGTGATTCCCGCCGCAGAAGAGCCCCTTGCCCCCGGGCTGTGGTGCAAGGGGGGGGCCTGGAGGTCGCTCCCCTTGTTTTTCCAGCGCTCCCTCTGCTGGATGAGACCTGTGGCAGGGAGGGCGAGCGGCGGTGGCTGTGAATGTTGGGGGCTGTGGGGCATTAAAGGACTGACACCAGCTGTGGCTCTGGCTCTGTCTGGGCTGGGAAAAGGGGGGTAGGAAGCTGGGGGGGCTGCAGTGTGGAGCAGCTCGGGGAGGCCTTGGGTGTTGGTCTCTTCTGCCAAGTAGTAAGGGATAGGATCAGAGGAAATGGCCTCAATATTAGGAAAACATTCTTCCTGGAAAGGGCTGTGGGGCATTGAACAGGCTGCCCAGGGCAGTGCTGGAGTCACCATCCCTGATGATGGCATTTAGATGAGGTTCTCAGGGACACGGGTTGGTGCTGGAGTCAGGTTATGGTTGGACTCGATCATCCTGGGGGTGTCTTCCATAATTCTTGGGTGGTGTCCCAGGAGGGTCGCTGGGCGGGGGTCGATCCCTGTGGGGTCCCAGAGGGTTCGGCGGGGGTTTGTTCCGCGGAGGCTCCGGGGCAGACACCCAGGGAGGGGGGAATGTCCCGGAGGGTTCGTTGCAGTGCCCGAGCGGGGGACACTCCGGCCGGCGGCGGCGGGGAAGCGTGTCCCCGCAATCCGGGCCCGCCCCCGGCCCGCCCCGCCGGGCGGAAGGGAGCGGCGCGGAACGGCGGGGCCGGGCCGTGTTTCCGGGCGGGGGGAAGCGGCGGGGGCGCAGCCAGCGTGTCCCGCCGCGGGCCGGTGCGGGGCCGGCCGGGCGCCATGGGCCCTGCCCGCCGCAGGGCTGCGCTCCGCCTGCGCGGCGGCGGGTGAGCGGGGGCGCGGGCGGCGGGCGGGCGGAGGGTCCCGGGGCGGGGGGGTCCCCGGCGGCCGCTGACCCCACGTTGTGCCCCAGGTCCCCGCTGCTCCTGGGGCTGCTCCCCGGCCGCTTCTCCGTCTTCCCGCTGTTCTTCCTGGCGCTGCTCCTGGGCTTCGCCTCCCTGCTCTGGCTCCAGCTCAGCTGCTCGGGCGAGGGGCCGGTGGCCGGCGGGGCGCAGAGCCCGGGGGTTCCCCGCCAGCCCTGCCCGCCCCCGGCCCCGCTCCCGCCGCCGGAGGACGAGCCGTCGTGGGGTCCCCATCGCCTGGCGCTGCTCGTCCCGTTCCGGGAGCGCTTCGAGGAGCTGCTGGCCTTCGTGCCCTACATGCACCGCTTCCTCAGCAAGAAGAGGATCCGCCATCACATCTTCATCCTCAACCAGGTGGATCATTTCAGGTAGCGTCTCCCCTCGCTGCAGCGAAGCCCAAAAGGGAGCGAGGGGGCCCTTCTCCAAAACTTTGTGCCCACCAAACGGGTCTCCCGCTTGTCTCCGGTGAAGTATAGGATCTGACCAACACGGAGGTGTGATGCTCTCCCTAAATTTACTCACTCTAGAGCTTCTAGAAGGACAAAATGGTATTTTGTTTCTGTCTTCCTAAGGGAGAAGAGCATTATCTTCCCTAGATCTTTCAGCTTTCTCCTAAACATATGGGGATGTCAAAATCCAGAGAAATACCGTGGGGTGTTTGGAAACGCAGTTGTTCCCCCCGGCTCGCTGTCGGGTACCTGCGTACAGCCCCGGCGGGGCCGGCCGGGACTTGCCGTAGCCCCTTGGGGTCCACAGTGGCCAAACCCCCATGTGTCACCATCGGGCTCAGCGTGTCCTGCCCGCGCGGGGAGAAGCAGGGGTGCATTTTGGGACAGGCAGCCCTTGCGCTGCGGAGCCAGGGAACGCTGTGTCTGTGCGTCCCCATTTGGGGACTGGTTGAACATTCTGAGTCCGTGGTCCCACGGCAGGTTTAACAGGGCATCTCTGATCAACGTGGGCTTCCTGGAGAGCGGCAACGACACCGACTACATCGCGATGCACGACGTCGATCTCCTGCCCCTCAATGAGCAGCTGGACTACAGCTTCCCGGAGGCTGGGCCCTTCCATGTGGCGTCCCCGGAGCTGCACCCGCTCTACCACTATAAGACCTACGTGGGCGGCATCCTGCTGCTCACCAAGCAGCACTATGAGCTGGTGAGCACGAGGGTGGGACATCCCAGCCAGTTTGGGGTAGGGGCTGTGATGCTGTCAGGGTGAACAGTCGTACATTTTGCACTCCGTGCTTGGGAAGGAGGGAAAGGAGTCAAAATGGTTTGGGGACAGGAGAGGGGAGGTTGCGCTGGTGCTCAGGGCTTGTGATGCTGGTGCCTGCTCCTCTGCGGTGTGGGGAGTTGTGCCGGATGGGACCTCGGTGATACGGTGCCCCTCTCATTTCAGTGCAATGGCATGTCCAACCGCTTCTGGGGCTGGGGACGGGAGGACGATGAGTTTTATCGACGTATCAAAGGAGCTGGTCTCCAGGTAAGGGGTGCTCTGTGGCCTCCTAGGCTGAAATTGCCCTTCTCCATGTCTCCCCACTTGGTCCCCAGCTGTAGCTGCCCAGGTCAGGACCAGGGACGGCAGCTCTTCTGCACTCCCCACTCCAGTAGCAGGTGCAGTGGGTACGGACAAGTTTTCCAGTAGCTTCACAGAACTTTTGCTCTTCTAGGTTCGCCGTCCCTCTGGAATCACAACTGGATATGAGACTTTCCAGCACCTGCACGACCCAGCTTGGAGGAAAAGAGACCAGAAGCGCATTGCTGCACAGAAGCAGGTGAGACCTCAGTGTGGTCAAGGGAGACCACAGGAGATGCGGGCTGTGATCACCACGTGTGCTCTGAGCCCTCCTTGCTCATATCCTTCCCTACCAGCTCTGCGCTCCCTCCCCGGGCTCTGGCTGCTTCCCCCTCTGCTGGAAGCCAGCGTGGGCTGAATGGTCTTTCTTTTCTTCAGGAACAGTTTAAGGTGGATCGGGAAGGAGGTCTGAACAACGTGCGGTACCGAATCGAGTCACGGACAGCCCTGAGTGTGGCAGGAGCCCCCTGCACCGTCCTTAATATCTTGCTGGACTGTGATACAGATGAGACCCCTTGGTGCACGTTTGGCTGAGCCCATACCCCGTGCACCAGTCGTGTGCGCTGTGCTTGTGCCAAGATGCCGGGGCTGCCGCCGGGCTGCTTGGAGCAGGCAGGATTTTTGCAGCAGCCTGAGCATGGCGGTGCTGGTGAGATACAGAGGAACAGAAAAGGCTGAGAACCAGCCTTTGCTGGGACAGACAGAAGAGGCTGAGAGTGGGACTCAGTGGCGTCACTGCGGACGCTGGTGCTGCCTCCTGGGGCAGGTGCAGGAGAGTTTTCCTGCTCTGGACATGGCTGAGCTGCCACTCAGCTCAGAGGACAATAAAGAACTGTCAGGGCACCTGTGAGCTGTGAATGCCCTGGGCCATGCGCGCCACTCCTTTTTCCTGCTCCCTTCACCTCGCTGGCTCCAGCACACCCTTTTCTGGCTTGGCCTCAGCCACACTTTGCCTGGAGAGGTGATCTGCTCTAGTTTGGAGGTCAAGCCGGTCTGAAATGGGCTTCAAGCGAGATGGTGCCTGTGTTTCAGCTGCCAGGTACCCCCAGGGCTGTGTTGTGATTGCTTCATTGCAGGAAGCAGTTGTGATCAAGCTGTGCCCCAAGCCCCAGCGTCTGCAGCTTTGCTGGATGTCAGCGGCTGAGGTAGCTCAGGACTTCTCTGTGGAGTAAGGAGGAGAGTTCTGGCTGAGCTGCCCCCTTTCCTGCTCGCCTTCTGTGGCGTGTGCTGCCTCAGCCTTTTTTCAGGGGATGTTGGAGAACCTGATAATCCCCCCAGCAGTGCTGGTTCTGTGTGAGGTATCCTGGGAAGGACTGGCTGCTGGCGTGGGTGAAGTGCAGGAATCAGGATGGTTGCCACTAACCTACCCGAGCTGAGGAGAACAAGGGCTTCCCTGGGAGAGGCAGGGGCAGGGACGCTCCCCTCGAGGTGGGAGCAGGAGGGTCTGGGATGATGATCTGTGTGGGGTAAGGCTGCAGGTCTCACCCCTCACTGTAGCTGCCCAGCCCTGCCTCACCAATGGGCCAGTTTCTCCCATGACGAGGACCTGGGCTGCCCCTTCCAGCAGTGTGGGGGGGTATTTAGTTTTGGAGTGTGTCACAGTGCTGGCCCCCGCTGCTGGTGGGGCCTGTGAGGGCTCTGCTCTGGGCTCAGGTCCTGCACTGTGGATGTGGCCTGGGTGAGTGAACGGCTCAGGGAGGGTGCCCAGGCAAAAGGCTGTGTTGGCCATGGGGTGCTGGAGAGCAGGAGGGGGCCAGGCGGCTGCACCCTGCAAACCCCAGGAGCCCAGCCTGTGTGGTGACCTGGGGGCAAGAACAGCCCATGGGAGGCAGCAGAAGCACTTGGCACTGCTGGGAGAGTGCCCTGGGCCAGGAGATGCGAGGAGGAGGAGAACGTCCTCCTCTGGCTGCTGGGAACGTGCCTGGGTTGCTCTGCAGGGCCAGATCCACGAGCTGGGGAAGAAGGGAGGGCTCGGCAGGTGAGGAAGGGCCCTGGAGGCTGCCAGTTTGGGTTGGGTAGAAATCAGCCACACCAGCACCTTTTGCTGGGAGGTGGGGTGTGTAGAGCTGGGCAGGGGGGCCACACGTCCTGCTGGGGTCCTGGCTGTCAAGCCCGGGCGGGAGCAGTGGCTGTGGAGCAGCGCCTGGTCTGTGCCTGCTTGTGCTGGCAGTGAACAGGCACAGGATGCTGCTGCTCACCCTGATCTGCTGAGGGGTGGCAGAGTCACCCAGACTCTCAAGGGAGACCCCTGCCAGCACTGGGCTCCTTTCCTCCATCAGCGTGTGGCCTGGCTGCCCGCTCAGGCTGCTGGGTGGAAGGGTGCTGTGCCGCTCCAGAGTGGAGGGTGCCGGGTGTGGGACTGCACTGCACTGCTCTGGGGTCCTGGAGTGTGTTTTGGGTGCTGCTGGCTCCTCAAGCTGGGCAGACCCAGCCAAGTAGCCCGTTCCCCTCTGCTCAGCCCCGTCACCAGCGTTGGCACCGAGCCCTCTGCATTTCCTGAGCCCCTTCTGTCATCGTCCTCCTCCCTGGTGCTTCATGGGGTGGTTGCTTTGCTGGGTGCCTGCAGATGTCCCCCGACTGAAGCTGTCACGATCCCGGGAAGCCAAGTCACCCTGGTGACATGGCAGCTCCGGGGAGGAGCGCTGGGATGAGGGAAGAAAAAGCATCGGAGCCAAGTGTGGGGGTCGTGTACAGTGTAAGGGCAGCAGGATGGAGCATCGGCAGAGATCAGGCGCTGTCTGCTCTCCGTGAGGAGTCTGGAGCTCTGCAGACTGGGGTGCGAGGGGCTGCCTCTGGTGGGGTGGTGGTGCAGGGCAGCGAGGATCAGGCTGTGCTGCTTTGCACCCTCGGAGGCACAGGCAGGCCCAGCGTGGGCTCCTCCCCAGCTCGCGGCCTCGTCGGCTCCCCAGGGTTGTAAGAAACTATTATCTTGCCAATATAACAGGCTCAGGCGGGGTCTCTCGGCAAAGCATATTTTATTAATGATTTTGCAAGACTGAGTGTTCTAAGGGAGGCACACCGAACACGGCAAAAGCCCCTGTTTATATTCCCCCTAATCCCAGCCGCAAATTCCCTCCTGTTCCCCACTGGTTGGGTACTCCGGGGTTTACAGCCTACCTGACACTTCCCAGATGTCCTGCCTCAGTTTACCTCTCTCACTACTCCAATTCTAATGACTCCCTCTCCCTATTTATTTATTTCCATTTAATGTATGGTTTCTTGGCTCTCTGGCTACTGCCTTCCCCCCTAACTTAACCTTTAACCACAGAAACCGGTTTGCATTAGTACATTTCCGTGATTAGCGCAAAGAGGCTTTGTTTTACATTTAAGGTCTGATAGTGGGTATCTTGGTCTTGATGTGCTGGGTCAGGTTTCAGATTTACGGTTGCAAAAGCAACATTCTTCCTTTAATAGCTCCTTACAGGGTGATGTGGGGACCTGCTGCCCAAGAGCTCCCAATGGCCTCTCCAGCCTCACAGCAGCACTGGTGTCTGGCATTAAGAGTGCAGGCAAGCTCGGACACACGGTGCGCTGCTCCGGAGGTGTTCCTGGGACCCGTCATGTCCCTCACTGTGGTCAGCTGGAAGGAGATGTTGGCCCAGCAGCCCCGCTCTTGTCTCTCCATCGTGCAGGTTTTGGGATCGGCCACCTGGACACCAGCTGCTTACTGGTGCCTGAACCGCAGCCAGGCATGGTGGAGGCAGATCAAAGTATTTCTCTGAGCCCGTTCAAAATAGATGACACAGTTTCGAGCAGGTTTCACAAAGATGTAGATGTGCAGAAACAGAGAGCATATGTGCACCTCGCACTTTGCTCGGTGCTGAAGGCTCCTCTCCCGCTGCCTGGCAGCTATTTCTCAGCTCTGCTTGCAGCCCCCTCATCCTCCAGTTGCTTTTGTGGAAGAGGCGCCGTGCTGGAGACCTGGCTTTCCTTTTATAGCCCTGAATGTGACTCGGAGGTCGCTCAGCTCCGTTTCCCCCCACGCACTTCATTATTAGCAATGGCCCAGCGGGAGGGAATGAGGTTTTTCCCCATCACCTTTCTGCAGATGGAGAACACCCTGCCTGCTGTCCCGGGAGCCCTGTGGAGCCGAGCCGGAGGCCTCCTGGTGTTCCTGTGCTCTTCGCAACCCTGAGGAGGGGGTCAGGATGCTTGGAGGCAGAGAGAGCCTGTGGAGACCCAGCCCTGCCCCTCTGCGACGTGTTCTCTGGTGCCCAAATTGCTGTCAGCAAGGCCATGTGGGGGCTGCTGCGGGCATGGCAATCGGCTCTTTTTTATTGCTGAGTTGTTTTGAACCAGGTAGTGCTGGGAGCAGTTTGCTGGCAGCCACATGAAGTTACTGTAGTGTCAGGGGGATCAGGGGGCTGAGGGGAGCAGAGAGGTTGAGGGCTTGGGAAAAGCCTCTGGGGAGCTGGAGCATCTCTGCCCAGGGAACGTCCCTGGCTGGTGGCACATCCCAGGGGAGCTGCCATCCCGTGGAGATGTGCCTGGGGGAGCAGTGAAGCCGTGGTGGCAGGAAACGGGGCAGACGGGAAGGAGGGGTGCGGCTGTGACCAGCACCCGTTGCAGTCAGCCCGGCATCGTTGTGACCTGCCCGGACCAAGGCTGTGGTGGGATGTCGTTCCTGCCTGTAACCACGGGCGTGTGTTTGTCCTTCTAGCAGCAGGATGGGGCATTGCAGATGCATTTGCAGTACTGGTAGGATGGGAAATAGCAGCGTTGTGAAGTGTCCCCCTATTCAGAGGCTGCGTGTGCTGCTGCTCCAGCGTGCAGCTGGGCGGTGGAAAGGAGCTGCGGGGAACAGGGAGGCCGGGATGGAGGGAACGGTTGCGTGCCTTGGCGCCGCACCGAGGAGAATGTTCACATGTGAGCCTGGTGAACAGGGACTGGGGACAGTGTGTGTGTGTGGGTGAGCACTGGCAGCACAGCTTGAGGACTCTGGTGTGCGGCGGGGGGAGCTGGCAACGAGCAGGGCCCCAGTGTGCGAGCACACAGGATGCGTGTGTCCCCAAAGCCAGGCTGGGGACAGTGCGGGTGTGATTGTTCCCCAGGGAGTGATGGGTGCTGTGCGTGGGCTGCCGTGGGGACGGAGCAAGGCTGCTACAGGTGTCTCAGTCCCTGAGGCGGCTGGGACACTGGGTGACCAAGTTTCCCCCCCCCACCGCCTATGCCAGCATCCCCAAGTTGAGCACGCTGTAGGGGTGGTGAGTGACAAAACCGGCTCCCAGCCAGGACATGGCAGGGCTGATTCAGAGGGATGAAATGTGTCGTGTCCCACCAGCTCCAGGCCAGGGGGCTGGGTCGGGTGGCAGCCCCGCAGGGCTATTCCTTGCCCCCCATGCACGCTGCAGCCCGTGGGGCAAGCAGCACTGCTCAAGCACCTGCGGCAGCTCCTGCGCACCCGTGGGTGCTGGGGTGGGGGGAGACGGGACCGTCCTGCAAGAGGAGGCTGCAAAGAGCGTCCCACGGAGCCGAGACCCCTCTGCCCTCCGCGGGGGCTTGGTGCGGTAAACGAGGCTGAGAAAAACGCTTCTCCCGCGGCGGCCTAGGCCGTGCCCGCCGTGGGCGATACGGCCTCCTCCTATCGGCCCCCGCCACGGTGAGGGGCGCCTGGAGCCGCTGCCAGTCCCGGGGCTGCAGCCGAGGGGTTCGCGGGGTCTCCCCGCGCCGGGCGTTGCGCAAGGGGCGGCCGGCCCGCCCCGGGCACCGCCCCGGGCACCGCCCCGCCCGCCGGTGGGCACGGCCGGGCCTGCCCCCTCCTCCTCCTCCTCCTCCCGCCCCTCCGCCGCCCGCCTCCGCGCCGCGATTTGCCGGTGCCGGCTCCGCCCGTTGCCCGCGCGGCCCCGGCCGAGGGGCGCGTTCAAACACGGCGAGGGAAGGAGCGGGGAGAGGAGCCGAGCGGGACCGCAGCGCCGCCGGCATGGTGAGTGCGGGCCCAGGGCGCTCCCGGGGCGCTCCCGTGAGCCCCCCCGCGGTGCGCTCCGGTTCGCGTCCCGGTTCGCCTCGATGCGCCTCCCGGGGAACCCCGATGCGCCCCCGCGGGGCGTCTGCCGGTGCCCCCCCCCCTCCCCCGGTGCTCTCCGCCGCGCGGCGCTTTGTCCCGGGCTGCGGCGCGCTCTGCCCGGGCCGGCCCCGCGGACCGACCTTCCCCTCCGCCTCCTCCGTGCCGGAAATTCCGGCCGGGATCGGCGGGGGCGCGCGGGGGGGGCTGCGAGGAGGAGGGTGCGGGTTCCCCGCAGCCCCGCGGGTTCTCGTCCGGAGCGGGTGGGAAAGGGTTTGTGGCCGCGTCCTGCCCGGGCAGGGCTCGGCGGGGGCACGGCTGGGGCTGGGACCGGAGCTCATCCGCCACTCCGGGAAGGAGCCGGGCGGGAAGGAGCCAGGCTGGCCAGACCGGTGTTTTGCCGCCTGGGGGGTGACACCCTTCCCGCCGCAGGCAGGACACCTTCGGGTTCCCCCGGCGCTTCCCAAACCTCCCACAACCTGACCTACTTCCTCGGCCGACTGTGCCGGGAGGAGCCACTGCGGGGCTCGGCCGAGCTGCTCCCGAGGATGCCCCAGTGCCGGGGGCTGGATGCGGTGAGCTTCCCCCCACGGGGACATCCATGTCCCTCATCCCAGCGCACAACTGGTAGCACCACAGGCAGCCCAGATCCTCCCAAAGGATCCATCCCTGCTGCCCTTCGTGTGGTGCCGATACCTGGAGCAGGTGCTGGGCTCGCAGAGGGAGGTGACAGCGCAGGCCGGGAGCTGTCAGACAGGTTTGTGCGTGGCAGCAATTAAAAGCGGGGTGTTTGTTTACCTGGTGCGTGGTGCTGAGAACCAGGACAGCTTCCTGGGTGTAACCCGGCGCAGGAGCCCTCGGCAGGGCTGGGAGCCACGGCGGGGGGTCTGCCTGGCCCCTGCCACGTCCCCTCCGCCAGGGCTGCCCGCAGAGGGCTGCGAGCACCATCATTTCCCCCCTGGGGAGCCAGAGCTGAGCTTGAAGGCATTTTCCCGTCCTTCCTCCCCAGCCACCTGCGCAGGAAGCTGCATTGTCCTGTGTGCATCCTGCCCCTTCCCACGATCTCTGGCCACGGGGTCTTTCACACGCACGTAGCAGCTGAGCTGTGGCCGCCTCATCCCTGCCCAGTGTTGGGCTGGGAGCACCTGCAGATGCAGCAGGGCCATGGGGAGTGTTTGGGAATTTGCCCTGCATGGGGCAGGAGCCCGTGCTGGGCGGAAAGAGTCCCCGTGGGGCAGGAGAGATGCTCATCTCCTGCGAACCCGAGGGAGGCTGAGCCAATGACCCAGGACTGTGCATCCCCAGCATAATTTTGGGGAGGGCTCTGGAGTGTGTCTGGACGGTGGGGTCCTGGCGGGGTGGCTCGGTGCCACCAGGCCGGGCTGGCACCCAGCCCAGGCAGGTGCTGCCGGCTCCTGAACTCGCCCGCCTGGCTGGGCGGCAGGTGCCTGTTTTGGTGTCGGCCCCGGCCCCGGGCGGGAGGTGGGGTTGGGTGTGGGAGGGAGGCGCTCTGCCGTGGGGGGGGCGGCAGCGGGGAGCCCCCGCCCCGCTGTGGCTTGCCCGGTGCTGTGCTGTGCCCGGTGCCCTGCTCGCTTGGCTCCCGGGTCCCCCGGGGACCTGGCAGGTCCCTCCCAGCACCAAGAACCCATGTTGGTCCCTGGGGCCAGCTGGGAAAGGGGGTGCCTGGGGGCTCAAAGTCCCAGCTGCCTGGCATTGCTGACTTTGTCTCTCCTCCAGCAGTGCTGGTACCGGGCTTTTCTCTAATTCTCCATGGCAGCAGCACAGGGTCCTGTGACCTGTGAGCCTGACACCCGCGTTCTTGGCACCTACCTCTCCTCGGAGTCCGTCGGTGTTGTTGGCAGCATGGGCAGCGTGGGCAGCCTGGTGGAGAAGCAGGATCTGTCCCCCCTGGAGCTGCGGGCCCCGCTGGGGGGCTCGCGGGGGCTTCGGCAGCCCGATGGCTTGCTGCGGAAGGGGCCGAGCCAGCGGGAGCTCTTCAGCTACCTGCACGGGGCCAAGAAGGAGACGCGGTTGGAGCGGAAGCACCAGACATCGGGCGCCTGCTACAAGCGGGACTATGAGAGTGACCGTGAGAACCGGTCCCCTGAGCGCTGCTCCCGCGAGCATCACCGTGGGGCCGACTTCTCCAAGAGCTCCCTTCCTGAGAGGGGCCGCTTCGACAAGGTGAGGTGGCTGTGGGTGCCATGCTGGGCCCTGAAATACATCCGAGAGGGGATGGGGCTGGAGGAGAATGGTCCATGCCCAGGGTGGGATATGGGGATTTGGGGATGTCTGAGGATATGGGGCTGGGAATGAGTGGGCTCTCCCTGGCTTGGGGCCCCTGTGTGTGCTGGTGGGGGCTATTGGGCTCATCCTGACCCCACTCTTGTTTTTCAGTGCCGTATCAGGCCCTCAGCCTTCAAGGCAGTAGCCGGGAAGGGGCTGGTCTCCATGCAGGGCTTGTCCTCGTCCAAGGGGCAGAAGCTGTCCAAGAGCAACGGGAGCCTGCACACGCTGCTGTCGCAGAGCAGCACTGCGGCCTCCCAGCAGGGCCCAGTCCGCACTCACCTGCTCCATGCCATCAGTCTGGATGAGGCCTCTGACTCCAGCCACAACTCCATCCAGAGCTTCCCTTCCTATGGCTCCCGCCTCAAGCCTGCCCAGAGCCAGTTCAGCGCCTCCATGGGCCACATCAACCACATCGGGGGCTCCTTGGACAGGGTGTCTCGAAGCCCCAGGGACCCCTTGGCCCCCGAGAAGGCACCCCTGTCCTGCAAAAGCATGGCCACGCTGAGCCGGCTGCAGAGCCCCGGGGAGCCCCCGCCACCCTACGAGTTCACCTACTCGCTGGAGGACGCGGTGAAGCAGCTGGAGGACCGGCTGCATGAGACGGGAGGAGAGCTGCGGCAGCTCAAGAGGAGCCTTAGTGAGACTGAAGACCCTTTCACACAGGTGAGCCGTGGAGATGGGGCTGTGCTGGGTGTGGGGCCATGGTGCCTGTGGGGAGGGAGCTGTGAAGGAGCCCGTGTCCTGCCATGGTGGGTGATGGGCTGGGAATGTCTAAGCATGGGAGGACCCAACATCACAGGACCTTCTGGGATCCCTCCCTGGGGCTGCCCTGCCCAGGTGCACGCTGTGGACCCTCACCAGCGTCTGCCTGTGCTGGCAGGTGTTTGAGGACAAGCAGCGGCTGTGGCTGGATGAGCTGGAGGATCTGAAGCAGATGTACATGGCCAGGCTGCAGCAGGTGACACAGCAGGCACAGCGTGGGCAGCGGGCGCTGCAGCTGCAGCTCTACAAGGCGCAGCAGGAGAAGAAGCGGCTGCAGGAGGAGCTGAGCATGCAGCAGTGCCAGTGTGAGGAGGCCAAGCTCCGGCAGTCCCAGGGCGAGCGCGTCAGCCCCAAGCTGGAAGAGACCAAGTGGGAGGTGAGTCCCCGTCCTGCTCTCTCTGTTGCCACCCTCCTGGCTGTGGAGCCAGGACGGGGGCAGCGGTTCCCTGCTCTAGTGTCACTTGTGGCCACAGGACAGAGGGGATGAGCCAGACGTGATGCTCATGGTCTCTCAGGGATGCTGTGGTGACAACCTGGGGTGATGCCACCCCTGGAGTGCTGCTCCTCTAACCGTCACCCCTTGTCCGTGTACCGCAGGTGTGCCAGAAGGCAGCGGAGATCTCTTTGCTGAAGCAGCAGCTCCGGGACACCCAGGAGGAGATGGCTCAGAAGCTGGGGGAGATCTTCAGCCTGAAGACACAGCTACGGGAGGCCAAGGCAGAGGTCCAGGCCAGGGACTCCCAGCTGGCACAACTGGCAGACTCTCTCCAGAGACCCCCAGAGCCTGGCACCTCGCTGCCGCTGGGCGATGACCCCATGCCGGTGTGCCAGGACTTCCCTGGCTGCGAAACTGATGATTCCAAGTGCCGCGGCCTTCACAGCGACACGGCGGAACCCCTGGAGCGGCAGGTGGAGTGGCTGTGGGCAGAGCTGTTGCGGGAGCGGCGCCAGGGCCAGCTGCAGGCTGTGAACTTTGAGCTGGAGAGGAAAACCTGGCAGGAGGAGAAGGAGAAGGTGCTGCGGTACCAGCGGGAGCTCCAGGCCAGCTACATGGAGATGTACCACCGGAGCCAGGCGCTGGAGCGGGAGCTGCGGCAGCTGCGGTCAGAGCCCAGGGACGTCGGGGCTGACACGCCGTGGATCGAACGGGTGGAGTCCTCCAAGATCTGAGTGGCAGGATGCCTGCGGGACTGTGAAGGGGGAAGGTCTCTTGCTGCTGCAATGGGACGATCTCAGGGTCTGCACAAGGACCGGCCGCTCAGCGCTGCCCTGGGGCGAAGGACTGATTGCGACAAGGGAGCTTTTCCTTCTTGCAGCACTTCGGGCCCTTCGGGGGGGAGTCTCTGGAGACGGAGGGGCCACCTGTGCCAGGGTGGGGGGGTCTTGCATGTGCCCCGTGCTCTGAGTGCAGGAGCGTTTGCCCTGTGAGACATTCCCTGTCCCTCCTGTTCTGCTGCTCCATTCCCTACAACCCAGTAACTTCGTGTCTTGCTAAGGGGAGGCTCAAGCTCCATCCCCAGCCCCGCTGGCTGCAGTGGCCACCCTGCCCGTGCGGTGCCTGGAGCTGGCGGGGTGGCGGTGCCCTGTGCCTGCGCTGGTGGAGGCACGGGAGGAAAGGCAGGCAGGTGCTGGTGCTGCTGGGAGGGGGACAGCTGCCCCAACGCCTCTGCTCTGGTTTTCCATGGCAGCAGCATCGTGGCCGCTCTGTAACGGAGGGTGGTTAATGCAGCTTCCCTGAGGGACCCCGGAGCTGAGAGGGGTGACTTGTGCAAGGAGGGATGGGACCCAGGTGCTCTGCCATGCTGGAGGCCTTTGGGGAGGGGAAGGAGGACTGGGCTGGGGTGTCCCCACGCGGGGTGACGGGCCGCTGAGCCGGGCCGGTGCTGCGGGAAGCCAGGGCGAGCAGCGCTGCGCGGAGCCCCGCGCCGGGACCGCGCCCGGCCCCACTCCGCTCGCCTTCCCTGCAATAAACCCGGATTTCATTCTTCGGCCTCTGCTTCCTCCGGCGCGGCGCGGGGTCCGGGGTTTTCAGCCGCGCCAAGTGCGGGGAGGCGGCCCGGGGCTGGCAGAAAAACCCGTCGGGACATCGCAGCAGCTGAGTCACGGCACGGCCGGGCCCGGTCCGACCGGCCGGTCCCCGCGGGGGCGGCTGAAGAGCCCGGGGCGGCGCCGAGGGACAGGCCTCACCCTCCCCCCCCCCCCCCAATGGTTTAACCTGGCCAAATCGCTCCCCCTTCGGCCGCGAAATGGTTTACTCCTCCCCCCGTCCCCGGGCGGGCCGGTGCGCGAGCGCCCCCTGTCGGCGCGGCGGCCCCGCACACGCGCCCAGCCGGTTGCGATCGGGTCCCCGCCACTCGCCGGTACCACGTCCTACAAACACCGCAAACACCTTTATTCACAGCGCTCAGCGCCCCCACGGACAGCGGGGGCACATCCCCGCCCACCCCGGGGTCCCCACAAACGGGGGACACATCCCCGCCCCACCCCACAGTCCATTCACAGCGGCAGAGGCAGAGCCGCCACCTCCTCCAGACACTCATCGTAGCTCTCCTGATACTCCTCGTGGGGCTTGATCATGATCACGCAGGTCGGGCGCTTTGAGCCGGCTGCAGCTCCCAGGTCCTGCGGGAACAGTGTGAGGTCATGAGGGAGGCTGGAGGCACAGGGTCCCCCCGAGGGGAGGCCTGACTGGCCAACACGCTCCATGCCCCACTCCAACACAGCGAAGACATCTCCAACAGTCCCTCAACCCTCCAGACTCGTGCTGGGTTTAAGAGCCCTTTTCCCAGCTTGCCTCCTACACCCTGCACTGGCACCTGTACTCCTGCCCTAGCGCAGGGAGCCACAGCCTATCCGAAAGACACAGACCCCCCCAGCTTCCAGTCTACCAACAACCAACACCGCACCTTGGCCGGTGTCTCGTTTCCGCAAGCAGCCAAGCCCCAGCTCAGATCTAAGGTGGGAAAATTCACTCTGGTTGTGTCCCAGAAATCTCCCATCCCCAAATGCTGCAGGGACTTAACCGGGGGAAAAGATGCTGTGGTGCCACAGTGAAACACTCCTGCATCCGCACCGTGACTGCTTGTCCCTGCTGCGCCCCGGCCCCCGCGAGGCACCGGGTGCTTTACCCAGGCACCAGGTCTGTGTCTTTCTGGGGCTGCCCACCGGGCTCCCTCTCGCTGCAGCTGGATCCTCCCGGCGGTGCAGCCCCAGCCCCTCACCGATTTGGAAGGGACGTATGCGTAGGGGAGGCTCCTGTCCTCGCACATGATGGGGATGTGGCAGTACACATCGATAGGCAGCGTGTCGCCGGCCAGCACCGTGATCCTGCGGGGAAAGTCCGTGTCAGCGGCCGGGCCGAGACGGGCCACGGCGGGGCAGCGGGGCTGGGGCAGCGCTTACCCCTTCTCGCCCTTGTTGATGAACTTCTGGACCTCCTTCACACCGCGACGGATCTGTTTGTGCTTGGCCGCTGCAAGAGAAACACACCGTGAGGGGGCTGCGCCGCCGCGGCCCGGTCCCCGCCATGCCCCGGTCCCCGCCATGCCCCGGTCCCCGCCATGCCCCGGTCCCCGCCAAACCTTTCCTGATGCACTTGTAGAGCTTGCGCGTCAGCTTGCGGGAGGCGAGCGGCTGGGCGATGGGGTTCAGGAAGTCGAGCTGCTCCCGGTACGATCGCTCGGGGGTTCCCTCCGCATCGGCCGCCTCCGGCTGCTTCTCCCGCGCCATGGCCCCGCCGCCCCGCGCCGCCGCTTCCGGGGCACGCGCTGACCGGTAGGTGTCACTCAGGGCCATCAGCCAATCGGCAACCCTGCCAGGCGCTGCCCGCCCACCGCGCCAGCCAATAGCAAGCGGCGTCTTCCCGCCCCCGCGGGCTTCAGGTCTCTCCCGCACCTCTCCCTCTTCCCCTCACCTCTCCCTCTTCCCCTCACCGGCCGCGGGTCGCGGTGTCAAACACGCGGGGACAGGATTTCAACATGGGCCTTTACTGGGTGCTGCCAGCAATGGCCCAGCCGGTGGGAGAGGCCGGGCCCCCCTCACGGCCTGAGGCGGCTCGGACGGGTAACGCTCAACTCAGTGCAAACCGCAACACAGCAACAGTGCGAACGGACCGAAGGCTTTGGACAACACAGCATTCCCACAGCACCCCGCGGACGGCCAGGCACCTTCCAGCCCTGCTTCGTGCCAGCTGCTCACAATGATGAGTTTCTCCCTTTTTTTGTGTGTGTCCCAGGCAATCTTTTCTCACTGCAGGGCTACACTGCTGCTTTTCCCCATGAGAAAGGAGGTTTCTTTCCTGGTGCTCCTCCTAGAAACCACTTTGCCCCTCGTCCCGCCGCCCTGGCAGGTGCACTGGGGGATAACTAGGTCTGCTGCAGGCCACAGTGCAGTGGCAGCACATCCAAGCCCCAGGAGACCTCTTGAACTAGGGAGACAACACTGCGCCAACACAAACAGGGCTCCGACGTGGCTTGTTACCTTCTCCCCCACCCCAGCTGGTCCCTTGGGCACAGGAGGGCTTCAGCCAACATCTGCAGCTGCTGCAGGACCTCTCGCTGCATCTCCATGGCCATGCGGTACACGTGGTGGTCGCAGCTGTTGTACATCATTGCATTCTGGAACATGAGCATGAGGTCGCGCTGGAACTGGATCATGGACTGAATGTGTCCCTTTGACAATCTTCTCTTTATGCTGGTTAAATCCATGGGTCTACAAAAGATAGAAAGAAGGAGAATTAAATTGCAACCCACAGCCAGGTATTCTTCAGGCTCTGCATGAACGCGCTTGTTCTCATTTCAGCCTGGCCCTGAAAGCACAGCTACTTTCAATCAATTTTATTGCTCAGGACAAAAAGGGGGAGCAAGAAATGTTTTTCTTCTAAGTCAGACAAAAGTAAGTTTAGCCAATGCGACACCTGCTATCCAATCAACTTGGGAGGTCATTAGCAGTCACCTCTAAAAAAAAAATTGATGTTGAGCTCCAGCACAAGGCAAGCAGAGCGATTCCAGTAATTAGTCTTCATGAAGTCAGGCTAGGTCTTAGTGGAGAAAGAAAAGTTACTAAAATAGGTATCTATTATAATACCTTAAAATCAAATGGTGCCACTAGCAAAAATAGCAGTGCTGAGAAGAGGAACATGATGGAGAATAAATATTACTTCCCTTATTTTGACAGAATGAGAAAATGAATGGCTGCAGACAGGACAGCTGTGACTAGAATAGAATATGAGTCAGCTCTGAAAAATACCCTTAATCTCTCTGGGAAATATTCTTATGACCCACTTCTCCACTGAGAATAAAACATCTGGGGAACAAGCAGTGGATGAGGAGAGGGTATCGACCGAGGCACCGTGGGGAGAGGAGGTGGTTGAGCTGCAGAAGCTGAATCCCCTGCTCACAGCTGCATGGATCCTGCCTGGAGCATGTCAGCCATGCAATGACGGCAAAGCTTCCAGGTTCTAACCACCTGGAAGGGAGTTTTAATAGAAAAAAATCAGTGGGAGATGCTGGCAACAGCCAGACTCTGGAAAAGGAGGAAGGAAACCATCCCACTCACCCTTTGGAAACCAGAGGAGATGGAAAAAAACAGAGAGGAATCAAGTAGTGAGTGCATCCTCCCCAAACTCACCTCTTCACCACATCCCTGTATCCAGGGGCTTGTTTCTCTGACACTGCCTTCAGGAACGGGCCGCTGTATCTACAGGGACAAGCACGAAGAATAACCGCTGTCTGCCTCTCCACCTCAGACAACATCCCAACATCCCAGTGCTTGCTTCTCCCTACTTGCCCTGATGGCCACAGCCAGCTGTGCCAGCTGTGTAGGGAGCAACATTCAGGCTCTTGCCATATGAAGCAGAAGAAATAAATCTGCAGTGTTCTCTCCAGCTTTGCAGCATCCGGCTGTTCCTGCTGCAAAGGCAGCCAGAAGCAAAGCCACGGAGAGACAAGGCAGCTTGAGATGGCTGTTGTGGAGGGGGGACAAGGGCTGGTGACACAGGAATTTGAGGTCAGGGTGATGCGTTCAGGAGCCACATCAATCCTACCCTTTGCCCCCACCTACCTGTGGCTGGCTATCATCTTCCAGATGGACAACAGAGTCCTTTTGAAGAGCAATCGCTGCAGGGGGTTTTCCCAGCTCAGCTGCACCCTGTGGAGGGAAGACATCGCCACATCATCACACTTGAGACAACGTAGGAGGTGGCAATTCTGCAAGCACCCACCACATCCAGGTGGATGAAGCTCAGAGACCCTTCGCTGTAGCTGTGCAAAGCCTCTCAGAGTGAGATGGTAGGAGCGTTCTGCGTCTGAATGTGCAACTGGATGTCCAGAATGCAGGAAGATGCAGGTAGAAACAAGATATGAGCTGAGCAGCTCTAAAAGGCAGGATCAAATTGCACAGAAAAGCTCATGCTACTCTGAAGTTCAAACTTTACCGAGGTGGTTTTTATTCAGTTTTCCATCCCAATAAACCACCGTATTCCTTTGAAAGGCAGCCCAGGCGATCACACACATGGCAGAACCTGCATGGGACTGACGCCTGCACCTGCCTAAAGGGGGTTGGTGATGCCTCGCTTGGGAGCTGGACCGGATGCTGCCTGACAAAGTGTGATGCTCAGCTTACGCAAGGCCCAGCTGCCTTGAGAAAACATGCATTTTCTATTTAATCTCTTCTTTAATCTCTGCTCTTCTCACTTCAGCTTAGGTTCAATGCCCAAAAATGCTGGCAGACCCACAGAGACAGCACAAGTTACCTCCTGCCCTCCTGTTCTCCTCTCACTTTCCCGGAGGTGACCAGTGCCACACACTTGTTCTCACGTAAGATGGAAAACAACTGTGTTCTGCTGCATCTGCACGAGAGCAGACCGAACTACTTACAGCTGCGTGTTGACAGGGCTCATGGAGTCCTGCACGGGGGCTGCAGAGGTGCTGCCGCTGTCATTCTGATCCTGGGCCTGACTGCTCATCTCTTGTGGTTGCACCTCACCTAAAGCTTGTTCTCCAGGTGTCTCTTGAGTTTTGTCCTGAAGAGCACAGAGGGAAAGGGAGATATGGCTAAAATGGCAGCTTATCACCTGAATTATTTATCTACAAGGCCACTTGCAGCGCATTCCCTCCCTGTGTGCAGTCTCAACTGGGAACTAGCTCACTCTGTTATTCTGGAGGATGATGTTTGACCCTGTTCAGACCTTCACTGTGCCGTCCAGCGCTCCAGTGAAAGCTGGGTCTGATCTCCTCGATCAGAGCTGCCTCTGGCTAATACAAACACTGCGGAGCTGACTGGTGCCTGGTGTTGTGTCTGTCTGCTTTTCTGGGAAGAGTCATGGATGTGAGAGGGCAATGGGGAGCTGAGGTAAGACTGCCTCAGGCTTGTTAAAGCTCAAAACACAGATAAGAGGATCCTCTAGAGTGCAACAAGGTTGTTTCCTCACAACCTCCTACATGAATATGACAGAGAACAGACTCAGCCAGGAAGGAGAGCGGTGCTGTTGGTGCAGTGATTTGCCAATAAAAGGCAGAGAGTGCAGGGAGCGGGGCTCTTTGGAGTCTAGAAGTGGGATTATGTGCAGGGGCAGCTGAGAATTCCTCAACAGCTCTGAAGCGTGGAGCAGACTCCTCAGGAAGAAAGTGGACGCTGTGCTGCGTTTGGCTGTGATCACTGGGAGAACTGCGCGGGAACTGCTGGGAATAACACCGTCCTGGCTGAACAGGTGAAATGCGAGAACCCTGAAAGTAATTTCTACCTCCACTGTCTACATTTGCAAGGGAACAAATATGAGTGTGGAACTGAGAAAATGGTGCTGTTCTTCTCCCGCGATGTCACCTGTCCCAGCAACACCTGGCAGGCTGGTGGGAGATCCCAGTCTCCCTAGTCACAGGACTGGTGCAAACCCAGGCTAGACAGTGCTGGCTTCAAGACATGACAGTCTCCAGGGGCAGATGGTTATTGCTGTCACAGCCACGTGGGCCTGAAACCAGCCAAGCTGTCTGCTGCGTAACACAGCAATTAGAACAAGGCAAGTATTCCAGTCTTGCCTCCAACCTGAGAGCAGACTGCCAGCTCTCATGAGTCACCTCTACACCGCCAAAGAGCAATGCCTCCAACTCACATCTGAGGGTTTGATCTGTAACAAGCTTCCTGTTCATGAAAATACATTTCCATACATAAAAACCCCATCCTTCCCTTCATACATTGCTTTTGCATTTCCCCCCTTGCTGTCTTCTCCTCTGTGTCCCCCATCTCCCCACTCAAAACCTGGGACTTCCCCATCTCTTCTAGAGATTATTTCCGTCACTGTCTCTTGTGTCTCATCCAGGACAGAGGCTCTCTTAGGACCAGCTCTCCCCTACCTCTCTTCCTGGGAAGTGTTCTTTCTCATCTTCTGCCAGGACACATAGTGGACTTTCCTCTGCTCCCGAGACTGCTGTCCCTGTGGTGTTTTCCTGGCCCTTGACATCTTCCCCATCATTTTGCTTCCCTGAGCCACAATAAACCCACCGAGTTTGTACTGACTCTGTGCTGC